>NC_071532.1:57157040-60093707 GCF_026979565.1 Vidua chalybeata
ACATGCAGTGGTTCTCTTTTGTATCAGCATCTTGAAACATTTCTGTTTGGTTTTGAGTTAGAAATGTCAAGGTTATGTATCTAAGTGGGTAAGTCATGGCTAATCAGTGTGATATTCCATAGTGTATAACTCTTCATCAACTGATGGATCTATTTATCTTCCTCTGAGAATGTTCCTTAATGCTGAAAGCTCCTGACAGCTTTGTTCAACCACAATCAGTGTGACATAGCACACTTTTCCAGCAAGCATTTTGTTTCTGTTTCTCACAGATGGTCTGCCTCCCAAAAAGACCAACTCCTCAGGATAAAGCTATAGCCCCACATCTGTTCCAGTGCAGGAAAAGGATTAGCTTGTTTCCATCCTGCATGAAAACAGGGAGACATTAATATTGTATTAAGAATCATGTATTCATACCATTCAATATGCCTGTTGTTTTTATCAAAATACTGAAAACATGCCTTAATCTTGTGACACGGCGTTTAAAAAATGATACTTCTAAGCTGAAAGGCCACTAGTTTTTGTTGGATGTTGCCTGTGGTGTAACTGGTACTTGGCACTATTTGAGGCATGGCTTGGCACTACTCGAGGGATGGCAGGGCACAGCAGAGGCAGCCTTGCTCTGTGTGTGGTAGGCAGCCATGGCAATTGCCCTTGACAGCTGGAGGTAGAGGTGTGTGCAGCCGGTGACATACTCAGAGCACCTCTTCAATTCTTTTTGGATTGTTCTTGCCTTAAAAGTTTAAGGCAGTGTCTGAGAACATTCAGCATAGTCTCGGGGTGACTCATAGATGTTAGCTTGTTATTTCCACACAGCTTGCTCTATTCGAGCTGTTCATGAGTGTTTGAGAGCCACATAAATTCTTTATTAAAAAATGAGAGACAGAGAGATTGAGACACAATAATGGGGCAATATGAGTACCTGAACTAGATACCTAAGTAATGCTGCTAATAATTCTGATGAATCATTTTTGAGCAACAGGAGGCACTCCCATCCCACAGGCTAAGCACATTGCCTGCGCAGTTCTCTTAACCTTGAGAATGGAAAATGAGAATTAGCTGAAACCTGTACAGCAGTGCTGACTAGCAGTAGACCACTGAACAAGCAGTGAACTCTGAACTGCAGCTCCACCAGTCTTTGTTCAAAATTTGTTTATCAAATCAGGCAGTTACACTTCATTTTTTTTTTTTTTTTCCCTTCTGTGCATGTACATAATTATTCAGAACTCTTTAGGTGGTAGGCTTAGATGTTCTGGTAGATGATAAGAACTGAGTGCAACTGTTCACTTTTGTACTGAGTTCATCTGTAACTGCTGTGTGTGTCTGTAACTACTGTGGCAGTACCAAAACAATCTGGAGGCTGGATGGAGTTCAGGATAGTCAGTGATTTCTTTCCCATATGGGATAAGCCCAGCTAAATTATGGAAAGCACACTGAGGGCAAGAATGCCTGTTCTCAAGAATGGCATTTATTCTGCTGAGGATTTGCAAGGATTTTCTCTGTAATTTGTAATGATGTTCCTT
Source organism: Vidua chalybeata (assembly GCF_026979565.1). Taxonomy (NCBI): domain Eukaryota; kingdom Metazoa; phylum Chordata; class Aves; order Passeriformes; family Viduidae; genus Vidua; species Vidua chalybeata. The sequence goes on from NC_071532.1 coordinate 57,158,561, forward strand.
GGGCCACCATAATAAAAAATTTTAAAAACTGCAAACACTGAAAATAAAAAGAACAATGCATTATAGATTTATTTTTTAAAAGCAGAAGAAGAGAAAGAAGTTCGTGCAAAAGATACATAAAGAATTGGCTATAAAATATGAAAGAGGTGAAGCACATTGGATTAAAAATTTCAGATTTAATGGTTTTAATGCAGTATATCTGTTAGAGGTGGAAGTGTTCACTTCACAAAGCACACATTTAATGCTTCTAAAATATTTTAATTGCTGTGTAATATTTCTATTCTATATAATAGTGTGTATCCTTTGATGCACACAAAATTGAGGGGAAATTGGTTTCCCCTTTGTGAAGATAGACCATTGAAAAAAAATTAAGTAACACCAGCAAAGGACTTCTACCTCTTCCCCTTTTTTCCCCTAGTCTGTTGTTCCTCTGCTAATTTTCATAATTTTTCTATTCTAAATCTTTTAGTTTAAGCATTTGATTATTTTACAGAAATCAAATTTTTTTAAGGTACAGGCTTCTCCTGATTATTGCAACATATATCTACTATTCTTCTGAATTAATTGAAAGTCTGAAGAGCAAGGGGTAAGGATAGAACAATTACACTTAAAGACCTGGCTATTAAGACCAGTCTAAAATTCCATTATATGGAAGTGACATTTTTGCATACTGGTTCAGAGGTAATGTTCACTGCAAAAACTTCTTAAATATCTGCTGTAGTGTTCGCAGTGCAAATAAGCTTGGACTGCACAGTCTTCAGTCCAGATGTGTCTTTAGTGTGGTGTACATGCGTGAAAAATATAATATCTTTTTCTAAACATCAACCAGCCAATAGCCAATATTACTCAGTGTTGCTTAACATCACTTCTGCTTTTTCTTTTTTGAAAAAAGCATTTTGTTGCAGATAATTCTTACTGTCTTACAGGAGAAATGAAAATACAATCATAGTTTAGCAAAATGCTTCATATTAAAATTTAAAACAACTTATTCTTCTAGAATGATGACAGCCTGACTCCACTGGGAGTGGGAGGAGGAAACAGTTGTCCACCCAAGCAAGAGACAGTAAGTATTATGTAATTTTTTGCAATATCTTCTGTACCTGTTATATTGTATCTGCTTTTGAAAGCATGCCTTTTTTTTAGCATGATCCTAAGGACTTTTTTTTTTCTACTGTAGATTTTGTAATTCTTACGAAGATGTTCATAACTGTGTAACTACATTACTTCTGGGTTTATATCAGTCTTGAAAACCAATATTGTAAAATTTTGTTGAATATAAATTTTTTTTTTTTTTTTTTTTTTGCTTGGACATTGACCCAAATAGAACTTGACAAATTTTTAAATTTTACACCAGAAGGAAGTCCACTGCTTTGGGTGTAATTGTGAGTGCTTCACACTCTTCTTTGTTTCTGAGATGCATTTCATATCTCCTGTTATGGTCATTTTTCTGATCATATGTTGACAGAGAATATAATGGCAATTTCCACATTTTATTTAAATTGTCAGGCTTATTAAACCAGTTATATTACAGAACACATTGGTATATTAATTTCTTATTTCTGAGAGACAGACAGTGGGACCTGATTGGTTTGAACTGTTTATGGCAGTTTCCATGTGACTGAGTTTTTATAATTTTTTTAATAAAACACAACATTTGCACCAGAAGTGTCTTGCAGAAGACACTGCAAAACAAAGTAATTCTTGCTCTGGCTTTCATTGTTTTTCATGGTGCCAAATAATTAGTGTTGCATTCCTACATTCCTTTTCGGATTTTGGATTTTTTTACCTTAAGTGACCTCATGGTTTTCATGAGAATGTCACTTAACTGAAGTTGGCACTGTTAGAGCACCTCTTACTGGACATGGTCATGGTGCTCATTAGAGTAGTTTAGTTTGGTTCAGTTTGGTTCTGTTCTATAGTTCATATTTCTGTACTGCCAACCTGTAATTACTCTTGGCTTTCCTAATGCAGGGAGGAGAGTTAAGATAAAACACATTTCATGTTTTAGCTTCTTTATGTAAAAGCTTCAGGACTTCTGAATGCATATTTAGGTAAATTTCCTGTCTACTGAAAACTATGCTGATACTAATTCTTTGGTGCTGACCAGCTCACAAAACGGCACATAAAATTTACAATGGTAGAATCACTTCCATCTTTTCCCATTCATAACTGATTTAATCTATTTAATTGGTGACATGGAATTATGAAAATACAAGTGACATTGGCTATATTTTTACACACGCAACTCACAGGTGATCTAGCTCAAAGCAGAAATACAAATATAAAAAGCACTGTGGAATTCAGCAGTCTTAAAATTTAAATGCTTGCATGAATAATAAAAAAGAAGGATTTTTTCTTATCTGTATCATCATAACTTTGCTGTCTCTTTCAATCCTGTTATCCCTCCTATTGCTCCTAATGATCCCTGTTTCTGACCTATACTTAAAATTTAGTAGAGGAATATGAGGTGAAGATTGTAGGTAGGGAAGCAGCATTCTGTTTGTAAAATAGGTCATAATTTTGCTCTTCACTTATGATGAAGGAAGTGAGCAATTCCATTATTCTTTCAGTTCATTTGTTTTCCTTTCATGCTTCTCTGCTCAGAGTTCACAAGGACAGATTTTTGTTCATTGGGCATAGGAAATAAATAAGAAATTGTACTTGATATTTTCATATTCAGGGTAGAAAGCAGGCTTCTAGTAGTTTACCTTATGTAGTATCCATGGTCCTGATGACTGTTAGTACTTTTTTCATAAAAGTATAGCTGCACTGAATTTCACTGTCAAATAGTCTCATTATGTGAAATGGAATATAAATGTATTTTTTGCAGATATTTATAAAATTGTGTATCCAAATGCTTATTGCTAAACAAAACAAATGAAAAATAGAAAAGAAGAAAGAAAAAAATGGAGTGATCAAAGCAAAACTTTGCAATGTCTTTTTGTATTAAATTTTTCCTTGGATAAAGCTGTCATACTGTTGAAGTATTTATTCAAACACATATGCTTCATGAGCACACAGAGAATGGGATCTGAAGGTGGTGTAACAATTCTGAGAAAGTGACTGTATGAAGTTTTTTTTTTCCTTTTTGCTTCACAAGCAAATTGCTTATAAAACTAACAGCTGCTGTTTTGAAGCTAATCTTAGTGAATTGAATGTTCTTAACCATTTCTGCAATCCCACAGTCCTTTATCTTGCCTCTCCTGCTGCTTTCCCACCACCCCTGATCCCATTAGCAAAACTTAAGGCAGCCTCAGCTTTTACCAAAGTGCAGCTTTGGTTTCAGCTGCTTTTCTGCAAGAGGAAGTGAATGTTGCGCTTTTTTCTCTGTGGCATGGTTGTGATAAAGCTGTGGTGTTCTTATCTCTCTTTTAGGTAGTGGCTCTTTATGACTACACAGCGCATCGATCAGATGAGCTAACCATCCATCGCAGTGACATTATCCAAGTGTTATACAAAGATAATGATAACTGGTGGTTTGGCAGCCTAGCAAATGGACAGCAAGGCTATTTTCCAGCTAATTATGTGGCTGGTGAAAGTAAGTTTACTGCTGTCTTCCTGGTATACCGGTGCGGGTTTAACTGATGCTCCAAGATTTTACCATGCTGTTCTGCTTATTGTTCTGAAGATAGGAATTTATGTAGTACACACGTGGCATAATGATGACTTCTTGTGGTGCAAAAATTGTATTAAGTTAGCTAACCATTGCACTTGCAGCTTATGGAATAAGTCAGCTTATTACTGACTTAATTATCTGTCAGCTGGATTGATCCCTTGTCTCTTCTAACACAGAGCCACTTAATTCAGGCCGCAGCTTGGCAATGTTTTAGGGCACAACAGAGCATTTCACAAACATCTTGGGCTTTTTTTTTAGGCAATTTCCATTAAATCTAGCTTTTGTACAAGCTCTTAATTTTCCCCCTGCTCTAATGGAGAATGTTCAGTTCCCAAATATCTGGATTTCAGTATGAAGTTTTAAAAGAACAGTAATGGTTAAATCTCACATCTGAGCATTGAAGTTGCTACCAGGTCCTTTTTATTAAAACACTTTTGATTAAACTGATACAGACAAACCTAGGTGAATTTGAACAAATAATATAGGAAGCATCCTACTTAGTCCACTGCTGTAAAGATGCTCAGTGTGCTGGTGTAAATATTCAGCTTGTGGACACAGCATGTGATTGCACACTACAAGAAATTCTTTTGCCTCCCTAAACTATTAAACTAGGAGTTATACTGGTATTTAGAAATCTTTTAACCCAACATTTCTCAAGATGGTTTCCCCCATTTTTTAGTTCCTCCCTATGCCTTTAAAGTGAAATCTAGTATTTAAGCCTCTTTCCTAAAAAACACTTGTACATAACACTGTGCTCACTTGGTGGGGTCAATTAAAGTTAGATTTACTATGCCCTTCCCTATTGTCCTCTCCTTGTATATCCTGTGCATTTTGCCCTGCCTTTCCTCCTTATAGGGTAACTCAGAAATCTGAAGGAAGTGTCTTCAGTGAGGGCCTTAAAAAAATGTTCTGAAAAACAAAGAACCTAAACAAAATTTTTGAGGCAGTTGTCCAATTGTGAAAAAATGATAAATAATTTCGTATTGCAGTTGATGATCATCTTATTGAATCAAAATAAATATTTAAGATAGGTTTGTTAAGTATCCACTGCTTCCTAACATTATAGACATTGTCGTTAGGTAAATGTTTGAATGCTTTTATACCAATAAATAAATAACCAATATATAAATCACATTTAAATCTAAACTTACTAGTATAAATAAAGGTTTATGGGAGAAATTTTCATAAATTCTCATACAACATTTGCCTTCAAACATTTTTCACCTGTTTTCGTTCACATCCTGGTTTTGGCTAGATTGTAACGTCATGGTGGTTCACAAATTCTTTCATAGCTCTAATAATGGCGAATTATGGTTCCTCTTTTCAGAAGAATATGAAGAACAACCTTCAGGATTAATACCAGATTCTGCTCCTCTCCTACCAGAAGGACCAACAGAAGCAGAGGAAGGTTTTCTGACACTAGATAAGGTTATTACTATTTATACTAATACTAATTATACTAATTATAAGGTTATTATTATTATTTGAGAAGGAAGAATTCTGTAAATAGAGGTAGGTTGCCTTTGCCACATGGACTGTATTAATTTTTGATCTTTTATGTAAAAACTTCTTATGTGTAGATCTCATTCCAGGCAAGCAGGTATATTTTCAGCAGAAGTTTAATATTTATCCTGTGTGGAATCAGCTGTTTCATTATGTGGCAATTAAATATCCTGCTTGCTTCCACCGTTCTAATGGATGGCAAATCTCCCACTGACTCTAAGTTTACAGAAGTTACATGTGCATAAGCATTCCTGTTTCTGTGATTTTTGTTAGTCAGAATATACAGAAGAAAAAGAAACAGGACCCGCTTTTTAGTCCAGGAAAAAAAAAATAGACATTTGATTTTTATGGATTGGGTTTTTTTCCCCTGAATTTTAAAGATTCCACTATATGCAAAGCAGGCCAATTGAGTCTCAGTTCTGCAGGGGATTAGAAATTTTGCATGCTTGTGCTTCCCTTCTGTGAAATAAGACTGATGGTTGTCTTAAAACATGGGATATCTTCTAGGAAAAAAAAGTACTTAAAAATTACTTCAACAACTGTTAGAATTTAAGAAATTTTTATTTCAAAATGTTTGTATCCTTAATAAGTGTACTTTCCACAACTGTTCATTTTCATTTACTGAAATGGTACTAACACAACTACTTTAAAAGTGTTGTTCAGATTTCTTTCAAATTATTTGACTTTTCCTGTGCTTTACTAAAATTGAATCTAATATTCTGTGTCTGATTTGTAAGACTCTAAGCATATTCTGTGTTGTTGCAGCTTTTGGGGACTTCTCAAATGATTCATCTAATCTTTGCTCCATAGTGTTTACAATCATAGAATTGCTTAGGCTGGAAAAGGCATTGCAGTGTTCAAGGTTAAAACATTCAAGACTGTTTCAATTGGCCTTTTTTGTGCAGCTTCTGTTTTTAGTAGGTGAATATAGAGAGGTAGCATATAATAAAGTATTGAGCACAGATTACTCACCTGGCAATCTTGTTGAAGCCGGCTGTCTTCTTGAAGCCAACTGTATAAATCAAATTACTAAGTGTTTTGTTCCTAACTATACTTGAAAAATGGAATTAATCACTACACTGAGTAGTAGTAATCAATCTGAACTATCCTCTACCTCTTTGTAGCTGAGAAATTCCTAGGCAAACCATTATCCAGGAAATACAAGGATGTACTACTGCCTTCTGTACTGCCTTCTATAAAAGCAGACTGGAATAAATATAGGAAAAATAAGTTACTGAAGATTTCTTTAATATATTGTCTACATGGCTAGAGGCAAGGAGGGTATCCCAGAGAATGTTTTTGAAATCACCCAGTTTCACTCATACGTGGATTAGAAGAGAAAGAAGCACTGTTATACCTATTTTTATTAGACTTGGTCATTGTTATCCATGTTTTTTTTTTCTGTTTTAATCTGGTAGGAATTTAGTCAATTTATTGTAGCACAATACTTTTATGTACACCAACTACTGTTACTAACATTTGCAATCCATATTTGTTATTCAGCTTTGTGAGAAGCAACATTTGATTAGTTTTGATTGCTTAGAATTTCTCATGTGTCTATGGCTGCCATATTTTTTAACACTAGTTTTTTTATTACTGGTAGTACTTGTTTTAGTAACAATGAGTTTTAATATTATTTAATTAAAATGCTCTTAAATTGAATTCTGCTTGTACCTTGAGTTAAATTAACTACATATTTAAAAATTAATTGGAATTTTGTAGTAGTCTACGTAGTCTACAAGAAAGACATAATGAATCAAGTGTACAGTATCGGTCCAAAACCAAGCAAATATGTTGCTTTTCATCTTGCACAGCAGCCAAGGGTACAAAATCATACAGAGTCTAGAGGGAGATTGTGAAACAGGTCCTGGAAAAATTATATAAGGGGATATACATATGAGATTAAACTAGCAAAGAATGAGCAGTGGAGAGAGCGTACAAAGCAGTACCTGATGTGAAGTCAATGCACACTTCTGTTTTTTGTTTTTCTTTCCTTCTGCTGTTAATCAAGATCAGGGAGCATTAAGCTGGAATGGAACACATCTACTGTTGGTAGAAGGAAATTTTTGTTTATGCCATGCTTAGTTACCCTGGTGAACTCAGCTACTACAAGACACTCTTAAATGTGTGTGCTTAGGGGTTAATTGCTTTAATAACACTTTTTAGGCTGAAGTAGTGGCTGAGATTTCAAAACCATTGGAATGACTGGGAAACACAATTTGGCAGATTTTTTTTTAATTTCAAGTCACATCAGCACCATATAAACCATCAAGAAGATAGTGAGTTTAACCAAATGATGAATCAAATCTCTGTAACACTTATGAAGCCTTGAAATGTAATAGGTTTACAAAAGCTGCAGAGTTCTGCTTTGAAGAAACAACTTGTCATTCATCTGTTTGCCAGAATGAATGAAGGTTGTACAGGGCTTTGACTTTAGGCAATACCAGAGACTTCTGAGACAAAACTGCTAAGATGACCACTGAGGGGGCTCATCGGTTATGGCAGTTCCTGTCTTGCAGCAGTGACACAGCAACTTTTCTTCCTATTCCTTTCACTTTTTTTCAGTATAAGACCTGATGAAGGGAATTGCCAATTTCCTTTATATGGGAGATAAGAAAAACTTAGTAAAACCCTGTGTTTTGTTTGGGTTTTTTAGGGTTTGGGGTTTTTTGGGTTTTTTTTCTTGGTTTTTTTTTTTTTTTTTTTTTTTTTTTTTGTTGTTGTTTTGGGTTTTTTTGGGGTTTGTTTTTTGGTTTTTTTTTACTTTGCAGAAAAACTTTTATTTTTTTAATCCAAAAATATTTATTGAGTAATATTAAGTAATTAGGTTGTTGCTTAAGTTGTTGACACAAGCAGGAAAATACAAATTAATATTTTAGTTGTTTGCTTTTTTGGGCACAAGAATGGTTTCCCAAATACTTAGTTATACCTAGGTCTGCTATATCTATTGTTCTTTCTGGGTTTTTTTGAGGGTTACTCAAATGTTTAGCACTGTTAAGACTGCAAAACAGTTACTGTGAAAATCATCCTAGCAATTACTTGTGAGATTTTTGGTACTGTTCAAGGCTAAATAAGGCACTTAAAATGTTGACTATGACTATGGTTTTAATTACTGAGAATACCAGATAGTCTAATTAAAAATAGTTTTCCAACTGCAGATATTACACACACATATCTAGGTAATTGTCAGAGCTTTATGAATGAATAAAGTGGAATTATTAACATTAGAAGAGGGTGTAATACTTAAGATCCAATATTAAGCTTTGCAAATAATTTCTAAAAAAGGTTTAGTTCAAAGAACTTTCTTTCAAAATACTTTCTACCATCAGTTTTGCATTCATAATAATAATTTTATGCAAACCTTGTTTTCCTGCCTTAGGAGTTACTTAACTCCTGAGCCACAAAATTAGGTCATAATCATCTTTAATTACAACATGCATGTAAACTGCCAATTGAAATTTCATGGAGTGAAGTTCTCGCTGCACTGAGGAAGAATTCCAAGAAATAGAGATGGACTTAACAGCTGGCTGCTCCAGTTAATGTGTTGTTTTCAGGTTCCTTAAGATGAAGGTGGAAAGGACAGGAATTCAAATAGGGTTCTATTAGAAATCATAGGGGGTTTTGCAAAATTTTGGCCAATCAGAAACATTTCAAAGTCGATAGTGTGTCTTTTTTTTTTTCCAGAAATTTTCTGCTGGCTATAAGATCTTGTGAACATGTTTTATAATTCAATAGCCTGCCACTCACTACATGAAATACATGTAACTGGATTCTGAATATTAAATATGCAATGCTATGTTACATGAGAATAGTAGGAATTAGTAACAGACAAAACAGTAAATTTTAAACTCCCATTAAAAGTGTAAGAAAGTATTCTTTCTGGTATATTTATCTTTGGAAAATGATGTCAAGATGTAAATAGAAAAAAAGAAAAGGCTTACTGGCAAGAACCACATTATTATTGCACAATTTGAATAATCTACCCAAAGGTCATCAAAACTTGATTCCATGTATATTTAAACAAAGTTAGGGATTATTACTGTTCACATAAATAATTCATGGTCTCACTCTTCTTCCCCGAGAGGAGGTCCTTGTCAGACTTTGTGAATACTTAGCCCAGTGTGTCTGAAACTAACCTGCCAAGCAATTGATACTTTTCCCCTGAGCTTGAGCTGTTTACATGTGGGTGATTTTGTGAGCTTAAAATTTATTTATTGAATCTAAAAATATAAAAAGCATGGAAAGCTTGTTCCATATTTCAAAAACAATAGCTGGAAATTTTTCTATTAGTTTCATCAAACACTTTTATACTTTGTACTGTTTCTGTTTTCTGCATTAATGTTACCTTTCTTCAGGTTACTGAGGAACACTTCAGAGACTGATTATATTTTAGGAAGAGGAGGGGGAAATAGGAAGATGTGATTGTGCTAATGAGGGAAATACTAAGGAATTAATACAATGAAACTTGCAGTGGATAGAGCTGAAGACTTTTGACATATCATGAAGTCTGTTCATTTTCAAGGTTCAGGGAGATAGAAAAAAAAGTGATTTTCAATTGAATTAGAAAGTTCTGTAGTGAAGTTCATAATTCTGGGCTTCATTCCTAGCTAATATGATTACAGATCTCTCTGAAGGTATTGACATCTGAAGGTATTGACATGCTCTTCTAGAATCAATCTGCAAAGCTACTGTGTAGTCTTCCACATACATTGTTTAATAGCATTATAAAATAGATATTTTTTCATAAATCCTACTTTTGAAGTAGTAATTACTTTGATTATTCTTTAAGAAATCATTCATCTGAAGGAAATGTTGCTATGGCACCATCTATGAGGAATAGGCCATTTTTCTTAATCTTTACCCAATATTAACATATTTTAGCTTTTGAGTTCTTTAGTTTCCTATTTCTCGGTACTCTGTTTTTCCTTTAAAATGCAGTTTGTACTGTTTGAGATAGAATCATAGAATGTGAAGGGGTTTTTGAATGGACCTTAAAGATCATCTAGTCCCAACCCTAAATTTCCTCCCTCTCAATTTGTACCCATTATTCCTTGTCTTGTTATTACAGGCTGTTCTGGGAATGGTACTCCCCATTTCAGTGCCCCCACTGAGGCTCTCCCAATCCACACACCACTCTCTTGCTCCTGCTTCTTCCCCCTTTTCCACTGTACCAGAATGAAGTTGAGAATTGGAGGCACAAAAGGTGAAGATCATGGGTTGTGATAAGAAGAATTTACTGTAAACAGCAATGAGATAAGAAAATGAACAGTAACATCAGCAATATTAATAACAAAAATGTACAAAAGAGAGAGTGATTCACATCCAAAGATGCTCTCTGTAGAGCCTGCTACAATAAATTAGTGCCAGATGGCTTCTCTCCACCAAGTTTTGGACTAGAAGGAACATCCTTTTCCAACAGAGTCCTTTTTCCCCCAACCCTGGCAATGATGTGAGGTGTGCCCCTCCCAGCTATTGCACAAAATTTAACCCTGCCCTGGCTGAAGTCAGGACACAGAAAAAGAAGTCCCTCTTCAGCTTCTCTGTAGGCTCTCTTCAGATACTGAAAGGTTATGAGATATCCACACAACCTTCTCTTCTCCAGGCTGAACAGCCCAAATTTTCTCAGCCTGCCTTCGTAGGGATGGTGCTCCAGTCCTCTGATTAACTTTGTGACACTCCTCTGGACTTGCTCCAACAGTTCCATGTCCAGAACTGGGCACGGCACTGCAGGTGGGGTCACACAAGAGCAGGGTAGAGGGTCTGAATCACCTCCTATGACCTGCTGGCCACACTCCTTTGGATACAGCCCAGGATTTGTTTGGCCTTCTGGGCTGTGAGCACACATGGCTGGCTCATGTTGAGTTTGTCATCAGCCATCACCCCCAAATCCTTATCCACAAGGCTGTCACTTCTCTGCCCAGCTGTGTGTCTGGGATTGCCACAACCCAGGTATAGGGCTTTGTACTTCACTTTGTTGAACTTCATGAGGTTTGCATAGACCCAGCTCTCAAGCTTCTTGAGGTCCCTCTGGATGGCATCCTTTCCCTCCAGCATGTCAGCTGCATGTGCAAGTTGAATTACTCTTTCTTAAGTGTGTGTGGTGCTACTTTATTTGTAAGCTGGTAGCTATGTGATCTGTCTCAAGAAATATTTACACCTGTGTCTATAGTATTACTTGAGTCATTGAAAGAGAAGGTATCTGGTTTATAAGCAAATTGATACCTGTTGGGGGAAAAAAGAAAAGGTGACATTTCCTGCATAGGTGTTTACTGTAGGTGACCAGTCTGTTTAAAGATAGGAAGAATCAGGCTGAGCCACTGAGTTGGTCAAGCGGAACCAAAAATGCTGTTAATATGTGTTAAGACACATACTATCTCAGGACCAAGCTAACCTCTCCCTTCCCCATTTTTCTCCTTGGGTCCTCATGGCCTCTTTCTGAAGAGAATTGAACTTTTTAATGCAAATGTTAATGCAAAGCTGTGCTCCTGTATAAATTCCCAGAGGCCAAATTGTTAAGACTGGAAACAGGTGTTCTAAACCATACTGCTTCAGTCTGAAGTATCTTGTCTCCACTCTTCCTCCTTCTCCTCCTTTTGTTATCCCTCAAAAACTCATGTAGTGGATTTGATTTCTGAGATGCAGTGTTTGCTGATGTTAAGCCATGACTACAGTTTTCACCCAACACATTTTTCCTTTTATGCAAAAGAGCGAAATTCATGCCAATGTCTGTCTTGTATACAGAGCCGTGGTTCTTCTAGATTATCACATCTAAGCTAATACTTTTAGATATAAGGGCGAGAATATGGTCAGTCTTGTTCTTTAAAAACACTAAAGAGGGGCAAAAGCAATTGTAAGTTAATTGCATTTTAAATAGGAAGGTCATGGCAAAATAAATATATGTAATTCTACTAGCAAATTCTGCCAGTTGTTCATTTAATGGGGAAATGTGTGGATGGGTGCAGAATAGCAGGGAAGAAAATTATGAGTGAGGTGTGGTGTCACATTTCTCCTGAACTTGACTTGTTAGAATAGTTTTGACAGCAGGCATTGGCACTGTTTTGGGCAGTTAAATACATGGCTGTGAATCTTTTATCCATGGACTGCATAATAAAAAAACAAGATACAGACTTAATACTGAGTGTAGTGTCCTAAAGACGAGCATGAAAAGTCACAGAGACATGTTCATTCTTGCCATCTGTGATCCAATGAGTTTTTAATTAGATGAAGTTCTGTAGAAACAGCTTTTATAGGAGAGTTCCTCTGTAGGCTGTAGAGCAAACTCATTTACTGTCATGGCTTGAATCATCTGAATAGATTTCGTGCACCACTCTATTCTGTTCATCTACCTCCTAGACTGCCAGAGAATCTCTGCAGACCAGTCTTAGGGATAACTGCGCAGCCTAGAGGAAAGCACCACTAAAAACATAGATTTGGGATAGGACTATGTCCTTAGTATTTCCTTTAGATGCCCACTGCTTCAGGTTCTTTTAGAAAGTGTGTTCTGAAATACCTGATTGCTCCCACAAGTTGCAGAGGCTTAGTGCACAGGTTTAGTGCTTAATTTACTGCTGTGGATTCTATAGCAGGGATCAGGAACTTGATATGCTTTTGTGTATTTTGCCTTTATTTATATTGCTTTGGTTGCTTCTTATGTGGTAGCAAGAGAGAATGCAAAGTATGAAATGAAAGAGCTATAAAGCAAGCAAGCCCTTTAGAAAAGGAAAATACGTACTTTATTACAATTTTCATTTCTATGATCACAAGGCAAAAAAACCTTTAGAAAATCCAAGTTTTTACAGTTGACATGAACTAATGTTCTCTTCTTCTGGTGGGCTATATCTGTCAAACAGGGGGAGAATTAGAAGATGGCAACAAAATTGAACACCATTAGTGGCACTGTACAAATGAGCTCATTTTGTTTGGTATTTGTTCTTGTGAATAGAAAAATACTCAGAAGTGTCTGAAACCTTAGGGTGTTTTTCTTTAAAGCAAACATTGCCCTAATAATGTGATATTAACAATGCGATCTGGAGAGTGTCATGGCTCACACCATGCCTGTTCCAGCACCAGCTCTACTGCATCTTAGTACAGAGGCAGTGATGATAGTGCAGAGCTGTTTGGAGCTTCCTGGGAGATCTGCCCATAATAACAAGTGGTTGAGAGGTTTAGAAATGGACAAAGATGAGATCAACAGCCTCCTCAACTCCTCCATATTCCAGCCTTCCCAGGCTTGCTCCTTACATTGACATGTCCTTAGTGAGTTCCCAGTGTGTGTTACTGCACCTTCTTTGCCAAAGATCTCTGGCATGTTTTCCCAGGCTCCACTTCTTCCTCCTGATGCTTCATCCCCTTGTTTCACCAGCTCCTGCACTGCCTCCTTGCATCTGCCACTGATCCCCTAATTTCTTCAGTACTGCTACTTTTTACATCACTAGGATGGGAAAAGAAGGTCGAGGAGTAGGCTGAGAGGGACACAAAGGTGTGCGGGACAGACCAAAGGAGGCAGTGACAGCGAGATCTGATTCATAAAGATCTAGTATCTAGTTCCTCCTTTGTTACATGCTTGAAAGTTTGTAGGAATGAAATAAGAAAGCTGTCATAAACAGCATTGTGGAGTGTTGGGAGTCTGTTTCCACAGACCTAGGAATTCTCATGAGTTGCCATGTGAGATGAACAGCTATTCAAATGTCTCCAATTGTATGCTGCTCTTTCCTTGGTACTCATACTAAAAACCTGTGTTTTAATATATGAAAGGCTATGTGATGAGTTCTTTTTAAAACAGATAATAAGATTTTTCAGTTAAGTAGCTTAATTTAGTGGATACTTTAAGTTTCTAACTGTAAAATAAGGATAATTTTCTGTGTTTAGGTGTCTGAAAGTATTAAAAAGTATTAGTCTGTTTTTCATAAGAGGTCAGTCTTCTGTAGCAGCACATTAGGGAATTCTACTCTACCGTTCTTTGGAATGGTTAATATTTGATTATAGTATTAGTACAGTGAGAAGATTCTGTAATATATACTCAAAAATGTGGGTAAAAATGGTTCAACACCATTCACACAGGATTCTCTAAAAAATATTTTGTTTTGACTGTAAGCAGAATGAATTCATGATTGTGTATGGCAAGGAACCACAAGGTTATAAATGCTGAAGGAAGTATTAATTACTTGGAATCATTCCCTTTACAACACTCCCTTGTATTTTTCATATCAGTGGTATTGTATTTCCTTCTTTTGTGTTTACTTTTACCATTGACTTAGTCTCAAGTTTATTACTGTATTAACAAGGATTTTGTGTGTGAAGTAGACGATTTCTCTTCCCAGGCCTGCCAATGCTACATTATTGTATTCTAATAGGCTGACTTTTGTCTAAACTAATCCAGCAATCTGTGTTTTTACAGCAGACTAATTCTAATGACTAATGTTTGAACATGGTTGTTGTGTGCAGTGTAAATGTGTGAATTCAGTAAGTCAATGGGAGCTTGATCCTGTTTATTCTGCTTATTGTAAGTCAGCAGAAAAATAATATTAAACTGATAAAATAACCTGTCCCTGAAGACTCAGGAAGGGCATTTACATTTCCTTATGGGAATTCTTTCATTAAGTTTGAGACCTTTTAGAATTAGGTTTGTTTGTAGAGGGAGCAAGTGGTATAGAGACCCTCTAATTACTTCGGAAGTGAGAGAACCTACTTTTCCAGATCTGGGGAATCTTTTTAGACCTGAACTACAAACTAACCTGGAGTGATTTGAACTGCTTTTGAATGAAACTTGGAGGCTTAAAAAAGGTTTTTCTTGTGAAAACTGTGCCATAAGAAGGCTTTATAGCATTCTGCTTTTGTACTTATAGAAGCACAAATAACAATTCTTTTAAAACAATGTGTGTTTTAAGCTGTCTTCAAGGAGATTCACAACCTCTTGTTTCTGCACATACCTGAAAACTGCCTTTTATTTGCAAATAGTTTTTTTTTTTTAGCAGGGCACTGTTTCCTTGTTTGTAACCACATAGGAGTTAACATTTTATGGCTGATAGACATTCTTTTTCAAACGAGGTATATTCTCTCCTTATTCAGGAAGCTGGTGGGTTTTCTATGCACATGTGTTGGCTCCGTTGTCTGTTGTCTTTTTACCTTCCTGCTTTTATTGTCTCGTTTACAGATGACAGCAGTCAGCAGTAAGTCAGGGGACCTGAAATTTATCTCCAAACATGACACAGATAGAGACTCACCTGCAACACAGTAAGCAAGAAATGCTTAAAACAATTTGCAGTGTTATTCCTACAACTGTTGTTTGAAAACTGTGAGAAATGTTGGAAGGGTTGATTTTTTTTTTTTCAAGCAAAACAAGAAGTTAGCTTTAGGGTGATCAGTGGGAGGGTGCTTCACACCCAAAATGTGAAGGAAATAACAGTTCAAAAATATATGCACGTCCCCAGAAGAGCAAGGACTATAATGTATATGGCAATCAAAATTCAGGGATATGTGGTTGCTCACTGGCATCCCTTAGCTATGTATTAGGATTTATTGCTGCAGACTGAAAGGTATTTTTGCACCTTCTAAAAGTTAATTAATGTAAATTCCAAAAGATTTTCACATTCTAAAAGGATGCCAGCAGCACCTCTGATAATGACACTTGCATTTCTTAAAAATCGTAGCTCTGTTGCGTGAAAGCTGTAAGCAGATAAGATCTCAGCATTTTGAACAGGAGCTTCCACAATATCTTTAGCTTTTGCAACCATTTTTGCTTCAAAAATTGATATCTGAAAATACTTCTCACGTTTGCCATTGTATCTGTCACCTAAGCAAAGTTATTTCACTGATCATTTGCCAGACTGGTTCCCTCCTCATATAAATAATCTGCATTATGCTGTAGATGCAGAGACATACCTCATTTGAACCTGCCTTTAAATCTGAATTTTGTATCTCCAGCTGTATCTAGATTTGAAAATAAACTGTGAGTGGAAAGTTTAACCCTCAAGCACTATGAGGAGTGGGCCGTACAATTACACATTGACAGAATTCAGTGTTGAATTTTGGTCACAACTATTCTAGTAGTATATACATTAAGGAAGGAAATGCCTTAAAAGCACAGTTACTGTGACAGTTGACACAGTCTGTTAGAAGTCAGTATCAAAAATTTGGGATAACTCAACTCCATTGGTAGGACTTCAGGAAACAATTACTTTGAGTGACCTTTCTAGGGCATCCACTGAAAAATGTAGGACCACAGATTTAAAATGTGGAATCACAAATGATTTAAGAAAATTCAAGAATTTTGAGTCATCGCAAATACAAATTCTCATTTTAATTGAAAGTAGGGCTATCCTGAGAAGATGTCACACTGAAGGAATTGAGCCCAATAATCACTTCAGTTACATTTCAAAAAGGTGAGAGAAGACCCCTACGTGCTCGAATCACTGGAATGTGCTCCCTCATCCTGAACTGTAGGGAGCAGGAGCATCATGGAGATTCCAGTCTGAAATCATGCATGCTCCATGTCGTAGCACTTCACAGCAGTGACCACATTAACCAGGTTTTTTCCAGAAAAGACCCCAAGCTGTTGCCTTATTTTGAGAGCTAGAAAAGAATCCTCTGACACTGCTGATGCCACTAGTGTGAAGAACTATGAATATTTCTGTAGGTATAGGTATTTATACAGCACACATCAGATAATAAAGCAGCTCAGAAACAGGGCTGCCTATTCTTTATGAAAACTCTCACTTTACTGTTACCAAAAACATGACCTGCCAGGACTCTAGTTTTCTTCCTCACTGCAGTCAATGTGTCTTGAAATATCCATAAAAATTTGAATAAATGCAAGTGTTGCCATCTTAACTGGAAAAGGTTTTTATTTCAGCATCTAGCAGCAATATCAATGTGACTTGAGATCCAGTCCAGTCTGTACTTAAATAGTTGCTCCACCTAAAACATGCTGTTATTTTCCTGTTTTCTCTGAAAATACACTTAATAGTCATGTCACATTGACATATATTATACAAAATTTATTTACTGCATAACTCCTAAGAATCAAGTGGTTGCCAAGTACACACTTTCAGTATGGAGAAGTGAAACTTTAATACCTGCACAACTTGCTAAGCCAAATGAATGATTAGTGGTTTGCTTATTAGAACAGTATTGTTCACTACAGCCACAATACCTGCTGTGAAAGAACATGAATGACAAGTTGTTATGAAATGTCTATTTTTTGAGAATTTCTGGGTGAAAAATACGCTTCTGCAATAGGAAAACAAATTCTATACAAAATGCCAGTGGACTTCTATCTTAGCCAAAAAGTTTGTCTTCTGCAGACTCTAGAAGAAATAGAGAAATTATGCTAAGTGATTTTAATCTAAGTTTTGATACATCGTCACATCTGATGTTCAAATAATAAAAAGATGAAAACTGCTTCTCAAAGTTAGAGTAGCTTTATATTGGAAGTAGCATAGTACCCTTACCCTTCGAGTAGTAATGGTTGGTGCTACTTGTCAGCACAGCCAGTATGTCCTTAGGTAGGACATAGGTGTTCCCATTGTATGGTTTTCTTGAGCTGCACTAGGTAGTGCTCTGCATAGATTTGCACAAGACCCAGCTGAACCCTGGGTTTTGTACACTGGTACTTTCAGCACTGAATAATTATGACTCTGTACCCTAGTTTCCTCATTTAGCAGTACATCTCAAATTGTTCTAGAAATCCTAACACAGAGGTTCTTAGACTCCCAAACCTTTTCTTTAGGATGTTCCAGTACTAGAGCTGCAGCAATCCACATATTTATGAGCATACAATTTAGCGCTAAAAAAGTTCCAACTACAGTTGGAACTTCATCAGTTCAGAACTTCCATCAGTTCATTAGCAAGACTGATGTGTAAACATTTTCATCTATAAAATCTGATTACATTAGGACGGTGCAGCACTTGTAACACCATTTTTGTGGAAAAGACACACATTACATTCTTCAGTCTTGATTCATCCATTTGCTTATGTGTTTCACCAGCATTAAACAGTTAGGTCATAAGCCAAGACCCTTTTGTGCTAGGTGCAATACAAATTTTGAGCAAAGACAGTGCCTTCCTTTGAAAGGTTAGAGTCAAAGTATTGTTACGTATTTATAGTTAAATAAAGTTACAACTTCTGCCAGGAGTGGGAATTCATGGTAGAAGTGGTAACATCTGCATAATCCCTGCCATCATGTGCAAGATCAGTTAGAGGCATCAACTGGAACACAGGAGCTTGACGGATCATTTTGGCACTGTATGAAGGCTGATAAGCATAAATAGACGTTAAAGTGATTTCTGACTCTGTCTTTGTTCAGGTATATTAAAATGGAAAAACTAATCTCAGGCACTTTGACTGCATGTCTTATTCTTGTTGCATAAATAAACCAGGAGTCTCTCCTTAATTGTGAGTATTTTGGTGTCTGAGCTTAGGAAAGTGAAAAAAGACAAGTGCAATTGCTTTTATGAGAGGAGGAGACTAGTAATTTGTATTTTTTAATTACATCTGTTTTCTGTTGATCAAGACGAGCTGATTTTTAAGATCATGAGCAGTTCTTTTCAAAGCAATGCTATGATAAAAAGTAGACTAGTGGAGTGGTCTCATATTTTGTCTTCATGGTTTTTTTGTCTTTGATCTGCTGTGGAACAGTAGTTTTTGTAGTTGTTTCAGCATTGTGCTCAAGAGGACAGGCAGACAATTGGTCTAACACATCAGCTGTAGGTGGAAAAAGCTCTAAATTTGGGCTAACTTTGTGTTTCTTTTACTCTTTTTATATCCACTTTCCTCTAGAGGTACAAAGAAAAAGAAGAAAAGGATACAAAGGAATGAGAGAGAAAATCAGCACAACCTAATGAGCGTCGATACTCCTCTGTCATCAGTTGCAACTAATGGTGTTGAAAACGAACCTACATCCCGTGGGGTGGAATTGAAGAAGAAGAAGAAAAAGGCAGCGAGAGGCTCAAACTTAAGCACAAATGGAAGGACAAATATTGCCTTTGAGCTCAAACGCCATGACGCAGAGGCATAATTTATTTCTGATTACTGGGGCGATGTTCATTACATGGGTTGAAGGCTGCAATTATGATCTCTCTTCTAGGATTAACAACAAACAAATAAATTAAAATACTTAAATATGCAAAATGGTACCAGTTGTGACTTATCAATAGTGCAAACCTGTTTTGGATGACTTTTGCCCTGGCTTCCTTGAAATCAACAGAACTTGAAGGTTCAGCTCCTCACTGGACTGGAAAAGAACAGAAACTGTTAAATACAATGTTTCCTAATTTGGTATATGATTAAACTATCACTTAGGCATTTGTGTAGGCTGTAGATCAATCCATTGCAAGCAAAGAATCAAGTGAAAAAGTGTGATCTAGAGCAAAACATGCCCAACCACTAGATAAGTTATTAAACTAGCATTTTAAAGTGTGCGTAAGTTAAATAGAAGAGTGTTCAGAATGTGGAAGTGCTGACATCAAGGTGTACCTGAAAACACAAGTTTTCAAAAAATACTTTCCTGACATCAAATATGTGTTTGGACTGCATTTTGCAGCTCTGAAGGGAGTTGTGGAGTAACTACCTATGCAACTACACTGTCTTCAGTAGGACTACTTGTTCTTATCAAAATAAATTAGTGTTACAAATTCCAGGCAGTTGTATATTTCAGCTGAGGTGTGCTGCACATAGTAAAGATTCATTGCAGTTTTGTCAGAGTTCCTGGCTGCTTTGGCAGCAGTCTTGCCAAATATACTTTCTTTTGTATGAATAAAATATTTCATATTCAGCTATGCTGTTTGTTTTACTTGTAGTCCTTATTCACTTGTAAGCATCATTACTCTGTTTTTTTACTTGAGTATTATTTTGTGAACTTTTACTAATGACTTCAGCAATTATATACAGTGTTAAATAATTTATGTTTTATATTAAACAAAACACTTTCTATCAGTTAGTGTTGGTATTTTTCTGGCTGATGATGTCCAGTTTATTTTTACTCTGCTAGGAAATTCTTTCTCCTCCCCCTCTGAAGCAATAAATAATATAAAATTAGAAAGCCCTTATTTAGTAGACAGGGCACTTGATTCCATTAAAAAAAGAAGTGAAAATAACAATGCTGGGCACTGATGTGTGAAATGCACCCAGATGCAGAGGACTAGTTGCTGTATATTGTAATATCTTCCTTGCAAATGTTTTGAAGCCAGAAAAATCTGTAAACTTTTTTCTTTCAAGTAAAGCACAGCAGCAAATCCTCTCTTTTTGCCCCAATGGTAGTTGTTATTTGCCAGCAGTCCTAACTTTGCTCTGTCTAGAGTGTGTGCATGGAGCCATGCCTAAATGGGGCTTGCATGCGTGTGCTGGAAACTTAGTAATGTCTCTTTCCCCAGTCAGAGGTGGTGTAAAATTACCTCAGTCCTGGGGCTGCCTGATTCTGGCCAGGCTCCCCACCTCTTATGTCCCTGCAGTGTGTTCCAGCTCATCATCCTGTGTGACATGTGGCATTTAGAGATTTTATAATGGGGAAAAATCTCGACATCTTACATTTCTTAAAATGTCCTAGGTCACATTTAAAACAAGGGCAGAGCGTGACATCAGGCTCCACATCAGGGAGAGCTGAGCAGTAGCCAAGATCTGGGAGCTCATTGGAAAGCATTGTAAAATGTTAATTTGCCATTGTCGACACTGAAGACAGAAATAACACTTCAGATAAACACCATGGAGAGATGGTAGTTCTAATCAAAGGCACAGCACCTCCTTTCATGCTTGCGAACTAGGGCTCCAATTATGTTCACTGCTCTGAAGCTGAATAGAGCTGCTTTGCCACACTTTCCAAATTCAGAAGAGAGGCAGCAGTAGTGTCTTCCAAGGCACAGTTCCAAATAACAATTAAGCACAAGGAATCAGATAAGAGCCAAACATGAAAATGCAGGAGTTGAAAATAAACTTTTCATAATGTTTTCTTGTAATTGCAATAGCTTTTGTTTTGCTTCTATAATTTTTTTTCTTCCCTACCACATGGTTGGTTAGAGACTTCTCTTCCTTTATACAGAGTGTCACTGTGGTGCTAGTTTTCTGCATTCATTTCACAGAAAAGGAACAGAAATATCTGAAATTTAGAAAGGTTTATGATCCTTCAGTATTAAAATTAGAGCCTTCACCCTAAAATCTCTTCAACAAATTATGAGCGTGGCACAATGGCAAAGACAGTTTTTACCTTTTGTTCAAAAATACAGTTGATACATTCATTTTTAGAAAAACTGCTTTTTGGTATTAGTAGAGTTTTTATTCTTCAGACATTGCTGTTGGGATTTCAAATTTACAAAGAATGGATAAAACTTTTAAATGCTTTAATGGTTTAAAAGGAAGTTTTTAATTTAAAAACTTTATATAATGCTTCTTGTTTCTGTGTTAATGCAATCTACATATTTTCTAAAATCACTTTGCAGTGAATATCATGTACATTTGCAGAATATTGCATAAGTACTTAGAGGACTTACATTTCAGTGGAAGAAAAAAATTCCAGAAGGATTCAGATTGCCTACTGAAAATTTTCCTTTTTTATTGGATGAAGCATTACGGTGTCCTGCAGAATTGCTCCCTGAGCCATGATGTGTAAATTAAAATGCAAGAGTTATAAAAGTCTCTGTGAAACTTCCTTAGAGGGTGACACAAATTCATTGCTGGAACAAACCAGATAAAATGTTGCTTTAAAAAGTGTGAATATTATATATTTATAGCTGCCTGGAAATAGCAGCATCGTGGATCTTTCATTGTTCTGGTGTTTGTAGGTTTTGTGTGTGTGGTTGCACCATAGAGTTGCTATTATGTTTTTATGATAGGGCAGAGATATCGAGAACTGTGTGTAAATCAGCAACACAGAAGAAAATGTGTGGCTGTGTTTTTCCTGTGTTTCCCAATAGCTATCAAATTGCATTTAGTTTTTTTCCTTAAAATAATTTGAGGAACAGACATCATAAAACATAATAAGTGTATTTGTGGCATCACTTAATTCAGAAGGCAGTAGGGGATGGATCACAGTCAAACAAGGGCTAATGAGAACACAGAGGAACATGACAACCGAAAGTCTCTGTTGACTAGTGAACTAAATCTGCCGGCTGGACGCAATTGTCTGACAGAGAATTGAATGTCAGGATCATTTAGGGTTAACAATGGCCCATTACAAGCAAAAGCAGACAGCTATGAAAAATAGCCGGCATGGTAGTCATTCTGCAGGGACCATGGATGCAAACTTGATAATGAGGCACTTCATTCACTACATCCTTCTGCTCTAATTACTCAGGTGAATAGGAAATACTTGGTTTAAGGCGGGAACAGACTAGAGCAAAAACACTTGTTTGGTAAACACAAAGCGTGACGGGGATTTTTAATGATCCTTTTCTAGCACGTATGAAATTAGTATGTATGCAGTGCAACCTATTTTATGGATGTGGAAATTGGGAGGGAATAGAAATATTTTCTGACTAGTGGAGGGAGGCCAGGAAGATTCATGTAAAGATTGGTACTCCAGGGTTTTTCCCTTAGCATTCTGTCCAGTGTCCATACTGAATATTGCAAACAACTTACTTTAAGTACACCTGCACTTGTAAAAATATACTGTGTAAGTTCAGTCAAGGGGGTTTATTGCTTGGAGTTTAGCATACATGCTTTAGGAACAAAACTGCTGCATGTAGGGAATAGAAACAAGAGGAGGTCTGAGAGAGGGAAATAAGCAACTTGAGAAGAAAGCTGCTGCTTGGGGGAGACTTGCAAAAATGTGGCAATTAGAAATTGGAACTTAAGAAGAAGGAACAGAAGATAGCATGTAGGTGTGTTATAGCACAGCTTTGGTTGCTTCAGTCATGTTTTTTAGACTTTAGAAATTCAGATATTTAACCACTTCACTTTTTAAAACATTTGTTTTGTGCCATTTACAGAAACTTTCTGGATGAACTCTCAGGACCCATGAACAACATTCTGTGTCTCTCCAGTAACTCTTAGCTCTCTGGTGTTCTAACTCTGAGCTACAGCCTACGGAGTTCCACGTAGTCTATGACTTGCAGAGCTGTTAGGAGAGATGAATTCCCTGATTTCTGGCACAGGTTTTCAGGAGGCACCTTAATAGTTGTTGTCTGTTGCAATAGGCACCTCTGCCTTGATTCAGTCCTCTCCAGCCTCTTCATCTGGTGCAAAACAGCTGCAGCAGAGATTGGAACTTCAAGAATCAAGCTGCTCTTTCAAACATTTAATGTCATAGGATGCCTTTCTTATGTGTAGATATATTCTGCTCACAGTGGTTTTGAAAAGAGTCTTGTCTTTTGTTCATGTGTTATGTGCAGGTTGCTTGCTGCCTTCCCCTTCAGAAGGGTTTGTTTACCAGCACTGGGATGTTTATGTAAAGTCCCAGTCCTGCAAGCTGCTTAGAGTAGATTGACCCCTATACTCAAGGCTCCAGCAAAATCAGCAAGGAACGGGCTTTGAGCCACAACATCAAGGCTGCAATTAGTGTATACTAACTTTAAAGGCTGGGAAAACATTTTCTCTCTTGCAGTCATAGATGAAGGTGTCAACTCTGCATTTCATACAAAACTTTGTCCACCTGATTGTTTGTGAGGACTTTGTCAAGCCAAATGAATTTTCACAGCATTTGGCTGTGACAAGCAAGTTTACAAGTCCTGTGTAATGCTCAAATGCAAACAATCAGTAGAAACTGCAGATGCCACTTTTAGCGGAAAAAAATGTTTCCACACCGGTAAAGCAATATCAGTAAAATCTATGCTCTGAGCAGACTTCAAATTTTTGTTGCATTTATATCGCCTGCAAAGGCAGGGGGTATAATAAACTAGTGTGTAGCAGCTGTAAATTTTCTGAGGATTTATCTAACCACAAATACATCGAAATGGGGAAATAGGTCTATATTAAACTGTGCAAGATGCTGCTGGAACTCAGCCACTTCTGCAACATCCTGTAATTAATTTATTATGACAGGTCTGGCAAACTGAAACACCCAATACGCTTGCGACAGACTGTTATGATATAGCTGTTTGAAAACTACTGTAGTCACATAAAATGCAGGTATTAAAGGAAAAAGAAGAAAAGGTAGCCCAGTGTTACCATTATTTTTCTGGTATGCAGAAATTTTTCACCAGACTCACATTCACCAGCATCCTGGAGTGTACATGGCAGACTCAGTACCTCTGCCTGCACTAGCTGGGAAGGAAATTGTTGCAGAATATATTGGCTTAGATCCTACTGTTCTGGGATCAGAAGGAGAGTTAATGAAGTTCCGTGGACATGTTCGACTGAGGGACCTCTTTTCGCACATTTTCTGAGTCAGCGCAGGCCTAGCCATGTCTTTTGGTGATGAAGTTAATAAGAGGAGCTGAGACACTCAGTGCTGGTTTAACTTTCTTCTTGGTCAGTCCATATTCGTTTTTCTGCCCATGTTTAAGAGTCTTGGTTTCATTAAATAATAGTGAAAGAGTTCCAATGAAATTGTCTGTGAGTTGCAAAGAGAATTACTACAGATTTCTCAAAAATCAGTTTTTTAATGTCTCTAGTTCTTACAGAAGTGACTAGAACAGGTTTTCCTTGCATTCAGCTGCTTATCCTCAGTTCATTGCCTCAGTTCTCAGGTAAAATAAATACTGAATTTCATCTTTTTCTGGATGTTATCTTCAATGTTGAACATCCTGCTATTAATCCACAGCTAAACATTGCTAATTCAGCACTGCACAACTGTATGATTTGAAGAAAATCCTCCTTCTCCCCATCCAAATTTTTGGTAAGTAGAATAGGTTGGTTTGCTCCCTTGCTTGCACTGCATGTTTTAAAGTGCACAAGTTAAGCCTTTGTATATCCATTGCTGCAGGTGAGCTGTGCAGAGTACATGCAAGTAGTTATCATCACCAAGTGTTACTCACTTGGCAGTTCTGTTTTTTTATGGACCATAATTATTCCTTTAGTTTCACCTCAACGTTTTTATTCTGGCGTTGCATCATCAGCGCGCTTTTATTTCAGTGTATGTCATCAGGATTTGGACACTTTCGTATAGACACTGTATAAAGCAACTTCATGTTATGTTCTGCATTCATTTTAGAGCTTGATGGGGATACACAATCATGGGTGTAATAGTGACGTCAGCCTGAGCTTCATTAAAATAAATGCCATCCAAAGCCAAGCTTCAGCAGGCTGCATAAGCCTATAATAAGCTTATATGGGGTTGGTTAATCCCCATTGTTGGTTAGTATAATGTCATAATAAAAAAGTGACATCAGGGAAAGGGCAGAAAGGGCAGTAAATGTGCTCTGCAGTGTGGCCAAGCACTCCTGACATCCCTCTTCCTTAAGCAAGAGCATGAGCAGAGCTGAGCAGGTCCAGGTTGCAATGGAGGGTGACTGAAAGTGGCTCTTCTGTTAACTGAGACAGAGCTACAGAGCCATGAACATCCCAGGGTGGCTTTCCTTGGTGATGCACTCTGGGTGTGTGCAGGCATGCAGAAGGTGTGGAGCAACACATGGCCCTGCACTGGCGTGCTTCCCAAGAATACTGTTTCATTGGACATTGCAGGTCCTGCTCTCCATGGGAAACATCCTGGAATCAGGACTCCCAGTTTAGACCCCAAAGGTTCTAATTTGTTGCCTGTATCCAAAGGCTTGGATGAGAAAGAGATGGGCTGTCCTTAGGATAAGCAAAGGCACCCTCACTCCTCAGAGCAGGGGCACCCAGGGCACCCTCCACGGGGCTGGTACTGAGCAGGGCCAGGGCTCAGGCTTCCTGTCTCCCAGGGATGAGTACCAGTCAATGAGCCAGCACTGGGAAGGAGGGTGAAAGCTCTAGCCAGCACTTTTGCCTCACACTTGGTTGAAGTGGTAGCTGCAGTTGTCTTTCCTTGCTGTTCTTTCAGTCAGGGTTAGATTTTCTCTGAAAGTAGAAAAAGCCCTCAATGGCAGCTCTTTGAGTTCAGTGTCTCTGGCATTTTGCCCTTTGTACTCTTTGTCAACATAGTAGTATGGGTTTTCAAGTCATGTTTGGGAACCTGGGCACCTGGCTCTTGCTGAGACTTACTTGAGGCAGTGTTTTTGATATCAGGTTTGTGGGACAAGTGTTAGAGACTTGGCTGCCTCCAGTTAGATCCCTGAGTAGCCTGAATTCACAAGGAAAAAAATTGTTGGATAATTCTGAGGTTCTGATTGTTGGTCAGGTTTTGTGTTGGAGGAAGAGACCTGTGTAGACATGGTCTAAGATACAATTTCCTGATGGATTGTGCCATCATCTAGCAACAGCTGGATTCAGTTTGCTTCATCGGGAGAGTTAATATTTTTAACAATGCTTAGCATTGATTGTTTTTTCATGCCAGTGAAATGGAAGACGATATAGAACAAGTAATGCTGACAGCAATTACCAGCCATTACCAACACTATAAACAAGGATTTCTCTGAGCCATGATAACTAGGAGAAGAAAGCTGTAAGACTCAAGTATCTTCCAGCCTAAATGTACATACAAGGCCTGCCACCAAAGGTGATAAACCTAATATTTAGCTCAGGTTGCTTGTTCTAAGGACACATTTTGCAAGAAGAGGAAAGAGTGACTAGTTCAGCACATTGGGGCTGACATTGGTCAAACACTGTCAAGGTTTGGTCTTTTTGTAGTTGCTTCATTGAGTCGTTTGAACTCCACCGGTTTCCCACACTAAGATCAGTGCTGTAACATCTGTGAATGTTTTGGGTTATCTTTTTTTTTTTTTAGTGGTTTTGTTCCTTTTTTTTTTTGGTTTTGAATGTGTGGTAAATCATATTGGAAATTTGTATAATTGAAGAAATCTATTCCTAGTTCATTTGAACCGTTGGTATGTTTTTCCAGAGCATTGCCATATTTTCCTAGAGCTAGAATTAGCTAAATTTAGATACTTGCCTTCTACTTGCCACCCAGCAATGGACGAGCACAGCTTCCAAATTGAAGATGCATGTGTTTGTGCCTGCAACACTAGCTGAATGCTGGTTAACCTCACTTGCAGAGTTCTGGTGTGAATTGGAGTTTCTTGTCATGAATTCGTCTCCCAGGGTCAGACTGAATCCTGTAAATTGAATAAGAACTCAGCCAGAGAGAGGAAAAGAGAATTTGCTGCCATTTGAACCTGTGCAATACCAACAGAGAAGTGCTCAAGCAGGGCACTGGCAGTCTCTCTGCACAGTGCAGCAGTGTGGAAAACAGGCCTGGCTCTCCGCAGATTTGTAAGCAGTGGCACATGTCACAAGGGATTAAGGACTCCTGGAAGGACATGCAATTTGTGGTGCTGCTCCCATTCTCCCTCCCAGCCACCCTCAGTTCCCTGCTGGCCTCCTGCCTCCTGTGTAAAACTCCAGCTGAAATGGAGAAATGGGATGGGTGGCAGTGTGCCAGCTGCCCGGGCATCCGGTGCTGCTTATCTCTCTGACGGACACCCTGCTGTCCATCCCCACCATGACTCACTTCTTGAGGCACTTGTGCCTCCTGTAGCTCAGGGAACTTATTCACTCCTGGAAAAATCTCTGTAAATATTCATATAGCTGCCTTGTTTTACATCGGCCCTTTTGAAGATTGGCTTTTTTTTGTGTAGGCAGGTTGGCTGCTGATTTGCCACTATCATCACAACTTTTTTTGACTAGAAAGGTGTGAGTAGAAGTAGCTTTTGCTTCTTCTGTTCTAAGGTGCTAAAGTATCTGCTCTAGGAAGAAAATAATTTGGAAATGCTTTGAAAAGTTAAATTAAAAGCTGTGGTCTGGGTTCTTAGTGCTGTCTGAAAACCAAAAAACACTCTATCAAAAGATGTTGAAATGATTATTTGTTTCCACTTTGCTAAGTTTAATTTACAGCTGGTTTTGTGAGTTTCAACTGAAATCAGATTAGTTAACGTTAATCTGAATCTTGTGTCTAAAAACTCAAAGACCTAATTAATTAGCTATATTTTGTCACTATTTACTAAAAAATACCAGCAGTGATTTTACAAATTTTGAAAAGAATAGGATTACATTGTCATAGGAAATATTGAAAATGTTGACAGTTTTTAACAAAGAAATTCTATGCTTATTTAAAGACCATTTTGGGGAAAAACCTTTCTAAGAAAAATACTGATGTTGGATATTCAAATCAACTCACTTATTTGGCAGTAAAACTGGTCTAAGTGAATAGGAGTGCATGACATGACTCTTGATTTCAGTAAGATTTTTGATACTGTCTTATATGATATTTTTTATTACCAAAGGGGGAGAAATATGGTCAGCTATCACAAGGATTTGATGCATAACTAATTAAAAAAGAGAAGCTGCATTCAAAAAAGAGTTATGTAAGTTTAGTTATCATACCAGGGAGATATTGCAAGTGAGGTCCCTGAGGTCAGTTCTCTGTCACTTCTATTCACTATTTCCATTAATGAGCTGGATGATGTAGTTGTATTTATAAAATGCGTGTGTGACACCAGGAGTTTGCAGGCTGTTTGTAAGACATGATCAGAATTTAAAACTATGTTGGAAAATGAAAGTAATGGTGCAAATCAGTAAAATAGGTGCCAATAAGATTTGTGCTAGAGGAAGAAGGAACCAAAGACAAAAATACAAAGTGGCTTTCCAGTTTCATTGAAGAAAAATGTGAAAGGTGACAGGTTCAAAGGCAAACTAAGTGAATCATCAACACACTGTGTCTGTTTGGAAAAAAGGGTCACCCAAGTGATATTAGCAGAGGTGAAATGTGTAAAATCAGATTATTACTTCTTCCCAAGTTATGCTGGTGAAGCTTCAGCAGGAATACTTTGCTTTAGTTTTGGGCACTGGATACTGGAACTGCATACTGGAACTGGCAGACAAGTTGAATATGGTTTGGGGAACAGCAGTGAGCATGACAAGAGATTTAGAAACCTACAAAAACTGCAAGGGATTGGAATTTTTAGTGTGGAAGAGGTAAGGATTGGGAGACACAATAGGGATGCTTAAGGCTTTTCCAGAAAGCAAGAAATGAGGTAGCTCTGTTTCGTACAATCTATGCCCACATGATTTCATTAGAAATATCATCTATTACTTTTTCTCTCTTATGGAAAAGTTTAGTTTTATCTTACAGCAGTGTGATGGAGCAAACAAAAAAAAAGTATTTCTGGGTCCATTTAAATCATATGATCATATATTTCCTCTCACTTTGTTATGTATACTATTATTAGTTGTCTTTTTCTTCCTCTAAAATTGTATCTGTAAGACTCACTTAGATCAGTGTTGGTGCATAACAACCATTGTTTGGAAAGAAAATTGCAGTGAAAATTTTTTATTCATTATCTCCTCTGTCATAAATCTCTACCTGGAACAAAAATCCTGACCCTGAATCTTTCTCCAGAACTCATGAGCCCGTGGCTATTCAGTTTTAATTGTGCTTCTCCAGTGATTTATGGCATGACCTTGGGTAAATTGAACCTCCACCTCAATTTCCCTGTCTTTAGCTGAAGATAGTAATATTTCTCCCATGGACAGACTGAGACTTAATCTGTGTAAGGCTGTCTTGACAATGTCCAGTCCACAAGCAGAATCTTAAAAGTTTAGTTGTCACATACCTATGACTCAGTAGTTGAAAGGTAGTCTGTATTTATAGTGGGACTAAGTTTAGAGGGTTTGGGGATTTTTTTAAGTACTTCTGTAAAATCGTGTTTTTCAGTCTTATGGCTTGGAGAGGCAATTTTGATTATTTTATTTTTGGGGCTGGCACTATCAGGCATGAGAGCAAAAAGCTCTGGAGAAGGCCTTTGTAAAGGTGGATTACTCAGATGTAGTTGGACACTATAACTTATAACAATACACTCTGCTGGCAGCTATAATAGTAGAGCAAGCTCCACTGGAGCTCCAAAAATCTGGGATGGGAGTCTGGCCAGAAAAACTGAAAGCCTTGAAGTATGTTCCATGGCAAGGAAAGAGAGGTTTCTTCTCCCCTCAGGTTTCTTTCATTCAGAAGTGATAATTACTAACAAAACAGAGAGAAAAGATAAATTCTGGATTAGCTGGCAAAAAAAAAGACCCAGGTTTCTGTCCTCTACAAACAGGAATGCCTGCCCAACACATATAATGCTGTCTCGATTTAATAACAAAACAGAAATGTATTAAAAAGTAGTCGAGGAGACCCTGCTTATTTTACAGAACATGAGATAATAATGCCCTATTTATAGATAGGAGGGTCATGCTGTAAATCCAGTATTTATCTCAATTGTAAGCACTCTCTCATTAAGGAGTGGAAGTATCTTTACTTTGAAACAGGACTAATAAAAGGTGTGAGCACTTAGGGTTTTGAAAAATATGCAGACTTATATGATGACAGCAGGTAGAGGTTTTTCTGGTGGGTCCTGACCTCTGCACCTTCATTTCATTAATTCACTGAGCCATAATTTTAAACTAAAATAAATACTTTGGTACAGCTGGAAATGTCTCTCTGTTGAAGAACTTGGCCTTTTCCCTGTCCATTTCTCTCCTTTTGTGATCTCAGTTAGTGAATGTCCTCACATTTTTTTCTTCATGGGGGTCTCTTTCTTCACAATGCAGAATAAACAAGATTTCTGTTCAGGAAATTAGGTAGTCTGTGAATGCAATGCTTTAGTGGACAGGAGGGAAAACAATACTCAAGAAATTAACTATGCCACGTTACCATGTTTTGGTATTTTCCCTACCCTTTCCCATTCCCAAAACTCTCTGAAAGCACCAAATCTACTCCAAGAATTAGTCTGAGAAATCACTTTTTGCTTGCTAGTAAAATGTATTTTCTCCATCAGTGTTTTAGTTTCATGCTTCATAGAGTACATGTGGATTTTATGGCACATGCATTGAATAATCCCATCAGCCATTCAAATAATTTGGGGTTTGGTATCAAATGACGGAAGCTGGACAATCTTTCTAAAGGAGTTGTTGATGCACAGCTCAGTGCACACAATCAGTGCATTTAATTGTCCATAGTGTGCTGCATGCTTGTCCCTGAGAAGGCTCCAAAGTGCTGGAGCAGCTTTAGGGGCAACTTTAATCTCACACCCCTTACCCAGACCGAGCCCCTGTCAACTTGAAAATGTGGAAGTTCTGAAAACAGAGAGGTTTTTGAGCTTCACTGCTGGGCAAGTCTTGCTGGATTCCATGGGAGCTGCTGGGCTTCCCTGCTCTGGAATACCCTGACAAGGACTCCGATTTACTTCTTCCTGAGTTCTGGCAGCTGGACTTCAGAGGGTCTAAACGAGAAGGAGCCCCAAGAGGCTGGGCCTGAGCAGCGCTGGCCCCTTGCCCAGCTCAGTGCAGGCACAGCCCTTCCAGGGTGCCCCTGGGGTGCTGCCACGGCCGCAGAGTTAAAGTGCAACTTCAGAGTCTGGCTCCTCAGCCGCTGGTGCCTCTTGTGGGTCATGCTGGCAGCACCTATTGTTCTGGAGCATTTGAAGGGCATCCAAGTTTTGGCATCATTAGATTATTGCCATGGTGCTCAGGCTGCAGATCCTGTACAATAAAAGAGGTTTTACTTTATGTTCAATCATTATTAGCTGTTATCTGCAGCTTTCATCTAGTCTCCATTAATGAAAGAACAAATAATTCCAGGGACTAAATAGATGTTTGACCATTGAAATATATGCAAAGTGATACCATTTATAAATGAGAGGAAGTTGTTTTGCAAACCTAAAATTCCATTTGCTGTGGAATTTCCATTTAACAGTGTGAATCCAGTTAAATCCTGAAATACTACACTTAAGAGAGCAATTTACATCATACTTCATCTCCCTTTCAGCTGAAGGTTCCTAATGGCTCATATTTCTAAATCCCATTCTATTTCATTAGAGGGTAATTATCTGTTAATAAATACTATTAACATTGCTGCAAAGAGGAAAACATCAAGCTATTTTCCATGATTTTGCTGACTGAAAAAGAAGGAATGGGCTTGAATTGCAGGGAGGAGGATCCAGGTAAGACTTTGAGAAAACATCGTGTGAGGAACTGAGAGGTCTGAAGAAACTGGGCATCTCCATCACCAAAGAGTGTTTTCTATTTTTACGGCCAACAGAATATCCAAGACTTGCTGTTGCAGTCTCCCGGCAAGGGGAATGTGTTCCCTTTCACTGAGTCTGCACGTGGCATTCTTCAAAGTGAGGGATATAGAAGGCACAACTGGCAGAGCCAGGCAAGTGTTACTGCAGCGCAGCCGATGATTGCCAAAGGATTGCATCACAGCCCGGCTTTCCAGCACTTCCAGCCCCATGGCAGGCTTGTAGCTCTTGGGTCTGCAGGCATCGCTTTCCCTGGCGCTGCTCCTTAGGGTCAGAGTGGGCGGTTTCGCTGAGGGCCAGGAATGTGACTGCAGCTCAAGAATCCCCAACTCCTGGTGAGGTGTTTTGAACTGGCCTGCTTGAGGTGAATCAGGGAGGGCTCAGTAGCTCTGACACCAGCGCTGAACTCCTGCTGTACCAGCACAACTGAGCATTTGTCCCCCATTTTCCCCTCTTTCCTCCCAGACCTATGGATTGTTCTCTGTTTACCAAAACTACCTTATTTACAGCTACAGAGGCTTTGGCAGAGCTAAGTCTGGATTTTATCACAGCTGAAGAGCAGCTGCAGAGCATCCTTACGAATTCTCCACCCTGAAAGCTGAGGCACCAAAGACTGAAGGTAAAAACAAGCCCAGATGTTGCCTGAGTGTTTGACTTCTCTGTCCTGCCATCACTCAGCTTTCAGTGGTGGGTAGGCAGCTGTCAGAATTTGTGACAAGTCAGAGGGACAGTTAGTTCTAATTCAAGTTGCTATGGAAAAACTGATGTTGGGGGGAAAAAGAACCTGGACCAAATAAACTTTCTGCGAGGCAAGAAACTGCACTGCTAGTGAGGTTAGACATGCACTCAGCATGTGATTGGAGAAGGGAATAAAAGCCCAGTGCATTTTGAGAGGGGCATTTTGAGGTATCAGGTGATGGAAGGAAGAAACAAGGACCTTTCCCTCTCTGCAGCCACTGTGGTAAGCCTGGTCCTGAAGGGCTGGAGGTACCCTTCGCTGACAGGTGGATTCCACAGATGCTTTCAGAGAAGTAAATACATCCTTGTTAATGACAGCTGCAGAGTGAAAAGGAGGCCAATATGTATAATACTCAAATGGTAACAATGGACATTCTCTTTTTAATGGAAGGAGGTATAAATGGCAGGAATGAGATGAAAATGAGAAGCAAAACTTGGGCTACATGTAAATGGAAAAATCTTAACATTGGGATCATGGGATCATCGCCTCTGGGTAGTAGTGGAAGCCTGTAGTTTAGGACTTGAACAACCAGCCAGAGAAGGAGCACGAGGCACCACATTACAGGGTAGAGTCCTGCCTTTTGCACTTGAATTTGCTCATAAGGCTCCTTTGCCACTTCTCCTTGAGGATCTGAAGGAATGTTTAATGTGGACGGCTCAGCCAAACTGCAGCTTTGGGAATTCTTATCTATCCTCAAAGTCTTATCTTTTATTTCAGTTGTTTAGATTTGCTGACTTCCCGTCTACAGTGCTTATCCAAGTTTATTGTTCAGTTTTACTATTCCTTGCTTAACAATTGCTCCTTTACTCTTGACGGTGCCTCTGGAGTGATTTCTCTGTTTATCTTTACCACCTTGTTCAGGTGTTAGAAGTAACATGCTAACCTTGGAGCTGTCTCAGCAATCCAAAGATGCAAATTTTCCGCGCAGATTTGCTGGGGGTTTTTTACTTGCATAGCAGCCTTTTTATTTGTAGCATAGTTCTGAATTAGATATGATTCTTGCATTTCTCTACTCATGTAATTTTGTTCTAGTTTGGATAGCTTTTGGTTTTGTTTTTTGGTTTTTTTTTTTTGATTGGTTGTTTTCTTTCTCTGATCCTTTCTAGGCAAAAAAGGGTTAATTAGCCTCAGTAAAACATTGACAGTCACTGGGGACTGCTGCAACTGAGATGAAAAACAAGACTGCACCTGTATGCTGGCAATTTCAGACAGATTCTGGTCAACTATTTTTCTCTCCTGCTTTGTTCTGCCAGCTGCCTCAGTGCTTTGGATGCAGGTGGAAGGATGGACTTTGCTATCTATAAAAAAATTAAATGGTGAAGACCAACTTCCGTCTCACCTCCCCAGGGATCAAAGTGATTGCCACAGAACATGGCAAAGCAGGAAGCAGGCTGCACATGGTCTCCATGTGAAAGAAATAGGTTGAGAAATTTTCCCCTTTTTGCCTCCCTCCTTTCTTTCTCACCCCACCCCCCCTTTTTTTTTTTTTTTTTTTTTTTTTTTTTTTTTTTTTTTTTTAATTTGGAAGAGACGGTGAAAACATGGAAGGAATCCCAAACTGATTGACTGTAACTGGGGGGAACAAACCATCACTGTATAGCACACACCCTGCAATATCACTACTGCAGTTCCTCGGTAGAGGAGCTATTGCAGCTCCTCCAATAAACAAAAGAAAGGCAAAAGATTGCTTGGGAGCTCTGGCTGTATGTCTTGATGTGTGCCTATGAAAGAAGTTCTTACAAAAACTGTGTAGATTTATGTCATAATATGCCCTTGTATGATGAAAATGAGTAGTCCCACTTGCCTGTGAAGGTGCCTTCACTGCCTGTTGCAAGCAGCAGAAAAGACATGGACTCTTGGAAGGTACGAGATCTATTATTACTACAATATTTTACTATTAAATAGCAGCAAATTTTGCTTGACACAATAGGAACTTTCTGGGGTTGTGCTACACTGTGTCTTACAGTCAGGGTCTCCTTGACATTTCTGACTGCTGCTATGATAGAAACTAACAATAGGTAAAGAGCAGTAGTAAGATCTGAGATATTTAAATGTGAGTGGAACATTAGACTTGCAGGATTACAGTCTCCATGAAAGGGCTTTGTGCAGGGGGAAAACCCCAAAATATCCATTGGAAAAGTTAAAGAGTTATGCACTGTTTGTGTGGGTTTTGAAAATACTATCAGAAGGAAAAGATATCTCATTTTCCCCCTCTTTTTTCAGTGATATGAACAGATGCTTAATATAGGTTGTTTTCTTGGGTTGTTGCTTTACATCACTTCTCTACAAGCCCACGCCTTCAAAGTGCCATTAAAAAAAAAAAAAAAAAAAAAAAAAACCAAACCAGAAGTTGCTAAATGGAGATCAGTGAGTTACAGCAGCTGAAATTAACCCACATGCATATTGCAATGAAGTGTATGGGGACTTTGGAGGAGGTAGCTGGGTTGGGTTTATATAATTTTATTTTGAGCTGCCTATGACCTTCTAATGCTAATCTGTCTTTAAACAGTGTATATTTATGTGTATAACATGGGTAGCTGGCTACAAAATGACACTTGGTATTAAGAAAGATTAACTGAATCCCACATGTCAGGGCATGCACTACCCCAAAAAGAACATCTTGGCCTCTTCTCCACCAGTGCATAAAATACTAACCTGGTTTGCAGGTAGTTCTCACCTGTCCCTACAGCAACAGGTACCCCCACCTGTGGTGTGTGTGAGGCACAATAGGATAATAGGTGGATGGAGGATCTTACCTGCTTTAGTACATGCACCTTGTGCTCCTGTGCCTCTGTGCTGTTTGGCCTCTCTGACGTGTGGTGTCGATGCCACCCTTGACTTTGCGTGGGAGGTCTTGCCAGTACTGGTTTTGCACCACCACTTCCATATGCAGTCATGGCACAACACTTTGTCCCACGTGTTTCATACAATTAGTGAATGCTCCTGTACCTGTGCTAGCCCAAGGGTGCAAGTGAGGTTATGATTTTTGCTGCAGAGAAAATCAAAGTCTGTAATATCTTTGCATTAGCTCAACCATTGATCTAAGAAGCTGTATCAGGTAGTCTAATAAAAATACTGCTCTCCTTGTAAACCTTGTCTGACTCTGTAGTAAATGAGTTACTTTTCCTGATAGCTGATGAGAATTTGCTTGGTGCTTAAATGAGTTTCTGAACTTTCTATCCACACTGTGAAGTTTTATCTTATGTGTGGCAGAATATTGGCATCATTAAGATAAATGATTCACTGTTTCTCTTTGGTAGGCAGAGTTATATAAAGCAGTTATGATCCTATTCATAATCCTCGTTTTACATCCAGATGCATTAGTAATAGTTAATTTTGTCTTACAGAGGATGAATTTAAGGTTGTGTTTAGAATCTGCATTTTTTACCAGGAGCGCTATTTGTAAATAGGCAATTTTATGCTGTTGTGAGCTCATATTTGACATAATTTTCAAGTTATTTCAAATTGTTCTTCAATGCAGACATGTTCAGTATAAGTGCTGGAGTCTGTGTAAAATGGTGGAGCTGAAACCTGAAATGCTCTAATCTGTCAGCAAATAGTGGTAACAGGGAAGTGAATGCTCATTGCTGACAAAATGAGCACATTTTTACCTCAAATGTAAATGAGCCTGAAAGGCAAGTGTGATTTCCTGAAGAGAACTTCTTTCTTCCTTTTTGGATGCACAAACTTTGAATGGTCCCAGTTAGTGGAGAAGGCCTAAGTTGGATATTATATTAATTTGCTGTTAGCTTTCCCCTTGGCAAAGCTTTAGATTTAGCCCATGTTGACTGGGCTTGTATATGGGGAGGGGCTGGGAATGGCATCTAGAGGCATGTGTTTTGTAGTGTGAATGCAGATATGTTCTTGGAAGGCAGGTGGTACAGGACATGTCTGATGATGAGGAGGATTTTGATACTCTACCTACTGAACACATTAATGGTTTCCCTAGTTCAGTCCTTTGTGCTTTACACATTTTAGTCTCTCCTATGAAATATTAAGATTTTTTCTAGGCAGAAATCCTGGAGCTACTAATGTCATCCTTGCCACACTGAAAAATGAAACCTGATCATTCAGACCTGGATCCCTGCAGAAACTTACACAAGACTTTTTGTGTAATGAAATACCTAGTTACCATACTGCAACAAAACTGTGTTCAAGTAATAACCAAATCCATAGGAATGTACAAATGCCACAATGCTGATTTTCAAAAGTAGAAATTACATAATGAGTCGTGACAGTGATTTAACATAAAGGGACTGCCATAGCTCTCTGAATCCTATAAAAGTAAGAACAAATGAAGGTATCATATCACTTTCCCTGCCAAAGGTTTGTTTTGACTGTCAGAGGACAGTAGTACACAACCACTACTTTTTTTTCTTTAACAGTACTCACCTCTGAGGCTTTCCTTCATATGGAAAAGGCATGTGTGTTTAAGTGATATGAAGCTGTATTTTCTTTCAGTCCCAAAGTGCACAAGTTTCTGAAGTACTGAAACAGTACAGAAGTGCTGAAACAACATAAGTGTTTCTGAAGAGGTTTCAGAGATCTCATCCCTGTCTATACTCTAGCTGCAGTTCTCTTGTAATGCTATTGAACTATTCCAGTAGCCTTAATATGATCAGATATGAATCTGAGGAATAAATGCTGATCTTCATGATGAAGTAATTGCCTAAAATATAAATAAGTGTGGTTAGTGAAGCTTTGCCTATATTAATATGCTTGTTCACTTTACCAATGCTTAACACAGAAGGGCATTCTGCATATCTGTTCAGTGAAGGCATTTGCATCTTTTCAATTACTTTTCTTAAATGTAAACTATTGGTGTCAAATGTTGCCCATCTTTTGAATAATCAGAAAGTAAAAATTATCATTTAAAGTATAAATTAAAAGATCATTAAGGCTTGGGAGTGTAGTACTTCAAAGTTAGGGGAGTCAGAACTGAGGTTTGACATGCAATTAATTCACCCTCCCCTCACTCCCCACTTTTCTGTATATTCATTACAATACTAATCTTAATTGCACAGTCACATTTATGTGTGTGCACACACTCATGCACATATTTACATCTGGCTCCTAGCCAGTAATTCCCATTGCTCCCAGCTTGCCTTTACACCCACCTTGCCCTGCACCCCTCTGCGCTGGTGTTGGGCAGCCTCGTCCTTCCCATGCAGCAGGCTTAGTGTGAAGCAGCAGAAGGGACCAAGGCAGCTCAGCCGAGCCTGGTGTGACATTGCATCCGCCCCTTCAGCACCAGAGCAGGGTGGTAGATGACCAAGTGCAGCCCCTTACCCTCAGAGAGGTGGTGTATCCTGCCCAGGAGGGGAACTGCCAAATGGAGGTGAGCCCCTGGTGCTCCTGTGTTGAATGAAATGCTCAGAAGGCAAGTCTATATGGTCAAGTTTATATGAATCCTCATAGGAATAAGAGTTACACATTACACTCCTGCCTAAAATTTTGAGTCCCTGATCCACAGTGTAAAGCCAGGAGAGTTTCTTAATTGAAACCAATATAAGAATATTTAAACTGGTTATTACAGTTTGAGACCAAATGACAGTGGGGAGCCTAAATGGGTTTTTAATCACAGTATATACAATGCAAAACAAAAAGTCAGTTAAAGTTCACAGACTCATGCTATGCTAACTAGGCCTACCAGGGCAAGGAAAAACGAGTTTTCCTCAACCTCATTCTCAGAAAAGGCTGAACTGTTTTTGCTACAACTTTTTTTTTTTCTTCGACATTTCTCTTTATTTGTTTTCCATTCTAGAGTGTGTGATCTAGTCATTCTCCTACCTGTGGTTAGTGTTATTCAAAGAAGACACACTGTAACTGAAACTCTGAGTTTCCTCCAGCTAATCCAGTACCACCTCCATTGTCTGAGAATCCTGAAAATAGTTAAAAATAAACATGTTTTTTGAAGTGGACAAGGCTGCCTTTCTAAAATCAGAGCAAAAAAAAATCTTAGCTAAGAAGAGTATGGGTTTTCATCAGAACCATGTACATAAACAACTACCCTGAAATGTGGTGATAATGTATGTAAATATTTTTCTACTGAAGAACATTCACCAGGTACACTTTTGGCTGAATATCAGCAATTTTGTGGTGGGGGATGATTCTGCAAGGTGTATGAAGATGCAAATGGTTCAGTCTTCCCTGTGTGTAGAAGAAACATCTGACTGAAGTGTCACGTCTGGAGTACAAGTTCTGACTTTTTAATAATCTTAAGCAGTAACTTGCTCAAGCTTAAAATAATCAGGGCTCAGACTATTCATGTTTTGCAATATTTTTAGCAGCCAATAAGTAATTGGTGTGTCTTTTTCCGCACAACCTTGATGAACAATTCTGAAAAATAAAGCTGTGTCATAGATTACACCAGACCCAATGAGAATGCAGCAGTTGTGCAGCCCTGAAAGCTGTGGATTCTCTGATACTCGAACCACGGTGGGAGGCCAGACATTCACAGGATGTCCTGGAGCCTATGATTTTTTCAGTCAAACTTTTTAAGTCCTCCTGAAGAAGATGGCTGCGACACAAGTTGACCAAGCATGTTGTCCGATCAGCATGGACAGCTGTGGCTTTAAACAATGACAGCCATTGTTAGGTCAATTTTAAAGTAGGTCCTTAAAGTTAATGTGATTATGCAAATGTTGCCCTAACTACCATGGCTGTCTTATATCCTTCACAAATGAGTGCATTGTCACTTTTCATTATGTGCATACAGTCCTGGTGGTTTGGTGGTATCATTGTATCTCTTGGAAATGGACCATGTAAAGGCCATTCACTGTTGGCACTGCATTGTGCTTTTCCCCAAGCAGACCAACCTTGACCCACAAATGAGGGTGGTAGAGATTTTCAGGCCAAAACCTGCGTGTGCTATTCACATGATTACTCTCATTGACTTGGCTGGAAACTCTTGCAGCAGGCATGGAAGAATTAGGTTAACATACAGTTGTGAAATTAAGTCCAGTCCACTCTAAACCACAATGTATCTGAACCAACCTCTGACAACAGTTTTGTATTAAATCCCTTGCAGTATAAATTGAAAAATTAACACATTATTCACTGGGGGGGGGAAAAAACCCCAAGCACGTCAGACAACTACTGTGTATGATTTTTTCCATAATGTCTGTATGATTACAACTTGATTACAATTTGATTTTAATAATGAAATACCCTTTTACAGAAATCCGTGATCACAAATGAGGAAGCTGAGAAATCTTGGGATCTGTGTGATCTGGAAGGTGGCGGATTTCAGACGACTCATCAGTTGGGGGACATGACTGATTTCAGACTCTTGGCTGCGTTGCTTTCAATGAAAACCAGTGACTTGCAGTTTCAGTTCTCATCACAGAAGATGTTCTCACAGCAATCTCTTGTTTGGATGGTTTTCTCTTTTTCTAAGTGTGGAGTCTGATGTTTGTCTGAGTTCTGTCCTTTGTGAGTTTCTGTTCTGGTGAACAAGAGTGTCCATAAAGCAAGCACATGATACATAGGTTCAGACTGCTGGTTGGGATTTGGCCCTCCTCAGTAAAATATCCTTCCTTTATTTCTAACAAAATACACTATATATATATAATAGATACAACAGAGAGAGAGATTTGAGTAACATGAGTAAAGGTAAGGGAAAATCATCACCTCCCAGTGAAGTCCTTTGCTGACTTGCAGCAGCTGTCTTATGAACACAAACTTCCTCAGCAGATTCAAGGGCATGGAAACTGCAAGGGCAGCACACTCTGTTGCTTGGTTGTGTTATTCTACATGCAACTTCTCAAAACATCCTCATAACTGCAACACATCAACATTGCTCCAGAACTTCCGTGTCCTTGGCCAGCCTGTGTGTTCAGTCCAGAGAAATCTGGTCAGTCCAAACCTACACATGTAGCAGCTGGACTCTTTCACAGTGCCTGGTTTTACTGGAAAGTTTGGATTAGGGTGTGGAAACCTGCTTTGGCGGAGCAAGGCTGAAGCTGTAGCAGCCTCAGCATGGTCTTCGAGAGAGTACAGAGCTGCCTTTGGGACACTGAGCCTTCTGGAAAAGTTCCTGTGCTCTAGACAAAAGTGGATTTCTGTTATTGGAAATCCTTTGGAAAAAGTTAGTTATGTATGTTAAAGATGAAAGAAAAAGAGTTTGTATCACTAACAGGAAGGCAAATGAAGGTATCAAATAAATTGCCACATTCACTCTGATCAATCTGTCACATAAAAACCAAGTTGCTCCATTGATGAACTGCCAGAGAGGATGGTAATAAGTATTTTTTTGGATGTCAGACAGACAGCACAGCAAAACTTGGTAGTGACAAAAAGGAGAGGGGACTGCTGGAATAATCAGCATCTTATTTATATAAGATTTATATAATCTGATAATCTGATTTATAATCAGTCATCATGCTTGCTGCTTTGTGATCTCTGTGGCAAAATTGTGGTGTGGGTGTGTGTCAGGTTCAGTCCTCCCTGACTACGCTGGGTCTGGCTCTGAGATCCCAACAGTAGCTACTCCAGCTGGCTGCAATGAAGGCTTGTACTAGAGAGCCCTAGGTTTCAGAGCAGTGATGGAGGAGTGACTGTCACTTTGGTTCTATAGCTTATCACCACACAAATTGCGTTTCTATTTTTTTATGGGTTTTCTGTTAAAGGATGTGGCCACAAATCAGAGGTTGGCAAGAAAAGGATTACTCCAACCTCTTTGATTAAAGAAAGTTAAGGGTGTTTCTGTGTCGGTGATAGGTCAGGAGGGGAGCCTGTGAGTTGCTTCTCCTGGACTGCCACTGTGGGACCTACATGGGGCAGCAGGAGAACCTATCTCCTTCCTGGGCAGGTGGGAAGCTGCTGAGAGGGTGCCAAAGCTGGGTGTAACATGGCCTGTCTTGCCTATTCCTGATGGGCCTTCCAGTCAGGAGCATATCACCTCCAGTGAAAGGCTTTTGTGTACCTCCCTGACTTGAGGATGTTACTTGAGACACAATCAGAGCTCGCTTTTCAGTGAAGATGATCCTGAACCTGGGGATACCAAGAGAACCATTGTGAGTGTGTGGGGCCTCTGCTGAGTGGGAGCGGCAGGAGCACATCAGCCATGGGCAGGGAAATGATCCATGTCTTTAGTCCTGGCCAAGTATGGGCTTGGGTTCTCTGCTGTTATGGAGATTAGAGACTTTTATCAATCCTTTTGGAGCAGTATTCGGGCCTGAACCCTATCAGGGGCATGAGCCTTGGTGAAACAGAGATGAAGTGGGTAGGGGTGCAGCGGGGATGGCCAGTATGAGCAGAGCAGAAAAGAAAAGCAAAATATAATCTCTTTTCTTTATTATTTAACTGAAAGGTATTTTAGGCCTTTGACTACAGCAAACCACAGCTGTTTCTTAGTTTATTTCTTTGGTGCAAGAAGGCTTGGCTGAGCAAGTAGGAGCTCTAACCTCTTGCA
This sequence comes from Vidua chalybeata, assembly GCF_026979565.1. Taxonomy (NCBI): domain Eukaryota; kingdom Metazoa; phylum Chordata; class Aves; order Passeriformes; family Viduidae; genus Vidua; species Vidua chalybeata. The sequence continues at coordinate 57,200,834 of NC_071532.1, forward strand.
GATTTTCATTTCCCAGCCAGCAGCACAGGCTAGCAGCACCTTTATCTGTACAGGAAGGCTGAGCCAGCACCTTAGAGGTCTCTGCCTTGAGCTGGTAGGAACACAGATATCAAAAACCCTTCACCAAAATAGTGATAGCCTCCCTGCACCTTCAGAAAACTCCTGTGCTGATGTACACTGATGAGAGAGTTAATGAAACATGAGAGAGGCAGCGGGCAGGAAAGCACACCTGCAGGCACCCTTTCAAGGCTCTCTGGGGGCTGACTGTATCGGGAGGGCCACGGCAGGCTTGCAGCTGGGCTGGCAGGAACTGGGAGATGCAGAGGTGGTCTCTATGGTTAGTGTAGAAACCTGTCTGGGGACAGCTTCCTGAAACTTTCTTCTTCGTCTTCTTCACTTCTCTGACAGATGTGTGCACAGAGCACGTCTTGGAGCTGTGGTGATGAGTAGTGATTGAATCAAGGGGTAAAAGTTGTTTTCCCCATGAAATGAAATTTCCTTGGCTGTGAGTCGAGCTAGGCTGTAAATGTGGATTTGCGCAGTCTGAGAAGTGGAGGCTGTTTTACAAAACAACTAAAAATTCAGCAATCATTCTGATACTCAAATGGACTGTAAAAATGCCTTCTAGAAATGTCATGTATCAAGAGGGATTATAAAAAACAAAAACAAACTCAACAACTCGATCACCAATAATTTATGGAAAAGTAATAGCAGAGTGAATACATTTTGCAGCCCTTAACAATGAGCTGTTTAACCACTGCCAACTTGCAAACACAGCTGAAGGCAGAATTTGGACCTTTCTGGTATATCTTCATTATCTCACCTCCAGCAGTCACTGAGAGCAAAAAAGTCACAAACAGGTTTATGCTGGTAGCAGGGTCTTCAGTAAAAACCGCTGAGACATCAAAGTCAAGTTCAAAGAAACGAGGCAAACAAAGGGAACAAGTGCATTTGGTCAGGAAGCATGACTTCCTTTTGAATTAAGACATTAGACTGGAGATTGAAGGATGTGACCAGTGTCTTTCCTTGGCCACCCAGGCAGAACTCCACCATTGCTCCTGAGCAATGTCTGCTCTCATGACTCCACCCGTGCTAGGAAACAAGGACACAGGCAAAATGCAGACCAGTGCCTCAAAACCATTCTTTCCCCAACTGAAATATTTTTAACATGCTTATTAAACGCAAAATAAATCAAAAACCAGAAAACAAAAAACAAAACAAACAAAAAACAACAACAAAACAAACAAACAAACAAACAAAACCCCCCCAAAAATGAAACAAATCAAAATCTCAACACGTTTTAAATAGATTTCTAGGAACAAACCGTTTGTTCTGTGCTTTGCCATCACACCTGTCTCAGATCAGGAATGAGGTAGAAATAAATTAGATGTGGCAGGAGTAAGAGGAGGTTATGGTTATGATGTCCCTGTCACAATATTACAGAAACACCCTTAGCCTGAGTGCTTGCCTGTGTGGGTTTGAGGGAGGGTTGATTGCCATTGATTTAGCTGGCACAGATAAGGATCAAGACTACAAATACAGAGAAAAAAAAAAAAACAACTGGCTTTTTTGAAGGATCACTCTCTGCTACAGAATAGTTAATGCTGTACTTGCTCTCTGCTTTACCATCAGCAGATTTATTTTGGCTGCTAACTACAAAGTCTGTCTCTTTTATTCAAGCTCTAATATTTTTTCCCAAACCCTCAAAATCTGGCCCTTTTTCAGTTTAGGCTTACAGATATCACATGGGTCAGACTTGTGGGAGCTGAAGACCCAGGATTCCCTGCATAGAAGGCTGAAGAATGACAGGGAATTAGCTGGGAAACACCTCACACTCAGGTACTTTTCTTCTGGTTTTGCCCTGGCTCCTTTGCTTCTTCATTTTTAATTAGTGGCATATGCTGAAATGATAATTTAAATTCTTTTCAGAAATAAAAAGAATTCCCACTGACAACATTATTAAGTTATAATTACAGAGGATAAAAAGGTTAATAGGAATTTGAGCCAAATATCTACTCTCCATTAAATGAGAACTTGACTGAACCTGCTTTCCTTTCATTTTGGTAGGTTACTCTAGGCTTAAATGTGTCCTGGATGGCCATACACCTGTGCAAAGAGCCACTTCTAGGACAGGTTGCTGTCACCGAGACCATTTACACAGACCTGCCTCAGGACAGCTCTTGCCTGACCAGTTCAAGACGGAATTTGCCAGAGAGGTGGGACTCCTCTTGGGCCTCTGAAAGATGTGTGTTTCAGGCAGTGAGAAGAGCAGGGTCACACAGGGACATTTGTGCTAGAAAGGCATGTAGGAGGTGGCACTTTGCTGCAAGGGAAATGCAGCCACTATTGGTGGAGGGAAAATAATCAGCTTCCTGGGTCTAGCATCCAAAGAAGGCCTCTTCCTTCACCCATGCTGGGCACCACATGCATGCAGAAACAAATGCAAAGCAGCCTGAATCTACTGAGTGTTTTGCATTTTCAGTGAAATGAGAAATGGGGAAAAGAAACATTTTCCTCTGTATTAGCTCTAAGTGTGACCATCAAGAAGACAATTATTGTTATAGTTATAGATGTTTAAAATGGATTTTAAAGCAACTGAGGGTGTAGGGGAAAAAAAGCCCACTCCTTTTTCTGGGCACCTGCAGGCTGAACTTCCGTGGTTCCCGGCACTGGGATAATGGTCTGTTTAAACTCAGCCAGGATCTGTGCAGTTACCACTGGAGCCATACAAGGCAGGAGTTTTGCCTTGAAGTCCTGTTGTAAGCTTGGCCTTTCTTTTTCCTTTTTTTTTTCCTCTTTAAAAGCTGTAACACATTGCCTAAGCTGTGTGGCATGCCTCAAGGCAGGCCTTTCCCTCTTCCCACGTTGCACGCCGAGTCCCGCAGGGCTCTCTTATCTTGCACAAGCGGTTTGAGGCGTGAGCCCGGCAGCTCTGGCACAGGCAGGGGCTCCCGCAGACTTCCCCTTCTCCGTAATCCATGCCTGGCCCCGGGGTCCTGCCTGCGGTAACTGCTGAGAAACGGCCTCGGGGCCGGCTCTCGCTGGCCCCCAGCGCTGGGTTGAGAGCCCAAACCGCACAGGAGGGATGGATGTGAAGCACACTAAACAACTGGGAGGGGGCTGCTGCAAGCACAGGTCTCTTCTCACAGTGGAAGCCAAAAGCACACGAGCAGGGACCTGTGCAGAGGGTGGAAAAGGCCTTTTTGCTCCTCCTTTTCTGTGCACTGCATGGTTTGAGGGCCAGCTTGTGTGGTTTCAGCTGGGTAAGGCAGGTGCTGGGTAAGGAGCAAAAAGGGCTGGAAGGCACCTTTGGGGCCTAGCACACACATGGCTACTCTTTCATCATGGAGCTGAAGTCTGCTCTCATGAATATCAGTATGACTTTGAAGCACTTGCATCAACTTACATTTCTGCAATTTATTTTCAAGCTACTCAATTTTTTTTTTTTTTTTCTGACAGGATGCCTTTTGTTTGTTTGTTTTGTCAGGAATTGCTTTTATCTCTAGCCTTCCTAGGGCTGAAAGACCCTTAGCATGTCAGCTGTGTGAGGCTCTTGCAGGTCTGTCCAATTATTTGCTGTGAAGCACAATGCACCAGGATTTCAAAGTATACTCTTGCCTCTGTTTTCTTAAGACAAGCATGAAAAAAGCCTGTTCTACACTTACAAGAACTCCAGAATATTTTTCTCTTATTCAATTGGTTTCTGACCTGATTGTCCTTAGATGAAAAAATAAATTAGCCAGCACTGTGGGATAAGGGAGTTTTGCACAAAAGGTGCAGTGAGTCTCCCACTGACTGAAGCTGACCTGGACTCTGGCGTCAATAGAGATGTGCCCTGAGACCACAACATGCTCAGTACTCAGTTTTGTGCAGTATTCCTTCCACTTCCTTAACAATCAATGAGAACCGAGGATTTTGAGGCCATGGTCTGCAAAACTCTATTTCTTGCTTATCTAACTTGGCTGGGAAAAACCTTCTTGGCCTGATTGTTGCCTTTAACACCACCGCCAAAAAACTGAAGACAAACAAGATTAGGAGGCCATGGAGGTTTAAGTAAAAAAGAACACACTTTATTTATCTACAAGGCAGTACATTGTTGTATAAAAAATTAAGTGCAGATAAAGTTGCACCAAATGCTGTTAAGGCAGCAAAGTCAGAGGCTGTTATAAAAACACAAAAAATAAAAAAATAAAATAAAATCAGTGTTTTGCCGTATCAGTAAAGATCTGATATGGCAGTACAAAGAACCATGTATTTCTAAGAACCTGATTCAGTACACAAGACCCAAGTTAGGGAACAACTAGCTAGACATGGAACAAAAGAGACAACATGAACAAGACAGTGTTCTCCCAAACATATGAAGGTGCAATGCATGCTGTTACAAACCAATGAGAAACAAAACAACACATCCACACAAATAAAAATCTCCCAAGAACAGTGTTCAAAAATATTGCTTATAAAAAAAGGGGAAAAATTATAAATGATGTAAAAAAAAAATTAAAACAAAAAGGTCTGAAATGCTAGTGCATAGTCAATTAGCTAACATCAACATTTGTTTTTTTCCATATAAAGCTCTACTGCTCCTTTTACACTAGCAGCATGTCTACACGCTAAGGTCTGTAGCAGCAAAACACAGTATTCATTTGGCATTTACAAAATTAAATTACTGAATAAAAATATAATTTTTCTCATAAATCTATGTTTCATACAGTAATATTTTTTAAAGCAAGCTAATAACGCCCCCCCCCCAACAGAAACACACAATGTATAATGGCCTAGAACCAAAACAGAAAGGAGTATTTCAAGAGGCATGGATGTTTGAGCATTCACGATCTTGATCAGCTTTCCCCTTTTGCACAGACAAGCGTTTGTAGTAATGCTTTTCACTTCGGTATTTTACACCAATTAATTTTGTTCAGTGATTTAAAATATATCTGTATGAGTACCTGCTCTTTCATTATTACAAAACAAAATAAAAAAAAAAAAAAAAAAAAAAAAAAAAAACACAAAAAACCAAACTAGACCCCACCCCTGACTAGCACATCACTGAAATAACAATACTGGTGTATTAAGTCTGTTTGATCTCAAAAAGTACAAGAAAAATTATCTTTATTATAAGACTGCACTTAAGATCATTAATTACCGATTCAAACTCAATACCTAATAATTTAGGCAAGTATCATTAAAAAAACACAAACTCTTAAGTTGGGTGAAATCCAACAAGAATACATATGCTGAGTGACTAAATGCACTTTGTGCTGCTCCCAACTGTTGTACCACAACAAAGATAGGCTCTTCTCCCATTCATGAAAAGTTCTCATGCAGAGGAACAGGAATTTCCCAGTGGAGGTGAAGTGTTCTCAAAACCATAATGCTTCTCTGTGCGTCGACCCTTTCACATCACCAGAGTCCGGGTGGGGAAGGTGGCCATGTATTTGCGTGCCTGATCTGTCAGAGCCATCTGATCCTCAATCTTCCCGCAGGACGCCGACTCCCAGGTGTTGTTCAGATGCTAAATTAGCAAAGAGAAACAGAATTAGTTTGCATGCTGTGTGATTTATCCATAGTCCCAGCCAAAGCGAGGCCTGCTGACAATTAACTGTCCCATGAACAGGCAGGGGGATGTTGTCCTGTCCCCTGAGGAACTGAAATCTCAACACAACAGGCAAAAACATGTCACCCTGACTTCTCAGTTACTGACCACAGGGGCAGATAGACAAGATGATCTGCAGAGGGGACACCACAGGAGATCCAAACTTTCCCGCTTCTCTCTCAGACAGTGTCTTTTCTACAGCTGTAGCCATAGCTACAGCCTTGCCTTTAATCCTTTAGGAAGGTCTAAACGAGAATGTATTTGGCAGGCCAACTTCACCATCAACAGAGCACAGACAGGCTACAGCGCACAGTTAAAGTAATCAATGTTATGACCATGCACAAATTCCTGCTGAACCTACATTCTAAAAATGCAGCTGCTCTGTCCTGGAGATCCCTAAAGGGACCTGACAAGCCCAGCGCTGCCGAGGATTCCCGCGCTCAAAGCTGCTTTCACCTGTGTGCAGCGATCAGCACCCGCCCAATAATGCAGCTCCTCTGGCAAAGGAGGAGGGAGGGGGGCTCGACTCTCAGCAGAAACAGCTTTTTAATTATCATGTAAGCCATTTCACTTCTTGTGGTATTTATGGAGGTTGCAGACACCATTTAGTATAATGCTAAAATGAGATAAACCTATCTGCAGAGGGCTGTGTGTGCTGTATTTATTTACTCACTATACATGTGAGACATTTCTCATTGCCTTGAGCTATAAACAGCAATGAAATTTCAAAGCTCCTGGAATTTACCAGGATACACACTTTTATTTTTTTCTATTGAACTCTCTCACTTAGCCAGTGTGTCTGCCTTTCCACACTGAAACTTTCTCTAAGACCTGAATAAAAACTCTATTATCACACAGTTAGCTGTACAAATAGTCTGCATTCCAAAAATGCACACAATTGTGCTTATCTTTCCACAAGGGAATCCCAGCACTGCTGAATACTGAGAAGGTGTATGCTCAGGATCCACCAGCAAAGACAAGTCAAGAGAAACCTTTCGCAGCTCTCCATTGCATTTGAATAGGATCATCTTTGCAGTACAATAACTACGTAGCTCAAAGAGATGTCCAAAGCCTTCCCAACCTCTAGGACACTGGATGAATCATAATTAGTGGACTGCGAACCATCTGCAGAACTGTCCTGGCATGCCCATGGCTCTTTCTGCCAACTTCTGGTTGTTAACTTTGCAAGAGGATCCTTAAATTATTCTCTGGCCTAAATGTTTACAGAATGCTCTTCTGACTGTAAACAGTGTTATCTGAGACATATGGATAGTATAAGGCTGGGCAACTATGAAATACAGATAATTTCACATAACAAGCCCTAATCAGGGTACTAGTACAAATACAAGGGACCGAGGTTCCTGCCTTGGAGGCCTTACAGTCTGAAAGGGACAAACCCAGTGAATAACTAAACAAGTGTGCTAGTCCTCTGCAAATTTCTGCTGGGCTTCCCTAGACATGGCTTTCTCTTCTCTGCAGGGAAGTTCCAAATGCTGCCTCTTCTGGATGCCATTTTGCAAGCAAAACTGCTGAACTTCAGTAGGAGTTCCCTTTCTGAAGGAGAACCAGGTCAGGCCTCAAATCATTAAGTTTCTGCAGTTTTTGTGGGAAAGCTGCATCTGTGAAGTGAACAGACATGCCATACACCTATTTTCTAGAGCTGTGGACCTTGTGCTGTGGCTGAGGGCATATGTCAGAAAGCAGGTGTGACACACTTTCTGTGTGCCATAGACCCGCATGCAACACACCACAGCTCCTTTCATGTTTTGGTTAAACAACTTCCAGCCTAAATTTTTCAAAGGCACCTACACAAGCTGGGAACCTACAACTCCCTACTGATCCTCAGTGAGACTCAGGCACCTGTGCATATTTTCCCCTGCTGTTTTAGAGGTATTTGCATGAGGAACCAAATTAATGCCTGGTATAAAGCCATTGGTTCTTCTTAGAAGTTGGATTTTTTCTGTACACCTCAAAAGCAGCTGATAGTTCTCATATATCCATGATTTCCAAGGACAGAAATATGTGTCAAACCAGTATTTCCCTGTGATCCCCCAAAGCTTCAATGGACCAGTCTAGAAATTAGAGATCAGCAGTCCCTTAAATAACTGAAAATATGTAAGGAAAAGTCCATTTGTCATAGTAAGTCAATTTCTGAAAACTATAAGTAACTTCAGGTAAGGAGTGTCCCCATTTCATAAATTAGGCTTAATTGTTAGTATCTACACTGAGCTCTTTGTATTAACAGCCATGTGCTTAGTAGAAAAAAAAAAATCTGTATCCTGATATCACCAACATCTCAGCAGGCTGCTACATGTCACTCATTCCACAGAAAGCCTGGTCTTCATCTTTAGCCTGATGTCAGTGTGGCAGAAGCTGCTCAGGCAGGCAGTAACCCTCTGCCCTCCCACTGGGCTTGGCTGCCCCAGGGAGCACTGGGCAGCAGGCACAGCAAGCACAGGAGGACCAGCTCCACCCCTCAATTGAGCCTGCTTGAAACAACTTCAGCTTTGCTGTAGGGACATTAAAGTTTTCATCCATGTATTATTTTTCCCAGTAAATTACACTATTTACACTTTTTTCCCCCTCCCTATTGTGACAAACTTATAACAAGAGCTAACTTTGCATCTGGGTGATGACGGTGAGAGCTCTGCTCCAGTGAAGAAAGAAAAATTGGACCCAAAGTATCGTATTTTCTGATGCAGCATATTTACTAACACAGTTTTCCACTCTACCCTTGGTGAACTCAGATAACATTTAAGTGGGTATTTTTAATAAACATTTTCTGTCTGAAGTCCTGACTCTCAGCAGCCAACACAAAACAAAGCACAATGCCTGTGCCTTGCCAACCCTGCAGCGCAGTGCCAGAGGCACGTGTGAAAGTCATTCTGATGGGAGCAGTTTTCCTTCCCTCCTTGGCAGGGTGTGCTGGGTCCTACAACCCAGGCAGAGTGCCTTTCTGGGCCTGGTCACACACAGCTATGGGATCTCCTTGTAAAAAGGGTAAAAAGGGATGCCACAATGCCTCCTTCCACACCAGCATGGCAGCAAGTACTGACAGGGCTCTGTTACAGGACAGTGGCAGTGCCCCACAGACAGCAGTACCCAACAAATGTATCAGAAGGAAAGAGACTCAAGGCAGAAGGCTACAGGCTGGCAGGAAAACAGCACAGAAACCCTAGCCAGAACACTCCTGTTGCAGAATGCTCATTGCATCCTCCTGACCACATTTACAAGTCTAACTCTGCAAATCTGAAGGAAACAAGATCTTTGTAACCAGACGCCAGAAGGCCTGACCCATACCTCACCAAAATTGATGGACATGTTTTCATTAATCCAGTGGATTCATCCAGCCTAAACTCAGTCATCTAAGAGTGGGGTGTTCGTTTTGGCACCTAAATTCCTAGCCAGTGGGGAGTGAAAGTGATTTCCAGAATAAATTCTTTCCACATACACAATTTTTTCATTGCTTCACAGGGTAGGAGACCAGTCTTAATTTTGCTGTCAATTAAAAGAGTTCAAACCATTTCAACCACTACTTCCACTGTATTTTTTTCTTCCAAACACAGCAGTTTCTCTCTTTAAGTTAAATCACGGAGTGGAGGGGGAGAAGAAAGTATAGTGCTACGAGTTCTCATAGGATTAAATTACAGATCCATGGTACAATTCCAGCTTTGTCATTCTCCCTGTCCCTTTTCTTTTACTCTCTCTCCTTTTTTTTTTAACCTCACTAATCCTACCAATACATCCTTCTCCTGGCAGCAAAACTACCTTATTTATCCTGTAATATGCCTTCAACTGCCCTCAGGCAAATATGAACTGTAAACAAACTGTCAAAGCTGTAACTGGGATATCCAGTTAAAGCACTTTAAATAAAAACTTGGACCATCTAGAGAAAACAGACCAGAGTAAGGGAAGAAAACAATATGAAAAGGTGCTTTTCTAACAGAACTAGTCCTTCTGCTCTTGTAGCCCAGACTGCCTTTTCATGTGCTGTCTCTATAGCTTAAGAAAGCTCCTGTGTTACAACACCTTTTGTGTTAGAAGCCAATGCCAAAATCAAACATTGCTGCAGTCCTACAGTGCTGAGCTCCCAAACTGATGAAAGTCCAGTAGAAATCCTTGGGCAAAGAACTGTGTTAGAAAACAGATTTTACATCTCTGCTTTGCTGGCAGGTAGCTTCAGCAACTCTAGCAAAGCTAGTGGTGTTACAAACATTACCACTAATTTAGCCAAGCTTTGCTGGTATTTTAAAATAATTTTTAAAAAGCTAGTGGATTTAAAATATTTTAAATGCCCAGACTATTAGAAGGTCTCTTTTTGTGTTTCCCTGCTGCAAAAAGCTGGATTTCTTGTCAGCTTTCCCTTAGATTACACGGTATAGATTGTCTGCAGAATGTGCCACTGAAAAGAAGGCTTGCAACAGAAATGCAGCACTCCTGAAACAGTAAAATAATGCACTAAACAAAACAATTTCCTAGCAGAAAACAATAGACAGCATATGAATAACATGACTTTCTATTCTGTAAGGATGAAGAACTGGCATGACAGTAAAGACTAATTAAAAACTAAAGTGACCATAAATTAATTTTTTATCTCATTTGACAAGACAGACCACTATTTCTACCCCTGCTGCTGGCTTTCCTCTGGGGCACAGGACAGACTTCTTCTAAACTCTGGGGCTTTCCAAGCTGCTCAGAAATACAGTTTCCTAAATGTGAAAGAATAAGATGGTCCAACTTTTCAGCTTTGTTATAAGCATGACACCAGAGCTAGAAAGAGCTATTTGATGGCATTTTTAAGAGCTTAACCCTGAAGTTCTTGCTCAGATAAAACTCCTGCTCAAGATACATGAGCTTCCCAAGTAAGATGAATGGACTAGATTATGGAAGTGGGCTAATCATCTGCAACTCATACGAGGATATTCTTCCCTTCTCCAGTAATCTTTTTTTTTTTTCCCCCCACAGATCAGAATACATTGCTGCGAATGTGACTAATAGTTAAGCTGTGACTTTTCTTCCTGAGAGACCATCACCAGCTCAGGGCAGCTGTAACTTCCAATTTGTTTGCAACCCAAATTTTGCTGACCTGGGAGGAAAACATGCAATGACTGGCCTGTAACTTTGAACCTTGTCTGGCTCCCTCAGCTGTGGCAAGCATATCTCCTTCCTGTACATATCACTCACTGGGGACAGAAGGGGCAGCACAAGTGAGAGAAACCTCTGGGGCTACCTTCCCCTGCTGTGCAAATCTCAAACACAGCATGCTTCCCCCACTCCCTTGATTAAACAAAGGAAAATATGAGATTTTAGGACCTTTTTCCCTCAAAAAGCCATGGAGGAAAAACAGAGAAAACCTGCTGTTGCAGAAGACCATGCTGCCTTCCTGGCCATTTTTTCTTACAACCAGACGCAAATAAAACAACATTTCACTTTTTAAACTGAGAAAATTAAGCTTCATGACAGCTCAAACACTTGAAAAAAGGTTAACCAAGTAAGTGTTTTAAAATCCTTTAAACTTACTCTTTGAAGAGAAAGGCTACATAAACCGCTGAAAGTCAGGAAATTCGAGCTGAAATGTGTCAGTCTGTGGTTAAAAAAATGGAAAGTGACAGGAGCTAGGGGTTGAAGAACATTCTCTTTAGCTTGCAGGGCTTCTACCTTGTGTTGTTTCCTTTGTTACTGGGGGAAGAAGATATCAAAGCAGTGCTATTTTCTTAAAAGGCTCCATTTCATGGTGTCTTTTGATAGCCTGCAGGGTTAGGTGGAAGGTCTGTGATTTAGCCTACTTTTCTATCTGTTAAAATGTCTATGTTAGGATAGTTTGAATTATGTACTGCTCCAGAACATAATGTGAAATAAAATTTAACTTTTACATAGGAAGGGCCAGAAACAGAGGGGGTTTTATGTAACCTCTTACAAGGCAAAATTCAAGCACATACTCAGTACAGATCATCTTTTTGTCTTGGTACTGGAGTATGTTATCCCAAAACCTTAACCCTTGGAAAAGTTGCTAGTGAGACCAAAATCTCCCTGACATGCAACTAAGTGACAAAAATATAGGGTGCAAAAATACAGGTTTTAACTAACCCCATGAATACAAAGCAGAAATATTTGAGATCCATGCAATGGAGAGTAAGTCTACCCCAAGGCAACATGTGGGTTTGGTGAGACATTCCTGTTCCTGCCAGTCTGACAATGCTCCATGCACAACCGTGAGATTTGTCACATAGGACAAAAGAGCTGGCTGAACCTCCACGCCTTGCCAGAAAGATCTTACACAAAACTGCCTTGACATCCAATGTCTTAGGGAGACTTAACAGGGGATTGAATGAGGATAAAACCCAAACTCTTTTTGGGTCCATGGAGGCTTCTTCTCGCTTTGCTCTGTACAACATGGACAGCACCAAACTCCAGTGGTGTTACATGGAGTTACCTGACCTCACATGCCAAATGATGCAACATGCTGTTCCTGCTAAGTGATGATGAATCACATTGTGCTATCTGATATGGCCATCAGCTGCTATTTACTAAATGGCATATGATCAGTCAGTATCCAAAACGCAGTAAAAAATATCATTAGAGATATGTTTGAACATTTGCTACTCTTGCCTTCTTTGGAACTTAACAGCAAGACAATAAGTAATCAAGAATTTTGATCAGTTTATCCCTTGCCAAATATCTTTGTGTAAATGTAGTGCAAATTATTAAAGCAATGAAAAACTGTGGGCTGGTAAATATACTGCCTCCCTCTTTTCTAAGTTCAAATTTAAAAGAAAATGGAATTTTAGAAACCAATATAAAAAAACCTCCATATTAAAAAAACCTCCTAAGTTTAGTGCTGTCTTTGTTTCTCTCTTCCCTTTCCATGCACAGATCCCAAGGCACAGAGATTGCTATAATTCTTTCTTGGACTGAAGTCAATGAGAATTTGCCTAAGTAAGAACAGTTGGATCACACCCAAAATATTAACTGCAGCAATGTCAACATATGCAGACACCATTGAATTTCACCCACATGAGCTCCCTCATGCTAACGTCTGCTTTCATGGGATCAGTGGATTTAGTCCAGTTATTTGTTTGTGACCATGCATGTGTTCATGTATGAGGGTGAGACACCAAACTCTAAGCCAGGAAGGGCAGAAAGCATAGGACAATAATGTGCTAAAATCTGGTCATGTACAAAAAACAAACAGTAAAAACAATGACAAGCACAAAGGCTAATGTTTTCCATGGCTTTGCACCCTTTAGACATGCTATACCCAAGTCACATGAGTCCATTTACACTGGAGGAGGGAAAGCATTAGGGCCAGAGCAGCAGCAGCTTCTGGTGTGAAATAGAGCCAGACTACACATCCTTTCTGAGCTGCACGGGGCCACACTCCTCCCCTCTGACATGAAGCCAAGCAGCTTTACCATTACTTTTAACCAAGACACCAAGTCCAAACCAGAGAGTGCAGCCATTGGCAGACAATACTGCATTGTTATAAAAAGGCTGTATTTCATTCCGAAAAAACTGTCTGTGCCACCATCACAGAAACCCCAAACCTCATTCTTCATTTAAGATTACATTTCAGCTGAAAAGCTCAGTGTTCCACCAGCAGAGAGAACAATTTTACCTTCATAGTAGTAAACCAAGAAGCTGCCTACTAACTATTCATTTTGGGGCTTTTTACAGCTACTTTTTCTTTCAGTTCGACACACTTTAAAAACTGAGAGGAGCTGGGAAGTCCTTTTTAACTCAGTTCCTACTTAAGAGAAGGTCCTCTTTATCCAAACAATGAGCACACCTGACTTTTAACATGGTTTCCTAAGCATGGACTGAAGAATTGAATGCAGAATGATCCACAAATTGACTCATGTAAACTTCCTGAACAAAATCAGCATGAGTGAGGACAGAAGGTTAAACAAGCCCTTTCATTTATAGCAGCTTGTAAAGAAAATATTTTTGGATAGCAGGAAACATAACACCGGTACACCAAAGATCAAAAGATCCTATTTTACAGACCTCTCAGATCCTTCTTTTTTATTACAGCCAGAGTGCAGGCAACTACCACTAACAAGACAACACACAGCCCATGCTGCTTAACTACCTGAAAATCTTGCCCTAAATCTGTGAAGGAGCCCGGAGTTTGGCTGGGGTCACAGTTCACAGGCAGGTGTTGGGATGCAGCAGGGCTGAGCTCATGAGGACCAGCAGCCTCCTCCCAAGCACCCACCAGGGAGCTCCAGCAACCCCCTGCAAAGCTGGAGACCCAGTCTCCTTTGCCCTGAGGTGGGTCTGAATTCAGCACTAGATCAGGGGCAGCAAATCTGCAAACCCTTTTTTTGGCTGTCTACCACAGTGCAGCCAAGAAACACAGTTCATGAGGGAAGAGCAGATAAACAACATTGAGTGTGAGTCTTTGGCCCCTACAGATGCCCCCATGTCAAGGGGAGTCCTAGTCCCTGCTCTCCAAAGATGTTTTTCATCAAATGATTCTGCAGCACAAAATACAAGCCTACTCCATGGCAAACTGTGCCAAATGGGGATGTGTGTAAAATTTTACTATCTCCTTTTTTAATGCCTGGCTAGAAATGCCTAATCAAAACCAGCCTGTATTCATTCCTTCCTACTGTAAATAATCCCTAATGTAAATTATGGAAAGAGGGAGGAAAGAAAAGATTAGCCACGTGGACTATCTGTCTGAAAGTCAGGAACTATGGAGTTACAATTTCCTTCCTGACAGTGACTCACCCTGGGGAATGAGACACTTTCCTTTATTTCTCCCAAGTGGAGAAGGGCTACAAAATCACTTAGTCATGTACCTTGGAAATACAGAAATTATGTTTTGTTTTCTGAATGACTTGCCTTGAGTTTCACTTAAAGTACACAAGAACTGCCAAACTGGCTGCTAATGACTTTGGTGGGCTTTGGCTCACTCCCTGTGCAACGGCTCTGTTTTAAAGCACAGCAAATGTGTGTGTTTGTTAATACTTGGCAAAAGCACAGACACATAAACCCCAGCGTCAGATCTGACGTACACTACAACAATTACACGTTTAGCCTTCACTGGGGAAAGGCCATCCTGGTGCTGGGCTGAATGGGCAACACTGGCCACACCTGTGCAAACCAGGCAGTGCTAGAGTCTCTCCTCTCACCGCATGGCCAGTCACAAGTTGTGGCCACCACCACACCTACAAGGAGTCTACAGAAAAAAACCCTCTGGTCCACATTAATTCTTAGTCCTACCAATTCCACACTGCACCCAGCTGAGTTACAACACTCCACACACAGGGCTCTGCCCTGTTTAGCTTCCTGGCTCTGCTGCAGCCACTGTGCCCCCATGCTCCACAGGCAAAGTGAGATCCTCAGCCACATTCATCTGAACATTTCATTCTTCCACACTCAAAACTTAAAATCAGCCTGTGAGAAAGCAATATATATATATCTGTATGGATGCATATAGGTATTTTTATATACAGAGGATACTTTTATCAAAGAATAATTACCTGTAGAGGACTAGCTAGTGGCCTGTTTCTAGGTACTGCAACTGTTTTGTGAAAACTATCATCATCTTCAGACACAGGCATCTTTAAAATGGAACTGGTAAGAAGATTCTGAGCAGGAAAAGAAAGAAAGAAAAAGGTTTTCAGCAACTCATGAGAACAACCTGAATTGGAACGCATTGTAAGTAAACTCAGGCTGAGTGCAGAAGTTGCTACGCTGGGCACAGACACAGATGAGGAGCAGACCTCAGCCTAGTGTCCCTGGGACTTGGCTTTGCAGGAGCATTGCCCTGTGCAAAGGTTTTCCATCCAGTGAAAATCCCAAATTCAAGAATTACAGTAACACTGAATAGTCCATAAGTCTTGGCAATGCAAAGGGATCTGTGCTCATGCAAGGTCTCCTTTGCAAAAACCACGAGAGAGTGTCTCTGTCTCTTTCACCGGTTTTTAACTCCATGATCTAGTAATTTCTACACACAGGTGCAGGCATCCTCCAAGTGCAGGCTCTTCAAAGTCTGTGGGCTGCAAAATGACTGCAACTTCTGAAACCTTCTATAGGTATCAGAGTGATAATTAAGAGTAGCAGTTTGCTTTTTATGCTTAGTACAGGAAAATTACACAGAAATAAGGAATAAAGCCTACTTGTGAAGAAAATCAGAAAAAATCTTCTCTTTCTCTTGCATTTAAGAATCAAACAGATGGAAAACAAAGAATTCCTTTGATGGCATGAAAACTTATGCTTACTGGCACATCTTCCATAGTAGACCCAGGTGTAAAGAGCTGAGTGTTCAGGTTTTCTCCTTCCCAGTGATTTGAGCAAAAGAAATTTCCAGCTTTATCTGTTGGGGACTCCACCTGAAAGCAGAAAAGGCACGATTCAACCATCACATAACTGACCAGGAGATTTCTGTCAGTTGCTTAACAAAATGAACAAGTATTCTTCACAGAGGTGCATAATGCATGTTTACAGTAAGATCTTTTACAGCAGCCTTGCTCTTTGCAGAAGAAAAAAGTTCAAGGTTCTCCAAAAACCTCCATCTAATAAAACTTTGAATACTTGCACTCAGTGCTCTGTCAGTATTCAGGAGTTTAATCTCCTAGAAAGGATTGAGAATAAATGTATTTTTAGAACTTTAGTGACAAAGTAATATAATGCAATGTCCTCAAATGTTCAGGTTTCTAAGTCACTCCATGGAGCTTGGTCCCCATGGGGTTCTTCTATACTTTTCACCAATATTTGAAAGATTCAATCTAAATTCATGTCTAATTTTTCTTTTCTTTTTAAGTTTCAAACGAAAACTGCATTAGAACGGCCCAAGCAAACCCCTGCTGAAAACAGCAGAAAGACTTCTATGGAAATCAATGGGAGATGAATTAGACATGCCTAGTGTACTATATGGAACCGACACTAAGATCTTGGGGCTCACATGAAAGAAAAACAGACACAGCTATTTAACAGAAAAGGCATTGCTATAAGTTTCTCAGCAAAGAGTTCTGAATTAAATTGCCTCAGGTAAGTTTGAGATTTACCTCTTGTTTGATTTTCTTCAGCAAAGGGGGTCCACTTTCATGTAGCCCAGCCACTATTGCAGATTCCTCCGACTCCTGCTTGATAACATCCTGCAGATCTTCTACAAGATGAGTTGGAGTTTGAGGCTGAAAAAAGAAACGTTATATCCAAGTCCCAGAACATCCCTCTGCACTAATATCAAAGCAACTTTTATCATTGTTTCCTT
The DNA here is from genome assembly GCF_026979565.1 of Vidua chalybeata. Taxonomy (NCBI): domain Eukaryota; kingdom Metazoa; phylum Chordata; class Aves; order Passeriformes; family Viduidae; genus Vidua; species Vidua chalybeata. Next base: position 57,217,648 of record NC_071532.1, read on the forward strand.
CTTACCAGCATCTTCAAAGGACCATATTTGATTTCCTGAGCTGCAAGTGCGTTTTTGAATGGAGTGGGTGTTCTTGGAGAGCTTTCTAATATCGACCTCTTGATTGCTGGAGTCCTGAAACTTGAAAAAGGAGAGGAACTTTAAAGGAAGATGCTTGGAAATACTAGCTCTTTACAGAAATGCATGCATACAGACGGTATTGTTGTAAGACTTTGGAAAATATTTCCCTGCCATCCTATTTTGCTTTTACAGCAGAACATCAATTTGACTGTGATACGGTGTAATGGCTTCATTTTAAAAACTGGTGAACCTATATGCATGGTTTGATAACCCACCTCAATAGTCATAAAGTGGAAGTTTTACTCCCAACTAAGAAAAATCTGAGTGTGTGAACAAACAACTCTGCAGGAAGCACAGAATCATAGAATGGTTTAGGTTGGAACAGTCCTTAAAGATCATCTAGTTCCAAACACCCTGCCACAGGCAGGCACACCTTCCATGAGATCAAGTTGCCCAGGGCTTCATCCAGGGATAGGCCATTCACAACATCTCTGGCCAGCCTGCTCCAGTGCCTCACAGGCCACTCAGTAAAGAATTCTTTTCTTGTATCTAATCTAAACCCACCCCCTTACAGCCTAAAGCACATGCTGACCCAGCACTTCGGTTGCATGCAAATGTGAAGACATGGACCCTCATGAGTTCGACAAGACAACAGACTTACACATGGTTTTCCTTCTGAGCTTTGAAAGTCTGGTCCCTGTGGAACGGGGTGGAAACTGCCATCTTATGGCTGCACACCGGCGTGGAGGTAAGTGCAGGGTTGTCCAGGTTCAAGTTTTCATGATTAGATGAGGTGTTTAAGAACTGCACATGTGGAAAGAAAAAATTAACAGGAGCGTCCAGATTACATGGCAGACCTCTTAAGCTGGCATTATTCAACAAAAGAAAAATAAATTATTTTCTTCTGATTGACATGAGTCACTCTCCTGATCCTATGATTTGAGTAGGGGTATGTGGGGTACCTGACTACATTGTGAAAAAATACTCAATGGCTTGGCTCAGGAAGCTAGAGAGGGAAATTCTAAAGGAAATGACATTCTGTTCCAAAGAGAAAAACTTTCCACCACTTTCAGAGCCTAATTTGGATTTTCTCCAAATAAATTTTAATTAAGACCAGTTTGCCCAAGAAACTGGGTGAAAATGAGCAAGGGATGTTTCAAAAACAAACCCACAGGAAACAGGGTTAAATTCCACAAATATTTATATGGGGCATCTAGGGGCTTTTAGGGCAGTGAAAGTGTTGATGATAGGAAAATAAATTTCCTTTCATCTCTCTCAAAAGAAAGTACTTCATTTTCAGAGTATAAAATGAAAGCTGCCACCTGTGATGGGAGCGTGGAATACTTTGGAATGGAAACAGCTGACTGGAAAAGAGGCAGCACTATTTGTTTGGAGAAAATTGCTCTTGCATGTGTTCTACCTAGTAATCTAAATATTGTTTCTATTTCTAGTCTACAAACCTGTGAGCATAGTGGTATCCTTTATTCTGACAACAATTCAATGTATTCCCTTCTAGATTCTGTCACTTTATAAAAATGTGGCATGTAAGAAAATCTGGCTTTCCCTGGAAGAATTACATATGATTAAAATAGCTAATAAGTAATGGGAAATACAGTGAGAAATCATTACATGAAATCTTTTACTATCCTTCATGAAATAGTGTTTCTTTGACATCAAAGACTAAAGCAAACACAAACAAACAAAAAATCCAAAACACTTTTAAATAGTGCTACAGCTGTGAAACAAAGTAACCATCATCAGGAATTTCAAAGTGCACACCAGGCCATTTTCCTCCTCATTCCTATTCCACTCCAACTCTCATGGCCTGGGCAGAGGATGGCAAGTGTGATTTGAATTTTCTGGTTGTTGTCAGTTTGTCTCACAACCTGAATGCTATTTAAATGCAGTTTGGGGTTTTCTAGGTCAATGAATCATACTGTACGTGGACAGAGATGGAAAGTATCACAGATGATCAGAAATGTTGAACTCTAGTAGTTGGAGTTAGCAGCAAGAGTAAAGCAAGGAGTCACACTCCCCTACAAAAAAGATCCAAAAAGGCAAAAACCCAAAACACAAAAAAACAAGCCCCACAGATGAATTTAAAAGCCAAGAATCAACAGTTAGCTTGCTGATTAACTAAACTCAGCAGTGAAGACTAGGAGCAGTGAGAAGATTCAAACATGGAGTGAAATCAACAAGCACAACGGTAATTAGTCATTTGTTCCAAAGGATTAGTTTCTAAATTGTTAAGACTGGGGTGACTTTTGAGAATTAGTAACATCTGTGCAGAAGTCTTGATCTACCTGCGAGGGAGAGAAGGGCAGGCTTTTGACAGGGGAGCGCTTAGGAGGAGTTGAGCTGCTGACGTCAGCTAGGACCAAGGTGCTACCGTGGCCACTGGCTGAGGGGCTGCAGTGCCCTCTCCTTTTGCGAAGAAGGACCCACGGAGCCGCACTGCCCTGTGAGGCAGATAAGGTCTTTGGTGAGCCAAGAGAGCCCTGACTCAACATGACTTTGCTCAAATTTGTGGTGGGCTGTCCTTGAGATCTACAAGCACTGGGCTCTCTTTGCTGAAGCTGCGCGACTTTGCCTGAGGGAGCTCTGCTAGCCGGAGTGTCTGTGTCTTCAAAGAATTCAAAACTGCTGAGATCACCCCATGATGAAGGATCCTGAAACAACGTGGGAGGCACGGAGCTATAAGACAGTGTATAGTGCCACCTCATGAAAATACAGCGCTAGGATATGTCTGTAACCAACAACAACAACAAAGTCTTTTCCAGTTCAATTCAGCCTGACCCTGTCCACGGGAGCAGCAACACTGTGAACACAATTTGTGTTTTCAATACATACCTTGATCTTATCAAACTGTCTGACATCCTAATAGTGTTGCTGGCAACTGAATCCCTAACGAATGAGTCAAATTATGTCCTTACTATTTGCTTGCCCAGTGTTTTCTGCCTGGTATGATGATGGTGCCTTTTGTTACAAAAAAAAAAAATGTGTGCTGTAGACCAAGACTGGCCTCCTTCTAACATGCATTGCTGCTCTGGATGTGCTGAAAGGGAAATTATACCAAATGAAGCAGACATCTCTGCTTCTGAAGGAGGTTGCCACCAACAAACGTAATTCAATGTGCTACTTCTATACATGTAGCATCCCAGAGACTGCAATGACAGTCCACGTCAATGTCAGTCAGATACTTGACATTTAAATGTGTGTTTACAGACCTTCACATATGCCAGGGCAAGTCCCTTAAACTTTGAAAAGCTGCTATTGAGGCTACAGCTAAAAAATCTAGAAAATGATGCAGATACATGAGCGGCCACACCTAAACCTATGGCACGTGCCACTTGAAATATCAATAAATATCACTGCATTGTTTAAAATTTTTCATGGTATCTCTGATTGTATTATAAAGAGACTTAAAATTGAGAGATTGTTTCAAGCTCCTACTGTGCACCTTGCCAAAACTCACACTCCCATTCCAAGATGTAGCAGGAAAGGGAGACACCCACAAAAAGCATATGCATCCATGCTTGAGGGCTTCATTTGCAAGCAGCTGAATTTTGTCATGTCAGAAGATAAGCTTCAGATCCTGGAGCAACTTGAAGTTACTCGGGAAAAAAATCAATGACCACATTTAGGACAATCCCAGCTCCTCACCCCTTACGCCTTGACCATGCACAAATCCACCTGAGGCGGCGAGTCTACTTACGGAGTCTATTAACTGGAGTGTTTCAGCAAATTCTAAGAGATTCTTAACATTATCCAGGATGTTGCTCTGGTGAACAATCATGCACCGTGCAGGGGATGCACTTTCCTCAGGTAAGCAACCGTGATCCACTGGTGGAGATGGAGTACAGTGGTGATGCTCCCCCAAACAGGAAACAGGTGCACTGTCACCACTGGTCCTGGTACTGTCAGCAATTGTGGTGCTGTGCCAGCCGGGGTAGTTTGATGTGTGGTTCTGTGTCTAAAGGAAGAAGACGGAAAAAAAAAAAAAAAAAGAAGAAAAGGGAGGGAGGAAAGGCAGAAGGAACTTAGCAATGAAATTGCACAAGGTGTCAGATGCCACTGGAGGAAAGATAAAAGTAGTTGCATCATCATCTAAGAGCTTATGCCTATGAAACAATTGTCAAGATGTTTCCTTTCATCAGTGCAAGATCTTGTTTTAAGTAATACTGACATTGTATTTGTTATCCCAAAGTTACCTCATAATTTACTTCCAGGATTATAGGCATATGTCATTAATAGCACATAATCAATTCATACTTTGTGATTCCAAGTGCTCAAAAAGTCTGCAAGTCCTTTTCTGTAAGAAGCAAGAGACGGCAGGATTTCCCTACTGAGCGCTCAGCACTGTAGAAGGCTAAACGTTTTTAGAGTTAGAGTTGCTTTTGTCTGGTTATCTCTTTTTCTTCTGCTATCCCTGTCTAATGCTACAGCTTACACCAATGCAATGAAGGGGCTGTCAAATCAACGTGGTTAGGAAAGCAGAAGAACAAATTAACAGAAGTTTCTTTCCAGTGTGATCATGCAACAGAAGAAATTGCAAAACATTAACTAAAGTTAAAAAGTGGCCAAACTAACGTATCATGCATGCAATTCTTTTACTATTCTTTTAAATATTACCCAAAAAAAAAAAAAAAAAAAAAAGAATCTGCTGGCTATCACCTATCTTCAAAAATGATTTGGGGGATTCTTGGCTTTGGTGACAGTGTTAAGTAGTTACACAAGGGTTTTCACACATTAACATCCAATGGCATATACAATGAAGCCTGAGAATTCAGTAATAGCCAGCACTTGCTCCACACATGCAGTTATGAAGAATCTAACATTATTCAGAAGAGTAAAACAAATTCTCAAACATGCACCAAGTCTGAAGCTTACAAAGTGTATAAAACACAGCTGAAGGAAAGAATACAACAGAGAAGAAAAATCTAATGCACAGGCACTACATTTTCATCACATGAACCATTGCACACTTTCAGAAACACAGATCCTGTTATTGATTAAAGGTCTGTAGGATTTTCAACTTTTGTACAATCATCATGTTTCCAATATTACATCACGTTAGGAGCCCAATCCTGCTCCCACTTTACAAAGTAATATACCTGCAAAATTTTTGGATTTTTTTTTCAATAAAAGAATTTACGAAGCAGATACAGATCACTTATGTGCCATGTTTCATCCCTTAAAAATGGAAATATAGAGCCTTGATTAGTACTGAAGGCAGAGGGGGAGTAAAAAGTTAAAAAGACAAGCACTGGGGTAAGGCTGCTATCCCTCCATCCAAGCACACAGTGACAATCTTACTGGTAATGCCTGCTGCCCTTTCAGTTCATTCTCAGTCGACATTAGTAGCAACTCTAATTCCTTTATTCGCTTTTCTTTCTCAGGGTCTTCATCATTATAGTGTCTCTGAAATTAAGAGTTAAGGGAAAAGAAAAGATAAAGGTCTGATAGGATGTAGCAACTAAAATGCTCATGGTTTGCCGACCTGTGCTTATAACAGCCAAATTAGATTCCAAGATGAAACAAATGTCAATTGTGTTTTCCACTACCAAAGTCTCTGCTGAATTTCAGTATAGACATTTGAAATGGAGAAAGTGAAGGCCATCACACCAGATGTCAACAACTGCATTTAAAATCCACTTCAGAAGGAGCAATTATTAGCCATGTTAGAATTCCCCAACCTTCCCCATTTTCTCTTTTCAGCACACTTAATACGTTAAAATGTTTCCTTAATGTACAATGTCTGATTTTAGTTTATCAAATATTTAAGAAATTGACTCTTGAAATAAAGTTCAAGTTATCTACCTGGATAGCTGCAGCAGCTGGCTGAGGTACATTGACAATATTTACATGCAGTGCTACTGGATACGGGATCTGACCAGGAACCTAGGTCGAAAAGCAAAAACCGATTATTTCCATCATATTATCTGCTTGCATTGTTAAATTATGTTAAGCATACTTTGGTGTTGGGTACTTAATATTTGTAGTCTGTGGAGATGAAATAGCAAAAAAATAAAAATGTTTACAGGAAAAGTAATCAGGTTTTTAGGAATATGATAGCAAGCATTAGAGAGGAAAAGAAAATTCATATATGAAATATTTACCCTTTCTGAACAAGAAAAGATGAATAATTTATAGACACATTTGTAAGGATTTTCTAAATTGAAGTGAAAAAGCAAAAGATGCAATTTACTATCATCTAAAACTCTACAATGCAACTGTCTGAAGCAGGAGCCTGTTTCATTATTAATCATTAATACAAAAGAAATCTGATTAAAAACAATACTTGTTCACTTGGTTCTGACAGGCAACCCACAAACAGAATACTACAAAAGAGAACGTGGGAGATTTTGACAGAGAACACAGAATTAACCAGATTCAACTGATATGCAAAAAATTTAATATTCATAACTCTAAGAAATATGTTAACTGCTCCCAAGACATTAAACCACTGTACCTGGTTCCACCACCTGAATGGCACCAGTTTGAAATGTACTTATTTTCAACACTGAACAAAGTAAAAGTCAAAGAAATCCTCATCTGACATCAAACACATCCAAGTCCACCAAGACGAAGAAAATCCTTCATGCTGAAACCAGGCATGGCTAAACTGGACCCATCTGCTCAACGAGGCAAAACAAGCATCCCCCCTACACTGACATTTCCAGGCACTCACGTTCTGCGGCTCAGGGATGTGGTAGTAGGGGTAGTCACTGCTCAGCGGGGGCTGGCTGGCCACCGGCAGCTGGGCGGGTGGTGATGGGTTGTGAGCAAAGGCCATCAAGGGGCTGTTCTTCTGAAAGCCAGCAGCTGCTGAGGAATGGCAGGCTTTGGAGGACTCCTGCAGGTAGCCCTCCTGCTCAACCTTCCGGCGCATGGTTGAGTTCCAGTGGTTCTTGATAGCATTATCAGTTCTGCAACAGAAATACAGATGTTCGAGGAGTTTCAAATATGAGCATTTCCAATTCAGACAGGTCAATGGGCAGGGAACTGCTGTTGGCATTTCTGTTTAAACCCTGAGCTCTTCTCTGACCTTCCTCCTACCCCCATCACTACAGATGCTACTCCCAAGTTCTGAGGAAAGATGCTCAGTATAAAGGTTAGGGAAAAAGAAAAATGGGCTACAGTTGGTTTACATACTTTTTAAACCAATCTTTCATGACTTACATCCTCAAATTGTAAAAAATTACTAATTTCATCTTCACGTCATTCCCATGAAGTGAGGAGACAGCAAAGGCTAATATCTCTTTGAGGCTATCCTAAAGGAATGCCAACATCATCTTCCTATATCTTAATATTTCAGTGGAGTCTTATTGTGTCTCATTACTGGAAAGAAAGACTATGGAGAACAGCTGTGAACAGACTAACTTCCAAGCAATTTCCCAGCTGGTCACCTAGACAGCAACAACAACATGCTCTACACACAAAATCGGTAAACAAAACTGTTGGGATTTTTCTTAGCAGAAAAACTGAGATTCAAATCCTCACATATATGAGTTAGGAAAAACAAACTTACCAAATTTGTGAGATTTTTAAGAGTACACTTTAAAACAGCTCTGCTATTTGAAAAACATCACCACTGTGTGTTACCATTCAAAGTAGTATCTGTGATTTGTGGAAGCCAGAAAAATATTTCCAAGGGCTAATTCCTTTCTTGTTATCTTCTAGAAGGTAAAAGCAGCCCAGGGAATGACTGTTTTAAGGGCTATCATGATCTTACGCCTTATATTTAGGTCTATCAAGTAGCAGGAAGAAAAGTAGGAAGGGAAACCTCTCCCTTGCTTACATTATTTGCTTGCCCACATTTTGAGTCACTTTTAATCAAGCAAGTAAGACACTGAATCTTTGCATTTATATACAAGCTGTACAAAAGCTTTCAGTGAGACAAGTATTTCCAGGACCAGAGTTTGAAGAAAGTTTCTCCTATTTTACACATGGTTTTTTAACAGGTCAAATTCATCTGGATGATTCAACAGCAATTAAAAAAAGTTGAAGAAGCCTTCTCTTAAATAATTTTGAATAAATACACTGGATTTCATGTTGAAAGCATACCCTTAGCTGAATGTAAAATATGTTCAATTTGCAGAGCCTGATCCTTCCCTGTTAAATCGATTTAAATTTTGATAGTCATCACAGGCACAAATAAGACTGCGCAGACATTTAGGAAACTCCTATGGTCTTGCTCCAGTTATTGGCTTTTTTACCTGTGGCAAACATTAATAGCCTGTAAAAATAGCACACTGCTGCGTGTACTGACCAAACAGTGAAGTTCCTCACTGAGAAAAACACACACTGGGTCACTGGCTTCCCAGATTTTGATTCCAAAATTTTTTCGATTTATACAGTGCAGCCTGAGGCGACCAAAACAGACTGCTCAGACCTGCAGCTTTTCCCCTTTTTAAGCGCAAAAAGCATATGTCATTACCGTCCAGGCAGCAACTTTGCAATCTCTGCCCATCTGTTTCCCAGTCTCTTGTGTGCCTGGTAAATAATTCTATCTTCCTCTTCTGTCCAGGAGGTTTTCTTCACTTCTGGATTCAAATGGTTGTGCCACCTCTCCCTGCACTGTTTTCCAATCCTTCCCTTCAAATGCTTAGCAATGACAGACCAGCGCTTTGGACCGTATTTCTGCACGAGCTCTATTACCTTCAAAGAAGGACATAAAAACTGCCTGTATTTAATGATGCATGATGAATCAATGAAATTTTTTTCTGTGGTGAAGCAATATTTTCAACAACATTTCTCAAAACTGCCAAAGTAAAACTAATAGCAATTAAGGTTCCCACTTCCCATTCATATTTTTACCCAAAAGGAAAAATCTGGTAATAGTTAAGGCATTTCTAGACTGCAATTCCACATTACAGTGCTATAAAGCAACAGTAATTTATTTGCATAGCAAACTTAGAAAGCACTACACAAATACAATCTGCCTCTGGCCATAATAATGTTGAGACCACCAAAGTTTCCAGGAGTTTTGCCCCAACACTTGAAATTTGCTCATAAGGCATTAATCAGAGAGAAAGAAAACTGATTACCTACCCTTTGATCCTCCTCTTTAGTCCACGGACCTTTAATAAGTTCTGGGTTTAGTACCTTCTGCCATCGGTGCTGGCATTGAACATCTGTCCGATTCTAGTGAAATGTGAAATACACAAAGTGGACACCTCTTTAGAAAAGATGAAAGTAGAGTGAGAATGCTCTTATTTACACTAGTTTTGATGTATTTCACTACCAACTAAGACTACTAAACAACACAGAGTGATACAGTAAGTCTGAAAAGAAGGTGCTCAACTATCAATTTGCTCACAGAACAGATAAGGTTTCCATCACTTCTGCATTGAGGACTCCCTCACCAAAACTACACAAATTTTATCTTCCCCACCTGCACAATAGCTGGCATGCTTTCACATGCAGTATTTCTTTTCTTTAAAATCATACTTACAATTCAGCATTTTTTTTTTTTGCTGTGCTGAGACATTTTGTTTCATTGTCACATTGGCCATCTACTGTGCAAGTCCCCACCATCCCCCATTTTTGCTTGTTTGATTTTTTCCAACCCTTTCTGAGAAGTAAAAGGAAAAATAAATGTAAGGGTTTCCACAGTAATCTAACTGAATTTCTAAGGTCTCCATTTGTGGAAGTTTTATATCTCCCCTGAAAATGTAACTATAAAGCAACCACTCCCCTTCCCCTTTATCAAGGAAACCCCTTGATAAAGAGTTGCTACTAAGCCTGGAAACAGAAACCAATATCCACTTACAGGAAGGAAATTGGCAATGACTTTCCAGTCTTCTGTGCCATTCTGCTCCACAAGCTTCTTCAACTTCTCATCCTGAATCATAAACACCCCCCCGCCAGATATAATTAATATTACAATCTCTTATTATCCAAATGAAATATTTCTTAAAATTCGTTCTTATAGCTACTTATGCCTCTACTTCTGCTTTCTGAGTGTAAGGGAGGGTGGTCTGCAGACTTTGCGTGCTTTTAATTCCTAAAGCATAAGATTTTTCTACTCCTTTGGATTTTGGTAGGTTCTTCACTGTGTTGCAGGAGAAAGACTGACTTCTGTGCAGTTCTTTGACCCACAATACACATTCCAATTTTACTCATCAAAGCACTGTAACTGTTATTCTTGGACTGGATTTACAAGAGGAAATGGGTGTTTAGATGCCAGGCATCAGAATAACGTTGAAATTCAGTAACACTCAGGCACTCAGCTACCTGGGAACCTCTGAAAATCACAGCCTTAAGCTTTATGTGTCTTGCAAGTGATAGAAGTTCCAGTGATTTGCTCATGGCCTATCTACCTACAATAAATGCACAATAAAACTAACAGCTCCTTTTTGCTCCTGTTCTCTGTGAGGGAGTTTTGCATACTTGTAAATAGCAAAATATTTGGCCCAATCTTTTTAATGATAAGGCCAGAAATATAGACCCTAAAGACAAAAGAAACCAATCTTACGTACTGGGAAAGATCAAGATAGAGTAAAACAAACCAGAAATGCCCCAAGAGATAAGAGGAGAAGAGTAAGCCTCTCCTTCCCCAGTTAGCACCTCCCAGTATGCTCCCAGTTCATGCAACAGGACAATGGCCATTGGACTTCATGGCCATCCTCTCCTCCCTGGCCACATCACAACCACGTCCACCTTTGTAAGGGCAGGCTATAATTTAAAATAAATAAATAAAAAGCTTGCAAGGGGTGATCTGCCACTGTTTTTACATCAATACACATTGTTAGAGAAGAGAAAGTCAAAACATAACTCAAGAACTGTATTAATGTATTCCACAACAAACTCAAACCAGTTAAAAGGCTAAAGGAGATCCATCTGACAAAGGAGTTTGATACCACAATTTTCCCAGAAAGTCAGCACAAGAGTATCGCAACTAAAACACATTCTGACCTTGAAAAGCAAAATACATCTTGAATGCTCAGTTTTGGTACTGCTGGATTTCTCTCCTCCAGCTTTTACTTTGCTTCCACTTGGAATCATTACAGTGCAATTAAAGTGCAAAATTCCAGTGGTACAGAAGGACTGCAGCAGTTTTTGCCACAGTGGTTTGCTGCTGTGGGACACTGAACACACATGGGTTCTCGCATAGCAACAGTTTCCAAACAGAAAGAGGCAAATAGCAACAGCAAAGCACTGCTACAGGTGATTTGGAATCTGCTTCTCCAACAGGGATTACACAGAGTTTCACACATCACATTCTTTAACACAGAGCATGGTGGAAATTAAAAGGTTGTGTTTAAATTTTATTTAAAAGGTAAGAACTATGCTCAAAGTTAAATAAAACACTGAATATAGCTAGTGGGTCAAAAAAGTTGTTCTCAGATATGGGACTGTCACTGAAGTAAATTTGCAGATTAGCAATATGGTGAAGAACATGAAGCAACTTGGAGAAGAATGTGATCCACACTCTCTCTTATCTTTCTACATGCAGAAGAGGAATGAACTTGGATTTACCTCTTCGCGAGTCCACCTGGTTTTTCCTAAGTGACGTTTTCCAGTCTTAGGAAGCAGACCATCATAGTCGTGATCATACACCTCAACATCTTCTTCATCATCATCACTACTATATATACTGCAAAAGGAAACACAGCCAGACAGAGTGGAGCATGAGGACTTGAGCCACTTAATTACAAAACACAACCCCCCCCCCCACTACAATCCTTACAAAGGTTACACAGATAAAAGTTTTAAAACTTGCACAACAAGATTTTGTTCTGCATTCTGTTGTTCTAGTATTCTGAACTGGTTCTGCTGTTTTTGGTATCCACAGATACCGGCAAAGGCTGGCAACCTTCGTATTACTGTGCATGTTTAGACCTGCTCCTAATGTTAGATCAGTGGTGAATTACACATTTGGCAAACTTTCAACCAATGAAGGTTTCAAATTAAAATACAATGTTTGGGACAATAAAGACAACTAGAGGCTGTGTCCAGTACATGAGTACACGTTTAAGATCTTTAACTCGTGCCATACATTCTGAAAAACATTAGTGTTTCTGTATTCTTAATACAGCAGATTGTTATACTGCTCCAAAATAAAACTGACGGTGTAGCAAAACAAAAAGCTAAACAATAACCTTGTTTGAGAAAATGTTTATGAGCTCTATATGAGAAGGCACAAGCTTTTACAATAAGTAAAGACAGTAAGTGGCAGCATTAACATGCAATAAGCTCTAATATAAAATATGCCTTCCATTTATGGGTTTGGACAGATAAGGACTGAGGACAAGTTTGTTTAATATCCTGCAACCAACAAATGAATGACTGAACCCTTCTATATTCTCCATTTCTATAACTTTATTACCTCTAATGCATTTCTAAATCCCTCATACTGCTTTTGAAATAATCTGCTCACCTAATTCATGACTAAGGGATTTCCCCAGAGGCTATCTATGGGTAAAAAGGACTCCATGACTCTTTTCACAAACAGCACTTGCTCTACCTAGCTAACTAAATCTAAGAGAGAGTGTTTTGCAACAAGGCATGCCTTTCTGGTGGACAGTATTTTACTTCTAACTTTTAAGGTATGAGCAGCAGTTCTGATGCTTCAGCTAAGAGATGCTAGCCATGAGTGTTAGAAAGGAGTCACTGTCATTAAGATTATAACCTGTGATATATCTGATGGTATGGCATGCTGTGGTATGTTAAAAGTATGACTAAGACTTTAAAATAAAGTTATTTTGTAATAAAATTAACAGGCACTGTTTATGCTGTTAACCTGTTTTCAGGAGATGACTTTCAATTAAGTTGCAGTGAAGCATGGTGACTGTCAAGATGTGAACACCTCCAAAAGGCAAGCTGCTGAACATACATTCTTTTAAAGTACTGGGCTAATCACACCCTACATCTTCCACCCTGTTTTCTGGCCTGTGTCATGAAAGAACATGCTTACATGCTACACGTGAAAAGTTTTCCACAGCCTGCTGCGATGCGTGTGGTCATCCTGCAGTCTCTGCCGGGTGCCCCTGACTCACCCACCCAGCCCATCGCTGCCACCCTCAACTCGCACCCACCGCGCTGCAGTCCTGCAGCCCCACGATTCACTCCCTATTCCCCAGACCCCGTAACCTCTGGGAGTAAGCCCCGATGGAAGCTCCCACTCTGCACGCACCCCTCGCTGGCAGCTGGAGTCTCCTGTGCTTGAGCAAAAGCTCCCACGCTCCAGCTGCCACAAGCGCGGCTCCGTCCCCGGCCGCCGCTCAAAGCAGATTCACTTTTCTCAGTGACACACAGAGACAGCTGCGCCGCTGCCCATATGCCAAAGGAAGTTTTGTGGCACAGTTTCCAAGTATCATTTTGAAAATGAGTTTTCCGTAGAAGGCAACCAGCAGGTACGCATCCATCGGCGGCGCTTCCTGCGCGGCGGTGAGGGCCGGGCGCCGCAGGGAAACGCCGCTCTGCAGCAGCAGCAGAGCATCAGCGGCCAACACGTTTAAGGACTTCAGTGTGGGGCCAGTTCTGTAACCAGGTTATTTAAATGACTGGAGCCTCGCTGGTACCGCAGAACCGAGCAAACTCCACTGTACTACCTGCGTTCTCCACCAGGAGAAAAGTGCCCGGGGATTCCGGGACGCTCGGTAGTTTCTTCAGTCAACCTGGCCCTCAGCGGTGCTCTAAAACTTTATTTTGCACCTCCGGCTGCAGCCCCGAAGCCTTCCCCCAAGCGGCTGAGCACGGCACGGCGCTCCGCCCGGCCGGGACAGCCGGCGTTCCCCGGCCGCCCATCAGCGCCGCGCTGTTCGCCGAGGCAACCGGCTTGTTCAACGATACACGGAAAAAAAAAAAAAAAAAAAAAAAAGGGAGAGGTAAAAAGAAAAAAAAAAAAAAAAACCAAAGAGGAGGTGTAGAGGAAATGACTCGGTGCTGTTACCGTGATTGAAGGAATTCGGGCACTAGCCCCGCGGGGCAGAGCCCGCGCCCGCTCCCGCCGGCGCCGCGCCCGCTGGATCAGGCGGACACCGCACCGTGCCGCCCCGGGCTCCCAGCCCCGAGCGGCGGACGTGTCCCTGCGGGAGGCGCCCGCGAGACAGCGGTAGCTGTCCCTCTCTTTCGGGAGAAACGGGCCGGGTGATTCACCGCCAGCTCTAGCGACAGCCCCGCTCTGACACTGAAAGTACAGCCCGGCGCTCGCCCAGCGGTTCGCCGCCTCCTCCCGCACCGCAAACCCCTCTTCCTTAGAAAGGACCCACCAAGCCCCCAGTCCCACCGGACGGGGCCGGCGCCCGGGAAGCGACAGGCAGGGCTGCGACCTTCTCCCCTGTCACAGACAGCCAAAGGGGAGGGGAGGAGGGGAGGGTGCCGGGCTGCAAAGAGAAAAAAGCCTCCACGTGTCCGACCCGCCGTCCCTGGCTAATTAGACAACAACTCCGCTCTGTGCGCCCGCGCGGCAGCGGGGCCACGGACGCGGCCACGCGGCGCTATCGCCCCGTCCGGTTCAGTCCACCGCCTCCGGGGCACCGCCGCCCCTGGCGCGGCGTTGCAGGGTTCACCCTTGCCCGGGTGAGCGGCAGGCGGGCGGCCACGGGTGACAGCTCCGGCCGAGCGCTCCGTCGGACTCGCAGCCCCCCGCCCGCGCTGCCGCGCTCCGGCATGTGCCGAGTGGCGTGTACCGGGAAAAAGCTAAGCCCCTCAGGCCGGAGTCGCGCTTCCAAGAGCGAAAGGGCCGCACGAATAAAGGAAACAAAAAGTCGAGGGAGCGAACCGAGTCCCCGCACCCGCTGCCCACCTGTCGCCTCACCCGGCCGGGAATGAATGAATGAATGGGACAGGACGCGCTACCTGCCGCTGCCGAGCCCGCCAGACATTGTCCCGCCTTGCGGCTGCGGGGCGCGCAGCTCCGTCGGGCTCTGCGCTGGCTCCCGCGGGCGGCGAGCACTGGCCCCCCGCAGGCGTGCAGCGCGGGGCCCGAGCGCCCCGGCACCGGCGGCTCCGCGGCGCGTCCTGCTGGGCTGCAGCTCTCCCGGCCCCTCCGGAGGAGGGGAGCGCCTCGGCACCGGGGGCGGAGTAGACCAGGTGCACGGAGGACGGGGGGCTGCCCGCCCGTCCGCCGGGCGAGCCGGTTGCCTGCTGCCGCTTTCCCTCTCTCCCGTCCCGCGCCCCGTCTGACAGGCGCGGAGCGCAGCCGGCCGTTCCCCGCCCGCAGACAGCGGGTTACCTGTGCCGGGGTCTCCGGGACATCCTCGCACCGGCCGCTGGGGGAGGAGGACGGGGGAGACCGAGCCCGCGCCCGCCGCCGCGCCCTGCTGCCGGGCTGCGCCTGGGCGCTCCGCCGCCGCGCACGGGAGTGCCGAGGAGCCGCGGGAGGAGGAGGAGGAAACAGGTTGAGATTAAAGAGTAAACTCTGTAAACAGAGATGCCATCAAACAAAGGGCCCTTGGACACTCCCCCTCCCGCCAAATCTGGCGCCCCTGCAGTGCGCAGGCGCCTGGCGGGCCCGTGCCGCTGCGGCGGGGCGCGGGGCGGGCGGACCGGGGCCGCGCGCCCCGCGGGGCCCTCCCGCCCCGCCCATCCCGCGCGGCAGCGGCGGGAGCCACCCGCGCCAGCGCCGCCGCCGCTCCCGCGCCGCGGGCTCTCGACGGCGCGTCCGCAGCCCCCCCGTGCCCTGCGGCTGTCACTGATGGAGCTGTCGGGGTGGGGGGCAGCTCCTCTCCGCCGTGCACGGCGGGTGGGGAAGGTGAGTCTCGCCGTGGGGCGAGAACTCTCGGGCGAGACCCCGCGACCAACCCCCGGCTCACGCAGGTGCCTCCCGCCGACGGGGGGAGGGTGGGCCTCGGCGGGTGCACCTGCTCCGCTCCCTGCGTGGCGTGCGGGCTGCAGCGGCTGCAGCCCTCGGGGGCAAACAACCCCCGCTGGCAATAGAAAGGGAACTCGGAGGGGCCCGGGGCTCGCCTGCGGTTGCCTGCCCGCAGGGGATTTCTGCTATAGTTCCCCTTGCTGCTGCCCGGCGTGGATGCTGCCTGCCGCCGCGGCGGCGGGAGGGGCGGCGGGTGTCCGATGAGCTCCAGAGAACACATTTTTTGATACAGAAATGAGTCAGGATGTGAAAAATGGCGAAACATGCAAAGTTCCCAGGCTGCGCTGCTGCTTGAAAAATCGTGGCTTTGCAGCGGTTTCGGCGCACTCGCCCTTTCCTCAAAGGCCCGCGGCTCATCAATGAGCTGCCGACGGGGCGGGCCGGGCCGGGGCGGGGCCGCGGGGCCGCTCCCGAGCCCGCGGCGCCGCTGCCGGAGAGCAGTAGTGGGCTGCGAGGCGGGGCGGGCCGGGGCCGTGCGCTGGGCACAGCCCGCGGGCAGCCCCGCACCGCCGCGCCGCGGCGCTTTGCTCCCGAGGGCTCCCGCGTAACGCGAGTCACCGGCTCCGGCACTGCGGGCGTGGACACGCAGCCGGGGCTGTCTCCCCGAGCGGACGCATCCCTTCTTGGGATCACACCTCGTGCTAAATTAGCCGGAGGGTGCGCGTCGTTCCTGTTTTGCCCCTGCCCAAGCCTCCGGTAGGAGGTGCCGTGCCTACCGGTGTCTGCCTACCTGTAAAATGGGTCTGCTGCACCGGGGACCAGTGTTAGTGCAGAGTGAAGGAGCTTTGTACAGTGCCATGTCTGCAAAGCATTCCTCTGCGAGGAAGCTGGGGGGTTAACACTAATCTGGAAAACTGAAGACTAATTCAGCTCTGTTCTACACCTTTGTATAAAATGCATTTTAGCATCAGCTGAGAACAAGGCTACTCATATCCATTGGATTTTTAAGTTGTTTTGTAGTTTGGGGTTTTTTTCCCCAATAAATATGTATTTGGGCTATGAAGGAGACCAGGAGGCCAGAGAAAATACAGAAAGATGTCTTAGTGTCCACAGTGTTGCCAGGTGTTTGGGATATTACTGTTGCAAAATCAAAACTGATAATAAGCCACAGGAGTGTAAATTCTGTGTGTGTAAAATGTTCCTGAACCCTTTACTGAAAGCTATTTAGAAGTAAGAGAGTTTTCTGAATACTGCTCCAACAGTGAGTGTTGCTTACATACACAGAAGGCCCAGAGCTGGGCCTGTCATTAGTGGAGCTGTAAGGAAATGACAGAATTCACTGGTTCTACTGTTAAGGATATGTGCTACTTCTCTGTCACGGGAAAAAAAAAATGCATGTTTCACTGAAGTGGTGTGGTCATTTTGCCTACAGTATCCCAGAGAGGTACAAAAAAAAAAAAAAAACTGTGCAGGTTATCTCTTCCTTCTCCTGCAGGAAACACTTTTCCTTATTGATTTTTGCAAATATTTCAGTGTTAACAGATAAATCCAACATCTTGCCGATTTTAATGTAAATTTGCTGAATAAATGCAAAGAATGTCTATTATTGCTCTCAAGAGAGTTGTTAATATGCACAATTTTCTTCTGACAGTTTTTTTGCAAGGCTACATTTCTTTTCCAGTGACTCTGAAGAAACACATTTTTTCATCCCAGATTGAAAAAAAGAATCCACTACGTTTGGTTTATAAGTTTACATAAAATTGCAAATAAAACACATCTTACTGTGTTCAAAACAGAGAGAGAGATGACACCTCTGCTCCAGGTTTAAAGGTCAATCTTCCACAACTCACTCTGCATATATAAACCCCACTAAAATCAGTAAGGTGTGTGCATGCCCTCCACTGATGTTGCTTCATTCTTAATGTTTAAAATTTAGCTAGAAACAAGCCACAACTCTACTATTTTGCTTTATTTCCCAAGCATCTGTAGCTTGGGGGACTTTGATGTGTGAGGATTCTTTATAATATATTCTTGCCAAAGCCCAAAAGAAAAATCACCCTTCTACATCTCAACTTATATATCATATGCCTTAGCAGATTTCTTCTTACATTACCCTTCCAACTTTATTAATTAGTGATGTCTTTGAGCCTATTTATAGTAATTGCATAAACTGACAGAGTAATTGTAAACAGTGTAACTGCATGTTCTAGAGTTTTCCCTTACACGAATTATATAGGTAATTTAATAAAAGTAATTATATAAATGGTAAATACAAGTTGAATTACTTGATTTCCTGCACCTCCACTACAAACATAAACCTCAAGATGAAGTTTAAAAGCATGTGAAGAAAGTTTCAAGAATTCTGGTTAAACATCAAATCTGTTGATGTCAATCAAATCTAAGTTGTCTTCTTCCTTACTGTTTTCCTGTTGCTATCTGCTGTTCAGCTGGCATGGCTTGGGCTGAGGATTGCCAGTGTCAGTTAACTAGGCATAACCAAATAGAAAAGGAATCATGAAGGAAGTTCAGCTGTGAGAAGAGCGGTAAGCCTGAACACCAGGATTTTCTGAATGTACAGGAGATAGTTGCATTTTTTTTTTTTAGACTTTGGAAAATCTCAGCAGCAGTCTCCACCTATGTGTTCCTATTTTTTTTCTGCGTTTGTCACAGAATCTGCAAGGAAACACTGTCTAACAACTTGTATGATCACACTTGTTTTTTTCCTGTCAAGTCTTATGAATTGCCACCTTTCCCTCTGGTGCAAATATATCTTAGAATGCATGAAGCATTTTTATAAATATATGTTTATGGGGTTTTTTTTGTTTACTTTCTGCATTTCTTTCAGCCTGTGTATCATAAAATAACAAGGAACTTTCACTTTTTTAGTTTCACTTTTAGACTGTAGTTACGGTAAAGTTTCAAATGCAGTTGTGGTATTTTTATAATTGAACATCAGGTGATTTTTGCTATTTTGGCCAGAAATGTTTTTAATAAATATTGTTAACACATCTGAAGCAAAATAAAAATGTATGTTTTCCTTTGATGTAGACTTCCTCACAAGTTCCTCATAAAAGGAGATAAGAAGATTGATTAAAGGTTATGGGGAAGGAGGCAGGAGATGGGGGTTTAGTGCCTCTTTTATCATGTATCGGATTATGTCCAACAGTGTGCATTAATATTTTTGTTCTAGTAACCTGTTCAGGTGTGAGGGCCAGGCAGGTATCTTCCTGAGGGATACCTGCCTCAAAGGTAGCTGGATATGTTAACACCCAGATTTGCATGTGTGCTGGGACTCCAAGAACAGCAAACACTTAGGTGTGAGTGGCAGCCACCTCCCCTGCTGAAAATGGGAATAGCCTCGTCCTGTGTAAGGCCGAAACAGATGGCAACAGATGTGGGCCAGCAGGAGATGCAGCTCCCTCCACGCCATCACACTCATGTTTTCTTGCAGCCAGGCTGGAAAGCAAGAGAAAGGGTAGGAAGCTGACTGGAAACTTTTAGCAGCTGGAAACAAGATCTCTCCTAGGATATGCATCCTGTGCTTAGAGAGAGAAGTAGTGCTTAGTTGGCTCCTACTCCAGCAGTGTAGATGGCATAGCCTAGATCTTTAAGTCTGTACCTCTGGTTTCTGCACATGCATGTTTAGAGCCCTCTAGACTACTGTTATCCTGATTATAGCAGAGCACCTACACTGAAAACCCACTGTGTTCTGGTGTACAATAGAAATAAGATAGCAATGGTTCAGACTTAGCAGTTGATTGCATTATATCTTTTTCTTTATTTATTTTGAAAGTATAGTTGGCCTTAGGTCAGGTAGCAATAAGAATTCAATGATAAGGTGAAACTGAATCAATTGAAATTTTATAGAACTTGATGAAATTAGGATCTTGAGTGAGGGAGCAAAGGTAAACCTTACACTCATCAGCAGAGGCTCTTTTTTGTGGTAAACCCTCTTTGTTTGTGTATGGCTTGAAAGGATAGTAATGCCTGAGGCCTTCCAACTGCAAAAATAGCTTACTATAGGAACTGAACATATGTTGTACAAAAGCTCTTTTTCATTTGTTCTGAAACAGGATGGTACAGTAGGTGCAAAAGGAGGCTTGGGGCAAGTGACACCAGATCTTTGGACACCAGCAGAACCCCATGTCCAGTTGGCTGCCCCAGGATGGTGGGCTCAGTGGTGTTCCAAGCGCAGGGCCTCTCTGAAAACTAGCCTTTCCATGTAATGCCCTGCAACATCACACAGAACAATATTATTTCTTTTTTAAAACACAGTACTAACAACAGAAGCAGCCATTGCACACATTGCAGCTTCATCTTTTTAACCTGCAGCGGAGCACTGACATTTGAAGTAATAGAAAATTTGCAATATGGTGGGGCATTGACATGGTATGTTACCAGACTACCTGGAGCAACTTTCCAGCTACTTTCATCACACATGAGACTGTGTGATTTCTTGACTTTATTTTATTGCTAGCAACTACTACTTGAAAGGCCATAATGGTGTTTATTTATTTTTATTTTTATATAAAATATGATGTGATAAAAATATTAGACAAATTTGATTAACAACAGGAGAGGACAAATAAGTGAAAACATATGCAAATAAGCTTATTTCCTTAAATTATTCCTTTAAGCATGCTAATATGTCAAAGAACAGCAATATGCATGTCAAAATGATAAAGTGAACCCTATTCACAAAAGGAGTGATTTGCTCTATGTAGATGTTTACCTACAAGGGTGTGGTTACTATAATGTATGCCTGGCTGGCAAGCAGAGAGGCTTTTGTTCCGTGGTTGCTTTTAAAAGTGTCCTCTGAGGGAGGTGCACCTTTGCACCAGTTTAGCAGAGAATTCCATCTGTTCCTTCTCTTCCATTTTTGCTCTTGTAAATGCAAAACAACTCTGGTGCTTAAGGTGCTATAGATCCACCTTGCTGTACCTGAAAGCAGAGCTTAATCTATAAATGGTAGCAGTATAGTTGAGACTAAACACATGGAAATGAGTTTAGTCACTTATTTGTGCAATGCCCAACACAGCAAGCTCCTATGGACACCAACAGCTTACATTTAGCCCTCTTTCACTGTCATGCAGCTGGAAAGGCCTGGTTCCCCATTTTTCTTCCCTCTTGTTCTATTGACTTGATAAATTGGAAGGAAATACAAGGCGATTTACACCAGTTTAAATAAAAGCATGAGTAGACTCTTGTCAAGTCCATAGTCTCTAAAATTCATTGATTTCTCCTATTACTGGCAGATATGTAAAGGAGATTTATCCAGAGGTTCTAACTCACTGGTTGCAGTCAATTCTTACATGTTTTCTTCTGGATGTTAACCCATTATTAATCTCATTTTTGAGATTTGTCTTGCACACTTACACTTCTCACACAAAGCCCTATTTCCTATGTTGTCTTTTATTATCTTATTAAAATATTTTGTATTTTATATGCTTATAACCTTGCCCCTTTCAGACCTTCTCCCATCATTTAACTGACTGCATATTGCGAAGTGGAATCAATCTCTTCTTTTTCCACTCTCCTACATACTTACTGTATTGCTGTGGCAGCCTACTGTAGGCTAGCTACTAGAGCTTTTCATTTTCACCATGTCTGTTTTACATCCTCAGGCCCTATGTCACTCCTTTCTGTATTAGTCAGTAGGAGGTGCCAAAATATTGGCAAGAAAAGTAATTTTTTTCAGGGCAAGACAGAATTAATCACCTCCATTTCTGTGTCTTGCAACTCTTGTTACTCACTGCTGTTTAAGAGGTAGTCAAATTATATTTGCAGTAAAGCTGTGTATACAAATATAGCAGTGCTCCTTCCTCTCTTCCTTGTGCCCATAAGGAAGGCCATTCCTTCTGCTGTCATTTAATTCCATGAAGTTACTCCTACATCACACTGTTAGCTTTTAAAAAAGTTTGCTGGGTCTTAGAAGCAAGACGAAGTGGTTGAATAGGTGATTGCTATCACTTAGATAACTCTGAAGCCATCACTATGTTATTACTAAGTATTTGTGTCCAACAAAGTTTGGGTATGAAATTTGAAAATGTGTTCACCAAATATTTTTTAGCAATAATTCTTCAAATTGCATGTTTACAGGCACTGTTTTTTCAGCACTGGAAGTAACTTCTATGACCTGCAAAAATATTTCCCAATGTATCTTGTAAATGTCAATTGACAACATCAGGCAACTTGTGGTTTGAGAGCTTAACCAGATAGGAAAAGGATAGTGAAAAATATTGAAAAAGCTTGTGCTCAGCTTCTTGAAGAGAGGACACCTCAGCAGTGCTGGGTGCCCTCTAAGTTTTCTTTAGTGATTTGAGCCTTTATAAGGTTTACATAGCAAAATTAGCTGGAAACTTATGGAAACTTGGTGGCTAATTATAAAATTGAGATGGTTTAGTGGACCCATAAAGAAAATGAGTAGAACACCAGGTCTGTGGCCAAAGTGACATGCTGGCAGTAGTTGGCTTTGGGTTCTCTGCTGTGCAGTAACTACAAAGATAAATTGTGAAAATGAAATCAGCTTTGAAAGACAGGTGTCAAAGTGGAATTTTCTGTGCTTTCCTTCGCTTCTCCCTTTAGTGAAGCCTGGTGAGTTATATAGAAAATGATACTTGGAAGACTCTTTCATACATTTAGATACCCTGTTCTTTTTCTGTGCACTCTCTCACTCTTCTGTGTAAAAGAAGCCATTAACTTTCACATTCACCCTTCCAGTGCTTTCATTACAGTCATTACTAATGACTGCACTTTCTGGACTTGATGGTGTTTGTATCCCTATTCTTTAATGTTTTATTACTTCTGTTTTGTGCTTCCCATATGTTTCCGGGGAGAATTCCCTTCTCTTTTTTACTTGTCTTGTTTCTGCTTGCTCTTTCTCTGTATGCCAATTAATAATGAAGGCTATGCCTGTGTTTCCCCTCCCTATGGCACAATGTGGTTTTCTCTAGCTCTCACTTTTTGTGAAAAGTAGGCCATCTACTGTTGCTTTCTAGTATGTATTACAGATCCCCCAGCAAATGGCCATGCCATGCATATAGCTCCAAACTGGATTTCACAAGTGCCTATTCTCCTGTTTATTGGCACTTCTTATTTTGCAGGCATATTGTGATGTAATAGTTTCAATAGCAAACTGAAATCTTATTTATTTTTTTCCTTCTTTTGAATAGTAACCAATATAATTGGTTCGTGTTCATCTGCCATAAACCAAGTTTTTTATTTTGTAATCTAGATAGTATTCAGTGTTTGCTAATCTAAAACTTTTCCTGAAATGAACATTTTTCATAGTTATACATCAAGCACCTTTCCTCTTTCCCATCCCCACTGAAGTTAGAGGGCAAGAGATGACCACCTATTGATTTAGGCAGCTATTAGTAACAGTTTTTGTCAGTTTAGCACATCTTTATTGTGGGGGTTTTTGTTTTAGTTTGGGGTTTTTTTATTTTCTTTTTTTTTTTTCATTGTGGTTTTGAACAGAAAAGTGACTTTAAAAATTGAATCTTGGTAGTACACATTCTCCATATGTCTTCTGAGTCATATCTGGATAGTACACTAATGAAAACAAGTTCCAGTGTTGTCAGCACTGTAAAACACAAAGAGCCTTGAAAGGCGAGCTGGCCCATCATCTGCCTGTTGTACCACCAGGTCTGCATTTTGGTTCTGCATCTGATTCCTGAGCTATTTTTGGAGATGCTACAGAAACTGAGCATTGACAGCATGCTCAACTTTTTATCAAAGGTGAACTTGCTCTGGGGGCAATTATTTGGTCTTCAGTTTGATGGGGATATTATTGCTTGATTAGAATCATATGCAGCCCAATACAGCTTTCCTGGTCTGTACTTTCAGGTCAAAGTTGGATATTTCTTCCTTTCCTTCCTATGAAAACTGACTGAGGGGCTTATCATACAACATTACTTTTGTCAAAAAAATTCTTTATCTAGTGACCTATTAGTCTTAGTGCTGCAATAAAATATTTACTCCTTGGTTCATTAAGAATAAAACATGAGTATAATAATTTTATTATGCTCAGTTAATTTTTTGTTCACTTGCAATTACATATTATTTCTCAGTGCCTTATCTCTCTTTTAACATTAAACTGTTATTATTTTTTTAAATTTCAGTTTTAGGTAAGTTGCAGTTTTCAGGGATGTTCCCTTTTCTCAGTTAGAAATATAAGGGATTGCAGTTCTTCTGGGGAGTGATTTTTTAAAAATACACCTACTTTACATAAGCAAAATTACAGAACCATTTCATCTTCTTGAGTATCTGACTCTTTAAACTAGTCACTAAGAGAGAGGTAGCCTTCTGCTGGGTGCAATTGCTGTGCAAAAAAAAAAAAAGGAAAAATAAAATAGGTAAAGGCACCTTTAGTAGCTCTGAGAATGATAAAATTAGGTAGATCCTTAGTGCTTTGTGGGTAGAAATATAAGACAATTGGAGACAACTCACTTTTCTTTAACAAGACAATTAGGGAACCAGCTAAATTGCTGAGGAGTTTGTATGAATAAATAAAGCATCTGTCCTTACTGATCTATCACTTGTCAGATGTTGTTTTAATTTGATGAAGAGGCCAGTATCTGCTTATGGCCCGCTCTCTGCTCAAATATAACTGGAGAGCAGGACTCAACTCTTAGGGTGAGGCACTAGAACTCAACAATGGCAAAACACCAGCTAAGTGCCACCATGGATCTGTGAAAAATGACATTTCGATAGACATGTAAGAGCTATCTGATTACACTGGAAGGGCCATTAAAATTAACCTCAGATGCCCTAAATCTCAGTGTGGTAAGCTAACATACAGACACAAATTCTCTCCTCCCAGGAGCCAGTGCCTTCTAGAGGTTGAGAATGAAGTTGAAGCCATTTACTCTGGGTTAGAGGAAATAGAAGTCTAGAGGAGTTTGGACAGAACTGACAAATATTTTTAATATTTCCAATATAAATGGTTAAGTATTTAATGACAATGCCTAAATGGTCCATCTCTAGTTTTCAGACTTAGTCAAATGAATGTCATGAGCTTATCACAGGAGCTGCTTCTTCAGACTACTTTAAAAAGAGGTAAAAATCCCATACCAGTTCATGCTGTTCAAATTAAACACATTTGACTGAAGCAAATATGTATTAAACCTATTTCTGCTTTATCAGAGGTTGCTTTGGTGTCAAATCATGTGATTTTTTTTAACCTCAGATACCTCTTTGCAAGAAATACAGGCAATGTTGCTGTTTCTGTTAAATATACAGTTTCAGGTACTCCTGATAATAACAGACTTCAGCATTTTTTGTAGAAAAGTACTCACATGATTTTTCTGAAACATATTGTTTTTGTTCCTCACATAAATTCTCATCTAAATGTTTCAGAAACAGCTGGTCATTGTCAACATGGTCTGTACAGCCTCTACCTTCTGTAAATAGGTAGGTTGATATATAGAGCTTCTTGTAGTGTCAGTCACTGGGATGGCAAGTGCTTCTCTGTGAAGTCTGTTTTATTTAGCTGACATAACAGGAGCTGATCTGTACGTAACTGTGCCAAGGAAGGATCATCTTGTCTGCACATTTCTTCCAGTCTCTGCCTTTGCTTCAGGACATTGAGGGCTGGTGATAATGCAGTAGAAATTATATCTTGCCAAAAAAGCTTTGAAACCTTGCCCTATAAACCCTGGCTTTTTTTTTTTTTTTTTTTTTTCTTTTCCAGTAATAGTTCCTCTGGAATTCCCCAGTAAGAAAACATACTCTTAACCTTCCTAGTGACATTTTAGTTGTATTTGACAATCATACAGTTCATAAGTGTTTTGGCTAATATTCTAGCCCAGCTGGCTATTTCTCTCCCTCTAGCGCACAAAGATTGATATCCACCCTTCTAGTCTCCCTCAGACAAAGCTGGTATTATCAGAAAATCACCTTTGTTTTTTTTACTGCCTTACTAAAGTGTCAAAATTCAGAGATTCTCATGCTTTTTATATGCTGTAGGCCACTCTAGAAATAGTGAGGTTTTCAGCAGTCTCTGAAGGCCTCAGGGCCATCCTGTCTTCTATTTTCAGCTTCCTCTCCAGGTTTTAGGGATTACCCATAGCCTATAAAAATATGCTTTTTTTGCTTGTAGCTAGCAATTCACTACTGTTTGAAAAGGCAGGCATGACTGTTTACTCTACTCTGTAAGGTCCTGGTCAGGCAAATGTAGTTCTGTTGGTTTTGACTTTCTCAAAGTTCAATGGCCTGTAGAATTCCCCGACCCTCTTGTGTCTGTGCTTTCTTCCACACCATAAATATGTTAACATTTTTGTTTTGGTAACTGGGTGACAGGTTGGGCTATCCACAGTTATCAAATCTTTCCACAGGAAAAGCTTTGGAGTAATTTACTCCAATACTGTATTAACAGAAATTTTTGTGTAAGGAACAAGTCACAAAAGCTTCACATGATTTCATATAAGAGAAGGAAGGAAGGAAGTTTGGAAGTTCGGAAGGAAGTTGGGAAGGAAGGGAAGGGAGGGAAGGGAGGGAAGGGAGGGAAGGGAGGGAAGGGAGGGAAGGGAGGGAGGAAGGGAGGAAGGGAGGAAGGAGGAAGGGAGGAAGGGAGGAAGGGAGGAAGGAAGGGAGGAAGGAAGGGAGGAAGGAAGGGAGGAAGGAAGGGAGGAAGGAAGGGAGGAAGGAAGGGAGGAAGGGAAGGAAGGAAGGAAGGAAGGAAGGAAGGAAGGAAGGAAGGAAGGAAGGAAGGAAGGAAGGAAGGGAAGGAAGGAAGGAAGGAAGGAAGGAAGGAAGGAAGGAAGGAAGGAAGGAAGGAAGGAAGGAAGGAAGGAAGGAAGGAAGGAAGGAAGGAAGGAAGGAAGGAAGGAAGGAAGGAAGGAAGGAAGGAAGGAAGGAAGGAAGGAAGGAAGGAAGGAAGGAAGGAAGGAAGGAAGGAAGGAAGGAAGGAAGGAAGGAAGGAAGGAAGGAAGGAAGGAAGGAAGGAAGGAAGGAAGGAAGGAAGGAAGGAAGGAAGGAAGGAAGGAAGGAAGGAAGGAAGGAAGGAAGGAAGGAAGGAAGGAAGGAAGGAAGGAAGGAAGGAAGGAAGGAAGGAAGGAAGGAAGGAAGGAAGGAAGGAAGGAAGGAAGGAAGGAAGGAAGGAAGGAAGGAAGGAAGGAAGGAAGGAAGGAAGGAAGGAAGGAAGGAAGGAAGGGAAGGAAGGAAGGAAGGAAGGAAGGAAGGAAGGAAGGAAGGAAGGAAGGAAGGAAGGAAGGAAGGAAGGAAGGAAGGAAGGAAGGAAGGAAGGAAGGAAGGAAGGAAGGAAGGAAGGAAGGAAGGAAGGAAGGAAGGAAGGAAGGAAGGAAGGAAGGAAGGAAGGAAGGAAGGAAGGAAGGAAGGAAGGAAGGGGACCATTTTACTTTTATGTGGAAAGGACCAATACCATTCTTTGTGTTACAAGAAACATTTTCAGGCAATTTGCTACACTACACAATTTTTTAAATGAGTGTTGGAAAGGCCCCATCATTCTGGATTCCTTTCCTTTCTGATACAGATGAGCTGACTGCGCAGAATGACCGCAGGGTTACTGTAGTCAGCAGTGAAGCTCACAAAAGATTCATTTGTAGAATAAGTGTCTTCCACTGGTCTCATATCACACAACAGCACAAAGCCCACCAGCTACTTCCTTTGGAGGAGGAAAATGCTCTCTACTTGCAGTTATCTTCTCCATATTGAGGAATGAGATGTGATTACTGCACCACTGCTGCATCACTCTCCAGTTTTTCATCCTTCTTGATACTTTGAAGAGATCCACAGTCTTCAGATGTTCCCTTTACTTTTGTATCAGCTGCATTGGTATGACACTACAGCTTAACAGACTGCAAACCTCTCTCTCTCCTGTGCATGGGGTCTCAACCAACAGACCCAGTGCGTTGTCTCCGCTGTAAAGTGCCCTTTCCCTTCCAGTTTTCCTGCTGAGCTTCTGAGGGCAACACTGGCTTATTTTAGCTTGGATTGGCAATGAAGATAATTGTATACTGGCTCTGATAGTAGAAATACCAAGCCTGTTTTAAAGCTCCTGTGCTTGCCATTAAGTAGGAAACCTGCTTTCCAGGGTTCATCACACTTAGAGATACAAGTAATAGAGCCTCAGAAGAATGGCTCTGCATGCTCCTCCTGGGTGCCTTTTGTTCAGCACACAACTGAAAAAAATGACCCTTCTTCTGTAATTTCCTATATTTTGCATTTCTGGCACATCTGTGATCAAGATCATTCTTTAAGTACTGCCTATTGATTTGTTCACATGTGCTTGCTACACTTTTCTGTGTCCTTTGAGTAGCTGCAAGTACTTTTGTAGCATCTGTCTCAAATACTTTGTTAAATGGCCAACTTCCTATTTCATAGGATCATCTCAGTGGTGTTCCTTGACTGCCAGTGGCATGTGAGTAGAAAGCCATCCACTAATCTTTTTCAGAAATAACAATTACTAGGTTAGTCTAAAATTTAATTACTTTCACAGGGTTACATCTTAGCAAGCACTTTGCACTATCCTTTTGTCTGTATTACCATCTCATAAAGCTTTATTTAGACATTAAGCTGTAGCTAAGTTCCTTGGTAGTTTCAAGGCTTTAATTTTTTTTTCTTTCCCCTCTCCTTGATTAGGAAAGCTGTGACTGGCGAACCAATATTCTCTTCCTACGCTATTGCAAACTGATGGATCTCTCCCCTACATCTAACTCTCAGTATAAAAACTTGGTAACTGCCTGTGAGAACTCCTTCTATTTTGGCTATTCTGTAACTTCATCATCATTTTAGTGCTTTGGAGTGCTAAGGCCAGACTTAGATTTTCATCTTTACCAAAGTTAAGGTTGTTCATTGTGAAATCACACTGGAAAGGAAGTGAAAACAGGGTGAAATGTGGCAAAAAGCATATTCTTTTTGTTCAGCCTGACTCATATTAATTTAGCTCTAACTATCCATTTGGGATAAAATCTATATGAATGATACATTTCAATTATTTTTACTTCATCAGTTTAACTGAAAATGTTTTTAAACTATATAGTTTTTCATACAGACAAACCTCACTTGTGTACACAAACAATACTATTTACTTTCATTTAAACTTCCTAGCTACATACACTTCTTGATGTACTGAGTTAGTAAAGCCTACAATCTGAAGCTCTTTGAGAAGTTACTAGATAATTATTAGAGATAATACATGGCCTACCTCAGTGTTTATTGATTAGCTGCTTCATTCCAGTATTGAGGTTCGAGCATACAAACAGTTTTTGGCAAGTTTTCTTAGATTGGCAAAGACAGAAGGTGAGGGTAAAAAATCAATGAGAGGAAGTAAAAGTGTAAAGTAGTCTAAGGAATGGGTTGTTAGATATCAATAGAAAAAGATGTGTATAAATATAAGTATATACATCAGTTTAGACAGAATTCAGACTTACTCAGATGCAGCCCTGAATTTGGCTCTTGAGCAGGCTCCTTGCATGTCATATTCCTGATCCTGTTCATAGAAGAGTCAAAAGGATTTTTCTGTTCATCTAAATGAGAAAAGGACAAACCCCAGAACATAACATGTGCAGGTCAGTCCCAGATATAATGACTGCAAGAATAATGGCCAGCAGAAATTCACACAGGTACAACTTCCTCAGGTGCTCAGGTGTAATCTTGGGGCTGCTGAGCTCACTTGCCAGAGCTTAAAGGACTGCATGCTGCAATTCATGTGCTGCATGATTCAAAGCATATAATCTATCTTCAGCAGGTGGACTCTTACAAGGGTTAATAACATCTCTATTCTTTAGAGGACATTGCAAAAGTTAATCCACTGAAGTTATGACAGTGACTGAAATGATTGTGATGTAAATCAAATGGAAAGTTACTGAGGCAAAAGGGCTCTGAGAGATATCCCTCTTTTAAAATTTTTTTTTTGCTCCACATTTTTTTTCCATGCAGTGGAAGTCAACGGAGACATTAATTTTTCTGATATTTACAGATTTTTATTACACAGTATTTAGGCAGTTTTCTAAAAGGAAAGCAGTATTTATGCCTTTTTTTAAGGTCTTCCACATCTCTAGCCTGAGAAAGTTCGCTTGGGTTTTTCTGTCAGATACTAAGGTCTGTTTCATTCTGAAACACAATGCAACACAAAGGGTAATGGTACCACTGTAACCTATACAAGTGAGACCTGATTAAATGTGGTGGGACTTCTTCTTTCATCTGGATCATTCCAAACTATTTTTTTCCTTTAAAGCTTAATCACCACAAATGCCTAAACTATTTGTGAGAAAAACTTTCTTGTTGATTTTTAATATTCTTATCTTTCTGTTGAGGCTTGAGAGATTTCAAAACACGGGGAGAACCTCTAACAAGGGCACATCTGATACATAAAAACAACAAAGAAAACGAAGCAAACAGAAATTTGCATGAAAATAATGTTCTTTTGAAACAGCAGAGACAAACGTGCAGTGCCATAGTTGCCTCCTAGTCTTACAAAACATCAGTGCTCAGAGCCTCCGTTACAAATGATAATGGCAATATTAATGTGGGTCCTTATCTGAGACCTGCTGAAGTCAGTTAAAGGCCTTCCATTGATTGCAGGGAATATTAGATCAGGCCCTTTCAGAACATATTTTGGTCAACTCTTCTCCAACCGTTATTTCACATAGGAGAAATGGGGTTTATCTCTCTTCTGCACTCTGGGCTTCTATCAGCAGAGTGACATCCAAGTGAGGCATCCAAGCACCAGAAAAGTCCAGGCTGTCCCAGTGGTGAAGTACAGAGGGTGTGGAAGTTTTTAAGAGTCTCAACACAATGACACATGAGAGAGAAAGGGAGAGTGAAAATAAATCATAGAGCAAGACTGGAAGGCAAAGATGTAGAAGAGTATAAAAGCAGTTTTTTCTTCAGTTTTTCTACCAAAAATAGTCCAGTCATGTTAAGACGTGAACAGGTGGGAAAGTACAGCTTTGCAGCTTTAAAATTGTACATTGTTTTTCATCTGTAACACAAAAGGGAGTTTGAAAAAAGTGAAAAACGTTCCAGCAGGTTTTGGAGCAGGAAGGAAATCATGCCAAATTATTGCTGATGTTCAGTCTTTACAGGTGTGCTTTCTTCTTCACCTTGATGGGAAATCCCCTCATTTAATCTCATACAATGTAGCAGAATGTCTGTAAGCAACTTCCTACTTGGTGTCCTTTTCTTCTGCTTTTCAAACCACAGTGAGGCAACAGGAATTAAGACCCTGCAGGTTATGGCATATGGATGAAATTGTATCAGCTTGCACAGCATCTCTGGCAGTGGGGTTCTGGAGGGATGCTGGCAGCCCTGTGCAAGGAAACATTTAGCAGAGCAGGGGCCAACTTCAGCTGTTTGCTGAAGTTTTGGTTTGGTCTTCTTGCTCCCATACTTTCCCACAAAATTTGCTTTCCTCTTACAGGGTGTTGCATTTCAGTAGAGAAGTGTTGGCCATAGGTGCGATGAGCATTTATTTTATATTATTTCAAAATAAAGAGGATTCATGGGGAAAAAGACCTTTGAAACCATATTCTATCATATCCTCTCACCCTTATGCAAACAGAACTAGGTACTAATACCACTGTTGCATACTTTATTGTTCAAAAACCAAAATGACTAAAAACAAAATGAAAGGACAAGCATGACCCAGATGTATAATCATACATGCTTAAGATCGTCAGATTCTTTTAAAATATTGAAAAATCAGAAGACACTGTTAAAATACAAATATTTCAGAAGATTTTATTTAATTTTTAAGTAGTTTGAATCTTATGAGCATTATCTGCTTCCATATGTTATTTTTCTCGTAGTATTTAATTTTTATTTAATTTGCATTTTAAGTTTTTTTAAACTTCTACATTAGTGCTACTATGACGTCTGTGTTCTGTTAAATATTAGAGAGAAAAATAACATTTTGTGCTTCTGAGTTGACATCATGTAGCAGAACCATTTCAATGTATAGTCTTTTGATACAGTTGCTTTGATGCTTTTCCAGAATCCTTTTGGAATTTTTTTATTTTTATAAAACATATTGCAATATTTTGACACTTTGCCCCAAATTTGGAAAGGCAGTTTCTTCTTGGCACTAAGATGATCATCAGCACCATTCTCTTCTCAGTTTTCATGCAGTGCATATGAAATCAGATATTCTTGTCCATGCTCATTCCCACCCTGATTGTAGAGTCATAAAACCAACACTACTCCTCTTCCCTGTGCACTCACCAAACCACCTGGGACTAGAGCTGAGACATTTTTCCCTTCCCCTAGGAGTACAGACTCTGGGACCCTGATAAACCTAGAGAGCTGGAAAAAAACAGGGCCACATCTTATTCCACATCTTTTTTAGTAAGATACTGTCTTGTTTCGCGATTTATTAGTATAAAGGACAGAATGGGATCTTAATCTTGTATTTATTTTGCAAACATACCACAAGAAAATGTATACCTCAGAATATCTGATAACAATTCACATATACATTGCTACTTCTGTATGTGCAATGAAAACAGAGAGAATAGCACTGTAATTTAGAAAATGTGAATTGTTGAAGAGATTATTATAAATAGAGATAAATATTCCATTAATTTTATTTTTAATCATTATTGGTTTTCACTGTTTTTTTGCACTCAATAAAGTGTTATAAATTAAAAATTTGACTAGACCAAATTAAGCAACAAGTTAGAACAAGCCTTGAGAAAAGAAGTTTATTCATTACTTTTGATCAATTTCCATATCTTTAGATTTTTAGTGTGATGAGAGATATAATTAAACAATTTTCAACAAAGGCCTGATTCAAAATTTGTGACAGGTAGTAGGTACCAGCACAATTTCATTAAAATTAATTGGCAAGTTTTCGTCATTAGAAGGAGCAAGATTTTGAGCATGGTGACTTGCCTGAGTTTTTAAATTCAAGCTTTATGTTTTGAGATTAAAATTCCTGTTCATACAAGTACAGCCTGTGAAAAGGTAATGAAGGGAAAGTAGGGTGGAAATCTTGAAGTGCTTGTTCAATTAAACAAGGAAAAAATAATGTGAATTACTGACTTTTGTAATACTTTGGCAAGAAATTACAAAAATGGTTATCATTTCAATTTTCACATTCTGTATATTGATATACTAAACTGATGTTCAGATTAAATATTATAAAAATAAGTTTTCACTAAAAGAGTGGTCAGGCACTGGAGTAGATTGCCCAGGGAGGTGATGAAGTCACTATCTCTGCAAGTGTTCAAGAGGTGTCTGGATGTGGCACTTGGGGATGTGGTGTTGGGGTGATTATGGTGGTGCTGGGTTGATGGTTTAATGAGATGATCTTGAAAGTCTCTTCTAACCTTGAGCATTCTGTGACTCTGTAAACTGGCAGGGCATTCTATACTTACTATTGCAGCTTTTACTATTCATAGCATTAGCCAAAACCCCAAGGCCTAAAATAAGTCTTGTCACATACTGAAAACAAAGTATATTTCAGAATATAACAGAATATTTCAGTTTGAAAAAAAAAATCAAATATTTAACTTGTCCTGCTGATTTGTGATGAAGCAAAGTGTTGGTATCTCTGAGCTGCTCAGGGAGAGACACTTGAGTTGCACACTGGTGGCTGCTTTCTGCAGTCACTTGCATGGCTTGCCAGTCCTTTGTCTTGAAGTCAGTGGAAATTTTGCCATTGCGTAAAATAGGATGACAGCTTAGACTTTTATTTTCTCTTGGATAAATATCTGTCCCAGCATTTCTCTTCATCTCACCACCACCTTTTACCTCTTCCATCCCCACAACTATATCTTATTTTATATGGCTGCAGCCATTTCATCTCTGACAGACCACTGTGGGCTCAGTCCAGCTGGTTGTGTGCCACATGGACTTCTTGTGATCAAAGTGTTTCCATTTCAGGCAGAGCTGTCTAATTGCGATGCTTCTCACAGCCCCATCTCTCTGTGATCAAAATCTGCTCCTGTTAAGTGATTTCAAGCTGATTCTGACCAGCCAGGAGGAAGGAGAAAAGAGGAAGGACGTTGGTGCGGTTATGGTGTTAGCCAGAGCCTCTGGGGATGAAGGTGTATTTCCCTGTTCTGCCACAAATGGCTGTCGTGGCTTCAGGCAAATGACTCGAACTACTATACAGGTCCCTAAAATGTTGCTTAGGCAGCAGAATAATGCTTTAAAAGGCACAGTCCTGAAACCACTGATGGTTGTGGCCTAAGCTTCTTCATCTCTCTGCCTGTGTGAGAAATGCCTCAGTGAGAACACGACTGAACAGTTCGGGGCCTGGCTCATGCCTGAGCTTCCCTGGCCAAAGAGCTTTGGTGCTTCTTTGCCTGCTCCTCCCGATGTGACAGGGCCTGGCTGGTGGGTGTCCCTGCTCCCATGCCACCTGAGTGTGCCCCCGGCGAGGAGACACGCAGGGCTTTCACTGCACCTCGCAGTCGCAGCTTCCAGGGGAATGCTCTGCTCATCCCGCCCCACTTGCCCTGTGCCCAGGGAATGCAGAGGCTGGGTGTTCTCTCAGGTGGAAGCAAGCTCAGGATGCCTGGCAGGAGCTTTCAGCACCTCTTGCCAGACTCCAGCTGCTCACAAACTGAAACCTCATGTAACATCCAGCAGGTGGGCATTGGGCCATTAATATCAACATGCCATGCAGCACATCCATGCCTGTTGGGCTGCCCTACTTGCTCACGTAGATGCAAGAGTGGGAATTAAGAGCAGAGATGTTCTATAGCATCCTTTTTGTACCTTACCTCCCAGGGCTCTGCAGCACAGATCCCCACTCAAAAGGGAGGATTTCAAACCCACTTTAAGTTGAATACTATCTTGCTTAAGTAAAAATTTCATTTAAAAATACATAAACAAATTCTCTCTTGGAACAAAAAATATTAGGTCAAATCCTGTGCTTAGTTAAATACATATAATAACCAAGATCCTGGGAATTTTCTTCCTCTATCTTTGTAGAGGAGTCAGAGAACCTCTTAATCTGCCCCAATTTCCTTTACTAAAAGGCAGACAAATATTGTCCTCTATTATTTTAACAAAATGGGTTGGGAAGGATGGGAGTTCAACAACCTGTTTTCAGTGTCTTATAGACTTTTACATTTCCCTATTTTTTTCTTAAGTGAACTCTTCCCCACACCTACTTTCTCACAGGTGTGAGAAACTGATGTACATTTGACCTCCTTTCTCCCCTCTGTTTGTACTCCACCACTGTCAGGTGATTAGTCTAACTTCTCCAAAACTGTCTTTCTGTCTATATTATTAAAATCTTTTATTTTCATATCCTGACTTTCCTGGTGGTAACTTGAAAAAAAAATTAAAATACAGACTTTCTTTCATTAAGTAAAAGGATGTATTTCAAGCCATGTTAATTAATCGTTGACAAAATCTTAAGGAAGACAAGACAACTGAATTTTTAAGCCCCATTTGCCAGTGAGGAGGGAAAGATTTTATGAGAGCTGGAAACACACACACAAAAAAAAGACTATAATATTCTGAGTTTTTAAATCTTTTGCAGTCAGTCTTTGAAGGAGATGAAAACTGAAGTAGAAATATAGAATATTCAATTGCTGGCATCCAAGGGACAATGATTTTTCAGAAAGTTTGAGAAAATTAAAAAACTAAGTGCAGTTTCAACATACTAGTCAAAATAACTAGAGTATGTTCCTCGGGCACTCCTTGACTAGATGAGAAAGATTAAAGACTGGGTTTTTTCCTTGGTTTCAGGATTGTAGCACAGATCATGAATGAAATGGATCAAAACCAACTCTCACTTTTTTTTCCCCCCTCTTCATTTTAGAGGAGACAAAGTCTGTATATGGAGCATATACCAGGTGCATAGAAAAGCAATATATAGTTTCAGTATGAAAACTATCACCTCTGTGCCTCAGAATCCTGTAACATATGCATCATACTACTTAATCTGGTGTATGTTATGATTGCCACTCTCAGGAGTGTGAGAGCATGAGAGTAATACAAGCAGACTGTGTCCTTCGGTCAGTTTTGGATTGGGCCCTTGGTTGTCCTTTCTGAATTGAGCACTGGCTCACTCAAAATCCTTGCACAAGTCACTTGGGGAAATCTTTTCTAAAAAGTCCCCCACATTTTGAGTTCTTCTTTTTTTTTTTTTTAATATAGCCTAAATTAGACACCTGCTGGTAAGTCTTTAAAGCCAGACAACCGTAAACAGAGGCATGCAAAGTCAGTGAATACTTTTGAGTCCCTTCAGCCTTACCTCTGTATGGCTGAATAATTTCTGGTGTGATTTGGGAGGCCCAGATGAGTTATATCAGGGCAAAATTGTGAAATTTATGTTTATATGTATAAATTTTATTAAGTTTGTTTGTTGGGTTTTTTTTTTTTTTGGAGGGTTTGGGTTTTTTTAATTTTTTTTTGTTTTGTTTTGTTTGTTGTTTTTTTTTCCCTCAAAAAGCTGATCAAGATCTTCATACTGTAAAGACTAAAGGTAACTCCTCAGTCTACTTGCATACCTGTCTATGCAATATGGCCTGCTTGACGAGATGTATCTCTTGACCAAAGACAAAAGCAATGTATATTTAGATTCCATAACTTTAGGCACTTAAGACTGAGCTGAACCTCTCACTGCAGAGTTATTGCCAACAAGAAGACACAATTTGCAACTTAGTTCAAAAATGCAAAGGAAGGTATGAGGAGAAAACACATCTGCTGGTGACCTTTTTACTGCTAAACTTATCTCTGTCACAAGGAATTCAAAGGATAATCAATAACCAAAACATTGAAAACTGAGAAATCCACAATAAAAAAGAATATGATTCATGAAGGTATGATGTTACTTTCCCTTATTGGTAAAAATGAATCACAACTGTGTGTGAGAGCTAAGTGAACAGAACAACTGTAAACACTGCTTTCTTTTTCCTACCTTTTATCCTGTTCTTGTACCTATGAAAAAGGTTGCTATGAAAAAGAAATTACATTTTCTGAAGCAATATTCACAGAGGCAGAGTCTTCACAGCACTCAGACAGCTAACCTGGAAGTTAACCTAGGTTCACTTATTTTGTTCAGTTGCCCAAGCTTTTGGTCAAAGTGAATGAGACTAATTTTTAAGGTTCAGCTCACCTGCCCTTTTACTTAAAGCCAGTATTTTTGCTTTTTTGGGAAACTCCTCTACTCAGCTAAGATGGAGAGGTGGTGTTTTGTCTGAGCAGGCTTTTGAATCTTTGGTTCTGAAATCTTGTGCTTAAAATTCTAGTTTGCTATGTTTAATCAAACATTTTTGTGTCTTGGTGCCTGTGAATAAGCCTGGCCTTTTTTTTCTGGGCAGTCTGTGATCAAAAAATAAAGAGAAGAAGTAAGGGTGATTTGACTTCGAAATTAAGAAAAAGTATAGGTATGATTCAGTAACTAAAAGAAGTCCTGCCCCTAAACTTGACTTTAGTGGTTATTGGCCTTTGATATAAAATCCTGAGTATGTGATATAATACCGCTGTTCAGTAAAAAACAAAAGTAAAATAAATTCTATTGAATAATTGATTTTTTTTTTTACAATAAAAGATGCCATATAAACCAGAAATGTGTGTATATATTTTTTTTTCAATTCTTATAAACTCTCATAATACTCCCAGGTAAAATATTCACACAACATGGATGGATATATTAATATTTGAACAGGTAGAGCCAGATCCATGGTCTCTTATAAATCAGACAACCTTATTTTTCCCAAGTAGTGCTGCATCCATTTTTCCCTCACTGAGGATCAGTGCTACTGTAAATTAATGATGAAAGGGTGTAGCTACTTCCAGAAGACTACTGCCACTAAAGTAGAAACAATTGCAGTTGTGAGATTATCGTTCAACCTGATCTTTAAATACTTAATTCTTCTAGGGAAGTGAGTAAAGTCTTTCAGAATCTGTCCAAAAGGCTTTTATCACCCATCTGAATACCACTACCACTTTTATTATCTGAAGTCTTTGAGTCAAATCCATAGGTCCATTTATAAACTTCACAATACCATATGCCTCTTCAAA
Organism: Vidua chalybeata; assembly: GCF_026979565.1. Lineage (NCBI taxonomy): Eukaryota > Metazoa > Chordata > Aves > Passeriformes > Viduidae > Vidua > Vidua chalybeata. The sequence goes on from NC_071532.1 coordinate 57,255,419, forward strand.
ACTACCCAGCACAAGCAATATCCTTCCACCTCTGATTTAACAGGAGAACCAGAATGGATCCCAGGCTTGGCAAGAGGGTTGAGAAGCAGTATACCTCTAAAATGCAAGATAGATGTGACTAGAATGCTTTTAGGGACCCATAGTATTAGCACAGGTAGTGAAGGCACCATCAGAAATGTCCCCAACTCAGAATAAACCAGTATTTCCTTTTTCTCCCTAGCCATGTAATATGTCATCTCTCTGCTGTACTGGGCAATTTCTACTGTACTGTCCTAGTCACTATGGAAATATGAAATACATCTGGATCCAGTAGACCCAAGGCAGAATCACATCCACTTGAGGTACTTTTTTTGTTTGGTGGGAAGTCAGTCATAAGCAGATTTGAAACTAATTCAGCCAACCTTATCTACCTGATAGTGACCACATCAAGATTCTGCTTCTCTCCAGGAACACCACGTAGACAATTACAAACATTTACCGTGGTAGAAATACAGCCTTCTGCTTCTTCCTTCTGTGCTTATGTTTATTACCTGTTAAAGAAATGAATTAGTTTGGTGTGAAGTGAGCTGTTCTTGACACACCCTTGTTGGTTTTTTAAATCACTTTATTATCTTTAAGGCTGTTGTCGTGGATTGTTCAATAATTCATTACAGTATTTTTACAGACTGATTAGTTTATGATGCTCGGCATCTTCACATCTTTCTTTCTCCCTTTTCTCATTTAATAGAGCTTCCCTTGTCCTCCCCAGGTTCCCACATGCAATCACTAATGTTTGGGAAAGTATCTTGGTTAGTTCCAAAATCAGCTAGTTTGGCTACATCAAACTTTTTCTTGTTTTGTCTAGGGTAAATTTCATCTACCTCTGCTGGCTAAAACATTAATTTAAATTTGTTCTTTAACCTGCTTTTTCTGTATTCTGTCTGGCACTCTTCTGTCCTTCTTAAAATATATTTTTTTATACATGTCTGATTGCAATGTGTCTTTCATGTTTATGTGTATGTGAAGCCATGCTTGCTTGTTTCCTATATTATGTAATGGATCTATACATTGTTTTCTTCCTCTTTCTAATACATTAGTAGTTACTTTTTTTCCTTGAATTTTGTGCCTCATGATAATTTAAATATATTTTCCATCTGAGATTTTTTTGATTTTTCCCCACTTGATCATACTTGGAAATAACACTTATAAAATAATATGCCTTTCAAGAGTGCTTGTTGTAGAAGTAGAAATCCTAACGTAAAGGCCAGGAAATACAAGTTTAAGTACTTAGCTTGCAAAATAAGGTTCCTAAAGAATGAGAATTAAAGCAGCTGGGAAGCAGGCAGCAGTTGTTGTACAAAAAGAAAATTACTTCTTCCTTTCACTCAAAACTTAAAACCAGTAGCTGCATATTATATGACACTATGAAGTAACTGAAATATATTGGATAAAATATTTGTAATATCAGGAAAATATGGAAAAAGATGACTGATGTTATTAGGAAAATAGTGTCAATATTATATAAATATTCTATTTTTAATATAATAATCAATATAAAAATTATAATTTTTTCCTATAGAAGATTATATTTTAGGTTTGACGTACAGATTCTGTAGCTGTATCATGAGATGTGTTGTGCTTATCATGTAACTGACCTAAAGTCTTTGAAAAGTATCATATGTACTTCTCAAATAGCTTCTGTGAGTACACATTGTCCCTTGTATGGTCATGTATCTTTCTCTCTTCTGTTTAGAAGCCTAGGCTTTTATAAAGAGTCTGTGTTTTCTTTTAAAAGCTGCTGTGATATGCCTTTGAGCATGTTTCATTTGCTGTTTTGACTGGCTTGACTTTTCACTTCAAAAATTCCGCTGAATTACAAGTCTTGCATTAATTTTAATTCATCCTTTTGATAACATTAATAACAAAGAAGTCAGTCTTATCAGGGGTAAGAATCAAGAAGGATTAAGAAGCTGAAGCATGAGGGACAGAATAGAACATGAATCAGGTCTGCCAGATGGAAAATGAAATGATGAAGAGAGAGGAGTAGGGGGTAGCTCATGAAATAGAGAATAATGAAATTGTTGAATTTTGTGGGAGCTCACAAACGATCAGACTTGCCTTCAGACTTCCCAGCCTTTTCTGAGAGGCACTGTGAGTACAGGGACTGCAGTTCTGGTATTGATGACACAGAAAAAGGTGGCTGTCTATGTTCCTGTTCTGCATGAAACTGGGAGCAGGTCACATGTGGTGGCTATGGTGAGATCACACATGATGAGCCTGTGCTGGGCTGGAATGCCAAGTGTTCAGGAATGCCTACAGCGAAAGGTGAGGAGGTGCATGACCTAGCTCCAAGCCCTTTCCCACCCATTCCATGGGGCAGTGGTGCTACAGATGAAGGAAAAGATGCTTCACCTCCCACCTGTCACCACATCCTCCCCAAGATCCCTCTGCCTGTTCTCTGGAAATACATGCTGACCTTCTTGCCCTTGGCCACAAGGAAATTTTTTTATGTGGCCTGGAAGAAATACAATTGGCTGAAGGAGATGAGTATCATACAACCAAGGGCAAAGACTAGCTATGAATTTCTGGGTGCTGTTCTGGCCACATTAACTTGAAATAGAGACTGAATTTTTAACATGTTATTATTCATAACAGAATTTTCAAAACACGGAAGGGCAGTTAATGACTAGTCCCCAGTGAACATCAGTGAGGACTAGACACTCAACTCTCAGCTGCACCTCCCTTCTGCATCACAGGGCTGACAGAAAGCTAAATCAGGGAAGAGGTAGACTAAGGAGAGTTAGTGGGGTGAGTAGGAATAAGAAAGGGAGAACAGCAACAGCAGAACATACCCAGATCTTTGGGTTAAAGGACTATTATATTTACAGGAATTGGCAATCAGCAATGGAAGTATGGATGCAGGACAACACTTCTGTGTGGTTCTGAGAACAGAAGCAATTTTTTAAACAAAAGAGTATTTCAGATAATTGCAAGTTTCATGTGTTGAAATCAGTTGTTGCTTCATTAGAGTGTTTGCAGTGTGGCTGGTCAATTTGCAGATATATAGATATATAGTTGTACACATATGTATATATCCTTGGGAATCAAAGTAGCTTTCCTCTGACTTCTAGTGTTATGTTTAAAATAGCACGATGGTTGTTACTATAATACAGCTTTATCATGTGCACTATTTAAGTCTGCCAAAATAAATGGGGATGTAAAGGAAAAAGAGGAATGGTGGCTGACTGAATAATGTTCAAACTGTCAAATTTCTCATGAACAAATTAGCTGATCCTAATCTAGTTGACATTGGGAAACCATCCAGGACTTTTTTATTATTTGGGGTTTTTGATATAACTTTTTATTGGAACTGAAACTGCTGCTTCCTTGGCTCTGATTACATCCTTCCTCACCACAGAGTGCTTGGTACGACAAGCAGAGAGAAGTCTTATTTTTATGTATCCTGCCTGTGCATCAAGACAAAGGGTTTGAAGAATAGGATAAGAAAAAACTCTTTGCTGAAGGCAGCCTGGAGAAGAAAGCCTATGGTAGGCTGATGCAGATGTGAGCATGCTAAAGCTTTGCAAGAAGGTTAGGCTAGAGCTGGGCCATTCCATCATACAAAAACAGTAACAATTTTGTCATGATCCTTCTGAAACTGGTCCTTTCCTTTTCCATCTTCTTGGAATGTAGATGGGAATGTAGAATGTGCTCTTATTTTGTCCTTGAACATCTTGGAATCAAAACCCTGACAACTAATGCACAGAAGATAAGTTCTGTTGTAAAAGACTTCTGTTGTTATGTGGGTGAGCTGTGCCAGTTTTAAATTGTCATGGGAAATCTCTGGATGTGCATATGATATGCTTAAATGTGTTGCTTGGGAGAGCTCTTCGGAAGTCTGTCCTTCAAGTTTTGTTCCTGTTCCAGCTCCAGCAGGCTGGTTCACCAGCTCAGTTTTCTGGTTGAAGAATGAACAATTTGTTACTTAAATACCTCTGGGTTACAGATTAAAAGTGAGGTTTGGCTAAGTATCAGTATGTGGTTGCTGGATGCTGGGGAACTAAAAGACGACAACCAGAGGGAAAAGAAGGAATCTCATGTCTTCTGTTCAGAAACAAAGACAGAGAAAAAAGAAAACCCTTAAAAGGGGAAAATTAAGAGTTACAGCAACCACATATTAGAGCTAATTGCCCGGACACTTTACGAAATTTGATTTCAGTGTGGGGGAACTTAATTTGCTCTTGGCAACAGGGTAGAATGCTTAATTCAACTTAACAAAAATACGTTTTTTGAAAGAGGAAACAAGACTGACAGAATTTTGGCATGTCAACAAAAAGCAAGAATACAAAAAGAAAAGGATTAGTGAAAAGAAGATCAAGAAAGGATCAAAAATATATTGGCTACAGTCCAGGAAACATTTGTTACATTTTATAAGCAAAGCTATTCTTCCAAAGTGTGTAGAACAGAGGAACTAGCTGATCTTTACCTAAAGCGATATTGGCCACCCTGTGTGCTAATGAACAGATGTCCCCATAGGAATCAGAAAAGCGTTGATCTCCTTACAGTAACCGAAATGGCATAAACTGCCAGGTCTACATGCATTTTCCTAAATGGAAAATTTAGTATGGACTTGGACATTTAGACTGATTTATAAGTAAACAACACTGCCCATATATTTAACATAATACAATAAAATTATTTTACATTTAGTAAAAGCTTTCTTGTTTTTTACTTCTATTTCTTGCAATATAAGGACCTGAGCCACTCCATATAATGGTCAGCCTAATAGAAGAATACCTTTTCCACGTGATGTTCAAGAGTACTGTGCCAAAACCAATGCCACAGGACAGCAAGAAAGTAAAATATAGATTAATTAAAAGACATCAGTCAAATCAACACATGATGGATTCATCAGGATGTTTCAAATTGAGAGACCCCTTATTTGCTAATGGCCAATGCAGGTGTGGAACACTGACCAAGATCAGTCTTAGGTTTCACCCAGAACAAATATTTTTACAGTCCACTCTTACACTCTTAAGACCTGATTTTGTATCTGCCATATTTTTCTAACAAACTTGGGAAAAATTTACTCTTAGCTGCTATTTCCAGATGAGGCTTGCTAACTAAATAAATAAGCATTCTGTTATGAAGCCAAAGAGATTAACTCAAGACCTGCTCAGATTGGTTTAGTTAGAAGTTAGCCTCTTCAATATTGCACTGAAAGGGACTAGGAGTGTTCACAGGGTCAGCAATAATACAAGCAGCAAATAATCCCAAACCTGATGGGTTTTTTTTCAGGTGGTTTCAATCAGTGATGTATGCCTTGAAGTAGAATGAAAATACAGTGCAGAATTACTGGAAGAATTGTCTGACTGTTGGTGCTGCCCACCCAAAATTTTCATGTTACCTATGTATAATAGGATACAGAATAAACAGAGTAAAAAAATTCTTCCTGTGGTATAAACTAGGAAGGGTATAATTTATGTTATTCAAATAATTTCTCTGCAAAGCAGATTAAACTTGATGACTTTCCAAAACTATTCAAACTATTACAAAATTGTATTATGTAAACTTCCAAAAGTGTTGCCTGCAAAATTTGTCTGAATACTTTGTTACTGCTAGGATACATTTTTTACTTTGCCTAAGTTCAGATCAACTGGGGAAAAAAAACATTTAGGACAGAAGACTCTGGGAACTGTCAAGAGGACTAGTAATTGTATGCCAGAGTCTTTTACTGCTAAACTGCATCCACATGGACACTGCTAAATGCATCAAATTACTTTGATTTAGCTAAACTCAAATGACCCACAACTGTCTCTTTCTGATATGGAAAAACTTTTTTTTTTGTTTTCCGTTTGTATTACCTCATTTGGAAAGGGATTCATGCTTGACTGGGAAGAACCTTCTCATACATGACAGAAAGTTTAAGCTATTTTTATTTGAGCAGTGATACTGGTGTAAGCAAGCGACTCAACCTTCCTGTGTAAGTAAGGCAGGAATCACAACTCAAAGGCCATGGAAGTAACCAAAAGTCATAATCTGGTGGCATTCTGGTGGTCTACTAGCATGGGTTCTGTTCCCTTCATCCAGTTCCTGGGAGATGACCATCACCACCAGAATTCCAAGTAATTTACTTGGATCAAGTAGAGAATGAGATAGAGCAGTCAAGATCAATTCTCTGCACTAGAAATGGCCTTCCAAGATAAGAGGAGCAAGTAATGTAAGCGATCTTACCCAGTAGAGCCCACTGGTATGGCTGTTTAGAGGCTTAAAAAGAAGAAGAAAACTACATCACAGATTTTTGATATGAAAAGTTACTCAAACTATTTATTCACAAGTGAAAAAAAAAAGTTTTTGAAACAACTGGAGATTGTTGATTATTATCAGAGGTTTTAAAATGGCAGTGAATCATCAGAAGTCATTTGCAGTGACTCATACTGTGGTCAGAGCTTTCATATGTCAAACAGGTATTTTTCTCAAATAATACCTTCTCATGTTTCTTTGTTTATATTCAGTTATTCAGGAGATTGTCTTTGTCTTTAGTCTTCCCCACGAATCCATACTATGAACACATTCACTTCAGTCGGTCAGACTATCTAATTGTGCAACATGACGTTCTGTACCTCTTCTGGTTCAGCTATGGTAAGCTTTGCATAGGCAAAGACAGCTCAACGCGCTTTTGGACTACAGTGTGTAGGTACACAAGAAGAACTCTCTTGCTGATTCCTAGGGGATGGGTTGTGTGGGCTTCTGCTCAAGCGCTGAGAGCAGATTCTCTGCCTCCTGCAATCTGTCCCTAAATCCAGTGTCCACTGAAGCCCACTCATGTTTGACTTTGCTGAGCTTTGGACCTGGATACTCCTTTAGAGTGTAGCAGCCATATTGTTATTTGACAATGCCCTCAATAACATCATCAGGATGATTTGAGTTGTCTGGAGCGATGCTAAGACACTTTCAGGAAGAAGGATGCAGTTGTGCTCCAGACTTCCTTCCTCAGCTCCTTTACCAATCACCTGTGCAATGGCAGTTATTAGAGGTCCAACAGCAACTAGGTGGGTAGGATTTCATTTTCCTGTAATGCACTATTTAGCATGGTACCATGCTACCTGCTTCCTTCAGGATATACACCTAAAACCACTTCACCCCATTTTCAATAACACCTGTTAGCTATTCAGTAGAATATTTTATTTTGACTGTACTCAGTCTCTGGGGAAGAGTCTTGCTGCTGATTTTAAACATAACTTTCCATTTGGCTTGAGTTTTAGTATTCTTTTCTGTATTGTATATAACATGTCTGTCTTTGGAATTTTTCATTATTTTTACTACTAGTGAAGAATTGTACCAAACAAATGTGATATATTAATGTTATTCCTTACAGACACATTTGGAAGATGTGATCATATATCATGAAAGGACCAGAGTTTCTCTGAATACTTCCTTAGAAACTAAAACCTTTTTTAAAACCAATTTTTAAAGTTGCTGTATAATTTTTTTAAAATAAATTCATTCTTGATTAATTTTAGTGGTGTTCATAGTATGGACTCATGGAGAAGACTAAAGACAAAGAAATATCCTGAATAACTGAATATAAACAAAGAAACAAGAAGGTATTCTTTGAGAAAAATACCTCTTGGACATATGAAAGCTCTGACCACAGGTAATGACTTCTTTTTAGAGGAATTTATTGCTTGTTTGGTGATTTGGGGAGGAATATTCTTTACCAGTACAATACAGCATTTTACATACAAGGCCTGATCGTTTATAAAGGTTCAATTTAAAATAAAAAAAAAAAATTAAAGCTGTAATGCAGTTTTGCCAGCAGTTGCCCCCACATTTCTCCCTCCTGGCATTTTTGGAGAAATCAAGGATTTGCCACAGGTGGAGTAAGCGTGTCTTGGAAACGGTTCCTGAGGCACCCCAGTGTTCCAGCTGGGCAGAGGAGTCAGGAGCACTGGCTAATCTACAGCAGTGTCCAGGCTGATTCCCATGGCCCTTGCTAATGCTAGTCTTGTTTACAGTTCTGTCCTTTGTTCAACTCCCCAAAGCTTACGTAGAGTAGCACTTGAAGAAGTGGCTGGACTTGAGGAAGCAATCATTTTGAGACTCCTCTTCTGGTATGATAGGAACAAAACTGTGGAGGCTTGTAACAGTGTGGTCTATGGATGTGTTATCTCTGTTCTGGTGTTTGACAGGCTTTTGATGCTGTGATGACTCATAAAAAAAAGAGTTGGCAGAGAAGCCACGATGGGCCATGTGCCCCACTGGTGATAGCAATGAAAAAACAATGTCTTGGACTAAAAGTTTGTCTCAGCCTTTGTTTCAGAAGATACCTTTTGTTATCACTCTTTGCTTTGAAACATATATTTGTACAATTAGTTGTGCTCAATTTTGGTCTTGTACTAATATATTAAAATACTTCTGTGACAATTATTCTTTTTTAATTGGACTTGAGATTTTTGTCAGTAGTCTAGAGAAAATTAATAATGCTAATCAAACTGAAATGATAATCAAATTTTCTGTGTGCCTATATTACAAGTGCTGTAATTGTACATTGTATTTGCTTATGCAAGTAAACATTTGAATGTTTAGAACTGATGCATACACATATCAACATATTCCTTAGCTACTATGTACACATACTTAATTGCATTTAAAGATGCATTTGGTGTATTTGCATATGCTTATTGAATAGCTTACTGCATGCTGAATATTTCTGATTTGCAGGGAGGTTTTGTGTTTGTAGTTAATAGGTGGTTCTATAAGCAAAGGAATTGATGGCTTCCTACAGATTTGAATCTTTTGTGCCTTAGCCATTTCGACCTGTCTCAACAGTAATTTTTTCATAGCTGACCTGTCAGGATTAATGTGCTCTATGGTCAGCCAGCACGTGTAGGTTCATTGGACAACAAGGCAAATACAAATATTTACTGGAATTGCTGAGTTCTTCTTCCTTTTGCACTTCTGCAGTATTAATGTATGATGGTATTCCACTAAGGAGTTCAATTCCAAGAAGCACATAAGATCATAATTATCTTTGAGATACTTGCCACATTTTTAAATGTCCAGAAACTGGTTAGTGAAGTCAGAAGGTATGGGGCAGGAGACATGCAAAGACCTCTGGATACAATCAAATGCACAATCAAATGCTCATCACCTTAGGAATTCAAGTTAAAAAAGAAGAGTAAATTTTATGACATTTCATTTACAGTATCTATTGTAACTTTTCAACAGCTCTAGGACAGAGTTTGCCCCAGAACTATGGTTACCCTGGAATCCACGTCCTGATACTAGGTTCAACTGAAAAAGCAGCAACTAAAACAACAAAGTGTTGTATGGCTTTACTGTTGCAAACAAAACCTTCCAAATAAAGAGCAGTAAATCAAAGGTTTTGTCTACTTGGTCCTAGAGAAAGCCTGAGGTAACAGAGCAGGGAAATCTTACAGTCACATGATGATATGGGCTATAAATACATTACTCTCACACAGTAGTTCCTCTGATCTAGCCAGAATCACCTATAATTCTCTTTGCTTGGGTTGTTTTTACCTTGAAAAAATTTCAAAATTTCTGGTACTTTTGTATCTCCTTGGCCTAACTTTAGTCTTTTTTTTTTTTCCACTTTTTTCTTGTTTCTAGTATTCAAGGTCTCTTAGCACCTGTTGACTGTCTCATTTCCCACAGTTTGTGTCATCATGTGATAACACCAGCTGAAGGGCTGCTTCTAAAACAACAACCACAAAGGCAGACTGTGGTTTTGAAAAGGCACGTTTTGCAGAGGGTGACATCCAACACTGTCATGATGCCACCTGCATCTATATTTGAAGTAGTCTCAAAAGTAACATGAATCATGTCTGATTTTGTGTGTCAGAGGTCCAGTGTAGAAATTTGAAAAGAAAATTAGCTGCTTTTATAAAGAAGTTAAAACACTGAAGTCAGTTACCTCCACTCAGATAATTTGAGGCCCTAACCATATCATCACATACCATGACTTCTACTCCTTAGCTTTTTCCTAAATACAACGGCCCCAAATTCTGTACCACATTCCCATCCTACCTTGTGATCCCAGTAGCAGCTGTACCCACAGAAGGTGTTTTTTCTTGGAGTTGCCCCTTATTCAAGTAGAGTGAACATCTTCTTTCCTAAGCCTTCATTCCCTGCCTTCAGACATATTGAGTGAAGCAGGAAGTGACACCTGCTACCTACCTGAGAAGAGAACTCACCACCCTTAGGGATGACTTATGATTGGGCAGCCACAGTCAAAAACTCCCTCTTTCCTCCCCAAACAGCCAGACAAAACTGGGATAGCATCAGCAGGTGTCTTTCAATGTTCAAATACTTCAGCTAGAAGGGCTGGATCTTTCACATCACTGCTTTCTCCTAGAGGATATGATACCATTTGAAAGAAAGATACTGCCAGAAAGGCCCCCAAGCCATGAGAAATACTAAAAAAACAAACCCAACCAAAAGATGCATGATGACTATTTAAAAAATACTTTCTATTATTCCCTCACATGAATGGGAACAATGAATGGCCTCTTCTGCCTACCTGAACCTGTGAAGAAATTCAATGCCATAAAAATTAATTCTATACTTGAATCCATACTGAATAGGCACCTACATAGTAGGCTTTGATATGCCTCTCCCCCACCTCATAGTTCAGAAACAAGTTTGATTCTAAGACAGTTCCAGAAGACAACTGTGTAGAGTTGTGACCAGAATTATTCAGATCAGAATAATTCATTCTTCTGTAAACGCTCAGGATTTTCAAGTCTCAAAATGCTACTTTGTCATATTATTACAATTACAGTGATCCCACTCTCAATTGCACCAGTTGTGAATGTTTCCTCAGATGTTACTTTCCCTGGGATGGACAATACCTGTCCTTTTCCTCAGCAAGGACAGTCAGCGCAGCTAGCGGCTAGCCTGCTTTTAAGGATAGCTACCACACCCCATAAACAAAATATGCAAGAAGTGGGATGCAGGTCAAAAACGTGAAAATACACATCTTGGAGATCCTGAGGCTATGGTATATGAGCTATGCTTATTAGATACTCAGTAGTCAAGACAAATAGATGGGAGGAGTGGAGTATGTGGAGAGGCGTGTTGCATAAATGGCAGAGAAGTAAACTGTAGATGAAGAAACCTAAGAGAGTGGCTGCAAGCTCAGATAAAGGTCACAGAGTTTTTCTTACACATGCAAGTAAAACAGGGTCAGAGCCCACACTCGTGCACCCTTCTGCAGTTTCTGGTACTTCTACAGTTTTAGCACACTTTGATCCTTGACAATTAGCACTCCTACCCCAGAAAATGTGTGGGTATCACTAAGTGGACAGCACGTTACACAAACCTTTCCCATTAGTTCTGGATAAAATAAATCTGGCTGGGATGGGGTGGTGGGGTTTTTTGGATCTCGATTCGAGCCATGTCACATGTTTTCCAGGTCAATGCACAGTTTCTAGTCTGGTTTACCCATAAATGTAGTCCAAAAATCCTGTTGTAGAAAGGGAGCCAGAACAGACTTGTCAGGGGCTATTGGCTGCAGGCCTCAACCTCTTTTTCTGTCTTTCAAGCATTTACTCAAAAGATCAGGATAAAACAGTACATCTAAAAGCCATGAGTCAATTCAAATAATAACTGCTTCAGATAGTATATGTAGGAAGCCAGGCTATGTGATAACATTAGACTCTTCTTGATTTAAAGTCTTTAAAATTTTCTGAATTCCTGGACAAGACAGAAAAAAATGTTTGTCAGAAAGGAACAAGAAACTTGCACAGAAACCAGGTAAATAATTTGTGTGAAGATGAAACCTGTCTTAAGGTTAGAGATAGTTAGTTCCATTATTACTGAATGCTGGAGCTAAGTTGTAAATCAGCAGGAACTTGTGTGTGGGTTATAAATGAACATGAAGTATTGTCTTCCAGCTCTCACTGTTGATACCAGGAAAAGCCTTACAGTCTTCTCTGGCTGTTGAAAGAAGCATAATGAAATGCAGTATTTCTTGTTAAACAAATCACACACGTTATTTTTGGTAATTACTTGTCTTTTGTACACAGGCAGGAGGTTTCATTCACCTTTTTGTAAATGTTTTCTTGGTTTTGCAGAGATCGATGTTTCATTTTGGGATTTTTTAAGGGGAGACATTTTGATTTTTCAGAATCAGGTGGGGTTTTGAGAGCAGAGATGGAAATACTGAAATCAACTCATTTTTTGTTTCTTAGTGGGAGGCCCACAGGAAAGAGAAAAAACAAGTTTCCTCAGCCCGGACAAGTTTAGCAAGATAGTGTGAGCTGGGAGCTCAGACATATACACTGATCATCTGCACGCCATGTATTTGATGAGCATAGAGCCCTTATTGTTGATGGTGTACAAATCCCCCCAGGAACTGCCACACTAATATTGCATAACCAACCACTTTGTGCTCAGTAGAAAAAATTTACACTAATGAATGGGGGCACTCTGAAAAATATCATCATGTGAACTCTCATGTCCACGAATCAAACAATGAAAAAAAATTAAATATAGCTTTAAAAAAACTATTTACTGATGGTGGCTTAGCTCTAATCCTTTATCAGAAGGGACTGTCCTAAGTCATGACTGCACCATTAAGGTGATGGTGTTACACAGCTGCCTGCAGATCACCCACATTTGTGTGTGTGTGTCCCAGGCAAACAGATCCCTGAAGGCCACACTTGCTTCTTCCCGTGATCTCATCTGCCTTTCCTGTCACTGAGTCACTTCAACATTGTTATTCTACCTCCAACCACTTTGCCACTTGAAAGGCTAAGTGTGGGCTTCACTTCTTGCTTTTCCGGGCTAAGTTTAGTTCATGAGAGGCTGTTGAAGTGCAAACAGGTACCATGGAACTGGAGTTCACTGCAGTTAAGGGTGAAGCCAAGGTCAATGACAAACAACAGCTCAAGTCACAATCACCATTAATATAAGAGCTTTGCAACACATGGGAATGTACCTGTAGCTGGTTATACTCACAGAGGATGGATGGATGGATGGATGGATGGATGGATGGATGGATGGATGGATGAATGTACAACATGATCCCCAGAATAAGCATGGCAAAACAGCTTCCCTTGCGGCTCATGCCTTCCCAGCTCATGCTTTCCCTAACTCCTATCATCAGAAAGCCTAATAAAGAGTAGTTATAATCTAGCATTTGCACACTCTGGCAACTGAGATCTACAGTTTTAAGCACAAGCTTACCCTTCTTCACTCACCTGCTGACCTGCGGTTATACAAGTCTCTCCATATTTTGTTTTTCATCAGACATTTATCCCTCAAGTAAAGAGGAAAAACAGAGTAAGCAACTATGTCAGTGCTGCATAGAACTGGTAGAAATAATTGATTTTTTAAAAGTAATGATTAAATCAATTTGCTTTCAAAAGGTTTTTAAAGATTTGGATTCTTTATTATTACAATTGCCCATTTTCCTTGAAGATCTGGTTGTGGGGAAAATGTGTATAGAAGAATCTATTATTCCCTTCTTGCCTGGGGCTGCAATTATAATGCTAGGCCAGATATTACCTATTACCTGCCTGCTTCCTGTTATTTTTGGAATGATCTTAAACAAGGTGAAAGTGCTTATTCAGGGTGCGGGAATAGGAAGGTTTTATTTCACTTATCCAAATATAAACTCTGTATTTAGCCAGTATTTTACATGACAAGCTAAGGACCAAAATCAATTCATCTTTATGTGAATCTTACAATAATGTCAAATAAACTGGATGAGACCCTGAAATAACAAGAATTACACATCCTGTGGGAATCTGCAGATGTTGCATTGTTGTTCTCAGCAAATGCTGTACACCATGTAGCAGTGCCTGCAAGCAGCTCTTTTTTCACTTTCTAACCCTCACAAAGTATTTACTGTTCACAGTCAAGTGTGTTATGTCTGTATTAGGCTCAGACTATAAATAGTCACATTGCTTATAACTGGAACAGATTGTTTGTTTGAGCATTCTCATTAAATACATCTTTTTACATCAAAGCAACACATTCACCCTTTCACCAGCTAAAACTTTCTCCTCAATACTGCTGATGCAGAGATCACATTTAAACTATATTGAAAGTCTGTCTGTGTTTTGCTTTTTGTTGCTGGTGTAAAGTACTGTAAGAGACAAATTTAGCTTCCAGAGAGACAGGATAGCATAAAAATTAGCAATCTGTTTGGGTAAAACTGAATGTAGACCTAGTTTTACAGATTTTGCCCTTGCTGAAGGAAGTATATGCAATAATTTTAACTTTCCTCAATTATTATTTTCCTTTCTTCATGTATATATCTTTTTTTATGGCTATATTTTTCCTCCATTCTCAATTGATTGATTTCTCCCTGGTTATTTAGAACAGAAAAACAGCACAAGATTTCAATAACTCATTTTGTGCCTTGGAAGCAGTGACTAACCATGGGTTCTTTAATTTACTTTGGTAAGTAATACAGTTTTCTACTATTTCACACATAGATTAGGATTCTTTTCAGAATGAGAGCAAGACATAAAAGACAGAAAAAACAGTTCCTCTGGGTCTATACCTGAACAGAATTTTTTTTTAGAAAGATATGGTAGTTGCATACAGGTTATAAAGTGAAAGTGTTTTGACTGGTCATAAATACATATGTGTTTATTTTCATCTTTGAGATACCAATGTTTTACTGCTATTGCTCTTGTGTGTCATTTCTGGAGAAGAATCATGCTGTTCTCAGTAGGGTAAAAATACAGGAAAAAATACAGATAATCCTTTTTCCAAATAGCCTACAGCCTGAGACAAGCATGTTTTTTCTGGTTGAAGAATAGTGACTTTTCAACAAACAAGAAGTTTTCTTAAAAATTTCAAATCAATTGATTGCAAAATACCTCTTTTTTCCTCTTTGTTTTGAGAAGTGATTTTTTTTGATAGACACTCAAATATAATACATCAAGTCTGCTTTAAAATACTGGAAATGGTCATGTCTTTATTGCAAGGTGATAGTGCTCATACAAGCACACAGGAGTTGCTACGTCTCTGTATTTTTGTAAATTGGCAGGCTTCCTCACCTGCCAAGGAAAAAAGTCCAGTACCATGCCCAGGCCTCTTTAAGGCCCTTCCCTCAGGCACAGTTCATTACCTGAAATGCAAACCCTACCAAACAGCAAAACACAAGATATTTCCCCTGACTAAGGCCCCTACAATCAGGAGTCCATGGACACAGTTGAGTTTCTTGGTCCTTAGCAGAACTCACTTGATGCCTTCCCCTTTGGTCAAATAAAGGCTCAGGACTGGCTGGTTCCAGTGTTCCTCTCCCACCTCCTCAGGCTCAAAGGGGCCCTTGGTTATTTGCCTCATCTTTGCTGTATTTCACTTTTTTTTAAATACGGTTTTGCATTTCCACAGATAACATCCATTGACATTTTCTCACTGCCTGAGAACATAGATAAGAAACTTGCTATACCTATTATTATTATCTTTTGTTGCTCAGCTCATGGTTTCTCTGGCAGTAATAGGGTGTCTAATACAATTTACTCCACTGGAATTCAATGTAAAATTTTGTTCTTTTGTTCTACCAAAATCCTCTTATTTGTATATTTTGTTGGTCTGGTTAGTGTCAATTTGATTCATGAAAGCAAATCCACTTATCTCTATTGACTTCCTGAAGGTTTGGACCAGGCCCCAAATGAATTTTTATAAAAAGATGATCAGTTTCTTATAGTTAGACAGTACTAGTAGCATTCTGCTGTAGCTTTTATTAGGAATGAAATGTGGATTTCCTCATGACCGCAGATGAACTAAAGTGAAGTAGGAATATTTTTCTGTTACTATTGCAAAGGATGCCCTTACTCGTCCTGATGGTAACATTTCCGATCATTCTAAACTTTCCTTTAACAGAATTATGTGACCAATACAGAGGGCTGGCACTGCATCATAGCTGTAAATTATAACCTCACATTTTTCAAATCTGGCAAATTACTGATGCATCTATCTAATACTTCACCAGAATAAGGGTTTTGAGTGGAAGTAGACATTTTATTATTAAATTTATTGTTACAGGATTAAAATGTATTCTTGATTAAATTTCACTTAATATGCTTTTATACCTTGCAAAGTAGATGACAGTGACTTAATTCACTCACTCTAAATCCTGCAGAGTGTCAATTATTAAACACTGAATAGGAGAATTTCAGTAAGTCCTGAATATCCTACCGTCAATTGAAGCAATGTAGATAGTCTTTGACAATTTCTATTAAATACTTCAGACTACAAGAATAATTTATGTCAAATAGAAGAGCCATTCCACAAGCAGTGAAGGGATGAAACACAAATTCTTTTGCACTGTATCTGTTGTCCCCTAACTAATATTCACAGCTGCAACCAGAACTGTCTCTATATCTCTGAGCCATCACTGGGCCCACACTATGACTAATGTGAAACTCTGTGTACACACAGAGCATTTAACATTCACTTTTTTACATGTTTTTTCATCGGAGGAAGCACTAATTTGAGTCCCTCTCTTGCATCTTGCCACTGAATTTAGGATGATTAAATATATGAAAATTGTTTTTTTCATAAACTTTGCTTCTATAAAAGTTTGCAAACCCCCCACCCCAAAAAGCCTCCACAAAAATTACTAACGTAGAAGGGAAATTTGGTTAATTCTTTATTTCCATGAGTGAAGGGCAAAGAGAGACTCTGTTGCTGCAGGGATCTTCTCCATTCCAAGATGATGTAGTTGATATTGTAAGTCAGAGCTGTTAGCCTCTGGTGTTAGACAAGTATTGTCTGCAGGAATGGTTGGTGCAAGGTACTGGTATGAAGTATTGTGGGAACAGAGACAGAAAGAACCATTGTGTCCATGCATGGTTTGGGAAAAAAAAAAAATAATGCTAACTGAATTTGGCTTACACTGCAATGCTGTTGTGTCTTTCAGGGAATTCATTCAGTGGATACAAACATAAAACACACATGGACTTTAATACAAAGATGAAGTCCACCACATCTGCAATCAGCAACAAAATCAAACAATTATAATTTTAAGCACACTAAGCAAACATTTATATAGTTAACCTGTCCTCAGAGACAGCTTAGAAAGTGAGAAAATATTCCTTTCTGGTCAGTTTTTTTGGAGGTAGCATGATGTTTAATTAGAACATCCTCATCAGTTCAGCTTTGGACACCAGTATTGAAATATTGATTCATAAGGCCTAATCCATGGTTGCTTTTATAAAGCACAGATATGAAAATGGGGAGATGAGTAAGATATCTCCAGTTAAACTGAAATCATGCTGTCACCCACAAGGTAGCTGCTGCAGCACCCTAAGACCAAAAGCTTACATGCTGCTGTTCATAATATATGGGTATAAACGTGGAAACTGGCAATTTTATTTTTTAATTGGTGTTTCTCCTTTACACTTTGTGGCTAATGTTTTTCTATTATCGAGGTCTTGCATATTTTAAGCACCCACCCAATTCTGTGGTATTATGTATTTTTTTTAAGGTCTGAGTGACAAGTACATTGATATAAGTGAATCATCATTTTGCAGGCATAAATTTTTATCAGATCGGTTTTCTAATAGATTTATACATTTAAGACAGGGCATCTGCCATAAAAGATTAGCTTCTGGAAGATAGGATGTTGTTCTAATAGCAAGTGATAGAATTTTATACTTTAAACATGTGAAACAAACTAGATAGTAAATGAGCATCTTGTTAAGTAGTTTCTGGTTATCAGATAAGAAAAAAAGGAACTAAAAGGATATTATTGTGCAAGATTTCCATTCCCTGCTAGAGTCACTGCTTTGTGCTGCAGGACTGCATTTGACTCTAGGATACACCAAATATGACGACAAAGCAAAAAAAGGCAAAATAAAAGAGCATCTGAAGTGCATTATATCCTGTGATTGCAGGATGAATTAGCAATACCTACTACGGGATTCTTCAGTGTGCAGTACATGAGAATAATTTGAGAGGTAAAGAGGGACTTGATAATTTCTTGAAGAATCACCCTTTGAAAGTGAAATTTTTGGGGGGAGAGGAAACAAAAGACTTTAGTCAAAGACTGACATATAGTATCAGTCTGAATGAAGCCACGTTTCTTATTCATCAAATGATGATCCCTGACACACTTAATAACACCACATAAATCTTTTGAACCTGATGCATCCCAGTTTTACAGATTCAGTTCTGAGTCTCATGTGGGAAGAAATGTGACTCAGAATAACCATGGAGGTAGTGGATTTCTAAGAGAGGTAAGTACAGGGTTTCCCTGACTCAGTGGCCCAAAATATATAGCTGGGTTTGTCAAAGGCAGGTCCCAAAAATGTAAAAGTGCAGAACACAGAAAACAAAATCAGAGTAATTCTAACATAATTCTTGGACTTTAACAAGCTGTCTTCCCAACAAGCTAAGTATTACTGTGCCTCCCAGAAGCCCACATGCGTCAGCATTTGTTTTTTATTTAAAGTCTATAAGAAGAGATCAGTAGTGGAATGTCCCAGTCAGATTTGTGTCATTAATTACTCTATATAGGAAAGTGATGATTTCTTAAACCCTGCTGTGATTTGAATCTATAGATACTTGTGTAATGTCTCTCAAAAGACATTTACCAGGATCTAAGTTCCCTTTGGTATTTTTTTTCTACAGATGCAGTAGAAAAAGGTTCCACTGCTGTTACTGAAAGCTTGATTACATCTCTATGTCCAATCATTACAGACAAATTGATGAAGTCATGCTTTATGGTAGTAGCCAGAATCCACGACAAACTTTTAAAAGTGCTTGATAAAATGATGTATATAATCATACACAACAGAATGCTGCCTATATGCACTATAAATATATATATGTGTCATTATAAATTGCTTTAGTGTGGACACATGCATCATATTCAATCAAGTCATAATGACAGCCTTCTGTTTTGCATCTTCTTTAGGTCTGCAGTTCCCTTAATTTATCCTGTCAGTCACTTGTAACAAGAAAAGTAGATGGAATCTCTAACATGAAAATTTTCATACCTTGCAGAATTTTATATAGACTTTAAATATTTACTGTGGTCATGCTTAAGTATTCTTGTAATCTACACAAGGATGTAAACTGTTTGAATCTTGTTAATTTTTTTAGCCATGACAATTTATTTGGCTTATGAACTTTGTAGTCTAATTCTGTCCTGAATGAAAATTGTGTACTTTTACCAGTTTAAAATTTGCCTTCTTTCAGTTTCAAGGAAATTGAGAAAAGCCCTTACTATGAGGAAAAAAAACCCCAATGGTTATTTCAGAGCCACTCCTAGTATAAACTTTCGTCATGTTCCATTTTATACATCTTCTCTGTAAGACAAACTCTTAATCCTTCCTTTCCTAATCCTAATCTTTCTTCACATATTTCCCATACCCCTGATGATTTTCATCACTTATTTCTCTCTGTACCAACAATAAACTTCATAGACCAACTGGAAGTGAATGCCACTCTGCTGTAATAAAATATTGGTTTTATTCAGGGGTAAAATCTATTTTCTATTGGTTTTACCCCTGAATAAAACCAATATAGGTTTTCATTGAGTGCTTCACAGTGGCTTTAGCTACCATGCTCTTGGCAACCATGTAGAATTTGAACTCCTCTCCCAGCTGTGTGGTTCAAGGCAGTTCCCCTCCTTCCAGAGACTTCACTGCAGATGAGAAGTAGTCTGAGTGCCAGCAGGGAGGCAGCAGGGTGACAGGGGAATTTGGGATTGAAATCAAAGCGTTACAGAAATAGAGACGTACCTAAAGCCACTGAAATGTTTTATTCCTTATTGTAACAGAAAGTTTACATACTTGTGAGGAACACAAATGTGGTCAACTTGGCAGTTTATAGTTTATGGTTGGATTGGACTCAATAATCTTAAAGGTCTTTTCTAGTTTTAATGATTTTATGTTAAACTATACAAATAGTCACTTTTCCAGACTGAATTGCCATTACATTACTGTTTGCCATCAGCTGCCATCTAACTTAGCTGTTAATAGATCCTGTTGAAACTGTGTAAGGTCTTGACTTAACATAAATCACTCATATGTGAAACTTGTTGTTCTGCACTGATCCATTCCCAAAGAAATAATAAATATATTTAACAAGCTCATTCATACTGTGGAAAATTGGAGATACTTGCTATTTGCCATATGTACAAAATGATAATTTATTAATACTCTTTGTTTTCTAACTTTTAAATCAGCTTCTGACTACATGGCATCATTTTAGACAAAAATAGACATGTATTTACTGGCTGCAGTTCTTTTGAGCTAGTCAGATCATTTAGCAGCTGGAAATGTGTTTACTGACCTTGATAATACCTATATTTTAGAACTTAACAGCCACACCTAGTAGTGTGGTAAAACATCTGGAATTATGCTGTTTTTTTCCTAGCCTTCCTTGACTTTGGTTTAAAAGGACAATACAATATTGAAATAGACTGAATGTTTTGTAACTAAGACTATTCAACTACTAAAAAGCTTGGCAGTTTCACTTTAAGAAGAAATAACATCATATGAAAGTCTTTCCACTTAGCTAAAATGAAATTATTAACTATTTTATTAACTGATTCTTACAAAAAAAAAAATTTAAAAAAAATCATAGTGCTGGAGCTGGGAGTACCCAGCAGATTGCTGAAAAAAAGAGATTACCAGAAATGCTGTCACCTGGATCGAAACCGGTGATCTTAGTTCACTTCTTAAGGCACACACCTTAAAGTAATTTATAATTTCAGTGGGCAGGAAGCAAATGAATGCCAGAAGTGACCTGGTTAGTCATTCCTCAGTCAGAGCTGCTGGAGCCAGACTGACAAGATTCTCTGATGGTGCTTTAATTGCTGCTGAAGGAATAATGTTTAGTTATGGAAGACCACTTTGCTATCAGATGAATACTTTTCATGAACATTGCATTCATGCACAAGTAGAACTAACTGAGGTATAGCTAGGGCTTGAGAACTAAAGCTTATTATTTCTTGAACATCTTTCCCTAAACATTCACATATGTCTCAGAATTAAGAAAAGGTAAGGAATAATCACAGTGTATTTATGACTCTTTGAAGATACTCGTGTAACATGAAATAATTGTGCTCCTCTAAGAAATTCTTGTCTTTGGGTTCTTTTTTCCTTATATCTTGTATGATATAACCCATTACACTTTAAATGAAGAATAGCAACATTTCAAGTTCACTGTTAATGCCAAGGAAAAACTACATAGTATACAATCTCCTCCATTGGCTTACCTTTATATTCACCTTTATATTTTTACAACTATTATTTATTTTCCTGTTTTGAACTAATTTTGAAATATTGAAAACAATGTTACATTTGACTATCAAGCAAATAAAATGAACATCCTATCTGAGGAGGTCAAAGTCACTCAAAATCACGAGAAGTAATGAAAAAAAATTCAAACATGAAAAATTTATTATTTGATAAGCAGCTGGTGATTTATGTAAAAAGCATCAAAAAGAAGGATAAAAGAAATATCTATGCAACACAATGGTCTCAGATGTGAGAAATGAGAACTGTCACTACCCGAAAGAAAAAAAAAAAGCTAAATGTACCTGATTAATATTTACTGGAGTTTTTAACATTTGAAGAATGGGATTGAAGTAATTTCAGAGGCTGGAAAGTGTGTCTTTTCCAAAGTAAAGCTATTGGAGGCAGACTGGTATATATAGTTGTAACGATACAGTGGTTCATGTTACTTCACTGAAGGCTCAGAAAGCAGATGCTGGAATCAGCTTTTGAATTTAGAAGTGTGCTACCCTGGCTGTAGTAATAATGGATGATAGCAAGTCTCCACTTTTGTATCTTTGACTCATGTCAAGAGATTGGGACAGGTGAGGATTAGCTCAACTACTGTCAAACCTCTGCTGCAGAGAACATTTGGGACACTAAAGGTCAACAGGACATGGGTATTAAGCAGAAACCTTTGTTTCCAATTCTGTTTTAATCCTAGCACTGAATGAAAGTCATTATATAGAGCCTAAGCCTGTTCAGCCGCTAATTTCTCTGTAGAAATTAGTTAGAAATATGCAAATAATATAAGGAAATAATCTGCAACTTTGCATACTATTTGTATATGAACACAAACTTTAGGCTTATAGTTAATACTCCCTGCCTCTGGCAGTGACCAGGAAGGATGTGGAGTGGTAGATAGTAACAATTTTGGCATGTGGCCAAGGACAAGACAATAGTTAGGTGGCAGGTACAGAAACAGGGCATGTGTATTTGTAGGGATGTGTAGCTGTGTGCTGGGGTATCAGAGGACACCTGGAGCATGCAGCTGGCTGGAGGGGAACTCGATTTCTGGTATTCTCAAGACTGGATGAAAAGATGGTAAATAAATTATTGAAGGTCTTAAAGATGAAGACACCTGACTTCAGAAATATTAATGGTGTCATCTGCCTAGCACCTCCCGAGCTCACAGATGAATGCAAGTATCTGCAGGGGAACAACTGGGCTGGCAGATATGGAAACAGCTTCTGTCACAGCTGGAGCTCATGAACTGGGATCTCTATCCCAACTCTCTTTCTCACCAGAGCTTAAGGTCTTGTCTGCTTGTCCTTACTTGTCTGCCCCAGCAAGAGGAGCAGCTGTAGGGACACTCCTCGGCTATCCAAACCCTTGGCAGTGCAATTGCTCCTGCAGGCTGAAACTCGGCATTAGAAAGTCACAGTAATGTGCCAATATAGTCAGATCAAGGCTCCATGGAGCCTAATGCTTTGATATTTTGCTTAACACTGCCAACAGCAATGCTAATTATTACAGCTTGCATTTACCTACAGCAGCTCATTTAAGCCTGGCCACTCGTCAGTCCCTGGATTGTAATGGCTACTCGTCACCAAAAAGTCAGGTCAACTGGAGCTGTTCCAGATCCAGAATTGAGAAAGGCCTTGTACTTAATTTCAAAGCCTTTCAAACCCTGTTCCTGTGGTGGTACACAGATCACAAACACTTACTTCAAGTGTGTTTAAATAAGCCTACCTTTGGGTGAATTCCGGCCTATATGGAATACCCCCTTTTCATCAATGATGCAACTACTTTTGAATAAACTTTAAACCACTTGCTTACATGTGTGCATGTAAACTTCCCATTTTTGGCTTGAATCAAACTCATTATTGATGGAAAACGGCCACCTCCTATCTAGACCTTCCCTGTAACTCACATTACTAAACAGACAGCTACTACAGACAGACTCTATGCTACTAGACCCTGCAGAATCACAGCAAAGTTTATTCAGGTTGGAAGAGGCCTCCAAGATCACGGACACCAAACGCGGCGCTTCCCCCGCTCCCTCCGCCCCCCGGGCCGCCTCAGCCAGGCCCAGCGCGAGGGCGGGGCGCGAGCGCCTCCGGGCACCGCCCCCGGCCCCGCGCGACGCGCCGGCTCGAGCCAGGCGGGACGGGCCGTGCGCATGCCCAGCAGCGCGCGAGGGCGGAAGCGGCGCCTTGCGCGCCTGCGCAAGAGGGGATTCCGCCAGGCGCCGCCGCACTTCAACATGGCCACCTAGGCCGGCCGCGCCAGCGTCACCGCGGGCGAGCGAGGCCGTCGCCGCCGCTGTCGCCGTCATGTCCCGGCACAGGAACGTCCGAGGATATAACTACGACGAAGGTAGCGGTTATAGCGAGCAGGCGCTGGTGGCAGAGCTGCGGAGCCCGCCGCAGCTGCCGGTCCCTGCGCGCTCCGCCCGGCCCGTGCCCCTGCCACCGGCCGGGCCTCCCGTCCCGGTGGCCGCGGGCAGGAAGGTGTGGCGGGGCTCGCACGGCGGTAGGGGAGGGCCTGGGGGGCTGTCAGGGGCGGTGGGAGGAGAAAAGCCGCCCCCTCACTTCCCCTCGGCGGGGGTTGGACGCGGCTCCGGGCGAGGCCTCTCCCCGCCCCGTTCCCTGCCCGTTTCCCGCCCGAGTGGGGAGGGTCGGGCCGGGCCGGCCCACATGGCTGCTCTACCGTCCTGAACCTCCTCCTCCTCCTCCTCCTGCTGCTGCTGCTGCCGGGGGCTCCCAGGAGCTTCCACACGGGGAGAGCGTGGCCTTGGTACGTGGTCCAAGCCACAGCTGCATTGCCTTGAGCTGCCCAAATTTACTCTGCTTTTTAGTAGCGGCACTGACTTGAAAAAAAGCCTCAGTATGGTTGAATCCATCCATCTTTAGTCTTGAAAAACTTAAAAATTCATATTCACGGCCAAAGTCTAGCAAATTGTTGTTGATGTTAATAGAAAGGGATTAACAGCTGTTACTTGAGGAAAAAATGTAATTCTTAAAGATGGAGTTGTGCATTTAGGGAATATTCTCTTTTTCAGGCACCTGTCACATTTTACTTACGCTTCTTGAATGGAATGAAGGAGTTCTTCCATAAGAACTTGGCATGTACCTGCAGTACTGCAGCTTTCTTTGTGCCTTGGCCTCATTAACTTACGCAAACTGTAAATCAGAGTATTTTTTTTTCCCTGAAAATCTGTACTTCTGATGGCTTGGGCTGTGGAGAAATGGACAAATGGACACACTTCAGTTCATACTGATATTTTAAAGAGCCCTTTGGTGAGAGAGCAGCAATTTTGTTGCTTCACTTTGTCAGATTATTACAAAAATGCAATAAATGCTTCAGCTCACCTCTGGTCTTCTGTTGAGTGAACAGACTACATGGTTTTTATGTATTATAGTAGTACAAATTGGGTTTTGCACTCTGGTATTGGTATTTCTTGGAAGTTGTAAATTCATGTGAGCTGTGCTGGCTCTGTGTTCCCACCTTACAGTTTCTGCTAGTGTAAATTTACCTAATACAGGCACAGTCCTGAACTAGATTGGGAATTCTACTGCTTGATTTTTCATCCTCTAGAGACCATTTTTCATCACAGGTGGGTTGAAATGTTGATTTCAGCTGAGTCTGGCTTTTGAGAAGTTGAGTGTGCAATCCATAGAGTTAATTTCAGTGTTGATACACTCGTCAGACTCTTGTAATGAGTTTGCTGAGATGCACAGTAATTTGCTGTAGCTATTAAGTTGCTTTTTGCTGTTGGAAATGTGACTGTGAGGTTACGTGTCAGGCCTTTACCCTTGTACCATATACTTCTTCCGTAGTCGCACAGAATCATTTGTGACCCAAATGAAATAGACTTTGTGTCTTCTTCTCTGTTAAATGCAATATGCTTTTTTATGCTGCATGCAATTCTGTAATGCCCAAATATGAATCCCATTTCTAAGCTAAATATTTACGGGTTTTTTTTGTTTTGTTTTGTTTCCTTTCGTGGGAAGACTTCTTGGGCCTTAGATCGTCTGCTCTTTATTTGATGATGTTCTATGTTTTTCCCCTCTCCTTTCTGAGATACTGTGATCATAACCAAATGTGATATTCCATCTGCAAGTATCTTGCCAATACAGCTGGAATACTTCAGTAGCTTCTACTCTGTTCTCTGTAATTTATGTAATTTTTAAATACTACTTTTTATGGTCAGTGCATGCTGGGGTCTGTCTTTTACAACAATAAAAAATAGAGGTTACTTGTGAAACTGCCAAGTGTAGTAGTGTCTTTACTAATAGTTTGTTATTTTTTCATGTATTTCATTATTACTTAGTGGAAATTACACTATTTTTTTAAGCTTGGCATAATACTAGGATTCATTTTTAGAGAGAAAGGTGCATAACTTACTCTTTTTATTTCTTGGTGCCTTTTTTTTTTTGTGAGGAAAGAATATTTTTATCTTTAAGAAACTGTATAAGATACTTGCTTTTTACCTGAAACAATTTTGCATATTCAGAGGGAATTGTGAATTATTTTTTTTTGTTTTTGCCTTGCTGAACTTCATTTGAAAGGTGGATGGGTGTGAGCATAAAACAGAGAAGAAAGGTGAGAAATGTGTAGGAATGGAGTAGAAAT
The DNA here is from genome assembly GCF_026979565.1 of Vidua chalybeata. Taxonomy (NCBI): domain Eukaryota; kingdom Metazoa; phylum Chordata; class Aves; order Passeriformes; family Viduidae; genus Vidua; species Vidua chalybeata. Next base: position 57,281,248 of record NC_071532.1, read on the forward strand.
GCTGATCCTGAGTTGTTGGAGTAGAAATTGTAATTGACCTGCCTGTCTGGGGTGAAGGCTGAGAGGTCAAGTAAAAATATCAAGAGAAGTGCCATGGGTAAAGATTTGTGGAATGTAGAAAGTTAGATTTAGTCTGTGAGGACAAAGGAGATGCTGAAGGAGGAGGTGTGAAGTATGGTAGCTCTTGATAATTTTCAGCCTAATGAATAGAGTATTAAATGTTAAATTATATTATTTTAAGAAAATTCTGTTATTGGAACTTGGAAGGTTATTTCTTACCTAGGTAAATAAACAGAACCTAACTGTACTTCTGGAATACAGGAAATGCATTATTTCATAAAACCTTGTGCAAAATGTATTTGAGTTATAATATTATTTAGAAATTGTGCAGATTCATCTTGCTGTTTTTGCTTCATAGACTTTGAAGATGATGATGTGTATGGCCAATCAGTAGAAGATGATTATTGCATTTCTCCTTCAACAGGTTAGTTCAAATAATTATCAAGTATTGTTCATTGATACCTGTTCTCATATTTATTTCTAAATAAAACACATTTTGAAAGCTAGTGACACTTTTGAAAAGTGCCTAGAGGCCATAATCCTGTTGCAGTCAGTTATGTAGTGTTAGGCATTGGACTTTTCAAAGTCTCCTTAGACAGCTGGCCACATCTTGAGCCCTACATGTATATTATCCTAGATGGTTGGAATGTACTTGTTAATGTAAAAATCTGCTCTGTGGGAATGTGTTGATAATCTTGAAACATTTGGTATCTTTTCCTGTGGTTAGTAGGATCTACCTGGGCTTGACAGTTGTTATTGTGCACCTGGTAGTTGATGTCTTCTACGCACCCTTGAGTAAATGTGGGACAGGGAGTCTCATTGTGGGTTGCAGTGCTGGTCCTCTCATGCAAGATCACGTGGAGCTAATCAGCCTTCCAGCATTTGCAGTGTTGCAAAATAGGTTTAAAAATAGCAATGGCTGTGTGCTCAGGTAAGGCATAATTGGAGTGGCTCGGCCCAGCTGAATTCAGCCTGGCTGTAGAACCATTAAGTTGTGTTGTCCAGTCAAGTCTCTGGCAAGATTATCAGTTTAGGTTTCCCCAGATTTGGTGGCAGTGTTTCTAGAGCTGCGTAGGCCCTGGAAATAGTACAGCTGGTGTTGATATGAAGCTGCGCTACTGCAGGTAACTGGTTTGGATCTAATCCACTGTGACTGTCATGTAGTGTATGACCTTTGGCCACGGGAGCTTGAGATTAGGTCTTTAAAACTCTGGTATTCTCCCATGCTGTTGATTTCAGTGATGAAAATATGCTTCTGCTCAAGTATAGACTGATAAATGGCAAAATTAATTCCTGACGGTGCACAGTAATTTTCCTAAGAACTCTTTGTGTGGAAGCTTCAATTATAAAATCTGATGTAGATTGTACAACAGTCTTAATAGTTGCTTCAGTTATGGCGATTGAATATGAAGTGGTGTGTATGCATTTGGGCAACAGTTGCTAGGAGTTGCTACTTCTGGTTATACACCTGCTTTCCGTATGGATTTCAGAGCTGGGGAGAATATTTCATGGCGTAAGGCAGTTTGTTTACATTATGCTTTGCACATTTCTGAGAGAGTATAATGACTGGGGCTCTTGTGCAGCAAGGCGTTTTATCTGTATATGCCTTAATGTTGCTAAATCAGAGTGAAACCACGCGCTTGTTTAAAGTTTTGTGTGACTATGTGTTTTTACTCAAGGGCTGCATTTCTAATGAAATTCCAAGAAAGAAAGGATGTGTTCAAGTCCATTTAATTCTTATCAGTAGTTTAACAGTCACATACTATAAAAGCCATACTAATCTCATGCTGGCTTTTTAAAATTCAAACTGAAAGTGGTTGAAAATTCAAATTCACAAATGGTTTTGTAAGGTTCTGAAGACATTAGGCCATAGATTTGTATAGAAAATACTGGTTTTCGAACCTGGAGTATAATCTTTTTTGTAATGCTGAACTTTGCAGAATTGTTGCATTCCATAGATACAAGGATATTGCCCAGCCTGTACTTTCACTGTGATGGCAACTTACTTATATTCTAGCATCAGCTGTTGTATGCTCTGTGCAGTCCTCAGTTAGTAGTTATTACACAGTAGTGTCTCACCACCCCCTTGAAACCACTGCAACAGTTTAGCATCCTAACTTATTTTACCTTTAGTTATGTTTTGCTTTTGAAGGAGGAAAAAAAATTTACTTATTTTTTAATACTTTGTTTTTTACCGAATGCAGCAGCTCAATTTATTTACTCCAAACGAGACAAACCAGCTGCGTTTGCTGAGCCATTAGAAGAAGAATATGGCTGTGAAGGTACTGATGCTGCTGCTGATTGTTTTACACCCACTCATCAGTTGACTGAAGTTGATAGAGGTAATTATAGAAAGCAACTAGCAGAATAATCTCTTACATGAATTAAAGATTTACTAGAATAGTCTTAAATTAATGTTTCTTACTTGACTGAGATTGCTCACATTTTGGAATCTTGTTATAAAACAATACCCTTCAGGGAACTACCTTCAGTGGTCATTCTTCAAGTTCATAACTACCTTTTGTGTACTGCTTGTAACTTGGTTGCATACATTGAAATGTGTTCTTAGTTTCTTACTAGAAATAATGAGATTTTATGTGAAGTGGATACATTAGAACAGCTGTACTGACAGCTCAAATCTTGACTCTTGAATATTACAAACTGAGTATTAGAATGATTTCTTTTTGTTTTGCATTCCAAATTATAGCAATTGGCAGTATTTAAGAGGTTTTCAAAGTCTCTAATTTCCTTGAAAGAGTAGCCAATATTCTATGCAATCTTTTCTTACCCTTTTGAGTTCATAAGACTTTTGTTTCCATTCGGTCTTGCAGCTATGAACTCCATGTTACAAGCTGAGTTCTGAGCTGGCCCTTTGGGGAAAAATACTTGCTTTTGTTTTTTAAACTTGCTGCCTAATTGCCTAATTGCTTGATGTATGAAAAAGATTCACAAGTCTCTTTCCTAAGTATTAATAGCTAATATTTTTTAATGTTTTGGAAATAATCAGGGTTATTTTTAAAACGTTGGAAAGATCAGACTAAAGTGTGTTGAAATTTGGTACTTAAAAAAAGTTGCAGAAAACTCAACAGTGAATTAGAAAGAATTTTGATTCCATGTCAAGTAAATTGGTAGAAGTTAAGCTAATGCTTAGAGATATGGTTAAATATGATACATTGGGGAATAATATACATGTTTTTACAGCAGGAAATAAAGCTGTGGAGGGCAATTTGAAAGAATGAGCTAGTATAATGGTACAGGTGATCTAGACAATGCCATCTTCTGGCTTTGCAGAATGCTTTTGACAGACTCAATCAGTTAAGACCTGCTATTGGAGCTGGAAGGCAAGTAACATTTTGGACTAAAAAAACGACAGAAAAGAAACCTCCAAATACCCACTTCTACTGTGAAAACAGCAGTGGTCTCACCAGACCTGTTATGTTTCATACAGTATGTGGTGTTGGCCATTAATACAAAATTATTGATGTAGCCAGGGTGGCTGTGAAGAGTTTCACAAGGTTGTTCTTGTTGAGTATTAGATGGTAAAATGGCAACCAGCACATTGTGTAGGGCTCTGCCGCACTTGTTTTGTAGGGCAAATGTCTGGGGAACATTCACTTGCTATTTGAATTACGGGTAAAGGGTGCTAACTTCATGGAGGTAGGAATTCTGTAGTGTTGAATTCCCAAACTTCTTTAAGCATTTTCCAGGAAGTGTTCAAATAAAAATATTCCTGTTCTTCAGTTCCTGTTTTCTAAAATCTGAACTGGCAGAAGCTAGAATTTTTAGGAAGATATTATTCTGCTCTTTAGTGTTTGTATGGCTTTCAGTAAGTGGCAACCTGGTGCATTTTCAGTCTCTTGTGCTGCAAGTATCTTAGTAAAGGCTTATAGTAGTTGCAGAAATATGCTCCAAAGAATATTTATTTTATCAGCCAAGGAATATATTACAGTTTTAGAAACAGTAAAAATTACAGGTATTTTGAAACCTGGCATGTTGATCCAGGTTTTCAGTTGTTAAGGCCTGAGCACCCTGAAAATGCTGTTTTACTTTCGGTGTTAATTGTAGCATCTGTAAACACTTAAAATGTGCTGTTCAATGGGATTCTACGTTGACTTACTCTATTGCTTTGGATAATTTTAAGGTGACTGTTTGTATGTCTTCTCTGCAGTGAAGACAGTTATTTTACAACATCAACATATTTCAGTACTGGGACTTTCTAGATTAATAAACAGTCAGTAATATGTTCTTTATTGCGATATCTGAAGTAGGTTAAATATTCTGCAGGGTGTGGGAATAAAGTCTATCAGGGCAGTAAATGAGATTGAAATTAATTTCTAAAGCTTTTAACCCTTATTGTAATGTTTTTTCCTTCTGTTTGCTAATCAGAGGTGTGGTGCTAGTGGTTAGGCCATTGGAGACATATTTTTGGGCAGCTTATAACAGTAATGTGTTTCTTTCAGCCCGCCTTCATTCATGCCTTGATCAAATGAGAGAAGTTTTGGCAGAATCCATACCAGAACAAGCAATGGTGCAAGCAGTACTGGATACTAAATTTGATGTACAAAAGGCTTTGGATCTTGTGCTTTCGCAAGGCAGTAAGCAAAATGCGAAGACCAAGAATAAGGATGCTGTGATTTTAGCAAAGACTACAAAAGGTATACTTATATTTAATTGCTTACATTCAAGGTGATTAATTTCATTTCTATCTATGGTTTAATTTGGGGTTTACAAACTGTGAAGACACTTAATATTGCAATAGTCATTTCTAGGAAAATGAAAGAAGACTGACTTACTATATGTGTGTTCTAAAACATTTCAAGGAAAGAGCTTTTCTTGAGGAGAAGTCAAAGTAACACATCAGTGTCAGTTTAAATTCAAGCTGCAACCATCTGCAGTTCATTATAGATTTCTGATTTATAATATATGACTTAACTGAATTAATGCATGTCCTTAAATTTGGAAAGCATCTTTAAATTATTAGTGCTTCTGTTATTTATTTGTTAAACTGACATCTCACATTCCTAGTATCTCCCTTTTTGGGTAGTGTCTATACAGTAGCTTTCTTACTCTGATTTGTGCTTAAATATTTGTAGTCTTTACTGGCATTCTCTGCTGATTCTTAAAGTTCTTTATGTATTTCAGTAGATACCTGTGATTTACATGTAGAACATTCCTTACCTTTGGAGGACACTTAGTAATTAAATGCCTTTTCATGTTTCTTGATTTTTTTTTTTTTTTTTTTGTTGCTGCTGTCAACTTTTAAAAAATGGGATATTTCATTGTGACTGGACTTCCATCTGAAAATTATTGGCTATTGTAAGGTAAGGAGACTTACATTGTTGTCCAAGAATGTGTGTTGATACAAACAGTTTCTCTTGTGCAGTAGACAATTTTGCTGACAACACCAACAAACCTGAGTTTGGAAACTTGACAGCCAAAAGTGATTCAGCTCTTTATTCTTTAACTACAAATTTTGAAAAATCCAATATACCTTCATGTGAAAGGAAAGGATTGAAATCTTCTTCACTGGTTCTGTCATCTGCGTTCAGTGATGATTTGTGTAAAGGATCATTTTGTGCACCTGTGAATAAACAAGCAGAGAAGCAACTACCAGAAAGTGCTAATGCAGTAAGTTTGGTTTCTGGCAGTCAAGATGTTTACTCTAGCATAGGAAGTAACCCACTGGAGTGCAAGGAAACACAGGACTTGAAATCCTTGCTGATGCAGAATGTGGTTTGTGATTCTCTGAGTCCTGAACACAGCATTCCTCTTTTTTCCTCAAAGACTTCTGATTGTAATAGAAAAGCAAATTTTTATAGTCCTCCATGTTTGGCAAGTGCTTTAGGAAACTCGGCTCTTGATAATGAAGTCAGTTATACTATAAATAAAAAGAATGAACTTCTTGAAAATTTTTCTTCACTTGCAAAAAGTAGAAAGCAAGAAAGCCTCTCTTCAGACATGGCTGCTTTGCCAGTGTTAAGATCTGGAAGTACATCATTGGCTGACTTGCTTCAGGAGCACCAGGAAAGCAGTGCTAGCCACTGTTACTCTTTGGCTGATCTTTACACCCAGTCAACAGCAAGTCTCACTGATAGGAATTTGGGAAGCTCATCATTATCACAGCTAGGAAGTCAACCCCATACTTCAGGTGGGATGCCAGAGCTAACAGGATCTTTATCTTCTCTAGCCCTTTCTGAAGTTTGTCCAGTAAAGGAGGTTGAGAATTTATCACTCTCAGATTTAATAGCAGAGACTATTGAAATAGATAAAACTCAGCAAAGGATGGACTTGCCCATGCACAATGTAATTGAATTGAGGCCCTCCCAAGGAACCAACATTGATTTAAGTGTCCTTGTAAAAAGTGCAGATGTATCTACAGAGAAAAGTATGGTAGGACAGTCAAATATCTTAAGTCCTGAAACGAAAATTGTAAAAGAAAAACAAGGAAAATGTTCTGGTTTTGCCAAAACAAACAGAAAACCCAAAAAAGGGCATGGTCTTAAGAGGCAGGATTTGTCCCTTTCATGGATAAAGGCGCTGCGTGCAAGACCTTCAGCTTTTGCTTTAACGTTGTGCCTCCGTTATCCCCCAAAAGGGTATAAGCGGCGCACAGTTGGGATACACAAAACTTTCCTATACAGTAGACAAGTACAAGATGTAAAACCCAAGGAAACCAGTCCTACACTAGCCATAACACCATTTGATTTCAAATCGGCATCTCCTGATGATATTGTGAAAGCTAACCAAAGAAAAGCTTTTACAAGACAGTAATGAGAAAAAAAAAAAAGGCATCAGTGTTGATATTGAATTGTATTTAAAAAATTAATATAGGACCTACTTATGTTCCAGAATTGATCTTTTTATTATTTTTTAAATTGGCATATTACAGTTCTTGCTGATAGGTAGAAATTTGTATGTGAACTTTTAAAGTGTTGCACTGAGTAGCCTAATTTTTGCATAATTTTCACTGACAGTTTAACATTTTTAACTTTTGGAAAGTCTTGAGCTCTACTATATAGATACTGCATGTACATAATTCTGTAAACACCATTAGACTTCTTGAAATATTGCTTTAGGTGTTGAAGATTCAGTTCATTGGGAAGAACAGTGACTTATTATTTTGTAAAGTAATTTACTTTTGCTATATGGTGTATAGTTTGGGAGCAGGAGCCTCAGTTTATATTACAACTGTTTTATTAAATGTTCTTAAGGTTAGATTTTCTGATAAAGGTATGTTATTAAACTGCCAGTCTTGTAATGGATGTTTCCAGTCAATGTCATTATTCTGTCTTTATACTGATCACACTATTACAACAGAAATGCCTTTAGTTTTTAAAAGCCTCAAGGACCTCAGGTTTTGACAGTTCTGGTTGTGGTAGTACATGTGTAGTTTTTGATAGGACCAAATTTATAGGGGAGCAAGCAATTAAATTGTTGTTGTGCCCTACAACTCCAGTTAGCTATCAAAATGGGATATCCAGCATTTTAAACCAGCAATTTTATAAGTCTGTACATGCTGCACGTGTTTCCTAAGAAGTTTCCCTAGGATTCTATTGTTTATTCTCAAGTTTTTCAGAGAAGTGCTGAAGTTTCAGTACTTTCAACTGTAGCATGAGAGTCTTTGCTCAATGGAGGAAAAAAAAAGAAGGCAAAGCCTAAGTGCTATTTGTATTTGCCTCTTGTCTTTTTTGATGAAAACTTCCTTCAGAAATGGAAATGCATTCTTTTCTGCTGTTTGTACACACTGCTGTTACTTTGAATCTTTAGATGAAAGTCAGAACATTCTGGACTTACTGTGGTGCCCTGTTACTCAAATTAGTAGCTGCATGTATGTTTTAACTTTCCTTTTAGTACACATTATGACCTCTAATATATTTCCAGTTCATTGCCAATATTTTAGATTCAGAACAGCAATAAGTTCAATAGAGATACTGCTGCAACTAGAAAAATGTGTGTTCATAAACTTATGCTAAACTTGGCAGCTAGTATGAAACACTAGATATGACTTTCATCTAGTTTTAATCCAATTTTTTGAGCATATTAGATTAAAAAAAAAAGACAAAACCTTCAGGTTTATTCCTGACTTCAGATTGCACTACGATTTTGTTTCTAAATAAAATAAAACAAAACATGTTCCAGTTCTCTCAGGTACAAATGTAATGGTCTGTATATTTTGCTTGTCTAGTTGATGCATCTGTCACTTAGGACTAAGAGCAGTGTGAGCTTTGACCTTGTGAATGAAGTAAATGTTTCTTACCCTGATTAATAAAAGTTTTATATTATGACAGTGCTGCAGTGTTTATGTTCTAGTTGATGTGTTAATCTATCCTAACCTATTTGGAGTTCCTTTAAAGGATTAAATTATACAATCCAGTGTATGTACTATGATTTGATAAGTTCATTAGCAGGACCATAATTGATCTCCTGAGAAGACTTTCTATAGAAGTCTGATGGATACTGATTGTACTACTGATTGTTTTATTGATTAGTCATAATAGCAAATTCTACTGTATCAAAAATATGAAATGCTTTTCAGTGATCTTTTTCTCTGCAGTTAATCCAACCTTTAACTTCCCCCTGCTTAAAAATCCAAGCCTGTTTTTCCTACTGACCAAAGGGTCCTGTTAGCAGAGTTTGTAATTAAGGCTCACATTTCCCAAAATTGTGTGTATTTTTCTAGTAGAGAAATTCTAATTTTTCAACATAAAATATGAATGCAAAGTTTGGCATTGCAAAGTCATGCCTGTTACATTTGTAGGTGGTTTTGCTTTCCTGTGTTTCAGATACACCAGATGACTTCATTAATGTCAGTAGAGATTTCTAATACCTGTGGGTCTTTTAAAATTGAATATATTTGCTTTACCATCTTAAATATTTTCTTATTTTCTGTCGAACTTCTCTTTTGTTCTGGTCTGTTTTCTCATTCCCCTGGCTACCCTTATTTGCATAAAACTCCTTAGCATTTGTTATAATTTTAGACATGAACTGGACATACAGCTAAATATAGGTCCTGTGGATACCATTGGAACAAGTAGAAGGGGGCAATGTGCAGTACATGAAGGATAGTTTTGGCGTAGTTTTAGTGCTGATTACAGCTTGAACAAGTGGCTGAAGCCAAAGAGCATGGATCTTACTGTGGGACTGTTACCTTAGTAAACAACTTTGGATCTTGTTAGGCAGCTAGATTTTCATATATAATTACTTTCTCATTGGCATTTGACTCTGGAGTTAGTGGTCGTGAAGGAGCAGTATATGCTGTTCACTGTGTAAACAGTAGGGGAGGGATTTTTCCTCAGTTTGCAATCCTGAATTCTGAAGTGAGCCTTGAATTAATACAGGCCTGCAGGCTGAACACTGGAGAAGGTACCTAAGTGGTGGATTAACCTGAATTCCAATTAATTTTCAGCAGAGATTTATTTTCATGCCTAGACAATTTTATAGTTTTGTTTTTCTAAACAAAAAGTATTGTGTCACTATATTTGCTTTTTAAATTAAACGGGTATTTTAATAATTTCCTGAATCATTCCTTTATTTACTGAGAATGAGATATGTGGTATCAAGGACAGGTTTAATTGTGCTAGAATACTGCATGATATTGTATGTGGCATTTTTGTGTAACAACTGTGTTTGGCCTTTGCACTGAAGGATTTGTGCCTAATGAATGTTAAAATTCTAGTAAACTAAATCTGTCTGTTTTATGCTTGACACAGTGAGCTTATTTTCTTAATTTATGTATATAATTTCTCCCCCCCGCAATTTTGCAGCTACTGTCTATCTTTGGCTAATATGGGTTAATTGTTTTACTTGTTTTGGAATTCACATATTAACATTGCAAAATACTTGTCTGTGTTTGCATATAAACAGAAAAAGATAATATTAAACTGCATAGACATACTACTACTGTGTACTCCTAAGGCATTTAGTATATCAGATCTATTTTGTGCATAATTTTTAAATGGCTGCTGATTATTTTTAATACAAAATTGACTTCTGGATGTTGCTTCATGTATGTAAATAAAATGCATATTATTAAAGGACTGAGTTAATTACAATTTCTTGTTAACTTACCTGATAGAAATAGAGTTGAATGTTCTGTAATGTTTATATCTATTGTGGAAACAGACTCCAGTTCTTGTCCAGGTTTGCATGGGCATTCTTTGCACTGAAGATTGCTTTGGAGAAAATAAGGCAAAATCTATTTGGACAGTTCTCAAGATCTTAAATTTCACATGCAGCAAACTGCTTGAATTTCTAGAACTGTTGCACAGTAGTATTTCAACATGTTATTTCTAAGAGACTAATTGGTGCAGGGAAGTAATCTTTGCAGTCTTGTGTTTTGCCCTATTTCCTTGCTGTGCCATTCAAAAACACTTTTATGTAATCAACAATTTCTGAAAATCTGCACTTACGCAAACTAGTACTGCAAAAATGAATATCTAGACAAAAGATTTGTCTGAAAATAGGATATGGCTTATCTTTTTATGAAGCATACATACTTAATTACACTGCCATTATACAATGGCAGTAGTTCATACATGAGCTAGGGTTGTACAGACACTCAATCACATCCTTTTCAAATCTAAAGTACTCAACTTCTCAAATTTTTAAAATTGTTTTGTATTAGGTTTGATTATGGATCAATATTTCAAGCAAATATTTCATCCCATTGTAATTAATGTACTAAAGGTAAACTTCCTAAAGTGCTGAAACGGGATGCTTCTCTGTTTTTTAGGGTTTTTTTTTTTAATAGAATTTAATTTTTATGGTTATCTTTTTTTGTTTCATTTTGTTAAATGTAGGCAGCTGATAAATTTAAATTTTTATGTTCAATTTACTGCTTTCATAATTAGATTATAGGAATTGACATTAGTCCAAGTTACCTGTCTGCACTGGAGAACAATGTGAGGAAACAAAAAGCCAATAGTGATTTATTTATTTATTTAATCACACTCTTTAGTCTTCCCAAATTGCTATCTCAATGCAACTCAGTGGGAATGGGTCTCTATTTTAGTATTGCTGTATTATGCACCAGTTGCTCCTTTGTGTGGTCTATTCAAGTACACCATATTACCAAAAAGTAAAAGCTAATTGCAATTTGTGATTTCAGGTGGTTCTTGAGATGGACAATCTGTATGAAGCTGCTCATCAGCTTCTAGTGTCATAGTGGAAGTATTCTTTATCTGGTTTGTGGATTTGTTACATTGCATGCTTTAAAATGGCCCATTAGAAACAATTGTCAGTGACTTCTGAGCTATGTCAGTAGTACATTGCTCAATTAGTATGTTTAGTGTTGGTAGGATTTCTTTAGAAAATAACCCATTGCCCTATAAGTTTCTGGTAATAATAAGACCAGAAAATGACTAGAACCTGTAAAATGGTTGTAGTCTGTAGAGATTAAAATGATATTTGGAAGAGAATCTTTGAACCATTTCTTAAGATTAAGACTTATGAAAACATAGTGAAAATTATTTTACTCTTTTTATAATAAGATTATGGAGATTTTAGAGGAGAGTTGCATGTGAAGTATTTACTCATAATCACTGAGGTCCCAGCTGACTGGAAGCTGGTGAGCATTGTCCCACATTTCAAGATGAGCATTAGGGAAGACCCCAGAAACTACAGGCCCATCAGTCTCCCTTCAGTGTCTGATAAAGTTATGGACAATATTTTTCTGGGAGGTATTGAAAAATATCTGACATACAACACAGTTGGTGGTCACAGCCAGTATGGCTTCATGAAAATCCTGTCTGATTTTTGTTTTATTACGAGGTAACTCGTCTAGTTGGCCAAGGGAATCCAGTTGATGTAATTTTTTTTGGATTTCAGTAAAGCTTTAGATACTGTCTCTCACAGGATCCTTCTGGACAAAATGTCCAGCATGCAGCTAGATAAAGATGTTGAGAGGTGGGTGAGCAGCTGGCTCATGGATCAGGCACAAAGGTTTATTGTGAGTGAAGTGGCATCAGACATCTCTAGTGAGGCTCCATCCTTGGCCCTGTGCTCTTCAACATCTTCGTAAATGACTTGGATGCAGGACTGGAAGTGATAATGAGCAAATTCACAGATGATGGAAAACTGGGAGGAGCTGGTGACTCTCTTGAGGGCAGGGAGGCCCTGTAGAGAGACCTCAATAAATTGGAGAGTTGAGCAGTCACCAGACAAGTGAAGGTCAACAAGGACAAGTGTCAGATTCTGCACCTGGGGTGAGGCAACCCTGGAAATACGTACAGACTGGGGAATGCGAGGCTGGAAAGCAGTGCCATGTAAAGGGTCCTGGGGGTGCTGGTCAGTGGCAAGTTGAACAGGGGTCAGCAGTGCCCTGGCAGCCAGGAGGGCCAACTGAGGGGCATCAGGCACAGCATGGCCAGCCAGGCGAGGGAGGCGATTGTCCCACTCTGCTGTGCTCTGGGGAGGGTCACCTCCAGTGCTGGGGGCAGTTTTGGGTGCCAAAAGATAACATTCGACTACTGGAGAGCTTGCAAAGGAGGGCCATGAGGATGGTGAAGGGCCAGGAGGGGAAGCTGTATGAGGAGCAGCTGAGGTCACTTGGTCTGTTCAGCATGGAGGAGACTGAGGGAAGACCTCATCCTAGTCTCCAGCTTCCTCATGAGGGGAACAGGAGGGGCAGACACTGATCTCTGGGGTGACCAGTGACAGGACCCAAGCGAATGGCCTGAAGTTGTGTCAAGGGAGGTTTAAGTTGGATATAAGAAAAAGATTCTTCACCCAGAGGGTGGCTGGGCACTGGAACAGGCTCCCCAGGGAAGTGGTCACAGCACCAGCCTGATAGAGTTCAGGAGGTGTTTGGACAATGCTCTCGGGCACATGGTGTGACTCTTAGTGTTGGTGCTCTGCAGGGGCGGGAGCTGGATTTGGTCCTTGTGGCTCCCTTCCAACTCGGAATATACTGTAATTTTGTGATTTTGTCCATATGTGGAGGTAATACCTGATGAAGATGGATATTGTTTTGATGAGTCTTTTTATTCATAACATAAATGAAAACTTAATACAGATTTTTCTTTTTTGACTGGTGGCATGTGTTCTTGACATGTGTAGCATTTCTCAGGTGTCCTTTGTTCTGGTATTCAGAGATTGCAATTTGAAGCACAGTCTTGTAGTAAGTTGTTCTCACTATAGTCAAGACAAGCAAAGATTTTTGTTTCAGGAAACGTAGCTGGTATTCATAGGTTCTCTGAGATATCTTTCTTAAAATTCAAATTTCTAGAAAGTGTTTATGTGAAAATGGTACCCTCAGTGAAAAACATCTGTATTTTCGTTTAATTTATGCATGGTTTTTTTCTAGCTAAACTACATTTCTTTTTGCTTGTGTTGGTGTTACAGAACAAACAGATACTGGTGATTGAGCAAGGTTCTATTCCATTTTATGCACCATTAACGGAATTGTTAACCGCTTTATGACATTAAGATTTTTGATTTTAGTGATGCTTGAGCAAGAAAGAGGTCAGATGTCTGTAAATGTGCAGTCCTTGCAGGAAATAAAAAGCACTGCGAACTGAGTCTGTTTGATTTGCTTGTTGTTGGGGCAGCAAGGAATCTAGAGTTGAGCTGTCTTTGTGGTGGCACTGGCTATTTTGTTTTATGGTAGTTTCTCAAGAATAGCACCAAGAACAGGTCTATTTTTATAAATATTTAATAAGAAACAAACTTCACAGTAGAGAGTCAAAGTTGAAAGTAAGGCACAGGAAGTTGAAAAGCCTTACTCATGACATGCCAGATAATTTAGGAATAGAGCATGTGTCTCACATTTAAGTCTAGGTTTATAGATATTGGGCTTTACTACTTTCTTTTTCTTACAGATAAGCAGTTAATAGATGTTAATAGAGAAACAGGTATTTCTTCACTAACATGTATCTTTGGTTTATGCTTTTTATTAATTCTGCATGCATTCAGGATTTTGACATAACTGGTAACGCAGTGTGGGCAGTTTCAGGAAAAGAATAAATAAAATTGGCAGGTGCTTACCTTGCATTTTGTTAATGTTTCTTTTCATTTTCTGAAATTTTTTTTGCCTCTTCTGTATAAATATCTTCCTTCATTTTTGCTTTACACCAGTAGCATTTAAAAATGAAAAAAATGACACAAACATAATCACAATGTGACTTGATGTAATTACCTCTTTCTTTTTACTCAGTTGAATGCAGCAAACTTTGGTTTTTGGTTCAGAATGATATGTGTTTCTCTTTCCATGGACAAATATTTGTTTTCTGTCTTTTTATGTTGCTGATGGTCATTGTGATAGTGGTTACTTCTTAGTGCAAAATGTCAGAATGCAAATTACTGTGCTTTGACAGATAACTTTTAACACTTCTGGTTGTGGTTAATGGACAAATGAAGCCTTCAATGGGGAGCCTTCAATTGACCAAAACAACCCAAGCAAAACCAGACAAACTGATACTTCCGGATTTTATTTATAGGGAGAATTCCAAAGAAGAGCAAACTTTCTGAAGTTTAATGGTGATGTACAATATATTTTTATTAGCTTTAGATTTCCTCAGGTTTTACTGCCATTTATCATATCAGGCTCTGATGCTTTGATTTTGCTCATTTGAAAATCCATTATTTATACATTGGTAGCTGAGAAGAAATTTTTATTCCCAACTTCAGTTGGATGTGGTAACTTTTCTGTAACATTACAATTCTCAAATGCCTGCTATAGAGATGAGGACCTGTTGTACTTAATTATACTCAGATATGTTATGCATTCCGTCTATGACAAAGAAAATGTGTTCTTTTCTCAGTGGAAATCTTTGAAATCTGACATGATATATCTTAAATCATGGAAAGTAAATGAGAATTTAAGACTTCCGTGTTTTGGGTAAGAAAAATATATACACAGACTTTGCAAAGTTACTGAATCTTGACACGGAGGTACTGTGTGGGTTTTAGAAAGGAAGTGGCTTATTTCAGGGAAAAATGTGTCACCAGCAATGAAAAGCTTTTTAAAATCCTTTGAAATACATTTTTGAGATTCTCCTCATACACCTACACTGGAAAAAGTGACACTCCAGGCTTTTGCTGAGTTTTCCTTCATGGTCCTCTAACACTAGTTTGGTTTACTTTTGTTAGGACAAAATGTAAACCAATACAAAGTCAGTCATTTCCATAGTTGACTGTATCATGTACGAAAATCAGGTGTTTTGCTTGGAAGCTAAGAGAACTTGGATGAAACTAAAAATGATTATGTCCTTTTTAGAACTTTGGGATTCCAGAAGAACCAGAGACCCTGGGGAAGCTGTAGCTCCACTTGTTCTTACAGTGTCCTATCTCAATCAATTTAGGTCACGGTAAAGATCAACTATTGCTTGGTTTTCTCAGTGTCTTTAGAAGGTAAAGTGAAGAATTTACTAGATCCTCAGATGGGGTTGCTGGATTGTTGGGAATGTATGATTGGAGTCAGATTTTTTTAAAAATCCTGTTTTAAGGATGAATGAATCTCTGCTGCTGCAGTGCTATTATGTATCAATTTAAAGATTGTTGTTGAGGTTGTACTTCAAGTTGTACCTGAAGAGTACTCAAAGCAACGGAATGCTGTTGGGAATGCTGACATGGTAGTGTTTTGCAGTTGAAAACTAATGCATTTCAGCTCTAGAAACTAGTGAGACATCTAAACATTAGAAGTGGCATATACAATCCAAAATAGTGGGAGAAAAAGAAGCAGACTAAAATACATTACCTACTGGTTAAAAGGAGCTTGAGTGCTAACAGGAAACCTGGGAAAATTCAGAAAATAAGTTAAAAAGTATAAGCCAGGATGGTGTAAAAATGCAAGCTTTAAACACAAAATTGCTTCACAATGTCTGTTTATGCTAAGAGTTTTTCACTACAAATACTGTTCCTTCCCTAGAAAATTTGTGTCAACACTGCAAACTTCATCTCTATACAGTTTTTTGGATATGCTTCTTCAGTTTTCTGGATGATTCAGAATTGTTACAAAGCACATTAGTTGCATAGTCTAGTGTATTATGGCACATATATATCAGACATAACAGAAATGCCACCACTTGTGTGCCTCTAGTTACACTTGAACTGTTTTCTTCTTGGGTGAGTATGACCCATTTTTCATCATCTCAGCTTCTATGTTCACAGCCTTTCAGTCTTCAGCGAGGACACTTAGAAATATGTGAAGTACCAGTTTCCTCCCTTCTGTTATACTTGTGATGATTGAAATGGCTATTAAAATAAAAACTCATGAGTCCACTGTCAGAAATTAATGCTTAAAATGCCAGAAGCTTGGAAAACTAGCTGACTTTATTGTGGAAAATACTTACATCTGCAGAAGTTGTAATGCCACATTGTCAAAGACATGCAAGAGCTTTGACTGGCTGTTGCTTCAGTTATTTTTCTATATTTTTACTGCCTATATAGAAGCTCACCCTAAATGGAAATTTTGTATCTAATTAATTCCAAAATATGAGTTGAAGTTATTTTGGGTACTCCTTGTTGGAGTCCCTGCTGCAACTTTTTGTGGTTTTAGAATCACATTTTCCTATTTTTAATGTTTACCTCTTCCCTATTGCTGACCCACATAAACAGGAAAATGACTAACTTTGCTTGTCCACTAGGCAAGATAGAGTAACTGTGTGTACAACGAGTGCTGTGCTGAGTTGAAAAAAAAGTGCTACCCAAAGATCTTAAATAGACACTTTTCAAGGTAGAAATGTGCTTTAAATTTGATGCTTTTGATGCTATTTTTATGATAACATGTATGCAAACAAACTATTGCAAGATTGTAGATGCTGTGTGCTTACAAGTGCTACTGTAAATGTGAAGTGTAGAGAAAAACATGAAGCAATGAACTTGAGTCCATGCAAGTTCTCTTCTAAAGTCATGACAGAGTGAAATGCACTGCTGGCAAATGAGATTTTTCTGGCATTGATCCACCTCTGATAAATCTTCCAAAGCTTGTCTAAAACTATAGGCTGTACATTACAATATTAAATTTTGCTTCTAAACCCAGATATGAGGCTTTTTATAAATCAGTTTGTGTCTGAACTATTTTGGCAGTGGAGAATACAGCCTCCAGTGTTATGTTTCACATTACATCTATATATAGGTTGTTATTTTCTAAATATGGGTCTCTCTTTTTCAGATTATAGTACTATTAGGTTTTAATTTTTTCTAGTCTTAATTAAACAAGTTCATCTTTGATTATGCTGGAAATCAGATAACTTTGGATGATACCATATGAGTTCATAGGAAAGTGTGGAATAAATAAATTTTCAGGGTAATAATATATATAAGTATTGCAAGTGTAGATAAGTAATGCAGATAATGTAAAACATGCTGCAGTTAAAAAGAGAAGACATTTCTTATTCTGAAGTGTGGTGCAGTTTTTATGATTTTTTCCTAAATTTTAACACAGAACAGGTAGGGTTTTTAAAGTTAAATTTTGTGTTTGTCAAATGTGTGCTGCTATGCATGTCAAGTAGCTTTTTTGTACCTTGTTTACTTCAGCTTGGCCAGTATCTGCGCTCTTCCTTGCAGTGGTTTCCTTGATAAATAGAGTTAGAGCTTAATTCTAGGATTTTGTATCAGTTAGCCACTCAAAGGCTTACTGTCAAATAAATCATGAAATTAATGGTAGGTTCTCTACATCTTTAGCAATCTTCATTGTTGCTGGTAGCATCCATAATATATTCCTTAGGGAAACATGTCTTTCTGGTATATAATCAGTTATAATTAAGCGTTTGTACAAACTGCACAGCAATGGTCCAGGAAAACTTCATGGCTTTTCAGATAGCTTAAAATTAGTCTCTATCTTTGTATTAATAGTCATGTGAACTTTTTTCTGTTATATATATATATATATATTTTCTGTTAATATGTTGGTTTTGATACTGTGGATGTTCTGGACTGCAGATAAATTAAGTACCTTTGATCTGCCTACTGCATTGATGTAACTTAAGTTTGTTTTGCAAGTTAAATTCAGAGAACTTTAGCAGTTTCACACCTAGTATTCAAATATTCTTTGGATTACCAGTAAGATATTTAAATAAGAAAGAATGCTGAAATTGGTTTGTATTTTTTTTTTCTTTGTATTTTTACTAGCCATTGCTTCCTTTTCATTTCTGCCCTTCCTCAAATGTACTCTATTTATGAACAGGACAAGATGACAGTGTGGCAAACTAATTCTGTTTATTTAGGAAATGAGTAGGGTGCTTTCCATTAGAATTAAAGGAAGCAGCAAAAGTAGATGTTGAATGAAGCCTGTTGATCTTACAGTGAAGACATACAGAAAAATTCACAAAAATGAACTAGAAGAAAATAATGTGACAGTAAAGTATGACTTAGTAGTATCAAACTTCTCTGAGTTTCTATCTCAAGCTTTGAGAATGTGGTCATCATCTCCTGTAGATGTATTTGGTTATTACTTGTCTTTTGTTAAAGATAGCTGCTGTTGAGTAAGTTTGCATGTGTGATAGTTGAGCTCTCATCCGTGTAGCACTGAGGACAAAACTGAGATTGCACTCTTTCTTTCCAAAAGGCTGGAGTTGCTTGAGTTGAGGAGGTACATGCAAAAAAATAAAATATCCTTTACAGCACAGGAATATCTGGAAAATCTACCAGCAAGAGATACTAGTGGTGGCGTAGCTAGTTATATCAGAAAAGCTGAGCTTTTAATGCCAGTAGTAAGATAGAATAAAATACTGGTTCACCAGCATCGTTATGAGCAGTCAAGGTCTCTTCCAGTTGTGAGCAGTCACATGTGGAATAGCACAACTTCACATACCCCATTAGGTTATGGATAAATTACCAAGAACTAGCAGATATGAGTGTGACTGGACTTGAAGCCTCATTTCCCTTTGTTTCTCTTCTGATGTTCTACCATGAGTGGCAAATAGTGTTGAGAGGGGAAGATGTTTAAAGTGGTATCTAATAAAAAATAGGGAAAGCATTCTGCTAAATAATAGCACATTGTGAAAGGTAATCTCTAGTAGTGAATCGTAGGTTGTGAGCATATTGTAACATATTGATGGTGCAAAATAGAACTAAGCTGGAAGGAGGAAATCTTAAGTGTTTTCTCCTGGGATTATGTTTTTAAAATTGAATGCCTCTAGAGTACTTAAACTGTCCCATCTACATAGAAATAATTTGTAAATCTAATATTTAAAAAATTATTTTAGGCTGAATCTGATATAAGAAAAAGTGTTAAACTTTACTTTGCTTTTCTTCTGAAATTTCATGGGGAAAATTGTGATCCTGCAGTTATTTTTTTAACCCCCCCGCCACTTAATATGTTGCTGTTGGGTAATAATGCAAAATTGAACCAGTGGCATGACACATCATCCCGTAATTGGAAATCTTGGAACAGTTAATGTGGGGAAGAGTAGGTTGATCAATATTAGTCTTACTGGAGAAAAAATGCAAAGAAGAAATAGCACCTTGTTAATCACTTTTCTTGGTTCTCTTGTTTTTGTTTCATTATTTTACATTTAATCCTAGTACAAGAAGCACTGTCAAAGGGTGTATGTTCACTCAGAATATTTCCTTTGAACAGATTGTGTGAAATGTTTAAGTTGACCTAATTCACATGTGCAAAGATCAATGTATTTTAATTCCTTTTGTTTCTGATTTGTTGTTTCTTAACATTTACTCTTTCTGAATGGTATAAATTTGAACATTTAACATTTTTAGCTTCAAAGTAATTGTTCAGGTGGCTTTTAGATGTATGCACTTAACTGCTAAAGATTCAATTTTTAAAAATAAACTCAGTTAATCTATTTTTTAACTTTTTACAAGGTTATATGTTTTCAGTAGCTGCCTAAGTTTTGGATATTAACAGATCAGTTGGAATAAGAGATTTTGGATGAGAGATTAGTTGCAACAGCAAAAGAGGTAGGATTTTCAAGTTACAGTACCTTTGTTTTGTAAAACTGTAAATGCCATCTCTCCTACTCCATCACATTTGAGTACATCTCTGGTAATTAGGAGCCTATCAGCTCCTAGGTCTGGCAGTTCTGTATTGGCACATTTCACCTATCAGAGGTACCTTTCCATTATTCATGTGTATTATTAGTTAATGTAAGCTATTTACAGTAGTTAGATATTTACCTTATGTAAAGTCTCTCTGTGCACTGCTACAAATACCTGCTCTGAAAAAACCTCCCATTTTCTTGGGGACATATGGGCAGGCTCTGTTCTGCTAGATTGCTTTAAAAAGTGAGAGCAAGTATTAGGTGTAACATCTTAGCTCCTATTTAATTTCTTATTCTTGGGTTTGCTGAGCTAGCAGCCTTGCATGGAACACAACTGTTTCCGAAAGTGAGCTTGTTAGAATATCAGTCTTGTGTTTTACTGGGTTTATCTTTACTGGAGCCTGCCTTCCAGCATCATTACTTCCATTCTGGTTAATACTGTCCGCTTTTTCCTTGTTAGTTTCCTCAGTTTATTAATATTGCTCCCGATCAAGAAACCCAAAGACTAAACATTATTTTTTGACAGTTTGGAAAATGACTGTGTCTAATTTATTTAGTCAAAGTAATACATTTTAATGATTTTTATTTTGGGATTTAAAATAACACATTTGTTTTCACTGTATTGGAGAGAGGTTTTTTGTTGGCAATGATTTTTTTTTGTGTGTGTTCTTGTATCTAATTGTAGTTTTCAATATAGAAGACCATAATACTCTTTGGTACATTTTTAATATTATGACTATTTGGAATATTATTTATGTTTCAGAAGAAAAAGTTCTGGAACTTTATTCATCTTTGTTCCTTCGTGTCTCTTTCCTCTCTAGCAGTTTTCTTTCTTAGTAAAAGCAGTACAATGCCCTGAAGCAATTCTTCTTGAGTTCAAATCTCCACTATGGCTATTGACTGTGGAATTCAAGAGGCATTTAAGTATTTGGAGCAAAAATGCAACTTAGGTTTGCTTTGAGTTCTTTATATGAACAAATACTGAACACAAAGATGGTTTTGAATTGAGGCTCAAACCCAAAGCTGGTTAGTAGTTATAGTGAAATGCTTTTTAGTGGGAAGGTTGTCTCTTGCCTAAGTAGAAGAAAAAAGCCCCCCAAAACATCAAGAGTCTGAACGTTTGCTGTGGTGTGGGGGACACCCATATCATCCACAGCTTCTGTCAATTACAGTGAAGACTTTGTACTTAGTTTTGCCAGATCCCTAAGAAGTACTGTAACTACCGGCTTGGGAAGATGTCTCCATCTATATTGAGTAGGAGGTGGTGGGCATGGCAAGGATGATCAAGAAGTGTCAGTTTCATCAAACCAAAGCAAAACCCCTTGAAATACAAACTGTTCCACATAATGTCCTTCCATCTATTCAGTTCCATTTCTGCTGGCAATCCTATACCTCCACTCCTACTCTCTTTACCTTTAATGAAGTTCTAGTAAATATTGTCTCTTCCTTAATCTTCTTCTTTCGAAATGGGGGGTATTTGGCTGACTTTTTGTAAAATATATAAGTAGAATATGTCTATTCTTTTGTCTTTCTAAGGGAAAAAACCCCACAAACTGAAAGGGGACGTCTCTGAGGATTTGCTGTTTGATTACCATAACCTTGCAAGCAGAAATACAAAACTTAGTGTCAGTGAGTACTCATGAGTACCCTTGTACTCATGAACAACTCCTAGTTTTTTTTTTTTATTAAATGCATTTGTATTTCAATTTACAGTAAGGGATGGGTGTTTATGTGTACACAGTATTATGAGTAATTGCTGTACTGCTGGACCTTGATTTTTTTTTTTTCATTTAACCTATACTCAACCTGTTGAACACGTGCTTCTTTAAAATCACATCTTACATAAGCCCCTGAACTGCTTTTTTCAGTAACTGATAAAATTTTGATATGTGATTAGACTTTTGGCCTTCTGAAGCCACCAGTCTTCCCCTCTGAAATATGCCTTGTGCTGTGGCATTGCCTTATGCTGTCTGCATTGCCATCCCTGAAGTCATGGAGAGGATCTAGTGTGATTGTAATGTCACCAGCAGAGTGAGAGGGTTGAGAATTCAGAAAACCTAAATTTAAATAAGGCTTTAGCTAGTCCTGCCTAGAAGTTCTCACCACATAAAATTTTTGCATTTTTCTGGAATTTAAAAATGCTAGAAATATTTGCAGCTTAAACAGTTATGTAGGTCTAGTAAATACATTTTCTTCTGCAACTTTGAAAGGCTAGCTCATTAAGTTTCTGGAGAAAATTTGCAGAATAGTTGTGGAAAAGTTGAAAAAATGTAAGATGATTTTACTCTTTAAATACTGTCAGTTTGGTTCTATGTTTTTCATGTTCACTGTTCTTAAACTTCTGTTTCATACTGAAGTAGTTTTATTGCATAAATAAAAGTTGTGGATCAGGAAAGCTTTCTTTTTGTAAAATGCCTTGCACTCCTTCAATCAGCAGGAATGTTCTTGCATAAATAACATCAACATGTAAAGGGTATGATGTGCAAATAGCACCATCCTCTGGCATTATAACATTAGCTGTGAATTAAACCTGAAATTGCTATTTGTTATTTTTGGAAATTTGATATAATTGTAATAGAATGTACATACTGTACTTTCAGTTTTACATACTCATTTTGGGCCAAGGTTTAACAGAAATTCTGGTAATTTGCATGGACTCTGTGTTCTGTTCAATTAAGTTACTGGCTGAAGGGGATATATTTTTGGGGTTATCCTGCCCATAGTGCTGACTCTGCTCTTTACATGACCATTTATGGTAGGAAGTTGCACTTCAGAAATATCAGACTGAGCTTTTTGTAAATCTCAGTGAAAGACAATTCACAGTCATTTAAGAAAAATTCGTTGAGTTAGAAAACACCACCAATGACTTATGGTTGTGTATCTGGGGGAGAGTAAAGGTGCTGTTACAGAGCAACTGCAAATATCTAATAAATTATTTTTACAGGAGATTGTAGCTTCAGTTACGGATTGAGAATGGGTATCGTTGGCATTGCTAGAGTGCAGAGCAATACACCTCCCACAAATTAGGTTTCAGTAGTTACAGGATGAGTTGTGCTGAGTTATGGTCATGTCAAGGACTGAATTTTAGTCCATTGAACTATAAGCAGTAGGTAGGAGAAATATCACAGGGACATCCTTTTGAAAAACTTGGTGGATGAGAAAGTTGCTGTTTTGATAGTTGAGTTCCTATTGGACCTTTACATGTCGGAAACCTCAAAAGGAGACAGCTGATGTTTGGGTACTCTAGAAAGGAAAACATGCACCACCCCCCAGTCTGCCTTTCTGTACAGGAGATCTCCGCTCTTTTACAGGGGAGGTGTTGGCTTAGTGAAACTGGAAATCTTAAGAGTTTTGCTATAGCATCAGTGCCCGTCTTTCCCCTAACAGATGAACCATGAATGCAAACCAGGCTAATTACCCATGTTTCTGGAAAGACTGTACCAATGGTCTACATATAGAACTGGTCTGTGCATTTCTTTGCTGTCATGTGTTGCTTAAACATAATTTCATAAAAATTGGAATGTTGATTTAAGCATCCAAATATTGAGACATACAAGTTTAAGTTGTGAAAATGCTGAATCCCAGTTGTAATAGACACGAGTAAAATCTTTTATATAAAAATATAAACTGTTCTCTGAGATGTGTTTCTGGCAACATTAGATATTCTGAATGAAATGTACATCATTTGATGGAATGATTGCAGTAAGGAGTCACTTGGAAAAAATAGTTTTAATAGGTAACACTAATTTTGTGCTGCTTGTAGGCTTGACTGTATGTAAATTAAATAAGTCCTGCTGGCCCAGAAAATTCTCACAGGAAGATGTTTCAGGTGAGAAGAGCAAGAGAATACAACTGTAACTGACTGCTGGATTCTGTATCATTTGGCTTCATTCGGGGAGGTAGTATTGATGGCAAGAGACATGGTGAGACTCCAGAAATTTTGGCTATGTTTCAGACAGGAAAGAAAACGTGTTGTTGTCTTATTATAACATATTCCTCTCCATCCACTTCAACCTGATCTAACATCTGTGTCTGTGTCCTTCTAATCCTCTGACTTATTCAGTTGTGTTCAATTTTTTTGTTGAATTTGTCTTTGTGCCCTAAACATAGTATTTATTTCCTCATGTCATTCCACATTTTTTATTGCAGTTCCATTTTTTCTTCCTCATGATTTCAAACTCCTTATCTAGCCTTTCCCAGTTTTCTACCTATTTTTCTAATAACTAGCCATTATTATTTTCCGTGTTTGCTCTTTTCCAGACATACTTTGCATTTGCTTTCAGTTCTGCTCATTTTCTGCTTCCTTTGTTCTTGTTTAGCTCTGCATGTGACTTGTCATTGAGTATGTGGACTCTTACTTTCTCCTTCTCCTTATACACAGTTTTTCCCAAGTTAGGTTGTTCACTAATACTATTTTTTTTTTCATGGTCACTCTATCACTCTATTTCGTCTTCTCTGATTGACTGGTTTTCATTCTTCTAGTCTTCATCTGTTCTTGATAATCTGTGTGTCTTGCTGCTTGCCAGTTCTCACTATATGGTTTTCTTTTGCCCTCCAGTTTTAGTTGTTTTTATGATTTATCTAGGACAAATTTATGCCTCCGGTTTATTGCTGTGGTAGGAAAGTATGGAGACCATAGGAGAGGTAGAATTTGAGTTCAGGTGACACATTTGTGTCCAGCCTGGACAAAAACAGTTGTAGCAGCTACATACTGAATGTTGATGAAGTGTTTCAGGGATTTCGTTTTTAAAACTTAAGCCATAAGATCATTTGCCTTTGCCTGTTTGCTAAGGCAAAATCTATTGGTTTTTCAGAATGTGGAAAGATCACTTGAATGATTTAGTTTATGCAAATAATACCTTCCTTTGGTGCCATTTTTTAAACCCTTCTGTTGTATCTTTTATCTTCCAGTTTATTTGTTCTCCCTGTTTAGAAGTAAAAAAAAAAAAAAAAAAAAAAAAGTGAGCTTGAGGACTAGAGATCTCAACTTGCTGAAAGCTGCAAACATTGTAAAGTAAAACCAGAGAGGTGAGGAGTGCCAGCTGGCTGTAGCAGGCTGCCAGCCCTTCTGACTGTGGCTGCTGCACACCCAGTGTTGCAGCTGCATGTAGTGAAGCAAACTGTTTCTGGAACTTCAGTCTTGGGGTAGCAAGTTGTGCTGTTTGTGTGTTGTGGATTCCAGAAAACTGGTCCATGATGGAGAAACTCAGGAATATCACCACTCAAGAACCCGCTGTATCTCTCTTCCCTCTTGTATCAAACCTTAAGAACAAACCAAAAAAATTCTTGTACTTAGGTACAAGTGAACATTTTTATTTTCAGCATTTTTCAGTGAAAATGTCTACTCCCAGTTCATGTAGAAAAAAAAAAAAATACATATTCACCCTCTGAAACTTTGCAGAGAACATAATAGTTATAACAATGAGACCAAGTTACCTGGAAAGCCCTGACTGTGGTTTCTATTAGGAAATAACCTTTCTTTTAAAAAGAAAAAGTTCAGTGTTCTTGTTTGGAGAATTGTTTTCAGTAATATCTTTAGAATGGCTGTGTTTCATCACTGGGTGGTGACTTAGCAAGTTATCTTTTCTATTATTTTGGACTGTTGCATTGTTTTTGGAAGTGCTGTGGATGTTCAGTAGCATCCACTTGTATATTGTGGTTCATAGTAGCATAATGTCATACAGTTTTCTAAAAGTGGCTATTTTGAACTGATTTAAATTAAGTATTAAAGCTTGCATATGGAAGGAATTCTGTAAGCTGAAGTTCTCACACATGCAGACTTTGTCACTGCTGTTGCATCAAAAGACATTTAACTGATGACCTACAGGGATGATGCACAGCAAATCATATGCAGGCAGAATATTTTAAAGGTTAGGAAGCTGTCTAAATTTAGGAAATCTAGGATATTCTGAGTTCCATAGTCATATTATGTACTGATGGTATGTTGTTGAGAGTCTTGGACTTCTGATACTGTTCTCAGAGTTGTGATATGTTGATAATACTAATACACAGTACTAATATACAGTACCAATGCCACTGATGATAGTGTACTGCATCCCAGTGCAAACTTAACTAAACTGCAAGTTACCACTGTATCCTACAGCATTTTGTAGAATTCATGAGTGTAAAATAATTCAGTTTACTTATGAAACCAAAACAAATTTTCAGTAGCAGATCTCTAATTTGACAAGTTTTGATATTTCTTTATGTTATTTTTCCCATGTACTGTAACATTTGAAGAGATAAAAATAAAATTCTACTGTTTTTAAGGCAAATTTAAAAAAAATTATTTAAAGGCTTAAAGCTCATGAGGTTTGTGGCATAAATAGAAAAATGTAAACATTTTGAAGTTTTTCAGGTGGGTTATGTGACAAGGTGGATTTAATAGATATTACTATAAATCCAGATATATGTGGGCAAACAGGTAATACATGGTTCTGAGCATGAAATTGTGTGTAATGGGTGTCTCCATCTGGTTGACTCACTCATGTGTAGTCCATATTTGAAATATTTTCACAATTACAGGGTCTTAAAATTAGTTTAAAATCATAACGGAGCATTTAGGAAGGGAAGTGTATTATCTCGAGAGGAGCCTTGGTTATTAATTCTGCTTTTCAGATTGAGCTGTGTCTTCTCATGACATGTGCACTGAGCTCATGACATGGTGCACAAAACCAGTGCCCTGTTTTCTTTTATGTAATTGGTGGTTATTGCTGTATAATCAGCAGACAGAGGTGTAAGTGACTTGTTTGTGGTTATATAGAAAGTCTGTAGCAGAGGAAAGGATGCAAACCATATCATGTAGATTAGAAAGCATAGCGTTGCATGTGTGTTTGTTTTCATGGCAGTGCTGGTTTAGACAGCATTAGGAGGACCTGCTTAAGTAACTTTATTCTGTCTGTCAAGTGTCAGTTAAATGTAAGATCTTCAGCCCCATTCAAAATTCAAATAGTATGCAGCTGCCTTCAAGTGCACATCCAATTTTGAAAAGAGAAGGATCAGTATAACCAACAAAAATGTCAAAAGCATGCAAGTGAAAAACTAACTGCAAGCTGCCTACAGTTAATTGGAACATAATTCCCTTGAAGGTGTGATCCTTTGCCAGTGCTTCTATAACATTAGTAGTTGGTTTGTGAGTAGACATGGATTTATTTAAATGGGATTGCCATCTGAAAAAGCATAGGCTCAAGACATGCCTGACTTGACATTTTTCTTTGTTTTTCAGGCTGAATTCAGGCACATGAAATGTTCTGGTTCATTGTATCAGAAACAGGCTTCTCTGTGCAATGGGCTCATTCAGTGTAGAGTTTCAGTACCAATTTACAGTTTGATGAGTGAAAGACTACTTGGGAGGAGAAGCTTCTGTGTATAGGAATTGAAAGCAGTGGCATTTTGTTTTTGCTGTTGGAAAGATCTGGTCATCTGAACAAAGTCAGCATGGATTTAAATACCCAGTGCTAGTGTGCATTTCTCCAAATATGCCAATATCCATTTGGTATCAAAGTGTCTTTCTTGAGAGAGTGGCTGTTTAACAGATTCCTCTTTTCATTCACCTCTAAACTACCTAGGAACAGACTAGACTGTCAATCAACTCTTCCATTTACTGAAACCTTCCAGAGCTCCAACAGAATTAGAGAAAAGATTAATTTTTATCTTCCTGTTACTTTCAGTGTTAAATATATATATGAATCAAAATTGAAAAAAAGGACTTATCAAGCCTGTTATGTTTGATAATGTAGCCAGAGTAATCTTTTGATTTGTTTGTACAGATCTCCTATAGGTACTGCTTACAACCAGTTGTAGAAAAGAAAACCAGAGGGATTTGCTCACAGTAAAGGGAGGTGGTTGACTAAATCTATATACTTCTACTATTCCATCCTGAACATCTAGAGAGACTGTTAATTTTTAAAGACTATCCCAATGTTTTACTTCCTTCCTGCATATGTATTTGTCTGTGTCATCATCATCATCTATGTATGTCAGCCTGCAGGTAGTTTATTGTGCCATCAAATTTTGGGGTTGTGTTGCTAACAATTTTGAAGTCATATCAGCTGTCATTAGTAATACTTTTTGAATAAGCCTTAACAGATTTTTGAGTCTGTTAAGTCAGAAGACCAACTGGCAGTCACAGGAAAGGTAAAAACACAGCCAAGAATAATAGAACTTTGTCAAGGTTTCATGCACTCCAGTTGTATTGGAGTAATGGCAGTGCAGGTCTGTCTGTTCCCTTTGGTGTTAGGCTGATCTCAGTTTAATACTGAGATAAGGTTCATCAGTACACTTTTAGTTTTGTAGTAGTGTTTGACTTGTAGCTACAGTGTGCTTTAGCCTGGGTAGTCTGTCTGTGCAGTCTAAGTACCAAATACATCTCTGGAAGCTACTTTGCTTGAAATAGGCTAGAAGTTTGGGATTCTGAACATTTGACTTGTGAGAATTATCATGCTGATGAGCCTTTAAGATTTTACTTTTTTTATTTTCAGTTTTAATTTTTATGATTTATAAATGTATACTATGTATTTCTGTGGAAGGAAAATGTTTACATTTTCCTAGTGTTATGTCAATCAGTGCATTTACTTGTAGGGATACACACTTAGATGTATTTCATGCAATGCTTAGAGTAGTGAAATGTAATGAGGTATTGGGACTTTTTTTGGAGTTTGTGAAAGATACCTCTGTTTTTATTTTATCTGTACTCTTGATTTAGGAAACGTATTGCCATTGAATTACCTAGGTGTGTGTTTGAGAATGTCCAAATGGCAGTAAGTATGAAGAAGTTTATGAAGACCTTCTTGGTAAAAATCTGTATATCCTTGTATTCCTTTCCCTTCAGAAGTTGATTTTCCACAGCTGCTCTTGTCCTAATCAGATTGGGATTACTGTTTCTATGTTTTTTCTGGGTTTGTAGTACACTTCAGCTGCCATAGGGTACCCTGCTTGTAGATTAAGAAGTGTTTTAAGAATTGTATCAGCTTTGTGCATTGACTTCCTTTTAGTTCCAAGGTGCAATTTAAGGATTTGCATGCAATCTTTTAAGTGCAGAATAGCTTTTGCTTTGCCTGCTAGAGCAGATAAGAATTTATCATGCAGTTTTCTCCGGTTCCCTATAGATTAGATAGTAAAGTATACTCCTTTCCCAGCCTTCTGTCCTTTGTAATGAAGCCATAATTATTAATCTTTAATGGCGCCTGCAATGCATAAAAGACAGACTTGGTCCTTATCTCAAGTGTTCTGCTTGATTTTATTGTACTTGGTTATAAAAACATGGAAGGCTGAAAATTGTATTTGATGCTTCTATCAGTAGTGTTACTAATAATTCTTGCCTTGCCTTTTCATCTGTTTGAATGTCGCCATTCCTGGATTATTTCTATGGTTTGATTTGTCTTTATATGATCCCAGCCTGCTTCCTTGCTCCACCTATGCTTTAGTATTTATTTATTTATATAATTATTTATTATTGTTATTGTCACTTATAAAACTAAAGTATCTGTAAATAAAGAACTACCCAAACTGTCAGCTTTAATGGACTTCTATATTACTTTCTCTTGTTCTTTGTGATTTTAGTTTTGTATCTTCTTTCAAGTTGTAGTATTTCCTAAATTCTAGTTTTAAGGGTTTTTTTCTGTCTCAAATACTCTATTTGTTGAATGTGTTAAGTCTCCTTGTACAATTTAACTCCAAGTCTGTGTCAAACACTGCAGCATTATTTGTACAGAGTAAAGCTTAATTTTGGAATTGATTAGAGAAGGTGTGTTTTGTAAAACCTTTGACTTTCATACTAATAGATTGCAAGTTATCTTCAAATTATATAATACTAATTTTTGTCTTTTCTTTCAACTAGTCTCATTTCAATTTAATTGTGTTATTTGTAATTATTAGTTCCTTGTAGCCAGATTTCAAATGGTATTTTCAGATGGTATTTTCTGATAATTCAGCTTTCAAATGACATGTAAAGCATTCATGTTTACCTGTCAGTTGAAAATGATGTCTGCTTGAAAATTGTTAGAATTGATGCAGAAAATATCATACCAAATTGGCAACAAAAGTAATGTCATTTTTACTGTAACTGAAGTGTTTCCTTATTAAAAAAATGCTGCAAGCCATCTATTTAAGAGCTTGAAGATGAAACACAATCTTTGTGCTTAACTTAATAGTCCCTGTCCAGTGAGAATTATATTCTGAATATTTATGTATGTTAGTTACATGATTTGAGATTCTTTTAAGCCATGCTTTCTGCTGTTGCCTTTATTTCTCTTAATTTTGTTTCTTATTTGTATGCAACTATTCATAAACCACACACAAGACTATGTCTTGCAGAGATCTGCAGGTGGCATATAAATAAAATGAATATCAACAGATAAGACAAATGAGGGAAATGAAGACCAAGTCATCAGATAAATAAGGATGTCTCCATCTGTATTGTGATTGTTTGCTTTTTTGGTTTGGTGTTGTAGACATGTCTGTGGTATTCTTCTTCCTTGCCTGAAATCTTCAGCAGGCTTGACCGCAGTCATTTATGTAACCTGCAAACCAATTTGATCTTGTGGTTTAAAGGTGTAACCGTTGTGCTTTAGAAGGAAGTGCAGCATTAACATAAATGAGTATGGCCAAATGGCTACAATAGTTCATCCTAATGTAGTGTATCTAAAATACTTGAAAGAGTAACTTGGTGTTCACTTGACTCTTGAGTATCCAAATTGGTCCAATACTGGAAGAGTAGTTTTTCTAGTTTTCAGATAGACTTGTAGGTAAAGTGTGTTTTAAAATTGCAGCTTAATTCTGAATTTGGGTTGCTGTCCTGCTTTGTCATGTGTGTAACATCCTTCAGAACAGAATGTGCAGCAGCTGTCACAAATGCTGTAATGCAGGAAGTTTTTTTCCTTGAAGGAGGAAGGGATCATAAAATAATAAGGGAACTGTGTAAAGAAAATGTTTTACTAGTTTACTTCTTTTATATAAACCTTTCCTCTGCAGAGTAAATAATTTATCTTTTTTTTACAGCTTGATAAGAAACTAACAACACTGTAGTGCTATTAGTTGTGCAACTAGTTGCACAAAATTAAGAATGAACTGTAATTGTGTTTTCATTTAAGTTATGGTAAAAGTTAATACCTTTAAGTAATTAAGTTACTCAGTTCTGGTAATTATTTCTAAATAATCTTGAAATTAGCTAGCTTTGGAGTATTGCTTGGCTTCTTGAGTGTGATTCAGTAGGAAACAACTCTGTTTTCAGGTTTCAGGGAAGGCCTTGCAGCCCACACATAGCTGGTGCTGCTGCTAGAATTCCCTGAGTTGGACATATTTTTTTGCTTTACAATGTTAGCAATGTTAAGGCAAAAGAAAAACTCTGAGGAAGAATTAATCCAATCATTTAGTGAGCAGCTGCAAACTATTTCTTTATCTCATGCATGAAATGATTCTGGCATCCTGCAGAGCTGCTTCTAGTAAAGCTGTTGTGTAGTGTAGGTGCCATGTGAATGCTTGGAGATAGAGGTGAGATTTTCACAATAGATCTAACTGTAGATTATTTTGATTAATTATGTAATGTATTCACATAAGACACTGAAATGTAAGAGTTGGTCATGAAGGACTGGTGTTGGGTTGGAGAGAAGCAATGGGACTTGTTAAACTTTATATTTAACACCTGTTAGTCACAACCTCAAGTTCAAACTTACTTTTTGTCTATTACTAGGAAAAACAAGGGATTACCAGTCAGCCAGAATGGAATCTGAAATTGTGCCAAAAATTACCAAAATGACAGTGTCTGGAAAGAAACAATCTATGGGATTTGAAGTTCCATGGTAAGCCAAGCCCTCATGCATCAAGGTACATCAGCAGCTCTTCTTTCAGACTGATGCACCTGTAGCAAGTTTTCTTATTATTTTTTCTATTTTTCACAGCAGTTTTAGTGTCACTCTTCAGAACTAACCATTTCAGCTTCTTGTTTGACTCAGAATTACTTTCAGAAGATGGTACCTCACGTTTTGAGTTTAACAAATCCTTTCACTATGAATAGTGCGAAGAGATATCAGGTAGTCAGATTATTTAAACATCCGCTTCATAGAATACTGAACTTTCTTGGTGTTCGTTTATTTTAAATTTAGTTCTCTAAATGGAATTATGAAATCAATAAATCTTAACTGTAATTGCTTGTTCTTCAAAGGAAGTAATGTATTTAAGAATAGTTGATGGGGAAAACAATCACTTATGGCTAAACCATACCTTCCTCTGCAGCTTTTATTAACTTTAACAGGTGTCCAGGGTACAACTGTTGTAGAGTTGTGGAGTTGGTCCTACTTGTGCTATAGCTAAATTAGAGTGGTTCTAATTTTATCCTGATTTGGAACTGTTGAGGGGGATGTCTCATGAGAGAGCAAGAAGACAGACATCTGAATCAGAGTCTACCTACAGCAATAGCCAGCAGTGAATAGTTAAATATATAAGGACAGGCCATGTATGTTGGGAATATGGTCCATGAAATATCATTGTGGCTCCCCACAATTTTTATTTATTTTTTGGTTTTGTCTATTTCTATTAAGAATGGTTAATGTATTTTTCTTACTTAGGTACCCTTATTATGTTTTTGAACCCAGTCTTACAATAGCTATCTAATCTGTGGCAAGAAATTCCATGGTTCATCCTGAGGTCAAAAAATTCTCAAGTGTAAGTGCCAGCATCCCATCCTCATCCTGCAGTGTTTTTAGTTCTGATCTGGAAAGCATTTTTGGGAGTAAGAGGGCAGCATAGTCTTTATCTTACAGTATCTTGTGCAAGTTTGATAACTGAGTGGAAAGCAAGCAGTTTCATCTACTTAAGCACATTTAATACAAGGTGTGAAACTGATGTAATTTTTCCTTTATGCTACTAAATGTCATTGCTAAAAGACATCACCTTCATCCAGTCTTGTTAGATGCAATAAGCTCCAAATGAAAAATTTACGGGACTTTCAAAATACTTTGTCTGTACTGTTTGAGATTTGCAATATATAAAGGAAGCGTAATTTTTTCTTTCATTTGCTGTCTACTAATCAGTGCCTCTGGGTTTGACAACTGGACTCATGAACTTCCAGGCACCTTCATCTCTTATGTTCTTATTAAACATCTTAGAAGTCGGAGTTTTTCATGGGGACTTCTGTGTAGTAATTTAATTTGTACAGAAGTTTAGAAATAGAAAGGAATATTAAGTGAGTAAAGAAGGTCTGTTAGCTCATTTTATGTAGTTGTGATTGACTTTTTTTTTAATCTATAATAATGGCAATTTAAAATGTTTGTTTCCAAAAAAGAGCAAATACAGAATTTTGTATCTCTGATACTTAGCATGTGTGCCTGCTCCACAGGGAAGGAAGAGATAAGAGGAATGCTTCCTCATCTGTAGACTAAAGTAGTTCTTGGATAGGCTAGTGATGACTCAGTCTATGTTGAAAAGTGGTTGTCTCCAACATGGTTCTCAACCATTCTGCTTCTTTTCAGGGACACTGGCATAGTTTGTATCATACTTGCTTACAGTTCAGTGGCAGAAAAAAGATTAAGCCATCAGGACCTGTGGGTAAATCCTCTAGATAGATCCTTAATATTCCTCTTGTGAGATCCCATCTGGAGTGCTGCATTCAGTTCTGGGGTTTTCAGCATAGGAAAGACATAGACCTGTTGGGAGTGGGCCCTGAGGAGGCCACCAAGATTATTAGAGGGATGAAGCGCCTCTCCTATGAAGACAACCTGAGAAAGCTGGGGTTGCTCAACCTGAAGAAGAGAATGCTTCGGAGTGACCTCATTGCAGCTTTCCAGTACCTAAAGGGGGTGTATAAGAAACATGGGGACAGACATTTTAGGAGGGCTTGTTCTGACAGGACAAAGGGTTTAATGGTTTTAGACTGCAAGATAGTCTAGATCGTATGTAAGGAGGTTATTTACAGTGAGGGTGTTAAAACACTGGAACAGATTCCCCAAAGAGGTGGTGGATGCCCCACCCATGGAAACTTTGAAAATCAGACTCAACCAGGCTCTGAGCAACCTGATATAGCTGAAGATGTCCCTGCTCATTGCAGGGGGGTTGGACTAGATGACCTTTAACCTAAACTATTCTGTCATTCTGTGATTGTGAAGATGTTTTTTAATTCATCTCACTTGTGGTACTGCTGAAATGCTAATTGAAAACAAACTTCTTTTTACTGTAGAAATTGGATATGCATTAGCTATTTAGCTGTAAGTAGTAGTAATAGGTAAGAAGTGGAATGATTTGTAAAAGAGCATGAGATTTGGAGCACAGCCAATCAATGAAAATGGAAGAAGATACAATTTAAATGTATCCTTAAGACAAGTTACCTTGTCGTAAAGACCCCTTCTTCAGGGTGTCTGATGAGGGCCTCCTTCTTTTGTCTAACAGACTGCAGTGGAGGCAGAGCCTATGACATTGACTTTATAGAAGCAGAGAATCATCTGTTTCTAAACATGAAAAACAAAACATGAACCTCCACCTCAATTCAGTGAATATTAGGGTTGGTTTTCTTCCTCTGCAGTTACCTTCTGGATTAACGCAGGGTAAGGATAACCTGTTAAGGAAGAGAAGGAATCTGTGTTTAACACCTAAGAAAGACTTGTTCCTTTGACCCTTTTTATAAGTTCTTTATGTTCTTGTTTCATTGTTAAATTACTGCAGGGTGTTTATAATAATACAGTTTTTTAAAAGTACATAGGTTATGTCACTGACCAAAAGCACCAGTATAAATTATTCAAAGCATTCTAAATGGATTCTAAAACATCTGTAACTGTGCCCCCTACTTTGACTCCAAAGTGTTTGTATGGTGCTGGTGCAGATACCATTAGAAGGAAATTGTACAGTACATATGAACTAGTTTTTGTTGTTACCCATATGGGATCTTAAAGGTAATTTTTGGACATGTTTTTAAAAGCAGCAGCCTTGCATTAGCAAAAACCCCTCATTCTTTGACTAACTATTCACTCTATGATTCAGTCTTGTTTTGAGGTATAACCTCATATTAATTAGTGAATCTTATTGGAAATTGATGGATTATTAGAAATAATTAATTGCTTTGAGCATTTGATTGCCTTTGTTGCTGGGTATTCTTAGTGGGATTGTCTGCAGAAAATGGAGTTTGAGGGTACACTGATGCTCTAGCAAAACTGTTTACTGGGCTTTTTCTTTCTGTTAAGTAATAAAGGAAGCCAGAAGAAGCTGTGACCAAAAAAGGGTTGGTTATTTTAACTAATCTGGCCAATATTTTGTAATTAATAATTTTGAAAGGGGAAATAAATGTAGACGTTTCTGTAATGACTGTAAGTACTCCAAAAGAGTCGGTTGTGTAAAAATAATTCACCCAGCATCGAGAATAGAAGATTGAAAATAATGTTTAAAAGCTAAATTCTGAAGAGCTAATATGGAGCAGATGAGCTTTCAGGTTCCTCTTTGAATGCGTGGTGATGTGAGCTTTTCAATACCGTTGGGAGATTGAATGCCTTCTAACATGTCTTATAACAGTGTATGTTGTATTTATTAATATTCCTCAGAAAACAGTAATCTGACATTTTATTCAGTTTACTGTTATGGCCCTTGTTGGTAAGACAGCATAGGAAATTTCTGGCCTGGCAGTTTTAATTTTGACTAAATGTTGGTCCTTACCAGGCTTTGGTTTGTCTGCTGATTTCCAAAAGACCTGTGATAGGCTGTTTTGACATTTGTGCCTGAATTGCTGATGGTCAAGCTTCCTTGAGTACATCATCTCAGTGTGCATGCAAGGTTCCATAATGTAAGTTCAACATAAGTTCTGTCCTTTCAAAGAAGTTGAGTTACATAATTAATCAATGGCTCCATGTTACCAGATAGCAGTGGCTGGCAAACTGAGACTGCTTTTGATAGTTCCATCAACTTCTCAAACAATGATGCAAGCAATGGTTTAGGAAGTGGCCTTCCTCCAATATAAATTTTTATTCATATGGTAGGTTGTCATAGCTCAGACCAAGCTGGAGCTTTGCTACCAAAGATGCTTTCTAGTGCAGTTGAATTGGTTATATTCTCAACTGCCTGCACTAGTGACACACTAGTACTGCCTTCTGACAGGAGTTTTCAATTCAGCAATTTTGTAAAACCTTGTGGGAAGAGGCTAACTGAAGAGCATTTCCAATGTCATTCGTTTTTGTTTGACTGTCAGAAATGGAGCTCTTTAGCATTTTTCTAAGCCATTATCAAGCTTTTATAAACTACTCATCTGGTTGCCATGAAGCATAACTGTCAGGGTCTTACTGTTGCTGTTGTTGTTGTCATTTCTTTTCACGTACTTCCACGAGACTGGAATTTAATCTGCCCGCTTTCCTGCTTAGGTACCTAGCAATAAACTTGCTGTCCCTTTCCCTGACACTGGTCAGCAAAAAGCTGAATTGTGTTATTAGGGGTACTCTGTAAGTAGATCATATGCTCTCTCCATTCTGATGTTTCTTCTCTGAAATAGCAAGTCTAGGTTTGTTGTTGCACAAGTTGTTTCCACGTTTCCAAAACACAGTAAACTTTTAAACTCTAGCAGTGGACTGAGTGTACAAATACTGTACCCTTGAAAAAGTAGCAAGGCCTAATGATGGCTGGACCTTTGTTTCACTAATTTCATTTGTATCTAGCACTTTCTCTTTGCACTACCCAAAATAAAAGCTACCTGGCAGCCTTAAGCAGTGGTGGTTGCAATAAAAGCTACATAGAAATGAAAGAGTACTTATGGTCTCTGGCAATAACCATGGTTCTTTCAGATGCTGTAATTAGTTTGAATTCTACCACACAAAATCCATCCTGTTTCGGGGAATCATTACTGACATAGGCCTGTTGGAAGATCTTAGCATCTGGGATTACAAAAAGAATCATTACCTAGTTTAATGAAATAAAATTTAGAGGCTTGCAAATAACCTCTCTATGAAAATACATTCTTGTCTGTTAATAGGCTGATGTGACAATGCTTGAATATATTTTGGAAAGCTATAGAAACATAGGAGAGTTATGTTTGTGGCTCACATTACTTTCAGCTTCATCTAAATAACTGCTTTTTAATTTTTTTTTCACTTTTGAAAATTTGGTTTGGGAAGAAATGGAGAGAAAACGATTGCCAGCTGTAAAGGCTGTTTTGATATGACTTCTTATACAAATAGTTTTCTCCAGAACTTCAAATATTAGACTTTCAAGGAAGAAAACTTGATACCAATGTAAAATACCATATTTGCATTTCAGTGTGACCTTTGCATATTGGCACTAGTCCTGGTACTTCAATGTGAACATACTAGATATTATGCTGAGACTCAACTGGTTTGCCTGAAGAAAGGGAAAAAAGATGGAAGAGTCTTAATCTTGATGAAAGTTGTCTAATGCAAATTAAATGTAAATATATGAGGCTCTCTTAAATGATTGAGACAAAAATTATTTGGTATACTTTACATCATTCAGAAGATTTTTTTACCTTATTACAATATGTAGAAAACTTTGTTACCACAATTCTCTGTATATTTACCTTCTATCAACTTGATTGTTTCCAGTCTGTTTTCATGAAGTAAAATTTCCCTGCAGAGACATTGGAGAAAATAATTGTTTTGCCATTCCAAAGTAGGTTTTCAGCTAAAACTTAATGTACTATTTAAGGAATTTTAAAGGGCAGAGCCTTCTGTTCAACCTTATAGAAATGCACTTACCTTTTCCAGTAAAAGAAAGCATAAATAGTTGTAGTGACTTTTTTCCCTGTGGAATAATTTGTGTGTAATCAACTTTCTTCATTGCTACACGTAAAGCAATGATGACCAGCTATTATTGTGGTTTAAAGAATCAAGTGTTATCAAGGTTATTCAGCCTGTCAAACTGCAATGCTATCTGTAATATGGGAGTGATAGTTGGTGATACAGAACAGTTTGCTTTGTAGTGTGAATTCTAGAATGTCAGGATTGTGTGACCCAAGAGAGTAGTTTGATAGAAACTTGTTCTTCTCCTACAAGTGGTTTAGAATACTTTGTAGAATACCTTCTTTTTAGAAAATACTTAATACAAAAATAGAAATAGACTTTATACATCTATATTTTATTTAATATCAAATAGACTTCATACAGAATTGTCTATCCATTATGCAGAAGCAGGGGTACTGTCTGTACCCCTACAACTATCATGGCTGGCATAAAACAGGTTGTTTGCTTAGCTGATTTGGGAAGCATGCCTGGGTATCCAGCCTTGAGGCAAGAACCTGACCTTGGGTTTTGGGAAAAAAATATGGGTATTCAGCCTTGAGGCAAGAACCTGACCTTGGGTTTTGTAGCCAAAAAAATGAGTATTGGAATTTTTGCTTTGGTCTCACAATCAAGAGAAAAACTTGGCTTTGAGCCGTATGAAAAGGTGTCAAAATCAATCAGTCGACTACAGTACTGATAACACAGGTGGGTTCTGAAACTGTGGGGAAGAAGGGGGAGCCAAAAAATGTCCCACGTTACTTGTAATGAGAGACTAAGTTTGCATTTGATCTGAACATTTACAGAGATCATAACTCTTCAACAGCTTTCTTTAGTAGACTTACATGTTTAGGCTGTATTGTTCAACGAAATCTGTGTAATTGAAAGGGACTAATGCAATGCAAATACTCCTACGCAGACAGAAAATGGAAGTAATGTCAAATAAAAGCTGAGATGTCACAATGTGGGATTCTATGGTACCAAAACAAATAGCTTGGTTTGTAGAAGTTGAAAAGATTAAAACTCGGTAGTTAATTGTGGCATGTAAAGAGAAAGTGGAGAGTGAAAATTTCACTGTGGATGTGGAAACACTTGACTCTGAGAGCCTGCATGAAGCTGTTCCAAAGAAAGCAGTCTGCAGCATGATGGTATTGAACTTGAAAGGATTTCCAATTTTCCAGGGGAAGAAGCTTCCCCTGGAAGTATATTTTAAGTATAGTGTTTTGTAGGGATTTTCATTTTCTGAATAATCAGTGGTTTGTATATTGACATTTGCTGTGATAGAATGTTGGCAGACCTGTAATAACTGCTTCTGTTCCTGTCTTGTTTCTTACATTAATGCCTCACCATGCAACTCTGTTAGGCAGTAAGAAAGCTTTTGCTGTCTTTAAAATATTACTTAGTGTTTGTTTTTACTGATCATCTTTGCTATGACAGATAAAGAATAATATTGTACATTCTCAGAAAGCTTGTGTCAATCAGCAAAATATTTTTATTTATAAAATGGAGATAAAAAGAGAGTTAGAAAATAATATATTTGAGATTAACATTAGGATTAGTATGGTGATTTTTGGGAGAACAGGGTATTAGAAAAAGGGAGTTTGAGAATCCAAATCTCTTTAGTTCTGGGTGTCTTGTTTGATGCATGAAACAATTTTTTTTAAAATATTGATAAATCTTAACTCATCTGTTGTAGTTCTGTATAAGCATTGCACTTTAAATTGCAGCTTACATGTGCTTAATAT
Organism: Vidua chalybeata; assembly: GCF_026979565.1. Classification (NCBI taxonomy): domain Eukaryota; kingdom Metazoa; phylum Chordata; class Aves; order Passeriformes; family Viduidae; genus Vidua; species Vidua chalybeata. Next base: position 57,320,686 of record NC_071532.1, read on the forward strand.
CAACTCTTTATGTTATATTGCTATTCTCAGAATAAAACATTACTATGTTCAACTGTAGTAATGGTACTGTACATGGAAACTGTTTCAGGATCTGTGCTTCAAAGTTGACTTGGGCTCTTAGTTCAGAGGAAGCCTGCTCTGTGGTTGCTCTGCATAATTGTCCTTTCCCTTCCTGTTAAAGGAAGGGTCTATGGAAAGCTTGTTTATCTCTTTCATATATTTTACAAGATTTCTTCTTATCTTGCTTTTGTAAACAGTGCTGCTTTTCAGACAAGATGTTCAGAGCTGGTATCTGTGCAGTTTTTATCCAGCTGCTTATCAGTTCCACCTTAATGGGCTTATCACGTACTCCTTGGGGCTTACATGATAGTGAATCGAAAACTCAGTTTCTCTCCCCTATTTCTATGTCTTCTTTGCCATTTGCATTCTTTGTGTTTTCTTTTTTCCCCTAGTGCAATTGCTGAGGAAAATGGCCACACTAATACACCTCAGAAAGGACTATTACCTGAAGACATCAGTGTAGCTTCTGGGGTACTTGAGGCTGTCTCAAAATCTACTCCTTCACCCCAAGTAGCGCAGGTTTCAGAAGAGCAGAATATGGTGCCTACTCCAGCAAAGAAGTCAAGCAAGGCAAAACCACAAATAGATGTGAAAGCAGAGTTGGAGAAGAGACAAGGAGGAAAGCAACTGCTGAATTTGGTGGTAATAGGTAATATTGTTAAATTACATTTCTGACAAACATAAAGTTTAAAAACTGCGTTGTTTAAAGCTGGAAGTGATACAGGAGCAAAACTGTCCTCGCTCCAGGGAAGGGAATCTCATACTGTTTTCAGTTGCATCTGCATTTTTTGGAGGGAGTACATTCAGATGTCTTTGACTTGGACAGTGAGGTTGACTTAGTGTCCCTTTGAACGTACAGAACATGTTTGGTTTGGTTTCATTTTTGCAGTGTGTTCTTTTTAGCATGATTTTAGAGGTGCTCTATGGCTCTCATGCTAAGTGACTGTTCTAATAACCTGTCTTCCTGTGTCTCTGTCTCACAGGATTATGAAGTTCTATGGATTACAGAAGCATTATCAGCACATGTGATGTTTATATATTTAGAATATTTCTTGTGCTTTACCTAAATTGCATAAATGAATAAAATTGCTGTAATATTTATTTTCTTCCACAGGACATGTTGATGCAGGCAAAAGTACTTTAATGGGTCATTTGCTCTACCTTTTGGGAAATGTGAACAAAAGAACTATGCACAAATACGAACAGGAATCTAAAAAGGCTGGTAAAGCTTCATTTGCCTATGCATGGGTCTTGGATGAAACTGGTGAAGAAAGAGAAAGGTAGAAATACATTTTGATGGGAGTTACCTTTTTTCCGTGAAAGAACAGCATTTGTTAGAAAATATTAGTCTGATAAACCTGATAAAATAAGCATTGAAATGTCGGTTCATCACATGTGACTTACATTACTTTTAAAATAAAATCTACAAATTAATTAACAATTATATTTGTATGCTTTATAAAAGGCTATATAAAAGACCATTAATTTGAAATATGACATTTAAAATTGCATTTTTATATTGAAGGAGTGAGTTTTCTGAATTGGTGTTTTTGATTGATTCTATTTTCTCTTTGCAATGAGTTTTGTATTTGAAAAAAAACTCTCTGGAGTCATCTGTAAATGTTTGGGATTTTTGGGGACTTATTGTTGGGATTTTTTGGTGACTGGAAGTAGCATACTAAAAATATCTTCTACTACAAGATGTTTTGTCCCTTGAAAGTTCCTGTCTTGATTGTCTGTAAAGGGAGATGCAGATGACTAACCCAGATACAGACATGTGAATTGTAGGTGTTTGCATTTGGTGAGATGGATCCTATCCTGTGTGTCATGCAGAACATGTGGAGGTTAGCGAGATGTGGAACTGAGTCCAAGTGTGTTGTGATCCTTCCTTGGCAATCGGGAGTTCTGCCTGTGGACTTTGTAAATGTGTAACTGCGTCTCTGTAGTCCAATACCACCTATTTTTTTAAAAACTCAGCTATGTTTCTCTTACTTTGATACCTTTTTTTTAAGAATTAAATATCAAAAGTATAACTAGTAATGATTTAAATATGCAGTTCAATTTTCATATTTTTGCTGTGCTTGTTTGGATATGGTCTAAGGGTGCATGGTAGTACTGGGAATTCTGGGAATTTTTCTTCACAACTGGATTTACTAAATGGCAGCTTTAGAGGTCTGCTCTTCCAACATGCAGATGTCCCTATGGTGAAGGCTAAATCAATGAAAGATATGAAGGGTATAATTTCATGGTTGTATTTTTAATAGCTTGCTTTATATCTCTGAAGTTTTAAAGCAGTTTTAATAGTGCACTGCATATATGCTTTATTTAAGGGGAGTAACAATGGATGTGGGTATGACCAAATTCGAGACACCAACTAAAGTAATTACACTGATGGATGCTCCAGGCCACAAGGACTTCATTCCAAATATGATCACAGGAGCTGCACAGGTAAAGATGGTCTAAAATGCTTTTTCCAATATCAGTATTATTTGTAACTTCTTCTTAAATATTTTTTTTCTTTTAAAATCTAAAATGGAATGGAATGGAATTATTGATTGTGTTAACCTATCTTTGCATTTTCTAAACTTAAAAAAGAATGTGTTTGTTAAACATTAAAGGTAGTTGCTTTTTTTGATGCTAATGTTGGGGAGGAGGGTTTTATTTAAGTAACTTAACAGTAAGTTGCAGTTTGATAAAATCACTGGAGCTTTGAAAGCTATTCAAATGTGATATATGGCTACTCAATGAGTAGTTCTGTGAAAGTCACGTCGTAGGTTAAGATTTTAAGTGATTTTGAACTTGAAGAGAAAGGATTTATAGTTCAAGCAAAACACATTTTTCTGTTTTACAGTGTATTTTATAGGGGATGAGAAAACAGATAACAAAGTTTATACAGAATGCATTTATCTTGTCAAGAGGATATTTGCAGAGACTGCATGTCACTTGTTTTAGGAACAGTAGGTGAAGTCAATAGCATTGGACACTACCCATTGAAATCAGTATGGCACTTACCAGTCTCCTATAGATTATTATTTGTGGAAATAATACCTCAGAGATGGGGAAAAAATAATGTAGTTACATTATATAAAAGAGTGATTTATTTTTTTCGCTTATAGGTACCCTTCTTTAAATAATAAAAATGATTCTCCAAGGTAGAGATTTAATAGATTTTTTTTTTTCCAAAGCTAAGCTGTGTATAGATTTTTGCTTTGTCTGTGTCATAACTGTCTGAAATACGGGCTATATCTGAAGATCTTTGTTGAGTACTTGGATGAGTACTGCTAGTATGATTTTGGATAGAGAACTGCACTATAGGAAGACTGGTTTGTCCCAAGTTCTGCTTTAGCTCTGAAGCAGAGCCCGGGTGAGAATTCAGACCTTGTGACCCAGTGGTTAGGCTGTAGAATAGTCAGAAGTTTGCAAATTATGGTGTAGTGTTTATACAGCCATCTATATGGTGGAATATGTGTTGTAGTAGTTTTATGAGTTTTAAAATTAGAACTGAATCCTTGGTTTCAGAACAGTGGAAAATATTGAATCAGATGTGCTATTTTTTTACAATTGTTATTTAAATATATTTTTTTTTTATTTTGGGAGAAAAGTAACACAGGCAGAAGTATTAAGAGAAGAGTTGAAGTCCTCCAGCAATTGTATCAGTTCAGCAGAAGACAGGGGTGACCAAATGAAGCTTGGTATCTCTGTGTTCCAGCTCTCAGGGTGATGAGGGACTGGTCTGTTCTGGAGCTTGTTAAGGAATCGCTGAAACTTTGCAACTTTCTGTTGCCTATTAGAGTAGGCTCAATGCTGAATCAATGGCTGGAATTGGGAAAACCCTTTTTGTTGTGGAGAATGCTGTTAGGAGGTGAACCCCCAGCTGCTGTTATGCAAAATGCAAATCAGCCTTATCAAGGCCAGCATCTGGCCTTTGATACAATAAGTCCTTGAGGTACTGTTTTTATAGTTTAGAAAATGCAGGATGTCTTTTTGAAGGAGAAGTTCACTGCAATGTACTTCTGAGGCTGGGAGCTCTGAGGAAATTCATCAGTTATCCTTTTCCCATTCTCACACTCCTGCTATCTCTGAGCTGTGGGGATTTCATGCCTAGGATGAGGCCAGGGATGTTCAGAATCAGGACTCTCTTCCTTTTCCTGGAATTCTGAAGCATAAACATTTAAGGAAAGGGAAAAAGTACCACTTTTTCTCCTCAGTACTCTGAAATGGTCTCACACCTGCCTGTTGACACCACTACTCTTTGTTGTTCACTTCTGTTGCTGTCGCTTAGTACGTGATGGTGATCTAACTAGCAATTACTTACCAAAGCAGGAAAAGTACAAGAAATATTAGCAGCATTTAAGGCTAACAGCAAGATCTATGTTTTTCCCAGTGCTTACATGCTGACTTTTGTGCAGTGCTGTAGACTGTTTGCACTTAATGCTTTGGCAGAGGGTTTGTCTAGGTGATGAAATAGGCTACTTTGTTTTTTGCCATCTTGTGATGTTGGTATGCTCCAGTGTGTTGAGTGGACTGTGAAGCATTCACATCCAACATACAGTCGACAGTACAGTACAACTAGTTGTCCCAGTTGTATAGTGTGGTGATTTGTTTGTAATTTTTGCAGCTTCTCGCTAAGAAGGTGTACAGACTGAGGCAGAGAGAGCTGGACATTGTGCTCATACATTGTGTTCTAAAGCTTCTGAGTATAGGCTGCTTTTGTTTAGATCTGGATAGATTGAAGGGGACAGGTTCCCCAAACCAGCAATTGTCCTTTGTTTAACCAGGAGGTGCTGGTTTATGACATAATGCCATAATATCTCACCAAAGTGGGTATGGTACAGATGGGACTGAGAAATTTCTGTTACATTTGGAGCACATCAGGATTCCTTCTGTGTGAAGTACATTTTGTGTGAAATGTTACTGACTGAGGTATTTACCCAGATTATTTCCACCTCTTAACCACTTTTTAAAAACTATTTTTAATTTGTTTTTATTTATAATGTAGGCTGATGTGGCAATTTTGGTTGTGGATGCCAGCAGAGGAGAGTTTGAGGCAGGGTTTGAGACGGGTGGACAAACTCGAGAACATGGATTATTAGTGCGCTCTCTTGGAGTGACACAGTTGGCTGTTGCAGTTAACAAAATGGACCAGGTACACATTTAGTTTCTTCATTTAAGTCAAGGGTTTCTGTCTAGATTTGTAGATATTAAGGATCAGTATTGTGAAAGTTATAGTAAAGCACTGCTCTTAGCTTTCCAACTCTGTCCCTTATGTTTAGACTTTACGATGCTGTTCTTTTTATTTATGGGTGTGTTTTCAGAGTACACAGAAGGTTAATTTTTGTGCTAAAATGAGTATGGGTCCCAAATTTTGTGGAAATTTGACATAACAGTTGATCTCAGTGGAATCTGTAAGATCATCTTGGTGGTCATTTAGGTCAAGACCTCAATAGTTTTATTTAAATGTGTAAAGTGTGTTAAAGATTACTATTTATGTTTTAAATTACTACTGTAGTGACTATATCTTGCTGAATCTGAATTTTGTGTAAACTTAAAAAAAAAGTTACTGTTAAAATTAAAAGGGCTTGCAATTTTAGTGGTGTTTGTGATCAGCAATTGCTAATGTGTATGCTCTTATATATTCAAGTATGAATGCACCTGGAAATCTCATGTTTATAAATATACATCTGTTTCTACTACAGAATTGATGACATGCAGCTGTATGTTCAAGTCATGGTTAAAAATCTATCATTTTATTATCATATCCTAATCTGTGTTTTATTTTAGGTCAATTGGCAACAGGAAAGATTTCAGGAAATTACAAGTAAGCTCGGCCAATTTCTTAAGCAAGCTGGCTTTAAGGTAATATATTTGTGAGGGCTTTGTTGCTTTGTTCAAGCATTTGGGTGGGATGAGCTTTTTCTAAAGTCAGGTTATTTTGTGTCACTTTCCTGCTACTGCTACATGCACATAATGTAGCAGATGCCTTTTCTTCCTGGTAGGGTGACATTGAGTCCTGCATAAGGGTAGTCAGTTCTTTAATACCCTTTGTGTCATCATCTTTGTTTAGGTCTGTTGAGACTTTGGGGTACTCAGATCACTTGTAGTTTCTTGGGATTGTTGTCTACAAAGCAGAAGAGACCAAGAATTGTCTATTTTAATGTTCAGGATTACATGAATGACAGTAGAGTGTTTTATACTGGAGCAGGTATCAGTGTGGATTATGAGCTCATGAGAACTCTCCTCTCATGTTTTCTAAGTTCCAGCTACTATTCATTTATACTGGCTGTCGTCTTCCTGCAATCCCTATGCATAAAGTAGCAATTCAAACCAAAGTTTTCCTGTCAAACATGGAGGAGTTTATTACCTAAACTCAGTTTCTAGTTGTCATATTTAATCATCTCCAACTCTTTGCTGGAGCAGAGTGATCAGGCAAGAGGTAACCACAAAGGAATCCACTGATAATCAGCCTTCTCCAGGAGAAATACAAATTTGACAGCTATTCTTTTAAAGTTTAGATGCATAACATTCAAAAAATGCACCTCTTGCTTCTGCTAGGAGATTCTGTTGTTCATGTATGCTTCACATCCGTTTGTTTTCTTCATTAGGAATCAGATGTGGCTTATATCCCAACAAGTGGCCTTGGTGGTGAAAATCTAGTCACAAGGGGTCAGTCAAGTGACCTTACACAATGGTATAAAGGAAAGTGTTTGTTGGAGCAAATTGGTAAGTGCAATGTTCCTCATTTAAAATAACACCTCTTAGTCCTGTGTGTGTTAAAACTTCTATTTTGGGGAAAAAATGAGACAAAGTCAATGGAATGCAACATAATTAATTTCTCTAACAGAGAAGTTGCTGAGATAGTTATTACATACAGACATTCTAAAAGATCTTACCAATTTATTTGCAGATTCTTTCAAGCCACCACAGAGATCAGTGGATAAACCATTTAGACTGTGTGTTGCTGATGTTTTTAAAGGTTGGTTGTTTTTATAATGTTTTTACCATCATTTCACTGATATTTAACACAAGTGTTAAAAATTGCTCTCAAAATAAGACTTAAAGTTGGAACTTCATGTGTAGTCCTAGACCAGAATAGGACATTTTCAAGTTCTATTCCTTGCCAAATTTTAAATAGTACTGCTGAAGGTGAAACACCCTGGAAAAGGAATGGAAGAAACTAATCTGCATGACCAATTATTTGTCTGTGTAATGAGTTCATGGTTCTGTGGGACAGAATTTGGGACTTGCCCAAACTGGTTCTGCTGGACTAAATCAATATTTCTCAAACTTTTTATGAGTGTGGCTTTGGGCTCTTTTGCTTTCCAGTCCTAGATTTTAAACAAGTTTGTCTTGTTCCTTTTCTGTTCATTGTTGTAGATGTGAATAATGATATGTTCCTTAATTTTTGTATAAAAATTTGGGCAGATGAGGTGGAAGAAAATAGTGGTGGTGGTGAGACTGTTACAACCAGCCAAGGATTTAAGGCAGTGAGCTATTCCCTAGCATTAATAAAGATAGGAACAGCAAGAACTATAACCAGTTCTTACTTTGATTGTCTGGTGAAAATAGAGTGCCTTGAGCCTGTAAGATTTTCATGGTAAGCTTGATTTTTTTTCCATTTAGTCATTTACAATTGCAAGTAACTTAGAAGAAATAAGGCTTCTAGACTCAGCGCATTTGAAACATTCTGTAGGTCCCTTGAGAAACATTGCAAACCAAATGACAGCATGATTTTAACTGTTGTAAATATTTGTAATCAAATATGATTATTGAAATTCATATTTTAAGAAATTTTGCTTTCTATTTAGATGTTTCTAGGGGAAGTACAAAAAATCAGATTGAAATACTGATTGTAAGTAGTATAAGCCTGGAAATACCAGGTTGTGCAATTTTCATGTGGGCCTTTGAGAAAACACTAGATATTGTGCATGCTGATTTAACTGAAGCCATAATGCTAAATATTGAAGAGTTGCATAGGAAATTACCCTAGTGTGATATCACTGGTTTTGCCATCTATGCCATCTCTGTGTTTATTTTTATCTCTTTATTTTCATGAGCTGTGGGAGAATGTGTTAGGATTATTGATTGAGATCTTTCAAAATAATATATCACAGCTTTTCAGCTGCAATAATAATTTTTGGGTTGAGCAAAGTTTCACAAAATGAGCAGTTTTGACTACATCTATTTTGCTAAAGTATGCAAAAAATAATGACTTTGGAAGGGACTCAATTTACATATAGAGGGTTTATCACTAAATGCGGCCTTTTAGGTGTTTTTGTAGACTATTTTTTCTTACGTTATGATCTCAAAACTTAATCAACTTTGATGCCACCAGAGGAAGTAGGTGCAGATACAAGTACATGAAGCAACAGTTGTTCTCAGCTCTGTTCCAGTACCTGTGCATGCTCAGGAGGAACTGTCCATAGAAATGTGTAAAAAGTGAGAGTGCTGAGTGTACTCCTATATAGTTTGGAAAACCCCTTTCTCTATTAAGGCTGCTCACATATATGATTCACCTGCCTCAGCCAGCTTTTAGCTGTTATCCTCCACAGTCCTTCTAATATTCATTCTCTCCAGGCCAGCTATACTATCTCTTGATCTGAGAGGTCCCTGTAAATCCCTTTGCTGCTGCATCAGTCCCCACCTACCATATTATAATTCTGTCTAGGTTATGACTGTTATGACCCTAAAATGCCTTGTCCACCAACCAAATCCTAAGTACAAACAAGATGTTCTGGCAGAACCCAAATACCATGATGCACAGAAATTGGGCCATTTTTTATGCCCTGATTCTGTCCCCCACTGTCCATTTTGCACTTGAACTGATTTCAGGGGGAACTGAAGGAACTTCAGCCTTTTAAGAAAGCAATCAGCATGGGAGTTGGTGAAGCTTCAAAGACCACATTGGTTTACCAAGCCAAACCAGGTGATGATGTGAACAAAAGATAAATGGTTCTTGATTGTGCTTGGGAGTGGTTGAGAACCTGGAATGAGGTTATATTTTTGGTTGCCACAAGTGCTTGCAAAGCCAACTTCAGGTTGTTTTGTGTACTGTATTGAGGTGGTGTCTGTAACATGACTTGTGTATTCTTTTTCTAGCCAGTACCAGCTTTGACAGTTTTCTGTTTGACATTTGATGTCATCTATTAATTATCTGTGTTTCATCTCATTTGCTGGAATGAATAGAGGAAAATTAGCATGCAGGCATACTGGTAATATTTTTCCAATAGAAAGATTCATTACACAAAAGCATTCATCAGTATCTGTGGTGAATGCAAAGAGCAAGTCAGTAGTAAGTGACCTCAGAATTTGAGATCAACTTGTTCTTTTAAATTCAGCTTTTAATTAGAGTCACAAAATACTAAGATGCTTGCTTATATTGCTGAATTCTGATGTTCAGCAAAAGATTATTTGTTGCTTGTATGGATACTGAAAATGTCATTGTAGAATCAGTTCAGAGAGTTGTTTTTAAACACACCTGCAAACACATGCTAAGAAGATGAGGCATTTGTTAAGGTGTATGTGCATAAATGTCCATGTGTAGCATATCTGTGGAAAATAACTGGCATATAATTCAAATGATGAACAGACTGTTAGGACATCGAAGATGAAAACTTTGCAGATCTTTTATTCAGAAATACTTAAATTTAGCCAATTATAACAGTTTCTCATATTTATTACTATATTAAATAGTACTGAATCATTCTTTGACTTTTCCAGGAGTAAAAGTAATATACAGACAGAGTGTGTAGGATTCTGACTCAGTTAAACAGTAAATGGCATAGGAATTTGCACCTGTATGCATGAGAATTATTATGAGAAGTCTGTCATATTCCTTTTATCTGTAATTATAGTGAGAAAGTGCTGAATTAAATAATATTGCTAGAAATTAAGGGGTTTAGTCTAATACTGAAAAAACTAAAAAATACTTCTTTATGTACCTACATTTGTTTAAAGAAGAATATTTCTTGCTTAGTTCTGAAAAACATAAGATCTAGAGGTTTTGAATTTAATGTTTCATTTTCATTATGATGCACAGCTGGCTAACTTGCAAGTACTGAACACTCTGCTGAGAAGGGAAAAAAAATCTTCATTATATTAAAAACTTGTCTAGGCATTGCTGAAGGATTAACTTCTGATGGGAAACTGACTATATTATGAAGTCTTTTGAAATTGTTGCTGTGTTTATTGCAGACCAAGGTTCAGGATTTTGTGTGACTGGTAAAATAGAAGCAGGCTATATTCAGGTTGGAGAACGACTTCTGGCAATGCCTCCCAATGAAACTTGCACTGCAAAAGGTACAGTCTTCAGAAGCGTGTTTACTTTCAGGTCAATACTGGGCTAGAAACAGTTACTGAAATGGTAACAGACTGTCAAACTGATACTAACTGTCAAACATAAATTGTGAAAGCATAAAACGAATTTCTTTAGATGTGACTGTGTCTGTATAAATATGTCTGTGAAGAGTATGTGAAATCTTGCATGCTTTTTTTTACCCTATCAGATAATCCAAATGTTATAGCCTTGTGGCTTTAGACATTGCTTTATGAAGAGCCTGTAAAAACATTTGAGTTCCAGCAATGTCTATAAAGATATTCAGTACAGGAATCATTAGTATTCAGCTTTACTGTGGAGTGTTTCTGCTGTTAGGAAGTGTGAGGATGTTGAACAAGCTTTAGAAATTAATCTTATTAATTGGTTGTGAAAAAGCTTGAGAATAAAGTCATCACTCCTGTTTGATGTTGTAAGATTTGTCACTGATCCTTTCATAGTATCAAACTTTCAGGATATAGTTGTCTTGAACAGCTAGAAAATAGAAGAAAATTTGATTTAAATTTCAATGTATTTGATTTCTGGAAAGAAATAGCTAGACATTAAGTGCTTAGCTGTTTCCTAATTAAGCTTGCTGTCTTTGTACTGCAGAGTTGGTTTTGCTTCATATTCAAATAGAAAGATAAAATTACGATTTTCCTACATTGGCCAGTGAATAAAAAATTGAGTCCTTGAGATATGAATAGGTTTTTGTATCTAAGTATTTATCCTGAATACAGCAATGTGTTGGTTTGGTTGTCTGTTCTGTTCCAAACCCAGCTTGTTCAATGCTAATTTGGGAAGCTCTTCAGTCTATCAATTTACACAGTTCTATGCACATTATTCACATGCACAGGAATGTTACAAAAATGTGGATAAATTTGGGTAGCAGACCACTGTAGTCACTTCTCTGTGTGGGGAGTGGAGGAAGTACCATGGAAACAGATGTATTTTGTCTGAGTATCTCCTGCAGCACAATTCTATGGTTTTTCTTTTGTACTGCCTCTCCTATGACTGAAATGCAAATGAAGGTTGGGCATATAAGTTAGACATATAAGCATATTAAGCATTTACTATTTATATTCAATATAAACAAGTCATAATTCAATTTAACATATGGTATTTACTTAAGGTAGTGTGCACATTAGGATTCGAGATGTTCATTTCAAGAGGCCGAATTTCTTTCATTCTGTGATAATGACAGATATATCAATAATTATCAGCACTGCTTAAAAAATTATACTTAACGTGATTATACTTCAATCATGCTTTCTGGCATGTTTTTGGCAAGTGGTTTTGGGAACAAATCTGCAAGTCAAGACGTACAATCTGCAGCAAAATAGAACTAGATCCTATAAATATATGCAGTATTTCTAAAAAACCAGGATTTTTCTTTCTCTCAGTGTCCACCAGAAACCTCAGGATGTTCAATCAGAGCTAAATAGTCTTGCCCTCATCCATCAGGCAGGTAGTCTTTTAAAGAAATTAAAATACATTAAAATCAGAATGAAATTGCACATAAAGGTGCTTTCTAATAGACATGATGTTGCGAACGGAAGGCTTCAGTTACGCTTTTTTATGAAAGAGTCAGCAAACCCACTCAAGGTAAATGAAAGTTGACACAGTACCATTAAAGTATATGAAAGATGCGGTCTAGGGTGTGCGTGTGCCTCAAAGGATGGGTGGGGCAGATATGGAGATATTAGTACTACAGCGTTTTCAGGATTGCGTCATCTGTGCTGGTGACAAGGGCCAGGTCCCCTCCTCTGGCTCGAATAAGGCCATGTTATGGTGCAGGGTGTGGTGAGAGAGAATAGTGAATCCTCACCAAGGGGAAAGAAAAGCTTCCTCAGTCTTCTCAGTTAAAAAGCTTTTACTCTCAACCCATTCATACTGAAAATTGATGAGTAATGGTTGATGAAGCACAAATGGCCCAAACAGAGCTGTTTGTTTGTAGCTCAGAACCTAGGTACTTCACTGTGAGGTTCTGTTCTTACTCATTTCCAGGAATCACACTGCACGATGAACCAGTTGATTGGGCTGCAGCAGGAGATCACGTTAGTCTCACTTTGACCGGCATGGATATCATCAAAATCAAGTGAGCAAAACTGGGTTTCAGTCTAAGTAACGGTTTGTTTTTAATGAAAAGCTGTATAACTATTATACTGGGCTATATTACAGCGGTTTACTTGAAGAATGATGTGGCTACCAGGATATTTAAAACCAAAGTGATGCATATCACCTGGCTTGCATGTACAAACGTTGGAAACATCTGCTGCATGTGCAACGGCAGCCTCAGAAGAATACTGTCAGTTTCCATCCTTTGTCCTAGTGCTGACACCAGTAACCTTCCAAGCCATTTTCTTTTAGACTACCCCTTGGACATTTTAATTGCCAAATAAATGAAACCCATGTTGCTAAATAAAACAAAATTTTTAAAGAACTTCTCAAATTATCAATTATTCTAACAGGACACATGCAAACAACTGTCATTTTGTACTAAGTTAATCTGTAAAAGTGGAATTGATGTTTCTTCAACACATTTAGCTACTTGTAAGATTTATTTTCCTAAATGTTTTACTAAGGGGTGGTCTTAATAGTGAGGTGCAGCAAATCTCTTCTTGTCTTTCCCAGTCTGTAGGATTCATGCTAAGCATTAGCCTCAAGCTTTTAAGTGGCAGTTGTTGTTCAGGCCAGATAATTGGATCCACAATTTGTTCACCTTTTTTACATTTCAGTTGGACTTGAGACAGCAAACTTTCAAGCTACTCTTTGAAAATCTCCTTGCATTGATAGTTTTTCAAATCTATGCTCTGATTTAAGGGAAAAGTACAGGTATTCTCTGTTGGCCATTTCATAGTGGGGTGGGATTCTGAGTGGTGAAAGGTTGAGGGAAGTCTTGTTCTAGTTGATGAATGAAGTCTGAATTTGTTACCTTGATGTCATTCGTCTTTTGGAGATATGTTAGGGTCGTCAAAAAAAGTTATGAATTTTCAAGTCCTCTTGATATTGATGAAATTTTATGTATATGTTTAATCATGCTGTTTTTTCTCTTCCGTCATGTTTACCTGTGTGGGATTAATTTTCCTTTCATTTCCGATGGCTAAAACTAGCCCCTGTGAAAAAGCTATGTCTAGTCTACTTACCAACTTGTAACAAGCAGCAGCTTTCTTGTGATTCCAAGTAGAATTTTTTTGAAAATGAGTGTTGCTGAAATCTCAGGTTTTGAATTGTGATCATGATGTCCCCTTATTATCCAGAAAATACTTGAGCCACAGGCAGCAGTACTGCAATTTTGGGCACCCTGCAGTATTTTATGCTGTTGAACGGAAACCCTGAATCTCTGAATGAAAGTCTAATTCTTAAAAATATCTACGCACAGGAAACAATGACATTTTCAGAAACTGATTAGCAATGGACGTAATTGTTCACTGAACTAGACAGAGCCCTTCATGCATACACACAAAATAAGGTAGACATTGTCTAGGAACGCATTTTGTTACAGGCTTCAGTATAGTGTTCCTGGATATCCACACACCTACACCCCTGCACCACCCTTCTTATATTAAAGTAGTGTTGCTTTTCCTTTGCTTGTCTTAATCACTGCCCTAGAAAAGGAAAATTATTTAACACTTCTATGTCAAGAGATATCTGTTTGATTTTTTTTGTTTTTTGTTTTTTGTTCTCTTTTCTAGTGTGGGCTGTGTATTTTGTGATCCCAAGGAACCCATAAAAGTTTGCACTCGGTTCAGAGCTCGGGTTCTCATCTTCAATATTGAGGTTCCAATCACTAAAGGATTTCCTGTAAGTCTCTGTGAAAACTGTGTTCATGGCAGGTTGCTCAGAGCTTTTCCTCTCTATGTTTGACCTCCTGAATACAAGATACAGTCAGAATCCAGAAGTGGTTCTGTCTCTCCAGAGGAAACAGATTCTTCTGTAATTTGAAGAGGATACTGTACCTGTTTATTCTTACTGGCTTTTGATACATAGCTGAGCCATTTCAGAGAATGTGAGTTCCACCACAGCTAGGCTTTAGAAGCTTGCATCTTGTGGAAATACAAAGATGCACTTAAGTGTAAGATACCTTTTAAGATACTTTTTAAAATAAATAAAATACCAGTTCATGCTACAGAACTGCACTGAGGTGGCAAAAGCAAAACACTGAAGGATGAAAAATGTATTTATGGTGACATAAAATATGGCCTTTGTGTCATACCAGTTGTGATCACAAAGTTTAGAAACTAGGAACAGTTACTGGATGTGAGGCACACACTCCTGTGAGAGAAGTTTTACAAGTATTTGTTTTTAAAAAATCAGTCTTAAAGCAAGCTGCTGTTTTCAGCTATTAATACCTAGGATTGCTGGTTATTATAGGATGTTTAATAACTGCAAAAATATTTTCAGGTGCTTTTACACTATCAAACAGTAAGTGAACCTGCTACTATTACAAGACTGTTGAGTGTTCTGCACAAAAGTACTGGTGAAGTGACAAAGAAAAAACCTAAGTAAGTGTTATGAATAGTTAATAATTACTCAAGAAATGGGTTGATGTTTAATACACAGTATATCAAACAGGTTCTACTATTAATCAATTGTATGTTATAAGAATATGCTTTTATTGTTTTAGTTGGTTTCATGTTTGGATTTCAATGTGCTTTGCAAACTGAAAAATCTCCTGCCCTCTTGATAACTGCAGAGCACCTGAGAAGTACAGTGATTTAGTTCTAAGGTCACTTGCATAATTGGGAATGAATCCTAGATCAGCAGCTCTTAACTTAAAGGAGATTTTTTCTTCCTCTCTTTTTTTTTTTTTTTTTTTTTTTTTTTTTTGAAACAGTATTTCTTCTTTGACTGTTCAAGCATGGGATCCTTATATAATTCTGGAGATGGCTAACTGCCTAAAACACACTTGACTAGACAATGTGTCAGTGCAAAAGAAATTTAGGGAATCTTCCCATACAACTACAGTAACAGCCCTTTAGTTATTTAAAATAATATTTTTAAATTAATATAGAAATGCTATTTGAGACATACAACATTTTCAGAATAATCCTTTTCCAGAAATTTCATGGCTGAAACTGTTGCAGACTTCTACAAAGTAATGAATGGGCTCTTTAGTTGTGGGGTTGAAACAAGACTTGATTTCAACTTGACATGAAAAAACAGGTGTTAATGAGATAATTAGCTTCAAAAACAATTTGTTAAATGCTGTGATAAGTGCCAAGAAGTTTTTGAAGAAAACTTAGATGCCTTATTAAAATGTATACTCCAAGCAAATGAGTTTTCAGTCTCATGGCTTGGGTTATACTTGAAATCAAGTTTGATAATTGTACTCTAGACTTTCTAAAATAATTTTTCCCGTTTGTTCATTGTTCTTTTCTTCATTGATCCGTGCATACATTTCTAATAGAGTTTTCTGCTTTTTTACCTGCAGGTTCTTGGCTAAAGGCCAGAATGCTCTAATAGAACTACAAACTCAAAGACCTGTTGCTCTAGAGTTGTACAAAGATTTTAAAGAGCTGGGGAGATTTATGTTACGCTACAGTGGTTCCACTATTGCTGCAGGAGTTGTTACAGAGGTATGACATTTTTGTAATAGACTTTCTGTACTGCAGAGGACCTGTTTTACACCCTCTAGCCCAAAGAGTGATTTTTTTTCTGCTAAAAAAGAGACAGTGCTGCAGGAAGATGTGAGGAAATCTTGTAATGATTCTGTTTAATTTGTTAGCAGTAAAAATTACTGTGTTTAGAATTTCCCCTCTTTCCCGTTGAGTTGAAATACATCAGTCTCTTGAAATCTGTCTGTATGAATATACTGGAAGCAATTTCTAAATAAGAAGTGTTGGCCAACCTTTGTCTAGGTTGGGTCCAACATATTTTTCTGTTATAGCTAAAGACAATTGTACATTTGATTCTTACTGATGCCAAAAACCATTTTCTGATCCTCTGCGAGAGGAAGCAAAGACTGTGGGGCCAAACATAAATGTTCTATCTTCTACTAGAAGCAAAAAATGTGAATGTCCCTCTATCTGTCCCTTTAAGAAATCTTGTGCATTAACCAAGTTCTGGTACTGAGAACTTAAGCCTGAGTCATTTAATGTCAAAACTTAGAATTTGAGCATGAGCATTTCTGGTTTCTCCTTGTATGCGTATGAATGATGTGCTAGGTCAGTCAGAGGCCTTATGGATGTATAATGCTCCTAAAAATCTGTCTGGTCTTAAATAAGATCCATAAATAGGATGGATTGAACATATTTTTCATTAAATTTGAGATGACTGGGATTCTATTTAGATCTGCAATATTTAGAGCTAGATCAATGTTTGTAGAATTGAGACTAAATAAACTCTTTGATATGTTATTTGGGAATTGCTATTTTTGTACTTGTTTTCTTGTTCCGAGAATTTAAGTGGAAAAGGAATTATTTTTTCCACGACTATATAATACAGAAAAACACTGAGATCATTTTACACTCGGTACTTAATTTTTCACCATAGGGTTTTTTCCGTTTGCTTGTATTTTTAGATTAAAGAATGACAGTGGTGACAGAATTTCCACCGTCCAAGCAAAACTCAATCAGATATCCAAACTTCTATGTAAGAATCCAGTTATTTCAGTTGAAGGAACAAGTGCAATTAACTGGGGAGAAGATGGTGGTGACAAAAGTCGAATTGTGTGAGACATCTGGGGATCCCTTCATCAGTCTCTCCTGCTGCAGAACAAGATGCCAACTGACAAGGAACTGCAAGTGTTGGACTTCTTGATCTCAAGAATCTCATGAGTTTCTCCATGTGGAACTTAGCCCTTAGAGAAGTTGATGGAAAAATATTAGAAAGCTGAATTAGAGAAAAAGACGATGAATTATCATGAAACAAACTCCTTACTTCCAGACATAAATTGTTTACATATTTTCTTTGATTGCTTTTTTGCTGCACATTAATTCAGTAACTTTATTGGTCTAAAATATTTTTAGGTTTGAGTTGAATGCATATTCAGGGAAAAAAAAAAACTATTTACCTTGTTTTCAAGAGAATGGCATGTAGTATTATCATGGGATTGTTTTCCCTGTCCCAAAATTTATTTAAGAAAAAAGAAATTTTCTTTTGCTGTGTAGTAGAAGCTGTGCCAACTTTGGCTAATTTTATTTTTTAAACAGTAAGAATAATAAAATTAATTTGTCTGAGCATTTTTGTCTCCCTCATCTTTTGTTACTTAAACACTCCTAAATTGTGTTAAATCATTCTTTACTTACCATAACTGAGAAGTTTCAGAGTAAATTTATGACTTAAAATGCGAAACTGGCATCTAACTTGGCTTTCTGAAGAAATAATTTCAGTTTTTCCCATGTTACTCAGTGCAGCCACTTCACATACACATCTCTTTCATCCAGACTTAGGGCTCTTTTGAACAAAGGCTGACAGTTTAATCTTGCGGTGTCTGCTAAAGCCTAATTGTGCTGACTTACGCCTGTAAGTCCTTCCTGCTTTTCAGTAATGGGGCAGATGAAACCTCCCAGCTGAAAAGAGGGTCCTTCTGCCACCTCCAGCTCAGGACAGACACATTTTACTACAACTTGGAAGTTATGTTGGTAGGAATTTTGAGATGACCTCAGGTATTTCAGGACCTGTATGTGAGTGCAGAGTGGAGACAATTCACCTTTGCCCCGAGTTAGTAGTGGCAGGAGCTGAAGCACTCGCTCCAGAGCATCAGTCTAGGGGATTAACCGAAGTAAAGCTGTGTCCAGAGTAGTGAAGAACACAAAAATGCTATAGTTCTTATTTAGTTCACAGTTCTGTATGGTCTGTACCTACTCTTCCCACATAATTTTTTTTGGTAGATAACTTTTTTTGCCCTTAGGTACTTTAGCCCAAATTCAGCAGCTACCTGCACTTGACCACATAGTTGAATTGTACTGTTGACCACATAATTGAATTGTACTGTTGAATTGTACTGTACAATCAGCAATGCTTTATGTAGAAATGACTTCTGTAAAAGCTTATGAATCTGAAATACCTGCAAACTGTTACTGCCAAGTTTATGAATTACCACTATTTCTTTTGTCTTTTTATAGACCAAAAATTGCACTTCAATATTTATCAGTTTCAACATGCCACTGTGAAGGTTTAGGTACCCTTGTTGGATTCCAGAGATTTTATACTGTCAATCTCCTGCATTGAACCGGTTCCACTTGAGCTTGCCTTCAAACTTTGAAAATGTTTAGGTTGCCCTTGAGTCAGGGAGCAGTTACAGTCTTCAGTTCTAAGATTTGCATAAATTCCTTACTGTTTATGGACAAGGGTGAACCTCTGATAACTCTTCTCACACATGTTTGGATTAAATTTTGAGGCTCACTTTTCTGTGATGACTGGAAAGCTACTGCACGCTTTCCCAGTTTGCAGCTTGGGAGAAGAAGAGGTATTACATAATCCAGTTGCAACGTGACTGCACTACCTTTCAACACAGATTTGAACTCTGCTCAGAGGTGCCACTTGGTTGAAGCATAAATGATCTGTTGTTGTGCAATAGAAGCATATCACCTTTTTTCAATCAAAATATGACTGCATGTTGATCTGTGTGAAACTTGGTGGCTTGCCAATTGTCTAGGATGCAAAACCTTCTTAAACTCCTGACCGAGATATTCACAATCTCCTGGTGAGAACATACTGGGTGTAGTGTTTTGAATATCTCTGGAGAGCAAGGAGGTGGCATGCAATCTTAAAACAATTTGATAATCCTCAGCATTGTCTTGGAGAAAATGTCTTTTACACGGCTCTTACCGGGCAGTTTAGGTTCTTGGGAAGTTAATGGAAAAACTAACAGGCTTCTCTGTAGTAAGGTGTCTTCCGCTGGAATATCTATGGAAGGGAAAGCATGACAGCCAGTGTCTTGCTTTTTTTGGGAGAAAAAAACCTGGTGAATTTCTGACACCAGCCAGGTAGGCTTGTGCTTCTCAGCTGTTTGAATTGAGGGGTCACTCAGCTGTTTGTATTGTTTGATGTTTGGCGATATTGGTGGAAAAGAGTTTCTTAGTGCTTAAAATCTTTTGTTTTTTAGGTGCATTGGTTTTGGGGATACAAGGAAAAGTATTGATAGAACAGTGAACATGAGCTGCAGACATGCTGGTCTTAAGTGTCTTTTGTCTGCTGACACTTAGAAGCAGCTTCCTGGCCAGATGTTTGAGTGTTGAATTATTTTGTTTAGTTGTTGCAAAATATCTTCAAACTGTAACTTCAAAACTGATACAGGTAGAAATTCCCCTGTCAAACCATTCTTTTTCTCCCTTTTTTTTTCAGTACTTCATTTCCTACAGACAGAGAAAAGCTGGTTTCCAGCAACTGTGCTGTTCTTCCCTCTTTGCTTCAACTCCTAGAAAAGAACCAAGTGTTACAGTAATACTAATTTTTTCCCTTTGCTCTTTCCTGCTGTTTTTGCCAGGGTTCGTTCCCACTTGTAAACAAGTGGTGCAGGGAAGACGGAGAGATGGGGGAGGAGTTCGGACTCACTGTGCAAATACCTACAGACATACTAATCTAAATTGATGCCTCGTTGAAAAAAATCACAGGTGAAGTAAGCAGCCAACAATGGCTCATTCAAAGGCTCTCTTAGTGCTGGAAAATTTTATAGGTGGCAAATTTGTTCCTTGTTCCTCCTACATAGACTCCTATAATCCATCCACCGGAGATGTCTATTGCAGGGTTCCAGACAGTGGCAAGGAAGAGGTGAGTACTATCCACATGTACAAAAAAGTGAAAAATGTTAAATGCATGTAACTAACCTTTTGAGTGAGAGAAGATGGAAGTGAGAGAACAGAAAAATGATGACTTCAATGCTAAAACAAGTAAATTCTTGATTATATTATAGTATTGTGTGATGCACTGCTGTGGCAGCAAATGCTGCAATTTTTTTTATATTTTGCTATTAGAAAGTTATGGTGTTCTAAGCTGGTATGAATCAGTAAAGCTTCAGTAATTTGTGTGGAGCTCCTTCAGCTCACATGGTAGGAGATGCCTTATGCATAAGTTCACAATAACACCCAGACAGGCTGTAAATATAAACAATCTGTGAGAACAGTGTTTATTGATCTCTTCTGTAAATAAATTTAGAGACACCATATGCAACTGTGTTCTCCCTTAGTGTCTTGAAGATTTGCACTTTTCATTTAAAAGGGTTTTTGGCTTGATGTCTCTTCTCTGAAGATGGTAAAAAGCTTTCAGACCTCTCTGATTTTGATATTAGCAGTTGGATATTCAGTGGCTGTGATGAATGTGTTTCCTTATAACCTACCCTCTCCTCTGCATCCATAGGGTTTCTTGTGCTCTCTACTGGGGTGAATGTTTCCTGGAACATTGTACGTATTCAGATGTGGATAGGCAATGATGTTCATCAGGGGAACTGCAGTTTCATTGATGCTGCTTTATAGGGGACCTACAAGTCTGTGTCCAAAATTGTTTCAAACTTACTGAAGTGGAAAGTGACTGGACAGGCTTGGATAGCACAGAGGGCTTGGAAAATATTGTCAAATAGCAGACAGCATTTTGAAAATGTTTTTTAAAACAGACTGCTACAGTGCGTAACTGTTCCCTTTGCTTGCATTTCAGCCTTATTGACAGCTTCTCTCAGCAGAAACCTTTGCACTCTAATTTCACCGGGGTAAATATTTGTTAGATGCTGATGACCAAGGGTTAAAGAGTAACAGATTGGGTTTGTTGGAATACATCTGTGTAAGTTCATTCCAATCCTAATTATGCCTGAAAAGTTTGCTCTTTGATGTGCAGGTGCAAATCTTCCTGTCCATTCATTTGCAAAATCATTAAAACCAGAAAAATCTGAGAACGCCAGAGGCTGCTATCCACTCTAGAGATATAGTTGAAGTGTCCTAAGAGCAATGCTTTTCTCTTTCAGCTTTCTCAGTCAGTGCTTGTATGTAGCAATGGGAACACAGTTTAAAGACCTGTAAATTTGATGAGTGCTTTAGTCCTGCCTTCAGGCAACTATGCAAGAAGGTTGTGCTCTGCAGAGCTGGCATCCGCTGCTGACTGATGGAATATGCTGGAGAAAATGCAATCTCATACTACTTTAGGTTATCTAGAGATACCAAATAAGCATGTAGACCAGAGTTCAGCAAAGGACTCAGGGTGCTGTTTTCTAGCAAGGCTCAATGTCCAGTTGCATATTATCTTGGTAAATTTTACTGGGAAGTTAAGTGAAACAAGGGGAGACAGTGAGTTTGTTGCTGACCCTGGAGTTTAACAGCAGGTCAGCTGCTGTGGCCATTTTAGCCACTTTCTGCCAAAAACACGGAGGAGGTTTGTTTGTTCCTAGGAGTTAGTTTGTTTCCCAGCTAGATATCTTAAATTCTACATAACAGTACCACAGCAAGATGAGCAGGTGCCCTGTATATCCAGAAGACAGGCTGATGAGGACTAATTAGTGTTGGCAAATATCTACTTTAAAAACACTTCTCTTTAAAGAACCTATCTCCTGCACATCATCCCCTGCAAAAGCAAACATCTTGTTCTGAGGGCAGTCCAGCATGGGGTATTTTGATAGGAGCCTTTTGTGATGGGTCTGGATTGTGTGTTGTTTCTCTGTATCTGTCTCATGCAGAAGAGGAAAGCAGAAGGAAGTGTATCAGACACAGGAGTTCATAGTTGAATTCTTATGTGTGCTTTCTTTGTGGCTTTACTTTCTTTGCTGTTTTTTGCTAGTCAAACTAAGTAACTGTTTAACCTTTGTATGCTTAGCTTTTCTCTACAAAACTCTCTCCTTTTTTCCTCTTACTTTTTATTTGATTAATCTACTGCCACTTAATTTCTTCCCTTGCTGGTTTTCTCTTCTGCTGTTTGTGAAAAAGCAATATTTTTGTCCTTCTTCTAAACCCACTGAAGGGTTAAAAATGCAGATAGTATTGACTGTCTCCTCTCCTGGCAGCACCTGGAGGAGAGCACAGAGGAGAGGACAGATGAGCAGCAGCAGCACCTCAGGATGGGAGGGTGGAAGAACCATTAGTGAAGGTGGTATGGTTTCACAGAGGGTGAACGTTTTCAGGGTAGTGTGGCATCTGCGCTGGACTCACTCAGGAAGCTGCAGTTCCCCTTTCCCAGGCCTGGTTTGGTCCTGCTTCAGCTGTTCAGTGGCTGACAGCCTGCTGCCATTGGCACTTGAGCAGGAAGTTGTTGAACTACAGTTGAAAGAGAAGAGTCTAGGTTTCTGAGCTTGGCCAGTGGTCCATGTGACTCTCCGCATGTTGGTTTATTTCCCACCTTGCCCCCTGCATTGGTGTTGTTCTGGCTTTCAAACTCTGGGTGTTATTTTTACAGGGCCCATAAATTCTGATGTGTGTGGGAGGGGGAAGGAGAAGGGGTAGATAGATTTTATTTTTTTGCTTGCTTGAACTTTTGTGCCCTCATTAATAAAAAGGAGTATCTGTAAATTATTTTGTGATGGTTTTTATAAGACCTGTCACAATCTGAAGGAACAAATTTTTTAACTGAGTTTTGTGGAATTGGTGGAAAGGAGCCTTCAGTGACTTCATGGGAACTAGAAATATGGCAACATTCAGAGAGGTCATAATGGTCTGATCAATATTACATCAGCATCCTCCTAGTTATTGATTTTGGCAGATTTCCAAAACTGAAGAAATTGTACGAGCAAAATTTTAGGAACTCAGCTAAGGCAGCTTTGGTTAAACCACCACTTTGATGCATATATTAGACATTGGGAGTATGGCATAAGCATTACATAGAAAGCAAAAGTTGGGAAATAAGGCAGTTAATTAAAATATGGAAGAATATTGATGACCATCTTTAGTTAGTGTGAGACTGGTAAACATGAAGAAGGAACTGCTTATAAATCAACAGATGAATGATGCAGGTAACTTCATTTAAGAGTCCAGAGGAAATGACTGATGGGACAGAAAGCTTTCTGCTGAATTTTAATCCTTTGAAGATAGGTCTGTTTCAGAAAAGTGGTGGCAATCTGCCACTGTTCAGAAATGTCATGCTGAAGGACCGTGCAGCAGTCATGTACATCTCAAGCAAAATACTAATAGGAGTGATGTGTATCTGTATAAACGCATATAATGATTCTTACCTCTAGTCTTTGTTAGGTGTCTGGTAAGAGAACTGACTAAACCCCCAGAGCTGAAAAAGGAACTTTTTTTTTTTTTCCTTGTGAGGGCATTAATGACTTTCCAGCTGTGATCAGGCAAGATAAAATTTTCATCTGAGTGTCCATTCCCTAAATATATTCTTAGTCCTTGCTTGAACCAAATGGTGAAAATCAAGAGCTAGCAGAGCTTCCAGCCCCTTACTTTTGTCATTGCCTGCTGTGGCTGAAGTCTTGTGTTGCAAGGGTTGTGCATGTTTAGACTGAAGCTGCATTTGCTCTGGGGAGATTCTTGCTCTTTCCTCCATGAGAAAAAAGATTCTTTTTGTTTTGGCCAGTGGCACCTGCTGGTTCCATTTGACCATGCCAGCATTTCTTCCAGGCCTGGAGGGTGCCCCACAAGTTGCTGTAATTTGGAGAAAAACAAGAATTCCAGTGAAAGTTTATTTTCTAGATATTCTGTTTCAGTAACACTTATTGAGTTATGGGGTAGTGTCTTGATAACAATGGAAAAGCTCTAAGGAATTGTCATCTCCCCAGCAATGTGGTCAGGATTATTAGTCTCTGAAATATAAATTTATCTGCTGAGGGTTTAATATTTTCTTAATGCTTTCATTAGCATTCATCATCCCTCTTTTGCTTTTTTAGGTGGAAGCTGCTGTCAAAGCTGCCAAAGATGCCTTCCCAATTTGGTCCTCAAAAAGTCCATTGGAAAGATCTCAGATCCTGAACAAATTGGCAGACCTGATTGAACATGACCTGGAAGCGTTTGCACAAGCAGAGTCAAAGGATCAGGGTAAGAACCGGAACTGTTGATCTCAAATAAGTGTGACTTGCTGAATATTGAAATGGAGGCTTTGGATGAATTTTTTTTTATGTTATGAACTGTTGGAGCAAATTGGAGTAGATGTGCATGAACCTTGAGGAGGTTTTGGACTTGGGATTCCTGGGTGAGTCTTGCTTTTTAGAATTGCTGACTTTGACTTCAGTTGTCAGATATTTGAAATTACTAGAGGGGAGCTGTTGTCATTGACTACATTTGTACTGTGCTGGCGATTACTTGGGCACAGGACAAAAGACATTTCCCAAAAGACACATAAATCAACTTTCAGAGCAGACTATAAAGCAGTGTTTCTCTCCATGATGACAGCAGCATGTTTGTTTTTGTTTCAGGAAAAACTATTACATTTGCCAGAACGGTGGACATCCCTCGGGCCGTGCACAATTTCCGATTCTTCGCCTCTTCCATCCTTCATCACATCACAGAGTGCACTGAAATGCCAACCATGGGCTGCGTGCACTACACCTCGAGGGCATCTGTGGGAGTTGGTATGATTATCCTCACATGCTGAAAAGCTTGGCAGAATGTCTGCCTCCATAGGGGCTCAGCAAAGATTTTTTTGAAAGCATTTATTATCTCAGACTCATATGCTAAACATGGGCTTGTCTGCTAAAGCATCAGCAACTCCATGTAAAATCAGTTATGTGACTTCATGGCAAAAAAAAAAGAAAAAAGATTGCATACCTAAAAAGCTTAATCTCTTGCTCTCACCTTCACAATCTCTCTTTTGTTTCGTCTGTGAGTGAGCATTACAGCTGTGGATCAGTGCAATGTGCGGAGCACTGAGCTCCTGCTCCAGCAGAGAGAGTGGGATCCCCCTCTCCTTTGGGAAAGCTGTAGTAGTCGGTGACCCCAGTCCACTTGGATGGAGAAACCACTGTAGCTGGGGAACTGCTGAACTCGGCCACTAGATGCTGCTGCTGCTGCTTCAGAAAATAAAGTGGTTGTCCTGAGCTGACAAGTAACCGTGTTGTAATGATTTCATTATTAGGTTATGTTATACATATAGTACAAAAAACATATAACATTAAATAGATGTCAGTTCTCCACATTTACACTTAAATTACTTACAACATAAAATTGGCTATCTTAGAGGACCCTGTTAAAACTTTTCTTGAGCAGTGGAGAACACAACTTTTTTTGGTAAAATTATTCTCATAAGGAAAAGTCCTTCACTGAATCTGCTCCATCAAACAGAAATAAATCCCGTGGCTTTTGTAAGGAGTCACACATGACAATTACAGATTTTTTTTTCATAATTTCCTATTAATATGTAAAGTGAAATATTCCTAAAGGCAATTACTGAAAATAATTCTGGTCATTCAGCAATTCATGGGAACAACAGTTTATATAGAGATAAATTCTGGCACTCATAAGTTAGACTAAAATTTATCTGGAAAATGTATACTATATGTTATACAGAGTTTCTTTAATATTAAAATTGAAAAATAAGAAACAGCTTTAAAGAGCAGGAGGAAGCAGGTATATGATCTGAGCTAGCACGTTCAGCCTGGAGAAGAGAAAGCTCTTGGGAGACCTACAAGAGAGCTTAAGAGAGAGGGACTTTTTACAAGGACATATAGTGATAGGACAAGGGGTAATGGCTTCAAAGTGAACAAGGGTAGGTTTAGATTAGATGTTTGGAAGAAATTCTTTATTGTGAGGGTGATGAGGCACTGGTACAGGTTGCATGAAGAAATGGACAGTGCCCCAACCCTGGCAGTGTTCAAGGCCAGGTTGGATGGGGCTTTGAGAAACCTGATCTAGTGAAAGGTGTCCCTGGGGGTTTGGAACCAGATGATCTTTAAGGATTCTCTCAACCCAAACCATTCTATGATTACTTTCACTTGCTCTTTGCTAACACTAAGTATTACCACAGACAAGTTGCTGTAAATGATTGCTATGGCTAACCTTGCATTAATGTTCCTGCAAAATACTAAAAAACTTCCTGAAAATATAAGATTCTGCCCTGAAGAAGCAGCAAAACTTATTCAGAGAGTTCAGCTGATCTCTTTTAGAATAATTTGTGCAGGTCTTTTAAGAAGTTATCTCCCTGTGAGAAATGCTGCAATTTTATTGTACAATAAATTTATTTATTTGTCTGAAAATAAAAGCCATGGCCAGATTCCCTTCATAGATCTGAACTGGTGTATAACTGCTTGAGGTCAGAGAAATGAGTTTTGTATCCCAGCAGACTGACTTCCTGTCTTTGTGGTTTTGTTTTGCAGCTGGTTTAATCAGTCCTTGGAATTTGCCACTGTATTTGTTGACTTGGAAAATAGCTCCTGCCATTGCATGTGGAAATACTGTGGTTGCCAAGCCAAGTGAGATGACATCTGTCACAGCCTGGATGATGTGCAAACACTTGGAGAAAGCAGGTAAGTCCTGTAGCATGCTAAGGAACAGGAATAGAGTGGAAATGTTTGTGTGTGCATCAGGTTTTTTTCAGTTGCAGAAATCAGAAGGTGCTCAAAGACTTTGGGAAAGACTGCTGTAGCTGAATGTTGCACTGGAGAACAAAAGGTTTTCTCTGTCCTCATGCTATCCTCTCTCCTCAATCCAGCTGTTGCTCATTTTTTTCCACTATCTTCTGATGAAAAATTTTGCCCCTCCTACACTCCATTTATGGTTGTCCTAAGTCTGTGGTGCAAGCAAAGGAGCCGTGAGAGAATAAAGGAGTGAGAATCAGCTCTTGGTGACTGTGTCACGGTTGTATTTGGTGCGCTATTAATTAAAACTGGGAGAACAATTGCTTGTTCCCTGAATGACTGTACACTGCATCTCTGATGATGCACATCAGACAAGCTTGATTAGTGGAACTGTTTTTATCATTTAGCCCATGACACATAGATCTGTCTAACATCGTGGATTTCAGCTACTACTGAAGTTAAGGGTTAGTATTTTTCACCCTCGAGCTGCTGGTAACTTTCTAACTTCAGGGACAAAACAAAGTGAAGTGACACCCTTGGAGCGACAGGAGGGTACAGTGACCGCGTGCCTTTGTTCCCATCAGGGGTGCCTCCTGGGGTGGTGAATGTCGTGTTTGGAACAGGCGCCAAGGCAGGAGAGGCCCTGGTGTGCCACCCCGACGTGCCTCTGATCTCCTTCACGGGCAGCACGCTGACAGCCCAGCGGATCACGGAGAAGAGCGCTCCACACTGCAAGCGGCTCTCGCTGGAGCTGGGAGGCAAAAACCCTGCCATCATCTTCGATGATGCTGACTTGAGCCAGTGCATCCCCACCACCGTGAGGTCCAGCTTTGCCAACCAGGTGCCTCCTGCCCCTATAACACATAAACCCTGTTGGCAGCAGGATGGGGCCATGTCTGAGGGTTTGTGTGCATGCTGCACCTACCTTTGGATCTGAATCTCAAATTGCCAAGGTCTATTTCAAGATTGTGTTTGAGAAAGTCCTAAGTAGAAAAATATGAAAAATGCTTCATTATTCCACAAGGAGGGAAACAACGTAATAAAAGGCTCATCTTCATGCTCTCCGTCAGAAGATAACAAGGTGTAATTACTCCTCTCAAAGTACATACATTTCTTATCTCTCAGGGAAGCAGCTGCTTTAAGTCCCACTGCGTAAGTAAGTGGGATGCTTGTTAATTTGTTAGAATTAAATTAGGGGACTTCCCACAAAATTTTACCAACATTATTTGTCCCTCACCACCACCCTCAGGAGAGAGCACCAAAGCCAGGAAATTGTATCTGGGCAAGCGTTAGGAAAATAGCTTGGTATCAGAGAAAGATTATCAGGAAATGAAGAGAGAGATCATTCAGAGTTAGAAATCATGTTTCCTATAAAATATGTTGGAGAAGAAAACATATAATTGATAAAATTAAATTTACTTATGGTAGTGATTGCATGATAGTGATACTGTTTTGCCTTTTCCTTCTCCCTTTTTTTTTAATCTGGAAAAAAATCCCACTTTGCAGTGTTGCTTAATGTAGTTTATGCTCCTGAGGATGCAGGGACATGAGTGAACTGGGTTGTAATTCCTAATACATGTCAACAGTGCAATGTAATATGAACCAATATAGTTGATTTCTTGTTTGTTTCTTTCTTTTTGATAGGGTGAGATCTGTCTCTGCACCTCCAGGATCTTTGTTCAGAGGGGAATATACGGTCAGTTTTTGAAGAGGTTTGTGGCAGAGGCCAAGAAGTGGAAGACTGGGAATCCCTCAGATCCTACAACTGATGTGGGAGCACTAATAAGTAAAGAGCATCTAGAAAAGGTGATGTTACATGGAGTTTATGTGACTTCATCTCATCTTTTAGAGGGCTACAAAAGGTAGTTTCAGGACTGTACAGGAAAGGATCTTGTCATCTCCAAGATTAGCTCTGAGGGATGATAACTCAAAGCCATTATAAGGTATCTTTTTAATGAGGTTTCTTTTGCCTGTGGCTTGGGATCATGTGAGTGCTCTGAAAAAAAATCAAACTCCCTGGGGAAAATAATTTAAAATAGCAAAAGAATATTTCCTCCTGTTTGAATAAGATAATTCTAATGGTTGAATTTATACTCACAAATAGTCCTGAATTTATACTCACAAATGTTGTTCAACAACATTTTCTTGGATTTTAATGGTGCATTTGCCTAATAAGTTAGTTGACAAGTTAAAAGTTTTATTTTTATATCACTCTGGCAAATTCTGGCTTGTACAAAACAGTTTCCTAGAACTGCTTGCAGTAATTTGTAATGGTCTGTGTGTGGAGAGCAGCTGAGATGGCACAGTTAGACACAGTCTGCTTTAGTGACTTATATGAAATGAAAGCTGTGGTGTCAGAGTTCAGGGAGAGCAGATGCACATATCCCAGAACTCTCTGACGCAAGAAGCAGACTGAAAAACCACAGAGTGAGAGAAAGCCAGACCTTTGATATGCTTTCCTGATGCCTCAGAAGATTCTCCAAGTGCTGTTGTTCTGAAGTAGAGTGGTAGAAACACCTGCTTCCTGAGGTCCTTAGTCTGTAGCACCATAGAGAATTTCCAAGTTTTACCTACGAAGGTGCCTAAAAGAAGAAAAAGATAAGGAAATTCTGTGGTATCTCTGTGGTCTTTCTCTAAGGAGAGAAACCAGGCAACAACTGCAGAACAGCAGAAGCAGATCAACAGTACATCCTGTGTCTTCAAGGTAGCAAGCATATGGTAGCAGCAGCCACGGAAACATCTTTAATCATTTATTGATGAGATTTTCTGTAGCATTCATGGCTTCATCATCCTAGTGGCATGTAAACATTTAAAAAGCCTTGCCTGTGAGGCAGGAAAATACTACTGATTCCTTGGAGTAAATTAGTGAAACCATGGTGTGGGATACATGGCAAACTACCCAGGCTCCTGAG
This sequence comes from Vidua chalybeata, assembly GCF_026979565.1. NCBI lineage: Eukaryota > Metazoa > Chordata > Aves > Passeriformes > Viduidae > Vidua > Vidua chalybeata. Next base: position 57,350,342 of record NC_071532.1, read on the forward strand.
AGAAGGGAGGGAGGCTCTGGAACCACTTGTATTTTCACCAAGGGTCCTACCCTTTTGACAATACTTAGTGGGAAGGGCCAGCCAGCAGTGTTGTCTGCTAGGCTAGTAAGTGTTAGGAAAGAGAAAACTGCTTTTTTTTTCAGCAAGAAATAAGCATACAAAGAAGCATAACAACAAAATTTAGGGAATGCTGCCCTCTATTGTAAGAGGGCAGCGTGTTCCAGCTGGAGTTCGGAGGCTCCTGCTGATGTGTGAACTCTTGGGATTTGGTGTCCTTTAGCAGTGATGTTTTTTTGCTACTTCCCCAGGTAAGGAACTATGTGAAGAAAGCCCAGGCTGAAGGAGCCAGAGTCCTCTGTGGAGAGGGAGTGGATCCTTTGGCCCTCCCACCTGGCAACCAGAAAGGCTATTTCATGTTACCCACAGTTATTGCTGAAGTCAAGGATGAATCTTGTTGCATGCAAGAAGAGATCTTTGGTCCTGTGACATGTGTGGTAGCATTTGATACAGAAGAAGAGGTGATCAGAAGAGCCAACGGTGTGAAATATGGCTTGGCAGCCACGGTGTGGTCCAGCAACGTGGGACGTGTTCACAGGGTAGCACACAGGCTGCAGTCTGGATTGGTGTGGACCAACTGCTGGCTTGTGAGAGACCTGAACTTGCCATTTGGTGGGATGAAAGCCTCAGGCATAGGCAGGGAGGGAGCAAAGGATTCCTATGAGTTCTTCACTGAGGTCAAAACCATCACAATAAAGCACTGACTTATGTCAACAGAAGTATTTTAGAGTGAAATAAATGACAGCAATTTGAGTTACCAAAAATGGCTCCTTAGAATACAGGCTGCTATTGTGGCCATTCCTTTCTTGAACTTTGGTCAAGTAATATCAATGACAGCTGAAAATGATCATCCCAAATGCTAATGTTTAAGTCAGTTTTTCATGTTGGATGAGAAGGTCAGTGTAGACTCCACAATCAAGCCATCCCAAGCCAGATGACTTGCCTGTCTTACAAATCCTAAATATTTTTGATATTTTTGACATTCCTGCCTCAAAAATCTGTCCCGTTAAGGCAGATTGGAGAAAGAGTAATATATGACAGTAGCTCTGGTTTGTGAATTACCTTGAGAGACAAAGTAGAAAGCACGTGGTGAGACTAAAGGGGAATCAGCTCATTTTCACTCTGAACAGTGGGGTCCCATCCACCCATATTGCACTTCACTGATATCAGACAAGGTTGTTACTACACTACACTGAAAGCCTGAGAAACTATCTTCATCCTACTAAGTGGTTTTAAATCGTGGGGTCATTACATTCTCTTGATATTCATGGAGACAATAAATGTTTTAATTATAACCTTCTTTATGGTAGGGAGCTGAATCATCCTAATACCTGTTCTCTGAGTATTTTGAAATCAAAGCCTTTTGTCACTTCAAGACCTCAGTGATGGTGGTTTTTACATCCCTGCACAAAAATATTGGCTGCATCACAAGCAGCGTCATTCTTCATTAATAGAACCCAGAATTTACTCCTGAGAGAATGAACTGTTGGAAGTGTTTGTCACCAAAAAATAAAACCACTTCCAACTCTTCCTCATTTGTTTGCAGAGGTTTTTTTAATTGGGTATATCAGAGACTTGTTTGCTTTCAACAAAAGAGAAGCAGAGTTGGATACACCTCACATCTCTGGATGCCACCTGGTTGCAGGGCAGACCTAGCAGCCAGATTGGAACTGTGGGCATTTGATGGATTTGGTACAAGAACTGCCAGTTGAAGGCATGTCAAGGAAATACGTAAAAATTATATGCTTAGTGACTTGATGCGTTCTGAGGAAGCATTTTATTTTAAAAATGGCTAGGTCTAGTCATGACCATGTGGTGGCAGCAGAATACCTGCTTTGGTGTATTTAATCCCCAGTCACTCAGCTGGGAGGGGAATAAACAGCTATATCAGCATGTGTTTCATTCTGCCAATTTCTTTTCTATTTACACATCCTGTTTGGAAGAGCATTAGAACCCAAAAGCTGTGAAACAGTTCATTAGTTAGGGAGTGATGGGGGCATGTGGGAGGCAGACATTTTCAGCAACAGCAGATGGGATATTGGACAATTAGTAGAAATAAATGGATACCTTCCCCCATCTGGATCTGGTCTAGGTTCAGGTTTAATGAGATGAATTTACTTTTAGAGGTTGATTTTATCTTTGCATTAAATATGATGGGAGAATTCCAGATGTATTTCACATGCTGGAGACAAAGGTCTGTGTGTCATCTACGTGATTCTGGTCCAAGATATCAGAGGTGGAGTAATGGGGTGGGGACAGAGCTCTGCAGGACCCCCGGGTGTGGGGTATGGAGATGGTGTCCCTGTGTCCAGCATGGCTGTGAAGATTTCTCAGAAGTGAACTTCTGGGAAACCCCATTCCACCATCACGGTGTCCAGCACCTCAGAGAGGTAAGGGAAGTCTGTTGGTGCTAATGGTGCTGCTGACTTTTGGGCAGGAGAGAGAGCCTATGTGAAGATACAAAATATTGTCCCTTTCTGCACTTTCCATCTCTAATGGGTAGGCTCTTTCCTTCTACGGTTAATGTGCAGTTCAAGTACTTTGCTTATTCTGCTTTTTCTTGCCCTTTGAGATTCCTATACATTTGCACATGCACAGATGTGAGGGTGTTACCCAGTGGGGACATTTCCTGCCAGTAGAAATGGGTAATTATTGTATTTCCCATGCCTACCTTCAGCCTCAGCCCCAAAGGGAGCTGCTGGTGCTTGTGGCAGTGAAGCAAGTGCCATGGGATAGGTTACCTGCTTGTACCAGGAGCTCTCTGTGGGCACATAGAATTTTCCTATATACCAAGAGTTATGAGCTTTCCCATGTGTTTTATTCAGACTATACTTCCAGTGTAGCAACATGTATGAATAACTGTCTCACAGATGAAGCAGTCCAAGGACTTGTTCCTACAGATAATGAAGGTGTCTATTACAGCTGCTTTATTTCTGAGTTTTCTGCTCTCACTCTAAGTGGACAGTAAAGAGGATATCCTGGAGGACAAGGCACACTGATCCAAGTTATGAGCTCTTCAGGCTATACGTTCTGGAATTTTCCAACATGACAGTACAGCTTTTATTTTTGTAGACTGCCCTGGCTTGAGCATTAAATCATGTGGCCATTGTGAGGATTTGTTTAATTACTGTTATGTAAATCTCAAAGAGTTGCTCCATCTGTTAATTCTTACTGATGGAGTTAGTACAGTTCAGTTTAACACTAGAAGATTATCTCACTGGTGTGAGATGATTACTTTACATGTGGAAGTATTAATATATTTGCCATCCTTTATAGCTCTCAATTAGCATAGGGTTATTTCTGTTCTATTTCAGATCTTTTCTCAGCCTGTTTATGTCTGTACCCAGTTGTTGTATAATGCCTGAAAGCAGATTTGCTTAGGGAGACACTGCATGTAGTTTGGAGAGGGGAAACATCAGCTCTAATGTTTATATTCAAATCAGGCTATGTCCATGTTCCCACAGTGTTTGTAACTTAGGCAAAGCAAAACATATTTTTAAAACTCTCAGGGATAAAAACAGACTTGACTTTTTGGGTCAGAGAAAGTTTCATGCCTAACTTAAATGTGCAGATCAAGAGTGTAAGCTAGACTGGTTTTAAACCCCAAGCTTTGAATTTCCAAACTTCGGAAAGCTGTACATTAAGATTCAACTTCACAGATAGAGTCAGATATACTTAAGACTTTCCTCTTAGTAACAACAACAAATAAAGGAAAAAGGAGAGAAAAAAGATAGTGGGATTGTGAGGGAACTGTGAGGAGTTTATTTCCAGCCTTGTCTTCAGGGCTGAGGTTTGTTTTTGCTCAGACTTAAAGCTTGAGCTCAATACCTGTCTCAGCTCTAGAAAGGATGCTGGCTGAAGTATCCAAGTACTTTTCCTCAAGCTTCTTATTAAATTTGTGGATTTTCTGTGTGGTGGAGAGTGGAAAATGAAAATGGAATTAAATTTTCTTAGTCTTAGAGTAAGACCAGGTTCTCATTTTCCACCCTAGATGGTAATTAAATATTCTATAGAAAGCTAAATATAATGAATAAAGGAAACCAACAACAGTTGCAGGAAATTCTGGGACATTTTCTTCATTGAATTCTGTTCCCCTCCTTTCCAAGCATTTGTTTTTGTGCTTGGAGGGTGATGTTTGTACTTAAAGGACAACAATGCACAAGGCTTTTTTCTAGAATACATCAAATCTCTGTCGGTAACATTTGTAAATTAGGTGAAGATTGGGGTATGATGAGAAAAAGAAGGAAGCCCTGCAGTATTATAACTGGTTAAACCGGATGCCTCTTAATGCAGCTGAAGGCTAGTTTTGCAGCCAGAAGCTATGTACATGGTGCTGCCTCCTGAAAAGGAGCAGCTGAAATGGATTTGGAGATTATGAGGGAAAGTGCAACCAGTGTGAGAATGCCAGTTCAGCCAAAGCAGCCTGTATAGAACTCAGCCTGAGCTCTGCCACATCACTGCAATTAACAGGGGAGCTAGCGTGATGCTGGAGAGAATAAGCAGAACTGTGCTAAATCTGCAAATAATCTTTACCTTTGTATGTAATGTAACATTACTGTTAAGTTGTGCATCTATTTCTGTTCTCTTTAACAGAGAGATCTGGAGGGAGGAAAATTACTCCAAATTCTGAAAAAAGTCCTTCTAGTGTGGGACTTGGATGATGTGTTGCAACATCTTTTGGCTTCACAGGATGATGTTTTGCATCACCTTCTGGATTCACAAACACCTGTTTTACCAAGACAGCTGAGGGGGTGTGTGTCTGTGTTCATATGCAAGGAAGCAATTGCAGAGGTCAGTGATAAGTCCAGAAGGGCAGATGCACACTCCTGGGCTTCTGTGTTGAAGAGCATGTTTTGTCTGTTAAAACACAGGAGGTGGTGGAGCACACCTGACGGGTGTGTTCTCTGGTGGGTGACGAGTTAAACACGGCACAGCCTGCCTTGTGGCATTTCTCTCTGGCACCAGGTGTCCTTAATAATATCCTAGAAAATGCAGATGCCCCCACAGAAGGGAGTACAAGGGTCCTGGATGGGCAGTTGTTTAAGGTGGAAAGATGAAGATGGAAGTTGTGACCTGTCAGGTGGATCAGGCCAAGGTTTTTCAGCTGGATGCTACCACTGTTTTTATCCTGTGCTTTGGGAAGGTGTGCTGGACCTTGCAGCTTGGCTCAAGTGAAGGCAGGAGTGCCTGGTCCAAGGAGCCCACTGGGACATGAGGAGGTGACAGACACATGCTGGGCTGCAGTGGAGGCTGAGGCAAAACCACGTGTGCAGCTTCCCCATAGGTATGTGGGGCCTTTGTGCAGTTACGTGAAAGAAGAAATAAGAACATTTCTCTGTGTGTAAGAGCTTCTGTGGGGTGCCCAAATATGCTAATGAAGGGGTTTGTAATATTATTCAAACCCACAAAAGGCTTCTTCCAGGGTATTGCTAATGAGAGCTATCTCCTGATTTCAGAGAAATGGAAGTAATTACAAACCATTTATTGTGAAATGAGGACACACATTCATTCACAGGGTGCTACACTTGTCCAATTAACTCTGAGCTCCTGAAATAATAATGAGAAGATTATGCTACCATTTTAGTAATTGGATTTTCTCTTCCTTTGGGAACAGTGCCTATTAAAGTAGTAGTCTATCCTTGGTTACAGAGAGATTTCATGTTTTTCTTCAAGTTTGGCTGACCCAACAAAAAATCAGGCAAAGTCACATTTTCTGCAGCTGTAAAATGACATTTTCAAGGGTTGACTTATTAAAAAAAAAATAAAAAGAAAAGGAACATTTCCTATTGTTGCCTTAATTTTTTAAAACTGATTTGTTTATACTTACTTGGCTGCAGTGAATTGACTGTATTTCACTGATGAAAATAGGATGAATGCCAAAATGTTTGTTGGTGGAAACAGTAGAATGTCTGTCTGGGATTCTGTCTGTCTTTGGGATTCTTGTGGTGAAATATCCATGTGGTGAGATATCACATGAGTACTTATTAGCTGAAAGTAGGTAATTTCAGTCCTGCTGAATGGCTATATTTTAGTCACTCTTTTCCAAGGAGACACTGGAGTCAGTTTTCCAAGTAGAGGACATTGAGTAGGTTTGATAAGATAACCTTAGAAGTTTGATTAGGAAATTACCTCCTTCCTGTGCTGGTTTGCTTCCAGAACTGCACTAAGCCTTTTGAGGATGGAAAGGATACTTTTGTAACCCATAATTATATTCCTACAGTTAATCATTTTGTTCCAGAGTTGTCATTTTGCCTATTCAAATGCATAATGTGGAAAGGTTTTTTTTGGATGGTCAAATATATCTCTGGCCTTTGTGGCTTTGAGTCATATGGGACAGGGGTGAAAACCAGCATCCTGCAAGAGCCACATGCACCAGTTTCTTGGTGATTCAGAGAGAAATATGCTGTTACAGCGCTGTGAGATTCTTCTAATCAGTTGACCCCTGCAAGGAGCTTCAGGCTGCTTCCTCTGTTGGTAATATGTTTTGAAACCTTTGGTTTATGTTTAAAAAATAAGTGTGTGTATGTGCATAACTGTTCAGATATGCAGTTTCCATAGTGTGGTGCTTCAGTTAGAAGGGCAAGCTGAGGTATTGATCTAAGTACTTCCAAAGAAAATCTCACTCTGGTCTGAGACCTTACTTCCCTGTTCAGTTTCTTTCTATGAGCTGCCTGAAAGAAAAGAAGTTTTTTAGATTCCTGAGTTCTCTATAGCACAATATGCTATGTATTTGTAGTGCTTAACACCATCCACTCATCTAAATAATAAAACTACCTTATTTTGAGAACAAGGGTTCAGAGGTCACATTCCTCTCAGCTGATACAAATCAATGTCTACCTTTGATAGTCAGCTGGAGGTTTGGTTCTGGTTTTGCTGTCATCCTGCCTAAGACTCACTTTTCTTCCCAGGGCCTGATTAATACCTCTTTTCCAGAGTGGAATTAGAACATTGTTTACCAAAGCAATTTGTGCTTCTTTGCCTGAGAGATGTAGCTGTTCACCACTGGGGGAGGAAAGTAATTGTTCTTCCTGAGGTTTAGCTAAGTTATTGTAGGTCATGCAGTTTGGATGTAAGGATGATAAGGACAAAATACAGCAAGAGGTACATTTCAGTTTGATTTTTAAATATGCTCATTCATTCCTTCCTAATTAATATTTAGAATTGTGCTGTCATGTACTCAGATTCACTTGTTTTGCTACTACATACCACTTCTCACCAGTGTTAGTGACATGAATTATTTAATGGGCATACTGTGCAACAGAAACAGCATTTTTAGCTGGGCTGTTATGTATTTGGACAGACACAGAAAGAATTACTTTTTGAGGGAGCTGTCAGAAATCTGCTTTTTAAACATCAAAACTATGAGCCCTGAATGCTGAAGAAAATGTTGTAATGTTCCAGCCATATTGACTCCAATGTCCCATTTGGGTTACCTGTCAAAAATAGGTAGTGAAATCCCAGCTCTGACTGAGAGACAGCTGGGAAATACCAGTTTCTAAGCAACTCCTTAGGCACAATTTCTCTGTTGTATGCATTTTATGCAGCACTGATCTGCTTTTTATGAGGTTGGAAAAGATGGATTCTGGTTATCTGTTCTTAACACTTCCTTTGAAGGTCTTTCCACCTTCAAAGCAGTATATGAACTTTAGTTAATTAACTTTCTTTGCACATCTTACATCTGGAAATGTGAAGCATTTTTCTTCTTGCTGCTGAGGCTGTTTAAGGACAGACTACACTGTAATGCCTGCAAGACATTTCTTCAAAGTGAGTTGAGGGTAGTTTTTTTCCCTCATGCGGTCATGTTCTGAATGGCTTGACTAATCTCAGCAGAGAAGAAAGTTGCTTTGTATGGGAGAGGCAGAATATTCCTGGCTGAAATTTTCTTGCTTATTCCTTTCTTTGGTGGTAATATGATTTACATAGTCTTCAGGCATCCTGGAAAACTAACTGCTGGAACTCAAGAAAAAAGGTGTCAGCTGGTGTGTACTCTGGCTGCTGGATGTCTGGTAGGGATGAGTTAGAGCAGAGCTGAGGTAGAAAGAGTGAAAGATTTCAGTGTGCATCACTGGGAGGTCAGACAGTAATTCAGGAAGGCTGGTTAGTTCTTGCTTCACTGTAGATGAATCTTGTAAATCAATATACCTCTAAAAATAAAGATACTTAAAGTAACAGCAGATGTAAAGAAGCAGAATATAAGTGAGGACTGGACTTGGGTGAGGCTCAGAAAAGAAAAAAATTAAATAACTTTTATAGGGGGTGTTGGCTTTTGCCTTTGAGATCATTCAAATAATGTAGAAAAAGAAAAAGCAACTGCTGACATTCATCTGTGTCCAGGAAAATAATAAATCTATAGCAATATTCTGAACAATACAAAATTTTCTTTTGGATTTCACTGCCATTAAATAATATAAGAGTTTAACTTATTTTGGTTTTAGGAAACAGCCATTAAGGCCTGGAGTTGTACTCCATGGAGTTGTCACTGGGATGCTGTCAGATTTTGAGTGCTCTTGAAAGAGCTCTGTTCCTTGAAGCTAAGTCAGGTAATTTTTATGATTAATTCACAGCACTCTTTCTCTTTCCACATGTGGCTACTTAGCTAACCTCTGAGTTAAAATTAAGAAATGTGAACACTCAAAGTAGTGATTGTGCGTGGACTAAGCCCTGCATGATCAGAGCAGCAGGTGCATTAGGTGTGCCAAATCAGGGTTGTTTAGTTCTTAACTAAAGTGGAAGTTTCCTGGGGTTTCACAAATGAAATTCATGGGAAATTTGGTTTGTTTTTTTTTTATGTGGCCCTGAACAATTTATTGTGCTTTGAATAGATATGATTTGTGGTCCTGTAGTTTTCCATGCAGAACACTTGGTATCTGAAACATCAGAATGGTAATATCTCTTATTTCTCTGCAGGGGAGACAGATACATACTTTGTTGATGAAAAAATGTGAATGAGGAAAGTGCTCTCTATTCCTAGGAAAGATGCTGAATGCAGCATTTTGTTCTTCCAACATCAATTGATGCCTTTTTACCATCAGGGACAGTTTTGCTCTGGATGGGTAAGTGTGGGGGTGAGCTCAGACCAGCCCTGCAGAGCTGGGAGGACTCAGTCCATTCTCAATACTTGGCTTCTGGTCATCACCATAGGAAGTTTGGCCAAGCTCAGCTCCAGCTCAACTTTCCACTTAGAGCAGCAATTCTTGCTGAGTGGGATGGAGCAATGGTAAAGAGACAGTCATTAGACTTGTGACCAAAGTATTGTTTTAAGGTGACTGTATATCTATGATCAGGGGCAGTCTCACTTCCCCCCTTTCCCTCCAGAAAGTTAATACAGCTCATGGTCTCAGGCAGCAGTCATGCAGAGTGGCACTTCACCCTTTCCTCAGGATGCATCTCGTGCAGTCCAATGTTTGTAAAGACCACATCCTGAACTGAGAAGTGAGGGTCATATTGCCACACCTGGAAATGAGAAACCTTTTCTTATAGTTCTTGTAAAAATCAAGACTAAGTGATGAGCCCTGGGAAAAGGTGAGGGGAATGTCCCCACCCTATCCATGGACCTTTTGGCACAGCATTGTGCATTGTGAAACCGTGGGTGATAAAAGGAGTGCTGCTATTTCTGTCGTTTGGCACTGCTGGCTCCCCGCTGCAGGCTTACAGTGATAAACTGGCTGTGAGCTGCTCCTACGGAATAGTTATGGTGGCGGCTGTGCTTTGTTCCTTGGTGGCAAGGCTGAGCTTGCCATGCGGGAATGAGGAGTGGCTCGGGTTGGTAACAGCGATTTGTGACACATCCCCACCTATTCGGGAGGATAAATATGGGCAGGGTCACACAGTCTTTCCTCAACATCCTCATTACCTTGAAATGACACTTTCCACAGGGGCATTGCTCCTGTCCTGTGTAATTTAAAATGATGGCTCTGTGCCATTTTTAGGGTGGTGCATTTTCTACTGTAAAATGTTTGCATTGTGGTTATTATTTAGAGTTGTTTCCTCCACCACCCATAATTCTGAGAAAACCATATGTAAAATTCGGAGAAATGCTGGTAGAATTTACAGCCCAAGAGATCGACATTCACTCCTCGCCAAATGGAGGCAGATCAAGCAATGTCTTCTGCAGTACTGCTTCAGCTCTGCCCTGCTAGGACTAAGACGAAAAAACTCATTCTGTGTGCCCAGAAACTACCAGCAAAGGTGCTGGCAGCCAGGTTAATGCCAAGGCTGGGATCAAACCTATTCACTTTGTGCTGCTCCTCAAAGAGGCACTGGGCAGCACAGGCTTTGAGCTACAGCACTAACTTGAATCAGGACTGCAGTGATAGCCCAGCTAACAAAAAGCTTTGCAATTTATAGCTGCTCTAAGGTCCCTGGGAACATTCAAGGCCAGATTGAAAGAGGTTCTGAGCAACCTGATCTAAATGCAGGTATCCCTGCTCATGACAGGGGAGGTGGACTAGATGACTTTTAAAGATCCCTTCCAATCCAAACTGCTCTATGATTCTTTGATTCTGTTATCAGGGAAAGTGAATAAAAATATTGTTGTTGTGAGCAGAAGGAGGTGTGTGTACACACTCACCACCCTCCTCCTTGTCCTGCACAGCGGGATTGCACCAGGGTCTTGTAGTCTCCCTTCTAATTATGAATCTGTTTTAACCCTTTAAGTGGCAGCCTGTCTTTTGCTCGATACAGTGGTTAACAGCTGAGGGATATGGATAAACATGTTTACTCTTCCATAAATCTCATTATCTGGCAATTCTTCACAGTAGCTGGGGCCTCATTTCATGCTGCTTTTGCTCTTATTAGAGGTCAGAGAGTGACTGAGCATGTAAATAAACTTCCCAACAATTTTACACCCTGCTGTGGACCACCCTGAGAGCACAACCTGCCATTTGAGCACTCGAATTTTCTTGTAAGGCAGCTGGAAAGCAGTAAAAATCTCAATTCCCTCCCTATAAGCCCATCACATTATTTTGCTCTTCTGTCCCTGTACACCTCCAGTCACATGTCTGCAAGTTCTTGTGAAACTGAGTAGACTGACAGAGCCAGCTTTGGATGGCCAAGGCAAGACATTGAGTAACTTTTCGTTGTGATTTCCCAGGCCCCTGATTAGCCACCATATAAACTTGCCATCCTCTGTACATGTAGCACCCGAATGTTCTCAATCCTTTCACATGAGTGTCTAGAAGCATTATGACTTCTGCCTCATGCCAACCTCACTTGCAGCTGGCAGGGAGGGGGCATGGAAGTCCCTGGTAAAGATTTATTTTTCATACATTCCCTGAAGGTAAACTGTGCCAGAGTGGGAGAGCTAGGTACACAAACCTCCTGTTTTCTTGCTCTCAGGACAGCATGTCAAACTTATTTAATGAAATATAAAACAAGTTTTTAATAGAAGTGCCTATAGTTGGTGGAGTAATAACCCAGAATGGCTCTTCCATGGAGCTGTTGTTCATGTTCACCTTCTCTGGCCTAGTATCTATAGATCCTAGCACTATGGATTTTCTTTTGGATCTAAAAATTTGGAGTTATTATGTCTAGATTGCATTGAGGTTGTGAGTTTTCACATGGCTTCTTGAATGTTTTTAAAAGGTTAAAGCTGAGGGAGAAAATGGTGTCACTGTGGAGGGAAAGGAAGGTCACACTTTTCCTATCGCTCTGTATCTGATTGCCTGCTTTCTCCTTCCTCTGCCCTTCCCCGACTATGAATAGGGAGTTCGGGGGTGTTTCCTGCAGGCCAGCTGTGGTATCGTTGCTGGAAAGTCTCAGCTACAAGTGAAGAGCATGGGCTGGATGAGAAGTGATGAGTTACTGGTGACTGATCTCAGCTGATGGGGGAAAAAATGACTCCTCGGTGAACTGGGCTTGTTCCCAAAAAAAGAAATCCATCTCTTTGAGAAAGAGACTGATGAAATACGTCCAGCAGCTCTGCTGGCCCCTGGACAGCAGCTTGCACTGAAGCCACCGGATGAGGCGTTTCGTTGTGTCATCGTGCGATTATTTATATCTTCCGTTGACTAGCACATTTGTTTCCCCAAAGCAGAGTGGGTGTACGATTTGCTATTTTTTATTCTTTATTAATTGCTAAATATAAACCAGTCCTGAAGGGTGTGTAGAGCTGCCCTGCTGATTGATTTGGATGGGATGGGAGGAGGCTGAGGAACTACCCCTGCCCACAGAGGTCTTCTCTCCTTCTCAGTATTCACAAACTTCTGAGCCAAGAAAGGAATTTTCCTTTCTGCCTGGTGGCTCTTTACCGGAGGAATGGTTTGACTTAGTCTGCAGGATTAAGGTGGTTTTATATGTCTTACCTTGAGCACAACAAAAATTTTATGAAAATAATAATTTGCAGGGAGTGGTGGTGCTGTATTTTTTGCTTGAGCAAGACTAAATTCTGACAGTTGTAAGCTTCTGTGCAAATACATAGCAAGGAAGACTAAGTTTAACAGCATTTTAATAGTGATGAACTGCAAATGAAATGTTCTTAAGCAAATTTGTTGATAGCTATAGAAAACTTACCTGACTGATCATATATATTGGGAAAATATTCTCAGTTCTTTCCTTCCTGCTTTTGTTATGTCTTTTTTTCAAGTATTGTATGAAGTTACATTTCAGGTTTGTAGTAATTTAAATTTTAAAAGTGCAAAGTGTTTTTTTTATGTACTTACAAATCTAATAATTATATAAATTGAAAAGAAATTAATGAAACTGCTCTGCTATTTCTGAAAAAGCTGATTAATGTTTAAACAAAAGGAACACCAAGTTCTCATACTGGGTCACATATACTCATTTCAAACTGTGGAAGGTGTATGGCTGGAGGGCCTCTGTACTTTTGAGTTTGTGAAGAACATTTTCACAAGGCTTTCCTATGTGCCTGTCACAGATGATTTCCCAGCAAGTAGTTCTCAGGCATTTCTCTGGACAAGGAGAAGATATTGGTTTCCATCTCAAAGCTTATTTGTTTTTATCACTGGGGTCAGTGTCCAGTGTTAAAGACAGTGAAAGACTTCAAAAATATTTTAAAATCATAAGTAAGACTTTTTTTTAATTAGTTACCGAAGCTCAACAACTTCTAAAAATTAAATTTTGTTCTGATTATTAAAAACTCCCTTTGTGATCATCTTTTTACAGTGATGTTTTTCTTGTCTACTTTACCTTTGCCTCTGCAAGTTTGAAGTACCATACAGCAAAAGGACAAAGCACTAAAAAGTTAGCAGGAAAGTTTTTCCTGTGAGTAACCTGTAAGGCTTCAGATTCAGGTACTAGACCAGATCCAGATGTGATATACTTTGAAATAACAAATCTTTCAATATTTGCCTGAAATTTATGTCAACCTGTGCCTATGAAAAGGTCCGGCCACTTCTAGTGGCAGATTCTGTTGGGTTTTTTTCCCGCTTCCACTTTCTATGCTGAGACTTAAAACTAGTGTAGTGTGTAAATGGAAGGGTGTCAGACATTTACAGTTGTGTAAGACATGACTCTAACATTATGAAATGGACCATAGATATCAGGCTTTATGAAACAGGGTTTAACTGAGGTAAGGCAAGCTCAGTTACTCTGTGTGAAAAAGCTTATCAGTATGAAAGTATATAGGGAAAAACAACAAGCATTTTATCAGCTGAAAACTGGAAAAATGTAGGTGATATGTTTTTGACAAGTCCAAAAATAGGTAGCAGAGTCAAAAAAGTTTTCCACTGATGTGCTCCCATTTCAGAGCCAGCTGATTTAGGCAGAAATAAAGTGACTTTTCAGATCCACTGTGAAGTAGCTCTTACTAACACTGTTCAGTCTTTTTTACTTATTTACTTTCCTGTATTGACATGCATGAAAACTGTTAGAATAAATACAGATTCCCTAGGAACCTGCTAGGAAAGTACCTACCTTTTTTTTTTCCAGCTATAATCTCAAAGGCTTAGTGTGCAGTTCTTGCTATCAGAGAAGCATTTTCATTGAATTTCAGGGATGTTGTGTGTGCTTTACTTTTGAAACAGAGCATCAGAACCTCCTTAATCCCAGGACACCCTTGGGACCTCACTATTTGTGGGGGATGTTGTCTTTTGTAGCAGCTTGCATTCAGATTGCATATAAAGACCATAAGCCTTTGTGGCAGGTGGTAGCAAGACACTGGGTCTTTAATTATCCTACAGTGACATCAAGGAAGGACATCTGACTTTTTTATACTGGGCATGGTCACTGAAAGGGAGGAGGGAGCATCTGGAAGTTGCAGAAGTCCAACTGTACTTCAACTTAGTCATGAGGACACTGTTGGGGAACGGAGTTTTCCTCCTAAAATTCCCAAGAATTAGCTCAGGGCCAGCCTTGAGAGCACGTTATAAAAGCAAGGTAGTTTAAGAGGTCTCAGGTTTTTCAACATAGCAAATAGTTTCAGAAATTGTTATGGATTTGCCTGTGACCTTAAGGCTAAACAGCAAATTCTGTCTTGCTATTCTGTCTGCTTTGATATTTTTTCATTTATTCTTTCCCACATATCTGTTTTTCCATCTGACTAGCCGGGGATGTTTTTCTGTTCTTGGTGGACAAGTTGGTACTATATTTGTTCTTTGCTCCATAAAACTCTGATAAAAATTGAATGCATATTGTGCACACACAAGAAGACTAAAGACTTATGATCAGGGATTGGGTATCCCTTCTTAGAACTGCTTTGATCGTGATTAGCATTTGCGTAATAGAGTCCATCAGGTGTTCTTTATAGAGGAAGTGAATTAAAAGCTTTCCTTACCAAGGAAAAGAAAGTTTCCTTGTAGATTAAACACCTGTTCTGTAGTATCATCTTTGGGGTGTTTGTACAGGGAGTGTTAATTCTTCAGTGCTAAGTGGCCTTTCAGAGCAAGCTGGACAATCATTGTCTTAGTGCTGCTTATCAGAGCTAATAAAGACTCACTGCAGTCTGTTGAGCCAGCAGGAGGAACAGCAGCAGCTAGGAAAAGAATTGAATTCTGGAGGTGTGAATCTTCACATGACAATCAAAACATTCTGCCTTTCACCACAAGTGCTCTGCTACTGATTATTGCCATAGCAACTATGCTGTATTGAGTAAAAGAAAACAAAGTCCATGATTTACTTTTAAACAGAATTCTGACTGACGTCAGAGGACAACTTGCATGCTTAAATTTAAATATATGTTTAAATACTTACTAGAGATGAACAGCTCCCAGAGATATTATTATGCCTGAAGAAAAAATCTTGCATTTAGCTGGGTGGAGATGCCTCTTTAATAGGCTGTTGTGGCAATAAATAATGGAAACCATAATGTGGCATTCAAAGTTAATAACCCAAAGTTAAGGCTTCCTTACTTAAGAATTATATTTTGAAACGGTGGAAAAACTAAGGCGCTTTGCTGGAACAAAACTATAGGACACAATTATCAAATAATATGAGAAACAGCAAAGATATTGCACTGCTCAAGCAAGAGCCTTGCTGTAGTGTTCAGTGGAAGCTGTCCTTGCTTGGTACCCTCTCAGCTATGGGGAAGTGAACCCATGACAAATCAAGCTGTCTGGTGTCAATGGCATCGAGAGTTGAAAGTGAGGACACTTTGACCCACATACCCTTGGCAAGTTAGTGGCCATTGCCTCACACTTCCAAATACCTGGTTTGCAGGCTACTCATGTGTGGTCAAATGTTTTAAGGTGATTTGTTCATGCCTGGAACCTGGGCTTTTGATATCCACAGCTTCAGGTGAGTCTTGCTTTGTCTTTGTGCTAAGTCCGATAAACTTTTCTTTATCAGCTCCTGGCATATGAGTGTCTTCTTCCTGCTTAGTTTACTCACACTCAGCATTTATCTTCAGAAGTGGATTAAACATGAAATTGCACTTGTTACTCCTAGGATAAGAGTGTCCACACATGGGCAGTTAAATATTATCACAACTACAAGGGATGATGCTCTTATGCAGCCAGGCAGACTGTACATCCTCTTTACCCCAAAGAGAACTTATTTCCACCCAGCAATAGGTGATATTAGGCTGATCCTTGTCAATAAGTAAATTACCTCAAAACCAAAGTTGTACTGACTGCTTGCCCTCCGTGCTAAACAGAAGGTACATTTAAGTACTCCTGTGTGCAATAAAAGCTGTCTATCCATGTACAAAGGGGCAGACCAGCTTTTTGGGAGGTGCTAGTAAGGGAGATCCACTGGGAGAGGATGCAAATGCAGAAGTAGAGGTACTTCTTGGAGAGTGCTCACTGTGTCAGCAAGGTCTCAGGCTTCCTGTAGAAAAAATGGGGAAATTATGAGCTGATCCCATTCCCACTGAGGCTGCTGAGAGATTTATTTGCTGGGCTCAGCATGGGCAGTCACACTGGCTGACTGTATATCTCGGAAGAAAAACCACAGATCTTCCAGTCATTTTCTGTATTCTGTCAGAAGTCCAGCAAAGGGAAATTAATTTCTAATGTAGTGTTTGGATTATCTGCTGTGATCTATTTTAATAACTTGGGAATATGCAAACCACCCTACAAATCTTGAATCATACAGCAGATGTCTGGGGTGAGAAAACTACGATCTCTCTGTTACAGATGAGCAACTGGAACACAGAGAAAACAGAAGATTTAGCTAAGCCCTTTGGTTTACTTTTTAATTAACACTTTTCCTGTTCAAAATTAGCCAGTTTAAAAAAGAAAGTTGTGTGAACCTGCTAGCCACAGAAGGCAGAGAAATTAGTTTACTAAGTAGAGTTTAATAAAAAGAATCTATTCAACTGCATTCTTCTATTGGTGGGTTTAAAATATGGTGCAGGGGCATCAAATCACCTTATCTTTTTCCTGGCTAATATTTTTTCCACCTGTTACACTACTTAGATACCAGGGCAATGAGGTGATCATATCGTTATTGCTATAAAATCCAGAATAGAACATAACAAAGAAACTAGAATACGTATGAAAAATATCTAAAAATTGCCTTGTGTTACTGTAAAACCCACTAGATTAATGATCTTAAAGGCCATCTTTTTGGGCTTTATAGCAGCGTAATTCCACTGCCCTTAGTTTAGTACCTCCTGATTTACACCAGTGTCTGTGAAATCAGGCTGTAGCTGTATTTTGACCCTGCATTACTGGTTGGAAGGAAGCTAATTTTTTTCCCTAGGCTAGAATTTTAACATCAGAAGTTCATGGAGCAAGAAGGGCTTGAAGAACCTCATGAAGCTCATGTCTAGGCTGTGCTTGTGGCCAGAGTAATTATACTTGTATTTCTATTAAATTTGTTAGTAAGGACCTCTGGTTGAAGGGAGTCCACATCCTCTCAGGCACTCTATTCCCTATCTCTGCCTCTGCTGCTGAAATGCTTTTTGCTAGCATGCAATCTGAATTCTCCTAACTGTGCATGAAGGTCATTACATCTTCCTCTTATCCATGATAGGCAAGAAAATTTTATTACTTCTCTTTTCAGTAGCTTTTAAATATATTTTTTTAGGTGATATTACCTCATGCAAGTCTTCCTTGTATGCTATGCTTTCCAGATCTCCCATTGTTCACTGTTTTTCACTGGATCTCTTCACAAACATCATGAAAGTAGCACCAAATCCTGGGTATGGTATCCAAGTGAGAGCTTGCCAGGACAGAATAGGGTAAAAGGACTATTTTACCAATGTACCATGTAAATTGAAAATTACCTGTTAGTGGTGAATATAGATCACCTTTGAACTATTAAAGCTCTCAGGGTCTCTTCTTCTACTATTCTAGAAGCTTGCTCACCATTGTTTTTAATGCACCATCTGAGACTGTGTATTTTCAAGGTGTTGTTATCACCTAATATGCAAACAATAGTTTTCAGGAAAGTATTTTAAGTTGAAGGAAAAAACAATATGTTATCTTTGGGAAAAGGTAACTGCTGCACCAGTGCATAAAAATTTGTTTAATCAAAAATGTGCAAAAGTTTATCTTTGGTTTTGCATTATGAATTGCTCTTTCTCACTGAAAGAATATGGGAAAAAAGCCCATCTGTGGGAAGCTATGAGGTGTATTTGGCACTTCTAAATCCCAGGCTTGTTGTCTGGTCTTCCTCTCACTCATCTTCCTCTCAGTTAGGAATAAAGAAGATTAAGCATAGATTTGCTGGTGAGGGATAGCAGTCCCATATAGCACCTGCTATGGTGGTCACGTGCCGAAGTCACGTCCATGAAACTGCATCCCATTCCCCACCTTTTTGTGCAGCCTGCAGCTGTCTCCTGGCCAAGGACAGCTACACAGCAATACAAAGGGATGGGTGTCTTCAGGCCAAATGGAAGCAGAAATGAAATATGTGGAATTTCCCGGCACGTAGCCCAGCACATAGCTCATGGGAATGTGTGGCTTCTGGAAGGCACCTGCACCTGAACCTCAACTCATAGGATGGGGATAAATCAGATTTAGAGTAACTGCCAGCATCCAGAGATCCCTGTATGTCATGAAGTCTTCCATGATGAGAAATTCTGGGTTTATTTTCTTTTCTAAAAAAGTTTCCTTACTGGTTTTGTGGTTTTTCCACCTGTGAAATAAATATTTTGGGTTTAGCTGTAGTTAACTATCAGTAGTCGAGACAGGTAAGATGCAGTGCTGCAAAGCTCATTGGTAAGAATCAGGACAGCCGTCATTTGGTGCTGCAGCTGCTGACTACACCTGCCCTACCATGAGGGATAATTTAGTTTGTTGTTTTTTTTGTGGTTTTTTTTTTCTTTCTTTAACATGAAGATATAATTTTGTGCGGTTTTCTTTTTTTCCTTAAAGAAAGGAATCAGTAGATGGCACTGTGTTACCACAGGATAAGCCGCCTCCGTCTCTAAGATGGATGAAAGACATTGCCTACCTCTGAGTTTTCAGCTGTCTGCTTTAATCTTTACCATGAAACAAAATGAAAAAAAATACTAAATACAAACCTTCACAATCCCACATCCTGGGTCTGTGTCACTCAAATGTGCTTTAGCACAGTTTCCCCTCCTCCGTCTACAGGGTTGCTAGCCCTGAATCATTTCCCTGTGGAACATTCTGGTTAGAATATTCCCTCCTATCACAACTGTAAAATAGTCAGAAGACCCAGTGAAAAAAAAAAAAAGTGGGATCAAATCTCTAATATAAGACTAAGCTCCTCCAAATGCAGGTGATGTTTGGGAATGTTGATCCCCAGCTAGGCTTCTAAGTTCTTTAAACAAGTGAAAATAAAAACTAATGAATGTGCTTAGCTACATGGTCATACATGGCTAATAAAGGGCCATCCACTGACATGTGAGTGTAGATAGCATTGTTCACTGAGTTCAGGTAGTTTCAATAAATTATTGCTATTATGTGCTGCAAATATCCTTAACTGGAGACTTGACCAAAATTACCGTCAGCTACCAAGATTGCAAAATTGAGCTGTCTCATGATTGCAGAGTTGCTTGAAATAGCTTAACATTTTTTTACATCCTTGAAATTCATAAATTCACAATTTAGCAGAAAAAGAGAATAAACTAATGAAAAAAAAACATTAAGATGTATAAAATGTTTACTGAAGCCTAAATGAAACATTTTTGGTCATTTCCTATCAACTCATCAAACCTTCATATAATAGCATTTCTTTCTTTAAGAAACCTTGCTGAGTAGTAGCACTTGGAAGGAGCTCTTCTTTGCAATCTCTTGTGCTCTTCTCTTTAGTAGCTGCTGTAGCTGCAGTACAATTACAGAGGGAAGAACTCTAATTGTTGGGAGGGAGACCAACCTATTCACAGAATTTGCAAGAAATTGCACTGCACATAAAAATCTGATTTCTGGCTTAATGCTGCTTTAATCCATTTTTGTGTTATAAGACCATTAAGATGAAAAGTATTTGAGTTTCGAATGTGAAAGTCTTGAAAGGAATTGTGCCACAACTGTGCCCAATTTCCTCTCTTTTCTTGTTAAGAGGTTTGGTTCGGGTAGAGCTGCAGTCTGCTGATAACAAAGGATGATAGATTAGCTTTGTCAAATAATGCATGTTTGTCAGCAGTTACTGGACATAGATTTTCATAATTATTTCATTGTATTTCCCCTTTAAATTCACAAATGGATATTTATTTCCATGAAATCTCATTGCAATTGGAGGAGTGATAATTCCATACACTTCATTCTCTCCATGGCAACTGTAAATGGGTCAAGCACGGGTGCAGCCTGGCACACAGCAGCTGTGGGAAGGCAGCTGCAGTAGTCTTCCCCCACAATGCCCTGCATTATCCTCACCTGGAGCTCCCATGGATGACACTTCCTAGGGCTGCAGCCAAGAATTATCATGGAAAAGAGCTTTCTCAGTGGTCACTGAACCTTGAGCATCCCCTGGATCTGCTGCAGGTTGTGCTGGAGACCATGTGCTTGGACACCTGGTGCTGCAGAGACCTGTGCTTTGTGTCTGTGTGATTGCTGCAGGTGCATTACGGTGCTTTCCCATTCCAGTGCAGAGCCTTTCTCAAGCTGTATCCCAAACCAAAGACCAAGAGAGCCTGGGCTAAGGCAGTCTGAGGAAGTATTCAGGGGAAAAATGGTTGATTATGAGACTGTCATGTTGAGCACAAGAAAGGAAGGAGAGCTATGGGCACAAGGAATTCAGGCTTTGCTCAGTTGCAAAGTATAGCCATGTTCAGAACACTGGGATGCAGGGAGAACTCAGGATAGTGAACACAGAGAAGCAGCAGCAAGGAGGGGTGTCCTAGTACTTTGGTGCAGGGGTACCTTGGCATTAGGCAACCCTATCTGGGTCTTGAATTATGTGGTTTAATGAGGCTACATACCTTGCATATGGATAACCAGTTACATGGTCTGAAGGTGGTATGATTCAGTGCTGCAGCTAAAAGGGACAAGAGGAAACAAGAATCAGAAATGATCCAACTTTGCAATACTGTGAGAGTAATTCTAGACTGGTTGTTGAGGGAGAAAATTCAGACATGTTTAGCTATAAAATTATAGTAGTGCTAGGCAGATGAGATGGAGACATCCATTAGAGTTTTGTAACAAGAACACAGAATTATTCCCAAAGCCAAAATGCAACCTACATTTCTGAACATCTGCCTGTGCAAACTGAGATGGGTAACTCAAACCAGGTCTCTAGTACCTGCAAGATACCATATCTTTTAATTCTCACAGCAGTCTTGATCATTCAGTGGTTGAGGCTGTCTGAAGGACAAGTCATCCATTTAACCACTTATTGTCTCCATTACAGACTGGGGTAAATATGGTGCATGGGTGGGGAAGAGTTTTTGGGTGAGTTTCTTGCTCAGATAATCTAGTTTGAATATGCTAAAACCACACTGCAAATCCAATGGTGAATTCGGACAGTCGAGGTTTTACTTCAACACTGAACCAGAAGGATAGTATGGGCACAACCTAGTGAACACAGCAACAGTGGGTTGTGAGGGTCAAATACTTCTGGTGTCTAAATGGAGATGCTTTTGTTCTCAAGTCATTAAAAACTCAGCAGGGTAGTGGTTCTTTTGTCTGCAAATGTCTAAAGGATCACTTACCTCACCATGGTAATTAATATTTTTTCTTACTAAAATACATGTCATGACACAATTTTTAGATCATTCGCCCTCAGGATGTTCTTCATACAGTTTTTTAAACCTGTTAATTCAAAACCTCTTCTCTTCTGAGTCTCAAAATACATACATGAACTTATCTGAGCCATACATACTCTTTTTTTTTTTTTCAGTAACATGCAGTGGTTAGAATTATTCATTGATTTAAGGACCATTATTTCAAATGCCTACAGTTCCCTTCAGGTGTAGGACCTGAGACACATAGAAGCTGATTTTGGAGGAGAGCAGAGCAGTCACAATTGCATCTACACCAGTGCAGGCAGTGTGGGTAACAAACAGGAGGAGCCAGAGGCCGTCGTGCAGCAGGAAAGCCGTGATATAGTCGCCATCGGGGAAATGTGGTGGGGTGACTGCCGTGACTGGAGTGCTGCAGTGGGTGGCTACAAGCTCTTCAGAGGGGACATGCAAGGAGGAAGAGGCAGTGGGCTGTCTCTGTACCTCAGGGAGTGCTTTGACTGCACAGAGCTTGAGGATAGTGGTGGTAAGATTGAATGTCTAGGGCTGAGAATCAGGGCAAAGGCTGGTAAGCCAGAGATCTTGGTGGGAGTCTACTACAGACCATCCAACCAGGATAAAGAGGCAGATGGAATATCCTGTAGGCAGCTGGCTGATGTTTCACCATCACCAGACCTTGTGCTTGTGGGAGACTTTAACCTGCCTGTGTCTGCTGGAGACCCAACAGAGTGGAAAGGAGTCAGTCTAGGAGGTTCCTGGAGCGTTTGGAAGGTAACTTCCTGACACAGCTGGTGAGGGAGCCTACAGGGGCACTATCCTGCTAGACCTGCTTTTTATGAACAAGGAAGGGCTGGTGGGAGATGTGGTGGTCAGAGGCTGCTTTGGCAAGAGCGACCACAAAGCTACAGGACTTTTTGGTTCTTGATGGATTAAGGAAGTGGTCAACAAAACCTCTACCTTGGACTTATGGAAGGTGGACTTTGGCCTGTTTGAGACACTGGTTCAGAGAATCCCATAGGAAACAGTTCTTAATAATGAAGGGGTCCAGGAAGGCCAGGCATATTTTAAGAAGGAAGTCTTAGAGATGCAGAGGCAGCCCATCCCTATGTGCTGAAAGAGAAAACATCAGGGAAAACTGGCCTGGTTGAACAGGAAGTTTTCACAGGAACTCAGGGGAAAAAAGAGAGTTTTTGACCTTTAGAAGAAAGGGCAGGCAACTCAGGAAGAGTACAAAGGTGCTGTTAGATCACAGAGAGAGAAAATGAGAAAGACTAAAGCTCAGCTAGAACACAATCTGGCCACTCTATGAAAGACAATAACAATATTTTTATAAATACATTAACAACAAAAGGAGGGCCAAGGAAAATTTCCATCCTTTATTGGATGCAGGGGGTGGGGGACATTGTTGCCATGGATGAGGAAAAAGCTGAAGTACTTAATACCTTCTTTGCCTCAGTCTTTAACAGAAAGACCAGTTATTCGCAGGGCATCTGGTCCCTGAGTGGGTAGCAGAGATGGAGAGCAGAATAGACCTCCTGCGATCCAGAAGGAGGTAGTCAGTGACCTGCTGGGCCACTTAGACTCTCAAAAGTCTATGAGGCTGGATGAGATCCACGTGAGGGTATTGAGGGAAGTGGTGGAAGAGCTTGCCAAGTCACTGTCCATCATTTATCGTCAGTTGTAGCTAGACAGGGAGGTCCTAAATGACTGGAATCTGGCCAGTGTGATATCCATCCACAAGAAGGGCCAGAAGGAGTATCCAGGGAACTACAGGGCTGTCAGCCTGACTTGGTGCTGGGGAAGGTTATGGAACAGATTGAGTGCTCTCATGTAGGACACACAGGACAACTAGTGGATCAGACCCAGCCAGGATGAGTTTAGGAAAGCAGATCCTTCTTGACCAACCTGATCTTCTTTTATGACCAGGTGACCCATCTGGTGGATGAAGGGAAGGCTGTGGGTGTTGTCTACCTGGAATTCAGTACTGTCACCCACAGCACTCTCCTGGAGAAGCTGGCAGCCCACAGCTTGGACAGGTGCACTGTTTGCTGGGTGAAGAATTGGCTGGATGGCCAAGCCCAGAGAGTGGTGATGAACGGGGTTGCATCCAGTTGGTGGCTGATCACTAGCGTGGGTTCCCCAAGACCCCAGAGTTGTTAAACATCTTTATTGATGATCTCGATGAGCGGATTGAGTGCAGCCTCAGTAAGTGCACAGAGAAAAATTATCAGGTTAGTCTAGTTGATGTACAGTTGCCAAAGGCAAGTTGCACTTCATTCAGGTTTGGTTTCACTCCTCCATCTTTTAGAGACAGATTCCAGAACCTATACCTTGACAAAACAAATGTAGTGAGGTTCATAGGATTATTAGAGGAAGAAATTTGTATTGGTGGGCAGGAATGAATTCAAGGATGATACTGTTGCATCAGATCTGCAGAATATGACTCAGCTGATAAGCTATAGGGACTTTCTGGATTTATTTTTTTTTTTTTTCTCCCAGTATTATCAGCAATAATATTATATCAAATTAAAAGTTTTTTAAGCCTGGCACTTAGCTTCCTAATCCTTACCTTTGGAAATGGGATTGTTTCTAAGAAGAAGGAGTGCAGTTTCCATCTAGGAGTTTGCAGTGTAGAATATGTATAGTTCAGGAGAGCATGAGAACACGAAACCTTCCTGTAGCTTCTCTACACTTATTTTCATTCCACATAAAAGGCTTTGAAATAGATATCAAGAAAACGTAACATCTATTGTCTGCTTGGGGAAATTTAACATAAAAGCATCTGTAAGAAGGAAATTACATAAAAATGAGATGGCAGAAGTAATGGAGATTTAAATGAGAAGAAATCATTATGAGATAAGAAGATTGCTTATCTGGCTGTGTATTAGAATAGAGTTCATCTATGAGATTTCTGTTGGTGAATCTAGATAATAGAATGAACAAAATTTTCTTGCCTTTGTAGCTGGTAATTTCTATCATTAGTGAGTGTATTGTTCATGTGTTTCTAAACATTATGCATATCACAAATAATACAAATATGGAATTCAGTAAACATGATTGATATAAACAAAAATCAAAATACATTTAAATCAGTTTAATGAATCACATCTTGACAAAAAAAGAAAGCAAATTATCAGGACAACTGGGAGTCAGAAAAGCAAATCTTCAACAATATTTTATGGAAATTATCTATTCTGAGATGCACAACTTACCAGCTAAATAGATTGGATATACTAAAATACAATCTTAAATATGATTCTCTGGCAATGGTCTGGAACTGTACTGGAAAAGCTGACTATGGGGACACAGTCTCTGATCCTGCAGATGCTTATGGATGTGTTTAACTTTAATCACTGATTTCTGTTGAAGTCAGGGCTAAGAATCACCTGCTAAACTAGGCCAAATTACATTGGTATTTATGGGAGAGCTTTTCTTCAGTAATATAACCATTTTGTAGTACGCATTAGTGGTCAATAAAAAAAAAAAAGAAAAAAAAATTGATGACTGCCATTCCCTGGCATTATTTCCAGTGGACACATATTGTGAACTTGGTTTTATCTGTTTGGTTGGGTTTTTTTACTGCAAATGTTATCTCTACATTCATAGATCTGGAAGCTGCTCCACAGTACTCTCTCAGTAGTCCAGTGTCAATGGAAAGACGTCATGTCAGTAGGCAACTTACTTGAGAGGGAATATGGGATAGATACCCTGCCCTCAGAGGTGTTCTGGCTCCCTGTAGTCCTGTGGGTGCACTTTGGGGCATTGGTTCTGACACTAGTTGGACTGGGAATGTTTCCAAAGCTGAGCCTTTCTCTTGATTTCTCTTCCTGTAAAAGAAAAGGGATGGAAGAATGGGTGGACAGGTCTCTGCCATAAACCCTTTGTTCTGAAATTCACTTTCTACTCAAGGCAGCAGTAATTGTTAACTTTTGGGGCAAGTTGCATGTCCCTGGTTGCTTTCCAAAACAGGACTTCACTCCCACCCATTTTCCCTTCCCAATTTTAAGCTCCTTGCTTCCTTTTACACACCCTTAAGCAGCAGTTCACTCTGGCTCCTTCCTTCCCTTCTTTTCCTGTCTGCCAAAATGAGGAATCCAATCCTATCCTTCTTCTTTCTTAATTGCTGTCTTAATTTCTTCTTTCACCTCAGGGGTAAAGATGATCAAGCCCTCCTTCCATCCTAATCCAATGATCCCTATCTCATTCTGCCAAGTTCTTGGCATTTTCGTTGCCATTAAAGGCATGGTTGTGTTGGTTGCTAATTGTTTCAACTCCCAGTTGCTCTGTGAGAAACATGGGGGATTTACCCAGCAGTTCCTGGGGAAAAATCCGTGCAGCCAGTGTCAAGAGCTGTTGCTGCCACCTGTCTCATATTCACCATGGAAGAGTTTTCAACACTACTTGTGGCATGCAGACCATGGAGGGCAAACCTCAGATTTTGACATCTCTTATGGGGGAGTGCCAGGAGTACTGAAGGACTGGAGCTTTAGGTGAGATAAGTACATGCTGTAGAGTGCCTGCATAAGCTGAAAAATAATATATGCTTGGTTAGAGAGATGGATAGGAGGGTTTGTACATAAGTTGCCGGAATGTGAACTGGGCATCCATAGTACTGTAGTTGTGGCTCATACAATTTCCAGCATTATATAAACTTTATCTATGAAGCATGATTTGCCATTTAAAGCTAACTCTCTGGGACCACAAAAAACAAAACAAAACAAAACAAAAACAAAAACAAAAAACCAAAAAAAAACCCCAAAAAAGCAAACCAAAACAAAACAAAAAAAAACACCCCACAAAAACCACAAACAAACAAAAACCCAAAAAAAACCCCCAAACAAACAAACCTAAAAAACCAACAAACCAAAGAACAGCTATTGTAACCTTTTATAGGTGCATGAACTTGTAGATTGAAATTATCATTTTCAGCATCAGGATTTACAGTAGATATCCTTCAAGCTTCATAATGAACTTTTTTTTCCCTTTCTAACATATTTGAAGAAGAACGGTGTTTCTAAAGGATACCAACTACCTGGCTCCTAATTCCAGTAGCAATTGAACCTTTAACTTATTGGTTTGAGAAAGTCAAATGCACTGGAGATAAACATCCCCAAGTAGAAAGTGTCTAGATATTTAGTAGAGTCTCATTCATATTTGAAAAACTCCATGTGCTTTGTGTTTAGGCCATGCTTAGAATGGCTCAAGTAAACAGTCAGATGACATTTACATAATCAGTTCATGGATTGTGAGATCCCTGTTGACTCTGTTCCATTAGTCTGCTGTTTACAGCCATTGCCTATGCCTGCATGGAAAGTTTACTGCTAATGTGCTTCTCTGGCTCAGGAGGCACACTTGTCCTATCAGTCAAGCTTTTATAAAGAAAGCTGTGTGTGTTATGTAGAAACCTGATTGAAACCTGGGGCCCATTGTGCTGTGATGAGCTGCGTTCAATGCAAAACTTTCTAATGCCATAGTAAAACCTGTCCAAATAGCAGGGAAACATGATTTTTTCACATCAATCTCTGTAAAAGCTCCATCAGTACATGCTCACAGAACTGTTCATAAAAATCTTCTGTCTGTGACTTGAATGTTTGTTTACAGCCATATTTCATAGGTAAGCAGTATTTATTTTTAACAGCTTTGAAAGAAAGGTATTTTGGAAAAGGCTGGATGATCAGTTTTTCAAACTCGATGATCCAGGCACCTCGGATCAAGGTACAAGGCATTGAACTAGGTGCAAGTTAGTTGAAGCTCATCTCTTCTCTGTACCATTGTTCTCTTGAAAGATGGAAGAGACATCTCTTTCTACTCTTTGCTCTCCTTTTTCATGTTTATTAGGTTTGTTTACACTGTAACATCTTGGGACAGAGATTCAGGTCCAATCCATCAATATTACCTAAAATCTCAAATGACTTTCAGGGAGGCAGATCTTCTATTCATCCACCCTATCTTTTTAGACTGAACATGAAGGGAATCAAACTTAGATGACAGTAACAGTCAACATTCAGGTTTGCTGTAGGTGGATAGTCAGTTGCCGTGTGTGGGCTCTCTAAGGACATCTGTAACTTAAATGATTGCTATGCCTAGAAGCATAAAGCATTTACTTCCTAGAATATATTCTAGCTCTAATTTGTTTTCGACTTTACTGCTGATTAAAGATCTTAGACAATATAAATATATTTATTCAAAAGACATCTGGGTGTAGACTTAGGCAAACCACTCTAAATGACCCTGTTTGAACAGAGGGTTTGGACAAGATCACTTCCAGAGTTCCTATTCAATCTTGATTAGCCTGTGAGTCTGTGAAATACAACAGAAATTAGAGACTAGAATGTAGAAGGGGGGAAAGCAAACCTGTAATATGGTGGTGGGATAGACAGAAGTGTTTGCTGCTTTCTTCTGAAGTGTTGGCTTCAATGTAAATGAAAAAACCTTTGGGGTTTATGCTGACTGAGCTGTGAAATGTGGCAAAGTAGCAAATAGGGATGACTGCAGCGCATTTTGCCTTTTTAGGCGGAAAAGATGCAGGCAGCAATTTGGGCCTTTAATATATTGCACCTTGTGTATACTGGTCCAGAAGTCGAACTCCTTCATCTCTGCCATGCACTTGTCCTTTATTTATGCCCTTTTTGAGTTGATACTGAAACCAGACAACCTTATTTTACTGTAGCAATACATGTCTTATTGGGAACTGTAAGAGAAAATAGGGCTTTTTGCAAGTTTTTGTCTCTGCATTAAACTAGTATAAAAATTGATAGTACTTAACCATCACCATATAGAACTATTTCCACTCCTTTGGATTAACCTAGCCAGTTAAATTCCTTCTTAGTTTTTATGCCTTCCAAATGCTTACAGCTACCTCTGTCTTAGAAGTTTTTGGCCAAGTCAACCATGCTTAATGATTTTATTCTTTCTACATAAGTCAGACTCACATAGCTGTATACTCTAGGTATCAGTTGGAGGAGATGAAGGAAGACAATGTCATGGATTAACATTCCCAGCCCATGTGTGCTCATCTTGTTGACAGATGGTCGAGAGAATAAATTTTTAATATATTCCTGGATAAAAACACTCCTGGTTGGTCAGGGCAGGAATGTTTCTTATCTCCTTTCAAAAAATCTATATGGCCCAACAGTGAGCAGGGGCTACAATAGTCCAGGGGCTGGAACACCAGAATTCACAAGCAGTTAGGAATGCCTAGATTTATATCTCTGCTTCATTTTCAACCACCTTTTTTCTATTACTGTTGGCAGACTACTCAGAGGTGCTGTACTCAGGTTTGCTCCTCAGTGCTGCAAGATCTGACTCCTTCAGGGCCACTCCAAGCACTGTGTTGAAAGTGCAGGTTTCCTATGCTGTGTGCCAGGAGAAGCAGCCTCCTGTGTAGAGGTAACAATGAGCAAAATACACTGAAAGGTTTTTATGGCACCAACATAGAGGGTCTTGTCAGAAGTGGATACTTTACAGAATTCCTATCTGTTCAAACCTTTTCCTGAAGTGGTCTCATTGCTCAAATGTGGTACCAAACAACATGCATGAGTAGCTGCTGGACTACATTGAAAATATCCAAGATGACAAAGAGAAGAATTCAGTTCTTTGCATAATTGGGAGCAAAGACAAAGTCTTCCTCATCTGGTGGGGTATATTAGCCATGGATAAAATCTCCTGCCACTTTGCTGGAAGGATATTGCTCTGCCCTTGTTTGGTCTGCTCATGGTGAGTTCACGAGGGACTTGCATCCCTTCATCAGTTCACCTGGCAGATGGGGATAACAGTGCTTTGCTGTCTCTTAGGGGTGCCATAAGGATAAATAGATTAAAAGATTTTGCAGTGCTCAGGGATGTGTAATGGGGGCTATGGAAGAAGATAGGATCAGTAAACTGGCAGCAGAACAATAAAAGGTCTGCTCCTGTTTAAGAACTGCAATATTGATGCTGTCTTGAAATGAGTATTTACCTCTTCCTAACAGAAATATCAAAATAACTTTCCTTTTTGGAAAAAAAGCATTTCTGCCTAGCTGAAACTGCATGTCTTTTTTTTAATGGCAAACTTATGTTCAAAGGCTGGGATCTTAAAACTTTAATTTCCCTCTTTTTGGGGATAAACACACACACACACACACACACACACACACACACACAAATAGATGTCTGAGCTGGTCAGTATTTGAAAAAAAAAATCCAATGTTGAGTTTTTCCACCCTGATATTTATTCCCTTAGAATATGGGGGATTATTCTGAAGTGTTGATAGCTTATTTGATGCACCTGACAAATTAGCAGGAGCATGCTTAAGAGCTTTGGCTTGTGTCTTTGAGCTTCACATCCTAACAACTTATATGAGGAGAACCACAATCCTCAGAAGATTTACCAAGAGGCTTGTAGTCACTCTGTTTTATCCAGTGATGCTATTAATAAGCAGTTGATTTTTATTGTGTCATAGTTGTATGTGTAGTAAAATGTGGTAACAGTTAAAATCCTTTCTTGACTCCAGGAAGATAACTTTGATTTTTCTATTCTTCTCTTTCAGTTTTATATCAACACCTGAGAACAGGAATTAAACAAATAATAAAATTATAATAACAGTGCAAAGTAGGGTAAAGTTGGGTAAAGTTGTCATTACTTAAGATCAAAATCTGGACTTCTTTTTTCCCCTGTTGTAAACTAAAAACAATGAAGAATGCTAAAGCCCTCCTTGTTTTTCCTCTTGTGACCTTGATGTATTCTAATTCTCAGGGCATCAAACACCTGTGTTTGTCCTCTGTCACTCACTGGTATGGGTTGGATTAGAGTCTGCAGGCTTTCTTTCTTTGAGAACACAATGTTTTCTTCCCTAAATTTGTCAAGATTATGAACGTGTTGATTTATTCTAATGTCATACGTTGAAGTAGATGAATGATGAACATAATTTCTCTCTTTTCAGATTAATGAACAATTAGACAGACATAATTAATGTGCTGTACAGTTGTTCTGTTTCTCCTGTAGTGCCCAAGTATAGCATGACTTTCGTTTACTGACTTTCTGCTGCTAGGGTTCTCGGTAGTGTACTTTTCATGGTACAAGTCAAATTCAATTCAGCTTGTTCTTTTTAGCCCTGAAAGGATGTCTTCAAACACTTCTAATCCTCATTCTGGTTCTTTCAACAGCATGCCTAACAAGCAGAGCTCATTTGCCTTAAGAGTGCTTAATATGGCTGTGTGGCTTTATTTTGGCCAGCATATTGCCCATCAGGTTTTAATGTTCACCTTGAGAAGAAGAAATTGTCTCCTCAGATATTTGCAACAAAGATTACACTGACATAAGGTGAAATGAGAAGTGTTCTCAATTTTTGTCCTTCAATGTCTTGGGAGGTAACTTGCTCTCAAGTAGAAAGGTCCTTGCTTTATACAAATTGTAGTGTCTCTGTATTTTAGCAGCATAGATTGTTCCTAAAAATAAAATGCAGACCTGAAAAAGTAAAATGCAATGTGAAATAAGGAAAGCTGATCATCTGGGATAACTTTTTATAGGGCTATGCAAGGGAAACAGACAGAGGAGGAAAAACTGATAGAGCTCTAGTAGTTGAGGCTCTTCCTTATGATCCAAAGTCAACTCAAGGAGCCTGAAAGCTTGAAACCTGGTGGGTGAGCTAGTGCTGGTTATGGCAAAATGCTCAAGAAGCTGAGATGCTTTGATACCATTTGATGGAACCTTTATACCATTAGATGCCCCAAAGGAAAAGTGGCAGGACAAATTCTGGACAAGCTCCTATCTTCCACTACAACTTGCCTAAAATTTCTTGGTTTTGACTGTCAATAATCTCCAATAAAAATCTATTTTGTTGGGAAATTCCCCAGCAAGTGTAATAATACCCACACTGAATTATTAACGTGACAGCATTTGAATGAGTAATAGCTCATTGCTCAAGTGGATAAAAGGACTGAGAACATCTAGAAAAGGCTGCATTGGACTTTGTTATTTACTGGACATACAGCCTGAAGAATGCCAGTGTTGTTAGTAAAGACTTGCTGATTCCATTAAATGCAGATGAACAATTTTGCCTAAATATTTTCACAGTCCTTCCTGCTGCATTTTGTTTCTTTTTATTTACACTGATTTTGCAAGATAGAATTGTTTTTGCCCATGAATTCATCTTTCTCTGTTTGGTCACTGTCTCAACTCATCTCCTTTGACAGCATTGTATTCCTCATTTCTGTTGTCACATGCTGGGATTAGAGGATATTTTATTTGTCCTCTCTGGATCACACAGGTGGTGTGATCTACCCCTTGCAGAGCCTGCTTTCTAACTGAAGTGATATTCAGTTCTCTTCTGACTAGCTCTGGAGCCCATGGAAATAAATCCCAGCTGGGGTGCCAGTCAGAGCAGTAGCTGTGGTCATTGTTACAAAACCTGTCAGTTAATAATGTGAGGGGTTAAACAAGTCTCACCTGTCTGTGCATAAACATCCTTCACAATATGAGAGCCAGGTGGGGAGAAATCAGACAACAGGCAGGCAGGATTAACCGTACAGAAATGCCCTGAAAATTAGGGCAGCAGAGGTATAAAGCTAAATGGGGGTCCTCGGGATCAGGAATGAAAGGAGAGGATATGTTTTTTCTGACAAAGTTGAAAAGAATTTATGTACATGAAATGTACATAAATGATGTACTTGTACATCTTTCATGCTCCTATGTATAGGTATTATATATATAACGTGGATATTCAGGTAGGAGAGGTTCCTGTTCAAACATTATAGGTACCATGTAGTATAACTGTTAAAAAGAGAGCGATTCAAAGGATTTAATATGTAGTTCTTTTCTTTCTAGTTTCTTCCTTCCCAATAAACAGGAAATAAGAAGTGTTGTTTTAAGAAATATCACAAAGATAATATAAGCAGTCTTTCTCACAATATTTTAATTTTTGTAGTAAAGCCCCAGACACTTGCAGAGTCCTGTAAGACATGATAACAAGCTCCTTAGCTCCTGCATGGCAGAGACATGGAGCTGCCTAAGGAATTCTCCAGCAAGTTAGCTGTGTAAAAAACTTCAGAGAAGCATATAACACAGGATAAGTCAGTTTATGGCAGCTTTTTTTTTTTTTTTTTCCCTCCTGGTATCTCTTTTGGGACCATAAGAGATTGACAAGGAAGCATGAACTTAAACCCTGACTAGATCTATATCTTTCCAAGGAGCATATGGACACGGCTTTGCCTCCTCTTTCCTTTCCACCAAACAGATTTGGGGCTTGGGAAATGTTCGGAGATGCTGCAGTTTAGAACAAAAGACTGTTATTTCAGACCTATAATATCATTTTCATTTTGTAACTCTGAAAGAGGAGAGATTTTAGGGTATTTCACAAGGCAGGAGCTGTGTTACCACATCTGTAGAGCAGTGAGTGATTTGGAAGTCACTAGTATGAAAGAACATAGAGTTTTTAAAACTCACCTCTTGAATCATGCAACATATGGTACTCAGAAGACCTTAAGAGGTTAAGAGCTGCCCAAATCAAATATTCATTGCTCAGTAGCCCTGGAGTGCACTACCTGTAAATACTTTGGGGTTTATAGGCATGCCAAGAAGGCAAAGGGGATGAAATGTACTTCTGCCTCCGGAAGGGGAATTAATGTAATAGCATTCATTCCTTTTATAGATAACACTGCTATTTAGGAAGTCCTAAAGTACATGATGTTTTTGCTGATTAAATTTCCTGTGTAAGCAAAATGTTCATAAAGTTACATAAGTCCATTTTTCTTACCTCTTTGCTGGCAGCAACTGTCTCGGTTTCTGGAGCACTGTGATCCTTGCTCTGCCTCCATTTCTTGGTAAGAAACTGAGAGAGAAGAAGTGATGCTGTTACACTAAATCCTTCTGTTTGTCTGTCTATCTAACTCAAATCCTTTATTCCATCTGTGTAATTCATACCTACTTCCCACATCCTTTAACTGGTCTAGGCTCCCTATGGCCTCATGGTTCCCACCTGAGTTTGTTAAATACAATATTGATGAACTAAGTGGCTGAAGTAATTTCCTTTTTTATCCCTGGTGAGCTGAGCTGAAAAACCAAGACCACCTGTTCTAGTGGGCTTGAGCTTGCTAGAGAGCTCCTTCCCTCCTTCTTCTGCCACAAATTCTCTTTTTCCACACTCTGGGACTGCTTTCCTGTAATGTAACTTTCACTGTATTGGTGAGTCACCTGTCAAGTTGTGAGACAGATGTTTGCCAGAGGGTGTCAGACAGGCATTTCCTGCATCATCTTCTGCAAGCAGTTCAACAGAAAAAGTTGTGGTGGGGAGCATTGTGGGCATGTACTCTAAGGGAAAAAATAATGGGGTAGTTTTGCTGCCTCTGGACTGGCTTATCTGACTTTTGTATCCCTTTGTTGGAAAGCCGGCCCTTGCCCTGAGTTTTCAGCCAATTTAAAGAGTGAGTCAAGGCAAGAGGAGTCTATTTCAAAGGTTC
Source organism: Vidua chalybeata (assembly GCF_026979565.1). Taxonomy (NCBI): domain Eukaryota; kingdom Metazoa; phylum Chordata; class Aves; order Passeriformes; family Viduidae; genus Vidua; species Vidua chalybeata. The sequence continues at coordinate 57,384,317 of NC_071532.1, forward strand.
CATATTAATTATTATGAGTCAAAGTAAAAATGAATTTAAGATTAGTTGTTTTGCCTAAGTAATGATATCTGGTATGATCAGTAGGTACCCTCGTGTTGACCTTCTAAAGGTAAGACTTCAAGATTAGGACCAAAAAAAGACACTTCTGCTGTTCTTGTATTTGCTTATTGCAGTTCTCCAGTTTCCTTTTCTACCAACAGCCTTTGAATGCAAAGGAGCAAACTGTGAATCAAATTAAAGGAAAGAAATAAAAGATTTTTAAAGAAAATGGTGGCAGTTCAGCTGTGGAGTGTATACAAAATCAAAGTTTTCCTGTGTATGGTTTTGCAATACAATTCCCTCTTAACAGATGGATCATTTTCCTACTGTTTATAGACAGTCAATGTCCTCAGGGCTGAACCCCTTAAGGGTTCTAGTGCACTTAGATAGGAGAGCTTAAAACATCCTATGCAGGGTTTATTAAGTCAAAACCAAAAGCCGTTAGCACCAGAGAACTTTCAATCTGGAAATTAAAAAAGGGAAAAAGAGACATGTGAGGACAGGAGACACTTAAAAGACTCTAACATTCCCTCGGTTTTTACCAGTATTCCGTAATTATTATATTGCTTTTTTGAGTCACATAACTGAGGCTGAACTGAATCTGCTGCACGGCTCAAGAAGCAGCTGGGAGTAACAAGCTCAGCACACTCTGGCCTTTTATTCTGAGTGAAGGGTAGAGATACAAACTGTGCTGCAAGCCCTTTGGCCCAAGAATCAGAAAAACTTGCTCTTTTGTTTTGCCTCTTCACAAATCAGCGGCAGCCCCCTTTCAGACAGTGATGGAAGGGTCAATCACCTTGTCTTCAGTCTAAGATTTTCTCTGTAGTGCCATTTGTCTCATTTTTGACAGCGATCAGCAGTTTTGCTCAGTGTATGTAGGACATTGCTGCAGACAATTTACAAACATCAGGGGAAAGAAGGGAGTTGGTGGTGGTTTTGAATTCACAAAAGTTCTTAATTTTTTGTTGTTTATAATGAGTAGCTGAAAAATAAAATCAGTGTTTTGTTTCCTGATGTGCACAAATATTTGTTCAAAATAACTTAAATTGTTTACTGAAGTTATACTCCATTTGAACATTTCTTTTTTAGGCATCATGTGAAAGCTCTTACTTCTTCCATGATGGATATTTGTCATCAACTCATGTGAATGTTTTGACAAATCAAAGGATGGATTGTTCTGTTTTGCTTGCTTGGATCGTGAAATAGGAATATCTCCAACATGACAGGGCATGAAAGAGCCTGAAATGAATTAAAGCTGTATTTAATGAATGGGCTTTTAATTTAGCGGATTCCTTAGAAACAAGTGTGGTAAATCCACTTTCAGTAAATCCAAAGGATGGTTGACACATACGTTTTGTATGGGTGGGTACTGGCAGACAAGAGCTGATGATTCATTATTCCAAACAGGCTGTTTTTCAGCAGATGGGTGTTCTAGCTATCATATTTCAATTGGGAGAACTGCTCTGGTGTAGAGCCAATAAAATGTGATTATCTCAGCTCAAAACCTGGACAGATGAAAACATTCTCAAGCTGGATACTTGAAATTATCCAACCAACAAGTATCTTTCAGCCTTCACTGTAAAGTAGGCAAGTTTCTACCTGCTAAATTTTTTGCTCAGTTGGGCTGAATGAAATTATGTCAATGGATATTCCATGATGAGCATGGAAGAACTGAGCAGGCATATACAAGTGAAACATGTGATAATACTTAGTGCTTCATTCAAAGCTGTGTGTTAATTCAAATGCTGCTTTTGTCATATGTTGCACCTGAGTGTTTTTTAAATTTTAAACCATAGATAGCACCTACCATCCATTCTTAAGAGAAAAATAGAGAGATCTGTATCCAAATGTGTATATGATGAAAAATGTGACTGTGCATCTGTACTAAGTATTTAAAACCATTGAATTTTGTCAAGATGACTGTGCCAAAAAATGTGGGTCTTTAGAAAGAAAGACCTGTAAGGGAGCACAGGAAATAAATTGGATCATTTTGGTCCCCTGATCTTTGCAGGAGTACAGGTTAAATGTACTATTTGTTCCTTAAGGGTTTAGTAACCCACTAACAGAACCTGATGTACCTCTAACCATCTGATGTCTCATTATGATGCAGGCTTGCATCACTTTTTGCTTTCAGATGCGTCTCAGAGAGTACCACCATGTCCATGTGCCAATTTGCCTGGGAAGATTTCAGGGCCACTGACATTCTTTCTGTGCTCCCATTCAGAGAGCACTTCAGAGAATACTGGAGCTGAGCCCTGTAATCACAACCCAGAATAAACATCTGTGAGTCCTGATTGCCAATAGTTCCCTCAGAAAGCCATCCAGTGCTAGTCTGGAGAAATGCTTTTGTGGGATATGTGATAAGAGCATGCTTAAGGACATTTGTGCTCTTTTCCTGCAGCAACTTTTTGTTGTTGAAGGTGTTAGCATGATTTTTAGTCCTTGCTGATCCCTTTGTGTTAGATTTTGTATTAACCTGCTGTTGGGCTTCTAGTTGCAGCTACAGACACTGACTCATCTCTGTAGAAAGGCCTCCTATTGCTCAGTGAGGCAATGTACTGTGAACAAACTTACCGTCATCAATCAAAACAATTTCACAAACTTGTTCCTAGCTTTTGTTGACCCTATGTTTTCAGAACTGAGAATGCAAAATCTGTAGCTCAGGACTGAAAGTTTGGATAGGATAAGGGAGACTGTTCCTTTGCACTCAAGTGTGAGAGTATGATTGCAACCAGGTCTCTGGTGTGATGACTTAGTGAGGTAAAAATGTAAAACCCTTGCATGTGTAAGCATAAGCTCTATCTCTGCAGATATTGTTACCTAATTTAATAGCTGGTTGACTGCTTCCAGTAAGAAAGCAGAAGAAGCTGTGAACACAGTAGTAAACAACTTTTCTTCTATTTTTTTAAGAGCAGCTAATATTTTTCACCCTAACATTTGCACAGCTCTTGCTGGCCATAATAACAGCAATACCTAATGGTACTGTTGGTTTACCATGCATTGAAAGACACCATCCAGTGCATCACATACATTAGAGTGCTAGTGACTCAGTGACACAATTAGTGTGCAATAAACAAATGCCTGGAACTGATAACTTTCATGGAAACATTCCCATCTCCCCAGCTATGTTGTCATGTCATGACAATATTTAAGGGATGGAGAATACAGAACTCAGCAAGGGGTTAACAGGGAAATTAGATGCCAGGGTAGATACGATAAAGCACTTTATCAAATTTAGCAAGACTGTCCATTCTAGTCTGACCGTGATGTACGCTGGCACCAAACTGGAGGTTATTGACCTGACCTTGTTTGCATCTGACGTTGCTGCTTTTGAAAGCAAACGAGTTCTGGTGCTACGAGCTTGTAGGGCTGCCAGTTTCTCAGCAGATTAGGATTGCCTGACCTTCTTTTTCAGACTAGCTTGTGCAAACACTCCCCTAAGGATTCCCATAGATCATGTAAGTGGAATGAAATGGACTGAAGGAGGTAGTGAATATTGAAATCTAGCACTGGTCCCTCTGGTTGAGCAGGATGTGATGAGTACTTGCATATGCACTAGGCAGGCAAGTGCCTGCTCCTTCTCAGTCTAGGAGAGAGGAAGGCTTATGTAGAAGGGCTGTGTGCCACAGGGCGTTGGGGAGCACACATCTGACTCCCTCTTTACTTTAAATTTTAGATACCTAGATATTGCCAAACAGTGTTTCTTCCTAAGCAATGGCCTGTAGTGATGCTAGGAACCATGCAAAGACAATTTGCACTGTAACCACATGTGACAGCTCCAGTTCCCTTCCTGCCATGTGTCTGGGACTGCTGCAGCCAGTGGCAGGCAGGGAAGGTGAAAACTTGGCTCTTTTGTACAGCCCCCTGTCAACCCATTGCATTCTGAGCTGAGCTGTTGATTCTTTAACTTCTTTACTGCCCCTGTCAAGGTTGGGATTGAAGGCACTAGAGATGATATTTCATGTTCAGACTCAGATGTTTATTATTTCTTATCTATATTACAGTCTCACAAGTTGTGAGCATTCTATTAACAAGCTACAAAATGGCTAACTATCTTTCTCTACAAGGTCTTTTAAGGCTAAACTATCCAATTAAGAAATGACACCTAAATTATTTTCACTTTTAATCCAATAACTAATCTCTCATGTCCCGCAATGTGGACTTTTCTGTCCAATTACAAAACACCACCCAAACCCATGCAGAAGAAGGTGAAGAAGAAGGGCCAGCCACTGCCCTAAAACCTCTGTCTTAGCTTTATAGATAGTACTATATTCTAAAATCTCAAACTCTAAGTTTTCCACCACGTGATATTACACACTTGTATTCAAACTACACACATGTAATCCCAGTGCCATCAATCAATTTTGGAAGCCTTCTCCACAGCCTCAGGTCAAATGTAGTATTCTCTTGTGGGTCTGTGCCTTTCAGCATAGAGAGTTTAAAATTCTCATCATCCAGGGTTCCAACACTGAGCAGTCCTGGAAGCCTGAATTGCAATGATCTTGAAATATAAGATTACTGCTCAGAAACAGAGGCAGCTGAGCTTTGGTTTTTCTAAGACCATGATCTGCTTTACACCTGATGTAATAGGGATAACCTTACATAAGCAAGGCATCACTGATTGTAATTAAAAGGCAAACAATCATGTTGAAAATGCCCTCTTGTAATGCTGTGAAAATCTGGGGCAGTTTACTAGGGGTCACTATGGACTGGCTGCTTTGGTTAAATTGCCAGGGGATCCTAATCGAACCCCAAACTTCCTGAAGTGCTGTAATTCTTAGAATATGCATATTTTTCTGAACTGTTTAGGAAGTGCTACATGTGTCTGTTCACATGTGCTTTGTCTTCCTCTCTTCTTTAATTTTTTCCCCTACCCCACCCTCTTCCTTCTTTCCTGTCAAAACAATGACAGCTTATGTTGTGCAAAATGGACAGAATTTTAGCAAAATTTAATATGGGAAAAATTTTGGCTGTCTAAATGTGTGTTTTCCTGTGCTGCCTTGTTCAGGGGTAAAAATTACCTCCACCTTTTTTCTCCCTTCTACCTTTTGCCCATAAACTGTTAATATAAGACAATATATTCCCATTAGTTAAAAAAACCTCTTTATTTTTCAGATGTACAAGCAGGGTCCTTTCCTCACCCTCCATCCTCCCCTGTACCAAAACAAAGCACAAGCCAGTGGGATCAGAGTCTGCAAATTCCACTGGCTCCCTCCTCAGCCATTCACCCCCGTCCCTCTCGCCGGGAGGTGAACACCATCCACACATCACTTGAGACAAGAACAATATAACACGATCTGTTTTCAAAATTTTCTAAATATTTCCCAACTTCCATTGCAGGCTGTTGTCTCCACACCATAAATTTGTGCCAAGAACTCCCCAACAGCATTCTCCTCTGCCTTCCCAAATCATTCAGAGAGCAAACAAACCTTTCCCTGAGTCACTGATTTTTGCAAGAGAGCATTTTTATTTATTAAAAATGAAGGGAGCTCACCCCTCTTCAGTGAAAGCCATCAGTATGATCTTTGACAGCACAGGGATGCTTCCACTTCTGTGTATTTCCACCTGTTATCAGGATTTCTCCCTGCCCAGAGCAGTCAGGGTACAGCCATGCTGGGGAGGAAACAACTGTCTGCCAGTTTTCTAGCCTCTCCAAGCCCAGAAGGCCCTCTTCCATCTATAACTGTTTTTTACAACCTGAATGAAAAGCTTTTGAGGTAACAAACAGTGTGCACAGGATAATATGATTATCTGTACTGCAGTAAGTTATACTGAATGGCTCAGCCTAGTTGGGAATGTGTTGAATTAGTACTGGAACAATTTAGTGAGCAATAGAATTAATTGGGAGAATTGTTTTCTTTATTTAGAATAAAAAAATTAAGTTATCTAGCAGCTAATCATTAAGTTGGACCATAAAATTTTTCAGATCTCATGATTAGAAGTACTTAAAATGATTTAAGTAAGGGCTAATATTTGTCTATGAGGTCCTATACTCATGAGGTTGTATACTTGTGATAGAAGCAAAAGTGTGCCTTGCTCTATATGAGTGCATTTTTACCTGGACATGACTACATTTTGATCAGGCATATTCCTTCATTGCCTTCATTTATTTCCTCACTGTTCTAGTAGTGTAGCACATTTGTATTTCTATTTTATCATCTGGCTCAACTCACCATGGCTTTCTACTTTTTTAAAGCGCCATTGGAGGAAAAGTCCTACCATTTGGTGTTTGTCTTTCAGCCCTCCCACTCTTCACTGAGCTGTTCCAATACAGAAAGCATGATCCAGTGACTAAAGCAAAGAAAGAAGCTTAAAAGAGAGTGGTTCTGTTTCTCAATAGGACATTGGTAGCTGTCATGTAAAATAAGCAAACAACTTTTTCAGTTCCCTGAGCAATCATGTAAAAGACAACATCTGCACTGTGATGTGACTCAGTCTGCAGGTGCACAGCATCAGGCAAATAGAGTGAGTCTCCTTTCATTCCATTCAGAAGCTTGTGCAACCAAAAGCTTGTCTGATCTTTTGTCCCTAGCTGTATCACCTGGTTTAAAATGTAAAGAAGTCAGTACCCTTTCTGAGGTGTGGAGAGCTTGTATTTTCCACAGGTCTGAAACCATCTTGCCACTACCTGGTGCCTGAAACCTGAAAACCTGTGTTAATATGTCCTAAATTTGGCACCCAGATTACAAGGCATCCAAGCTAAACGGCATCTGATAATTCTGACAGTTGGTCCATTTGCCTAACAGAAATAGACTACCACAAGCTTTAATCTTTCATCCTTACAAAAATGTGTCAGGCTGCCTGTATAGAGTTGATGTATTGATATGAAACATCATCCCTGTTGCTGTGGAGTAGTTGTTTTGCAAATTGTCTATTACAAAATTAAATCACTGAGCTTTGCATGCTTGTTTGTTGGCTGGCTGTTTGCTTGATCCAGCTAGAAGCAGAATAGTATTTCTGCCTGCTTTAGATACAGCTTGGGGGAAAGGCTGATAGAACCTGAATCTACATCTACACTGACAAGATCTGGTTTGAGCTGGAGATATTTCTTCATCCTGAAGTTCTCTGTTACTGTTCATGGCACATGTTTCACTCCAATAAGGCCTATTTCTGATGTTCATTAACAAGAAAATTTCACTGTGACTATCTGCAAAGGTGTGAGAAGAGTGATAGGAAATGCTGTTATTTTACCTCAGGGAACTGAAGACCACCAAGCAGGCAAGTGAGACAAGAGAAGCATGGCAGGAGAAGCAGAATATGTTTTTGATAACTTCTGGGTGTGTAACCAAGGACTGAATCTGTTCACCACCTCTGCACAACTTGAAATCTATCCCAGTCTCTGGAGATCCAGAGCATCAAGTATACTGGAAATATGTTGCAGACCAAATCTGCTTGTTTAGGCAGTCTGGATGGATCAGAAGCAGGTCCAGGATTCACCACAGGTCTCCCAGAAGGCATGGCACTAATTTCCAGATGTAATTTGCTCTCTTGGACTCAGGGGATGCTGCCATCTCTTAAGTGTTCGAACTTAGGCTGTGAGTTGTAGGTGCATGAATTGGGAAGATTTGGGTCAAACAAAGCCTGAAATGTCCTCAGTCGTGAGGAGCAAAAATGTTATATCTGTACTTGAATCAGTTCCTATTTCCACTTACGAGTGTGTAATGGCCTTTCAGCAGAATTCCCTTCAGACTTCTCCCTCACTATGAGCTAAAACAGGGCTGTTGGCTCTCTGGGCCATGAAGGCAATTCCTTTTGAAGCAGTATACTGCTAAACCTGCTCAATAGCTCTCAAGAGGAGTGTGTAGACTGTTTTTACAGCTGAATATGGTGTATGGGTTGAAATGCAGGCCTTTCATCTTAGAGGCTCCCTACCACATGTTTTTGTTATGAAGAACAAGGTCAGGTCTTCTAAAGTTTAGTGCTACATAGCTAACAGTTTGCATAGGACTTTAGGGAAAAAAAAAGGAATCTACATTATGATAAAAACAGAACTCATACTTTTGTGTAATGAACTAAAGTAAATGTATTGCAGTTTAACAGCTGATTTGGAAAGTCCTTTTCACAGTTTCTATAATCTCAAAGCCCAAACCCCGGGTGTATGAAGAATTTTTGGATAAACTAGACAGCTCTAACCATGGCGGACAATTTCATGCAGATGATGAACTGACTGTTTAGAATAATCCCTGTGTTGCAGGAATATTTGCTTCTCTGTTTTCTATCTCCTTCAAGCAAACTGCCTGTGTGGAACTGGGACAGTGCTGTCAGGGCGTGATCAATATGCTGCCACATACCATCTGCAATTCTGGAATTTGCTTCTCCCACCCACATCATGGTTTCACAATGTGCTTTTTTGTACTGTAGCAGGGACAGCCTCCTCAGGACGTGTTTTTCTTAGTCACATGGATTTGTCAGCCTTTTTTCCTAATCAAATGAGCTTTTCATTAGGTAGTCAGCATTGGATAAGCACAAGGGCTTGCAGATGACTCTTCAAGGAGACTTTCAGTGTGTTTAATTTACTGCTCATGATTTCTTTCCTTGAAGCATATCTTACTTCCCCACTTAGTCTGAGCAGTAGCTGGGTAAAAATGACAGCGTGACCCTTTATCAGCAGTGAGCAGTATTTCATATGAATATTTGTGCTGCAAAACTGCACTGTCAAAGGAGTAGTGCAGGGGTGGATAGACTGGGAAAAGCTGTGGAACAGCATGAGGAATTAGCATGTGGGCAGTGTGACCCAATTATTTGTTGTAGAGACCTGACAGGATCTGGTCCCGTCAGACAGAGCCTGAGCTTACATGGGCCAGTAGAGCTCTGCTACATTCAGTAGCACTACAGCAGTTTATGAATCATTACTTGTTTTTCTTTTTTAGAATCCTGTTCCCTGGTGACCACCCTGACTCGCCAATCCTTTTCCTGAGGGTGCATTTCCTAGCTGTTAAATGTCAAATTATTAAGATTAAAAAAGCCTGCCAGTAAGGCTTTAGTTTGCATTGCTGTTGGTAGGTAATGAGCAATGGTTTGTGGCTGCACCATCCTCAGGGGCTTCATCTCCTCATCATGTTAATGGTTAGTTACACCACAGAGACCTACTGAATGGAGAATATTCTCTCTTGAAAAATTTCTCTCTCCTCTGTAACAGATGATCTGTCTGAGTAGAGAGGCATTTTGTAAGGCTGGTCAAATTCTTCAAAAGATCCTGAACTTTGGGAGGACTATAACACAGCATGTTTACTTTGTTGGTGTCATGTGGGGACAGTACCCATGTCCTGGGGACTGCCAGACTTGGGGCTTCACTATGGACAGCTTCAGTCTGTGAGCAACCATCTTGTTGCTGGTATTGTGACCCACTGCTGGTGAGCCTGACCTCTCCAAAGTGGGAGCATGAAGTACAGCATAGTCTGTTGGACTTGTTGGGCTGCCTGAGGAAGCTTGTTCAAAGCTGGAGGCATTCACTGCTATGCTGTGCTCAGGGCATGTGCTAAAGCTAGAAGAATACTCAGAAGAGGGAACTCGAGGTAACAAGAAGACAATACTGGTCAGATACACTGTTTTTAACCAGTTTCAGCTGGTTTTTCCCTCTTCTCCACTAAAATTCTGTTTGGGGGAATAAAAAAAGCAACACTCGAAACCTTTTTTTAGTTCTCCTTCTGTTTTTGTGATTAAAAATAAAAATGTAAGCATGTATGTGGCCCTCTTGAATCACAGTTGCTTCTTAATGCTATTGAATTGGGCTCTTCCAAACACAACAAAGTCTTTTCAGAAATATCTTTTTCCACTGATGTTTCCCATCAGACTGCTGCAGGCATTCAAAGAGTGACTGTGTAAGTAAAGGAGACAAACTACAATGCCAAACAATGCTGAATTGCTGGAGGTTAAAAAAAGAAGGGTTTTGACAGCTAATTGAAATCTAAGTGGTATCTTTCTGGTATGCTACTTCCCCATTTGTTCTCTCTTCCCTAGCATTTAACAAGCCTTTATTGATTACTGTGGCAGATTTGTACTGCAAATGGAATCTGAAGGTTATTTTTTGGCCGATAATCACTGGCTATATATAGTTCTTATCTATCTATCTTACATATTTCACAAATCAATGCCTGAGAAAATCATGTTCTGGTATAGTTGTCTGTAAAGGTGTAATAGAATTAGTTATTTTTTAAACAATAAATTTCAAGATCAGAGTAAATTCTTCACTGAGATATGCAGAAAGTCTCTGTTACTGCTTCATGACCAGCATGCCTGTATCTAGAGATGAACTCAGCTTCACAAGTGTTGTAAGTTCCCTCTGAGCCTGCAGTCAGGCCAGCCATCTCTGCCCCTCTGAAGTGGGAGCACTTCAAGCCTTATCGGTGGAAAGTCACTTTCAGATTCAGCTGGCAGCTGCAGATCTCTTCTGGCTTAGACTTCTCAGAATCCCATCTCCAGGGAGCCAAACATAAGGTTCCATGTGTCCTCTTGCATCCCTGTCCCACTCCCACATGGGGCTGTTTCCCTCTGGGGTTTGGACCACCTGTGCATTGAAAAGCTCATTTCCCAACTGTGCACATGCCTCTAAGACTTTTGCTTATTAGCTAAGGTTCTTAGTAAAAAGGGGAGGATTTATGAACCTGATAGAATCTGACAATGTGTGTATCTTCCACACAGTTCATTTCTTATCAACCAAACAATTCCTATAAATAACTGTTAATTTGCAATTCTTTGGCATATTTCCCTCCTCCCTTTTTCTTTCTTATGCTATTGACAGATCTTCTTGTGTCAATCTCAACTTTGGCATCAAAGGCCATTTCCATACTCCACAATACTCTTAATTTTAAAACCATATGAAACATCACATCCATACCATACAGAGTGGCAGGCTCCCATTCTGGTCCTTAGTCTCCAAACTGAATTTTCAACCCAGGTCCACAGGGCATGTAAAACCACATCTATGTCACTCCCCCTCTGACAGCCATGCTATTGCCTGTGGGGCTGAAGGGCTACAGGTGCACTTCCTTCATCACAAGTTTGTACCGCTACTTCTCTTGATTTTACCAGAATTTTCTACACCAGTGCTGGTAACTTTATCGAACGGAAGTGAAATCTCACTGGAATGTGGGATCAGGATTGTTTTTCCATTGCACTCCAATACTGTTAGTCATAAACTCCTGGCCTAGTTCACCATAATTCTGCCTGAAACTGATGTCAGCTATAGTTAAATTAGTTACCTCAATTTTTGCTTTAGTAAAAAATAAAACACTAACATGCATCTGACATTTACAGAAATATGAAAATTTCTCAACAGCTAACACCTCATCCATCACTTTTGGCACTCCTTGGTATGAATTGTCTTGATCTACTCATCCATTTCTCTCTAATTAAAATTCTATAATATTCTTCCTACTTGGTTGCAAACTGGAAGTATTTCATCATTATCAGTCAGGTTTTCCTTGATTATCCTCAAAGTAGCTATTTGAAAACAGAAGTGTGAACACTATTGATTATGACTTTCTCTGATTTCCTTTGATTTGGTCATGATTCCTGCTTATGAAGCAAGGGTAAATTGTAGAGGGGGAGATGACCTGTTCATCCATATGTTGTACCCAAAAAAAGGTTACTCTCTGGATTCAGTACTCATTATACATGTAGTGCTATAATAAGGTCAATCGCCATCTGTATTCAGATTAGAAAGTTGTCATCTAAGGTTTCAGAAAAACAGATTTATATTTCACTAATGGCTGCATGCTATTCAATAACACACTCTGAATTTTCAGATTCATTTCATTATAGACTGACACATAAGGAGTGACTTCTTGTTTTGGTTTGTCTTAGCACAGAGGACCGTGCCTGAACCCTGTACATCAGGATGTTGTTAAACACTCATGGTTTGAGACTCGCCTGAAATAGATTTGTGTGTGTATTTTAGAGTGCTAAGAACAATCAGTAATGGTAAAAGTAAGGAATATGGTACCACATGAGGTGATGTTTCTCGGCTGATATTCAGCTCTTCATTTTGTCCCTCATCTCCCAGTGTCTTTTTCCCAGACTCTGAGCCTCTCTTATACATATTCCCTCTGCTTTTTTCTACTCCATCAGTCTCATACAGTGCTGGGTGTTGTAGAGTGGGATCATGGAGCTCACCTCTGCTGGGAGCATTTGCTGCCCCAGTCCATATGAGTGCCCTAAACTCTTAGGGCACTTAAAAACTCTGCCCAGCAGCCCAAGGCCACAGGTAGGCTGCAGTGGGCAACCTGGACACTTAATACCAGGCATCAAATGACATCTGCAAGTGGGAAATGTAAAACATGTTGGTGTTCATTCTTCAGCTATAAATAATAAAAAATTCCTTCAAAAACTGAGTATATCCTCTCTGTCATTGTTCTTTATTTCCGCTGCAAATAACTTGCAACAATAAAAATGAAGGGATGCCAAATTTGTGTGGCTCTTCAAAGTAAATTCTTTACTTGAAATGAAGTTCAGTTGAAAAGCCTGACCCTTCTCCCAGCAGTTTTGCAGGCCAGATGGGTTACTGCTGTCCTTCACCATGGAGGCATCCTTAGGGTGTGATGTTCCTTTTTTCTCATGAATCTGAAAGAAAGGGATGAGAAACTTTATGTCTCCCTCCTGTCTTGCAGAAACTTTCCCTGCTATCTCTGGGTGGAGTCCCTTAAGGCCATATACATAATGATCTGTTCACTGTTGTTGGCTAATATCCTCCCCTCCAGAGCCATTCAGTCATTGCTGACTTTCCTTACAGTTCTGTCCTCAGGTTCCTCAGACTTTTCTTCCTTTCTCACTAACAAGAGCTCATTATTTCTCCCTTAAGCTTCCCAGTATCCCACAGTGGATTTTTGCAACTTTTAATTTCCCAGGAGGGATATGAAAGATCTACAAGTAAAACGCTTTGCTTGCTCTTATCTGGGAGATTACAGAGGGGAATCGGATAAAAGCAGGGGTTGAATACTCAATGCTTTGCCATTGTCAGGAGCAATGCACTTTTGGTAGAAAATGCCATTATCCTCATGCAGTAGGGTTTTAAAAACTTTTAAAAGGCATAAAAAATTGAGGAATCAAATTCTTCAGGCATTATTCTCTGCTGCCCTGAAGTTTCTTTTCATTGCACTGGAGGCAGAAGAAGGAAATGGAGTGGCTGGATCCTTCCATTCCCATAAAATATTCAACAAAGAGAGACTGTCCTTATTGCATACCTGTTTCCCCCTCATTGTGAGAGCTGGAGGGGGATGTGGGGAACACGAGTCCCCATCAGCAGCATAATGAGGTGAACAGGCTGATTTGGTCTGCTGCTGTTCCAGTGTTGTGCAGCAGGAAGCTGGGATTCACACTGATGTCTCAGTTCCTCTGGCCTTTTTAAAATTGGTAATTGTGAACATTATCCACACTAATTATTTTTGAGATGTTGCAGTGAGCATCCTTGTAAGAATGTTGGACTGTGTTCACAATTAAGGGCTGCCTAGAGGATAAAGATGGCCTTTTCTTTTTCAACAACAACTCTGACAAACCACTTTTTTCCTTGTTTCTCTTGATGCTCCCTTATGCCATGACATGAATAAATTACACAGTGGGAAGTAAATGAGAAGATTTCATACTGATAACCATGTCTGTGCTTCAGTTTTCCTTGTTTTACTTCACCATATTCCCTGCTTTAAATGAATATGTGCAGTTACACATCTCTATTCTCTCACAGTATAAAATGGCCCTTCTTTTCCAGAGGAAATTTTCTTGTCCCATAAAGATATCTTCATTCTTCCTTCTGGAAAGGCTTGAGAAATACAGAATTATTCATAGAAATCTAGAGATGGTAGAAGAAATAATGTTAAATGTCTGTCTCAAGTCCCTGTACTTGTACCTGGAGCTAGAAAAGATAGAACTTAACCTCAGAACTTAACCTATTAAATGTTATTGATTTTGGGTTGCATTTCATAATAACCATTATGCTAGGGGCTGAACTGGGTGACTGTGGAAATCACCTCTGTGCTGGTAACAAGAATGTGCTGGTTGCAGGCCAGGTTGCCTAAATTGCCGTGAGGATCCTGCACATCCTCCTCCCGAGCGCGAGAAGGCCAGACTGTGCTCAGAAATGAACTGACTCTGTGCCTGGTGTGTCCTTGCTGCCACCAGATAGCCCCAGCTGAGCTTTGCTGTTTGTCTCCATTTGGTGAGGGAAGGAGAAGCCAGACCACTTTGGGTGACCCAGAGGAAGGAGGGTGTTGCCATTTGAGAGATGGGTATATTACTATAAGGTGTAGCCTGAAGCCTTGTGGCATTTTTCATTTTATTTCTGCTCGTGTTAGATGGGACGGCAAGACTCAGACTGACCCTCTGCATGTAATATGCATGCAAAGGACTCTAGTTGCCCTGGTCCTGCTTCTAGCCTGACAATGAGCCTTGCTGTTGCAAGGTCCTGTTGCCCCTCTGTGCTGGTGTACAGAGCACAACATGGTGTCTTCAGCAGGGAAGTGGCACTAATGACTGCAAAGGCATAGCAAAGCTTCACTCAGACTTGCAAATTGCTTTGCTTATTTCTCAAGGAAAAAATAATGACATAAAGCTAAATACTCTTAATAGTCACAACTGGCACAAACCTTTATAACCCAATTAATAAACAAAGGTTTTAGTTTGATCACCCTATACTGCATGTTAGAGGCATATATGTCTTACTGATAGTTAAATCAGGTTACCCCCCTAAACAACCTTCTGTGACCATAGTTAATTGCATAAAAAATTAAAATTTGAAAAATCAGGTTTTGAGATTAAAAGACAAAACTGTCAGTCATGTCTCTGAGGACTGGCTTTTTTTTTCTGTAACTGTGGCTTGAAGGATTTCAAAAGCTTCTTTTCTTACTTAGCTTGATTGGTGAACCTAATGGCCATTTTGATTTTTTTGTCTTATTGTTTTGATTATTTCTAAACTTGCAGATGCTTTCAGGAAAACAAGTTTCCTTGAAACAATGTGCCTCAGTAACAATATTTTACCATAGGAAACTGTAGAAAACTTGTGGGTTTGAAGCAGAACTGATTTCCTTTATAATTATCTTACAGCCAAACATTACACATAAAAAATGAATCTACAAAATTTCAATTGTTCCTGTGGGACTGGAATTTTAACTAAAGAAAAAACATTTCTATAATACCTGCTCAATCATAACACAGTTCAGTAACCTGCTTATGATCAGGTTAACTGTCCTCATGCTTCCTCATCTCTTTCAAGGACAATCTTGCATGAAAGTCAGCTCTGCACTGGAAGCTGGCAGCTTTTTCACTCCTGGGAGAGGGAACCAGGCTCTTTCAACCACTGCCTGCTGGCTGCCAGCCAGAGGTGCAGCATCCCATATGGCATCACCTACAGAAGTGCATATCCACACACATATGCATATACATATACATAAATATATACATATATGTCATCAAATTCCTTTTGTAAGTCTCCTTCTCTGAGGCTGTGCCTTTTGATAGAAATTCAGCTCCTCTCAGTTTGGTTGTAGGCATTCCAATCCATGTTACCACAGCAGAGTGATGCTGTGGGTGACATTGTTGTGTGAGCATCATTTTGCTTTCTCCACCCCTCCAGCACACCTCTGATGTGATACACTTGTCAGCAAGGAAGGTGTAATGCTCTGGAAGATCCCTGCAATCACAAGCCTGATATATAGCGGCCTCCCACACAGAAACTAAAATATCTTTGTTACCTCATTGCTGGGGATTGCACTTGCAATAATAACTTCAAAATGAGAATCAGAAGCAGCCCAGTGAGTGGATTTCTCCTGACAGTGTGTGCTCGGGAAGTGGCAGCGGTAGAGAAATACTGCAGCATTGGACTTTATTGTGCACCTTTGTTTCACAAGCTCACTAAGAGAGCTGTTCTGTGATATAGTTTTAAAGACTTTCTGTTGTCTGCATTATCACAGATTTGCTGCTTATATCAGTAGGTATATGAAAATCCCATAATTTGTTATAGCTGGGATTTGCCATACAATGATGTAGTAGAGCCATAAGAAAACCAGCATCTGGACTTACTCTCTTCTCCTCTCATGAGGCATATGCTGATTTTCTAAGGGTCTCTGCCACAGTGTTGGTGGATCGTGCCTCAAAGGCTAAAGATTGATCACCTCTAATATAAAGGTTGAACACTGAAAGCTGCAGAGTTTTTCTAATGCTAGATGACTTTATGAGACGCTGTAGAGAGATGGCAGCACTCAAGAGAAGACTCAGGCATTTCAGTTATATTTGCAATACAGGGGTATTTTGACAACTAAAGAAGCCCTGGATATGCTCTGGCTCCCTTCTGCCATGCAGAGGGACTCTGAGGTGTAAGGGAGAGGGGTCACAACCATGTCTCCTTTTAGCATTGAGCTAGGATACAAATGGGGAGGGCACATGGTCCCATGCTGGGAAGAGCTCATTCATCCCACATGTCTTACATAGATTGGCCCTAAAAACTTTTGTCTGAGCTATATAGTTTACTTCCATGTTCATGATAAATTATACCTGGAGTAAATTCTGATATAGCTTATATTAGGATGTGTGCAAACATGCTGCCATTCATTCATTGCTTTGGCTGACAAGCCTGGGTGTAAGCAAAATAGAGGAGCCTCCATTGTAACTTAGACAAAGTCAGCAGCAGCCAAGACTCATCTGTGTAGAGTTTAATGCTGTGGCAGAAGACTGTCTTGTAGATGTGGTTTTAGGAAGGCTATCTGTACTCTTATGAGCCCTGCTAGCAGTTGGGAACCAAAATTCAATTCTGCTCCCAGGGTCTGGGAAGTTCTCAAAGTTTTCAGCATCTGATTCACATTTTGGTTAACCATCTATTTTTGGATGTGTCTCTTCTTACTTGAAATGATGTGGATCAAGTATTTTTTTCTCATTATTGGGAGTACTCTCTCATCAAAACTAACTCGTTCATAATTTCCTGATAGCTCTGGGGGATGCCAGTGTGGTGAGAATAGCAATAGTCAGGATGGCTATGATATTCTTCAGAGAATGTGCCCTTCTTAGGCAAGGAATGCTGCATGGGTGGTAAGACACTTTCTGCTATTGTATTTGGTGGAGTCATGTCACTCTTAGACTCTCATGAACATATAGGGAGGCTCAGCAAGATCATCAGAGGACAGCTGCTGTGAAAATTACCAGTGTGTGGAATTAGAATCAATTGGACTTTGAACCCTGCTTCATACTGCCCTGTGTCTGGCAGATTGTGTAAGTACATGAAAGGCTTTTTTTCATCTATAAGCGTAGTCATTAACCAAGGGATGGGCAATTATGGTAAGCAACATAATAATCTTAAATTCCAGAGATGATTGCATAGGACACTAGAGAAGCAGTGGATTATCCATGTTTGTCTAGTAAAAAACAGACCACTGAGAAATCAGATAGCAGTGATACACAAAAAGAAATCTTTGTGCAAAACCAGCTGTTATGTTTCATGCAAACCTAGACAACAGTGGCCCTCTTACCCATGTTTCCCATAGTAGCTCTTGGTTTCATATATTCCACTGACTGCACGCAGTGGAATTGATGGTTTCCCTTAGGCATGTGTGTCTGCTTTCCATCATTAAAAACTTTGTTTTTAAAAGAAGAGAGCAGAAGCTGTTCTGATTTTTCCTTTTAATTAACATGCTTTCATTGAAACTTCTATATAATAGCCCAGGTATCAAGTTAGAAGTGGATGCCTCTGCAAAGTGTTTTTAAAAAGTGCCTGTACCAGTGCAGTTCTCTGCTAGGAAGGCAGACTTCCAAGGAGAACTGTAACACAGGAGGATCAGAGCAAAAAATGGTGATGTAAATATTTCTTAATTGAATTCAGTTTCTCAAGGCACTGCAATCATCTGTAATTTATGAAAGGATGAAATGCACTTCTATGCTATTTGCATATACATTGGGCCATCCTTTCTTCTAGGATAGGAGTATATATATAACCTCTCTCCTTTATTAAAGGGTGACATCTGCTACAATGTCACCTAGACCCAATAAGCAGGCTTGAAGCTGGCATCAGGGAATGACAGTGTTGGCAGCTGCTGAGTATGAGGGTGAGATGTGAAGCTGGCTCAGAATTAAAAGGTTGCAATATGTGAGGGGGGGTGGTCACAGGGCTCGAGCAAGGGAACATCTGGACCTGGTTTAATGGAACATCTCCATTACTCAGCACAATTTAAATGAGCCATTAAAGCCAGCACTGAAATAAAAGGTAAAAATGCTCAATAGAAAAATAAAGCTTTCATGCCACTGCTCTGGTTGGTCTCCAACAATGCTGCTTAGCTCATTAGAGTAGTTTGTGAGCCAGGGTTGTGCTGCCTGTCAGCCCTATGAGGTGGCTGGGGTGGCTGTCAGGGAATGGGCAAGTGAGGCAGCACAGAGCTCTCTAATCTGCTGTTCAAGAAGTGAGATTAGTGACTGCAGTGTAGGCATAGCATTGTTTTAATTGGCAAAGACAGGAGATGTTCACAAATGCTCTGAAAAACCTGTGATCAACTTTGGTATAGAAAATTTTTGCCATTCACTGTACTTCAGTGAAAATCTTGCCTTCTTAGTTTAAAGTTGAAACTTCCCTGCACCAAATTGCCAGAGTGGTATTTTCTATCTGTAATATATGGACTAGCAGAAGACATAAGAGGAATTTTAGGGCAAGTGAATATTATGCCAGCTGAAGTAATCTTGCTTTTTTTTTTAGAGAGAAGGTTGCATCATAACAGGATGAATAATATAATGAATCTTTTGGCTTGTTACCAATCAGAACAGTGAAATTTCATAATCTATCACTATTTTGGAAGGTGAATGACAGCACCAGATGTGCAACATTGGGGACTCAGATCTTAGGAAAGTAATTAATAATGTTAGCTGAACAATTAAAAACCTGGTGTTAAGAGATGCTCGAAAGACAAAAGCACAATTCTTCACAACAGAGGCTTAAAGAATTGTAATAGCTATTGACAGATGAACTCTGCTCCATGGGCCTCTTGAAAATCTCTGTAACAAATGGTAGGCCCCATAGCAAAACTTTTAGGAAATACAAGACTATATTAGACAGATAACATTGTCCAAGATTTGGCTCAATTACAAATACTGGAGCACTACAAATAATACCCAAAGGTCAGATTCATTCCTTTTCTTGTGAAGTCTGTAGCTCAGGAAGTTCAGCAGTATGAAACTAAAGCATTCTATTGACACACCTGACTGAATAGAACCTGTGGTTGCTGTGAACTTGCTTCTTCTTTAATGCAGTGAAGCACTGGTTATTGATCAGTTAGCACTACCATATATTTGCCCCTTAAAAATTACCCTCTAGCTACATCCCCAAACTATGAATATCAACTTTGTACTGTCAGAAGAGAATTAAGAGATGAGACAACTCAGAAATTCTGTTTGAAAAGAAATGTCGTCCTATGTCACTGCATAGTACCAGCAGCTGAACAAGTTTGAGGCCAGCTTCAGAAGGGGTGTCTACAACCTCCTGTGTCTAGAAATACATCCTCAAAGCCAGTGGCATTGGCCACCAAGACAAGAAGATGCACTTAAAGAGCTGATACTTTAGGTGAGACAGGAAATGCTGTCAACTTCAAAGTGTAGGTACAAGTTATGTCAGAAACCTTTCCATTGAAGACATCAGAATTCAGATACGTCTGAAATTAAAACTGGTAATTAAATCTCTGGAAATTAAAGTTTCTTGCAACTTCTGAGCTTTGCATCTCTAGGAAAAAGAAGTCAGTCTTGGTATTAGGGAGCTGATTATTTTAAAGGACTTTCAGTTGAATGAAGCCTTTATGGACTGGGCTAGTCTGTGTAGCCAGGAGCAGTGGTGGGTACTTAGAGCTGTATCCCCAGAGCAGAATTGAGGCTGAGCACAGATAAAGGATTGATGTAATAAGTCCTCAGATGAATGAAAGCATGCAGAACTTTCTGAATTAAAAAAAAAAAAAGTTATCTAGACTAGGAGAAGGCATAAGCACAGGGAATTAGATGGGCTGGGGAAGCAGCTCTGCACGTGTGACCCAATCATGTATGACAAACTCTGCAGCTGCTATTATTGGAAATGAACTATTAGTTTAACAAATGCCATGATCAAGGCAAGTTTGCAATACAAAGGTGAACAGAGATAAAACCTTAGTAAATTGCTCTAAAATGCAGTTAGAGAAAGATCTGTGAGAAACAGCATTATGTGAAAAAGTAGAGCATATATAAAACAATCTCCAATATCCATAAAAGATCCTTTTACTTCTCTACTGCTTACTTATCAGATGTTCTCTTTTATATAAATAGAAAAGATATTTATACTGCCATTTAATACATTTTACTGGTGGTCCTATGGCCTATAATTGTCTCCTGAGAGAAAGTGGTTGCACAGGTTTCATAATAGTAGATTAGTGTTTGAGTTAACACTCTAGTGTTTAGTTTTGTCACTCAAGGTTTTTAGTTCTGTCTTCTTTATTTGAGGCGGGAGGGGAGGAAGGAGGTGTGAGGTGGGTGCAATCTACTGAGTAATATAATGAGTGTCTAATATAAAATATGTAATAGTTTCTGCTGTACTGCCCTATGGTCTGTACTGATGCTAATGTGCTGTGACCACTGATCGCTATGATTGACTTAAGTGTTGCTGTCCACAAGTAGTGTTTATCACTAAATTCAATAAAATAATAGTGGGAATATAAGAAAAAAACATCACAAAAGAAAGATCACAAAATCACAAAAGATTAGAAATTTGTCTCCCATTGAGAACACATCACTGCCTTCTGGAAATTATGCCTTTGGCGGCTACTATACACACTTACAAGGTCTTGTCACCAGATGGTCAGAACATACCCTACCTAGTTTATCTTAGGAGCAAATATTATTTTCCTCAGCAGGAGTTATTGTTTGTTAGAATGTCCTTGCTATTATATCTGTCTGTCATAACTCAGCAGGTATAAGGTAATGCCTCTGAAAAAATAAAGTAAATTCTTTAACCACTTCTGTAAAGCATTCAAAGGAATGTCTTTATGCCTTTATGTTAACCTTATATTTGCCAGATACTTTTTAGCAGACAAATTAATCAGATTTTCTAAAGCAAACTGAACATACAAATTCTAAATAACCATAGAGATTGTTAGTATATATAAGACTGTTGCCTTATGCACTTAAGGTGGGAATTAGCTGGAACTTATCTGAAAAGATAAGCAATCCTGCCCTTCAACTGGACCTTGAATTTGATCATCTTTCTTTAGAAGAGCACAGCTCCCTCCCTGAGTGTCTGAGCCCAGGAATGTGGGGTCAGGTGCCCTGATCTGGGAAGCCAGGCATTTTGTGCTCACCTCAATATTGTCATGAGTCACACTTGAGGCAGGGAAACGCCAACATTCCAAAAGGCCCAGCTGAAAAATGAGGCCATGAACAGAGAAGGAGGTTTGGGTATGGCAACATAAGTTATGCAGGATAACTTACCTGGAAGTGCATGCCCACCATGAGAGCCTTGAGCACTCTGACAGACAGGATCAGCAGCCCCATGCTTGCCCTACCTGGAGACCCCCCCACCCTTCCTGTCCAGAGCCTGCTCCATGCATGATGCTCTGCTCACAGAGCAGGGAGTGGGGCTAGTTCCCCTCTCAGGCTGCATGCAGTGCAAAATGAAATAGAAACCATTTCACATCACCCAGAAGGTGAATCACTCTCTTAGCTGTCAGTGTAAAGGCCTGGGTGAGACGGTGAAAGCCAAAGTCAGTAGGTCAGACAGCACAGGGAGACTTTTAGTCAGCAACAACCTGAATAATGTGGGCACCGAGCTTAAATTTTGTTTCATACCAGTCACAGGAAAGTAGGAAACTGCAGAGAAGATTTCAAATAGAGGGTTCAGCAGAGGAAGAGTGTTAGTGATGCTATGGCCCAGCTGAAGGTTGAAGGAGACACCACATAAAAGATTAGCAGAACAACTCAAGAAACTGGGGACTGTTGAGTTTTGAAAGCTCTTGTTGTAATTGGAGTTAGCTGGAAATCTTCTGGCAAAGCACTTTAACCAAAACATGTCTTCTCTCTGAAAATACACTGTGTTTTTTTAAAGGTTTTGGATTCAACAGATTTCCACAGGGCAAAGCTCTGAGTCCTCTTGGGTTTTCCTGGAGATGTGGTAGGGGGAGGGAGTCCTGTCCCTGCTGTGTGCAGCGGGACTTGTTCTGAGGCAAGGAGCCAAGAAGAGGTTTCAGGCAGCAGGCATCTTCCCTTCCACCTCCCACACCTTTGTGTCCCATGTCACAGGTCTTTCTGGTCTTGCAGTGGGCACCATGGCATCTTCCATGTTGGCCTGGTGGCAGCTCTGAGCTGTGAACTGCCTCTACAGCACTGGCACATCTGCCAGTCCAACTGGGAAGGTGCAGCTATGGTCACACTCCTACACTCTCTCCTTTGGGAGTTTGCCTCAATGCAGGTTCTTCTTGTAGAGGAAGCAAAGCAGTACACTAATTAAGGATTTTGAATCAATGAACATTTTATACACTTACTTGAAGATGTAAGTTTACCAAGATGCTTTCCAATCCTGCTCACAGTAGCCCTAATTTGTATAGGCCACTTATATTTTTCAGAAAATAAGGTATGTGCTTCCTTCTATGTCATGCACATATTTAGCAAGAGGAAGAGTGGGAATTGATGTCCTTGTGTCTAATGGGGCTCAGCCTTCTCCCCTGATGCTTTAGAAACAGTCCTTAACAGGTCTAATGCTTAGCCTTAGGAAATTAAAGAACTTTTAAGGGCACTGTCATGACCTTCAGCTGGGTGAGATTTTACTGACACCAAAACCCTTTGCTGGAGCAGATGCTCAAGCCCTTACACAGAAAACCCATCACCCATCTTGAGTGTATGCTAAGGAAAAGTTGTGTTCAAAGTCAGCAGGAACTTTTCTGTTGCTCTCTGGGACCTCTGGGCAGGGCCCAAGGGTGAGCCTTTCTTCTTGCTCCACAGCCCCAAGAATACCAACAACAACTTTTGAAGTAAGCATGAGATGTAGGCACCCCACAGAAACACCCTGGATGTTATATGGAAGGCAGAGCTGTGTTGTTCCAGTGTCAGGCTACAAGTTACAGGAATGTTCACAGTTTTCCTGTGCATTCCTGAAAGACCTCTACCCCTGCTGCCTCTTTTCTCAGACTCTCTATGTTCTGAACATATCCAGTGGTACCAATTAAATGCTTACAGATTATTAATTAATGAAGCAGCCTGTAAGGATTTGTGCTGCAAGGCTCCTTCAGCACTAAGATGGCTGTTCCAGACTCCCTGTCTCCTCTGAGGTTTTCCTTCAAAAAGACTCCTTCATGTGTATGCTGAGATGGGTTTAGAATTCGTTATATAGCTCAAAATAGCAGTGATAAATAAATGAAAATATTTTAAGAAGTGGATATCTGTAGAATTGACATTTGCAGGAGGAAGGAAAAGCCAGGGGGAAGTCTGGTGTTGGGGGAGAGCCACCCTCACGTGTCAGGGGTGAGCGTTCCACAGGCTGCAGCCAAGTGCTCCTGCCTCACGTGTGTGAGCACAGGAGCAGCCAGCTTCCATGTGACTGGGGAGGAATGTTAAGCACAGCTTTCAGTATGCCTTAATGCGTGCCTGCAAAGTAAATTTCTACAGCTGTGTATAGTTGAGTGGATTTCTTTTATGAAGTGCTTGTAAGATGTCATTTAACAGGGTTGATATTGAAAAACAACTCATGTTCTTTCTCTCCTTTTACGTCAGCAGGGGTTTTGGAGCAGGTAAGTTTTTGCAGGGTACAGCTTGTGGGTTTTTTAAAGGTCATTTCCTAACCAAGTCTTGAGTGCCTTTATCTCTTAAGAGGTCCAGAGGAAAGTCCAGGCTGCTTTAGAAGTTTGACATTTCCATATTTTCATCAAAGGAATGTAGGAAAAAAGCTGAAATCCTCTAGACAGAAAGTATCGTAAGTGTACACGTTTGTCTGACTGCTCCTTGTCACCAGCTGCCTTTATCTTCAGCTGTAGTTCTCTTCTGAGAAATACTGGAGTTAGCAAGAGGAAGTAACTGGTTCCACTGCACAGTCTAGGCATGTAAGGGTTTGAATTTCTTTCCAAGATCAAGTCTTCAGAAGCAAATTTTCTAGCAATTTAATCTTTATTAAAAAAGAAAAAAAAAAAAAAAGCAGCATACCTGAAGAAATGCCAAAGGCATTTCAAATTGCATTTAGAGATACATTTACTGTAATGATCAGAAGTTTCCTTTACCATTGTACATAGTTGTGGGATTTAATGTTGCACTTGGCAGTGCAAAGCTCTTATAATAGAATAATTGCTTTATGAACTCTTACAGTGAAAACTTTGCAGAGGGACAGGTGGAGGAGGTCCCACAGCCAGACATCAGGCAGTGGTGCCTGACAGCCAACTTGGGGTGGGTGGCTGGGGTGACAGACCACAGCATGGGGTGGGTGAGCTCTCTATTTCACTGGAACAGGAGCAGGTCAGGTTTCCTACCCCCAGAACAGCGCTTCTCCAAACTAAGGCAAAGCCTTTGCTTTCCTAAAGAAAAAGGAATGGGGCTGAGCTGGAGGTGTAGAAGGTGGATTTTAGGCAGGACATGAGAGAGGACATCCCTGAAGAACAGGACATAGCATGTGTTGCTGCAGGACAATGGAATGGGAGAGAGGGACCATAGGTCCTGACCCTCTTTATATGTCACTAGAAGAAAAGCCTGATTTTCTTAGGCCCTGGTATAAGAAAACTAGAATACAGTTTCTTGCCCTGATATAATAGCCAGGGACAACTAATTAGGCCTATGGATAGTCCTGAAACTCACTCATGCCATTATTCTAGCATTTTGCATCATTAGCAAATGTCACAGCTGTGCCTGATGAGTTTCTTTTCCATGTCCTTTATATCCTTCTGCCTTTGGAGACTTTCAATGCAACAAACAAACAAACAAACAAACAAATTTCCTAGTGTGCTAGTGCGTTCTGTGTTGTCACTTCTGGCTGCCAGAAACAGGGCTGAAACCACTGCCCTTCTTTGCACATGATATTAAACACCAGCTAAAAGAGATTAGTCATTCTTATCTCGAGACTAGTGTTTAATTAGTGACCAAGCAGCAAAACCTTCCTGCCTGATTATTCCAGCAGCTCTGAGAGCTGTCCTAGAGATTTATTCTAGGCACACTTTGCTGTGTAAAAGCTATTGGCATGCGGACAGTGTGCACACCAACTGGGAAAAATGAAGTGGTGTCAAGAATGCTTTGGCTGTATTAACTCTGAGTATGTCCTTGCTGCTCTGAGATTTGGGGTTTAAACATAATATTCTTTGAAAGTGCTTTGTAGCTTTGAATATCATATTCCAGTGAGAGGAAAAGTTTATATCATGCTGAAAACCCATGATTGTACTTTGAAAGAAGGTTGTAAAAATTTTATTTTGTCTGGTTTGAAGATGTAATTCAAGGAAATTTGATTTTTATTCTTGAATCCTGAAGATCATCACAAAGATCTTTATATACACACTGACTGATTTATTAGCAAATCCAGTCAGCTGGCTGCCAAATATCAAGATTTTGGTCATGTTTTCATATTGATTCACCTGGTGAAGATCATAGATGCAGAAACGAACACAGTCCATTCCAGCTGCTGAATTTATCCAACCCTGACATGGACTGAGTTCTTCACCTCTGCATTTTAGAGAAATGTTCTTTTTCCCTCCTAAAAGTTTCAATGTTTCTCCTCCCTGATGCCCAGAGATAGATGATTTGGGAAAGTACCATTCAGGATACCAAGCTGCTTTGTCTTGTGTGTGGTCTTTGTTGTAGGATTGTCCCATCATCACGGCAAAAATAATAAAATTTGGCACTATTTTATTTGACACAGAGCTAGATACCTTGTTTTAGAGATGGAGCTGAAGTCCTCTGAATAGCACTCTGCAGAGAAAATATCCTTAGATTGAAAGTGTGGTCATTCATTATTGGATGAACAACATGAAACCTTTGTACAATAAGAGGAGGAATATTTAATTGAAAGGCCTTTCATTGCCTTGATTTCCTCAATGCTCCTCTATTATTTGCATTTATACATATTTGTTTTTTCCACATTCAAATTAGAAAAGAGATTTTTAGACAGAAAATTCTTCTGCTTTAGGAAGGTTCTATTTGTATTCTTCCAAATGACAAAGCTGTAATTGATAAATATGGCTTGTAGTTAGCATTGCATGCTCTGATTCTAAAATCAATGACGTGGTTGGTCCAATTAAATACTCATCTTTTGATGACTAAGATGATTATTCCAGCTTCCAGTTCTTAAGAAACCTCAAGAAGACTCCTTGCCTTGAGCTCTCAGTTGTGTCTTCATTCCTCCTGAATAAGGAAGAATGTGAATCTGACTGGAAAGACATTTTCCACTTGTTTTGTCAATTCCATTAAGAGTATTATCGCCCTAGAGGGTATCTTTCCTCAGATTAACAGAAGATTTATGAATCCCCTAAGGGATAACTTGAGACTGTATCATGGTCCAGTGGATTTTGATTTTCACTGAGAAAATTTGCTCCTCTAAATTTCATACTTCATTTTCTTTTTAACAAAATATAGAAAATTCAAATGGTTTTCATCATTTTGGAAAAGGCCTGCCCCTGCCCTTTCACATCCACACCCCCCCCGCCCAGCATCCTGCATGAGTGTAAAGAAAATTTTTTAAAACCCAAATGGATTTGGATTATTTTATTTCAAAATCTGGATTAAATGGGCAAGTGATGTTCTCTAATATCTGGTGTAAAGCCAGCAAACAACCTGCTGGTATCAAGAATGAGTCTAATGAGTAGGACAGGTTCTCATATAACAGGTTCTCATATAATGTATAAAACAGTACTATCCTAGTGAGGTAGACTAAGATCAGCAGGGCTTCATGTTTTGCACTAAATAATCCATCCAATTTCATCTCAGTGCATTTAAAAAAGGCTGAGGAGTGATCATGTAACCTCCAGGTCCAGGAGTCTATGAGTGAGTCAACCTTCTGCCATCCACATTCTCTGGCCAGCTCCTCAATCCTCTCTTATTTTAATTTCTGTTTCCTTTTAAGAGCATGTTAATCCTGCTCTTATTGCTGCCTTTCTGTCCCTGCTGCTTTTCCATTCTTCGGGGAAGTTCTTGAGGACACAGTACTTCCATTAACTTTTCTTCTTACAATGAACTCCTGCAGAAGCCTTTGTTTATCAATTTTTTTGTATTTATTTACCTAATATGATTTTGATCACAAGGAATTTATTTAGAATTTGATGAGACTTCCACAGCTAATTACTATCACATGTTGTAATTCATTCTTGTGAATGAGCCTTTCAAATAAAGCAATGCAGAAATTACTGATGGGACCCTGCTGGGACTACTTTGTTTGGAAAAGCTGGAATTCAAAGACTTGAGAATTGGAAAATACTTTCCAGCCAATTAAAACTGTACAAAAGACACTGACCCTTCTTGCATGAGGCTGTTAAGATGAGATGCTCTGCAGGATGACTCTTCCAAAAACAGGAAGCAAAGAGTGGTAAAGTGTTGAGGTTTTGTTTCCCTGTGCACTGCTGCCAGTTTTTAGTTTGGAAAAACCTCCCTAAAAATTTTAAGACTGATAGTTGTGATCAACTGGACAGAACTGATTTCTGTGGTTATTATTGCTATTACTAATGAGGCATTTTACAGATATGAAATTATAATCGTGGAAGCCCGCTGGCAAACACACAGTGTTCAAAGAAAGGAGAGTATTGAACTCTTGCTGCTTCTGCTCTGTGCTCTGCTGATCCCAGTCTCACTCCCAAGAGCATCTCTTCTCTCTAACTCGTTTGGTCAATCAGCATAGACATCTTCAGAGAAGTGTATGATCAAGACTGAATGACAGTGTGCCCATCAGGAAAGAATGTTAGCAGCAATTATGGACAGAGAATTAAAAAACACAGGACAAAAGTACGGGGAAAAGCACAGCAAAGTAGTTTGTTGGGATATATGGCTGGAAGAAGGGGGCATAACAGATGAAAGCAGGGGATGTGGGGAGGACCACGAAGGTGAGCAGAAAGAAATATGCAATGAAGGAAGCTGGATGAAGGATCTAGAGACACGAAGGGAAGAAAATTGTCAAGGACTCCTACACCTACAGGATATTACTATCACTACATGAAACACATTGAAGGTTTGAATATGAAGATCCCACTTGAATAGGAGTTGGCAGACAGATTACAGAAGAAAAAGATCAGAGTTTTGATATGTTGCTGCTTATCATGGGACCATTGTGCTCTATCAGTATGTGGGGAGTCGTGGGCTTTATTTTTAGAGATTTATGAAAAACATTTGAGTCTTTATTGGCATCTGACAAACCTGGATGTAACTTGCTTTTTAAATTGTTATGAGAGTACTGTTGGAAGCTTTGAGAAATTTTTGGTAACTGTGTGGAAATGAATATACCAAAAATGAACAGGAAATGCGCAACAGGAGCAAAGATTTAAATGGTCTTGTATTTTCCTGTTATGCTGTTGTAGTTACAGCTGCTTGGTTCTTTCAGCTGAAAAGAAGGAAAACAATGGCAAACTGTCAGTTTCTTTTTAACTGCTGGATGAAAGCACAGGGCATATGTTTCCTAAAAGACATACATGTTGACCTTGATTCCTCCTAACCATATCTGGGCAAATAATCAAGGTTATCTCCTCATTGACTGGCGGCTCCTTCTACAGCAAAGGGAGATCAATACCTCCAGAGTCCAGATGTTATTTCAGGAATGTGCTAGATAAAAGCTATTGGTATTCTTTAATTATAATGCTAAGAATAAGTTGAATGAGGATTTGGTAAGCTAATGAACTGTTGCTGTTTATG
Organism: Vidua chalybeata; assembly: GCF_026979565.1. Taxonomy (NCBI): domain Eukaryota; kingdom Metazoa; phylum Chordata; class Aves; order Passeriformes; family Viduidae; genus Vidua; species Vidua chalybeata. The sequence continues at coordinate 57,413,126 of NC_071532.1, forward strand.
AGGACATTAATTTCTGCTTTCCTGAGGAAGAGTTTGTGAAAGTTTGCAGCTCAGGAAAACTCACTAAAGGTTTAACCTGCCTTAAAAGCTGTCCACATTTACTTCTTATCCAGAGGAATAAACACGTGAAATTTGTTCTGCTTGCAGCCATTATAACTTTACCTCTGATAACTGTGCAGGTCACATCCCACGCTGGGAGACCACCACAAAAAGTACTTCATGGAACAAACATATCTGACACAGGCAACTTAATGCTGGAAAGGTTAGAGACTCTTCGTCCTTGGAGATTTTGAAAACATAGCTTGAGGAGGCCTTCAGTAGACTCACTCTTGCTGTGAATGAAAGATTGGACTGGATGACCTCTAGAGATTCCCTCCAACCCAAATTTTTCTACCCTTTTAGTAAAAATTTATTTGCTGAATAGTGCCAGTAACTTCCATACCTCTTTCTGATTTTGAAACAAACCTGCAGAGAAATAGCTAAAGCTTTTAATTAAATTTGATTTAATGTTATTTAGTCTAAGTTCTCTGAGATAAAATTGTGCTGATTATAAAAAAAGTCATCTGTGATTAAAACCAAAGCAAAATGGAAAAAATTAATCAACTTTTTGTGGTTTGATTCAACACAGAATGCTTCAGTTTAAAACTGAGTGCTTTTTCAATTACTTTCATTTGAAGGAAATTTGAATAAATATTACAGAATTTTTAATATTTTTAAAAATTTTTCTCATTCAAAACAAATTCTGCTTGTTTTCTTGAGCATCAATCTTGCAGAACATTTCCTGTAAATCCCTTTCTAGAGATAAGATTTCTTGACCTGTTCCCATTCCCATACCCAAAAACCTGATGTGGGCTGTGAAGAAGGCAGCAGGCTGCTGTTAGTCATTAGAGCTTGTCCCGACCAGATTCTGAACCTTTCAGCACCAGAAACAAACTAGTGTTTTTGCTTGGGAAATAAATCAGAAGAGTGCTGGGAGAGGTAACTGGCCGAGTGATGTATTTTTTATTGGTAGCATCATCTGCCTGTAAAGAGAGAGGACTGAAGCCCCTTCCCCCACTTTACTCTGTGTGTGTGTTCTAAAGCAGCACCTTTCAGCAGCAGCTCTCAGGGCATCTGTACTGCACCATGCAGAAACTACACCAGGTAAATTGGCAGATGTGTTGTGAACACAGATCCTATCTCAAGGAGGATGACACTGGTTTGGTTCTGTTTGCCTTCTTCACATCTTCAGTGCTTCACTCAGGTAGGAATGCTCGGTGTTCAAGACTGATTCTTCAGTGGTGTCCCTGCTGTATAATTCCTGCTCACACTGCAGACACCAGGTGACTTTCTGTGAGCCAGCATAGAATCACAGAACCGTTTAGGTTGGAAAAGGCTTTAGAGTCACTGAGTCCCACCATTAACCCAGCACTACCAAGCTCACCTGCAAACCATGCTCCAAGAACTACATGTGCACATCTTAAATACCTTCAGCGATAGTGAATCCTTGTCTGGGCAGCCTGTTCCAATGCTTGACAAGTCTTTTGGTGAAGAATTTTTTCCTGATATCCAATATAAACCACTCCTGGAACAACTTGAGGCTGTTTACTCTTGTCCTTTCCTGTGTTACTTGGGAGGAGACAAATCATCACCACCTACCTCTTTTCAGGTAGTTGTAGAGTGTGATAAGGTCTCCCCTTGAGCCTCCTTTTCTTCCTTGCATTACTGTAGTTATTCTTCCTGTGCCATAGAAACTGCTGAGCTAGGCTTATTTGAATAAATCTCAGATGATTCTTCTTTCTTTGACCTTCAAATACTCATTAAAAAAGTTTGACAGCATAGAAATACTGAATTTATTATATGTCAATAGGGACTCTGTTCAGGAGTGTAGGTAACATTTCTAAACACTTGGCACATGTAGTATTTCTGGTAATTGAGTCATGAGGAGAGGCATCTTTTAGTAATAATCGTTGATATTACTCGTTACTGAAGTAGCTGCAGGAAAGTAGCTGCTGCCATAGAAATTGATTGCCAAAGCAATTATAAGTTTCAAGTTGCAAGTTTTGTGTTGAGTCATTTATACTTGATTGTACAACACTGTCAACCTATTGCCTTGCCAGCCTATCTGTGAGGGAGGATGTGTGACTGTTGCTGGATTCCCTTTTCAGTACGCAGCACTGAGTGAGTCTGACCTACATGAGTCAATCAAACAACCAAAGAGACAGGCTTAACACAAAAGTGGGCTGGTTATGAGATATCTGATGTTCACTATTTGGTATATCTCCTCTCTTGATTTTGGGGTGCTGTCTGTTAAGCCCAGCATGGACTAAAAGTACCCAGTAATTGGTGCTCTCCTCTCTGAATTGCTCCTCTGGCAGCTCTCACTGCCACAGTGTATCATTTTTTTTAAAAAAAAAAGCAAAGCTGTAATATCAAACAAACCAGAAGAAACCATCCCCAGTGCTTTTTAATAGCCTGTGATAAAATCTCTACTGCAGGTCGCTGCCACAAGAAGACACTCTGAGCTGATTTGTTCTCCAGGGAGAGGTACAGCGTAACCAGGATCTCATTACACTGTCTATACAACACCTTGAACAGTTTGTCAGTAACTTTTCTTCCTTCCTTTATAAATTAGAGTGTCTGAACAAAACAATAAAATAGTAATTTGGAGAAGCTTGGGACAGTAAGATCAGACAGCATTATTGCTTTGAAGCACAACTATATGAATTATGACCTCACCTAGATAAGTTTTATGGCAGAAAGGTCATTAGAAAGTTTGTCATCTATAGCTTTTCTAACTGAGTGTGTGAAGCTACCAGGAAATATGTACAAATTGTTTTAAAAAGATGCTCATTTTCTTCCTCCTATTGCTATAATTTTCTCAGATTCTCATGGAGCGTGAGTCAGTCTTTTTCCTTTTGGAGGAAAAGACCATTGGTTGGGATACTAAGCTAGTTTGCCTTCTGATTGTTGTCAGAAATCACAGAGTTTGCGTGCCGTAATAACCAGCCTCAGTTTACTTTGTTAGTACTATGGCTTATCCCAGTCACATCCGTGTAAAATAAAAATTTCTCAGGAATTCTGCCATGTGCAGCAATACCTTTGAGTGACCCAGACTGAGTGCATGACAAAGGAGTCCAAAATCAGGTCTGCTTAGCTTCTTGATAAGTTCCTTAAAAATCTGTCTGCATCAGTGTTGCCTTGCATTGCACAGTGATGCTGTTATGAGTTTCAAGGGGTGAGGATCAAAGATTCCTCTCTCCTCATTCTCTATATTCCATTTTCTCTGGTTCTTTTCCTTCATTGTTTTGGATCTTCTTAGACTGGGGGGGAGCTCAGAGCTGGGCAGACATGAGCCTTGAGTAAAAGCACCTGGATTTTGAAATCTGCTCCCTTGAAGAAAGGCATTCATTAGCCACTGACTTCTTAGTGACAGATGGTTTGTTCCAAATGCTGGCCCATGACACTGGATTGCTGTCACCAATAAATCTGTCCTGTGGGTCAGTGGCAGAGAAATAATATCTTGGAAGCCACTGTCAGATTGAAGAAGATCTTCCCCCAAAGCTGGCCAAGACAAAAGTGATCAGCATACAGGGACTGGCTGATAGTGGTGGGGCATTTTTCACCTCCTGTATTTCTTTCAAAGTTTTGATGCCACCAACTGTTGTGGCATTTTTCACTTGTTTTGTGCTGATGCAAATTACTTCCTGAGGTGTACAGAAACAAATTCCTATTTCTTCAAAATAAAGCCTTCATTTATGTGAAGATTTTCTTCCCTTGACAAGGACCATCTCACATGCTAGGAAAATGAAATCTCTTGATTCATATAATAGGCTCAAGAAATTTGGCTTTCTCCCCATCATGCCACTGCTGCTCAGGACAGGAGCTAGCAGCAAGGGATTTTGCAGGAGCAAGTTTTTGGATTCTCTTTTCTTCATGTTGCTTTGTGGGAACACAAGTGATTGGCTTTGTGAATCTGACTGCCTAGAGTGATGATTTATTTCATATGAACCATTGAACTCTGCTCATCTGGAAACAACTTTGATTGTTACTGACCTTAAGTGTAGTCAGTGACTGAGAACGAAATGTTCTGGTTCTACTTCTCACCCTAGGACCTTTGCATACCTCTCTTCTTTGTGTAATGTGAAGCTATGCATAGGAGTAAGCACTTTTATACAAATAGCATTTGAATGCCAAATATCAGTGAAAACAGGCCTGCTGAAAGTGTAAATGTATGAGTTTAATATCTGAAGCAAATCTGATAGCATATCATTAAAATGTTATATCACTATTAGTTCAATATGAGAACTCACAGATTTTAAGTAGTTCCTTTCACTGCAGCTTCTTATACAGTCTCTTATTTCTCCAGAAACGTTTCTCTTCAGGGGTTTTACAGTTTTTGAGGGGGACTCACTTGATCTTGGAAAAATGTCTTGGTTTTTATTAGCATTATAGCAGGATCTAGTGGCAAATTAACCAGAGCTGTGACAGATCTATCCATATAGAGGAATGTTTTTTGGTTAACTGGGCCCTGAAATCTAATATAGCATATGGTGTAGAAACATGGCAGAAAAATCCTGGATACACAGAATAGAAATCAGCATGAGAAATGAGTAAATTGTCTGTTCACAAGTCTCTGGCTTCTTTGCTTCTATCTACAAACTCTTCTCCCTTCTAGAGTACTCTCATTAAAGACTATCATATACTTGAAAGGAAAGCGAAGGAAGCTCAATCTACGGGAGAAGCGTCACCCTGCTGCCTCCCAGTGTGCCATGTCTCCCCTTTCTGAAGGGCATAAACTCTTGACCCGAGGACAGATGATGAGCAGCAACCTAAAAATAATTTGCTTCTGCTGGCTACTCAGCATCTGGCACCAGTGAGGGGTAGCTGAAATGCTTTTGTTAATATCTCTTCCACATGTTTCCTGAGTATTTTCCCAAAGCAGCTTAGCTCTGTGCAATGAACTCTCATTTCCTAATGCCAGTGACTGAAAGTGTATACCAGGGGATAATTGCAAATCCATGTTACTTCATCCAGTCACATCATCTGTGCCCACTCCCTGTAAATCCTTGAGAAGGACTGGTGCAAAATGGTGACACAGGAGCATTGCATGATTCATAATGCATGTTAAATAAAACACAGAGTTGCAGGGGGAGCAGGCAGTCCTTCTTTTAAAACAAGCCTTAGCTTTTTAGATAGTGAGTTAACACAAGGCTGTGATCAGATTAGGCATTTTTAGAAAGCTGAATAAAAGGACAGATAGATTATAGTAAGGCTAGCTGACCTGCTCAGCTTTAATTTAGCAACTGTGGGTAGTGTTGAAAATGATTGGATGGATAAAAAGTGATTTAATCTGCTGGATCTCTGGCACACTGTACAACCCCAAAATTCCTGTTGTCATATCTTAACAGCTACTGTTCACCGTGAATGAGGGGTTGGAGCTACTGGAATGATGTCAACCTGTACTTCTAACACACCTTCATTTGCTATGCAGGAGTGATTTTGACTGTTTCTCAGGCATTGAGAAATAGGTCAGGATTTTCTTGTGGATCTACAAAGCATCTGCTTCGGGGAAGAGCTTCTGGGCAGAACTGTAACAACATAATTCTGGTTAGAGCTGAGACATAAACAGCAAAGTCACATCCATGCAGCCACTTTGGGGTGTGAAATCTCATTACTGTTTCCCCTTTTAACATTGAAGACATTTTGCATCCTGACTTCCCCGACCTGTCTTTGCTCAAAGCCTGCAAAAATCAAAGTATAAAAATACACAAGTCCTTTGGGGAGGAGGTAAAAAAAGAGCCAAAAAAATCTGTTTTCAGATGAGTCTTGTGATAGTTCTGCTGGAAGGGCTCCTCCTTGGACCAGTGTACTAGTTATTTATGAACAATGAAAAGAAAAGTAGACAAGGGGGCATTGTTGCACCTAGCCTTGCTATTAACTTATCTCTTGTTCTTCTAAATGTCAAATCTTTATGTTTGGGATATGGAGCTTTTCATCCTGGTGGGAGAGTAAGAGGGAGGGCTGGGAAGAAATTCATCATCTTTTTTAAATACTCCATTTCCAGATAATGAAGGCAGGGCCAAACACCAAACAGAATAAAGACATTTCTTTCATGATTAATCCACTGTTTTCTTCCAAAAGCTTAAAATTATTTTTATAACTGGATTTGTTTCTGAGTCAAAACTTCACAAGCATTTGAGGTGAATGGAGAGGCTTGGCAGGGGAAGCTGAAGAGTGGGTGAGATATTCATGACTTGTATTAGTAGCTTCTGTTTTGTACAGACAAATGAGTATGAGACACTGATAAGCTGATAATTGGCCTGATAATAGTTTCCAATGTTTACAATATATCGTTCACAATTGTCTCTCCATGCCTTTATTTTTTCCTGAGTTGAAATTTGTGAAATATTCCATGCTTCTTCACTGGATGGAATCACTCTCCCCTGACAGACTGCAATACTTAAAAACTTTATTTTTTATAAGCTTTATTGGACACATTATCTGCACAAGGAAGAAAGTGACTTGTGTCTGTAAACTTTATACTGGCCAGGGAATGGGTTACTTCAATTTATTTCCTTTGGCACGTAAGCAAAGGCTTTATTCTGCTGCCTAAGAAATGACTTCTGAGCAGTTAATGATATTTTTCACCTCAGTTTCACAATTTATAGATCTTAAAGGTGTTGTGGATTTTTTTTTCCCTTTTGAGATCCCTTCCTATGTTAAAACACTTTGTACAGTTTTGCAGACTAGCATTGCTTTGTAAGAAGGTCTTTGGAGGTGCGTGGCTGCAAGGAGAGGGCATTTAGAGGGGCAAGAAGAAAAGGGAATGCCTTTAACCTCCTCTCTTGCTGTCTTTTGTAGTTCAGGGTGGGCCAGAATATTGCAATCACAGGGAACTGTGTATGTCATATTCTGAACTAGGAAATTGAAAATTCATGCAGTCATTGAGATTCTTGATTCTTGATTTTGTATCAGAGGTAAGGCTTTGCTAAGTCTATGTCAGTGAAAACATGTCCCTTGTTTAAGACACTACTACTTTCTGTGTTCTTGGTACAGCTGTACAGCTAACCCTGTGAAGTAGTAGTGTACCAAATAGTCAGAAAGAAAAAGACTTCATTACTCAAAGATAAAGTGGAAAAAATGTATATGTGCATATATATGTATGTATATATGCACACAAAAAAAATTACATAATTACATAGTAATCCAATAATGGCAGGTTATGTAAAAGCAAAAAAAAAATATTAGGGAAACAAAAGAAAAAAGAGGAAAAACAAGTTTCATGAAAACAAAGGATTAAGAGCATAAATACCTGAGCAATAAAGTAAATTTTGAAAATTAGGTGACACATGACTAGGTGAATATATGGAAAGGGAAGAAAAATACCCCATTAAATATAGCTCTTTGTACCTGTAAAAAGGAATAATTAATTTTCAGCTGGTGGAGACTCTTACAGACCTTTACTATCTGAGAAGCATGATGGCAGATATCGATGGCAAATCTTTTAAAGCCAGTAGGCATAGTTAACTTTTACTAATATAACATGGAAAAGTTGGCTAAAGAGATGACTGATGTACATCAGTGTGACCTGTGACTGTCGAGATGCTCTGTCAGCACTGTTGCATTCTGATTAATATATTAGTACTGTTTTGTATAGAAGTGGGGTTGTAGGTCAAAATCAAGGTCAATGAAAAATCCTACAACTCTTTGCAAATGAGGACCCCTCATAGATTAAGCAAGATATTGTCAAGACAGTCATAAGACTGAAACTAGTGCTTATTTTTAGCAACAGTCTAAGTTCATTATTGAGAAAATGTGGAGATAATACAGAAATCAGCAGACTGTTAAATTGAAGGATAGCAACAATGTGATAAGCAAGGCTGTTCAGCCATTTTCCAATGACAGTACAATCCAGGACCAAAGAAAGCTGGGCACAGCTGCAGAACATGGACTTTGGACCTGGAGAGGTGTCTGTGCAGGTATTTCCACAACAACCCTCTGCAGAGTATGCCAACTAAAGCTGTGTTGGGCTGTTCAAAACAACAGGACCAGGGAGACAGCTTCTCCCTCTGTGACAGTGCTGCTTGGCTTTGGCAGTCAACACAGAGGCTGTTTGGGAAACAGAAGGATAAGTAATTGAAGACAGCAGAATAGATGCATGCAAGTGATCTGAAGGCTGAAGAATACACCCTGCAGGTGGATATAGAAGTGTCTGGGATGTGGTTTGATTGAAATCTGTCTTCCTAGGAAGCACACGCTAGCTACAAAAAGGCACAGAGGAGGAAGGCAGCAGAGTGAATGCTAGCAGCTGATCCTGCACAAATTTCAAGGTGGAACAACTCATTAGTGAAGTACATAAGCCTTCAGGACAAGCTAGGAAGTGGATTTGCTGCCCTTTAAATTCTTCAAATCAAAATTCAATGGCTTTCTTTTGGCAGGTTCATGAATTTAGCACAGGAACAATTGGATGAAACTTACTCACATGCGATGTATTAGAGGGAACAACAAATAACCGAGTAGTCCCTTTAGGCCTTAAATTATGGGAATAGGCTATGTGGAATTTTCTCACTAGCTGGCAGCACTGGAAGAGGAATCTTCATATCTAATCATGTATTTTGAGAAGTCTTAACTCTTTATTTCATATCACCTGAGATACTAATTTGAATAGTGGTGGCAAATGGAGTCCTGGGGACCTATGCTGCTCCTGGTTCCAAGTGTAAATTTTTGCCATCTTATTTTACATTGATTACACTAATGGACTGGTACAACCAGCTCTCTCTACACATAAGAATTCACAGTTCATGAGGATTTTTTAAGTTTTAGGAAGCTGCTATTGTTTATTCTGTATATTTGTATTCACTAGAGTAAAAAATACTTTGTAAACCAGCAACCAACTAGTATTATATCTTACAATTTCTGGCCTCAACTAGGAAAGCAGTCAGCAGGATCAGTTCTAAGACAGACTGTGTCAACTGTGACAGAAAAATATTATTGGAACTTACTATTTGGTGAGTTACTTTCTTTGAATATATTGAAAACTGTAGTGATTTATGGAATTGGAGGCAATTAATCACAATGATAATGTAAGAAGAAAGGAAAGAAACTGAAAAGAAATTATATTTCTGCAGATAGCTGAAACAAGTGGGCACTGAGGTCTATTAAGCAATGCCTCTTCTTGAACACATAAGTCCTGAACTCGGCTCTGGAGTTTTTGCATGGTAAAGGTACCCTATTTTCCTACATTTTTTTTGGGAAAATTCCACAAAAATTGCAGGATTTAGAAGGGTTTCTTAGTGCATATACTTATAAGGACAGCTGAAGAATCACATTAATGATGTTAAACATTGACCCGAGGCTGAAAATTTCTGCATCTGATTCCAGTTAAGTGCATTGCCATAACATTTAATCTTTTCAAGACTTATGTGGCTTGCTTTTATACATGTCTGTATGTATGCAGTACATACTCACATATACCTGCAAATAAAGATAAATATGCTACAGGCAAAAAAGAAAAAATAAGAAGAATCAATCAAAATGTACAGGATAAAATATGTTTTCAGCCTGGCAGTTGGGTTCTGTAGGTCTTTTCTACATGTACATGGAACTTACCTCCAGTGCTGTAATGGACATACATAAAGCTTGTAAGCACTAGGGTGGGGTTTCCCTACATTATCTGGGGGGTGTTTGTGTGAACAGATATGAAATGGTCACCTGAAAGATTGACAGCAGCAGTATAAAAACACATTTATTCAAAAATGTCAGGAACGTTTTGTGGTCTGATATTCTGGTACATTCCATGCTACTGATTCAAAGAAATGCAAATAAACAAGAACCCCAACATGCAATTACTTATCTAGGTAAAGTTAAAGGGTTTCTGACATGCGTCCATGCTAATACAGTAGAATTCTTAAGGGTTTTTTTGAAGGTAATTGTCAAAACAATAAAATAAACGTACATGTGTGTGTCTTTTGCATCTTCTATGGTGTAGCTTTATGCACCATATGTGGGCACTTCACTATGATGTTGCATGGCAGAACTACAGCTTCTATGAAAAGATAACTTTTTCTCTTTTCCATTTGGTTTTCTATGCTAGAAATGTCAGGCCCTGGTTTATCCTTACTGTCCTTGGCAGCTTTTGCAGAAAATTTGCAAGATAGCATCGCTTGTATGCAAACCTTGTGATATACTTTTCTTATCATTCTCATGGACTGACAAAAGGGAATGAAGAGATAGGTTCCCACTCAGTGAAGCAACATGTGTTTCCCATGCACAGAAAGTACATCTAAGTCAGGGGCTTAGGTAGGGTAGGAATGTAAGGTATGTCTGCAAGCACTCCACAGCACACCAAACAGACACAAAGAAAGCTTTTGTCTAAGTGAATTTGGTTATTAACGCCACTGTGACCGTGCTTGCATATGCTGCTGTGGAATACACACAGGGCCTAAAGCAAGTTTTGCCATAATTGTGCCAGTGCAATCCAAGTCTGATTTTTAATGGGTTTCATTAAAATGTTGGTGTTTGCAGGAGTATTAGTTGGAAGCTGTGAAAAATAGTCTGTATGATCTTTCCAAGCAGTAAGAGGAAAGCAGAATCCATATTTATGTTTGAGATTGTTTACAACTGAGCATGCTACAGTCTTTCAGTTGCGTGCTACCTACAGCATTGTGTTGATGGCGTGTTGCTATTGGGAGACCACAGATCCCTAAAATATTAAACACACAACATGCACTGTCTTCTGGCAATTTTAGGCACCTGGGTGTGTTTAAGGGCATGGCCCATATGCAATAGGCCATTCTGTGCACAGAGACTCGGGCACGGGTCTCTTTAGTGTTGCTGTGCTTATTGAATACTTCCTCTATTTAATTCTTTCTATTTACTTACAATTCTATGGCGGAGACTTCAAAGTAGTGGGGAGGTTTAAATCAGTGAGTGGTCAGATTTCTGCTTGTTTATCCAATAATTTTCCAATAGAAAATGTAAAAAGCTTTCATAGTTACAAGGATTTCCTTTTTCCCAGATGAACCTGGAAGAATACTAATTCCTTTGTCATTTCTGCCTCAATGAATTTTGACTCTTTTGTCTCATTGTTGCAGGGCTTCTTTAGAGAGTTGGAAAGGTTTTTGTCTCGGTGCCAGGAGATGTGGCTTTGCAATCTGTTATGTACAAAAAAATGAACTAACCCTTCAAAAGTGAGCCACAGAATGCAGAACTGAGCAGACTCGTGTCTCTAGAGACAACTTGAAATAGTTAGAAATAGATAACTCTGTCTCTGAAAACTGCAACTTCCTTGATTTACCCTGCATAAATTTTCTCAGTAAGTGGGTAAAATGGTGCCTAGTGGCGGAATAATGAATTCACTACGGATCTTCAAAGTTTCAAGTGAGTGCTGTGAAAACTAGGCTATTTTCTCTCAATCTGAGATGGGTTTTTAATATAAGTACTCATGGGCCAAAGTAAAGCTCCTCAGTATCAAAAACTTCATTAGTCTTTGAAATATTAACTTTTGGCTCTACTCTTTTTATATAGTTTCCTAAGATTTATTGAACAGTGTTCCAACCTAAAAAAATTACCTACTCATTCCTGAATACACTAGCTGTGTAATTAGGTAACTGAAACTTTGTAGCACATAGCATTTAGGGTAACTCCCTCATCGCTTAAAATTAAACATCGAGGTTTCTCTGATGGAAGCAATTATTTAAACTATCCATCTTTATGCTTATCTCAAAAAAATGTTGAGAAAATGCTGTGCTGTTTGGGGTTTTTTGTTTGTTTTGATCATGTGGCAGCTTCTCAATTCTACCTGTCTTCCACAAGAGCTTTTAAATTTGAATTATTTCTAGTAATATACTCCAAGAATAACAAAACTCCTCAAGTTTTATACTTAACTAACTCTATGAGAGATCTGAGAGAGTAATTTTAAGCCAGCTAACTGCTTGCTAAATCACTGGTTACCACATTTGTCTTTATCAGACCAAATTTCTTCAAGCACATGTAATTATTATTACTTTACAGTGATGCAGAGAATTTGCAGAGAAGCTTAGGACATCTTTCAGCTGATGGGACCCATACATGAAATATAGTCCAGAAATGGCTCCAAAGAATTTTCAGCATCAATCAACAAGACAGATGAAGAGGAAGAGAGAAGCAGCACTACTTGCCCACATATGAAGTCAAGAGGTGAGTGACAGAAAAAAAAAAAGAAAATTATTTGTTTCAGATTTGTATGATTAATATGCTGTATTTAAAATCACACTGGATTGCTTTGTGATAATCAAATAAGTAACAGAGGTAGGATGCTGAGTACTGTGAACTTTACATAACAGCCACCTCTCATCACTCTTTTAAAACATGGACCAATTTGTCTCCAACACCTCCAGCACACTCCTGGATGAATAACTGCACTGTTGTTCAAAGGGTGGTAAGCTTGAAACACATAAATGTAAGGGGGGAATAAAAGCCCAAGATTGCATAAGAACTGTTTTCCTGCCTCTTGTTTCATTGTGGTTGACAACAGATCGCATACCATCCCTTGCCTGCAGACTACAATGAAAGTGGCTTTTTTTAAAAAGTCTCTGTTATTAATTTTCAATAAGATGAAAATGTCTATAGAAAAGCCAGTGTCATAGATAAAGACTGGACTGGCCAAAATACATGAAGCATTATATGATTTAGATTTTATACTGTTCAGCCAGTCACATATTTTTTCTTTTTTGAGACAGATGCATTTTGAAAGCAATATATTAAGTTAAAAAATCTATGCCTTGCCTTAAATCTGAGTTCTATATCCTATCCATCCATGTGTGTGTGCGTGTGTCTGAGATTACTTTGCTAACTGCCAGGAAAACATCCTTTAGGGGCTATATGAAATCTTTTATTTTGCAATCAGTGAGAGGGCATTTCAGATGATATTCAGTGATAATATAATTCATATAATATGGCTTTTGCTGGTCTATCATCTCACCTATTCTGCTCCTAAACAAGAATAATATTCTGGCAAAAGTAGACCACACCTGTGTCACGAGACAGTCAAGGGAACAAAGAAACTGCCTGGCTAGGACCTGGAACTGATGTGGAAAGGTTTTGTGTAAGCTCTAGGGAGGGGAAATACTTTGCTGGTATATGACTCATTTCTACTAAGAGAGTTTTCCAGGATAGTTTGGCTAGTAAATCTCCTCCAGGGTATGTAAGAACAGTAGAGTGGGCTCTGTACTCTTGTCTTGGCTAAAAGTATACCGACAGCAGTGAGGATTGAAAAGTGGTATTGCTACTGTGCTGTGGTGCTGCCTTCAGCACCATGAAAGCTGTATCTCAAAAGAATTTACTAATGGGTAAGGACTGGATGTACTGAATACTAGAATGATGGAAGGACAGAGAAGTAGAAAAGTAACTCACTCTGACTATAATTATTTCTGTTCATATGGAGATCATGTACGGATTAAGAGTCTTTATACCAAAATCAAGGTGTAGAGAAAAAGTAAAATGAAGGATTATAGGGAATCTGAAGTCAGGGCAGAACTCTTGCATGGAAATTCAAGACTACTGTGCAGTTGATTTCAATGGAATTAACTCTGTACCCTTTGTAAATGGGTTACAGTAAGTTCAGCTGTCAGAACACTCTGCTTAAAGGATGCAGGTTGTCCCATTGACATGGCATATTTGTGCAGCTTAAACCTAACACATCCCTTAGGCTTTTCCAAGCCATAACTTTACTAGGTGTTCTGTCCACAAGAAAAATATGGTTTTCCATCTTAGGAATTAACTGTCACCTAGAAGGTGGCTATTGGATGTCCAAATTCTGCTCAGTTTTATATGCAATGGCATTGTGTTGATTTAGGTAGCTCCTGTCCTGTCATTCTGTCTGCTTGTATGTTTGGTTTTTGTGTCTTTCCACCACAGCTTGCTGCTGCTTTAGTTGTTCAAGTACAGCTGTTTGTGAAGCTGTCTGGGAAACTGAATCACTGAAGTTATCCAGGAGAAAAAATAGTGCTCTGTAATGAGAGCTTCTTCACATATCTCTTTGGCATTTTCCCCTGTGAAGCCACACAATAATGCCTATATAGGTCCTTAAAAGCCACAGAGAAAATGATAAATATTTTAAAATTTTATTTTAAAATTTAGTTGGCAATAGAACTGAGACTCCTCAGAGAACTGAACGTACGCTGCAGTATGAAGTATCTGTAATCATACTCCAAAGATGACAGTTATATCCTTCTACCTTGAGGACGAGTCTGACCCATTTCCTTTAACAGAGCCCTTCCACCCTTCTTTCTTCGGATTTAAGAATAGAACTTGCACCCAAGAGACATGGGTTTTACTTCTGTAGACTCAAGTTTTCCATGGCTTTTCTGCCTTGCATTTCTTTTGCTTGAGCATAGAAGGCGCTCTTACACTGCCGTCTGCAGCTGGGAAAAGCTGCTCCTAGAGCAACACGCTGTTTCAGCTGTTGGTTTTGGCCGAGTAAAGCAACCAATGGTCCTGTCCCAGGACACAAGGCAGAGCTGATAACGAATAAGCAAACACATTAATCTGTATTTTTGCAAAGGTAAATATCTTTCTGTAAAGGTAAACAAAGTTATTTGCATTTAGGAAAAGAAAAAGTCCATTGAGACCATTGTAAAAATGGTAAGAAATACCATTGTAAAAAGCTGGGAGTAGCTCTAACCCAAGATGTCTTACCCATGTATGAAATCCTGCCAATCAATTTATGTTTATTGATAGGTTTTCAGCTGTTCAAATTGGCTCCCTTGCACTGGTTTGAATTGTCTGAAATTGTTTTGCTAGGCATATAAGAATGCAATGTAATATGTAGATATGTGTACATGCATATATGCACATATATATAGATGTGTGCAGATATACACATACATATGCATGTGTATGTATATCTGTGTATATACTGATGAGTAACTCATCCTTACACTCATGTTGAAAGCAAAAAAATTTAAAAGTGAGTTAGAGCCAGTTTTGAATCTTGACGAATCTTGACTTGGTCTTAACTTATGTGGGTTGGAGAAGCAACTGATAAGGCACCTCCCACTCTGCCTCCTGGCCTCCTGGGGCACACGCTGAATATGCCTGGAGAGAAGGACATGCCCGTGAGCCAGATCATACCAATGGAAGATGTACTTAGGGGTTGAATAAAACCGCCAAACATTTCTCCTTTCTCTTCTCTTCTCTTCTCTTCTCTCTTCTCTTCTCTTCTCTTCTCTTCTCTTCTCTTCTCTTCTCTCTCTCTCTCTCTTCTCTCTCTCTCTCTCTCTCTCCTCTCCTCTCCTCTCCTCTCCTCTCCTCTCCTCTCCTCTCCTCTCCTCTCCTCTCCTCTCCTCTCCTCTCCTCTCCTCTCCTCTCCTCTCCTCTCCTCTCCTCTCCTCTCCTCTCCTCTCCTCTCCTCTCCTCTCCTCTCCTCTCCTCTCCTCTCCTCTCCTCTCCTCTCCTCTCCTCTCCTCTCCTCTCCTCTCCTCTCCTCTCCTCTCCTCTCCTCTCCTCTCCTCTCCTCTCCTCCTGGGTGTGTAGCACTCACTGGACTCCAGTTTTGCCCTCTCTCACTGAAATGCTCCTTGTACTTGCATGACCTGAGCTAACTAGACATATTTTGAAATTTATTAGTTTCTTTGATATTTTTGTCCCAAACCCCGAGGAGTCTTCCGAAGAGAAAGACAAACATCCTTCTATGTGCAGAAATGGTATGAAAAGATCCGTGAGAAATTATTTTATTCCTGGGTCATCATTTCTGAGGGAGCTCTAGGCCTGAATCTAACTCCCCCCTGGTCTTTCCGCCCATTAACCCCTTATTACCAGTTCTTCAAAAAGGAGGGTCCCTTTTTGCTTTGTAGACTTTGCCTCTGGTTTCTCTCAGGACTAGATGTGAAGGTAAGACTGTATCTCATATCCCATCCACATGGGGAAAAATCTGAACATCTATGGGCCTTGGCACTGAGAGCAGCTACAAACGGAAGAGTCATTCTGCACACTGGTGAGCTGTATCACTGCACACCATCAGAAGCTGGCAGGGAAGTAATGGAAAATGAGTTAAGTGTCATTCTGCTTTACCATAGCTTGTCATTATGTTTTTTCGTCAGAGACATTAGGCACATTTAGCATTACTCAGCTGGTGCTTGGTAATAACAGAGGCGTGCTCAGGTACACTGATCCTTTCTGGTTTGTTTAGGAAACTAAGAATGTAACGCACAGATGAGCATCTTGGAACATTTCAAGTATATGCATCTCTTTGGACCATCAAATCTTTTTACATGTATTTGGAACCTTTGAAAAGAAAGTGGAGAATAGGACAATGAGCAGTTGAATAATAGATTCAGAGAGAAGCTGCTTGTGAAATGAATACAGATCTACATAAATGAAGAGAAAAACAATATGAAAGAACAAAACAAAAGAATCTACTGCAGAAAGACAGTGTTGTGATTATCCTAATGAAAAGTATCGTAATTAGCTCTTCCACTAGTCTTCTGATAAGATATTAAACCAAATCAAAATGGACCTCTCTCCTTCAGCACTACTGAAGTTAAGCAGTTTTTTCGTACAGTGACATTTTTTCGGTGTCACAAAGTGAGGAAATTATAAATACAGCTATAATCTCTTGCACTGTCAAAAAGGTATGGAGTACAACAGGAAGTGAAATCTAAGCATTCCTGGGGTAAAAAAAAAAAAATATTTTAAATATTAGGATCTTGTGTGTTTTCTAATAATTTCAGAACTTTCAACTTCATCTTCCCAAAATGTGGGATGAAGATATGCTTTCTTATGAAGCAGGAAACCCAAACAGATTCATTCTTGTTCATATGATTGCAGGAGCTGGTGTTATCACAGAGAAAGTATATAATGGGATTCGTAACAGCATTTGCAAAGCTCAGTCACACTGGGTCATGTGAAGTTGTGATCTTGTCACACAACACAGATCGGTGGCTGTTGAGTGCAGAGGAAGCTGCCTGGATGTCTGAATCATCAGCTTTTTATTATAGTAAAAGGTTTTTTAAAGTTTGCAGTGGAATCTAAAGAAACATAATGATTAGATAAGCCTTTTTGTCTAAGAATATGCATTTGTACCATATGCTTAACTTAATCTACATTCCAACAATGCTTTGATGAAATATTAATTTTGCTCAACTGTCCATAAAATATACTTTTAACTTGAGATGTTGAATTTCTTGTGCATCATGTTTTTTGACATTAGTGTAAAGACTGGGAAGAAAATTTTTAAAAGGCACAAGTGATAGCTAAGAACCTCACTATCAATGTTGCACTTGTGAAAATTAGGCATGTAATTACCATTTAGGTTTTTTGGGAATTCTGCAGAGACTGTAAAGTGTGCGGTAGTTTCTGGCAGATAACAGGTCACCCTCATTCACTTTTATTTTTATTTGTTGCACCCCATATTCCAGCCTAAAGAGGCGTTTAAACAGTGTATGTTCTTTGGGTGTCTTTATAAATAGCAAAATGCAGCAAGGTAGCACATGGACGACTGTGAAGCACATCACAGCCCCCACAACAATTGTTAGCAGGGTGTGTTGTAAAATCGATTATATGATCTTGCTGTCAAAGGAGATGTCTGCATACTCCTGCCTGACAGATGCAGATGGACCCTGAATTATAATGCAGTAATATGGAGGAGGTTGTGGGCTGTGGAGACAGACATTATTGTCTTTCAACAACCTCCTACCAAAATATTCTGAATTTGCTAACAGTTCTCCGCTACTATGTGTTTGTAACTGGAAAAGGTGATCGGTACAAGTGCTACACTCCTATTTCTGTGGATTTCATAAAGCACAAAGTCCTAATGTTCATCAGAGGTCCTGGATTTATTCATCTTCTTCTAGCTTTCTTGGAGAGAAAATCCTCTCACAGTGCTGTGGGGATATAGACACTTTTCTTTCTGGCTCCATTTCAGCAAGTGGCTCTGTGCTCAACAGCTGATTTGTTTCTTCCTCCAGTGTCTTGTGTGTGTTCATCACATGATGTTGCTGGCTTGTTTTTCTTGCTGTGTCTCCTGTTGAAGTAAATGCCTAAAGAATTGTTGTATTAAGGACCTTTGACATTGCTAGATTAGAAAAATAAAACTGATATTAATTAAGAGGTACCATTTTTTTTTCTCCACGTTCAGTGGCTGGCAAGTATGCTGTCTGTCCACTGTGAGGCTTCATGTGCTTGGAACTGAAAGGGTAGAAGAAATTTTTCACCCTTCAGCTGTGTGTCTGTCTATGGTCTTTGTGAGGGGTGGGACAATGAATACGACCCAGTGTCATTTCCATTCAAGGAACAGTTGAAAAAGTTTGGGCCTCCCAGGAAACAAAATCTGAGTTTGATTGAGGCAAATGCTGCCTGTATCACTAGCTCAAAGAGGAGACATTTGGCTCCAGACTGGCGGCACAGGTTAAAGTGACTAAAACATCCTGAAGTGCTAGGGGAAGTTCTGCTCAGCAGCAGGGAGGCGATGGAAGCCGTCGCTGACCTATAAACAGGATGAGGGAGCAGCAGCAGCAAAGTGCAGAGACAGTCGCTGGCGCTACGCTGACAGGCAGACACATAAACAAAGGGAGGGAGGAAGCTCTGTTTATAGCTGGAAAAGAAACCCCAAACTATAGGATGCAAATGATGGACATACATGGCTATAAATAGCTACAAAGCATAATGGGACTTAAAATATTTAGTTGTGACATAAAGACTCCATGCAGAATGGACTAAGTAAACTCACTACTTTTTATTTAAGTGATGTACTTTTTTTTTTGTCCTCACATATTTAATATTACTGATCATGCTTAACTGGGCTTTTTAAAGAGGGAGGAGAAAATTCACATAAATCAAATAAAAACATTTTGTTCTTTTGTAGAAATGAAGCAGCTAAAAAAAGTTGGGAAACTGCCAGACTTTTCAGTCAATTATCTAAGAGATCTAGTCGACAGTAGTTTTGTGTTTGGGTATGAAATAGTGTTTTATTAGATCAGTAATAATACTTTGGAAGCCAAAGGGTAAGGACGAAATAGCAATATTTTGTTGAGCTTTTAATTGTGTTCTGAGGGTTTGGGGATATTAATCAGAAAGCAAGTGGGAGTGTCATGCCCCATACATTATTCTGCCAGAGGAAATGTGGATGGGAAACAATCTGTACACAACCACTTCAAGATGCAGATGAATATTGTCTTTCTACCTACTACTTAGGTAGTTAGGGAGCTTCACCTGCAGCTTTTACTGGACTAGCTGATTCAGTTCAGTGGTTTTAGTGCCAGTTGTGGTAGTTAAGAAGGTTTTGAACAATAATAGGTAGAAATAATTTTATTACAAAAAGTTTTTCTGCTGAACTTGGTGACATAATGATGAAAAAGTACGTATGCTTTAAATATTTGTGGAAGTGATTATTTGTTTCTTAGTGGAATTATTTGTGCTAGAAAAGAAGAATTGTATTTTAAAAACAAACAGTTACTTGGAATAAGATGCCTGCTGGCACTTTTTTACCAGATAAGGGTTCTGTGACCTTTGAGGAATTTGTCTAGAGGTCCTGCTATGGGCTATTGTGCTTATAGATTTTAACTTGCCATTTTCATTTGTAACACTCAAACTGTTTTCACAATGGCCTTTCTGGCCTTTCTAAAAAAACTAACAAGTATTACTTTTTTATATACACAACATAAAAACCTGTGTTTAATAGTTTCTGGTATTTTGTGCAGACGTGAATACACAAAGAACTGAAGTTTGTCCTTAAAAGTCGAGGAGAGGTAAACCTTTTTATGCCCTCAAGCCACCTGCCCTAATAGATATTGCATAACAACATCAGTTTCATTCTGGATGGCACTGTAATTTCCAACTTGACTGTCAGACTCATTTCTTTCACAGCAGGGTATTCTTCACAGTGCAACTTCCACAACTGAGTTTCTTTACTAAGGTTCAGAGAGGAAATGTCAGAACCTTTAGAGCAAAGTGCTCGTCCATCCTACAAATGTCCTCAGCCTGTCAATTTTTTCTCTCATGGTTTCAGGGTCAGGCTAGGAAGAAGTAAGATTTTCATTGTTAGATTTCTACAGGAGGTGTTTATACCCAAAAAATAATGTTAAATTAATGTTCTTTCTTTACCACTGTCTTGTCTCTGACTGAAGGGGAGTTTTTTGCCCTCTTCCATTCTCAGTTCCTTGCTCTCCAATGCAGCCACTGTAGTTTAAGCCTGCTGCTTGTTTGTGCTCAAGTGCTGTATTCCTTATGACATTCTAGGGATCAAGCCTTAGGCTGGGAAGTGGGAGACCACTGCCACAAGCAGCAGAATTCCTTACTAACCAAAGTTTATTAAAGACATAAATTGGTAGGTGACTATGAAGTGCTGGAACTTTTCAGGGTGGTGCAGACTTCTGGGACTTCTTGACCCAACTCAGTATTGACAAAGTTCTTTTCTGAGGATCTCACATCTTGCTGAGCATCTTTGAATGGCTCCGCCACGTTTCTAAGTTGCCTACGTGAATAAGCCCGTGTTTGGAGGACTGACCACTGCCATTAAAATAATTTCTGTTGCACTGGTACTGAAAGGAAAAATGCTATTGCAATGCACAGGTAAGCTGTGGCATTTGCATCATACTTAGAACTTATTTAAATTCCATCTTTGTAATTTCATTTATTGCCTTAAATAGTCTTAAAAATTTAAAAATATGAGAAAAGAGAAAGCGCAAATAGAATGTTCTGAAAATTAATTTAAATTTTCTCCTCTGTTTTTCTCAGATAGAAGAGTCGGTGGTTACATGCTGCACTGCTTGGTGGATACGTGCCTGGCTATAGTAGGTTAAAAGGAAATCAAGGGTGGTGCTGCTAACATTCCACCCTCAGCTCCCTATTCACCTCTCATCATCCACCCTTGCATTTGAACTCAATCGCTTTACCCACCCACCTAGTTTCCATGTGAAATTGTGCTAATGGGTGTCTGTCCCACAATATGCTGGGAGACTTGAGTTGTTTTTGTAATTTTCAGCTTTCTTCTGAATTTCAAGTGTTTCCAACTTGCGAAATCTTGATTTGGGTCAACATCTGGACTCCGTCCATGTGTATGTAATTCAAGGATCATAGCACACAGAAGTAAGAGGTTGATCATCAAAGCTTTTTTGTGGTTCAGGGACATTAGATACTGGGATTTTGGTATTATTCTGTGTCTAGCAGGAAGGAAAGGGCCAGAAAGGGAACTGATAATGATTTGAATGGAGTAGGACCTTGGGCAACTGTGCTTTGCATGCTCTGAAAGCTCTGCACAGTCATTAACACTGATGAAGCATTAGACATGTGTGGTGTCAGATAGAAGTCAGTCCTTCTAGGAACAATTGCCATATTTTTATGTCTTCTCATCTCCTATCTGTGTCTTGGCAGAACTGGAGCAACACAGTGGAACACCAGACTTTACACACTTTATCTACATTACCCTCTTCCAAAGGTCTTTCTCTTTCCCTTCTCAGTCCAAGTTTCCTTTTTTCTTTGTTTTGCCTTCTTCTTTTAGTTTCCCTCCTTTTCCTTCACTCCTTTGCTCCATTGAAAATCTCCCTCATGCCAGGAGAGGCCAAAACTGAGCTAGTATCAACAGGGTATCTTGCAGGAAATAAGCACCAAGCTCCATTGTGTAATTTCATGGTACTTGCAGCATAACCTGTTTTACAATCAACTGCTGAGAGAAGATGTTCAAGAGGATGTGTTCGGCATCTCAAGTGAGATTCCTGGTGCAGAGCTGGCCAAGGCTCCCTGCCTAGGGAAAAGAGAAACAGGTTTTATTCTGGGACATAGAGGAGTCTTCAGTTCTGACTGGATGTTTTCTGGTGTCAGGGTCTCACTTAAATATGTAGGAGAGGAGCTAGGCAGAGGTGACAAAATTGGTACATTTATATCACGGGTCAGAGCGAGCCTGGGTGCATATGGAGCAACAGGGACTGGGCTCTGTTTCTTTCCTCTGTCTACTGTGAACTCACAGTTTACCTTGCGTGCACTGCCAGAGGCTGTCCCAGCTCCTAGGTTGTAGGCTTGTTTTCTCTCTCTTTCTGGTCTAATAATTATTCAACGGGTCTATGCAAAGTGGAATTTCTTCAGGCAGAGCTGCCCTTCTGTGTCTGTTTAGAGAGTTCACTGAACATATGCTGTCTTAGGTATATTCAGGCTGAGCAAAACCCCTAAATTTAAGTGCTGTTCAGATGGATCAAGGGATCTCAGCTACTGGCAGGAAATTTAGGACAAGGACAAGATCCTTGTGGGTTCACTTTGAAAACTCTTGCCTGTTCGATTTTTGCCCTATTACTCCTCAGGGAGCCAGAGGATTGTTTAGACACAGGTAGTCTTGGTCTTGCTTTGATTTATATATATTTGGAGAATTTAACTTCTAGATGTGTAACAAGCATCTGGAAGAAGCACTGGGGACTCAATGTCTCCAGGCCTAGGGATGGGGTCTTGAGGAGACAACAGACAGACTCTTTTATATTTTCAGTGGAGGGTGAAAGAAAAGTCACATCATCCCTTCACATTAACACAGGAAAACCATCTCACTAAACTGCACATCCTCCTATTTCTGAGGCAAAGCAGAAGAATATGAGAGACCAGAAACAATGGAAATGGCAACAAATGAATAAATTTTATTCTGACATAAGGCCTAAACTTCAGAAGTGTTTACTCCATCCTTAAATACTTCAGCTTTCATCCTGATCCTCTCCCATATTTTACCTAGTAGAGCCCAGCTGTATGGAGTAAAATAGAGCATCAACCTGCACACATAGAAATTCATCAAGTCTTGTCACACATGAGCTCTTTCTGCTGAATTGTCCAGTAATTTTTAATTGTCAAAAAACTCTTAACTGCAAAAGCATTAACTTAAGTGCAGTTTCTTATTCTGACACTGAACCTTGGCCAAGTGTTTAATGCTCATAGCCATAGGAGGTTGTTTCTGTCACAGGAAGCTTCTAAAAACATGACAAATAATAAACCAAAGAATGCAACATAAAAGAACCAAGAAAACAAAATGAAAGAAGCAAACACCTAATTTAGAAACTGTTACATTGTTCTTTAAGTTTTGGTTAAAACTTTAGTCTCTGCATTAACAAAGTTATAGTTCAAAATTTGCTTGTCATTTCTTTCTAGCAAAGTGCAAAGTGTTCATGATCCTCCTGGCTCATGTATATTATAAACTTGGCACATGTCCTTTTGAAAGAGTAAGATTTCCTCAAAAAACTATTTTCCATTGCTTGCTGTAAATAAAATGTTGTTAGCCAGTCTCCTCAGACATGAAAACCTGCTCTTATAATGTATGTTGAAACTATTAGGATAGAATAAGAAGCCAGATGGGTTTTTTTCTCACAACAGTTGAAGCTGAATCGAGGTGATTATTATTGCTGTTAGTCTCATTTTGCCATAGACTTTGTGCCTCCTGACTCAACAAATATGAAAGACATCTAAAAGTCTCTAGGACATGGCACTTCACAACTTCCAAATCTCCTGCAGTGGGAGATTTTCTGTAGTGACTAGAGTAGTAGATGGACATCACTGACTGCAGCAATTCTAACTGGCATCAGTCACTTTATGCAAACTCAGTTACTTTATATAACTGTGCTAAAAAAAAATCACAACTAATTGGCTGTTGCATTCGCTCTCCTTTGGCCACAATGACATGATTTCTTTTTAAAGATAGCATGCACATTTTGCTATGCAACAGCAGAAAATTGTACTCTGTCATTGTGATTATCTGTTGTCTGGCTTCTTTTTCTTATGTGCCGAAGTTTTTATCCGCAGTCTATTGTCTATTTTCAAAAGCCAAAGACAAAACCACAAGGACTATGTTAGACATGTCTTGCTGCAAAGAAAGCCAGTGGTATCCTGAGCTGTGTTAGGAGGAGTGTTGCCAGCATGGTGAGGGAGGTGATCCTGCCACTCTACTCATCACTGGTAGAGCATAAGAGCTCTTATGCTCTACTACAATAGAGCACCCCTGCTTGGAGTGCTGGATCCAGTTCTGGGGTCCCCAGTACAGAAAAGTTGTTGACACACCTGAGAGAGTCCAGTGGAGGACTACAAAGATAACTGAGGGTGAGAGCATGTCTCCTGTGAGGAAAGGCTAGGAGAGTTGGAACTGTTCATCCTACAGAAGAGCCAGTTCAATAGGTCCTTAATATAATATAACTCAATATATATTAATACCTGAAGGAGGATGTAAAGAGGATGGAGCCAGGCTCTTTTCAGTGAAGACCAATGACAGAACAAGAAGCAATGGGCAGAAACTGAAATAATGGAGATGTCATCTGAACATCAGGAAACATTTTTCTATTCTGAAGATGACTGATCACTGGCGTGTATTGGCCAGAGAGACTGTAAAGACTCCGTCCTTGAAGACATTAAAAAGCCATTTGGACATGGTGTAACTGACTCTAGAAGACCTTGCTTGAGCAGAGGGTTTGGACCAGATGACCTCCAGAGGTCCTTTCCAACCTCAGTCATCCTGTGTTAAAGAACCAATGAAGGAACAGAAACTGTGCTTTGTGTCTTCAGTGAGACGTGCAAGCATATATTAGATAAGGGTTGAATAAACAACTAAATTTATCAATTGTCTGCATCAATACATGGATACCAAGTTTAAAAAATCTTTCTTTCTTTCTTTCTTTCTTTCTTTCTTTCTTTCTTTTTCTTTCTTTCTTTCTTTCTTTCTTTCTTTCTTTCTTCTTTCTTTCTTTCTTTCTTTCTTTCTTTCTTCTTTCTTTCTTTCTTTTTCTTTCTTTCTTTCTTTCTTTCTTTCTTTCTTTCTTTCTTTCTTCTTTCTTTCTTTCTTTCTTTCTTTCTTTCTTTCTTTCTTTCTTTCTTTCTTTCTTTCTTTCTTTCCTTTTTTCTTTCTTTCCTTTTTTCTTCTTTCCTTTTTTTTTTCCTCCTTTCCTCTCTTTTCCTCTTTCACCTCACTCCCTCTCTGTCTTCTTCTCCGTCTCACTCTCCCTCTCTCTCTGTCTTTTTACATAGGTTGAGAAGAAGCTTCCTGAAAAGTTTCCTGATACTCCATCAAAAAAATCACAGGGAGAATCCACTGGTCTTCTTTTCCCTGTTTCACTGTGACCTGATACTTATCTTCTATCAGACTGTTGTACTGTCCCATGGAGACCACAGTTAACTTTGGCAGACTTTTATCAGTGACTCAGTCTGCCCTGGCCCCAAATCAGACTAGAAACAGGAATGTCAGGCCCCTAAATTAGAAATGATAAAATGATGAAAATGAAGAAAGGAAAAGGGTTAAAAATATTTATTTTGGGTAGGAGTCAGAGAAGCCTCTGACCTTGACCTCTTTGCTTACTGGAGAGGACACTGTACTCAACCCAATTATGAGATACAGCTGAAATGCAATGTAAAAGTGATTCCAAATATCTGTTGCCAGGAAGCAGATGACACACTAAATTGCTCAGTAGATTGAGTACTTAATTCAGTGATTTCCTGCTGCAAGAGTTGCCAGTATACAGCCATTTTGTCTTTTTTGGCAAGGCAGCTGCTTTTGGACGGCTGTCTCCAGTAGTCTTTCCTATGCTTCCTGTTGTAGGAAGGCCTGTTTCCTGCCACGAGATTCCTGATTAGCCTCTGCACTATTTTTGTCTGCAAAGTGCCTCTGTAGCAGGTTGCTTCTCTGCATTTGATACTGATTTGTGGGAAGTGAAGCCAGATCACAGTCTGGCCACAATAGAGCATCCAAATCCTTTGAGAAATCTAAAAAAAAAAATGCTGTCTCTCAACTGAAAAGAACTGATGCCTAATGTAGCATTCAGAGGTACAATGGAGGTCCAAGTATTTATTTTTGTAGTGAAGTTTCACTCTGTTTGTTTCTTTTGGTATTGGAAACCAGGGCCTACCAGCTTCACATTGTCTTTTTCAAAGCATCTCCCAAGGTTAGTTTTCCTCCTGTAATGTTCAAGGACCTCCTGGTCCAGGTTCTCTGTACCTCTCTAGGGATAAAGATGTTTTCCATCTCCTGCTCAGTATATTGTAGGCTTAAATTTTTGTCTCTGCTGGTGGCGGGGAGGGCTGGGGAGGGAGGAAAGGGAAGAATAAAGTCCTGACATAACTGGGAAGATTTTGTAGCTATATGATTAACTTCTTTTGATATGGGAATGTGTCCTCAGTGTCAGGTATTAAAAAGAAGTAAAAAACCTTTTATCCCTCTCCTTAAGACACAATACTGAGGTCTGAACAATCTATGAGATAGTATTGCTTGAGTCTCTGAGATATTTCTACTACACAGTTAAAAATTGCAAGAAATAAAAAAGGCTTTGGCCTGACTGCTAATGGTAACATGGACATAGGAGGGGAATTGTAAAAACAAAAAAAATTACTTTGAAATATTGTTTCATTCATACATTTTGTTAATATACTTTAGTCCCTCCATATTAGAAAGTTTAGTACACAGGTACCCAGTTGCTGCAGCTGACTGTAGGATAAGGGTCCTTAATATCAAAGGCAGAGAGAAAACAGTTCAAGAGGGCTTTTTGTTTCTCTTATAAATTGCTCTTCAGTGCAGATCCTTCTTCTCTATGCAGTCATGTATGCCTGCTGCTTGCTCTTGACCTCATATTTTCCATATTTTGATGTGAGGACATAGATGCTGACTTCATGACACTGGAGCTCATGTTGACTTGGCTTTCCAGTGTAGGAAAGCAAGGTACTCTTTACCCTCAGTTGAAGCACAAGACATTCTTTCTCTAGGTTTCCTCCTTTTTCCAACCATTCACTTTTGTTTTTTGTTTGTTTTCATAGAATCATAGAATTGTTAAGGTTGGAAAAGACCTTCAAGGTCACTGGGTCCAGCCTTTGACCAAACACCACCATGCCAACTAAAGCATAGCAGTAAGAGCCACATCCACTCATTTCTTGAACACCTCCAGAGGTGGTTCCAATGCTTAACCACGCTTTCAGTGAAAAAGTTCTTCCTGATGTCCAGTCTGAAACTCCCCTGCAAGAGCTTAAAGCAATTTCCTCATCTTGTCACTGGTTGCCTGGCAGAAGAGGCACACCCAACCTGGCTACTACCTCCTATCAGGCAGAGATTATTATCGTAGAGATTATTCAGATCCCTCAGAGCCTCCTTTTTTTTCCAGGCTAAATACCCCCCAGCTCCCTCAGCTGCTGCTCATATGATGTATTCTCTTGACCCTTTGCCAGCTCCACTGCCCTTCTCCAGCATCCCAATGTCTTTCTTGTTTTGAGGGGCCCAGCTGGGCGCAGGATTTGAGGTGTGGCCTCACCAGTGTCAAGTACAGGGGGACAATCACTGCCCTGGTGCTGCTGGCAGCACTGTTGCTGATCCAGGCCAGGATGCTGTTGGCCACCTGGGCACAGCTGGATCATGTTCAGCTGCTGTTGACCAGCACTCCCAGGTCCTTTTCCAAAGGGCAGCTTTCCAGCCACTCTTCCCACAGCCTGTAGTGCTGCACTGGGTTGTTGTGATCCAAGTGCAGGACCTGGCACTTGGCCTTGGCCCACGGATCCAGCCTGTCCAGGTCCCTCTCCGCAGCCTTCCTGCCCTCCAGCAGATCAACACTCCTGAAAACTTAGTGTTGTCTTCTAACTTACTGAGGGTGGCCTCAATCCCCCTGTCCAGGTCATTGATTAATATATTAAACAGGCCTGGCCCCAACACTTTTTGCTCATTATTATTTTTCTTCATCTTCTTGAGAATTCCAAACTCTTTTTGCTTTGCCATACTTCATGTCCCTTCACTTTCCAGCTCAGATGATGGAAAAATGCAATTCTTTTCTGGGTGCAAACCTACATGAAAAATTTTTTAGTTTTCTTGAAAAAAATATGAGGAAATTAACCTTAACAGTCCTTATCTGATATTTTAATAAATGAGAGGCTTAAGCAGAGGCCAGGAAATTTGAAGTTAATTTAAGAGTGATCCAGACTGTTGTGGCTGTGGGAAATTGGTGCTGTTCTCTGGCCCTGGTGGAGCCCTGCTTTAATATTAGCTTTCCTGAAGCCTTTATAATGTCTGCAGCATTGACTTGGACAGATTTGTTGTTTAAATATAAATATTGGCTCTTGCAACACCTTTGTTACTCCACATTATTTTTGTCAGGAAAGGATTAGGTTGTATTTCAGCAGAGTCTAGCGTAGTCACAACCTGAGAGTCCCTGTGGTTGTGTCAGGAGCACACAGACACACACAGAGCACGCACACTCAGTGATTTGTACTAACTGCTGGGCTGCAGCCTTGTGGCTTTTCTCCACAAGTCCAAGCCTGTTTCTGCTCCTGCCTTTGCAGCTGTCTGAGGGCAGGATGACCTGGACTGCTAACAGCAGATGTTCTCAGCTTGTCTGTGATAGTCTTTCAGTGAAAAAGTGTTGTCTTTGTAACATAAATGAAATCCTTATACATTAGAACATCTGAGTGTATATTCTTCTAGGATGAGGGTCCTTGAAAAAAGAGCCAAAAAATATATGCAGTAAATAACTCCAGGGAGTAAAAAGGCAAGCAGCAACCTTCTTTGCCATATGTTGTAGCTATGAGCCCAATATACTATATATGAAGAATACAAGAAAGCCTCTGCATTTATTCTGGTATTTGGAAGAGCAGAGCCCAAAAAGGGGTTCTAAGCTGGAAACTCTTAGATCAGCTGCAGAAGTTGCCATGCTTCCAATCTGATAAATTAGAAATTAATTTACTACTTTTTTCTGCTCTGATGTTCTAAAGTTCTGCTTTAATGCCAATATTGCTGAGGCAAAGGAGGTTGAGCATCCTTTTTGCTATGTTGCTAGTTTCTTGGACAGTCAGTATTTGTTACTGACTGGTCACCCAGATTTCCACCTGCCTTCTTGCTGTATCACTTCCTCCCTGAATCATATCCCCTTGCCAGATGCACTTTGTTGATTGGTCAGAAATCCTGTAAAGTGTCCCTTCTCCCTCATTGACTCCAAAGGGACAGTGCTCCATAGGCTTGGGAAATATGGGCATTGCTGGTGGGGGAGAGCAGCTGTCAGGGAATTTAGGGCATGTGCTTTTTTTAGTTACCAATGTGCTGTTAACACACATACATCAGAGTATATGTTATCCCAGCAAGAGCTGCATGTTGTCCAGTTGATCCATCCTATACTGTATGAAGAAGGTCTGGATAAGATTACTGGCAGTAGCACAGACATTTCTCTTTTAACTGAACAACTGTCATGGAGCTCAGAGGACTTCAGCAAAGTCATTGATGTATAAAACCACAATGAGATAAAACTGGGAGAAACTAAACCAACAAAAGTTTGAATGGCCATGAATACTTATCTGGCTTTGGAAAAATGTATTATGAAAAAGGCAATTATTCTTACTTGCCAGAGAGGAAGAAGGTAAAATTGCTGAAATGACTTAGTGAAATTGTGAGAGGAAAAATACAGCCTCCTGAGTCAGCTGAGTGCTCTTGCTTGGGAGTACAGTCCTATACTAAGTAGCAATCAATATTTTCTGTTTGCTGCCTTCATATGCCTGTCTAATCTCTGCAGCTATCTTAGGTTTGGCTTCCATCTCCCCTCCTATCCATCTCTATTAACGTCACTGGCATCCACCTGCAGCTATGTCAATGTTAGCTCTAGCAGCAGTGTGCTCGTTAGAGTAACTACAAACTACCTGCTACACAGCCAAGGCTGGCTCTGCAGAAAATGTTACTCTGAAGCACTTTAGGAATCATGGATTTGATCCTCTGGTTCAGGAAAATGGATCAGTGGCTGCCTCCTAAGTGACTTATGACAAGACAGTTTGATAAGTTCATCTCTTCACCTAAATTTTGACCTTTCCTCTGAAGATAGAGTTATACAGTTAAGTAAAGTGAGGTCAGTGTGACAGTGCAATTACAGGGGTTTCCATTTTCTTTTTAAAATGCAAGGCTCAAAGTTTTTGCCTTTTTCTCCACATGCCCATCAGGATCACCAGTCTTGGAATCTCTTGCAGGATTTTTCTCCCTCCTGTTGCCTTCCTCTATCTGTACCCTGTGTTGCCTGACAACTCAGAGCTACTCTGTCTCTTGAACTTATTATTTTGCCACAACCCAGTCCTGATCTCTTGAAGAACAGAACATGATATGTGTGCTCTGTTTTTGATGTTAACTGTTAACTGTTTTTGACATGTGTCAACTGCTACAGCCAAGGTAGGTCTCAGTTTGGATTACAGTGCTGTGGCTACTTGCCACTAATTGTCCTGGTAGAAAATCATGCCATAGATATAAAATAGTTGATTCTGCTTTCACTTAGGAGACATGTCATGCACAGCTGTGGTTGGGGAAGAACTTGTGCACATGCTGGTGTTTTGGAGTAGCAAGCAGGCAAAGGAATTGCAGCTGGTGCTTTGATTGACATGGCTAAACAGGTAGGCGTTTCTGTTTTCAATAACTAAATCCTGTGCAATGTAAAGACAGATAAACTGATTTTCTGTGCTTCTGAGCAGAAATGACAACTTTATCTTTTCTGCTTCAGAGAAAAAAATTCCTGTGGATCTCCAGAGGGAGCATTTATATCCAAATTATGAGACTTCTAGTATTTAACAGTGGCTTCTGGGCTTGTATTTTGTAACCTCTGTGCTGGAACAAAAAAAGTTTTAAAAATTCCAATATTTGTTACAAAATTATTAAAAACTATAATTCCTTCAGTGGAAAAAAAAAAAAAAAACAAAACACCCAAACCAAACAACCTTATCAATATTTTAAAGAATAAATGCAAAACAAGAACAAATCTTTTGATGAAAGTGCAAACCATGCTGTGTTAATCAGTATTTTCTGCTTGCTGCCTTTGCAGACTTGGTACCTGCCAATATCTCAAGCTTTGCTTACATACACACTCTTAGTCTTTCTCATTAACGTCACTAATGTCTACTTGAATTCCTTGCAAGCAGAAAGACAAAGTGTCGGTGTGCACTGAGTGCAAAGAGTACTTGTCACCATGGCCAAGTGTTAACGTAAATCAGGAGAGTTAATATGTAAGCTTATCTGTTGGCTTCAAATGTGAATGGAGTCCTAGCTGGAAATACTGCTGCAGACCAACTTGCCCAATTCTTGTATATTGCCAAAACACAGGGGAAGCAAAGAATTTTCCCACTTGATGTTATTTCTTTTTTTTTGTTTTTTTTTTTTTTTTCAGTGAAAGGTCATGTACAACCCACATTGCTTTCTCTCTTCCTAGCCTTCAGAGGCTGAGGAGCTCTGGCAGTCTCAGCAGAACAGGTATTTCTTCAGAAAATGTAAAGAGGAATCTTTTCCTCGGTTTTAAGTGGCTGCCAAAAGGCAACAGAGAAGCCTGGATTGTATGCATGCATACTGGTAAATGGTGTGAGAGAGTTTATTCTTCTGTGCAGCCCACTGGGCTTTGAGAGTAGGAACATTAGTTCCGAGAACTGACTTTAAGGGAATTTTATCACCCTTGATCACAGTGTGGTGTGTTTCCTAATGACCTCAATGTACAACTTTAGAGACCTAAAGGTAAGTATTTGTTTTTATTTTATGTAATTATAAAGGTGTTTGACCCTCAGTTTCACTTTTTCCTCAAGAAAAAGCATTTTTTACAGCAGAAATCACAGGTCCTTTAAATGTAGGTTTCTGTTCTGGGTGCCATAATTCATAGTTAGGAACCCCCATTCTTAATGAACTGGGTCAAGCATCCAGTGCTGGGAGGCAGGGGAGAGAGGAAACAATGCAGGCAACACTGAAGTAGGGCAGTGAATGCTGAAGGGGCAGCTGCAGTTCCTACTAAGCATTTTACTGTTAATATGGGCCACAACAAAGACCTGGGTACACAGGGCAGGCTAGGAACCTAGCGACACTCTTCAGCTCTGGCTTAAACAGATGGGAAATGGGTTTGGGAAAGCTCATCTTCAGGTGGGAGAGGACACCTGGCAGATCCAGGGCTGCTGACATCAAGCTGTCTGACAGAGATGATGGTCAGCAGGGAGCTAGGAGAGGAGATTGACACACTGGACACTGTTTCGGTAGCTGTGGAGAGGATGCAGTGACCTCTGGGGCTGCCTGCAGCTGAGGGAGCTGAACATGAACAAAGCCTCAATGTCTCAGACAGACTGTGGTATGGGAAAGCTCCAGCAGGACAGGACTGGAGCTAGGAAATGCAAGATCTTGCTACCCAATTCTCTGGTTAGCTGTGACATAAATAATAGTTAGAGTAGGCATGTTTAAAAAGTGGCATTTTAAAAAGGAATCCTGATGTGTAGATCAGAAAATTGCATTCAAGTATTTTTGTTTTATACATACTTTTTTTCCCATGGTACTTGTTTATCACTGCTAGGTACTTCATTATCACAGGCTTGCCATTTGACACTATGTGTTTAATCAAGTCAAAGCATAATTTCAGTGCATTTTAAACATTCTCTTTTTCTCTCTTTCCTCCAGGCCCTGTAAAAAGTTGTACAAAGTTTAGAGATCAACAGAAGGAAAAGTGCAGGAAGATGTTAGGTCCACTGTGAGCTAATTTTGAATGGTAGCTGAGTTTTTTAGAAATCGGGGGAGATAATATAGCTATTCACATCATTGATAATGTCCAGCTTTCCCAAGACCTGTGAAAAAAAGATAGGTGCCCAGCATAACTTTTTTTCCTCTTTAGATGTAAATAAAAATAATGCTCATACTGATAAGGAAAGTAAGTTTCCAGTGAGTAAATCTCAACAATGATGTTATTCTGTTTGTAACATTATCTTTTGTCCTTCAGAGTTGTGCAACAAGTGCTGAGACACTGGCATTTGGATCTTGCATTGAAGCACTCATTCTCTTTTGCAAAACTTAGGTCACATTTAAAAGTGAATTTTGTTCTAGTACTGCAATAAATTATCTTCCCCCAAACATCAATAAGCCAATGCTTTTTAAAAGCCGAGAGAAATATTTATGACGGATCAAACAAAGAATGTGCTTAAAGATTAGAAAGTGAAAACAGCTGATTTGAGAATTTATAGTGACATACTTTTTGTATTTTTCTTGTTGTATCGTGAATAATTGCTTACCCCCAAGGTGTGTGAGTTAGAAAGTTGGACATTTATCTGGGGCCTTAGAGAAAAATACAAATGATTCAAAGGTTCCTTGGGAGCTCTCCCAAGCCAGATGGGAGAAGTGTCTTCCCAACTCCTTTAGACATAGGGTAAAATCAAATACTCTGATCCATGGCTAAATATACACAGACTTTAAACACTGTTTTAAAGCAGTGTGTGATTTGAGACCAGTAGCTGGACTGCACTCTGAAAGAGAGTAGCAGAGGAGTGTGACACAGTCAACTGTCATTCTCATCTTAAAGGAGGACACTGAATTCTTCAAAAGCAAAGATGGTGCTACTTCTTCCCAGCTGGAATGTCAGATACCAGTTTAACAGGATGGTAAACCAGCAGAGTCAAAGGCTTACCAGGACAAAATCTGGGCCGTTCATGAAATGCAGATAAAGCCAGTGCCACATGATTCTGTTTCTTAGAGGAAGGCACTGCCACAAGGTATATTCAGGTGAGCTTTTTATTGCCTGTAACTCTGCCTTGGGTTATGTCACCCAAGCTGACAGGGAGCTTGAGCTGTTTTGTTTTTCAAACGACATCTCTGAGTACTAATTACATATTTTGCAAGCCATACATTATATTTCAAACTCATATCACTTGTGTTCTATATGCAAATCTTAGAACTTACTCTACCTATGCCATACTTCTCTGTCTTTGATCTGTCCAGGCTGCAACTCTCCACTCCCACAAAAAATTGGGTTGGCAGGAGGAAATGAGCATTTCTATCTTTTGGTCAGGGAGGTCTTTCTGAGGAATATGGATATAATGCAGTAGGAAAGTGGTTGGTTTGGCTTTTATTTCTGTCCATGCAGCAGGATTGAGTAAATGTTGTGTTCCTTGAGCAGCCTAGTGTTCCACAATGTAGTGTAGACTTTGGGTATGGAATATTGAAAAGAGACAAACATAGGCAGGGAAGTTAATTCTGGTGACATATGGGTCAGACTGCTACATACACATTGAATTTTACACATATCTGTATTTACATTTAAGCTGATCCCATGAAACAAAATAAAACCTCATATTACATGACACCACAGGTATTATGTCACTCCAATATTTAGCCAAAAGCAAGCAAAATCTTCTGCACATCTCCTGAAATCTTAAGAGAACATTTTATTGTTCTAATCAAGCTACTAATTTTGGTCTTGAAAAGCTGCTACAGTATTGTTTTTGGGATAAATGGTCCAGCTGCTACTTTGTTTCAATGGAATCACTATGAGACAATGACAAGCATCGCTGGTTTTGTTGCCTCTGGACTGAGTTGACCACTGTCATCACAAAGGTCAGTCTGGATTTCTTCTGATGCTTGCAGCATTCCTTTTGCTGTTTATACAGGTATCAAAAATTATAGAAGAGGGGCAGAGTATTAATTGCTTTCTGCACAGTTGGTAATGAAGTACAAACAGCAAAAAGATCTTTCCCAGACATCCTGCTAGATAATTGGCCATGCACAACTGCAGTCCTGCTTAAGGTCTTCCCTCCTACCCTTGTTGAATCAAAGAAATAGGACAGCAGGGTGTATATTTCTAGTTACAATCAATGCAGTATCATCTCTGCTGCCAGTGAGAGGTAGAAACACATGGGAAAACAACTTCTGCTCAGGCATTAGGCTCAGGCTGCAGTACATAGGGTAAGTCGGAGGAAATGTGTCTGTCTAGGACCTAGTGCCATTCCATTTGATGGGAACAGCTTCAGAACTTCATCTTCATTGAGACTGCCTGCCTCATTGCACTCAGCACACCACCATTAAATAAGGGGAGAGGCAGACCTATTCGTACATGAGGCCAAGGATTCAAAATCTATCCAACAGCTATGCAAGTGGCTGACTGAATGACCCGTCTGTGAAAAGCAGAGATTTCTGTTTCTAGCTGCTCCTTATTCCCCACTAAATAAAGTCTGAGGCATCTTTGTCACTTCATTTATTACAGTTAGTCACCATAGTAACCAATAAAGTTCAGACTGAATTCCATGGAACTGGCAAAACTGAAACAAAATAAAGAAACAAAAAAACCAAAGAAATCCTTCAGATTCCAGATACTTTACAGTTTCTGTGTGTCTGGAAAAGCAAAATAATCCCTTAACACTGAAAATAGTAGTTAAGGCCTTTGTTTTAATACTGACCCAATCTGAAACATACTGTGATTATTCTGGGGTTGCCCACTTACTTTTTGTTTGTAATGAGTATCCAGCAGTCCTACTTATGTACAATAAACAGTGGTGGTAGGTGCATTAAAAACCCAGGTGTAGTTTCTGTCACAGGCCTTTTACAGCCTGAATTATAAAGGGAGGAGCAGACATAGAACTGTCTACCTCTTGACAAATTCCTATAGGCTATATAGATGGCAAGAAAGGTTTTCAGGAGAATCCTGAAGAGGAAAGACTTGCACAAGTTTATAGGGTGATTTCCAAGACGTGGGAACAAGTTTGGAAATACAACTCCTAGGTGTCATAACCTGCTAGATACAGCTTTTGAAAGGAAGAGTCATCAAATCAATAATTAATGAGACATGGTCCTCAAGATGATTGTATCACACAATCATGAGGTGGGAAGTGTCCTCTTGAGGTCATCTAGTCTACAACCCTGTTCAAGCAGAGTCAGTGAGAGTAGTTTGCTCAGGGTGATGTCCAGGTGGGTTTTGAACATCTCCAGGAATGCAGCCTCCACAACCTCTCTAGGCAACCAGTTCCAGACACAGAATAAGAAAGTTTTTTCTAATGTTTGAATGAATTTTCTTGTATTACATTATGTTTCCATTGCCTCTTTTGCACTTGATAGTGCTGAGAAGAGTCTGAGAAGAGGTGTGAAGGTCTGTGAAATGCTAAAAAGATAAAAGAACCTGTATCTATCTCTATGTTACAGGAAAAGAATGCTGAAACGTATCTCAGATGAACACACGTCGTAGGACAGCAAGCTGTATGAACAGAAGTGAGTGGAACAAGAAATACCTGTCCACAGCAGGATTCTAATATGGGATGTGAGAACTACTGAGATGTGAGAGCTCAGAAAAAGGCTATGTGAATAGACTGAAAGACTATCCCTTAGGAAGCAAACTGGACCACATGGCAGAAAGGCATGTTAGCTTTTGATCAATCTGATATAAATCAAGGTGTGAATGAACTTGCCTATTCTTCTACTATGAAATCCACTATATAAATTGAAGATGGATGTTTGGATCCAGCTCCATGATCTGACATGGCAGAGCTGCAGGATCTCTGACATGCAGCATTGTCTTCTATTCACTGACTGCTCACTGTCCAAGTCACTTTGGCTTGCTCTTTCCAGCTTGACAGTGAATTGTTGCACTGCCTCCTACATGCCTGTGAGCATACTGTAGGAAGCCAGCTGCCTTCAGGTTACTTCCTTCCTATCCTGGGATATGTGTCAGCTTCACATGGTACAGTTAGCCATCTTGAACATCTGGGAGTATTAAAATCTGAGATAAATTTAAGATTAAATTAGCGTTAAGACTATTCATATATATGTATACGTATATGTCTATTCATATATATGTATATGTGCATGTATTCATGTATATGTATGTATGTGCATGTCTGAGTATTTGTAAATATATGCATACATGTTGATGAGTGTAACAACGCATTACATATGAAAATAACTTTTACATATTGAAAAATATTTTTAAGATAGCCTTATCTTGGTATTCATGAAACTCATTAGGCTCTTTCAACATATTTTCTTTATTATCCTCACTCCCAAGCTGCTTTTAAATGCAACCTGTTTTCTCTCTATACTGCTATTTAGCTGATTTATTATAACTCATCTTCTTTTCCCTGGAAGTTGCTGGTCAAAGGCTAAAGAACTAAAAAAGGTGAAGGTAAGAATGCCTCCCCAGCACAGGATTTCATTCATTTGCTTTAAGCAATACTTCCATTATAGACAACTTTCTATGTTTGGATTCACTTTTGGGAAGGGGAGGGAAGATGTACTGAAGAGGGCCCCGAATTAGACTGTCTATGTCTATATGATGAGACAGTTTTTTTCCCTAGTTTCCATGAGCAGAATTGCTGTTACATTTTCAAACTCTTCGTTAGTTGCTGAGCAGTTGATCTGTAGACTCAGATGAAATGGCACAGCCCTGTCTGATGAGCTACTCTGTTCAATCTGGTCTGCTCAGTGCCCACATGACCTCTGGCAGGTTATCAAGGTGCTATTCATGTAACCAGAATCTGAAGAGAAATGTACCCAGGGCTGCAGATCTTCATAAGCAATACTTCCAGCAGGAGTTTAAATATCACCAGAGGAACTGTGAAAGCAAGAGAACGAATGGATAAAAGCACCTCAAATTCAGCATATGCCTGTCAGAGCAGAAAAAAAAGTTGGGTCCACAAATCTCTAGTATAGTGGGTATGTAAGCTGAGTTATACTGCATTGAATGAGATTTCTTTTTCCTGTTGCCATTTCATAAAACTCTGTTTTGACTGTTGTGAAAAGTAGTTAAGTGCAGTAGCCTCTTTTTTTTCTTTCCAATAAAAAAACCCGCTTTTTATATTGTTCCCTGTACCCACAGAAAATCCTAGTACACAGGAAATATAGAGGCACAGACAGCCTCTCTATTTCATTTTAAAAAAAGGAAAATTACTTTTTCTTTCATGGTCCTCCACATGCCTTCCCCAAAGATGATGGAATTATGTATATTCATGAAGGGCAAGAAAAATGACTACTTGTTATAGAAAGAAAAGTGAGGGTTTTTTTCTGGTAAGAAAAAAAAAATCAATCTATTTTTGTTTTTATTCTTCAGTCTTTAAAGGAAAAAAAAAAAGTAGCTAAGCTGATTTAAATTAAATTTTACAAAGTGTATGCTCCTGGGCAGAAATCTTATAAATCCACTTTCAGCCCAAAGCACATTTCTATGGTTGAGTTATAATAAACCACACAGAAGAGGGATTCCACTTGAATTGCTTACAGAATATAGTAGCACGAAAGGTATTATTGTTATAAAGCTTCACAGTAATGTTCGAATTTAGTTGACAGAACC
This sequence comes from Vidua chalybeata, assembly GCF_026979565.1. Lineage (NCBI taxonomy): Eukaryota > Metazoa > Chordata > Aves > Passeriformes > Viduidae > Vidua > Vidua chalybeata. Next base: position 57,451,087 of record NC_071532.1, read on the forward strand.
AGCAGGGCTGGTTTTTTTTAGTTTGACCTCTCATCATAAGAACCTACTAGAATCTCAGACTACAGAGAATAAAACACAGCCAAAAATTCAAAGCAGATAAATGACTGGAATAATAAAGTGGAGGCTACATTGTCCCAATGCTATAAAACATTTGATGCATGAAAGCTGCTATTCTGAGTGTTTTGGCACTGAAAAGTAATGAAAAAATATCAAAGCATTTGTGAAGTAAGTTTCCATTCATCAACATTTAAAAGCCAAGGTGATCTGCAATGGACATGGCTTTATTACAGACTTAATTTATCAGACACATGTTAGCTTACAGTGAAGCTCAGTTTGCAAAATCGGGTAATCTGTCTAGCAACAACGTAATGTTTCATAGCAATGCACACATATAGATGACAAAGAGTGTTTGAAAAAAGAATAAATAGGAGAGAAGGCTGGGCATTATCTGATGATTATGCAAAGTACATATTAAAGGACTAATTTTAACTGTTCACTACTGGAATGAAATGTTTACATAAAAATTTCCTCATATAGGTGCCTCTGTACCCTTGGGGTATGTTGCCAGGTTATTTAATGACCTAACTGCTCTTGTATCAAATTCAAAGTATGGTCTTTATTTCACATAAGAGAAATATGAAGGCTACTAAAATTGGAAGATTTTTTCTGTGTTATCAATTGGAAGCATATTAGTCTGGCTCTTGGGAGGAGGCTAGGGTCACACAGGAAAAGGTGTCAGAGGGAAAATGTAGACTGTGTGGCTGCATCCAATAATCCCCTATGCTTGCTATTCTCCAAATTAGAAACAGTGCAACTGGTACAGCTCCAAGTACCAACAGCAGTAGCTAGAACATAAAAGGCTTGTCTTGCATCTCAAATATAGCAAATCTCTGCTTTGGTCTCGGTAGTAAAGACAAGACAGTGCTTACTTTTTTTCTATAATCATTGCTACATGCAAAGCAAAGCATTGAATTTGGGTGAAACTCACCCTGAGCAATGCCTCATACCTGCCGGAAGATAAAGACATTGTGATGGCAATTAATTTTAGCAAAGGAAATATGCTTGATGTAGCTCACACACAGGGTTGGAAATTAAAGAGAAGAAGGGGATGCTGAGGTGCATGGAGAAGCGTTCTTTTGTGGACACAATGGCAGCTTTTACTAGAAAGCCAGATTCTGACTCACTGATGTGATATGAAATAGGAAACAGACAGCAAGTCTGAAGGTGGAACAGGAATGAGAATTTGATCACAAGGAAAGGAAGGGGCATTTCCTTGCTTCATGTCTGAAGAACCTTTCAAACTGCCAAGAAAATGAAGAAGACACAAGAGATGGCCAAATAAGTGTCAGGAGAGATGTACCAACGTCATGTCCTTAACTGAGAACCAAAAGGGATCATGGGATCAAAGTGTCTCAAACCAAAAATGCATGAAGTGATACAGGAAGGGGCTGCCAGTCATGTATGCCTCTGTGATAAACTCTTTGAACAACTTCTTTCCATTCTTTGAAATAATTCTGAGCCAGAGAAAACTGATGGTGGAGACTTTAACTACTCTACTCATGGGTGACAATTTAAAACTTACTCCAACCAGCATGATATCTCACTCCTTGTCATCAGCACTTATGATAAAATGATAGAATCAAAGAATGTTTTGGGTTGAAAGGGGCCTTCCTTAGAGGTCATCTAGTTCCAAACCCCTTGCCATGGGCAGGGACACCTTCCACTAGACTAGGGTGCTCAAAGTGCCATCCAGCCTGGCCATGGAATCTTCTAGGAATGGGGCATTCACAACTTCTCTATGCAACCTGTTCCAGTGCTTCACCAAGAAAAAGTCTGCTCTCCTGAAGGCCAGGTTGGGGAGCTTGCTGTGCAACCTCCTTGCCATCCTAAGGATTTTGGACCTCACCAATTCATTGTCACTGCAGCCTTGGCTGCATTTAGAGTTCACATTGCCCACCAGTCCTGTTGGTGAGTACAAGAACCAGCATAACACCTCTCCTTGCTGGTTCTTCTGCCACTTCGAGAAGGAAGTTATAATCAATGCAGGAGGTCCTGGACTGCTTATGCCCTGTTGTGTTGTCTCTCCAACAGATTTTGGGGTTGTTGAAGTTCCCCATGAGCACCAGAGCTTATGAATGTGAGGCTGCTAATGTCTGTCTCTAGAGGCCTGCACTCACTTGGTCTTCCTGGTAAGGTGACCCCTACATGTCACCTGTCCCTGCCCTCCCTTTAATCCTGACCCATAAACTCTCAATCAGCTCCTCATCCCTCCCCAGGTGGAGCTCCATTCTCTCCAGGTAGTCACTGACATAGAGCACAACCCTGTCTCCTCCTCTTCCCTGCCTATTGTTCCTAAAGAGCCTGTATCCCTCCATTCCAGCAGTCCAGTTAGAGGAGTTGTCCCACTACATCTCTGTGATGCCAGTAAGTCTTAGCCCTGCAGGCATGCACATGTCTCTAATTCTACCTGTTTCTTCTCCATGCTGCTTGACTTTGATATCAATTCTTATCAATTATTTGATAATTTCTAATACTCCTAATTCTATTTAGAGATTGCTAGGAAAATATTACATAGATTAAAAAAATAATTTTTGGTATGGACAGATAGAGATGAGATTTTTTAAGTGTTCTGGGCTTTCAACATGTTTCTTTTATTCACTACATGTATTAAAATTAAAATTGGAATTTGTTCTTCCTGCCTTCCTGCCTTCTTCAGATAGATACTAAATGAATTGGTAAACTCTGGGGAAAATCATACTCCTGTGAATCACACACCTTTCTCTAACAAGCTTTCCTATGTTTTGGAATGAATGTGATGGCTGAGATGAAGTGTGTGTACAAGAACAATAAGGTCCTAGTCACAGCCTAGCTTGTGTTTTCAGCCCTTTCAAAGCTGCTTCCTTGCTGTCCCAAGAGCAGGATAGAGAGGCAGCAGTACAGTGGGAGATCAACTTTCTGAGACGTGGATCTAAGTTGGCAGGCAAAAAGCAATCAGCTGTGCACTCACTCCTGCTCTTTGCTGGGGCTCTGTGTGGTCAGAGCTGCTTCAGGGAGCGCTGCAGGCTGGCAGAAAGCACCAGCTGAATCCAGGAGTCTCTGCAAAACCTTGAGAGTTGGTTTCCCAGACTCCTTGGGACAGCAGCTTTTTCATATGTGCTCTACAAGCCTATAAGTGCAAAGCTCTTAGGTACTTTGTGCTTCTGAATGGTCCTAGGGTTCATCCTCTGACTCTAGGGTAAACCTCTGTGATGAGTCTGTGCATTCATAAAGCTTTTTGCAATGCTTTCAAGAAGTGCTGGAACAATCTTGTGTGCTTAAAGGCAGAGATTCAGTGAGTGGTTGTCTGAAAAACAAGACTTTTAAACAGCCATTTTCTTCATTATATGAATATTTGAATATTTTGCAGAAGGATATTATTGAGATTATGCCTTAATCTGAGTGCATTTTAATGCAATGAAAAGCTTTAAAAAATCTACTGACTGTTTCAGAGTTTTCTTGAATAGAAGAAGACCATTATAGTCTCAGGGAGACAAAAAGATACAACTGCTTGCTTCATTGGTGGTTTTTGGGGTTTTACATTTTTTTTTATTCACTAATTAAAATGAAAAGGCCTTCTGTCATTCCAGATATTTCATGTTTTGCATTGTGTGCATTTAGCAATGGGAACTCCTTGCGCCCACTGCCCAATAGGCTGCCTGGGAGTCTGTATTCAAAGCAGAACACTCAAAAAAGCTGAGCTGACCCATATCCAGTCTGCTCTACAAATGTGATTTAGATTGCAAATATTTCCACCATTCCCAGCATAAGAAACTCTGCAGCATGTATACACAGTCACTGAACCTAATCTTTGCTGTGTCTCAGTCTCTTCTCTCTGTACATCTCTTTTTGTCTCAGGGAAACAAATTCATTAACATATAGTTTATTGGGCAAGCTGGAATTTGGTTGAAGGTCAGACTTGATTATATTGGAGGTCTTTTCCAACCTTAATGATTCTATGATTCTATGAAACAGGGAAGGCCTCTCCTAAGCTGTCATTTAATTTCCATAATTTGCAAAGCACTGCAAAATCATGTTACGGCAAATTAATATCTAAGCTTTTTTTTCACCACTGGCAAGCCTAAGTGAAATTTTGATAGCAAGGCAATGTTATACCTTGTGCAGGTGTGGGTGATGCAATGCAGAGAACCAATACTGGCCACAAAAAACAGCTGAGTTTAACTTTTCATCTTGAAACCCTGACGAATAATGAGTCTTTTCATTGGCAATAGCAAGCTCAGTGTCCTCTGCAGCTCACATAATGGCTTTCCTCCTCTCCCTCACTGCCTGGCCACAGGAGGAGGAGAATCAGTAACACTAATCTTTGAATCTCTGTTAATTAGTAACCAGTTTCACATCACAGGAATCAAATGTCTTTAAGAAACTCTCAAGAGAAATGAATATGACCCCTGTGTACTTGGAGACCAGTTCTGTACATGAAAGGCTCTTGCAGGTGCTGCCGGGCATGTGGGTGCCAGCAGCCAAGGGTCACATAACACCACTCTGAAAAGAAGGAAAGAGAAGGAGACAAAGGAAAAAAAAAAAGACATATTACAAATAGACTGTCACAAAAATAATGTTTCCTTGTCTGTAAAAAATGACTGTGGAATGAAACTGGTTTAGAAGGAAGGCCCAGAGGCTTATTCATTAGATGGGTTTTGGCACAGAAATCCTGGCCCAGGTACAAGAATACCCAAACCGTTCTGTGAAAGAAGCACCAGCCTGGGGCAGGCACTGCCTCCACATTACCACTTGCCAGCAATGTCTTCATGGTATCCTGGGCAAAAATTCTCCCCTTGACCCTGGAGACAGGGCCTTTTCTCTGGCCACACAGAAATGCAGATACATGAAGTCACCTTTCCTCTTGACTACGAGGCAATCTGGTAACAGTCTATCCCGTAAGAAACCAGAAACTTGCAAGCTCTGAACACATTTCTGAAACAAATTACCTGGCTTTTTAGTTTTACAGAATAAATCCTCATCATAATTTCTATCTTGCAGGAAGTATTACTATTTCTTTTACTTGTGACTCGAAGCACCTGAAAGACAGCATTGGAATTCCCTAGGAGACAGAAATTTTGAGGTTATTCAACTTTGCTGTTCATGCTTCAGCTTCTGCAGCAACTGAGGCAGAGAAATTGCAGATAATAACCTTTGTCATTGCAAATTTCATTCATACCACAAGAACATTATGTTATGTGCAGAGACTGAAAGAAAAACACCTGTAAGTAAAGAGTAGATGACCAAGCAGATAATGACATTACCATAATGCATGCAAGAGATGGATCTATATTAAATTTACTATATTGTCATTTTTTTCTGGCATTGCTTCATCCCTTCTGATCGCTAGTCTTTGCAACTTTAACATTTTAACTTTTTGTTTTTTGAACAGTTCTTTAAAAGCACATTCTTAAGGAATTTTAAGCCATCCCATTATATGATACAAAGTAAATGGGAGACAAAAGTAGGGACATAATAATGCATGCCTCTAAATTAAGGCCTGCATTTGTGTTAAGTACTGCTCAAGAGTTTTTCAAAACTCGTGGTTGTGGTTTTTATGGTGGAAAAATGATGGGGGGAAAAAAAAGTACCTAATAGAGTAGCACCTAAATTGCAAAGGGGAAAAAATTCTCTTATTGTGAAGTTTTCAGATGTCAATAAGAGTGCTGGTGTCTGGTTGAAAGGATGGTACAGTTTCCAGAATGTGAAAAGCTCAGCATGGAACTAGGCTGAGTCTAGACACAAAACAGACTGGTTTTATAAAGGAATTCTGAAATAGGGGACATCTTCATTGTTTTGCAAAATCAAGTAAATATGCAATATATAACTTTATATCCAATATAGCCTAACAGAAAATGTTCTTTTGAGAGATGATGTGAGACTTCTGAGATGTATCATAGATAAATTGGTTTCAACTGCCTGGTGTGAGTTTACTGCTGTTTTTGTATTCATCTATGCATGACTTTTATGTTCAGTGGAAAGGGGGAGTGTTAATTATTTACGCTACTATAAATCTTTAATTGCTCTGATGTCTGTAGTCGCTTTATCATTCGGAGCAGTGGAATAGCTCTTGCTATGATAGACAAAAAATGGGATGTGACTGAAATGAAAGCTGTTCATCACTGCATTGTATGGAAGTAATCTTGCTTTAGTGGGCCTATGATACTTCAGTGACAAGCAGTCATTTTGTAAGCAAGCAGAATGTGTGCTCAGACTATTTGCAGTACACTAAAATGATACATCCTGAATATAGATAGCATTGTGTATGATTTACTGTGTGGCCCCTAGTAGCTGCAAAGGCACATCTCTCATCCCATGAAGACCCTAAGACTAGGCAGAACATCATTCAAATAATCTCTCCTGGTTCACTGCACTTAGTGTCAAGCCTATAAATAGCTGCCTTTTTGCACAAGGACATGTCTTGGTGTTCAGGGATTTTTCAGCCCAATTTTGTATAGGATTCAGATATCATCACCTTAATTATAATAAATGGCGAGTGAGATGAAAATAACAAGCAAAAAAGGGAAGGAAGCTTTGTTACTTGACTTTTATTTTGCCACCGTAAATGCACAGCCTAGCTGGGGGCCTGCATAATTCATGCTGCCTATAGCTAAAGATAACCAGGGAAGCAAAGATGGAACACAGCATATCCATACTCTCATTTATATGAAGTTGTTGGCCCTGTTAGTGTGAAATTAGATCTTCCATATCCCAGGTGGTTCTCTCCTGTCCTGTGTTACCCTTTTTCTCCCCACTTTGAAATAATTCTTTTGTCTTGCTCTCCCAGTATTTTGCTATTTATTAAGAATAACCTCCTTTTCTTCAGAGTAGAGCCTCTGCTCAGATCAGCCTTAGCTTTCATATTTTTGTGAACAAAATGACTGTGTGGAGCTACTGTCATGGACATAAGCATTTCTCTGACTCAGAACCCCTTTAACATGGCTCTGGACAAGAGAGCCATACCTATTACAAAAATTGCTTTTCTTTTTTACAACAGACTTGTGTTGAACCATGAGACAATTTTTGCCTATATGCCAAAAACACCTCAAGGATCTAGCATTTTTCTTTTCTTTGGAAAGAAAATATTATGTTTTCTAGCCTAGATGGTGATACTCAGACAATTTAGACTGTGTTAGTGTGATTTATCCTCAGACAGTGACAATATATGAAACTGTATAAAACTAACAACTGTTCTTTATAGGGATTTGGGCATTCTGCATTTTTCTTTAAATTTTTTTTAAAATTATTTTTTCTTCAAAATGACAGCAAAGTGCTGGAATAGACTGGTTGGGAAATGGCTGCAAGTACCAGGAGGTCCCTGAGAATACCCTAGGGAAAGGCTCTGAGGAAGCACCTCATGTACCAGATGCCTGCCCTGCCCTAGGAAGCAGGAACAATCAGTGATGTGTTCAGCTTCCTTCCAAACTTTTTTCTGTTAGTTGAATCTGTATGTCGCCTTTCTCTCCTCTATTCTGGGACTTAGAATTGAAGATTAATTCCCAGATTGGGATGTGAAAGAGACAGCTGTCTTTGATCAGCAGCTGAACCTCACCGTTGTACCTTGCATGCAGATTGTGGTGGCTTTGAGACATCCATCAAACTGAGTTCATAACTTCAGCTTAGTTTTTATTTAACCACTATCCTGGTTCTTTTCAGGACAGTTAATTTTTGCAGTGGCCAGGACCCAAAAGTATACCTCCTCTATACCTCCTCACATCATTGCCTAGGGTAGGGAAAAGGGACTCTCCTCTGTGGAGAAGGGACTCTGGTCTAGTCAAATGTGGCAGAGGGAGTCATCTGGTTTTGTCTGTTGTTGGGGGTGGGGTGGGGCAGAATGTTCCATGTGAATTGTTTCTTTCTTGTACTCTCTGTCATGGGTATTATTGCTGTTGCTGTTCATTGTCTTATTTTTGTTTCCCGTAAATTGTTGTTATCTCAACCCATGATCTTTGTCTTTTGTGCCCCCAGTTCTCATCTCCATCCTACTGCAGAGGAGAGTGGGAGGAGAAAGCAGGGGAGCAAGAGAGTGAAACATGGTTTGGAGAGTCTCAGTGGGGGCACTAAACTGAGCAGTACCATTCCTAAACTGAGACAGCCACTTATTTGTAATGTAGTAATTTAGAACACCACTTAGGATTGAAGTGCCATATCACTTTCAGGAGGTCTTTTGGCTGTCATCATCAGAACATCTTTGTTTATGGCTAGGGAAAGATTTTTAAAATCCTGCACTACATAAATAAGAGTTTGTTTCACAGAGTGTAAGAGAAGTATCTCTAGGGAAGATCTCATATCTTCTTTGACAGTTTCTCTAAACTGGCCTGCTTTTTGCCTTTACTCTCCAGTGATCCTTCATGATTCAATATTGCAGGAAAGCGGTTCCTCATTATTGTTGTAAATACCACACTTGAAATTATAATGGGAAAAGCTTCTTCAAGACCTTGAGAAAGAAAACTGAACATGTTAACTTAGAAAACGGACATGTATTTGAATAGCTAATTAGATGAATATTTATATGTTTTCTTCAGCTTTACTCATAAATATGTAATGCTCTATTTGCTAAAGATGTGATGCATCTGTTTCCTCTGTTTGCTGTATTATATCTGTTTGCCAAGCAGGTGGAAGCACGGCTTTGCTTCATATTTTCATATTCCATAACCTATCACCAGCTTTTGTTTGTACTCTCCTTTCACTTTATTTTTATTGTCATCATCTGAAAAAACTCAATAAATTGAAAAATGATTGGTTTATAACTGATTCATGTCATCCTTCATTAAGGCACTAAATTACAGCAAATTCTTGGGCTTTATGATACACATTTTTTTGCAAGAACAGAAATATAAAATGTGACTATTTTTCTTGGTCATCCCAGAGGGAGTTGGCAATTGCAGTATCTGAGCATGCAAACCTCTCACGAGAACTTTAGTCAGATACATTACAATCTTTTTCTAACATGACTGCATAAATGGCCTAGTGCAAGTACTTTGTGGAGGACATATGCTTCCTTCAAGGACAGTCTTACCTTTGGCTTAAAATTTTGCTGTCTAATCTTTTTGGCTTTTTCTTTCAACGGTGTCTGAAGTCTGATTATTACAAACTGTCTTACTCTAAAGTCATACCCTTGTTGTTCACACACAGGTCTTTACTCAAAAGGATGGTCTTAGTTCAGGGCTCCCTGCTAAAGCAGCAGTACATTTCTTGAGCAGAGGCTACATTTACTGTCTGGAGTAACAGAGGTAGTATGCTGAACATGTGCAAGAGAGTAAGGAAAAAGGTCAAATTTGGTTACAGATTGTTAAGTCATGCTCTGAACCTTCACAGAACAATAGAATACCCTGAGTTGGAAGGGACTCACAAGGATCATTGAGTCCAGCTCCTGACTCTGCACAGGACAGCCCCAAATATCACACAGAGAACAGCGTGCAGATGCTTGGTAAGGGTCCAGTAGTGACCCTTGTTTCTTAAGGAGTATGGCTGGCTTCTTGAGCATCCCTTATATTTCCACAGGAATGTAGACAAACAGTAAATTACAATTTTGACCTTGGTTTTGTGACTGAAATAGAAACAGAAGACACACAAATAATTGCCAAACCTACCAATACTGTAATTTTTGAGTGAAAAGGGGAACACTGTTTTACAGGGCAGGATCCAGTCCATTTTGCTGGGAGATTAAACAGAACATTTCCTGGTTCATTCCTGGCCAAAGTGAGCACAGCAGGAGCACTGGTCTTACATCTTATCTGAATGAGTTCGGCTGAAAGCCAGATCTGTTCCTCATGGTGTCCGTATTGTTGTGCTCATTCACAGCCCTGAAAGGACCCCTGCTTTTGGGGCTTTTTGTGTGTATGCTGGAAACATTTGTTTCTTTCAGTACCTAGACAATGTTATGTAATATCACATCAGCCTATGCAACGTGGTGCAACATTGTGTAAGGCTATTACATTTGCCCCTTGGCATGACAGAAAATAAAAATGGGATTTAAATTGTTCCCTTCATACTTGAAATATCCCAAGGCATATTTTTGAACTAAAATTCTAAATTATATGAAGAAAGGCTGAGTGGGTATTAGGTAACTAGCAACATCCTGGACATAACAACAGAGAGAAAGACTTCTACTTTCTTTACAAAAGGAGAATTTGTGGGCCAAAGCAGATCTGTTGTGTTTGAAAGCTTCTCATGGACCTGACAGTATGATTTCTTTGAAGTTCATCATGCTATTTAGCTCTATTACACTAGAAGTGAAACTTATGGTCATATCTGTGTATTTTTAGATATATTCAATTCAATACATAACAATTATTTGGATTCTGCTGAAATATTAATGCATGGTGTATGTATTATTTCTGTAATTTGATATTATATATTTGAGAACTATGAGTCATTTTTAGATGTTTATTTATAACATCTTAGTCATAGGGCATAGTGCAATTATACCAAGGAAATGAGGTAATAAATAGGAAGACTAAGTACTAACCAGATCAATAAAGTTAAATTCAGATTTTGAAAGTACAATTCCTATCACCTCTGTCCTCCCAAATATTTCAGAGTAAAATTTCTGCAGTAAGAACTGAGATACATGAGCTATAAAATTAAGCAAATATTTCACCCTGTGTTTCTTCTGTATACTTTATCTGCTGTTTTGGATGAATACTTAAGTCTTTTCCTGGGGTCTGGGTAACTGGCTCTACGTGGCCCTCCCTGTGTGATGGTTGGAAAAGATGACCTCCGGAATTCCCTTCCAACCCCAGCCATTCTGTAATTCCAGGAATAATCTGCATATGTTTATTGTTCTTGCCAATGATTTTCAAAAAACTTCTACCCCATTACTATTTCAGAAATGTTGCTGCAGCTGTCAGGCTTGACTAAAGCTGGTGAGCTGCTTTGCAAGCATTTGTAAGGACTCTCACAGTTAATGGCACTGGAACATTTTTCTCAATTCCTAGAAAGTGGAGTTGCAAGAATATATAGCATAAAAACATTAAAACTGTTACAAAGAAATAAGACAAAGGATCCATCTGGTCCTTTATCTTTTCTGCAACACTGGACATAAGTAAGTACTTCTGGAACAGCAATAACAATACAAACTTCTTTGTTAGAGCCTCCAGAATAAAAGGCATCTTTTCTATGTACACACCCAGTTTCCTGGAGAACTCAGCTGATCTGTAGTCTGACTTCTTTGGGCAGTGAATTTCATAGTTCTAGCACCTGCTGCACAAAAAACCAGCTCTCATTTTACCTTGCTTTTCCTTGCTCCCACCATCCTCATTTGATGGGCCCTTGATTTTTACTGAGACTGGCTAAAATCCTGTTGCCTCTTCACTCCCTCCAAGGCACTTGTAACATTGTTATGTTGTCATTGTCACTTGTTGTCATGAGTTCTCTCTTCCCCAAGCTGAAGGGGCCCAGCCTACTCAGACATCCTTGTGCCAAACCAATTACCTATCTTAGAAAGTACTTGACCACTTTTATTTATTTATTTATTTATTTTTTTTTGTTATTAAGGGGAAAAGAGTGACATGAAGAGTGACTGAGAAAAAGAGGGAAATGGTAATAAATCTCATCCTCACATGGGCCTGGCCATGTGCTCCTCAGTGACAAAATTAATTACATGTATTAGTGCAGTATGTCTGTCTTTCAGAAATTCCTTGCAGTATCTGAAAATACGGCTGCAAATGTCTTCTGTGGCACAGAAACAATTTAAAGCTCAACTTTTAAATAAATGGGCCACTGAGTGTGTGAATGCCTTCCAAAGCTTCTGAGGCATGGCAATGTCTTGGATTTTACACTGAAAATCAAATCAACTTTTCAATATGACATAAATTAAAACATTGGCTGTGCTATATGAACATAGCTGGGAGGAATAAAAGGAAGATTCTATCAAAAGTTTTCTTAATGGATACAAATTCATAGGATGAACAGCTCATTTCTTCCTTGAACTCATTGGATTAAATACATTGGATTAAATAAAACATATGTAATCAAGAATAACTTGAATTTTTGGGTTCAGTTTATTCTAGAGTACTACAACAAGTGATTCAAAGGATATACTCTTCCATAAATTGCATCTGTAGTGATTTGATTGGGATTTGGCCATGAGTATGCTTTTGCCAATGAAAGCACAAAGCTTTGTCTTGGATGATGACATATGGAAACTGACCAACATACTCTGATATTCACTATAACACTCGTTAACATGAAGAACAGCACTAAATGCAGTCATTAGACACAATTCAGACAGCTGAATGCCCAGTTTTGTTCAATAAAAGTGATGTATTGATAAAAGGAAATTGCTTTTTATGTATGTACACCCTAACTAATTTTGTACCTATGCTGGTTTGCTTCCAAATCTTTTGGATGAGCATTATAAGCAATAACATTGTAGTTACTGATGTCCTAGTGCCACCCATTAGTGCCATAGATATTACAGGGACACATTCTCTAGGAGTTTATATTGAGACAAATCAAAAACATAAATAGAAAAGAAGGAGTGTGAAGGACAAGATAATGGTTATGATAAAACCAATCTCCTGCGGTTCTATAATGCACAAGCATACATAATTCATACGCATTTTTTCCAGGTCCTGCAATAATGTCTTTGGTGGTTCTTTTTTCAGAATAATAAAATTCCACTGATGAAGCAGTGGGTGCTTTGTAGGAGGGACACTAATAAGAGAAGCTAAGTCCAGCATATTTCAGGAAGGCAAAGAATTTGGAATTTGAACTATTTCTTTTAGAAAAGAGAGGAGAGTTCAAGACTTTCCTGCATATGAGGTGGCTGATATACGTTAGTATAGATTTTAATTTTTTTTATTAAGAAGCAATTTTAGTGAAAAATACTGATATTTTTCCAGAGTGCTTGAGAACACGCCTGTGAAAAGGGGGACAGAACAATATTTTAGTAAGCTTCCTTGCTCTGTCTAGTTAAGCTCTTCAAAGATTTCTGAGGAACAAAGAGAGGGACTAACTTTATATGAAAGAAACATTTGATACAATTGCCAGAACACTGATTAATGTCATTACAGTTGACAGAATGTGTCAATTAAGGATTTTAGTATGATCTGCTGTACTTCTGTGTCACAAAATTATCACCTCTCTCCCTAAAGAGTGTCCACTGGATTTTATTCACTGGGGGCTGATTATTTGTTATGCTGATTATTTTAGAGTGCTGCTGCACATCCATTACTCACTGCTTTGGAATGAAAAAATCATTTTATAAAAAAACAATTCATTTTATACAAGAGACCCGCTGTGCAGAATGATCTGGCAAAAAGGTAATGTGATGTTTCTGTGTAACAGATTGGTGCAACACCTAATTAATGGGGTGCCCTTATAGCTTTTATCACATGAAGTCCAGAAATATAAGGACAAGAAGATGTACAGATGAGGCCTGAAGAACAGACAGATTCAGTGCTACAAAATACCTTCCAGTTCTTCTTACCTGAACAGAAAGATCAGTCATATCAAGGCACAGGAGATTAAATGGAATTTAATTAATTCATTTTAATTTAATTTAATTTAATTTAATTTAATTTAAGTGAATATTATTGTGGTGTGGTGACTTGACCTTGTCTGGATGCCAGACACCTCTCCCCACACAATTTGTTTTCTCATTTCCTCTTAAGAAGTCAGGGAGAGAAAATAAGATGGGCAAGGTCATGGGTTGGCACAAAGGCAGTTTAATGAGAAAATAAAGAGCTACACATAGAAGCAAAGCAAAATGAGGAGATTAGCAGGCAATGGGAATAGAGCCAGCCACTTCCTGCAAAGCAGGACGTCAGCACAAGCAGTGGTTACTTTGGAAGACAAATGCCTTATCTCCCCCCTCCCCCAGCTCAATACCCTTTCTCTCAACTTCTGTTGCCAAACATGACACCATATGGTATGGAATATCCCTTTGTCAGTTGGGGTCAGCTGTCCTGACTATTTCCCCTTCCAACCTTTTGCCCACCTCCAGCCTACCGGCCTTTGGTGGGAAAGGCTGGAGTGACAGCCTTGATGCTGTCCAAGTACTGCCGAGCAGTGGCCAGAACTCTAGGGTGTTATCAACACCACTCTAACCAGAGATGCAAGGCACTGCTCTGCACAAGGAAAGCTAATTCCATCCTGGCCAGATCCTGTACAATCACAAAAATATAACTGCACACCTATTTTACACCCGTGGGCTTATACCCAATGATGTACCATGGTTATTTGGAAACCTAGATATGAATTCAGATCAGACTGGTTTCAACAGTTACAGTCTCTGTTCACAATCACAAAAAAAAAAAAAAACAAAAAAAACCAAAAAAAACCCAACAAAACACAAAAGAAAACCAAAAATAAAAAACCCAAAAAACAACACCCAAAAAAACCCCAAAAAACAAAAAAAACCCCATATATATATCTATCTATATATCTATATATCGATATATCTAATATATCTATATCTATATCTATATCTATATCTATAATTGGCAGTTGAATTTCTTTGAAAACTAGTTTACTAAATGAATTCCACCTGGGCTTTGAGGACCTGGGGCCAATAGACAATGTCATGTGTTGTATTCAAATGGGTCTTGTCCCAAGATGGTTTTTTAGTGTCTCCCTTGGTACAGAAAAAATGATGAAGCAACCACTCAATACTTGGAATGTGCCTGCAAGGCCTGAAAGAGAAGGTAAGTTTTTAAAGCACTATTTACACTTAACCCAACTTGGACAGCATGAACTTTCCACCTCCTTCAGTGTATCTGACAGCTTCCTCTAAAAAATTCATTCTACTTAGGCTCATAAACAGGTTCAACTCTGCATGTGTTCCATTAGTGATATGGCACAACACTTTTTCAAGCTTTAGAAGGGCTGGTAAGGTTTAAGCAAAAGAAGCTGATTAATTAATATTGAACTGTCATTGATTACTACAGTTATGATCTGTGTTATTGCAAAGGGTTTTACAATGAGAAAACATTCTTTAACCTGTTATTGGTTTAATCATGTATTCCCAAGAAATACATTTCTCAGCACTAGTAGAGTTTAGATTTATATATTGAATTAATTTAAACATTGAAAGCATACTCTTTTCCTTAAGTTAATTCTGATCATGTGGACAACAATCTGCTGATAGGACATACTGTTAAGAATATCAATGAGAAATGTATCTGATATTTGGCTTTTCCCACATCAAAAGAACTAAAAAGCTCATGAAAAGGATATACTTATGAAAAATAAAATGCATTTAGCAAAACAAATCATACCAGAAAATACAGAGCACCAACTGTAGAGCATGGAAAACCATGACAGAGATAAACAAAGAGCTACTTATGAGCTGTCATTAGTGCTGGAGAGTGAGAGAGAAGTGCAGCTAAATTCTCCTGGTTTTTACACTCATTTTTATTCAGTAGCTTTATATTTTGGTGACAAAGTTCCCAAACTGTATTAATTATTCTGATGTGACTCAGCTAAGGCACCCATTTTTAAAGAAGATTTGATAACACAAACTCTTGTCAGCTATGGTGCAGATATACATGAGTGCAGTGTCCAACATCTCTTGTCTTGCTGTAATTCCTTCCACAGTGGATGATCTCAGCTGCAGCTTGACTTCTGTCACGAAATGGTCCATATATGCCCACTAATGATGGCAGCTTACTCTTAGCAAGCTGCTCGTTTAATCAGATGACTGCTATTACACATTACACACAGACAACACCATTTTTTTACAATACTACAAACAATTATTTAGGGAAAGAGCATTTGGGTATATCACAGTTGTGTTTAGGCCCCTTCTTTTTCCCTACAGCCTTAGTAAGACACTTAGTTAATATGTAGCTGGTTTCAGTTCATGGATATGGAAAAAATCCAAACCTGGTGGCTAAATGGACTAAAGGGAAGAGCAGACTGAGCCTACTCACTGCATCAATAAACTGCAAGTGCTTTTTTGGTGGGAGTAGAGGAGCTTCTCTCTGACTTCACTGCACTCCACTATGGGCAGCAGCCTCTGAGTCATTGCTTTGAAGAGATAGTGACTTATTTTAATTACCCTCAATGAACCTTACATTTGCAGGAATGACTCATAGCCTAATGCAATTTCATAATAATGATATAAGAAGTATTTTAAAGTGATGCCTTGTAGCTTTGCCTATTTTATTCATTCTCCAGGGTGACTGGAGAACATGATTCATTTTAGATGAGCTAGTATATATTATTTACTAGTAATAATTACTTCTGTTATTTATAGACAGACAGTGTGCATGGCTCTATACAGATTGGCATTATGATAAGGTTCATGAGCCCAAGGGCATGCAGCACATGGGTGCAGACATCAGAGTGATTAAAATATGGTGAGTGAGATTGGTGCTAAGATAAGCAGACAGAGCAGCTCTCTGAAGAGTGTTTTGCTTACCTTTTAATGAATAATGTGGGGTCAGGTTAAGTGCTTCCAGTCCTGCACAGGGGTAACGGCCAAGGGAGTGCATGGAGCAGAAAGGGAAACAGCACTGTTTGAAATAAAGTATGTAAGAATGGGGGGTAAAGAATTTGAACCATTTTTACCATTGGCAAACACATTTTCTCACAGTTGCACCATTTTGTGGAGCACCATCAGGCTGGGCAAAGCATACTTGCTGGAAAGGATTCCAAGAACTTGCTCATTGGAAAGGATGCTTGTTTTCCACTTGGTACTGGGAAAGACATCTTTTATTAAGCAACTGATTAGTCAGTTCTCTGGTAACAATGTGCCATTAGAAGGTGGCGTAACAAGGTTTATCCTTTAACATGCTCACTAGGGATCTTTGCCTTATACTTTTGAAGGAAAGTGAGGAAATTATCTCACAGCACAGCAGCATATATGCTTGGATAAGAGCACGCAATTCTGTAAAGGACCCTGTTGCCAGGTAGAAAAGTCTGGAAGGTTGGGGTGGGGCTTTTTTGAAGTGTAGAGAGCTAGTTTAGGCGTGTTTGTGTGCTGCTGGGGAGGAGCTCTTATGAAAAAGGAATTTTCTTTGTTTTCTATCCAGTTGCCCATGGCCTTGGGCTACTTTCCTTGGGTGGTGCCTATCTACTTACCATAACAAGGCTTGGTCTTCTTGCTCAGCTGGTGTTTGCTTGCCCAACACCCTTAGCACAGATACAGACTTTGAGGAAAGTTTGGTTAAGAAAGTTGCTGTAGATTACTCATATCTGCAACTAAACCTGATTAATGTCCTTTTCATTATCAAAATGAAGTAAATACTGGTATTGTCCCGGGGTTGTTCAGAAGTCCTGGTGTCATAATGGTGTCTTTAGGAAAAGGATAATCAAGAGAAAAGGTAAGGTAAATAGTACAAGCTTGCACAGAAACCATGGCTCTGCATAAAGATGAGAATCCATATGTCTTCAGTCACAGGAAAAGTATCGTAACCACAAGACTATTCTTGGTCCTGTGCAAACAAACATCTTGTTTTCATTTCTTTCTTGTTGGTAGTTATGATGGACAGCTCATGCACAATTGTTAGTGGCAGAGGATTTGTTGTAAGAAACGTGATGGCAGCAGAGATTGAAAGATGAGCTAGTCACTGGGTTCACAGCAAAGAAAAGCTTTTCCATTTATATGAAGTCTATTATTGCCCAGTATGTCAGTTTTATTTCTGAAAGGATTAGCTGGAGATGCGAAGTTTAAACTGTGAATCAAAATGCATGCAGGTATTATGAGAAACAGGAATGAACAGACTACTTTTTAAATCATTCTGTCCATCTGCATATCATTATTATGAAGTAGTTAATCTTCCTTGGATTTATTCAGGAATATTTCTGAATCCTTTATTGCCATGTTGCCTGTGCAATAGACATGGCAGAAGAAAACACTGGCAAGTTTTCAGAAGGGTTCGGTCTGTCAGCAACTGGCTATGGTTCTGATTCCAGATTTTTCATTTTGTTGTGAATCCTTGAAGAAATGTTGATGAGGAGTGTCTCTTCCTGTGCTGAGATCAGTGAGCACAGTAATATTTGCAGTTATGTGGCATGATATATGTTTTATCTCTGGCAGAAGGATTTCTACTGAGCATTCACTGAGTGGGATGGTGTGTTACACTATTTAATTCACATCTAGTTTCACCACAAATTTCTTGTCTGCAAAGAGATTTTTTTTTTTTTCCTCTCCTTGGAAGTGACATTCAAGGATATGGAGAAATGGCAAAAACTGGATTGCCATTGGCAAACACTATTGTTTTTAAATCCCATCTGAAGTTCAGGGAAGATCAATATTACAGCGTGCAAAAGTATTTTCTTGCTAAGTTTGCATGCTGGCCCTGAAAATTGCAGTTTCTGTCAGAGCAAGTTAGAATTGCTGCCCAAATTGTCCTCTGCCCCTCCCCATGTCCTGGCTAGGTTTGATACATGTTCTTTTCTGAGTGTTAACAGCAAACAGGAATGCTTGTAATAAAGATGCTTGACACATCAAATTAAACTGCATAAACCCAGCCCTGCTTTTGAACTGCTTGCTCCCGTAAGGGGGGCTGTGGCCACTGGCGCCTGGGGCCGGATGACAGCTCAGTTATACAACGGCAGAACAACAAAGTTGACTCCTGAGGAGCCTGGTGCTTTGTTCTACAAAGACTGGGGGGAAAGAAGCAGCTGCTCTGCTGCTTCCGTGCAATAGCTCCATTGTTAGATAGACAATACTTGGACACAAAGCACACATAACATTTGAAGCCTAGGGGACCAACATCACTCTCTTACTTTCACTGTAGGAAGCATGTGACATGCTTGTAAAAAGAGGCACACGCATCTGGCAAAAGCTAATTGTGCAGAAAAGTTGGGCTGATGTGTAAATAGCTTCTTTGACAATGTCTTTGGCTCTGTTCTTAGAACTTTCTACAGACTCTGCAGTCTATGCGTGTGAGAGTGGCTAAACCACAATGTTGAGTAGATGCAGCCATTTCTAAAATAATTGCCTTTTCTTTTTCCTTACTATACACTGGAAAAAAAAACCTGTAAAGGTGGAGATGAGCTAGAACTGTTCATGGAGTGAAGAAATGTCATTGAGTTTTCTAAGGACATTCTTGAATTTTATCTAATGTTCTACTGCAATGATCCAAAAGGAAGCGTGTGCCAGAAACAGAGGGTACAAATGTTTTCAGAAAAGTGAAGCACAGCTAATTTTAAGTGCAGTGAATAAAGTGCTTGAAAACTGAAGCCTGAATATGTTTGTCCATTTGCTTGCCTTGGCTGAAGACAAAAGGTTGGTTAGAATACTTAGAAACAAATTATGAATGAATATTTTTGTTAGCATATGCCATTTCACCACTGCTAAAACAGCATTGCAAAACAATATTGGCACTGTCAAAGTCAGAGAAAGATGCAAAGAGTTAGAGATGTAAAGTAAGAGAAAGAAACTTTGCTTCTCCTAATCTAAAGAGACCTAAAAGTAAAGCTTTTCTTTTAATCATAGCCAATGTTTGTAATAAGCTTACCCACATGTTTCAAATTTCAAACTGAAAATAGGCTTTCTGAAGCAAATGTGATTGTGAAAATGGATGAAGAGGATTGTTTTCAATCTGTGCTTTCATGGAATTGGAGGATTGTTTTGGATTAATGTGCTGGTTTCACTAGTATGGATATTTGAACTGGATCAGTCCTCTAAAATGCTGAAATTCTGATTATCTCTGAAAGCATCAAACACGCTGGTGAGGCCAAAGTGTCAAGATGAGGAGAAGCTGTGAGAACAGAGAATACATCCTCCAGGGTGACTTGATTCCCCAGTTTCATTGCATCTTGCACTGCAGCTTGTCCTGTGCACTTGGACTTCTCTGTCACAGGTCTGGCTCACACCTCTCCCAAAGACCCAAGCCTGGCACCACAGGTGCTGCTGCGGGAGACACTGGTGCTCTGTGGTGAGTATGAGCAATGCAAAGCTGGATCATCAAAATGGGATGTAAAGAAGATGATGTTGTGCTCAGTCAGTGGGATCTGACTGGCTTGAATCTAGGGTTTGTTCCTAAACACTTAGTTTTCGAAACCTTTGGAGTCTGACACGCTGTTCTGGGTTGGTTCAGCTTTTGCTCTGGTATCCCTTGTTCAAGGTTTGTAACGGCATGTCCTACCTCATTGTTTGCCCAGGTGGAACATTTACATTGACCTTGGGCAAGTTACAGAGTGACTTAAACACTTCCAGTTTCCCTAGTAAACTGTTTCTGGCACAGAGGTTGCTCCTGAGGTTATTATAAACAGGGCTGGGCTGTGCAAGTGCCTGGACAATTAGAGTATCTTTTTATGAGAACTCAGAGTACTCCTGCAGAAGAATGTTTGCCTTGTCTGATGACTACCTCAAAAAAAAAGGCAGGTAGAAGGAAAAGAAAAAGCCACAATGTTTCAAAACATGAAAAATGACATCACCATAAACATCAAACATGCAAGGAGAACATAGTACTGTAATGTCATGAATCATTTGAATAAAATCAAAACCTCTCCCTGAACCCAGGGGGATGACTCCTCAACATGGTTCCTTACACAAACAGTTGGAGGAAACCCTCCTGGTCAAGTGTCTCCATCTAATAACAGGTTCTTTGTGTTAATACAGGGAACTAAGTCTCTCTAGATATTTTCAGCAGCTGTCATTTAAAACCTACCTATACATTAAAAAAAAAAAAAAAAAAAAAAAAAAAAAAGAAAAAACCCAAAGACATTAGTTTTGAGCAGTTTTTTGAGGGTTTTAAATTCTTTCCCTGCTTTTTTCTCCTCCTTTTCCCCCTTTAACTTCACTTAGGACATGAACTGTGTGTTAGATTTGCATTGTACCCAAGGAGGACAATGAAACTCTTTTGCTGTAGGGTATGTTAAGGCGAGAATCAAGCAGCTTGGTTTCTCATGTTTGATGGAAATGCCTTACTAGTAGGCTGTGGCCAACTTCAGTCAAATTTTTAGATGGATCGCCTGGTTTGGTACATCCTGCTCATTAAAAAAATGGTGAGGCCTGTTGCCTCAGTCATTATGGTGGGTTTTGTTCACTGACATGATACAAGGAACATGTATATCAATAGAAAATAGAAACTCAGGCCTTATGTTGCTTCAGACAATACTCAGGATGTGAACACAAAGTTCTTGGAGGTGAAAGGAAAATGCTTTATCCTGCCTCTTCAGCTGTCCCTCCATGGACTGACAGGAAATCAAAGTACACAAAACCCTCCTGCAAAGGGGCCCTTATGTTTGGAAGAAACAAAGAAATAGAAAATATTATCTGTCACATACACTATTGCTTAAGCACACACTAGATTTTCCATGGGGATGTTCAGTAAAACCTTAAAATGTATTGCAAAATTCTAAGTTGATTTGCCTCATCCCAGCACTTTTCTAATGATGCTTCTCAGAAAATAGACCATTCATTTGCACTTTTTTTTTTTTTTTTTTTGCAAAAGCATTGGAAAGTATTAATTGAGTTAAAATCTTTCAGAACCAGCCCAACAAGCAGTTAATTTTGAAAGCTCACCTTCCTGATATTTCAAAATAGCTAAAAAAATTGTACTTCAAATATGACTAATCCTGAAATCCATGGAATGATTGGAATATTCCATCGTAGGAGTAAATCTTGTGAGATTATCTCCTTCATGTGAGAGGCAAGTCCTAACAGCTACAAAATAAATCCCTCCTGTTCCCTGGGTTGCTCTGTTAATTTGTGTGCCAATGGCAAGGGAAAAGATGCATAGTCTAGTTCTTGCATGATGATTTTGGTGTAGTTGTTGGGGAAACATTTTGCTAATGATGCTTCCTCTAGGCAAAAAGACTAGTCTGAGCTGTAGTTACAATATCCCTGCTGGAAAAGATCCTGGGACAGAAATTACATGTTTTAAAGTCAAAGTGCAACTGTTGCAAACTTTTAAGTTTTCGTGAAAATTGTAAATTAAGTGGCTTGTAAGAAGATATTTTCTTTGTGATAGCTGCTTAAAAATTTTGCAGTTGCTTGTACATTTTGTCACATGGTCTTGCCAAACACCAGCTGTGCTTGTCCTGGGGCTGCATGTCACCCTGCATATACGCTGTACATAGAGAGCCTGGACCTCTGGTTCAAGGGCCAGGCTGTTCACCATAAAGTTTGAATGGCAAGTTGAAGTTTTGTGTGGGGGACCTGAGGCAAGTATATCCTTGCATGTCCTCACAACTCAAACTCACCACTCCCTCTGTCAGTACTCTCTGCCGCCCTCGCTGGGTCTGCCAAGACCACACATGACATCCTTGAATTTCTCTATCACCTTATTATCTTTCTGGATAGAAACTGAAAATAGTGTTAAAACTACTAGCTTTACACACATTGCTCATTTGGAAGTGACTGGAACACATCCAACTTTTGTCTTCCTTGATGTTCACCAGATAACAACCTCACTGTGGCTGTGTCTGGAATATTTTTGTCTCAGAGGCCTGGAGATGAATGGCTCTGTATGTTATTACAGTTTTATTGGACCATTAAACATTGCCCCCAGTAAAAATATCAAAATTCTGCATTGCAGCCTTCACCCCCATAATTATATTTGCATTTTGTTTAGCCCAAAGAGAACAGGGATTACTTTCTGTAGTAATGTGGGGTTCTTTTTGTGGGAAAACTCAAGGGAAACCTCTCCTACATGCATGTTGTATTTACCCTGGTCTATTTGTCTGCACTCTCCTTTTTTAACCAATATTGAGATTAATTGAATTTTAGATGTATTCTGTGGGTGTCATCAAATTAATGCTGCCTGTCAGCTGATAAATTGTACCTTTTATTGAACATAATGCTAATTGGTAAAGAGTGATGCTTAAGCAGCATCTCAAAGCAGGTCTGACACCACAGTACCCTGAATCAATATGTTCCTGCAAAATATTTTATAACAGGAAGGGTTTAATTTCCATACTATTTATATTTGTGTTGAAAGTCGTTCTCCCAGTGACCTCTGAATATAGGGGTAGACATGACAGACCAAGAATCGCTTCCGTGAGAAGAATTTGGACCAGATATACAGCATCAAACCCCATTGGTTAGTGCCAGCATGCTGCATTAAATCACATAAACTCATGGAAAATACATGTCTGGCTTACAAAATCTGTCTCAGGGAGAGGAGTCTGTTTTGGTTTTATATAAGCAGCCATTCCCACTGGATTAGTTTTTTGCTTAATGGGTTCCAAATGGAAGCAAGGGATTTAACTTCAGAAACTGTCTGAGGAATACTTTCTTACCTTAGCGTTTACAAAATTTAATTAATAGTAAATAATCTTTTTACAGATTGCCCTTAGGTGTCCTGCTTGCATTGCCAGCTGCCTGTGGAGGGGTAGCTGATTAGTGAAGAGGGACTACCCTTTATTCCCTCATTCCTTGCGGTAGACCAGGATCCTGAACTGCTACTCTTGATCGATTTGTTCTGACAGAGCATGGAAATTACAGCACAGACTTTTCTAGGGCATTCTTCTCTTTCAAAAAAAAAGCATTTTAATAGCTTGACTGGTCTCTACGAATGTGGATATGTCCTGGTAATTGGCTGCTGTGCTCCCAATATTGCATTCTAATGTTCCGCTGTATGCAATTGACTGAGAAGCACTGAATAAATTGGAGGGATAATTGGATTAACTGCAAAATGACAGTGATTAAGATCCTAACCTTGCTTCTGGAGCCTCTCTTTTAGCAACAACTTCCTCTATGACTCAAAGGAAATCAATAAAGGTTAGGTGACTGCATACCCTTGAAGACATGGCCTTCAGTTTCTCAGTGCACTCTGCAAAGTAGGGGCCACAGCACAGTTTCACTGCACCAGCTCTCTAAAAACATGTGTTTGGGGGGACTGTGTTCACATCCTGAAGTTACAGAGAGTATCTCCATCAATCAGTGGGTGAAATTGGGCTAAATGGAACATAAATCCTGACTTTTCTTGTCTGTTTCGTATGGTTTGAGAGAAGCAGGGAGAAGCAAGGGAGGCTGAACTGGAACAGTTCCTGCTGGTGTGAAGTAGTTTATGAGGAATGTCCTCACAGGCAGAAGATTTGGTTTTAAAAGGGCACAGGTAGGGACAAGAGGACATGGTCCTAAGCTGTGCCGGGGAGGTTTAGACTGGACATTAGGAAAAAGTTCTTCACAGAAAAAATGATTGCACTGGAATGGGCTGCTCAGAGAGGTGATGGAGCCTCTGTCCCTGAAGGTGTATAAGGAAAGACTGGATGTGGCACTCAGTGGTCTAGTTGACAAGGTGGTATTAGGTCATAGGTTGGACTCAATGATCTCAAAGGTCTTTTCCAATCTAGTTGATTCTGTGTGATTCTGTGGCTCTGTGATTGCCCTTTGACTGCCTGCAACCTCTACAAAGCCAGCTCTAGAGCAGTCTCTGCCTGTGAGCACCCCTGTGTATAAAACTCTCTCTCCTCTGTGCACCTGCTTGAAGTGATTACTGGCTTCTTTGCAGACAGCAAAAACCTGAAGCTGTCATGGAAATAGCCAAACATGCAAACTCTGAACAAGTGCTGGGGCAACTAATTCCTCATCCATCTCTTATGCAAGATGTACCTATTTTGTGTGATCTAGTATGTTAAAAAAAAACCCAAACAAGTCACCAGCTACCATTCACCAGAAGTCTGTTGTCCTAGAATTGGCTGCTGCTGACTGTACAGCTGACACCCATGGCCAAAAAGTGATTAACTATTTGTTTATCTCCTTTCTGAGACATTTAAGACTCATTGCATTTTGTTTTGTACTGCTGTGTGTCTGCGCTGTGTCAAGTGGCTGGACAGGAAAGGGCTTACATAAGGTTATTAGAGGATTAGGTAACACTAAGCTACAATTTCTCTTAGGAAGACACAGCAAGATCCAGCAAAGGTGCTGTCTGTCTTGGTGGCTTCTTCCCTAGGCCATGGCCTAGGTGTGGCCTGTCAGAAGAATGAGGAATACACTGACAAACTGGTTTGGGGTTTTTTGTGTATGTGGGAGGGGGGTTGTATTTGTTTGGATGTTTTTTTTCTGTTTGTTTATTTGTTATTTTTTGTTTGTTTTTTTGTTTGTTTTTACTGGATAGTGGGGGAAATCAACATAAATGCATGAGGAAATATAATGATGAGAACCTAGCATTGAGTCTGTGAAATTTGCCTGTTCTGACAATGTCTCTGTGAAATGACACCAGTGCTCACAGGAATATGGCCTATGCTGTTTTTGTTTGCTTTCTGCAATCCACCCAGAAAGAGCTGCCAATCATATGGTACAGTGCTGTGCTTTACAATGTACCGTGTAGGTATTTTTTTCAAAGAAATCACCAGTAAATTAGCTTGATTTTAGTAAATCAATATTACTTTACCATATCCAGATAATTTATACCATGTAAAGATGAGCATTTGCAAATTCAAGACGTTTAATTGCTGATTAGTGTTTCCTGCCTTGTGTCAATGGATTTATGAGTTAACAGTCAGTGAGAGCTGAGTGCTGCTTTCATTTCCAATCAAGGAGGTTATGCTTGGCAGGCATCATAGTTCTGTTATGTTCAGCCAATGAATACTTTTGTATAAACCTGTACAAAGTAGAGTAGAATATGGAAATAATGTTTTGAAGTAAAAAGTTCTGTCTAGAACTGTCTGGTATATGAGGGAAGGTCAAAAAAAGGGTTGGTCAAATTACTTTTTCGATCACAGATGTCTGGGTACCTCAGTTTAATATGGTAGCACCTAATGATTAACACAAAGAACAAACAACTTTCCTCAATTCATCCACTCTGCTTGGATTTCTAAACTTCTGTGGAAATGACCATATGCACACATGGGCTCCTATAACAGCAAGCTTTGAGGTTTATTAAAAAGCAAAATTCATCAGTCCTGTGCCAAATCTTTGGTAAGGACCATGAAGAAGGCTTTTTAGATACTTCAGTCAGCTTTTCCAGTAATGAATGTCTAGGCAAACTTTTGCTCTGTCTTGTTTTTTCTCATACTTTTGTTGACCTTCACTTATCTAAGAGGCTTGATTTTCTGAAGGTATATTTGAATATCTGCTTTCATTGTTTTCCATCCCACAGGGGTAACAGAGATTGCATGTTCCATGGTATCAACAGAGGATTTGCAATGTCAGGCTTTTGGAAACTAAATTATGTAATCATTCAAGGTATTTTACTGAACTGATAACTCTAGTAAGATGTATCAAGTGCAATCGTTTACATGTGGCTACTACAGGGTCTGTATTGCTACTTGGGTCTAAGTAATTTGAATTTTAAAATCTCTTGGTTCTCACAAGCTGATTTGTTGTTGTTTAAGGGGAAGCATTCTCAGAATATTCTGAGTTGGGAGGGACCCATAAAGATCATCTGTTTCAAGCTGAAACCTGAAACAACTAATTTCTACTCCCTGTTGGATTTCTTTTGTACCTATTGGCCTCTTTTAGCTACTCCAGATCACAATTTCTTCATTGATAAGATAAGATAAAGATGAAAGAATGTGACAGAAAGTTGACTCTGTAATTGTTATTATTGCTGCTAAATTGGTTAGATCTGAGGATTTCTCTGTTACTGAGATGGCTGATACGAATAATCATAAGCATTTCATTTCAAACTTAGCACATTGCAGAACACCTTGAAAGTTCCAGATTCACAATTTCCTTCATGCTCGCAATAGGCCCTGAAAAACCAACCAAAGAAAAAACCCCAAAACAACAAAAAAGCCCCCACAACTAACAGTTAAATCAGATTAAATAAAAATCCAGTTGAGATAAAATGTTAGGTTTGCCACTAGGGAAAAGCCTGACAGAAATCTGTCCTGGCTTTCACAACACACCTGAGAATGAGTCACTATGTTTTGATAATCTTGTATTTCCAAGATATTTTCTTTTTAATTGCAACAACAACTAAATATATTTAAAAGAAAGCTACATCTGCTAGGTCTTTTCCTTGGCAGAATTTAGTAACAAGTGTGCTACATGGCTGGCTCTCAGATCAAATAGCTGATGCCTGGGTGCTTCATTCTAGTCCCTCCAAAGCCAACAGGGTCCCAGTGTAGGACAAATCCCAGGGAAGCAAGACCAGAACTGGTCTGGCTTCTTCCTTTCCTGGGGATGACCCTCACCTGGTCAACCCTTACCTTTTTCCTCACCCAATTTGCCTCACATGGGTCTTTGAGGGAGATTCCCATGAAAGGCCACCAATTGAATGTCTGCTCTTTTCATAAGCTTGCTGTAGTCTTAACAAAGTATGCCTAAAAATAGTAAAAATAACAATAACCGTCATATTTTGTATGTGTGCCATCAACCCTAAGGACATGAAAGCCAGGCAAGCCAGGCACCCATTGTGCTGACTTAATGACTGTTATAATGATTGGCATGAGAAAGGAACATCACAGTTCCTTTGATACTTCAGGGAACAAAGGCACACTTTTTATCCCTAAGCTTACTTACAAGTCTAAGGATGAGACTGAGCAGTTGCAAAGAGTTTGCAGTGTCAGTGTGGGGGCAGGGTGAAAGGGACAAACCCACTGCTTTTATTTCCACACGTAAATAAGGCTTGTTTTTATTAGTTCTCCTCTATGAGTTGAGCCATGTGCTTCAGCACTGTATCACTTCAGAGTGATGTTGTTTCAACACACAAAAAAAGGCATTTTGCACCTTTAATCCACTCATACAAATATTACCACAAAATCTCATTCTAATATGCATGCCTCAGGAAACAAACATTTATGATCCCTGATGGTAGAAATGTCCTACTAGTACTGGCATGTTCTGCTTTCCCCTGTCTTTGTTTGGATATTTTCCATTTTTTGTTTTGTCCTCCTTGTGGCTATGGGTGTAACCTTATTCTTACACTGGTCTGCTTCACCATGCCCCTTTGGATGAACTTAGAAGAGAGCTTCAAATCTCAACATGCTTCAGCTCTTGGGTTATGCCAGCATCCATTTGAATTGAGGCAGACAGGCATGGTCCTGGGGCTTTGGACAGAGTCTAGAACTAAGATGCAGAGATGAACTAGGACAGAGAGGATGTCACAGGCTATGAAACTCCAAAATGGTATAAAATGTAAGTGGAAATAGATGAGGAGTAGGCTGCAGGTCAGCTGTTGCAAAATATGTAACCAGATTGACTGCTCAGCTTATTTCAAAACACTGGGTTCTCCTTTTAGACTTGAAAAAAAAATTAAGCACAGAAATCTGTTTTGTTTTCTAGAAATGGAAAGGAACTGGAATATCAGCAAGTTTAGTATTCTTAATAAAAACAGAATTGCCATTATTTTGAGCAGAAGATATTAGCTATGATATTTGACTTGTTTCCCAAAAGACTATGAAACAAAAATATCTTCTAATGGCTACAGTTATTTCCATATTCTACCGCATTTTTTTCAGTTGCCTCAAGGTTTTATTCTTTGCCAGTAGTTGTAGAGCATGGGTAAATGGAATTAGTCAGCAGATTACAGATCTATTGCTGATTTAGCGCCTCAGAAAGAAAAATATTACAGAGTGAAGATGAAGTATATTGTTTAATTACAGTAACATCAAATTCCTTCAGTTAATCAGTGAGAGAATATACTCTAAAGCTTTTAAATCAAAGGTATACAGTAATTTTCAATGACCCCACCATGGAAAGAGCTTCCAAATCATCATGACCTAAGATCATACAGCCTGGCTATAACAGACTAGTATCACCTGCAAATTTACAACTCAGCTCATTCAGCTGCTTATTTGGTGTCCAAGTGCATCTCACCCATGTTTAGCCATTAGGCCATGAAGGCAACGTTTCTTCAATGCATGTATTGAGACCCAGCCTCTTTAGTATGATGACTTGATAAATGAGAAGCCCTAGCCAGTCTTCCCAACACCACCCAGGGTCAGCAGGGTGGGAGAGACATTCCACACTGGGCACATGTCCTCTCCACCACTACAAGCAGCAGCATAAGTACACTAGCCTTTGTTTGAGAATTTATTTCCAAATTAACTCACATAACTTGCATACTAACTTTCCAATTGCTTGGAACCTTCCAAAAAAAAAAAAGCCCTCACTTAGATGCTATTTATTTTTAATGTTTTAATGGTGAGTTTTAGCAAAGAGAGATTAAAGTATGACCTTTGGTATTTATTGCCATTTATGGTGACTTTTGGGAGAGACCTATCTTTTGGACAGAAAATAGAATGAAAGAATGCTTTACCAATACATTTTTCCCACCTTATCTCTTTTTCTAAAATTCCATTTTACCATTTGCCATTACAGTCTGAATATGCTTGTTGTTGATTAAAATAATTAATATTTAATATGAACATTTAAATTATAATCCCTTTAAGAACATCAAAAGAGGGGAATGTAGAATTGCAACAGTCTGCTCTTAGGTGTTTATGACTGTATTCCTGTTTCCTGTCTGCATTTCAGTGTCTCAGAAGGAGAACACTGGAGAATAAGTTATGGAATACCCAGCCTAAAGACTGAACTTCTTGCTAGGGTTGCTTTAGGGCATTTTGAAAAAGAATACAATGTCATACTCTGCCAAAGAGTTTCCTGGTCCTGACCACTGAGAACTGCTGATATCACTGTGTTACTGGAATAGGAATTGTGTCAAAAGGCATTGAGGAACCTCTCTGGTACCAGTGCCTGTTCTGCAAAAGTGCTGGACACCAATTCTTCTGGCTTCATGTCCTGTATCCACCTGACCTCAACTTCCCCTTCTTTAGGGCCCGAACAAGGCAAATTGCCCCATCTTTTTACTGAATTGTATTTTTAACTTCACAGGTAGTCTTTGATTTTCATTCTGGATATGTCAAATAATTTCTACCTTCTTCTTTCCTTCCTTTCCTTGCATTTTTATTTGGAATAGAAAAGAGTATTGCATGCATCTTGAATCTCCAACATTGGAAGGACACTGACTTGTTGGATTGAGTCCAGAGAAGGGCCACTAATTTGATTAGAGGGATGGAGCAGCTCTCCTATGAGGAAATGCTGAGAGAATTGGGTTTGTTCGGCCTGAAAGAGAGAAATCTTTGCGATGACCTAATTGTGGCCTTCCAGTACCTGAAGGGAGCCTAAAAGAAAGATGGAGAAGGGCTTTTTACAAGGGCATGTAGTGACAGGAAAAAAGATAATGGTTTCAAACTGAACGAGATAAGGTTTAGATCAGATATTAGAATTTTTTTTTTTTTTTTTTTTTTTTTTTTTTTACTGTGAGGGTGGTGAACCACCGAAATAGAGTGTCCAGAGAATTTGTGGATGTGGATGTGGATCCCTGGAAGTGCTTAAGCGTGAATTTGATGGAGCTCTGAGAAACGTGGTCTAGTGAAAGGTGTCCGTGCCCACGGCAGGGGGCTGGAACTAGGTGACCTTTCAGGTCACTTCCAACCCACACCGTTCCATGATCCTACCATTTTATAATATCTGGAATAAATAATAATAATATCACAACAATGCTTGCGCTGCATCCTTGAAAAATCATGCCTGTGCTCGTCATCAGGAGGAGGAGAAGGTACGTTCGGGAGTTCCAGCCCTTCCTGGTGACCAGCGCTTCCTTGCGATCCCCCAGACCCGGGGCGGGATCCCGGGACACGGGAGCGGGAGCGGGGCGGGGGCCGGCGCAGTCCCGGCAGCCGCCGGCAGGGGGCAGGAGCAAAGCGCCCGCCGCCCCCGGGACGCGCGGCTGCGACGGTCGCTGCCTGAGCCACGGCGGGTCCTGCGCGATCCCGGCGACAAACCCAGCCCCGAGCAAGTGCTGTGGGGACGATGCAGTGCTGCAGAGCAGTCTGACGGAGCACCAGGAGGTGTGATTGCTAAAGGTCTCCCTCTTTTTACTAAACGGCCTCGTTTCTGTGACCTTCTGGAAAGCATATTCTCAGAATAAAACCAGAAAATGTCGATTTTCCAATCTTCCTTGCAGAAACTGGCATCTCCTTTTCAATCCCCACCTTCATCTTCTTCTGCTTGTCATCTCCTTAGTGCAAAGATTGATCATGATGGCATGACGTGATGCTAAATGGGGAGTAAGTGGAGTGTCTCCCAAATGAGGTTTGGCTCTTTATTTTCTCAGTGTGTCATCATGTGCCCACTTCCTAAAAAGCAGCCCACAGCAGTGATGTGGATTGCTGTCACTGTGATGAGTAAGACCAGAAGAGAAAGCGTGGCGCTGAAAATAATTTGCAGAACTGTAAGAATCCAGGCTTACAGTACTAATTGAGCCAAAATCATGCAGAGTAATAAAAGACATACCAGATGCTGTAAACAGCCTCTTTTTAACGTTTGCAACTAATAATATTTAAAAACCCCAACTGATACTCATCAAAGGCTACTAAGCACTTGCAAAAGTTGTGGAGCAGAAAGCTCGCTCTGAGTGACCTTTTCCACTTTGCATTTTGGGGGTTTGCCTTGTGCCAACACTCTGGAGCAGCCAGCATCAACTATCTGCAGGGCATGATGCCAGGCTCCCAACGACGTCCCCGAGGGTACAGGCAGACTGCCCACTTGTGTGTCGCTTCCAACAATCCCTCCAGGGTCAGCCAGGACAGTCTCCGGGCAGCTTGGCACCCGAGCAGACCTGTCCCAGCAGAGAATCAGCTTCACTGGCTCTGGATGTGCATGGCCTGGGTGACCTCCTATGCCCACTGTGTCCAGGGGGTTGAAGGGCTGGGGGTAGCTGCAATGTCATGTTTACAGTATTGTGGTAACTTACCCAAGATTCACCCAGTCAGGCAATAATTGTGGCAGGAACACTCAGGGCAGGTCATTACACTTGTACTTTGCAAGGCCCTCAATTCAGCTTTTTTTAGGGGAAAATAAAAATAGAAAGCTGCTGCCTTGAGTACTACTGAGCAAGACAAAAACCAGTGGCTGACTAGAGATTGCCCATGAGCTTTATTTTTAAGAGGGTTAGCAGCACTGTGTTGTTGTCCCCATGCTGTGCTGCTATTTAGTCCTGTCTGATACACGGAGTGACAGTTTCAGCAGCTGGGGGTGATGTAGCCTGACCCTCTCTGTTTATGCAACTCCACTTCCCTCGTGGAGAACTTTGCCTCTGGAATGCTTCCTCTCAACTGTTTATTGGGATTGGAAATGCTATCCTTATTGCTTTATGTACTGAAATATAACCTCTTATTCTCTGTCCTTTTCCTCACTTTTTCTTCACCAAATGGAGGTGAGAGCTACCAATCTGTTTATAGCCACTCACTTCTCAGATTCCCATATTTCTTGTTTATTTGCTTTAAGAAAGTCTGTTTACACATGTGCAGAAAATGCTGAGAAAGTGCATGGCAAGTGACAAGAGCCACAACTTGGAGTGTACCAGTTTATTGGCAGGTCCCTGGCAGGTGAGATTTGAGAACATACTTAACTTGGAGCCTGCCAGGTGGTCTCTGGGATCTCTGCATTGCCATCAGATTGCTCCAGAAGAAATAAAGCCACGGGTCAGATCCTACCCACCCTGCTGTGTACTGGAGGACATGTTGTCCACTTGTAAAAATGCTGAAAGTAAGTTAGAGGAGCCAGGACTGAAGATTTTGCTGCTGCTGGTACCCAGAAGCATAGCAAGAAGTTTGGCTGCAGCTTTTGCAGCAGAGAGCTGAGTGGAGGAGCCTTCTGAAATGGAAACCGTCTGGTAGCCTGGGAATTGTCTTTGGCGCACCTCTCCGTAAACTACACCCAGGCGTTCCGGTGTCGCTGAGAGGAAACTGGAGATGAGTCTGTGCTCTCTGTGGCTGAGAGCAGCTGGGAGGCACGGTGGGAGGAAGCAGCGTGGGGCTGGTGCCTGCTGGCTGCTGGAGAGTGTTTGTGCTGGGGCCGGGGGTGCTGCATGGGCGGCTCTGCTCGCAAGCTGCAAAAACAAGCAGCTGGCCCATCGTGGCTGTTGTTATTGGAGAGGTTTGGAAAATGGGATGCATCCATTTCGGCACTTAAAAGCATCAGCAATCTCCATAATTCATCTCACTATTCTTGCTGACATGATTAATTTTCAAAGTTTTGGGCATGATTGTGTTAGATTCTCTAAATATTGGAAATAATTTCCCAGAAATAATTTTTTTCAACTTGGTTGCTTAAAGGTGGCATAAATTACACTTTTATTGGTATAATAAACAGTCTATTAACAGACATTGTGATAGAACAGCAATGCTTTACACAGACGTTCAGTTTATGATTATGCCATACTGTTTTATAATGACCTGAAATTCTATATTGGAGAAGAACACACATTGTTTTAATTATCTTGATGATACAACAGCTTTATAGAAGTTGCTACAGGCTCATCAGTTCAGATGCAGGTATGATTCATAGTAGGCATAAGAAAATTACTCAGGAATATAATGTCACCATTGATAATAATCATTGTTCATATGCTCTTTAAACACAGTAAAAAGAGCATGTGTTGTTTAAGGCTGCCAGCACCAGGGGATTTCCACTTTTCCCAAGTGGATAGAACAGTTTTTTACAGTTTCCCCATGCTCGGCTCAACACCAGCAAGCCTGCCTCTGCAGATGACAGCTCAGCTGCCAAACCTGAATTGTGTCATTGCACAACCTTCCTTGCTCACCTGTATAGAATTGTGGTATATGGCTGAGTCCTGGGACAGTGAAGCTAGGTTAGCTCACAGCCAAGAAAGACTGCTGACCCTCCGTATCTGAAAGCTCAATGAACAACTGGGACACCTCAGGAGTGGTGCAGGTTGATCTCTGGATAAAAGGGATTTTTTGGAGTCCTTCCCTTCTTTATATTCCATGATATTATAATAGTTCTGATTGTACTTGAACACCTGCTTGACCAGTAGACATGGCCTGTCAGGATTCTTATTGTAGAATATGGCTTTTTTTCTTTATTATGAGCCTGGTTTAATTAGAAACTGAATATTCTCTTCATTTACACCCCTGGTTTCTCTCATCTGAAGCTGTGTCTGTGGAGTGCTTTCCAAGGCCACACCTATAGACCCTGATTTTTGCAGTCATAGTCTTACTCTGTTGTGAATTCTTTACATGCAGAGGCTGTATGCAAAGACAGAGTACTAGCTGTAATGTAGTTACAGTATTGGATACAAATAAATCAGTTTCAGCTGCACCACACTGTAGCCAAGAGTTTCCAAAGCATATCTGGAACACAATAATAATATAATTTAAGTAGAATTTAATGAGGCTGTAACTCCAGAGACAGGTAGTGGGCACAACTGTAATCCAAGAATTTAGTTTCCTGAATCCTAAAACAGATTCATGGCTTCAGTGGATATCCTCCTGAGTGTATCTCAAATAAAAGACATGCTTGTTTTTACATTGTTTTCTCTGCTGCACTCATCATATCGCTTTCTCATCCTCATCTGTTCTTTGGCTTTTGCCCTCCTTTTATGAGTTCCTCTCATGCTCCCATATTATACTGGTTCACAAAAGTTCACTCATAAAAATTTCAGTATTTATTTACCTTGTGCTACTTTCTTATTATAGCATCTCTGAATGTACTGTACATTCCTGATTCCAGAGTAGTACATGGTGCTGGGAACGCCTGGGTGACAAACTCCATGCATGCATCTGGGATTACATGCACACACACACCATTTTACAGGATTCTTCTCACCTACACACCAACTACCAGCGTGTTTTAGCCTTTTCTTCTCTTTGTCATAATTCTTTTAAAACTAAATTAATAAGATTTTGAATAATAACAGATCATTTCTTGCATTCATTAGAATAAAGATTCCTTGTGAAATCCTTGTGAATTTCCATTTCAGAAATTATTACAATTGCTCATTTAAAGAATCACCTGAAGTTTTACTTCATATTTCTCACCCTGATCTACAACTCAAGGTATACCACCTTGTGGTTGGCACTGCAGGAGAACTGTAACTTTAAGTGATATTTCATTTTTACCTTACATTACACCTTTTATAACTTCTACCTTTTGTTGCTTCCTATTGCTTTCTGGCAGACCTCTGCATCAAAATGGGCATTAATTATATATATAGACATATGATTTTTTTTAGTGTTAGATACTTCACTTTTCATTTTTCTTCTATTATTAATTTTTTGCCTTCTGTTAGATCCACTCTTTCTTGTCCCCTTAAAATTCAAGTGGTTTGAAAAAGTCTCTGATTCACCACTGGCACCACTTCAGTATAATGCCAGTGTCATTTGACTTGTATATGAATAGTCACAGCTTTCATCGGAAAAAGGAGTGCTAGAGCCAGGAAAGAAATGTACTATCACCTCTCCCAGGCCACCTGCCTGCACTGGAGGAGGTAAGGAATTCCAGGACAAGCTGTTTTTTAAACCTAGCACAGCAAATACATTCAGAAGACATTACCTTATAAGTAATTCCAAATGTTGGATCAGTTTGTCCTCTGAAGTCATAATATGATGCAGCCACTTTCAAAATCCATCTGCCAGTAAGACTAAGTAATTAAAGTCCTCTCTCCTGCTCTCTCATGTAGCCTCCCTGAAATGCCCTGAGGACTGTCCCTCCTTCCCTTCTGCTGCAAGGCCCAAGAGGTCACCTGGCACTGGGGTGGGTGGCTGCAGGTGTCCCTGCAGTTGGAGACCAAAGGGTCT
This sequence comes from Vidua chalybeata, assembly GCF_026979565.1. Classification (NCBI taxonomy): domain Eukaryota; kingdom Metazoa; phylum Chordata; class Aves; order Passeriformes; family Viduidae; genus Vidua; species Vidua chalybeata. The sequence goes on from NC_071532.1 coordinate 57,486,523, forward strand.
GAGCTGGCCAGGCTGCTGGCCTAAAATAAACCCAAGGGATGCAGAAGCTGCATCTCCTGACAGGTGCCTTCAGCCACGTGCATCAGCACTGGTGCTGTGGCAGCCAGTTATTTTGCAGTTAATTGCCTGCCAGCCTCCTGAACCCTGTCTCTTCCATATATCTTGGCGAGCCGACGGAGATTTAAAACAGTATTTGACTTGGAGGTACTACAAGGCAAATGCACAAGCCATCAAAGGCATGTTTTATAATCATGGCTTAACATGATTCTTTTCTTTGGCATTTGACTGGAAGAAAAAAGATAAAAAAATTATTTTAAAAGCCTTATGATTTTAAGCATGCAGAATGTCCCAGCCTTCTATCATTGTGAATCCATTTTCCCATGTCGAAGGGGGAAAGTTTACTCGGGAGTAATAAACAGGTCCCGTGGGACTGCAGCGTGCTACTGCGGTCATGCACAAAGTGAGTCGGCCAGGAAAGGGATGTCAGCCAAGAGGCTTCAGTCCCACACTTCAAAGGACAACACTCATGGGCAAAAGCTTTATTTTCCTTTTCAAAATGCTCTGACAAGCACTTTGCTGCATTGCTAGTGATACTGTTGAAAGACAATGTCCTGTGCACATGGAAATATAAAAGGATGATTCTTGTCTTATTGACATCTGCTGTGGTATCCCAGAAAGGTGGACTGCATCACGTAACAAATTTAAAATAACCATACACCCAACCTCATTACTGGGCCTAATAGGCAGTGGATGAGAATCAAGTTAGTGGGATACTATTTCCTGAAAAGGGGTCATTGCTTCTCCGTGTCTCATTGTTTTGACCTATTTATAGGTTTTTGAAACACTCAAGCACTTAGGGAAAAGCCTTCCTGGAGAAATCTATTTGGAGTGGTTTACCTCCAGATGAGATAGGTCTCATTTAGCTGGGCAAACATCAGGAACAACCCTGGAGATTAATAGTGGGTGGGAGGGACACCTATGGGGATGACATGACAAGTGTTCCAGACCAGCCCTGTTGCCACCCCCAAACCAAGGTAACAGTGCACTTTTGAGCTGTTTCAGGTTATTGTCTCTGCCTGGATAACCCCTCTGAAATGCTGCCCTGCTGCTTGAAGCTTTTGCTAATCCCATCCCAAGACAATATGTGAAAGAGTATTTTCCACTGCATATGTAGCAATGTGCAAGTAGATTCAAGAGCCTGAGAGACAAAGCCAGCCCTCCCCTAGTATGGTGCTCAAACTGAGGTGAATTCACTGAGTCTGGGAGGTAGGATAGGATTCTAACACAAAGCCTACATTTCCTAGTGCAAAGAATTCGGTAAAGTCCTCCTGTAGTGGACAGGGCTGGAATGGATTGGATCTTGATTTATAAAGTGCCAGCCTCATGGGTAGACAGGACCTAGAATTAGCACCCATTGGGTTGTGCAACCTCATGGCTAATCTCAGCATGTGTTGCTGTAGGTGCCTACCGAAAAAACTTGGGTCTGAGGGCTTATGTGTGATCTTCATCACATTTATGCAGACTTAGCTATAGAGGTATTTTCTTTATCTTCTCCCCGCCAGCTGATAAGTGTAAGCTGCTGCTCAAAAAATGAATATTTTATCTGTTGCTCTTTACCTTGCCACTATGACTGCAAAACTTTATTCAACTCACCAGTGCCTGCATTTTTTCATCAGAGAATTTATGATATGCCACCAGATTTTCCACTGCATTATTTGGAAATCAGACTGTGTTGTTTTCAAGAAAAACAATTTCAAATGGGAGAATTAATTACTATGAACCCATTTCTAACTTGATCAAATGTTAAAAAGCTGACATGCTTCAGAGTGCAATTTTCTTCACCGAGTAAGGTTCCTGACTTCCTATTATTGTTGGGATTTAGAGTTTGTAGCTGCAGTAAGTTCAGTGCTGGTGTGTATTCAGCTGCTGCTCTCATGGCAATACCATGACTTGGTGACAATTCTATTCTCCAGTCTGAAGTAAAGAAGCCAGTGTGGGATGATCAGCTAATAGATTTATCATAATCTTGGAGCCAGGGTGTTGAGAGAAGTGGGAACTTGGAAATCTGAAGATTGCTACCGTGTGACATTTCATAAAAGCACAACTTGGGTAACAGTGGAGTTGCCTAAACCTACATTACTTATTAGTAAAGGTGAACATTTCTACATTAGAAACTGTATCTTTACATTCTGTATTAAACAGCTCTTGACCTCTGACACTCTCTGAAAGTAGAGATTTACACAGCTCACAGAATGGGGCTCTGAGCTAAAACCACTGCCCAGCCCATGCAATGCTCAGCTCCTTCACCACCTAAATGGCAGCTGACACCTGGACCTGGCCTTCTCTTCATGCCAGCATTTCATGTGCTGGCAATGAGATGTTCAAAGGGAGAAGTTCAAAGGAATTTTCTTTTGCAGAGAAGGGGTATCTTCCAGCAACTGAGGTACCCCTGGCCAGGTGAAAATCTTATACGGGCTTGTTGATCTCCTCATAGACTCCTTGGAGAATAAGCACATTAATGGGGTTCTGCTTCTCATAACACCTTGTTTCTTTTTTTTTTTTTTTTTTAATATTCTCAATTTAGTGGGTTGTACAACATCTTTGCTTGCTCAATTACAGCATCTTCTTAGCTTCTATGGAGCAATAGCTAGATTCTGTGTTCTTTGGCATTACCTTCTATTTTGATCACCTAGTAGAGCAGAAACCAGGATGCACTGCTCATATGTATTCCATCTTAGAAAGATATGGGCATTTGGATCAAAAAAACCCACTGAAGGGTAATTGAGGGCACATTTAGATGTCTCTGTCAAAAAGGAGACAACACAAAAAGCAAACAGGTATGTTCTGAAGATCTCACTGTTATTCCCTGAATAAGGGGCAAATAAATGCTCCTAAATGTACCCATCAAACGTCCCACTGCAGTCAATTTAGAGTAGCTTCATCTTTAAAAGGGTCATTTTGGGGAGTTTTGCTGAAAGTAAGACAGGAGGCTTTGTGTTGTCACCTGGACTAGACACCTCTAAGCAATGCCTTCTTGGTCCAGTCACTTCAGAATTGATCCTTCAAGCATAAACAGAGACAGCTTTGGCCTGTCCTGGAAAATTAATCATCAAACAGAGAAAGTGGAAGGGGTTTATTCTGTAAAGTCAGTGGCCTTCGCAAATGTGAATTTTACCAGGAATGTTCTCAGAGAGTGATCCAATTTTAGGAGGCTGACAAAAAGCTTGGGCTAAATTGTTATTCTGGAGGTTTGTTCCTCTGAGACTTCCTAGAGGGAAGTCATGCTGTGTAGCACAAACACTTGTATCTAGCAGCAGAAGTCCTTGGAGCTGGCAACAGCTGCCTCTCATCTTGCCCCAACACTTCTGCTCACTTTGACTATGGAGAACTTCCTTCTCAGAATCCAAAAAGGAAATAAAATCAACAGGGGAAGGTTGAGCAGCTAAGTTAACCCATCTCTCTCATGACTGTTGCTATGTCCTGACTGTTTAATACCAAGGAAACCTTGCTAGGAACAAATGCACACTGATGTCTCACCTTTTCAGCTGGTCTCTTTGTATCAGCCAGGAAGGTTGCTGTGTTCCTTGGGAGAAGACTGGCTCTTCCTGGCAAGAGGACAAGTGACTCAGGAATGACTCACTGGTGCAGAAGAACCTGCTGGCAGGAAGACACTGTCCTCAGTAGTGGCAAAAGTTCTCTCTGCAGCTTAGTCATGGGGAATTTCAGGAAGCCAGCCTGTGCCCGGGTGCTGCAGTGTGACAGTCTGACGGCACAGACCTGCTGAAGGGAAGGAAGGCCCAAGGACATGCAGCATGGCAACAAATCCTCTCAGAGCTGGCCACAAAGGTGCCTGTCCTGCTCCTGTTTCAGCTCAGAGAGGCCAACACCTGGGCAAGTCTTCTGGCTTTATCCTTGAGATAATTTTTCTTATTCTGCTTTGTTTGCCACAGCAGACTGTGCCACAGCCCTCACATCCCTCACAACCAGTGGGAGACAGCTCCTGCCCGGCTTCCCTGAGCAGCCTTGTGGCTGGGCCATGGAGATGAGGAATGCTGTCACAGCAGTCAGGGTGCCAATTCACCACCCTTGCCTCTGCTACAAGAGGCATCCCAGCACAGTCCCATCATGAAGTGGATGAAATGGTCCTGGGCTTGTTATCTTATGACGCAGCCAAATATGTTTACAATGGTTGGTATTTAATTCAGCAAGTAACCCAAGGAGCTAATGTGTACAGTTTAAAGAGTAAAACATTGTTGCTCAAAAGACTTGCAGACTTTGGTTGTTCCTAACATGGACTGCTCTGGGCAGGTCCTTTTCCTCTGAGGTCCAAGTCTTCCATCTTAACAATCCATTCATCATAGATTTGATACTTCTCTGCTCTCTTTTCTGCCATCTGCAAAATATTCAGTGACAACGATTACATTAGAAACTGGCTATAATTTGAGGAGAGCTAAAGGTAAATTCTGCACAAGGATGTAAGATCAGGAATGATGAATATTCTCACTGCAGATCGGATAACTAGCAATGGCAAAAATAAAATTATTTTCCTGATGTCATGTGAGGAATACCTGAGAAACTACTGGGGAAAGAAGCAGTTAGGCAAGTGACAGCTGCAGACGTGCTTTTCTGCTTGGGATGCTGAGGATCACACTCACATGGTTAATATATGATCCCAAAGGAGGAAAGATTAAAGATAGCCGCTCTGTTGATCAGAGATGCCATCAGCTGATCTGAGGCCACAGTAGTTCATGTGAGACCCTGTGCTCTGGCTTTGTGATACCAGCGCATCCCTCTGTGTGCTGCGAGTTGTCCCTTCGGCGTGTCACATGTCTCTGTGTTGACTGCTCCCCAGGGCTGGTGTGACACATGGGCCATTCTGTAGCACTGCCTGGGGCAGGCAGGGAGACACCTCTGGTGCTGCTATGGTGTGGCAGAGTGACTCTTCACAGAAACCTCTTTGTTTTGCCTCTTAGTACTCTGCTTTCTGTCTAGGTTGGATGTGATTTAAACAAATGTTCTCTCCTGGCAAAGAAAATTCTAATTGCAGGTGTGAAAAAGTGAAATTATCGTGACAAGTAAGATTACTGTGACATCCCTCAGAGGGATGTCTCCACCCTCAGTGGTTTTTCATAAGAGTTGAATGTGGCCTGCTGACCTTAAAGATCAAGGGGTTTGGGTCCGGGATTTGAGTTTCTGCCAAACAAGCTTAATGGTCTTTTTCAGTGAAAGATGTGGAGGACATGGGAAATCCAGCATACACAATTTATCTTTATTTTAGGTAAAATGGATGATGGACATAGAAGCGCACCAAGATGCTGAAATAGCACTGCTTGTCAATAGCGTCAAAAAGTGGATGACAAAACTGGCTGATGGGAGTGATACAGCAGGCAGTCAGCAGTGGTGGTAAATCAGAATAGACTTGCAGCAAGCATGGTTACCCTGAGATTAACACGTGCTACGATGACCAAGATTATTCTGCCTGGTTATTAGCAAGCTGGGAAAATATCATAGAGTCATAGAATCACTTAGGTTGGAAAAGACCTTCAAAATCATTGAGTCCAATCATAAACTTAACACTACCAAGTGCACCAAACTTGAAGCTGGTACAAGACACATTAGGTGCAGCAGCATACAAATAACATATTACTGGATCACAGTTTTAAAGGAAGAACATATATGAAATTATATGTTTAGGTAAGAAGTGGACAAGAAATCTAAATAGCTGTACTATAGGGTCTTCCACCTCTGATAAGGCTCAGGCAGTAGTCTGTAAAAAGCTTCAGGTTAGATATGCAAGAAAACTTAGTTATCAGACAGGCACTGCTGTTAAATCTGAAATAACACCTCTGCAGAATCTGTCTGTTGGCTGCTTCTAGTCTTGGAAATAAATGCATGAAGGCCCTAAATGCTTCCATCACTAATATCACTTGTGTCTCCATACATACTCTACATGCAACATAGTGGTGGATAAAAGGTTTCCAACCTGCTTTCAGATGGGTTTGCACCTGTAGCTGTCACACCACAGTGCTGTGCAGAAATACCAGCCCAGAAACCTGAAGCTGTGAAAGCTTGCTGGGCTGATGCTGCCAGCAGGCAGAGTAGTCAGGGCAAACGTCTGCACCGTGATGACTCCCAGTCTCACTTAGGTGCAGTCTGCTCCAAGAACAGAGACAGGCTGCCCTGCGTGTCTGCCGGGGGTCTGAAAAGAGCTGATGAAGGGCTGGTTTCTGCAGGGTCATGCAGCTGGGTCCCCATCTCAGGTCACACTGAAGGGCTGTCACCAGCAGGATAAATCTTTCCTGTCCCTTCTTGCCTATGAGATTTGAGCTGATAAGAATTTTCTGGAAATGACTATCAGATTAGGCTGAAGGCTAAACACAGAAGCTAATTCCACCTGTTGATAAATTGCTTAATGCTGAAAGCATTCACTTATTAGGATGACCAGTATTTGAGTCCTGACTTGGTGAAAAGGATTCTTGACCTTATCCAGCCTTCCTTCTTCAAGCAGAGACAGACCATGTGCTCTGCAGCGAGGCTCACTGGGTCTCTTGTGCAAAGCACTACAGCCTCCCTGGTGTAATTAAACATGTATTGGTCCGGAGAGAGAACTAAAAAAATTAATGTTTGTAATATAAAGTGAATTTAAAGAAGTTCTGGGTCTGCTCCAGTACCTCCTTCAAAGTCTTGATACTGCATGTGCTTATAAAAACTACCCAATTTGATGCTTAAGTCTACTAGTAATGTAGGGACTCCTACCCTACATGGAAAGTAGAGAAAACTTCCTTTATCAGACTTCTGTTCCCATGTAGCTCTGAATACCCTGGGCTGGGAGATGGCATGAAGGTTATTTTCAAACCCTTAATTATGGATTTCCTAACTTAATTCTTTAGCAATTTATCAAGTGAAGGAAAGAAAAAATGATCTTGTGACTGAGGCAGAGGGCTGGCATTCATGAGCTTGGGACTTTATTCATCTGTTCCCTGGGTTTCCTGCTTGGCCCTGGGCAAACTGCAATGCACCCATGCCAGCATTTCCTCCTCTGTAATGTACAGATAAGGGTGCCTACTTCACAGGGTTTGTTTTAAGCTAAATTGATTATAATACTCTCATGTTTTCAGGAATTTTTTTTCCCCAGAGATTTGCACTTGTATTGGAAGTACAAAGAATTATTGTAATCATTATTGCTGACAATAATGATGAATGCCCTTCAGTTTGGAATGTATGCTTCTCACATGTTTGTTTATAGCTTCAGAGCATAATAAACAATTCTGTAGATACAATCTCTTAATCTTGTTCCTCAACCCTCTGCTCACCCTGCATGAACCTGCAGTTACACTGGCAGTCCTAGACTAGAGCTTCAGGGTTTGCTTGGCCTACCACATTCCCTCATGGAGTTTATAATCAGTAGGATCATCTCTAAGTTAAGCCTCCCTCATCACAGTATTACCCTGCTATGGTTCCCCAGGCAATAGCATTTGAGGGGAAAGACAGGAGTATATCTCTCCTACAGGTCAGCAGTGGTCTGCATAGTTCCACAGGCAATATCTTTGCTCCACAGGGCTCATGAAGATCCTACATGAATTGTGGCAATTATAGTTTCATGCTCCTGTGAGTGTGAATAGTATTGGCCTTACCATTTTCCTCTGTCTACATGTAGTGATGGTCCCTTCTTCTCCCATTATACCCATCCCATAATTTTAGGCTTCTCAGCTGTTACTCTGGGATCCTTTTTAAACAGTGATGACACCAGTAAAATGATGGTGGATCTGATTATACTTGTTGCAAGTTTAGCACTGAGACCACAAATCAGGGAGTACGTCTTGATGTCATCCCAGAGATGACATCCACGAATCAGCTCAGCATGTTCTGGCCAGCTCAACACACCAGCTCGCCTTTCAAGTTGCTTCATAGAGGGATTAAATTTCTTCTTCTCTTATGTAGCAATAAAGGAGCAAAGAAGACTCCCTTTTAAGAGCTAGTTTCAGAAGATATGTCCTGTATCAAAGCAGCTGAGTTATCTTGATTGAGTTACCTTGGCCCAGAGCAATGATTTGAGGTGACAGTTTCTTGGAGGAGCTGTACCATGTTTTTCTGTCCTTTAGTTTCATGTATGCAAAATTTTCTGCTAAGAATAAACACCTTTCTATCTGGGATTCATGGGTCTCCTTTATAATCCTGTGAATATTTAGCAGCTCTAGTCTGCTTTTCCCTTAATGGTTGTCTGCCTGAGGACACTTAGAGGTGGAATATTCTAAATAATTGTGAATTCAAGGAAACAATCCCCTTCTCAAAAGATGTCTCAGGGGTAAAAATAATTACAGAAGTAAAAATGTGTGGGGAAAATGAAATATCTAGTCAAATAAATGAAACTTTATTTATTTATTTAACATCAAGAAATATCTTGCCTGTTAGCAAGTGGAAATGGCACACTGCTATGCCATAGGTCTATACCTAGGTGTGTTTAATTATTTTTTCTCTGCATGAGGACAAATACAGGCATTAGTAGATGTATAGGTCAATGTAAGGCACTTACAGGTAAATTTGCTTGCTGGCATATATCTGAAGAAAAAATCAAGTGCTGCAAATAGAAGGCATCAATGTAATTTATTTTTAAATGGTGATTTTAAATTTTTAAATTTTTAAAAGAAAGTTCACAGAATCACTAGGGTTGGAAAGGATCTCTGGAGATCATCTAGTCCTATCCCTGTCAAGGCAGAGTCACCTAGAGCTGCTGACACAGGAATGTGTCCAGGTTCTGAGTGTCTCTAGAGAGGGAGACTCCATGACCTTCCTGGGCAGCCTGTTCTGGTGCTCTGCTACCCTCAATATAAAGAAGTTCTTCCCATGTTGAGATGAAACTTGTGGTTTAGTTTATGGCCATTGCACCTTGTCCTGTTGCTGGGGACCACTGAAAAGAGTCTGGCACCATCCTCTTGGCACCTGCATTTAAGATATTTTTATGTATTGATGATATCCCCTCTCAGTCCTCTCTTCTCCAGACTAAACAAGAGCAGTTCCTGCAGTGTTTCCTCATAAGAGAAAAGCTCCAGATTTCTCATCATCTTCCTAGCTCTTCATTGGACCCTCTCCAGTCACATCTTTTCTTTCTTGTACTGAAGAGCCTAGAATTGGACAGAGCTTTCCAGATGTGCCTTCACTAGGGCTGAGTGGAGGGGTACCTCTACTCAGGCAGATTTTCACCTCCCTCAACCTGCTGATCACATTCTTCCCGATTCACCAGAGGATAACATTGGCCCTCCTGGCCACAAGGCAGTGCCGGCTCATGGTCAACTGATCATCCACCAAGACTGCCAGATCCTTCTCCACAGAGCTGCTCTCTTGGAGGTCAGCTCCCAATCTGTGCAGGTACTTAGGGTTATTCCTCCCAAGGCTCAGGATCCTACTTGCCCTTGTTGAACCACATTAAGTTTCTGTCCACCTAGTTTTCCAGCCTGTCAAGGTCCAGCTGAATGGCAGCACAGGTGTGTTGGCACTGCCCCAATATCATCACCAAACTTGCTGAGGGTAAATTCCATCCCTTTGTCCAGGTCATTTGAATAAGACTGGACCCGCTGTTGATCCCTGGGGAATGCCACAGACTACAGGCCTCCATCTGGATTCTACTGCGCTGATCACAGCCTTTGAGCTCTGCCATTCAGCCAGTTCTTGTTATAGCCTTAGTGTTCATAAAGAGACAATGCTATAATGAATACAGAGAAGAAATGCACATCTAGAAAATTGTCTGGAAAAGGATATCTCTGTATATGCATTCCAGTGAGGTTAGCTCAGTCTTGAGGTTTGAGAGTAATACTGGTATGATACCAGATTTTCTAGTAGTCTTATACCTACTCAGTACTTTATCATGATAGGCAAAACGCTGTAGCTGAAGGCAAAATTAGGTATTGAATATACAAACACAATAAAATTAAACATTTTATGCAAGAAGATAATCTTTGTAATGCCTTCATAATAAAAGTGTCTTCCTTGTAACTTCTCTAAACAAAACGGGATCTGAAAACTCTCATCTTGATTTTTGCTCTGATCTTTTATGTATATCATCTGCAGTAGTGAAGACTTGAAACATGTTTCCCAATCTTTCTACTCTCCCATTCAAAGGGAAAATCAGCATTGCATCAACATTTTATTCTACTTTTTCTCCAGATTTCTCTTTTTGTATCAGATCTTCAGAAGAAAAAATACCTCAAAACAACAAGTTGTCTAATCTGTGTTTCACATCTCAACTCCTATTACTGCATAGATGATTTTGTTTAGAGACAGCTTGGCAGTATGTGACACTCCATCATCGAAACCCAGCAAGCCTCAGTGATGTGTTTAGTGCCATCTTGGCATCTTCTATAGCAATTTGTCACGTCCTTCAAAAAAGCAGAACTCAGATTTTGAGAACTTGCACCTATTAAATGCAGAGCTCTGCAGAGGGGATGAGATTTTGTATTTTCGACCAAAAACCCCACTGTAGAAGAAGATTTTGAGAATAAGAAATGCAAGGAAAGCTGGCCAAAATAGCAAAGTTCCAAATTTGGTAATAGGAGCAATAACAAAACAATTAACTTCTATTTGTATTTACATAAATTAATTTCTTAATTTAATTATGCTATTATGCCCAGAAATTCGTATCAAGTCCAACAACATAAACCCAAACTCAGCTTAATAAAGACACAATAACACAGCAAGATCTCACAGTGTAATTACACTAAGGCCTTGATGAGTAGCCAAATGATCTTGCTGTCCTTTCCCTTGTCCTTGGCTGTTGTTTGTTGTTCTGCTTGAACTGAAGCATTTTTTTTTCTGCACTGTGAATGCTTACATTAATATTTCTTGGTGTCTCCCCTGTAGTGTGGGTAGGTTTTACCTAAAACAGAGCATAGTGTGTGACCTAAGCACTAGAAAATTCAGGCCTGAACTCTGCAGGAACTTAATGTGCATTGCCAGGAGACAGTTTCCTCTGCTGCTGTCATGGAAAGTTTATGGACACTCAAGGTCTAAGGTGGCACTTTGATATGCTGTTTTTGCAACATATGTTCAACCACCAACTGATTTTAAAAAATATATAAAGTTCAAGCAGGCTTTGAGCTCATAGTAAGCAAAAGGTCATTGACCTGTGCTTTGATGGCTATGGTTACTGTCTGTTTTTTTGTGGTAGCAGGCCCCTCTGGCAGTCACATGGTTGTTCAGACCTCTTTTCATCATTTGGGATTCAGGATACATATGGGCTAAGCTGCATTAGTAACCCTACTACTTTTTTTCTGTTGTCAGCCCTAATAAAAAACATTGAAGTAGTGTGTTGTTTGCATGTTTAACACATGGGACTCTTCAGAGGACAATATTGTCCTAAAGAAGAGCTGCACAGATAATACTATCTCTGGTGTGGTGCATTAGGAGCAGAGCTCTCTGCAGCTTTACATTTAGCTGTGGGACCATGGCAGGAAGGCCAACACTTAACAATACTTCCTCACTCAGATCTGCAATCCCTGAGACTGAAGTAGAACTATAGGCTCACACTTACATTGGGTTTTCATAGACTTATACGATAGTTCGGGTTGGAGGAGACCTTTAAAGATCATCTAGTACAACCCCCCTTTTGCATGCAGCCTCCTGCCTTTGTTTGTTTCTCTTGCCTCATTAGGCTGTTAGCTCTTGCAGGTGGAGGGAACCTTTGCTCAGTGTTTGTACAGCACGTCAGGATCCCAGTCCCACTGATTCCTTCAGGTGCTGCTAAAATAGTAATGAACAGATTCACTGCACGTGCTTTGCATGTGAGCCGTGGTCTTCAGTCTTGCTTGGCTAGGTAAGACATGGTGCTTTTCCTGCTCCCTGTGTAGATAAACACTTTCAGGTGGCCAGAGTAAATTAATTTCAGATGCAAGTAATATTCAAGGTTCTCCATTGGCTTGTATGTGCTTTTTGTTTTATTCATCTCTGACCTCTTCAATTTGGCTAAATAGAGATAATGAAGAAAGAAGTGAGAAAAGGTATACCTGAGCTGGTAAAACAGGCTTTCCTATGGCAAGCAGGCTCTTCTTATCTCGTAAACAGGACTTAAGGACTTGATTATCTGATATCCTGTATCTTGTGACACTGGTAAGACTAAAGCAAATACTTCCTATAAGCTGGCAATTTTTGCTATCCACTTTGCATTCAGGCAAATACTGATTCAAAGAGCCAAGCCAAAATCATCATAAATGAATATTCATAAGAGAAAATAATGAGAAAAATGACAAGATAAAGGGGAAAAATATATTCACCTACATGGTTCTTTCCTATCCTAGCTGAAAGACTAGCTTTTGCAATAATGTTATTTAATAATCCCAGACAATGTTTAGCATTTCTAACCCATGTTTAAGTAGCTGGTCTCCACATTTTTTAACCCACGATGCAAAAGGACTGCATAAAGTCAGCACTTTGTGTAGCATAAATGCGCTCTTCTATTGAAATCATGTTATCAGAAGTGTTGTTTCCATAGAAGCAAAGAATCATTTATGTTGGAAAGATCTTTAAGATCATCAAATCCAACTGTAATTTTGCTGGTAACTGATAAAAGATTTTTTACCTTCTTCAAGACTGTAGACGGACACCTTCAAAAAGCCTGAAAAAGCCTAAAAATTAGTTATATAAAAAGCTTATGGTAAAAAGACAGCCAACAATTTCATAGTTTGCCTTGTTTTTCTTTTCTGGCAAGAAAAAAGGGCGTGGGAAAACTCTCCTGAGCTGAAATTGCAGCTGTGTCACAGAAATGACACGAGCACAGGAAATAGTTGCCTTATAGCTGCTCGCTGAAATCCCAGATGACTTCAGTGATGTTCACTCCAGCTCATGTGTGTACATGAGGAGCAGCAGAGTAATGTTCCCAAAACCAGTGCTCCTTGAGCCAGCAAAGGATTTCTCTGCCCCATTCAGGCTTTCTGTGATGAGGGTAATTGGAGAATTGTATGGTTTTACAGGGGATCCTATACCACTGCTTTACTCACTCCACAGAAATGTATCTAACATGAGGGACACTTCTATTGTTTTTGTCAAAGAGAAATATGAAATACTTATGTCCCTTTCCAGTTAATTCGGTAATTATGTAGTTTTGTATCAAAAGAGCTTCAAGTGATTAAGCTGTTGAAAGAGGTAACTTCGATTATAGGAAGCCTCCAGGGACAATATTACAGCCACAGTACTATAAATAATTGCCATCATAATAACACAGAGGCATGCTACTTCTTAGTTGTCCTGATGACTGCATAACTTGACAAGAAGAATACCATTGCTGACAGATGAGAAAACACTTGATATTTTACTAGGGCAAATTTAAATTACTCTTTCAGAAAAGGTTTTGTAAACAAAGCAGTTCTTTTCTCAGGTGTGACAAGTTTCTGTGGTTCCTGCTAGGAAAATAAATTACTTGGGAATCAAGATGTACAAAGTCACACAAAACAAAGAAACAAAAGCATTTTAAACAAAAAATTGCAGGTGATCCATGTGCCAAAAACTCCTGTCAGAGCTGGTAACAGCAAACAAGTCAATGATGTGCGGGTTTCAAAACTTTAAAGTTAATTGTTAAAGGAAAATAAGCTCATAAAAGGCTGTAATAAAATAGGACTAATATCTGTAAAGATCAGAAGATATGCATATCTTCATCTATTTTGCTTTTCTTTGTAATTTAAGTTTCTAAGTTAGCTTATTTCTATAAAATTATTATCTAAAATCAAATGCTGTGCTTTTTTTTCTGTTATCCCTTCTATTTTTGTATTTTACTGCTGTTGCATTTAAATCCAAATGTCTCAATTTAAACATTTTGCAAATATGTGGCATAAAATAACCCAGGAATCCTACTGGACAGCTTTATGAGGGACTTTGGATAAATGTAAAGCAGGCATCGCTAGTATCTATTTTGCAAAAGACTTTGATGAAATTTTTGTTTAAGAGTTGTGTAAGTATCAAGCTAACAATTGACATTTTTGTATTTTGTCCTTTCATTTCTAAATTTTGTAGGTTTTGGTGCTTTTTTTTTCACAGCTTCAATTTCTGTTTTGTAGTATGAATTCATCCTCCTGTCAGCATCCTATCATAGAATCACTGGATTGGAAGAGACCTTTAAGATCATTGAGTCCAATCCACACCCTAACACCTCAACTAAACCATGGCACCAAGTGCCACATCCAGTCTTTTTTTTTAAACACATACAGGGATGGTGATTCCACCACCTCCCTGGGCAGACAATTCCAGTGCTTTATCACTCTTTCAGTAAAAAACGTTTTCCTAACATCCAACCTATATTTCCCTTGGTGCAGCTTAAGACTGTGTCCTACAGAGAGAAGGAGGAACTGAATGAAGAGTGGAGAAAACTGCAGGGTTCTCCTATCACTCTGAAATTCAGTTACTCCTGACTCTTTTTCTATAGTGATATATAGGAATTCTAATTAAAATTTCTTTCACTGCTTGACAGCAAAATAATAAACATCTTTTAAGTTCTTTCCTGGTTCTAAACTCTTTTTCACATAATTACTTTTTATTTCAAGGTGCCCTAGATTTACAGATGAGAAAGATGACAGAGTAACAAATGGTGTCTTGTCAGACACCTCTCTTAGTGTCCATAAAGGTACTTCACAAACAGCTTTATCTTTGCTTTTTTCTTTCAAAAAATCATCTTAATGGACCTGGTTGTCTGATAGAAGGGAGACAGCTAATGATGTGTGGACAGAAAGGAAAATGTAGGTGATATAGTAGGAAATGGAGAAGATGGCAGATCACTCACTTCTTCAAACATACACACAGAAATGCTGCACTTCATAAACACTACATAATTATGGAGAGACAGTTTAACACAAAAATAAACCCTTTAACCTTGCTAGCTGCAGCAAATGATGGGTGTTTGGTTGGGAATGGATTAAAGAGGTGTGTAAACATATTTTTTTCATTCAGGCGCTGGTGTTTTTCCCTTGACAACCCATTAGGATAATGTAGGAGGCGCACATGGAATGAGGACACCCTTTGCATTCATCTTCAGAGCTGGGCAGAGAGAAGCTCTGTGCCACCCTCCTTCCCGCGCCTCCATGATTTCTGCAGAGTGCGAGTACAACCTGGTTTGTGGCTCCTCCAGGAAAACCTTGTCCGTGCATGCTCAGAGCACCACATCACTACACACAAGATCAAATGCTGGCTGTGGCTGAGGCCTTGCTCCTGGTCCAGTGACTCCACTGGAAATAAAAGATGTGAAGAGGAAAAAAGCCCTATGCTGGCAGGAGTCGGGAAAGCTGCTGTTGGCTGTCCATTAATGCCGAGGGTAATTGGTTCTGCTGAGCTTGCAGAACAGCTTGTGCAGCAGAGAATGTCACACATACAATTTTTCAGGACCCAGTTCAAGTCAGGACTGATTCTCCCTCTCCTATTTTTTTAAAACAGAATGACACAGTTAATTTCAATGTGCAGACTCAGGCTTACTGCTGGGTTTGGTAACCCAGCTCATTCAGATATTCCCTTCACCTGAACATATGCTTACAGCTGTGGCATGCAGAGGGAAGAAGAACAGCCTTTTCCCACCATGCATGATGCCAGAGGCAGATTGCACACTGGACAGCACAATTCAGATCCCTCACACGAAACATTGTGAGTCGGGCTAAGGCCAGATCCATAGCCCTCACCTAGTGGCTTATAAAATAATAAATTAGTAATAAACCCGAACAGATCCCTTGATGTCCTTGATACTTGGCCTGCTTCCACTGCACCCCAAGCAGGCTCATATTCTTTCTTGCTCCAAGCATGTGGCAGTGTGGTGGGGACTTGATCCCTTTGCTCTACGGAAGCCTCCTTCTCAAGTTCCAGCCTCCTCCCATGTCTTCCTGGGATTCACTCTACACATATTAGGTAAAAAGAACCACAAGAAAGCTGAAGAGGGACTCTTAACAAAAGCATGTAGTCATAGAGCAAGGAAGAATAGCCCCAAACTGAAAGATGGTAGGTTTAGATTAGATATTAGGAAAAAGTTCTTTACTGTGAGAGTAGTGAGGCATTGGAACAGGTTGCCCAGAGAAGTTGTGGATGTCTCAATCCTGAAAGCTTTAGGCAACCTGGTCTAGTGGAAGATGTCACTGACCATGGCAGGGGGGTTGGAATGAGATCTTAAGGTCCCTTCCAACCCAATCCATTCTGTGATTCATGATTCAGGTGGCCAGCAGCCACCAGAGCTGCTCCTCAGCTGGCAAGAGTGGGGAGTCAGCAAATGGCCCAGCCCTGTAGCAAAGGGCACCTGGAAAGCAAGGCTGAGAGTGTTCAGGATCTGAGGTTACATTTTGGGAATGTGGGAAAGGAATGTCAGAAGGGCCAGGGCAGTCTAGAGAAGAGGCCACCACTGCCTCCCATGCTGGCACTGGCACCAGCAGCATCAGGTCCCTCCCTGCAGCCCCTAGCTGCATGGCTCCTCTTCCTCCCTTTCCTGAGGCAGGACCCTCACAGCCCAAGCTTCTGTCTTTCAGCTGCCATCATCTCCCTCCTGCCACAAAGATCCCTTGATCAGGCCATGCCCAGGTGTGACATGCTGCCCCGGTAGGGAGTTGTCTGGTCAGATACAGTCCAGCCCAAAGGGTGTCTGCAAGGGTCATGCAATGCATGTGCAACACTCAACAGGTCTTACAAAGGTCTTACAAAGGTCTACTTTGAGACAGGAGTGATGAAATTAGTAATGACTGGTCAGCCTTTACTAAGTAATGGTGTAACTGAATTAAATTCGCTGCAATTGGATCATCAGTTTTGACTATTTCTTTCTGCCAAAGGAGTAATCTAGACACAGGCCACAGTCACAGAGAGAGGACAGCCAGATTAAATGTTCTGGTTGGAATCAAAATGCAAGAATTTGGACATGGATTGAAAAGTATGGTCAGACACAGTTTATACCCTCAGCTGCTGTGAGCAGGCCTAGCTTTAATGAAGCTGGGACAGACATTTCCATCCATGTATAGTGATAAATCCAGAAAATCTAATGGCTGCCTGATGAACATAAAATAATAAAGCAATCTCTGCACTTGCTTAGGTTAGAAATACAGTATTATTTTATACTGCTTTTCCTAATTCCATATGGAAACTGAAAGGAATGTTGAATGGCCGTTAATATGGTCATAACTATATGCCTGTACAGTGGCCTCTACCTGAGGGCTTTTACTCCCACAGTAATTCCAGTTAAAAAGAAATTCCATCTCTAATCTAAATAGTCAGACCAGTAAAATATTTAAAGCACAAAGCGGGCCTGGGTGGGTGTGCCTCTCCCTGTAGTCAGTGCCGGTAAGATAGGAAGGGTTGGTGCTATTTTAAACACAACCATTGCACTTTTCCTGCAACACCCCGGTGTGTACATCTAGCATGGTGTGCACTTAGCTCCAAAATGGTCAGTGAGGAAGCTGCCAAATTTTGTGTGTGTTTGAACTTTCATAACCCCCTCATCTGATGTGCTACAATCTCTGCAACAGCAAAAGATTTCTTTCTTCCTGTGCCCTAAATAAATAAATTCTCATTGCTTTTTCTAGAGTAAAAAAATGAAAAAAACACTTTTTTACTTTTCAATTTTTCTGGCTGATCCAGTGGACATCAGTAACTCACTAGATCAATTTTAATCCTTTTTTAATTATTTCTCATTATTTCTCCTTAGTTCTCTCACACTGTCCTCCAGTACTTATTTTCACACAGATTTGTCAATCTCCCACTTCAGAGCTTAGTCTTGTTTCAGATCCTCCCTTAGTTTTGTGCTTTTTCAGACATGTCCATTCCTGGGGACCAGCATGGAGATTTTTGTCTCCTACTTGTCCCTCACTCTGGGGAAAGACATGTGACAAAATACAGGAGTCATGATTTTTGTATGCTTTCATCCTCTGGGATTGCTTAATCTGTTTTCTCCCCCCAGCACCCACTTTTCCCTTTTTCACACTGTTTTTGTGGAATGAGCCTGACTGCTTCTGCAGGAGAAGCCAGATTGGCACTCACTCCTCTGACACCCCTCTGGGAAGCCAGGCTTCTACAAACGCTTCCTGACTCAGGTGCCACATGACTTAAGCCCATGCTTCTTGACAGCAGCAATAAGGAATAGTTACATTATCCTTTCCATCCAGGTATCTTCATCTGCTGTCCATACACAAACAAAGCTTTAGAGCACTTTGTGGCATATTAGTATATACAAAGTGCCCAAGACTATGCAGTGAATAACTAGGAAGAAAAGGTGAACAATTGACATCACTAGTTACACATTTTTCCCCTCTTCTGGACTCCTTCTTCTGTGACCATGTACAAGTCACAATATTTTTGTTTCCACTCAGTTTCCACTTGAAAAATGAAGTAATAATGCCTGCTTTCTAGGAATGCTGTGAGGATAATGCTTTGGGGTCATCACTCAAAAAAGTCACAACAAGTGACAACAAGAGTCCAGACCTCTGTCCTCAACTGTTTTAGTTCACAGCATGAAGGACCTCCTGTAGAGGGTTTGCTAACCTCAGCTCTGGTGACACACTTGCACTACCCTCATCTCACAAGCAGAAAAAATAGTTTTGTTTGTGAGTGTCTATCCAAAGCTTGTATGTTCTAACATCTCCCATGCACAATATATGTTGTGCCATTACTTAATGATGAATTTTTCAGTCTATATTTGTGCAGGGGAACAAGTGCCCTGCCACAGAGAAATGGTGAGCAATTACCAGTTCCAATTTGTGGTAGGAATTTTATTTGAATGAGGATTTAATCCATGGTTTATATATCTGACTTCAGAAGAATAGCTATTATGTCTTGTCCTGAGGTGGCTAATGAGCCTTTTCTCCACTGATGGGTCTATGTAGATCTTGTCATCAAGAACTGTAGTAATATTTTGGTACCAATAGGGAAATAACTCCTAGTGCTTAGCAGTATTTCTGAAGTGAAATCAAAAGCAGAAAGCTGTTCTATTTTATTCCTCTTCTCCTTTTGGGAGGGAAGTCACAGCAGCTCACTGTGGCTTAGTCAGTAAATCCCCAGCTGGGATTTGAAACTCATGACATCAGAGAACAAAGCATCTTTGCTGTGCTAATGTAGGCAGCAGTGATGTGTCATTGGCTACCACGCACATGTTAGTGTATCATGAGGGTTCAGTTCTGTTTTATCCACAAGAAGCAACCTTATACTTTGGTACTATGTAAACACTGTGTCTATTCACAGTCTCTCTCCTTGGGTAATGGTTCTCACATACAAAGTAGCAACATGCAAAAATCATTCTGCTGATGAATGAATTACTTTGATCAGAGCATTTTGTTAGTGTTCTTTAGTTTTGTTAGTGTTCTTTATTTTTAGGTAGATAAAAGAAGCTTCTTTTGTACAAGAGAAACAGGACAAGGGAGAAAAAACATGATTTGTATAAAGTGTCAACAATAACTCATCCAAGTGTTGGGGTTCCTGGAAAGCAGAAGGTAAAGAGAAGCATCCAGAATACTCTTCTATGCTATAACTGTTTTTGAATGCCAAAAAATAGAGCAGGCAAACAGAAAGCTTAGCTCTATCTTCCTTTCTTAAAGAGCTGCTACAAACTCAAAAATAACAGCCTTTAGTTAACAGTATCAAGAAGTCCAGCTATTGCTTGGTGCCTCCACACGCTAAATACTACAATGTGGTTTCTATGGAATTCTATGTGCGACTACCTGGCTCCAGCTATTCCATGGGACCTGTGTGTTTGCACAGACCTGTCCTGTGCAGCTTCCTGTGACAAGGTGAGGTCTCATCCTCTCTGGCAGTGGGGGGAAACATCTGTGCACTGTTCCCAGGCGGTGACGGATACTGCACAGGAAAGTCCCAGTGCACTGCAGAGCGCGTGCATCCACCAGATCTGCTGAGTTCCACATGTGTAGAAAATGCCATACTGTGCTGTGGCTTCACCTGGGCATGGACAACCTGCCTGGAGGTCACCTGCCAGGCTCTCCTGGCACAGCCACCCTCAGACACCTGTGACCAGTTTCCACCTTACCCCAGCAGTGTGGGGGTAGTGCCATGTCTTGGGCTCAGCCATGGATGGGGAAAGCCACACGTGCTGGGCCCCAGGTGACCAACTGCTGCTTGCAGGTATTTCTGCTCTCTGTGGAAATGTGCTTACAAGTTTTTTGAAGGTGAATATGTTGGTGTGTTTTCATAGTCTAGCATACATATGGTTTATATTTCCTGTGCTATTTCTTCACGTGAGTTATCTCATTTCTACTCCCCTTCCCTCTTTCTCTCTATTGCCTTTGATAATTCAAAACAGACTATAGTTTAAAAGTGAATTATGCCCTTCTAAAAATCTTCTTACATTTTTATTACAACTTGGAGTATTCCTGTTTTTACTCCAGCTCTCCAGGAATGTAATTAACTACTTCAGGAATTTTTTAAAGTTGTGTCATTGTCATTATTCCAAGACTCTTCACCTCTACAACAGCAATTTTGAGCATAAAGATGTAAGTAACTGGCAAGATTTTTTAAAACTAGGTATTGGATAATGACAGGAAGGAATCATCCTCATCAAAGGTATAAATGAGACCTAGGAAGAGAAGATAAACATACAAAAAATATTGGAATATTATGTATTAACCCATTTGGGAAATAGAAACACAGATGCTGCTCCCTCACAGCACAGGTGAGGAAGTCAATCTGTTCATTCATTTCAGAAACATTATTACAGCACATAATGACATATGAAGACAAACTGTAATTTAAGTTCATCTTCTGTGCATTCCAAATTATTGCCATTACAGCCTCTTTCCTTGAATACTTTATACATCTCACTGAAATTTTTCATTTTCTTTCACAATTCTAAATAATTATTTGACAATGCTTTTGTACTAAAGTATTTGAATATGTACATTCACAGTTTCCATTATGAATCAATGCCAGACATTGCTATATGAAACCCTAGGACTGTGTTTATAATTTCAATGCTCTGAGCCATTACTGTAGATGTTGTAGAGAAACTTGTATTAAGTCCCATTGTGGGCAACTGAGGACTGGACTGTTTCTGGAAAATAGCAACAAGTAAACTTTAAGAATGCAGACACTCAGTATTGACAAAGACTACCACACTTAGCAGAAAGATTGGGCAGTGTGCTCTGGCATTACATGCTAGACATGAAAAATCATCTTTGGGAAAGAAAAGCCTTTTCTAGCTGAATTTTTGTGAAAAATCTGGAAAAGGGACTTTAATTAAAAGCTGTATGTAGTAGAAGTACAATCCTACTGACACTTAATATCAGTGACAGTCATCAGAGGGCTTTGTACAGATGCCATATGTCAATCTCTGCAGCCTTTTGTGCTTAAGTTTCTACCTGTTGTTTTGAATCTGTGCTAACATGACAAAGCAATGGTTTACAATCAAAACACTTTATTTTATTTTAAATAACCTCAATTAGTACAAAAATCTATTCACAGAAGCTAAAAAGCTTATAATTTTGTGCTCTATGTGCACTACACAGCTTTCACATTTAACAGTAACTCAGGATTTTCAAAGTGACACAATTATCAGAGAGGGGTTTTGTGGTATCTTGCCTAATGATAGCATGATAATCCATTCAAGAGCTAGAAATGGCCCCAAAGAAACTATTACAGTGAAATAATGTACTGGAAAAGACATAATCAGAACCCATAGAACTGGGAAGAAGCCTTTAAACAGAAGTGTTTTAACAGTGATTGTTCCCAGCAGAACTATGAAGCCTGTCTGGCTATACTGTATTGAAGAGGAGTCTGAGAGGCACAAATATTCATGAACTTGGCTGGCAACTGAGCAGCAGATTTCTGAGCTCCTGAGGGAACTTGAGAAGCACAAACTGCAAAAAATCACCCAGACAGAAATTAAAGGATGAGTTACAAGCACTAATCGCCTATGGGTTGAAAGGAGTCTGTCTATCCAAGTAAATGCCCTCACCCCCTAACCCAGACACAGTGGGGTGCCCTGCTGTGGTTTAGACTTGCTTACTTCAGCAAGCAGTAGGGACAATCAATACCATGTTCATTTGGGAAAAAATTAAAAAAGCACATATCAGGAAAAAACATTTTTCATAACTAAATGCAGTTTTTATCTGACTTGGTCTCCATCAGTTGTTGCATGTTAAAGCACTGAGTTGTCCTAAATTTTGAGCAAGCCACAGACTGAGTAGCACAATTGTTTTATTAGCAGTGACAGCAGAGATGATGTCAAGAGACCACAATCAGCACTGAACTTCCTGAGAAGCCAACATCAAGCAGAGATCCTACTGTAGGTATGGCAATAAACTGTTTCCATTTGGCATTACTATGCAGCACTGGGTAGGAGCAAATCGGCCTTCCTGAAATCCACAATTTTTCTCTAGTTCTGCTTAGTAAACTACACATGCCTAGAGAAATTCTCAGTCAATTAGTCAATGCTTCTAAAAGCTGCAGACTGAACTATATGGTACCAAATTTGCAAAGAGATAAATTTGCTGTGTCCAATTAATGCCAGCAGCAACAAATAACAGGCAGTGGTTTTTAAGAAGTTGCTTAATGTTGCCCAGGATCAACTTTGGCTGAATGAAAGGGATTGGGAGAATTCTGAGAAATCTGACAAGCTGCTCAAAATGAATATTTTTCTGCAGGAATTCTGAATTCTGAAGGGTAGTAGAATTTTGTTCAGCAGGTCTCAAAATGAACCAATGCAATGATATCTTGATGGTTTCTTAGGATGAAATATTTCTGTCCACAGGGTTTCCGCTAGGTAGATGTAAAAGAGGAAGAGATTTATGTGTGTAAGGAAATAAATATTTTATAAGGGAACAATCTCTAGTAACTACCATGGCCTCATTTCTCACTGTCTCCAGAGGGCAATGACACACAGGAATTCCTAGAAAAGCAAGTTGGAAAAAATATGTCAGATTTGAATGTGATTTACATCCTCCACAGAACTCAGTGCAGATTAGTAATTTGCTTGAAAGCCTTAAAAAATTGTTGAGATAAGAAGCACATTAGGCAGTGTCGATACAGAGCAAATGAAAGCTCTGAAAAGCCAAGTTCAGGTTAGTACCAAGTGCTGAACCCCTCCACAACCACGAGAGGCAGGAGTGAGTTTTCCAAGCTAAAAAAAACCCAAACCCAAACCAAAAACCAATAACAACAACAAAAAAAAACGAAACCAAACATGCTTATATACATAAAAGAGCACAGGAATTTTCCATGGGGGTGGGGAGCAACAATAGAGAAGTGATGACCTTGGGATGGCGCCTGGAGCCTGAACAGCTTGGCTATTGTATGGAAACAGCTGACTTTTGCACAGGAAGCAATCATTGCTGATTAGGGACTCCAAACCCCTATCTCTTTTTTTTTTTTTTTTTTTTTTTTTTTTTTTGGTGTTTTTTTTTTTTTTTTTTTTTTTTTTGGTTTTTTTTTTTGGTTTTTTTTTTTGTTTTTTTTTTGTACACAGGCAAAGCTCCTGAGGGCTGCTCAGAGACTCACCAAACCCCCCCTGGCCTGCTACAACCGGGTGCGTGCGTCACGGGCGGCAGGGAGGCAGCAGCCAGGGACCCTGAGGGGCCCTGCTGTCCTGCTGTTCCTGAGCTCTGGCTGCCAGGGAACACAGCATTCAAGGGCACAGGGTCAACCTAGAAGGCACTTTTGGGGACACGGTTACTGATATTCTGCAGTGGACCTGAGATGTGTCCTTCTGTTTCTTGTTGATTCTGTAGGCTTGTTCCCAGGTATCCCTGTTTAAAGAAGACATTTTCATTATTAGTGCTTTAATGTGTATTCCCTCTGCAGCCTTTTTTGTAACAGGGTTTATCAGTGAGTTAAATGCTAAATTAATGCTAGATGCAACGTTGTCAATTTGCGGATGAGCTCCTTAAAAGTGCACTGTGTTGAAAAGCTTCAGCCTTTACTGGCTCTGGAATAGGCATGCAGAGAACAAAATGAAGCACAAAAACAGCCTCCTGGAGAGCTGAAGAAAAATTGTACGTTTAACTGAACACCATGAGTTTTGTTAAACTGATGTATGCTGAATGCACAGAGGAAAAGAGATAACCACAAACACTGCAGCCAGCTAGGAGGAGGTCAGTAGGGAGGTGCTTGCAATTCTTATTGACTCAGCTAGGAAAGCCAGTTCCAAAGATATGGGGAGCACTGAGTGGGGATGTAGGTGGAAGGACAGAAAGGGGGAGGACACTGAAAAGCCTATTAAAGTTCTTCCCCTCATCTTCTTCCAGTGCAGCAACCAGGGACGAAAAGACAGAGGGGACAGAAAAGCAGCAGAGCTTAATTAATTCACTGGAACAGCCACAGAGGAAAGCAAGCCTTGCTCTGTAAGCTGCCTCAGTCTCTACCTCTTCCCAGGAGCTCATCCTGTTGTCACTGTGCTACACACCCCCCCATATCCCCTCCCCAGGTGTTTCAGCTCACACCCCATGAGGAACACAAGTATCATGAAGAATTTAAGCAACTCCAGACTTAACCACCAGCAGAGCTAGTTTTCAGTTTTTAATGATGGATTTGTGTGTCTGTGGAGGCAGTTAGGAACTTAAGCTGCTTTAGACCTACAATATTTAGACTGTAGTTATATTGACATACTTTATTTAATGACACCCACATTTGGTATTATGGTGCTTATTCACTGCCTGCCCAGTCCCGGGCAACCAAGAGATGCTGTGACTATTCTGTCCCACTGCATTGCTTTACAGATCTCCTGCTAGCTGGTAGTTTCAGATGTTTTGGCACATTGCTAAAGATGCAACACTGTGAAAAAGCAGTTGAGATCCATGTTGATGAAATACGTTACTTAGTCAATGAATTTTACATGAAGTGATTCAGACATGCTTTCAGCTAAAGGAAAGGAGAGGCCAAGGCATGATAGCCCATGTGTGATAGGATGATTTTAAGGTATCATTTAGCTAAATCTGTAGGAAGCACCAGTGGAACCAGAGATCACAATATCATGTTTACTCTTTTACTACTCTGACATTCTAGACTTTTGGTTAATAAACTGGTCTCATTTGTCATCATTGTATGGTTTAATTGCCACCATGCTTGAATATCACATTCAGTGAAAGCAAGTAGAAGCAGCTGTTAATCTGGCAAGTTTGTGGGAGGACAGCTAAAGCTGGAAATGCATAAAGAACAATGCTAAGACTGATATAAGATGCTATATTCCTCCATCACCTTTTAAATCTTTGCTAGGAAATCTCACTTTGCTCTGCTGACCTTCAGGTCAGTGTTTCAGGTACACTCCTAAGTGTCAGTGCAAGTCTTTTAGGTAGTCACTTCTAGAAGAATGGATTTGGGATTCAGACAGGTGTCTTTTCAGAGATGCAATGAGCAATGAGTCAATTAATCAAAAGAATTATTATATTAAGTATGTCTGAGATCTTCACCCTTCCAACACAGAGCACTTTTTTTCAACACAGAGCATCCAGGAGACCCCAGAAAATGGTTAGGCATATTTGGGAGTGACACGGCTGCTTTCTAAACAGCGCTAATCTTGAAGATACATTTTACTTCAAATACACAGTCACATTGAGACAGTCTTTACCATATGGTATCCTTTACCAGTCTGCTCCCTTGATTTCTGAAGTGTGGGAGCAATATACTTCAATTTCAAGGCTGGAATTTATTTCACCTAGTTTTAATTGTCTATATTTATGGGAATAGCCTCAGCCTAAGCCTGAGCCTGAGCCTAAGAGGAACCCTCTTCAGCCAACTCAGACCAAGAAGAAAATTTATTTTCCCCTTTTCTCATTTTCTTTCTTGTTGTTTTCATTTGTGTGGTTTTCCTTTCACTCTGCCTTTGCCTTAAGTTCTGATCCAGTGACTCTTCTCCAGCAGTACTGTGGGGCTGGCAGGCTGCCCTCCTGCCTCCTTGCCCTGCCTGGTGTGTCCCTGCCCCGGCTTGGCCTCACCCCATGGCTCTGAGCCCACCCTGGGAGCCTCATGATGTCTAGATTGAGACAGACAAAGGATCAACAGTAAAAAGAGATGTCCTTCTCCCTTTCAGACTGGATGGCATGTGGTCATTAGAGGCAGATGGAAGTAAGGTGGCTTTTTCTGAGTACTGAATAATCGGCACAGAAGGGATCTGCCAGTAGTATTTCTAGACATGAAAATTTAAAAATAGATTTTGCAACCAAAGTGGACTGTGAGAGGCTGATTCTACTTTTTTTTTTGTAATAATTTCCTCCTCCCACACAACATACCATCCATCCCTACATACCCTCAATGACTTTTTGGTTAGATGTTTTCCTCTCTTTATGAGCCTTTCAAGATGACTAAGTAGTGGAGCTATCTCCAGCTTCCAAAACCTGCAGTTCATGATCCATGCCCTGGGCTCAGGCCTAAGACTCAGTAACAGATTTGTGAGAGAGCAAATATTTCTATTTCCTTCTTACCAGCTTCATCCCCCTGTCATTTGAGACTTCCTGAAATACTTCTGGTAGGGAGATGCCGATTAAGTACAGCACATTTCTATATCTTTCCACTCAACCTTATAACAGAAAAGGGGACTTATTCCACAGGATTTTATGAGAACATTTATTCCTCAGAAATAGCTACATTTTGTCCTTATGCTCCCATGTTCACTTATGCACTTGTCCACATGGCAGACTCACAGGGTACTCATTTGCACTTGCAGCCAGCTTAGGCTTAATTACAAGACTCCACGAACAGCCAGAAATCCTGCAAAGCCACAGTGTGGAGACTGGTCAGTAGCCATATGGCAAGAAAAGTACTGTTGGGTTGAGTTGCTTTCACAGTGTCTTAGCTGACGGCTGAAGTGACCCTCTCTTAGTGGCAGTGTCCTTCTCAACTGCATTTCTTGTACCACCCAATCTGCCAACCACAGTGGAATGCCACTGGGTGTTCTAGCCCTTGCAGTTCACTCCCAGTTACAGTATTGCTCTTCAGGGCTGTTTAGTGTCATAAGTGTAGGTGGCCTTTCCTTTCCTTTCCCTTTCCTTTCCCTTTCCTTTCCCTTTCCTTTCCCTTTCCTTTCCCTTTCCTTTCCCTTTCCTTTCCCTTTCCTTTCCCTTTCCTTTCCCTTTCCTTTCCCTTTCCTTTCCCTTTCCTTTCCCTGAACAACAGAGCACTTTGCATCACCACAGCCAGATATGAAATGCTTTTAAACCCTTCTATAATGAGAGCGCTATTATTCTGGAGAGGGAAGGAGAGAGAGGAGGTAATTCCACATGTCATCAGATTCCACCAGAGGCTCCTGAGGATACTGTTACTAATGTCTACGGCTTTCCGCAGCCCAGAATAATGCCCACCCTCCAGTACAATTTGTGCCTGCTTTAAGGTGCTACCATCCGTCCCTCTGGAACAAACACAGGAAATGCATCAGGAGGCCTCGGCTGCAGATGGAAAGCACATCACCAAACGGCGCTTACACTGCGAGATCCCCTAGATGAAAGTCTATTTCAATGAGCATTGTGTTTCAAGGTCCACTTCCTCCAAATCTGGAAAGCTTAAGAAGGAACATCCCACTTGTGTCTGCCGACACAAAGGGCTGCTGTGGCTTGGGAGATGTTATCGGCCTTCCCGTGCCACGGCAGCAGCCTTCCAGCGGCGTCTCCCAAGAATTACTCATTGTTCCTGGGGAGGCTTGACTCCTCTGGGTGGGATCTCATGGCATCCAGTTCAGATGGAAGTAGGTGTTGCTGGGAGGCCAGCCAGACTCATGACAAAGATCTCTGGCTATGGGTAGTTACACTGGGGGACCAAGCTAACAAAGTCCATAGCGATCACAAAAGTGGGTACTGATTCATGAATTGCATCCCTTTTTGTTGGTTATAGTTAGTAAGTACCACTTAGAGCAATCAGATGTGAGCCTTGGCTCCTGGGCTGAGCTTTAGAAACTGATATGTCTTTGTCCTTTTTTTTTTTTTTTTTCATGTACTCAGGCACTATTGATTTCTACATACTCTTCCAATAGTTGTCAACTTGGAGCTCAGTTATGTCACGACCACCTTAAGTGGGGAAATAAGGAGTGATCCATGCTTTTAAAGATCATCACTTGAAATCCAGGGCTTCTGTGGGACACACATGACCCTTGAAAGGCTCTAATTGGGTTCAGTTTGCAGAAGCCTCTTGCAAGGTAGATGCATGCTCACATTATCTTAATGTCTTGTCTCTAAAATTAGAGTGAAGGTATAAAAAGCAACTTCCCTGGAAGACTTCCTAGAACTGGTGCTTCTGGTGCCAACTGAAGATACTGGGAACAACCACTTTTCTCACAATGATTTTGCTTTGTCTTCCAGACTGCACCTTGAAACACAAAAGAGGAAAAGGAAAAATGACCTGAACATTTCTGGAATTTAGCAAATTTTTGATTTGCAGTCTGGCAGGCTCACATTTGAATTGAGGAATTTACTCTTTTTATTTTCTCATCTCTCTCCTGTCATCCCAGTAAATCCATCTCTGGTTTCTCTTCCTTATCTCTTTTAAATTTTTTGGAGGTCAGTAGAAGATAAACTGCAAAGCAAAAACATCTGTTGGCAGTGATTTCTTACATATAAATGAAAAAGATTGAAAACATATGTTTTGGAGAGGTGCAGGAGAGGCAGCAGAGAGGAAGAGATACAGCCTTCCCAGAAAGAAAACTTTTAGTCTGCCTTGCAAGCAATGGAAATTCCAATTTTAGAAATTGTGCTACAGGCTAATAACGTACAACATTGTTGGCTATGGCACATGGAAAAAAAGAAAAAAAAAAAAAGGCTTTTGTAATTCTGTCTCTCTTGCCAGAGGAATGACACGAAGCCAGTCAAGCACATCAGGGGGAAATGTTAATTTTCCACAGATACAGTCTAAGAACATTCACCTAATACTGGTCATACATATCTATGCCTTTTACCCATGCCATAGAGGTGTATCATGTTGTTTGGTAAAATGCAAACTTTTGAGTTTTCCATCAATGGCAAACCTGCAAGCTCCAGTTAGTTAGCATCCCAGCAATCAGCATGTAGGGAGCCTGGTGGACTAAGGACAGAAGTTCATTGCATAGTTTTCCTAAAATAACATTGTTATTTTGTGTAGCATATGCTACAACTCCATGGCAACGGAGCTAGGGAAAATGGTGACTGAATGGTGACAATGATTTTGAATTACCTTCTGATAACCTCACTCACCCCATTTCTGGACCAAGTGTCATGCTAGTCAGCTGCTGATGGCATATTGCCACCACTCTCCTCCTGACTGAAGCTGAGAGAGGTTTTGAAAGACCTGCTGACAAATAAGGCCAAATGTACGCCTGGAATAACTTTTCAGTTTAGTAGTTACCCAGGAGTGTATTTGGCGTGTGGCTGTGTTTAAACCACTTTCTCAAGGATGCAGTGCTGTTTCTCTGGAGGCAGGAGACAGCCCATGAGCACAGTAATCAGTGCAGGTACAACCTCTGTGGCTCCTGGAATACACTATACAGCTCATGGAGAGAAAGAATGACAACTCTCAACAGCTGACATGATGGCAGAAGGATGAACAGAAAAGAAATCATTGCATATGCATAGAACTGTGAAATTCAAGGTATCCCTGCATGAAATCCCCAGTTCATTTACAGGCTGAGCTGAAAATATTTGTCACAGTTTAACAAAAGAGAAAAGAATAAATCCATAACTGTTTTTCACTGTTTTTCCATGTTATAGATCAATTTGTGGTGGGTAATTCCTAATGCATGTCAGAGCAGCCTGTAGAATGTCAATGAGCACTACTTCCTTGGGCCATGATGGGTCAATTCAGGAGTTAAGGTTCTACAGGGCTTGAGGCAAGTCTGTGTGTACTCAGTAGTAGCTGGATACACCTTGAGATAGACATAAAAGTCCAACAACATACTTTGCTCAGCTGTGCAACTATAGCATCTCCAAAGATGGAGACTCCCATTTTACAAGGAGACATATGGAAAAGACAAGAAGTATTTAGTACAAGTTGCTTCTGGGGAGATTCCAACTGGACATGAGGTAGAATTTTTCACAACATGAGCAAACAATCAGCCATTGGAATAAACTCCCGAGAGAAGCTGTGAATTCCCCAGCATTGGGCACTTTTAGGATTTGGCTGGACAGTGTGCTGGACCATTTTGTATAGATTGTGCTTTTGCCAAGAAAACTTGGATCAGATGATCCTTGAGGTCCCTTCCAACCTAGTATTCTGGGATGTCTCTCAGTGATGGGAATTGCTGCTCACTACTACAGGTGGTAGCTGTCTGGAGACTTACAGAATTGTATTTAAATGCCCCAAAATAAAAGTTGGATAAAAGTTAAATATCTGAACTTTTCATGCCTGACACTGCCTAACTCCCACCAGTTTGTGAGCTGCAGAGTGATGTGCTTTGGAGCCTCTTGATCAGTCCCTATCTATGTGTTCAGGCATTGACACTTTTAGCTGGCAATGGAAAAAAGCTTTATGTCTGGTGCCAAAGATGAGACTAAAGCAAAGGGAGTTAAAAATAAAACCAACATACTTGGAAGGAGTGTCAGGAAGGGGTCTCTTCAGTTAATCTGAATAGAAAGCCCTTCATCTTCTGGAAAAACATGATCTTTATTGTGCAGCACCCAGGCCTCCTGCAAGCACTGCCAGGGGATATTAGCTACTCACTTTAGAGTTATTGATATTGAGGGAGTGACAGCTTTTCTGCACAAAAGCAAAGAGCTCCTCTGGAAGCAGTACAACTCTTCCGTGACATGGTGATAAATACAGATAGCTTCTGGACTGGACTGGGCTAGAGGGCTGCCGGCGAAAGTGACTTGCTGAGAAAATTTATATTATTTTATCACTTTCCTAATCTGCAAGTTGAAAGTGACTTCAAGGCAATTCCAGACTGAGCAGGTCTGACAATAGAAACAGACAGACATGGCACAAGTCATTAGCAGAATTGGAAAACAAATAATAAAACCAGTTAGCATGATAGATACTCTTTTCTTGGCTGTGTAGTCCTTTTCTTCTCTACCCAAACCCATGTTACTGATGACATGAATATTTCTTAGACTGTTCTTATTCAATATTTCTGGTGTTAAATAAAAATTTAAAAAAAGAAAAAGTGGGAAATTTTTTTCTGACTACCTACCCCTTTCCTGGCTGTTCAATTTTTTGGAGATGTATGTTTCTAAGAATACAGTAGCTGTGATATCACATGCATTGTCCTTGCCTACATGCCACTTCAGTGACCAGTTGGCATCTACCACAGAGGTTGTTTAAACTTGTTGAGCATTAAAAACATTTGTAATCTTAAAGAGATGCATCAGGTCCAAGGAACACACTAAAGTGGTGACTGCGCTTAGTTAATGCCATCTATTTCTGCCTGCAAGCTGCATCTTCACATCATTTCCAGGCAGTTTTTGCAGTGAGGAGAAAAATTTTGAAGAACAGTTTGTCATTGAGACAAATACAGGTTAAAGAATGCATAAGCCTGGCTTTTCTGCTCTGATAGAAAGCTATTAGCACAAGAAGGAAAAGGAAACTGCTGGCTTCTTTTTGCTGCTTCTCAACTGATACACCTTAGTTGGCTCTGATCTATGACTCCAGCTAATGACTCTTGGCCACATGCAATGGACATGTCAGGATCTGTCAGTACAGATGAGCAGGAGATCTGGAACACAGTCATTCTTCTCATTTGATCAATAAATCTCCCACCAGCTCTATTTGCTCAGCTTTGCTCCCAGATGACTTGCTGCAATCATGACACCATAACTTACCTGAGAGCAGACTTTACACCTTGTTCCAAGAATTTGAGTGTCTTGTTTCCAATGTGAAATGGTAGGAGGTCAAGGCTTTCAGTGGTATTTTTAGAATATTGTGTTGTTGGAAAGTCCAGTAGTCCCAACCACTATGATCAGCCTAAGGTTAATGTGTAAAAAGCACTCCCTCTTGGTGCCAGATTTTACAACAACAAAGTACTATATATAGCTTTGCAGGAGATAAGGATAATTCAGCCCGATACTTGAAGGCACAAGGTCATCAGCAGTGAGAGCTGGAAAGAAATGCTTCATGCCATGTGTAGCAATGTCTGATTGGGTAAGGACAGCACGCTTTGTCTATAATTCTATTTCATCACCACGTGCTACTTGTTACTACACAGGCTGAATACCAGATAGGGTTGACTAATAACTTCACCCATTGGGCCAAATCTGTGTTCTGAAATGATTTTTTGACTTATGACTTATTGAATTAAATCTACTTGTTACCTCTGAAAACCTTCTCAACATTTTTATTTCTATAATAAATTTGCCATAAAGCTTCTATCTCCTTCTTTGATCAGTATAAAAACTTAAGACCTCATCATTTTGTCTTTCTGTAACACAAACTTGCTATTTCTAGCACCATTTAACACCAGAACTGCCTCTTAGAGCAGATCTCACTCTTCTCTGTAAATTCCCCTTCTAAAGACTATATCTTCATTCAAGGTTCTAGGCAACAGAAGAGAGCAGCTTAGCTAAGCATTAACTGCAAAAGTCCTGGTCTTGGTTCTGAACCTAATTTCTGCCTCATTTCCATAACTGGTAAATGAAACTGGCAACAGTTCTTAGACTTAGTAATGATCAGAGAACAGTAAGAACCATCTTACAGCATAACTTCAAGGCTGGGGTCACAGAATCACCGAATTAACTAGGTTGGAAAGGATCTTTGAGATCATCAAGTCTACTTGTGTTGTGATGTACTAAATGACCAGGGAATTCCTACATATGTGGCTGAGACTATACCACAGACTGAAAAAAGTGGCTCCTGGACACAGAGGTAGCAGAATGTCCTCCATCCACCCACTGCTCCACCCATGTTTCCAGAGCAGACTGGCTACATGCATATGTTGTAGCAGCTGGCCCTGAGTTTGTTTAGGTCACATGAGTTATGTCTCAGGCATTAAGACATAATGGGTAAATTTTTAGTGGGGTAATTTTTTTGAGTTCAAAGTGATCTAAATAATGACAGGATTGCTTTGCATCCCACCCAACTTGTATTTTTGTGTTCTGGCACTGAGGACATGCAGGCTATGGATTGAGGCTAGAGGCCATGAACTACTGCAGAGGACAAAGCCTACTGCATAACTACGTAAGCCAGGGGAGACAGCTCAAGAGCATCCAGTAAAACTTTTGAGAGTGCCCTGCTGAGTGACCTGTCACTCAAACTATTCTAAGAAATCTTGTTGCAGTGATCCAAACTGGACTGAGGTAACACTTAAATGATGTAGACACTTGTATGTGTAGTGCTCAGCTGGGTCTCTTTCATTTAGCATAGATCTCTCATTTACACCAGTCTGACAAGGATCTAAAGCTAAAGCAAAGGCTTACAGCAGGAGCCTCTCTGGCTTGCAGTCACAGAGAAATGGCAGGAAAAACCCTCCAAACCCCACTCACCTTTGAAGTATCTCTCTGTTTGCACAAGAAGGTGGACTTTCTCAGAAGAATGTCTGGAGAAAATCCTGGCATGTCTCCTTCCCCATTTCTCTTGATACCTGCCTTGAACTGCAGAGGGGAAAACCAGAAGCCAGATGCTTGCCTGTGACACAGATGCTGCAGTGGGGTGGTATTGACCAGGGTGATATTCCGCTGCGTTACTCTCCCACTGGTGCCAAGCTGCTCCTATGACAGAGTGGCATCAAAAAATTAACTTGAGAATAGTGCTCAATACTTCTGCAGTTGCATTCCCTTTCTCCCTCCCTGCTTATCTCACCTTTGCCTCAGACTCTTCCACAAAGAGCTGCCAGCTCTGAAGCTCAGGTTGGTATATATGCAGTCCTTTCAGCCTGCTTATAGTACATCCTGGCTTATGTTGAGCTGCCAGAAAGATTTACCCTGCTCTCCTTGGCATTTGTTACTACTTATGCCAAGGGCTGTTGATACAAGACTGGGGACCAGGCACATAAAAGGTTGGAGCAGAGGGTCAAAACCTGAGGTTCCTTTGTCCTTGATCTGCCTCAGACATCCAATGGAGTGATATGCTGGTTCTGATTTATGTGTAAATCAACAGGAAATACTCACACCACCCCTTTGGGCCTCCTCCACTTCCCCAGTCTTCTCTGCAGAGACTCTGGGTATATTAATTCCAGCTGGGCACATAAGTTCATAGAGCCCCCGTGGAAGGAAAATAGTGAAACAAAAGGAAGAGACAGACACTTTTCAGTGCTGTTTTGCTGCAGGAAGCTCAGAGACAGCCGTTCAGACTGCAGAAGCTGCAGGTCACAGAGTAGGCACTTCCTACGAGACGGGAAGCCACAGCTCGCTGTACATGGGGCTGTGGCAGGATGCAGGCTCCATTCCCTCCTTTGGGCTTTTATTGCCGCAGCCGGCGGCGCCGTGGCTCAAAGGCACCAGTGCAAAGGGCCAGGCACCCTGCTGCCACAGGAGCTGTTCAAACAGCTCTGTGCCCAGTGCCGCGTACTGCCATCCTCCAGCACAAGTCTGTGGCTGGGTTATGAAGAGCCACACAAAACCAGGAGCACGGGGAGAACGATCACTGAGTACCAGAGGCATGTGACTGAGTGTGCTTGGATCATGAATGGTGCTCCTATAGCACATTTATTAGGAGAAAAAAGCATCTATCAGAAATGAGTACCCAAAACCTATCTTTAATGCATTTAATGAGTTATGTCATACCTTAAATGTCTAGTAAAGTTACCAATGTGAAGGGTTATCTGAGGAGTGTATAACTGGGTTTTTTTAATAAAATTGATTTTAAAAGAAATTTCAGCTGTGCCTTCCAGCATTAATTTGTAGGTTATATCCTGTATTTATTACTCTTAGTGTAAAAGTTGGTTTTTTTTGTATTTCACAAATGTAAATGGAAACTCTGCATATTTGCTGTAATTGTAGGCCAGGTGGAAACACAACAAACTTAAGACTCCTCCAAATATTGATGAATTACAGTCTAAAGAATCACAGAATCTCAGTATATTCTGAGTTGGAAGGGACCCACAAGAATCAACAAGTCCCAGTCTTAAGTGAATGGCCCATACGGGGACTGAACTGCTGTGTGTGAGAGAGACAGAGACACAGACACAGACACAGACAGAGACAGAGAAAGTTAGTACACAGAGGAGGAGAATCTAGCTCCAAGCAGAAAATACATGCAAATATAAATGTGCACATATACTTACACAAGTTTATATTCTGTTTCTACTGTCTTTGTTGAAGGGAAACATCTAGAAGACAGTAAGAGGGTAATCTGTGACTCTAACATCTATGACATCTATGAGTCCCAACACTCAAAAAGAATCAATGCACCTTGAAGACTTTTCTACTCTGTGCTTGCCAGTAAGAGTCCTTTGCCATCTGCACATCACACCAGAAGGGCCCTAACTTTTAGGACTGATAGAGGGTGACATGATATACATACTAGCCCTCCAGAGCTTGTTTTGCTGCTGGTGCAACCATCCATGAGGAATAACTGCCAGAGATTTTATTCTCACAGAGTGCCAAGATGACAATTTGGCTCCATATATCACAACTAATTTTGGTTCAAGTGATATCATCAGTTGCAATATTGTGATTAAAGCCGTCAATACACTGACATTCATAAATACAATTAATACTCAGAAACCTGGCCTCAATTTTCTATACCAAAATTATTATGCTGTCTTCAGCTCAGGAACCAGATGTGATATAATGTTTCTAATTTAGGCTTTTGAATAGTCTTCCCAAGACCAAATATGCTAACATTTCAAATAGTTAGAAGTACGAAGCTAAAACATGCAAATTATATATGAAAATATATGAAGAGACCAAACTATGGAAAGACCCCAACCTATCTTATCTTTATGAAAAACCAGCAAGTGTGGTGATGCAACACAAAAGGAGAGGTGAATGACCTCTGAAAGCCTCTAGGTTTTCCAATTGTTCCAAAATTGTTGAGTTGTTGCACAGCAGATAGAAGTCTGCTTTGATCTTGTGGTTTGTGCTGGGAAGTGTATAACTGTCAGCAAGAAGAAATGTGGCCTAGTGGAGTGCTGAGATTCTTGCACACTGGTAAGAACCAGCTACAAATGGAACAGGCATGATCTCCAGGGCTATGGGAATAAGACGAAAACAGCATGGAGAGTTGTGCCATGAAATTACAGGAAATTTGTTGATTACAGGAGTTATGGAGAGTGATTTTATATGAGGATTCATATATTTATTTACCTACTGAACTGTGTTTCCAAATGGATGAATACCTACAAAAAACCCTCACCTTTTTTTCAGTTAAGCTGAGGTGACTGGAGCAGCTCACATTATTTTTCATGTATGTTCATTCAGTTCTTGTTAAGCCCAAGGGGTTACTTCATTATACAGTAAAAGAACATACAGTTTGTTCAGAATAGCCTAAATTTGTTTCTAATTTGAGTAGGTTCACTTAAAGAAATAAAAAAGCATTTCAGAAAACAATAATTTTAGGAATTACTTAGAAAAGATACCTGCTGATAAGATTACATCTTTTAAGTTGTTAAAAGATTTCAAAAGATTCAAGT
The DNA here is from genome assembly GCF_026979565.1 of Vidua chalybeata. Classification (NCBI taxonomy): domain Eukaryota; kingdom Metazoa; phylum Chordata; class Aves; order Passeriformes; family Viduidae; genus Vidua; species Vidua chalybeata. The sequence continues at coordinate 57,522,911 of NC_071532.1, forward strand.
AATTTCTGTATTATCAGAATTTTTCAAGAGCTGTTTTACTTTAAAAAAAAAAGCTACCAAATCACTAATTTATTGTGTTTGGGAAGGACTACTCAAGTCCATCACTCTGTTTTCATCTTGCCATAAGCACTTTGTTTATATATCAGTTTTGTATTTTATAGAGTTGCAAAGGAGCTGAGGAAATCCAAGTGAATTATTTCACCTACAGAGCATGAAACACACTGGAAAAAAATCCTATGGCATATGCAAGCTGCTGTTCAGTGTCCAGTCCCTTGTTCTCACTGCTGCCCAGAGCAATGGGCTCACCTACAGAAAAGCTTTAAAGGTCATTACCCTACCTTAAAACAACTGTGCTGGGCAGATCATGCTACTCTGCCCATGCCCCTTTGCAGCCATTTATACCTGAGTCAAATACATTTCAAATGGTCCCTTAAATTCTCAACTGGTTTGTATAGCCAGACTGCCATGGAGCAGCAGAACTAGATAGATCAATTTGATTACAGTCCGCTGGACTCCAAGGAGAGTTGGACAGAGTCCATCCACATGATGCTTGCATTTTAAGCAGGCTTCAATAAACAATGTTCTCTGTTTTCTAAATAGGCTGGATTTCAGCTCAGGTGCTCTGACTGAAGCTTAGTCTGAATTCAGCCCCACCTGGAGTGGGAGGGCTTCAGCACAGAGACTGGCTTTTGACTTGAATAGAAAATTTCTGCAAGAGATGAGAACTCTGCTCTTCTGAAGCAGTGGCAGGTCTGATCCAAAGGTCATTGAGGCTGATGGAAGAGCTCCAGATAAATTTAATAGCCCTAGAACAGGCTGTAATTTATACTTTGCCCTCCTTTTTTTTTTTTTTTTTTTTTTTTTTTTTTTTTTTTTTTTAATTTTTAGATGTTCACATTTCTGTGTACAGCATTACCTTTCCTGTTTTTTATTTCTTGTTTGCATTTGCCTATTTAAGAGCCCTTCACAGACTGGACAAGAGTGAGACAAAGGAGAAATTACTAGAGTTATTACTCAGTTTGGGGATATTTTTCAAGTCTATGGTGAAAAAAAATTCCAGTTTGTATTTGTTGTTCCATACTTTTGATCTATTGTCATCAAGCTGAAATATTTGCCTTATATTGCTAAATAAAAATATATTCAGAAAGCTTTGCCATTTTTTAGTCACTGTTTCATGAACCACTTGAACATGAGAAAAGCTAGCTTGATGTGTTCTTGTATTAAAAATGCAGAACACTTTCTTCCTAGGGACTTTTACATGCTGATTAAATGGATATTCCTGTGTTTTCTTCAAATAATTCCAATGGTTTCTTTGTCATCTAGAATGTCTTTCCTCGGACAAACCTAGAAATTTTCCACAGCCTTTTAATTTGCAGAAGTGCTGTTTCTAGACCTGACAATTTTTCCCTTATTGATAAAATGAATCAAAGAAAACACAAAAAACATTAGCTATTTTACCAAAACATGATGAAGAACAGATAAAATAGTATATTATTGAAAGGTCAGTGATAACATGATGTATACCAAACAATTGTAGTACAAATTTATGACATATTAAATGTCATAAATACAAACAGTCATTCAGTTTTGGAGGATTGTATTTTGCAGAGCAAGTGCAGAGCCAGAGGTATGAGACTGAAAGCATGTGCAGAGATTCTGTTTTCACCCCTTCTCAATGAGATTATTTGGAGTGTTGGTTCTAGGGCACAGGAGAGCAGTGGGTAGAATGTTGTATGGTGTGGGAAAATGAGATTGACAGGAATGAAAGGCTTCAAGATTCAGATGGATGTTTTTGTTCCCTGCTAGCAGTTCCTGGTTCCAACCAAACAGTGTGACTTGGCTTAGGTAAGATGGACTGTGCTCTCAGTGACTTTGATCTCTCCTATCTCCTGAGGTCTTACACAACCTTGAGATGAGGAGAAGAAGGGCCTGCTGTTATCAAGGGGAGTTACCCTCTACTAATGATGAAAAAAAGTAGAATTTGTCAAAATGAGGGGGTTTGCTTCAGTTCCTGAAACAATTCTTTCTTTGTGGTGGTTGAAGATACGTGTTGCCAAGAAATTGTTTTTCTTTATATATATAAGAAATCTTTCAGACTGTAGGTCATCTGATACATAACAAAAAGCCAGATGTAACTTTGATTAAAACAGACTTTCCTCTGATAGCATTTAAAACTAAGGAATAATTATTTATACTTGCACAACTGTTTCAATTTCTAAAGGAAATCAAAGTGTTTTCCTAACATGAGGAACCGATCTTCTGGCAAAATGGCAATCCTTAAAGAGGGGGTTTTGTTTTAAGCTAATTTCTTCAAACAGGTGTAAAAGACATTAACGTTGTGTCTGTCTTTTGTCTTTATCTTCTAATATATATGTACTTTTTAGTTAGTTTGAAAAAAAATAGTTTCAAATGGAAGCAACTTCTAATTTCATTTTAAATTTGTGTCAGTTTAATGGGCAGTAAGTTTCTTATTCTTGTTTAAGTGCCACTAAGTGAGTATACATGGGTTCTCCTTTCACATCCAGAACTGCAGTCATCCATCAACAGTTGTTCAATGAGGATGGAATAAATCTTTGAGTGTAGCTATTTAATTTTTAAACTTTTTCTTCCCAATCAAATGAAAACATATTTTGAAATCTATGTCTGTTTTCTTGTTATTCCCACTGGCAGTCTTAGCATTGAATAATTCAGCAGACTGAGTAGCCTATGCCAAGTATAACCTCAAATCCCCAGACTTACTAAACTCTATTTCAAGTTTTCTCACTTTAAGCAATATATTTAATAAATTATGTATTTTCCCTTCAAATATGCATTTTCCAATGGATTGCAAGTAGCCGAGACACTTGATACTATTCATTTTCATATTAAAGGAAGAAAAAAAGCTGAATAGGGTGTAAATATTCCCCTAACCGAAAGCCTTACTGTTGGTTTTGTTGTTTTGGTTTGGGTTTTTTTTTCATTGAAATCTAACCCTGGGAAAATGTGACCATACAGAAAAATTATTCTGAGTTCCTGTAATCTGTACTAGATACTATTGCACGAAGAAAACTAGAGGTAAACATCTAATTAAGTGTATAATCATCTCCTTGTGTAATTTGCAAAAGATATAATTTATTCTAAAATTACTGAGAAAAGTACAGAAGGAGGAATAATCAACACAGCCTGGTAATTAGGTATGTGTCCTCTGGCATGTGGCCTGTCATATTTTAGACCGAAAGAGGATCTGGGCTGCACATTTTTGATGCAGATCTTGACTGATTATGATCTCTCCAAAACTCAGGGTGTTTGGCTTATAGTGTTGGCAGAACCCAGCGGAAAGGGTACAAGCTGTGTCATGCATTGTGATCAGATTCCCACATCTGTAAACACTTATGGGATTCCAGATTGAATTTTAGCCTTATCATGCTCTCATGGATACATACCACAGAAAGCAATTAAGATGTTGAGAAATCGAAGTGATTGTAAAGCTTCAGGGCTTGTTAAAACTGCTTGTTATCCTCGTCAGGAGAAGGAAACATGGGGAAAAATAAAACCATAAAGAGTTACTATGACCTCTTCTGACCTCTCATCTTTTGCTTCTGAAAGAGCAACGTAAGAAAGACATTAAGCTATTACAGAGCATCCAAAGGAGAGCAACAAAGGCAGTAAAGAGCCTTGAGGGGAAGCTGTATGAAGAGTAGCTGAGGTCACTTGGTTTGTTCAGCCTGGAAAAGAGGAGACTGAGAGGAGACCTCATTGCAGTTACAACTTCCTTGTGAGGGGAAGAGGAGGGGCAGGCACTGATCTCTTCTCTCTGGTGACCAGGGAGAGGGCCCAAGGAAATGGCCTGAAGCTGAGTCAGGGGAGGTTTAGGTTGGATATTACAAAAAGGTTTTTTATGCAGAGGGTGGCTGGGTGCTGGAACAGGCTCCCCAGGGAAGTGGTCACAGCTCCAGCCTGACAGAGTTCAAGAAGCATTTGGGCAACACTTTTGGGCTCACGGTGTGTCTCCTGGCGATGTTCCTGTGCAGAGCTGGGGGCTGGACTCAGTGATCCTTGTCAGTTCCTTCCAGCTCACCCTTGTAGGTGAATCAATACATTGCCATTCGCATCACAAGTGGAAAGAGAGCAGTGATATAATCTACAGACACTTTTATCAAACATCTTGCCTTAGTCTTCTCCACTGACCTTTCTGCTTTAGTCCCATGACAAATTAACTTTGAAGGTATAACATGACATTCTAGACCCTACCCAGTGTCTGCAAAGCTGTTTTCCATTTTGAAATGCTCTTGTTTTCTATCTTGAAGTGTGGTGGGAGTCAAGGGCAACAACATTTTGACATTGTTAAGTAAATAGCACGTTGTTCTTCCTTAGAATAATCCTCAGATAAACAAAGACCTGATAATTATGCTGGGTGCTTGGTGGTCCTATCTACAGAATGAGCAGAAATGATAACAGCTGGCTTCATGTTCTACAAGAGATGCATTCTCTCACTTACTCTGAGCGCTACTTACCTACGCAACACAGCAAGATCACTGACTAGGCAAAATACTACCCTGCATCTAGCCTGCATTTAAATCTCTGATTAGAAATGACCCAGCGAGATTACTAGGACCAGCTGTACAGGAGACACACCTTTTGAAGGGACAACAGATCACTGTCCTGAAAAGTGTGAGAAGAGATTTTGGAATCTGTCTCTTGAGGGAATGTGATTGGAAAGGGGCCTTTGGCAAAGGGGATAAAAGAAGTCTAGAAACAGTAAAAATGAGAGAAACAGTCAGAAGGTCTCCAAGGGGGAAAATATTCTCTAGAAACAGAAAGACCAACACTGCCTTTTATCAGATTTGACAGATTGGCTGCATGTTGCATCTGGAAAATATTGTAGGAATTTGCACAAAAGCTTTAATTTTTCTTGAAAGCTATTTTTAGTTTAGATGCTCACTTTCAGTTTGTTTTACAGCACTAACAATTGCAGCTTTGTCCCATCTGAAGAAAAAAAAAAGAAGAAAACTGTTCATTGTTCTTTGTCTTTATTTCTAACTTCCAGGTACATTTGAGAAACACTTAATGTGGTAATGGGAAATAAGTGGCCCCTTATCTTTTCTGAGAAGAGTCACTTGAGGTGACTCAGCTGATTCAGTCCTGTGGTGTTTAATGAAATATGAAAGAAATTTTTCAATCCAGCACAACCATTATAATTTGCTGCTTGTTTGGAAGTAGCTGCTATCTTTCTTAAGCCACTTTGTAATATCATAAGACTGTCTCTACTCTCTTGAGAAATATGTTGCTAAGATCATATAAACTGAAAAACAAAAGACTGCATGAACCCCATTTTGGAGGAGAAAACTCTATGTCTGGAATAAAAAATATTTTCATACATCAAGACAGGCAATATTCAGAAATAGAAAAAGACAATAGAAGAAGTAAAAAAAGGGATCAGAAGCCACTGAGGTTTTTACTGCCTACATATAGTGACATGGGTCTTCACAAGTCTGCCTCTCTCTGTTTTTTTAATCTCTTGGTTATTAAAGCTGAAACAACTACTAAAGCTTCCAGAAGAAGTGACTGGTACACAGCTCTGTGGGGGTGCTGCTCTGAACAGATCCTCTTCTAATGGCCCCCTGATGCAAGGTAGGGTGCCTGGGAGACTTTTGAAGTATCATAAAAAATGTTATCTGCTCCTCCTACTTTTTATCAATCTGTGGTTTTTATGGGTTTCAGAACTAGCTGCCACATAGAAGAAAATACAATTTTTTCTCCAGGTTGGTCTACTGTTCAGATAGACTAATAAATACACATTTTAGTTACCATACCTGATGCACAAAACAATATATGAAAAGTGAAGTAGTATTAGAGGGTAAATAAAACCACATGCACCGTCATCTCTGGATTGTTAGTGGATTGCTCCGGACTGGCTTTGAGATTAAATAGAGCTCTTTCAGTTAAGCAAACAAACTGCAGGTAAAGAATCCACTGCAACTAAGTCAACACTAATTATTTAATCATAAAATGTTAAAAAGGAAATAGGCAAGGTGAAAAGGGAAAAAAAAAGGTAAACGAAGAATATGCTGATCTGCTGCATTTCTCTCTTGCATACCTCCAGAGCAACACGTTCCATCAAGGAAACTGCTGCCATGTGGAGCAGAAGCCTCTGTGATGCATCCAACCACTTACTTGAATGGTCACCTTTCAAATTCGGAGAGCAGCCTAGCTAATCAACAGAGATAGCTATATACAATTAGCTCTCAGGACTTGGTGCATGCTGCTATGAAGTCTGAATGTGTAGGCACAAATGAACTACACTCACATTTAGATTTCCCCAAGGAGAGGATTTGAGGAAAGCTTTAAAACCCTCTCCATTATCTCTGTTACCACTCAGCTGAGCACCAGAAGCCAACTTGCATCTCCCTCCCCCACCCCAGGGCAGCATTGCACCTTCTTTCCAGCAGCTTCAGAGCCACTGGGAAATTACAGCAGTGGAGAAAGCCTCTGTCTTCCCCTGGCCCCAGGATGTGAGCCAGGATGCACTCCCTGATCTAGAGGGTCTGGCATGGAGGCATGATCTCACTGGGAAGAAGCAGTTCCCTCCTGTCTCCCCTTTATGAGAGCTGTGCCTGTTGCTGGAGCTACCTGAGCCCCCATGCAGTCATGCTGGGATATTGGCACTGCATGAGGGCTGCAAGTGTCAGAGTGGGCAAGTGACAGGCTGAGCACGTTGAGACTTCCCTGAAGCAATAAAACACACAACATGAGTGACCATCAGCAGCCCCTGAGACTCCAGAGAGTCTCCCCATCCAGAAAGTCTTGCCCTCTTCCAAACTCTGAGAATGGAAACCTGGGGGCGTGGAAGAAGCTAGAGAGTGCACAACAGCCTGATTAAAGTCACCACTGAGCTTTAGTTAATATGTAAATATATATATACATAAGTTTCATACACAAGTTTTTGGTGCAAGAAAGATGTGTAAACATTTTAAATCCAGTTGAAAGAGGAAGTAAGAATTATAATCTGACCCTCTTGTCTCCATAGCTTGAATGAAGTAAGGAAAGATGGGAAAAGGTGGAGGACTGTGGCAGAAGTGGGTGGAGAGGTCTTAACCTGCAGAAGCACCACATAGTGTGAAAACTAACCTAGAAGATGCAGGATTGTGTGACAGAAATTAGAAATTTCTGGTTTTAACTCATGAAAAAATTGAAAGAAATAACTATAAAGGCAGGGAAAAGGTAGGAGAAAAGGGCCAGCAGGAGGATTTCAGGAGGAGGCAAGCAAAAGGGGCATGTCCCCAAGCCAGGGTTAAGGAGCTGTGTGCCCAGCATGTGTGGGAAGCAGCACATGCATGGGGGACAGATACTGCAAAGGGAAAATCCGCTCCTGAGGCCAAGTGCTGGAGATATGAGCAGTCCTGTTGACAGGTGATTGAAGGGGAGCCAGTGCTTATCTTCCCCACTTAGACTACTGTGACTTTGTCTGTTACACTTTGACTTCCTTTTTGAACGTTTGCATCTGTTTGTTTTCTCCTTCTGTGTGCCAAGTGTATAGTGACATTTTGCACAACGCTGCTCTCCCACTGGGAAAATGCCTGAGAAGCCTTGCACGGAGCCCAGGCTCGATCCTGGTGTGTCCACAGGGGCTGACACCTGAGTCATGCCTAGTCTGGGACTCTTTCAGCCGAGGACAGTCACTTTTCTCCATGAAAGCATAATAATGTCAGGTTTCATGGTGCTATGGGAATAGTAATCCAGATGTTGCAGGAGCTGCTTGAAATTTTTAGGAGTTTCATAAAACAACTGGATAAAAACCAAGCAAGAAGACTGTTCAGTTCACTGAAAGTCTGTTACTTTTACTCATTATGCTAACTGGATGACTCAAAAATTACTTAAAAATTAATGAAAATTGTAGTATTTTTTCAAAATGACTGATTTCACTTGCAACTCATCCAGCTGCACTGAGAATACAAAATTGCATGGAGACCATTCTGCAGTGGTGAGCTGTATGAAACATAAATTCTAGCCATAGTCCCTCCTCTTACACAATGAATTAGACAGAAATAATAGCTGAAAACAACTAAAAAGCAGACAGCGCATCAGTGCCTTCTTTCTCATCTTGGACTGGCTTAACTTTTGACTTCACACTTTGAAGGAATTTTTATGCTACCCTAGATCTGCTGTGATACAGAAAGCTGTTGCTGAACTGTCCTGAAACTCCCTCTGAACTCTCAGGTCAAACCTCAGAAGGTTTGGAAAAGCCAAAAGCTTGGAGTGGGAGGCGGGGGTGAAAAGAAATGGGGAAAGAGAGTGTTTCTAATTTGCAGCATTCTGCTTCAGCAGATACAAAACTGTAAGATTTGGTACAATTTGGAATTGAACAATTGAATAATTTAGTAATTGTTCTTCAGTTTCTAGCTTGTGAGGAAGAAGAAAAGCTCACTTTCAGCTGTCTTTCTTGTGGTGGAATGAGCACAAGAGGAGGGTTTTTTGAATCCCCTGCACTTTCTTCAGCCATTTCCCCCTCCACACTCCACCACCGTTCTGCTCCAGCCCTCCTGGCTCAGCAGTGGGGTGAGATAAAAGGTTTACCTTGCAGTAAGCAGAAGCTTGTCTGCTTACTGCCTGTGGGACAGGCTTTGTGTCATGAACTTGCATGTTACTGTAATGGACAAATAAAAGCCAAGATATTCAAGAATATGATTGAAGAAGGGACTTGTGTAGCAGTAAAGTACACATTAGAAAAGGAAGTACTTGGATAAATATTTAAGTAAAGTTCAGAACTCCTGCTTACTTCCTGTCAAATCATGAAAGTACCTAAGCTCCTGGACAGGCTTGCTAGTCTGGTTTTCTATGGAAAAAATCAATGAGACTGAATTTTACTATAATTTCACCTCATCATAACTTTTTAACCCTTGGGAGAATTCACATCATGCTTGGAAGATGACTGGAGCCCCAAAGATAGTTTTGTTCCTATGGGTTTTGGGAAAAGTTGAAGACAATGTAATACTCAGTCAGAGTATTACATTGGAAGCCAGAGGCAAGAGGCTTAGATATTCAAAACATCTGTGATGTTTTGATAGTTATCACCAGTTCATGTGGGAATCCCAACTCTACACTACAGTCCCTGCTCAGCTAAATCTCACCCTGTACGTTCTTCCACCACATCCTCTGGTGATGATCCAGCCTCCAAATATTTTCAGAGTACACCTTGCACACCAGCAGATTAACAAACTCCTTTCTAGGACAACTGTGATGTTTATTAAGAAGTATGGCGAAATGGGGACTGGTGCCATAGCCCACTTTTAATCAATCACACTAGCTTAGTATCACCACCTTTGCCCAGCAAGTGATGGACAAGCAGGGATGCATTTTAGGAAGAGGTCTGTTTTCCAGACTTTCCTATTAGTTGGTTTTAAGTGGCAGTGTTTGAGCAAAGGTCAGTGAAACTAACTCCTAGGAGAATGTAGGAAACTCCTCTCTTTGTTGACTACCTTGAAGGCCATCTGGAAGCAGCCATTTGTCAGAGAGCGAGAGTGATACAAAACACAGACAGCTAGGTCAAATAACATAAAGCTGAAGTTCACCATAAGAGAGTATCAGAAAGCAGCATCTCAGCTGATTATCATGGTCCCACTGTTTCTATGGCTTAATGTCAGCTGAAGAGAAGGTTCTTGGTGATGTAGAATGATCAATGCCCATTTATTTTAATATTCTTGGTAGAAAAGTCAGGCAGAGGTCTTGAAGCCCAGCCTTGAAATTTTTACAGTGATGTTCTGGCAAGTGGCAACCCCATTACTAATCAATATTGCTTTATTAGCTGTTGTGTTATTACACAGACACACAACATACATTATACCTTTATATATACATATATTTAGCATAGAAACAGACAGCTTTAAATAGAAATTTTTCTGTGGTTTTTTTAATAAATAGAAGCATTAACTACATATCCCCAGACTCTGTCTGTTGCTCTGATGTTAAGGTCACAGACAGCTTCAAAAATGTGCAAAGTACATTAAGAATTTTCCCAGACAGATTAGGTATATGCTTAAGTTTTATAAACCTACTCCTAACCCTCTTTTTCAAATCTCCTTTTCCAGGAACTCAATTACAGCATGAACAATAGTTTTATTATAACTGCTGTAATACAATGACCTGTGTAACACCCTGGAAAGGCCCCTCTACACACACTGGTGTTACACTTACTTATGTAAGCAGGTGCCCACCCCAGATACACTGGAAAAGGATTAAGTATTGCTTAAGACAAATAGCTTATTTGCAAAGGGTGTAATGGAGATAAACACTGTCTCAACAGAACTGAAACCTGTCAAGCATGACTTGAAGTCAGTATTTTTTTGGTGCTATTTTGCTATTCTTGTACCTCTGATTTCCCTCTGACATAGTAAGCTATGTCTACACTGCTGGAGAGGGAGACACAGAAAGGCTACAGAAGCATGGCTAGTCGCCTTAGGAGCCTGATAAACCAGCCTGTCTGAACTCTGTGCTACCATGAGTGTTTTTCAGTTGTTTTCTAGGTTAAAGAACTTCAATGCAAAGCTGACTCCAAAATCTTTTGATCATGTCATTATCTGTGCTGTCAGCACAACCCCACGTACAGTCCAGATTTTGGTCCTAAATGGAGCAGGACTGATCCTCTCTCTGAGGCTATGCTTAAGAGATGAAAGCAGATATCGTGTCACAGCAATACATGAAGATTGCATTAAATGTGTGCAATTAAATAGTAGAAAACTTGCCATGGGAAAATAATAAAATAATAAAAAAAAAATGTTTTATGCATGCTGCCTATGCAGTACTATATATTTGAATTTTGCATGCAGTTTCCCAAAAGGCTGTCATGCATCATTGAGGCATAGCTCTCCTCACCTTCAAGATCAAATTTTTTCATCTGTATATACTACACGTAAATTTGGACACAACTGTCACACTGTCATTTGATTCAGCCATTCTTATGACCTGGAAAAGTACAAACAAAGGAGGACATGTAAAATTAGTTGCAGTCTCAGCACAACCTAGTTTCAATAACTCTTAATTGTTCTGGAACCACAGCAACAATATTATATGGCCTACCTTAGAGATTGTCTGTCTGCATAATCTGGTGATCTGATGTGCTGATGTTGTAAAATTCATGGTATTTTTGTTTTGTGCTGTTTCTCATTGGTTGCTTGACCATATAATCATGGGTATTCTTTTTGCAGTTGACTAGGATATCGTAGAATCATGCAATGATTTGGCTTGGAAGGGACCTTAAAGGCCATTTAGTTCCAAACCCGCCCCACCATGTTGCTCCAAGCCCCGTTCTTGAGCACTTCCCAGTACCTCACCACTTTAATATTGAAGAAATCTCCCCATCTGCCATGGCAAACTCTGAAAATTTGAAACTCTTTTCACTGCCTCTCTATCTCTGGAATAATTTTTTGGAAGTCTCTCATGAGTACTTGGGGTGGCAGTGACTGCTAACAAACCTACTCATCTATCTATTGGTTTGCAAAGGATTATGTTCATTCTGTGAAGAAAACAAACATTTCTAATTTTATTTTTTTAGCCCCACTATGACAAAATATGGCCCACAGAATATCAAAAGTACCTTGCAAAATTACTTTGACAAAATGCTTCATTTTGACTCCTTGTTCATACACAAATTCATCAGATGCTGCACAAGTATGTTTATGAAATCTTAGAGAAAGGGTCCAACAGTTATTTACATTCCTGTGAAATGTTTTGATTTCCTTAAATGACTACTTCCTAACACAGTAGTTTTCTAACAGAAAGCTTTCAACAACTTTTACTCTTGGTTCCCAAACATTCTCTACCCATGTCTGTTGAACTTTTCACTCCTATATTGCTTCAGAAATTGCATTTTTTTTCTTCATCTAGTGCTTGGTTATGATTTAGGATGTTTTTCTAGTTGACATGGCTTATCAAATCAAATCAAAATTAAATATTGTAAAAAAATGTTCTTCAAGCTTGCCTGTACCTTAGGATTTCTAATCCTCTTAATTAATGAGTGCACTGCACTTTCTTTCTTTAAATCTCTCTCATCCTTTGTTTGGAAGCAAGGCAATAGTGCTGTTTTTTTGAAGGATTAGAAATTCATCTCATAAGTGCATATACTCGTCAGTTAATTACCTGCTGATGCCAATAAGAGCCAGTTCTAGCAGTAAAGTGGTCAGAAAGTTGTGTATTAGAGTGAACAGGGCAAAAGAAAGTATACTCCTGCTGTTCTGTGGTCTTTGATTTGTCCAACCTTTGCTTTCAAGTATTTTTCAAAAAACAAGTCATGGTTATGTAAAGACCAGACTTGGCTCGTTGCTAAATAGTTTGGAGTTTGTTTTTTTTTTTTTGTTTCCTGCTCCTGCACTGTAATTTATAATTGAATTGAAGGAAGGTTTGCCAAAGAGCAGTCACATGGAGAAGATTTGCATGGTTCAGCTGATCTTTGGGTCTAGCAGGTTCTCAGAGATGTTGAACTGTCTGTGCAAGCGTGACTAAGGGAGATAAAACTTGCATTGCTATAACCTCTCCCCCAAAAAGGGGCATGCAGTGTGGCTCTGTCATTCCCTGTGAGGACTTTCCTCCTTACAAGTTGCTGAATTTCAGCCCTGAAAGTGGCCCATTGTCTCCTGGCAAAACATCACATAGAGCTGGGAAGTAAGGGGTGAGGCTGGGGGGTAGCTGGCTCACCTTCCACAGGGCACTGAGCATTCCCTGTGGCCTGCTGCACTGGCTGCATGGGACCAGTGAGAGAAGTGCCTGATGCTCTGCTGGCACCTCCAAGCTTCATCAGCTGCAGCAGGACACAGGGAGACAGGAGTTAGTCTCTTTGGTTGTTGTCAGAAATGAAACACATGGAAATTTCTCAATACCAGTTACTTCTGGGCAAAATAAAACCATGGCAAGAGCAGGGAGGAAAAGCCTCTCTCAGTCCTCAAATAAAGAATTCATTGTCCCACTCATGAAGGCATGTAAGTACCACCCTTCCTAAGTTTTCCAATCTGAATGAATTTAGAATAAAACTAATTCAAGATTCCTTACCCCCTGCACAACTTTATGCAGCTTTGTTCCTTCTTTGTGTTTAGCTATCATTTATGTTGTGTTTTCATACACTTGGTTTTTGAGAGTGATGACACTGAAATGTTTAGAGCCCACAGAGCTGCAAGGAATTGTTTTGCCAGAAAGTGTTCAGGGAGAATGGAAACTATTAGCGAAGTTGGATCTAATGTAAGCAGTTTGCACTTGAATCAATCAGCTGAAGTCAAAGAGTTGTGTTACACAAAAAAAAATTGAAACATGTTTGTGGGTACTTTTTCCAAGAATTTCAGCTTCTGGTTTTGAAACAGATCTGATTTTACTGGTTAAAGTACCTCCCAAAAAAAGCCCCTTAAATATACAATTTTCAATTGATTAGTGTTTTAACTTAGCTGAAAATGATATTAGGTAGCTATATCATTAAAAAAAAAATCCAGTGTGAACAGCCTGAACCACTTGGGATTTTTCAGCCTTAGCTTGGCTTCCTGGAGGAATACAAGCTTACATGAGTGCTCTGTATAACTGTGTGCCCCTAGACTAAGCACCATCAACTTTTTTTTGTGATCACTGTCTGACTTGAAGCTGTCTTGTCTGGACTGCAGGTATGCTGCAAAGCTATTTAACTTTCTACAAATTTCATAAATAATGGGAGATGAGAAACAGAGTTAGGCTCATTACAACATAAAATCGATCAGAAAGGAGGAGTAAGCATCATAATTACCTCAACTGAAAGCCCATTTTGGGCAGCTGCACAGATTAAATAAGGCAGTAAAGATGAGAGCTGTAGGACCTGCCCTTCATGAGCTGCCATGGCTCCTGCTGCAATGTGGCATCCATACATTAATACCATCTATACCCTTTGCATGCTCCTTATCTGCTTTTGGTACAAGATACCAAACAATGTGCTTTTCTTCCTCCAGCACAGCCTGTGAATATCACTCCATGGAGCATTGCAATTTACAGATGATGGAAAGCAGGCCATTAGAACAGGAGCTGAGATGGATCCTTGTTTTCCCTGTACCAATGCTCCCAAAATAACTTACTGTGATTCCTTGGTTAGATTTTATTATTTCAAGACAGTCTGGTTCAGCTACTATTAGGAAAGGATTATTTGCTTGTATGAGTTGATGAAAAGACAGAAATGAACAGAATTATTTTAAAATGTCAGTCATCTTCAAGGCAAAATCCAGAGGAAAGCAGACAGCTTTTGATGACTTTCCCAGAATCCTGGTCTTCAAACAGCTCTGGAGTCCACATCATACATAAAATCCTCCATGTCAAGCGAGAGTTGAGGGTATTGTTTTGGCTGCATAAAAAGAAAAAGTAACCACATGGCATTCCATACTTGCATGGAAGTGTGGCCACATGTTTGCTTTCGTGACGGAAAACTGCTTTCCTAATCATCACAACCATTTCCATCATGGAACCATTGTGCTATTTTCCATTCAAAGGAATCAAGTCACACTGACTTTATTCTAACAGCTTAAAGATCAGCAGAAACAATGAAGAGAATTGACCTTATGTAATCCTAAACTGATGCCTGGGATTGAACTCTTGCCCAGTGCTCCCATGCCAACTTTGGCAAAACAAGCCCTTTCAGGAGGCTAGACTTTCCAGATGCAGTTTTGAGGCAGGTGACAGTGACTCAAGAAGGGGGAGGGAGAGGAGCCACTAGAATTTTTTTGATGTGTCTTTTGCAGCTCTTGGGTTATGCATGATTTTATTGTTATTATCCATTTATTCATGGTTTAAACAAAGGGACAAAATACTTTTCCTTTAATTTGGGTAACATTAGGCAGAAAGAATAATTCTTTATATCATATTCAGTGGAAATATCTTCACAAATAAAATGTGCCCTTTAGTCTTGGGCTGTTACCGTGTTTCGAATTGTTTGTTGGCATGGATTAACCAACAGAACTATACCCATAAGCCCTTCTCTGTGCTAGTGGTAGGTAGATTTAGCTTTGTCAATAGGAAGAAATCTTTGCTAAAGCTTTCTGGCTCTCCTGTGTTTGCTAAAAATTATTCTTATGTCCATGCTCCTAACCAAGTATTGAGAATTCTGTGAAGGGATGGGTTTGGGTTGAGTTAAATACCAGTGAACTTCTATATTGTGTAGATGGAGACATCCCCATCACATTCGCAAGAAAACAGTGAACTGCAACTATGTGCAGTTTGACTGCCACTCAAACAAATTTTATTTGTGAGTAGAGCTGGATACCTTGTGGAAGAAGCATTCTCCACATTCTCCACAATTCACAATTCACATTCTCCACATTCTCCTTCATAGCATTCTCTATGAAAATGGAATAATTTCTCAGCTTAATGTCGTCTATCACTATTTTTTTTCTACTATCAACATTCCTGCAGAACATCTAAACTTTTATTTGGATGGAATTGTCATTATTTAGGCTGTAGTTATTGTATCTACTAATGTGGATGTTCACTGTGTTTGCTGATGTACAAGCAGAATAGAAGGGCAATGAATTTACAGCCTGTTGTGTTGGGTTTGCATGGCCAAGCTTTGGTAACAGGGGGCCTACAGGGGTGGCTTCTGTGGGAAGCTGCCAGAAGCTTCCTCCTCCATGTCCAGCAGAGCCAGTGCCATACGGCTCCAAGACAGACAAGCTGCTGGCCAAGGCTGGGCCAATCAGAAATTGTGGGAACGCCTCTGGGATAACAGATCTAAGAAAAAGAAGTAAGAAAAGGTTGGCAGATGTAATTGCAGCCAGTGAAGAGCAGTGAGAATATGGGAGAGGAACAGCTATTCAGACCCCAAGGTCAGTGGAGAAGGAAGGGGAGCTGAGATTCCTGTGTAGTCTGTGGTGCAGACCATGGTGAGGCAGCTGTGCCCCTGCAGCCCATGGAGGATCACAGGGATACAGAGATCCACCTGCAGCCCCTGGAGGAGCCCACACTAGAGCAGGTGGATGCCTGAGAGGAGGTCATGAACCCACGGGAGGCCTGTGCTGGAGCAGGGTTCTGGCAGGGGCCTGCAGACCCATGGAGAAATTATTCACAAAAGGATACCTACAGTAAACAATGGTTTTCTTTTTGTGAAATTGATACGTAATAAAAAGTTTAAAGAAATTGAATTTAAAAATTAGATTATCTATTTAAGCATCTAGCCATTAGTGACAGCTTGTAGTTACAATGAAGGTTCTGCCTCTACAGCATCACATTAATGTGATGAAAATGACGTTCTACTTCTGAATTGCCTCCTCCCTACCCCTGTCACTCCAGAAAATACCCTTTCAATGTTATTCATCTCCATGCTAACTCCAGAAATTGGCAAGATCTTTCTTCTTGTTATATATTACTTGAATCTAAAATAAGTGTGGATATTATTTCAGAAAACAAGGAATAACTGCATATAAAAATGAATTTACACACATGTATATTCACAACTTACTGAACTTTGCTCATTTCCCTTCATTGTCCAGTTGGAATCTGTGTATTCAGATGCTTCTATCCCAACTGAGAAAAGAAGTGAGTCCACCTTGGCTTTCTTGCTGTTCTTCAGGTTTTGCAGCTCCTCTAGTTTACAGCAATCACTGTGAAATATGAGACATCCAAAAAGACAACAAGTGAAACATTCTGCTGTGTGCTTCATAAGCACTCTGATAAGCAATGTGGAAGGCACGAAAAGAGCCAGGGTCTTGGCAGTGCTCAGATGGTCTGAAGGAGAAAAGGCCTGGCTCAGCCAGGAATTCCTGCAAGATCAGCTGGACCCTGCAGAAGAGTAGGGAGAAGTGGCTCTTGCTCCAGGCCAGCTCTTTGTCCTGCTCCTTGGAGTAAACTGTATTGTAGGAGATGGTGTGAACATGTGAAGCATTTGGAGGGCAGTAGTTAACAACTACTGCACTCTGCAGAGAGTATCACAAACATGGTATGTGCAATATGAGCCCCTCCTCAGTTCTGTCCCTTGCACAAGATAAATGGGCTGCTGGTGTGTGCTCCAAGATGTCAGCAATCACCAGCATCTTAAAGATACCTGTCTGCCTGCTGCAGGATATCAGCAGAAGAGAATCTCGTCACGTGTTCTTCTCTCTAAGAATCAACACTTTTCCCTAAATTTCAGTAAAGAAACTATTCTGGTGGTGACACCTGACTTTCTAGATAACAGGGGCTTAAAAATGGGCCAGGGAAAAGAGTAACTGATCAAAATGGTTAGCTTCATGGTAAAGCAAAGGGACAAACATCAAGAAAAGAAAGATTTATCATTTTGCTTTCACATGGAAAACAATGGAAAACAACCTGCCTAAGCTTGCCATATGGTTTTTATTGGAGATATTCTGTGTTTATATATATATGTCTGTATGTATATACATGTGTAAGCTGTTATATCAGATTCTGACCTGCTTCATAAAACAAGGATATCTGAAAATACATCTGCCACTCATTAATTGCCCTTTTCATTATATATCTAAAAATTTAGGACTGGCTTGTTCTGAATATTCAGAGATTTCAACTTCAATATTAACAAAAGTAACTTAAAAGATCCAAAATGTTCTGCTTTGTCTAGCTTGCATTTCACTTCATAATACAAGCATACACAGCTTCAAGGATAACCTATCTAACCAAGCTAGATGGCACTTGAATAATGACAGTTGTCATGTTGCAATTTTCTACTTTGGTGAGTATAATTTGAAGTACTTTTGAAAAAAATGTAATTTATTTATTTAAATATCTATTTCAGTTTACTTTTAGTGTGATTTATGGCCATTATCCCTTATTCTCTAGTGGAAGCAACCCTTCCTCTGGTAATAGATATAAAACCAGTGGGAGATGTTAGTAAAATTTAACAATATGAGAATCTTAAAAAATGCTGCTATTTACAAACTTATTTGAAAAAATCCCACTTATTTCTGCTGTAAAATCTGAAAGAATAGGTAAATATGTAATTCTTACCTGTTGATAGTATTTGGTATTTTTTGTATGCCTATTATGGTTTTGATATTTAAATTTAAATGGCTGCTAATCTCAGCTGTTGACATATCCATGCCTCCTATGACCAAGCAAAACAACACAGCTGATAAAATGCCATAAAATGAGCTATATGAAAGGAATAATCTTTTTGGGAATTAATCTACTTCCATTCAGTTTAGTAAATCTCAGCATAACTAAAAGCATAGTCTGTATAACACGTGGCAGAGGGCAGAATGTTAATATATTTGTAAGATGTTGACAAATACTGCATCTGTCATGAGTAGAGGTTGTAAAAAATGTCCTCTTTATTCTGTCTATGCTTGAAGTTTCTTACATTTAAAACAAGGAACCCTGTCATCTCCCCAAAGTTTGGCTGCTGCAGCCCTGAAATGGAACTTTTGCTAATACATTTGATACTGTCATGATGAAACTCAGACTATAATCTGCCAAGAATAGAGGTTGCCAGGTCAATCTTCTGATAAGTATGGATGATTTGCCTCAATACAGCAGTGGAAAATATGCAAATTCACAAGGTGACTAATTACCCCTTGGGAAAATGTAAGCAACTGGTTTGAACTCCCCTGTAATTAAAACCATCTAGATAATGTAAACAATTGTCTTGTAAGTATTTCGCACTGGAAACTTTCTGCAACTACTTATTCTGTGGCCTTGCTTGTATTTGCCAAGCTCCTCAATGCATTTTAAGCTCATTAAGGCTTAGCTCCTGCCAAGGACTTTCTGTCTCAAGTCATCCAGTGCTCACAGGTGGCAGTTCTGGTTGGAGGCTGGAATTATAACCCTACCAAGTATGCATAGCTGAGGGGGCAGCACTTCACATATCTGTGGTCCCCAGCACCAGCAGAAGTGGCAGCAAGAGAGGGGCAGCAGGACTTTTCAGAGGCACCTGAAACTCCAGGTGAAATTACTGACAACTGGAGATGTAGTACTGGGGGGAAATCAGCATGTGGAGTGTTGGGGGCTTGGCATCCATATACATGAAAAGCAAAGGAACCAGCTGTAATGAAAGTCAGCTGCTTCTTACTTTGTTTTGTTAACTCTTCTGCGTTGTTTTCTCACCTCATTTTTATCCGACATGTCATTCCAAAAATGTCAGCAAAATGGTTAATCAAAAGACTCTTAACCTCAGTTAGACTTCTGATCTAGATTAATAAACTCTCTGATTAGAGGAAACTGCAAATAAGTACTTCTATCACATGAAACAACAGGGGTGTTTTGTTTTTGTTTTTTTTTTTTTTTGTCAAGTGGGCTCAGTGATTCTGGGAAAATTGCTTTTACTACAGATTGCCATTGGTCATAGTATTTCTCTATGGGATGTATTCTGAATACATCTGTTCTAGATATCTATTACTGAGCACTGAAACATGAAAATTCAGGTAGTTTCCTTCCACCTTCCCCTCCCAATAGGAGAACAAATCACACTGTTAACTGTAGAGACTCTCAGATATACTGATGGTGACTTGCTAAGTTTATTTAATAGATTATGAGCTAATAAATAATAGTGCACTTGGAAGGGGATTTGGCTTGTGTGGAATGAGAGATACTAGATGAGGAAGAAAAAATGCAACATTCGAGTATCACATATGTCAAGCCCTGAGTAAGGCAAGAGTCAGTGTAGGGGCATGTGTGTTTTCTACCAGAGACTGGTCCAAAGAGAGCAGTGAATCGAAATTTCAATTGCATGGGAGTTCAGCCAGGTCAATATTCAATAATGAATTTGAATCTTTATAGCAGGCAAACAGTTGGACTGAGAGATACTGTGTTGTGTGGTGATTCAGTGCTGAATCTGAATGCAGCTGAGCTGTGGAGCTTCAATTTGCCTGAGACATGAAGTAAATGCAGTTTCCAGAAATCACTGGATGCTGGTCCAGAAGATTAGTCCTTTGTTTACTCCCAGAAAAGGTACAGGAGAGGCCAACACATAGATTTCCTTGTGCATTATACCGAGGCATTCCCTTCTCACAAACAAAAAAAAAAAAAAAAAAAAAAAAGCCTGCTAGCTGACTGGGAGTAGACATCTCCCAGAAAAAAAAAAAAGGCTGGGGAAGATCATAATCTGAAATTTTCCTTAGCCCCCAGCCTTCTTAAACAAGATCTCTACAAAGTTGTTCAGAAAATTTAAAATGTTGTGGGCTGGGAGCTGCTCTTTTGCTGAGGCTCAGCTGTCAAAATTAATTCCTTCTTACTACTATCCTCCTACATCCGTATCGCCAAAACATTTGATGGAGCTTACTGCTATTGCAAAATGGGCCTGAGGAGCACTACAGGGACATGTTTTTTTTTTCTATTCTAACAGTTTGTGCTGCTATTTTCTTCAGACTCAGTGTTAGGACTAGTTTGTTGTGTATTAGGCACAGAAAATAAAGTAGCCTCTTACCACAACCCAAAATGTGACAAAGATCCTCTTATCACATCTGATAAATGGGAAAACCTCTCAACAGAAGTCCATCATAGCTTAACTAGGGCTAGCTGCCTCTTTTTTTTTTTTTTTTTTTTTTTGATGGGTTCCTGTTGGGGGTGTGTGGAAGCTATAAGAGAGCTGGGGAGGGACTTTGTACAAGGGCATGTGTGACAGGATGGGAGGAATGGCTACAAACTGAAACAGAGTACATTTAGACTTGATGTTAGGAAGAAATTCTTCACCCAGAGGGTAGTAAACAGGTAGAACAGGTTGCCCAGAGAAGTTGTGGATGTTCTGTCCCTGAAAGCATTCAAAGCCAGGTTGGATGGGGCTTTGAGCAACCTGTCTAGACAGGTGTCCTGCCCACGGCAGGAGGGTTGGAACTGGATGGTCTTTAAGGTACTTCCCAACCCTAACTGTTCTGTGATTCTCTGGTATGTGTTGGATCTTGATCTTTCTGCATTGCCTGCCTCTCAGGAATTTTAATTTATACATATTCCTGTTGCATGCATTCTTCAAGGCAAGAGCTAAATATTTGATTTTCAGCTTGGTAAAAGCTATTTTTTGGGCAAAATTTGTGAAACAGAGGTTGCTCCAACCCAAGGCAAAAGATAGATCATAGACAGAATAGGACTTTACACTGTCAGATGGTGGAGAAACTCATATCCCTCCTGCCTCTCTTAAAATGTGTGGGGGACACTAAAGTCCTTTCAATTCCACTTCTACATCTGTTCTTAGTTAAAAACATAAACAGTAAAACTAAATGAAGAGAAATGGTGACAGTTTGGGCTACCAGAAGTAAGTATAAAGGGTGTTCCCTAATATTAGATGCTTTTCCAGTCCAGAGCATAGAGAAAAGATGCAAATGTCTCAGAAGAAATCAAGTTTCTGTTCCTCTGTGTCTCCTGCTGGTTACCAACTGTTGTGGAAGCCTGCCTGAGGCTCACTAATACTAAAACTATTATCTATCTAAATCTGGGGCAGCTGAAGTTGCATTCATATGTTCATTAGAGCTATTCTGGCAATAGAAAATGAAAGATTCTGAGGCTATATTACATCAGAGACAAGTACTTTTCATTCTCACAGTGCTGCTGTGGCTATACCAACACAGCAGGTTGCCCATCTCATGTTAAATTGAACCAAAAACTGCTGCGTACTATGGCAACAAAATTACTCTCAGTACTCAGATTCTTCCACTTAAAACCACCTGGCTTATCTTCTCTGCACTCTCTGCCTGTAGAAGGCCATAATGTCAAGAAATAGCAGAATTCCTGTGCTGCAGGAATTCTACTGGATTGCTGACTATGACCTAGGGAGCTGAACAGAGAACCTGATAAATTTCACCTCAATTCCGGTTTTAGGGGTGGTCACACAACTAGTGCAGAAACAGTTAAATTGTTGTTAAGTTGCCAAAACATAATTTAGTATCATCCTTGAAAAGTGATGTTTCCCATAGCCAGAAAATTATACATTCATCCTCTCAGATATATTTTCCCAAATAGAAAGGAACAATGTTACTGAATATTTGCAATGTAAGGTTAGGTTTTTTTTTTGTTTTGTTTTTGTGGGTTCTTTGTTTGTTTGTTTTCATTTTAATTTTATTTATTTGCCACGTGTTGCTATCATGTGTTGAAATAGATTCTTCATCATTTGCATTGCCGTGAAATTTGAAAACCCAAGAAAAATATCAAGTGTCCTTAGTGTCAAGCAGTATAACTGAGGGGGAAAAAAGTGTCAGTGTGGGTTTACAAAGTAAATGAAAAGTGAGAGGCCAAAAATGGCTACATCCAAAATAATAGGTCTGGTAACCCAGTACTGACCAGCATATCTCGGACAATTGCCTCAGCACATCAGCAGCTTAGCTTTTGCCAAGTTTCTGAAAGAAGTAATTGTACATGGGAATCTGAAGAACAGATTTTTGTGATTGGTTATAGAGAATTTCCTAGAGCTAAAAACCTAATGCTAAGGGTAGCATGAAATAAAAAATTGAAGTTCTCATTTCTACTCCAAGGCAAACCACAGAGGAAGGACCTGGTTAGTCAGTGCTGACAGACATTGAGAAGGGAAGATAAAGAGTTAGATAGTGGGGAAAACTGGAGAGAGATAAAATGGAAGAGGAGAGGCTGATTATTACAGACTGGAGAGTATGGGAGAAGAAAAGAGCAGCAGGAAAGACTATCAGGAAGGCCTAGGTGTGTAGCATAGCCAGAGGCTGAAGGCATCAGGCCACATTGAGTTCAACAGTGCCACATTACTGTAGAATAGAAGCTGGGTCTCAGGAAAGAATACAGGAGAGTAACAGGGATGTGATTATGAAGGTGTTAAGGGCACCAGATCTATGAGGAGTGAGGCTGGAGAGAAGTCAGGGCTGGTAGCAAGGTGAAGAAGGGGCAGGCTGCGTGAGGGGTATGGAATTTGCATTTAGCTTGACGTGAGAGAGGAAGAGATTGAATTGGAAAGGATAAAACACAATCAGCCCCAGAAGCATGATCCCAAAGGGGAAAGGAGAAGGGCAGAGAAATGAAAGAAGAAATATATACTGGGATCTGTATTGTGTATAATGAGAATGGTAAATGGCAGGAGAGAAAGGGGAACATGCTTAATATACTTGAGTGAACGGATCTGAGAAATCTGATAGAACATTCTGCAAATGCAGCAATTTTCTGTGTTTTCCTATTTATAGGAATGACCCAGATAAAATTGCAGTGTTCCTCATCTTACTTTTCTAGTAAAATATTGACATTTATTTGTGTGTGAAGAGGATGTGCATGACTAAGAAAAATATTTCAAACAAGGAAATGGCATTAGTTTATCCAGTCCTTGCTGCTTCTCCAGATAATTGGTATTTCAGAGGCTGTGTCTATGAAAGAAATAGGCTTTTGTTAGGTGCAGGAGTATTATATTGAAAGGTGCTCAGAAAATATCTTCCCTCACAAATACAGGGGAAACTGGCACAATAACTCCTAATAATTTCATATTTGTATGTGAACCAAACCTCTGCTGAACCAAACCTGACTGATCACTACACAGCTCCAGTTTTCCTCTGCATGAAATCAACTGGCATAAGTAGACTTATCCTACCATAGTACTGCACCAGTGAAAGACAGATCCCCACCTCCTAATTGTATGCACCTCCTAAATGCTCCTAGTGGAGCGGAGCATTTCCCATTGTATGAACTTGTGCCATTTGGAATTTTAAAGAGATTTCTGGGAACAGTAAATTTATATAGGGTTTTTACTTTCTAAAACAAACAAACAATTCTCCAGGCATCAGAAAAACTGAGCTAGAGAAAAGGAAAAAGTTGAATGGGCAGATTTACATCTGCATTTTTTCCGGAGTTTGGTTTTGGCTCATTATAGGCAAAATGTAGCCACAAAAATGGAATGCAAATGAACACCACTAATATGCAAACCTACCCTTGTCCAAAAAAACAAAAATCCAAGGTAGATCCCTCAAGTCACTATGCATTCATGATTTCAGACAGAGAATTTATTCATCAAACGTGCTGTTAATGAAGCATGTTTAAAACTGCTTCTCTTTTGGAACCCTGGAGAAGTGTGAGACCATGGCAAGATCTTACTACAGCTGTGAATCAATATATCACAAACTTCACCAGAGAGAACCCTTTTGAAGATTAGCAGACAATTGAATCTTCTGCTGCTCTTATTTAGTCTGGCATGTCTTGTCTGAGACTGAGAAAGGAGATGACAGTTTTCTGAGATAAACCCTGACCTGAGGCTACCCATTCGTTCAGCTGTTTTGGGAAGCCATTTTTTACAAACCTATGTTCTACATACATGGAGCTTGCCTTTCATCTTCTTCTCCCTTCAGAGGTCATTTTATAAGTTTCCTCTTAATATTATCAGGCTTTTGGGTGAGTTGAGACAGATGAACACCACTAAGAGAGGACACTATCCTGTGTTTTTAAATTCTGCCATGACTCCTTTGTGGCTTATTACCATGTCTGAATACTTGATTAATGCTAGACAAAGAGGAATGCAGAATAGATTGGTGCCAAATCAAGAACTGAAACCACACCACCATCATGCACAAAGTCATGTGATTTAAAACCACATCATTTTAAAGAATAGCCATGCTCAGTTTTTATTACCTTTTATTTTTTAACTAATTGAGGGTTCTTACACTTTGGACTTTACCGTGGTGTGTCTAAAATCTCTTAGCTTTGACTTAAATGAAAGTTGAGATTTCTCAGTACTCATTAAACTTCTGAGGAAGCCTTTAGGAATAATGAATTGTAAGGCTGACTCTGAAGTCAGCAGAACTGGTTACGACACATGAATGCCCTAGAGATCCAGCCTAAATTAGAGCAAAGTTCTGCTCCCAGCTGTAGTGGTATGATCACGGAGTAGCAGACATAAAGATTTACTCCACCAAAAACAAAAACATACATATACTGAAATGAGAAGATACATCTGTTCAGGGTTTTTTCTGTATTGCTAAAAAAAAACCAAAAAAACAAAAAAAAAAAAAAAAAAAAAACACAAACAAACAACAAAAAACTAGAGAAACTGGAATAAATAATACTATTTTGTAAAAGCACAGATTATTTTCCAATTAAAATTTGATTGCGATATTAGCCAATGATGTTGTCTAGATGAATATTACAATCTTAAATGTATCCTTGAGCCAATAGTTGTTACAGCCACCTACTCAGGGTGTGCTCATGCCAGGAAATTTAGTGTAGTGAAGAGACCCAAACCAGTAAGTTCCACACATTGTGCAGCCCAGGACTCATTTGCTGGAGGATATTCTGTGCCAGCACTTGGCTGACATGACTTTTAAGCTTGTTTTCTGCATAGTAAAAAACCTGGCACTTCTGGCTGTTGACTAGGCAGAGGAGATATGAACTTGAATGTTTCTGTATTCCCATACTTTAAGTGTCTGCTTCACAACTAAGCAAAATTCAACTAATAGGTTTGCTTGCTATCCTTCACTTCTGGTGACTAGCTCAGCAGTAGCTGTAGGTCATGGGTTCATAGTCCTCTTTAACCTCCTTTGGAAAACCAGACACAGTGGGAAGCAACCTTTCCAATATTTATGAGTAGATGGCATGGGTAGCTTATTTGCAAAGGGTGCAGCAAACAAATAAAACATCTGATGTCTTTTGCTCATACTTTTTATAATCCCAGTTATATGTTTAATGCAAAATGTGCTATATATTGTATATTGTATGTGTGTGTGTATGTGTGTGTGTATGTGTGTAATATTTTGGTTGATTTTTGATTTTATTGCTGTCAAAGGCTTTAAAGTTGGATATAATTATGTAATGTGAGGAATATGCTGTATCCTTCAATATTATACAATATTATTAACCACAATATTATACAAAATAATAGTTTATATTATATTATATTGTATTACAATAATATAATGCAATACAATACAATGCAATACCGACTCACAGCTGACACATTGTTGCTTGTTAACTGAGAAACCTCTCCAGAACAAGTCAGATAGAACAGGAATAAAAGCATCAAATATAGCTGTGAGTGAGTAACATGGAAGGTGAACAGTCATTAGAGAGTAAGTAGAGCTATAAGTGGTTTTTAAAAGCCCCAAGGATTCCTGGCTTCCAGTTGTCAGAGCTGAAAACATGGATTGAACAGGACACTCAGAGTCAGTTGAAGGCAGGGTTGGGTGCTAATCACTTGCAGAGAGGCTGCCAGCTTCAGACTCTTTCCTAGGTCTTCAAATACATACTTCAATCAAGCTACATAAATCAGACCTCTCTGGGCTTACTGTCCAGCCAGCAGGTGAACTTATTTTTCCTTTTCTGCTTTCTGTTGCAATTGGACATATTAGCCAGTCGAAAGGATAAAGTCTTTATGTCTTCCCTGTAGATTTTATTTTTTGTTTTCTAAGGAGTAGCCAGACACTTCTAGCTTTGTCAGGGTAGGTGAATTACAGAGGCAATTCCTTTTATCCCTTCTCTTCCCTTTCGGCCCCTCAGAATAAGAAACAAAATTATTCCTATTAAGGTAATAGCAGACAAACCAGACCAAATTGCTTTATGGTTCAATGTACACTGCTCTGCACAGATTTTTCCTGGTTTATGGTGCTGTTTGCCTTACATTGAGAGAAAGAATATAGATTTCAGAGTAAGGTCTTACAAAAACATAAATCTCTATGGCAGAGCTAAACTGTAAGCAGCCTGCTACAAGCCATATATGAACTCCATGACAGTTCATAATACAGTTATAAATAAAAAAGGGATAGAAAAGGCCTCACCTGACTCCCTGACTGGTTTTTGCAAGTGTTACTTTGCATTCTTACAAGTCAAGTGAAAATCCCCAAGCGCTGGCTGCTGTCCAATGATCTTTCCCCATGCCCTGGCTCGCCACCTTGGCAGCATTTGAGGCGCAGTGGTACATTGTAATTGGTGGTTTTTCTGAGCCCATGCAGATGGCCAGTGTCGTCAGGGAGCATTGCTGGGGATGGCAGCGACTTCAAGCCTTGCTCCAAGGCTCTTGGCAGCACAGGCTACACGTGCCGGCTGCGCCCTATGCCTGCACCCCAGCCAGCCAGACAGCCAGACACCAGCCAGCCAGACAGACACACAGCAGACAAATTGGGTGCTGAAGAAATGGTGTCACCCAAGACTGTGTCATCTCATCTGGGTGGCAAAATCCTCGGGTTAGGGATAAGAGAGCTCACTTCTTGTTTCAATGTGACCACCTGAACCTGCTTCAAAGTTGTCTGCAGCACAGCATCAGGTGTTCTGGCATCTGAAAAACATACCGCAGGGAGTCCACAAGATCTCTTGCAGTGGGACATACCTGATGGTACTGACACTTCTGTGTCTCTTAGTTCTTCCCTAGTAGGGTTACCATGGACTTCGAGGGGCAAATTCATCCTTTGAATTTGAAAGTCACTGGGGAGCCACTGAGCAAAGATGTCCTTGAGATAATCTGAGTATCACCCTACTGTGACAACTCTCAGAGCAACAGAGGCCAGCAGTGAGGTGTCTGCACAGGCCACTTCTGCAACTCAGAGAAGAAAAAAGGGCTAGAGACCACCATCTGAAATACATCTTTTGTCATCTCTCATTTCCCCCCCACCACTTTCCTCTGGAGCTTTCTACTTATTTCAAGATGTAGTGAGAATCCCAGCTTGTGGCAGCTTTGTTCCCTTCTCATGAGCCTTGGGGAAACAGCGAGACCTTTTCTGTAACTTCAGTCTCCCAAATTCAAAGCAGGATG
This sequence comes from Vidua chalybeata, assembly GCF_026979565.1. Classification (NCBI taxonomy): domain Eukaryota; kingdom Metazoa; phylum Chordata; class Aves; order Passeriformes; family Viduidae; genus Vidua; species Vidua chalybeata. The sequence continues at coordinate 57,550,491 of NC_071532.1, forward strand.
GATTTTTTTGTGATTTTATTTACTGATTGCACTACACACAGAAGATGAGAAATGCTCTGGATGTGAGGTTGGAAAGGATTCCTCCCTTGAATATGTATTGTGGAATGAAAAAAGCCTCCTCAGTGACTCAAGAGTGGCTTCCTTGACCACAGCAAGAAGAAAACACAACTGTTTTGGGCTTTCCTGAGAAACTTTTGCTACCACAGCAGCCAGGACTTCTTGAGAAAGACGTTGTTTCTGTCTCACAGGAAGAAAGGGTACTAAAATTTGTCATTAAGGTCAAGATAATAATCCAGAAGTTCTTAACATCTTGGGGTTCATCATTAAGTAAACAAGAAGAAATGAGTCACCAGTAACTCAAACTCTATGAAAAGACAAAAAAAATCCAGTCTCAAAAATTAATAAAAGCTTTTCCTTGTGCTCTGTAGTCCTGTGTCAAATACAAGGCTCTGTAGGACTCTATGTAACTGCAGCTTGTGAGTGACAGAGCTAAGAGGACTTGATTAAACCTGCAACACAGACACATGCCAAAGGAGAAGGACAAATGGATAGGATATTTTGATAGACATGGGGCAACTGTGTCCTCTCCTTATGTTTGGAAAGTATTTTAGTCTGCCTGTGAAGCAAACAAGGCAGTAGGTCTGAGATAAAAAAAAAAAAAAAAACTTTTGCTGCTTTTTCAAAATCAAAACTTGTTAATGTTTAGGAAAATGGAGGGGGAAATTAATGTGTACCTAGAATAGCCATTCTTTTTGATGGAAAATAATAAATAAAGCAGTGTGTTGTTTAGGATTAGGAGTCAAAGTGTGTGTGTGCTGGCATACAGATAATTTCTGAGAATATGAAAAGAAGTCTTTCCTCACACAAGCTTTCACAAGGGAGCAGAGAGGACACAGCTCCCTGCCCTCACTGTCAGGCAGTAGCCAGTAACAGTGTAGTGTTTTACTTTACATTGATGGTAGCAACACCCCAAGACAATTCTTCACCAGGCAGCCAGCAAGAAATACATCTTGGTTTGGTCTGGCCACATTACACACACAGTTAATCACTGTAACTCCCATCACAATTAAAAACTCTGATTTAGATCCGAGGAAGACACTGCATTGCTATTTTAACGACCCAATTATTTTTACAGAAGCTGTTACTCCAAGACTTGGCTTCCAAGCTCTTCTCTGCAGGTCAGACAGATCCCCACAAGGGGAGGGACTGTCACTGCTGGCTGTGCAGGTGCCAGCAGTGGCACCTGCTAGACACCAGTGCCATTTTCTGGCTGCTCCTACAGGCGGGTGACTGAGAAATGAACAGTTCAGCTGGGGACATGCTGTTGCAAGCTGTAGTCGCTGCTTTCCTTTTATTAAGGACACCAGTTCCTTACAACTCTTATCTAAAAGTGCCCTACATCAGCAGGGGTAGTCTAGGTTCAGTTGTGACTACAAAGCCCACATGATGCCTGGGTGCTGGGGTACAGCTGCAGTCCCCCCATCCCTCCCCCAGTGGGTGTTTGGTCAGTGAAAAAGCCTCAGCATGAGCCCAGTCAGCATTTCTGGAGACAGATGGTCTTGGGACCAGAGAAAACTTTCTCACCTAACTTGCTGACTCAGGATGCTTCATGGCAATGATCTCATGTCCCTTTCCTCTAATACTTTCTCCCCTTTCAGGAAGCAACTGTTTATTGCTTGTTTGTTGGCAACTTGGTTACATTGCTGGTTTTGAAATCAAGGGCATCAGTAGCAGTTATGCTCTGTCATTTCTGTGCTGACCTTCAAAATATTCTCAGCTAAAGGGCCATCTGCAATTGTAGTCTGATGATGCAGCCAGGGATAACATTTCTATTCCATAGGAATTCACAGCAATTTGACATTTATTTTCATCCTCAACTGGAATGAAAGCTCAGCACACTCAGACTTTCCCTGTCCTTGAAATTCTTAGTGCTGCCTCAAAGAAAATCTTTTTTTATCCATAACACTGCAGCATTTGATAAGGTAACAGTATTTGCCTTCAGTAATGCTGAAAAGTTGAAGTATAATGTTGGAAAAAAATTATGAAATATTAATATGTTACATTTATTAATGCATTTAGATATATAGACTTCACAATGAAACACAAAAATATATCTAAATTAGGAATTCAAAATATTTTGAGTGCATCAAGCATATTTGGGAAAATAGGGACAGCGGATTTGAATCTGGTTTTAAAAATGTAGTGGCATTTAACATATTTTTGAGGCATCATATTTCTGATAAGAGATGTTTTTCTGTCTTCTGTCCAAAATTTTTGGCTGGTTCTAATAATCAGATGGTGTCCTGATTTAGCTAGAGTGTTTTACCCTGCTCCTTAGTGCAAGAGTTCTAACTTCCCTTCAGCCGTGTATCCTTCCTTTTCTTGTAGCTTCTGGGACTGTTTCTTAGTGCATGATGATGACTGACAGTCTTTTGCTGGACCCCTCATTTGAGCTCTGTGACTGACTTTTACAACTCCCTGATGCAATATGCTGCCAAATCCCTACCCAGAAAGGTCTCCTAAGTTGTCCATGTCCAGGCTGTTTGAAAGGTCTGTGTGAGCACTGACCAACTGGCTTGTCCACATCCCCTTGCCTTGATTTCTTTTCCCATTGCTATCAATGCTGGCATTTAAAAAATCAATTGAAGCTGCTCTGTTAAGATATATTTTTGGACACTAAGTGTGGAATATGTCTGACTTCAGACCCTTTCTTCAGGAAAAAACTTATGAGGTCAGCATTCAGCATTAACCTGCACTCTTCCCTAATTAGATTTTGTTTCGTGCTTCAAATATGATTTTCTTACTCCATGATATTTAACAGCATGGGCCTCTATCACACCAGAGAGTGCTTTCCTCTCCTTGAGATAGACAAATGTTTGCAGTGAGAGGACTTGGACATGCCTTTTACAAGTAAAAACATTCCATGGCCTAGTGGTAAGAGAAGAAAATAGAAACGTCATGACAGTTTCTCTCTGATAGCATCCAGACTGGCTGTCTTTCTGGAAATCCCAGTAGGTTTGTCAATTCCATTGTACTTTGGGGAAGAAATGTATAAGGCATGGCTAAAGAAGTTGATTTTGGGAAGTGATTCTGGGGCATTAGCACTGCCTGCTTTCTGGATTATGGTTAAACCTTACAAGAGTGCCCAAAACCTTAGGTGAGTGCTCAGACTGCTGGACAGGTATATTTTGTGTAAATTAGTGATAAAAGGGGTTTAGGAAACAATTCAGATATGTGAACTTCCACTCCTTCTACTGCGGGGTACCAGATTTCATGTTTTTATGCAGGATGTCTCATGGTGGGCCTCATGCTGATTGTACCTTTGTGTTTGACAAATCGTTTTAAAAAGAGAGCAAAGATGCTTGGCCCTTCTTTTTGCCATGGAGGTACTATTATGGTGTCAAGTAGGATAGACCACCACACTGATGTCAACAATATTTAAAAGAAGGAAAAACTGCGACTAGTACAAGGTTGTGGCAGACCTCTCAGATAAACTTATGCAAGCATGAAAGGAGGTACCTAATGTTTTCATTCCAGGTAGGATATGAAAGTAATAAAAGGCTAAAAACAAATCCAAGAGCAGATTTAGGCATAGTGAATAAAGTGAGCATTTTTGTATTTGTCTGGTACTTAAAGCCTTTTTGAATCTGTTTGTGTATTTTGCACTAAAATGTCAATGAATAAAACCCATATAAAGGTAGGGCATCTCTCTCAAAAGATCTCACTGAGATACAGTTATGTTCTTCCAGTCTGCCATGACTCTTCAGAATTGTGATCTTCCTCTTGGCCTGACAGTACCTAATCTTAGCCAGGAGACACCTCACAGTTATCAAGCCTCCTTCCATGAATCATCTTCTGAGGATGAGGCAGGTGACACCATGTTCTCCTCAGCCTAAAGAAACCTGATGACACACAGGTCTTTGCATTCTAGTTAAGTATTTAATCATAAGCATTTAGCAGAAATAGGAGCAATAACATCTCATCCAGGATCAGCAGCAGGTAGGGCCTATGAAAAAAGGAAAGAGATGGCTGTCTGTGCTTGAATGGGAGACTCAGGTGCCTTAAGTTTTGGAAAGAACCATTTTCTCTTTCTCCTTGACATACTGTTCAGAGAGAGCCAGAGGAAAGCATCTCAGTCCCTGTGTGATAGCACTTCAGACAAACCCCACTCTTTGATCTTTGCCTCTTGCCTGTCTTATGGGCTCTAGTGTTGGGTGTCCAATCTCCCCACTTCTGAACCCTCTGTTTACAGCACTGGGAAAATAAGTGGTGCTTACAAGGCTGTGAATTCTGCTCTCACAGCCAAGACTTTTGACACTAGAGTGTAACAATGTGTGGTAGCACCATGCCTATAAAATTTTTAGTTCATAGAAGTAGAAAAATAGCCTCTGGAAACAAATGCTATCATAAAACAGGCATGAGAATAGTAACAATTTTTTCCCCTGCTGACTTGTATGTCTCAAACTATCATTTCAATTAAGACAACAATACTACAAGTATTTGGGCGAAGTTTTAAATGGAAGTCACCTGTAAACTCATCATAACCCAAGAAATAATCATGAGACCCCATACCCAGACTATCTACTCCCAAGCATAAATTTCTCTTCCAGAATTAGGAATAATGGAAATTCAAAGGAACAAATGTGGTCTTCATCTCTTCACACCTTCTAAGCTGTAAACTTTTTCTGACATGAGTTATCTCTTTTGATACTTTGGTACAAAGCTGGCAGAACAGAATCCATAGAACAGAATTTTAAAATGTAGAGTTTTAATTTAGTATAAATGTTTACTGCTTCTGAAGACAAATTCTATGTATGGGAGTCACCATTTACAGAGTGGACCTTGAACATTTTATCAGCTTGTATAACTACAAATATTGAAGGTTTTTTCTTGTTTCCTTCTCCTTTGACATGCTTCATTTTGCACGTTTCTCATTGTCAAACGTTTTTAAATTGCTTCTGGCAGAAATGTTTTACAAGTGGGGAGGATGCCCCAGGCTTCTTCCAGGAAAATAGGAGACTCTGTGTGTGGGGAGGCTGACGCCAGCTATGCAAACCTTGTAGCTTTGCATTTAAAAAAGTATTTTTTCGAGTAAACAATGGAATCCATTATTTACAGACTGTATTGTAAACATCTGCGGCAGAGAAGTCTTCTTATTGTATGCCTGTAATGACAAGGGCAAACCCAGCACAGGAAGAAGGAAGGACCAACCCACTTAACAGAATGAGACTTATTTGAATTCATGTTAAAGCCACCAACAAACAATCAATGATTTAGATGACGCAGGAAGGACATAAGCAAATAAGAAATATTAGGATACCTACGTGACATTCTGGCTCCATCAAAACAAGCAGGATGTTTGAAATTGGCATGAGAGGTCAAGGCTCAGTTTCTAATCTTTTTCCTAAAAAAACCCAAAAGCAAAACAACTAAAATTGCTCAGCTTATATTGTAAAAAGAGTATCAAAACTGTGGCTTTCTGACTGATTGAGGTACTTAACAAACATTTTTTAGACACTTTGATAACTATACAAAAAATGTGAATATTGTGCTGCATCTAAAAAAGGAAATATTCCTTTAAGGACCTTGGCAAAGGACATTTCCACATTGTTACTGGCTGGCCGAGCTCTTGGCCTTAGGTCATCTGTTGTTTCAACTAGTCATTAGTGCTTTTGACTTCAGTTGTTGTCATTGCCTTGGAACTGCACTGAAGAGAGACTGTCCACCATTCTTTGCTATGTTGTACAAAGGCAGTCCTCCAGGAAAACCCCACAGCGTCTCTGCTGTGTAGCTCATCCCAGCTCTGAGGCTCCAAAGAATGTTGGGGAAAATGTTTGCTGCCATTTTTTTACAGCAGACTGAATTAGTACCATTTTTTTCCTCCCCAAAATGCTCCTCACATCAGCTGTTGAAAGCAGCCACAATTAGAATTTAGATTTGGTTCTCTCCTTCCTTTACAAATTTTGATTTTGCATGGTTAATCAGATACAATAATCTGTTTTTATATTCTTGTATCATAAAACCTTTTCCTAATTTATGTTCCTGTTGTAGCTAATCCATTTGCAGTCAAAGGCATAGAGTGCATCCCTTCTGTCATAGCCTTCTTGTCGTTGTTCACACTCCCTTGAGGCTGGCCAGATCACCAGATGCTTTTCACTTTTCACAGGCTTTAGACAATGCAGATCTTGGTGGAACTGGAGTTACTGTTACCAGCACAAGATACAAAAACCTGAGCGTGCTTCTGCAAAATTCTATCCCAGTTAATGTTTTGAAGCTAGTTTTAGCTAAAAAAAAGGTTACCTTTCCCCATGCTCTAGAGAAACAAGTCACGGAGTGTAGAATATATGTTCTTTCTTACATGCTAATGTCTTGCCTGCCTGTAGGAAGCTTGTAGGAGGCAGTGGGAGGTTAGTCTTCAAAAATACTTCAGACTACTCAGCTTTCAGAAAAATGTTAGCGACACTCTCTATATCAGCAGTTTATTAAGTGGTGCATGATCACTGGCTAAAGCCACTGTTATAAACAGTTGTACTTTAAAAAACTAAGCCAAGAATTTCCCTTCTTCTCATTGTCTAAAGATTTTCATTTAAAGCTCATCAGTTACAAACTTGCAAACATCAGTGAATACATATGAACAAGCTAATAATCATGTTTCTATGTAAAATTCTTTTTATTTCCATCTTTCAGCCAGTAGGAGGTCTTATCTGGGACATCAGTCAGAATGTTGCAAAAATGAAGAGGATTTTATTACTCACAGTAAGCCATACTGTGTCTTATGAAGAATTCCTCTGTATAGAACTCCAAAGGTAGGACAAACACAAGAGCCTGTGAAATTTGTTTGCCAAACTTCTAATGATTTTTTTCCCTTTCTTGCTGATTTTTTAAAGTAAAGATACTTAACAGAGTGGCTTGACTTACTGAACACAAATTATTGCACGGACAACTACGTATGGCACAAGTGAGCACACTTGCCCTATTAATTGGACTATGACATTCCTGTCATACCAGGAGTGGATCTTGCCTGGAGCTGTTAGCCAAGAACAATATCTTCAGCAAAAAGGAATTTCTAGTGGCTATTCTAATTGTACAAGCTGAAAACTTGGGTCAAGACATAGAGAAGCTGGAGATGGTTTGCCCATTTATTTCCTTCCTGTAACAATGCAAGAGTGTTTCCTACACAGCAATTTATGCAGTGCAGATTTTATACAATCTAGCCTGATTTTAAACACCATAACTTTGCAGTTTTCCACACACTTTTCTTGGTATGCTGTTCACAGTCTAACAGACTGTAATAAATAATTGTTGTTTTTCAACCTACGGTTTCTTTTTTAGGTGTAAATCATGACTGTCAATACACTCCAGTGATTCTGTCTCCTCTCACCTTACAGAACCCCTGGGACCTTCTGGGACATCATCACTGAAACCATCACATTCCTGCTAGACAGGCTGTTTGGATGTAGCATTTTCAACTAGACCAGAAATCAGTGTTGGCAAATATGAAGGAAAAGAGAACAGGAAAAGATAAACTGCTTAAAAAATGCAAGCTAATAACCATATTCTTCAACAGATGGAAATGTTACCTCTGTTACCCAGGGTAGCATTTGCATGTTTTTAAGCCCAATTCTGGCTATAGTCAGGTAGACATTGACTGACCTAAAGCTGTGTCAGTACCAGTAGAAAAGGCCCAACAGGTGACTATGGCAGTGCCATCCACTACTTTCTTCTGCAGCATTCACAGTTGGTGACCCTTGTCCAGCGCCTAATTCCAAAGGTCACATTTTCCTAAGAATTTATTTCTAAAATATTGACTTAAAGTGATGGGACAAAAAATGTGGAATGTGTTCTGGACACCCATAGGAAAGGAAACGGTTTAGAAACTGCTGTGAATGCCAGCAAATCTGCAACACTGAACTTGAAAAGCCGAGTCCAGGTTTGTCACATCCTATAAAAATCCTTGTACATTTTCCAACAGAATAAATGTACAACAAAATTCAGTGGATGATAATTTTTTCTTCCTTTTTTTTTCCTCAGAGAAATACTTCTTAGAAGTATTTAGCATAGTCAAATGAAGCTCATGTTAATGATGAAAAACTTTAGGTTCCTGTGGCAACTTGTATTTAACTGCCTTAATGAAAAAAAGTTAAAATAAATATAATTTTTCCAGAGGTATAGTGATTTTTTTTCACTCTTATAGTAGGAATAATTTATATGCTAATGGTACATAAATTAGCAAATCTCCTTCAAATATTAACATTAATGCATAACATCATGAACTTTATGTGAAAACTGAGGAACATGATGTTCTTCTGGCATTCTATATGTGAGCATTTCTCACCTTAAAATAAAGGCCACTATTGGTGATGGTTTAGTCCAGTTTAATCCATAGTTTTCTCCAGCATAACCAAGTGATCCAGTCTGCTATGGGAGCCTAGGACAGGCACTTGTCTTAGTCTAGCCTAACAGTCCTGGAAAGGGAATAAATATAACACCAACATTGTTAAGAAACGTAGGAGTAACTTCAGGTTTGTAGTGCAGAAAGGAAAGGAGGATTTTGGTTTAGGTGTTTTGGAATCGTTAGAATCACAGAACCAATAAGGCTGGAAAAGGTCTCTAAGATCATCAAGTCCAGCCATTAACCTAATATCTCTATGTCCATGTTTTAATCATATTTGTTAGGAGCACCAGCTTACTGTGCTCTTACATATTATACAGTCACTGAAGTGAAGGAAACTTTGACACAGACTACATCTAGCAGATGAACCATAGAATTAAATAAGTCTAGGTCATGTTCACTTGAGAGCTGAAAAGTGGGATGAAATGCTCACATTTACTCCTGAAAGACAGTTTATACAAACCAGAAGTCTGAGTGTGAAATCTAATGAGGAACACTTAAGGACAAAAGTCCATATTATAAAAAAGATGGAGAGCAATGGAATTAGTGTCCTGCTTCACCTTTTACAAAGCTTTCAGCTCAGATCTGATGGAAAATGCCATTCCTACTGTGTTTTGTTACTGTCTAAGGACAGACATTTTTCAGGCCCCTTTTCTGCAGCTGTCTTACATCCTAGCTGCATGATTTTCATCCCTTATGTCAGATCCATAATAACATCATTAATAACATTAATTCATTATCCTATGGAAGTAAATGTCAAGCCAGTAAAGGCAGCATCGGGAGGCATATGGCAAGAAGTCTGCAGCAAACTAATCTGCTGACAAACCCCTCCTTTCTCTCAGTGCTTTGACTTTGTCAATGTCTTTTGTTTTTATCCAGTGCTTCAGCATATCACTCCGATTACGTGTGCTTAGAGAAGGATAGGCTTCTGTAACATTTTCTCTGAAATTAAATCCTAGTGCTTTCATGCTAGAAGTGAAAATCCCTCCTAGAAATTCTTTCCAGCCTCTGAGTGCCCTTTATAGGTACCCTGCGGCTACAACCCTATGGTAACACAGACCCCGTGCGTTTCAGCTCAGCTGTTCAAACACGTGGATGACCTGGACAGTTAACACTCAATCCTTTTATCTGTCCCCTTCAGCTCTTTAGAAACAGCTCTTAATTTTCTCCTCGTTTGTATCGGGGCAAGTTTGAATCAGCATTTCTTCATCAAAACACATCATCTCTGGGAAAAACACTCATAATTGTTACGGGAGTGAAGCAAACAAGCAAGCAAGTGTTGACCGGTGCATATAATCCAAAAGTTTAGTGTCACTGTGCTGGAACAGAGCTGCCTGAGAGAGGAAAGAGCAGGGTTTTTGTTCTTTAAGTTATAATATTAGAATATCTCAAGGGACAGGCATAGTCTCTTTGGAGCAAATATATGCCTTTTGCATTTTGAGCCCATCTGCAAATGATTCAGAATGTATTTCAAAACTCGAAATTTGTAAAGCTTTCTTCATTCTCAAACTGTACAATATAAAGAATTTTTCAATGGTATCCTATTGAAAAATGTGACACTATGCACACAGATTGATCATCCATTTCACTTACCAGTCCTTTGCAAAGACAAAAGGGGGTGAAGTGAGAAATATGAGTCAAATTAACAGGACAGTTGAAACTGAACTTGCTCAGAAATCAAAGTTCATGAAAGAGAGACAAGAAGGAAAAACACCCAAAAGAATTTTTAATAAACTTTTCTATTCAAAACACCAACCTGAGCAATGAATTCAGAATTCAAAAATAATGTAGATCCCACTTTTCACCTGTCTTTGCATATCACCACTGTGATATGCAAAAACTATGGATTAAACCACTGTGGTTTTAGTGCATCATCTGCTGCCTGGAGCTTCATGAACTGGAGGGACGTGCTATCATAACAAAACTCTGCTGTGACCTGTTTCATCACAGTCACATTTCTCCCCACATGTGGTTGCTTTTTGCTGGTTCATAAAAGCAAATCATGCACACAGAGGTTAAAACTACATGATGTTGTCTGATAAAAAGCACAGCATAAACCCTAGCTATCCATAATATCTGTGTTATTAGAAGCTTTATGTCACTTTTTCCAGTCAGATGGTGCCTGATCTTATGTCTGTCCAAGATTATGGCAAGATTCCCATTGCATTACTGGATACTGGATCAGCCCAAAACTCACAACAAAAGGAAGCAAAGAAAGGAGACCACAGGCATATACACAGCATGCAGAGTTTACTCTCTGGTTCACAGAAGCAGAGATGCTGTGCTTCCTGGAATTATTATTTTTCCTCAGCCATGAAGGATGGAGTGGAAGGAGGTGGGTCTGTCATCCAGCTCTACCTTGTGTGCCAAGTGGTTATAACCATTAGGCAGAGATGTGGGCTCCAGCCCAGGCCCTGAGATCCTGCACACCTGTGTCTTCCATGGCATAGATTCAGAGGGGAGGTGGGGAGGTGTAATTCCCCAACATATGTGAAATCTTGCAGCTAGGCCACCTCCTGGAGATGATGGAAAGGAAATTTCAATTGTAGAGTCCAAGGCCTTGCATTTTTCTAGGAAGAAAGCATGTGGATGAAATAGATACCATTACTAGCTTTGGAGTCAGGGAGAGGGAGCCTTTGGACACAATTCACAAGCCACATCCCAGATGAGGCCTCAGTGCACACATAGAGCCTGAAGATCCATTCTGAGCGAGGTATCAGGTTGGGGAGGTGGTTATTGAGAACAGGTACCTACAAAGTAAGTGTAGTCTTGTATGTAGCAATATGTTAACTTTGTAAATCTGAAACTTGTCTGACGTGTCTCATCCTAGACACGAGCGTCTTCTCAGCTCAGTGTTCTTAGGTGGTTTCGTGCTCTAGGGCAAATCTTTGAATGATTCTCAAAAGACAAACTGTAGGCAGATCTTACCCAATGTGGATATATTATGCTCAAGGACATCTCAAACCCCCAAAGCAGAAAGTTTAGTCTTGTGATCCATCAGACTGTTCATTAGACAGTTTCCCTCTTCAGAACTCATGGGTGCATTTATATGAGATGGAGTATCTTAATAGCCAAAATGGTATTTACTGCTGATTGTGATGCTACTAATAGGCATAATGAAAAGATATGCAAAAGAGCTGCATTAGCATAGCCAGGTTGGCTACAGACATAGATATCCCTCACTTCATCCTATGCATAACTGACTGAGAGAGCTCTTAACTAAAGTATCTTTATTCTTGTGCAAGCTGCTGTGAATATTGCCCAAGCTGCTACTGAAGATACAATCTGAGCACAGTGACTGCTGCATTCCCAGGAACAAAGACAAAGTTTTAAGATGACAAATTCGCATGCTTTTATCTGAAGGCAGAATTTGACTTTCAATATCTTGATCATAGGTGACATATTAAAGAGAGAGCATCAACATAACCTCAATTGCCCATTGTGACTTTGTGTACTTGGCAAGCAGAACCTGTCATTGAAAATGATTTGATATGGAAATTAGGCTGGAATTCCAAAAGGCCATTGTCACAGTTATTCGCACTGACTTCAATGACTATTGCCATAATAAACATCACTCAAGCACCAAGTGCCCCGTCCTGATGGATTGCTTCATTAACTAATAATTGCAGGCCGTTACCAGCTTGACCCTGTAGGGTGTGTGCTCTCTTCCCTTGAAAGTAGCTCTCAAGTAATTACCTGGCTACTAGTGAAGAAACCATCACTACTATTTTTAAAACTTTCTTCAGAAGTTCAGAAAGACTTTTGCAATGCACTTTTTTATTTGTTAAAATAAAATTCCTCCAGTTTTAATAGTAAGTGTTCGGAGTGCATCTGTGCGTGTGTGTGTGTGTTTGTGTGTCGCCATACAGCTCTGAGGATAATAGATCTATGCTGTGTAATACACTTTAGGATCATCTGAAGATTATTTTATTCCAGTGGTCCAACACAAAGCTGGTTTAGTTGAAACCATACTCTAAACATTTGCAAAAATATGTATTCCAGTAAGTGTTTAAGAGAATTAGAAATGTTCTAATTGAAAGCAAAGCATTGGTCCCACAACACCAAAAAGTCCTTTTGGGACTGTAATCACAGTAATAGGGTCTGCAGTTCTTTCAGAGCTGGATGAATGGCTGGAAACCAGCATATCTAGAAAGCAAATCAGTCCACAGGTATTGCCCAGATATTCCAAACTCTCTTGGCTGACATACATGCAGTTCCTGTCCAAGGGTTAGAGAATAATTGAGCACTTACTACCCTGAAGCCAAACCAGTACACAACACTGGACACATTGTTCTTCTTTAGAGTTTCCTCAGTACCCTGTAAAGTCCCAGTATGTCTGTCCTGGCTCTTCCTGTTCCTGAATCATGCAGCTCCTCCAAGTCCTAAACAAAGGATGCTCAATGCAAATAAAGAGATAGGCAGATAATGATATCTTCTAAATATTTGCTATGGGTGGGATTTTCCTCACCATGTGATATAGGGGAAAACTAGATAAGGCACAGTCACCTAAACCAAATGACCCTAAATCAGAGCCAGTCAGCAGACAGGCTCTGATTTAAAGTATCAGAACACAGTAAATGTAATCAAAAGGGGATGAGTAAAGGGAAACTTCTGACAATAGTCACTGGATTTGATATCAGATCATGTATCTGGGATCCATTTTTGCTCTTGTAGGAGCTTCATGAAAAGCTCTACAGTGCTTTAAGGATCATTCAAGTGGCAGGTGATTGCTAAGAGGACCCAGGAAGGAGAGAGCTGAAGGATGGGGAGATTAATGGAAAGATCAAATATGTGGAAGGCCCAAATACCTATCTCAGTATAAGCATAGCTAGTATGAACCCCTTGATCTTTTGAATTGCCCAGAATTGCTAGATGTTAAATACTTCCGGAAGCAGTGCCATGCTGGTTTTGTTTTGCATAATTAAAGGAAGTTTGCATTCTAATTCCTTCATCTGTTGTGGTGCCACAAACTACTGAAACTCTAAGAGCAAATTATGCAAGGTGGGGTATGACACAGCTTCCTGATCTGGTCATTTTGTGCTTCTAAGATACACATACATTTAAGTATCATGTCTGAGGAACACCTCAGGCTGGAACATCATCCTCAACTTGCTTAATTAGTCAATTGAACTTATTCCAAGTGTTTGACCCCACACTTCCTAAAGAGTTCCCACCATTGATCAGAAGGAGGTAGTCACAGACACAGGAAGCAATCATGTTACCAAAACAAACCCAGCTTATAATTTGATAGTTTCAGAGGTTACTTATGCCACACAGCACTGGAAAATAATAGCAAAAGTACATTGATGAAGAGATTCAAGTCATAAATATTTTAAATTATCAGTTTAAAATGGATTTATTGTGTCTTCATACTCTTTCATGCCTCATGTGTTCATACACAGAACTATCTTCCTGAAGTTGATTATGCTGTCATTTTTTTCTCCTTGGGACTGAGTTAGAGCAAATCAAAATAACTAGAGAAGTCCTCACAGTGTGCAATCCAGTGAGTGGTTAACAACTGAAGAGCACCTATTTGTCTGGGTCCTACTGCACTCTAGGAACTGTATTGAAAACAAGCTCTTAACAAGATGATGTTGAATTTTCCCATGTAATTGCCTAATTTTCTGGGTTGCTACTACACAGACCAGTACTATAGAAGCTGATGTATAGCCTCATTTCCCCTTACGAATTTCACCCTTTGTAGTCTGCATTGAATATTATTTAATGGTCAAGCAACACAGCCCTGTGGATCTTTCTTAGTGTCTACATTTATAGTTGAGCCAGAAAATAATGAGCTTTTGTCTTGTTTTCTCCCTTGTTAGGACTGTGCCCTTTTGGAAGTGGCTTCTCCTTTTAGCACTTAGGCTTCCTTTGGGCACCATAGGGTTAATCATAGACCCAATGGCAAATCTGATTTTAGGTTTGATGTGGCCGCAGCCCTGCTAACAACTCAATTAGCAGCCACTATCAAAAGAATAAAGCATGAGTAAAAACAGCTGTTTCTTGCTTGGCTTTGTACTAATTACTTTTCTGCCAAGAGCAGGTAACAACCTGCGTTTGAACATGGTTGGCAGTTCAGTGCCCTCCAGCCCACAGGGACTGGGAAGCTGTTTTTCTCCAGCAGAGGATGATTGCCTAGAAAAACAGTTTGTGGCTTCATGCTCCAGAGCTGCTTCCAAGGGCTGAGTGGTCACCGGAGCTACGTCAGTAGACAGGAAGAGGGGAAGCCAAAACACCCCAGGAGCAATTCAAATGGCTATGCAGAAGCATCTGAGGTCATCTATGACCATGCCACTTCACCTTCCGCTGCTGCTTCAGAAGGGTCTGCTGTTGGACATGAGTCATAGATGTCTACTTGGTACTTTCAGGCCTGGACACCTGGATTGCTCTGCTCGTGTTGTGATTGTCCCAAAGGGGCAGAATTGTTTTTCTCACTGGCCTTTATCTTGTATCTGTGTTCTTCCAAAAAATAAACCTAGTCAAACACAAGGATCATAACCCTGATCCTTGTACCCTGGCATCTTCATTGCCTTCCAGAGGCTACCAGAGAGGTTCCAAAGCCTGAGAAGATTATTCTCATCTTCACCACAAAACCCTTATTACCTACTTGGGTATTGCAACATTGTCTTTATATTTGCTCTTTATACTCAACAGAACAGAAACAGCTGTCTCTGTTTTTTGAGATGTACCTGACATATGATTGGAAATTGAAATGGTGAACAAATAAAACTTTTCAATTCTGTGGAAAAGTTTGCTTGGTCAACATGGAGTATGGGAGCAAAGCATTTTTGCACAAGAACATTTCAATGCCAATGAAAATTTTCCATTTCATAGGAAGAAAGAAGCAAAAAAACTGGTTGTTTCGAAGTGAAATTGAGAAAGAAAAACATTTTCATTTCAGCTCAAAATGTCAATTTATTATTTAAAGGACATGTTGTAACAGCATTCCTTCAGTCCAGACAAAACAGTTCTCTCTGTTTCTCTTCTAGTTTCTCAATTTTGTGTATCTGTCATTTGTCTAAAACTCAAATACTTTAAGAAAACAACAACTGTGTAAAATTTATTAAGTAGCTTAGAGAGCCATTCTGGGTTTTGTTCACATTCCACTTTAACTGTGACTGAAACTGATGGGAATTTAACCAGTAATCTCAACAGGAACAAGATCACGTCCTTTCGATGGAAATGTCATGACCTTCTTCCATAAACTTGCTCATGTAGAATTTGTTTTCTTTCAGACGGTATGCATATGAAGCCCATTCCAAGAAAGAAAGTGGGTGGGAGAGTTTCCTTTTCTTTTCAGTAAAGGATCATCTAAAGAATCTCTCTGTAAACTAATGAGGAATGGGATTCGCTTAAGTTTCCAGGCTCCTGTAGCCTGAAATCTGGACCACAGCAGCAATGTTCTCAGCACCAACAAGTACAGAGAAAATAAAGGTGTCAGTTTTGCAGTCTATGTAGAGAAGCAGAAACCAAGCTTGCCTCTAAGGCATTCAAGGATTAAGGATATTGTTTGTATGTAATGGGTTTTTTATAAATTCAGAAATCCTGATTACTTTAAAAAATAAATTTGCCAGCTTTGATGATGTGACAAGCTTTAATAAGCTATTCTGAGCATTTCTGCAAAACCTGCATCTAGTTGCTGCATTATAGGCAAACAGCTGAATATCCTGCATGAGAGAAACAGAAAGGCAGCTGCCACTTACCTGCCCTTGTTTCACAGTAGAAAACCATAACAGGGAGATGTTGCTGCTTGTGCCAGTACCTGTTACATACACACAACACCACTGGAATTCCAAAGCTTTGACCTCAATATCTTGCTTTCTGAGAGGAGAAGGTGCTTCAGATGTTACATCTGATATTTCTGTGTGTAAACAAGGTAGGCACTTTCTGGAGTTTAAGAGCTGTGCTTTGCTTTCAGCATGGCTATGATGTAAAAGTGAAAGAATAATATAAGGCGCTTAAGGTAGGCAGAAGACAACCAACACCTTAAAGAATACCTGTTTTGAAATGGAATAAGTCCAACTAACTGAAAGGTGAATCACACCGAATCATTTAGCTTGGAAAAGACCTCTAAGATCGTAAAGTCCAATCTTTGACTGATTATCACATGGTCAACTAGACCATAGCAACAAGTACCACATCCTGCCACTTCTTAAACACCTCCAGGGATGGTGGATCCACCACCACCCTGGGCAGCCTGTTCCAATACTTAACAACCCTTCGTTTCGGTGAGGAAATTCTTCCTGATGTCCAACCTGAATCTCCCCTTGCACAGCTTGAGGCTATGGGAGAAGAGGCCAACCCCCACCTTGCTACACCACCTTTCAGGTAGCTGTAAAGAATGATAAGGTCTCCCCTGAACCTTCTTTTCTTGAGAATAAACACTTCCTCAGCAGTTCCTCTCTAGATCCTTCATAAGCTTTGTTGCCCTTATCTGGATATGCTCCAGGACCTCAATGTCTTCCTTGAGGAAAGGGGCCCAGAACTGGGCTGAAGGAGAAACCCTGTTCTAGGTTTCCATGTGTATGATTCTTCATGACCTCATGTGCTCCAGTTCTTACAGGTGTTACCTGAATGATGACTCACAAATAATGAGTCTCTTCACTTCTGACTTTTCGCCTACTGCCTAGTCTCATATTTCTGGTTGTCAAGCAACATTAACTACAGATGTCCAATAACAGAACCAAAATATTCTACTTTTTCCTCCACAGCAGACCTAAAATGCATTTTCCTCTCCAATTACATTTCTAGGTACTTTACATCATGTATTCTCATAGCTCCAAGCAGACTGTTTGCTTGGGATCTTGATTCTCCTGGCTGTTCACTATTCATTTTCTCATGGTGGGTGCTTCCCTGCACTTTCTCATGAAGTAAACCTCTTTTGTTTTACTGTTCAAATACTTTAAATCGTTTTTATTACACATACACACAAACACATACACACACACACACACACACATACATGGATGCCATGCAACAGTTAACTATTTGTAGTGAAGCTGCTACTCTTATCTTTGCACTTGTCTGAATTAAATTGTAAATGCCTTCTGGCAATTTTGCAAGAACATTGTTGCAAATTCAAAGTTCCACAGTTACAACTCTACTTTCCTGGACTGAGAAGACATCTTTGCTGTTGAAACACAAGACTTTCTTCCCCTTGATTCACTATTTCATATATTCCATATATTTCTCGGACATTACAGGAGTTCAGAGATGAGAAGTTTTCCCTTGAATCTGGTTCTTACATGTAAGTTTCAGAAGAAAAATAATAGATTTCTTTAGGGTACGGAAGTGTTTGGTTCAACGCCTCAGTTAGCAACATGGGCAAGTCTATAACCTGTGTTGTTCCACGAACAATAATACATTAGTCACAGAAGACATCAGCAGTTTCTTAAGGCAACACATTTCCTTGGACTTCTAACATTAGCCCCTCCCTGTGCATTTTGCAACTATTTCCTCTTCCTTTACAGGGTGATTGACCCTTTGTACATTTTAGGTATTCTCATTAAGGGCATTATTGAACCCATATCTTTATAATGTTAGAACAAAAGACTTCCCAAGAGATTCCAACTGTTCTGGCATGGAGCATGCGACACTAAGTAATTCTACACTCTCTGCTCAAAGACTCTGTGAACTGTGCAAATGTCCTGCTGGCAGTTTTCAGAATGAGGTACCAAATTACCACTTGAAATCAACTTCATTCATTTTAACTGAGATTGATAGACATCCTTAAATGTCAAATCCAGAGAACTATTCCAAGTCCCAGTGCATTCTATTTGCACTCTGTTCTTGCCAGCATAGGTGGCTCATGTGCTAACACAGACAGGGCCCACTGCTGCAAGGTGTCTCCCTGCATTATCACAGCAGAAGTTTGGGCTAAGTGGAAGAAGAGAGATTGCAGAACTACTGAAAATCAGCCTGGCATTAGTTTATGTGAAAGGGGGGCCATGCCTAGAATAGTTTTTATTGACTTGAGGCCCATGCTAAATACCTCTCATCCAAGGATTTCATCAGCTTGAGCCTGATTCACCATGCACAATAACAGCAAAAAGAACTCCCCTAACCACACACAGAGAGAAATAGCCATTTAGGGATGTGTGTGTGTGTGTGTGTGTGTGTGTGTGTGTGTGTGTGTGTGTGTGGAGAGAGTAAGAGAGTATAAAACAACTTGGAAAAACTGAGTATGTGGAAATAGCTTTCAGAGACAAAATTATTTACCATCATACTCTACCTTCTGCCCTGTCTGTTGTACTGGACTCTTTGTGTAGCTGTTAGATCAGCAAATACAACGATCAAGTAGACAATTATATGTCTACTACATCTGGAGAACAATCAAAATTATTTACTTATGGCAGAAACTAAATCAAAATAAATCAGGAATTAATCTGTGCACTGCACTTCCCACTTCTCTTTCTCTTGTCCTGGCTAAACCTACTGTAAACAGAGTGTAAATAGCAATAATATGTATTTATAGCAACAATAACTGATTAAAATATGGAACAAGGTGTTCATGGGTGCCAAATGAGGTCATTCCTATGTCCACAGAGAAGTAGTTTATTGAAGGCAAAGGAAGAAATACTCTTTCCTGAAAGACCATTCGTGTCTACTCTTTAAAGCATGAGAGAAATACTTCATCAGTGTGTGTGCTAAGCAAGTGGATCACCTACACTTGACAGTGGTACACAAGGACCAAGTGGGAACATCCTATCTGGTAGAACCTGTACTTGATGCTTATCCGAAGGCTTGTCTTTTGTAAAGATGAGACTGTACATGTCTCTATTTCCATCTTCGCCTACCTCAGGAGTGCGTGTTTGGAATGGGTGTCCCACGCACATCCCCACATTCTGCATATTATCATATTGCAAATCATCTTGGGTTGCATAAGCTAGTCTCCTGGAGATGCACCCTGGCTGCCCATGGATGGCCTGTCCCTGGGACCAAACCAGAGACAGTATCTACTGAAAAACTTGCAGATGTTTGGTCCTACTTTTGTCTGCTATGTGAGTCGAAAACAAGACTGAGTGATTTGCCCTCTGGAAGCTCCTGTTCTCCTCAATTGACTGTGCAGGCAGCTGAAATTGCCTAACTCAGACAAAGATGATTGGCTTGATAGACATATAAAGCTAGGAAAGATAAATCCCACCCTAGGCATCTAATTCAAGGCAAAATGAAATGCTCTTCATTCTTTTAAACACAGTCACACAGCAGAAAGGCTTAATATATCTTCCTGTCCCTCATGGTTGTCGGACTCCTCTGATCCCTCATAGCAAAAAAAAAAAAAAAAAAAAAAAAAAAAAAAAAAAAAAAAAAATCACCTCTCTTAAAGGTGGGGAATGGCAAGTTTCACATTTAAAACAGCTGGATATTTTTTGCATCAGGATGGGACAATGAGTAATATTCATACTGCAAACAGCTGGCATTTCTCACATGCCACCAGCCCCAGCCTTTGGCCATTTTGCACCATGACACAGATCTCTGGACTCGAGGCTTTGTTATCAGCAGCAGGCCAAAGCACAACACCGTTGTAAACCACCCTGCCATAAAGAACACATACAACAGTCCAGGCTTACAATGGTTAAAAACATTCCATGAGAGTGCAGGCAAGGCCACCAAGGAGTGCACTAAGGACACACTACCTGGCTCTGCAGGCTCTTTGGGGCAGTCAAGGCTGGCAGAGGCATGGCCAGTCAGGCACACTGACTCTTGTTCCCAGTTTTGCCTCTGCAACAGCTTTACTTTGTTCACCTCCATAAGTTGTTCACTGTTCTGACTGTTTTATACCATATTATTTTTAATTTTCTCTGTCACTGTTATGCAGGGAGGATTATATCTATCAAAAGGAACAGGCAAGGCCACAGCCACTTGCTGGGCTTTTTTTTTTGAACATATACTCCTCAGATCAGTCAACTTGTTACTGCAATTGCTCTGTTACTGCAATTTCTCTTCTTTGCCACCTCCCTCTATGCTACTTTTATACTGTTGCTCAGCATTTATGGTTATAACATCTAACTATGCATAGGAAAAGAAAGAGGAAAAGGAGAAAAAAGAAAAGCAGCTACAACGCTTAAAATCTGACAACTTTGTCACAAGTGAATTGACCTTAAAAAATGTGTCATTGCTTGAACCTGCTCTAGTCATGAGAACATCAGCTCTATAAAAGTCAAAATGATAGTCAAGATTTCCTGCTGTTTGCCATGTTAAAGTAATAATATATGCATCACATCAATTTCTCATTTACTCCACTGCACTTTGGTTCACTGTCCGTGGAACAAGCAAGGCAGAAGTTCATTTCCAATGCTGAGTTCAAGGCTCTGATATACACTAATTTTATAATTAATCTAAGGAATATTTTCCTTGTTGAACTTGTGAACTTTCCATGTATTGATGAAATCTCTGTCATGGCACACATGTGTTCAGTGGTTGGAATTGTTTAAGTGTCTCACAGGTATCACCTGTGAGTGATAATTTTGTCTCTTAAAGCTATTTCCACATACTCAGTTTTTGTGTTGACCCCAGCCACAACTAGCAACTAAGTTCAAAAAACATATGGAGGGGAGACAGGGTTCATTTGTCTCACTTCTTCATAGGAAAAATACTTATTTCACAGATCCCAGCAATCTTCCTCCTTTTTGCAGGAGAGTCAGAGAGTGAGAATGAGTTAGGCTATTTTCTAGAAGGGGAGTGGTCATCCATTCTTGTTTTGTGTGTCAGCTTCCTCACATGAACAGATAACCTCTTGTATAGCGCAGTTTTTTTCTTTGCTGCAGAGATGCCACATGACAGGTGTATTATTGATCACCTTTCTCTCTTTTTATGTTTTTCCTTCCACTGTGTTTCCTGGCTTTTTTCTCTACCTTGAAAAACATAAATGGGATTGCAATGCTTTATCCTAGGAAAAACCAAATTGTCCTGTGGTAAAGGCTAAGGTTGCAACACTGAAGAGGTTTATTATCTGGCATCTGGCAGGGCAATGACAGAGTGGTAGGGAGTGAGCAGAGATAAATGAGAAAGCAAGGGAGAAGTGGGAACACCTCCCACCGGCGCATCTACTGTCCTTGAAGACTTCCAGCCACTACAGTCTGGCACTCATTGTAGCCTGGAAATGCCAAAAACCTCTTCTCCTCTGGGACAATGGCTGCCCATTGGCCAAAACCCACCTGGACTGTAATTCTACACCTTTCAGTGAATTACGCTATATAAACTCAGCTATATGTTTTCCTGGGTAAGATAGTGCCCTATTAATAATGCTCACAAGCTAATGTTGCAATTTTTCTGGGAAAACTCCAGGATATGAAGAACGCTTTAGCTTTCAGCTGACCCAAAACAATGCAACATACTATTACTTCACACTAGCTCTAGGCACACAGTCTAATTCACAGCTATTCCAAGCAGAAACAAAGCAAATTAAAAGCAAGCAGTTATGAACAAGACGATTGGTGTTCCATTCCATATGATTTTCTCTCATTACTTATGTACCCCCCAGAGTTTATGGTACCAAAGATAACTAAATCTTTTCAATATACTCCTGGTCACTAAATCTGTGCTTAGAACATAATTTTGACAAAATACTGCACAACACTGGGTCTTTTTTTTTTTTTTTTTTTTTTTTTGCAGTTGTAGGTAAGTATTTGTTTTCTGGCTGCTCATCTGACCATGGAGTAAATTCAGCTGGTATTTTGATGGTTCATCTGTGGTGGATTTTTGGCAGTATGAGAATTACATAAGAGATTGTTTTTCCAGTACTGAAACAAGAATGGCACCTGCTGAAGCATCCATGCCACGGAGGTGTGCACTGCTCATCAGCAGCAACTCTTGGATAAAAAATGGGTAAGAAAAGAAGCCACGGCTTTTGCGATGACATTTGCTTTAACTGATCAGCAGAATTTGAACCTGTGACCTTCAGTGTCATAACACAGACTACTTAAGTAATGTTATTAACTGGCAGAGGAAAGGTGTTACGCTTTAAGCAGACTGACAAAGTCCACACTTGTTTTATAAACCTGTCAAACCAGAATATTGGGACATCATAAAAAGACACTGACAATTTCATTAAAATGCTGCTTTATGTTTAGACAATGAGAGTTTTGACATATCTCAGGCTTGAGGAGGAAGAATGAGGTTTCCTACTAGGGAATAAAGGATACTTTTCCCCTCATATGGTCCCATTGCTGAAGGAAAAGAGTGTCTGGCAGAAAGGAATCTTTGACTGAGTCTGAGGGAAAGTCTGCATTATGCAAGACTTGCAGGGAATGTGGAATTCCCACAAAAACAGCACTCAGGCTCCCTCCTATACTGATGACTAGCTACAATCCTCTGGTCATTATAATGAATAAATGAAAGACAAGCAGGCAAGTGCTCAAGAAAAAAAGCACAAAATTGCAGTGATGATTCACTCTCTTTCTAAGCTAGGAGATTAAGACTTTCTGCAACTGCAGGCTGTAGACATCAAAGGAGAAAAACCCCAACTGATTACTTTTATCAAACTTAGGCACTGTTTATTTATATCCACTTTAGGAATCAACTTATAGTGCTGCAAATTCTCAGGAGATTTTATTCCATGAGGAATTACAGCATAGGCAATGGAGATGAAAAAGAGGTTGCATTCCATTTCAGTTATCATTAATGAACAACAGTTCTCAAATGTGTTCTCTGATAAAGGCTTTTTTGGCCAGAGCAGGGCTCAAAAGGGAAGCAGAGAACATGCCTCTCTTAGGTACATTGCGGCTCTGTGCGCAGTGGGGATTGAATTGAAGGAAATGCATAACCTAGCCAGCTCATGATAACAGCTTCCACCTAATCCCCAGCCAACCATCCCCAGCCTCCAAGCCCTCACTGGGGAGTTTGGAAGCTGACTGATAGGTTTGCAGGAACCGCCTCCTATATATTTCTGAACATTTTAGAGGGATTCTGGCTACTGTTTCCCCAAAGAGGCTCTTCAGCTTTTCCTTTAATTGTTTGACAGTTTGCTTAAAAATAAAAACAACAAAAAAACAAACCCAAACCAAAAGCAGAACATGTCCAAAAGACAGCATTGCACCTGCAGTCAAGGTGGATTAACATTGGAAGCTACAGGTAAATATGTCAATTGAAAGTTCTCAAGAAAACAGTTAATAAACCACAACAGCTGAAAACAAATGCAAAACAACACAGCCATATAAAGAAGAAGGTTGGCTGGCATCATTGCCAGAAAACCGTCCTCATTGATGGAGTCTGCCAACAACAGGTGATATAAGAGCTGGCAGTGAATGAAGCCGTGAATGTGATGTCTGGCAGTATTTCTTGAGAGACGTTCACAGCACAGCAGCTGGAGACTTACAGATCACCATTAAAAAGAGATGGCTGAGGGTAAACCTGAGCAGTCTGACTCCTGTGTCCAACAGGAAATATTTCCTGTGTGTTTTGTTTCTCTGTTCTCTTCATCTGTCTTGGGTTGGATTGAGCATTACAACTTACGTATAATGAGCTTTATTTGCTTGCTCTATCCCTCAGTGTCTCCTCAGAAAGGTGACATGAAGTAAAGTGGGGATAACAAAATGTGCCTGTGTCCCAAGCGATTGCAGTGCATGGTCAGCCATGTAAGTGCGAATGCATGGCCACGTGCACTAAGAGCTGTAGCAGCTGCAGGGTGAAAGCACAACACTCTCTGCTATCCCTGGTGTGACCTGCAGGTGGGCAGCTGCTCAGGGACATGGAGGATGTCACAGCTGCTCATGGCTAAGAGAGCCTCACTCGGTGGTCCCCTGACAGCAGTAACTCAGCTGTGTTGCAAAGACACATCCTCAGCCTTGGGCAAACTCCATTCCTTCATGTTGCCTGGTGTGCCCAGCTGCCTGAAACCTTGGAGCTGCAGGTTCTTTGCCAGGACACTGTTCAATCTAGCATATCTACATCTGACTGGATGAGCCCATTGTCATCCTTTCTGCTTCTTGGCATGTGCCCTATCTTGTTCAGTGCTTGGCAGCTTTGCTGGCTGCTCCTGACTGCACTGTCCCATGAACAGCACTGGGGAAAAGCTGCCCTTCACAGCAGACCCATGCAGCATGGACAGACAGCCAAACTACCTGGAGTGCTCCATTAGGAGGGCTGAGAGGATCTGGGGCTGGTGCACAAACATGTCTTAAATGGATGTTTGAACCTTCATCACCTTGCTGCTCCAGAAGAAGAAAAAGGGCACTGAAATGAAATTCAGGCATTGTCAGACAGTTTCTCCTGAAGCAGGGTCTCAGCATGGTATATAGTTCTGGCTGTATTGTCTAATAGAATTGAAAAGGAAACAAACATTTAGAAGGCTGCAGGGGAAGTAGAGAATGTCTTGAGAATTAAATGGACTGAAGGATAAGAACTCTCCATCAGTGAGTGAGCCAACATATCCGTAAGTTTAATGCTTAAAAAACCTGATGGATTTTATGAAATGAGATCATGGCTTCTCCCTTGTTTAAAAAAGCACATTCACATACTGAAAAAACAGCAAAGGCCACACTAATGTGCATTGCTTGGCAAGAGCAGCAGACAAGCCAGGCAGATAACGGGTATGCTGCAATTCAAATGCCAGCCTGGGTAAAGTTCAGCAGCTGGGCAGGAAAAAGAAGACCATGGACAAATACTTGCCAAGCACATGCTCAACGACTGCTACATGTCTTCCACAGCAAACTCATGCATTCCTGTGTGCCTTCCCTGGTAAGGTGCCATGGCTGAAGAAGGGGCTGTTGCTATGAGGCTCCAGTGTGACGCGTGTAACTGCATTTTGTATCTGCAAAATGGCCCATTACTCTACAATGATACAGTTCTAGATTACAAATAATTTAGATAACACAGTCATTAGGACCATGTAAATATATAATCTAGGCAGAAGATGAATTCTTTCTAGATGAGAAAGTTCCCTTTGGACTGAGCCACGTTGCCAGTTTGCTGGAGCTGGTGCGCCTCGTGGGTGCATGTTTGTTTCTCTGCCCTTCTGAAGGACCTTCATTCCTCTCATCTGTTGAATTAGCATCTTTCAGTGGCACACAGTTCACTTTGAAATGCAGCTGATAAGTAATCAGGAAAAAGCATATTCTGCAGACAGAATATTATCTGAGGAATTTTTTCTGCAGAGAGGAGTACTTAGAAGAGACCTTCACCTAACAAATTTCAAGTCCATGACACACTTTCAAGTAGTCCAGGATTTTTCTTTTATTTTCTTTTTTTACTTTTGCTTGTTGTGCCAAGACCTCATCAGTCTAATCTGCCTTTGTAAAATAATTTAGTTTAGGAAACAGCAGGAGGAACATGTGAACTGCCTGTAAACACTTCAAACATCATCAAGGATTTCTTTTCTGAGAGGCAATCTCATTGTACCTGGTGTAGGTATGCATGCTGCTAATAAAAGTTCTCCAAAAAACCCATCTACCAGGGAGCAAAATGTTTTCTAACATTCTAGCCAGAAATCCACTCTTGCACCAACTTCAGAAATACCTATGTATCATTGCAGAAAAATTTACACACTGTAAAAACATTTTAAAGCCAGCTGAAAAGAAGAATAGGATAGAGAAAAAACACAGATTCCTTTATGATGTCTACCTGTAAAGAAATGTTCAGGACTTACCTAGAATCCAGTATGTGGTACGGGACATGTGAGCTCTGAGAGGTTATGACAGAACT
The DNA here is from genome assembly GCF_026979565.1 of Vidua chalybeata. Classification (NCBI taxonomy): domain Eukaryota; kingdom Metazoa; phylum Chordata; class Aves; order Passeriformes; family Viduidae; genus Vidua; species Vidua chalybeata. Next base: position 57,576,523 of record NC_071532.1, read on the forward strand.
GAAGGAGTTCCTGCTTGGGTGATGGGACTGAGCAAAGACTCAGAAAAATCTTTCATATGTCAGAGAAATTGAAAATATTTGATTAATTGGCCCTAGAACAGAGAATAATAAGAAATGACCTAACACAAGTCTATAGAAAAATGAAAGACCTAGAGATGATAGATAGGGAGTATCTCTGCTCATGCATTAGCAAGGGAACATTCAATAGATGGAGAGGCAGCAAACTCAAAACTGGCAAAGGACATATTTTTTTCTCACCAAATAAAACTGGGCTGTGGAATCAAAATAGTTGAGAACCTGCCGAAAATGAAAAAGGAATACTTATTTTAATAAATGTCAGGAATATATTTTGCTGGCATTGTGTTGCACCTACTGCTTAACACAGATTAAAAAAAGTCTGCAAAGATATATAACAAACACCATGCTCTACTTTGCATGAATGTGTTTACAGTCTTTGGGATTTAATAACTTTATAGTCATTTGCATTGTTATGAGGAAGAAATTTCTTTTGATGAGGATATGAAAACAAGGCTAAGGGGAGTACTCATGCACACTTAGTGGCATAGCACAAGCACTTCTCTGGATCTGGAGTAAATTCATTTTGATATTCTGTCAATACACTACAATTCTCTTAGAGAGGTGTCATTCCTTCAAAAATGGTTTTGTTTCTGAGTGCTCACTGAAAAAAATATGCAGAAAAAGGGGGCATTCACTCTGCAGCAAAAAAGAAAAGGAAAGCAAGACAGGCAATGATGACCTTGGAAAACATTCTCTGTGCCTTTTTTTTTCTTATCTTTTTAATTGAATGTGTAACACTAAATTATGATATTTCCCTTGATCAGTGGACTGTAGCATTCTGACAGCACATTCAGATAACAGGGTCTGTCACACAGCATAGGAAAAAAATATGTTATTATCTGACTTTTACAGATTAGAGGCTAAGGCACATAGATTTATTGAACTGAAGCCTCTGCTTGAGCCAAGAGCTGAACCTGGATCTCTAGAGCCACATTAACCATAAGAGCAACATTCATAACCTTAAACTGTGTTGTCAAACTGTGTCTCAAACTGTGATGACAAAACAATAGCAGCTAAACAGAAGACTTAATTCCAGGTCTCCAAACAGCAATAGTAAGGTATCCTTTTCCATATTACTCCAGTAGGGCCCAGAGACACTGCCTTTGGCTGAGGACTCTGTTCTGTTGGACACTATATACTTAGCAAAAGAGATGCTTGGGCAATGAAATGACAAAATACAAGTGGGGAACAAGAGCCATTTCAGATTTAATCCTATGCATTAATGATTTTTTTTTTCCTTAGTAGCTATGTGAGCTACTTAGCCATGTAGCTAAAGATTGCCTGTAGCCTGGACACAGATAACTTCTTTGGTGTATTATTCCTTATTTTGATTTTACACCCTACTTGAAATCCTACTTGTAAGTTTGAAATTCCCTTCCCTGCTCTCTGGCATTTCAAACTTCACACTATAAAAAAAGATTGAATCATGTTTTGCTTGTGTGTGAACAAAAAATCATCTAACCTTTTTTCAAGTAGAGCTTGTCCTCGACTCTTCTTCTACAAAGGTTGATTGGACAGGAGATAATGGTTTCAAAAATGTTTAGATTATATATTATGAAGAAATTCTTTACTGTGAGGGTGGCGAGGAGCTGGAACACTTTGCCCAGAGAAGCTGTGGAAGCCCCATCCCTGGAAGTGCTCAAGCTCAGGTCGGATGGAGCTCTGAGTAATCTGGTCTATTGAAAGGTGTCCCAGTCCACAGCAGGGAGATTGGAACTAGATGATCCTTAAGGTCTCTTCCAATCGAGACCACTCTATGATTCCATGATTGCAGTTTTTTGTCCTGTGGTCTAAAGACCAGGGAGTAGTGTAGTCTCTTCTGTAAATTTGGTGTACTTCTCTTCGTTAAAACTAAGACTGATAGTCATAAAGGCAGTATATAAGCAATGCTTGAATAATTTTACTGTGCCTGTGTCATATATTTTGTCCAGTTTGGGGGGAAAAAAGGGTGTTTTAATGAAGATCTAGAAAAGATTGCTGCAGATATTAGATGGTGTTTGTGCTTTAACAGACAGCCCTTAGGTGAAAATTAGATTAAAACATTGCATTTTCTTAGTCTGACTGTTTTTGTATACTATAACATACTGTCCTCAGCATCAGAACAGCAGGAACTTTCCACCCCCAGCCCCCATGCAGCCCAGCTAATGGAGAAATTGCTCCTGGGTGGGTGAAAAATTTAAGTGAGGTCATTGCAGGTTCTTGCAGAGTGATACACTACCAGCAATACATAATGAAAATTCATCTCATGTTGTGAAACATATTGAACTGCTAAAATAAACAAAGTGCTGGCAGGGAATGTTCTTTGAGGTTATCTTTAGATTGAATCTGCTTGGACTTTTGACACCTACTCAGCAATGTTTCTTGGCACACAATAAACATCTTATCAAAATGCTGAAAAATTTTAGTCAGTAACTAATTTATTCCCTCATAAAGGTTTTTATTTCCCAATTTCTCTCCTCCTTTCTTATTTAGTGTTTGGATTCTTAGCTATAATAATGTAATAACCTGGAAGTGGAGGAGATACAACTTGTGACCTTGAGAAGGACTTACCTCTCTCAGGGCGAAGGTTTTTCATAGTAATGATCTATCACAAAATTTTATACCTTCACTACATTAATTTTACTTGTTACTATGGTAATGGAATATGCATTTCTTTTACACAGGTAGGACCTCTAGTTTTGCCAAGTGATAGGCAAATTGGTAATTTTTAATGAACAGTATACTTATGCATGATATGCACATACATTAGTATGCTATTTAAGCACTCATCGTGACAACAGTACATGCTTGTTCTTACCTTTTAGCTTAGTTTGGAAGCTAAAAGTAGTGTAAGAAACAAGCCAAAACTAAAACCAAGCCAAAACAGAGGTAGTACATACAAACAGGTGACACATCCCACATGTACAAGGGACCGAAACAAAATCCTCTGTGTGGGAGCAAGTAATTAGCACACATATAAATGAGGCTGTGTAAATTTATGCCTACAAATAGTACTATAACCTCAGCTGCAAACCAGTGACTTCTTCCAGAACATAGATTTATCACCTACTTCATCATAAGCACTCTGCATTATTAATTGCAATTCAGCACCCTCACAAAATGCAATCATACATTCTCTGCAAATTTCCTAACTGTCTCACCTTAGGATCTTATTTCTGCAAGCATTTGCTTCATGTATTCTTTAAAGTCTAACACTGACCCTCCCTACTCAGTCCTTGAACTTCTTCAAGACAAAACAACAGAAAACTTAATTCTAAACAAGAGATAGTACAATTAAAGTACACAAAATATTTAGAAAGTAAAAGAAAACAGAGATATATCTTTTCTGGCTGCAAAATCCCAGCAGGAAAGCTAAGTTAGGGCTTTAACAGAGCAACCAAAATATTTGTACTTCAATCTGAAGGTGTGAACATGCAGATATATTTCCAAGAACGAAAGCAAATCTGTAAATTTTGAACTCCTGGGACCTGCTAAAAAAAGTCAGAAAACTCTCCTTAAATGTTCTTTCTGCTAAACAAGAGTAAAGCAAGGACATTATGAAGGTTATAAAGGAAAGCATTTCTTTTCCATAACTGGTAAGCTTACTGTCATAGAGGAAATCTGCTCCAAAAAAGATTTTACAGGAGTCAAGAGCATACTTCTTGCTGTGAATAATTATAATAGTAGACTTCACCTAAAAAGTAATAATGTTTTGCATCTCATTGTACACCATATGTGAGTTTTGCAGCCTTCCCATGATGCAGAACTGGGGAAGCACAAACCCCTTTGGTGCATCAGGCTTGAAGCAACAAAGTCTTAAAAGTAAGTGAACAGCTTTATGTGAGGCTTCATTCTCTAGCCCAGCCAGCTTTATAGCAATCAGGCATTGTACATAAACCTTATTCTCCCCAGACAGGTTTTGTTGCAGTTTGTAGCCAGGAGGAGAGATACTGCACTACAGCCGAGTGGAAGAGGAAATGAAGGAAAATACCACACTCAGAGGAATTTTTATTGAATTCCACTCTATATTCCCTGTCCTTAAAGAGCATGGTATTATTTCCAGACCTAATCTCATCAGAAGAGACTTTGGCCAGAGAATCCCTCGAGACAAGTAGATTTTGATCTCTGTCTTCAGTGTAATGGTGCAGCAAGCCCTCTTCTGTGTAGAGGGCATTGCCTTTTTTACCAGGGTTTGGCTCATATAGTTTTCAACACAGGAATAAAATCTCAGAATTTTTCTCCCATTAGCATATGGGGCATTGAGATTTTAAAAACAAAGCCGAAAGTGTTCTCTGTGTAAAAACAGTCCTTGCCAGAAGGGGTTTACTGAGCAGCATAAGTATACATATAATACAAATAAGTATTTTTATTTCATCATAATTCTCCTCTCTCCACCTTTCTACTCCATTGTGGTCAGATTCCTCACAACTGTTCTTATTGTTAAGTTCCTGTTCTTCTACATTTTCCTCTTGGTGTAATAGATTTTTTCCCCCTGTTTCCTTCCCTAACAGAGCAGGGATTTGCTGGCATTTTACTTTGTATGAAACTTCCAATTATACCCTATTTGCAAAGGTACCTCTTTAGCAGGGAGAGGGAAGTCAACTTTCCTTGTTATAGCTCCTATTAATTGTGCTTCAGCAGGACACAGGAAAGCTCAAGATGTGGACAAAGTTGATTCTGTAAACCACCAACAATGGAGATGAAACCTTCTTTTGGAGTATCCTAGATGGAAGTGATTACAGCAGTAAAATACCATATTTGCAAGAAAAATCATGTAATAATAACTTGGTGGGGTTTCATATTCCGGCTGTAACTTAGAGATGAGCACTCAGGTGCATCAAGAGCTTTAATAGTGCATGTGTAGGTGGCAAATTATCCATAAAGAACCTACTGATTGTGGATAATGTTCATTTGATATTCTCAAAGATAATGTAAGCCTTTGTGCATGTCATCTTATGCCCCATGCTCATGACATCTAGCAGGAATGCTGAAAGTACAGAGTGCTGGCCACTTCTCTGAGCATAAGCATTCTTTGTCCTGCAAGCAGTATGAACTTCTATGGAGTCAGGGAACAGAATTTTGATTAAAGGCACAACGACACAGAATAAGCTAAATTTCATATCAAGAGCCTGCACGAGTCTACCATACAACATTTCTTTGCTCCACATTAAACTTCTTATTGGAATCACTTTGGTGTCTGATGAATCATAACCTTGGAAAGATAGCCTCTCTACCTGTAAATCTTTGGTACAAAGTTATGAGATATCTCTTAATGCAGCATCTGGATTCCTGCACTCCCTGCTCCATCCACCAGATACCCAAAATGGTCTCTCTTCCTGCTATCTTTGTCCTTAGGAACATTAGATTGTTTCATGTTAAGCAAAAGAACTCTGACAGAAAGGGTTAAAAAATTAAATAAGTAAAAACTTTCATGATTATTCCAGTGTGGCTATTTTCCTAACAGCATTTCTAAAAGTAATCCATGCAATAGAATATTAGAGATTTTGCTTTTCATCAACAGCTGGGTAATGACTTGTATGAATAGAAAATAAATAGCCATGAACTCACATGAAAGGTAAATCTCCCCCTGCCCTTCTCAAACATCCCCAAGCCTCAGATAAGACTATTCATCCCTTCACTGATTTGTGAAGTATAGAGTATATTCTCAGAACATAAAGATATTTTGATTTTTTTTAAAACCATTTGTCTATTTTTAAGTAGCAGAACTAAAAATCTGTCAGCAGACCACTCTTCATAGTACAAAAAGCTATTTTTTTATGCTTAAAAGAAAGACAACTATAAACACTTTTTGAAAACTGTAACATGTTGTCTGGTTTTCTAAGCATTTTCATTCTGAACATTTTACACAAGGAGAAGCAAATCCATACTTCTGAATAGTCATATAACATTCTGGAAGAAAGTCAAGACATTTTGTTTGGCTTTTTCTATTTCTTTCTTTATGGTGGGCAACCCTGAAATATATTAGTCTGATCCATAACCACCATGCCCTTGAAAGCATTAGAGAATCCTTAGGAAAAAAACTCTCACTAGTTCAAAATCATTGTTTGCAACATGCACAGCAAATCCAATATAGTGAGTAACTAAATATAATGAACTTCAGAGATTTGCCAAGCTCTTTGTGGTAGGTGTTTGGCAGGTTTTATCCTTGATCTCCTGCTAGGGACCTTGGTGTGTTTATTGATCTTTGTCACCCAGAGGTCAAATTACATCTACGTGGAACTGCACCTTCCAGCCACTCAGAAATTACAGCTGAGGAAACGCAGCAGGATACAGTCCCTCAGCTGTGTGTGCCACCAAGAGCTCGTGAGCTCCAGGCTCCTGGCCACCAGCTGGACAAGTCCCAAGTGAAGATTGAGCTGCTTCAAATGGGATGCTATGGGGAATCTTTTCTTTCCATGTGTGCCTCTATTATAATCAGACAATAGTGTTCAGCCTGGCAGTTGCTTCCTTCTCTGAAGTGTTGGGACTGGCCAAAAATTGGGGGTTTTTTTGTGTATCACTCCTAGCTGCATGTTCTAGCTGCCTGAAAACAGCCCTGAAAATCCCTCTCAGAAAACCTATCATTTTCTTCTCATTGTCCCTCTATCAGAAGTGACATTCAGAGAGCTCCGCTTTGACCACAGGAGCCATGTAGGTCAGCCCAAGCAATGGGCACTTCTGGATGGGGATAGGCTGAGGCAAAGGCCACTTCCCCTCTTCAGAAAAAAATCTTTAATGGTAACTGATCACTTCAGAAAAGGTGCAAAAATGGTGATCCAGGATGTGAAACAATCTCTTAATGAGAAAGTGAAGGACATCTATATGTATTTTTGAACAAGGCTTTAATAAACTATTTTATACTAGTGGGAGTTTTGCTTGTGTATGCAGATATGCAGATCAGAACCAAGGGCTCACATAGACCAAAAATACAAACCAATGCATATATTAATTCACTGCATCATTAATAGCCAAACATCCATTTGTTAACAGGCTAAATTGCAATCATCATCTTTTGAGCATTATTTTAAAGGAGTTCCATTATTCAGAAATTTCACATCTTGCTAAGTCATTGAGAATTTCTTCAAAATGGAAAAGTAGAAAAAACATTACTTTTTCTGTTCTAAAAAAGACCTTTTTTAGTTACTTAAATGTGCTTTGGCAATTTTACAATGGAAAAGCTTTGGTGTTTTTAATTATTTCCATTTCATTTGCATTTTTTATTACACCTCTAGCTGGACTTTATTTGTTTACAGTAATCACTTTTAAAATACCACCTTGGGATGCAAATGTTCTTTTCTATTCTCTGCATGGTCAAATGCCTTTTGTATCCTAAACCTTCTTATGATTAAATAGATTTAAAGAAAGTGCATGCACCTGGCTGTATATAATAAGGAGATAATTGAATGGTGTTGGTGATGTAAATTCAGAAGGGAAGAGATAATGTGCATAAGAGCATTATATTTTACATATATATATTTATATAATATACATATGACTGGCTGTGTTTTATTTCACCTGCAAACAAGTAAACACAGCAGGAGATAGATCTTGCCCAGCCCCTGAGCTGAATGCTTTGCCAGGCTTAGTTTGCAAAGTATGCAGTGCTCCTGAACTGGGTGTGCTGCTCACATGCTGCCAGGAGTGACATGCCATCTCTCAAAGGACAGCTTATTGGAAACCCTGAGGCCCCTTCTGGCCTACTTGACCTGCAGAAAAAAAGGCTTTTGAGAAAAGGAGTTTCTTCTTTTGATAGTCCCCTGCATCCCTATCCTCAGAGCTGAAGTCACTGAGAAAAGGCAAACTCAGCATCTCCTGCAGGCTCTGATCCAGAGGGCACTTCTGTCCTGCACCATGGGGGTGGGCTGTGAAGGGCTGAGCAGCAATCACCTCTTCAATAGAGGTGAACACATGAAGTAGGTCTGATGTGTGAAGAACCAACCACAGTCTTCCTCTCAGGGCTGAGCCAAATTTGGAAAATACTTCAAAATATGCCACTTAGGGGAAAAAAAATCTTATGCTGGGCAGTTTCTTTTTCCTCTGCCTCACTGTTTTCTGAACCAAAATGACAAATTGATTTTGGATTTTCTTTGTTTCATTTTAAGGAAGAAAGAACAGAACAGAAAAAAAAAAAAAAAAAAAAAAAAAAAAAAAAAAAAAAAAAAAAGCAAAGTGAACAAGATGCTGACGTCCCTTGGGAGACTTTTTTTTCAGTTCTTCAGGTCAGTGTGGCCCTTGTGGTTAGGTGACATTTCACTAAAAGTCCAGACTTTAGACTTGCATCTATTTGAAATAAAACTGCAAATCCAGTCACTACCGATGAGAGCTGTAATGCTGATTGTTCTTATTCTATCTACATCGTCTATGGGAATGACATCACCGAGTACCTAAAAGACCTGACATAATCAAAAAATTGCATTCTACTTGTACTGTAAAAATAGATCATAATTATTTCTGTAGTCTCTAAAGAGAAATTGATTTTTTGTGCCTTCTGTGAATGCTGCAATGCTATTTTAGTGTAATGCTTTAAGTCTATGGCAGCCAATTGCTTTGACCCTGAAGTCTTTCTTGCAGTACTGCTGACTTGCTGAATCATATTCACATTCAGTTCATTCATATCCTCTTGCCACAGAATAATATGCTAAATACAAAACTTGCCATAATAGCAATATAAAAATGCCACATGGTAACACAAAAGTAAATATAAAAGTAAAAATGGAAAATACATAAAATAATAAAAAAAGACCTGTCAAGTTCAAATAAATGTGAATGGCAGTGTGACTTTAGTCACACGGTTTAAAGTATTGCTCTTTATCACTAAAGGGTTCATATGAGATCATTATCTGGCTTCCTCTGGTGTTTCAGTGATGGTAAGAACGCTAAAGCCAGATAATTCAAGTCTGATTCTTGCATCACCTTTTATTACTCCCATGGGACATTAAAACTTCAGAATGGTATAAAATGGTTATGGAGTGGTAGAGGTTCCTGAATTTCTCCTAATTCCACTGTTAGAGATGTAATGTTGCATGGCTGCGACTAGATCTCAAAGATATCCAGAGGCATTATATGTGTTATAACATTAAAGTTCTTGAAGTATCAGAAATTCCGTTTCCTGAAAGGGAAAACTCCAAAAGCCTTGGTGCTTCCAATGAAGTAGTTTGGACTTAATGCCTGGTTGGAAGCTCATACACATCAATGCAGATTAATCTCTTTTTCCTTTCCTTTCCTTTCCTTTCCTTTCCTTTCCTTTCCTTTCCTTTCCTTTCCTTTCCTTTCCTTTCCTTTCCTTTCCTTTCCTTTTTCCTTTCCTTTCCTTTCCTTTCCTTTCCTTCCTTTCCTTTCCTTTCCTTTCCTTTCCTTTCCTTTCCTTTCCTTTCCTTTCCTTTCCCTTTCCTTTCCTTTCCTTTCCTTTCCTTTCCTTTCCTTTCCTTTCCTTTCCTTTCCTTTCCTTTCCTTTTCCTTTCCTTTCCTTTCTTTCCTTTCCTTTCCTTTCCTTTCCTTTCCTTTCCTTTCCTTTCCTTTCCTTTCCTTTCCTTTCCCTTTCCTTTCCTTTCCTTTCCTTTCCTTTCTTTCCTTTCCTTTCCTTCCTTTCCTTTCCTTTCCTTTCCTTTCCTTTCCTTTCCTTTCCTTTCCTTTCCTTTCCTTTCCTTTTTCCTTTCCTTTCCTTTCCTTTCCTTTCCTTTCCTTTCCTTTCCTTTCCTTTCCTTTCCTTTCCTTTCCTTTCCTTTCCTTTCCTTTCCTTTCCTTTCCTTTCCTTTCCTTTCCTTTCCTTTCCCTTTCCTTTCCTTTCCTTTCCTTTCCTTTCCTTTCCTTTCCTTTCCTTTCCTTTCCTTTCCTTTCCTTATGCATCTGCTACCCTGGCCTCCTGCCGTTTCTTCAGCATCCAACACGCTTGATATCTGGGGTCACACAACAGGAGAGGAGATTTCCCCTGCCTCAATTTAACACCAAAGGCACCCCTCAACTATGCCTTGATTTGTTGTCCCTGGGATTCACCTGACCTCTGACCAAGTGAACCTGTACACTCATTCCTGCCTTGTGTTCAGACAGACACTACTGGGAATTCAAGAGATATCCATGTACTCCCTCTGTCACCTGAGGGAGTCATCCTGACCTGCTTGCTTAGAGAACATTGAATACAGCAGAGATCTGACCGTTTGCTGACCTCCACCCAGGTGCGAGATGAATCCTCTCTGAATCAAAGGATGCATAATCAGAGCATAGCTCATAATCTTCAGTTAGCTCCTTTAAAAAACCAGTTCAGATGAAGGTCCTGCCCTGCCTTATTGAAAGCAGGATGCTGTGCAGCCATAGTACTCTGGCGGCAGCCAGCCTTCAGTCCCCAGCTGCCCCTCAAAGAAGCAGGGGCTGAAGGCTCTCCTCCTGGCAGGATGCAGCCCCCACCACTCTCTGGTCAGGCAATGAGGCAGCAAGGTGGAAAGGCAGCCAGGGAAAGAAGTTGGGAACATTGAGATACACCCTGACTTCCATAGTCCCAGATTCCCACCCTGCATCCCTTCCCTTCTGTACCTTTTTTCCTGAGTTACTTAACCTTCTCCATACAGAGAGTCTGAGTACCTAAACAAGAACTTTGAACCTTTGCTAAACCCTTTGGGGCTTGTGACACCAAAATCTTGTTGAGTAACTAGGCATCAGTTTCGGTGCATTTTTCTGCCAGTGAATGTTACAAGCAGGCTCCTGCACAACGTGGTCCCACCACCTTGCTGTCCACTGGGGGAAGTATGAAGTGCAAAATTCATCATGGACAGTAAGACCAGCTTGAGTATGCTTGAATATCTCCCTGGCCCAGCAATGAGAATTTTCTTAAAACCTTGCACTGATCAGATCTTCAAACCGTGATGGACATCTCATTGCTTTTTAGTTCTTCCTGCTGTGTAGTACATCCAGAAGTAGCATTTACTAATGATACTGCAATGAATACAACCTGGAAATAGAGAAGCATGAAACTCAGAGGCAGAAATAAAGAGGAGAGCCAGCCACAACTGAAGCAGAGGCCTTTTTTGTTTCCAAAGGATTTTGGTCATGAAGACCCTAAATGAATCTTTTTTGACATATTATACAGCTGAAAGAAGACTGCTAGGTAATAACAGGTAAATTTTAAACCTGTATTCAAAACCTGAATTTCACCTTTAAGAAACATCATCGAAAGATAAAAATAACTTTGTCTGTATACCAGCAAAAAGTGCTTTATCTCATTAACTCCATTATCAGCCTTATTTTCTTCTCCTGGGTGGACTCCTCCAGGATGCTCGGATTCCTCCTGGCAATGTCCATAGTGACACATTTTCCCCAACAGCTGCCTCACTTCAGTGACTTGACTACACTAGGGCATGTACCAGGCTTACAAACCCCATGAAGCACCTAAAAGCACCTGCCAGGCACAGCAGGATCATGGAGTGACACCTCTCCACTGCAGTCCTGAGCAGATTAATAAGGGAGGAAATGAGGGAGTTACACCTTATTTACAGATGAACTGGAAAGTGTGAGTGTGAGGTGCAGTCATCTTCCCCCTCATGAGCTGCTCAGTTTCTCAGAGTGTAGTTATGATAGAATAACTTTGTGTACATGTACTGTTGAGTAGGGCTTGGGTACACAGCCATCTACTTAGGCATGCAATGTCAGGTCAAAATTTAAGTCAGATTCTTGCCAAAAGTGACACTTTTACTTGATCATTTGTTAACAGGGACTTACAGCCATCCAAATCCTACTGTATCTGAAAAAAGTGCCTTACAGGCTCACAAGCTGTGTGACATGGCCTGCGCTGCTCCTGCTTTTGAAACTGGTGGGGTGGAATGGCAGTCTGCCATGTCTCAATGCTCAGCAATCAAAACTTCCCCAGATGTCTGACACTAGACTGCATTCAAGAGTGTAGCATAAAAAAATTGATTTTGTGATGTTACTCCATCTCAGCTTCTGATGATCTAAAAAATTACACCATGTCTTGCTTCGGAACAATATTTTAAAATCTTACATAGTTTTCAGGCACTGCTCCTATCAGCTTCCATGAAATTTAGGATTATGGCTTTCTCTTGCATGTCCCATGTTCCAAGATGAAAGATACATTTCTGGACAGTTATGTTCCATATCTTACCTGAGGTGTACGAGAATGTTTTTATTTTCATAAGAGAAAGAAATAGAAGGAAAGGTAGAAGGGAGAGCAACACATTAATCTAGGATTTACTGTAACAACAAGTAAGCAGTGTTATTTTAGGAAGCTCTTCAGAAGCAGGATTCCCTTAGCCTGTTAAGTCATTGAAAATAAAGTATTAGCCAAGTCCTCTGTTGTAATAGTGGTCACACTGGGCAATCCTCTCCTCTGCACACACATGGGAGCAGTGACCCTGACCTGCAATGAAAGCCATCCCAATGTTTGGGGGCATAACTGGGTATAAATGACTCACTAATCCTTTAATATTTCCGTTCACAATGAGGATCAAGTCTAAATGACAATGACATGATCCTTTTTCGAAATAAAAGGGATGAGTCTTTCTTGTCTGTGCCTCACTGACCTTGTTACTGTTCTTATATTCTAAATAGGATGGTGACTGTGGCTAAGCAAAGCAGGGAATAGCAACTCTTCAATTTGTTCCAGATGTGTCTGATGAGACAATTCCTCTCACCACATGATTTTGAATCTGTAATAATGAATGTCGGCATATTGATCAGCTGAGGTGGCTGAAGTAAAATCAGGTTTCCACCACACATGGAAAATCTGACCATGAGGTTTACAGAGGAACTGGGCTGGGCCCTGCAGGGCATAGTCAGAGCTGAGTTATCTCTGGAAATGCAGCACTCTCCCCCCATCCCAAGCAGGGGGTGTGTGGCTGACATCCGTTCGCTGTGGGAGAATGGAAACATGCTAGTTTGGCTGCATCACTGAGGAAAATAAAACAGATGAAGCCGTGGCATAGGTCCTGTCAATAACAATGCTGTGAGAGTCTCAGTCTGCCTGAGCTGCCTGACCACAGTCCCACATAAGTAACAGATGAGTGTGAAGGGAAAAGAGATCCTGGTCATCTAATAAAGACGACTGCACAGATGAAATCAAACAGACCCACACTGGGATTTAACAACATTACCAAAGCAACCTGCAGCCTGTAAACATCTGAAAACAAATGTACGTGGGGTTCATGCTGACTTCTGCCAATCTGTCAAGAAACCCCGGAGGAGGAGAGCCTGCCTGGAGGAGACCAGCAGGGTGGCAGGCACCATCTTCCCTGGCAACAATCTACAGGGGAGGGCTCTTTCAGAACTGCTAAAGAATGTGCTGATTCAGGGACACCCCTCAGCCCCACCATCCTGCCCATTGGTAGGGTGCTGTGGGGCAGAAGTCTCAGAAAAAAAATAAAGAACACAATGGTACTACTTCTATAAGCAGTGATTATGCCTTGACTACATGAAGGTGAGATTAGCTCTATTTCTCTACCCTGCTATTAGTGCATGTGACACCAGGCCTGAAGCATACTGTGGCAATGTGTTAAGACTCCATAAGTACTTCACTGAATGACTCAAACATAGCTGATGTATATTCAGTGCATTTCAGAAGAGAGGCTCATCCCTTTGGAAGTTTATCAGTTGCCATTTTTAGTTTATGATGTAAGAATTCAAGGGCAGTCTGTCATCAGATCACGAAGACAATCTCCTTCCACTTTTTAGGTAAAGAGAGATTGAGGTTTTTCTTTTTAAATGTAATTGGTTTTATTACCAATTAGCATGTTCCTGTTTGTCAGACTTTTGATTAAAGTTCTAGGATATATTTACACATAGTCATGCTACCACCCCTAATTTGAGGCCAATTAATACTACTAAGGCTACTATTATTTTGCCAATTCAATATGACTCTATAGGGCTTGTGACTTGGAGGTAGTTCAGCAGTTCTACCCTTTAGTCATGTCAACACTGCTTGAAAGATCTAAAATACTTAGATTTAGACCAAAGCTCACAGCTGAGATCTTGCTGGACATCACTGAGTTTAGTTAGTGTTCAGAGCCAGAATTAAGAGATATTTGACATTACAAAATATTTCAAAGTAATCGTTCTTAATAGGAGTAAATAAACATAAAATAATAAAGTTAAAAAAGTATAATACATTTCCATTGCAATCTATATTTATACAGCAACTTTTAATCTAAAGACTAGCCCTAGAATGCAGAGTGCTATGCCTTAACAATTAAGAATTGCTCTTCCCACAACCTCAGCATAGTCACTCACCTGTGCAGTGGAGAAACAGAGCTTTAACAGCATGCCAGAGTGCTCGGTTTGAATGTAAACTACAGTGTCTCTGAAAATGTGGAGGAATACAAAGACAAAGGGAAGCTAATAACCCTAAATAGAATTTGTCCAGGAAATAATACTGGCTCAGTCATCCACAAATTATATTGTCTTCTTCTAACTTTTCCTGCAAAAGATTAAAACCTAGTGTCTTAGAAGACATTGTCTACTTTTAATTGTCATGATATGCCTTTATTGATCAGGGAAGTTTACTTTGAAAGGACTGCCCAACACAGGGCAAAATAAAAAGCAAAAATAAACCCTGAGGTATCCATTTCTGTTGTGCCCATACCTTCTGTCTCAAGATTCTACTCCCACTCGATGCAATGGCAAAACCAACTCTGTTGACAATGCTGTGATGTTGAGCACTGAGGTTCCACTTCCCATAGTATTCTGCTTTTGGGAGAAAGGGCTGCTAGAATATGTCAGGGATGTGCACAAACTACAGGTGACAATGGCAAACACCAAGGTAATTGTGTCACAATTCTTCTTTCAAAAGCCATGAACTGCCTGGAAATTTCTTTATATAAATTTCATAGCTGTTTTCAGTACAGCACTGTTTCCATACACCTGTGCACTTTGGCTTAAATCTTCCAAGCACTGTCATTGCAAGATGATTTTTATGAACAGTAATTCAATAGTTGGATGGCTAATAGAGCATTTTGGTCTCTCAGAGAGTCCATGCCAATTCTGAAAATAGCAGCCTGAAAACACTTTGTCTTGATGCCTGTCTCTGAATCAATGATGTGATCCAATTCATTTGTTTCAAGCAGCTTGACCACTGGGCTGTGAAGCTCTGGCTCTAACATCTGACACACATGAGATGTTTTAAAGGGAAATCCTTTTAATGTGCCAGAACTTATGCAAATGAATTCACCTTGCAATATATTCACTTTTAATTTGAAATAATTGCGTGCAAGTAGAAGGAATTGTTTCATTGAACAAATTAAGAAATCCTAGCATTTATACAGTATTTCCTTTAAGATGATCAAGATAATAATTGAAATTCAATTATTTGGATTTGTATTCCCAGGTAGATTCTTATTTTAACATAGAAGATTTTATAGACAGAGACACTAAGATCATTTAAGGCAGGAAGACTGCTAATCTTAGATTTAGTACCCCATTTAGATTACCAGAGAGGAAATGGCTCATCCTTGCTTGTGAGGCCCTAGAAATAGCCCAGACCTGATGTAACTAGTGCTTAAAAATAAAGGTGTTTGCACTGATAGCAGACAAATCAAATTATTGCAGAGAAAGTGGGAACCCCCAAGGCACATGCTGTAGCTGGTGTAACAGAGGCATTCCCTACACACAGGCTGAAAAGGAGACTCTATGGGGTGCAGCTTGACTGCTAAAAAACAAGCAATTTAAGAGTAGGCACTAGCTAAATAAAAATTGCATCAACGATAGGAGACCATTTCTGTGAAGAATTTCAGGGGAGAATTATACTGAAATAGATGAGTTCCTTGCACACTCACTGCAGAGAGGCTGTTTGCTATTACCCACCTCTCTCCCAAGGCATCTTCCCCATTACCAGAAAAGTCAGGTATTCACATCATGTCCTCTCACGTCATTTTTAATCTGTGATTTAGTTAAGCCAAATATTTAATTAGAGATTTCAATATAAAAGCAATTAGCAAGCTTCCTATGTATAAACCATAATTATGATGCAGCTTAGTAATAGAAGAATGACTAATAAACAATATTTTGTTGAAATTCTGTTTAGATAATTTTTGTTATATGTTTTAAACTGCTGATTTATTTTTGACTCACCAGTCTTGGCTAAAAACAAATTAAATCCTCCCATATCTTGTATTTTTGGTTGTAATTTTTATTGCTTTGCAAATGCCAGTGTGTCACTTTGCTACTCTGTGACATCACAACAGAGCAGCTTGTGGTAATGGCTTCACATGCCTACACCATAACCATGCAAATAAAAGTCTTGTTAGCAAGTCCAGAGTATTAAAATATAATTGTAGGTTTCAGGACATGGACCTGCCCCAGTAAAATCAGGCTGATCTTATGAAGGCTGATGTTTCAGCCAAGGCACTTATTTGTAGCAGGATCCTTCATAAAACCAGAACAAGATAAACAGGAAACACTCTCTATGTCATCTAAATAATAAGCATCTTCACCAGACTTCTATTCATGCAGGGGTCATCTTGCAATTATTGATTTATGATTATGGGGTTCAGGTGAGAGGTAAGAACCACTTTGTTGACAACTGAGAGGTAAGCGTTTATGAAGTAAAATAAGGCAGAAGGGATTGAGCTGCTGGAGGATGGGATGGAAGGAGGGAGAAGCAGGTGAGTGTTGAGGGAGTGGCAGGTAAGGTGCAGGACCTATGAGCTGTGCATGCCTGTGGCTTCTTGTGTCACTGAAATGGTGCAGTGAAGCAGGCAAGGAATTCAGCTCTGCGTCATTTACTTTGTATCTGGTAACACCTCAGAAAACTCTCCTCTTGGAAGCAATTTCAAAAAATGCTCACAACAATATCTTAAGGCAATTACAAATACCAGCTTATGAAGGAGTTAGCATGCATACAATAATATTTCAAAAATCAGAGATAAGAAAATGCTGGCTATCTTAATTTCTGCCTTCAGAAATCAGCTTCTCCAACCACGCACATCTGTCCAGTCTGCTGCGTCCTACCCCCATTTCCATATTCACTTTTTGCCAAGGGATAGGAAGACATGGATCAGCCATTTTGTTCCCTTCCCTTCCTAAAGCAGGAAAGTTTAACTTGATTCAGGAATTATTCAATGGCATCCATGCAAGCAGAGAGACTGGAGTCCGATGGAGGCTGGATGCTATATTCTAAGCTTCTCCTGTGTTTCTGTCCCTCCACCCCTACCTCCCTCTCTCCCAAAACTCAGGCATCCCCAGCAGAGTGGGGGAAATGCTCTCCAACAGGGTAATGAAGTACACAAGATCATCACTCTGCCTTTATCATCATAGGCTTCATCACCTATGGATATATAGCCTGGTTAGGGTAGACTACAGTCATCTTTTCACACCTAGTTTTCCACATGTAATACCTAGTCTCACAGCTGCCATTATAGTGTGGATTTCTAGAGGAGTTATGGACTGGCTTATGCCTAGTACTGATGCTGTAAAATAAGGAACTGCCAACTTCTTTCCTTCTCAGATGCTCTTTTTCATCACCTTCACAGAAGGGAGCTATTCAAAACTGGAGGTAAAATTAGGCAGGTATGAGCAGAAGAGTCATTTGTACACCAAATGCCCTTGCATCTAAGGCTTCCAGCATTTGCATGGTGTTCTTGGATGGAGGCTCTGTCTGCTGCAGCAGAAAGCAGCCATTTCTTTGGAAAAGGTATGCTGGAACAGAGTAGTGGGTCATCTTATTGCCATAACATTATTTTCACTTCAATGCTTTAAATAATCTGTGAGACTGCTAGGAATTATAAATAAATAACAAAAATTACCCTTCACAGAAGTGATTAGAGTATGTCCATGCCTGGTAGTAGACTCAAGTAAGCTTCATTTTGTTTGGAAGCAAGAACAAATATCCTGGAAAAGACAGCCCATATTTGCTTTGTGGAACAGGGCTCCTTTCACAGTTTGAGACAAATCTCACTGAAACCCCAGGAAACATCACACTTGGTTTAATTGGGCTCTGTGTCAGGGAAAATTGGCATAATTTTCTAATAAAAGACCTAGCTTGCTTAGGAATCCCTCCTATGTTTACTGGGGAGAGGATAAGTTGAAGAGTCTGGATGTGTCCTATAGAACAAATCAGCCTTTCCACCTTCTGAGCTAAATACAAAGCTGACTTTTCTTGATTTGCTGTTTCATAAAGAGTTAGAGAAATACAAACCAGAAGACTCCAAATGAGAAAAGACTCCAACAAAGACTCCAAATGAGAAAAATAGGATGTGTTTTTGAAAACTCTTAGCTTGTTGGAAAGTTAAATAAACTAGTGTATTAAGCAGTGGCAGGCTGTTAGATAGCCAGGTAAACTGACAGGAAACATGTGCACTTTGGAAGTGTGTATCCAAAATCAAGTGAGCGGGACATATGGGGACTATGACAGACTGAATACTGTCAACTGAGAGAGCACACTCAATTGAAAACTCCAGGAACTGGGAACTAGGAAATGCTACACACCTTAATTTTTAATGTTTAATGATGAGTGATCTGCTGTCTAATCACTAATTTTGGGAAAGCCCACAACCTCTTCAGGTAAACAGGAGTACTGATGTGCGGCCACAAATTGCTTCCACTGATATTAATGGCAAGACATTTAATTATTTCAGTAGGAAATTAATTATTTCAGAGGAAAGGATCAGGTCCTTAGATGAAGGCATGAAAATGTATCTACATGCAAATGAAGCAGCATCAGCAGGAGAGAAACCCTGTAGTGTGGAAACAGCTAATTGTAAAAGTCCATAAGAGATTCTGTGTTTATGTTTGCAAGAAGACAGACAAGACATGAAAAACAAGCCTTTTATCCAAGGAAAATGGATATTAATTCAGTTCCTCAGTTAGGCCACCTGTGCAAACAATACCATCCCCAGGCAATTACAACAGAGAACTCCATAGTTAACAGGGTAATGCTGATTAACACCTGACCACTTCACCAGGATAGAATAATAGATTTGGCAGATCTGCAAAATGAAATGATGTCACCTAAAAAGCCATTATTTCCCACTCAGTGCTTCTACAAGAACATTCTAGATTTGAATAATTTTGCTTAGAGAAAAGTGGAATATATAACTATTTTTGTGAGGTTTGAAAAAAGTTTTGATTTGGTAAATCTAAATATTCCATGAATGCAATTTTTAGACAAACTTTATTTCTAACCATTTTATAAAGACCAAGTATTTTTGTTGTAAACCAAGATAATATTTTTAACCAGAAAAATATTTTGACACAAGTGGTACTTGAGTAGTTTAAAAACATTCTTCTAATGCTTTTCCAAAGTAGAAGTTTAATTAAATCAACTGACGCTCATGAGTAACTTTGATATCTACTTTTTTTTAATGTTCAGTAAAAGAGTTCTCATCAGAACACCCCTGCTCCAACAAATCCTATGACAATAAGTTTTGACAAAGTTTTGAGAAAATCAGTTATATCACAGTCCTCACTGAAGCAGTTTACATCACTCAAAATCTTGCAGGTGGTTTTTGGCTCTTCTGTAAAAATGGACCTTAGAAACATGTAAGAAAGTCAGAAAATCTCTTTTTTTTTTCCCTTTTTCCCTTCTCTTCTTCCTTTTTCTTTTTTTTTTTTTTTTTCTCCTTGTCTAGGAGCTTTTAGTCTACAGCAAACATGCTTCATTTATGTTTGCATTCAGCTCTGGTTGTTCCATTTTAGGAGGGAAATGGACACCATGTGTTGATCACTAATACTAAAAAAAAAAAAAATCCAGGATCTAAAAAAATACCCAAGAGGCCTATTCTTATCCTATTGCTAGGAAGACTAGAGATTTGTGGGACCAGAATACTTTCTATCTCATATTAAGGTCTGTAACTAGGCTGACAGGAGTTAAAGTAATGAGAACCCTTTAGATACTTTTAGCATCAGGCACATATATATTACCCACCTATCCTCAGACTAGACCTCAGTTTAAGGTTAACTTGAATTTTATGACAAGTTGATTTAAAAGAAGAAGAAACCAAACCCAAACCATGAGGTAACTGCCGACAGCTGAGCAGGGCAGCAGCCTGTCACAGACAGCCAGCTCAGGGCATTCCTCAAAGCAGCCTATTCACAGTCGGCCAAAACACAGACGGGTTTTATTTACAGCTTCCCAGCACCATCCAGACCAGCAGCTAATTGAGAATGTACTATTTTCATGCTTGATCTTTGCTGAGCTATAAATGATGAGCACTGAAGAAGTATTTTCCCTCACACGCTTAAGCAGTGCAACTTGCGCTTGAACACATGAAATTTCCAAGCAGTCACTGACAACTGCCAAAAGCTCATTAAAGATTATGGAGTCATCATGAAATGATTTTTGAGTTGTTGCTTCCACGCACTACCACATTGAGTGACCTAAGAAAACATTTTATGTAAGAGACTTTGTGGATTGAAGAGAAACTATGTAAGCAATCCCTTTTAAGTGCAGGTTTGGAAGTAGGTGTAGGACATTAGGCCTGAAGTTTGGAAACTGTGGTCCCTTCATTTTGTTCCAATCCCAGCTTTGCTGGGTGAGTCAGAGAAAGGCTGGCAAGCAGCTGTGTGAGAGACTACCTCACAGGAGATAAGGGAACACTGAATACCTCTATTACCTTGGTTTCCTCACTACTTAGAATGAAATTGCAGTGCAGGAGTCTGCTTTTCCATGTGCTGACTTCGTGCAGGACTCTGCTGTTAATTAGGTTTGCAGAGCAGGAGAGAAGAGAGAATTTATAGAAGGCTCTGGATATGGAGATTGAGGAATTTGAATTTGGTCTGCAGGAGAAAGGGGAGAAAAATACGAGCAAGAAATTATTGTGCTAGAAAGATTGCTATGCAGCGCCACATATGACTGCCAGTTGAAGATAAAAAGACAAACACACTTAAAGCAAAATTGGCATGTAAGCAACTCAGTATAGGAAGAGAGAATTATTTTTCTTCATATTAGGAGACTTTTGGGGCAAGGGTCATGCTTTTTACCATTTCCTATCTAGGTGGGTAAAACTCTGATGTCTGTTCTATTTACATACTTATTTTTCATGATGTTAAGATTAAACTGGAAGTGGAGTTCTACTGTCCTAAGCATCCTGTGGGTGAGGAGAAGAGGACAGTCTCACCCTGAATTGCTTACAGTCAAAACAGACAAGACAAACAAAAACTAGAAAATGGTGATAAAACAGAGATCCATACCAGTAAACACTATGGAAGCAGTGGTTTCACTGGGGACAGGGACAGGAGCGTGATAAGTGACATGAGAAGACAAAGCACAGGAAGGAGAGAGACGAGGGCAGGCAGGACAGACAGTGGAATCACCAGAGGCAATTCCATGGGAGACTAGAGATGAAGAGCCTTGGATAAGGCTTGTGCATCTCAGCAAACAGCTGCTTGGCACCAGCTAGTCAAAACTGTAGATTATCGGTGTCCACGAGGCTCATCTCATGTTTTATGTGGCTCTTGGCACAAATGACCAGTCAAGTCCCTGAAGGCCACACTACTGGAAAGACAAGAATTCCCAGACCTACTGACAGATGTAATTTTTTGCCTGATCTTTTCAAACATGGAAAGAATTGGAAACATTTCTGTCTGTGTATCTTATTCTGCAAAAAAGGGGGTGTTAGATCAGGAAAAAATGTGTGGAAATCCCTAGCAAGTTCTTGAAATTGTTTCAGCAAGGGAAAAAAATAAAGGAATGTGCTTATCTAAGTTCAAATATTTTACTTTGAAATTTTTCAACAAATATTACCTGGATTTATTTTTAAATTAATTGGATTAAACTGTACCTTCATTTTATTTGGCCTTAAATGTTTTTTTTTAAATACTAAGCCAGAAAAGTCACTAGTGTCCTAAATGCAACATAACCTTAGTGCTATTTTACATCAAATATAGAATGCAATGAAACGTTTGTGGCTGTACTAAGTAAAGCAGTCAGTATTTATCATTAATGCTATCATTTAAAAATGTTTTACATACTACACTGCTTTTTATTTCTTTTTTAGGGTGATCCAGACAAATGTACACCTGATTAGTTGATCCAGAAAATTCTGCTTGCTCATCACCAGCATTGCTTACTTACCCTGCTCTCAAAACAAACCAACGCTTACTTTCAGTTTTTCAGCAGCTAGACCTTTCCACTCAAACACTGGAGAAAACAGAACTGGCAACATGTTATTCTGCATGTTAGCCATTTCAAGGTGAAAGGTAAAGGAGCTCTGGAGATCATCTCTAGTTGTGGAAATTAACTTTCCAGAAGAGTTTTTGCATAGAAAATTAGAGGTTCCTATGAAACACCTCAAGAGTCCTCCACTTCCATGGTGTCCCACAAGTAAAGGTGCAGCCTTTAAGGAGTCATTTCCAGATTTGGTGTAAGCTTAATGGTGAAAGATAATTTGCACCCAGGAATGAAATGGAAGCAGAGTTTAGCACAGAGTGCATCCTTTAAGAAAGCCTGGCCAACAAGCCAGAACAGCATGCCACTCCAGCTGTAAGCCATCCCAACCCACAGCCAAACTATGCAGGCCTAAACTGTGCTCCGCACTTGGCACAGCAAATAAGCAATCTAACGGGCAAAGAATTTGCACACTAAATTTAGATATGTTGCCACAATGAACACAACCATCATAGTCATTATGGACTAAGGGAATATGAAAATCACAGCCTTTACCTCAGAAGGTAATTGCTTGGGTATGATGCAAGTAATATTTTGTTGATGCTTCCATTCATTTTAAAGGTGTTGTTGAATAAACTCGGGCTTCATCACAATAGAAGCAAACTTTACTGACACAGGGAAAGAGGGCACAACACCTCTGTGAGTAAGTGTTCAGGAGCCCTTCCACTACAGACAGCTTAGGGATGGGTAGAAGAGGTCACCCAGGCCCAGGTGAAGAGTGTGACGTAACGCTGAACAAGTACAAGAGGCACTTACATTTGCAGTCTTACAGGAAGTTTTTCATGCCAGTAGAAAGAGTGTGAATGTGATTTGTAGTTCATTAGGAAACCAATGAAGGGTTTAAAGGGAAGAGGAGCTTGAATAAAAAATGCCCTTTTTTTGGAGAACCAAGAGGGAACAATGAAGAAGACTATAGTGTAAACCACTGTAGTAGTCATCCAACCACCCATGCATTCCTGCAGCACATCCAGCACGGGTTCCTTGCACAGTCTAATCAGGGAGGATCCATGGAAAATGTCCCTTTTCAAATATGGGCCTGAAGAAGAAGCTTGGCTCTGGCTGTGCTTGCCACAGAAAGAGGGCAAACAGAGCTAATAAAACCTGTTTTGACTTCTGCAGGAATTTTAACTGATTTTGCCAATATTCTTTGCATGAGAGGAGTCCAGTAAAGTGACAAAAAGAGATTGATGCTGCCCAAGCTCCAAACACACTTCCCTCATGACTTTTCATAATTGCTGCTTGAGAGGTATGCACACACTTCTGCCCATCCACTTTCAGAATAGTGAAGTCTTTGGTAGAAAATGCACATGAAGGTGAAAAATGGTTGGAGAAAATGAACAAATTGTGTACAGATTCATTCAAGGTTGTCTACAAATGCAAATGTTTTCTGCATCTGGTTCTGCTGTTTTAACTCTACTTGGAATTAACAGTGAGGAATAGGCAATGCCAGGACCTGTATTCCTTCATCCATAGCCAGATTTCTGAAAGTAGTCAGAAGCCTGTCCCCAAGAACAGGAAGGAAAAGGGCTCCTTTCTTGCACTGACTGAAAAGGGAAGGACAGGGAGAATAGTCAAGAAACAAGAGACGATACAATAGCTAAGACACTAGACACTTAAATTTTAAATACAAGGGAGAGGCATGGTGTCTTGAAAAAACCCAATTTTCTGCCATGTTTCAGAAGGAGAAATATTTTATCCCTGACACCGTGCTGCTTTTCTTTTTTCTCTTCTTTCTCTGTTATATCTCTACAGTGTTAATAACTAGGCTTCTTCCTTTTTCTCCAGGAGAAAAACTTTTAGTTTTTCAAAATAGAGATGAAAAAGTATCCAAAATGAACAAATCTGGAATAAACAGAAGTTCTAATAATATAACTGGGCTCATTAGAGAAATAACATGATCTAAAGAACATCTAATGACACTCAAAACCACATCTGCAGCTTTTTATTCATATATCTTCTAGGCTGAGAGAGGAAACGCAATTAGTGCAGAATCTGAGCCCCATGAAAAACAAAAGGGATTTTTTTCATTGCCTTTTGTGAAAATTGGATTAGATTCTTTGTGCTCATAACAAAAACTTCCGTTTGTTGGAATATCAGCTAGGCAAAGACCCCGCAATAGGAACATATGTACATTTGCTAAAACTGAAAGGCCCTTCCCATTTCATTTCAGCCTTGGGGGTTTCATTCTAAATAATCTTATCTACAAGGAATTATAATTCTCCAGGTATGCACCATGCTGCAAGCAATGGCCATGACCTAAAAGTCTTTGGGGACAGAAGACAGGGAAGACAATCTGAGTGAATGACAGACTTACTCATTTATCAGGAATCAAAGGAAACTTTTCTTTGAGCATCTACAGATTGGACTTTGTGTCTATGTAACCAATTATCTTAGTACAGTTGCTATATACAAGGTCATGACAGTATTAAATAAGTGCTATGATTCCACACCCAGGTGATATCCCTGGCATCTAAAGGTCTGGAAATAATCTGCTGCTTATCAGAGCTTTGAGTAGAGCAGGACACTGACCTGAAGGAGGGGGTGGGGACCTGCACAATGTCTCCTCTGACTCCATGAAAGATACATTTGCTGCCTCAGGCCGCATTGGAATTGAGCCACCATTTCTGTTGTCTCTAAACCTTCCTTGTAAATCTACAAAATTTGTCATTCTAGGCAGGATAAAAATTATTTTCTATTTTGCTTTTCTCAAACCTGAGCTTTGTTATCCTGTGACAACTAGCATTTTAGCAAAACTCAGTTTGCAGACAAATAGGTTGGGCAGTATTATGACAATGCGCATTTTCCTAGGTTATCTCAGAAGATGAAGGTATGGGATGCACTTTAAAGCTGGAAATGTTTGGGTTGAATATACAAAGTGTCTAAATCTGGAAGAGCATCTCTGTGATACACTGAAGTACAGCCCAAAGATCTTCACTGTGGTGGTAGTGATATATTTTCTAAACATTATTGAATGCAGTAATATTCCAGTAAAGTTCTCATTCCGTGTGTGAATTTTAAGATTTTGGAAAGGAATGCCCTACTCTATGGTTGCAGGCCTTTCCAAAAGGACATCTGCTTCCACTTATTCACAGTCTCTGCTTCCAACCTGAGTATTATAGAACAGTTATGGAAAGAGGGGATGCTTAGATCACATTTCTTAACTGAATCCCTTTCAGGATATGATACAGAATTCCATATTAATTTAGACTGAATCAGGATTAATTTATATAGTGTTTTTCATGGTTTTGTGGCATTCATATGGGTCATTTATTCTTATTTCCAGTCTGATAAGAAAAGTAGTTTAACGAGATCTTATCCTCAGATGAACCAAGTGTAGTCATGTACCTTTCATGGTTTGAATAATACATGCCACTAAAGACATGGGGACAAGTTCTTAGTGTAATAATGGTTTATATTACTGCACACTACTGTCTTGGCATGTTGAGATCTACAGCACAAAACATGTGAAGGTTCTGTCTTTCTCATACCGATTATTTACTTAAAAACTCTGCAAAATAATCAAGCAAGTGTGAGAAATCATAAGACTAATTTTTTGTCAGGTGAAAGATTTATTTCCTTTTTTATAATTTTTTTTTCATGAGTGATCTATCTCTAGAGCAATATCTCTGTAAGTAAACACTTGATGGAGAAGTGAGGATTGTTTGAGAGAGTTCCAGAAGTTTTGCAGATTTTCTGCATATTTTTGCTGTTGAGAAGATACAAATCTGCAGTTCTGAATCATGTCAGATTTGCAGGAGGTTTGAAAGGCCATCTGTAGTAAATGTACTGTTTTCTGTCATGTGTTTTCCCTTCCAGTGCTCTAAGAGGAGGCACTGAATGCCTTGTGAGAATTTTCCTGAATTTCTGATACTCATATCCTTTATGTTTTTTCCAGATTAAATAAAACTAGTGCTCATTTTGACCTTATGACTGGATTTCTCAAGCACTGACAGAGTTGTATGTGCTCATCTCAATGCATCTCATTAAGCAGAAATCACTGAAGTAATTTTGGTGGTAGTCCTGTATGATGAGTAGATACTCACTCTATTTTAAAGTGCACCTTCCAAGTTCATGCTGAACCCAGAACCCCAAGAGCAATTATGTGCTTACCTTCATGAAACTGAGGATTAGGGTCTAGGGGCTTATCCTGGCAAGCATTTTAGCCATAAACCAAAGAAGTGGATGAAAACAGAGAGTGACTTTCTTTTCCACTTTTAGAAATAAGTATTTGAGTTGAGGAGAGAAGCACACTGGAAGCTTCTAAGACATTCCTCTGCATAACTTAAGGATTTATCTCACTTTCATGCATTTCATTATGTTCTCAAGAAAGCATGGCATTGGTTCTTGCTTTGTGCTCCTTGGGAGCCCATGGCTTCATTTTTTTCAAGCCCAGTGATCTGTCTATTTCTACCTGAGGCTTCTGATGTGCTTCTGATAAGCTACAATTACAGATGAACTGGTAAAACACGAATTCAAGGGCATTGCTGAAATGCTGGGCTCAGCATCCCTTACTCTTCCCTTTCTATCACTACCTTTGTTTTTCTACATTAAGAACATAAAAAATCTGAGAAATAAAATTCACAGACCCATGCTATTCTCTGTCTACTTATCTGGAACTCATAAGCAAACCTGACATGTATATGAGAAAAAGAAATCCTGTCCACTCTCACATTCAATTTCTTGTTACCACATTTGCTGCCTTTTACTATACCTGCCCACATGCAGCATGCACTAAACCAGGTCCCACGGGTAATATGGACTAAAGGTTACTTGCAGAATCAGAAAGGGAGCCAATCTCTCCCTCCCCACTCCATCTTTCTATCAATTTGGGCATGGATCCATAGGGATTTTGCTGGCATATAATGGGAGCTAGTAGTATGCAATCAAAGGGCAGAGGTGGGTAGACAGGGAAGAATGATTCTTCGAGCTATCTGCCAATGTCAGGATCCTGGGAGGGTCCAGTCACAACTCCCACACCATGGGGCCTCGTTCCTGCTCACCAAACCTCTGCAATTATTTTTCTCACAAAACAGAAACACTGCTTGGTTTCTGGATGTAGCTGTGTGTATGTGCCTATGTATTGGATAAGCACGTGTAGGAGACCCAGTATTTCAACAAGAAGGCAAACATTTGTGACCTCTACCTGGTGAGAAGTTCATTCCAGTAGCTCAACAGGGTTGTTTGAAATACAGTCATTGCTGGAATATGAGGGAGACTGCCAACTGCTTTGAAGGAGGGGCTTTCCCCAAGAAAGCTGGGGTCATTGTGATACTGAACAGTACAGTGATGCAGATCTGTAATACAAGCATGAGGGCTCTTGCCCTTTCCTGCCACCACCCTCCCTGCTTTGCACACACATTCCCTGTCATATGATGCTGCAGTCCTGTGACTATAGAGCCTTTCTTCTCCCCCATATCCAAACTCAGGTTTCACCCGTCTCTGTAACTTCTACCTCCACCAGGTCATGAAGACTGAAAAAACCGCAAGTTGAGCTACTGTGGTAGTCATAAATCAGCTCACTTATATAATAACATATAATGGGAGCCCTGCAGAGCTCAGGTCAGTCTGTCTCCCAGGAGAATAGGGAAGCCATCTGGTTACATGTCATTGTCACCTTTGGTGACTTTTCATACAAGCTCAGCATTTAGCTGATTTCTGGTAACTCCAGTTATAGTCCATGGGCAGGCAGTTCCTTCTAGGGGTAGATACCAACATGATTGTGAAGGCCTGCCCAATGAGCCTGGCTTGTCAAAACCTGAAAGCAGAGTATACCTGCATGCAACAACAGGACTGAAAAAGTTCAGACGATGCCAGCTGATTGCTTTCAGCTAAGTGATCCCAAGCAGGTGTCCTGGCAGCACTTACTCTTGCCCTTCTAAGTCAGCAAAAGAAGACAGAAAGAGCTTGAAGTACTTAGACCCCTGAAATGCATTTCTGCTGCAGGCAGGAATTAGCAAGAGATCAAGTGTGCCCAAAGATATTAGTTCAGTGACATGAAATTCATGCAATATTCTTGCTGCTACTCTCTGGTTAGGCTGACACACCATGTGAAAAGGCAGACACCTCTTCAGACCTTGTTGTTGATATACACACATATGCGTATATACATCTATCTAAACTCTGTATTTAATGCAAACAGAACTCAGCAAATCACTTACACTAAGTGCTTTTCAGTGAGTATTATTGTCATCTTCTGTACACTGCTTACCAATTAATGCCTTTGCCATGTTTCCCAGATTCTTCAGTATTTCAAAAAATATGTGTAATCAACAATGAAATTGTGCTACTACCTTGGAGCTGCTTGGACAAGCTTTCCAATCATCCTCTGAATCAAAAAAAAGAGGCAGACAAATTGGCAAGACTCCAGACAGTAAGGTTGCCTGCAGAAGGAGAAAATGGTTTAATGGGAAAGAGAGTGGTTTAAAGTGATGCTCATTGAAGCCATTTTCCTATGCAATCTTCTGCTTGCTTTCTCAAATCCAGAATCAGACAGTGAAGATATCCTCTACCTTGAGACATGAAGGTTTCAAATAGTGACTTTCATTCCTTGTTGCCAGGTGGGCTGGGGGAAAACTGAAGCGTGAGAAACTGATGATTGTAAGAAAGAGGAAATGCCATTTATTAATTAATAAAAATATCGAACAATGACTACTTAAGAAAAAATGTGCATTGGTTCCTTAGGTCTGTTTTCAAGTGCAATTTCACCGACAGACTTGTTTACAGCACAAGCCGCTCCCTGTACCCCTTAAGAACATTTAGGTCATTGCCTCATCTGAAGTGCAAGAGCTTCTTGAAGCAGTTTCCACAACAATCTCATTCTCTGGTCACAATGTCAGCTACATTTACAAAACTCAAGTGGCTGTAGAAACTACCTGCATGTACAGTGGGATTTTGCATTATTAATCCATGCTACTGAAATGACCTAAGTCAGCTTGTAATATGTGCAGAATATCACCTTGCAGAGAACAGAAAGAAAAATTGGCAGTGTTTATGGAAAGAGAAACAATCTCCAGATGTTTCTCTACAGCTGTCACTGCTAGCTGGGGAATTTTCTCTACAGTCCTCAGTTTACTTCCCCAAAGCTTGCCATAGACTTTCATACTTTTGTAGCACCATGGGCTTTCATCCTACCTTACACCACCTTTCTCCAACCCCAGGCATAGTCCACAGCGCACCTCTAATGAATTCACCCCTTTTCCACACAGATCTACAGCCCATTCTGTCCCAGTCCCATGAACAACCCTACAGGTCAACTCTCTTACCCATGGAATTCATCCTCATTTTCCCTTCAATGCGTGCTAAACTCTCTACAGAGCTCTGCTCCCCAAGTCCCACCTCCTTCACAGCCCACTTGCTAGCCATGTAATTGCTAGAGCAACAGCTAGGTGCTGGGTTCTTGGGATCTGTGTAGTGATGGTGCACTTTTGAAGATCATGATTCCTAGGTGTTTGGTTTACGTGTTGCAAATTAAACATGCCTCCGGTGAGTGTTCTGGGGTTGCTTGAACAAAGGATTGAAGAACATGCCTGAGTTAGGAGATGTGATGGCATTAAAGGCAACAGAGCTATTCACTGTCATAAATAAACATTTGTGCCACTGCTTGGCCAGAATGGGGCTGATTTCATTCAAAAATCAGCCTTACAGATTAAGCCCTTGGTGTCTGAACTTTTCTCCTGCTGTTTTTAATAGAAAATGTCCTCATTTAGAAACAGATCTTTCCCATGCACACCACAGGGGAGAGTAATTATATGTGATAGAAGTCATGACATCTAAGAGGAGATATAAGGTATCTGAACTCCTTGCCTTCCTTATAGACTTATTCTTAGATCATTGCTGGTTTAATTAACTTTTAAAGTTTAATTATCCTGTGGACTATAGTTCTGATTAAATGACCTGATGAACAAAACCTAGCCTTTAAGTCAGCATAGAAAAAACTATTTTTAATAAAAGAGGGAGAAATTGCTCAATTTAACTACACGTTTCTAAATCCCTGTAGTCTGCTTTCACCACCTGATTTCATTAAATGCCAGAGCTACTCCCAGTAAAACAGGTCACACGCACAGGGTGAAGGGAGATCCATGACTCTCTTGATTCTTCCTGCAGTACCTCTATCATCATACTCAGTCCCTATATAGTCATGCTGGCAATAACACTCAGGTCTCAAAGGCTGACCATAAGACTAGGGAAGTAGATGATGAATGTCTTGCTTTTTCTCCCCCTTCCCCTCTCTTCCCTTCTCCCAAATGCCCAGTATCACAAACACCTGCAGAGTCACACCCTGGTGCTGAGATCCCTTTCACCAGTTGCAGCTGCTCAGTGGGTCACAGATCAGGTTGACCAGCTGCCTAGAGTTTAGGGAGCTGGGATGTGTAGGAGAGGCTTGAACACCTGGGAATTTGACATTGGTGTGACTTGCTTCAAATTTGGTATGCAGGGGAGTGTGCAAACCAGGACAGCTTGTCCAGTCATGGACAGAAGGGTCAAGGAAAATGAATATGGCAGGACAGAAAAGCAGGCTGCTACATGCACTTGAGCCTTCTGTTTGCCCTGTCCATCGTTCCTGATGACAGCTTCACAGATTAAGCATACACAAAGGTGTGATACTGTGTACTGTAAAGCCTGGCCCAGGGCCATGGCCATCATGCCCACCCAGTGCAGCTGTGCTTCTGGAGGTGACCTACACACAGGACAGTGTTCTCTGACACAATACTGACAGTCAGGCAACTTTTTACAAGCCACCGGTTTCCAGAAGTGTTGCCCTTGGTCAAGACTTGATGAGTTTATTGGGAGCTGGGTGTGCTCCATACTAAAGCAAATCATTCCACTTTGGGGGTACCAGTTTTAAGGTTCTAGAAATCATTTTGCTGGGAAGACTCAGCTAAGCTAACAGAGATGAAAATTAGAGCCTGGATCCCTGCAGCTTTGCACTCTGTCTTGCATGCCTCTGCATCCAAGATAGGCCATCAGAGTTCCTGTAACTTGCCAAGAAACAGGTGATCCCAGGACATGACCTCGCTTAGCCCCAAGTAAAAGGCTGTAATGAGATGAGGAGTTGACAGCAGCTGCTCAGGTATCCCTATCCCACTCTTGCAGAGGCCCTGGCAGGGTGGCAGGAACACATGAGCTCAGCCCCTTGACAAATTCTAGCCACTGATCCCGTATTACAGTAGCAGCAGAGACCAGGTTTTTAAGATGAGCACCAGTTCTCAAGCTGGTTCACAGGGCAGTACTCATTTGCCTCCCTGTTCTCTTCCCACCACCACCCATCACTGGCAGATCGCATGCTCCCCCCTGTCCCTGCCATGGGCATGCTGGGGGCACCAGGATGCCATTACCAGGGCAGCTGGCACTGGCCCTGGAACAGGCCAGACACCCAGCTGAGCTTCCCACCATGTGCTTGTGTGGAACGCAGCCCTGTGGCCTTTCTGAGAGAGCAGCAGAAAGGGTCCCAAACCCCTTGGGAGGCAGGGAGCCCTAGCAGCCTCAAGCCACAGCTCATGCCCCTCACCCAAACACTTCCTTTTAATAGCTGATGTGGTGGAATTCTAGCTAAAATCGTGGTGGCCAAAGGCAGGGGTAAACTCACGAGCAAGTGACCAAGTGATGGAGACCAGAAAACACAGCTGGAGTAGCAGCACTCCAGGACAAGTCACCAGCAGCCCTACAAGGAGCTCCTTGTACTCGGCCAGGCAGCACCATCAACAACCCTGCTATGTGCCACACTCTCTGAAAAACAAACCTCTGCCCAGGCTCACAGCTCTGGGTTTTATTGGAGCATGCTGGTGCTGCCGTGGGGGTTTCCCTTCTCTCCCCCCTCCCATTTCTCTGTGTCCATCCCTCCCCAGCACCACACACACCTGATCAGCACAGCAGCCCCAGTAGCCCCACCAGCCAGTCCAGCAGGTACCCACTGACTTCCCAGGCTGTTTGCAGCTGATCAGCAGCATGGCTTCTCACTTTTGGTAATTTCCAGCCTTTCAGCTTTGCAACATTATAAGCTGAGTCTGCCAGAGAGCCTGGTGATCAGTAAAAGGGACAGCTTTTATTGCCTTTCTTTGTCCTTTACTCGTAAAAACACTGCCTTTTCATCGTCTTGATGCACTGCTTGTCAAGTTGCTGGGGAAATGCCTACTTAGATGTCAGAGAAGGTGACATATCTGTCAAACATGCAGTCAATTCAACATCACTGGGAATGCAGGCTGGCTGCAAAGACAGAGGGAAGCGTGGATGCATTGTGCCAAAGGTAATATTTCATCAGTTCGGAGGGAAATGTTACATTGATTTAAATTATATTGAGTTGTGGAGGTGCTGTACTGCCACTTATACTCACCTTTCCTCATACTTGGTCCCAGTCTTTACCTCTTGCTGCAGCACTGAGGATCTCTGGTGGGTTCAGTGATTCCCCAGACAGGAATACAGCTTTGCAAAGCATCTGTGCAGAGCCTGATCCGCTAACTTGCAGCAACTCTTACTTGCTCTGTGTAAAGTCATAGAATGGTTTGGGTTGGAAGGTCACCAAGATCCCAAACTCCCCAACTACACCTGGTTGCTCTGAGTTCCAGTTTTCCAGCGTGGCCTTCAACATTTCCAGTGATAGGGCATCCGCAATTTTGCTGGGAAACCTGTTGTCGTGCTACATCACCTTAACTGTAAAGTATTATTTCCTAATATCTAATCTAAACCTACTCTCTTTTAGTTTGAATCTACTTCCCCTCATCCTGTAACTGCATGCTGCTCTTGTAAAAAGGTCCCTGTATCCTTCCTTGTAGGCTCCCTTCATATCCAGATCAGCAGGTTATAATAATCACATAGCCCATGAAGGGATCCAGGGGAGGAAATATGAGAAAACTGTAC
Source organism: Vidua chalybeata (assembly GCF_026979565.1). Lineage (NCBI taxonomy): Eukaryota > Metazoa > Chordata > Aves > Passeriformes > Viduidae > Vidua > Vidua chalybeata. The sequence continues at coordinate 57,609,533 of NC_071532.1, forward strand.
ATGTTTTAAGGTTCCTTTTCTCTTCTTTGACAGTGTATAAAGTCATTAGTGTAAACACAAACCAGGTCAGCAGCAATTTCCTCAGCAGAAGTCTAATAGAACACTTCAATCAGACACAGAGCTACTCCTGAGCAATGGCTTCATGCCTTAGCTGACATGTGGCACTGAGCTAATGCAAGGCGTGCAATTACCCTCCAAATGGTTGTCACTGAACTGAGGGATTGTACAGTGGTAGCTTTCATGGCTAATAACTGAGAATAGAATCAAACCTTACATGAGCTGTGTAAATGTGCAGTTTAAAATTAACTTCTATTACATGGTAGGATGGGTTATATTTACACCATAGAAGCAGACACCAAACATAATTATTACTCTAATTATTTAGATTGCATTGCCTAGAAAATGATGTTTTAATTCTTTCTTCTTCTAAGTCTTTTTGAAATACATAAGGATACAGAAAAAATGTATAAAAAGAAGAAATGTGCCTTTTTAAATGAAGGCACATTGACCATCATGAATGCTCAGTAAGATTCTTACCCTGTAATGTTGGACATGAAAGTTAGTTATCAATTTGCAGCCTCTTAAATATGTCTGTAATATTCAGACAGCCAGGACACGGCAATCTCTATGTATGATAGCATAGTGCAGATGATCCTCTCCCATGTCTTTCCACATGCTGATCAAATGATGTTCACTGTCCTGGCACTAGATTTCATCCACATGTTCCTCCATCCTTACCCACTTTTTCCAAGAAAAACAACAGAGAGCTCCACATGGCTATATTAACAGTGAGAAAGTGATGACTGGCTACATGAGTTTGGACTTGCACTGGCTCACAGCTGGCCAAACAAACCTCCCTGCATGCTGTAGCCCGCTCTCCGATTGATGAATCACAAGCAGAAGTTGAAGCACTTAAAACCAATAAACCAGTTTCTACTAGCCTGCATTTCAACTTGCAACTTTAAGGGGAATATGTTGGAGTTGGTAAAGTAGCTTGAGCCCTCCTTCTCCTTTCATTAACTCTGGCTGGTATCAAGTGGTTTGTTCATGGCTTCAGGGCTGACAATTTTCTATTTCTGTCTGAACTGCATCCTGAGTATATTTTCCCCTTCAGCAGTCACAGAACCTGTTGGCTGATTTGAACAAAATTTGACAACCTTGGGATATATTGTTCCCCCGAAGTTCCCGCAATGGTCACAAGAACAGACAGCTATTGGAGGGGCCTACGAGTGAGGCTCAGGCCTTCAGAAACCCTGAGGATTAGCTGCAGAAAGGAAGAGAAAGATAAAAGCAATGAGTACAGAACATCAAGTCAGTCTTCTTACAGAGATTAATCTCTTGGCTGATTTAAAAAAAACAATATTAAGATTTTCTATCCCCTCTCCTTGTACTTTTTCACCTTTCAGTTCCCCTCCAGAATAATGTCCTACTAATAAAAACCTTTGAGGATTTCATTCATGTCTTGATTTCGCTTCAAATGAAGGAGTAGGTTCAAAAGCTAAGGAGAAACAGAGTATATGCATACAGTTCATTTAGCTATGGCCCATAAAAAAAAAAAAAAAGGCTAAAAATGTGACTGACATGTCAGTAATTCTTGGATAACTCCTAAGGGTTTGTGTTGGGTTTTTTTTTTCTTCTCACTGAATAACTTCATTTGCAATTTTGTCAAAACCTAGGTATTTCTCAGGGGCAGCTTATAGAAGTGACCATATACCGAATATAATTTTAGGTTTCTTCTTCTGACATGGCCTTTCTCTGTTTCTTTCTTATCCAGCTGTAAATTTCTGAAAACTTTAATCTCCAATTCACAGAAAGACTACCATGCATAAACTCGTAATTGTTTGCTAGTCCTGGGATAGTCTCCTCACACGGTGCAGTGGGGAGCCCTGCAAGCAACAGTGGATTACAGCAGAAGGGAAGACAAACTGATGGAGCTCTATCACAACCAGACCAGAACTCCTGTATTCCAAATCTACTTACAGACAGGTATCTGAGTACTTTCACTTAGTATTCCCAGGCTTTAATTTACATTAGAAAGGCTGTGTCAGTGTTCTTCCTTCAAACACACTGAGTGGACATTAAACTTTACTTCAGTACCATGACTGATGTTGCTTTATCTGGTTGTAAAATGTTTTTTTAACTAGTGCTCAGAGGAGTGCCTGAAGCAAAGATTTCTTTCTCTGAAGTTTAAATTTGCCCAGGCAGAGAAAGAACAGTTGAACCTGTGTCAACCGACCTCAACTCAGTAGGACATTTTAACCCTTTACCAGAAACATAAAGATTATTTTCTCATCCAGCTATGTTTTAAATTACATTTTAAATGCAGTGTGGTCACATTGGAATATTCTCGGAATTCCAGCTGGATTAAGTTATTAAAGGGAGATGAGCAGAAAGAGTTCCATTTTCTTGATTCTGATAGGGAACAGAAATGAGATGGGCTTCAAGTTGCTCATCTCTACCAGGGGACTAGCATTAGGAGTTTGGGCATTGTCAGGGTGGGCTAATGGTGGAAAAAGACTTCGTGTATCTTTGTTTTAAAAGTTTACTTGGGTAGTGATGTTCCCTTAATGGCCAAGAGAATTGTTTGAATTCCTGCATGACCCAAAGATTACAGTTATACTAAGTGTTGGTTATAATAAGTGCTTCAGATTTTTGGAGAAACAGCTCTGTACCAGGTGCAAAAAAAAAAAAAACCACCAAGTACTGAACCATGAAGACCCCTGACAATGAGAAATTCCAGCCTGCAAACTACAATCCTTGCTGAAGATAAAGGGAAAAAAAACCTCAAGATCCTGCTTGACTATCTTTAGGAGAAAAACTTTTCCCGCCCGAAATCTGGTTATTGCTGTGACCCTGACCACCAGGGGAAGATACACATAGCAGATTGCTGAGAATATTTAGCACCTTCTGCCAGTGGTCTACCCTGCCATTGTCCTGCTTCTAACTGGTGACCGGGTTCTGACACTTCAGAAAGTGGTAGGTGGATAGGGAAATAATCAAAATATTTCTTGGAGGCAGGGTGAAGGAATCCTTTCATAGCCTGAAGGCAATCATGTGAGGTACTCACTACAGATTGCAGGCTGCGATTTGGAGTTTCTTCCACTAAAGGATATTTATCAGTGATTGGATCTTGTCACATCTTTGTCAGTAAAAGTTTAAGAGCTCTCTAATCTCAGATATTCAGCCTGTCTGCTAACACTTGTACAAAACACCCAAACCACTTCATGTTTCTTTTTCTGGAATAAATTTTGGTCTTTATGTCACCCCTCCTACAGTCTGCTTGGCAGCCCACAATCCAGCTTTGTGGCTCCCCTTTGAAACCTCTGCACTCTTTCCTCAGCCTTCCTTGACAGCAGGGACCAGAAGGGCAACCCAGCACACAGCAGTGGTTAACTAATGCCATACCCCTCTGCTTCGGCTTTCTAAATAGCTGTTTAACACTTTTGACAGAGCACTTAAACCACTTACTAAAGACAGCAGCAATAGTGTTCCTGAAGGTAAAACTCTACTGCACTGCCAGTTACTCACTCAGAATTCAGGAGGTGCCAGGGTTCAGACACTGTGTTTGGCACCAGCCCTTTGGGCAATCTTAAGAAATTAATTTGATCTTCCTGTGCTGCCGTCATTGTTACCTCATTCCCATTTCTGTAGGACACGTACAATTCTTGCACTGCGCCTTTCCCACCTGGTGTATCTGCAGGCTCATCTGCTCAGGTAGCTCTGCCTTCCCCTCTGAGTCAGACGAGTGAAAGCCTTCCCCAGGCTGGAAGCTGTTAGGACGTGTTGCTGAGGGCTGGGCCCATGTTAGTTTTTCCTGCTTCCCCATGGAGAAAAGAGGCATGTCAAGGAGTTGAATTTACTGTTGTAAATACGGAGTCCTGGTGCTGAAGCAGTGTCAAGTCTCACATTTCTCCTGTCTGGGATCTGATTCTGTCCCAGCTACAGTGAAACACCAGACCTCTCATATGCTGTCCCTTGCCCTGCAGTTGCAAGCTTTTAGCTTGCAGTGAGTTTAATCTGAAGTACTGTATAGAGTGAGACTTTAAAATTACTATTAATTGTATGATCCCTTGGCAGTGTTGTGGATTTTTTACAGCTGGGTAATAAAATTATTATCACCAGATGGAAAATCCTAAAGCCTTTGTCTTTAATAAAAATAATAAATAATTATATAGTGAGCTACAAGTCTCCTCCCTATCACCATTAATAGTGGAGCAGTGCTAAATTTATGACTGCAACTTCACAAATGTTAAAATGATAGCTAACCCTCTTGACACATGTGATATAAATTAGCCATACGAGATTCACAATATTCTTTCAAAGTATGGGCAAATCCAGGCACTTTTACTGCACAGAAGAAGGAATCATGTAATGTTTCCTATGGTTTGCTGTGACTTCCCTACACTCTTGATGTGTGGGCTTCTGTGGTAACATTACAGCAGGGTTGCATCCCTACAGCAGAGGGGATGATAATTAAAATGGTAAACTGTTGAAGGAATGTGTAAACTAGTAAAATTCTAGGGAGAAGGTTTTGGTTTTGTTCCTGAAGCAGGACCTAAGCTCGTTTATTCCTTTGTTTATCAATTTAACCATTTATTCTTTAAGGTTTAATCCTGGGATTTTCTTGTTTAATTCCTCTGAACAGTCAGCCACCAAACAGTCTCTGTGATGCTTGTTCTTGCAAATATATGTCTAGACATAATTTAGATTAATTCTCCATAATGAAGCTGTCAGTTTGAATATATTACAATGGAAGTGCATAATGTGCAGTTGAAAAGAGAACTCCAAACAAGCTTTGCTCTGGCTTACCTGGTGTGTCTTAATATACTGCAATTATTCTAGTAGGACAAAAAACAGGGAACATGTCTCTTCCTCAGTTAAAAGCAGAAGTTTTACAAAGTTGTGTGGAATTTAATTAATTCAGATCAGGGGTTGATCCTACAGTGTTCCTACAGGGTTCCTCTTTAATGGCTACCTATACTGTTTGAGCCTTCTTTTTGAAAGGGTTATGGAAATTTTAATGGATTTTTGATGCTTGTGTCAAGCTTATTGTTACAGAACATGACAAGGCATTGTAGTCTATTAAGTATAGACAAGTTCCCCTCTGAAGACAATTTCATTGCCATACAGCTAGAGAATGTGTTCCTCCCTGCTACATGTGCAAGACACATTTATGGAAGAAACAATGACAGCCCTTTGTAGGAAGAGAAAATGGGACTTTCTAGAACTTGCTGCCCCAGGCAATTCATCACATGTCAAACACTGTCCACAGCAAAGGTTCATGGTCCTTGCACCTCTTGAAAGCTGTGAGGGAAGGAAACAGATAGAAAAGCATAGTCACCTTCAGCTGGGGTGGAAAGTCAGACCTTCTTATTGCAAGAACTCTGGAAAAGCTGTCCTGGAAATGGAGGGCAGGGAAAGGGCTGCCTGCTCTTTACTCCTACTGTACTTAAGAGGATAAACTCCATATACCTCCTCTGACAGTGGCTGGGGTTGCAAAGGGAAATGTCTGATTTACATAGCCATTTTAACCCATAGCTAAAACCATTCTGCCCCAATTTTATGTTATAGAATCACAGAATGATTTGGGTTTATCAGGCTAATTGACTGATATCTGTGCATAGATATGAATATACATATGTCTGCATGTGCATCTATACCAATTATGCTCTATAGTATGATTTAATTCTCTGGGCTTTCATGGGAGATTTTCAGTTCTCTCTACTGGCATCTCAGATACTGGAATATGTGGCTTGGCAGCTCCCAGAGCTGTGTCCATCTCGACCTACACCTTAGGAGCTGATAATTTGAAAGTGTGACAGAAGCGGAGATGAAATGAAACTCCCAGCCACCTTTTGTCGATACTATGTGCCATGTCCTAGAGTAAAAATAAGTTTTAATATCAGCTACCTATTTGGGAGATGGACAAATTTCACAATTTCAGAGAAAATTAATTTAAGGCACATAAAAAAAAATGAGAAGACAAGCTCCAGGCCCTACAAGATGTCTGTACTGTTTACAAAGAATCTAGGATTTAGGAATCTGGTCTTACACTTTGACCAAAGTCCTTCAATGTCTTTATATCATCCTCCTCAGAGGCATATGGTTCAAAAGATGTGAAGGTCAAAGAAAGAACAAGTATAACCTGCACCAGGAGGGCTTCTCAAAAAATTCTCTCTCTTGGAAAAAGCAATGAATTCTGTTTCAAATTAATTCTGATGGCATGAAATCACTACCGGCTTTGCAGGTATGAATCTAAATAAGCAGTGCATGCCAACTCTGCAGTACTGCAGCCTTCTCACGTGCCTGTCTACCTAAAACCCTGCAGGTAAAAGAGCTACTTTACCCAGAACATTTTGTAAACCATTAATCTAACTTATCCTTGCAAGAGAGGTTAGTCTTACAAATGCTTTTCCCCTCAGCTTCCAACAATGACCAAATCACCCTATTAAGTAACCTGCTTTCAGGTTTTCATAGATCCCTTAAACATTTTAATTGAACATGTCAAAAATACTGCCTCGTGTTTGATCAGTTGTCTTCAACTTTTTGCTCCAAGTATTCCAGTACTTGTAGAATCACGGCAACATGAGTGCATTAGAAATTCTACAGGAAATCAAAGAGCTGTGTTATATTACACATAAAGTGAAGGTCTAATCAGATTACCACAGAGACATTTAATTATAAGTTTTTTGCTCTTTTTTTTTTTTGAGACATAGAGCGCTATCACTGTCTAAATCATACAGAATACTGCTGAGCAGTATAAATTCTAATCCTGTAGATCACTTCTGACAAATTATTTTAGTTAAGTGCATGTTAACATGAAATGTCATAAAAGCCCTCTTTGGTTCAAAATGAGAAATAGGGAATTTTTTAGGGGTGCTTACTGACATGAGGAGGTACAGGGATGGATCTGTAATCAACTAATGCATTATGTAAATGTGCAGCCCTCTCTTATCAAATTTTAAGTTTGCAGAGAGGAAAAAAAAAGGAATAAATGGCATTAAAAGAGTTTTGGGATTTTTTTTTAGTCTATTCTTTTTAAGTTCTCAGATACCTGGCAAGCAGCATCAGAAGTAAAATTTTCGCACAATTTCTTTTCTAGACATTTCCTCACCAGGCCAATTTTACACTCAAAATGAAATATGTCATATCAACTCTGGTCCTTTCTACAGCTATGCAATTACTGAACAAGCTCAAAGATATTTGCAAGAACAACAGTCCTTGCCTGGTTTTCCTCAGCTGTTTCTGCTCTCACCTCCCATAAGACACTTGGCAGAATAATTACCAAACATGACAGTATATCAGCTTGATATTCAGACATGGCTTTTACATCTCTTGGCATACCAATTCAGCACAAGATGCAGTGGTAGCCGGAGCGGGAGCTCCCATAGACAGAATTTGTCCCAGGACACTGAAAGAGTTAAAAACTACATGGTAATCTTTCCATACTATCACAAGCAGCTAATCTTACTTGAAGGAACACATTTTGCCTGTAGACATCATAGCCCCGGGGTGTGAGCAGGAGAGAAGTGAGCGGGGCAGAACAGGAGTGGCCGAAGGGCACAGGGGAAATGGCTGGGAGAGAGCTGCCAGCTGCCTCCCCAGGGACCCAGCCCACGTGTGACCTCCTTATCCAGGTAAGGAAAGGAGCACCTGACTCTGTCCCCACATACCTCTCCCCCACTCCTGCGCAATGCAAATGAAGCCATTCCCCGAGCTGGCTTGCTGCGGGAGCAGCTGTCAAAATGCCCAGCGGCTTCAGTGAGACCAGTATTCACTAGTATTTCTCAAAGAGGAGAGATGCCGTCTACTACAGTGAAACGATGTTGATGTCTCCTGGCAATGTTTTAAAGCCCCCTCTCCCGGCCCTGCCCTGCAACCTTTCTTTGCTGATACAAGAACCATGTATGCTTCGATGCCTTCAAAGCACACGCGAGTGTTACAGAGAGATTTAATTCTCTAGAAGGTGATTGTGAAGTACTCGCTAATTATAGGAACTACATTAAAATGTTCCCAAAGAATATATCAGTCTAAGGGCAGACAGAGCTATTCCCAAGAAATAATATGTTAGGCTACTGGGCTTTTGTCTGCTCGCTGAACATCCTCCAGCAATACACATTTACTTTAAAATTATTTATCTGAATGCATTTGAATTGATTATTGTCACTATCCTTCTATCGCAGGGAATTATGGTGCATAATTCTAACTGAAGCTGTGCTGTCTGGTTGGAAGCAGTCACACAAGATGCAGATTTTATTCCCTGAGTGAAGAATGCAAGTATTTCCATAGCAAAGTATTCATGTTTAAAGTAAAGTCTCTTTGAGTGTGGGTGTTTATAATTCCAGATTCCTTTAGAGCAAATATTTGTGTCTATAAAATTCATTTGCAAAAGATTTGACAGGATGTGTGGATGTGTACAGAAAATAAAGGTCAAAACCATAAAAGTGTACTGAAAAGGATAAAAGTAAAGTCCTTAAAGTATGGCGTATGTCGGTATGCATGTGCTACAGCTAAGAGCTATTTTAAACAAAATATCCATACCTGTGTAGATGTAAATGTGCAGTTTAAAAATACATGCATTGTAGGTTGCTGTTTCTATACCCCACAGAGAGAGATTGTGTGTGTGTGTGTGTGTGTGTGTGTGGACGTGCACATGTGCATGAAGGAGAGGGAGAAGGAAAATGAGGGGGAGAGTGGGAGAAAGATAGGTATGGAGCCAGAATTCTTTTTTTTTCCTCCCATCAAGATGATAATAGTGTCTTTAGAAATGAGAGGGCTCTACCAAAGATTTTCAACTTCAAAGAAAAGTTCTCAGTGAAAGCTCATCCTCTCTGTCTCTCATTAGTAGTCAGAAAAGCCTTTAACGTAATCTAGCATAGAAAAGCAGAAGAGTGTACTTCCCTCCCAAGTCAAGCAAAACATTTCACAGGCATGTGATGGTCTGAAGCTAAAGAATAAAAAGAAGCAGTAAGATTTTTAGGGGACTATGAATGCAAACTTGAAAATATTAGTGCAACTTGGAGCTATTTAGGGGTAACCTTTGATATAAACTCCTGTGGTAGCTTAATTTCTCATATCAGTTTCCTATTTTTCTATCAAATTTGGGTTGGATTTTTTTTTTAAATCTGCATTTTATTTCCCAAAATAGACCATGTGTGTGTGTGAGAGGGAAAAATCTCTCTTACTTGCCTGTGTCTAGATGTGGACAATGCCTCCATGTGTTCTGTCATGCCCTAGAATCTCCCAGCCATCTGCTGAACATGCCTGCAGCTTTGGCACAAAGTTGGCAGTTGCAGGTGTGCACTGAGGCAGATCTCATGGCTGCCCACTGTTATCTGTGCAATCTGGGTTGAATCCATCCTGCACACCCAGTGTGCAGCAAGGAGGAGGATGAATGTCTTAGCAGCTGAAAAAAAACACAAAAATCACTGAGCTCCAGCTTATCAAATCACATCCAGGAGCTCTCACTTCACAGTATTTATGAATGGGTCCTGTTTCAAATTAAATTAACCATGTTGAATAATACTATAACAATTTTTTAAATCCTATGCATTTAGGGCCAAACCATAACTTAAGAACTTTACTTTGTTCAGTACATCAGATCCTAGAAAATTTCCATGGCATCTTGCATCATAGAACAGCTTGTGTTGGTAGAGACTTTTAAAGGTTACCTAGTTCCAACCCCCCTGCAATGTGCAGGGACATCTTCAGCTGGATCAGGTTGTTCCATGCCCCATCCAGTCTGGCTTTGAACCAGGGATGAGTCATGCACATCTTTGTGCAACATATTCCAGTGTGCCACCACCCTCTCCTAGTGAAGAGTTTGTTCCTACTCTCTAACCTAAACTTACCCTCTTGGAGTTTAAAGCCATTTCCCTATTTCTGTCACTTCATGTCCTTGTGAAAAGTCCCTCTCCAGCCTTCTCGTAGGCCCTCTTTAGGTACCAGAAGGCCACAAGGAGGTTTTGTTGGAGCCTTCTCTTCTCCAGGCTGAACAAACCCATCTCTCTCCTTTCCTCAAAGGAGAGCTACTCCATCCCCAGTCACCACCATGACCCTCCTTTGGTCCTGCATCAACAAATCCATGTTCTTATATTGGTGGCCCCCAGTGCTGGACACAGCACTCCATGTGGAGTCTCACCAGAGTGGAGTAGAGGTGAAGAATCCCCTCCCTCACGCTGATGGCCACACTGCTTTCAAAGCAGCCCAGGACAGGGTCGCCCTTCCGGGCTGCAAGTGCACATTGCCAGCTCATGTGTACCTTTTCAACCACCAGTACTCCTAATCCTTTTCATCAGGGCTACTCTCAATCTCTTCACCTCCCATGTATGCTGATACTGGAGGTTGCCCTGACCCATTTGCAGGGCCCTTGGCTTTGTTGAGCCTCATGAGATCCATGCGGACCCACTTCTCAAGAGTCTTCTCTAAGAGATTCCACTGGTCAAGTTTTATTAATTTCTCCAGTTGCACTTTTTTTTTTTCTTTCCATATGCTGTGAAAATGGATTTTGTGGCAGCTTTCTTTACAGCACTGAATATTTTACAATTCTTTGATTTAATTACCTGCATTTCCCTGTTATTATCTGGAGGTAGAAGCTACTATTCAGTGACATCAAAACTAAAGACTAAAGGAAGTAAAAAAACCCAAACCTTCCATGTTCTTATCCTCTTTCAAGGAAGACTCATCTAGCACAAATGGAAGTTGCAGGTCCATTTGCTGCCAGAGCCAAAAGCACAAATCAGACACTGATGCTGACATAATGAGCAATTCTGTATGCCTGAGAAACTATCATCCAGCTAGTTTGCCTTACAAAAAATTCAAAGATATTTAATGAACAAATATGGGTCTAGAAATGCTAGGTCTAAGGCACTACTAATCTGTGTCAAGTATGAAATCAACTGTCTAATATTAGATGGCAAGTCTCCTGGCTTAAAGTGGTGTGCATATGAATAAATTCTTTTCCCTGTTTTTCAATATCGTCCCTGTGATTGCCAAAATATATAGGAATTGTAGAAAATTTGTGCCAGAAAAAAAGAATGAGGAGTGGCAGGCTGATATACTGTTTATAGTAAGTTAGCAGCTCTATAGAATAAATTTTTATGAAATATAACCAGAAAAATACATTACATAATTTTTACAAAGACGTGTGCCTTGTAAACATACTGGGACTCCCAGTCTATACTGCCCCAGCTTTTGCAGCACTTTTGCCAATCACCTCACAAATATAAGCTGCATAATTACTTGGTTTTAGTAGTTAGTATCTGAATTGCTATGAGAGCAGAACAGTAGCAATTTACATCCCTTTTAGCTCAAATACAAAGCCATAAGGACCAAAAAAAAAAAAAAACCCAAAACCAAACTCTGTGAACTGAACACCCTAAATATTATATAAGACCTTTACTGCATTTACACTTTGTATAAAAATGCAACTTTATGTTGTAAGGCCATAAAGAAACAATATTTTCTTTGATTTCACTGTGGTACATGAGAACACCTCAGTGTCAGTGATACCCAGAGTGAGATTGTCCATAGGCAAACTGTTGAGTATTCTGTCACTCACCATTAGCAATTATTTCAATATGCTTACAGTATAGTAATACAGCAGTTCTGCTGTAGGCTAGAAGAGATAAATGCAGCTCATTCAACAGTTCTTTCTTGTAATAAATTACTGGCACTTAACACTTCCCAAATATTCCTTAAAGACTGATGAAATAAAATTTTTAAAAATATAACTCATCCTAATTCTTCAGAAGTCACTCAGGACTGATAGGACACTATACATTGTAGAGAGCGATGGACTCCAGGACGGTTTGGATGGATGGAGACGAGACATCTTTGAAGTCAGGTCTTAGAAGATGTGGTTTATTATAAAGGGTGAAGGGCCTTGCATGGAGTTGCTAGCCACAACTCATGGCAGGTCCTGGGAGATAGAGGGGGAGAGGGTTCCAGGTGAGGTTCCCAAGAGGAAGTTCCAAGAGAGCGTCCGGTCCCCTGGTCACACCTTATCAGGGGGCTTCAAGGTGGGCTGGAACAGGACTTGGGCCAATGGGGTTACAGGTACCTGATACGTCCGGGGAGGGTTACAGGTGTGGGATGAACCATACATTGGGGGATGATACAGAACATTCCATTTGACCTATGGACCTATCGATAGGTAAAGGGCATTGTTTAATCAGAAGGGGGGATTGCTTTCAATCTGGCTATGCTATTGTTTTCTAGTTCCTCAGTAATTAAGGTTTGGTATCTCAAATCTTGTTCTCATCTCAATATCTGTATTTTCTAAATCTTTTGCCAGGCAATCATATTTATAAGGCTTTCCTATTTCATCTTCCCCAACAATACATCTACTTAATTTCAAGTCTACAAATTGAATAGTGGGGCTGGCAGAAAAGGATTTCTTTGAAAAACATTCCATAGCAAAGGTATTCATTTGAAATTAATCAATTACTGAGCACTGCAATGTCCTGTTTCACTTGTTACCATTAGGCAACTTTTCAAAAAACAGTGGAAAAATTTAAAGTTATGGTGTAGAAAGCCAAAAAGAAAATGCAATAAAATACAAACAAGCTTCTTTCTTTTTAATCTGTACTTTTTTATTTCACTTGGTGTTAAATAAAGATAACATAAAATAGGAGGAGAGGCATTAACTTCTTTCCTGCCAAAATAATTCAATATGACATAAGCACTGACATTAGGATTTTTAAAAATTGCAACCAAAGATCCCTCAGAAAAGGTAACCCTAGCCCAAACCTTTCAAAAGCTGGGTAGTGGTGAGGGGAGGGGATCCTGGAGGTAAGGGGATGGTTGGTATCAGGCCAGCATGCACCATGGAGGCAGCGAGCACACCTACTCTTCATTTCGGCTGTGCTGCTCAGTACTCTGAGCAAGTCATTCTCAGTAAGCTCCTTCATTCACTCTTGTATGTGTGACCTTCTCAGGGTTCAGCTCATGTTTGCTTGCATTGAATTTCCATGTAGCTCCAGGGGGAGTGTCTAAAATTGACATTGAAGCTAAGTACATGAGATTAGAAGAAACAGCTGTATGTAATAAGTCCTGAGTCACATTGTTGTATCATCAGAAGAACATTCTGAAAACAAGAAATCTCTTCTGAACTCTGAAGAGGTTTATGGCTCAGTATTTATCATCACTAAGTGAAATCTCCATGCGTAATGACAGGAAGCAGTCAAACTTCAGCATATTTCACCCAGTCACAGATAGAATTTGGATTCTACTAAACATTACGCAGCATAACATAATGTCTGTTCTGGAGGCTGTATCTGAAGTCTGAAGAGATGCTAATATTTTCTGCTATTGCTTTTGTGATCTTTATGGTTTCTGCTCGTCCTCACATCTAGATCTGTATTGGGTGGAAAACTCCTTTTTAATTTCAAAGTTGATCTGGCTTTAATTGATCCAAAATTTGCATGCATGGTCCTGAGGTTGGTAAGATAAGGTTTTACCTTTTAACAGTGAGCATCGTCTAATGCTAGAGGGTCATACAGCATTAACCTCAAATACGCCAAACCTTCTTACCTCTTGACTCTGTATCCAGAGGAGGCAGTACGGAGAAAAGGTCAGACCAATCTGTGTCAAAATTGAGGGGTAGAAGGTGGATGACAACTTCCAGTCAGAATTCACCCTCTCTGCTTCAACATATTTCAAGTGGGCAGTCTTGGATAGTGATGCACAGATGTGCATGCTGAGCCTCTAACGTGTTACACCTCCTGTTATGCTATATGCTTGATACAATTTTCTCCTATTTAACATAACCTCAGGGGTTATGTTAAAGGCAAAACCTGTATAAGAGAGGCATCTGTGCTGAGAGCAATTAGAATGTAAGGGTGCAAAATCTCATCTCCTGTAATAGCAGGGTGGCTGTCTGGAGGTGAGCCATAGTACAGCTCCAGCACAGCTTTGTGCTAAGGCTACAAAGCTGAAAACATCTGCCTTTGGATTTAATTGTTAATGTGTTGCTGCTGACTGAGCTGCTAAATTATTTTTGTCTTTAACTCTGTCATTAAGATGCCTTTGTAACTGTGTATTCTTTAAATGCAATTCCATACCATTAAGGTGTTCCAATAAGGTAAATATCAATGAATTTTGATTTTATTTTTTGCCTGATTTCCCAGCTGGTCAGACAGGGAATATTAAAAGCAGCAATTATGGAGATGAAGAAGGCATTAGAATGTTTTTGGCCACAAAGTGGATGCTTGCAGTCTGAAGGAGGCTGTTGTGGTATCCCTCTCTAGGAAACAGGAGACTGAAAGCGTGTCTTTTTAGATAGAGTCATTCCTTTTCTGAGAAATTAAATTAAGAATATGGTGCATTAAGAGTCCAGGTGGTATTCAGGACAGTTCAGGGCCCCTCTACAGGCTATCAGATAATGAAGTGGGTGGTTGTTCTTTTAATGACAGGTTAAGCAACTGTTCAATTTCCTTCTTGCATATGCTATACAATCTATGGGTTGTAGCTGACTTATTTCTATTTTATTTCTCAGAAAAGTGAAGCAAGATAGGGGCTGACTGGGTTTTGGTTTATCCTGTGTGCCGGCTTCCAGAGTCTGAGCGCCTACATTAACTTGGACGTGAACATCCCCCACAGTTATACCTCATCCCATGGACTCCCTACCCTTTCCTTGTCCATCCACAGTCAGAAGAGATGAAGGTCACCAGTAATTGATTTTGCTAATAGTTCCCATCAGCTCTCACAGTGCCAAGAGAGCATTTCTCTCCCTCAGAAGAGCCTTGAAGGGAGAGTTGAAAGGTTATTTAGTGTGGGGGAGTATTTTCTATGCCACCCCAACTCAAGCCTGCCCAGATCCTGTGGAAAACTCTATCAATTTGCTTATTTGGAGATAAAGTCCAAAGTTTCTGATTTGGGTCATAGAAACTGAGACCTTGGTCCAAGTCAAAGTTAGGTTAATTCAGCTAAGTGTAGACATCAGCAGAATTTGCCAGCAACTGACAAGGTGACCCTAATTGGTTCTTTGATGATTTGAAGCCATTGTTCCTTTTCTTGCTAGATGCCTGAGAGGATCAGTTTGCCCTAAAAGCATTATTGTGTGGCATTGTGACCTCTTAACTGTCCTGTTGAAAATGCATAAGAGTCTTACTGTTAATAAGTGATAGATATGTATCAGTATGTTAATGATTCCTGGCTCTGTGTCCATCTGCTCTGAGCCATGCCACACACCAAAACTGAGTGACATGGTGCCTGCACAGATTCAGTGACTGTCCTGCCAGCAGTAATTAGCTGATAAACAGATAAAGAATGAGTTACATTACAACAACTGTCAAGAGTTTCACTGTGTCACTGGCCCAGAGGCACCAGCCATTTACATTTGGTTCTCTTGTACTTATGAGGACCTTTCCATCTGCAGCTGGTGAAAGAGGTACAAGCCTTCCTTGCAGTCACTTTGGATAGGTCTGCATGGCATACAGGGAGTGCTTTGTCTGGAGTAAAACAAATGTGGAACATCCATCGACTCATGGAGCTCAAAACCAAGATGCAGCACTGGATAATGGTGCTGGTTCAGGGCCTCCAGGCATCTGCCAGCCAGGAACCCTGGCCATGGTTGTGTCTTGCCTCAACACACAGCACAGGTGTTGCCTCACTCTTGACCAAAAGTCTTAGTCACTTTGGGAACAGGCAGCTCTCCTGCTCATGACAAAATCCTGCAAAAGTGAAGCTGATACAGCAGATGGCTGCCTCTAATTCAAGTGTCAGTTGTGCGTTGAACTAGTGCTTTTATGCTTAGGTTTGGCTCATGATAAGGATCTGTGTGAAGGTCAAAGTTTTGCTTTCATCATGTAGTCCCCGCACTGATTTCAGAGCTGTTACTGAAGAGGCAGTTTCTTTTTGGCCATGCCAACAGTGTAGTCTTAACTAAAAACATCCAGTTAAGCACTGAGTAGTTGAGAAGCCCAGATCTGCTGTTCTGCTAAACGTGATATGAATTTTAACATTCCTCTTAGCATGTGAGAGAGGTCAAAAAGTAATATATTAATTTTTTTTTTTTTTTTTGTAGGAAAATCAGCCAATTACTTGTGGTTCCAAATTAATTTATTTAAGATCAAAGGAATGATGTTTAAAAAATTATGGAACCAGCAACGGAACCGTATAACAGAAAATCAAAGGATTTGCACATGAAATACACACTGATGTGTCAACTGTCTATTGCTGAATGATAAAGAAAAGCCTAACATCACACAATAACTGTTTTTATAATGTAATAAGGTCTAGGGAGAAAAAAAAAGTGCAAAATGTTAACCATTTTAAACTAACATCTGTCTGAAAAGAAATTCTAAAAAAATATGCCCTCAAATAAAGAATTTGTAAGTTTGGATAGGTTTCACAACACTGACATTGTCTCATGACTCCTAACTAAAACCAATGCTACAGTATGCTGAGATAATCAAATGTTGACATCTGTGCATGAAAAGCAGGTCTCTGATCTATAGGAATTTTTGAGATTTCAAAGCTCATTCAGGGCGAAAAGGAAAACAAATTCTGAGTGATGTTATAATAATAAAAGAGACTATTTTAATCAGTTTTTTTTCCTGATAACTGACTTTTATTTTTTAAACTTTTTTATGATACAGTAGTGAAAATTGCTGCAGGAAAAAAAGAAAAAGAATCTTATGTCTTCTCTTCTTTTATGAAGAGAAGACTTTTGCTTTAAAGAACCAAAAAGAGGTATTTTGACAATTTCAAATTCAAATTATCCTGGGACTTACTAAAACCAACCATCTTCTGTGAATAGCTTCAGTTTTGACATATGGAACTTTGTAATGAAAAATGCTTTTTACTGGAAATGCTCTAATTAGTTTTACCTTTCTTTTCATGGCAATGTCTGACATATGACATTGTAATATAAAAGGAATTCTCCTTAGAGTCCTGAAGTATTATCTGAATAATTTTTCACATGTTAATTTTGTTTATGATATATTAAAATCAAATTTGCTATTCATATTTTTCCAGCATCATCAGATGTCTCCATGTTTGATCGAGAATACAATTGGACGTAATACATTATGGTATGTATCTCGGCACTAATGTCATTTGTTAGTGTATATTTTCAACATTATCTGAACCAAGACATTTATTATAACCGATCAAAGGATTTCTATAGCCTACCTGGTACTTCAAGACATACTGAAAGATGCAAATGTATTTACTTTAAATTCAGCCTCTACTTATGCTCAATTGCTGAAATTTCAAGGAGATAAATATAAGACTAACAAAGACCCTTCAGGATAAAACACAAATCACAAGAAGAAATTTGAAGACAGATTGTTAATGGCATCAGACTTCCATCATTGAGATTTTCAGAAGATTGCAAGTCCTAGGTATGGATGAACAGACTTTTAGAAGTACCACTTTCTCTAGTTGAGAGCACTGAGATCTAAAATAGTGACATATTTTGTTCAGCACAGAACTCAAATATTTAGAAGTGAATGGCTGTGTCACATGGACAATTTAACACCAGTAGTAGAACATGTCATTAGTATCTATAAAATGGAAGCATAGGAAAAACCTCTACATAATCCAGGTTAAAATGGTTCCACTTTTCAGTGGTTCATATAGTAGCTTTCCCACCCAGAGGTATGTCACACATAAAAATTCATTAGTAATGCCAGCTAAGTGCTAAAGGACATTACTGCTGAGGCCCACAACTGTTACTCAGAAGAATTCAAGTCTTACTTGAAAGAGTGTTTAATATGAAAAGGCTGAAGTCATCTGGCAAAACAGCTTTATCTAGGGTGTTAATTTTCTTGTATCTTGAAAACCTGTTTCATTTTCGGAAAAGGATGCCCAGAAAGTGGCCTGACACATTTTCTTCACACTTTCAGACTACAGAGAGTTTATCTTGAGGAAATTGAATACTTCTCACTCCAGTGATGTGAATATTCACTTCACAGTTCAGTCCTGATATCAGTGACATGGAAACAACACCCTTGGTCTCAGCTGCAAGTCCCCTGCTTTGGGCCTCAATTGCACACTGTTGTCAGTCACTTCATGCCCATATCTGTTGACATCAATTACAAATACTTCTTCCTTCACTGTAAAATGTGTTATTACCCTAGGGTTTCTAAGGAACTAAAGGGGTAGAATTGCTCCCCTCCTATTCCACCTGATAGCTACAATATTCCTTTGTAATAGGAGAGGACATTGAAAAAGCTGTAAAGGAAGCAGAAGTGATAAACATCAGCTTATTACTATGTATTATTCTATGAAGCTCTCAGACCTGTAGGCACATAGAAATCCAAGAAAATTGGATCCCTTCTATAAACAGTTCAGAGTCCTAAACCACTCTTTCACCAGTACAAACATATAGGAGAGATATCAACAACTATAACATGCAGAGTTATGCCAATAACCACCTGCAGGTGATCTTCATGGATGAGCATGAAGCAAAGCATATTACAGTGGGGAGAAGGTCACGAGGAATGTCATTCATGTATTTAATTACCTTGGGAACAAGTTTGTGAAGGTCTTTTCAATGATGCCTTCTCATTCCAAATGTTCAGTGCAGGCATGCTCACACTTTGTAGGCAATGACTAAATAAACTCCAGTAGGAAGTCACGGGAGCACCTTCTGGAAGGGAAGAGTGGCTTTTTGTTACAGGAAAAGCACTAGAGGACATGTCAAGTGCAGAATACTTTCAAGTAAAGTAAAAAGTATGAGTTGGTGTTTCCCCTGGGATTCTGCACAGAATGGTCAGGACTTACCAGGCTATCCAAAACACTGTGTTTCTGTTAGTTTTCCCCACTAAAGAGGAGTGTTTCCGTTGAGTCCAGAATTTCAGAATCAGGCAATATGAACCACAGTTCTGGGGAAGCCTAAAGATGTGTGATTACATAATGCTAGTCAAGAAATATGAAAATTACTGCGGGCACAGACAGTATGAAAACACAGCAGAAGACTCAGAAAATGGAAAAAATTTTCTGCTAGAACAATTACAGTGTAATCAAAGTTTCATTACAAATGAAACTGCAATTCCCACATTGAACATATGAAACAATTAGTGACTTTAATTTGCCTTGCTCTGAAGGGAGTTTTGCTAGAGCAGACTTTACTGTGAAAATAGAACCAAGTAATTCAGCTGTAACATTACCTGAATGTTTTTAAATGGCCTGTACACAAATATTTTCTGATACAAGCCTCTTTTGTCTTCAAACCACCAAAAGCACATTCTTCTGGACAGGCAACTTGTCTCCCTTTCCTCCTGAGAATGTGTCACATGTTCTTTTTGACCTTGCTGCTGCTTAGCCCAGGTCTTACAAGCAGGCAGAGATTATTTGGCAGCTCTGGAGCTATAATGCAAAAATCAGCCATCCTCAGTTGCCCTTTTGCAGGGATGGATGATGATGTGGCTTATCAGAATGTGTCAGTGTTACAGTGCCTTGGAGAAATAGCACTTGCAAACACTCCTACACAGACAGCTCATACCTTGGGTTTGACGGGAAATGGTGGAGCTGCAAGTTTGGGAGAGAAGCAACAGGGACTGAGTGGATCTTGGCTCTGTCTCCCCTGCATACAGCTACTGTAACTGTACCACATGTGGGTTGTTGAAATTGTTAGATATTATGAGCCAGCATTAATAAGCTCTTTCTCTGAGTCCCTCTCCCCAACCAACTGAAGGAGAGAATGAGTAATTGTGACTCATCTGATACTTTTGAGAAATCAGGTTTCTTCAGAATATTTCTATGTTGATGTTGGTAACATTAGAATCTTTTTCTCATCCCTGTGCCAGAGAGTCATAAGCCAGTCCATTTTAGATGGACTACATACTATTGTCTACAAAATGTTGATTTTGTACCACCATGTCTTCTGCTTCTACCTGGCAAGGCGGAGTGAAACAAAGGACTTTCAGGTGCCAAATTAAATGTAGTTATTTACTTGACTGAAGTAGCTGAAAAACTTCCATTCTACTGAATTGATTTTTTAAAGAAACAGAGGGAAATTGCTATTGTTTAGGGAGTGTGGAGGTCCTGACCTAGAACAGGTGAAGAGGAATCAAAAAGGGGACATCTAGAGGTACTCCCACAAGGGCCAGCTGGATAGGAAGAGGGAGTAAAAGCTGAGGGTGGCAATCACTGGGTTTCCTTAAGCAATCCAGTACAATTTCTGTTTAATGGCTCTGTGATATGAGTGAAAAAGGCAGCTGAGATAAAACAACACCCTGGAAAGTAAGTAGATAGTAATAGTAGCTGATTTGCAGACAAAAAGAATTCCTCCAAAAGTGAAGAACAATGAAAGCTCACACCTAACTGCTGTGACAACCGATAGTTTTGGTGGTTTTTTTTTTTGTTTTGGTTTTTTTTTTTTTTTTTTTTTTGTTTTTTTGTTGCCTGGAGGGATGGTAGCTGTAATTCATTTCCCCACCTGCTAGTCAGAGTGAGCAGATTTCCACAGCATGAGAACTCAAGCATGCATGCTGAGCCTGCTGAGGAAAATGAACAGTATCTCCACCCTGACAGCAGTGGCAAATGTCCTAGAGATGTGTGTGTCCTAGATGTGATTGTTTTTTCTTTTTTAAACAAAATGCGCATATTTGAATGAACCTGCAGTAGGAAGCTTAGCCTGCCAAATCCTTACAAAATGACGACATCCTCCACAAAGCATGCTTATTTGTAATGTCATCTAAACCCAATAATGCTTCCACATTTCAGTTGTCAGTGGTGGAGGACTGAGTCAAAGTCTTCTGTGGGTGGCTAGGTATTATTAGTGATTTTCAGTCCTGGATTTCAGTGAACGGCAGCTGCTAACCCACTCTCGAAACACCATGGATTTGTTTAAATCTGTCCCAGTTTGGACCTTTACCAATTTCTGTCAGCTCAGAAGTGGTATGGTTCATAAATCTCCATCCCTGTAAATGTTATGACACAGCCCTATCCTGGTGGATAGCAAGGGAAGTAAGTGTAAGTGATATATTCTCATGGTAAGATCTTTTTTTCAGTTTTAATGGTTTTTTTATGTGTCGTTTGTGAAGGTATTTTGCAGGGGCTTTACTTCCCTGCAGGCTTCCTTCTACCTGACAAGCTCTGTCTGTTGCCCAGGATAACACACGCAGCAGTAGCTTGCAGGCAGCTGGGAAAATCCCAGTGCTGCTGGGCTGTAGCACAGCAGTGCTGTGCCAAGGCCAGTGCCAGCAGTGGCCTGGGTGCCGTGGGTGAAGCAGGGAGAGCTGCAGGAGCACAGAGCTCATTCAGCCCCAGCTCCAGCTCTGGCAGGCGCTGCCATGAAGGCACTGCTGGGCTTGGAGGGAGGTTTTGCTTTGTGAATGGCTTCAAGGAGTGACAAAAGAAGCCAGGGAAAATTATTGACTCAATAGGGTTTCCATAAAATTCGATTTTCCCCCTAATGTTTTTTGGCTCCCTATCTCTAAAAACCTTACAGATCAATCAAGATACAGTTAGGAAATCTAATTTAGGGCCTACAGTAATAATGATGACCTTCCTCTATCCTGTTTTCTTTTTTTTTTTTATATTGGACTTCTCTAGGAAAAAACAGAGTCCTGGCACAAACAAAGCATCTCTGTCTATTCCAGTGAAATTTTGCTTAATTTAGAACCAGATCTCCTCTCTCTCTCTTTTATGAATGTCAGTTTTATTTCATTTCATGGTTTCATGTATCATTTTATTTTCATTCCTCCTCTAAGTAATACTCGAGGAAATGAGATGCCTGAAATAATCAAACAGTGAAAGTCAAGTATGCAAAAATTAAACTCACTTAGGCACTTTAGCTAAGCTGACTGATCTTGGACATGGAAATTTTCACAGTTTGAATTCTGCTCAGGTCAGCAGCAAGCAAAGTTCATTATTTTCTGGTGATTGTTTTGTGGCCTATAGGATATAGATTGATGTTTTCTTCCTGTGGAGTAGGCTTTATATCCCCTGATCTCTGTAGGCTAGAAATGGGAACTACATACAGCTGGACAGAAGGAGATTTCAACTCCCCTATGAAATATGGAACAATTGCTTCCAGGCCTGGAAGTATTTCAGACTATCAGACCTTCAAATTGCTTCTGATATTGTGTATGAATAGAAAGCATTGTAAGCCATTTTTAAGAAGTTTGAAATACTAGGGAGGAGCTAGATTTCCTTTTCTATTCAACCAGCACAAGCTGTGAAAGACTGGCATAATCAATTGGGTCAGGTGAAGGAAAGACTGGAGTGCTCTGGCAGGGCCCAGCTCAGGACCTCTAGCTGTGCCATATTTCTGGACAGCACTGTACAGAAGGATCTTCATCCTTCTTTTCTCCCAGCTGAGGAAACACCCTTACCCACTTTCTTCTGTCTTCCTAGAATACTGTGTTATCCTAATGCAGGAAAGTACCATAACTTCCCTAGCGTCCTAACTTTAGTTTTTTTCCCTAAAAAAAGCTAGTACTAGCAAAAGTGCTAAAATGCTTTTCTTTCTTCCCAACAATTTTATTGATGTTAGTCTTTTATTGCTAGGCATTGTATCTTCAGCTTTAACTTCTGGTGTGTGAATGTGGAGGCTGTTTATTTGGGTTGTTGCCGTGTCACTCAGTGCCCCATTCCTCACAGTGACTGGGAGAACACGGAGCAAGCACGGAGGAAGAACTGTAGGAAAATTTGGCTGACAAGTTGCACCATGCAGTCCGTGAGGTCTTGAGCTGCATGTGATCAGGGGCAGGGTTGGCAAATATAAGTAGACACTGGGGAACAAGTGATGCTTGTGAGCAACACAAGATGAAGAACATGTGAGAGCTGGCCTAAGGGTAGTGTCCACACAACAGGATTCAAAGGTAGATGTTGACAAGGCCAAAGCTAGAGGAACAGCCATAGAAGTGTCAAGAACTGCTCTAAGGCAGAGCTGAGATGAAAGCCGTATGGACACTCAACTAGACATTTATGGACATAGAAAATGTTCAAACACCCATTCTGGTCTCTTCAGTTATTTTTCTTACTTTCTGAACTGGTCCTGGGGTACTCTGGTAAATGAGCTGTGCCCTTCTTCATCATTGGATACCAGGGTAAAATATCAGTCATGGGTGGAAGCTGTCCACCCTTCCCTGCCCACAAAGGAAGTGAGGGAAGCAGCACTCACAGATGGAGCAGCTGTGTAAGAGCCCATAACATTCTAGAAATTATTTGCCACATGTGGTTTTGGCCCCTGCCAGAGATGTAAGCAACTTTCAAAGCACAGCAAAGGGAACTACAAAAAAGGGCTGTGATACTAAAAACTGTGACTTCATACTGAGCATTCTTCTTAGTCAGTGGGAGAAAAAGATTTAGTCTGTTAAGGTTGCAGCTAATTAAACTCGTCAATGTAATCTACTTGTTCTATGATAAACCTTGGATTGATTTACCACCTGTTATCTGTGACATTACACTTGTAAGCGTTTAAAAGCCAGACAAATTATTGGCATGCTGTGTTCATAAGAGGCACAACAAGAGAATGAGAATTCTGGTCCAGGCTTAGTGCCCTTTGCATACTATGTCAATCAAAGGTTATATTATTTCTTCAAGAAGATCTTCAAGAAAAACACCTTCATGCTCTCCCTCTGGGGCTGCCTCACAGGGATTCAGATGACACCATGTGTTTTGTAGCTCTCCAAAATTCTGTAGCTAGAATATATGTGTATTTCTCTTCTGACTGTCCTAATAAAAAATTTATTTTATCATTGGGGGAGTATATGACAATTTAATGGGAACTGCTAAAGGCTGTTAAAGCATGCAGTACCTGTAGGACTTGTTTAAAGTGTTTGGTATATCTGGCAGTCCACCAAGCTGATGAAAGCCCTTGATGTTTAGTGACAATCACAGTAAAGCACAGCTGAGTGGGTTGTCTTGGCTGAAATTCTTATTTTCCTACTCAATTTTTATGCCTTTTTATTGAAGTTAAATGCAGTGAACATGGAGTTTTATGCTCATTTAAGGTTTAATTATGAAGCCATGCTTTTGGCATCATAAAAAAAGTGAAACACTTTTTCTTGTAAAAATATCTCTGGCTTTAAATCTTTGGCTTCTGGTGTAAAAACAAATATGTGGTATTCCCCTTTTCCTCCTCGTTTAGATTTTTGATCTCCTATGCTAGATACAAGCTCTGCAAGCACTGAGTTGTACTCTGATACCTGTATTTAAAAAAAAAAAATGTTTGCAAATAAACTCCTTGGTGGCCACAGAGCCAACAGGATTTCAACTGAGAAGAATTCTATTCAAAATATGGATATCCTGAAGAGGCCAAGGAGGGCTCTCTGTGATTCAGGGACAGTGTCCTAGGTCATTCCCCTTGCAACAATGCACCTGCATTGAAAAATAACTCCTACATTACTTTAAAACTATCAGGCTACTTTAAAAGCAGCTGGAGTTTTTTTCTCTCTAATGGAAATTAACTTAAGTGCATAGTTTGTTCAGCTGAAAACAGGCAAACACCCAAACAAAATAAACAGCAAAAAAGGTCTGGAGGTCAAGACCCTGGCACCAGGACTCATGAGATATCTTCACAGCAGCAGTCATCACCCCCAGCAGCCCACAGGGTGCCAGGTGTAGGAGGCTGGAAGGAGAATGGTGTTTCAGTCAGCAGTCTGGAAATCTTATAGAGGACGTAGAGACAACACAAATGCTTTTGTGAAAGAGAAGGCAGTGCCTGCAGGAGAAATATCTGAGGCTGAGAGACAGATCAAAGCTGTGGCTGAATAGATCAAAGATCTCAAAAATAAATGTACGTGCATAGCAGGCTGCCTGGTTTGCCTGAATGAAAGTCATTCTTTTGACAATCATTTTCTTGCATTTCAGATTAGCCAACAAAGCACGTGGTGCTCAGAATAGTGAGAGACGCCACCAGTAGAAATTGGGCACTCGCCATTGTCTACAGCTCTATCTTTAAGCACCAGAATATAGCTCTGACAGCTCTGAAGTACAGCAGAGGATTGTGAGAGATCAATGAGACTGAGGGATTGGCTGCAAGGTGGAGGAAGGTGGTGCTCACTTCAGGGAAGACTGGCTGATGCATATTGAGAATTCCTTATTTTCTAAAAATCTCCTCAATGTCCCTCTACCTAGGCACTCTGAATTGCTGATCAGTTTTCAAGGGCTGGGCTGAATTGTTCCTTGGCAAAATCCATTAGCCCCAGACAGAGCAGCAGAGTGGAAAATTCCCTCTGTCCTTGCTTCAGTGACAATTAGTTATATAAAGTGAAACAATTCTGATGACATATTGGCTTTTCATCCCCTTGCTTCAGACAGTCCTGTAAGAACGTCCAAAATCAAGATTATGTCTTTTGTGCTGCTTGGACATTGAACTGTAGCTTCCCAATGAGTGTTCTCATTTGTGACCTGGGATCAGGCTGTACCTTCCCCTCATAATTTTGACCAGAATTTTTAACCTTAGTCCAAGAAATATTTCTCAGAGTATTATTGTGACTGCTTTGACTACTGCAATTAAAGACAAAGAGGAAAGACAGGAAAAGGACAGGAAAGGACAGAAAAAGGATGGGAAAGGATGGGAAAAGAAAAGGGAAAAAATTGTGAAATAGGTATGAGGAAAAGAGGTTTTGAATGAATGCTGTGGTACTACATCCTTAAGAAATTTCAAGTCTAAGATGAGTGCAGCCAAATTGTTTATAAACAGTGATGGAGAGCTAAAGGTACAAAGTTGGAAAATACATGTTGTAAAAATGTCATAGCCTACAATCTGCTCAGCCTGGAATCTCCAGTGAGTTGCACGGGTCCAAAGACCTGTGGGATTCCCTATGTTCATAGTTTCACCTCTCTACATGCAACAAGGGGAACCTTGCACTGGGATAGGATATACAGCTCTTTATTAAAGGATCTTCAAAAGAGGGGATAAAAGGGACAGGGGAGAGTGACACAATATCTTCAAAGACTACTGAAAATGGCTTCCACTGAAAAATGTGAAATGCTCAGTTTATTTACCTAAACATAGAGATGATTTACATTAGACCAGTATCCTCATATATACATATATATATATATATAAATAAAATATATACTTTATATTACAGGGCTGACCAATCCTGGAACTTATGGCTCGAACGAGAAGCCAGATCAATATTAGAAATTAAATCCTTTCTTGAAACTGAGGTTTATTAACCTGGAACATAGGCTGATAGGAGGTCATGAAAACCCTATTTTATTTTCCAAACCTTTCTGGAAAATGTAGCTTAATTAAGGTATACTTTACAGTTCAGTTAAACACATATTATTGGATTCACTGGACTTGGTGGCATTTAACTCAATTGAATTTAATAAAAAGGAAGTTTAAAAAGGTGCCTTTTCAAGATTCTTTCAGTCCTATTTCCAATGAAAAACCTTTCGGGTTTTAAAAGATATATATCTATTTTCCTACGGAAATATCTGGACAAATGTGTCTGTGTCTGCTTGGGTCACATTTATCTGCACCACATATTAAAAATGTACTTTATAGGAACTGTAGGTTTTCTTTAAGCTCATTGAACTATCTACAGCATGCCCTATCACAAACCCAGTATGGCATTGATCATTGGATGGGCTTTTTTCCAAAGTACCGCTGTTTAAATCAGAACAACATAGGAAAAACATTTTTTTTTAATTGACCTGTGTTTCTTTTCGTCTTACTCAAAGACTGTTCACATATAAAATGACAGCTACCCCTGTCACTCTCCCAGGGGAAAGATATTACCTTTCAGCACTTCTTTCCCTGAGCCTTCCTACTATCCTTTGTATGGTTATTTGTGTTTGGCTGCTCTGCCTGTGCATCTCTCCCTCACTCTCTCTCCTTCCCCCCCCCTTCCCCTCCCTCCCTCCCTCCCTCTCTCTCTCTCTCTCTCTGCTGTTGCTGAACTGCAGCTCCCACTGAAATTTGCACAATCGAAACGAGCTCTCATCTCAAACAGCAGTGAATCGCACCACCTGAAGAAGGAGAATAGCAAATTAAGCAGGGTATCCTCTATGCTTATACAGCATGTGGTACCAGTAACTCTCACAGGATGGATGGACCTGGGTTTATGTGAGACCCACTTAGCCTGAGGTCTGCTGCCTCTGATCTGAGAGCTGTCACGGGATTTTACAGGAGTATATGTATTTAGGGGATGGTTTTAAGAAGCTAATAGAGAGCTGCATCTGAAAGCTGGAAAAGGCTGCTGCTGCCACTGCTGCTGCTGCAGTAGCTGGTGCAGCAGGATGAACGTGTAAAGGACAGCTGCCTGAGCCGTGCCGGTGAGCCTCCTGCCCTGCTCTGTCTTCATCAGCTGAAAGAATACAGAGGAAAACAGATGCACTAAGCAAGTGCCACACTGGCACACTGGATCTATCACTGTGTACCCTTCACTGTGGAAAATGGTCAACAAAGACATGAATGGCTTTCCAGTCAAGAAGTGCTCAGCCTTTCAGTTTTTTAAAAAGAGGGTAAGATTTTCCTTTCATTCTTTCTTTCTTTTTTTTTTTTTTTTCTTTTATTATTGCTGCATTTCTTACTCAGCCAGAGCAGAGAGAAAGTCATTAAAGAAGGAAAGTGCTTTACAGTGGTCTCCTACTTTACGGAGCCCATGGCATGGGCAGTTCTACTGAACACCAAGGGCAATAGCAGTGTAGATGAAGAGGAGCAGGGCAGGGGAACGAGGCTGGGGGCTCCAAAGGCATTACATCAGCACTCTTTGCTGTGGAATGTGTATCTCTGTCACAGCTGACCCCAGGGCTTGACGCAATACAGGCAGCTATTCTGGCTGGGATAATGCACTCCAAAGCAGGGTGCAGGGATGTTGCAGCTTGTCTCTGACTCGCTCCTCCACATCCACCTAGGGTTATGACTTCTTCCACACATTCCATTTACTTTCCTGAAGTGTAGCATGACCCTCATCCATTCATCATCTCACAAAGTAGGAGAAAAAGGAGAACAAAGAAGCATTTGTGAGCTCAGGAAAATACTTCACAGTTTCTAATTTGCCTGCAATCATAATTCATGCAGGAGAAAAGAGTCAAACTGAGCTACACCTGGATTTGATTTTCTTTTATATTCTTTAACTTAGATTTATCAGAATTTAGAAAATATTTGCTATGCATTTCATTTGATGTTCTCAAAGCAATGCAGGTGTAACTCTATCTCATCGCTTTAGCTAAGTCCTTTCTGTTTCTTTGACTCCTTTTCTAGTGACAATACTCTTTATTTAACTTGAGAAACAAAGTCATTTCCGTGTGGCAGCAGGACAGGTATTCTGAATAAGTCTGGGTAGACCCAGACAGCAGAAGCAAAGCATCAGAAAGAGGTTGTTAGCAGGGACTACACTATGGAAAGGATTTCCTGAGTGATTAAAATGACAACCCTCTCTTTAAACAGACTGGAGTAGGAGCAGATAAGCTGTTCCATTCACTCATTAGTTCATTCATTCATTCATCCCCATTCATTCTCTCTCCCTCCATTATGCCAAGAATATGGTCAGTCCTTTTAACTCTTCAGGCAAAAAAAAATGAAGCCTACACCAGTAACTAATTTGTAAGCTAGGGTCAAACCCTTTCAGGCACCAAGATGCCACATTTAAGGGCAGATGTAGAAAATACTAGCTGGGTCACTCAGAGGAAAAAAATGCAGTGTTAGCTAACAATTGTTGTTTCCAAGTTGGTTTGTAGAAGCCTCAGACTGAAAACTCAAACAGCACATAAACTCAGCACATAAAAATTGTTCTTATCCCAACATGCTTCTCATTTAAGTACATTACTATTGGCACACGTATGTCTGATGCTCAGCTTACCAGCAAGGTTATCTGTTGTTTTTTTTTTTAAACTGCTTGAAGGTTTTAATATAATTGTATTATTAAAGAGGAAAGTAACTGGCTTGCAATTCCTGTATAAGGTTCCTGTATTGGCAACTATCTTCTATCTGTTTAGAGCCACTGAGAAGTTATCACTGGAAACCTCTACCTAATTTTGTTCTATAAGAAGGGTAAATTGTGATTTGTGGGGTTTTTTTCAGACCTACACTGATAATCAGTGAATTTACAGTTGAAAAAGATCGTTAATTGTAGTCATAATTGAAGAAACTGGCATACTGATTCAGTCCTGGACAGTGGAACAGGACAAATAGCTGCCTTTGGTTTCTGAAGGTTTTCATTTTAACAGATGTTGCCTTTTTGCTATTGTGATGAAGATAGATGAAATCAGTAAAACCAGTTTAGAGACACAAAGAAGGGAATTCTGTCCCTATACTTTTCTGTCAATAGATATATATATTCATTGATGTTTCTCTTACCCCTCTTACCTTCCTCACAGAAAATCCCCATTGTCCAATGCCAGTGTTTGAAACTTACACAAACAAAAATAGCTACATGCTCATAACGTGTTGCTGCCTCCCAGAAATATATCTTGCATTTGCTGGACTGGTGATATGTCACATGTTAACTACTGGGAGAACAGGGAGAGATGGTTCAAGGATTGATCTGGTCCCCTGCCAATGATCTGGACAGTCTGGCTGAACAACCACCAGAATCCTGCATGTAGAGAAGCACACTTGCGAGGTTTCTTGGTCTGAGTGTAGTGTGTGGTAGAGCTGTTTGATAGTTTGCATCCCCACAGCACCAGTGCTCCATAACCAACAACCCAGTGGATGCATCCTCCATCCAGAGTGGGAGGCAGGTCTTGCACTGCAGAGCCCAGCAGTCCTGGCTGCTGGGTGAGGTACTGCTATCCCTCTTTACTGATAGATGCCTGACATCCAGAGAAGGAGATTGGTTATCTGAGTACTGAGCAGGCTTCTCCAAGATCACCAGCAGGGTCTATGATGGAACAAGGGATGGGGCTCCGATCTCTACACTTTGAAATCACTGCGTCTGTCTCCTCAAAAGCACACATTTCTAGTAGAGGTGCTTTCCAAGTCTAATTCTAGAAAATCCAAATCAATGTAGAGTAAAACACACTAAATTTTGGGAAATGCTGCTATTTTTTCAACTCAGATTTTTTTTGGAAGAAAGTGCCAGATGTATCTTCACTGTTATCATTTCCCATTGAGCCTTATGCTCTCATTAAATTGCAACCCTGTTTGTGTCTGTGTCCAAGAGTGCAGAAAGGACTGGCAAAGCTGTGGATTTAGATCAGGCTGAAAATACATTAAAACACTGACTTGAATTTGAGGAACAATTTTTTTTTTAAGCCTGGCTTATTCTCTGATGACAAAGTACTGACCCTCTGGGATGCTGCCTGCTGTGTCAGATGATTCAGGGTATGGGCTAATCATATCCAGAGGTCAGAGAACAGGAAGGAAAGGCTGAAATTAAAGGACAGCACACTTAATTAAAATAAAAGAGGAAATAGAAACTATTTCTTTTGCAGAATAGCCTGTAGCACTCACTTCTGGCAGGGTTAGAACAACAAAATAGGGACTTCATCCACTTAAAATGGGTGCAGCTTGGAGAAAACCAATGGATTTACAATGCCTATCTTTTTTTCATTGCGAGAGGTGTAACAAGTAATTGTGCCTAGAATCAGAAGTTTTAATGGTTAAATACTGGGTTTTAATTAAAGATACACAAATCTAAAAAGAGAAGGGGAGAGAAGAAAATGGGCCATGTATGGGGCGGGGAGGGGGAAATCTGAAGTTAATCTGACGAAGTTAAATTATAAACATAATTTTTCAAATAATATTGGGCCATGGCATAAAAGGATTACCTCCTGACAAGGTTGGGAGGTTAAAAGACATTGTCATCTGACAGCACACAATTACCTTCATTTTGGCTACCATCCTTTTCCTTGTCCACTGATACTGCATACTGGATACCGATATAAATAGCCCATTAAACAGCTTTGGCTTTAAATGGCTGGGAAATCTCTTTTTTTCATATACCAGCAGCAGTTTGACTTTTCCCAAGTTAAATAAAAATGGTTTGTTAATTGGCAGAAGTCACATCCCTCTGTTGCGAGGGACTTGCAGGTCTCATCCTTTAGAGCTGTGCAGGATTGCCCACACAGCAGGGTGCTCACAATTCAAAAGATCATTGAATGTGGAAAACCTACAAATATGCTATTCCTCTTTGGCCAATGGGATATCCCAGGGCAGAGGGGCCTTTCATTTTCACCTACTGCCATCCCTGCTAGATGTTTTTTGGCAAGTTTGTGGTACTTGCACTGCCTCTTCTGTTGCATTGACCTACCTTATGAAGATTTTGGATAGTATTTTAAAATATACAACCCCCTTCATATCAAAATAACATGCCATGTCATATATCACAACACAAACCAACATGGTTAAACCAGGGTGAGTATGATGGACTGTCCCTGCCACTTAAATACTGTACTTGTGATATGGTAACCTCAGTGAATATGGAAATTCATTATCCTCTTAGGTCTGGACCAAGACCAAATACAAATTTATGCAAAATATGAAGAAGATAAATGACTGATAAATGGGAAAAGAAATAGCTGTCTTCCATAAAAGGAAAAAAAAAAGAAACAGGGCATGTCTTAGAGAAGAAGTTTATTGCCGGGATTAAGGATTTGCTAGTCTGAAACCTGATAAGGGAAAGAATATCCATAATCCTTTTTCACTGAGAAAATTTACATTAATTAGCAATTTAGGTCAAGCCAAAATGAACGCGCAAGAATGAAGAGAAAATAGCAACCTTTGTTTCTATGCAGTTTTTCAAACAAGCAGTTTGTGGAAGCCATGTCCTTCTCCTTTCTATGTTGATATTTTATGTCACTACATACCAGCAGCTTTCTCCATATACGAGCTGAAAAGACTAACCTGTAAACATCATCATGCATGAAGATGACAGCTCAGGCTGCATTAGAGCTCAAGGCAATACATGGCTGAGGAGACTGCAGAATTACCTGAATGCCATTTTTAGGACTACAGTAATTTAGTGATACAGAAAGCCCTTGAATGCAGTACTTCCAGCTGAGTTCCTACAGATATGGTCCCTCTGGTAGACTGTACTGTGGGGGGATTGCTCTCTGCTCTGCCACTTTTACAATTCCAGAAATTCATTTAAGGGCTGGAGATACCTTTTATTTAGGGTAATTGGGAGCTTACCTAGGAGAAAATGAGAGACAAGATGTCTATAACATGGGAAAATCTCAGCTTTTTATGGGATGACTGATTATACTGCTGCTTTTCTTTGCTACTTGGGCCAATGTCACAAAAGTACATAAATTTTAAAGCTGATTTCCAGAGACAAAGATCCTGGGTAACTGCAAGTAAGGCAAAGACTTGCAGCAGAGAATTTTTTCCCATCTCACTTGTTCTGTGTAAAGAGGTGCTGAGCATCTGTGGCTCTTCTTAGCATTAGCCAAAGGTGTAGGCACTCAGCCTTGCTCACCACAGCCCCAAATGCCTTCATCAGTCTATAATGATGAAGCATTGCAGACCACAACTACCCTGGGGCTTTAAGGTAACTGAGATGAAGGTGGCCTTATATCTCTATCAGGCTTCAAACCTGCTGCAAATGGTCATTGAGCTGACTGATAGTTTTCTCATCTTCTGCTAATAACTGTTTCCTGAAAAATCCTATTAAGTAAACACATGGAATGAAATATGAAAATGAGTGAGAAACCGTGTAAGGCCCCAGTACAGGTTTTCCATTAAAAAAACTTTGGTTTTTTCTGTCTTCCCATTAAGCTAAGATGAGCTTTGGGTTGGGTTCATTGCTAATATTTTGGTTTTCAGCTAGCATACATGAAAAGATTTATGAGACAAAACTGTCAACAAGACAAGAAAGTATCTATGAGTCCCTTGTTCAAAACTAAAATATGAAAGTGTTGTTAAAACTGAAGTATAATAGCTTGGAATTAAATGAGTAAAAGGAAAAAGGAATAGGGAAGAATAGAGGAAGGACAGCAGAATGAGAAAAAAAGAAAAAAAGAAAGTAAAAAGATCAAGAGAAAGGAACGTCTTCTTATTTCTTATTCCTTTCTCCTTCCTCTAACCTCTTCAATTCTCTTTCATAAAAAAGTAATACTAGAAAGCACATCCATATTCCTTAATTCGTGATCTTTCCTAAACACATCTCATAATTCCTACCACAAATTTGTCAAGCTAATGCTTGAAGCTACCCAGCTCTCTTCCAGTTTTAGAAAAATCCCTCTGCTTGAAAATTTAGAAATCTTCCTTTCATTTTCAGCCTAGTTTTACACATGACCAATTTATTCCCATTTACTCTTTTACTAACACAAAGCAATAACTTATATAGATCATGCCCTTCCCTCATATATACAACCACTGGTGTATTTATAGAGAGCAGTCATTTCTTCTTTCAGCTGTATTTGTCTAGACTAAAGAAGACAACTTCCTTTAGACACTTCCTTTAGGGTAGACTTTCCATTGCCCAGTAACTCCAGCAGACAGAGCCAGCTGTCATATTTGCTGGCCAAGAGATCTCTTTGGGGTTACCAAAGCATTCATATAGTCCTCTTTCAAGGTTCTTTCTCATGGACTCTGCTACACAATTCTAACCTCCACTCCACTCTTCTCCCCCAATCTAGTCCTCTTTTGCTAAGCAAATCTATGTTTCACTGGCAAATTTTCTGAGCTCAAGCCTAGGTTCTGTGTCAAACCCATCTCCAGTAGTAACATTCCTCTTGACAGCACACTTTTTGCTTGCTCCTTTATCTCATGATTATATTTGTAAGACTATTCTTATTCTCAATTTTAACTTATTTCTCCTGTGTTGTCTTTGTGTTACTGAGTTACCAAAGACCATATGGATTAGATTATCCACATTTGCCTCATCAAAGGAAGACATCAGGCAAGTTTGGCATATTGGTAAATGCACGTTGCATGTTATCTCATTTTCTACTGAACCTTCAAAATTTGCTCTCCCTTCAGATGTGATAGTTTTGTTTCTGTTCACATAGTCCCATAAGTTTTTTTAATTCTATGTTGTACATCACTGTCCTGGAAAACTCAGAGCACAGAATTCATCTAAAGATTTACTTTTTATTTCACCTCACTCTTTCTGAGAAATTGACTTTATTTTTTTTAATTTCAGATTCTGACTGGATTTTTCCAAGCATGCTCTCAGCCCTTTTACCACTTTCAGGTCCTCATTATCCACCATCACTAAAATCAAATAGCAATGGGGGGAGGTTCCTATGAGAGCCTGCTCTGGCTCATTCCTTTCAAGATCAGATTAGATATTGCTTGAGCCTGAAGAGTGCTTTGGTCTGCCTTCATTACATGCCTTCAGAGCTGAGCATGGCTTCTGTTTGGGGAAGGGCCAGCTGTGAGATCTCCCAGTCTTCTGCCAAGTGCATATTAACAGTGTTTTAAATGCCACAGAGCGTGGAGGCAAATTTTTAGAGCAATTCTACCCCAGACACAATGTTGTCACTGCTATCGTAACTCAGCTCAGCAGCCTCAGTATCATTTACCCTTAGTCTAAACATCCAAATTGTCTGAAAAACATTGTGATGCAAGAAAATGTCAGCAAGAAGAACAGCACAGAGGGTTTTGGACACCCTTAGCTGTGTGGTAACTGGTGGTGCAAACTGAGATAATAAGAAAGCAGACAGCTGTGTCTGCCAAAAAATCAATGTGATTCCTCTGCCAAATGGGAAGATTGATAAATATGATCTGCAGGGACTGGGGAAGACTATGAGTTTGGAGCAACTCTGTGTATATGTTACCCTATCTCCTAATTAAAGACATCGCTTTGATGAGGGTTATAAGCTCAGGGGAGGTCAAGGGTTGTGTCTATAGAGAAAGGAATCAGAGGATTGAAAGCAAGGGGAAAGCCTATATCTTTCTAACAAATTGGCTGATGTAAAGAAGAAGAAAACAGGAGGACAGGAACCATCTCTAGAGAAAAACATGTAAGTGGAGATGCTAAAGCAGTGGAAAACCAAGCAAAACCTAAACTCATGAAACAGTGTTACAAAATCAAATCAATAACACAGAATGGGGTTTTTTCTAAACAGCATGTTATCACAAAATAATTGCTAGTGGTTGTTATTTACAACAGTCGCTTTTATAGCAAGACGATTAAATATAGGGAATAAGAAAACAATAGCTCCAAAAGCAATAAATCTTAATGTTTATTGAAGACGGCACTGAAGAGATTTCCAGATCACCTCACAAGCAATTAACCAAGACTCAAAATATCCTTACAAGGTAGAATAATCATACCCATTTCACAGATAAGTGCACAAAGAGAAAATAGGTAACTCAGTCAGTTAGACAAATTCATATACAAGGCAGTAGTTATTCTTTCTTTCCTGACCCTTACTCTAAGTTTCCACCACTAAAATAAAAATTTATTTTTCTTGAAAGAGCAGCAGCAGACATCTGCTTGGGTTTGTGTGGCTGAAATTTATGCAGGCATTTTAAGCAACTTAACAGCAGCAGCACCAAAATATTTTTTTTTCAAGTGGTCAGAAGTGTTTAATACAGTCTTACTGACATGGCAGTGGCATCAGAAGATGCTAGATACTGTGTTAAGTCGAAAAGCTATTATTTCCAGTCTACTCAGCTCATTCAAAGATTGCAAAAGGAAAAAGCATCACAAATTAAGATTCTGCCTGCCCTGCAATGTCAAGAGTGCCAAGGGGCATGTTTGTCTTATAAGTGTCTTCCAGCGTGACCGAGCCTGTTCCCATACTGTGGTGCATCAGGAAATGGCTGAAGAGGTGACAGCCTGAGACTGGAGCCTGCTGTGCTCCATAATCCAGCGTTTATTTCACTGCTTTTGTGTCTCCCACAAGCAAAGCCCAATAACCAAGTTTCTGCATAACATCAGTAGCACGGATGGTGAGCTGTGCAGGGCACGGAGACAGCCTCTTTTTGCTATAGGTGTGCACAGACGTTGGTTTGGTGTCCACCACCAGCAGCAGCAAACCATTTAATGTCCCAGCTCCAGTGAAGGAGGAGCTGTGTGTACAGTCAGATGCTGCAGCTCAGTAGTCATGTGGCTGCTTTTTCAGATGCCAACAACCTGTCTGCTTGTGCTCTTCAGGGCCACACACGTATTTGTACACTGTGCAAACCATGCCATGGGTGTTCAGCTATCTTCTGAAAAGATCCACAGGACTACACATGGTAAAAATCCTTGTCAGTTAGGCAGTACACATTAGGACTTTTCTGAAAACAGTCAATATTCAAAAGGAGGAATGGGAACCCTGCATCCACTGCCCCACTGCCTGCTGACTACAGGCGTGATATGGGGATGGAGCATGACCCTGGGGCTCCTATTCTGGAAAGACTCAATTTGCACCTACCCCCATCAGCACTCTTTCAGCATCCCTGTGGGCTGGGACCTTTTCAGAAGGTGTTTTTAAGGAGCTACCTTGCACCAGTACTGAGTGCTAAAAGAGTATGCAGGAAAGCAAACTCATTGCAACTCAGACTCCTGTGTAACATTTGACTCTGGGAATTTACCTCAACTATCTTAAGAAGCATCATTTGGCCAGCTGTCTAGATTGCAAGATCTTCAGGGTAGAGAAGAAGAGACTGACAGCACCTAAATAGTTCAGGTTCAAATCTCAGTTGAGACTTCATGGACACAAATAAGATAGTCAAAATCACTGGCTAATGTTGCCATCCAAATTCTTTTTATATGACTGATTGGGGAAGAGTTGGGGGGTTTTTGTACTTGTAGATGGGAAATATATATTTTATTTTATTTTGTGCTCTGTTTTTATTAGATATTTGTCTTGCTTCAGTCAGTTCATATGCTTTTTACTGGGGCTGTGAAAAGTTTTCAAGTATGTAGCAGAAATAAGTGAAAAAGGTTATTAAGAAAAATGCTTGAACTGTAGGTCAATACAAATTTAGATGTATTGCAAAAATTTACCCAAGAATAGGTCCATAAAATGGCTTGAAATTCTTTCCACGCTAATTAATTAAGATTAGTGAAAAAAATATACAGTTCTTTCAGTATCTTTTGTTTTCTGAAAAGATCCCTGCATTATTATAATGAAAGACTGTTAAGCTTTAATGGCCTAAACTGTAGGTAGGTTGGAATTTGAATAATGATAATTTATTTCTAGCTTTAAAATTAATGACATTTTGAAGCACAGTGACATTGTTTGGCACACTCTGATTCATGCAAATCTTTGGATCCCACATTCCTTAACGGTCAGCTCAAAGGAGGGATCTTTGCAAGGACAGCCATTGTAACATCAACTTTTCTGGTTGGAGTGTTGGACTAAACCTCTATGCTATGGGAACAAAGTGACTGTGGGAATCCTCTGTGTAAAACCTTTCTGGCTGTTAGACTGAGATACAAAGAATAACTGTAAGAAAACTCATGTGAAGAGAAGACAAGGGAAGGTAATGCTGGAGGAAGACAGCCCGTGAAATACAAATCAAAGCAACCTTTAGCTCTGTAGTGTGACCTTTTCTTCTTATGCCAACAGACTGGAAGTGTGATTAAAACCACAGCTGCTGTGCCTCCAGGTTTTGTGTTCAGTTTGAATCCTGGCTCCATGTCATCTTCTCTTCTGCTCCATGGACACCCTAACCCTTTATACAGTGATATCACTGATGAACATAAATACTGCTTAATGCTTAGTAGCTCTGTAGATGGGCATCCTAAAGCTGCAGCCATCATCCAGGGGTATCTTTAACACTACCAAGACCTTTAGAGAGGTGGAGAGGCAAGAAGAAACACAGTCATCAGGATGAAATTTAGAGTGTCTCTTCATTATCTTTGCCCTGACACTTCTCTTTTAGTTCCTGCATTTCAGTTTGACAATGTCTCCCCAGTGCATAACATCAGGAGTTATGATGCACGTGGTGGAGATGGGAGATGGATATTTTTGATAAGGAGATTGTGACATTTGATTCACCCTGTCAGAAAGTAGCATTCATTAGTGTCCATTCTTTCCTAAGCCTATGGTGTCCATGCATGCACCTTCCATCAGCTCCCTGTGAGAGGAAGAGGTCTCATTGCAAATTCAAAAGTTCCTTTATTTTTTGTGTCTCATCTTTCATGGGTCTTTTTTGCTGTTTTTTTTTTTTTTGTACAGTGATAAGAGAGCAAAGGTGACTGTTCTGGGATATCTTGCTTGTACTAAATAAATTATTTCCTTCTCTATTTAAGATTAATTAAGAAATGTTGAAGGGAAAAAAGGTCAGAGCTACTCTGAGATTGTTCATTCCATTCCCAATTATTCCATATATACTGAAAGAGCTGTAATTAGATATGAGACAAGCCTCATGAGGTTCTCTTTCTGTGCAGTTCCAAGCACACTGGCAGTCATCCAGAAGTTAAATATGTAAATAAATCATCTTCTTTTCAACAAATTTCTTCTGTTCATCATACTTCTCCCTTTTTTCTCTCCAAGGGCTAACCAGCCTGGACCTTTCCCATATAGCAGCCTGCATACTGAATAGGCCCATACAGAGCTGAATGGAAAGATTGCTGCTTCTCCATTGCAAGTTGCTAGAGAGTCCAGCCTAGCAGTGTGCTTTACGAAGCTCTTGGAGTAACTTGTGTGAGCCTTGGAAACTCCAGCAGCTTCTGCACCCAAATATCTTTGCACATTTGTGTTTTTATACGGAATCCAGACAACCTCACTGGGTTTCTCGGTGTAGGTGTGCCACCTAAAAACTGGTTCACTTGCCCTAGCAGTGAATCAAAAGCTGGTGTGCCACATGCCCAGGCGCTCTGCCAATGAGAGAAATTATTTGCAAGGATGGAAAGGAGCTGAGACTGGTGCATCTGCTGCTTTTCCAAATGTTGTCTTTAGTGAAGAAGTTACCAGCCAAGTCCACAATGCTATTCATCTGATTTCCCTTATTTCATGGTCACAGTACTAGGAAAACTATTCAGTCCGTTTAAAAACTTTTCTGTCTCAGATAATATCTCCTTCTACTTGCCTTCTTAAATTTCTGTTTGCTTTCTCCATTTCACTTATTCTCTGACACAATAATTTATATTGGTGACTAGCAGGCAGTCCTGTAAATGGATTTGCACACCAAATTGAAACCATGTAATTAGCCTACCTGCAAGGTATTTTTAATATTTTCTCTGATGTCATAATTATTTAACCTGTTTGGCATTGAACCCTAAAAAAATGTTGGTATTCTCAGAGGAAAAATGTGTTAGCTTTCAGTAGCTTTTGCCCGAAATTACTTCAGAATATTTATTTTTTATTTTTAAGAGTTAAGCAAAAGAAAATCCACACATAACAAAGCATATGGAATAAGAGACTCAAGACAAGCTGCCTCAGTCACAGTTCTCCCAAAACCAACAACCTACACATGTGGGAGACTCCAACCCACAAGCTGATAAGTCAGCATTGGTGACTTACACTTCAGCTTGTGTTTCTAAAACAAAGCTCTTTATTGCCGTCATCTTGTAAATAAAGTGAAGACCACAAGGAATAAATGCTGGGTAACATATTTCTTATGTGTTTGAGTGTGCCCCTGGAAAAATACTAAGCTAAGAGAGGAAATAATGTAAACGGCAGAAAGAAAGCCTCCCTTGTTTCATACTTCTTGAGTGTGTCTGGTTTGCATCTGTTACTATGTTTTTCACTGAAGAGCACTTATTTCTTTAATACAAATGAATGACTGGTTTTGACTGGCAGTTTGAAAATGTGGTTTTGCTCCAATTAACTGTACTTTTTGTCTGTACTTAGCCCCTTTTTAAAACCATACTTCTCAAGCTATTTTAAAGCAGGAGCAAAAACAACACATGGAACAATTTATTGAAATGCCAGGCAGGTTTGACAGGTGTAGGAGAAATTGCTTAGTTTCTCAAATTGAAACAGCTGCAGTTTTATAGGTGATGAAATTGCATTGGGATGGGGTTTCAGATTTGTTAGTTCATCTTGTGTTTGCTGTTTTGTTTTTGAAGCATTGAGTCATTTACCCCTCTCCAAGGAGGATTCATAAGACCTATTTCTCAAATGGAGGAGGCATCTAGTCACCACAGAGTGATGGGAAGCTTGGTGAAATTCAAGCAGATTTCAGAATAGATTGAAATGCAACTAGAAAATAATAGTTTTCTCCTCATGGGATTATAAATAAATGTTGCTGGCCACTTTTGGAGCAGGAAATGCTATAAACATTCGGTCCATCTTTCAGATGGCCTGAGCTAAGATTTTATTACATATCTCTAAAGAATATCATGCACAGAAAATTTTGAATCTTTAATCAACAAATTTTAACCTCAAAAGAGTCTCTTGTATCAAGGAGGTTTGCTTTCAGTCTGTGCAATTGCTAGACAACAATGTATGTTTTATTTTCAAATTATTCAGGACCATATGTTCTCCTACAGTGGCAGGGTATGCATCATGTGGTCTGCTTTCCATAAGTTCATTTTATCATCCTAGTGGGGAAAAAAATTCGTGATGAAAATCAGTGAACGATCTTATAAGAATTGGTCACGTTTGGCAATGAATTAATTCATCAAAACACTTAAGTCCTCCTCCTAGCTTAAATCCCTGTTGATGACGGTGTTTTTAAGTCATAAGTTCTTGTAAGGTTCAGAATAAAATAATCTTTTAGATCCCGATGGAAATTTATTGGTGTTTTGCACACTGCATCTCATCTGGGATGTTATTTAGAAATGGCTAATTTGAGTGCTGTGGAATTTCTGTTTCTTCTCAAACACTGTTCTTAGCAAAGGCAAATTGGTCACTAGAAAAGCTAGGAAAGGAAATGGTGGATATTTTCCTGAAAGATATGCCTCTGAGCAAACACTTTGCATGGGACTTCAAGCAACCTAGTCAAGTGGAAGGCGTCCCTGCCCACGGCAGAGGGCTGAGAACTAGAGGATCTTTAAAGTTCATTCCAACCCGAACCTGTTCTATAATTCTATTATTCAATATGTCTTTTGACTTGGAAAAGAAAAGCAGAGACATTTGCCTTGTCTGTGTTACCCAGTCTGATAGATTACAGGACCAACTCAGAGCGCTCAAGTGGGACTTGACCAAGGCTGTGGCAGCCTCCCCCATGGCACTGCCATGCCACACTACACGTGGTCCTGCACAAGCTGCTGAAGTCTCTGCTGCCAGGTCCCAGCCCAGCCTTGCCTGGCAAAGGAGCTGATCTGTAAAAAATTACTGTCATCTTTCACCAGGAGCTCCTCTGGGAATACTGCAGTTTTCTAAGGTGTATTGTCCACCTCACAGCTCTGTTAATGTTTTGGCACATCTCTCTCACAGGGCCAGAAGGACCAGTCACCCTAAATCAGCTTGTCTAGTGGTCCTGGTTGCTTTAAGATTGACAAAAATTAGGATGCTGTGCAAAGTTATACTACAAATTAGAAGGGTCACCTTCTGCCAAATCTAAAGGAGATTAGTGAAGTGTAGTGTTAGGCTCAAATTTGAAACAGGAAAGTTATTAATTTCAGGCCACACAAAATATGCTTCCCTGCTCTGACAGTGTGAAGCTTTTGAATAGTTAAGGATGACTATTGAATGGGACTTGGTGCTGTAACCAGTCATCCATAATGTTCTGCCACTGCAGTCATTATTCTTGTACTGCAGCCAAACTTTATAATGCTGGGCTACTTCAGCTCAGATTACTGAAGGATGCAAAATAACTGTTGCATCAGGAAACTGAGATGGACAAAATGTACACTGAGGTATCTTTGTTTTGCCTGGAATTTTTTCATTCACCTACCTTTACTGCCATTCACATCCAAGCATGCATTCCCTGGCTCCTGTGCCTGGATCAGATGCTCACAGTACCCTGCTGACTGATTTGAGGCTTTGACTAATAGATATGGGATGTGGTGCTAATCAAAGCAGGAGTTAAAATAAATGTTGCCTAGGTTTACTGACAATTGGCATTGCTCACATAAAACAGAATAGAGAAGAGAAGGTACCAGCGAGCTGCCGCAGACTATTTGGGTAGGATTTCGGGTTGTATTGTTCACGTTGTTTTTATTTGATCTAGATGAAAAGCACTTTTAACTTGGTAGCCTGGAAAGATTACACTTGCACATACACAATAAACCCCATTTTGTTTTGTTTTCCTCTTTGACATAATACGCAGAGGGTGTTTATACACCAGAACGGACAATGAATCTATTGTCCCATCTTGTGTAGTAACAAGTGCCATCAGTGCTTGCAATTGATCCAAGAGCTCTTACCTGATTCCAACACATCAGTTATTTATTTATTCACAGGAAAAAGAATCCCATGACACTAACAATTGTTATCAAGGACAACATGGGAGGAAGTAAGAGAGGAAAATCCTAAGTGGTGCCTATTCAGTTTAGATTTTTTTGATGCCACATTACAAAAAATCAGTGTGAGGGCACAGCAAAAGTTAATTTAGCTATTAATGTGAGATGTGGGTTTTACAAACTTTCTCCTCACTATTGGAGCTGGCAAGAGCTTTCCCATTTAATGGAACAGGAAAATCAACCTGGCAGTTTGCTGTGTGCCCATTAACACTAGTTATTTGCAATCCTGGTGTGCCTAAATTTTCTGCTGTTCTTCATGCCTTGACTTGCATGATTTACAACTTGTTCAGCAGAAA
This sequence comes from Vidua chalybeata, assembly GCF_026979565.1. Taxonomy (NCBI): domain Eukaryota; kingdom Metazoa; phylum Chordata; class Aves; order Passeriformes; family Viduidae; genus Vidua; species Vidua chalybeata. Next base: position 57,651,927 of record NC_071532.1, read on the forward strand.
TATTTAAACTCATATTTAGAGGATTCCAGATTCCTTGAGTTATTTTTGTACTCGCCAACTTTTGGGATTAGTGCCTGAACGCAGTCATATGTTGACATATTTTTTTTAAGAATATGCCTTTGCTAACTTTCTTCTATGGCCTGGAGACACGTCATTCACACTTAAGATAACAAAAATCTGCCTTATTTACTTGATGTGTTAACATTGCAAGTGATAACAACAAGAAGTACTGAAAAATTTGCTGTGCCTTCCCTTGGATAGATCTGATTTCTGCCAGATGCTGTGTATTCCCTTGCAATACCGAAGTATGCTGGGGCTCCTGTGAAGAACACGGTAATTTCCCTGCACTTCTCCACCCGAGCTGTGACCCATTTGTCCTTCCCCAGATCCCCCTCACATGCAGGTAACCTTTCTCCTGGCACAGCTGGAGGACTAAACGCTCCATGAATCCAGGGCATGTACATCAGGCTTGGACAGAAACAAGGTCCTCTGCTACTTGGCCTCCGTCTGCTTTTTAGCGAGCAGCTTCTCGGCTTTGCAGGGAAAGCAGCAAATGATGACTATGCAGCGAGTTGCCCTTCACTTTCCCTTTTAAAATAAAACGTGATTATTAATCAACAAAGTGGTGTGTTTCAGGGATCTGCAGGGGAAAAAAAATAGCTCGAGGTGATTTGACAAACTGATTCTTTTGCTGTGCCGCATTTCCCATGGGACATGACAAATTAAATGTCAGAGTCAGCTAGAGAGTAGTGCTAGATCTCAGTCGGGGCATTAATCAGCCTGCCTCTCGTTTACCACTTTCCACTTAAGTAGATGACTGTATAGAGTTTGAACAATGGAGCTTTTCATTCTCTAATCTACCTAATTGTAATTTAAATAGGTTTCCTGACAGTCGCCCTCAAGACTGCAGGGGAGATGATTCCAAGAGCTCCGTGTCCACCTCGGTTTTACATAATGGATGAAAATTCAAATCCTTGTCCAGGGTGCAATTAGATAACGTCAGGAAAAGGAAAGAAGGGATCAGATGAACAGCAACTGGAGAAGGAGGAATGTACATTTGATATCAGAGGGAGGCAGAACTCAAACACTGGCACATACACTGACCTAGATCACGCTCGAGGCGTTTGGTATTGGCCGGTAGGGAAAAGAATAGCCAGAGACTATTGAAATTCAACATGCAGAGTAAAGGAGCTGACTAAGAGCCAAAATAACCTATAACTGATGCAAACACACTTTCATGAAGAACGGGCATTTAAGTGCAGAAAAGTTCAAGGGCACAGAGTAGCTTATTCCAATTTCTCACAAAAAGTAAATGAAAAAAAAAAAAACATCCAAAGTTTTGGAGGAAGAAAATGCTGCTGTAGAGAGCACAGGCTGTCAGATTACATTTGATACTATTGTGTTGATGGGTGTGATGTTTCTTTGAGAACTGCCTGATAATACTGGACCTCCAAGCAGTTTTTTCCAGTTTTCCTCAAGCCATTCCATCATCCAGTTTATGCTCAGTCCTCAGCAAATGTCCACAGTTTTAAACATCTAATGGCCTATCAAATTTGTCTACAATCTTATGCCATTTTTCTTTCACACAAATATTACTCCAGGATGTGTATCTTCCACCCTATTGCCAAATCCTACTAAAATCCACGGTCAAAATCCATATCAGACACTAGGGCTTAGTGCAGTGAAGTGACTGCCACATCCACAAAGGGCCTAATCTTGCAAGACATTATGTCCCTGCATAACTTGCCTTTTCTTTTCCTGTATATTCCTAAGTTTTGAAGGTCAAGTGATCAGCTGTGAAGTCAGTAAAGAAGTTCATCTTGTCCTAAGAAGCACCAAGATTTTCAGAGCCTTCAGAGATAGGGAGGACACTCTGGGATGGTCACTGGTGCCACTGGCACCTTTTTCCTTCTGAGCAAGAGCCACATCTGCATGGGTAGAGACTCCAGAGAACAGGCAGGTGCTTCTCTCATGGAAAATATTCCTCATGATTGCAGTGATGGGGACTGGCTTATGGATAACCAATTAAAGTGTAAATTGTGCTGAGTGGACTGATGACATTGACAACTGAGCCATACGAAATTAAAAGCTTTATCTGTTTGCTATTGCATAACAGGAAAAGCTAGGAGTGAAAAAAGCCCTGGAACTTGGCAAATCTCATTTAATCACATCTGGCAATTTTCAAGTCTAAGATTATCACCGTTGGATATCATGTTTTTAGAAAGTAAAGCAAATAAAGAAACTTGAGAAAACAAGGCTCAGAAAAAAAAAGATCCTTTAAAAGAATACTTGTGCACCTTTCAGCAATCCTACAGGCCATGCTTGGGAAAAGGGTATTTAGAGCTGCTGTCTAACAATAGTCACATTTCAATTTTGTTTGGGATTAGTGAAACATGGCTACATATTGGAAGGGTGCACAGCACTCCTTTGAACCCACTTTTCTTGAAAGAATTCATTATTCTTGAAAATTTGAATCAATTTTGTTTACTGTCATTGCAAGAAATGCCAGAAATACCAAACAACTTTGATTAGTTCCAGAGCTCCTTTGGTGGTTCAACAAAACCACCAATAGAAAAAAAAAATTAAAATGTTGCAGGGTGGAGAAGTGTTTACTCCCAGTCATGAAAGTCTTTGAGTGTGAAGTTGACTATATTTGTTCCAAATAATTTGTTCTATCTCAATAATAAATAACAGTAAAAAGAAAGTAAAAATGTAATTTGACTTGAAAATGGGAAATTCTTGATTTTGGAAAAGTTGAAATTATTTGCTTTGACAACCTCAAAACTCTTCATTTTAAGAAATTATTCAGATGAGTAGTTATATTAAAGCTGATTATCTCAGACACATTTAGAGTCTGCTGTTTATACTCTATAATGGTGGATGAAATTGCTGGGCAAAATTAAGGGGCCTTGCCTTCGAAACAAAAGTACAGAAGTTGTCAGAGGAAGTTCAGAGGAGGATTGCTTCCTGCAGTTAGGAGCAGGCTCTAGTTTACTTAGTGGTAGTGGATATCTTGATAAGAATTTTAAAAATAATGTATTTGAATAATAAAATCCTCCTTACAGTGCCACAAAGAATTATGCACCTAGCACATTGGTATTTGAGCTCTGGGGAGACCTTAGAGCATCTTCAAGTACCTGAAGGGGCCCTACAGGAAATCTAAAGAAAGACTTCTTACAAGGGCATGTAGTGACAGGACAAGGAGCAAATTTGAACAGAAAGAGGTTTAAATTAGGTATTAGCAAGAAAATTTTAAGTGTGACAGTGGTGCAGCTCTGGAACAGATTTTCCAGAGAAGTTATGAATGCCCCATCCCTGGAAGTGTTCAAGGCCAGGCTGGATGGGGTCTGGAGCAACCTTGTCTTACAGAAGGTGTCCCTGCTCACAGCAAGGTGATTGGAACTAGATGATCTTTAACGTCCCTTCCAACCCAAATCATTCCATGATTCTATGATCACATAATGCCCTAAATAGAAAACTATCATCTGCTACTTGTTAATCTTAATTTGTCAAATCAGGGAAGAAACTCTGAGAAATTTATTTAAAATTCTTTCTGGTTTTGTGCAATCCAGTGTAGGAGTTTTTTTAGTGGAAGTGAATTAAAAAGAAATGAACCTTTGCATTTTGAATCCCTTAGTGACATTTAAGATAGCCCAAGTCAAACAGAGCTATAGATCTAAGGCACTTGTCTAATGTAAATGTAAATATTAAAACCTCAAAAGATCTTTGAAGTCTATTAAGGTTAAAGCTAGACAAAAGCGTATAGTGTATACTTACGATTCAGTGACTAACACACATACATAACATTTCAATAAACTTAACTGAGGCCCTCTGAAAAGTAATATATAATCTACAAGCATCAATAGAAACCCAAGACCCATTGAATAGCAATGGCCAGGGAAATTGCTTTTCTTCCAAAGTCTGATCTTGACCGTGCTCCTGTGAAGTTGCTGCCAGTTCCTACTTTCAAATCAGTATTTTCAATGACTTTGGACATGGATATATGTTGAAAGTCAGTGGTGAATCATTGAGTTTTCTATACTCTTCTGTGCATTTTACTGAGTGTTATCTGTGAATTTCAAAATCAAATGTACGGTTTGTCGGCAAAGGGATACTGAGGGGCATTAGTCTGAATTACCTGAAGAAGTGAAATTAGAGGAGTTGAATGTCATTAAAGTCCCCCTGAACCTCTCAATTTAGAATAAAACCTGAAATTTTAACTTCAATAAATGGAGTAAACAGCTGCAGAATGAATTAAACCCACCATAATTCTGAACCAAGCTGTCCACACAAGGGCTGGATGTGCATTTACGTAATTTGTGACTGGAGAGCAGACTTTAGCACATCCATGAAGGCAAGCCCTAGAAGCAGCCCAGCGTGCCAGGCGTTGGCAGAGCTCCTCGGCAGCCGCCACAGCCCAGCCCCAGCGTGGCTCCCGTGGGCGGCTGCCGGGCAGGTCTGGGCGCGTGGGCAGGCACCAAGGGCCCGGCTCGGCGCCTCACTCAGGGGCAAAGGCTGCAGAGGAAAGAAAAACAACTTCCCTGGGCTCAGCTATGCAGGCCTTGGGTTTCTACTGACGTTTGTTGATTATATATTACTTTTCAGAGTGACTCAGTAAAGTTTATTGAAATGTTACGTGTGTCTTGCTGAGTCAGCACGGCGTCCTGGACAGGATGTACGTGAACCTGGACTTTGTCCAACCTAATGAAGAAAAACTACTTTTAAAGCTCTCTGACAGTGCATTTGTGGGTGAGCTAACCTACTGGAACTTTTTCCAACCATTAAAAAAAAAACCCAACAATTGTGCTGGTTCATTCAATCTCAAAGCTGGATTCCCCTGAAATTTGTAAATCTTAGTTTCCCCAAAACTCTGCTTCATTTAACAGAACAACAATATGACCAGAGCAGTGTTCATGATCATGCTTGTTTTTCATCTCTCGGTACAGGCTATAGTGTATAAATAATATGGAGCTATCATGTGAAAACTTTGGTTTAGCCCAACATTTTTAGACAGCAATAAGTATCCATAAAAAAAAGATGTGTGTCTGGCTTAAAATCAGGAGTCATCTTGGAATAAAAAGTAAATAAAGAAAAATTATTCAGAATTCAATGTGAACTGAGGAACCACTTGCTGATGCTAGAGAGAGAAATGACATCTACATTCTGCTGTGTGCAGCTTCATAAAATGCGCTCTGTGTTACTTTCCCTCATCATTAAAGCACCAGTGGTTAATTTTTAATTTATTATCATTATACTGCAGAATGTATATTTCATTGCTATTAAAAGGTACAGCTACAAGATCATTCAATACCAACAGATTTTGGTGTATCAGAAGCACCCAGGTCACATTTTGAATGCTTTTACATACACAGGAAGGCTAGAGATGTATAAGTGGAAACACAAGAGAGTGAAAAAACAGGTGAAGTTACAATAGAAATTATTATTTAACTGTATCACTGCAAATGTAATGAATTTGATATAACAAAACCAAACATCATAGGGTCTTAATGAAAACTTAGATCCACATTTACATGTGAATTCCATATGCAATTGAAAAGTCTCAAGCAAAAGACTGGCCTATGATTCCTGAATTTTTAAGGAAGACTGAACCTGCAGCTCATTGCAGCCCCAACCCTTTTCTGTTGTCAGTTTGGTTCTTTATTCATGCACATTTCTGCACACTGTGTGCACCCATAGTGAAATGCCTGAAGCTGCAGGATGTTGAGGAATAAAGCCAGAACCAGGTCAGAAAATACTTAAGTGACCACCAGGTATATCTTTAAAAGGACAAATTCAACAGACATTTACTTCTTTCAGAATCACATTAAATATACTGAATGTTTCTTGTAATAAAACTACACTGGGAAATCAAGCATGGGGTTTTTTTTCCATTAATAGAATTATTATTTTCAACACACCAAAATCTGAAATTAGATCAAGACACATAGAAATGTATTTATTTGGAGAGAATAATATATTTAATGATGTGCTTAACAATCATAGAATCAATTATGCTTGGCAAAAAATATATATATTTTTAAATCTGCCTGAGTTAAAAGATCAATTTCAATATATATTTGTTGAAATTAAATCTGAAAAAAATAAGCCCTCCCCCCTACAACTTCAACCCATCAACCTGAAGCTAAAGCAGTCTGGATATTTTGTGGGGATGCTCTAGAGCATGGAAGTAGAGGGTAATATTATCCACATGAACTGACACTAAAAAATGCAAATGGGGAATGCACTGGAAAGTGGCTCATTTGCCCACAGAAGGAAATCTATTTGCTTGGTTTCCATAGAGAGGTAAGAGAAATTTTCCTAATCTTGAGATTTCCGGCAGGTCAGCAGAGCAGGCGCTTTGCTCATGGAGGAGTCACCAGCAGAAGGCCAGTTAGAGATGTCTCATTCTGTTTGTTTATCATACATGATCCTGGTTACCAGTTGCTGTGGTATAGATTTCCACTGTTAATCAAGCACTTGACATCCTTTTCATGACTAATGTGAGATAAAATGTTTTTTTTCCTGATGTAAAGCATCCTCTAATGGCAAATATCTCCTAATGAAGAATGGAGATGCTGAGGCCCGGGACACAAAGATCACAGAGCAAAGAGATTGCATCCTGTCAACAGGAGGACAGTTGGGCTGTCAGCCCTGGTTGTCTCAGCCTTCCCCCTCCAGGCTGGAAGAGTGTGTCCTGAGACATCCCTATCCATCCTTTGCATTCAAACGGCAGAATTCTGATCAGATTCAGTGCAAATATACCACAGCTCATGTAGTGGTCTATTTGCTTTGGCAGTGCCAAACAACTTGGAAAAAGAGCTCAGAAAGGTCTCTCACTCCTCACTTAATGTCTCAGAAAATCCAATACTGTTGATTCACATCAGAGACAGTCACAGAAGTGAAAGGAAGAGCAAACAAAGTGCAAAGGGTTGACACTGTGCCCTGCCAGCACAGTGCATTATGCTCGTAAACCAGCATCCTTCCTACTGCAGTGCACTGGTTCCTAGCTAGGAAGCTGCAGAGATGAGAAGGCAGGGGAAGGCAGGTTAGAGGAGTCAGGGTCAAAATTTGGGGCAGGTCAACAAGAGAAACTGACTCTTGAATGGAGTGATAGGAGGCACAGAAAAGGCTGAGGTAGTTTATGAAGTCAGAGATGATACAGGAGATATTGCTGTTGAAAGAAAGGACTGCAGAAAGCAAGTCTTACAATTCTATTCCTGCAAAACCAGTCTGCTTTTTCTCATGGGGAAATTGAGCTGTTTAGGCTGGAAGTACTTGCTTTGGGTAATTATCACTCTCTTCTTAGCAGTCTACTGTGTACTTCAATATATTTATAAAGCCTTTATTTTGTAGATAAACTTATGGCAGACTTGCACAAAGCAGCAAATACTTCTCAGCATTAAGGGTCTGGCTATGATGATGTGTGTTCACCCTGACTTCACCGTGGTACTTTTTCCTTCAGAAAATTGATTCTGACCCTCATATCTGATTATTTTCCCCAATCTGTGCTACTGTCCTTATAGGAAACCCTGTTGTGCAATCCCAACTGCTGTAGAGCAAAAAGAATCCATAATCTGCTTCTGTGTTGGCAGGTACGAAGGTGGATTAAGAGCCCGATGGTGAACGTTGAAAAACATCCACATGCCAGCCTCAAATACCCGGGGTCCACTGTGATGAATTTACCTGCAGGGGATTCAGAGCTCGAGCCTCCCTTCTGCCAGACCTGCCTGAGTGATCACCCTTTCCAGCGAGGGATTGGTCCTCAGGAGGCTGAGTCCTGCTCCTGGGAGAGCCAGAGAAACAGCAAAGTAAGCCACTCTTTCCTCCCCACAAATTTTGTTTACATGTTTTGTACTGATAACAGGTCTGTACTTACAATGAGCCTGTATTTAAGAGATTGTGTGCCCCTGGAGGAGAATGCATGTTCCAAAACCTGAAACTCTACTGACCAAGGCTGTTGTGCACATCTGAGCTCTGCTTTCTACCTTGAAATTTGGTACCCATGGAAAACAAAAGACAATTCACTAAAGTGCTGTGATGTACTCTCATAGTATTTGAACAGATTAACAGTAATAATAAATATTATTTCCCTATTTCACAGAAACTGAGGTGAGGATAGGTGATATTATCTTTCCAAGATAATGAAAAGGACCCAGACTTGCTAATTTTCTCCCTTCTGTCCAACAAGTGCAAGACCACCCTTCATCCCCTCTACCCTCCAAACCATGTCTAGCTTTCTTTTTAGAAATCAGAATTTGGCTCAGGGAGTTTTCCTAAATATGAGGTGAACTACTCAGGGGGTCTTCTAGGAGAAGGGAAACCCTGTTTTTGCCTCAAGTCATGTTAGTATGTTATAGATGACACCATTCCTCGTCTAGTGCTGGGCAGTTACACACAGATGTGAAGATGGCAAAACTGTGAGGGCTGAGGTGAAATGGTTGAGAAGGGGCTTTTCTGAGGCAGACTTTGGACCTTTTTTTTCATTGTTCAGCTCCATATAATCCCTGTGGAGAAAAGCCAAATGCAGAGCAGAAAGTTTTCCACAGAGTCTGGCATCCCTGACAGAATTATCCCTTGCCTGGAAATGGTGTGCAAAAAAAGGAGAGAGTTGTAGAAACATAAAAGCAAACAAATAAGAATCTTTCCAAGTACAAAGCAGAGCAAATGTGACAAGGCATTTATCAGAGCCTTAGCATACAGCTCACAGCAGAAACATTTTTTTCAAGGTACATTTGCTGCATTTTTAAACAGGGAAATCCAAGCAGCAGGTAAAAATGGAAGTCCTGTGCCCTTCTGAAACCCAGCAAAGGCACTGTGGTTAAACATGTGCAAGTGAAGGAGCTAATTACTCCTCCATTTTGCTTCATTAAGAAGATTAATTTTGCTCAGGCTGGAGCATTAAAAAAGAAAGCACCAAAGATGCAGGATTCTGCAAATCCTTTGCCCTGCTGTAAATCACATGTACTCCTGTAGAGCTGTAGGGCCTCACAACTGATTTCCATTAGGTTTCACATGCATATGGGGTAGATTTGGCTGAATGCAGATTCCCCTGGACCTCTCCCGCTGTCTCCTTTCTGCAGGCAGTGGAGAAGCTGCTTACTCAGCAGCTGGAGTCTGCAGCAAGGGAGATATTTTGCACGCTGCTTTAAAAACATCATTATCTGGCAAAAGACTTCTTGGATAAAGCTATCCTACATAAGGAATCTTTTAAGTAAGTTAAAGCACAGAGTCCTTGACGTGATTAAATGTAAGGTCACTGCCTTTTTCTCTACAGTAGAACCAGGCAGGAAGCTTTTAATAATAAAGGCTGAAGGAGTTCTGTGTGTGACCTTTTCAAGGTTTAAAGCGAGTTTCTGGGTGAGATTCTCTTCGAGGGTTACAAGTGGCACAAGCTGCATTAAGTGTGAAATAACTCCCCTCACTTTAAACCAATGAACTTGAGCAGACAGTTCTGTATTTCAAGGAGAAGAGAATGTGATCTCTGTTAAATCAGCAGGGAGCTTCGATTGTGCCAGTCATCTCTCCTGGATAACTCTTGGTTCTTTATCTCCACTTCTCTTCCTTCTCTGTTTTTCAGTACTGCAACCAGGTACTGGTGTCATGATTATAGTTCCTTTGTGCTGTGCTCAACACCAACCCATACAAGGGTCCTCCTGACCCTGTTCTTTTACTCAAGGGCAAATTAACTCAAAAACAAATCAGCTGTGAAATATTATTAAAGGCTTATTCTAGGCAATATGTTTTTTTCTGACAGGCTTCAGGCTACTCTGATCAGTTTGAAAAAAGCCTTATAAAAACCAACCTGATTAAAACACATCACCCAAGGGAACACGTGTCTGAATTCCTATTCTTATTTCCAGTACAGAACAAGGGAAAAAATAATTACTGCTTGTTTACTGTGATTGTAATTATGTAGTGGAGTCATTAAAAATTGACTTAGCGTAAATAAGATTATTTTGAAACTAAAAGTATTTTAAATAATGATTTTTTTTCTTAATATATGCCCTCATTTCCACTTCCCCAGGCTTTTCTATTAAAGCAAATGCCAGCTGGAATTTATAAAAATTATTTCTGATGTAACCTCTATTAAGTCTTCTCTGTTATTTGTATGATACTGTATAATCTCTGCATTTTTATGACTTCTTTTTCTGCTTTGCTTACAGTGGACTAGATAATTATCAAGCATTGCCAGAAAATCATGCTAATTTTCACATGACTGGCTTACACAGGTATATTATTGTTTTTTGTAACCAGTGTGGATTAGTTATATGGGAGCTTATATATGCTCTACTAGTATAACAGCTGAAGCCCTAAGAGCTTGGACCACTGCCAGGGTAGTGATTTACAATAACCAAACTTTGCTTTTCCATGTCTATCTGCATAGTTCAGGTTGCACATAACTCACTGGCTTGATGAGGAGGGTAAATTTGCTTTCAAAATAAATTACCATGCTGTGTAATGAATACCTCCTGTGAATAAGCTGGTTTTGAAAGAGCAGGCAACCCACCTCATTGCATTGCAGTTTGCTAAATAGGGAGAGGCAAACATGGTGAAAATTGGGTGTGATTTAAATCTCTCAGGTGAGGGTTTACCAAACTGGGTTATAAGAAGCAAATCATACTCATATGCACACACACACACAAGTCTTTCATGCTCTGCATGACCTGTGTATTCCACTTGCACTGTGTTGTTATGCCTTTGTTTCAAACCTTTCTCTAAATAAGCAAAAGATAGGACCTTAGGACCTTGTTAGTGAGCTCAAAATATCTTTCTTTTATTTTTTTTTCTCAGAGCCAAGAGCTAGGTTCAAGGCTTGTTCTGTTCTTTCCTCTTTGTCTAAAAAAACTCCTGCTGCCCTGTCCATCAGCTGGCGTCCGTCCTGAAGCACCACAGGCACATCTCTATCTAGTAGACCAAAGCCTTGAATGTCTACAGCTGTCTTTTTCTTTTTTTTTTTTTTTTTTTTTCACAGCTAAACAAAAGCCCTGTGCAGCCCCTAGCTAAGGGATGGGAGGTGGGAAAGGGCAAGCTAAGCCTTTACTCCATTTAGACAACGTGACTTCAGCTGGCCGGGAGCATGTCCAGCGCAGCCACGGCTGCGTGATGGGGCACTCGGGTTGCCGAGTGGGGTGCTCAGCCCCAGCAACCCCTTCCCCACATCAGGGGTCCATCCCTACATCAGGGGCCACATGGCACATTTGGATCTCTTCACCCTCTCCTATCATGGGGCAGGTGATGGGAAAGTGATGGAAGCTCCTGAGGCAGTTGCCTTGTCTTCTTCCACCCATGGCAGTCCATCCATGCCTAGTGTCTTCTGTGAAGGAGCACCAGGAAAATCTTAATTAGGGCTGCAGGGAATTCAGTGCTGCCACCTTTTTGGATAAGTCCTTTGCAGCTTAGTGGAAGTTAATTACTCTCACAGACACTTTTGGATCTTGTTACTAGGTTCATAGCAGGGATTTTTTTTTTGCTGTTTTGCTATTGAAAGTATTTCAAGGCTCCTGTGTATAGAAGAGCTCTTGAATTCAGTCAGATTTCATCACTTTACCATATTTCAAGTCTTGCTTCAGAGATGAGGAATGCTGAAAGAAATGTACCAAAGGGCAATTATTTGAGATAGTTCTCCTTACAAATCTCTCCTACAAATAACTTACAGCTTCTAAAAGCTTACATTTGAGATGGGGTAATAATATGTTTCAGATTAAATATTTTGCATAAAGGAGCATCATAAAAATTAATGCCTTTTAACGGACTAGGAAAATATGGGAAAAAAAAATTGGACTAGCTCTCCATAATGAAAGAGTTTGGTGACAGATCTGAGTGGGATTTTTAGGGAAATATGGTTTTCTCACACATTTTAGTTAAATAACCCTCCTACATTTAATGATCCAGCTTGGTAATTAGGCACCCTGTGATTTACACTCTGGTAAGTGCTAGTTAATACACTGACATACGCACATACACAACAGAGGAAATGAAAATCATGAAAGCCCAGTATGGGACAAAAACACTCCTGGAACCAATATATGTGAAAAGTGCTGCAGTAAAAGACAATTTGGAAAAGAAGAGCAGACTAAAAAAAAGAAGTTTGGGTAACAGAATTGCAGAATTGTTCAGTGAAATCAAGTCTGGAGAGGACTGTGAGAGGCTCTAGCAAATCCAGGCAAATTAATAACCTGATGGCAGATTACGCTTGATAGAAGCAGAAACACAGTAATGCACTTTGATGGAATAATTATAATTACTCAGTACACCCTGTAGGGTCTTGAATTAAGTGTGATTATTCTAGAAGGCAGCCTGGATGCCACAGACAGGAGCTTGGCTCAGGTCAGTCCCACACTCAGCAAAGCAGATGCTCTGTGGTTACATTTAGGAGTAGGGCCCTCCATCCACTGAGTCTACTTCTGTCCCATATGGAGTGACATGGGGAAGGATGTGAAATAGATATATCAACTGTGGGTGAGAGCAGCAATACCAGGGCAACACATGCCTCTGAAAGGCTTTGCAGAGCAAATTATATCTTTTCTTTCTTCATTTATATAATGAAAACCACTTTGGAGTGTCTGTCAGAGACCCTGGTAAGCAGGATCCTTTGGAAAGATGTTGTCAAGGAGCAAAGGACAGACGAAGAGGCAAACGGTCCCTGAGCCTATAGCTCAGACTGACATTGGTGTGAGCTTTGTTGTCTTGATGGCATGCCCCATGCAGTGATTTAGAAAAGACTTATGAAGATTACCTCAATGAGTTTTGGTTTCTCTTTTGTCCCGTCTTGTTCTTCTTCCAGGAAAAGAAGCTGGCAGAAAAAAAATATTGTTAACATCATTCCAGAAAAATGATAGTGCTTTTTTTTGCCAGCTCTATGGTAATATTGAAAAGAAGAAATAGGTTTGGAAAGAGAAAATTAAAAACAACTGAAAAATTCCCATTGAAGCAGAGAAAAAACAAGAAAATCTTGAATAAAAGATTGTGCTATAAAAGACTTAACACTATAAGCAGACTTTAAATATAAGAGCAACAGGGATACGCAACTGTCTTCCAAAACTGAAGAGTCAAACTTAGTGACGTCTGGCTGAAGTTTAATATGTTAAAACCAGTAAAGGAAATAGTTCTATACTACATGTAATTTAACTTCAGAATCCACAACCACTGGAACTCCACAGATTCTCTCACTATTTTTCATTTACAAGTACATCCGGACATGATACGCCGCTCCAGTAATGTATTATAGCACTGTCTGAAGACTAAAGAGAGTTTTAGAGAAGAAAGTGGTTCAAAATGAGCAATTAGAACAGTAAAGAAGGTATTTTGTATTTCTCTTCATTCTGCAGTTTCTGCTTGTAGAAAGTCTGTCTTTTCTGGATCATCACAACTCAAAGCTGTAGCTTAATCCTGTGAGTTGACAGTCTCTAATGAAAAAGCCATTTTTCACCAGCAGAGCTTATAGCTATTTCCTAAATAGTTGTTTCTAGCTGACTACAGTAAAGCTCTTTCAGCTAATGACATAAAAGTGTCACTAATGAGGTTTTGATGGAATATGGAATTGAGTACGTTTTAATACTTACCTCCACCCATAAGTACAGGCTTATTTACCTGCCAGTAGGTCTCTGTGCTTTTGGAATTTGATCATCTATACATATGAAGACCAGGCGCTCAAACATTATTTTATTGCAGATCCTATAGCTTTAGCAAAAACAATCACAGATTTCTCTGTTGCTCAGATTTCTCTGCAGCTGTGAGTATCAGCTGTGAAAGCAACACATGAGTGAGGTGGGAACAGGCTTTGTTTCAGGGATTAAATCTAAATGCAGTACGTAGTTACATGGGTTTGTAATGGATTGATATAGGGTTATTATGGATAATATTTATTTAGACAAGTCAAAAATGTTTAGCACAAAGGCATTTTCAAATGGAAATGGCAAAGCATAGTTTGCAAATGCACAGGCTAAAATTATGTGTAATTTCAGTGAATGGGAAAGAGTGAATAGCAGACAATTGCCTGTGGGGGGTTTTACAGTCCCAACTGACAAAGAGAATGTCTATACAGCACAGAGCATATAAATCAGCTCCATGGCTCAAAGAAATTATGGGATGCATCAATCATCTGCTTTACAAATACGCAATGAGGCACTCAGTCATTTGTACATCCATCACAGGTCTGTTCAAGTGCCACAGCCTCAGTAAATTAATTGGACAAGTCAATATCAAAATCTAAAAACATGTTTCCTCCTTTTTGAATGCTGGTTCAACACTACTGAAGATAATTAAAGTATTTCTTATTTTAAAGAAACTGTCAAGTGTTTTCCCTGAGGATAGCTACAGCTGGAAAATGATTTATTATTCTTTCCATGGGGTTTCCATAATACCTGAACTGGAAATGACATACTTTTCTCTCTCTTTCTAAAGTTATTTTTTCTTTTAATATGGTTTTTACCTAGCACCTTTTTGAGTCAGAGATTCAAATGACTTTGCTGACAGTCAACAAGATGAAATAAAAGTATTCCTTCCTTCATTGGTGGTAGTAACCCAAAAATACACAGCAGAGTGGGTATTAGGAATCTGGGCCAAACACAGTAGACCAAATTTCTGTTTAATTTTGTTCTGTCATTCAGGACAGACAAAGCTCATTTCTGATTATCAATTGGTCAGCCACATGAAGCCAAGAGATTTTTCCCACTAGAATTGCAGAATGTTCTGCATTTCTCCAGAACCCAGTTTCTGGTAATATTTAGTACCTGATATCAAAGAATACAGTGAACAAGACCAGTAAAAAAAGCAGTTAGTTTGAAAGAATTTTTTTTTTGCCCAGTCAAATGCTGTGCTAGATTCTATTTAGCTGGAGCAATTGGAGTTGCTCTCCTCAACTAGAGTTTGATTTTAATCTGTTTATTGCCCATCTTATTACTGCTTCAGCTCATTTTGAAGATAATTCCGTGCATCACAGTAGATAAACAAAGGAGTCTGATACATTGTGTGACAAGGTCATAAAAACAATGTGACAGGCAATTGATACTTCTCTCTTAAAGAGTAACAGCACGACAGATAAAACAAACTCTTTCATATATGTGTTGCTAAGACCACATACAGACAACTAAAGATTAGATCTGCAAAGTAGCTGAGTGCATCCCCTGGCCAGTTTGTGTCCACCACTCCCCACCAAAAGACATTGCATGGCTTGCCTAGACTGTGCTTTTGAGTATTGACAAGGGCTGGTCTTGCATGTCCTTTCTCTCTAAAGAAATTAATCCCTGACGCCGAAACATATTTCTTAAAGAAAACTTTGTTTCTTCCTCTGGCTACGCTGTACGCCCCGGTGTGTCTACCCCTGGAAGTCTCAGACCAGACGAGACACCCAAAGTGCCTTGGTCAGTGCTAGCAACACAGTGAACATTTTTTTTCCTCATCTTAGCACTGGAAATGTTGCATTCCTTTGCACTTTATTAATAGATATCACTATTTTTCTGGCTAGAAGTTCCAGATAACCTCTTATGTACAATTTTCCTCTTCGCACAAAGAGCTTATAAATTGGCAAAGAACTCCATTGTAAACTCATGTATTCTGTAAATCCTATTATATTAGTCAATACAGTGCCTGCTGCTCATTTAAGGTAATTTAATGGAATCCACACTCCAGGACTCCTCAGTGTCTCTTCTCTTAATACAGTATGCTTGCTCTATGTCTAATTATAGAGTTTCCATTTGTGAAATGTTTTCATCCTTCTGAACAGTTAGCTCAGGATGTTCTAAAAGAGTTTCTGTAATGCACTCTCTAGATTTGACAGATGCATGATAAATCAACTTTTCCAACCATTTGCATTAATGGAAATATAATTATTTCCGGAGCAGCAGTGCAGCTGCACAAAGACTTTGTTTGGCCTATACTGTATGACACCATATTAACATTTACCTTTAAAACAAAAAGAAACTCTGCTCAGACTCAAAACAGTCACTCTCTCAAAATTATTTTGGAGCCTTACTGGAAAAGGCATTCTTGTTTTCAACATCCCGTGGTAGTCTTGTATAAGTTGAAGAATTAATTTCATGGGGAAAAAAAAAATCAAATTTTCCTGAGACTGAGCTCAGGGGGATTGTGGGGTGGGTGTCATCTCATCTAATGCCTATAAAAGGCAAATTAGTCTGGAGGAAGAAGGAGTCAGGTCCATGGGACTTCCATTGATTAGAAATGCCAGTCTAAAGTAACTTAAAATTAATCTAACCCTTCTAATTAAGAAATCCTTAAGTGTGAGCTGTCATGTGAAACCATGTGGGGTTTTGTTTTCCTGAGAAACTAAGAATTTTTTTGCAGATAAATGGACTTACAGACAGAAGTAAAACCAAAACAACATGCAAATATTTAAATTCCAACAAACATTTGACAAGTGGTGTGGCAGCACCTGATAAGATCTGCCTTCTGAAGCAGAATCTATTGCCTGTAGTTACATGATTAAATTTTGCACACATTTAAGTGTTTCAGAATAGTGCTAAGCAAGCAAATAGAAAAGACAAAAAGAGGTTAGATTTATTTCTCTAAGTCATGAAGAAGGATTGAGAATGGTCTTGAAGAGGATGTGGTAGGATCCATTCTTGCCCTTGAAAGATAAGACAAGCTGATGAGAGGGGGTACCTCCCACGTATTATTATTGAAAGTGTGAAATGCAAATCTGAGGACTACGATTTAGATGATTGTCAAATCTATTAGGTGGGGAAGACAAACACCCCTCTACTCCCAAAGCCTCTTCTAACTACTAGTCGGTAATAAGCTTGTCCGGGTGAAAAGGGAGGATGCTGTCAATGCCTCCTTTTGCAGCTGCATCACCCTGTAAGAGCAAACACAAAAACTTGTAGCTTGCTTGAACCCTGGGCAGCCTTCCTAAAACCCCTTCTTTGGGTATTAAGGGGTTGCGGGATGAAGTGCAGGTGGGAAGGAAACCTACAGTTCCTGCCCGCTTCCTAAAGGTCTCATTCTTGAGAGTGGCCAAGTTTTGCCATCAGCGATTCAGCTCTATTTCAAGAAGACTCATGGAAGGCAGGAGAAACAGATCTGATTTCTATAGGTTGGAAGGACCTGTCAAAACTGGAGCATTTGTTGACAGTCTTGGTCTATTAGATAGAAACAGGGATTGATGCTCTTGAGAAGCTTTTCAAAAGCCACTCTTAAAAGGCAGGAGTTAGGTAGCTGACGCTAACATTTCTCCCTTGATTGTCAAGATATTGGCTATTTTTACTGTGAAGCACCTAGTGCTGCTGAAGCGGTAGCCGCAGAGGTTCCTATACACCTAGAGTTACAGATTATACCCTAGAAGGTTGATGTCTAAAAGCTAGCTTTCATTAAGATTATGATGTTTGGTTTCTTAAGGATTTTTTTTTTTTTTTAATCTAGCCCGCAGGAATTGAAGCTCTTTGAGAGATAAAGATATTTTGGCTTAAAAAGCTGTCCTTTCATCAAAACAATTCCCCAAGCCCCAATATACACTTACTGAAAGAAAAATATAGCTACATGCAAAGCCAAATGCATACAGATGCATGCAACACAATCCTTTTTTCTACATAATAAATGACAGCTACTGAGGGAATGGCTACAGATGAAAAGAACAAACTAGCTTTCTCTTCAAAGCACCAAAGGGAAACACATGGAACAATGAAACTGTTGAGTAAACTCTGTCAAGATAAATATCGTATATCTGAAAAGAAAAGTACCTTTAAAATCCGATTACTATAACTGGAAGAATTTCAGACATCTGTGTACTTCAATCACCAGGATTTTTTTGTCAAAATTGGAAATTCAGGGTTTTTCTGTTCAGGTTTATTTTCATAAGCATCACTGAAATGTTATAAGGTTTTTAGTTCCAGCTGTCTCTGAGAGTGGCTTTTGTTTTTCAAATTTAGCATGTCAGCTAACTAAGATTATTGTATTCCTAATGTGTCAAGCCAGCATTTAATATCAATCTTTGGATTGATTCTGAACATTGATACTGCCGAAGTTCCACCTTGATAAAGCACTGCTTAATACTTTCTACACTCTATAGTGTTAGGTGGACTCTGAAGATCAGGATCTGGGAATTCATCCCTAGAAGGCATAGATACACCGTAAAAGATTTTTATGCTCAGGTAGTTGCTCCATCACAATGCGCCTCTTCTAGGGTCCTGCATTATAGGCACAACTGGAAGACAAAACTCAACTGCAAATCTGTCATTTCCTGCACTAGTTACAGCCACTGCCACGGTTCAGTCCAAGGCTTTGTCTGCATTTGGTGGGGCATTTCACACCCAATTCAGAAGACAATCTAATCACAGATCTGACTCCTCCTTGTCCTCTCAGGCTTGCCTGTGGTGGCAATGTTTGCAATCTTTGGCCCCTTTGTCCTCTTAAAGCTATGGAATTGCTGCAGTAGACTGTGAATCTGTGTTTTTACCACATTAGCACATGCTGAAATCTGTACTGAACCTATGCTTACCCCAGTCTGTAACTGCAGGAGCACAGGAAAAAGGCAATTTGGACACTCTCCAAGCCTGTTGCTGTAAAACTCAGATTGTATCACTGCCATGGATGCCATTAGCAGCCTGATTCTTCCTTACACTTCATTCCAGCAACACTGAGAAGAGTGGAAATAAAACCTGTAGGAATATTTCTGAATATATAAGCCTATACAACTTCCTTTATGTACTGTCAGCAGATCTTCAGAGGACATTGTTCCTTTAAGTTTTGCAAAGAGTTTTAGAGGGGGGAAAAAAGGTCTGGTGCCTTCATAGAACATTTGTCAATATTATTTTTCTTTCGGTGAAACTGCTGTGTATGCTTAGTTTTGAATTTTCAGTGTCTTGGCAGCAGTCTTGTGGTGAGGCTGATAGAAACAGACTTGCTCAATTCTGTAACAACCTCAAAATCTATTTGGCTCTAAAGTGATTGTTGCCAGTTTTGGGTGGGTTGGGATCATTTGCTATCATTTCACTAAGAATGCTGCTTCAATTTATTTGAGGGAGGACCATAGGTTCTTTTTGGACCAAAGCCACAATTCATAAGTCAATTAATCCTGCTGATGGTCTTAATGATAAGGATGGACCACTGCTTATGTTACATCTGCTTTAAAGTTTTGTGGGCAGCTGGAAAGGAAAAGACCTACATACTGAATAAATCTTTTGGAGGAATGGAAAACTGAACCTCTGACTCTCTAACCACAAGTGGGAACTTTCTTCAGAGAGATCTGTAGCTATGAACCAGCATTCCCACATCTCATTAGGTAACTGAATGCAAGCAAATACTTGTACTTTGAAAGTAGGAGCAACTGTTTTTCAGTTACAGTGATTGATGACACTTATAGATGTGTTAAATATTTTCCTATTTAACAAATCCCATTTTTCTTGATGCTATGACTAAAGTGAATTGGAAGAGAAAGTATTAACACGTCCAGAAGTCCTGTTTTGGTGCCTTTATGATTTGAAATTAGCAGTGAAATATACCTTGTCCTTTCCTTACTCCTCAAAACACATGGCTAGAGACAGTTCACAGCAGCAGAGGCTAAGGACCAAGCACATGCTCAGTGGACATGCAAGCCGTTGGATGTTTTATGCTGAAATTTTGGCCAACCCTGTTGTGCAAGATCAAGTCTTGTTAATGATGACAGCATCAAATATCAAACTATCAAATGTTCAGAAATAATACTGTTTGCAATTGCATAACCAGACTGCAAGGACCATGCAGGCCTTATTCATTCCTTCCTTTGAACCTGTATTGTGGATTGCAAAATTTGGTTTAAATCTGATTTAAACCAGGCTTCAGCCAAACTGGATATTGCTGCATGGCTGACCAGTGTAAAAAAACGTCCATCCAGATAAGAATGATGTTCATACAGAACTTTATGGCTTAAGTACCTCAATTTTTTTTTTTTATGAAGTTTTAGAGCTTCATTCTACCCAATGAGCTCCATGAGTGATCCATCCACTTTTGTCTCCTGTTTCTAAATGGCAAATAACAACCACTGCCCTTATTATCAGGCCAGCATCACTCCACCTTCACCACCTCTTGCAAAATATGGGAGTAGAATAACATGGGCTTGTCATAGTTGCATATGATTCCATTTCAAGTTTTGCACTCACACAGCATACAACAGTGGCATTATTAAGACATCCATTTACATTTCCTATACAGCTTAGCTTCATTTTTTCCTCTGAGCATTTATGCAACAACCATTGCAACCATAAACAAACCTAAGTAAAAAGGTACAGATTTTGCTAATTTACTTTCTTTCCCTGCAGATATTTGTAACAGAGGTCTCACTCCTGAAGGTAGAGTGAGATTTTTCATTGTTTTAAACAGAGAACAAGACTATTTCTTCACTATGTCATTGAGTTGTCAGAAATTAATTGAAATACAATTTCAAGTACAGCACAGGTAGACAATGACTCTTCAAAACCATTTTGCTTCTAACCAGCCTCATTTCCTTTCCATTTTCAGGTTAAATGATTCCTTAGCAGGGAATAAGAAAGGGAGAATGATCAGGCACTTTAAAAATAAAGGGTCAAACCTAAGTACAGTAGACAATCTTTTCTGGTAATAATATGTTCTTGACCTTGCTGTCACAGGACTGAACTGCAGTATTATGAAAATATCAAAAATTCCCAGTCAGTAGGACATTGAAGCTGTCCCTAGAGCAAGCAACATTTGGCTTCCTCAGGATATGTACATCTCAGGCCGTGGAAATGCAGCAGGACAGTTGGTGAGTGCACCATGCACTTGCTGCTGGTGGATCCAGGTGCATTTCAGCTCCTCCTGCAGCCTCACCTTCTGTTCTTCAGTCAAGCATATCTGCCCTGTATGAATAAGTTTGTGTTCCAGACAAGATTAAATGATGTGCCAGCCAGCATCCTTATACACAGGGACAGAGATGACTGTAGGGAGCTCCCCACCACTGCCAGCATAGACACTGCACAGGGCTAGGGGACATAAGAGGGCTTAGGCTGTGGTGGCATTTGGGGTGTAAAAAGAAATCTGGTGAATACCAGGAAGATTTATAGGTCTCACAGAATCCCTCAGTAAATTGCTTCTGATTTTCTCAACAGCTGTAAATCTCAGCTGACTCAGTGTGGACCATGCACACATCAGAGCCATTATCCTTTACCTCCTCTCATCAAGCTGCCAAGACCTGGAGCTGTGCTACAACAAAACTAATTATCCAGGAACAAATGTAGCCCTTTTCCTGAGTAATTCACCCCTGTTCCTGAGCAAATCCTATATACATGAACTTTTGAAGGCTTGTTAATGCTATTGGCAGGATTTCAGATCCACTGAGTTTCAGTCCCTTTGTATCTGAATACATGGCAGAACTACAAGCCCTGGAAAAAGAATCCCCAAGTGCTTTATAAGCATCAAGAAAATATGCAGAAAAAAAGGGCTTCTCCATTGGTATAAACCCCACTATATGTGTAAACTGATTGTCATCCTTATGTAAATATGTATTAGGGGATATCACTTAATCATGAAAATGAATTGAAGGACTGGAAAATAAAGCCTATTCCAGATTCTTTGAACAGAGATTTGAGTTTGAACAAATCTTCAAACTCTTTGTTACTTAGATTTTCCATCTGTAAAATTGAGATAATTATCCAATTAATCCTTAGGCTCAGTATTTTAAGATGCCACATATTATCAATTTTCCCTGCCTCATGGAAGGCATACATTACTGCATGAGGAGTCACTGCTTTTATTTCTTCCCACATACAGAAAAATACAGAACAAAACAAAATAGTTTTCTATACTAGTGCCTAGACAGAGTGAAGCTATAGTCTAGAAGGTCTGCAAACTGCTTACACAATAATCACTCTTAGTATCTGAAGCAAAATCCAGTCATATCTTCTCCCTGGCAATGGGTGCTATGTGACTGAACAGCCAGAGAACAATTATCACTGTGGGCAGATGTGATTGTTGCTAAGACATCTCTCTTGCTCATCCATGGAAAAATGCTCGTTGCTCAGGCCAGAAGCAATTGAAAGCAAGCTGGGAGCATGCAAGGTTCATTGGTTATTTCTGAGGGTTTACAACCCACAGCAGAGAATTAGTTCAGGCAGAGTGGGAACTGACTCCAACATTTGCCCATATCTTTAAGCAAACCTGCAGTGAATTCAGTTAACATTCACTTTCCTGCATTAACTGTTTGTAAATGAGAGTGAGATAATGTACAAATGAATGACTTTGCTCTGGTTAGAGATGGCAAGGACAAGAAAATACAGTCTTATGACACTTTCAGTCTGATTCCTGGGAAACAAGGAAGTATAGCCTTGGAAGGTATCCACAGCTCTGAGGGACCCTGTGAACATGTGGGAGCTCTGCCCACTCAACATACCTTGTTCATTGTAAGTGTTGTGTCAGCTCCACATACAGATACATTTTTACACCACTCTTTACTTAAAAGTTAAATTCCACGCTCAAAATTATTTCAGGCACATTTTATAATTTTTATTATAAGGTACAAAGCATTAGTTTCTTTGTGATAGTTAAATCGTAGTCTTTAGTTTGACCTCCTTAAGTCTACATAAAAAGAGAAAAATGGCAATAAGTCTCGATTTTGGATAGTCTAGACATGATCTCTGTTTCTATTACACCTTGTCTTATTTTGGAAAATACAACCAATGTTAATTAAATGGTAGTTTTTTTCTGAACTTGATTTAAGATATAGGTACATATTATTGTGAGTCAACTGAAAGGACTCAGATTTATAGCTCTGTTTGCTACTTTGTAGGAACTGTGTGTATTTCTCCCTTGTGTCAAACGAAAGATTGTTTAACCCTGGATGAGAGGGCCACGATGACTTCATCAAAAATGAACTTGAGAGGCAACTTGACCATGGCCTACAAATATCTTCCTGGCGGAGCTGCTACTTGTAACACAAAGCTCTTCAAAGAAAAGATATAAAAGCATATTGTGACTGGAAGATCAAGCAAAAGCAATCAATAAGAAAAAAAAGTGAAAAAAAGGTTGAACAAATAACTCATATAAGGAAAGGTGGATTTTACATCACTGGAAATCCTGAAGTCCAAACTAGGCATAAAATGCCAGAGGTGAGGGGGATGAGGTAGCAATAAACCTGACAAGATTCTGTAGCCACATTATGCAGAATATTGGACAAGATCGTTGTACCATCTACTTCTGACTCTACAGTTAGGTACCTGAATTTCCACTCCATTCAGCATTGTCTGGTCTCAAGATTCCTTTTCAGTCCCATGGAACAAAACACCGATATGAATCTGAACCCAAAGTCAAACTCTTTCAAAATCTCAGGCTAGAAACCTTGGATCTTGTATCTTGGCTTTAATGAATTTTTAAACTAAGAGAGAAAAAAGTAGCTTTTAAAAAATGTTCTGTTCAATGCTTTTATTTCCACCATCTGACATAAATAAAGATGCTTTATAATGATTGATCCAAATAACATTTATATGCATTGTTTGGACTAGTGTAGTTCTACTGTAGAAAAAGCACTGGTGAAATTTCATGGAAGTGTAAGTAAGAAAAGTGCTGATTTTCACTGCTGCTTGTCCCTTGATTTTGTTTTCTCAAGAGGAATGGTTCTTTGACTGACTGGTAGCTACAGCATGCTGTACATTCATAATGAATTGCTGTCTGATGCAGCATTTACATTGCACTGCAGGTTTGCAGTTTCATTGTTCCCAGCACCCTGTCCTGTGAACCACAACACAGTCCTTCCTCCTGTTACACCAACCAGTCCCATTCAAACTGATTTGGTTCCCAACATCATCAAATTCAGCTCTGATTTGCACTGTTGAAGGCAATGAATCACAAAAGCTCTGGCTCACAGAATGTTGTTCAGTTATGACCCTGAGCTTGGCTTTAGGCTGGGATAAGGTCCTTGGTCAAAAACACAGTTAACCCAATGCCAAATTCAGTTAGCCCAGTCTGTCCTTCTGCAGAAAAATGCATCTTCTGTCCCCTGGCAATGGTCAAGCAACCTCTGGAAGGTTCATATGTGACGTACAAAACAAAAAAATATGTGGTTATGTTTTTGCAGGTTATATGTGAGGTACTTGAAATAGCTTGGATTTACACAGATTAGCTGTAACTTTTACAATAACTGAGTTTTTAGTCCACCAGTAATATCTGTTTCTCCCTTCCCTGATAATCTTAATTGAACAAAACATTGCCACAAATAATAAGATTTCTCACAATTTGACAACTGTCAAGGCAAAAGCATGATTTTTATTGAAAGTAAAAGTTGGAGTCAGAATAAAATATTGCTTTAATGAAATGAGGACACTTTTCCCAATAACTAACAGCTCAATGCTTTTTTGTTATATAGCAAAGATATGACAGGAATATGTTTGAATAAATCAGTAACACAGTTGAAGAACATTATTGTTTTCAGTCTTGGTGATTCTTCATGGAAGCCAATCCTTCAGATCCCGCTAGGGTATCTATATTGTAGCTGTCCTAAAAAAAAACCAAAAAACCAAAAAAAAAAACCAAAAAAAAAAAAACAAAAAAAAAACCCAAGTATTTTGCACAACTAGAAAACTCTCTTCTCTTGAGAGATAAATAAAGACACTTCATGCCTTTGCTGCTCTGTGTTGTGTGTTTATGGTAGCAATAGCCCAGGGAGCTGTGCTGGCAGCTATGGGCACCTGCAGCCCGCTGTTCCCAGGACTGGCACCCTTTGCAGAGATGCTGTGCAAGGATGCATCACTGTGTGGAGAAACACAGAGCTTGGAGAAATAGCACTGCAGCACATGAAATGTCTTCCTCTCAACTTTGCAGCTCACTTAATTATGGCCCTCTGATCCAGCACTATCAAACTCAGTCCAAGTCATGGCTGGTTTATGGAAATCTGCATCACTGCTTTTTCCACCCAGGGGAAGAACTTAGACTTCTCACATTTTTTCAAATAGCTATGTAAACCTCTGAACATTTTTTCATAGGCTGGCTGGGAAAACCTGCCAGTAAGAAGCAGCACCTGTAGCCATGTTCTGGTCTTGGCAACTTCAATTTCCAGACTCACCAGGGGTTCTTATTTGGACACCAGCATGGGGACATCTGGTCTATTCTCATTTCAGAAGCTGCAGATGACTGTGGTCACCAGCAGTGGTGACAGCCCTTCCTAGGCATTAGGCCCAGTGGTGGTGGCCTTGGCAGATGTTTTGGACTTTCACTCAGACAACACCACTGAGACTTCAGCAGCGCTGAAGCAGTCATGCCAAGAGAAGTGTGCATGGCTCCCATTCATTTCAATGGATAACTGGCTGTTATGACTGACTGCAGAAGTTTTAGCCACCAACTTTACGTATCTTTTAAGTTTAGGTGAGCATTTCACAAACACAATCCACAGAGCTAATGCACAATTGGCCCTGTCACATTCTGATGTTGTCCTCACTGGAAGAGATTGTCTACAGGAATGAAGATGTAAATCCAAACACGTTAACTGCCATAATTCAATGACTTCTTTGTATAATTGGGAACCTCAAGCTAAACAGGGATATTCACTGTCATCCCAGTGGCAAAAATATGCTGGATCCTGAGGCTGTGTCTTGCTGAATAAGGAAGAGTCTGCAGGACTCCAGAAAACAGCAGTGAAAGCAGACAGTTTAATAAATGAGTATCATTTTGTATCAATGAGCAACATCTTTTCTTTCTAATACAAAGTGGTTGTGGTATTTAGTCTAGATAATATATTCTGCTTCCACTGGTGGTATTGATGTCCTTTCAAGTGAACAGAATATGAAGCCAATAATGAGCTCTTGCTGTTAAGATGTTCAGCAATGAAATAATTAACAACGTTGATGTGTAAATCAGGCTTCAGAGTTTAAATTGCCTTTGCAAACCACATTTCTCTGGCTCTTGGTTCAGCAGAGCAGGTGAGGACTGGCTGAAAGCTAAACAGCAGCAATCCCTCTACAAGCACATGCATTAGAGTCGCAGGTCACTTCTAGACCAGAAGTGCTACCTGCCTTGCCATTGTTATTCAAAGAGTAACATGTCTTCTTTAAACCGCCTTATTTCTCCTTTTTTTGGTAGTCTCTACCCCTGGCACCTTGCTGTGTGCAGTGAAGAAATGTGGACCCCACATCACAGCAAAGAAGGAAGCAAGTTCCCCAGGTCTCAGCTCCTCTGGGGCTCCCACAATCACAGAAACATAGGATGGTTTGGGCTTGAAGGGACCTTAAAAGATCATTTAGTTCCAACTCCCCTGAGAGCAGGGGGCACTTTCCACCAGACCAGGTTGCTTGGGGCCCCAGCGAACTCGGTCTTAAACTCTTCCAGGGATTGGGCATCCACAACTTCTCCAGGCAACTTGTTCTCATGTTTCAACATCCCCACAGTAAAGAATTTCTTGATAATATCCAAGCGAATCTACCCTCCTTCAGTTTAAAGCCATTCCCTCTTGTCTTGTTACTATAAGCCCTGCAAAAAGTCCCTCTCCTGCCTTCTTCTTGGGCCCCTTTATGTACTGAAAGCTGCTATAAGGTTTCCTCAGAGCTTTTTCTTCTCCAGACTGAGCAACTATATCTACCCACAGAGATGCTTGTATGAATGTCAGCGTGCCCTCAGCCTTTCCCATTCTGGCTGCCATGAGAAAGAATGAGTTTATCAGAGTATCTAATGAAGTATCTGGATTTCAACAGGCTTTCCTATTCCTTTTCCTACATCAAGAATGGGTAGCTAGTTTGTCTACCCTGTCTCTTTCCCAGACTTTATTTTAGGGATGGTCTCCAGGCTGAGGATACACTAAGAGTCATTACAGATGAAAATAACTGTATGTCTTGGTCAAAAGGAGCAGAGAAGGAAGTGATGGACTTGCTATTTTATTAAGCATTTATAAAGACTGATATCCTTTTACTTTCTAAAACAAGAAAAAGCAGGATCATGCAATTAATGGTGTATTTGCCCAAAATATATAAAGCACTGAACATTAGCCAAAATCAAGTCCAAGTTAATTAACTTCAATTTAAGTGTTGCTTGCACCACTTAAATTGGTGCAAATTAAGAATATGAACTTCTGACTTCTACTTCCCTTTACCTTCTTCCAATGACACTGAGATTGGGGAAAACTCAAAACGTAGTCTAGTACTGTTAACCTCTGCTTCAGAGAAAGAGTTTCCAACATAGTTTACCTCTTGAAAACCAAAGGATGTAGTTTTCCACAGCTGATTCCTAGGACAAGGCTTAGTGGGAGCAGTCCCTCTCACCTGGGCAGTTGGTCTTTCAAGGTCCCATTTTTGGAGTACAAGAAATGTGGGAAGAGAGAAGTTGTGCTTTGTGGTATGAAAAAACTTGCTGGCTTATATACTGTATTGTATGGATATTGTTTTAAAATATTTGACCTGCTGAGGTCAGTGTATGTGTACTCAGCTAGCACAAAGACCTGGCCACTCACATTAAATTTCTCCTTTCCCCTCACTGAACTTTAGGCTTGAGCAACATCAGCTAGGAAACAGACCTAGTCCAGCATTTTACAAGCACCATGGTAAGCCTTTCACTGCCACAAATGAAAAGAAAAACTTCTTCAGTGCAACTGTTATAGAATTGAAATATTGAATTGGTAGTATGTGAACATAATCCAGGAAAGCATACAAAAGAAACATTATGCATACAATAACAAAGGGGCTCTTCTCAAAGCAGCCACAGGTTTTGAGAACCTCAACTGAAATAGAAGCATAGACATAAAATGGAAGGTGTGATTCAAGTGTCACTGTACATACAGATAATTCTGAGAAAATTAAAGGAGGAAAAAAGTAAATTAACAAGATTATTAAAATGGATGCATTTGTTAGCAATATCATAATTAAAGTGGGTACACTTAGTGCTAAAGGAGTTCTACAAGCTATTTCAAACTAGGTTTCCTACCCATTTGTGTCACTTCTGTACCTGGTGTTCTCTGTGTTTCACAACAGTTTTACAGTAGCCAGAACAGTGGCTGTCCTGAATGCCTATTTCTTCCATACTATTTGTCATGTGCTTATATGAATAAAGATCATGAGAAATATGCAATCAGAAGAGCGAGCCACCTTTTCAATGTTTTGCAATCCTGTGCATCTTCCAGACACCTTCATGTCTGTTTAGAGTGTGTGTAATGGGGGCAAAGTGCCATTTGAGTTGGGATTCTTTTGAATGAAAGTATTTCTAAAATTAACAACACAAAGAACAGCACAATTGAAAACTCTACATAAGCAGCCCACCAGAACTCCAGACCCACGCTGACAAATTACTCAATCTGTCAGGACTGCAGACTTTTCTCAAAGTGAATTTGTATGAAAAAGTATTTAGGCTTTGATGCCAGCAAGAAAACTTCTCCTGTCTTTGGAGAACTCTTTACCAAAAGCCAAAATTCCAGTGGGAATTCTTTACCTTGTTCTTCTGCAGCACCTTATTTGCTGTTTGACTGATGCTTCCCATGCTAATGCTGGATGTGGTGTTTCAGTAGGATGGAGAGCCTGGGAAGTACTTTGGGGCAGATAGGGTTAGCAATGGTGGGTGTAATCCTGCTGACTGGCTTCACCCTCATACTCAAGTTATCACCCAGAAACAGCACCACTGAAGTCAGAGTTTTTATCAAAGTGGTGACAGAGGATAGTCACACTCCAAGTTCTCTAAATTCTTCCATAGCTCTGATTGAAATCTCATGTGTGAGTAAGAGAGGTCTAGAGGGAAGCAGTTAGAAGCAATGCAATAGCAGGGATGAGGATGAAATGTTAATCAGGAAGGGGAACATGTGTCTGCTGGTCCCACACTGGCGATATCCCAAGGATATGTGAAAGGTTTGCACCTGTGTATCCCCTACACGAAATCCTTAACCCTGTTAGGGTTGTCCCTGCTGTGAAAGAAAGTGAGCAAAGTAGCTCTCTGCAAACAGTTCCATGCCAGGAGACAGACCTCTGGGACCCTGCCCACCATTTCCTTTCCCTTCCTCTACCTCTGCAGGGACAAGGCAGGAGAATGGGGCTGAACCATCTGGTCCACAGTGTAAAATCAACACACACACACTTTGAATGGAAAAATGCAATTTAAAATACAGTGACTCACAGGGCTCTTTTCTTTTCTGAAAAATCACAGTACCTCACACTTCATAACTTTACCCCTGATTATAGAAACAGCTGGAGAGAGGCCTTGCACTGTCGCCTGAAATACACACTTTAGATGGAAAACAATTTTGGTCTCAAGTGTTGTAAAGCAAAACCCACCTCAACAGATAGCTCTCACGGCCTCATGTATTCTGTCTGTGTTTTTCAGATGAAGGACCCCCAGAGCAAAGGCGATTCGCTGCCCAAGACGGAGCCCAGGACCCTTTGGGGTGGTGAGGACACAGGTATGGGCGGTGTGCCGCAGGGCGAGCAGTGGGGCTGAGCGGGCAGCGCGCTCTGCTTCTGATGCGCCTTGATTCTGGGCTGAAGTGCTTTGTCTCCAGGCCAAGCTTGATTGAAGGATGTTTTTCATGTCAAAATGAGATGCAGCCTCTCACTCACTGAGCATTTGCTGGGCAAAAACAACAACTGCCTCACTTGTGTGCACGGCTGCAGCACACAATGTGCAGCACACAGGCTCCAGAAGAATTATGCCATGACACAGTGAGGAGAAACAACAGAATTCCAGTAGATCTGTTTAATGAGCTGTCAGACACATTTCAGCATTGACCCATGGTGTGAGCAGAGCTCTCGTTAGCTACAGCAAGAGTCTTGTGAATGCATCTGAGGGCAAAAGTGGCCACTCAGTGACCCCTGGTCTGTATGCCGGAGAACTGAGCTGTGCACAAAGAGAAGCCTCAGTAGTTTTGGCATAGATAGAATAAAATATGTTGAGCTCACATGTGTTCTTCATACTCTGTCTCCTTTATGTCTTGGAGTTCTGCTTTTTTGAAGGGATGGGGAATTTTTTTAGTGTATTTTGTTTCCCTTTGCCTAATCATAAGCTTAGATATTATTTACAAATGGAAAGTATACCAGATTAACTTGGATTGTTGGTGCTGTGGTTAGATGACATGACAGAACTGCATTTAAGCCAAGAAAAAAAATTACCCCTAAAAATGCTGTGACTACACATGTGCAAATGTCCCAGTAAACATAAACTGCTCCTAACATGACAGTAGATGTCTGATCCTAAGGCAGATTTCACTTGGATATTTGAGGATTTTCTTCCTGCTTCCTTTACCATTTTTGCAACTGTCCCCCTGGGAAAAATCCCAGAAGCCTCTGTTCCCATTAGGAGGAAATCTTTCACTTCCTTGCTTTTATTCTGAATGCTTAATGCTCTTGGTTAATTCCCCTGACCTATAACCAGTCTTGGCTTCTATGCATAGACATTAAATCCTGATCTAGATGATAAACTTTTATGAAACAAGTTTAGAAATACATTTAATTAGCTCAGTCAGTCATGAGATCTCACAGTAGTGTGTGAATGTTGCAAATTACATTTCCTAAGCGGTGGTAGCTATAGCTATAATATTTTTTTTTTTTCAAAAACATAGGACTTCACATAGGGAAGCTGATTTAACTAATTTGAGTGGTGTTTTCTTCTGCCTGAAGTGCACTAAGCCAGTGATTACCCCACTATGAGCTACATGTGCAGTGGGAGAGCTCTTAATGTCCTTTTGCTTGCTCCTGCTCTCTATTCACTACTAAGTTATTGTCTGTCTTCTCAGTTAAGTCCACAGCTGGCAGCATGTGAAACCACATCTGGGGAACGACCCAGTTAAAAATACAGCATTTAGGCACCACTTCTTGGCAGTGGTGATGAGATGGGGATGCTGGCTGTTATTTTTCTTACCCATATTAATTTGGTATCCAGGCTAATTTCAGTTAAAGCAGAAAAAGTGCTCATGGCTTACTAATCTGGGACCTCATCCCAGAGTAGTTGAAGTTTAAGGGCTCTTCTGCCAGGACAAAACTGCCAATTGTAAAGATTACAATTTCATGCCCATGGCACTTCTCAGTTTAATGAAATGTCAGCTTTTTTCTACTTTTCCCTAATAATTTCCAATAAAGCCCTATTTCCTGACAAAAAAGCTAGCTCAATCAAAAATGTGATGAAAGTGGTCTAAAGGCACAGCTTGAAATTCAGCTTTGCAACTTAGAAAATTATTTTACATTTGATTTTTCTTTTAATGCATTAATTTAACATGGTAGCAGATCAAAGGTCTAATAAAGCTTAATTGCAGTTAATATGTCTCTCTATGTGTCATATTGAACTTGCACTAAAAAAGAAATGTAACAGTTTGGATTGAAGACATGGGAAGTCCTTCCAGATTTACCTTAAGGACAACCTTGAGCTGATCCTTCAGCCACTGGTGTCAGGCAGGAAACAGAACTCCATGGAGATTCAGATGCAGCAATATGGAAGATCTGTGATGACTTTACATTCTAATTTTTTTTTTTTGTGAAAAATTGTGCTTCCAGTACTTGTAGCTCTGAAGAATTATTCTCAAATAAAAACTGAAGCCATCATTTCCCCTGACTTCAGACCTCTGCAAAGGGGGTGGTGCTGTCACAGTTGTCACTGTTTTTTGTGACAAAGAACAAACACTGCTCTTCTGGAGAACTGGCTGAGGAGGAGAAGAATCAGTCCCTATGTGTGTCCTTTTCTCTCCCTTGACTATGAAGGAAGGCTGGATGGGCTGAGTTTAACTTATTCTTGGAGATATTCAGTAGTGGGGAATCCTCGACGTCCATTTTCTTGGACAGCCCAAGCCCTTGCAGATATAACACAGAACTAAGTATTTATGTGGTTTAAAACTTTATTTGTTTTTAATTTGCATCTTTTCTTGTTGATTTATAAATCTGACACCTGACCTACCATACCATATGGTAAAGGAGGTCAGCACCAAATTGGCCAAACCAGAGCCCTGGATGATTTCTTCCAGAGTGTGGCATTAAGTGAGGTTTCCAGAGGATCTGCCACATTGCTGCAGTTATGGGGGATGAAGGCAAGGGAAGGCAGGAGGATGAAAAAGACATCACTGGAGAAAATAGCAGGGTGATGAGGCGATACCATATCCAGATCTGACCTTTTCTCTTGCCCTAACATTTCCTTCACAGTATCCCTTTCAGAGAGTATGCAAACTGTGTCTTTATTATGTTTGAGGTCCTGTGACCCCAACAGGAATCTACATTTTGGCAAGACCTTCAGGCCTTATAGGAAAGTATCATATGTTTGAAAAGCAGTACAGGGGCCATCATCTACAAGCTTTTTGTATGCTATGGACACAGCTAAACAATAATTCACACAAATGCATTGCAAGATTAATAGGGTGAAGCTCTAGGAAAATGTGGCACAGAACAGAAGCCGAGTGTCAGGGGTATCCTGGTTGTTCATATCTATTGATTGGCTCCTGTTCAAGAAGAACTGCTGCTTTGAATTTTAGACATTGAAATCAGCTAATTAAAAACATCATATTGAATGAAAATCCCGCTTGTAGAAGTGACCTTAACAGTTGGCACGTGCTTATGTTGCTTCCTTACAGGGAAAAAATACTAATTTTTTCTTTAGTAGTGGTAGCCCAAAGTTTCTCTGCATTATATTTTTCTGCAGTACGTTTTGCAAGAGAAATCAGTGTGGCTGCACTTCTCAAAGGGTGAGTGAGGTTTGTCCAGGAAAGCGTAACCCTAACCAAGGCAGAATACAATGTAGCAGCATGCTGGAATCCATCATCCCTTAGCACTACACAGCACAAACGGATCAAGTAACAGAACAGCCTGACTGAGGAGACTTTTCATCCTTTTCACACCAATGCAAATGCCCTGACTTAAATGTGTTTCAGAAGAGAGACGGGCTAAATAGGGCTTGCTAAGCACTAGCCCCTAATTCCCTTTCAAGGCCCTAGGCAGAGGGCAGGCTGTCCCCAGACGATTGCCTCAGGAAAGAGTTGAAAGCTCCTTCAAGGACACCTTCTGCTTCTTCAGCTCCTGCACAGGAGATGAGAGACTTCTGTTCATGTGGAGAAGAAACTTAAACTGTTCCATGTAAACCGTAGCAATGACTGATGTCTAAGACTGTTGGAAAACCTCAGAAATCTTCCCACTTCTCAGGAATTTGGGGACTAAGGGGTGTGATCTCAGTCACTGGCATAGATTAATTTTAAATTGTGTCAACAATCACAATGCTCTTTGATACCCTCTGTAGTCTCAAGCAGATACTTGATATACGCTTTGTCACTGTACTTCTCAGAAGGTGATTTGTAAATCTGTTCAGTGCTGAGGGAAATGAATTAAAACCCTTTTATTATAATCAGAATTTAATATGGTCTATCAAATTGCTTAGTTTACCTGAGATATGCTATCATTTTAATTTAGTTTATCACAACTGCATTTTCTTGAAATAATTATTGAAGAAGACAAGCTCTTGTCTGTGTAAAACACAGCAGCATAAACTCATTTACTGCAAATTAAAACAGATGGACAATTGCTGTTGCTTTTAATATGTCTGGACAAAAAATAATATTGCAAATATATTAAAAGAAAATGCAAAACTGTGGCTTACAATGTAAACAAAATATTTACAGCATCTCAGTAAAATTCATACCAAGGAATTAGAAACTTTAAAAGAAACACCTCTCCATAAAAAAACATTGGATGCCTGTAGACAGCCCCAGGGGAAAAAAATAATTGAACAAAGATTTCATTAGAATAACTCAGAGAAAAGACACAAATATTGAAACAACAAATAAAGAAGGTTCATTCTAGAAGCACACCTATACATCACTATGTGGATGAGAATCATCCCACTAAAACTAAGAAGACTACTTGTCTACCTAAAAATAAAAACCAGTGTTTGTACCAGTTTGTAGAAGTGAGAGTATACATTCTAAACCAGAGTGACCTACCATGCCCTGGGCTCTATAGATACCCTTTAAGCTCAAGACCAGCCTGGATGGGGGGACAGAGATATTTCTTCATGCACGTAAACTTTTTCCTCCTAGATCTGTTAGTACATAACAGATGTATCAGAATTCCAACACAGTTTTAACAACAGAAAGTACAGGTTCTGCTCTGCTGGGCATGTTTCCTGGGCTCTCAGCATTGTGCTCTGCCTGCACATCTTCCAGCACTTGCACAAATATAGTTTTGAAAGGGAGTAAAAATTTAAGGCACACTATCTGTGTGAGATGTATTTCATTTAAGCAAAAGTTAGAGGTATTCTTCTTATTACCAGAATTACCTCAGCTATTCTAGTTGGTTTATATGATCCTTCCCTTAAAAAAAAAAGGAAAAATATATTCTTCCTCTTCCCATTCATTGGCTAAATGACGGACAACATGAAGAACTCTACATTAAGTGTTTTGAGGGGACAAATACATGTTTTTGATGTTATAGTGTTGTTTAGAGGGGCCCTAGAGATCACCCATCCCAATCCAAGGCCAGACTATGATCAGTGCTGGAGCAGGTCAATGTGGATTTTGTCTGGTCAAGCCTTGGAAATTTCCAGAGACAGAGTTTCCTCCAGCTCTCAAAGCAACCTGTACCCAGGCTGCTCTATGCTCCAGGTGGGGATTTTATTTCCTAATAGCCAAGCTGAACACTCATCTTACTGCCATTGCTCCCTCTTGCACCTTCTGTCACCACTGGGAAGAGTTTGGTTCTGGCATCATTGTAGCCCTTGATCATGAAATCATAGGCTGCTGTTCAACTGCCTTTGACCTCCTCTTCATCAGATGCTCAGACACATGCTCAGATGCTCCTCTTCATCAGATGCATCAAGCTCAGCTCTTCAGTCTCTCCTCAGTGGTCCTGTGTACTAGAACCTTGATAGCCTTTCACTCTGGCTCCCTCCAGTTTCTTAACATCTTTCATGAAGTGGATGGCCAAAACGGTCCCACTTTCCACATCCTACTTGACTTCTCCCTATGAAATGAAAACATGAGAAATGATCTCAAATGATTTTGAAGATGACATTGTACTCATGATGTTCCAGTGAAGGTGACTGTAGTTGATGATGTTGCTTTCAGAGCTGGCTTCAACTTGAAGCAGCCAGGAAGAAAGAAATGCCTGAGAGAGAAAAGGCAAAATGAAGAAGCAAATTAAGGCAAAAATATCACTCCAAGGAGTAGTGGAAAGGTTGGAAAGAAGACAGAGGACAAAAACAAAGCTGAAAAAGAAGATATGACAAAGACCAAAGGGAGCAGTATAGGAAATTACACCATGACAATTCTGTTACACTGTGATCCAGACAAATGTAGACTAATGTGATCTACTTAGCAAATGGGTTTGGGTCAAGTTTGAAAACATTTAAGCTAAGAAGTTTCATTCTCCAGAGAGGGGAAAACCTCTCTTGCAAAAACAGTCCTCCAAATAATTGTCTCGCTCTATATCATTAAGCATGTTGCTCAGGAGCTTTATGATGACAGCCTTTGAAATATATCTTTCATTTATTTCAGTCCCTTTATAAGTCTGCAGGAGAATTACATTCCTGTTTTGGAGTGGAAGGTCCAAAATATCCTCTCTTAGGGATTTTGTCTCAGCTTTCTGTGCTGCTCACTTGCACCAGCATACCCAAGCTTGCCTCTGCCAGCTGACTGAGGAATGACTTAATAAGGGGAATCAAATCTGGAATTTTAATTGGCCCTCCTAGAAATGCCATTTGAAGTCTTCCAAAACAATGAACAAATTGTCCATACAAGGACTTCCTCTAAAAATTACTTCATTGCATTGAGGGCAGTACACTACCCTCCCCACAACTCTGCAAACATCTGACCAACAGCAACTTGCTCAAGAGAAAATGAATAAGCAGAACTTCACTTTACACAAGAAGAACTGTCACATTTTTGGACTTTTTCCTGGGTTCTGGAAAAAAAAATCACATGACAAAACCAAAGGAGTGAACAGCCCTGACATCACGAGGATTGGCAGTGTACTCCAGACTAGATAATGTTTACAGAAAGATGAGGGCTAAATTTCTATCCTGTCAAATCTGTGCATGGTAAAGAAATGCCTTGGCAGACAGGATCAGAAAAGGCTTTCATCATGTTTGCACCTTGCTGCCGTGCATATTTCCCTGGAGTTTTTGTAGCATAGATGTATCCCAGAGTTTTTGGAGGTAAAAGAGAACAAATTCCTCTCAGAAAATACAGCCTGGAAATAGCTTTCTCTTTTTATAGAAGTCAGAGCATTGTTTGTTGATTCCTGCAGCCCAGAATGGCTCTACAACACTGCTATTTCCGTGGGATGTTGTGTTTGTGTGACCTGCCTTCAGCTGTTGTGCCGTGTTGCTATGTGCAAAGGCTGACAGCTGGTGTGTTTTGCTGCAAATTAGTGCCTGCCTTTCACTCCGGAGTGAAGTAATACCTAAACGCAGGGCCAGATTCCAGTTCTCTATGGAAATGCCCCCAAAACAAGTGAAAATACTACCAAAACACATGCTTTGTACCCATTTCCTGATCAGTCACACGATACTTCCTCTTTCTATATGGAGTTCCCCACACACTCCCACATTAGTTCCTTTTTTTTTTTTTTTTTTTCCCATTCTTAGCAGTCTAAACATTTTGCGTTGTGAAAAGAATTCAGCATCTCAGCAGTTCTACATTTCTTGTAAGCTGGCCCCACAGAAGTGTCAGGATGCTGAGCCACGCTCATGGATGATGGCATACAGCCTGGAAGCTGCATTTCTTCCCGTGGAGCCAATTCAGACTAAAATGGGATTTTGAAATCTATTTCAAGATCTCCTGTGAAAAGGACTGTGTCTTACAAAACAGGACTTTTTACAAGTTGATAGCTGTAATATATTGATAAAATAGTTTTAAATCAGTTTGAATTGCCTCTTTGTTCCAAGCAAAGGTTCTCATAGTCCAGGACCTCATCTCCAGTAATAGTTCATGTTAGATACCATTCAGAGATGTCTCACAGTCTTCAACAGTGCTAGAACATCAGTTGATGACCTAAAACAATAGCTGCAATTTTTTTTCTAAGCAATCAGTAAAGCAAAAGAAACATGGAAATAAATGAAATAATATTCTCAAAACACTCTTGATAAAGGCAAGTGAGTGAATGCACAAAACTTAGCTTCATTATACGTCCTTTTGTGAATTTGAATCTTACAGCTGTGCTGCACAAGGTGATCTGCGGGGACTGCTGGGCTCCAGGACGGTTTGGATGGGTGGTGATGAGGGATCTCTGAAGCCAGGTCTTTAGAACATATGGTTTATTGTAAAGAGTGAAGGGCCTTGCTTGGAGTTGCCAGCCGCAACTCGTGGCAGGCCCAGGGAGAGTGGGGGGAGAGAGAGAGAGGGAGAGAGAGAGAGAGGGTGCCAGGTGGGCATCCCAAAAGGAAGGTCCAAGAGAGCGTCCGGTCCCTTGGCCACACCTTATCAGGGGGCTTCAAGGTGGGCTGGGACAGGACTTGGGCCAATGGGGTTACAGGTACCTGATACTTCAGGGGAGGGTTACAGGTATGGGATGAACCATACATTGGGGGGTGATACAGAACATTCCATTTGACCTTTTAGATCATCAGAAAGGGGGATTGCTTTCAGCTTGGCTATATTATTGTTTTCGAGATGCTCAGTGATTAAGGTTTGGTATTTCAAACCTTGTTTTCATCTCAATATCTGTATTCTCTGATTCTTTTGCCAGGCCATCATATTTATAGGGCTTTGCTATTTCATCTTCCCCAACAGTGATCCACTGACACTTTTGCAAAAAACTAAGTAATCCCTGAATTAACAGGGATTAGGATTTGAGAGACACTGTTAAAGGCACAAGATACTGAGAAATGCCCAGAGAAGTTTATGCCCTTTCCTGACAGCCACAAATAGGCTATACAACAATGTGGGACCTGATGTAGCAGTCTAATAATATTCTTCAATATTTAAAACCACCACATCTGAGAATAAAAATGCGTATAAAGAGAAAACACATTACATTAATGAAATAATGTTGGTTCTCACAGTTTCTAACCTTGTAATAGACTTTGCGCCACTCCAAGAACAAAACCCATTTTCTTGTTAAGCTGTTTTTAACAAATATGTTCACTAGATCATTAGTCATTACTGTACATATAAGTATGTTTCAGTGAGAACAAATGCATGATTAGGAGTAATTTTATATTATTCTATGATTCAACTCATACAGCCAAAGTGGCTTGGAAGTTCACTAGTTGTGGTTGCAGCATGTAAAGACAAACATACTTGAAATAATGAAGGTGAATGCTCCAGGGTTTCAGTACTTACAGACTTTCATCAGTGTGACCTGAGACTAGATGAGAGTTGAAAGTTCTGTGTATGCTGCTCAACAGAGTTAAACAAGATAGAATAAATATGTATTAAATTAAATGCACAATCACAGTTATATATATATATATAATACTAAATATGAGAAAAATTTGGTCTGTAAAAAGTACTTCACAATGCTATCTCCAAACAAAGCTGAGCATGCTTTACTATCCTGTACTATCCATTTTGAAACAGATATAGTGAAATCAAAACAGGATTAGGCAGATATAGAGTTACTACTCAGCTGAATCTGGCATATGCAGATCATTACATATTTCATACTTTCATATCTCAAACACTGGCACTAACACTTTTTCTTCCTTTCTGAGAAATGTCTTTCCTTTCTGTGGCCCTTGTCTGCCACTAAGCACTAAGGAACTCAAAACTGTGGATCAGATAAAAAACAGAGTGCTACTTTTAGACCTCATGACACTTGGGAGAAGACAGAATTTTACTTCGATCCTGAGTCCAATAGTAGTGATTTAAACCACTCTTTTGAGTCAGTCAGTCTGGGTCAGTCACCAAAGGAGCAAAATTGCTGTCTAGTTTTGCTTTGTAGGAGGTGGGCTATATGTCCAATGAGTTGAGCATGGGATTGAAAATCACAAGCCTCACAAATTGTTTATTCTATTTTGAGCTCATCATATGACAGTGACCCAAGTCATCCAACTTCCCCATCTCCTTATTCTTTAAAATGTTGCTGTTAATATTTGCTGGTTTGAAGGTTTAAAGGGCTCAGGATAAAAGCATGCATAAGTGAAAATCTTTGCTGAGTGAAAATCATGAATAACAGCACTGGTAAGAGAGTTCCCTATAACTACAGAGAAATCCACAATGCTATGCTTTGCAAGTGACTAAATGCTGCCATTGGCAACTAAATTATGCTTAGCCTTTCTGCATTCAAGCCTTACATTTGCCCTCAGTGGTTCATCTGTCTACACTAGTGCTGAACACCAAAGGCAGAAAGTCTTGTTTTCAACCTCCTATTTCATTGGACAGTACTTTGCTTAATCTCTTTATGCTTTAATTTCTTCACCTGGCACTTTATCTGTTTTTCTAAAGAACTCCACTGTCAACAAAATACAAACTGCTTAGTAATGTTTCCTATATTGCAGCAAGCTAAGGCATGTTCACAACAAGTCAGAGTTCTAGGACTCAATTTTTCTGATGCTCTATTAAAAATACATAGAGATGGTTGATTCTCTTTCTCATGTTCTTTCTTTTATAAAAAAAAAACACCACCTAAAATAAAATTCTATAGCATTATTAAACCTGTCTTGTGTGAAAGATCGAGGCATTATATTCAGCTAGGCAGAGAAGTGTTGTGGTCATCTCACTGAGGGTATAGAGATTAGTGTCACACTGAGAATTATGTACCAGCCACATTCACCAGCAATCCAATCAGATAGACCTGCTCTTCCCATTTCTGCATGCACGCATTTTCTGAAAAAAAATCATATTATAAGGTTCTGATAGAAGCATTACAGAAGTATCACAACTACTCAGAGCATGGCACACTTGCAAATCTGTATTCCTTTTTTTTTTACAAGTTTAA
Source organism: Vidua chalybeata (assembly GCF_026979565.1). Lineage (NCBI taxonomy): Eukaryota > Metazoa > Chordata > Aves > Passeriformes > Viduidae > Vidua > Vidua chalybeata. Next base: position 57,691,667 of record NC_071532.1, read on the forward strand.
AATAACAATGCAGTGACGGTGTGTGAGATCAATGACACTATGCCTTTCCCACTGAGTGGGCTGGGACACGTCTACCTCCAGCTTCAGCTGTGCCTGCTGAAGAGGCTGTGCCCAGCTGCTCATCACCTGGCTGATGAGAGCTCCCACATGGAGATCTGCCAGCTGATCCAAGGGTTGGTAACACCCACCATGTGGGTGCTGATGAGCAGATGCAGATGCATGGGGGCACAGATGCCTTTGCTGAAGGTTGGAAAGATCACATACTCACAGCCTGTGGTCCACTGCATGACTGTGCATGGGTGAGTGTCTGTGCTTGTCAAGCCTCCTGATTCTTATCCTTGAATTGGATGAAAATTTGGAGATAGTCAAATATGAGTTAAGAGGAAGAGACAAGAAATCTCTGAGGCAAGGTTGTTGGACCTGATATACATAGCAGCAAATGCAAGAGTTGTTACACAGAGAACCAGGTTATATGTTCCAGCATCTTCTTTTGGTCTTGAAGCCTAGTAAATCTATGGACAAAACACTTGAACTTTTCTTTATGGAGTCACACAAAGCAAATACAAAAAACTAAAGGCAACTTCTAGCAAAGTAAGTAAAACCTGTATGAAAGGTTTCCAATACACTTTAGGGCTTAAGGTGTTAAAAAAATGGACTAACTGGAACACTATGAAGAGATTCACAGTGCAGTGAATGACTGAACAGGTTTGAAAATGGCATCTGCAAATGAAAAAGAGAAATCAGTGCTGGGAATGTTTGTGGCTTTTTCCTTCTATGTCTGCCTATGAAACAGCTGTGGGACTTTTTTGTCTTACTGTAATATTCTATGTGGTGATCGTGTGCTGTGGGAAGAGCGCTTTCCTGGCATTTCCAACATGTTGGATGGTGGCAGTTGCCAGTTCAGTGTGAATACTTCCTTCCTTCCTTCCCCACAAATCGAGATTCAGGTCCTTCCTGGAATAACAGCCTTTTAGGTGCCAGTGTTCCAAGTCCCTCATTTTTCATTGTGATGGGTGGCTCCTGCTGGGAAGGGAACCAGGGCTATGGTAATATCAGATATCTCACTAGCATTCCTCAAAGGTGCAGCAAATGCCTGCAGTGCCTGCTCTGGCTCTGGACATCCAAAACTTGTCTGTTTACAATGCATGTAATTACACAAATAAGGTTGGCAGATATGGAATATATATTGCTGTACAGTAATCTTAATCCAGATACTAGCATGAGAGAAAGTTAGCTCTGCATTTAATTTTTGGTTCTGCCACAGATCTCCCTCACATGAGACACATTGTCTACCCTGTGGTTCAATTCCCACCTCTGTAAAATAGAACTAATATTTTCACATCTCTCTGAGATTATATCAGGCACAGTGCAAGGCAAGATAATATCAATTAATTTCAAGAAAACTGGTATGTCTTGTATATCCAATGCAACACACAACCACACAGGGCTGCTAGCTGGAAGACAACGTGTATAACTGAACCTTGAGGAGGACTATGGAGAGTTATAACAATGTTGCAAGTATTCTTTCAGGTCCGTAACTAAACTGGACTAAGGTTGGGAATCTCTGGCTCTGGCTAACATATATGGTGTTTTACACTTGCCACAGGCTTTTTTCTTTTATGTAAATGCCCATGGATCAGGAATAAAATGACCAGCTCTCTCAGTGTATGTTGACAAAATGATTCTCTGAAGTGATTCCACATCTTTTACATATAAAAATGCAGAAATGAGAAAAAAAATAATCTGTAATTCAAATCAGCCTCTACTTATCTGTGGGTTTCAAGAACAAACTCCTTCAACTAAACAGTAGACACTGCCTGATTCAGGCCACAGATGTGCTGAGTTCCCTTCAGGGTGCTTATTTGTCTCTTCTGACCAAGGAGGGTGCATTTGGTGACTATGTGCCTAATTTGAGTACCAAAACCTAAGGAAAGTAAATATATTATGAATAATTATTATTATGAATAAATATTTTACTCCATTTTTGACCAGTTACCTAGGGCAAAATTAACACTTCTTCCCTTGCTCTCTATCTTAGACTAATTAATCTACACTCGGAAATACTGTAATAACCCCACACTTATCAGGGTTCTGCAAGGGACCCAATATCTCCTAAAATTATAAATCACTAAACACAAATCACTATAGATAAAACCCTATTCAGCATGCATATTTTGCACCCTTCTGCCTGGACACCTTTTAACACTTGAAAGAAAATGTCCTACAAATAATAAAGAATATTGAAACTCAATGTAATGACAAGAGACAGGATGGTATCAACAAGAGGAAAAGCATTGACACCTGGCAGTGTACATCTTCCTTTATCAGGCCTCTGATAAAGGCCTCTGAACTTGTTTTGAGCTAGGACCCAGCTGAACTTCTCTCTAGCAAAAATTCCTGTCTTTGACAAATTCTCTCACTGTTTACATCATTTAGTACCTTATCTCCAATGTTACTGGAGGACTTCCAGGCTTAAAGTGATCTTTTCTTTTAAGATAATGAACTGATGATGATGACAATCATGATGATGGAGGTTTTGTAATATACATAAAGGACATTGAGATATCATGGTAGCCAACACCTAGTGGAACACCAGATGAAGAGATAAGGGAATAAGAGATGACCCCATAGCTAGGTTAGTTCAGTTGACATTTGTATTTCAGCACATCTATTTCATGCAAGATGTGCAAGGAAACTTATTCAGATTATGTCCTTGATAGAAAATGCCTAAATGCCCTTCTGCTATTATCCTTTAAAAATTAAAAGTTTTGGAAGAAAAAGTCTGAGTGTAGGAGTCAGCTGACAGTATATGCTTACACTGTTCATTCTGGAGGTCCTCACATAAGGCTGCCTTGTGACCAAAGGAAACCAGCACACTGAATTCCAAGCATCACTAAGAACCTTCATGTTTCTCATGATTCGTTTTTCATCACTTTTCCATCATATGTTTTCACCTCCTTTTCTATATTAGCACTATTCGGTTCTGATAAGACCGGATTCTATGCAGTCACAGCACATTAAATTTCATAATATCAATAATCAATTTAAGTGTCTGTCATCCAGTGTGGTTTTTTGAGGACTCTAAGCTAGACAGACTATACAGTATTGCAAAGACTTTTACTAACCTTGGGGTGGCACACTCCCAGGAAGCCACGCTCAGAGGAAGGCATACAAATACCGTTTTTCTGCAGTCATCCCTCTCTGACTGCTACAGGCTGAAATACCTGCAACATTTACTCATAAAGTCATGTCATTAGTGACAACAACTGCGTTAGACTCAAATCCATGTGCTGGAACTAAAATAGAGGTCAGGGCACTGTTTATCAGCTATTTTAACTAGAGGTCAGTTCATCTAAAGAATGCTGTAATTTTCCACTGGTTTCTACAAGGATGGGAATTACTTTTTTTTTCTCAGCACAGCCCTGCATCACTCTGTGATCCTGTGAGCATAATCCCTTGGCACTAAAGCTTCTTACTGACAATGCAGTAAACCTGCTCTGTAAGCATCAGAAAAGGGAAATAAAAGATGTTCCAAATTTGTACTTCACAAAATATGACACTGAAATCAATTAGATTTTTTCAGATCAATAGGGGCTTCAGTCAATAAAACTGCTGTCAACACAATGTCTAGCAGACCTGTTGATAGCATTCAAAAGCTCCTGATTTAAAATCTCTGTTGGGGTTGTTATTAAAGCTGTTACTCAGTTCCTTATCTGTTTGCTGCTACTCATAGACACCATTTGTGGGGGCAACCTGAAGGTCTTGACTGAAAGTTTGGGCTGTTGCACATAAAACTTAATTACAAGGTTGGAGACTTTTGTTCAGGATTTACAGGAGGAAAATAAAAGCTTCTGAAATTTTGCTTCAGAAGACAGATGATGTTAAGGAGTGCCATTGTCTTCTGTAGTTGGGGGTTCTGTCATTCCTGCAGCTCAAACCCTGAACTTCATCTTGATTTAATTAACCCAAAGCCAAATACTGGTGAAAATATTTGCAGAATTTGAAGAAGTTTCCTTCCAGAGTCAGCCAAGTAATTCTAGGAACCTGCTGTATCCTAAGGTCTTGATTCAGCAAGATAAGAAAGCAGGAATTAATTTAATTCAGCACTGAATTCATTGCCAAACTGAAGTTCAGAAGTTATCAGAGAATTGAATTCCTGAAGGATTGAGGCACTGAGTTCCACATCAGACAACCAGGAGAAGGGAGCTCACAGGTTCCAGTTACCATGTGGGCTGCTGAAGCCTCTGACCTTCCTGAAGGTCAGGAGGGAGAAGTTTCCGTGTGCCCTGAAAGCAGTATCAGGCAGGACTAACACCTGCCTGCCCACCACAGATGAATAAACCCTCCAAACAGTGAGGCTTTTCTAGGGAGAATTTACACAGCTCAACTACTACTGAATGTGTTTTGAAGTGCTTTGAGCAATACAGGCCCACGCTAGTGATGAGCTGCTGTTTGTTCTTTAAGCTAAATCAGTTCGCATCCCTCCTGGCTTTACTTCAGGTATGTCCCAATCTCTGAGTCAGCAGGACCCTGGGGTGACCCATACCAGTAAGCCAGCATGTTGTGTCTGCTCTGCTGTCTGCCTAAGTGTCCCACGGTTCCAGCAGAGTCGGTGTCTTTCTGCATCTCTCACAGCCTGGATGCAGGGCCCTGTTTTGAACGCTGTCATAGTGAAGAGCTTGATGAGCATCTGTTTACCTAGTGCTACTTTTACATGGAATACATGTACTTGGCAGAGCCAAATGCTTCAAATTAGGTCACAAATCAAATCAGTTCTCTTCCTTCTTGCCAGTGAGCAGCAGTTCCTGGAGTTTTCTGGTACTAATAAAACAGTACCATGCCACTCAGAAGTGCAAGATAAGATGGCCAGAATGTCAGTATGGGCCCAAAGTCCATGCAGGTCAGTCCAGGTTACCAGGTTAGCTGGTCAGTTATCATTATCTAATATTGCAATATTACATGAGAAGGAAAAAAATAGGCAACTATTCAGGGATATGCTTCAACCCATCCCTGGCTTCCAGGGATTTGTGGTACAGGAACATTTTAGGTCAGACATGCTACCTGTGTAGTTAAATCTTGGGTGTTTTTTTCCTACTGATTTGTCTATCCATTCTTGAACTCACCCATTCTTTTGGAGTGTGCACATCCTGGAGCAAAGAGTTCTATAAACTTTTAGTATTCTGTTTGTGGAGTTTCCCTTTCCTTTTTATTTTCAGCATCTAACTTCTTTATTATTATTCATTTTGCTTTGAAAAACTCTTAATTTAGAATTTCAGGACAGTTTGTCAATTTTTTAAGCTGAGGTAGAAGAGTAACATGAGTGTGGAACATCGCTGTGATTCTTTGATTCTTTTCTTGTATTTACCTTTTAGCTGTACAGCCCTAAGCCATTGTCTATACAAATTTTTGATGCAATTTATTGAGCTATTCACAGTGTCTGATGCTTTTCTATAAGACTTGGCATCTGAGAAATGGGATCTTTTATTACTTGTTCCTTTCTTGTGTTCTTTCATGCCTTTTAACTCTTGAGGCTTGCTGCTGTCATTGTAAGAAGTTTAAAAATGCAGCTTAGGACACCCCGGGCTTTGGAGAACCCGGTCCATCAGCTTAAAACGCTGCATTAATTTTAACTAATAAAATAATAATAATTCGTCCCTTGGGTGGCATTCCTCCCTTCCACGTTAAGAACATCGCTGCTACGAGGCACCTCGAGCACGGGGAGGCGGCGAGGGCCCTGCCGGGTGCGGGAGCCGGCAGGTGGGTGCCGCACGGAGGGACAGCGGCTTCCCGCGGCGGGGCGCGGCCGGGGATGCGCGGCGCCGGGCCGGGCGGCGGCGGGCGGCGGGGAAGCGGTGCCGCGCGGGCGGGGGGCGCCGCCGGGGCGCTGCCGGCGGAAGGCGCAGGGTGCCAGGTCGGAGCGGGGCGGCGGTCCCGCCCCGGCGCTATCCGGCCGCCGGGGAAGCCCGGCCGGTGGCCGCAGCTCCGCGCCTCCCGCGGACAGCAGCAGCCCCCGCCCCGCCTCTGGCCGTGCCGGAGGGGAGGGGAGGGGGCGCAGGACCCGTGCCGTGGGTGCGCGGCCGCTCGCACCGCGCCCTGGCCGGAGGAGCGTGGGCAGCGCAAGCTTCCGTGGGGCAGGGCCGGCCGCGGCCGGCAGGTCAGGGAGGGCCGGAGCCGCCCCCCCGCCCCGCTCCGCCCGTGCGTGTGTTTGTGTGCGCGCTGATTACAGTAATTTTGAGGGTGATGTTGCAACGGGGCAGAGTGTGCGGGGCGGCCCGTGCTGAACTTTATAACGCTCCCGCATGTCAGCCGCCCTCGATAGTGCGTCCATAAAGGGGTCAGCGGGAGCGCCGGCTGGCCTCGCCGCCCTCGCCGCCTCCCTCCTGCCTGCGGGCCGCCCGGCCAGGAAGGGGAGTTATTCGGGATTGCAGCAGCGGCCGGGAGCGGGAGCCCAGGCACAGCCTCCGCGCCGCCGCGCCGCGCCCGCGGTCCCGGCGGGCAGCAAGATGAGGGGCAAAGAGGAGAAGTCGTCGCTGAAAGGTGGGTTCACCGCTCTGCCCTGGCAGGAGAACTGTGCTCCACGGGGAAAAGAACCCTCCCAGCAGCGGGGTCCCCGCGCAGCGATGCACTAGGAGATACAGGCGGCTGCGTGTGGGGGACAGCCGAGGCAGCGCTTGGCACGAACAGAGGCCAGGTGACTTGGCGAGAGCAGCGGAGTTCTTGCAAAAAGACCGACGCAGAGCGGGGGCGAGGGCGCCGGTGTAGCCGGCTGGAGCGGAGGCGCTTGCGGGCGGCGTGGGGGGCCGCGGCTGAGCCGGGAGGACGACAGTGGGTGTCAGCCTCTGGCAAGCTGTGCAGAACTGCGGGTGGGTTGTGCCGGAGACTGCCCGGGGGCTGGGAGCTGCTTGCCTCCGTGCACAGCCGTCAGGAACGTGCCGGGGGCCATCGTCATGTAGCCTGAGATGCCAGGGGACAGAGGGCAGAGGACGGTGACTGGTGACCCTCCAAACTGTGAATCTCGAGTGGTTTTTAACAGCAGTAGTCTGAAAAGAGTACGAAGGGGCAGAGAAAACTGTCTACGTCTCTTTCAATCTATCAAGCGGGGTTTTTTGAGGATAGTTTTAAATCCCAAACTTTTTTGTGGGAATTTTTTTTTTCTCCACTTACATCAATGAGAGTGGCAATTTCTGTGTGTAACAGAGTGAGGAAAGCCACAAGTGGGAGAACCTAGAGCCCCGCCAGCTGCGGTCCGCATTTCCTTGCTTCTCCCGTCGCCGCTTCCTTCCCTGGCGCCGGCTCCCTTCCACTTCCCTGAACCGGGACGGCGGGGCCGAGCAAGGGCCCCTTGCTCCGGGAAGGACACCGGAGGCTGGGAGCGGAGCCGGCAATCCTCCCTCTTTGCTTTTCCCCTATAACGCCTTTGCAGCTCCTCTGAAAGACCTGTGCCCATTTCGCAGGGGGTCTCTTTCTCCTCCGGGTCACCCATGTTTGCTGTTCAAGGTGAGCTGCTGCCTTTGACGGCTGCCGTGCAGCGGTGCTTGCCATCCCCCCCGAGGCGGAGGGCGCAGGCAGCTGCCAAGGGATGCCACCCAGCGGCCGGCAGTGGTTGTGCGGGGAGGCAGCAGCAGGGGGTACGGAGAAAAAAAATAGAGTAAAAAGACGGTCTCCGGGCGGGGGGAGGACGGGGGCAGGTTGCAGCTGGAGCCGCTGGCCGCAACCCAGCGCCCTTCGTTCAGACAGCGAGGCGAAACACGCGCGTGAATGACACCCCGTCGGGTGGAAACTTCCAGCCGCCTATAGGGCGCAGGAGCTCGGCAGCCCCCAGACGCGCCTGACCGGTGCCAGGGCAGCGGGCGGGGATGCGCCCCGGCGGAGCCTGGCGGGAGGCCGTGGTACCCCTCGCCGCCCCTTCCCGCGTCCCCCGGGAGGAGGGCCCCGGCTGCATCCTTTCACCTTGGGCGTCGTGCATGCCCCAGCGCTCCTGGTGTGCCCCCAGGGAATCGACTGAGCCATTAAATCCCGGGTACACGGTGTTCCCAAATGACCGTGTACAGTAAAAACAAAATCTGCAGAGCGGGGCTGTTTCCCTTTCTGTCCCCCCATCCCCCGTTACTGCACTTGTCCAGCCCTCGGTCATCTCCCCAGCTTTTCTAGAAGCAAATTTCTGTGCTCTCCTCCAAATTCAGGGAAAATGTTTTTTCCCCGTTGTTTCCCTTTTTGGCATTAAAAAAAAATATTTTTTTTTTCCTTTTCCTTTTAGTTATGTCCCAGCCAGGATAAGGGCAGTGCACAGAAGGGACATTTGTTTGTTTTATTGAAAACCGGGCAGGAAATTTTCTTCTTCTGAGTCACTGCGGCTCCTTCAGGGAAACGTCAGCATCCCTTATCGCCGTTCAGCCGGTGCGGCGGGACCTGGAGCGGACGCAGGCTTGCGGGGTGGCGGGGGGACACCCACACTTTCGAGAAGAGGTGGTCGTCCTAAAGACAGAGCCAGATTTCAACTTTATATAACTGTGAAATAAGTAGGGCCAGATAAAAAAAGGAGGGGAGGGGGAGAGAGAGAAAGCGCCGGGGATACGGGAGTTTGCTGTCAAGCAAGAAGAAAGGGCTTTGATTCGTTTGCCTGTGGATGCTCGGCATCCTGGGGCAAGGTCCTGCGGGGGTACTGTGTGGGGGCTCCTCTGAGGGTTGCGCCCAAGGTAGGGCGGCGGTAAAGGCAGCGACGATTCCCTTCCCCTCCCACCCTCGACGTCCCCCGAGGCGGCCACTGGCCGTCTCCCAAAGGACGTCGAGGGGGGCGCGATCGTTGCCGCCCCGCCCCGGTCCCGCCCATCACCGCCGCCACTTAAACGCCGTCGGGTGCTTCGCCAAGTCAGTGCGGTTCTGGGAGCTGGTGGTACTCCGCTCTTGCTGTGTATCCCCCTCTCGCTTCAAAATGACCGTGAAAGCAGCTGAGGCGTCTGGTCCTACCTTAACTTACTCGAAGATGAGGGGGATGGTGGCCATCCTCATCGGTGAGCAGCGTGGGGTCTCCTTCGAAGATGCTCAAGGGGCTGTGATTTTTCTGTCAGGACGGCTTAACGATTTTGTTTCTCCTTTTACTTTATAGCTTTCATGAAGCAGAGAAGAATGGGACTAAACGATTTCATTCAGAAGATAGCCACCAACTCCTACGCATGCAAGCAGTAAGTGTCAGAAATTTTGGGGGGGTTTCAGTCACAAATATCTAGATTTTGTGAGATCTATTTTAAAAATTATGTTTGCTTACTGTAATTCCTCCGTCATTACTGTTACGGAAGAGTTTATTTGTCTTGTTGAGGTGTTAGTCACTTTGCAACAATTTCCATGAGCTGGGTTTGGAGCAAATAAGTCGGAGATTTCTAGTGACCCGTCCCTATTTTGTGTTGTACTTAAGAGTGTATATAAATTTCTTTGTATGATGGAACTTACTGTCAATCGAAAAATTTACTCTTTAAATCAAATAGATTGTTTTGGTTGGCTTCTGTAGTAGGCTCAACCAGAACTCCTCTTCTGCGATACGTGCTTGCCCTCTGGTGGAAAGATCTGTCTGTGCTGCTCCTGGTAACTCCTAATCATGTCTGCTCTTATCCTTGCAGCCCTGAAGTTCAGTCTATCTTGAAAATCTCTCAGCCTCAAGAGCCTGAACTTATGAATGCTAATCCTTCTCCTCCGGTAAGTAGATTTTACTCAGTGTGACGTTTTTAGAACATCAATTCGGCCACTAGTAGAAGTGTAGCAAAATTAGCATCATGAGTATTGCATTAGTGCAATCTCATAGCACACTAATGTAAACAAAAAAGAATTGGGTTAGACTGAAACTTTCTGTTTCAAACATAAAGAAGAAATGTTTAAAAAGTGTTACGAGTTATTTCATTATGGAATGTGTCTTAAAACTTCAACAAGCACTTTTAAGTGTGCTGTGGCTGTTAGACTTTTCTTAGGCAGTACCTATTAGTTTAAGATACCTGTTAGAGATCAAGTTTTAGTGGCAATAAGAGTGTTAATCTTTTCAAGGTCACTTCATTTATATTTCTAAAAGTTATAAATTGTTGGGACTCTCACTTGCTGAACTGTTTTAATGAACATGGTTTCTGTTTTTTAGCCCAGTCCTTCACAGCAGATCAATCTCGGCCCATCATCCAACCCACATGCCAAACCATCAGACTTTCATTTCTTAAAAGTGATTGGAAAAGGCAGTTTTGGGAAGGTAAGCGTAACTTTATTTTCATTTAAATTTATTTATTCTTCCGTGGCATACCAGAGAGTTGGGTTTGTACTGCCTTAGGTGAATGCTAGTCACTTAAACCAAACATGGGCGCATCCAGTGCAGGGAGAGGGAGCAGGAGCAGGGATGCCGCATTTGAATGAGTCATAGAAGAGCCAGGGAATTCAGTCCACTAGTGCTGTGAATAATAGATACACTTTGCTTTTGGAAGAGAAAGAAACTAGATGTAATACCTTTGGGCTAGATTATTCTGACAGAATGGTAAGTGTCAGGCATTTCCAGCAAAGGGCTTGCACACTGAACCAGAGGGATGTGGCAGTGCTCAGCAGCTAACTTAAAGGCTTGTTGCTGGTTCTGTTTACAAGTTGTTCTGTATTTCAGTATTGCTCAATTGTGCAATTTTATGCACTTTCAGGTCCTTCTTGCACGGCATAAGGCAGAAGAGCAGTTCTATGCTGTTAAAGTCCTGCAGAAAAAAGCAATCCTGAAGAAGAAGGAGGTAAGCTGTCCTTCACAATGCCATTGCAATGTCCATCAAAAACATTTTTACTGCTACCACTGAGCAAGTGTACTAAATGTTAATGGATTTCTGACGTTTTCAGGAGAAGCACATTATGTCAGAGCGCAATGTCTTGCTGAAAAATGTGAAACACCCCTTCCTGGTCGGGCTTCACTTTTCCTTCCAAACTGCAGACAAATTGTATTTTGTCCTGGATTACATCAATGGTGGAGAGGTAAGCAGTAAGAAAATTATTAGTATTTCCTATCATGTGCGTGGTAGTATTTTTCATCCTTCCTTTTAAATACAAAAAAAAGTTGCAAGGGGAAAAGTCATGGGGGAGAAGTTACTAGATGCAATGTTTCTGCCTGCCAAGTTTTGAACTTCCAAAGGATCCTTAGGCCATTTCCTGCTATTGTTCTCCCTTGCTATATATGTTGAGTCTAATTAAGTGCATTGTTAACAGGCTTTGGCGCCGTTTACACAACTTTGTTCTCTCTGTCTCCTGTAGTTGTTCTACCATCTCCAGAGGGAGCGTTGCTTCCTGGAGCCAAGAGCCCGCTTTTATGCTGCTGAAATTGCCAGTGCACTGGGCTATCTGCACTCCCTGAACATCGTTTATCGGTGAGCAGCCCTGTTCAGTTTGTTGTACAGAAAAAAACATGTACTTTGTTAAATAAGCATTGAAAAGTTCAGCTCAATAGGAGCTGTGGTGACTTAGGTGCAGCTTTTTAGAGAAGTTTACTACAATATTCTTACTGCACCTTCTCTAACTTATTATCTTTCATCTCCTCCTCCAGAGACTTGAAGCCAGAGAACATCCTGCTTGATTCACAGGGGCACATTGTCTTGACTGACTTTGGACTCTGCAAAGAAAACATAGAGCACAATGGCACAACCTCCACCTTCTGCGGCACACCAGAGGTACGGCCAGCCCTCAGCTCCCCACACTCAGAGCAACAGCAAGAGCTGTTCTTATCAGAGAAAACTGACTTCTCCCATGTGTATCTGAGTCTGGTTACATGAGCAGGGGGCATTATGGGCCTTCTAATAATAGGGCTGACAGGACATGTAGGGCACATGGAGCTTGCTGAGCAGGAGAGAGCAGCTCTCAAGCCATCTGCCTGTTTGTAAAAATATTGTAGCTTACCTTTAGCTTAGATATTGCTGGGATTCAGTAAGCTGCTTTCATTCATGAATGGGGAGGCTTTCTTGATTGTAAAGATCCCTATGGCTCACGTGGCTCTTTTCCTTCTCTTGCACAGTATCTTGCTCCTGAAGTTCTCCATAAGCAGCCCTATGACCGGACTGTGGACTGGTGGTGCCTTGGAGCAGTCCTGTATGAGATGCTTTATGGCTTGGTAAGCAACAAATCCTTCATGACAGATCAAACTAGCTTACTTGATCTTTTCCCACCAGAAACCCCATGCCTGCCTGTCAGCCTCATTAACTCCTCCTTTTCTGCTTCACACAGCCACCCTTCTACAGCAGGAACACCGCAGAAATGTACGACAATATCTTGAACAAACCTTTGCAGCTGAAGCCAAATATTACCAACTCAGCTAGACATCTTCTGGAAGGCCTCTTGCAGAAGGACAGGACAAAGAGACTTGGTGCCAAGGAGGACTTTGTAAGTGCAAGCTGGCCAGTGCCCTCATACAGTGCAGGAGGATGACTGGGCCATACTGTTCACATTAGCTTGGGTCTGAATTAATCTATTTTTCTCTCTCTTAACAGATGGAGATTAGGAATCACATCTTCTTCTCCCCAATTAACTGGGATGATCTCATTAATAAGAAGATTACACCCCCTTTTAACCCAAATGTGGTACGTATCACTTCTAATTATAGAGCGCATGGAGAGTGTCTTTTTATCACTTGTCTTTGTGGGGTGCCCAGGAGCCAGGGGCAAGTGGCCGGATGGCTGTGTTTAGGGAATGCAACTTTCCTTCCCCTGTGTCTGTCCAAACAAAGTTAAAAAATAGGTGATAATTGACTTTTTGCTGATGGTCTATCTAAATTTGGCTGGTTTTTTTTGTTGTCTCACATGCTTCATTTGCATGGCAATTTTAAAATAATGCCCAGCCTCCCCATTTTACCAAAGGGGAAGCTGAGGTACAGCGAGCAAGTAGCTTCCCTATGGCAGAATTATAACTGGCTTGTCAGATACTAACATGTAAAGTGAGGGATCAGGTTGTAGAGGTTGTTCTCCATCATTTCCTGAGCATTTTATAAACTTCATTTAGGAACTAGAAGATCAAAATCCTGCACTGCAAACTGCTGTGTGGCAGAGTAGCACGTTTGCATTTAGCTTCTGTTGCATGAACTTAGTGGGACTGTAGCCATACTAAATCGAATCATCTTGTTTTTAGTGAGACAATGTGCAACAGGATACAAAAAAGGTCACTAAAACTGTCAAAGGCTGCTAAATATTGGGCCTGAGGTGATAACACTGTGAGTCTCTGTACAAGGGTGCTTGTCTCCATATTGAATTGAATTGCGCACTCACAAAATCTTAGGGTCTAAATTCCTTTTCTGCCCTTTCCACAGAGCGGCCCCAGTGACCTGCGACACTTTGATCCAGAGTTTACAGATGAGCCAGTCCCTAACTCCATTGGCCAGTCCCCAGACAGCATCCTCATCACTGCCAGCGTCAAAGAAGCTGCTGAGGCTTTTTTGGGCTTCTCGTATGCCCCACCCGTGGACTCTTTCTTGTGAACATTTTTCTTTTATTCTTTTTTTAATAATAATAACAACTATTATTTTTATTTTTTGTTTGGCCTTCTGGTGGAACTGCCAGTTGACCAGTCACCTTGAAAGAGAATTTGCACATTTCCACCATGGCAGCTTTGCAGCCTTAATTTCAACTACACTGTTTGCTGGAAGCTTTTTTGAAGAGCACATCACTCTCTAAATGAGCTTTACAGGCTTTTCATTTCCATTTGTTCTTCCCCCAAAGTGGTGCTGCCTCCTTGGGAAAGAAAAAATAAAATGACTGCTGCCATAGACTGCTACGGCAGATCGTAGGAGTAAGAACAAGCTGTTTTGTAATCGTGCTCGAAAAGCCTTGCCTGAAGATCTATCTGAACGTGATAAGGATTTTATGAAATGTGCCTTTTTTCTGATGAGATCTTGTGAGCTCCAAAGCTTTCCCTGTTGCAGAGTGTGTTTTTCAGTTCATTTATGTGGGTTTACTATGTGAACAAATGGTATGCGTGTGGTCTGCGTACTACAGATGGACTTAGTTTAAAGCATCAGTGTGACACTTGCAGGATACCACAATGTGGGGCATTGTTTGTTTCTTCCATATTTGGAAGATAAATTAAGTGTAATTTTGAAATTTCTTTTGTAAATCTATACTGTCAACTAAAATTATTGAAATGGGCTCACAATTACTTGTATCCAAATGCTTGAAGAAAGCATTGCTGCTATGAAAAAAGATTTCTATTTTTAGAAAGGGTTTTTATGGACCAAAATGCCCCAGCTGCAGTCGGTCAAAGCTGTTGGTTTCTTTTTTTTTTTCTCTTTTTAGTTTAAAATATATCATCTGTAAAATGGGCATTATTTATGGTCTTGGGGTTTGAGGGATTTTCATTCCTGATTGTATGTATTGTAAAAAAGATCTGTACATTCAGTTGTAACTCTAGATGTATATTTAAACTTACAGACTTACTTGCAATGTATACCATCATTGTAATGTAATATAATTAACATGGTTATATGTATCATATTTTTTTGTGACCAGACCCATAGGTTTGCAGTAAAATCCTGAAAAATACTTCCATGAACACTGTCTTATTTAAAAACAAAGGTTTTAGCAAGATTTAAAAAAAATTAAAAATAAGTCCAAATTGCCAATCAGCTAAGATAATTTGGCTTAGGTGTGTGATGGTTATTCCATCAAACTGCACCCATAGAAGTCTTGCCATGGATACAGCTTGGCAAAGTAAATGGATATGACTTGGTCTTCAACTGTGGGTGTTGAGAGTGGTTGTGTTATCAGTGTGGGTGTTCTTTCGTGGTACAAGTGCTCCCATTTCCCCAAAACGAGTTTCTCTGTCTCAAGCAAAGTGAAGGTACTGCTCTCTGGTGTGGACAAGGCACAGCTACACTTGAATGATGCCCTTAGGTAACAAAGAAAGGAGATGTTTTAGCACAGCATTATAGACATACACTAGAAACAGAATATCATGGGACTGATGTAAACAGCTCCTGTTGGGAGTCCATCCTGGAGCATCTAACATTGCTGCTGTGATGTGGGGCAGTACACTACCCTGAGTTTACCAGTGTTTCAAAATCTATTCAGGAGCTGGGTTTCACTCACTGATCACATGCTTGCAGCAGGGTAAAACTGACTTGTTTACCTAAAACTGTTGAATAGTTTTTTATTACTGAGTACTACTACCAGACAGCCTGCAAGAGGGACTTCTGGCCAAGAAGCAAGATAACCACTTCTGGGGTGATCCTATTCAGTTTCTTTTGTGTGGTGATGGATGGCTTTTTTCTCTGAGGAACTGAGCATCTGCACCTTCTTTACAGCTCCCATTATCCATTGGGTACTTCAGCTGTTGGTCTTAGCAATTCTGAGAATCCAGAGGAGCAGTTGCTGCGAAAAGTTGGACAGTCAAATGTTGCTCAGGCTGCTGCGATAACAGCAGTGTAAGCAATTCGCTAATAGGGGTGGTATTTCTATTCATTACATTTCCGAGATAAAAGCCTGCAGTAATTTTCCAGCTTTTATTATTGTTCAACGTAGGAACAGAAAAATGTGTATGGCTTTAGCTATAAACTGTTTCTGGGAGACCACACTCAGAGCTGAAAATGCTAATTTATAGTAGCCAAGAAACCTTTCAGATCCTGTTATTATCTGAAAGAGATGCAGTCACCTCCCCCTCAAACTCCCAACAAACTCTCAAATTCATGCATTCAAAAACTTTGAATAGTGCACTGACAGGCTCTGCAAAGTCTTTCACTGCTATAATGTTCCTTAAACATCTTTTGTGCCGATGACTTTGTAGGCTAGAGATGTTAAAATATATAGTGCTAATTTGTCTCTACAGAAAATGAAACTGTACTTGCCAAGCAATGAAACTGTGCATGCACATTATCTTTGCCTCACATTTCCCAGTCATGAGCAAGGTGCTGTGTGCAGATACGCGAGCAGAGAACTGCAGCTCCAGGGTAACAGGACACTAAATACTGCCTTATAGTTTTCAAGGAAAAAAAAACCACTGGAGCAATTAATAACAAAGAAGTATAAAACTTCAGTGACTCAAAGGTGTACATCATGTGCTTTTCATCTCTGCCAAGATGTAGGGTATTATTTTAATGGGTTCCTTTTAAAAAACAATGTCTGATTGTAATTCTAAATGTTCTACCATGCGTAGGCTTATTATGCTGCTGCTGCTTTCTGCAAAAGTCTGCAACTGCTAGCAATGAATATTCAACACATGCTGCCTCAATTGTTTGTTGTAGAAAAGGGGAAAAAGTTGTCCATGATTTTAATCTTGCTGATTTTGATGTATTACAGTCATGCCTGTAGGAAGAATCTATGGAACTCACCTGGGTTTTGGGTTTGTTGTTTTGTTTGTTTTACGGAATTCTGTGTTATAAGGTCTGCATTTCCTTTATAGAAAAGTCTCTGCACTGAGAAGCAAAGGGCTGAGATTCCTCAAATCACAGGTGACATAGGTGTTATGAGCTATTTTGACTAAGGCTTGAATCTGTAGTTTAATTTCACTCATCTGTAAAATGGAAGTAGTCATCCACACTTTCTGCTGGTGGCAGTGCAGTAACCACCACCAGCTTGGATAGCTTTATTTAGCAGACTGGTCAATGCAGCTGAACTTCGAACACCGACTATATTGTACTCTGCATAGCGAGCATAGCATGCTTGGGCTTTCATCTGCTCTTTGGGTGGAGTGTATTGATAATACATGCAAAGAAATTTAAAGATGTAAATGCAGACATCTCACGTGGTTTAGTATGTGCTACTTATCTCCGTGTACCAAAAGTCATGAACCGTTTCATGAGCCTTAGGGAGATAAGAGAAACTTCTTGGTGACTATTTTCCTTGTGCTCCTTATACTCGGCAGGCTGGAGGACAGACTGGATAATAAGAAAATTAAGCAGGAGGTTCCTGTCTCTCCCTCAAAAAATTCTTAAAAAGTAGTTTATGCCCACCCTCTGTAGACTTACAATGAGCCTGGAGAAATTAATGAAAAAAAACTCTAGAAATGAAATAGACTCTAGTACAGCTGTGCATCTCTAGTGAAACATTTCTACAGATAGAAATGAGGGATGCTGCTCAGAAAAGAGCTTTTGCTAGTGGCCCTTATTCAGCATCTTACCTGGGGTACCTAAAGGTAGGTGAGATGAATCCAGGCCCATCTGGACCCTTCTAAGAAGAGAAATGAAATATTGCACAACATTATGCTCCTATTTAACTGCAGTACCAGATCTACAGATGTTTTTGCAATACTGTGTGGCTGTAGTTACCCTGGTAGGGCTGGTAAGACAGCTTACAGTAAAAATGCTTTCTGATGCTCCCCACAGTTGCAGTTTCCACTATGAAGGCCTACATTTCGATAATGGGATAAAATTTTCCATGCTGGCTAGGCCTGGTTATGGACAATTTCTGCAAAAATGCTTCCAAA
Source organism: Vidua chalybeata (assembly GCF_026979565.1). Taxonomy (NCBI): domain Eukaryota; kingdom Metazoa; phylum Chordata; class Aves; order Passeriformes; family Viduidae; genus Vidua; species Vidua chalybeata. The sequence goes on from NC_071532.1 coordinate 57,709,064, forward strand.
ACATTCCAATAAAGAGGGGGAAAAAATCCTATCTGAAATAGAAAGCTTCAAACAATTAATACAGATATGTACAGACACAATTTGTCCAGCAATTGTTTGAGGGTCAGGTCAGGCTCTGAAAGGTCGGTCTCTTCTTTGAGAGACTGAAACGTGGTAGCTCCTGGCTTTCCGGCACAGGTACGGGGCCACTGCAGTGCCAGCGTATGGTCCCCACGCGTGTCCGCGTGGTCACCTGCAGCTGTCTGAAGCCAGTTTTGCAGCTCTGCGTGTCCGTAAGCGCCGGGGAGAGCGGGGCCGCGCTGCCGGCTCGGAGTCCCCGCGCTGCCGGCCCGGGCCGAGGGTGACACCCTGTGGTGCCGCCGGGCAGCGCCCGGCTCCCGCTGGGAGAGGGAGGGAGGCGCTGGCGTGGGTGGGAGCCTGACGGAGCTCAGGAGCAGGAGGTGAGGGAGACGGCGCCTCTGGGAAATGGTGCCTCCTCCTGCACCTGCATGAGCCATTGGCTCAAGCTGGTGCTGAGAGAGGGGCAGGAGCTATGTCACAGCTCCGGTTCCTCTTGCAGACAGGCATCAACCCGTGATGATAGAGGGGCTGCGTTCCTGGAGCTGTGCAGGCCTTACTAAGCCCGGGTTTCCTTGTCAGATTCAGTCTTCCCTGTAACATCCCCATCTGGACTCATCTGCCTCTGAGAAGCACCAGGCTAACACAGGACTTCCCTCCTGAGTATTTTTTGGTGCCTAGATTGCCAGCTGCTACAATGGGTGCTGCCTCTCTCCTCCTCCGGCAGGAGGGATAAGCAGCACCAGGCAAGAACAGCACTGCACTGTGTCCATGGCTCCTTCAGCAGTTCCTTATTTGGAAAGGTTGGACTATTTAGGAAGTGATCCACAGCCTTGGCCTGTTTATTCGGTAGGGATCTGTTCACTGAATTGTCTCTCCCCATGAGTGAGGATGTGAAGAACTCAATACTCTGTGGAGGGTCTCTTGCATGTTGATGAGGAGGAGATATCCCACAGTTCAGGCCATCTTTTATGAATGTAGTATATGAAGCACACAAATAAGTGGTTTATAGGATAAGGCCTAAGCCTTCTTAGACTTTATCCTGCTTTCTCAGTTCTTGTAAACATCCTTCCCTCTGCACTATGGAGTCTATAGACGTAATATATACCATACAACTGCTGTTAATGACTAATTGTGCTGAAGTGAACACTGAAATAAAAAATAATAATAATGTGTGGGTATACAGGGACCTAGCTTTTCTGAAGGGACAAAATAATCCAAATACTTCTTTTAAGTAATGACCATGAGACTATGGGACATGCTTTATTGGCTAATGCAAAAGAGGGTCTCAAATGTGACTTACGTTTCCAGATTTGGGTCCAAAGTTTCTCTGTATTCCAGAATCACTTTGGCTTCCAGACATCAGGTTGGTACTAAGGTTATATTTTACTGATGTGCTGTGAATGATTTGCAGACTTGTAAGAACCATTCCTGCTTAATAAGAGATTATCCAGTTATTAATTTCTCAATTCTGAGTATGGAATATAATCTCACTGAGGTACACTGGGCCACATGTCAGTTAACAATCTATGGCTAAATTAATTAAATCATACCTCTTGATCAGTATGGGTCAGACCTGAGCATGTAACATAGTCTCTCTTTTCAGTGACTTTCCAGGCACCCAGAGAGAGAAAGTGATCTCACTTGTCTTAAACAGACATGTTGGGTGCTCTGGAGGGGATGGTTTCTTTCCATTGCCTATAAATGGAGTTTTCACTGACTTGTAAATGCACTTGCTTAAAACAGATTCCTCCTCCCTCTCAGATGATCATTCAGCATGTGCATATTTTGCTTACCATCTATGTGTGTTTAGCAGATCACATCCTAGGCACATGGGATTGATATCAAAAGACACTGAACTAACTGGAAATTATGCAGCTCACTAGGGAGTTGAAGTATTTTACCTCTGCAGATGCTGATAAGCCCTGCGAGCAATTAAAAACACTTAGCAGAGAAAAACTGTATTTATTTAAAACATGACTGCAAGCCAGAAGAAGGCTTAACAGATTTGACAACCAGCTTCCAAAGCATGGATTTTTAAATTAAGGTTTACAGATGACTAGTGATATACTGCTCCTTATCCTATGGCCACTACAAAGAAGTATTTCAGCAACTGACAACAAGGACATGAGAACCAGAACAAGCAGCCTATAAAATGGAAAGTGCTGGAGAACAAATATGAAAAGAAAAAAAAGTTTTATTATTTCTAAAATACTTAACACTTTGGATATCTGCCCTGTTATATATTAACCATTATTAATGTGAGATTGAATCGCTTGGCATGTTCCCATCATGCACAGTATTATGACAGGTAATGGTGAAGAGCTGAAAATAGATAAGACACTGAGACACTCCATTAAAAAATCAGGAGAGTAGTTCTTGTGGGAAACGCTGCCAAAATCTACAGGGAGTTATGCTAAATCATGGAAACCTGTAAACTATTTTTTCATGTAACATGAGAGCATCATTAGCGGAGCCATTCAGCTGGCATGAGTCAAACAAAATGTTTGATGGGGGCCTGTTACCATCTGGGTCAAAAATAATTCACCAACCGTTCATGCAAAAATACTGTGCTTAGTCACTCTGAGCCAGATTTTAGAGCCGTACAACAAGCAAAGCCCACAGTGTATTCACTCCACTGGGACTATTTACATAAATAAAAGTTAATGCTGGTAACTACCTGCTCTACTGCTGTATGTATTACAGCTCTTGCTGATACATTCTGATGTGTATTTTTCATATAATCATAGAATCACACAATGCTTTGGGTTGGAAGGGAACTTAAAGATCATCTAGTTCCAACCCTCCTGCCATGGGCAGGGGCACGTTCCACTAGACCAAGTTGCTCTGCGCCCTATCCAACATGGCTGTGAACTCTTTCAGGGATGGGGCATCCACAGTTTCTCTGGGCAACTCCTGTGAGAGTTTCCTCCAGTGTCTTACCACCCTTGTAGTAGAGAGTTATGTATTTACTTTTTTCCTTCACTCTAACTGTGCAGCTTCTTTTGCAGAGGATAGGCCAGATGTACGATGTTTATTGGTTTCCATGTCACCTTGACTGGAAGCCTGGTAAGAAAAAACTGCTAACAGTGCTCCTGAATTCTCTCCCTCGCCTTGTGGAGCCATTGCTGAGATGGCTTTTTTCCCTGCTGGAGGCTGTAAAGTAAAACAGGGTCAAGCTGCTTAGGTGCTGTTTCACTTCACATCTGGCTCAGACCAACAGCGCTGATGTGTTTCCACAGACCACTGGGCCAAAATAGCAGTTCATTTAAACAAAAGAGAAGGGTCCCATAACACCCCTCCTTTTCCTTATTATGGCATAGAATAATGGTCCAGCACAGGGGTGGAGTTGTAAAGGGGAGTAGAACAGCAATATTTTGGTAAAAGTGAGACACTGTCTCAGCACTCTCACATTTGCATTAAAGCCACTGATGGTCACCCAGCTGGGCTATGGAAAATCAATCCCTTTGAGTCATGTGATTGCACCTGGAGGTTAGAGATTCATTCTGACCTGAGGGTGCAGGCTTTTGGCTGTTGGTAGCAGGAGCTTTGCTGTTGTTTTTTCTGTGTACAGCCCTATGTGTCAGGGCCCAAGGCTATGGACCACAACAGCCATGTTCCATGTTCCATGTTCCATGTTCAACAGCCATTCCATGCACTTGGAATGTTCATGGATTGTGCAACCTTTTGAAATAGTTCCTATGTTTCAATGATAGTGTCCACATGAAGGCTCTGAGAGAAACACTCTCATCTTCCACATAAGCATAGATTGAAGATAATCTTCTCCTAAAGATGCTAATGAATCCAAGCTTTTCTTCTTCACTATGTAGTCATGTTTCCAGTAATTTCAGAAATCCAAGAATGCTCATCTTGACTGTCTGAATGCCCCTCACATCTTTTTACTTGATAAGTTTGATAAATATAAATTGCTAAAATTATTGTGGGAACACCACTGATTGTGAAGTAAGAAAAAACAGAGCAAGCTTGATTTTCACCTCTCTTTTTGTCAGTTTGGTTCTGGCACAAGACTGACTTTATGGAAATTAGTCCAAGCTTCCTGTGCAATTAAAAAAATTTGGTCCCACAACCACTTGAAAATTACAAGCAGGTTTTTATAATGAAAATATTTTTTGACGGTATGTACTTATCATTTTCTGATAGGGACAGTTTTATAAGACAGTTCTAAATTAGACAAACCACAAATATCTACCAAGTGTGAGAAATTGCAAACAGATTTTTTGCATCTATCCTTTAGCATTTTATGGATGCACGTGAACCAAGCAGTGGTTATTTTTCCCACGTGTAGCCAAGTATATGGTCTCTATTCAGTGTTTTCATTTCAACTAAGCTCTTTCATCTGTTTGCAGCAAATATACCTTAATGTTATCATGTCATCCTGAGAGTCCTCTTCAAGTAAAGAAAAAAAAAAAAAAAAGTGCTGCATCAGTTCCAGAATTGCCTTTTTGAATAGGCTGTTTAAAAAAAGATATTGATACCTTTCCTTAGATGCAAATTCAAGAACTCAGTTTTCAGTGCTCTTGTTCTCCTGGCACAGTGTTCACTGCTGATGGATGACACTTGGGTATACTGTATTAGTCATACAGGCACATGCAGTACCCAAACCCATGACACGTGGAGATAAGATACACATTGCTTACAGTTTAGAATCCAATAGCTACTCGTGTAACCTCATACTAAAAGTAGGATCTATTGTACCTCTATTTATCCAACACTGAATAGAAAATTGTAATTAGAATTTGGTTTCACAAAGATGACACCTGAAAACCCGTCACCCTGTGACCCCCTGTGACCCCCTCTATTTGTCTGCCCTTTGTCGCACCCTCGTCTCTGAGTCCTTGTCAGATTCAGATACATTTTCTCTGCAGCAAAGAAATCTCACACCTTCTCTTTTCCCTCTATAGATAGTAGCTTAATGTTCTGTAGTGCACATGTGACAGTTGTTTTCTGATTCTTTTGATTCAGGCTCTGCCCTGATCATGGCATAGCAAGCCTATGCAATTTGACCCAAAATTTTTAAAGTTATAAACATCTCTAACAATATCCTGTCAGATCTAAAAAGTAAGGCCTTGCACATCTCAGCTTTTCCTGACTTTATTGCCCATTTTTTATTACCAGGAAAACTTCTGTTCTGAGATTTTTAATTCATAGACTCACAAACAACTTGTTGCAGAATAATTAGGTTGCAAATTAGTCCTGGAGGCTCTAAATCCAAATAGAAATTTATTTCTATCTGAAAGACTGAAAATGTTGTTTAAATCTTTTTTGAACAGGCCAGTTTTCAAAGAAGGCAAAATTTTAAATAAAAAAAAGGAGAAAAAACTGCTGTTACTTATGTCAACATAAGTTACAGTAAGGCTGAAGAGTCCACAGTTAAAACTGAAAGCAAAATTTGGCTATCATGGTTGTTATCATCACAAAATAGGGGAGTCCTGCTTTAAGAACTGAAGGACCTAGCAGTACCCTGTTCCCACAATGCTGTTGGCTCTCAGCACAATGCTTTCTGTTACCTTTCCTAAATTTAGGCTGTCACTCCTTACAATTTTAGATTCTCCCCTTATGTTCACCATAAATCAGGAGTCTTTTTCAACCGACCTAAATAAGGTGAAGCGCTAATGCCAAATTACTTGCTGGTTAAAGACAAAAATACACTGATTAAATCTTCAGGTTATAAAAAGGATGTTAAGAAGCTTGTGAATTCAATTGTGGTATTTCCAGGAAGCTTAGTCCTCTATAAATGTGGCTTTTTTTATTTTATTATTGAAATCTGCACTTTGAAAAGGCAGCTGGAAAAGCACCGTTACTAAAATGAAGAATCAATTCAGAACCTAGCTGATCACATCAAATGCAAAATCTAATCCCCTTCCCTCCTTTGAATATAATGTCAGTTTGCCAATATGTCTTTCAGAGCTAGGATTATAGAACATTTCTAAACTTTTCATCAAAGAGCATTTTAATTGCATTTATTTTAAATATTCTGTACCGATTTTCTGCAAATAAACTTATCAATGACATATCCTTAATGACTTGTATGACAAGTTAATTTACACTACAAATATAATAAAAGAGAAGGTGTAGAAGCACAAACACAAACACTGATAGCAGCTGCATCTTGAAATCAGCAGATATATACCCTGATATTTTCTCACCCCATGTATACTACTTCCATCTTAATCCTTTTTACCTCAAGAGCATGAAGAGCACAACAGGTGAGGTTTTCTACACTCCAGGTAAGTGATATAAGAAGCTTTTCCCATTCGGGTTAATGCAAAACCACATGACAAAAGCACCATTCTGCCGTGCTTAGGAAGAGGCATGGTATTGCGTGTCGGTAGTAGGAAATCCTCTTTCCCAAACTGTAGGTCAAACCTGCCCCTGGGAGGGTGTACACCCTGTAACCAGAGCACGCCTGCATGAATGCACAGGCAGCCTTGAACTAAATTTAAGGTTCCTGTAAGCTGCTCTGCCAGAGGAGATGATGTGAACGTTCCCAACCCTAGGCAAGGGGCTGCTAGCAGGGAGCTTGACAGGTCAAGTACTTACTGTGCTTCTTTGCTGGTTTTGACAGCCTGCACTCAATTCTGCTGCAGGGACATCATTAGCTTGATAGATGTTTACCCTGGTCAGCTCTGACAGCAACAGTGAGCAAGATGGGAGAGCCAGGCTTTCCGTCTCAGCTCTGTAGGCCCACAGGGGACATACGGTACTCACTTCAGCAGTGAGCTTGTGCAGAAACCACAGAAAATGTTCTTCACTACCACTTTTATTCCGGCTCACCAGATTAAGTTTCAGCAAAGTGCATTTCCCTGTCCTGTCATCACACCTTCTTATGGCAAGAGATTTCTCACATTTTCTGATATGAGAGAAAAGTGTCCAGTTGAACACCACAGGTCATGTCTTGCCTGCCAGTTTCTACTGTGGGTGGACAGCCATGATGCTACTGTCTCTTCTTCCAGATCTCTCTTCTACCTCTCTTTTCCTTGATGAACTAGATTTACTGTGTTAAGACAACAGTGAATGATCAATCCATGTTCGCCCTGTCCATGCCACTCGTGATTTATAAATGAGCTCAAGGAGAGCAAAAGTAAGGCAGCTGAACATCCATGATTTAGTGAAAGGCTAATTTTATTCCATCCAGGAGCCTTACTTAAGCTGTGAACATTGGTTCTTTGACCCTGAACAAGAAAGGGCAAAATTGATGTTAGCAATGACCAAGAGGAGAATTAGAGAAGTTCTTCCTAAACCACTCAGACTTCATTGCAGTGACAATGCTACTGAGAGGCACTAGCTGCCATGAAATAAAGACAACCGATGTTTGTGTAAGTGTGGAATCAAATTGGTCACATATACAGTGGCCTAGATGTTCCTTCCAAAATCGTAGTTCACAGTGGAGCACTGGAAAGGATCTGCTTCAGTTCCTGCTCCAGCCATCCCAAACATGAGTGGCCGAGCTAAGCAGGTGAGGGTATTGCTGTCTCTGATACCTCTACACCACTCCTTGCTGCCAGAAACACTAGGAGGTTGCAGCTACCTTCTCTATCTCTCTGCCATGTTCCTCCCACAGCTGGGTGTTGCAAGGAGTAACATTTTGGTAAGCACTCAAAAAGCCCAGAAACAATACAGCCAACACATTTAATGCTCTGTCATGAATTGTGCCCTGCCCGACACCTGCTGCTCTTTCACAAGCAGAAGTTGAACTGATCTGTTGCTGATGGGGATTGTGGGACCTCTGAGTTTCATGCAGAAGGGTGGTCCCTTGTCTCCTGATCTCCTTTGGTGGAGTGCAGACAACGTGACGTCCATGGAGGGCTGAGGTTATGAATGTGGGTAGACCCAAAAGTGGACAAGAAAACCAGGAGATAACTGGGGTAAGGCTTTGAAAATTGTTGGAGGCAGAACAGAGAAGGGGAAAATTTCTGCAAAGACACATATGAACTCATTAAATGGCTTATATGTTGATATGCTCCATTGCTCATGGAGCAGCACAATATTTGGCAGCTGTATTTGCCGTTGATATCTGTTGATTCATGAACAAGGCACGATTTTCTGGGAGGAGATGCTTAGTTTCCTGTTGCCTGGCCCCTGACCTGGTCTGTCAGCAAAGGTGAAGTTCCTTTTGGTATGCTATGGGCTGTGCACCATGAACTGGGCTATTGTGCACCTTTATCTCCTGGAGCAGCAAGATGTGTGATGGCCCTGCTCCCCTCTGGAAAAGCATGCTGAGGCCTGTGATTGCATTATCCGTGGAAAAATACAACCTGGACTAATAGACATAGGCTGTGGCTCTGCTGTAGGACCTGATCCTTTCTAAAGGATGAGGTGTCAAGGCAAGGCCATGCTAAGGCCTTAGGGTAACAGATTAAGCAGGACTTCAACTTGACACTGCTGCAATGACATGGAGAGAGAAAACTGCACAGAGCAGCTCAGGGGGAAGAAAAGTGGATGCAACATTGCTGCAGGGAAGTGAGAGGGGAGCTGTGAGAAGCCTCAGATTGCTGCAGTTGAAGGCCAGTTTTGGTGCTCCCTTTGGGATACCCCTATCTCCAGATATGTAAGGGACAGAGAACCAATTTAGTAACTCTTGCTGCCACCCTTGGCTGTGATGAGGGTGTTGTATAACTTATCACATCGTGATTCCACTCACGATGGAGATGTGACTACCACTTGCTGAGCTCAGCTCCAAGCCCCCAGGAAGAGGCAAGGTAGGTGAGAGCAAAGCACTGCAGCAAAAGCAGTGCCTGACCAGAGTGTGTTCCACATGAGTTAAATTGTTGCTGTGACCCCATACTAGGTCCACATATGGCTGCAATGAGGAGGCAGCAGAAGTGCTACAGGTAATGGTATCAGCCAGCCTACTGCAAAGTGTTACAGACTCTGGAGTAACCACAGGGCTAGTGTCAAATCTGGGTTAATGTATCCTGACATAAAATATCCTCTCTGGTCCTCATTTACTGAGCTGGCTAAGGAGGAGCACAGTATCTAATTTTAAATCCTTATTTTAATTTACACTGCTGTTAGTGAGTATTCCTCTTTATAGTTGTGGCCTCAGCACTTTGAAATAACTGCTCAGTGCACTTATTTTGGTATGATCTAACTTTTCTAAGCTATCCTGTATGGTATGAACAAGCTAAAAAATTAAAGTGATGGGGTTTTGTTGTTGTTTGAGATGTGGTGGTTTGTTTTGTTTTGTTTTTGTGTGGTTTGATTTAATTTGGTTTGGTTTTTTTCCCCAGAAAAAATTATCAGCTACCAAAGCAGAAATCTGTGTGAGATAGTTCTCAAAAGTAGTTTTGTACAGCTATTCTGGAATGATTAGCTGGTCAAATACATTACATTGTTAAGTTCCACGTGAAGTTCTTGAAGTGAAATTAGCTTGTTCTTGCCTGCAATATTCTTTGAAAAATATAGTGCTGGTGACCTCTAGTGGAGTATATATATATATATATATATATATATATATATATAAGATTGCTCAAAAAAATCCCCATTAAAAGCTAAACTGTAACCCATAAAACAGAAGCTTATTTTGCTTGTCTCTGTTCAAGAAGCCGAACGCAGCCATACAAAATCTGCTTCTGTGAGCTCACAGTTCTGATGGATTTATGTAATGCAATGATTATGATACAATTTTGATAAAGAAGGCACATGACATTGGTGTCATGCATTTAGCTGTGGATTTTGAGAAAAGGCAAAGAACCTGTAATGGTAATGGGATAATTCCCTCCAAACCTCTTATGAATTCTGTGTCAGCTGTTGTTCTTCCTGTCACCAGAGGGTGAAGAATATAAAAGGCAATTGGTTTCTTAAAAGTAGACCCTCAGTGGACACCCAATGAGCTTGACAGTCTTTGTGCCAAGAATGCTTTCCTCTTCCTGAAAAAAAAAAAACTAGATTTGGTTAAATTAGGAGTTTAGTTAGGGCTTGCTAGAGCTTAAAAGCTAAAGTCTCTTAAGGTGCTGTCTTCTGGGAGTGTGTAATGTCCTTGATTCCCAGCTCCTGATGCCCAAGAAGCTGCACCTTGTCCTTCACTCTCCTCAGGAAGAGAGAGTTGCCCCCATCCAGACACCCCAGGAAGTTTTGAACTGAACAGCATGAAGAAAATTGCCCCATGGTGGAGGCAGATGAAAGTAGAGCTCCAACCTTTGCCTGTTTGGCGCCTGATTCTAGGGAAGTCGCTTACACCAGACTTTCCAAGTCAGTTTGTTCATTGGTAGATGCCTTATTTCTTAATGCGTGGAAAATAATTGCAGTAGGGACACTACAATCATTTGTTATTAATTCTTAATAAATATGAAGAATTATTAACAAATAATTGTCAAGTTGGAGAAAAACCTATGGTTGCTTCCACAGTGGTCTCTCCTGGGTTTGCTTCTTTTCTCTTGGTTCCTCTTCCACCACTCATGTCATTAGCAGATGTGTGTATTAACATTGTGTGGGAGATCACAAACAACACCCAGCTGGGAGGGGAGCTGCAGGCACACAGGAGGGCAGAAGACTGACAAATTAATATAGAGAGTTGTAAAAGTGTGAGTAATAAGTCAGACCACAAAATTATGCATTTAAGTAAGAGTAATTTACTACAGAATTATGAAATGGGATGTGGCAGGCTGGCTAATAGTTCTTCAGAAAGGGAATTGAGGTTGTAGCATACCCGATGTTATTAATGAGCAATAATGTTGACACTGTTGGGCAGAAATGTGAGGATCACGTCTGTGACATATGAGCAGAAAAAGTAACATGTAAGACTCAAGTCATGAAGAAATTTTTCTGCCTTACTCAGCAGCCCAGAGTCATCCACTGGTGTTTCATGTCCCATTCTGGGCAACATTCTCCAAAGAGGGTGTGATTCAGTGAGGAGTCTTGTCAGAGTCAGTGGCAGATATTGAACGGCTTGAAAGAGCAGAGAAATATAGAGTTCTTTATGTCCCCTGGGGACAAAGCAAGGAAAATGGACTAGCACTTGTACAGAGGGTTTAAGATAAACATGAGTCTAACAAAGAGCATAATTAGGCACTGGAAGAGACCTGCCTCAGAAGACAGTGGAATCTCTGTATTTAGGCATTGTTAAAGAGCAGGTTAGACAGGAAAAATTTAGCAATAACGATAACCAGCAAAGACTGAGATAGCTGACCTTTTGTTAGGGCAGGAAGATGGACTATTTGGCCTACAGGGGACGCTGTCAGACTTATTTTTCCCCTTGGCATGATCTGAAATGCTGAAGCTTTATTTTCATCTGAGTGTTCCAGACTCCCAAGTGTGAACAAAGTGAACGGTAACTGCCTTTATATGTTTTAAGGTTTGGTTAATACTAAATCACAAGGACAGAGCCGAGGTTTCCCAAACTGGGTGTCCAAATAAAAAGGATGTTTTGGGCTTTAAAATGACACATCTTTGTTCCTCAACTCCAATGCAGAGTTAATGCTATCCATTCATCTTTTTGTCATGTTGTAAAGGTGGACAAATTCAGTCTTATAAAATTTTTATCTATTACTGTACCATCTAGCATTTTATGGGGAAACTGTTAACTATATTTCCTTGACGGATTATCTCCATTTCCAAGGTTAATACTGCAGACTGGAAATAAACAAACATCACAATGCTCACTATCACTGTAGGTTATAAAGGAAGCAGCAAGGGCTTGGTTTTGCAGATTGAGTTCTGATGTATCACAGACCTCCACAATATTATTATCAAATAATTATCTTCTTTGTGTACTGAACAAGGTGAGGGTGTGTGAAAAAACCCATATGCAGTACAGATTTTAAACAATCTGTTGTGCATGTGCACAAAAGTGCAGAGTAACACAGGCATGAATACCCTCTGCTTCTGGGATTTACCAGCTTGTGCACAGCTGCCTTTTGTAATAGTGTTTCCAGGCGCCCTCATGCATGAAATCAACCTATGCAGTACTCAAACATGAAGAACAAATTTATAGAATCCTGAGATTGGCTCAGCTGGTCAGAGTATGGCATTAATAACACCAAAGTGATGGGTTTGACCTCTATACCAGCCATTTACTTTAGAGTTGGACTTGATGATCTTTGTGGTTTCCTTTCAACTCAGAATATCTGTAATTATCTGTGATATGACTTGTTGAGACAAACCTGTATTGTCTTCAAGAAGAAGATGTTTGGTTCCTTTCCCTGCTCAGTTAAGCAGGGAGGCACAATACAAGCTGTTGCTGAGACAGTTGTGAGTTGCTCCCTAGCTTCCTCTTTCCCTGAGTGGCACAGTCCAAGCAGGAGCTCCATCTACAAGGAACCAAGTCGCCCCTGGCCTGTTGGGCTGCCCAGAAATCTCTCCTGTTTAAACTCATAGCAACTTACAGAGATCAAACCTCAGTTTGATCTAGCAGTCACTTGGAAATGAAGCTGGAGGGATGGAATGATGTGGGAAGTCTCTAAAAGCTGTCTGAAAGCAGACTTACCAAATCTGAGAGCAGCCTGTGCAGTTCCAGCAGACTGCAGAGTCCATGCAGTAGGTGCAAACCCATCTGTTGGCTGTAAGCACCTGGCCAGCTGCAGTTACTATGCAGAACAGTAACACTTCTGCTTTTTCTGCAAAGTGTTCCTTCCAAATCCCACTTGCTCCATGATACTCATTATCTCTGAGCAACTAGGATCTGATAAAGAGGTGGAGAATTTGATAAGTTGCTCTGCTCTTACCCCGATCTCCCAACACCTGCAAAAAGACAAATAGGCAAATTGTTAAGGGGAATTCCACTGCAGCTGTGTTGCCCAGCCCTCACTGCCTAGCTTGCTACTGGCACAGGTGTTTCCCTTGGCAGGGAAGATTTCAGGTAAATGAAGCATTTGTAGGCTGTACTCAGGCCCTCCCTTTTAAGTGGCAAATTGAAAACTTGCCTTTTAGGGGTGTTGTGGTTTAACCTCAGACAGCAATTAAGTACCATGCAGCCTCCCATTCACTCCCCTAGCTTGTCCCAGTATGATGAGGACAAGAATAGGGGAAAAAAGTAAAACTGGTGGGTTGAGGTATGAGTAGTTTCATAACTGAAACAAGTAAATAATAATAATCATCATCATCAAATGAGATAGGAAGAGATAAAACCTAAATGCCCCAAGTGATGCACAATACCACTGCTCACCTCCCACTGACTGATGCCCAGCCTATTCCTGAGAGTGATCAGTGCCTCTCAGCCAACTCTATCCCAGCCAAAACTGGGACCAGGAGAGTGTTGCTGCACATCTGAGCACTGTCCCTAGGGTACCTGTCCACTAGTGCCCCTTTCATATCAATGGTGCAATGACTGAACTGTTCCAATTATCCTGCAGTAATATACCTGAAGGATTAAATGTCTTCTATCCATAAAACAGATTCTTCTTCTCAATTTTAATGTCATGTATGTTCAAGCTGAAGATAAAATGTTAAACACATAAATGTTAAACCTTTCAGAACATAATCAAAATACTGGCTTACAAAACATGATTTTTAGAAATAAAAAATGCTGAGTTGTTTCATTCATGTTCTCACTCTTGAGTTTCTATGAATGACTCTTAATTAACTCAGGCTTTTAAGTTTTTACAGCTAAGAGAGTGAGTTGCGTAGATGTGATAATCATAAAACTCCAAGATTTAGGCACTTTAATATGTTGCCTCTGATTTCCATGGCATGTGTCCAAGAGATTGAGAGCTAGCACAAGTGTATTAGCTTCTAGAATTGGCAAGGGATCCAAACCCCAGCGGTAAACATGGATATATATGCCTAAACATGTTAGTCAGAAAAAATCTCTAAATCACACAGCCATTTTGAAGTCAGATGTCTTGCAGTGAACTGGGACTGTTTTCAAAAGGGTACTGGAGGCCTGATTTTCTTTTTTCACTGCTGTAGATGCTTTGCCCCTTTGGGTGGACTCAGGTAGAGGAGAGGACATGGTCAAAGAGCTTGGAGTAAGAAACAACGAGTGTGTATGTGGTAGACAGTGTGAGGTCATATTCACTGAGTACAACTGAAATTTCAGAGCTGCTATCCAGAAGGAGCAGATACTCACTGCAAAAAGCCAAGGTGCAGTTCAGGCAAGTCACAGACCAGGAAGGAGAGAGTTTCCTTTGACAGGTGTAGTGCATATTATTAACTACCTAGGAGAAGATTTGGAGAAGAAGGTGAAGCGTGAGAGATGTGTTTAAAGCTTGCAGTCTGAAGGAGGAGAAGTTGAAAGCAGTACCAAAACTCATCACCAGCTTTCCCAAAAATCAGTGAGATGACATTGGAGAAGGAAAAAGGGTCTTTCACTTTCCCAGAGGAGCCAGGAACAGACTTGCAAGTTGTTGCAAGTCATAACAGTAGCTGCAAGTAAGCAGCCGCTGTAGTGCTGCCCTGGAGTTTCTGATTACTTTTTGTGGTGAGAAATTAACCTTCAGCCAAGTCAGCAACTTTCTGCCTATTGACTCTGCATACCCAAAAATCTTCCTCATTCACTATGTCCATGGTAGGAAAATCCTTTCAAAGAGTCAAACTTTATCAGAGCTAACTACAAAACTATGTTTTGTTCTCTCTTGTTTGACAAGACCTGCTGAAGTTAGAAGCTATATTGGAAGGCTAAAGCATTGTGTGCACCCTGTTTGCTGTGAATCCAATCTCAGACATTCTTTCCTTGGGCTATTCCTGCTCAGAGGCAGTGCAATGCTCTTCAGGACGCTGTGAGTGCCCAGCACAGCACATGCTGTACCACTGAAAGTCCCTTGGGCTTTGCCAGCACCTATTTCATCAGTGTGAATTTAAACAATTAATGCCTCAGTGATTAGTCTGCAACAGAGAGGTTTAAGCCAAACTGAGCAGCACAGAGTCTGAATGTGAATGAGAAGGGAGGGAGAGGGAGGGTGTCTGCTGAGTGGAGTTGCTCATAGGCTGGCAGCCCCTGCCATGTAGGAGGCAAATGAGTGCACCAGGACTTCTGTAGTCTCAGAGAGGCCCAAGTCCTGCTGCTAAAGTCTCCTGCTGCACGGAAGTAAATCAGCCAAGCAGCTGTGTTGGGATGACAGGGACCTTGGTGACAGGTGGCAGCTGCCTTCTTGCGAGGCCGTCTGCCTTTACCAGGGGCATGGAGGGAGGCAGCAGCAGGCCCTGCAGGCTGCAGTTCTCAGCTGCTGAGGGAGCTCCTTCAATACAAATCATGCTGGTAAACTAAACAGAAAATTACAAGAAAGGGTTTGTTTCACAAAATCAACTTTGCCAGAGGTGATATGTATCTTGGTCTTTAAAAAAATAACCAAATAAAAACTCAAATGCCAGAAGAGCAAACACCAGCCCCTGAATTGCAGCAGGCTGCAATCCCCACCAAGTGCTTTTGGAGGATGTGTGTCGGGGATCCTCTCTGAGGCCACAGCCCAACTGAGGGTTTCTTTCCTGATGAGGTTCCCCGGGGAACTATGTTGGATAACCAGGCAGCTCCTGCCCACACAGGCACAGCCTGCCTCCAGGAGCTACACCACAGGGTGTGAGGGGCCAGAGACCTGGTGCCTAAAGGGCATCCACTCCCTTCTCAGGAGAAAATGTCATTTAAGTGGGAAGCAAATAAGCTGTTTTCTCCCTAGCCTCTCTCTGCCAGCAAAGTGCCTACCTGTGCCTCCAGGACATACAGTGGAGAAAGGAAACTGTCTCCTCCCTGTCAAAGTGCTGCCAGCACAGCACTTCCCCTACCTGTATTTCAAAAGATGGGATTTTGGTGTGTGCAGAGGAAAGTATTCTGGGGCAGAAAATCTCATTTTTTTTCCAGAGACCCTCTCCTGTATTGTCCTGGGTTCTAACAGAACCTACTCAGCTTTCAGTATCTTCAGTATCAGCTCTGAAGGGGAATGGTAGTCTCAAAATAAATTTGAGACACCTCCAGATGCACAGTGTCCACTGAAGACTGCCTTTGCTACCTGTTAATGGACACAGGTGACAGAGGTTCTGGGGAACAGGTGACCTGAAGCATTTATTGCATTTCAGGAGTGTCCACTGCTCATTTCTTCAGGGCTGCTTGGGTGAACACAAGTTGACCTGTGCTTTGGAGGCTGGTTTCATTTCCTGCTTGCCTGCAATGACTTGAAAATTTTGATGGACTTTGGAAAGCTTTACTTAGACATTTGGTTTTAATGAATGCATGTAAAACTGCTTTCAGATTGCCAGCTGCAGTCAAAAACCAGCAAGAAGGCGAAGCACAGCATTAATGACATTTAGTTGTTTATTTTTGCAACAATAAGATTTTCAGGAGAAAACAAAACACTTTTTCAGTGGAAGTAATTAAAACCATGAAAATGACTGCATTTCCTGTGTGACTGACATATTCCATGTGGAAGAAAATGTTTCCCAGCAACAAAAAAATACATTTAAGCAACTCAAACTTTTCTTAGCAATATACACCTCTTTCCTTAACTGGAACAGACAAAGGGAATTTCAGCTTACACATTTTTAACAATTCATCACAAGAGTAAAGAACAAACTCCCCTTTCTGCTGTACAATGATCTTAAAGGATTCCATTTTTGGCACCTTTTTGGAAATTCCTAGAAACCACCTGATATCAAACCATGGGTGACATTACTAACTGGCTTCTCCAGGCTCAGTCCTTGCACTGGGAATGTGCACTGCCTCCCAATTTTATTTCAGATGAACAATTTTCTTTCAAATGTGAGGGCTATGGTTTCTATGATTTGTTAAAAAAGAAAAGGTAAATATAAAATATCTGAAGCAAACAGGAAAGAACAGTGTGTGATGACAAACAGCGGACATGTTATTCCGCAACAAAGTACAAGTGGCCCAGTTGGATTACTCAGAAGCTAAAAGACCTTTCTTTTTACTTGCTGGAAAAGCTACGCAGCCATGAATGTGGAAACTTGAACTAAAATTTATATTTTCTTTTGTTTTCTCATCTCAATTCTATTTGTATTGTATTTTCCAGTCTTCAGTTCTTACCTTCAGTTTGGTTTCAAGTGTCTGCCAAAACATAACTCTTAGAGTTGCTGACCAAGGCCACACTGTACTTCTAAAGAGTACTTTTAAAGTACTAACAGAAGACCAAAAGATTAAATATTTGTGCCATGAGTAAGTGGGACTCTGGAGGGAGTCGTGAAGTATGATGAGCTCTGGACTATGTCTATGATTGAGTTTTTTAAAGCCAGATAAAAATATATTGGTATAAATCATTGTCTCTGAGTATGAGTAAGAACGTAACAGAAAGAGCATCACTTAGTAAGAAACCACAGGACTTAGAATGAAAAAAACTTGTGTTCTCAGTTGTCATGAATTTTCTATCTTTATTAGTTATTTACTTACTAAGTATTATCCATTTATTGACGTATTTGTACTTTATTCAGTTGCAAAATTAAACAAATGGCATAGCCTAAACACTGTGTTTCTGAAATATACCTTACATTTATAAAAAGCATGTTTGCAAAACTGACTGATGAATTGTAATTCTTTTGCCACATAACAGTAATAACAATTATCTTTATATTCAAAGTTCCTGAAGGATGGATCATTTCACTTTCTTGAAGCAGCTTTTGTTTTTTTTCATCCAGGTCTCATTGCTCAGTAACTGGAATTTTGGTGTATTTTCCTCCTTATGTGTGGGTATCAATGTGTCAACACTAATGGTAAAGGCTACTCATGCTTTTCTAGATTGGTATCTTTTTTTTTTTTTTAATAAATAGTATGGTTTTCTTTTGGCTTTTCTCCATTTCTTCCTTGTCTCTCCTCTCCATGTCACTTTTGTTCTTTTATCCTCCCAGCCTTCCTCCTGTTGTTCCAAGCCAGCTATCTCATTAATATGTTATGCAAATGGCAAACTATTTGTTCTGAGAGCAAATCTCAACAATCAAAGATGAAGGCAAAGTAACTTAAGTTGGTATGTCAAGAAAATGGTCTCCATAGTTTGCTGAAAAGCTCTGTTTGTGCATTTTAAAATCAATTAATTGGGAGACTTCCACTATCTTCTTTTTAAGAATCATGAAATCGACAGAGAAATAAGATTACCTTCTTTACCCCAACTCTGATAAAAGTGCTCTATGAAAACTGATTCAGAAAACTCTTCAACTCTTAATTAATTTCTATTGGCTTATCACCAACTTCCCTGTCTCTCCACAGTCCCAAATTTGAGTTATTAGATCACTAGAAATACAAATCACAACCAGAGATTTTAGAAGAAAACCCCACATCAGCCTCACAGATTTTCCAGACAGATTATTCAGCAATTTTATATGACTATCTTATCTTCTTTTTCTAGCCTAATCACGTTTCTAGTACTAAATTGTTTGGCTGATTTTGAAAGCAAGGAACTGAGAAGATAGGAAAAAAGGTGATTTCTTGCCAACTGCACATGGATAAAACCAACAGGGGTATCTCATGAGAGTGTCGCACTCATACCCCTTGCCTGCCTCCTGACCCTTTTCTGCTTTGGGCTTTTAAATCTTTTTCACTCTTGTTTCCCACTCCTGGGGTGTGACCTTCTGCCCAGCCTCCCACAGCACAGCTAGGAAGCCAGGATTCCTACTCTTCAGAGCATCATTAATCTGTTGCCCATCTAAGCATTTTGGATGCATTGTCTTCTGGCAACATTTCTCCCTGCTCTTTGGTTCCCTTCCTGGATGGCCATGAGAGGGGCAGAGCAGATGCAGTCCTGTCCTAGCCTGCCACCCTGGCAGGCTCCTGCCCCAGCTCCAAGGGACACCTTGCTCCTGGCACAGAACCCAGCCAAGTGATTGTTTTGAGCATTGTGCACAGGCAAGGCAGTACAAGGAAGACAATGGAGAACTGAAAAGCACCAAAGCACACTTCTTTTTCTTCCTCCTTATCCCAGTCATGTCCATTGTATCAGAGTTTTTCTTGCCTGCTTGGCTGTTTATTTCTGGTGGAAAGCAGAGGGGGTTGTGGACCCTGTGGCCACCAGCAAGGGCTTCAGTTGCTGCATTTCACACTATGCCTCTACAACTGGCTTGACTGCAGAACCAGCACAGGCTGTTTGTTTTCTCTCTCTGTTTCTCTCTCTTTCATTGGCTGCAATCAGCTTTTTTACAGTTCCTTCATTTTCTGGGTTCCCAGTTAGCACTAGTAAACACCAATAACATCAATGCCTCGGATTTTTGCCACAGTTGTGATAAGACATTCTCACACCAGCTGAGCTGTGGCTTTTCACTGTCAGCTGAAACTGATGTCACTGCAGCCCATCCCTCATAACAACACCATGCAAACAGCAGATCTCAGACTAAAATACTTCATATTTCCACTTACTGGGAACAATTTTTTCCAAAGACCATATTACGCTGAAACAGTTTTTGCAGGCATAGGGTATAACTGAGGGAGCAGGTCAACACCCAGGGACCTTCCTGGCACTTCAGCAGCACCCACAGCTCAGCATGGCAAGGGTGCACTGTCCTTTGGGCACCCAAACAAAAGCCCTCAGAATGTGTTCCTTCATATTTTCTCTGGCCATTATGGTTTGTACTGTGTCTACTGGCTGTGTTACCTTCCGTGCAAGGTAGGTACATACCTTCTGAGATTACCCCAGGAGGCAAAGTTAAACCATTGCTATGTTGCAGCTGGCATAGATACCATGAAATAAAGGCAGAATTAGAAAGGAAAAATAGATTATTTGACTGGATTTCTTAGTAACCACGGAAGGTACTACTGTTGTCCAAAATACCTTTTTATTCCTATTAAAAAAAAAAAAAAGAAATTCACTATTGTATTCACTTAACACTCATTTCGTTAATTCTATTCATCCTAGGATTTGAGAACTCAATGTAGTACAGTCTTTTTATTACTTATTCCTGGGGGTAGTATGGTTCTTGTTCAGGGGAAGGTGCAGTTCCTGACAAGTTTTTAAATCCTCCTAAAGTCTGTATGTGCCAGCAGCTGTGTATAATCAACATATTTAGTCGGAGGGCGGCATTTAGTTTAGGGGGTTTTTGAACAGTTGCGTTACATCTCTGAACTTCTGTCAAAATCAGTGACTCGCTATGGCTGATGAGTGATTCAGCAGGGGTGAACCCCAAAGCATCCTCTAGGGCCTCATGTTTGGAAGCAAAACTGTCCTCCCTGTCAAGTTGCCACAGGCACCTCTGGCATTCTCTGACACCTCCAGGACCATTACATGTAAAGGCACTTGGGATGTGGGAACAGCTGTGCACCTATGGAGTCAGCTGAGTTTCCAGAGAGCTTGCACTGACCTGAGCTGAGCATTATATGAGGTGTGGGCTGTTAGAGGAGGTTGATTACACACCACATTATCACAGAGGAATCTTATCACAGCTGAATTTGATCTATGAAAACATTTCCTTTCCTTCCCCAGCCTAAACAGCCCCTCTTTTTTTTTTTTTTTTCCCAAAACATACAAATAATTTCTATAAAAGTTAACATTACTTTTTGCACATAAACCATGAAGAAACAACAGCTCTTTGGATGTGTCAAGAAATTGTTAACAGCACCGACAGCATCCTGTATGGACTGACACGTGGACATTTTACAAGGAAAGTATGTAACATGTGAGAGCAGAGTTAGGCTGACTCGTTTAACTACATAAGGGAAAAAATGTTTAGGAATTCTCCTGTCTGGAAATACTGCAAAGCTACCGAGTTTCTATGTCTACCTTTCCCTCCCATGCTATCTGCAGGCATTAGTGTATTACAACAAAAACAAACAAGCAAGCAAGCAATCAGAGAGCACAAACAAGAAGCCTGCAGCACTGCCAGATTCTACAACAGTGATTCCCACTGGGGGTAACTTGGACAACT
The DNA here is from genome assembly GCF_026979565.1 of Vidua chalybeata. NCBI lineage: Eukaryota > Metazoa > Chordata > Aves > Passeriformes > Viduidae > Vidua > Vidua chalybeata. Next base: position 57,729,866 of record NC_071532.1, read on the forward strand.
TGCCTTATGGAGGCAGCGGGTCTGCTGCGAGCACTTGGAGGCTCTCCCACCAGGACTGGGACAGAGCAGGGCAGGCAGCTTCTATAGGCAGCTCACCTGCACCCAGGGCAAACTTTCCCTCCTGCTGCCGTCCAGCCCCTGGCCACTGCTGCCACAGAAGCAAGTAAGGATGGAGTGACTCCCAGCAGCGATCAAATTCAAGTCTTTGACTCAAAATAGCTGAGACAGTCTCCATTTTTCTACAAATAATTGTCATGGAAAAGAGGGTGGCTTGCCTTGCCTTTGCTTGTAAAATATCATGTGCATCTTTGCCATGTAAAGTCCTGGTTCCTACTATCACAGGCTGCAAGGGGCTGCCATGGTTGTTTTCCTCTCCACTACTTCTCACCATAATTTGCTCATAAGTTACAAGAACGCAGCGATGCCGTGTGTATGTGCTCAGTGCCCTAACTTTAGCTGACAGAGCAAACCCTCCCCTTCAGCGTGCCTTCTCTGCTAAAAACCTGTGTGTATGAACACAGGGAGTGGAGGAAAACAGAGACAGGAAAAAGAGAGAGAGACCCTGTAACTGAATGGGTAAGGAATGTGCATGGAGCTGTGCATGGATAGATGTCTGATGTCTCAACTATTTGTTAAAAGGCAAAAGCAATACTTCCGACAGACGGCCCTCCCCTCGCTTGCAATAGGCTCCCCAGAATAGCAACAGCCTGTGTCACTGCAAAGGGCAAAGCCTTCTGAAATAGCAACAAAGTTGTTCACGAACCACTTTGTGGTTTGCATTTGGTTTCAGCCAGCTTCAGGAACTTGTTGCCATGAGGAAAACAACCTGCCCTTTCCTGGCCGGCCGGGGAAGGAGCACGGCGCCGTGAAGCGCTCCCGCCCAAGGTGCGAAGGGGGCAGTGATGGGACCTGGGCAGAGCACGGAGGACCCCAGCCAGCAGAGCCAGACGATGAGAGCAGGGGAGGATGAGGAGCGCAGCCGGGGCTGCGGCCGCTCCCGGCTCCCGGCTGCAGCAGGTAAGCAGGCAGGAGCTGAGTGCCAGCTGTTGGCCAGCAGCAGCTGCCCGCATAGCTAATGCTCGGGGCCGGGGGAGAACGGCCCCACAAAGTCAAGGGACTCTTGAGACGTGCCTTCTCGGTTTCTAAAAGTGCAAGAGGGGAACATACGAGTAAGGAAGGGGACTGCCAGCTTGAATTTTGAATGAAGGTTTGTGTGATACTTTCCCTAAAAGGCCTCGGTTCTACTGCTCGTGTAGGTGCTGTCTGTTGTGTAAATCCTTTTCCTTCATGAAGATCAGCCATCTGAAAGGTAGGAGAACCTCTGCCCTCTAACAACAGTGATCTGGTCCTTGCACACTCGGGGGCAGTTCAGCCCTTTCACCGGAGTGAGTGGAGGGAGTCCAGGCAAGCACTGCACCTGTCCATGCAGGGGAACAGTTCAGGGGACAGGGTCTCCCTCCCGTTTTTACTTGCCTAGCATTTCAGGAAGAAACAGGGTTTCTATGCTGGCACCCTCAAAAATCAGCTGTAACATTTATTCTGCAATAAGTTTTTAAGTGCAGAAACTGAATTTCATTGCTCTTCATCTTTGCTGTCCAGCCAGTTTTTGTCAGTTGCAGCATAGTTTTGCATTTTCAAACTCTTTCCCAGATGATAAAATGAAGGGGATTATGCCCCACAATCATATTTCTCAGCCACAAGGCTTATTATGCCTTATTTTAAGCTCTACCCAAACAGGACATCATGGTCATAAGCCAGAAATGACAATGTCCCAATCAGATTTTGTTCACTTTGAGCTGAATGAACTGATTAATGCAGGAATATTCAGAAACCATAGGCACAAATGCTTTGTTGGAGTGTAATAGTCCTCTGTCAAGCAATGTCTCCTGATACTGGAATCAGAGGTTAGCCAAGAACAGAAAGTCAGAAAGTGTGCTGACACATTTAACATTGCCTTAGGGACTGAGGAGAGCAGTGCAGATGGTTATGGGATAGTAATAAACAGATAGCAAAGTTTCTGCAGCACATGGGTTAAGGTTAGAAGAGTATGTGCAAATTACACATCTGTCCTTATCCTCAAAAATTAAAGCAGTAACCTGAGGAATATATAATTACATAGTTAGAAATTAAAAGAACTTGTTGATTCTTACTAGAAGCTTACAAAACAAAACCCATATGCCATTTCATGTAATGAGGGGATAGACTACCTGTTGACATAATGCAATTACATAGCAGAAGAGTAAGAGAGGACATGGACATGGTGGGTCTTTCTGGGATCTGCATTCCCTGTCTTTCCATCTTTGTCAGAGGGCTTTTGTTCATGAAATTTGAATATTGTTTACAATGTACATTAATTTGGCTTATACCGTACAAAGTATTCAGTGCTTCCCACCACTGGAGGTGTTTAGATGAGAGGTACATTTCTTTCCTTCCACCTTCTCTTTTAGTCCAATTTACAAAGTATTTGTTTAGGGTTTGCCTTTCACACTTGGGTGGGAGGAGCCCCATTTGTCAAATGATTGTGATTCCACATGGCCCTGACATTATTTTTGGTTAAGTTAGTATTTTCTGAGATTTTCCACCTCTGTTTGCAATATAGCTTTGTCCCAGAGCTGTCATTTATGTCATCCTGTAGGATCTTGTTGGGTAACTGTTTCAGATCCCATGCCAGACTCCTAGAGGGAGAGGTAGATCAGATGTATGGTAGCTAATAGGAGAAATGCACCTATTGAGCAGTTACTGGATCTAAAGAAACCTCAGGTATTGGAATAGAGCAACTGGGTAACATATCTCTCTTTATACCAGACAACTGGATGAGATAGAGAAAGTGACTGTGGCAGCACAGCAAACAGCATGATAACATGAAAATGGGAGAATTACCTTTTATGGGAAGCAAAACCATGATTTAATTATGCAGCAATTCCCAATACATGCCATTAAACATTTATCCTAAAAAAAAATTCCTTATGTTATACACTTCAGCAAAATATTCCTTAATGACAATTTGGGAAATTTAAATACTATATCCCTTGAAAGACACACTTTTTGTATGTCAGTACTCAGATGGAGAAGAAATATGTTATTAGAGAGAGCTTAAAATTTTCAGGTACAGGTGCTGTAGTTTTAAAATTTATTGTAGATAAAAGTAGATATCATTCTATTGAAAAAAAAGATAGATTCTGTGCTGTGGATTTATATCTAGGCAATGTATTCAACTCATTAGGATTTTCTAACCTGTGCTTATTAACCAATGGTTCACTTGAGAACTTGAATTCACTTTCCAAAGGTCTAAATAGGTCAAAGAAATTGCAAGGATTTAAAGAACTTTCCTGACAGGAAAATACTTCCCTTCCAAATGGAGACATTTCTCATCTCAGATTAAATCAAAGTAAACAGAAGAAAGTACCATGGTGGAAGAGATTGTTGAGTCCCCTCCTATCAAAATAGATATATTTGCACAGGTTACATAAAGTAATCTCCCTTCCCCCCTCCCAGTAGTTTTCTATATGCACCCTGAATGATCTCTTGGGAGAAAGCAAAGAAAAACTACATCACAGAAATCTCAGTGTCTGGACTAACATGGAGCATGGTACTGCCAAACTGAGCTGGAAAGGGCCCCTTTCTCATATCTCTCCCTCCCATTAGGTGGGTGAAGAGTGGTGTTTCCCAAATCAGCCTGCTTGCAGATCTTCCCTGGCACTGATCATTTATCCATAATGCCTATAAAATATATGCACAGACCAAATACTGTGCCTTTGGAATGAATGTATTTTTCCAAATTTGTGCTTGAAAATAAGTAAAGGGGCACATCCTTAGTACTTGGCCCCATCCAGCCTCATCTCAGTACACTGTGCTGCTGTGCTACAACTGCAGTTGGTCTCCTTTTCAGGAACCAAGCATAAACAATTCCAACAAATGTTCTTAAAGATAGGTTTGTTTGCCAAGTTGGGCTGTTTTTGACTTGAACAACAGTTGTGAGAAACCACTTTGTTTACATGGGAAACTAGAGAATAGACTTTCCAATCACTTGTCACATACCAGCCCCACACTCATTAGCCATGGTGTTAGTGGCAGACACAAGGAGAAAATTCTCTGGTAGCTATCATTAAAATATTTTATTCCTCTGGGCTGTACACTGCCATATGTTCTGTTGGCATCTCATAAAAATAAGAGAAATATATGTGTGTATATATATAAAAAGAAGCTTTTTGTAAAAAAAAAGAACTACCTAAGCAGCTGCCTAAGAACTGCCAGCAGCATCATTAAAAGTGACACTTAAAAGGATTGTGAGTACAACTACTGCAACATTCTTTATCTGGAAATGTTAAAGCAAAACATATGCTGAAGTCAGAGGGAATTTTGCCTAAAGGAAGGTCATGAAGGGAAACTGAGTAGAGATTTCAAGGTTTAGCTCAGCAGGCAGTTGTGAGCAGGCAAGTTTCGGGTACACCAGTTAAAACAAAACCTCATGGTGATATAATGTTTTTCAGTGGAATAGTGCCTGTGAGGGACAAGAGACACCAAGTTAACTAATGACTTTTTTGCTGCTAATGCAGAAGGACAATGTGTCTCCCTCTGCATCATGTCAAGATCTGCTTTTCGTTTGGGGGTGCTCTAGTTACAGCCCTCTGCTATTTCTGTACAACTGTGGGTATGTGTCACTGGACACATGAAGAAGGATACCAGCTGACCCAGTAAAAACAAACAAAATAAACATGAAGATATTGATCAAGTTGCTGTTCTTGGAGAAGCAAGAAATATATGGACTTAAATACTTCCCAATCAATTCCCAGGTGTCCAAGCTCTACATCCAGCTTGTACAGACTCTCAGACTAAAAATAAGTAATCATCTCAGTTTCCTTATGTAAGGACCACAGGCTGATGTGAACACAGTCTGGATTGTAAAGAACACTGCTGGTGGTGGACTCTATCAAGATATTTGACTTGACACTCTCCTTCAGAAACTGAAATCATACAAAAATGACACTCCAACAGTTTAATAATTAAGAACTATATAGGACACAGACTTCAAAGTATCAGGAGGGTACAACTAATACAGTTGTACCCTAACTGATACAGTGTTGTACCCTACTGATACTTTGAAGTCTGTGTCCTACATAGTTCTTAATTATTAAACTGTTGTACCCTGTATACAGTGTTGTACCCTACTGCTGTGTTTCTGCTGGAGAGCCTTAAACTCAGTTTTTGCCCCTCTGTTACTTACTGTTCTTGGTTTCTTGGAAGAAAATAATAACAGATTATTTAACAGGGTGATAAAGGTGATGGGTAATCAAAAAAATGTGATATATCATTGGCTGAACAGAATTTGGATGCCTTGGCTTGCTGACTGCAAGTGAATGTGCTATCTGGGGTTCCTCTCTGCTAACTTTAGACATCTGCATCTGAGCAAGCCGTGGTTTCCTTTTATAGGCAATGGAGGGAAGTAGGCATCAGACCTAATTCAGACGTCTAGAAGTGCCTATTTTTCTCAAGTGGTTACAAGAGAAATCTAGAGATGATGTAGATGTCTCAAAAGGTAAGTTGAACCCATCCTATGTATTTTAATACAGACAAATGTAAATTTGCATTCCTCATTAGGATGCAATGAGGCAGGCCACATTTAAAGGCAAGGCAGTGCCTAGGAAAGAATCCAGTCAGAGAAAAAGTAGGTTTTCCTGAAGGATAACCAGAAGATAAGCTTCTATACATGGCTGTGAGAATCCTTGGACAAATAGAGAGGGAAATCTCCATAAGGACTGGAAAAATTATGTCAAGTTTCTCTTTGGCACTGTGTAATCACTGCAGGAACACTGGGTCCAGATCACAATTTACTGAAGAAGCTGGTGGTCTGAAAAAGTTCAGAGAACAGAGGTTTGATTATTTCAGGGATTGGTAAACTTGTAAATCTTCATAGGGTAAGAAGCTAAAAAAGGAGATGTCTGTTTGTGAGATGACCCAATGATATAAGTTTGTACTTAGAGAACCCAGTTAAGTGTGGGAAATGGAGAATGGGATCTGATGGCTGGAAGCTGAAGTTGCAGAAATTAAGTCGAGAAATAATTTACAGATAACTTACAGTGAAAGCAATTAACCATTGGGATGACCTATGACTTAAAGTCATTGGTTTTCAATCACTAGCCATTTTTAAATCAAAGCTGAATGTTTTAAATTGCCCAGTTCAGATAAAATATAATTGAAGTGTGTCTGAAGGATCATGTTGTGCTGTTTGTGAGCGTCAGACTGGAAGAACACAATGCTCTCTAGTCCATAATATATAAATTGAGGTAAAATCCTACATTAAATATATGTGGCTCAATGATACAGAATACAGAGATACTCAAGAAAGCACAAACATCAGCACTGATCAGAAGTTTGGGCAGAGCACTGCGATCAAATTAGCAGTTTAGTTTCTGATATGCTCATTCCTTCAGCACAACACTGTGTTGTTATCAGCCCAAATTTCCAGCCAGGATTCATTGGAAGGGTATATTCTCCAGATATAATAATATACAGCAAGCAGGCAACTCAAAAGTATAAATGGCAAGGAGAAATTATGTTTTGCAATGATAAAACAAATATTGCATATATGCATTGCAGGATGCAGCACAAAGCAGCTTAGCTGTAGTCAGCAGTACTTCCACTGAAGTACTGTTCAATGGGTGAAAGAAGTACAGCAGGACCTAACCCAGGCTTCTATTTAAAATAAGTGAAATGGTCTCAGATACTGCAGATATAAAGGAGGAAAAAGCTTTAGAAATATTAACAGATATGGACAACAATATTATAAAAAAGATTGTTCCATCACTGGAGCATTTTGCATATTTGTTTCTTTTATTTTCTTCAAGATGTCCCATCTCCATTCCCAATAAATCTACCACCTGCCCCCACCTTCTGAAAGACTTTTCACAATAATCCCATTCCCCCTCTGTCCTTATAGCCCATCAAGACAAAACCATGTGCTTCTCCCCTGTCTCTTATCTATCTCTGGTTTGCCAGCCACACCAGCTCAGCAGCTGAGTGAGTTGAGGTGCATTTGGTGCACACAGTATCTCAGGGCTGTTGCTGTTTGGCTCAAAGTTAGGAGAGCTAATAGGTGATACTTATCTTAATAGACTTAATGGGCTTACACATCTCCCCTGACCCCCGAGGCATGGCTTGTATTCACAGTTGTACTGTGCTACTCTCCATAATAACCTCTCTGCCTATGGAGTGGCTGCAGGGTGGGATGGTGGAACTGTTTGATTCTGGGAGTTGTTAGGAGAACACAGGGTGGCTTGGGCTGCACATGTGCCAGGGATCCTGCCAGCAATTTAGTAGGGTATGTGGCCACATGCCAAGGCCTGGGCCTGGGCTTTGGCACTGTTTACTTTAGCAGTGCAGACGTACTGCTAGGGCTGCACTCCTTCTCTCTATTCAAGATTTGCTTTTGAAATATAATATCCTCTGTCAAATGGGACTGATCCTCACCAATGTGCTCAAAATTATTGGCAAGGAACTCTGAGCAGTCAGCGTGATCAAAGAGCCTTAATGCCTTAGAAAAATGAGCTAAAAATAAACAAACTCTGTGTATCATTTCCAATTAGACCATATACCACTCATTCCAGGAGAATTTACTAAACAGAGACTCTGTTATGCTGCAAAAGCCACCTCTCCTCCAACATGTCCCATCTCTCTAATTGCAAAATCAGAAGTCAATTTACTCTTTTCCTAGCTATGTGGCAGCCAACATCATGACGTGAGGAAAATCATGCTGGGAGAAAGAACAAGACCAACAATAACAAATTGATATATTCCTCAAGGTTTAGGGTGCAAAAGGCTTCACAGTTAGTAGAATATGATCAGTCAAATCTATCTTGTAACAATAAACAATGAATCACAATTGTATAAAATGAGTTTGTTTTAAAGTGGGTGTTCAAAGGCGCATAATCTGCATTGTTTGCATAATCTGTTTCTTGTTCCTGACATTATGGTTGTCAAAGGCGATGCAAAATATTTGATCAAGATATTCCAAAGAATCTGAGTTTAGATGTGAGCAAAGCCCAGAAAGTTCATGAGTTTGCCTCAAAGATCAGTTTCCCTAGAATATCCCAGATATCTGCATCAGCCTGGTGCTCACTGAATAAGTCTTCAATCTGGCAAAATAGAAACAATGGTACCAGCAGCCTTCATGTCATCCTCAGGCGAAACAAAGGAAATAATAAGTGGTGAGGGAAAACTTGTTTGAATCAAGGTTGAAGCAGTTTGGCTAAGAACGCTTTCCTTGCTCATGGTACTCTAGTTGGGTGGATGAGACTTTCTCAGTTTAGGAAAAACACTGAAAGATTTCAAGGCAAAAATTGCTTTCTCACCATTTTTTTTTGCAATAATATTCTGAAGCAGAAGGTTTAATTATTTAGGACCTGATCAAAACCTTATTGACTTGTGATCAGAAAGATAAGGAACACAAAAGCCTTAAAACTAAAGATTATATATTCATTACTTTTTTTTTTTCTTTTTCAGAAATAGCTTTTTCTGTAAATAGCTTTTATATCACCACTGCTGCTGGATGCGTATTGTACCTAATTGCTTTGCCTAGAAGTTACAGAGAGATTTTTTTTAAATTGGAAGATCAAATAAAGTTATTATTAATTGTCAGAATGTTGCAGAAATCACTCTTTCAAGGTTTTTTGTTTTATCCTCTTATTTCAGATTGTGGAACATTCACCTTTCTATCTTCTGCCATTGCTGCCATAAGTGGACTTCTGATGGGCTACGAGTTGGGCCTTATCTCTGGAGCTCTTCTTCAGATGAGCAGCATTTTAAAACTCTCTTGCAAAGAGCAGGAAGTCATTGTAAGTTCTCTGCTTTTTGGGGCCTTATTTGCATCCCTTACTGGTGGATTTCTTATAGACAGATTTGGAAGGAGACTTGCTATTATTATTGCATCTTCCTTACTTGTGCTGGGGAGTCTGATCTTACTGCCCTATGAATCATACGAGATACTCATTGTGGGCCGGATTGCCATAGGTATTTCCATATCATTATCATCAATTGCAACATGTGTGTATATCGCTGAGATCGCCCCACAGCACAGAAGAGGCCTCCTTGTATCATTAAATGAACTCATGATTGTGATAGGCATTCTCTTTGCCTATGTTTCAAATTATGCATTTGCCAGCATATCTCATGGCTGGAAGTACATGTTTGGCCTTGTGATTCCATTAGGTGCTTTGCAGGCTATTGCCATGTATTTCCTTCCTCCAAGCCCTCGGTTTCTTGTGATGAAAAATAACGATGAAGCGGCAAGAAAAGTACTGGAGAGGCTACGGGAAACATCAGATGCTACTAAAGAGCTTACTGTGATTAAGTCTTCCCTGAAAGATGAACATCAGTATAGTTTCTTGGACCTGTTTCGTTCAAAAAACAACATGAGAGCCCGAATGCTGGTAGGACTCACTCTAGTGTTTTTTGTGCAAACAACTGGGCAGCCCAACATTTTATTTTATGCATCAACTGTTTTGAAGTCAGTTGGGTTCCAGAGCAATGAAGCTGCCAGCTTGGCTTCCACTGGAGTTGGAGTGGTTAAAGTGGTCAGTACAGTCCCAGCTACGTTTTTTGTGGATCAAGTTGGAAGTAAAACTTTTCTGTGTGTTGGCTCTTCTGTTATGGCAATATCGTTGGTCACTATGGGCTTAGTGAACCGTAACATACATGTGAATTTCACCAAGGTCTGCAGAAGCCATTCTCCAGAGGATTTCTCTCTCCAGAGACCAGGAAACTTTACTGTCACCAATGGGAGTCTCAAGGACCTCTTTGCTAGCATGGCTTCAACAGAAAGATTGTCATTTGATGTACAAAGCCCAGATGTTGTCAGGACAGGAGAACTGAACAGGACTGCCCTGGCAGGAGGCAAAAGCACAACAGGTTCTCACGTGGAAAGTGGGGAGGTTCCTGTTGTCCTGAAATGGCTCTCACTGGCCAGCCTGCTTGTCTATGTTGCTGCATTTTCCATAGGTCTTGGACCAAGTAAGTGTTTAATTTTTCTAACTGTTTGTAACTTATATTATCAAGTGCTGGGATGACATGCCTGGTTTGGCATTAGGCAGTTCCTAAGTTGGGCAAAGCAGTGTTGTCTGCCAATATGCACTGGTATTGTCACACACCATCCTGGTAGGCCTGACATATACTTTTTAGGAAGAGGTCCTGCCCCTTAAGATCAATGACCTGATCTCCCTTCTGTTCAGTGCAATTAACTGGTCCCTCTTCAGTCAAGAACTGCTCTTAGCTTTGTACAGCAAATTATGGAGACCCTGGCTATCTTTCCTCTTTCTAGTCTATTGTGTCATTACACTGGGAAGGTTAGGATGTAGGCATTTGCTGCTGCTAGCTCCTAAACCCAAGATGATGATAAGCTCTGGACCTCTGTATGGTATGACATTATCAAATCCACAAAATACCAACCTGCCTGAGTCCCGCCAAGGATCTGTCCCTCTGACTGTGTAATAGTCTCCAGATGTAGAAAACACATTCAAGGTACCATAATTCATGAGCAAGCTGTAGTACCATTGCCACTGCTTGGGCAAAGTAAAATTCAACAACAATACAAGTAGGAGGACACAAAGGTGTGACACTGTACAGCTGACACTGTACTGCTGCATCTGCCATCACACTTGCACAGGTCTCACTCTCTCCTGAGGAGAGCATGTCTGTCATTCCAAGGGACTAGAAATTAAATCTCTCAGTTTTCTTTTGTTTTGTTTCAATAGCACTTGCATAATGTTGTACTTTGAAGGGGTTGACTTTTTAAGTCACTCTGCAAAACCCACATGCCAATTCCGTTATTTATTAACAGACTTTATGTGCTTTTGCACTCTGGCTCAAACTTGCATCGCAAACAAACTGTACTCTCCTGTACTATTATGATAAAAAGCTTTCCACAAGGATACAACCCAACAGTTGCACTAACAACAAGTCCCCTGCAGTATTTATTTATTTTAAACATTGCTCACAGGGAGAGCAGTGTGAGATAAGCATTCATTGCCAGGGTTGCAAGCTTAATGGTGTTATTACAGCATTATTCCTTCCCTTGAAGATTGTCTTGGGGCTGGATTCTGCTTTCTGTGACATAGGTTCAAAAACAGGGGTGAAACCCTGAAAAGAAAATGTTACTTGAACTTTTATTTGGGCGTTTCAAACATATATTTAATGACCGTTAGAGTGGGGTCACATGTTCAGTCTTGGCCTCCTGCTGAAATCTGCTTTCCTGGTGACCTGGCTGTAAATGAGTTCTTCGTCATTTAAGTTGGCCTAATGTGCAGTTAATGAGAGCAATGTCTATTTTCTTGAGGGCTACAAAAACTGATGTGTTTTCCAGGCTAATCTGAGAAGTCTCTGAGGCCAGTGCTGGTTTCTTGACCTCTTTCCTGACTTGAGAGCTCAAATGCTTTCAAACAGAAAATGGGAAAGAACAGGCACCCTCTCAGCTCCATCATGGAGAAATCATGTATAAAGCCATTGTGAGGCAATTTATACTGACAGATGCATTTGCCTAGCAAGTGAAGGCCAGGTCTAGCAGAGATACAGGCATTTGAAATTGCAGCTAAGTCCTTTCAAGGCATTTTCCTGCCTTTGAAAGTGCACTGTTCAGTTAAAATTTCAGTTAAAAAGTATAGAAAATGCAAGGGTTGGAGAACCAAGAGATTGTTGAAGTCTGCAAAATATCTATCATGCTTGAATAGTGTGGATTGAGATGCAAAGTTATAAGTTGTGTCTCATATACAGCCTACAACATCTCCTGTTTGGAGCCCTAATCCCTGAATGTGTTTTCAAAGCCTAGCTTTCTTACCCTCAGTGGACCTTTCTTAGTGTAAAGAAAAAAAAATGAACCCCTTTGCTTTTGTAAATAGTTTTAACACGTTTATGTTATTCATCTCTAAATCTGGCCTGTAGTCTGGACCAGATTGTTTTCCATTGTCTGCTCGTCAGTGGGAAGGAGGCATCGAGGCTGCACTTGCTGGCTGCTGTGTCCAGGCTGTGCCTGGGGCACCTGGGACAAAAGCACAGTAACACCTGCACCAGTGTATTTTCAGTGGGAAACTCTCTTGCTCCATGCAATGCCTGCCTCCATACAATGGCTGGCTAAGGTGAAGGTGGTGTTGAGGACGCCTCTCTTTGTCGATCAAATTGACATCTTTTGGACAAAGGGCAGAGAAGATCTTGCTCTTTTTCTTCCTCACCACAAGGCCATTTCTGGAATAAATTCACCCACTTTATTTTGAGTCCATGCTGCACTATGTTCTGTGGGGATAAAGGAGACTTTATGTAGGACCATTAGGAGATGACACACTCTTCACAGGACAGATCACACAATCTGAGCTCTATCATCTTCTTTTTAACTCCTTTGTACTTTTTTTTTTTTTTTTTATTCTGGTCAAAGAGATAATTACAATCCAGATTAGTGTAGCAGACATTTATAAATTATTTCTCTTTTGTTACCAAATTACATAAAGTAGATTGATTTTTTAAATGAACTAAGCATATACTAAATATCTATTGCCTTTTATCAAAACACCCGGGCAGCACAGTGATGAGCATTGAAAAATAGACAGTGAGAGATAAAAGTAATTTTTGCATTACAAAAGAATTCACAGACTAGCAAGCATCTGCTTAGTCAATTTTTTTATTCTGGGGTGCTCTGTATTTATATCATCAACCCTTACACAAGATAAAAGGAGTATTTCTGCTGCTGTGTTTCAGTTTAATTATGTTTGATGACTGCAGTTGGAGTGCTTGTTCACACTCAATTTCACACAATTATGAGGACGTTTTGTAGATGCAACAAATCAGTGTTGCATCACACCACAGAATAGCACATGCCATTTCTCTTGGGGTGTTTGCAGAGGTGTTTCAAGGCATTCAGTCATTAGCTAAGGGGGCTTGCTTGACACCCATGTCTTGGGTTACCCTTTGTCTGTATGTCAGAAAGGACAAACAAAGATCAGCCGTTTTCATGAGGGAATGATGCCTGTGGAGCCCTAAAGAAACCACTCCTGGCTGCCATGTGAAGGGTGAGGAGTGTGAGAGGGGCTCCTTGTTGTTTGCAGCACTTGTTTTGTGAAGGGAAGCATTGGAACCTGGACAGGGAAGGGACAGGAGAAGTCTGAGCCTGGCAGAAGCACCGCTATGCCTCTCACAGGGGTCAGTGACTGCAGGTTCATGAGATGAGTGTGGTGTGGAGGTAGATCACGGATTCATTGCCCAAGCTAAAATGTGATCACTCGATGTGACCTTGGAAATTGATTTAACACAAAGGACGCACAGAAGTTATCTAGTCAGGGCTATGACTATGCATGACCACTTACTAAATGGCAATGGCACATTTGAGGGTGCAAAAGCTAGAGGTCCTTTCTCATAAAGAGGTGTCAGTTCCTTCATTCACCACTGTGTGTGGTACAACATGTTGGGATGCTGGAACGAGGAAAGCCATGCTCCTGGGATATCAGACTTATTTTCCAAAATAAGGCTGTAAGTATAGGATTCCTATGTTTGGATAGAGCATGTGCAAGAGAATTCTCTTGATTAGCAACTGTAGGGCAGCTATAGCCTCTCTGAAATAGTGTGGGTGCCCAGAGCTCTGCTGCTCTTCTCACAGACGTAATGAACAAAATTCAGATGTCAGATTGCACCCATTTCCAAAGATCTGCTTTTCTGCCTTGACCATCTCCTTTTGCACCATTTATGATCAAATACTAACTAGGGACAGCTTCCCCCCATATTTCCTGCATATCCCTCTGAGTGAGATGATCTCATCAGTAAGTAGCTGGAAGAAATATAGTAGCACCATACACACATATGCAGGGATGCAATGGGGTCTAGAGGCAATGCTCTTTATCAAAAAGAAGTCAGAGTGACTCCAAGAAATCCTAGGCTGAGAAACAAGTAATGCAGACCAATTCTGGACCAAACAGAGTGTCTGTTTTCCCGGTCTGAATTTGTTCTTGAAAATTAAAGGCAAGTGAGCAAAACAGGACTTGGGCAGTACCTCTTTGCACATACTGTGAGAGTGAAGTTCAAGGCAATCCATGAACATCTCAGGGATTTGGTGTGGAATGAGGAACACCTTTAATGAGAGAGGGATGTCAAATGTATGCATTTGGACTGCATGTATGGCTTTGGTGCCTTGTACAAGAGCTCTTCATCTGTGAGTCCTTTAAACACATTTCTGTGTAACTGCAAAAGCATTTAGGCAGTTGGCCAATGAACTTTGGGATAATCTTCTGGAGCAAATCACATCAGCTCTGCTGGCTTCATGGCATTTCATGCTGAGCATGCAGATGAAAATCCACAAAAACACCTACAGATGAGACTGAGGGGCAATTTCATGACATGAATCATCCTCAAAATTCCAAAATCTAGCTGTATAAAGTCCAAAGGTACATATGTCTCTGCCAACCTGGGACAAGGATGTTCTATTACTTCATGTCCTGGAGCAGCTGCCAGCTTTGTGTGGCTCTTCAAAGCCAAGGGATAAACTCTAGAGCTATTTTCTTGGAGACAAACTCCTCTTTCTGATGACAAATCAGAGCTTGCAGGGATGCCTCAGACCCAAGCACTTAGAGCCTTCTTTACACACAGATTGCTGTGGCCACAACACACCCGAGGCAAGTCAGTGTCTGCAGCTGGAGAAGTGTTTCCTGGATTTCAGGGTTTGGCACAAAGAAATACATTTGCCTATCCATGTAGATATAAACCTCAAAATATATTTTTAACATACTTAACAGTCAACATATTAAGTGCATAAACAGGTCTTGGAGGAGGGGTTTAGAGCTTACTGCAAACCCTGATTTTCCACATTGCTGTTGCAGTCCCATTGAATTGTAGCTCCCATGAGTGGGTGCTTGTAGGGTTGGCAGTACTTTGGTATTGCTAAATACCTGTTAAAGAGTTAAATTAAATATCCATGGGAAGCCTTCTCAGGCTGGGATATAATGGCCTCTTCAGCCATCTGCTAGCCTCAGCCACCAGGTGAATATTTCTGATTGGAAAACTGGAAAAAAATTACATGCTCATCACTCTTTCTTCTTAGCTCCTGAAGTGAGCACATTACCTACAAAATGAGAGACCAGCTGACTGCTGGGAGCAACACACTAGTGCCCAGGGCTGTCAGGTCCAGACTCTCAGTGGATGCAAAGCATGTCTGCAGACCATGTACGAGGGGAGGGCAAGCACAGGACCCACAAAATGGGGACACTGCAGTTTGGGGGACAGCACTTCCCCCCAGGATGGCTCTCTGATGGACTCTTAGCCACTCACTCACAGCCATCTCAGACTAAATTTCCTCCTGCATTTGGGGATCCCTAATATCTCCCTTCTCTCCTTGTGTGGATGCAGAGGCACTTAGAGCAGGCAGATTCAAGTTGTTGGAGCTGGCACAAGAGAGGAGGATAAACACAAGTGAACAAACCAGAGGCTTGTGGTCACTACAGTCACTTCCTTTATCTTTATTCTAATGCAGGGAAGACTGGCAGGCCACCAAGCCTGCCTTCGTGTTTTACTAGTTTCACATTGGTTAAATTCCTCCCATATGAAAGACCCAGGATTGTGGCTTTGTGCCCCCCAGGCTGGGTTCCCCCAAGAAGGTGCAGGGACTGTGGTGTCCAGGAAGCCTTACTGTGATGCACCATCTTGCTGCTGTGGGAGCTGTCTGTGTGGAGCATCAGCCCTGGGAGGAGCAAAACCTGTGCAGAGAAGTTGGTAAAGACAAGCCCCTAGAGAGGGCACACCTTAAGAACAAATTTTTACTGATGAAAGTGTAGTTTAGGATGATGAATGTCCATTTCTAGTTTAAATCTAGGCAGATTTGCCATATTGTGTATATCTGAGTTAAATTTCTATGAGCTTGAATGAATACTTTAAAACTGAGATAATTTGTACCTAAAATGGAACAGATGTTTCAATGTGTTTGGGAAACCAACTGATGCAGGAGCCAGACTCAGATTATCAACAAAGGCTAATATTTTCTCCACCAACAGGGGGCTTTCAGATCCCTGCTCTCTTACTCAGGACATGGTGTGAATAAAACTAAGGTTGTGGGTTCAGTCTCTGTTCAATCCTGGTATGGGCCATTCACTTAAAAAGTTGGACTCGATGATCCTTGTGGGTCCCTTCCAACTCAGCATATTCTGTGAAACCTGTGAAATCTGTGACCTTTCCTTTGGCACAATGCTCCTTTCCTTACTGTCTGTTAAAGGAACTTTAGGATGACCAGGAAACTAAATTAGACAGCATTCCACACATAGTATGCTGTAACTTTTTGTAAACCCTGAAGTGGTCATTCAGTTGGACTAGATGACCATTGTATGTCCCTTTGTACTTTTCTATTCTATTCTATTCTATTCTATTCTATTCTATTCTATTCTATTCTATTCCCATATAAAAATCCACTTCTTTTCTCTACATCTTATTGTGAGCTGTTGGAGTAATTTAAATGCAACTTTAAATCAGTGTTGGAACAAGTGGGAAAGAAGGAAGAAGGATCAGGCAAGAAAGATCAAGGAGGTTGGAAGAAAGCTGAAGGGTTCACAAGAAAAGTGAAATCCATAGAGGTGAAGAAGGAAGTAAATCCACCCTCAATCCATCACTGTCTTTCTAATACAATCTTGAATGGTTTGTGGTGGTCTCTCTCTCTGTGTTTTATTGGATTAATCAAGGCAAGACCCAGAGCTGGAACACTGCCATAACGCCCAGAGAACTATACTGGAAGCAAATATAGTCCCTTTGACTTTGGTCCTGTGATTGTTAGATTAACTGGCTACCTGAGTTAAAGCATGATTCAGTAGCACAGTTAAAGGCTGAACCTTTTATGTGTCTTTCACCTCAGTCACTAAGTGCATCTGTAACAAAACCCAGAACAGCTGGTTTGACACATGACGCTACAGTACCGCCCAGGGACTTGATCACAGAGGTCATATCTCTTGCCATCCTGACAATCCAGATTGCATAGGATGCTTTTTCTCTGCCCCTTAATGCTCTTGGGCTTAATCTTGGCCACCAAATGCTTGACCTGAAACTGGAAAATCTTGTTGGAATGAGAACTGTTGGTGTGGAAATTTTGAACCCTCCGTGGATTTAGTTGGCTGTTCCTGTGTTTTGAAATATTGTAAGCTTAATGTTTTTACACTGTCTTGGAAAACACCGGTAAAAAAATCAGATACCTAGAATTCACCTCAATATCTCCTACATTAAAGCAGTATTTCAGGCTTCTAAAAGCAGGTGGTTGGCGTATTAATTTGTAGTGCACAGGAATCTGATGTTAACAGATATTCATGCTCAACATTGCCTTGCATGACATTTGTTTACAATGTTTTATTTTTGAGTTTCTACATTTTCCCAGCAGCTGTGGCCTGAACTTAAAATTCACAGAAATTAGAAACATCAACTTTATGATTTTTTGTGGTTTACTCTGGAAAATGGGATAGTGGTGGGGGCTAAATCAAGTATTCAAAACCAATCAAGTGCTTAATTAAATGCTATGTTGGAGTTTAATGAAGATAATAAACCTTGGGAATATGCCTGTTCCACTGAGAAACAGTACAGAAAGTCCTATTTCAGATAATAAAAAAAAAAAATTATCTTGGATTCTTTGTTTTATGACAAGATTCCTAGCACTGTTTATTTGTACTGAATAGTCTTTTAATGCATGCATCCATGTGGTTTGAATATGACATTCCATGTGCTTATCTAGTTCATCATTCCTGTGCTATTCAAATGCTGCCTCACATGGCCTTTATTTCACACTGTGTCTGTACTACCAAGCTGCAGTAGAAAGACAAGGCATACCAAAATGAAAAATAAAACAAGGGTTGTAAATTGCCCACTTCTCCCTATTTCCTTGCCCCAGATAAAGTTTATCTGAAGCCTCTTGTTAACACATCAAGCTATCCCAGGAACAGGTTTACCTTTTCAAAGGCTGATTGGTAGTAGTGAAGTGCAAGCAAATTTAAGATATTTCTGGATACCTGTATATTAATTTTAGGATTTCAAATTGCAGAAGGTGCTTTCTAAAATATCAGATGAATAGGTTTGTCTTATCTCACTTGATAAAACCTACGAATATGGGGGGCTTTTGTAAGTGACAAAAAGGTCATAAGAAGGAAAAATTGCTTATGTGATAATGAGACATGGGAATGTCAGTGGGAGCTTCTTAATTGTATTACTATGTTATTATATTTCAACCCCAAGACTGCATTTAAACTGTGTGTTGAAATGCACCTGAAATCAGAGACTTGATTTTCACTGACATTTATGTTCCTTTTTGTAACTCTAATATGTTAATGAGGGAAAATCTTGGTGGATCAGGCCAAAGGCTTTGCCTGCTGAGAGACAGAGCCTTGGCTACTGTGAAAAGAGGGAGAGACCACACCATGCCCCAGCCACTCTTCCTATATCCCTGCCATGACAGTGGTTCAATCTGCTGTTGAAAAGGTAGGTGAATTCCTGTGGTTTGGTGTATTATGCTCCACTTAAAGACGGATTTGAGTTAGTATCCTGAGCTTAGTGCTCTGTGTATTGCAAATATCTCTTTACTAATAGTTCTGTGTTAGTAAACCCATTGACACAAAGGTATTGCTTAAAAGAAATGGAGGCTGTGCTTAAAATTATGCACAATTTTAAAGTTTAGCTCATATTGGTTTCCTTAACCATGTTCTAGGAGACAAGAGCATTGTGATACTGAAATCTGTAAAATGTTTGCAGGTCATCTGTCAAGCTTAATAAAATCCAGTTCCCTTTGGAAAGAGGGCTGGGGGAAGAATTTTTAGAGGCAAGCTGATCTTGGGCCAGCTTTGTGCAGAAACGAAAACTGTCAGTAGGATTTCAAGTGCAGAGTCAGTATTTTATTTCACTTGTAAAGTTCATGAAACTAAAACAGGTATTATAAAATATGAGAAAATAGTTATGCCAAAAAGGTAAAAATGTGTAATCAATCACATAACTTACTGGCTCTACTGAGGAAGGTGAGACTGTCAGCCAAAGCACAGAGATCATGGCAAGTCAGTGCATGAAGTCAGGAGACTGTTTCCTCATGGCATTACAGTTCCTGTGCCACACTGAGCTCTGGGAGGATAGCCAGGAAAATTTTCTCAAAGGGAAAGGGCATGCAGGAGGGCACCCAGCTTCTGCTGCCTTGGAAAATCAACCCTAAGTGCAGAAAACTCTTATGGAAGAAACAGAACTAAAAGACACTTCGTGGT
Organism: Vidua chalybeata; assembly: GCF_026979565.1. Classification (NCBI taxonomy): domain Eukaryota; kingdom Metazoa; phylum Chordata; class Aves; order Passeriformes; family Viduidae; genus Vidua; species Vidua chalybeata. The sequence continues at coordinate 57,749,095 of NC_071532.1, forward strand.
GGTTAAACCTAGAGCCTTTACACCTTCCTCCTCACTGCCTTCCTCCAGCAGCAACCAAAGCAAAGCATGAGCAGCCATTTCCAGTGAGGAACTTAAAAAACCTGGATCACTACAGACTTCTCACTAAATAAGTCACTGTTGTAAAACATTGCTTATCCTTTCTACTGGGAGTTTTGTGATGCATGCACACAAATAAAATCTGTTGTTCAAGAGCAAAGGCCTAAATTGTCCCCAGTTGCTGTGTCACAACAGGAATTTTTCTGCTGTGCAACCCCTCAAGGACCACCAGTAGCTCTTGGGTACTGGAAAAACAGGTTCACTTATCCTGCCCAACTGGGTAATTTCTCCTCTACATAACTTTGTAGAAGAGAAATATGTGATAAGCCAAACTAATTCACACAGAACTTCCTCATGAGTTAGGGCTTCTGGCTTCTGCAGTCATTCCTCTGCAAATGCCTCAAAGGATTATCCTGGCTTCAATATTCTGAACAAATAAACACCCACAAACAGGAATACATATTTCAGGTTTTAATTAAAAGGCCTGTTCTTGGATTGCAGTATGTGTTTTATTATAGTAAGTATATTCTCCCTTGAAAGCTTATTTAATTTTTTTCCTTTTTCTCTCTCTTTTTTTTTTTCTTTTCTGCCACTCTGCACGTTGTTCTGTCTTGATGGGAGAATTTGAGTGTCTACATAACAAAGGATGAGAGAAACGGTGACTGTGATATCCAGTTGCAAACAGAATTGTCATCTCACACATCAGTTCAAAACAACTTTTCTTAGCATACCTGAAAAGAGGTACAGACTATTACCATATCTGCCAACAGCAAGGCTATGATGCATTCTTCTTTTTCAACTCCAGCTGGTAACTAAGTACCTCATAGCTGCTTGCTCACGCTTTCCCCATTCCCTTGCCCACTAGGGAAGATAATTGGAAAAAAAAAAGTTAAACCTCATGAGTTAAGAGCAGTTTAATTGAAATAAACAAACAAAAACAATAATTCTAATTATAATAATTATTATAACAATAATACCAATAACTGTGATGAAAAGGGAAGAGGCAGAGAGGGAGAGGAATAAAAACCAAGAGAAACAAGTGATGCCCAACACAATTGCTCACCTCTCACTGACTGATGGCCAGACTTTTCCTGAGCAGTGATCAGTGGTTCCCGGCCAACTCTTCCCAGCTGATAATCTGGGCATGATGCTTTATAGTATAGAATATCCCTTTGGCCAGTTTCTTTCAACTGTTCTGGCCGTGCTCCCTCCCACTTTGTTGTGCGCCTGCTCACTGGGAATGGAAAACTGGGCATGGGAAACTGAAAAGTCTTTGCTTTGGGGTAAGCACTACTTAGCAGCAACTAAAACATCAGCATGTTATCAACATTGTTCTCATACTAAATCCAAAACACAGCACTGTACCAGCTACTCAAAAGAAAAAGGACTCTCTACCAGCTGAAACAGGACAATTCTACTGATAGATTTTCTGCTTTCATTGGGCACTTTTATTGGGCAAGATGGTCTACAAATCACATTGACTAGGAGAATTCTACTATTTCTAGATCCTTATGTATCTATCACTACTTGCCCAGTAATCCTTCAGATGGGGATAACCTCCTCTAAGAAAGCTCATTTGTGACTGTTTTTTCCAGATGAAAATGGACAGTAACTGAGGACAACAGATTTAAGAATAGATTGAACAGCTTGCATTTAAAAGGAAAGCCCATACATCCATAGCATTTCTTTCGAGTTCATGGAGATGAAAATTTGAATAGTAAAAAAAAAAAAAAATCATTAAAATGCAAGCCTACAGTGTAGAAAAGGTTAAGGAAGGAAGGATTACTAAGAAAATCAGATGTGAATTGCATCTCACTGCCCTCTTTCTCAAGTGGCCCAGAGCACAGATGATGGAGGTACTGCTTTGGAATCAATATACTCCCCCAAACCCTTCCTGCTGCCATATCATAAGCTGGAGGAGGCACGAGTGATTTCAATGGTCCACCGCAAGGTTCCTTAAAAAACCCCATGGGAGTGCTCAGCCTGTCTATTAGATAGTGATGCAAATAGTACAAACAGTGGACAACAATGTTTTTGTACTCTGATACAGCCTCAGAGAAAAAAAAGGATTAAATCCCACTTGTCCTAATAATGTTACTGCAAGGAGTCAGCCTGAAGGGTTAACCATTAGAAACAGAACTGTGGTGTACCAGAAGAAAAGAAAAAGAATTTAGATTTGCCACACCATGTCAGCTCCTTCTGGATCATCAGTGGCATCAGGTATCTTGCAACCAGTAGTCTACTGCTTGGAGAGAAGCACCTTGGCAGCCATAGAATTAAAGTACATATTTATAGCCTTCATCTGCAGAGATCAGGATGCAGCCAGAGGCACGAGATTAGCTGAGGCTTCTCCTGACCCATCTCTCAGCAGTACAGCAATTCCACTCCTTTTAATGGGCACACGCAGGGTAGGACTTAACCCTGTCAGGCTGGCTGTCTGCTGGCAGCTTACATGCTCTCCAAAGCGATTCAGCTGCACATTTGCTCTATATTTGCCAGTTATTAATTTTGAGCAGCCACTTCAGTTTCATATTATGGGGTAGAATCAGAGAGAAAGACGTCTCTTGTTAAGCAAAATCATAGATTTTTAGTGCCAGTCACAATCATCTACTTTGTCCTCTTGCACAAAACTGTGGGCAGAGTTTTAAGTCCACTTTTCATGGACTTTATCTCCTTTATCTGCTTTGGAAAATGACCAACTCCCTCCCACCCTCTCCTCTTTACAGTTTAAGCATCCCTCACTTTTGCCAGCCCCCCAGATGACTTTCACTGGATCTTCTGTGAAAGCCTTTGCTATGGTTACATATGTGGGTGCTTGGAGCTGTGCTGGGACAGTGCTGGTGCGTGACAGCAGCACATGTGTTCCCCTAAGCCCAGCTCTGTCCCAGTGTCCTGACAGGCACTCACCTCACCACCACTGCACACTCTGAAGGCTCCTGCCATCCCCTCTGATGGCACAACATGCCCTTTGAAATCAAGATCAGCTACTGCTGAACCTGGCCTTTAGTGGGAAGTGGTTGGCCACCTGGCTATTTCTGGTAATACCCAGCAAAGCCAGAAGCACACTGAAGCCCTTACCCTGGTCTTTATATAAAGGAGACTTATGTTAATATTGTTCTCATTTCAAAATAAAATGTGGTAGGCTCTTGGCTTTTCCCTTTCTAAAAGAATATTGAATTTTAAATGTTATAACCAGTGTAACAGAGCATCTTGGTCATGGTTGCATCTTGAACTACCCAGGCTCAGCACTGAAGCATTATTTGCCTTTTTTTCTCTCATTAAATATCCAACACAGTACTTAAAAGAACCATCATCTTTGGTATGTAAAATGTACTCCCAGCCCTGTGCTCAATTATGCATAATTTATTCAGTCGTAATGGGACTAGCTGAAATCTTCCATTACTATTCTGCTTCCTGCTTGTGCAACCCCTGTGACTTTGTTTAGAGGTGGATGTCACCATCCTGGTCATGGGGCTGTTTATTATATCTGAATCCTCTGCTCTTTCCACTTGGGCAAGGAATATCAGGCCATCTAGTTTCTGTGGTATTTAATGAAACCGTTAAGCTTTCTAAGCCAATGCAATATTTCTGTATTCATTTGCAGTGTGTGCTCTTTCCTCTATATTGCACCATAATGAAGGACCATTAAACTGCACAATTTTTCTTAACTGCTGTCAACACGCAGCACACTGCAGGTCAGCAAAGGTGAATTACTGCCTGCAGCAACAAATCCCGCAGTTGTTGAATCGAGCACAGAGAATCATGCTGCCCAGCCCTTAGCCTCATCTCTTACCTACATCTCACCGAGGATCATCAGCTCTTTTCCCATCCATTCCACTGACAGCAGCCAGCGGTGGCCGGAGCAGACACTGAAACCTACAGAGTGTGTGCAGTGTGATTGCTATGGCAGCATCCTTTGGAAATTCTGCTGGATTACACAGCAGATGGAGGGGTGGGGGGTGAGGGTGGTATTTGCAGCCTCTTTTTAAGGACAGGCTGATTGCCCCTATGGAATGCCACTGCTTAGGCTGGTGAAGGCAGTGACTTTGGGAGCATGAAGGTTAAATTTCTGTACTGTTGTGCGCGCAGCGCAGAAGGCAGCAGCAGTCATTATGAATGGGAGCCTGAACCTAGCTGCTGGCTTCCCCAGAGCAAGTCACATCCCTGCCGTACCTACAGCAGCTGCTGCTTTTTGGCAAAGGTACAAATAGTAAACACAATCCCAGAGAGGTGCTAAAAGCAAAGAATCGATGGTTATTGCTGCTTCAGCTTGGGGAAAGGAGTAAACAGACTGTAGTGTCAGATTTCTACAACTGCTCTTTCCCCCCGGGGGAATGAGCCTATCCACTCCTTGCCAGCTAAGCAGAGGTCAGGGCCATGCCAGCGGGTGTGTAGCTACCATCAGCAGACATGAAAAACAGTCCTGGTGTTTTGGTGGCATCTGTCTAAACTAAATAAGTGGTTGCAATAAAAGCAGCTAACCACTACTACAGCTTGATGCAGATCCTCAAGTAGTTTGGTTTCTTAACAGGAAAACAACACGATTCAAATGAAATAGAGATTTCCGCATATCACTTCACAATCCTCCAGACAAATTATCAGTTAGGCTGAAAGGGTCAGTCTGTTGTTGGAAAACAACATGGTATTGGAGGTGCCGCAGTGCCACACACTTCAGTGGCAGCATGAGCCATCCTCCAGTGCCCAGAACACTGCTTTGTTCCTGGAGGTTGCCTTATGCCCAGCAGAAAGTGGGTTTGGATTCTCTCAACCTTTATTTTAATTCTAATGTGATGGTAAATATCCCTTTTGCCAGTTTTTGATGTGTAACCCTTTTTGCAGCTGAGTTTGTGTGCTGGCTGGCAGGCCGTCCCATGGAGGTGAACTGCAGGGGCTGTGAATGCACACCTCAGAATGGCTCCTTTGCCTCTTGCTTACTTGCTGCTTTGCTTTTCAGGTCCTGAAGTGTTGTGACTAACAATACTCGTTTCAATAGCCTCTGCTGAGGCCATGCTAAATATGATCATGACATCCCCATGAATTTGCTCGGGTGCGGGGCTATCTGGCTTGGGAGGGAAAGACACCTGCCTGAGAAGTCAGTTCACTTCTTTGCTCTTGCCTCGTCTGTAGGCATCACAGAATGCACTAAAGGTGCTTCTTTACAGCAACGTTTGTCTTGTCAGCAGCAAGCGTATTAAAGCTTGACGTGACCCAAATCATTAAAAAAAAAAAAAAAAAAAAAAAGAAACAAAAGCCTCTCTATGGTTTCTTTCTCTCATGGTTATGGCCACTTGACTATGCCCAACAGAGTTAGGCCATTGTGAAGTGTGGTCTTGATTCTCTGTAATAAAATTATCACTCTTCTGGGTCACTCCCATGGTGGGACTGAAGCTTTTAAATTTTCTCTTTAAGAAATATAAAAAACTGGGCCAAGTCCACAAAAAAAGATTAATTCAAATCTATGGTACTAAGAAATCTAGAATTAGCCCATATCTGCACTGTTGACTCTAAACTCGGAGGGATTTTTCCTTTTTAAGCTAGTCCTTTTTAGTTTCCTTATACAGCACCTTTTTTTCCTTACCTTTATCAGTGAAACACACTTGGACATACAGGAGCTTGGTTTTAAAATGTATCTTTTAGACTGCCCAGTGCAAGTGTTCTGGGTAAACTCCTATCTGTCATTTTGCAGAAATGACAGCATAGATGAGCAATTTATAATGGCCACGGATCTGAAGACACAGCTCATCTATGTGTACCTTATGCCAGTCATCTGCTAACCCACAACCTCTCCACACAGCAACCTCTTGCTAATGCATCTTGCTTGCCAACAAAAGGAGAGGGTGGAGCAGGTTTTTGACTGGGCCTTGGGTTTGTTTGTATATGGGTTTTAGTTCATTTGTTTTCTGATAATGAGGAACAGTAAAAAATAGGTCTTTTTTTTTGTTTTTTGCTCTTGCTATCAAGGTTTGCTTTTGGGAGCTAGCAGCACCAGCATTTAGATCACCTGTGATGTGGTGTAGCATGACATGAAGGAGTCAAAAATCAGTCACTCTCTCTTCATTTATACCTCAACAATCTCATTTATGTGGGGCAGAGAGCTGGAATAGCAGGAATAGTTCAGTGTGGCAGGTTGATTTATAAGGTGGCATAAACACACAGTGCCCCTCTGAGGCTGAAGATTGCTTTGGTTTGCTGCCCCACTTCCATTAGTGTTATGTCACTCGAGAGTTATTTAGTCAGAACTCACTTTCATACGCAGATGTGCAGCCAGAGCTCACCTCCCCAGTCCAGTGCCACCTGTCACTGGCTCAGGCACCCACTGGGCAGGGATAAAGGGATGGTGACCTGAGGTGATGCTGATTGCTGCACATGCTGCCTGCAGAGCGTGGGCCCTCACAAACCTAACCCCCTATTCTTTCAGGTGGCCTCACCTGAATCCATGGACTACCTAGATTTACAGCAAGGAGAGCCATCCTTCCAAAGAAACATTTTTTTTTTTTCTTGTGTTTCAGTGTCCTGGTTGGTCCTGAGTGAAATTTTCCCTGGGGGGATCAGAGGACGGGCCATGGCTTTGACATCTAGCATGAACTGGGGTATAAATCTCCTCATCTCCTTGACGTTTTTGACTGTAACTGGTAAGATTTCTTCATGTCCTTCCAAGTTGATATTCTCCTAGTGAGCAAAATAAGTCTCTCTTATACAAAAGGATTGCTAAAATTGCAGCTGTGAAAGCCCAGGAGACAAGGTCTCTGTTTAGGTGTTGATGTAACTTCACTGTTCCCACAACATCTTTCTTTGTGCCAGTAACTTCAGCCCCACAATTCTGGCTGTCAGACCTTGCAAATCCACCCTACAAGCTGTGAAACTCAGGTCTTAAAACACCATTTCCTTGGTAGACTGAAAATCCATAATGTTTAGGATTAAGTCCTGCATCTTCTGAAATCAATGGAAGTTCTGTTCTAGATCAGATGACAGCTTTTCTGATCAGACATTTTTAAACACAATCCCATTTAATTAATTCCTTTTCACAGGAATGTCTCAGCTTTCAGAAAATTTTCTTTAGAAAAAATGTCTTTGTGAGGTAAAAGTCTTTCACATTTGAATGTAAGAAAGTAGAAAAATACCATATATGACTTCTAATTTGATGATAATCGAAGGGGAAAGTTAAAGGCTGATGCTGAAATTTATTGATTAGCAAATTTATTTTTCTAATTTTATATTATACGAGGCTTTGCAAATTTTAGTTTTCAGTCTTATTGTGAGGAAAATGTGTGCTGAAAATCAAAATATATAAGAGAGCAGAAATTCCAGGTTTTCCTTACATCTACATTACTCTCCACCAGAGGCAGACAATCAACTCACAAAAAGTCAAGGTAGTTTTCACCCCATTAGATGTTTTTTTGAGACAGAATGTGAAAATTTTCATTTAAAAATGAATGTGATCTGTTATTAAAATGGGTTTCACCTTTGCACTTTCGTTCCAAAAAAAAAAACAACCCAAAAAAAACAAAAAACAAACAAACAAAAAAAAAACAAAAAAAAAACAAACAAAAAAAACCCACAAACAAACAAACAAACAAAACAAGATAGAGAGAAAGAAAAAACACATCCTCCATCCTGAGTAATATCTTGTTAATGCACATCTCGCTGTTATCCTGGTCTCAGTTTCAAAGTCTGTAAAGCCCCAGTAACTCCCTTGGCTTAACTGGGTCTAATCCGGATTTATGAAAGTGTAAGTACGAGAAAATATGCATTCCTCGTCTATGGTGGAAAGGCAGGATTGGGAATTCTGTTGTCAAATGAATACACGTGGTGGTCACAGTGGCCAGCAGCATCTGAACGTAGCTGCTGATGCACAGGTACCAGCTGGATCAGAAGCTTCAGATGCAATTTTCACCTCATGACACAACTGACAAATGTCTCAACTGCCCAGGTTTATGTTAGCAGGGAAAAGGGCTAAGGGGCCACAGCAGAGTGTTGGGTTTGTAGACATTTTACTTTCCAGGGGCTGCAGAGTGCATCCCTCGGCCCGAGGATCTACCTGCCCCTAGGCTCAGAAAACCACTAGTTCTTGGATGTTCCATTAAGAGTTCACTCTTGGATCACTTTCTGGCACAGCAGCCGTGACTCACAGTGGAAATGCTGGGCACTGACAGGTGGGGAGGATTAGCTGGAGACAACTGTAATAGTGTGAAAAATGCTTGGATTTACTCCAAGAAAGAATGTGCACCAAAACCAGACACAGGCAAAAATCCAAGGCACTCATGATCCCCACTGCCTTCCCGCAAACCAGTAACAATGGCTACTCATTGTTTTCATCCAGAGTGATTGCAAATAAAATAAACCAATAGGTTTGTGCTAAGTGGACCAATATAAACTTGTTAATTTTCTTTCATAAGGAGTATTAGAAAAAGCAAAGCCACTCTTCTTTTTCAATATATGTAAACTAAGAATAGCAGCCTGACTTCTTTCTAACTTCTCCTATGCATTAGGGGCTGTATCCAGTAAAATACAGCAACAGGAAGAAAAATCACAGTATCTGAAAATTAAAAAATACATGTTTTCTTCCTTTGTAGAGCTCATTGGCTTGTCCTGGGTGTGCTTCATTTACACAATAATGAGTCTAGCATCATTGGCTTTTGTTATCATGTTTATACCAGAGACAAAAGGATGCTCTTTGGAGCAAATATCCATGGAACTAGCTAAACAGTAAGTACCAAGTGTGTGACTGCATCCCCTAAGTGCCAGAGGGACAAAGCCTCAAAGCCTTTCAGCGCCACATATTGGAAAAAAAAAAACAAAAAAAAAACCAAACAAACAAAAAAAACCCCACAAAACCAAAAAAAAAAAAAAAAAAACCAAACCTATTGAAAAAAAGGAAACTATTGGAAAAAAAAAAAAAAAAGAAACTAAAGGAAAATTCTGATTCTCTCAAGGCTTGAGCTTGTACATGTTGATCTCAGCAGCCAACCAAACATTTTGTTGGTGCTAAAGGACTGGCCCTAAAGGCAAGGTGTTTTTTGAGCATCCCTTTGAGGACCTGCAGCCAAGCCTGGCTCCCCAGCACTTTTGTTGTCTGGCATTCCTGGATGGGAGGGTGACTCTGATCTTGCATTTAGGATTGTGTGTTTTGGGTTGCATGCAGAAAATGGGAGGGAGAGATCCAGTATTTCAAATTGACTTGTTCTGGATGTCACTTCAAGGTTCCCTGTGGATTTTGATAGCTGTTGTAGATGAGCTTTTCTTGTGTCTTTACTGAATGCTGTAGACAGGTGAGGGTCAGTCTCTTCTCCCAAGCAACAAGTGACAGGACAAGAAGAAACGTTCTCAAATTGCATCAGGGGAGTGTTAGATTGGATATTAGGAAAAAAATTCTTTATTGAAAGGGTGGTAAGGTGTTGGAAGAGGCTTCCCTGGGAAGTGGTGGAATCACCACCCCTGGGGATGTTTAAAAATTATCTAGATATGGTACTTGGGGACATGGTCTCATGGTAAAGATAGCAGTGTTCAGTTAACAGCTGGACTTGATGATTTTAGAGGCCTTTTTTGACCTCTAAAATAAATAATAATAATAAACTAACCTACAAGTCTAGATACTTTATTTTGGCAGTTAAAGTAATTAATATATGAACATCTTAGTATCATCCTGTATTTGTATTTTTTTTGGATTACAGGAGAATATTTGCAACTCAGCCAGGCTTGAAGGAGCTTGTTTATAGACTAATTAGTTTACGGACTAACCACTGCGCTGCTGCTGGCCTTCGGGCTGTCTCTTCCCCTCCTCTTAGGGAAAGGCATCCATCCCTGCCGGAGCCGGAGCCGGAGCCGGCGGTGCGCGGGCGCTCCGGGCGGAGCGTGCGGCGGGGCCGCCCCCGCGCGGGCAGGCGGGGGAGCGCCGGCAGCCACCGGAGCGTCCCGGGGCATCCCGGGGCATCCCGGGGAATCCCGGGCGCTGGGGTGTCTCTCCGGGGTGCGCTCTGCCATCCTGCTGTCCTGCCGGGCCCCCATTCCTGCCCTCAGTGTGCGCCGCAGGGAGAGCGCGCTGCCGGCTGCCTGCAGTGGCCAACGTGTGCGGGGTTTTGTGCTTCTGCAGGAAATACGTGAGGACGCCCTTGTGCGGGGTGAGCCAGCGCAGAGAGAAACTGGTACCGGTGGAACTTGCCAAGAGAGAGAAAGAGCAACTCTACTAGACGCGGGGCAAGCAAAGCAGCCTTCACCAAAAGACTGATTAAATAAAAGGAAAATGCTTTGTGATGCTCACATTCTTATGGGACATGTGGTATCATTATTATACACAAGCTATTCTCTCTTATTTCTTGGTAGAACTTCTTTCAGTGGCAGTTTACAGCCAACATTAAAGGATGTTGTAGTTTATGACTAACTGGAAATCTAGACTCTGTTTTATACCAGCATCCCTCACATCCCGAGGTTACTCACTTCTTGCATACAGCAGATGAATGGAAATTGAAATATTGCACACAATTCTCCTATTCATATTCAATGACAGTTCAGTCTGGAAGAGTGCAAAGAAGAATCAGGGTGCCAGGGAGAAGAAAGAGTCTCAACAGGAGGAGCCTACCAAAGACAGGTCTGTTTAGGCTAGCAAAAATGGGGCTGAAAAGGGTTAACTGTTGGCAAGTTAGGGAAAACAATGCTATGGAAAAAATGCTATGTCCAATGCTATGTCCAAAAAATGGACAACTATGGAATGCAAAGGATGACATTAGTGCAGAACTACTGGTGTAACCTTTTTATAAATTAATTTAGGATTCAGCTTGACAAGATTTGAAAAAGGATCTTGTTTGGCTGAACGTAATTATTTGTAACACAGAGGACAGTCACCTTGTAAGAGGAATTTTACATAAATTTTCTCAGTAGGGCCAGGATTCAGTGACCTTGGAAATACTCCTCAGAAAACATTGTCAGATTGTTTAATGCAGGACACTAAATGCATCACTCTCTACAACTAGCTGAAAAGACATTGTAGCCAGGTGGGGGTAGGCCTGTTCTTCCAGGCAATCAGTGACAGGTTGAGAGGAAATAACCTCAGGTTGCACCAGGTGAGGTCCAGGCTAGGTATCTGAAAGAATTTTTTCACTGAAAAGGCAGTTAAGCATTGGAATGGGCTGCCCAGGGAGGTGGTGGAGTCATCCTCTCTGGAAGTGTTCCAGAATCGACTGGACGTGGCACTTAGTGCCGTGGTTTAGTTGGCGTGGTGGTGGTTAGTCAAAGACTGAACTCAATGATATTGGAGCTCATTTCCAACCTTATTGATTCTATGATTTGTATAATAAAGTAATATAAACTGACTATGGCCTTACAGAAGAGGAGAGAGGATTTCTTTGGCCTCTCATTTCCAGGAAATTTGGAAACTGAAGAGTTGATGTCAAAATAAACAGGGCACACTAGACTTTGACTTTTGGACTCAGAAAGTGAGAATTGTGGTACATGGCAGCACACAGGGAGTTCAGGAAGGAACTGTAATCACTGCAGATCATAAATTATGTCCACTTCTTGGTTACTGCTTAGCAAGTGTATCCTAAAGTACTCAACAAGTCTTTACAAAGGGTTATCCATATGGCTCCCATAAAAGAACATAGGTATTTTTTTCTTAGTGGGTTAATAGATGCTGTTAGAGTGATCAGTAGATAAATATATAATAGCAGATAAATAAGTGGTTTTTTGTTTAAAGAAAAAAAACTAAAGCATGCTTTAAAAGCATGTTGGCTGTCTCTGCAGCCAAAAAGTGGCACTTCTTCCAGCATTTCATTGAGGCAGCTGGAAGACTGACAGAAGTCAGCTGGAGTGCAGATACTAGTTTGAACTAAGCACGTGATCCCACTTTATTTGCTGTCTCATAGCATTAAAACCACCTGACTATGTTCTGCACTGAAGGAAAAGTGACTTACTGACACAAATAAAGTTTTACTTCTGAGTATAGCAGATCAGTTCTGATCAGATTCTCACATGGTTGCACTTCTAGATACTGATATCACAAATTTGTATGCACAAGTCTAGTCAAGATGGTGAGCTGATGTTCAAGACCTGAAAACAAACTATTGAAGCCAAGGCCATTATTTGCCTGAAGTCACAAAAAAATTAGCTACCTCAGGATGAGAGCCTTAATTTTATAGCACTGATATCTATGAAAATCTCTTCACCTGCTTCATGTTTATGCCGGAGGATGGTTATCAGTATCATGCATTCTACTAAGTCAGCTTCAGAATGAGAAATATTAAGGTGACTCTGGGTAGTCTTCCAAATATGCTGCCAACATCATTCTTATACTAACAAGTGCCTGGGATTAAATCCAGTAATATTTAGTGTCACTGTATTTTAAGACTATATTGCAGGAAATTAATCAGTTTCCTGATCCTGGACTTTACCAGGTAGTGGACTATTTGCATTTCCTTTTGTGTCCCCATTTGCTCTGGCTGGTACTCTTTTCTGATAGCTGCCTCCAGATAGCAGATGTTTGCACATACAATCCAAGTCTGTACTGGCTTTTAATTTCTATGAAATTGTATTTAGTGAAAGAGGCTTCTGCAAAATCTTTCTCAGCATTGCAGCTTTCCAGACAATCCTCTGCTGTAATAAATTTTCTGAATGTTCTTATAAAAACAAATTTAACTTAGAACATACCATAGAAATTGTCTCCCCAGTTTACGGGTTTTGCGACTATTGCAAGCTCTTCTAAACTTTTCCTATGCACACCTATTTAGTGTAGAAACAAATAAATAAAAATGCCATATTCCTGAAGAAGGGATAATTTCGATACTGGTTTTACTGATGAGACAGTGATAGACTTTCAGATAACTCCTACAAGTGATGATGCTGTAGTCAAGGATTTTTAAAATCATTATAGCTACAGTCTCAACTGTAGTCCTACAGACTTAGTCTTATATAGCCTATAAACATAGCCATAATTGTACAGTCTTTTATAACAAAGCCTGCACATCTGATGATACAGAGCTGGCACTCACCATCTCATCAACTGTGAAAATACAAGGGAAAAAAGGGATACATTTTACAAATCACATCCCTGGATCTCTGAAGCACTCCACAAACAAATTTGTTCCAGATCTAAAATTATTCAGCATCTTCATCAATGGACTGGATTACAGAACAGAATATGCTTATTAAATATGCAGGCCACACTAAACTGGGAAAGACTGGGTTGGAATTCAAAACTTTGCAAATCCATGAAAAAAACAGCATACAATTCTGAAAACGAAAGCACAAATTTCTCTGGTAACACTAACTGCAAGTCAGAGAATGATAAAATGGTGCTAGAAACTGCAGGAAAAGTTCCAGTAGCTGTGACAACCTACAAGCCAGCAATGAGTCAGAGTTATCAATCTACTGGCCTTAGTGGGGTGTATAAATAGAACCAACCCTTCTCTGTAAAGAATGTGAAATGAACTTTTTATGGCACTGCCAGTGCTGCAGCTGAGCACTGTGGGGAATTTTGCAGGGGACCCACATGGAGAAACCAGGGACAGATGAACAATGCTCTGGGAAACTTGGTCACTGAGGAAGAGATGATTGACAGGTAAGTTTATCCAAAGCATTGCTTCCCACACTGGAGGTGAGAGCCATCACGCTGGGACACACTGTCTGGCCTGGATCTCCTATTGAGCATGCAGGAGTTGGTAGCGAGAGCCTGGGTGGAGGCAGCACAACACAGCAAAGGAACAAATGCTAACTGGTGATGATGGGAAAGGAGGGCTGTGTGTGCACACAGGAGAAAGCATCAGCAGCAGGGCCTATTCCAAACTGAGGTGGGGACCTACATATTTAGAGCAGTAGGAAAAGCAGTGATATCTCTGAGAATAAGCATACACCAGCAGATGCCTTCCATCATCAGAGGTTTTAAAATGTAGTTTTCATAGTTTAAGGCTCCCTTAGAGCTAGAAGGACAGGTGGGCATACATTTCAAGGGATCTTTTATTTGCTATTATTCTCTTCAATATTACCCTGCAAATTTGGTAGTGTGCTTTTTGGCTCTGTTATGGATTGTTACAAAGGCTTCAAACTGCTAGCATGGATCTAGGCAGCACTTCAAAAGAACCAGTGCCCATTTTAATACATTGCAGCTCATTATTAGCTTTCATTTTTATTCTAAGAGACAGATTTCACACTATGTGACAGTACTAACAAAGCAAAATGTTCCTCTTTCTCCACAGATAAATTTAGGAGACACATATGCTTCATAAAAGCTCCAGATATTCACTGGTAGCACTCAAGAGCTTTGTAATTTGATTTGAAGAGGCAAGCCTAATGTACGACAGCTATTGTAGTTATAATGGCCAAATCCTCATTCATCACTTTGGGACTACACTTTGTACCTCAAAACCCATTACAATTTTGTTCAATGTTCAAATACCTTCTGATTTTCCCTTTTTAAAATTGTAATAATAATAACTAGTGTTCCTTAATGGTGGTTTGTTCATTGCTTTTTGACTATACACAAAATCCTTATTTACATCAGGAGTGCCAAGGTCCACATTTTTTGACACAAACTGGAAAACTTAGGTGTAGCAAGCTTTCCTACACATAGCATGCTATATTGAATTCACTGACTGTTGAACTCAGCTTCATAATTTTATAGTTATAAGCCCTCTTAGAAGCTCAAGAAGTGGGCCCATGCAACTCTCATGTGGTTTAACAAAGCCAAGTGTAGGGTGCTGCACCTGGGTCCAGGCAACCCCTGGTATCAACACAGGCTGGGAATGAACAGACTGAGAGCAGCCATGCCCAGAAGGACTTGAGAGTTCTGGTGGATGAGAGGTTGGACATGACCCAGCAATGTACACTTGGATCCCAAAGAGCCACTTGTATCCTGGGCTGCATCCAAAGCAGTGTGGCCAGCAGGGTGAGGGACGGGATTCTGTCCCTCTGCTCTGGTGAGACCCCACCTGCAGTGCTGCATCCAGCTCTGGGGTCCCAGCACATGACCTGCTGGAATCAGTCCAGAGGAGGCCACCAAGATGATGAGAGGGATGGAACCCATATCCTTCGAGGAAAGGCTGATAGAATTGGAATTGTTCATCTGGAAACAAAGAGAAGACCTGTGACTTGCCACTACCTGAAGGTAACCTGTAAGAACCATGGAGAGGCCATGTAGTGACAGGACAAGGAGGAGGAGCTTTAAACTAAAAGAGTGTAAGTTTAAATTAGGTATAAGGAAGAAGTTCTTTATTGTGAAGATGGTGAACACTGGAACAGGTTGCCTGGACTTGTGGATGCCCCATCCTTGGATGTGTTAAAGGCCAAGTTAGATATAGCTCTGAGCAACCTGTCTAGTGGAAGGTGTCCCTGCCCATGGCAGGGGGGCTGGAACTAGATGATCTTGAAGGTCCCTTCTAACCCAAACCATTTTCTGACACAGAGTTCCAAAAGGCCTTTATGAACATATCACTTACAACTTACGGCAAAGTTTTCTTTTTTTTTGTTCTGAGGGATTTGGTGAAGCATTTCCCATACTACTCTTTCCTTTACATACTTTCTGCGCAAAGTCACTATGGACAGCCTTAAGTTCTACATCACCCCCTCAGGCGGATGAAATCCATCATGCCAGGCATTTGCTTCCTCCAGCTGTTCTTCCACCTTTCTTTGGAAGCTGTGATTTCCAGTACAGTAACAGCTCAGTTTACTATTTTTAGCACCCCCTAGGACTGAACATTACCTTCAGCACGCAAGAGCAGTGTTACACTTCTCTTCAGTGAGATAGGGAAAAAAGACATACATACATTTATACATATTTATTGTATCTTTTTAAAAGTAGCATTTGCAGTTACTTTTAAGCATTCACCTTTCTTCTGCTTCAAATGTGCACTTACTGAGAGAAACATCTACTGGCTTCCAAGTCCAAGATTAATACCAATAATAATACATGCCAGAATCAAGCTTCACTGCTTGTTGGCAGCTCCTGTCATCAAAATGGCATACAGTAAGAAGAGCGTAGAAAAGGTCTGTGTTAATAATTCAGCAATAGGCTGGGGCTGGATTAGAGTGACCACAACATCTTCTCCAGTTGAAGCACAACAATTTCCTGAAGTTCACATTTAAATTTTTTTCTTTTGCATTGAGTAGGTAGACAAGGTAGTTGTTTTTTTCTACAGTAGCTTCATAAGTTGATAATGTAATTAAGCTATCATAAAGTGTCCAAGGTAGGGCCACAAGGATGGTGAAGGGTCTGGAGGGGAAGCCTTATGAGGGGCTGAGGTCACTTGGTTTGTTCAGCTTGGAGAACAGGAGACTGAGGAGAGACCTCATTGTGGTCTTCAACATCCTCACAAGGGGAAGCAGAAGGGCAGGTACCGATCTCTTCACTCTCACGACCAGTGAGAGGACTTGAAGAAACAGCATGAAGCTGAGTCAGAGGAGGTTTAGGATAGGTATCACGAAAAAGTTATTCACCCAGAGGGTGGTTGGGCACTGGAACAGGCTCCCCAGGGAAATGGTGACAGCACCAGCCTGACAGAGTTCAAGAAGTGTTTGGACACTGCTCTCAGGCACAGGGCGTGACTCCTGGGGTGTCATGCACAGGGCCAGGAGTTGGACTCGGTGATCCTGATTGCTCGCTTCCAACTCAGCATATTCTACGATTCATCTACAAGAAAACACTTGCTATAGACCTTTATATTTAGAAATGTCTTCTCTTCATGTAACAACAAGAAAATTCTTGAAGTCTGGCATGTAGTTAAGAGAACTGGGAACAAACCAAATTTCATCCTCAGATAAACATACGTAACTACGATAGATTTCAATCTAGCCCAAGCACAAAGTTTTACACATACTACAAACAGAAACAGAAGGCATCAACAAAAGACTATTTTTACATTGTTTCAAATTAATTTGCAACTATACAATTTTAATTGTAATATAAAAAGGGAAGGAATATAACAGAACAGGTATGAAGAGAAATATTTTCCAAACTTTTATTTGTGCACATTCATCAGGTGAAAAAGGTAACTTTTACAGCTTCTTTGGTGCCCAATATTCAGCATACAAAAATGTAAAAGACTATTCACAAATAAAACACAAGCCCAAGCTAAAAAAAAAAGTCTTAAAGGTAGTGCACATCGTGACAGCTTTGCTTATGAATACACAGAAATTACTGCAAAAATAAATAGAATGTCTTTTTAAAAGCAGCAATTTCATATCTTGTAAACTTCCGTTTTTACAATACAGCACTGTTAAGAGTAAAATCCAAAAGCACTGGAGTCTATACTGTGGCCATGAGCAAGTAAAAGAGTCTGTATTCCTCTGCTGTGGTTGGTCCAGTTTTCCTTTTTGCTTTTAGTCCAATGTGCAGCAGTCTTTGAAGGTGCTCGGTTAGGGAACCTAACCATCAAGTGGTGAATTACAAAATTTATTTCCTGCTTTCAAACACGAATGGATAAATCTGTTCCACAGCACTGGCAACAGCCTTTACATTTGGCCCTGAGACATAGTTTAAAAAAAAAAAAAAAGGCAGTAGGAAGAGAAAATGCAAGGAATCAGAAATTAGAACAATAGTACCTTTAAAAAAAGCTTAATATTATTAGCAATCACAACTTCATACCACAGACAATAATAAGTTTTTCCCATTTCTCCTAACTTAACAGTTTTTCTCTGAACACTTTTTATGTGAAAGTCTTTTCTTGTAACTCTGAAAGATGTTCTACATTTGTCAGTGGATAGATTACAATTAAATAATACTGTCATTTAATTTCATAACAACTTGGCTGATTTTCAACTGACTGTCTTAAACAGCCCAGAGAAGAGGCTGAGTGGCAGAGGTAAAATAAGTTCTTTTACTTATGTCAGTCTTCTAGGAATTTATTTCTTCAAGCCTAGCCCCTTATTGCTCTTGCTTTAAAAACCTACCAACAAAAGCTACTGTTAAATAATGCTGGATTTAACTGAAGTACATTTCAAGCAAGATTATTTTAGGTTTGAAAATTATAGACTTGCAAATAGCTTCATCAGTGATCTCAGGACAAAACCTGCAAGCCAGGGAATGGTTTGATCATCTCAGGAAGAAGCATATCAAGGTTATCTAACATGATCTGTGAGCATCCAGGCAAAGAAAAAGAAACCTAGCATTGCTTGCTGGTGGTACCAGACCACTTTATGCAACGAAAAGGTAAGATTGCAAATAAGTGAGTAGTAACATGGTGGAAGATATTAATTCTGGATAGAAGCTTGTGGATGCAGGTAAAGGACAACAGCAATTTCTCATATGCTTTGATAAGTAGGAACTCAGGGTTTTTGTAACTCCACTTTAGACTTCAAAAGTTTCTTCCAAGTATAGAGAACTGTTCAAAATTACTCCCAAAAACAATAACTTAAGCATAAGTTACTTAAGTAATTATTGTTTTACATGCTCAGTCAGAAATCAAATGGACAAGAATAGGATTCTTTCTATATTTTCAAACTGGTTGAGTGAAGCATTCAGCTACAACAAGCCTGGTGAAAGATACCCGTCTTCTGGGGAGATACTGTACCGTCCTTACATTTGGCTGCTATTAGAAAAGAAAGTTCTCAGGAAAGGAGAAGCCTTCAAAAAGTGAGACTATGAATAGGCAAATAGTTCCAGCAAAAAAATGCCACTCTCTCTAAGGCTGAAGAGATGTAAAAACTGGATCATCATTCTACGGCATATAAGAGAAGGAAAAACCAAAACAAAACAACACAATCCCCCTAAACAACCCCCTCATTTTTCATTTCAGAGTCAAAGAAATAATACTTCTTTCTATTACATCCTAGTGATTTTTATTATCTTTTATGAAAGTAACAAAATCTTTTTATACTTGTCTCATGAAAAGAACTCACTTTCATGGGTTTTTTTCTAACATTTCTAATTATGTATCTCAAAATTCTCTAAGGAAAAGGTATTACAAGTACTAGTACTACAGAAACATGAATCTTTAAAAGAAACTTCATCTGAACACACTTGAGAAGGAGTGTACTACGGCTGAAAAGTAATTTAAATAATTTTTAGAATAAGAAGCGTAAGACTCAAGACATTTTTTTCCTCTAGAAGAGAGGCAAAGCAGAAGCCTAGAAAATCAACAGAGGTCTGAGTTAGTTTTTCAAACTCACTGCTACAACTAAACTAGAAGGATGCAAAACTTCTATGTTTACAATATTTACCTTCCTATTTGAAAGGAAAATTCTAAAAATATGGAAGTGATTTTGTAAGCAATGAATAAGAATTTTACAGAGAAGCTGAATCTCATTAGGAGGCTGACAAGACACGCTGAGAGATTTTTATCACTGCAGTGATACTAAGGCTTCTTATTTATTTTAAATTTAGTTTCTAGTTTTGGCTAGACCAGTTGCACTTTTCCGAACATATACTGCAATCTTGAAATACTTTTTAGCTCTTCATTTTTAGATTACTGAATATGATGGAAGTTTGTCTTCTTTAGAAAACATTGATTCCAATATCTTGTTGGAAATGTTCTGCATAAATATAGGCATTTGTTGAGCAATTAAGCTGTGAAAATAAAAAAAATCTGTATCCAGCTTCTGAACCAGTAGCTGAGCTCTAACAACTGCAAGACATAATTGTTGCTAAAGTGACACAAAATGATTTTTTTTGGTTTTGTAGCATTTTAACATGTATTCTCTGAAAATCTGACTTCTTGTACATGGACACTGATGGCGAACATCTCACAAGCAAACAGAAAAGAAAATGAAAAATGAAAATGATGAAGAGAGAAGAAAAAAAATGGCTGGCTTCTCCAAGACCCAGAACAACCATGTCTCTGACTACATGGGAAAAAGCACTGATGCCTGTGATTCAGTGGTGGTTCTCTTAGCTGAGCTTTAACAGAAGAGAGCACAAGTCTGTACAACTGCAAATATTGGTCAGGTTCATTTATGACAAAATGCTATACTATCCTATGAGTTTCCATAAATCTGAAGTTTGCAAATGTGTATATATGAAAGGGATGTTAATGCTAAATGCAGTGTAGTTAACATTTCTACAAATGGAAGAAAAAAGGAAGAAAATTAAAATATTTAAATAAACAATAATTACCTGCATTCTTAAGTGCTATCTTACTTTTGGTTTCATTAAAAAAACAGACTGTGTACATCCAGTCTAAGTAATTTTTTGAACCATCCAATAATAACACTTTCCCTACAACTCTTCTGGCACTTTCACTAAAAAACAAACTAGGTGCTAGCGCAGGGAAACTAAATACTTTCAACATTATCTTTTGACTGTTTTAAACATCTTGTTTTCCCAAACCTACTGGCTCTAAAGTTAATTATTCCCAACAAGTTAAATATTTATTTTTTGACATTAAAATACCTGTAACTGTGATACTGCCTGTGGAAAAAATCTGTAAGGTAGCTCTGAGAGATTTTATTCTGTAACACACGGCAGGATGAAGTTCTGGTTCATAACTAGAAAACAAAATTAAAAGTAAAAAAGAGAGATCTAGAACTGAAAAATAAAAGCTTAAGAAGTATTCCAGGACTAAAATTCTTTAAAATCCTACATACCTTGCATGAGGTCTGTTATTCGTTGTAAATTCCGGCAATCTGATCTCAAAGGGCATGTTGCACACTGCTAAAACATTCACAACTTTAAAATCTGTGAAAATTACCTTTTCAAAAGAGATGGAAAAAAATACATTAGAAATTTACAGCAAGTCAGATGCATGGGTTGCAACAAAAAAAAAAAGACAAGGCTACTACTTAGAATATTTTGATGAGTCAAAATTAGAATCTTGAGACTGATGCTTTTCTAATAGGCATCTAAAGAGTACTTAATGGACTCAGAATATTTATATTATCCTTCTTTGGTGGATTAACTGCTGAACTGAGTTGTACAACTGAGTTGTATCATGGTCACTACAGCAGCATGGTTATAGTACAGTTTAAGGATGAGACGCAGAAACAACTCAAACTGCTGTACTAAACACCTCCCCACTGAAAATCAACTAAATTTAACAGCTCATGGAATAGCAAAGGAAGCAGAGAAAAATATTAAATATTGTTGTGAACTTCTTTAATGCCTTGTTGCTACATACCATTTGCATTAAAGCTAAGAATAAGGAAAAAGGTGACAACTGTTTTGCTTTAAATGTCCAGTGGCCAGTAGAGCAAACTGGTTTTCTACTCTAGATGACAACAAAATAGCCAACAGACAACTGCTATACAAAGAAACTGCATTGCTGACAGGTCAGTGTTGGCAATGTCACTGGGGAAACTTTTGCTCGTTTTCTGAGGTTGCCTAAACTTTAAATGGCCGTTCTTTTTTAATCTACACTTTTTAGAAAGATGTTAGAAAGATAGTTGGAAAGATAGTTAGAAAGATAGCTAGAGATATAGCTAGAAAGAAGCAACTTAGTCTTAAATCAACTTAATCTTCAAAATATAAACTGCTCACTTTTTGACAAAACTTGGTGTGTTCCACCCTGGAAGTACTGTGCACCTCACTGACTTAACATTCCATTCCAACTTTAAAGGGCTGGGTCCAAAGTACACATTTGTGACAAGTAGGAGTGTCACACTTTTGCTGGGCTCTGATGCAGCATTACCAGCATAGGCTGCCACCACTGCCTTTATGTACTATAATCAAAAGTAGTCTTTCCCTGAAAATGACAGCTACTGTGTCTATTTAATTGTCTGTCCCTAAATTGAACCTGTGTGTAAACAGCACAACAGACTATCAGGAAGTTTTAGAGCACCAAATTGTGTAATTTTAAGTGGTTCATGTTGCTGTTTTTCAACCCTTACTATGAAATACAAGTGGTGTTTCTGACTGGTAATGTTAACCCAAAACCAGATTAAAGAGGGTGTTTCCTGTCCTAAGTATTTTATTTGGCAGATTTCCAGCTGTGCAACATGACAGTGCAGGAGCACTTTTCTTCCTTTCTCTTTAATTTAAGAAGCTCAAACCTGCCCTTATTCAGATGGAAATGTATCTGCTATTCCATTAGAAATGAGTGAAAATTATGTTCAAATTACCATAGTTTCAGCATTTTCCAAATAAATCTTTTGAGATATTGTAAATTCTATCTAAGACACATCTGTTCATATATTAAACAAATGTTGTTGTTCATTATCCAGTGAAGAACCACTGCTCTGAGCTGCCAAACAAAACTCAAATCCACAAAACAGGACAGCTTCTCTTTAACCAGCATCTGGAAAATGTATTTGGACAAAAAAAGGCCATTTGAGTGAAAACACATTAACTGCTAAATCATTATGCTCCCTCTACTTTATTTCTTTCTAAAAAAATTAACTACCAGCATTGCTTGAGTCATTCAAGTCCTTTCTCATCAGAATTACCTGAAAACCTAGTTTCTGTAGACTACGAGCTAGTCGTCTGGCACCAAATTTAGCTTCTTCTTCACTATAAAGAAGAAAGAAAAGGATCTAGCATTAGCAGAAATAGAGTATATAGCTGTGCACACACACGCCACAATAGCTACTCAGACTAGAAAATGAACCATTATAGAATTTAGCACATCAACCATGATCTCATGGACAGCTTTCACTTCATCCTGCTGTAAGTATTACATTTTAACTAGATAGACATTCCAATGGAGTCCTTCATGCCCTGTTTGTGGAGTATCTTGGCACTTGGCTCAAGCTGAAGTGAGAGACATGTTTTCATCATACATGATTTTAAGTACCCTTAAACAAGATCATGTGTAGTCTGGAGTTAACATCCAGAACAATCCTCTTTAATTTTGGAACAGAGATCAGACACAGAAAGTATGCAAATTTACTATTTTGACTTACCGTTTCCTTACTTTGAAATGCAGACATATCTTAAAGGAATTCAGCTCTTAAGAGTTTAGTGAGTGTCAGATGTCTCTGAACTGAGAGTCTGCTTTTGCTTCTTTCCAGTCCCTCAACACTTGATTAAATTCAGGTGGGGTTTTGTGAAAAAATAAAGAGATATCCTCAGGAAAGGTCATCCCTTCCCAAGTTTCAACTTCCAGCTAAACACACAGAATTCTTAAAGGCTTCTTAAATCACTCGAGGATTTTCTTAACAAGGCAGTTTTCCCTGCTGCTCTCCCAAGAAGGCTAAACTTATGTTGTTTAAGATTTCAACACTATCTGACACAAACACTTCACATATAAAACTTCCTCCCAAATACAAGGAGCTATATGTGATCCAGTGTGAGCCAATTTAAGCAGCAGCAAGTACCACAATGTTGTATTTTAAAATATACAAGGACTTAGAGCTAGAGAAAGAATCTTCATGAACTCACCTTGTGGCTCCTGTGCAAATAACTTTTCCTGAGGACCAAATTGTGGCCGTAATCCTAGGTTTCCTAAGCTTCATTAAAACCTTCTAAAAAAGAAAAGTAGAAAAATTGGAAATTAGCAGTAATTCAATTTCATACTAGAAAAAAAATTACCTATTATCCAAATCAACTAAAGTTACACTAAAGCTCCCTTTAGTTTTGATAGGCATGAACTGCTCCTTCATCTCTTTTAGTAATTAAAAAGCCTAGCTCCTGAGAAGAACAAAATAAGCATGAAATAGCCAATGATTCAGTGTACACAAAATAAATTAAATGAAGGTATTTTTCACTGAATAAAAAGCTGAAAAGTAAAAGTACCATGCTGATTTTTTTCTTATTACAGTGATTTGACATTGCTGACTCCGTATCAAGATATATTTTCTTGACACAGCCATCAAATTTTGGGAGGCAAAACAGACCCTGAGGTATAACAGGCCTCATCACATACCTTGTACCCAATATTCACCTCACCAAGTGCTGTCTCCTGAGACAGCATTTCATCACTCCCATTTCTGTACAAGTAATGTATTAGTAACTAAATACCTACAGCAAGAGAAGTAGAGAAAGAAAATTCTGCTTTTCTCTATCCACCATACACAGGTATTAGGCAGAAGAATGTTTAGCTTAAGGAACATTTCTAAAAACAGATAATTGAGGTATGCTGAATCTCTTACCCCAACATCACGCTTGTATATCACATTTGCTCCCTCTAATGCAATCTTCCTCAAGTTTAAATGACATCTTGTTCTAAAAACACACACTACATTTGTGATTAAAATGTCCAGTGCAACATCACTGTCTGCATCCATTGGGGTGATTTACAACTCAATTTTCCCACCAGCTCACCACGAAGATCACATCCTGAGAAGCAAAAATGATAAAATTAAACATAACAATAGAAAATTGCCTGTTAATATCATTGTATACATTTGCCCCTTAAAAGTTACAAGAAGCAGAAGTCACTACACTCTGACTCATTTAACAGTGTGAGGGGAGGGGAAGGTCTGCATCTTTTGTGCTAGAAAATAGGACGTAACTTGTTCAAAGCCATGTTGCCAAACCTAACAGAAATGAAGTGCATATACATACATATATATATAAGAGTATTTTAAATTGCCAGTTAAATATGTTACAATTCTTACTAAGCATATTAACACACTGTAAAGATTACTGAAACTTCTTCCATAGCTCCAGTGGATAATCTTTCCTCAGCTTGTTTGAGGATGTCATTAGACACCTCAGGAAATACACTTCTCTGACTGCTGAAGCTGATAATTCTGAACAGTTTGACATTTGTGTTGGAATGGATGAGCCTATGAATAACTTTGAACTAACACCGGTTACACAAACTGCAGTCTGTAGACAGCCTGCTACCACAGCTTTCCCATCTTCATCCAGCACTCTTGGCCTATCTCTCCCAATAATAGCTCAAAGCAAACTACACAAAATGTCCTGGTGGCAGCAGCAGCCTGGGCTGACTGTCTGCACTGCCCACAGGAAGGTACTGTACGGGCAGAGTGAGATGGAATGTTCCTGAGGAAAAGCACGGGTAACAGTGATGGCACAGGATGGCCGCCCAGCGCATGCACTGCAAACCGAAGGCACCCAGGAAGCATCCAGGCTGCCCATGCTCATCAAAGATGGCACTCCCCACACACACGTCAGCTGGGAAAGAGAATCCTAACACCAGCAGCTGGGCTACCACTCATCCCAGTCCAAGTACACCCAATATCTCTTCTGTAACCATACAAAGCCAAGACAGCAGGCATCTCAGATAGATCTCAGGTGAAGAAATGAGAGGCAACAAGAGCAAGATCACTGGTATACAGCGAAAAGGACTTATATAAACCTTCTAGCAGTATTTCATCCAAACTAAACAAAAAGGAAAGCAAAGAACAAAATCAAAGGAAAACTGTCACATATGTGAAATGCTCCACATGGTCATTGCCATGAAAGAAGCAGGACACTATGCATCAAGACCAGTAACATACCTAGCAGACTATGATGTATTTATATCACTTTCAATGTTTTGGCCTTATGTTCTATATTAGAAATCTTCAAGATACAACATTAATGTTATTATCAGTATTTTCATCTGACTAAACATCATGACATAGTCTGTAATGGAGAACTCAAGGTGCATCTTTGACTACCACTCACTGATAACACAGAAGTAACAAACTACACGGCAGATGTGCACAACGTACTGTGTCAACTGCTGTGGTGGTTGCTGCTTACACTCTGCAGCTTGTTCTATGCTGAAAGAATTATTCTGTAATTGTTGGCTTGTCCAATATAAGAAAAGGCAAGATGAATGATAATACAGAAAAGAGATGAAGAAACAGCAAGAGGAAAACAGAAAAACCAAAGGTTATGTGTGGGGGTGGAGGGAATGCAGGCAAAGAAGAGAACAAACAGTAACTAATTAGTAGTCCCAGATCCCTTTTAAAATCTTTCTATTGAACCAAAAATTACATGAATCCTCAAAGTTAGATATTACTTATCCCATCTGGTTTTGATGGACTACTACAGATTGGGAAAGTAATTTATGGCACCAGATCCAAAGATAGCACATGTGCAGATTTTGAATGGCATGCAGGCAGGGCCAGAACGGAGCTGGAACCCGTGGCATCTTCAGAGCGGCATTTGTTTTCCACCCTGGCTCTAACTCCTGGCTCTTACTGGAACCCAGGAAAGATTGTCAACAAGATACCTCCAATCAGCAGCGTCTCCCAATTATCAGCAAGCATCTGCTGGCACACTCAGTCTCTACATTCTGAAAGAACATCAGATTCGTGCATAACACCACCAAAAGGTTGCTAACGTCTAAGCAACCATAGTATTGTATGATAATGTGCCCATAAAACATGGCTTATCTTAAAATGATCCAGGGAGAAAAGTCACATGCTCATTCAGAACAAAGGAAAAAGTGGTTGGAAAGAGAAGAAAATTACAATTTAAAAGGAAAAGATCTATTATTAAGGCAAAAAGGCGGCTGTGGAGCTGTCAGTAAGGATGTTTTCAGCAATTACAATGTCTCTGGGTTAGAAGTACAATCTACTTGCATAGATACAAAGAGAAGAAAAATTACACAGATTACAGTGGTGTGTCCCCATTTTAATTAGACATGCTCTGAAAGTTCAAGACAACAGATACTAAGGGAGGGGCTTTTTAATTTTAAATTGTATATATTATGTCAATGATTTTGAACACAGCCATTCCGATTAAGCATACAAACACAATGTTAAAACTCTTCCAAGGCATGGTTTGGAAAGATTGGGTAAACCAAAATGTTTCTAGGTTTGGATACTTGTGATCAAGCAGTAAGCAAGCATTAACATATCACAATCTTTGACTTAAGCATTCATTTTAATGTCTCATGCCTTACTTACAACAAAGGAAAAAATAATCTACAGAGAAGATGTCCTGTTACCTTCCTTTTGGAAGCCTTAAATAACTTTAAATTCAGAGGAACCACGAGAAGAAAAGCAACTTAAACTTTCTTAAAAAAATAAAAATACATGGACTACATAAAAAAAATCTGATGAACATATTTGCAAAAAAGGTCTAATAATGTCCAAGAAAGAAAGATGTTGCTCTTATTTACACATATCTCCAGCAAGCATGACCAGCTGGAACATTCTGATCCTCCTCTTTCCCAGCTGTCTCTTGTATTCTCTGCTATTCATACACACTACCGTAGCACTGACTGTTATTTCCCAAAACCTGAATTTCTGCATTTCTGTATCTTTTCTGCAAAATGGGGAAAATAGTGCTCCCTACTTATAAGACTATTTATATTCCATACTTATGCAGTTACACTTGCAGAACAGAGGTTGAGTAGAAACCAAACATCAGGTTCTTTCCAGTTCTGGATTTGCAAATGCTTAAGTTGATTTTATTGAGCTCAGCTTAGGTTTTGGTGATTAATTTTGCCCTTTGAAGGTTGTCTCATCTGAACTGTAGAATTTTGGCAATCCAGATCTCATTTCTAAAATGATGTTTTGACAGCTAATGCTAATTTAATAATTCAATAATAAATTTGAAAAAAAATTTGCCTACATGTACAGCATTTCTTTTAGATTATGTACTTCATCTGACTTTCTCCAACACAAGAAACTAGGTAACTTTGATTTCAAATTGTTTTACGCCAGCTTAACACAATCTACCCTGACAGAGTAAACAAGTTGAAATACATCTCCGTAGAAGTTTGCATTATTTTGTTTTATCAGGGACATTTTAGAGCATCATTCTTTCTTTTCAACATAGATTTCAGGGATATATCTGGAATATTACCCTAAGAGAAAAAAAAAAGAAGGAAATAAAAGTAAATAGAATAAGCATGATAACACAAAAATAAAAACAACAACAAAAGCTAATGCAAGGATATTTGACACTGTAATGTATCCTACACTGAAACTAGAGAAACTCCACAGAATAAGAAATACTTTGGACGGAGGAATGACCACTCAAGTTCTTAAAGCATTACCTCTACATCCACTGTCAGAATCATAGATGTACTATTTTAGATACTTTATAAACACACGTGAAGACAAAACACCCTGCACGGAAATCTTACAATCTTAAAAAAGCCAGCAGTCTGTCTTCAGAAAGTTCCAAACCAACCACAGCACCATCATCAAAGAAAAAGGAAAGGCACTTGGGATGGGGTATATAAACAAAGTATTATTTTAAGCTCTTGACTACCTTTGATCCAAGAAACTCAGAGCTATAAAGGTAGACGGGGGATATGTAACAATGGTTATGTTAATGTCAGAACAGTTTAATAAACACCTTTTTCACCATCAGCCTAAGTATAAGCAACTTTTAGTGGTTATTTTTAACCTTTCTCCAAAGCAGTTCACAAACTGACCAACTCCACAAACAATTCCAACAGCCCAGCTGAAAGGATATTGGTCACTACTGTGTCAGTAGACATTTGTCAAACTAAGGCCTGAAAGGCATCTTTGAAGAAGTTAACATGAACCTCTACAGGACGATTCCATATGAGAAGGGAGAATAAATAAAGTCTGCCAGGAATGGAGCGAGATGATTACATCCTTCCACTGAAGATGTACTTTTAAAGATTTTTGTTCAGCCCCTCAGGAAACAGGTCCATATGAAACGCTGGAGGTGACACACCTCTGCAATTTGCTAGAATCCTTAGACACGGTAAGGTCACAGTGGCTAGTGAACGACCCCCTGAAAACAAGAGCAACATAGTTACTACTGTCTGTGCAGAACATCCTCTGCTCCAAACAACTTTCTTAGTTACAGCCATTGTGCTGGTGGTGCATGCTTTTACTTTCTGTTGCAATGGCAAGTTAAACTGGGCCTAAGCAAAAGGCCATCTTGAAGCTACTATTCTCACCTTTCAGGATTTGCAGAGTCATGA
This sequence comes from Vidua chalybeata, assembly GCF_026979565.1. NCBI lineage: Eukaryota > Metazoa > Chordata > Aves > Passeriformes > Viduidae > Vidua > Vidua chalybeata. The sequence continues at coordinate 57,777,813 of NC_071532.1, forward strand.
CTATTTATATTTTGGGGGAGAAAATTTTCAAATACGTGCAAAACCAGTGTCAAAGCAGGGATTTGTTCAATTAGATCCATGCACGGCGTGATAATACCAGCTATATCATAAGCAAGTAGCACATCAGTCCTGCTCTTGGATAAGCCTACTGCACCTCCGTAGGGTCATACAACACAAATAAATCCATTTGCAAGAATAAAACCAAAGAGTATATCAAGCAAGACAAGAAAGCATATTTTAAATAATTCATTACATGCCATTTCCCTCAAATTTTTCTTTCATCAAAAAGTCCATTCATATTCAAAGCAAGATGCATTCGAACTCAAGTTCGTGCCATCTTTCCCTTAGAACATCCAGGAACGCCAAGCATTAAGAAGAACCATTTTTGTCTTCATAATACGTGGAAAAATCATCATAAGTACGGCAAAAGTCTGAACCAACAAGTTCGGTGGCCATTCCAACATGATGAAATGTCTTAAGAAAAGTAAAAATGTTTAGCTGTGATAAAATATTTTAAGGCAGCGCGTAAGCCTCTCACTCCATCCCAGTCAAACATTTTTACCATTTGCGAGTCCCAGCTGAGGAAGCACGAGTACCCTTCCTATTCCCGCTGCTGGGAATCTCACTCAAAGCCCTATATGCGCCAGCGTCACAACGCTCTGGTCAACAACTATTTCTTCTCCCCCCCCAACCCCAGCCCGAAACTTCTGCGGCCAGCAGGGCACAAACAAAGCGCAGGCAGCAAGGCGGCCTGGCCACGCCGAGCTCCGCCGCTCGGCAGCGCCGGCGTGTGCGGGCATCGGCCGCCGCAGGGCACGGGGCCGCCACAAAGCCCTCGGGGCCGGGCGCGGGCCGGCCGGGGAACGGGCCGTTCCTCCGCAGGATGCCCTGCCCCTTCCTCCCTCTCCCTGCCCCGGCGGCCCCGGCCACGCACGCCCTCCCGCCCCGGGCGCGATCGGCACCGCGGCGGGAGGCACCGGCAGGGCCGCGGCGAGGCGGGGGAGGCCCCGCGCCGCCTCCCTCACCTCGGCCGGGCAGGGGAGGCGGCGGAGAGGGACGGGACGCGGGGGCTCAACGGCGGCGGCGGCTCCGGCCGGGCCCGCGGACCCGAGACGGCGGCGAGGGGAAGAAGGAGGAGGAGGAGCGCGGCCCGTCGGCGGGCGGCGGCCGTTACCGTGCGGGCGGGCGGGCGGGCGGCGGTCGGGGCGGGGCAGGGCAGGGCAGGACAGGGCGCAGCGCGGTGGCGGTCAGTGGGTGCCGGTCGCCCGGCGGCGTTCCGGGTGTTGGGCCGACTCCCCGCGACAATAAACATCGCCCAGCGCCGCGGGCATAGACGCGGCGCGGCTAGAGCGGCCGCCGGAAGTCGCGGCGGCGGGAGGGAGGGAGGGGGAGGGGACGGAGGGGGCCGCGCTTGCAGCGCTTCCGCTGTCGTCCGCCGCCCCCGGAGCCGCCGTACGCCCCGAGACGGGGCCGCCGTGCGCGGCTCCGCACGGAGTCGCAGAGCGGGGCTCGTCGGAAAGGACCGCAGTGGGTCATCTGGTCCGACCTCCCTGCTCAAGCAGGGTCGTCCCAGAGCACGTGGCACAGGATTGTGTCCAGACGGTTCTTGAGTATCTCCGGTGAGGGTGACTCCACAACCTCCCTGGACAATCTGTTCCAATGCGCGGTCAGCCGCACAATAAAGAAGTCCTTCCTCATGTTCAGCTGGAACTTCCTGTGCATCAGTTTCTGCCATTGTCTCGTATCCTAAAGCTTGTAAAACTGATAACAGGCTCGAGCTCGACCACGTCCAAGGCAGCGGGTTCGCCAGCGGAGCCGCTGGAGAGCTGATGCAGTTTTCAGCTCAGACGCTGTGAACGCTCGTGGCACGCAGCAGGCGTTTCTGTGGGTGCTGGCCTTGGCACCTCTTTATCTTGCTGCAGCCCCCCGGTCTCTGGCCTGGCGGCTCCGCACGCACTCTGACTGAACCGAGCGGTCAGCCTTGGTCTGACGGGAGCCAGCGGGCAGCAGGGCTCGCCGCAACAGCACGCTGCCAGTATTGCCGCTCCATACGTGCGTGTTGCACTGCAGCAGGACTCTGGTCACTGCATGGTGCACGCCTAGAGGGTGGACAGAATGGGACATGAGGACACAGTGTGAGTGCCTGGATGCCACTGGTTGTCTCTGTCCAGGACGGTCCTTTAAATCTGGCACTGTCCCACTGGTGCTGCCTGTAGGGAGTAGAGCCTGTGATGAGCTACCTTTCAGCTACACTTACATTTTCTCTTGGAAAAGCTGTTGTGCTTTACATGGGAGCCCAGGAATGTGCCTGCAGTGTGGCCCATTAAGGACTCATCACCCAGACTGATGAATGAAACAGATGTCAAGTTGACTTCAAATTTAGAAAGAATATTGGTCTTTATATGAAAATTATATAGTTGTATATTTATATGGGTGTACTGCAGAGTATTCACTGAATTGAAAATTTCCTGAAATTGAGGTTCTGTAATTATGTACTTTGCTTATGTGACGTGGTAGCAAAATAGCTTTAATTAGGATAGAAGAAACAGTATGAAATTCAAATTTTGAATTCTTTAAGAGTTGGTGTGTTTTCTTCTGCTAGATTCAGTTTAATCCTTGAAATGCATGACTAGGTTCGCCTGTCAAAAATAAGTATTTCAAGTTCTCTCTTCAAATAATCTGCGAGGACATGGTTTGGCGCTCCTGTTCCCAGGCTAGTTGCACACCGGCGTGGGGCAGCGCTGCCACCCTGTGGCTTCCCACAGACACGGATCCCCCGCCTTCGGCTGAACACAGGCAAGCAAGGCATGGTTTTGGAAACCAGGATTCTGAATTTACCATAGTTCAGTAACTCTGCACGGTATCTCCAGCATTTTTACAGAGTGCCTTAAGGCTGGTTTTGTTTTTTATGTGCTTCAGGCTCTGAGTCATTACAATTACACAGCCAAAGTGGGGTAGAGTGCTCTGATGTCTTCACTCTGACAGTTCTTTCAGATTCTGGATGGCTGTATCATAACAGATGCTGATTTATTTTTTTCTGAATAGCCGATCACATTGGCAAGTTATGAAGAAAATCTTTATAAACCCCGATTTTTCTTGAATTTTGATTAAGCTTATGTTTTTTTCAGCATAACCTTTAAGGTCTACAGAAATTCAAAACAAAATGTCTGCAAGCAAACACTACCACTGTCTGTCTCCACACGCTTGCTCTTTTCAGGGTATAACTTTTTGTAGCACATAGTCCTCACAAAAGTGCAGTTGTTCCTGGATGTTAAGAAAATTATTTTTGCTGATTAAGAGATGAACCCTAATAATTTCAAAGTTTTGACTGCTTTGTCAGCCTGAGCTTTTCCTGTTTAGACTAGGACATGTTTAGAAGATTGCATCTTTAGATATATATTTGGAAAATGTGCAAATATAAGCAAGTAGCTATGATCACACAAACGTGGAATGCAAATAAGGTGATTTGGCACCTACCGAATTTGACTTGTAAGTTTATCAGTTGTGCTGCAATTTTATTCTATACCTGTATAGTTTACAAAACTGGTTGGGTTGTCCTTTCCTTGCCTTCTCCTGCTCTTCCTGGTCTCCATTACTCCATGCAACTCTAACTTGGCTGCATGGCTTCCTCCACTAGTATGACTGAGAAGCCAACGATCTGGATCTTTATGAGGTTCTAACTTACCAGATGCTGTATGACATCAGACAGAGAAGGCTCAGAGGCCATTTCTGATGCTGTCACTTTCTTACTACGTGATTTCATTCCCCTGTGACTTTATTTTGCAATCCCTTGATTGGGAAATAAAGAGGAGATGGAGATGTGGGGAGGGTGTTTCCTGTGCTTGGACATTCTGCAGCATGGAATCGTGGGCTGCTTGGGGCTATCAGTAAGAGTGCAGTAAAAACAAGGTAACTGAACTTTATTTAGGACACTGCACATGATGTTTTTTGTTCAGTAATTACAGCAGTGAGACTGAATGAAGATGCAATTTCATTATGTGGTTATTCAGCTGTATCTTCAGGTTTCTGTAAAAGGAAATCACTCTTGAGACTGAAGCAAATGCCTGGTTATCTGTTTTTTTTTTCTATTTTTACAGGATTAATGTTCAATCAGATAAGATCCTGTGCAAGGTAGATTATGGGAAAGTGTAGGGGAAGAGAAGAAAGCTGGATGACCCCCTGAGGCAGTCCACAATGAAGGCTGGCTGGAGAGTTTTATGTAGCTATATTGTAAATACTGTGGTGTCTGAGTGGAAGACTGCATTAAAGTATTCATGTTTGAAGAGGAAGTACCCAGGAGCAACCAGTGTTGTGGATGTTCCATGGAAGTGACCTTGTGTGAAATGGTCATCAGCTACAAACATGATACTGCAGGTTAATTATGAGACATCTCTGGCTGGCAGCCATCAGGGAATGAGGAAGAAGTCAGTCAGGGAGGGAATCCTTTGCTCCAGGGCTTAGTTTATCAGGTGAAACAGTAAACTCAGCTGTGCCTTCTCACACCTCTCTGATGATGTACAGTATGATAACTCATTTCAGCTCTGTCGAACAGTTACCTCCCTGCTGGAAGTGGCACTTATACCAGCTCCACAATATTAAAACGTTTAATTTTACAGTATGTATTATTTTATATGTTTGTTTATAGAAGAGATAAATATAGTTACTACATAGTATGTAAATATTTATGTTACATTTTTATATAGTGTATATATATATTGCACAGTGTGTATATCTGTATATTGCATATTATATATTGCTAGGTATACTTTTAAATATAAAATAAGCATATTAAGAAAATGGCAGTGAAGTACCTCAACATAAAAGTCAAACTATCAGAATGAGACTTCTATTTCATAAACTTTACAATAATTTAACACATATCTGTAGTTTCAGCCTCTATGACTGAATGGTATTTACAGATTATGCATGCTGACTTCTGTTGGCAGTAAGAGAGAAGCTTGGTGAAAGTGTAATCAGAAGACCGAGTGTGAGGGAAATGAGGAAGAAAAATTTGTGGGAAGATAGTAACATTGGTTCCTCAGCAGCTTCCCTGCAGTGCTGTGTCTATCAGTAGCCAAACTGAGGGTGCTGGCCTCTGCTCCCCCGTCCAGCTTGCTTCCTACCCCAGCAGAACAGTGTTAAGTACACCTACTGCTGTCTGAATTCTTCTCATGGATTTAAGTAGAGGAATATCTCAATCCCAGATCTTGGGATGAGGTTAACTTGATGCTAATTGGCAATGGTGAGAAAGAGATACTATGAGGGCATATGCTGATGTCAGGCAACTCACAACTCAAGTAGAAAAGGTACTGCAGAGTTAGGTAACAAATGAACAGAGATTTTCAATGTTGTAATTTAGGGTATAATATTGTTTAAATCTCATGTTATGTTTGTTCTTGAACTTGGCCTCTTGCTCCTAGTGACCTTTAGTCTTCATATATATTAGTTATGAGATACAAATAGCAAAGAGGAAGAATTTTTGGCCCATAAAAGAAGAAAGCAGTTTGATCTAGAAAACAAGTGAGAAGAGCATGAGACTGAGGTGAGACAAAGGCATCAAGTATCTCAATTGCTGTAGCTTCTAAGGCTGCAGTGACACTGATAAATAAAACAAAGCTGAGGCTTATCTTTCTTTGTGCTTGGGTTTTAGCAAGGTCCTTGCGATGCCTTTGGCCTCTCTGACTTTTTCTCAGAAAGTATCCAAGCATGGTTTTGGGGTAGCATATGCCAGGGACTATTCTTAACCTTTGGTGAGTAGAATAAAACTCAGTTCTGTGTGAATGTGTCCCCAGACACAGCACTGACTATTGGAGGCAGAGCATGGTCCCTAACCTGGTTTATCTATTCTAGTAAGTGATATAGATATAGATATCCAGCCTGAGAGGATCACTCCCCACACCTTGCTGATTCCTATCTTTGTACTGGGTTCAAAGAGCAAACATCCCTGCTGATTTCAGTGTTCCTAGGAGAACAGCCCACGGGTTTGTGCACCAGAAAAGCTGGTACAAGCCTATTCCAAACTTCAGCATGAGCCTTCAGCGAGTCATTTGTCATCTCTTTTTCTTCCCATCTGTATAACGATAGCAGCCTCCTGTAGAAAAACATTTGGTCGTGAGGGGACAGCCAAATGCTGCAAGATGACTCCTGTCTTCTGTGTACTTTGTGTATGGACTCTGAGATGCCAAGAGTGTAAAAGTCCCTATGTAAGAAAAACACAACATTTTATCAGCGAGGAAGAACTGTTCCCATTCTGGTCACCTCGGCCATCAAAAAGCATCACAGGAAACCGGATGCTGCAGCAAGAGGCTGTGCTGACACTTCGATTGCCTGTCCCACATGATGGTCTTTGCCTCTTCCCTGACAGGGGAGGGAAGTGCTGCTGCAGCAGCCTGGGAAACCATCCAGGGACAGTAATCTGTGTGAGCACATCCCTGGGAATGCTCTCTGCCTGTGCCCACTCCTCCCCTGCTGCTGCCGTGCAGGCTTTCACAGATGTTCCTCCCAGGAAAAGGCAGCTGCAGCTCTCAACCTCCTGGTTTCCATCTCCCCGGTGGTCTGGCTCCACCCATCTGTACTGGAGCTGCTGATAGTTCCTCCCTTCCTGAACCCATCCTGCTGCAAGGACTGAGCTGTAGTGATCAGAAGAAGAGGAATTATTCTATGTCTTTTTCTCACTTTCTTTGTGTCTCCTGGCTGTGTAGCTATACCCTTGCTTTCTTTCCCTAGTGTTTCTGATCCTTGTTTCTTAAACAACTTGTAAACAACCAAGAGAAAACTTAAGACTGTAGATAATCCATATTTACAGTTGGATGTGGTCTAATAGTTTACACAACAGCCTGAGGTCTAAATAAAGATGGGGGTTTTTTCTTTGCTGAAAGAGAAGGACCTCTTAAAATTTAAAGTGAAGGAGGGATTTGAACTAGTTTTTATTTTCTTGCTTTTGTTATGATCTTTTCTTTCCTTGCAAGGAGGCTTTGAGAATGGTGTAACTGAGTGCACGCATGCTCGTTGGCTTAAAAATGCGTTTCATCTGTTTACAAGTTTCAGTTTAAGGGCAAAACCCTAAGGCAAGAAAATGCGTCATCTCTGGACTGTTGTGACCCTAGGGTATGTCCGTGCCGCATTTGGGAAATGGGATGGACCTACTCAAAGTCAGTTTTATACTCCGAGACACCAGTGTCTGAAGTGAAACCAGTTACTTGCAGCACTTTGCTGGTTTTGCAGTCTGCTAGCAACAGTCTTCTCAAAGGTAACACGTGGCTTTTCCCCATCCTTCCTGGAGCATAACTCTCCAGAACTGCAGAAATTCCCCAAGCCATAACACATCAGTAGCTTTGCAGTGCTAGCAACAGAAAAGTGCCATTATTACTGGTTGTGCCACTTCCCATCCATTAACTATGCTGGGCTGAAGAGCATGAAACAGTCTGTGACTGAATAGTGAGCACAAGATGGTATTTACCCTGTGGGCCTGCATTTGGTAGCACAGCCTTAATATGGGAATAGTCAGCGCTACCTGGATCAGCAATGAACACAAACAATTTGAATCTGACTGTTGGGAGAAATTCTGTATGGAGGATTTTTCAGGTGTGCATATACATGGCAATTACAGAATGCTTGGTTGTTTGCTGCTACAAATTTCAATTTCATTTAAATAAAAATTTGTGTCAATGTAATTGAAATTTCTTTTGTAATCCTGTCCCTTTTGGGAGACTGTGAGTGTTAATCTGCATTCAGATATCCAGACAAAAATTAAAATATCTGTCAATTTTATCAGATTATACCCTCCACTTGTACACCAGATATGTGTAAGTTTTCTTCTCTTTTAGGAAGTTTATAATCTGCAATTAGCTAATGTATTTTGCATATTTTAATTTTTTTTTAATTACAAATTATAATGAGAGTAAATGACAAGAGAGTTCTGGCAAAACTTGCCTTTTGAAAAATATATGTGATTTGTTAAAAGGAGGCAAGTTTTTTTCAGGCAAACACAACTGAAGGGTTACAAATACGTCAAGCAAAACTGTACTTGTGATCCTATCATTATGTTCAGGATTCAAACCAGCTTCCCTACAGAAGAAACCACACAGATTTTCTGTGTCTTTTATTTTCTGAGGTGAGCTGGGAATTTTGACCTCAGAGTCACTTTAAAGAATAGGCTATCTTGCACATGTTCTTCTTATGCACCTTGACGTTTGAGGGCACGACCAGCACTGTGGCCTCGCTGCCCCAGTCAGTGCCCAGAGCAGCACGGCATTTTGCAGGTGTCTGCAAAGTGGATTTCTTGCTATGCCGATGCTTCAGGCTGGCAGATTTCCATCCCAGTGAGAGAATAAGATAAGCCTAAAAGGTATTTTCTGTAAGACCGTACACACTGAAAGCTTCTGCGAAGGAGCACAATGTCAGTACCAAACCCAGAAGCCTGAGCACTGAATCAGCACTGCAAATAAAGGATTTGCTAGTCTCTAGCTGAATTGAAAAATGGTCATGAAGTAGCTGGGTTGAAACTGATTTTTTTACAAACAAACAAACAAATACTAGTATTAAAATCAAATGGAACTAAACCGTTTTTTTAGAGTTCTTATCTTAAAACATGTAGGTCCATAAGCAAGTTTTCTATGAACTTGTATCCTGTGACTGAAGGAACATTTGGAGCTTCATCTACAGCTGACACTCTGGTCTATATGCTCTGGTATCCAATAAAGGCTAAGCTCATGTTGAAACCCTTCCTTCAGCTGCAAAATTTATAGACTTTTTCTTTACTCAGCTGCCTGTTTTCACACACACAGAGAAATATTAAAAATTATAGTAACTTATCTTTGAGACCTCTGTCAAATCTAGCTGAAATCAGGCAATGAGTTCAAACATTACTACGAGGGAATGTATACAGACACTCACACAGCTGCATCTATATCCCTGTAGATACAAAAAGATAAACCAAGGCAACTTTTTTTCCACATGAAAAAGGGGTATAATTATATTTTGGTAAATAATAAAATGCATCACTTTGTACAAAAAAGCAAGAAAGCAAACAAAATATTTTCTTTAAAGTCATTGACATCTATATTTAAACCTGTTACCTCTTTTCCTTAGCACACTTGCAAGTTCCTGTCAAAAGTACAAATTGCTTCAGTCAGACTAAACATACATTTTCTGTTTGCAAATATTTTGCAGTAAAATTGCACTCAGCAGCAGGGTAGAGTAATTTCATTCATTGTTCTCTTGAAGTGTGTAGTAGAACTCTTAATTCTAAGAAACTTGGGCTGTTGAAGCCAGCTGCCAGCACTGTGCCATTGCTGTCGGGTCTGTGCCCTTAACACAAGAGGTCAGTGGACCAGGAGTTCCCAGCCATATAAATTACTCTGGAAAATATGTTCATTGTCTTCAAAATTGAGATAAAGCCACTAATTGTTTTACAGTCAGAGTAAAGTCATTATTTACCTTTCTGTGTGCTGCTGGTTGCTTTTGTTCATTTCTTGTTGCTTTTTCTTTCCTTGTTGCTGAACTGTTGCTCAGAGGCAAGGGCTGAGGAAGGTGCAGGATGCTCGAGGAATAGTTTAGTCCCCAAGAGACTTGCAATGTAGACTGCTAGATAAAGTGAACAGCAGTACGAGCACTGCTAGCACTACTGTGTACTGGTGTGTACACAGTAAGCATCTTCAACACTTAACTGTTCCTGCAGCTTTTGGCACATGGTTACAGCTGTGTTCCTCACTTTTCATGGGTTACCATTATATTCCTCCCTTCCATTTCTTCAGTGTTGTATTTCAGGTGGCAAATGAACACTGCATATGGTTAATTAGCTGAGAAGATGCTGAGTGCAGTTAGCAAGAATTGCAAGACAGGGTGGTAAAGAAGCGTGTGTTAGAATATTCAGAATTTAACTCCATTTTATTCATATCTCAGATGCGTATCAATTTCTGCTTTTTAGAAGGAAATCAGCACCTTGCTATGAGTCTTGACCAGGCATTAGTTAGTATGAATTTTAGTTGAGATTTTGAGTGGTTAAATCCAATGGTTAGTGTCAATTCAGTGGGTAAATTTAGAGGTTAAAATGTGCATTTGCTTTATCAGTCACCTGCACGCAGCTTTGAGGCTGGGCACATCTATTCTGTCTCCCTTTAACAGACCAGCAATTCCCACTGAATTTCCCAGTGCCTGTGGCAAAGAAATCAGCAAATCAGCCTGTTCAGCTGCGGTTACCAGAGTCGCTCATCTCTTGAGCAAAAGCTGTGGCTGTTCAGGGTCTGGGTGTGGCTCCAGAGTCGGTCAAGGAAGTGTGTGTGTGTGTCTCACCTGGTGCAGTCCTGTCCACAACAGTGAGGTTGTGCACGGTTAGGCCAGGCACAGAGGTCTGCTCTTAACTGTGTGCCATGGACATAAAACTGCACAAAAGTGAAATTAAACAGCTCTCCCCTTCACAACCATTAGGATGATACAGCATGTCCTGGCCCTTTTCATAATGAGGGCTGAGATGTTTGCACAGCCCTCGGTTCACAGCGAGTTGCTTTAATTAAAGCTAACCTAGCCCACGCATGAACCCGACTGGTGAATTTGGGTCGCCTGGAGGACGCGCCACCTTGTCCAGTTATCTCGGGGGAAAGTGGGGGATGAGAATTAACACAATCCAGGCTGCACGGATGCCCGAGGCAGCTCAACACCGGCCTGTGGGGGATACCCAGGGAAGGGTGGCCCCCGCGCTGCCTGTAGCTGTGCCCCGGGCCTTGCTGCCGGCCCCCGCAACTAGCGGGGACGGAGGGCTTGGTCCGGGGGACGGAACTGCAGCCCCTGCCGCAGCTCTCCTGCTTTCGGCAAGAAAGTACCCAGGTATCAAACGGAACCGAGGGTTGGTATTGAAAGAGCAAGTGAGGCGGAAATTTAAAGCCCCTGTGCTAATAATAACAGTATAAATAACCGAAGACATCTTGTAAACAGTGCGGTCATAACCCTGAAACATTAAACAGCGCGGTGGGATCTGGCGCATCAGCTGCCGGCGGCCGCTGCCGGTGCAGGGGGAGCGCCCCGCACTCCTGTTTATCTCAGCCTCATCTCCCACGGGTGCGCTGATCGATAGAGAGGAGATGTTTAAGTTAAAAATTCCCGGTGCTGAAGACCGACTGCGCTTCATCAATAGATCACTGTTCCTGTCCCCGCGGAGCGGAGCGGCCGGAGCGACGGGGACGGCTCCCGCAGCGTCCGGGCGCCGGGCTGCGGAGCCGGGCCGGGCTCCTGCGGCGAGCTGCGGACCCAGTCTCTCCCTCCCCCAGGGCTGTGCTTCAGGTCTTTAGCTCCGGGAAAGCAGACCTCCTGTGGCCCGGGGAGGAGAGGCGGGATCCCCGCAGCGCGGCCGCTTCGTGGAGCGGCAGAGCCGGCGGAGGCTCAGTCCTTTCCCCGCCTAGCCCGAGAGTCTCAAACGAACACTTAACACCGCTCCGTGTTCAGTACAAAGGAAGGTTTATTCACAGAAATAGAGCAGAATCTGCTTGAAGAAAATATATCTATATATCTTTAGGGTGAATTACTTCATAGAGATGACTGTCAAAGTCAGTTTTTCTAGGCATCTACATATTTCACAGGTCTCAGACAAAAGATACACGCGGGGTAGGTTTTGTTTGATCTCTGTCTTTTCTCTAGTAGCTCTTGAACCAGCAAGGCTGTGGTTGCAGGACTCGACTGTACACGCATTTAATAAAGTTAAATAGAGTCGGGATCTCTCGGGGTGGATGGAGTCTTTGTTAGGGCATATTTGGTCTCCTCTGCGCCGGGAGAGTGTCTCTCCCCGTGGCTCTGCCCGGGGCCCGGGGCAGCGGCGGGGCCGCGGCGGGTCCCTGCCCGCCCCGCCGCCCGCTCCACGGCCACACCAGGACGGACGCTGCTGGCCCGGCCGCGGGGCTCAGGATGCCGTCGGGCCGCACAAGCGGTTTGTGTTCACCACTTCTTTCAGGTCACTCTCGGGTTTGCCGGCTACCATAAAAGGCCAAGTCTGTAGCCAGGAAAAGACACGAGTGGGAAGGGGGTTACACATGGAGAAATGCACATTGCAACGCTCATATCGCCAGCGGGTGCGGCTCGGGAGCGTCCGGGGGGACCGGGCCCGGCATTCCCCACCGCAGCCCACTTCGGGCAACGCTCAGCGGGACTCGGGCAGGGGCAGATGCCACTGGCTTCGGCAAGAACCCTTTTGCCTTTCCCCGGCGGCTGATGCCGCTTGGCCTCACAGCCCCGGCGGTCCCCACCGGGCGTCCTCGGGGCGGCGAAGCCCGTCTGATACGCGGCAGAAGGGAGGGAGAAAGGAGCCGCCTGGCTCCGGCACATTCGCATGCCCCCGGCATAATCGCCGCGGGCACCCCTCGCGTTTGGTCGAGACCGGCGTGGGGGCTCCGACCCGCGGGAGCCGCCTCGCCTCGCCGCGCTACCCCGGGCGCAGGAGCTGCTTGGGGCCCCGACAGCCCCCCAGCCGCTCTCCCTGGCCTCCCGCGGCTTAGGGAGCATGTTTTGGTGTGCCTCTGTGTGGAAGAGGAGGGAGGTTATATCTATTGGGTGCTGGCTTTGTTTTATTTGTTTTCCTATGTTGTTGCACTGAGGATTTTGTTTTTAATCAAAAATTATCTCCCAGGCCCTTAGCAGCTGACACAGTGGGTAACGTGCTTTCCCCCAGAGTCCAGAGCTCAAAAGTAGAGCCTGACCTCAGTGTCCCCAGCTCCCCTCTGTGATCCATTTATGAGTCAGGGTCTGCACGTGGGCAGTGTAAAGGCTGTATGTCTAAAAAGAGCCCAGGCAGATCTTGCTTACCCCTGGTTTACATAATTTGTATATATTTTTAGAGCTGGAAACTGGGTATTTCTGGCAGCCGGGTATGGTCGGGAGATCCAGGGCTGCTCGGGAAAATTTTATGTGGTGGGAGCAGCCCGAGGGACACCACACAGCCCAAGGAGAGTCATTGTGGAGTGTGCCTGGGGCAGACATCTCCTCTGGGGAGTCTGCATTGGTATTTATTTCTCCTGTGCCAGTTTACAGGTATAGGAGAAATTTCCTGGACTTGGAAAACCCGAGCGGTTGAGCACAGTACCCCAACAGAACTGTCTTTAAAAAGCTAGGGCTTGAGGACAATATTGTGTCAGGAGACATTGGGGTAGAGACACAGGATAAGAATAAATCCTGGGTCCTTCCTCAAACAGACCCTTTTCTACCCAAATTCCTGTACCTGCCCACTTGCAGTTAGAAAGCTGCCATCAACCCTCTGTGGTTTCTCAGTTGTTTCTGGGGCAGTAAAGTGTAAAGCCTGCCCCTGCTTATTTGTGGCCAGCGTGGCTGCCTGTCTCCTGGAAGGGATTGCTAGGAACAGCAGAGGGGGCTTAGGAGGCTTGGTGCTCAGGGCACAGGGCAGCAGGGCAGCTGGGAGCCTGTCCCCTTGTACAGCACCTCTTTCCACCCCGCTGGCACCAGGCTCTCTGTGAGAAGCGCAGCAAAGTTTTGTCCCCGCACATGCCCCATGCCAACTCCTCGCCCACCTCTCCCCATGCACACGCACGGAGTGCCTGTCCTCGGCAGACTCTGACTTACCAAGTTGACTGGGTGGATGTAGCCGTTCTCATACTTGTCATTGGCCAGGATCTGCCTCAGGTGAGCAATGTAGCTGGAGGCCAACCTCAAGGTGTCCAGTTTGGAAAGTTTGGTGTCTGGGGGCACCCAGGGTAGGGTGGTCTTAAGCCTGGAGAAGGCTTTGCTAAGGACCCTCATCCTCGCCCTCTCCCTGGCGTTGGCAGCATTTCTCTGTACCTGCTTTCCCTCCTGGCTCACTCCATTTAAAGGGCTCTTCTTGGGGGGAGCTTTTTTCCTCTTGCCCGAGGCCCCTCTCCCCTTCTGAGGGGAGCCATTCTCGCCATTGGATCCCTCCTCGTTGCTCTCGGTGGACGCCCCAAACTCTTTGTTAGTATCCATTTTCAGGCCATCGCACTCCAGCATCTCCACCTCCTGCAGATCTTCCACATCACTGAGGGACCCAGTGGACATGGTCTGGAAGATGCCAAACGACCAGCAGGAAAGGGGGGAGGGGGGGAAGAAGGGCAGCTCCTCAAATCTATTTCAAGGCGGCGTAGGAAAGAAGGGGCACCAGTGTTTTCCTCCTCTTCCCTCCCCGCCCAGGACTAAGGCACAATACCAGTCCAGAGAGGATCCCTGCCCTCCCGCCCCCCAACCCCGCTTTGCCTGTGTTTGAGGGAGGGAGTGAGATTGTGTGAGAGAGGGAGAGAGAGAGAGGGAGAGAGAAAGCCGAGGAATTTAGTGAGGACACTAGTAATTTATCTGGGGGATAAGAGAGGCGGATCCAGCCCAGGGGAGGGGCCCTGCCCACTGAGCACACCACATCCCCAATCACAGACCTTTGCACAGGACAGGGAATGAGGTATCCCAGCAAGCCTTTGCCGAGAGCTCGGAACTGGGATTCAAATCTTCACAACTGGACTAAAACAACTTACTTACTCTCTCTCCCCGTGCTCTGCCTTTCTATCCTCCCCCTTCCTCCTCCTCCTTCTCCTTCTCCTCCTTCTTTTCTCCTTCCCCACTTCCCTTTACAGCCCAGGGTTGCTCTCCCCCTCTCTGCCTCCTAGATGACCCAGGCAGCTGGTGTCATGATTCTTGATGAAAGCCAAAATGGGTCATGAGCAGAGAGAGCAGCAGATCTACCAGCCAAGCCTTCCAGGGAGCTTTGTAATGCGTGCCGTCAAAATGCTGTCCTGTAACCTAATCTGGGGGAGATTTGTGGATGATTATATTTGCGAACGCATCCTGTCCAGCTAGTTGCATATTCCAGGAAGGGAGTGCTCCGCTGCCTGGCCAGCAGCGTGGACCTTGCCGTCACAGTCCAGGGGCTGGAGGCAGGAGGATCTGACTTCTTCCAGCCTTCCGGGGTGACGTCCGACAAGTCCCGGTCCCTGTCGGTCTTTGAGTCCTCCCAGCTGTGAATGTTGCGGAGGCTTCCTGGTCCACAGGTGTGCCAAGTGGCCAAGATCCCAGCACTCTGTGAACCCCACTGAGCGGAGGGAGAATGTTGTTTCGCTGGGGAGGGTCTTCGTGGCTGTGGATAGAGCAGCAAGGGTGTGCATGAAATGAAAGAGACTGGGGTGGGGGGGTGTTATTGGATGGTAGAGTTCCCACAGGAAAAAAACCTTTACTTGGTGTGCAGAGCAGATGTCAGCGGTTCATTCCTCCATACCCGTGGACTGTTTTGTCTGCTGATTTGTGCATGCTCAAAAGTCGGGGGTTTTACCTGAATGAAGAAGCAAGATAAGGGATAAGGCCCCTCTTGTGGGACTGAGGGCATTAGGCCGGGCTCTGCAACCCCTGAAGCCAAACATTCCCAGGTTTTACCACAAGCATGAGTGAGTGGGTTGCTGTGCAGCTTGAATGAACAGACTTATGCTGCCATTACAAACTTATGCACTTGTGTATTCAGCCTCAGCAGAGGAGACTTTTGAAAGCAGTTAACTTTGTACTATCACTTGTTCCCCTCCATGTGAAATAGTCTCCTAAATCCACATTTGGAGCCGAAAGAGGCCAATGAATCAGGAACTTGCTTCCATAGCTCCTTCCCTACTCACACTCTTCCTGAAACCTCACAGGTTGCCCTGCAGTCTAGGTTTTGAACACAAGGGGCTAAAGAACTGCACACAGGGACTGCTTGTATTGCAGGAGCAATTCCACTAATTCAGCTGCTTATCTGAGGATTCACATAGCTCCTGAAAAAAATTTGCAGCCTCAGATGTCACTAGTGGCTTCATAGTTAATCCAAAGTCACTGCAGCCACAGGAAAAGTCTCTTGCTGATCTGTGTAAGCATCACACAGAGTTTTCTGAATGCTCTAAAAAACCCAACAAAAACTGTGGAGGGCCAAGCTGGTATGTCCGCCGAGTGCTGTGTACTGTCTGCAGACTGCATTTTCAGTAGGAGGCAGAGTGTCATTTTTGATAGTCAGCAAGGAAGTCTTGCCTATCTCTTGATCCATCTTTCTTCCTTGGCTCCTGTAAGCCAGAAGAAAAAACAGTAGATCTAAACTTTAAACCACGTCTTTATCATTTGTCTGGAAGATAACACCTTCCCCCTCACAATAGGATAAGTACATTAAGATATCATATCTCCAAGCCCTAGGCTCTTGGGAATTCAGTAATTTCTAAATTCATGTTGAGTTAACTGTGCCGTGTTTGTGTTTTCTCTGTATGTAAACTAAACTAAACAGATTGTCAGCATATCAGTCCCAGTTAATGAATTACTTTTTTTTTTTAATAACACTTCTGTTGCAAATCCAAAATATCAATAATCACCACTGTTGAGATTTATGAGTCTCCTTATTTTCTAGGCCTGATTGTTGTTTGTGCAGGTGGAGATTTAAATGGCCGTATCCATTGCAGAGATTTATAGTCCAAGTGATTGATGTCACAGTTGAGCTAAAAGACTCTTACTGGAGCAAGGATGACAGAAAACCAAGTTGAAGTTGCTTGTGTCTCTAAGCATGAGTGACCACAGAGGACAAAATTCCATTAAAATTTCAGCATCAGAAATTCCCAGATGACAAAACAATTAAAACAATATATACTTATAGCCATTCCATTTTTAACTTTATGTTAGTACTTTCTAAACTTTTGTTGTAAAAAGCAGAAGGAACAATCTGGTTCTTTAAAAATGCCTTTAGTATGCTGCTACATATACATTCTGAATATCAAGATATGCATACATGTGTGCCATAAGACTTTAGAATTTCCACACATTTGTAGTTTTTACTTCTTTATGTTTTTAAATATTCAGGATCATTAAAGTTGACCTAATAAAGGCCACACACATTTGAAGAGACACAGGGCATATTTTTTGTATTCATTTTGTGGAGATTACTGCATGTATGTAATGTATACTCACATATATATTATACATATATGTGTATGTTATACATATAGTATAATATACTTTGGATTCTTTATGCATACAAACTATTATACGCTCTTAACACATTTATTCATTATTCCCTCTCCAAGGGGGGCAGCATGAGCAGAGTTAAAAAAACAACATACCTTCTAATCTACTTCCTTATTTGTTACATGACTTGAACCTTTACTTTTCCAGCATTCCTGCTTCTTATGTCTCACCTGGCAAACCCAGGGCTCGTACCCCTAATCTGACTCCAAATTTCAATCCTTTTTCCCTCATCTTTAGCCCAGTCCTCCTGACTTTCTGAACAGTACCTGATTTGGAATAGAGACTGACAGGGTGGAAACCAACCCAGCCCTGTGAAAAGGGTAAAACTGGTGTGGCTGCAGCCACCCAGATAATGGTGAAACCCCTTGTTCTCCAGTAAGAAGAATGGTAATACACTGGCCACTGAGTTAATAACTGGCTGGGAAAGACAGATGGAGCTAAAGTCCTTTTGGCCTTTCCAGTGCATTTTTTGCCTTCATTCACGTTTTAAAAAGGAAGTTGAAATGCTGGCATGAGGAACATCAGTGCAAATCTGTGGATTTACCCTGTAGATTGCTTTCTCCTCTGCAGTGCTCTGGTTATGCAGGACCATGCATTTCTCTCTTACTCCTAAGTAATAGACCCACTAAGACAGGCCATTTAGGACGTACTGGGGGTGCCAGGGACAGAGGTTCAGAATGTCTGGTCTGAAGGGTGTCAGATGAGGGACACATCTCACACAGGCTTATGCTGGTCTATGGCAGGTTACAAATTTCCCTTTAGAAAGGAAGTCCCACTTTTTATGCCTCCAGTCTTCCCTTTCATGTGCAGGAGTAACATGGTAATTTAAGATCAGCTTCGGGACTTGAGGCCAAGCTTTCTGCAAGTATTTAATGGTTTTGCATGACACAGCATGGTTTATTTTCTGATTTTCTGTGTCATTTATCAAGGCACCATATTTTCACTACATATTAAACAGTCACTCAAGAACAAACTCAGATCACCCAGACCTGAGGAAAACATAATCAGTTTCTGGTTTTGAAATTATTTGCCCAAGTACAATACAGGTGTATTCTTTGGAGAATAATGAGGAAGTCACCCACAGGCAGCCAGCTGATCATGAATTATGTTCACTCAGGTTTGAGAATAATCAGTAAGAAAAGTGCAACTGTATTAGTGTTTTCAAGTTACCACTTTAAAAAGAAAACCTGGTTGCACTGAGATTTCTCATGGTTACTCTTGGTCTCACCCAGAAACCAAGTGAAATGGTAAAAGGACTTTAGAATCATACTTTAACATACCTTAAGTGAAATAATGCCATAATATAATATACACAAATAACTAACACTACTAGTATTAATAATATAAGGTATAGTAGAGTATGAACTGTGCTAGGGAAATTAATCAAAATTGTTTGTAACAGTGGAATAGCTTGTGGGAAGGGTCTGAAACCCTTTCACATCTCATTTCCAGTGCTGTATATATGTTTCAGCCACAGTTTTAATTTGAAAGGTAAAAGACATTGTGAAAAATAACATAAAACAATAGACAAGGGAAAAAAAGTAATGTTGTTGGCAAAAGAGTAAAAAGGATGTCCAGGAGAACTGGCTCAAGGGGCACATATTTGTATGTGACATCATCATCACTGTCCCTCCCCAAGAAATCCCAGTCTTTTCCTTCAGAGCCCTGAAAAATCAGAGCTTCTTGAGAAAGTCTTCTCTGGAATAGTTTATTATGAGGGAAAAAACCCAATCCAACAATATTTCCTTCTATGTTCATTTTAAATGAAAGGTTTTGTGGATACTTAGAATGGAAAAGTTTCAGTCTTATTGATTAGAAAATTTAAAAGGGAATAGTCTGTAGTTCCAAGAAAATTTACGTAGAAAATTATGCTGGAGCCATAGTTCCATTTCATGTGATTTTTCTTAAACCTTGAAATATCACAAACCCATTGAAATTCTGGGAAGTGGAGTTCAAGAAAAATTTCTTCAGTGGATATTGAAAAAACACTTTGCGAAACCCAAAATACCTAATTCCAGATTTAATATTTCACTCTTTTTTTGTCACATTGATGACAAAATCTGTGACAAATGTAAACAGTACTTTTGTTTACCACAGAGAGCATCTGTACATATAATAACTGGATGACTTTTACCTCCCAGCCTTATGCCATGCAGTACCTTTTCCTTGAATGGCTCTTCAGAAATCAGCAGCACTGCTCACAAGGTAAACCGGTGTGTATGAACAAGAATAGCACAAACTGCCTCTACAGAAGAAAAGCCATGATTGAATATCCTAATGCCTAAGAGAGATACCTACAAGAAGGTCAGTGTTTTAATCAGGAGTTGTCTTAATCATCAATTCATCAAATCCTGATGTGACTCACATCCTCCTCCTATTCCAGATCTGTGGTGAGGGCTTTGGGTCTGCTGCTGTGTTAAGCAATATCTTGCTGTGATTTAGAAGCTGAGTACACCACAAACAAGAAGCATGTCAGATATAGAAGTTACCAAAGCAGAAACAAGACAGCTAATCCTTGACATGAGTGCTCAGCCCAAGCTTTCAGTGAACTGTTCACAGATGTGCTAGTGAATCTCCTTTGGCAGGATGCTTGTCTGAAGCAAACCTAGGAGAAATTAGCTCAGTTGGTCAGAGGATGGGACTAATATTGCAAAGGTCATGGGTTTGATCCCTGTATGGGCCATTCACTGAAGAGTTGGACTTGATGATCCTTGGGAGTCCCTTCCAACTCCAAATACTCTGTGAAACCTAAGTGGCTGTGTCATGTTTGTTTTATTATTTATTCCTCTACAAATTTATTCCTATATTATTTTTTCCTCACAGACAGTGAGGAGAGGTATCCTCTTCCATCTCTACTGCAGATACCATTACTAGGTATTGCTTCCAGAATGCATCTCTGAAATATTTTTACATTGTAAACTACAGACTCTTTTATGAAGTGGTCAAAAGAGAAATATGCAAAAAAGCCAGTAAATCTTATGTAAAGTAGTCATTGAAGGATTAAAATGCAGGCCTAACTGTTTTGTTTTGAATATCTCTTTCTGTGATGTTTCTTTATTGCCTAATCCTTTGCATTTTTATGACTTTAGGACATGAAATTTGTTGATAAGAAATAAGTTCTCTTTGCCTTCCAGTTATTAGCACATCGGATCAAGTTTTGGAAAACAAAAGACTTTTTTTCAGAGGGAAGTGTGGAAAAGAAGAACACTGTAGAGGAGTGGCAGGAAGAATGTCAACTATTCTGGTAAGATTTTATTACTCGCATGGTTTATGGCATGATGTGTGTGTGCGTAGACACAGATTTTCTGGAATTCCTATTCACTTAAAGTGCTCACAATTTCTGAAAATCAGATTCCCACAGCATCCATCATTAAACACAGTAGGCTGGGCTATGTTCTATGTTCCCATCCAAGTGAAACATCACATTCTGGAACCCACTCTTTGTGGGCTGCTTTACTCTATTATAGATTGAGTTGGCAACAATTTGTGCTGCTGGACTCCCTTGAGCTCTATTTGTCACAGGGGCTTTGCATTTTACATAGGTGGCCACATTAAGCCTTTAAAAACACATGCTGAACTGCAGTGACATAGCTGCAAAACTATTTTGGCTAAAAATACTGATATAATAAACCAGCAAACTGGCGATACTCAGCTAGCCACGTGTGTGATCACACATAGGGGTTCAACCAACTCAGCAGTCAGCTGAAGAGTGTATGCATTGTGGATGAATCTGAAATGGGAGTGTTAGCTGGAAAGACAAAGGAGAAAGCAGATTACACATCCTACTCAAGTGACAAAGAAAGACCACAGTCACTGTGCATTTCTTTTGACTGTGATAGGCCTTATGCATGCCTCACAAACTGTGACTCTCGAGCTCCTGGAACATCCCCAAAGTGGGGTCATGGCACTTTGCCACAGTGCAGTCCTCTGATTTTATGGTGCGTATCGTAGTTCATAATACATATAGAAAATGGTGTTGTTTTAGAAAGCAGTATTGCAAAAGCACATAATAAAAGTCTATTTAAGTAATTTGGAGGAAAAAAATAGTTTTGACAATGAACCAGGGATAACATACAAAGAAGACCATAAACATGTGTTGCAGTGGAGTCCCACAAGGCTGAGAAAGGACCAAAGAACTGAAATTACAGAAGTGAGGCATGAGAAAAAGCCTCAAGTACAGACTTTGAAGGTAGGCTGGCTCTCTTTCTTCTCCCTGCTTTTCTTTTTTTTCTTTTGTGTGTACAGATTTGGGGTGATGCTCAGACTCCCTAATATGCAATTCTTAACTGAGGGTGTGACCAACCCAGAAGGAAAGCTGGTTAAAGGAGGAAAACAGAGAGATGAGTCATCAGACCTTCTGTTAGCCAGGTCCAGCACACTTGTGCAGTTCAGTAAGGGGAAATACAAAACAACATCTAAGAGCTTCTCTGAGTCTATCCAGAGCAGAAAATGCAAGTTTTTTAAAACTGCCAGGAAGTTAAAGCATCTGTTCCAAGGGATTAAAGCAGCCCTGTTTTTTTTAGAAAGGACAGAATGGGACTCAGATATGTACTTGCTAATTTTTTAAAATCAGATGGGATGATGGTTGAGGCTAGTGTGGAGAGGTATGTTAGCCAAGATCTCCTGATTTTAAACAGTAAGGAAGGATTTTGATGCCTTATTTCACTCTCCTTATCATTTCAGCTTGTTCCACCCTGAAAATAGACCTCTGTTTGCCAAATTTTGCACCAAAATAAGGCAGGTCTCTCATTCTCATGCAGGCTTTTTGGATTACATAGCAAATTTACCAGATATCACATATAATCCCATTTAACATATACCAAAATTTGCTGGCAGAAGTATCTTGATGTGTATTCTGTAAGGCCTGAACAAAGATGTACACCACTAGGATCTGGATTGACTGAAATTTCCACAGAGTGGAAAAGATGTGTAACATTGCACCCACAAGTTTTCTTTTAACACTGTGAATGAATTCCTCAAAAAGGTTTTCCATGTATGCAAAACCCTCACTCGGGAGCTGCTCAGCCAGTCTGAGCACAGGGCCTTTAAGGGGAGTCAGTGCAAACTTCCACAGGGCGCACACTGGATGTCTGGGGCCAGCTTGGGCTCTCCAGGGTGAGAGCTGTGTTTTGTGCTGAAGAACTGGCAGTTCCAGTTCTGGGAACTGCCTGGTGCAGCACCCATAGCAATACAACATGTCATCTGTCTATTTCTCTTCCTCCCATGCCCTGACTCACTGTAGTCTTTCATCTCTCCTTGGCAGTGTGTAGCCAGAGCCCCTTCTTGAGGTGCAAGCCCTGGATTGCTGCTGCATTTCTAAGTGTTGGTGGAATTAGTCTTATAGCTAATGGCTCGGTGACATGTCTAACACAACCTTGCTTCTACAATTTATGGTGCAAATTAACCAAGTGCAAACTTAGGCTAATTTAAAAGAGACAAACTCTTCTTTGATTAAGATTCTAGCCAGAAACCTGGCATATGTGCAGTGATTTTGTCCTACGTTACAGGCTTTCTAAGTGTCCACAAAAGTGGGAACCTTTCTGCTCCAATCTCTCAGTGGTAAAACAGGGATGAGAACGCTTCCCTGTCCTACAGAAACATTACGAGGTGCTTAGGCACTATGGTAATGGATACAGAGGGTAGCTAAGATAAATAACCTGATAGATGCAAGAAAATGATTGATGTTAGAATACTACAAATATGTTGAAAGCCTAAAATATCTTTGTGATGTCTCCTCATTTCTTGAAATGCCAATTAACATTTTTCACTCAGATACCTGATGTTTACATTGGCACATTTTTATGCTCATGTGTCTTACAAAATGGATACTTGCCTCACTTTGATTTTAGATGAAAGCACTCATCTCTCAACCTCATAGTAATTCTGAAAGATAGAAAAGTTGCTTTCATAGGAAGAAAAACAATGAGTTTTGATCCTGCTAGTGATGAGTGACAAGCCAGAAGTTTAATAAACAGACCAGGAGTACCATCATTGGTAACACTATAGCACAAGTAGCAAATCACCATTGACTAAATTACTCCAAAGTCCCCAAGCTCTCTGTGAAGAAAAATAAAGTGTTACTTTGGTTTCCTGTAATCCTTCCCCAGTAAAAACACAGGATTCCCTTAGGAGAGTTAAAATCCATTACTAGGCTTCTTTATGCCTTTTTGTAACTAATTGTCACTTCCATGAAGGGTCTTACTTCCTTGAACCATGAGCTAATGCAAACTCTCAGGGTGCAGTGAGGCTGTAGAGAACTCAGCTTTTATGCCCATCTTCTTCCTGAGTGATTTTTTTTTTTTTTTTTTTTTTTTAGTTTCCCCACTCCACCTCACAGCTTTCTAAGACTTTCATGGTACTTACCTGTGCAGTGGCCATGTCATGTGCAGGATAATGTGCTCTGAAGCATCTCTTTGCAGGGCTGTGGAAAGCAGCCAGGCAGGCGTGGCACCCAAAGCAGAGCACTTTGTACCACAAGCAGAATGAAGCTGGCTTTGTTAAAAGGAGGAATAGAGCTTCCTTTTCTTCCCTGACAGCTGAGCATACCCTCAACTCATCAGAGCAAGCCTAGATGTTTTCTTCTCACCCAAGGTACTGCTTTTTCCTGCAATAAAATATCATAACTACTTTTGTTTCCCATCATTGTATGCCACTCTTCCCCTTTTCAGACTGCTTGTGTCACAGCAAATTTATAAATTTTGCAGCTTGTTCTGTCTGGCTGTGTTTCTCAGCAACTTAAATAACTTATCTAACTGAAGCTACTAAAGAAACTCAAATAATATTCTCTAATTTTGCATTTGGATGGTCAAAGCACACATTTGTAACTCCATAAACTACATCTGAGCTGAGTTTGAGCTACTCAGTATACTAAAATGAATGCAAATTTTTATGAATAGGTAAATGTATTTATGAGCACAGTTGTAGAGGCTGGGCCCTGTAATATATCACGAGGCTCTTTGATACTAAACTTACTTGTACATATGGTATGTAATGATACAAGTGACATGATGTGCAAGCAATTATAATAGTCAAGTAATTTCTTTATCAATCTGTCCCCTTCAGTTCTGAACTATTGTTATTACAGGAAAGTTGTAAAATACAGCTCTTGCTACTTGAGTTTTTTGGTTTCTTTTGAAGAAATGGATGAGGAAAGCTAAACAGCTTCAGAATATACAACCCTATACAAGGTGTTGGAGAGGGGGGAGGGTGGCTCAGTGATGAATGACCAGTCGTTCAATTGTTTTCTTTCTTGCAGAAATCAGAGACAGAGTACAGTTTATCTTACCCTGACTTTTAGCAAGACAGATTGCCAAGCAAAACCTCTGGGTTGAAGTCATCCAACCACCAAGTAGAGTAAAGAGACCATTCCTGTTACCTTTACAAGACTGACCCCCACCCTCAGTGCCTTTTAAAAATGGTGTTTCTTTCTGAGGTTCTAATATGAACTTTGCCTACTTTCACACCATTTTTTATGCTGAACACAATATGGAATGGTTTATTTGGGGCCCAAATACTCCACTGTTATACAGGCTGAGACTAATTCATCTGTGTGCATCCTTTGCAAATGACAGTCCTGGGTGCAGAATTCCCCATCACACTGTGTTTAATCCTCCCCCATACTTTATTTCAGCTGCCACTGAACTTGTTTAGCCCTAATTTGAAGGTTTCAGGCCTGTGCTACTACACTGACATCAGTCAAACCTCTCTTTCACCTCATGGGTGTGAATGGGGACAACTGTTTGCTGAGAGGTGAAAATCCCTAAGTAATGGCAAGCTGACTCCAAGACAGGCTGTCATTGTCCCAGATTTTTCCCTGCACTTCCCTTTAGTTACATTTTTCTTACCAACTCCATTCTAGTAATTTGGAACAATATTTCTGGATGTGGCATCCTGAATTTATTTTGCCCACATCTGAGAGGGAACATAGTTCTTAAGTAGCCTTAATCATGTCCTGAAGGTGACAACTATATTTCCCTGTGACAACAATAAATGAATCAGTAGATTAAGTCAGCAAAAAAAAAACTTGGCCAATATGCACTTTATCAAACAGTTTAATAAAATTCAGAGGAGTACAAAAGTCAGGACAGACAGAAAGAGTTAAAAGGGAAAGATGGTTGCACTTGCAGTATCTGTTTCTTGCAAGAGACCATAATGTGTTTATACAGCTCTCAGCCAGGCTAGCAGATAATTAAAGGAAAGGACTGACACTAGACACTACTCCACCTTATACACTATGGTGTGGGGAAAGTCACACAAGTGGATCTGTAAGAAAACAGCAGCAAGTTCCCTTCTCTTCTTTTTGACAAGCTCAATATCTTCTATCTTGCAGTTAGAAGGATGCCTGACTTAGTCCACCCTGGTGGGAGGGTGTTAAAATATACGGACAAAGTTAGGGTCCAAGTTGATCTTTCAGCATTACAATCAAGTATTTTATAAATTCTGACCGCAGCAGGACAAACACTCTTCCTATGGTCCAGTTCCACAGGATGTACCCTCAACAACATAAATCCATTCCATTATCTGCCTACTCCTACAGCTACAGACCATACTTTCATCTCAGACGTGTCTTTCAGTGAGATCAAGTATAGAGCTGAGTCCTTGTCTAAGCTCAAATAACCAGATTTTGGGTGGGGAGAGAAGTCTTGGTAATGATGTGATTTCGGTGCATGTTTGTGATCAGGGCAGTAATTACCTGTTTTCTGGCCAAGTGAGGGGTCAAAGAAGACTATTCTCCTTCTGCACTGCCCAGACCACTTGGCCAATTTGTCAAGAATCTCATAGGATAAATATCTGTCTCCAGAGACCTTTATAGTGACAAATCCAAATAAATCAGAGTCACTTTTACTGAGCACTTCAGCAGACAGCTCAGATTTAATGAATCAGCCTTCAGACCCCCAAGGAAGATTTTCTTTCCCAAGCTCAAGCACAACAAATATTCAACAAAAATTGCCTGCAGGATAAAATTCTATCAGTCCATTTAGTAACATTTTGTGATTGCAGTTAGCAATACCACTAACAATGTTTTGAAAAGCACTGGGAGTGTAGCAAAGAGCTCTCAGGATCAGCTTTATGATCAGTGCATCCCGTGCAGAGAAAAGGAGGCTGCGATGGATCAGATGATTTTCCTCATCACTGACTGAGGGTGGACTTTGCATTATTTTATTGGTTCCCATATACAATCTTGGCTGAAATTCTCCACCACCACCAAAAAAAAAAAAAAAAATTAGGGAAAAAAAAAAAGGAAAAAAGAAATCAACCATAACCCCCCATATCACCAAAAGTCATCGTGCAGATAAAACTTTGCAGGTTAGTTGTTGTGGGTCATTCAAACAGTTTTAAGGCTTAACATCTTGATCCCCTCTAAAAACTTCCATCTCCATTTCCTTCCCCCCTTTGGGATCCATCCAGATGCCTGCTCAAATACCTGCTGGCGCCAGAGGAAATTCTCCTGTAACAGATACCCTGAGATGTAAAACCAATATTTTGTTTCCAGGGTCATCCCTTTCACACTCTCAGATATCCTCTTGCTTCACCAACCTGAATCTTGGTCAAGCCAAAACATGAAAAATTGTGAATCCAAAGGGTGGGATTTCGAAGCAGTTTAATAGGCTTGGTGATTGCTAACCCACACATTTCCTCGGCTTCCTCCTCTTGTTGTGGTAGCCTTGTCTGATAATTTATGTCAGGGTAACAGTCTGCTGAGCAGATACCTCTGCTCACAGTTCAGCAAAGAGAGACAAAGGGAGCAATTTAACCTGACCCAAAGTGCTCATGATGATCAGAATGGTAACACCTATTCAAATAGGCTTGTACATGACACAAAGGCCTAATAAGAGACATCCTTTGGTGTTAGGATGTGAGTGGGGACATCAGGATTCAGTACCAGGTAAAACAGTTAAACAAAAACCATTTTTCAGTGTCATTCATATGCAAACAACAAAGCAGAAACGTTTAATTTGTAATGGTTCCCCATCTCCTATTTAGGGAATCAGGCTGGCAATAAGAAGTGGGTCAGCGTAATTTGGCATTTGGTTAGGAGCTTCTTGGTTTGACACTATCCCATTCTACTTGTGGATTTTGTTTGTGCTCTCTGGATATTTACAGATATACATGATACTCAGCAAATTGCAATATAATGAGCTTTGTTAATGGTCATATGGGATATGTGAGAAGGAGTTCTTCAGAAGGGACCAGAAATAAGCACTTTTAAAGTGACATTTCAGGTGCTCATTTCCTCATTTATTCTTATAATAAATAATATGCATTATGTCCAGGATTATAATTGAAGAATACATTTAAAGTTATTTAGTTATATAAAATAGATAATCCTACATTTTATGTAGCTTTAATGAAGTAAAAGTACAAGGATACAATAACAAGGATTCATTTCAGGCCCTATAGTTGGATTGCAAATGAATTTTATTCTAAAAATGTTGTCTTTTTAATGTTTTCTCATGGAGGAAACAAGCAGAATAGATGACTTTTTTTCTAATTTCCAACTTTTAAATGAAAAATAATATAGAGAGAATGTCAGGAATCAAATATTCTTTTGCCCATGAATGAAAAAACAGAATCCATAAAATAAACTTTTGCAAAATGGCTGCATGTAAGAATTTGCCATGAAGTGGGCAATTTATTACACTAGAAATTTGTCATCCAGAATCCTCTGGAATATACCAGAATGCTTGCTCATTCCTAAAAAGAAGTCTCTTCCATTCTGATATAATATATTGCATAAAGTGCAGAAGAACAAGACTAAAAGTGTGTTTTTTTAATGATTAAGGACTGATCTTATTCCAATTTGAGTCAGTGGCAAAACTCCATGAAATTGAGCTGAATATATGGGTATAGATAAGATGTTGTTTACTGTGCTTTTTCTTTTTCTGAGAGCAAAATGTAAATGAAATATATTCCTTACACAAATTAGATTATCCTTAGTCATCTGCTGACTCCAACTTAAAACAGAGTACAGGGATCTCTCCACATTCTCCAGGATCTGCAAACCCAAGTATCTATGCAGCCTTAAAGACACTCTTGCCACTGTGTGAATTGGCTGCTGCCTCAAAAATGGAATGAACACAGTCATGGAACAAGAGTTCATGAGGTTTTGCTCATATATATAAAAGAATGTAACATTAATAATTCCTCCCAGCCCTCTTTCAGCTGCAGTTACAATTTGTTTAAAAGCATTACAAATCTTTGTGCAATCTTGCCTGGTTTTCATACAGCCATGAACAGGGAGAGAGTAAGTTGTTCCTCCATTGTGCCATATTTGAACAGAACAGAGGGAGCAAAACCTGTATCACTGGTGCTGCAGCAACTGCATGGGCAGTGGCCAGAAAA
This sequence comes from Vidua chalybeata, assembly GCF_026979565.1. Lineage (NCBI taxonomy): Eukaryota > Metazoa > Chordata > Aves > Passeriformes > Viduidae > Vidua > Vidua chalybeata. The sequence continues at coordinate 57,806,118 of NC_071532.1, forward strand.
AAACAGGAAGTAAAAACAACCTTAAGTAGTATTCTGCCAACATCAGCCAAGTAACGTGGTAGAAATGGACAGAGATTATGCCAGTGGTGGAAATTATTCCTTACAAGAAAGGAAACAGGAACAGAGAAATCACTCTGCTAGTTTTGATTTTCCTGAAGCACTTATTTGGGATGTAAAATTGCCAGTTTGCACGTTTTAAGTTGAGACTCAACCAGTCCCTTGTAAGATGAAAAAGAACTATTTGCCAAGAGTGCTCTCATTTTTGTTAACAAAATCTTTGGAAGACAAACAGTCTGACAAACTCTACCTAATTTCTTCAGTGGCACAAATCACTGGTCAGCTTGTGTAATGCCTCATCAGCAGAGATGGAGCTGCATGAAAAAACTAATTCCCTCTGAAACAGGAGGTAGGGAAGAGTGCTGGAAATGCTACAGAGTAATGTTATTAGGAAGTGTGAAGGAGGAGTAGGGAGTTGTTTACAATAAACTGACCTAATGATTCCTAAGTCATTGGCTGTAAAATTCATCTGTCCTCAGGTAAAATCTGCAAGGCAGAATGGATCAATACAGTTACCCCCATCCTTCTCTGGCCCATCCTCGTGGTTGACAGAGCATAACAGTGTTGAATTTGACATTATTAGGTTATCCTGAAAATAAATCACTTTTGAAAAGGTGAATAATTGGACAGGCCTTAGTGCTGACAAGCTAAAGGTTGGAGGCTGGGAGGAACGCAGTGGTGAAGGGGAGAGGGAAGGGGGGCTGTGGTGTCGCATATGCAAACCCATTACAGGAGACCACCAGCATGTGAGGAGCTGCAAGTCTCATTCCAGTTTGCACTTTGGCAAATGAGTGCAGATTTTCATCTGATAAATATCATACTGTATTTACAGTTTCTGAAACTATTTTTGATCCAGCAGAGAAATGAGACATACCTTTTCATGTAATAGAAACTCTGAGAGGTATGCCCCTGCCCAGTAAAATTTAAAAATAGGAAATTTTGTCCCTGTAAAAAGAAATTCCCAATTTTCTCAACATTTAGCTAATCTGTGGAGTACCCACTGCCATAAATGGTCATCAAGATAATATATTGTGGCTGGACTCTAAAGAAGCTAGATAAGTTTATCGCCATCAGCAACATCTGTAACTATGCAAATGAAGATCATGATAATGGCAGTCCAAACTTATATTTTATAGCATAAAATAAACCCCCTTGGGGACACAGGAAAGACTGGATAATTGACTGTTTATCCAATAGGTTGTTTTAATCCTTATTCTGACACCTAGGAGACAGAACACCATTAGGCACAGGGTACCAGATTATTTGCTTGTGTCTACTCCCACCAAAGGCTGTGGCAATATTTCAAGTGTTTGCTGTGAACTCAAACTTCACGTAGAGATCTCTGAAAATTTGGTGCTGATAGTGGGCTGTAGTTCTTCACTGAGATGAAAATTTAATGAGGCCATTCTACTATTCCTGGAAAGTTTTCTGAATGTGAGTGCTGTGGTTCTGGAACAATGTTGGCATTTAAGGAATTGAGGTTCACATCCTAATGCCCAAACATTCGCAACATGATCACAAGTGTATCATGCATAGCTGCATTACACATTAGCTTACCCACTCCAAATGAATGATTTTCCTTCATTTGTTGTCTGTCTCATCCGTTCTATCTTTAGGTTGTCTAGAAGAGGACTCTTACATCAATTTTATGCAGTATCTGACAAAAAGATACAGTTTGCATCCTGAATGGAATTTACTGAGGCAAAACCACCTGTTGCAAACAATGGATTTAATTTTGATCTTTACAAAACTTTCAGAGGTACACCCAGCCTGTTTGTGGCACCAATCTATTAAATGTCGTCATTGCTTGAGGAACAGACTCTCTTTTGGGATTGAAATAATGAAAAGGATTCTGAAAATGCAGTTCCAAGTAGGATAAAATTCTGCCTCTTTCTGCCTTCTTCTTACCTCCTAGCAGGTACTTACTTGACTTTCAGAAATCTGACTTCCAAGAACTTCTCTTCCTAAACATCCCTGTAAATGTCACAGCTCTGTGCAGTGTATGCTGGTGGTACGGAAATACGAACACAGGGAGCAGAATAACAAGAGTTATTCAGGGAGCTGGGCAAAATTTTGCATGTCTTCCCTCAGACTTTTTAATATTTTTGAGAAACTCTTTTTCATTCAGAAAATGCATATTGAGAAATTTATGGTAGGAAAACACCAACACATGAAATGGGCCACAAGTCATCAGCTTTTAGGGCTCTATGACAGTCCAAAATAAGCCCTACTCTGAGGGAACCCTTATAAAGCAGTGCATTTTGCAGTCCTGGACATGGTTTTTCTACAGGCCGAGCCCTGCGGTCACAGACCCTCTTGAAGAGATTCTCACCACCCTTTTTGCCTTTGCTGCTTCTTGCTGGAGTTCACGGTCTGCTCTGCTGTGATGAGTCAACTGTTTGGCTGGCTATGCTCCACAGCAGATTTGTCATAGTGCCTGTTTTCGAAACAGATACCTATTTTCTTCCTTTTTCTTTTAAAACCAGACCATTCCCCAGGCCTGGTTTGGAGTTCAGCCATCAAATTGTCACATCCAAGAGGAGGTAACTCCTATCAAGCAAGGAAGGAATCTCTTAACACTTCTGTGCTTTTAAAGAATTTGTGCCCTGGAAAAACACCCTGTTGTTAGATAAGAGGCAACCCAGAAAATTTGCCATCCATGAAAAGGGGAGGGATATTTCAGGCCACACTGCTCTTCTAATAGAGCTATTCAAATTCATTATCACTACATGATACAATCAGTCCTATATCGTTATCAGGTTCTGGGGCTGTTTTCTTTTTCTGCCACTGACAAATAGGCCAAAGTAAAGCAGGTCACTGATAAGACAGACCCCTGGGAAGATGCTCTGCCACGCTTGATGCATGGATAGGGATTTTTGTTCATCACTCACATGACTTTGTCTTGCAGCATCTGTTTATTTTTCTTCTCCTTTCATTGCCCAAGTTTGAAAGCAGCCTGAAATAGAATAGGATTTATGCTGCAATCTGCAAACCCTGAACTTTTTATTTAGGAGATTCAAAGACTATAAGGCTGAGAGAGGCCTTTGGTATCTCCTTGTCTGACCTCTCCTACAACTGAAGCCATTAGCTTCCTCTGACTTAATTCTTGTTTGGTCTATCTACTGGAAAAACATCCAGTCCTGATTTAGGAATTGCAAGTGGTGGAGAGAATTCATCACAACTCTCCACAAACTGTTCTTATGGTCAATTACCCCATCTGTTAAAAAAAATTTCCATCGTACTTCAGTTTAGATTTGCTGAGCTTCAATTCCCAGACGTTGGCTCTTGTCCTTGCTGTGTTTCTGTAACCCTAGATTTCCATCCAGAGTCAGCTCAGAGAATGGGATGGTAATTAGGCACACATATATACCACTTAGAGATATTTTTGGTCATTATTGCCTCCTGAGCAGAAATGGAGTCTGAACAGAGTCAGGAGGTTTTCTGAGAAACAGATTAAAACTTGTTACCATTCTAAATATTTACATTTGTGGCATTTGAATTACAGGCATATGATTTTCCAGTACCTGTGGAAATGTAACTCCCACTAGATGCTTTTAAGGATGACTGGGTACATTTTCAAAAGAGGCCTCTTACCCAGAATTGCAGAGGATCCACTTTTGTCATTGTTGTCAGCTGAATCAAATCAATGCATTTTATTTGCAAAGCAAATTCAGCACATATAAGAGGTCAAAGTGAATTCAGATATAGTTTTGATGCTACACACTTATGAACTGGAACTGATAAATGGACTTGAGATCTGTTTCTGAAAGGTGCTGTCATGTTATTGCAAGATGTTTCTATTATGTGATGACTGCTTCCCTTCCCTGAGGATGCTCTGACAAATGCTGTCAAGACCAAGATGGCAGAGCTAGATTGGAATGATATGGCACAGCCACGGCCCTACAATTTGCTTTTTAATTGTTCCTTCGGACAGTATTGTGTAACTCCACCCTTTCTAGGGCAACATCCACTGAACCACATTTAGTTCAGACGATGCCTCCAGATCTGGTTACATGTAGCATTTTCATGAGAGCTGTCAGCGATCAGTTGCCTCGCCCCGGGCACTGGACTCTGGAGGAGCGGGGTGGGGCAGGGCAGAGTGGATGTTTCCTAATAAATGCAGGAGTAGGCATTTAATTCTGTGCATAATTGTCCCCAGGCACGAACAGCTGCTTTCTGCTTTGCTCTCTTGTGCTGCTTAGATCTGCAAACTCATAAGGCCGGGACAGATTGTGATTTGGATCAGGTGCGTTTTCTCCAGTGAATTATGCCACCAAGCCAGTGAAGAACTGGCAAAGGCATGATGAAATGCCCTGTGCCATGTGTCCACACCCACACAGAGAAGGAGAGTAGCTGGTCTAGGAGGAAGCTGTGGTGGGTTGATGCCAGCTGGGAGTTTTCCTTTGCAGATGACTCTCGGTAGCTGTTTCAGATTAGCCCACACAGGGGGCAGTAAGGGGGGAACCTGGCCCACAGGTAGATCAAGCTGACACTTCCATGAGGCTGAACTGGCTGCACCAGGGCCAACTCACCAGCATAGATCAGCAGCCAGGCTGGTGAAAAGAACTAAATCCACATCTAAGAGAGGACAACAGTAAAAATCTGTTGTCACTTTTGCTACTCTTATTTGGTCCCCCCACTCTAACTGCTATCGCAGTTTTTTTCTTTCAACGCCATTGGACAACAGCGTGATATTGGGAAGGAGAGCATTTTAATAACGAGAAAATTGAAATTTAGTTAATTTGCAGTGAAACCCTCTAGTTGTTCCAATAAATTATGCTAGATTGTTCATTAAGAGAAGATCTCAATGCCATACATGTGATAAGCATGCAGGAACAGCTTACCCCTTGAAGCAGCAATTGGTTTGTGAGGCTTTTTGTCAATAGTAGGAATTAATACTACATGTGAATGAACACGAATAATAATTATGCTCTGCAGTTAGAAGTTCCAGTGTTTTTTGTTTATTTAATAATTTTCTGGAATAGCTCACAGACATTGGCACCCATTGTCCAAATACTTCATTTAGCTTCCACTTTATAGCTGTCCTGAAATGTAACTGGTCATCTGGCCGAAACCAGAAGGCAGCCAATTAAATTCACAGGAAAACATTAATCTGAGCTGAAGAATTCATAGCACATGTGTGCAATCATTCCTCCTTTTACGTATGCTTTCTGTTCTTCCTCTGCTCCTGCTCCCCCAGCTGCCACCCCCCCGCTTCTTATTTCACCGGTGGAAGGAGAGCATGCCAACTCTAACAGCACTGTCCGAGGGGAAAGGAAAATTAACACTGGTTTTGCTTTTATGTGTTCAGGATTCAGGCCAAGAAGGCCACGAGAGCGAATGTTGGGTTTTTCCCCTCCTTTTACCAGGCCTGGGATCTGGCCCAAGCGTTGTGTTGCCAGCATGTATCAGCGCACAGGGTGTGAGGACAGAGGAGGCAGCAGCCAGTGCGTGGGTGGCAATGAATGAGCCACGGGCTGGAAGGCAAGAATGAGATGAGAGGGAGGGCTTGCAGGAGCTGAAGAGGAGGAAGGGGAAAGTTGGGTGTGCTGGGAGCAGGAGCAGAGGTCTGGGATCGCGAGGACATGCTCTCCCTGGGCCTGGGAGCTGAGCCTGGTCTCCTTACTTCTCTCCTGTCAGTGAACATCTGTGAACAAATGCTGGACCGGTGTGTTTATTGTCTCCTTCCCTTTTCTGTGTCATTTTGCAGGAAGTGACCCAGCTCTGCTGTGAACTTCAGCAGGAGAGAGGTGTGCTGTGGCTGCAGGGAGGTCATGCTCTTCCAGCCAGCCAGCCTGGAGTCACCTTGATTCTGCCTTCATCTCAGGACAAAAAAGGAAGGTGATGTTTTTCCAAGGAAAGTATTGCATCACAAAACAAACAGTTAAGCATTTAACATCTGGGAAATAAGGGCAAGGAAGGTATTTGTACTCTCTCACTGAATGATAGTTTTATAGCACAAGAGGGAAATAATCTCCAGAACTACTTCCTTAGGTGAAGTGGACGGTGGTAAATAAAGTGGAAGAAGATTGGGTTAAGGTGCCTAGTAAATGTTCATGGCAAAAATTATTCTCCCCATTGTCTATGCCACAATGCTCCTAAACAATGCTGAGTCCTGGGTTTCCAAAATTGAAAATCTAGCAGTTAAATAGATAATTATGTATTCCCCCATTAGCTGGGGTGTCTCACATGTCTCTTTCACAAGTGCACAGGTGTTATCAGTAGACATGATTCGAGCTTAAGAGGCATTGCAAAAATGCTCCACACATTGGAGAATCAGATCCTGGCTGTTGCGGGGCCTGCTGTTCTCTGGGCATTCAGATTCTCCTGTTTAACTGTGAAGAGTTACACTGCTTACAGGTAGTGAGTTTCACAGTATGGCATTGCAGCGTCTCGCAGGTCAGAAGTGATCTGTACATGCATGGAATGCTGTTTGAGTGTAATAAAGTGCACAGATATCTAGATACATATATATATATATATGCCTCATATATTCATGAACACTGGATAAAAGATAGTAGAAAAGCTATACTATTCTATACCATCCATAAGGGTCTATGTGAATAAGTAACTCTGCCATAATAAATCCATTTAGCACTTGTAAACACCCTCATTGATGGACATAAAAAAATAGGGTTGAATGGGGAATACGTTATCTTCTCAACACCAGAGGGAGCCCACCTGGGATATAATCCACTTATTGGCATAGGGAGTGTGTTCTTTTCTGAATATTGCTCCAAATAGTTTTTTTTGTCCCTGTCTTGCATTCAAGCGTACACACACACAAGACCACCAAGGTTATATCCATTCACAACAGATCCATGCCACTTACACGCATGTGTATATGTGTGTGCATAACCAAGATACATGATGTAGTGTATGCTTTTTGTTTTGATTTGGTTATTTAATTCATAATTCAGTTGAGATCTGAGATACAAATTCTAAGTAGTTTTTTGGCTTGATGTCATACGAAGTTTTAACACAATGCTTTTGCTCATGGCATCTGGCCAATGTGTATGCCTTGCACGTCATTTGTGGATGCTCTCAGGAAAGAATGTGCAGAATTGCATTTATTTTTTGGCATTATGAGTTGCATGAAAGCTACTTTAATGCTTATTCTAGTCCGGCTATTAAAAAAAAAATGTAATACTACTTGAATTCTATAAACAAGAGTTTAAACAGGGCTGGTTTATGTTATTGTTACTTACATTTTACAATGAAGAGGAAAACATACTGATTATCAGAAGTCAAATGCTTTGTTTGCTTCCTAACAAATGTATAAGTTACAGGTATGTTGAAAACTTTTAGTACTGTTGTGCCCAATTGTTTCTGACAGGAAACACACAAACAGCAAATAGATTTCAACTCTCATTTAGTTAGAAGTTTTGGTGCTGGTTTCAAAGGAAGCAGGAGGAAATGCAAAGGACTGTTCATAGGACAAAATCTACGTAGATTGTAAGAAAGTATTCTGCAGGCATGGGCTTAATTTTCACTCTATAGATGTGAAATGCCTGTCAGTAAAAACTTTCTGTCCGGTACTCTCTGCAATATTTTATGGAAAAAAAAAGTGGGCTTAGCCATTGTTCTTTCTACATTAAAAATTCGATGTTACAACAGTTCCAAAGGGAGATGGCTGGAGAGGTAGATGCCTTGGCTGCCTGCTTTGTACAACAAATTTGATCCATGGTTAACCCCTGAAAACTAGTGTTTAGAAAGTGAGATGTGGACCTCAGTCTGGACATACCTTCTCCATTTCAGCAGCTTTCCCAAACTGCATATCAGCTGCTGACCTGTTCTTGCAGTTCTAGGTCCTGTAACATCTGGTGGCATCATGACTGCAATAATTTCTGGGAAATGTCACAGCAGATGCTAGAAACAGAGGGAATTACCAGGTGAAACATGTATATTCATTGATTTGTTCCTCACAGCTTTGATCTGGCAATCTCTTGTCTAGAATGAAGGGGAAAAAATCTTTGCTGAGGATCTTTGGGTTTAAGGTCTGTGATGCCCCTCTACGCGCAACCCAAAGTGAGCAGCACTTTTGGCTTGCTCAGAGGAATATTTCTGTAAAATGTAACAGAGGCTACTCTAATTTACAGCTGTCTGCACACTTCCTAGCAACCATCAGGCAGGACCGCTAGCTTTCCCATATGTTTTTCTTCTTCCTTGCAGTCCAGCCCTTGGCAGAAACTAAGGCTTAAAGGAAAGAAAGGGAATGGCTTGGAGTGATCCTGTTCATAGTCAGTTTGCTTCCCCTCAAGCCAGCCTAGAAAGCTCAAAGCAGAAAGGAAGGCTAATAACAGTAATAACTTGGTCTGGTGACATTGGTGTGATAAATACCTGCAAAATTGCAGTGAATACTGAGAGCCAAGAAATATAGTGCTGATGTTGTACAAAATGAAGAATCCTTTGGACATAGGGAGTGATGGAAGCACAGGAGACTGTGGACCATTTTGTTTGGAGAGGAACAGATCATGTACTAAATTCTAAAGTATCTGCTAGACATAAATTCTAGCAACAGTTTTAAAATGCCAGCTATTCAATGATTTTGTAGTGACTTTCAATGTGAGTATAATTAGTTCTGTAAGAAGAGAAAATGATGTAAGGAAACATTATGCTGAAGTACAGCCTTCAGTGACTGGGGCTGAATACCTCTGCTAACTCAAGGTTATTGGTTTAGAAACAAATACATCTTTAAATTTTCCTCTGAACAGAATACATCTTTAGATTTTCCTTTTTCACTCATCTGAACTGAAAAAATCAGCTACAAATGATTGGAATGTATTTTGTGTAGTGTGAAAAGGACAAAGAACTTATTTTTTCCCTTTAAAACATCCCTGACTTCAGGAACTTTTGTATTGATTACTTCAGGTGAAGTTCATTTTATTATAGTTGAATATGAAGATTGCTGAAAGAAATCTTAAGGGAATGCTTATTATTGTCTAACCATCTAAGTACTTTTAATCCAAGCAGTCTGGAGTCAAATGAGCAGCAAAAAGTTTATATGCTCCCTCTGACTTTTCAAGTTGAGTATGCATGATATTTTGTGGAATATTATTACATTTATTTTCTTTTTAATATTTAATGGTTTTACAGTTTCCCAGCTTCTTGTACTTCAGACTTCTTTTCTAAGCAGCTATTGCTGCTGTCTGCTTCAACAAAAAATTCTAGGAGCAAGCAAGTTAAAATCTCTCTATCAAATGCAAAGCTAAACACTGCAATCTATTTCAAGAAAAGGAGAGAATTCTATCAGGGGATCTTCATCAGTGATGGTTTTTGAGGACTTTGTTGAACAAGCAAGTGTAGAATGAAAAAGATGTAGATTAACCTGTACTTAGGGAATGATGCAGGTGATCTCTGGAGAACCCTTTGATTCTTTACATAATTTTTATAGTTCTAAAATATAAATAGAGAATTAAATTTAATTAATTAAATTAAATTAAATTGTAATTTTTTTAAAGTATCAATAAATTTTAGGGTTTGGTAGCGTAGGTAGAAATCTGTTTGGAGACACATCATGCTGCTATATTGAATGTGGTTTTTGATTTTCTGGAATAGCTGCTGAACATAACTTTTCACTTGATGTTTTATATAATGACCCTGTTGCCACCTTCATTAAGTCCTCTGTCACTTTTCCAAAGGATTAACCAATGGTAATCAAACACAAATCAGCAGAGGTCTTGCTATCACTGAGGCTTTGCTGTTCCTTACCAGGTGCTTGCAAGATGAACAGCATTGCAACACAGTCTGAGAAAGTCTGAAAGCTCTCAATTTTGAATATAGAAACTATGCTAAAACATAATTTTAGAGAATTTTATATGCCATAATAGCAAGTGAACAGCCCTCAGGATTTTTGTGTGAGAGTTCAAGTCAAATCAAATCAGAGGAGCCATCGAGAGAGGATGCACTGGCTGTTAGCAAAAGGGAGTTAACAAGTGATGAAGTCAGGAATGTGCTGATGTCTTTAAGCTGAATGAGGGGGATAAAGTGTGGGAAGTCACAGCTTTCTAGAGACAAAACCACTGTTGGGTTAATTAATTGGGGTGGGATGTCGGCATATTGCAGGGAGGAAAGGAGCTTCATTTGGTACGTGTTCTAGATTTTGAGCAGCAGTTACAAAGGACTGTGGAGCGAGGGGAAGGAGAGAAGTGTTTGGTACAGCTCAAACTGGCAGGAAGCCAAAAAGAATTGTCAGATATTTGTGAAAATAGGTTGCAGCTGCTAGGGCTAGGAGTGCTTCACGGTGTAAGCAGCACTCTGGGACTTAGTGAGAGCCCACACTGACTGTCCCCACAATTTCTGACAATGCTCTGTCTGCCACACGTCAAATTTCACAAGTAGGGACTGGGTTTGATAAAATGAAATGCCACACAGCATGCTTCTCCTTCTGGCCTGACAGTGCCAGGTGAAGGACTCAGATTTCTTTTGAAGACAAAGTGTATGTGCCTGTTCCTCTGTGCTTGCAGAATATGTATCTTCTCCCTGATATTTGACTCTACAGCAATATCCAAGCAAGGAGTTTCCCATTAATGGCAAATCAAAAGAGTTAATGTCATTGCAAGCAATGTGCCCTGATACCAAGAAGTAGTGGCCATTCAACTTCCACTCAAGAAATTTTAAAAGGCTTGGTGCTTGTTTTTCTTTCAGTGCCATACTCTTTCTCATTCCTCCTCTTCCCTTGTTCCTTTGTAAACTCTACACTGATAAACTTTATCTCAGAGCTTAATTTTCCTGCTAACTTTGGGGAGGAAAAGATAGTATTTTCAAAACTGATTTCTCTGACTACCTAAATCCATGTTTAAAAACTTACCTGTCCACAGGATTGATCAGATAAACTATCCTAAATATATTATGTACTCTCCACCTCCAGAAAGAATACTCTTATGTTTTGGAGAAAAAGATAATTTCGGGAAACAAGAAAAAAAGTCACCAAGATTTTGAGGTAGGGGGTGTGTGTGTTCAGCTTGCATAATATCTGTTAAGCAAAAGACTTACTAATGACATGACTTTGAATTTTAACAATTTTATATAATAATACTTATAACTTTTAATATTTTTTTGTATTTTTAGGTGCTTTAAGATGAAAATACTGTTTTGTGGAAGTTTCAGTGTATTGTCCTGGCCTCAGGTAAGCTCCACTACAGCATAGGTTTCAGCCTTTCTCCTCTCAAAAATGCCTCTTTGTTTTTAAGAGGAAAAAGGAAAAAAAAAAGAAAGAGTAATGGTTTACTTCTGTTGTTTTGCCCTCATCTTAGTCTACAATATTGAAGTAAAGCAGTATCATGTTTATAGAAATGTTGGTATCTGTATACAACTTTCATAGGTGGTGCAAGGCTGGAGTCAGCGTTTATGATAATGTCTATGCCCATCCTAAGGATTTCCATCATCCTGTGAAATTGGAACAAAGTGTGCTGAAGGTAAAGGAAAGGATCCTCTTTTCCTGCTTTAAAATACAGAACAAGCACAAAATGAATCAAAGGGACAGTTGCACTTCACTGTTTTTCAATGCTCACATATTGCAACTATTTATTAACATTTTATAATATCCTAAATATATGTCAGGAACTTTACAGGCTGTGGAGATGAATCCTCGTACTGATGCCTCAGCTGGAATGTATCATGATACCTGATTTACACCAGCTGAAAGTCCCTAGTTTTGGATGAGGCTCAGATGTTTCACCTCAACCCTGTGTTTGGCCCTGAGAGCTACTTTGTACATTTATAAACTTATCTAAATGTGACTAATGACATTTCCACATGCCCATCAATGCATGTTTTCCTTCTCTCTTTCAAACCTGCTTAAAGTGAGAGACAAAAATCCAGGAGAAGGGCTGCCTGCCTTTTTTATCTAGCCTGCCAAGGGGCACAGACAGGAGAATATAGATGGAGCTCCTCCTCCCACTGTCAGGACAGAAAACTAAGGCAGATCTAGATCAAGAAGCAGAAGAAGGTGAAAAGCTTTTTTTCCTTCCCTCCTTTCTTTATTCCTCTTCCCTTTTTTAAACATCTAGTCTCCTTGAACTGAAGAACTGATGTTTTTATCTCCATTTTTTCCTCCACTCCATCATGCAAAGAGTTATTCCAAAATCACTTGGCAGCTGTAAGACAAGCTATTTCCTAACCCTCAAAATAACTTTGTTTTGAATAGTTCCCAACTCCTTAAAAATGCATCCACATGTATGCATGTTTTGCATGGGAAAGAAAACTTACAGGAGTAAATATTCATGGTTAATGACTGTTAAAATCCTGCTACAATCATTTTTAAATTTGGGCTCATTCTGTTTGGAAAGTTCTGGGTATTAATCAGTATGAATTTGTGATGTAAACTGTGCAAGCACCAAGGAAAAAGGCAGTCCTAATCCCAAATGTCTGCTATCTAGACAGAAAGGGTGAATCTGTTAGACCCCCAAGTTCAAAACAGGGAAGGGAATTTTTCCTTGCTACAGTCTGAAAAGGCCCTTTAAATAATTTTTGGCTACCAGCCACATAAACAGAAACACCAAGGCTGGCATACACAATACAAAATAAAACCATGGGGGTGCAGTTTGCCCAATTTTGTTTGACAGCCCCACTTCACTAACTAGCTGAGGGTCAGTGCATGTTGTTGAACACTTCTGTTACCTTTCATCTGCTCACAGGCTGCTTGAGCACAGATGTGCCTGGACTTTTCTTCCTAGCAGTGGTCCACAGTAAGCTCAGTAACTTCCTTTACTCTGTGGTTGTAACCAATCCTTGCCACTTTCATAAAGATAGAGACAACTTTGGTATTCCTCTCTGAAAATTCACTAGAGGCATTACAGCAGGAGAAATGATACCAGTAAAATAGACCTTGGAAAAGAAAAGACATATATACTTGGTGAAAACTAGGGAGTAGCAAATAAGGCTGGCCTTTTCTTGCATCTAGACATAACATTTCTTGTCTTTTCCAAAGCACAAAAACGTATGGATAACCCTACCAACATTTCCATAGTAGAAAGTGTCTCTCCTCTTCAGGGCATTAAGTGGAGAGACTTCTTGTGGGAGAATGAATGATGCAATGATAAAAAAAAAAAAAAATTGGAAATTGCTTATTTCTTAACAGTTATCATATTTTTCTTCTTAAACTAACTCTTCCTGCCTAAAGAGACCCTGAGGATTCGCAGCCTTCCTTCCCCTACGAAATGGAGCTGTGAAAAGCTGTTGTTTCTCTCCTTCCCCTGAGTTTGTTAACGTCCGAGGCCTATCACCCTCTTCCCCTTTGTGAAAGCTGAAGAATTTGAAAAACTCCACAGTATGCAAGGAAAGAGAGAGGCTTCCATGTGTATCAGGGTCCTCTTCACAAGCATATTTTAAAAATTGCCTTTATTGCTGATTTCAGCAGCTCTCCAGCCTACAGATCATTTGTTTCTAATTAGTTCTTCCCAGTTCACTAATAAATAAAATGTACTCCTGTTATGCAAATGCTAATGACTTGATATGGCCAGTTCAAAGTAAAAAGCAATAAAAGGTAGAGTTCACTAAGAAAATACAAGGCCAGGAAAAAGAGTAAAGAGATCAGCAAGTATTTGACTGTGATACATCATTAGACTGGAAAAATTGAACTATTTAACCTCTGGAGGAATTTTCCAACATGAATTTATCTCATGATCCTAAAAATATTGGACTTTCTCATCCTGCAAGATTGCCTCCAAAATAAAATGCCCATTTAACGTATTTTTTCCCCTGTAGTTCTCAGAAGTCAGCACCTCTGCTTGCTCTTTTCTTGTCTTTCCAGCACTGGAATTACAGCAGTAAAACCATTCCCCTCTCTGCACATAACTTGGGCAAGGATTGGATACTTAAGGAAGATAACAGATTTGATGAAGAAATTCAGAAACGCAAAACTGACAAATGAAATAAACAAGTTTATCGTATTTCCTGTATGAAAGCATAAAGGGGAAAGTTTCAAAGGAAACAACTTTCAAGTGACAGAACATGTAAGAACATGTGATTTAAATGAGTTGACTGAGTAAGATTTAAATAAAGGCTTTTAAGTTGGCTGGATGATCTCTACTCAGTTCTTTAAAGATTCTGAACTGTTTTGTTCAATGACAGAAATGATTTAACTTTATTAATAACTTTATTATGTTACTTAAACAAACCAAAACATAACGAAATAGATAAAAAGAACAAAAAGAAAACCTCAACAACTTAAATCCATCAACACCCAGCAAAGAAGCCCCAGACTATCACTCAGTCTGGGTCATTAAAACTAACATCAAAATAAATTAGGAATTAAGCAATGCAGCTATCAAATTAAGACCAGGCCTATTATCAGTCTCCCTTCTCTGAACTCCCTTTTGGTTTTGATGATTTTGCCTCCTGGAACTGCATCAAGCAGTGGGATCACACAACAGACACCAGGGGAGCACTCTGGCCAAGCCAATTGTGGTAACTTGCCTTTTGCAGAAGCTGTCTTTTCAGAGCTCCATGGACGACTAACGCAAACCATAAAACTGGTCCTATTTCAGCACTTCTTAATTTGTTATGTGTATCTTACTGAAGAGAAAGGACCACGAAGCTCAAAAGATGCGGCATGAGAAGGCAAGTGCACATTGTGAGGGACAGGCTGACTTTTCACTCTCTAGTGAATGTTTAGGATTATTTCAAATGGTGAGATGTTTTGGCTGTGGTCATAAGTCCTTTCCAGTTTCAGCTATGTTAAGGTAGATGGGATCTGCCCTTGCTGTTCCCCAGCTGCTTGTCACCATTCTTCTTCCAGTATGTAGGCTTCTTTCAGGTGTTCTGGTGGCTCATCGTGGTGAGCATTTGCCATGAAATGGCAAACACACAGATGTGAAACTACCCATTTTATTTTGGCTGTCCAAAGTAGCTCTGGGTGAGGAGAGGGCCCTGGACTGTTTGCCATTCCTTGTGTAGGACTGAGCACTGGTAGCTGATGGCCAGGATTTGGGACTAGGCTGGAACTGTCATGTATGTAGCGAACAGCTGAAGCTGTTCTGAAGATGAAGGAGGAGTGTCCACAGTATTATCTGTTGTGATGGGGAATTTGACTGACCCTCATACAGACCTGTAGCAATTCCAAAACAAAAATTTAAGTATTTCAAAAGACTGGGAGATTTCCCAGCTAGAGATAAATCACTGGCTAAAAAGAAATCCAGAAGACAAAACAAAAAAAAGGAAAAAGAAAAATATGCAGTTCATGAACTCCAGCTTTCACAGTCATTGAAATTTTCTTAGAATATATCTTGGAATTCTATTCAAAAAAGAGACAGTGCTGGCAAGTTCTTTCTACCAGTGGACCCACCATGAGTTAAGAAAGCTTTGGCAGATGTAGGCACAGTCTCTTTAGTGACATCTTGAACTTCTTTTCCCCAGGAGGCCCGTGGAGAGATAGAGTGACACCAAAACTCCTGACTAAGGGGCTCCTTGGTCTCTCCTTAATCACTTGCAAACAACTCTCAGTGTGCTTGGTCATATCTGCTTCCAGACCTATGAACAATGTGCAAGCTATGCAACTTTCTCTAGTTGGCTTCAAATGTGGTTCCCTTGGTTATTGCCTATTTTGGGCAAATTTCTACTCAACCAAAACTTTGGAAGATTTCCTGGTTTTGTATTAGAGCATAGATGTCTGGGATCTTCTCCTCCGAACAGCAGAAATGTCGACACAGAACACCCGCATTCCTGTAGAAGCCAAGATGGCTTTATCTGAGTGACAAGGTCCAGGGATGATAGTATGTTGCCAGGTTATGTAAGGTCCAGTTCACATATCCAATTAAAAAGAGGGTTTTTGTCAACAACTGACCATTTAATGTTCATTTATCAGTGAAGATAAAAATTAATGAACCAAAGAGCTGACAATCATCTTTCCATTTGGAAGGCATGTTGCATTGGACAGCCATTCTTCCGGAATCTGTCTCAGTACAGAAATGCTACTTTAAAATTTCTGAGATGAAATGCAGTTAAGCAGTAAATTTATCTCACCCTGGTGTATCATTGCTCTCACCATGTGTAATGTTCATTTCCTCTCCTGGAACCCTGATGTGCAGCAGCAGGTTATACAGCCTTGGCTTCTGTGAACCCATTGGCTTCGCTTAGGATACACATCTTCATTTTCAACAATATTGTCATGTTTCTTCCTAATCCAGGCCACTGTGTCTGCTTATTAACTAATAGGAAGTATTTCCTCAGGACAGTTCTTGTCTTCATTAGTATGTTTGCTGTTTTATCTCAGACCTGCCAAAATAAAGAATGCATAATAAATTTCAGAATAAAAGCCCTGGACTTTTTAAAACTTCATTGTTACAATGAAGAAGTAATATACAAGATTTTGACCTCTTCCGTTCCCTTTTGGAGGCACAGTTTGAACATGCCAAGAACTGGAAACAAAACAGTCATTAACTAATTAAGATTTATTAACTACAGTCCATGAATGAACTCAGAATAGACACCTCTTGTGTCTGTCTTCCCCTCCATGTGCCACACTTCTGTTGTGAGCCCAAAAACTGAATGGGTCAGGGCAAAATTTAGCCCTCAGCAGTCTCAGTAAAGGGGCAAGTCCTGACACCCATGTGAGTAGCATGACAGCCAGCATTCAGTCTTTCAAATGCTAAAGCTGTAATAGTCACATCATGTCATAAAAAAACTCTGCTAAAACAAGCTAAAAACCCTCAATGGGAAAGCACAGGAAATGGGACATTGATGGTTTTAGGGAGAAATTTTAAAAATAAGCTGTAGCAGCTCAGTGCTGTAGTCCTTTTCTAGAAGCCACTCATCTCATAGTCAATGGAAATGTCACCTGAGGGAGGACTGCACACTCCAGTCTGACATCAGCAGTGTTCTTGATATTTATAGTCCTGTAAATTATGGATATGTAGCCATTTATCTTTCCTGGAGTAGATTCAAACCTGGTGTGAGCTCACTGGGATTACAGCTGGGTAGACTTGGCCCTTTTTCTCTTACACAGATCTTACTCCAGAAAAGCACTTAACTCTTAGGGTGAAAATAATCTGATTGTTTGTGCTGGAACCTTCATCTTTGAATTTAGGCATGTATTAGACTTAAAGGGACCTCAGCAAGGATGTGATTTGTCAGCTTACTCTCACTGATGAATAAAAAATACTTTTTCCTAATTGCAGCTGAAACTTTCAGCTTTGTACGCAACCATATTTTTTCTACTTTCTACTGATACTAGCATGCAAGGGCAGCTAGATGTCTCACTAGAACAAACTTTTCCTTTCCCAACCAAGATCTCATTGTTACTAACTGTATTTTCCCCTCAATTCACACCTTCAAGCTTCAGAATGTATTAGAAAAAAGTCACAGAGAGAGAGCTTCTTGAATAGCATCACAAATAAGTGACACTGCTCCTCCTCGTGTAGCTTGTTCTGAAAAAATATTCATAGGGAAAAGCCACCTATTATCATTTGCATTATTTGATTATTTCAGTCCATTTTGTACAGCATTTACCACAAGAAAGTGAAAATCTCTTGGAACAGAAGGCAGTCATTATTTTATGTGAAGTTCCACACACTCATGATTTTTCTCAGAATATCTTCACTGAAAAAGGACTGGCATTTTCCATCTTTCTATTGACTATAATCAGTATTGCATCAGGATTTACTAGTGGATGCAATTACGTTACTTCTTTACAAGCCAGCCAGCATCTTATTGACCTTTAAGAAATATATATGTGAGCATTAAACAGCCTAACAACCCTGAGAAGTGGTTTCACCCCCAGAGAGTCACGCTCTAGGATGGATAATGAATAAAGAGCTTATCAGAATCTTTGTAACATATTAGAAACATTCTCCAGATTACCCATAAAATTCATTAGAGACTAGTGACCCGTGCTGAAGTCTGATAAGACAGAAGCTCAGGAAAGAGTTGAGAAAAACATGATCCATCAGAGTAATGGAAATCAAGGGTTTGGAGTAGAAATACATAAGTCTAAGTATATAGATAGGGAACATTGCTATTTGGAAAAGATAATGAAAGGGGAAAAAAAGGAACAGGAAAAAAGTTTTAGTTCTTAATGCTGCAAATATCCAAGGTGAGAGCTTCAGCACTGAATTGTGTAGCTCATTGGCCATATCTTTGCTGATAAGTAAAAGAGGATCAGGAATGCAAGCATTATGTACAGACTTGTGTCTGCCCTGCTCAGAGCTCACTTTCTGTGGAGTGATGGACACACAGCATAACAGTTCTGTGAATCCCCTATGGCCCTAAAAGACAAATGTCCTTTTCTAAATGCTTTTCATTTCAAGTGTCCAAAATACTATGGACACCTAACTGGTGCTTTAGAGCATGAAAGGGAGGGCAGGCATGGTATCACCTGAGGTGTTTGGGAGTAGTCCCTGGAGTGAAGAGATGACAAAATGTACCAGTGCACAGCCCAGGAGAAAGATCTCTGGGGCAGTTTAAAACCATAATGAGGGAATGAGAATCAGTATGTATGATCAAGGGCCAGTCTTGGCCTTGTGTCCAGCTGTTGCTAGTTCATAAACTGGTCATTCTTTCAGAGGCCTCTCATATCTGAGTGGCCTGCAATAAGCTGTAAGTTTAGATCTCTAAGAAATAAGCCAAGAAGGGTTTTGTTTCTATAGCGTAACTCTGCCACCACAGAAGGGGAGCATTTGTGTTCATCAGCCAGCGTGTACGTGAGTGGGACTGCCCTGGGATCAATGGGAATATAGCGTTTTTGCATGGAATATTAGGTGTAGACTTAAATGTTAGGCAGATGGTCAAGGCAGAGGGCAAGACTTCCCCCTTAAAATAAAGAAAGAGAGGGGGTTCTTAGGTCTTGGGCAGGAGCTCTTAAAAGAAATTCAGTATCTCTCTGTGATATTAATGGAAGATGAAAAATTTATTAGCATTGGTTATAGAAGTGTATGTCTGGAAGCAGATGTAAATGCCAAGAAAGAAAGCTTGTAGTTGTAAAATGCATGAAAAAGTAGAAGCTGCAGCGAGATCATTAAAAGCACAAAATGGTACTGTTTATATATGTAACTGTAAAATAAACATAAAAGTGTCTAATTATAGGATTTTAAATTATCAACTGCAAAAGGAAGAGTTATTTTCCTGCTTTGCTTTTAAATTAGGAAGAAAATCCATCTTGGAATCATTAGTGGTGGTTAGAGTTGCTGTGTAGGGAATTATCAGCTGTGATAACTAGATGGCATTGCCTTATATGCTTTGAGGCCTCTGAGCCTCAAAAATACATTTGACTTACAAATTAATCTTTGTCACTGTTTGTCACTAATCATTTTGGTTATCATTAATGAAAGCTGTTCTTATTACAAGCTGTTCTTATTACCTCTAGAACTGGGATTTTGATAACAATGCCAAACTTCACAATACAGGTAGTGAAAACAGATGCCTGACACCATTTAGAAGCAACAAAATTGCACAGAACTGAGATCCAGATGCAATTTCAAAACCAAATGTAGTCATGATTTTGGAAAACTGAAACTAAAAACCCCTCATCTAATGAAGGTTTTAATTACAGCCAGTTCTCCCTGCTTGTTCCAGTGTCTCACCACCCTCAAATAAAGAATTTCTTCCTAATACCTAAACTAAGCTTTCCCTCTTTCAATTTGTACCTGTTAATCCTTGTCCTATTGCTCCAGTTCCTGACGAAGAATGCCTCTCTGGCTTTCTTGTAGGACCCTTCAGATACTAGAACACTGCTATCAGGTTTCCAGGCAGCCTTTTCTCCTTCAGGCTGAACAACCCCAACTTTCCCAGCCTGTCTTTGTAGAAGATCTCTTCCACAAAGTCCTTTTACCAACTTATGTCCCTTCTCTGGACTTGCTCCAAGAGGTCCATGACCTTCTTATGCTGGGGATGTCAGAACTGTATACATTACCCCAGGTATATCAGCTTGAGGTTTATCAGAGAGACATTTATCAGCTTGAGAGAGAAACCAGGGATATTTATTACTTTAAGAAAAGCTATTTGGCTAAATTTATGTCTCTAAGCTAAATTCAGGCTGTGACATAAGGAAAGATATTGGTTCATTGATTTTATATTTCTTACACTGCTCAGGTTTTGGTTTACAAAATATGGTTTTCTGATGTTGAAAGAAACAAAGTACATAATTTTCAGTTCATAATTGTCTGATTCTTGTTTTGGCATAAACACTAGTAAAAAAAGTATTATGTAACACAATATAATATAAATATACTGGCCAAGCCATGCGTGGCTTTCTTAAATTGAAGTTCCTTATGTGTCTCCCTATCCACTAACAGAAATGGGAGGAATCTTTTGACTAGAAGAGAGACAGAACTTATTCCTGATGTTCTTAAGTTATTATTCCTATGAACAGATGAAATGTGACCTTTAAAATGTTTTAATTATCAGGGTATTGATACTGCAGTTTTTGAATCTGCTTTGTGGCAGATTTCTGAGTCTGAATCCTGCTAAAATTTCATGGCATGCAGATAGCAAACAGCCAGGACCCAGCCCCTGGGTTCAATCTGTATAGCAGGTTATCCTACACACAGCTGCACTGACACAGCAGTAAGAGTTCCAAATCCTAATCCAAATGAGATTTCTGGATATTTTATGGGCATTAACTAATTTGATCCTCCCATTTCTTTCATTGTTTCCAAATTTAAAGATTATATTTGTGCTCATTTCACTCTTAAAAATTGTGTTCTGGGAATTGTGAATTGTGTTTTTTGAACTCTTGCAGAGTTTTTTGAGTCTTTCAAAAAACTGCCAGAACCCTAACTCTAACTTCCCCCATGCCACAGCTGCGTACCGTGACTTCATGGCAATCCAGCCCGTTTCCAGGCTGAGAGTGTAATGCTGACAGACATTTTGCTAGAAGTTAACCTCTCTTTCCCCAGTACCTCTTTCATTCATTCCAGATGATAGACAGATGCAAAATGGCTTTAAACTTGTTTTATTCTCAGTCATTGGAGGACAATTCTTGGATTTGCACAGATGATGTGTCTTGGGTTAAGAACATCTGAGGTCCAAACCCACTGCAATAGCCAAGGATAGGCTTTTGGCCTTTGCTGAAGACTACTGAATACTTTTCTGAGCACCTTTTTACACCAGGTGCTGTAGACCCTCCATCTGGCTACAAAAGAACTGTTACATTACCCAGAGCAGTTCAGGTGCTGTACAGTAACCACACCAGGTGAGGTCCATGAAGAGTATGTTTAACTCCAATGGCATGATCTGTTTAGAGCCCTAAAAGATGCAGCTGTACAGGTTGCAGTTCTGGAATTAGTACAAGTAAACTCTAGGGCATCTCTGTATTGACTGCATGAGGAGCAGAGATCCTTAACTTTTTTTTTTTTACTAAGTATAAAGCAAATTATAAACAGTAAAGGGATATTGAGGTACTTGCATAAGTGAGAAACTCAATAGTCTCAAGAGTCACCGAGTCCTGATGCAAATGTACATCACTCCCTGCAATCTGCTGCCCCTGCAGCACAGCTGCTTGATCCAGCCCATCACAAACACATGCTTAACACTGAGAAACAGTGAACTTTGCATATTGTTTTTGTGCCTCTTGCAGGAGTTGCAAGACAATGATTTAATACAATAACTGATATTCATTTGTGGTCTTTAAAAGGCCATTTCTTAGCCTCTGTTCTTTGAAGGGCATGACCACACCTGAGCCTAATGTCATGCATGCCCTGTCATGCGAGAACATACTGGTGAACTCAGTTCAAAATTCAGATAATAAATGTCATTCTTTTTGAAAAATTTACCTCTGTTTTGGTATAGAGATTTTCTAGTAACCTGTTTTTTGGGGCAATAGCAAGCATGAGATTGGCAGCAGACATTTGACTGAGGTCCCAGCCACTTGTAAAGTTTTCTAGCGGTTCTCTCCAATATGCCATGAACTATCCTTTTTTTCTGTCACATATACTTAGCCACATTTACATTTGGGTACAGCACGGGCCAGTATACTAACACAAGTAATTTCAAATTAAGTCTCTTAGTCTTTTCTGGCTCTATAGTATAAGTTCCAATGCAAAATGTACAGAACACCCACGTAACCCATGGCTTTTAGATCTCAAAGTAAATGTTTTCACATAATCATGGATTGCATCCAAGCAAATGTCTGTAAGATGACATTTTTGGAAGCTTTTGCATCTTTACATTATATTTAGTTTACACAATATACTGTACAACTGGAAAAAGTGGCCATATGAGCCAGACCAACATTTGACCTCTTGTAGAGTGCCTTTGAGAACAGGCTATTTCTCTACCCTCCTCTATGCTAACACCTTTTACATCAGACAATTTCCAAATCAGGAATTTCTTTGAAGTTTCTGGTCTTTCTTCCATAGTTTACTTTTCAAAACATCACAAGGCTAGTGGAATTCATGTATTCATATGCTGGGGGCCCCCATGCAACCCAGCCTGGATCTGAGTTACCCTTTCTTCTTTATACCCACCTTCTTTTTCTCTCTAAGTGAAACAGTCCTGCTCCAGTCTGATTCACTGGAAATCCTCAGTTTGTGGGTGGAGTTGAAATTTGGATCTCCTGGCCCTACCATCATGCAGCTTTTGTCCTTCAGGCACCATCCACTGTTTCTCAACAGAGCTCAGCACAGCCATTGTGCTGGAGCACCTTTGGTGTTAAGGGAGAGGGGATGCTTGTCCCTGTAAAGCCCCACAGATCTACATAAAATTGATCCAAAAACATTTAGGGGAAGGGAACCAACACATTTCTACTGGAAATGTATCAAAGGACAAAACTCAGCGCCTTCTATCATCTGGCTTTCTAATACTATACATGCTGTTTCCAGGGCTTCTGTGAAAATAGTCACTGAGCTGTGCTCTCTGTGGGAATGGCTGAAAGGAGGGCATAACAGGGGAAAATAAGTTCCCATGGAGCCTGATCCAAACCCCACTGCAGGCATTGGCAGGCCTGCCAGAGAGACTTTAATACTCTTTGCATTAGGCTTCAGCCTATTCACACATCAGCAAAATTTTTTTTTTCATGTTGCTAGTTTTACAGAAACTGCTGTGGTGCCATCTGGGAACAAGGTGAAGGAATATTTTCATTTCCTGAGAATAGGTAAAGGGATGTTTTTTGCTTGTTTATTTTAGGATGCTGTGAAATCCAAAGATGCAAGAAGAACCACTTTTCCCTCTGCACAGATAACTGAAACCACAGCTTATGTTTTAAACTTTTATCTTTTGTTTTTCATTTTTCCCATATTTCTCAAATATATCATTTAGTGAGAAGAATTAAAGAGATAGGGCAGAGATCTTTGTCATTTTCAGTTGTTTGGGTTTTTTTCAGTGCAGTACTCCCTGGCTTGCAGAAAACAAAATGTCTGTCTGATGGGAACAGTGACTTCTTTAGATTAAAGGAAGGAGAAACATAAAAGATGGATGAGATAGCAAATAGCAGATTTGAGAAGGTGAGTGACAAGCAAAGAAGTTAGCTTTCTAAGGAGTAAGCTGACTATAGTGCTTCTCAGAAGAAGATTATGAGGGTGGCATGCAAAATATTTTTCTTGGTTTCTATATCAGATATTCATGCATGTAACATTTGTTTATGCCTGATTCTTCTTAAAACAAAAATTACCTTCCAGTGTCAGTCCTTATTTTGTCCTCTGTGTTTTCAGTGCCAGACTCAGATAGTCCCTACAGAATGTCTTGTGGGACAAGGTCCCAGGTAGCAAGGTGTCCCAGGAATGGCTCACAGCAGGAAGATTTGTGCTATGACGCAGGTTCTTTGATGTCTCATAAAGATAAGGCATCAGCCTCCTCCTCAGAAACAGCATAATACAATTTATTTTCTCAACCCAATCAACTATTTCCATGAAAGATGATTTTTTTTTTTGTGTGTGTGTCTGTGTGTGTGTGTGTGTGTATGTTTGAGGCTGCTGCTTGTTCTATATTTGTTACAGTTGATCAAGGGGTTCAGCAGCTAAGGGCATGGGCAGAGACACACTCACATGCATCCCCAGAGGTGTTTAAGGCCAGTCTGGACAGAGCTTTGAGCAACCTAGGCTGGTGGAAGGTGTCCCTGTCCATGGCAGGAGGTTGGAACTGGATAATCTTTAAGGTCCCTTCCAACCCAAACTGTTCTATGATACTATGATTCGCAGAAAAGCAATATATGGTCTGATGTTGTAAACTTTTTTATTAGAAAAAATGGACTTTGTTGCCCACAGCTAGAGATCTGGTAAAGCTTACATCAAATAACTTCACTCTAGCAAGAAGAGTAGATTGAGACAAAAATTATGCTGTGTTTCTTCTTCAGTAAGCATCTAAATTTAAAAATTGTACAAAAATTGTAGGTATGCAAAACAGAAAATATTTCAAACACCACTAAGCAATGTCTTAGTCAGGACAGGGCTTTTAAGAAGATGAAGTATTTATAAAGTGTCCTATATACTGATAAGGCTGTATGATTTCACGCGCAATAACTGCTCTATTCTACATCACAATTACCAGAGTGGGGGATGTGGAGCTTCTCATCAAATCATTTTGTATAAGTGTACATTTAACAGGAAAATAAGATAGTTAACAACCTTTAAAAGAGGCTTAAGTATGGTAAAGTAATGTGTGCCTTTAAAAACTTCAGGAGTGAGTTCTTTATGGGGGACTCGGAATTTAAAAAAAATGTTTGGAGTAAAGTCAAAATATTATGAGCAGTGCTCTGCACTAATGACACATATCAGCAGTATTTGTAACCAGAAGAACAATGTGATAAATTTTAATCGCTCGGGACCAGGCTTTGTGGGAAGTGCCTAATACACAGGCATCCTTTATAGGTTTCCAGTTATGACCTATGTCTGAAAGACATTTTAATGATAACTACGGAAAGTAGATGGATTGTCTTCCCAGAGTGTTGAAGGTCCTGTTTGTTGTCATCCACAGCTTCTATAAAGACCAGAGATTTTCAAAGGTACTCTTCTGTCCTGCTATCAGCACGCAATACCACAAGGATGGGACTATCTAAGATAAAACATGCCAGAGACATGTAGTCCTCAGGATTTCCTGTGGGAGTCTGACCAAAAGAAGGCAATATTAATAAATATAAATTCTGGAACATTATTATCACCAGAGCCGTGTCATGCAATTTACCCTTGAATTCTTATAACCCCTCTAGTTTTCTCAGGCAGTTCAAGTATTTAACTGCAACTGGTCAGAGTGTTAGACCTCCCCAGTGGGACAATTGTTTTCAATTACATTAAAGGCTCAAAGCCTTTGATAGACATGCCAAAGCAAGGAGTTTAACTTGCTGAACATTTTAACTCTTTGAACTAATGTGGGATCTGGGAGTCCCCATACTCTTGGACCTTGAAAATGCTTAAAAAATAGATGCAATCTGGAAGAAGATTAGTGCCAAAAATCTGTAATAGTCCTCCCTTTGAGGATGCTGTTGCCTCTTTTTATTTTCATTTTCTTGGAAATTGTAGTTAGAGGGAGTATAGCAAACAAATAGTTTTTCTTGAGGAGGATGAATTATGCCAGTGAAGTCCCAGTCAACCAAAACCTTCTCTAAATATCTAAAGTGATTTCACCTATTTTTAAAAAATCTTCAGAATTATTTTTTGTTTCTGTGCTCCTCACCAGGGCATTTTTTAGCAGAGAATTAAGGATACCAGTGCTTGGTGGTTAGCCTCCTGCTCCTAGAAGGAAAAAAACCAAAAACCTAAGGAGAAGGCAAAAAAGGCTTAAAATACACTGATCTTGTGGGATTTTTTTTTTTTTTTTCCAAATTCTGGTACACTATTCAGCATAGTGTATAATACCATTTTGCTTACAGGAACTTCTGGAACACCTTCTTTTCAAGTTTTATTTTTCAGAAGTTCCTCTCAGTCATTCAGATTGCACAACACTTTGGGCATCTCTGCTTCTATAGATTAACACTCAGCTTTTTCTGAAGAGACAGTTATTTCAGAAACTCAGACAAACATTAGCTCTGTTACAGTCCTGCCTTATCTATTGATTTCTTATTAACGTTTGGGCAGTGGCAGTACTGTGACCTCAAATGCTTCAGGATGGTTTCCACTGACTCCCACTATCTCCACTTCCCTTATAATGCAGAACAAATCAGGAAAGGCAAGAAACTAAAGGTAGTCCACATCAAGTCATGCTACCTCAGTGGAATAGTAGCTCCTGAACAGAAAACATGGCTTAAAAGACAGCTGTGAGTGGGTGGATCACACTATAATATTGTATCTCAGCTTTGATGAGAATATCTTTCTTCATAACTTACTAGAAAAGAGCTGATTAAATCTCTGCACAAGTATATTTGCAACAGACTTTGTCCTATTCATTACAAATGGGAAGCTAGATCCTTCCTTTCAGACAGTGTTATTTTTTGCTATTCAAATCAGAATATGCTATTCTTTTTGATGAAAAGAGCAGTGGAAAGCAACTAAAAGCATAGCTCTAAAATAAATACAATACAAATCAATGCTTTCAGAAATGAGCTTTCATGGTTTTGCTTTGACAAAGATCCTATGAACTCTACAAAACATAAACAATACCTCATCATGAAACACTGTTATTTCAAAGTTGACATCACATCTGACTCTAAGTGTGATTTTTTGATTGGGATTAAATTCAGTTTATTTAAAAGTTTTAGAATAACTCCTTAGTTATCTAGGACACAAGATAAACATAACAGACATAACATTTATCTTACAAATAAAAATGCTGATAAATATAAATTAGATAGTTAAGACATTTCTTCCTTGCCTTGCCTTGCCTTGCCTTGCCCTGCCCTGCCTCGCCTCGCCTCCCTTTCCCTTTCCCTTTCCTTTTCCCTTTCCCTTTCCCTTTCCCTTTCCCTTTCCCTTTCCCTTTCCCTTTCCCTTTCCCTTGGAGCAATTTTGCATGGAATTTTCACTATTATGCATGTTAGGTCCTGCTTATGGATTTATATGGATTTACCCTGCAAATTAGGAGAAATGCTGTGGTGGGCAAAAAGAACTCCTCATAACCCACACATTAAGCAAATGTGCGAGTCTATACAATGAGGAGCAAAAGCTACCACCTCTGGGGCTAGCTCTGTATTTCTGGATTTGTTTAAGGCTCCTTAATGTGTGCTATGGAATCCTAGCACTGTCAAAAAACAAAAATTAATGTACAATCTGAAACAATAAGACTCAAAAAATTTGCTCCCTGAATTGGGATAACATGAACACTGCACCCAAAAATGAATCACTTTCAGGTGTGGTATGACATGATGGTAAAGATTTCCAAATTACATAAGTAGAATACCCCAGGAATCCTCACACCTCATCTAATTAGTTAAATGCTATGTTAATCAACTACCAGTGTGTGTTTGCTGTAGTTTCTGAATTACTAATAAAATCCTTAGAATAAAGCAAGAATGATGTGAGAAGAGGTCAATGCTTTATAGCCATACATTAAATGTTTACTTCACTGTTAATTTGGACAGTTAAAAGCTGTTAAATCCCAGGTTGCCTCAAAGAACCATTCAAATGGTTCCTCCCAGGAAAGAGTCTAACTGGACCTAAATTGCCTAGTGAACTCTCAAAAGAGATCTATATTCTAAATCTCTTCTAAGTACATTCTATTGACTGTTTATTATTTGCTTGGTAAATCTGTAGCTAAGAGAAAGAAGGGAAGAAATCTTAAAGCGCGTAAGCAGCATATTGAGACTAAGAAATTGAATTAATGATAATCTCAAGCAGCCAAATCTGTGGTTAAGTTCCCCTGATTTTGAGAGCATTACCAGCCTGTGAGTAAACACTGGCTATTTTAGCACCCAGCTCTCATGCTTGTGATTCAGATTGAAGTTAATTTTTTCTATGCCAAAATATACTGGTTGGTTTTTCTTTCTATAAACACTAAAAATTGAGAAAAAAGAGGCTATACTTCCAGGGTATTTAAAAAAGATTATAATTCAGATAAGACTATTCATAGCAACACATAGGTCTTTACCTTTCTCCTCTTTGCTCATCCTGAAGTATGGAACTAGACAATGAGGGGTTAAATTACTATTTAATGGTGGTGCAGATGCAGCTGGACCACGTTACACTAAAAGGACCAACTAATGGGCATAAAGGAGGATTAGAAAAAGGAAATAGATGAAACTGCATTGAGTGCTGGCAGGGAGAGTCTGGATTTTTGTTTAGGGGCAGGGACTCTTGTTTAGGCTTTTTTATGAACCTCAGAAAATAAAGGGAGTTTGAATTTGTTTGTTGGCTGCTCTCTGTGCTTATTTTTTTTTTTTCAAATATTTTTAAATTCCAGAAGATTATAAGAGATAGAGTTGTGAACGTTTATTAACAAATGGATACTGAAGTGTTTAAATATGAAGATGCATCTTTGTATGTAGGGTTTCCTGGGTCAAAGGGGTTAGTTTGATGGAATATTATACTAGCCTAGGGTTGACACATCCTTCACCGTAAAAATGGTGGAGAAAGAAAATGGAAGAGATCAAGACTGGAATTATGCTTGTAGGAGGTTCAAGCTCTTGATCTCTCTTCTGTCTGCTTTCTTGCACCTGATAGGGTTTTAACAGCATGTAGGTAACCTTCGACCTTCTCAGATATCTCATATATTCAAGGCCAATCTGCCCTGGAACTTTTGTGGGGAAAACTTAGCAAGCAGTTGAGTCAAAGAATCGCTGCATCATGCTCTCCTTTTCCATGGGAAAGAAGAAGCCTGATGGGAACATGTATCTTTGTTAGTTTACAGAGTCACATAATCACAGAATTGTCTGAGTTGGAAGGGACTCAGAAGGATCATTGGGTCCAACTCTTAAGTGAATTCAGTTTTTGTTTGGATGGAGGGAGAAATGGGGAGAAAGCTAACATGTAGATACATAAAAATTATTTCAGGAGTCTGCTCATCCAAAGTGTACCGATAATCATTCTTACAAGTATTAACTGGTTTGAAGAAACCCAGAGCTGTTGGCATATCAGTACAACAGTGGATGGAGGTGCTCTTAACCTATTTTGATCCAGGCTAGCTCAGGCCCTGCTACCTGCTCACAGGGGGACTAGTCCCAGCTTCTGTGTACATGATTCTACTCAGGTGGTCTTTGCAGTCATTTGCTTGTGGATCTAACTAGACTTGCTGGCTGGAGGAAGCCAGACTTGCTGTCCACCTAAAAGTGGTGCCTGATTATGGGGTTCTTGCTCATCCTGCTATTCCTCAGATTTAAAGTAATGCTGTGTTGCTGGCTTTTTTTTTTTTTTTTTTTCAAAGATAGTTCTGTATCAGATTTACCAGCAGATTTGCAGGTGTTTCAACATCCTCAAAAAAAAACCAAAGAAATCACACCAAACCCTCAAACTCCAGGTGGAATTTTTTCTCTTGTCCTATGGCTTTCATCACAAAGAGGAATAATCTCTCCATTCTTGTTGAGGTTAATATCACTTTCAGACCAGGATGCCTTATCTCCTAGAGAGTTTCTGAATATGCATGTGCAGGTAGATAATAAGTGTGCAAATCCAGTCCTTGGGAATGGGCCCTACAAGGAGTTGAACTTCATCCACCACCACCATCCCCTCCAGGGTGGCTGGGGGTGCTTTCCAACATAATGGCTTCCAAGTAACAGCCAAGATGAGAGAAAAGGGGTAACATATGTGTCAAGCCTCTGCAAATGGCCAGGGACAGACAACAGACCAGATTTGTGTCTGCAGGAATGGTGCCTGGCATTGATGTACTGACTCAGATATGGCCACGCAACTGGGGACACAGACTGCAGAGTGTCCTCATGCCCTTTGTCTGTATAGCTCTGGCATTCCATACCCTGCATGGGGGTATAACTTGGGGCAAACAAATTCAGTGTAAATGAGACTGACTTGCCTTAGCCTCTCCCTTGCAAACAGCATCTGCCATTGCTCTATGCTTTAAAATTCTGGATTTATGGATGCTGTCTTTAGCAAGGTCACTGAGATTGAAGGGACTGAGACAGACCAAGCATCAGCAGGCAACTACCTGCTTATGGCAGGCTAACATGAACAGTTACAGCTGACTAAAGTACTGGGCTCATGCACATTGGCTTATTGCACAGTTTGTGAGAGGTGAGAGTAATGAGCCTATGCTTTAAATCCATCTGGAGTTTATATCCAAATTCCCTCTTACTCTGATAACTCAGTATTTAGTACAGTCCTAACAGACCTCCTGTTCTGTGGCTTCTTCCTGGAAGATCATGAGTCTACATAATATTGCTGTCAGGGGGATGTTCTCCTCCTCTACCTCTGTTACTCTAAGCTCTTTTCTAGCTCACTCTTTGGGATTGCACTTACCATTTTCCCACAGGACAGCATTTAATTGCTCCTTGATTGACCTTATGCCTTGTCCCAACAACTTTGCCCCTGAGGTCATTTTACCAATTCATTATTCTTGGTGGAGGAGAAAAAAAGTCCTTCTTAATGTCTAAGCTTCTCTCCCTATTATTGCAGAGTTAATTACAAGAGAATGATTTAGAGGTATTTATGACCATATTTTAAATATCAGGTAGCAAAGTGTTCCCTGAAAATAATGGCTTGAGGATCCCTCCACTGCTTTCTGCTTAGAAACTCTATCTTTCATATCCAGAAATAAGTTAAAAGTGATTTTTGGACAGAAATTTGAATATTGTGCTGGATCATTCAGACTTTCCATCATCCCTATTGCACCATTTGCTGTAAAAGCAACAGGTTAGAAGAGCCAATTCAAATCTGTGATCTTTGCATAAAAAACAATTGTGCTTTGCGGGACAACACATTTTAAAAGGTTCAGAAAACCTGCTAATCAATCACCCTGATCAATGGCTCATGCTTATTAGTACTCTCCTGAAATCAGGTGATGCTGATAAACATACTCTAAGAATGTTCATTAACAAGCCATTAAGGAAAAAAAAATAGTCCTGGCTATAGAAATCATGTAATCATTTCCACATGACTTATTCTCCATAAAGCCAGAGGTACCTATCTTCCCTTTTCCTACACTCCAATCCTGTCCCCTAGCTTGGGGGTTTGGAGGGGAATTACACTGGCTTGCTGTTCCAGTAGTCCATTAGCCCTTCATAAGACATTCCTAAAAGAAGCACAGAACATTAAGTATGGTCAGAGCAAACCACCTGCAGTGTTTATATATATATGTGCAGTTTGTTTTATCCAGTGCTAATGTTCATTTGGCTGGTGGGTTGGCACTCCTCTTTCATTTGAGGGAGATTCTTCTAACTTGGCTCATTTGTGCAGCTTTCCTTTTACAAATAGTCACTTGTCGGAAGTTTCAAGGCAGTATTTGTAAAAGATCTTCAAAATAATGATGAATGGTTAAAATGAGCATTAAAAAATAAATAAGTTCAGTAACTATTTATCAAGATTACAAACTAGAAGTGCATTTCCTCCAGCTAATATGTGGAACACTTCACCCTGGCATAGATAAATCATGAATCAGCCAAGGGGTTAGTTAGGGCTTCCAGTTTCTATTAGGTCAGCTTACTGAGGGCTGGCTTTCTGAAGAAGTGAGGGGTTATTTCTTTTTTAAGTTACAATAATTAACTTTGGGGTTTTATAAAGCAGCAGAAAAAAAGTGTCCCAGTAAAACAGAATCTGAAACTGTTCTTACAGAGTATTTTCTCTCTGTTGGTGAGAAAAATAGAAGACCCACAAAAAGAAAGGAAGAAGGATTTCTCTCAAGTGCAGGGCTATGATCTGTAAGAAAAAGCCTTTCCTGTGAGCAAGTGAAGGGGGTGGAGATCTGCACTAAAATAAACAACACAGTCGGGTCTTGTGTTGGATGTACTGACAAGGTTGCAGGCACTGGCTTTAAAATGTTTCATCCCAAGTATCCAGTGTCTCCCAGAAGGACACGCAGTAGGAGGAAGTGTGAGGTTAAGAATTCAGGGAGATTGGACAGATAGTCAAAAGACTTGGGTAGACAGTCTGAAATTCATTACGAGAGTGTATCCCGGGGGTCACCACAAACATCCTATAAACATCAGTGAACTTTTCTGCAACCCAGAGGAGCAAGGGTAGTGAGTCATGGGATGTCTCCTCCTCTGAACACGTGTACCCAGGGGGACAAAGGAGGAGATAATGATGGGTGCTCTCTGAAGGGATTAGAAGAATAGGTTTCTAATCTATTTTTAAATGCCTCCAAACTGACCAGCAAATATGATCTGACTTTCCAAATGTTGAGAGCACTCTTTAAATCACGCCTCTGCTAAGTCAGGCTGATGAATACCTCTCAAAATGAATAATCCACACAAATTTCTACACATGTCTTGGTAATCTAACAGAAATGCGCATCTATGCATGTGTGCACTGATACCCTTTTAATGATTAGGAGTGAGGGGAAACACATGAATTCAAAGAAATAAAAAAAAAAAAAACCTGGAGTAAAAGAAGGGTCATAGTAAAAAGTCAAAGTGAAATGATTTTGCACTTCAGTACATGCTTTAATTACCATGTCCTATCCTATTCAGAAGGATTTGCAGAGTGTCTCAGTGAAAAAGGAATTAAGTGCCTTAAGATCCTACAGTGAGGCTATCCAGTGGTGTAAGCTGACATCCTCTTGAGTAACAGAGTTTTTGTGCAAATCCTGGATTGAGCATACGTGACATCTTTGATTCTGAACACCTGTTTCAGCTTCCCTTCAAAGAGTTTTGGGTGGTTCAACTTTCTCTTGCCATTTTTTGTAACATTTTTCATTTGCATAAGCGTGTTACAAGTTTAAAAAAAACAGTTATGCCTCAGTGCTGTAGCGGCAAAAGAAATATAAATGGAAGAAATATATTGTAAAAATGTTCTGTAGTCCATGTTGCACATAAGCTTCAAGCCACTGAGCTTTAGCCTTAAAGAACTTTGCATAAAATCAATTCTGCTGAGTGCTGTGGGACAACTTAATCTTTGTATATGGTGTAAAATGTTTAGCAGGTGAGTAAGTGATTGTAGGGCTTGGGTCTAATATCAGAAACTCTTCTGCACCAACAAACCTGAAAAACTCTGGTGGAAAATAAGTTCATATTGCATTTGTTCAGGTCTGAATTGCATGCCACTTATATTATTCCTCTTGCTACACTGCCAATTTGTTGTAATCTTGTACAGACTTTTCATCTGAAAGTTCATTTTTGCAAGTACAAGATGTGGGAGCTAAGATGATATATTGAGGCATATAAGTAATCAGGAAAAAATGCAGTTCAGCCCATGTATTCTTTGGAAATATGTATAAATATTTACAAATTATGGAGTTAAATCCAACTCATTTTGTAAATGAAGGGATATTCTGCTTTTTTATGGGAAACATCAAAATCCAGGAAGCATGGGAGCATAAGACATAAAGTCTTTTCCAAGGGACATTCATAAACTCTCATAAAATCAAACATCATGCAGACTGCAACCTTTCTCCTATTTTCATTGTGTGCACGCCTACGCATCCGTGCATTTGTGGAAGCAACTTTCATACAAGAACTTTTTCTCTTTTTTGTGTCTACCAATTACTTTGTAAACAGCTTAAAGAGATTGGTGAGGGACTGCTCTGCAAAAATGATAGCACATCTGCAGCACAGGCAGTTAAAGTCAACAATTAATTAATTGTTAAGGGCTCTGTTCATCCAAACGTTTGGCTCTGTATTTACTGGATGATTCATGGCTTGTGATCCCTAGTTTCCAGAGAACTCAGTCTGGTTCTCCTTTTCAACCCTTCCCCTGCTCCCCGTTTCACCCTTCCCTGCCCACACCCAACTGCAGAGAGCCACAGACACGATTCCTTACAGAGTTTACAGGGCTTTATGGCAAACCGCTCACCCAGAACTCCACCCACTAAGTGTATTCAGCAACCACAAGTGCTGCTCTGCTAAAGCCTACCAGAGAGAGAGCCCTCCTTTCCTGGTGTCAGTAATTCACTGGTAGTCACGTACTTACAAAACAAGACACACACACAGAAGCACGTGGAGTCATCTTTTGTGTAGCTGGCTTTTGGTAGGTTAGACTTTAATCCCTCAGTGTAAAGCACTGTCTGCCAGCTGTAGCAAACAGGTTTTATACCAACCTGTATGAAGTTGTGCTGTGGTCAAGAGAGGTTCTGGCAGTCTGGGAGGCACTTTGTGTGTCCCAGCTTGGTTCTTTGCCTCCAGATAAGGGATGTCATAGTGATTTGCTTGAGTTGCCTCCCAGGGAAAGATCTGCTATCTTCCAGTGCATAAAGGACAAAGAGAGACCATTATGTTTACAGTGAACTGAATCTAAACTATCCAAAATCTGTAGTTCTTAGGTAAATTCTTAAGCGAAGATGTTTCTTAAATAAGGAATGCCAAAAAATTGCAACAAGAATAGATAGAGTTAAAACGTTATTTGCTTATTAGTATTTTTATTTTTACTAACTTACAAAGATCCCCTGGCGTATAACAGCAGAAAATTAAACATGTCTAGCAAAATAACAAGTGCCTATCACTGAATAATTAAAGTTGTCACTGAAGAAACAAAATGTAAAACCATAAACAAGCCTTGAAAAAACAAGAAATAATCAATGCATGATGATAAAGGCAACCAAAACATCTGGCATCTTTGCCAGAAAGCATCTACAGATGTGTTCTGATGTATGATAAGAAGAAATAACATTTTAGAGTCACAGGCCCTCAGTGAGGCTCCTGCCTTCCAGTGTGGTTAAGTCACAGGGAGGTGCAGCCAGCTTTGCTCCCACTGTGGGTCTCAACAGACCTCCTGGTGAATTGTTCAGATTTTTGAGGGCTATTTCTGGTGTGTGGGACAGAATCTGATTCAGCTCCACAAATGAAGTGACAAAAGGAAAGCAGCTATTTGCTGCTTCCTTGAGGCACTCCATTCTCATATCCAGGCTGCTTCTGAAAGCAGCCGTATCACAGAGCCCAAACTTTGCCTGAATGATCCAGTTTAGACATCACTGATGGGCAGAGACTCGTTGTTTTGTATATTTTCATCTTGAATTTCTGAAAAGACAGATTAGTACTATTTTGTAGATGGAAAAGTTATTCTCATCCTTTCTTCAGATATAGTCTTTCGGGCTCATCTTGCAATTTACAGCTACTTTACAGATAACCTGAACATCCACAGGTAATGGCCAGCTGCCATTAATCCAGGCATTTTACTGAAAGTTTCTGTAACTTAGCAATAGTCACTTCATAAGGCATTACCTAAAATCAAAATCTAATTGCTTCAGAATGAGACAGCAGGTTGGTAAGTCAGGATTCACTGCAATTATATTAAAAAAAAAGAAAATCAGAAAAAAAAAGGGTAAGACATCTTGTTTGATTCATGACACGCTGATAGAGCTGACTGTGGTTGTTCTATCTTTTCCACTGTATTTGCACAGTTTTCCTTATGGCAGGACACACAAGAAGTCACTTTAAAATAAAAAAAAAATACCTGGCTGACTGCTGAAAAGATCATTTGTCAAGAGAAGAATGCTGTGGAGGGAAACTCTGACCTCTAAACCTGCAACAACAACAAAAGCCAGTGTTTTAAAAAGTTATTTTGAAGCCTAAATAAACCTTGACAGACTCCCCTTAAACTTCTTTTACAGTGATTAATTTCCAGCTAGGGAAATATTGACTCTGAGAGAAAATGAAAATATTTCCATCTTCTTTCTAACACTGCATTATAAGATCATTTGACCTACTAGATAGAGTGGAAAATCACTATCTGTCTTGATGTTATTAGATGGATCAGGTTTCACATCTCTCCCCCTCTGTTTTCCTTTGCTTCCCCTGTATCAGCATGTCTTCTTCCCGTCTCTCTCCCCTTCAGTCTGGCTTGAGGAGGCAGAGCCCTTGGTGCTTATGGGCAGGGTGGCTGCCTTTTTTGTGGGATGATTGTGAAGATACAAGGGGCAGTCAGAGGCTCATGGAATGCCATGAGGAAAAAATCCACCTTGCCCAAAATATTAAATGTACATGGTTACTTTTGTTCTGATTAAATTCCCTCTCCTTGTGTGGAGTTGTCCTTTTCAAGAATCAGAGCCATTTGTCACATCACCCACATACCCTCCCCATTTCCACACAGAACTCCTCTTCTGGGTTTGGCTAGATGCTGTAACTGCCATAGGAATCCTCCAGAGGACTTTTGATCATAATGCCTATGCATGTATGTATAGTGCAGCTTCAATTTTATTAGAAGGGTAAATAAATTTTAGTCACCAGCCCCAAAAATTCCTTTTTAACTGCCACTGATACCTTGAGATGTGACAGGTACCCAATTAATTGCATGGCAATACTGCCTTCATCATACTCAGCTGGGCTCTAAAGTGCTTTTGCTGACCTCTGAAAAGTGAGGGAAGGAGGAGCAGCGTGCACCAGGTGGAGAGAGAGAGACAGGAGCTGTGGCAGAAAAGCTCTGTTGTTTGTTGTATGCCCCACTGAAAGTTTTCTTCATGAGGGAAGTTACAATGCATTTCTAAAGTGACTAAAGCTATTGCTTCAAAAACTTTGGCAGCCTTTGTGCATATCCTATTACTTGCTTGGCTTCAGAGGCAGCAGGGCATAGAGCATCTTCTAGAAAAAAAAAATATATGTTTGATCCTAGCTGTTTCTAACAGAATTAGCCAATTCAAACAAGATGAATAATAATAATAAAAAAATCTAGCTCAGATCTCTGTGTCAAAAGAGACACAGAAAAAACATCAGTCAACCCCATGGAATATCCTTCAAAGTGTCCTTGGAAGGATATGAAATGTAAGTTGCCCATAGTTCATTACTTCAGTAAAAATGGCTGTGAACGACTGTGTGCCAGTGCCCTGAAGATTTGCCTTGCTGCCTTCCTGCAGCAAACAGAAAAGATGGAAAGAGTTATTTGATTTTTTATGAATCTGGAGAAAAACTGTACTTAAGGATTCTTGTTAAGGCAGCAGACTGCAGTGCTCAGTGCAGAGTAGTTGCATAATACATTCACCCCTCCACAGCACCTAAAATTAGCACACAACTGAATTAATGTGTAGGTAAGTACACAGAAAAATAAATATTATTCTGTTAGAGAATTCTTACACTGGATGAGGCACTGAGTTCTTTTCACAGCAAGGCTTCTTGATGCCCACTTCTTCACAGATTCAGATCATTAAGATAGGTCCTATTCTATGAAATCTTTTCTTTAGAAAACTTTTTTATTGGGGACCAATGTAACAGCCTTTTCCTAGGCACTCTCACCCAAAATATGCATGGTTATGGCTCCTTTAAAATATTTTCCTGGGATTTTCTATAGATTATAATGGCACATTTTCTCTATTTCTGTCATGACTTTCAATGCTTAGCCAAAGGAACAATCTTTGCAATCTGAAGTATTTGAGTTGAAAGTTGTAATTATCAGCCAAAAGTTGAAGAGCCAAAGCCTACATTGCTGAGAACTTCTTGGTCCATTGATTGCAGTACTCCTGTGCCAATTTACAGACCATAGTCTGTAGATGCCAAATCAGTTAAGTTAAAACTGAATGAAATTAAAATTTGCACTTTCCTGACATATAAATATATGTTAAAAATCAACCAACAGCTTCTGAAGATTTGGCTGTACTCTGCATAAGGATATGTACATGAAGAGTTAATGAACTTGTCAAGACTGAGTAAATATTTGTTTATAATTGCAAGTATGCCCCAAGCCAAGTATTTTTTGGTCTATTAGGCAGAATAAGTCCACAGCAGAAATGTTGAGTAGGACCGTACTTCTCATTCCTCCACTTCCACTGTGCTCACTCCTCTCACTTTGGGGTTCTCCAAAGGTTGTTTCAAGAGATTTCTCTTCTCTTCTCTTCTCTTCTCTTCTCTTCTCTTCTCTTCTCTTCTCTTCTCTTCTCTTCTCTTCTCTTCTCTTCTCTTCTCTTCTCTTCTCTTCTCTTCTCTTCTCTTCTCTTCTCTTCTCTTCTCTTCTCTTCTCTTCTCTTCTCTTCTCTTCTCTTCTCTTCTCTTCTCTTCTCTTCTCTTCTCTTCTCTTCTCTTCTCTTCTCTTCTCTCCCTCTTCTCTGTTGCAGGTGGCAGCTGTCATAATTTTCCTTTGAAGATAGAAGTAGTCAAAATTCAAAGCACTGTCAGTGCTAGGATCTGGTGTGACCTCCAGAAAAAAATATAAAAAAATATAAAAAAATCTCTTTTGCCACCAGCTGTCACTCCATCAGCTTTTGTGTTTGAAGCCTTGTATGCGTGTGGACTTCTAATGTCTTACATGAACCGGACACTGCAAGAGCCTTCACATCTCATCTTGATTCACTTTAAGATTTCCCATTCACTTTTACAAGAAGAAATTTGTGTTATTTTCTTAGTGAGTTTTCCACTTTTCTCTAGAAGGGACCAGAGTTTGGACAGGAGTTTGGACTAGCACCTACTGCTCTGCAGTGGATTGTCTCAGTGCACCTTGTGTTTGCCTTGACATTGATTAGCCAGGGGCAGAAATGTTATACCAAAAACCAACTACCACCGAGTTATCTGTTTTCTGGGACAGGCTTTCCCCATAAATATAAAAGCTGCCTGGCAATATTGTTCTTAGTAGTGCTTTCAAGATGAGACAGAGATGAATAAGGGCAGGGAGGTCTTGCCAAACTGCACAGGGAATCTGGAAGGAAAAGGAGCTTAATTTGTGATAAGGAAATTAGGGCATGTCTGCTACAATTTACCACTCTGCCTCTTAGAGAGAGGAGCAAGGACTGGCTAAACCGAAGGAACAATGTGTATGAGGAAATACTTGAAGCCGGATGCTGAGCTGGCAGAAACCAGCAGAGGTCCACTGTAAGAAACTAAATGATTTATATCAAGCTTGGATACACAATTAGGATGGAGTTTTCAGAGCTGAGATTTGCTATTGAAAATTGTCAGTTTTGTGGGGGCAGGGGAAAAAAGGCCTGCCAAATAATTCACAGAAGAAGATGGGATAACTTGTGCTCTGAGCAGAGCCAAACTATGCGCATGTTCAGCAGTTTCAGATGAGCCAAATTCTGGAACTCTACATCTCCCACTTGCAAACATCAAAATGCAGCAATGGTGCTTTTCATTATCTTTCCACCTCAAAATCTGACTGTTTGGTAAAAAAGTGAATTACCTGTTAGGACCACTCAGGAAGACAGATATTCTTGTTTGGCAGCAGGATGCTGCTGCTTCTGGGACCCTTGTAAGACCTAGACCATTTCTTTAGTGAAGATGTCACACTCGTTCATAAGCCTGGCTGTGTGCATGTATTGTTAACACAGCTGTATAGCTGCAGTAAGCACTTGATGAAGAGGAGTAGATATCTCTCATGCATGTGTATTCGCATTATATAAATATTGAAATAATCTTTCTTGTTCATTTTTATTCATCTTTTGCTGGAAGTAGTAATAAGTGTTTTTCATTTGGTTGATAGAAAAGGAGCTCCTATATCTGGAGAAGCAGAAAAGATTATCTGCAGCAATACTGAAGGTATATTTCAAAGGCAGACACAGAAGTCTCCAAGCCACATACAGGCCAGGATTTACTGCCCTGACTTAAAAATTTGCTGCCTTCTTTCCCTTTCCTCTCCGTATCTTCCTTCCATTCTTCTTCTGTCTTTACATCTTTTCTATTTCCTATTCTTCACAGCCAGCTGTCCTTCCTTGGCCACCTTCATTTAATATACATAGAACCATCACACTAAAAAAAGTGTGACTTCCCTTAAGGTACCTAAAAGCCATACTCCAATATTTGCAGCCTACAGAATATTTTCTTTCCAAGAGCAGAGTGTAGTTTTGATTCCTTCCTCTTTCATAGGAAGCTTGGCTTTCAGAGTGAAGCCTTATTGCACCTTCAGATCTGCACCTGTAGAAGATGGTATCAGAAGGTACGATTCCTTTTGCCAACCCATTTATCACAAACCCCTTACTAGCACATGTGCTTTCTGTGCACTGTGTTTTTTGGAAATCTTCTCTATGTTTTGTTGTATTATTACTCCTATTGGCACTATTACGGGGATTATACAGTGCAGCCAAGGGCCCCAAACAGAAATACAGAAATAAGAGCTTTTTTTTTTCAGTAGACATTGCATAGATAAAAATCAAAATGCAAAATACTATAACTCTTCTTCTGCACAACAACAAGAGGAATAGCATGAAGCAGTAACAAAGCAAATAGGTTTTTCATAAATTATAATAATTTCCCTTCTTTTCTGATCACTCCTGTTGGGATATGTAAGCATTCTGGCATGAGTGAGAGTGAAAAAAGATTTAAGAAAGGTTTAAGATTCGAAGAAAACCTCAAGCTGTTAAAAGTGATGCTGGATATATAGCAGGAAAGGTGAGGAACAGTGCAGCCAACTTCATATGTCTCTGGTGCTACTAAAAGTGCTTAAAGAGACTGTGTTGACAATAATAATAATAATAACAATAGTAACACTTTTATTTTCTCCCATTTCCTTACAGTCTAAACTGAAAGCTAATAGTGATGGAAGTGTTGAAGTCCCAACAGTGACATCATGTGTTATCAAGGGCACATTTCCATTCTGGAGTTGAGGATGTCCATTGGCACAGCAACAGGTCCTCCCAGGCAGGGCAGCAAGAGGCATTAGTGATAAGAAAAAGCAGGAGGAGAAAGTGTAGCATTGTGGTGCTCCCTGACAACCCACTCTGCTTAGGAAAGGAGGATGCATGCCAAGAGGAAAGACAAAGGAAGGCTGAGTAGAGAAGACTCTACTCAGATAATGAGATTTTCTGCCTCTTGTTGGTAGAGGTAGAGCAGGGGAAAGTAGAAGAGGCAGATGTAGAAGAGGAAGAAGAACAAGCCAGGGAATGTCACAGAGGAGGCATAAAGTTAAGAATAGGACAGATTTTACAAAAAGGGAAACTGTGACCCTGGTAGTCTATCAGGCCTAAGAAGACCATTACCCTGGCTGCTCTCTCATACTCACAGGCATGAGCACGCAGACATCAGCATTTTCTACTCCTCTGAAGCAGGTCCTCTGGCAAGGCCTCTATTTACTACCTTCTAAACCCATAAGGAACCTGAACGATGTCATTTCTACTCACTAATTTAACCACACTAAGTTTACAGAAAGCATTTTGTAAGAGGGACATGACCTGGCTTGTTAGCACCACATGTTGTAAGATACAGAAAAGGATCTTTCATACTTCAGAAGTCTTGTTTCTCAATTGCTGGTCTCTTACTTTTTAACTTCTTTGCCGTTTTGAATGGATTTCAAAACAAATCAACAGACACATAGAGTCTTTGGTTATTTTTGGCCAGAGTTGGATAAATGAATAGTCCAGAAAGTTTCTGACATCGTGCCAAATGTCTATGTGCCTAAAGTTTAAGAGTCATGTTTTCCAGGAAACCTTGAAGTTTGCCGAGATTTATGCTTTTGATATTGTCATCCATTACTATATTCAAAGGAGTTGTCTGCATAAAGGTTGATAGAGGGCAGTCAAACCTTTTGCACTGAACAAATTATATCATTAGGTGTCTGCTTGTGGGTCAACTTGTTCTCAAGCCCCAAAAACTAAACACAGCTGAGTTCTAAATCCCCTGACAAATGAAGGCTGTGAGCAAGGATCATGAATAACATATGGCAAATGGAATTTCCAAACACCACACTGCCATACAATATACACCTGATAAATGGTTGTCTACAGTGATGCTGTTGAAAAAGGCACTTGATACAAGCCTCATGCATGGCAGAGAAACATTAACAGAATTCTGCAAGATATTTCAAAGCTGGCAAGGCACTTATATGAAAGTGTTGTCTCGTCCTCCCTTCCCCAAGTAAGGACGACATCCTTGTTTTCTTGTATATAGGAACAAAGAGAGATAGTAATTTGACTTGTCATGCCTGAAGCCTGTGGGGCAAGAAGTGTTTGAATAAGAACAAAGACAGGATTATGATAGGGAAAAGAAAGAAAAAGAGAAGATGAAGAAAAGGATAGCAAAATATTACTCAGGAGTAGCTTTTAGGTGCATTTGTAGCCACAAAATTTAAAAGACTGCATGGCATTTTCCTATATGTATTGCAAGTAATTTTGTCCAACTAAATAAAAGTGTGAAGAAAAGAACCACTTTCCCTGATCATCTAAAATGCAGTCAACTCTTGGGCAGACATAAAGTTAGATAGCACACAAACCCCACTAGTTTTGTAAACAAAGTGTGGGATCCTGCATCTAGACCCACCTGAGCAGCATCACAGGCCCAAAATCAAAATGTGCCACAAGAATTTGGCCAGGACCCCAGAGCTGTGCACAGAAAGGGATAAGGTAGGCTATTAACTACAGGCAGGCAGATAAAATGGATAGTTTGTTATTTTTCTAGTTGCTTTGGGGTTTTTTAGCAGGAGGCAGGGAATTTGGTTTGGGGTTTGTTTCTTTGATTTTGTTTTGGTAGTAATTTTTGGAGTTGTTCATAACATTGGTATCCTTTGAAAATTTATCTTTATATATTTTTATGTGTGTACATATGCAAAAATATTTGCATTTGTTAGTGCTGTCCAGCCTCTTGAGGTACTACTTACCCTTAATGAGATTTAGAAAATAATAGTTATAATAATAATATAAATGTTTCAGATGTGTTATTTTTAGAAGAGGTGTAAAAAAATGAATAATTTTTCATTGAATTAGAGTATTTTTTTTTAGCTAAGAAAATAAATAGGACAATTGGGATGTTCCATTTTCAAATTTTCTACGTACTTTCTTTGGAGTTTCATTTCAAACATGAACTAAGTATAATAATTAGAAAGTGATTAAATAGTACTAGGGACAGAAAGTAGTGGGTACATGCATTCAAATTTTTTTTTAAGATGCATATAATTTTCAATTTTTCATTATAGTGGTAAAATCAGAAAACAGGAATTCATTTACATTGACTCTAAATTATCTTTTATTAAGAAATCTGTCTATGTCTTCAGAAGGAAATTTCTCACCTTATTAGTAGCACAGGGAAATACATGGATTTACTTATAAGCTGCATCCAGTTTTTTCATATAAGCACAAATGAGAAAGTTGCACAAGGCAAAAGTGGTAGGGAAGGGGAAGATAATAGTTTTTCCTTTAGCCAAAATTGCCACCAAGAAAGCAGGAAAAGGCCATATACCCACGGATCACCCGTGTCAATTACAACTGGCCACTTAACTGATGTTAATGGGTTAAACCAGCAGTCAGATAGCAAGAATCACCATCACTGTGAGACCAAAGTTACCACTGCTCTGGCTGTTAGGTGTCAAGTTCAGCTCTCACTGATTGCCCAGTGTGGTCTCAGAGCCAAATTTTCAGATGTTCATCCATGCACAGAATAATGCACATGTCACTCAGGGCCTGTGCTTGCTCAGACAACACCTCCATTAAGACTTCAGAAGAGAGATTTTCCTGCCTAGAGGTCATGTGGAGTCTGTTGGCAGACTGGTGTGTAGTTCAGGGCATGGCTAAGTGCAGCACCATTCACAAAAGGCAATGTGTTAAGGTAACAGTTTAAGAATCCCTAATTCATGAATCTAAGTCTGATAATTTTTTTTTTATTGCCACTGCTAACTTTTACAGTTTCAACTAAAATGTATGGATGTGCAAGTCAGAATTGCTTGGGGAAATCATACATTAGTCTAGATTATGTAGGAAGTCAGATTAGATGATTGCAACACTTCCTTCATGACAGAAAAATTCATGACACTATTAGATGTTTTGTTAAATTGGAGTCTAAGTGATAAGCAAAATTAATAGATTTCTGTATTTCCCTGGGTGGTCTGTCCATAACATGGGAATATTTGTGTTTCTGTGCTCTGATCTGCTTGTACATGCAATATGTATGTGTGTGTATGGACCTAATGCTGATAAATAAATAACCTGATTCTCAGACTGATTACTTAAAAGCCCCATAGAAGACTGAGGAAATGTGCTTTACCGACTGATTTTGTGCATAAAGTAACTCTTAATCAAATTAGCTATTTTAGAGAACAAAACAGTCCCTTGCATTTCAGTGGGACCGTCTGCATGAGTAAACCTTTGCAGGATTGGTCTCTAGATGTTGCTTAGAGTTGCAAAGAAGCTTAAGTGCTGAACATGTTTTCTGTGGATGTTTCTTTTTAGCCTGTTTATGGCTCTATACCATCATGATTTTGTTGCAGGAAACATCTATGCTAAACATCACTGTCAATTCCAAGACAAGAGACACATTCAAAAGCACATGGAAGCTTTTTTTGTTACCATAAGTTGCCCGCAGAGGGTCCATTCATTCTGTTTGCTTGTTCCACTGTGTAATAGCTCAACTCAAGTATCAACAAGATAAGCTTTTAAAAGCAGAATATTCCCAGCTGTTGCGGTCAGGCAGCAGCAGCAGGTTCCTATCTGAGGACAGCAGAGCAGCCCAGTGCACTCGCAGTGA
Source organism: Vidua chalybeata (assembly GCF_026979565.1). NCBI lineage: Eukaryota > Metazoa > Chordata > Aves > Passeriformes > Viduidae > Vidua > Vidua chalybeata. The sequence goes on from NC_071532.1 coordinate 57,850,375, forward strand.
TGGCAGTGTGGAGGGGAAGCATGTGTTCTCTGTACACAGTAGCGAAGGGTCCAATAGACAGCAATTAGCACCAGCAGAATGAAGATGAACGGTCATATACATAACCTTAATAAAAATGTCACAGAAGAGAAATCTCACACCATATGGATCCATGCTGAATATTTTTTTCCCCTTTTTTTTTTTTTTTAGGAGCAAGACAGATCCATTTCTTTGTAGTCTTTTTGCATTAGTTTCTCTCCCTAGATTTTTGCAGCCTTCTTCCTCTCTAAGCATAATGCAGATGCCAATTTATGCAGTGAGAAAGAAAAAATAGATTTTTATTTCTGTATTTTTTAAATACATGCTGAACTTGAGATTTTTATCAAAAGTATCTTCTGCTCAACCTTATCAACCTGAGTAGGTTACTTGAATGTCATTAGATCCCATTTCCACTCACTTTTGGAAAGAAATTTGCAATGTTTTATTCCTGCTGAATTATTGTAGCTTGACAGTGGTAATTGCTTGTTCTCCAGTCTTCTACTTGTGTTTTGGACATAGTAAAGACTATAAGTTTTATCAATATAAACATCACTGTTACAAATAATAGCTTGTAAAAAACTTTGGCAAAAAGTCTTTGAAGTACAAAGCTGCCTTTGTGCCATCCTGGGGGTGTAATTTCAATTTTCCACCTTAAGATAAAAATCCAAAGGCCAGGAGGAAAAGTGGTCAAGGAGTGCTGGAGTAGGAAAAAAATATTTTCCCAGAAGCTCATATTAGAATTTTATGCTTATTCTTTTCAAGTCATGTCTTTGTCTTTCCCTGATCAAAACATAATATTACTGATGTTTTTCAAGCTCCATTTGAGGTTTGACAGCAATATTTTGATGCTTTCTGCCTTTACTCCCAGTAATAAGACTCCTGCCTTTAGTATGTAGCTGTGAATTTTATTGATTACGTTAACAGAAGATAGGGATGGATGGGACCTTTTGAGGTCTTCTAACGATCCCCTTGCCAGTACATGGAATTGACTATTCATAGCTGGAGCTGTTTGTTTGAAGGCCTTCTGTGAAGAAGATTCCGCTATCTCCAACTTTCTTCTCCAGGCAAAAAAAGCTGACCACTATCCTCTTTCTAAAACTAGAAAATTACAGAAATACTAAGGGTTATCAATCTCTCCTTTTGCAAATGAGTCTCATCTCTTTTTGTTATGTCTACATGGAAGTCAGGTTAAGTCTTCCCTCTTTGTGACATCCCCTTGCATGCTTACAGACTGTTGTCATGTCTCTCTCTGTTTTCTCTAGATTAAGCAAATTCCTTTCATGCCATATCCTCTGCATCCACACTAATGTCTTTTTAGGTTTCTGATTATTTGATTTGCTCACCTCTGGATTCTCTTTGTATTTCATTTGTAGTCTTCTTGAAGCATGATGCCCAAAATTATGGGCTTCAGCTGCAACTGAGTGCTGAGGTGGGACAGGAGGGTTATTTTACAAGTCTTGCAGACTACATTTCTGCAGGAACATCACATCTTTTTTCAATAGATGAGGACAAACTTCCACTCTCCTAGTTCCATTGGTTTGCCAAGGAAAAGCTTGACATGGCAATAGAATGACTGATCATGACTTGAAAACATTCAGAAGACAGAATTGGTGGGAAGTACCTCAATTTAACACAGGATTCAATCCTTTGAATACTTAAGTTATATGAACTATTTTACTGATGGGAGCATTCTCATTGAAATGAATGACCATGCTCTTATGTAAAAAAATTGGTTGCATGATAGTGATTGCAGGACTGGGACAAAGATATTTCAGAGAAAATACAATGGAAAGCTCCAAATGGGAGTCTGGATTTCTCTTGCCTCTTGTGCCACTGCTTTTCTTTTAATCTGGTGTAGTATTTCTAAGGACAGGATAGCCCTCATCCAGTCCCTGGAAGATTTCTTGCAGGAAGGCAAATCTAGCAAATCTTTATTTAGATAATGAAAACATTATTAACTCAAGGAACAAAGCAAAGCTCAGAAATACCCATACAATACAAGCGTAGAAAAATGCTAGTATGAAATCTCATCTTCCCCCTAGTCCCCCACGTTTAGTCTTAGTGATGACAGCAATCCACTTACAGCATGCACTAAGACATGCCTGTCTTCATTTAACTGTGCTCACTTGTGGTCACACTGCCATACTCTCTATGCAGACGGGAAATGGACGCATGCTTACAAAAAATTGTCTTTAACAATTTGAAACTGAGTGAATAATTAATCACTTCAGTCTCAAAATCCATAGAAGTTTCTCTCCCTTTTCCAACCCCTTTCTGCACATTCCCTCTATGATCTGAACATTAACGCTTGGGGACTATTGACTTGACATGATTCAGAGGTGGATGGTTTGCATCAATATTTCTAAAATCCCTCTTATTATCTTGCATATGTCAAATTGTGATAAGAAGAAAGAAGGATGAAGGTATTTATAATTCAGAATGACTGATACCAAAAGGTATTTAAAATCAAATCACAGTATGTCAAAGTTTGCTTTTAAATAAGCTTAAACAAAAGGCACAGTTTGAAAACAATTAGTTAATCTGACAAAATTAACTTTGACCTTACAATCTTATAAATGCCAGCACAGCTTTTCTTCCAGTGTCAGTACGCCTGTGTGTGTCTGTGTGTGTATTTTCAGCAGTGCAGTAATTTCACAGCAAAGAGACATACTGAGACTTAACTCTCAGGCAAGAATGATTCTTCCCTGCTCAGGAGCTCCCCTTGGGGAAATGTGCTATTTCACTGCTCTCTTATGCTGGAAATCCATCTGTACAGACAAGTCAGTGCTTAATTATTTTCATTATTTCTGGTAAGCAGACATTTTTTCCCAGCCCAGCCTTTCAGTCATCTCCACTTGTCAGCTCACAGAGGAGGGTCTTTTTGGTTTTTTTCCTAATTTCTCTTAGTCTTCCTCAAAAAATCCCCAAAACAACCAGATGAAAATATAAGGTCTCTGCCTTCCACCCAGACTGGGAATGGAGATTGTAAAGACACAAAAAATATGCTGGAGAGCTTGTAAGTGTGCTAATCCAGAAGACAATTCCCTTTTACCCTGAATTTACCAGTGCAGCCATCAGGGCCCTAATGCCAGCTGGTGCCTATGTTTTCTTCTTTCTGTCCAGACTGTCTGCAGAATTCCCTGGACAGAACAGTTTACATGTCCTCCCTCTAGACGAAGACAGTTCTTTCTGTAGTATATCAGCTGACCTTCACATTTTTTTCTTGCTGAGTTAATTCCTTGTCCAGCCACCAAGCAGCAAAACCCAGTATCTTCCTGGCATTTTAGAGGTCTCAGTTATTTGGGGTCTAGACTACTGGATGATGTACATTTTTGCTTTCTGTGGTTCTATGCAGCTGCTTTGTGTGTTACTGGGTCATTTCTAAGCCTGAGGACTGGGTTCATGCACCTGATGGTTTGTTTCAGTCCTGTCTTCCATCATCAAGCCAGCTACACAAAGAAGATATGGGGTGACAACCCAGAGGGTCATCAAAGTGAACTCCTCAGCAGAGGACACAGAGGCCAGATCCCTGCCCATATAGCAGCACATGTCAGCACCCAGGGCTTGAAAAAGCCCGAAAGCTATAGGTGAAATCTCTAGATGGTCTATGGAGCATCAGGGCTTCACTGGGGGTAAATAGTGCCTGACCCACCTGGTGGCCTTCTATGATGGAGTGACTGCAAGACTTGATAAGGGAAGACCACATGATGTTATTTACCTGGTCTTCCATGAGGCCTTTGACACAGTCCCAGTCAACAATTATATCCAAATTGGAGAGATATGGATCTGAAGGATGAACTATTCAGCGACTAAGAAATTGTCTAGATGGATGCAGCCAGAGAGTTGTGGTCAATTGCTCTATTTCCAGATGGGGACTGGTGAGAAGCAGAGTTGCTCAGGGCTCTGCCTTGGAACTGCTGCTCTTTAATATCTTTAATATCTTTAATATCTATGACACAGACAGTGAGACTCAGTGCACCCTCAGCAAGTTTGCAGATGACACAAAGCTGAGCAGTGCAGTTGACATAACAGAGGAATGGAATGCCATCCAGAGGGACCTGGACAAGCTTGAGAAGTCGACCCATGAGAATCTCATGAAGTTCAACAAATCCAAGTGGAAGGTGCTGCACTTAGGCTGGGGCAATCCCAGATGTGAGCACAGAACAGGAAAAGAAATCATTGAGAGAAGCCCTGTAGAGAAGGACTTGGGAGTTCTAGTGGATGAAAAATTGGACAGGGAGGTTTCGTTAACCTCAGATGCTATGAAGAAATTCTTGGATATGAAGGTGGTAAGACACTGGAGCAGGTTGTCCAGAGAAGTTGTAGATGCCCCATTCCTTCAAGGCTGGGTTGGATGAGGCCCTGAACAACCTGATCTAGCAGGTGGAATCCCTGCTAAATCACGGCAGGGGGATTGGAACTAGATGATCTTTAAGGTCCCTTCCAAGCCAAACTGTTCTATGATTCCATGATCATATTCCCTTTACCTTCTTTCAGCCAGAACCAAAAGACATGACATTCTTTCAATAGATTTTTACTGAGCTAACACAGACTTAAAATAACTTTTTCCTATGCAGAGGAATCTACCACCCATTTTTTCTAGACTCTTACACATATTGCCTCTTTCCACACTAGGGGATACCAAGCATCTGCCAGTTGAGCTGTCTGTTGTCTGTCCACAGATGTCTTTTTCAGCATCCTCCTAATATTTTGAAGTGTAGTCCTTGATTGTCACCCCTCCCTGGGCATGCTGGTGGGATTACAGAAGATGTCTGGACATAATTTGTCCATTCTTGGCAAGCAAAATTTTAATGCTCCCACTTCAATAGTCTAAGAACTCAGTTTTTGAATATGGCATGCAATTCATGCAATCCATGAGAACAAACTGCTAATTTTTATTTGCAATTGCTTAAAAAGATACCCTTTAATAAATTTTCCTTTAGTCCTGCTGATCTCTTTAGAAAGTAGGCTTCTGTGCAAGCTTTAGAAAAAGTTCAACCTACAGACTGTTTTTAAAATTTTAGTAATCAAATTAAGGATTTAAAATTAATTATACTTTGCTTTCAGTCCAAAACTACATTTGTACAGGTAGTGACAGTCACTTATTAATGCTTTTGTTGAAAGTGCTATACCTCCTGGCTCTATTTATTTTCAGAAGATAGCTCTAGAATACAGGCTTTCATTTACAAGCAAAAAAAAAAAAAAAAAGTCACCCTTTATGGCACTAAAAATGATTTTGAGAACCTAAACCAAAGTCTAATGGGTTGCCTTCCATAGCCTGGACACAATGTAGAATTACAGCCACACTGTGTGAATCACTTCATTCATCTCTGTCTTTGCTTTGACTTGCTCGTTGCTATTTATTTACATGCTATAGGCCAGACTCTCTCCTGTGCCAGAGCTCCACTCAGCACAGTTTGGAGATAGGTCATAAGGAAGTCATTACAACTCTCTCCAGCTTTGTGAGCACTCCTGGTCTCTGCACCATTTCTCCTGTTTGCCAGGCAGTCCTATGTTACATCTCAAGTGAGGCTCTTAATGGTGCATTAATTTCAACGTGACTTATGGGTATGCCAAATCCATGGCATGTGCTTTGGGTCCTGGCATATACAGTTCTAAATAAAAGTCGTCTGATTTTTTGATCTCTACAGGTAAGTTTTCTGAACCTTCAAGGTGCTTGTGTGTGGCCAAAAATGGCTGCACAGCCATTTTGATGAAGATACTTCATCTGAATAAAGATACGGCATTATAGGCAGTGATAGAAAATAAGTCACAGCTCAGTTTGTTCAATACCTGGGCAATTGATCTGGAGGCTTTCAGGAACTTCTGTATAATACAAAAGTCACTTGGAAAGAGCAGACTTTGGAAGGTCCTTCCCAAGTGAAAAGTTTAAAACTTATGGCAAGACGGATATCATTACTGGAAACCATTTTGTTTCCCTCTCACTTGGCATCAAGCACCACTGCTCAGATTTTTTTAATCTCTGGGATGTTTGAAGAAGAGCCTGGAGAGTTGCTGCTGCATTCTGGGCTCATCCCACCCACTTCAGGCACTCCAGAGGGTGTCTGGCCACTTGAGGTCATCACCTACTTTAAAGAGAGCTGAAAACAACTTCGATCCTAACACATGGATTGCTGTGAAGCGTCTAAGGTTAAGTGAACAGGCTTTTTTAACTATTTATCTTCACATATGAATAGTCTTAGGAAAAGATAATGATGATTTTCCCTCTATGAATTCCTTTGTGAATTAACTTGAATGTTTATTGACTTGATTTTTTTATTGTCCCACAAATACTGAATTATTCTTACAACACTTATGTTCAGTGACAGGACCTAATGGACAGATAGGGAACTGAGGCCTCAGGGATGGAAACATAAGTTTCCATGCACCTTCAGGGCCTAGTGTGAAATTACTGAGTCCCAATTTTTCTTACTCTTTTTTTCTTTTCTCTTTTCTGTCACAGCAGAGATCCCTCTGACTGAAGTTTTTTAGTGCCCCTGTAGCTAGACCTGCAGCGTCTCCTCAAGCATCTCTGTGCTAGAGGCTAGGGCAGAAGCCATACACTTCCAGCAACTGTGTGTGAAGCTGATATCTCAGGGGTACAGTCCCTCAGTCAAATTCAGCTCAAATAAACCAAGGGACTGCTTGCCAGGTAATGGGGTAAGTGACTTGCATAAAGATAGAGAGATGCACATACACATGTGTATGGACCTGTGCCCACCCATGCACTTGCCCACCAGTCTCATTTACTCAGAAAGTCTTGCTAAAACACTACCATGTATATAGCAACCTGTTACAAGAACAGGGTACCCTAGCTGGAGTTTCCTGGACCACTGTACCACAAGCATTTTTTACTTCATGACTTCATGGTACAGGAACAGTTTTAAAAGTCCTTTTATAAAGTTCAGTTACGGAAGTGTTCCTACTTCAGATTTCAAAACCTCTGAAACATCACAATGTAGTTTGATGTGTATCTGATTTTTGAGGATTTCTTTCACTGAGTATACTTACTCTATTTGTGTTAACAGAGGGACAGACAGAACTTGTTGCTTTATATTTTCCTTGTGGACTACTGTTAGCAGAAGATGAGTGCTTTGCCAGTGGGATCTAAGGCATTAGAACAGTAAAACTCTGTTTGCTTAGGTTCCACTCCATCTGCTGAAGTCTTCACCTCTTCTCTGCTGCTCCCTTTCTTGCTCCTGCACAGCTTGCTTCCACCATTGAGTTTTATTCTGTACATCTGCCCAGTCCAGAACCCTCAGATCTTCCTATATCTTCCCAGTTTCTTTTCCTAAATAGTCTTTGTGCACCGTGTTAACCCCTGACTTGTCCCCACATCCCAAACCAATTTTCTGTTTATTGAATCCCAGGCTACCCTTCCAAGATCCATGTCCAGTCTTCCTGTGACAGTGAGAGCCCAGGGGATGATGAATGCTACCCTACAAATCTGGATCCTGCATGCCACTCAGGTCATACCAGTCATGGAGCAGCATTACTGGGTAAGGTGCAGGGATCAGCTGGTTTGTACCAGACCATTTCTTCTGTGAAGAGGTGGAATCATGGAAACATAGTATCACTTAGCTTGGAAAAGGTCCCCAAGGTCATCAAGTCATACCTTCAACCAGACATAATTAGTGAGAATGAATTTCTGAGAAAATTTTAGCTGCAAAATTCAAACACTATATTCAGTACACTTAGTCTGATTTTTCAAGGCAGTAGAATCTTGTTAGAAAATTATTCACACTTGATCAGCACAAAGGACCCCTTCCCTACCAAGCCTGAATGCCTCCTGGAAAGCAAGGGGGCATTTGGAGAAGTGATCCTCTAAGAAAAATGCATTCAATCCTAGAATGAAATTGGAAACCATGTCAGGCAATGTCCACAAACTTGGAATTTCATATTAGATCAGTAATGCGGAATTCATGTTCAGGTGCTTCACCTTATTTTAACCATCTCCCCCAGGTGCCCATTCCTATGGCCAAAGAAGAGAAGTTGACTCTCCTCCAGAGAGTCATCAATCCCAGCTCTAGCAAGCAAACAAGTTAATCCCCCAGCACAGGCAGTCCTGCCACAGAAGCCTGAGCCAGGTACATTTCTTTTTGTGGTAACACTTGTCCTAGAAACTTCAGTAAAGAGAGATAAATGTGAAAGTGTTTCTCAGGCTTACTCTTCCTGAAAGAAGCAATTGCACCTAACAGAGCTGCTGCCACAGAAGGTGTGTCAGTCTCCAGCAGTCCTACACTGCTGCTCATGCAAATCACACATGGCTGGGTGATCCTGCAGGTATCATTAATATTTTTGAAGAACTGTTTCCTAAGCTGGGAGAGAAACATATGTGTTGCCTGGGGTGGCTCCTAGACTGTAAATCATATGGTAACCCCACATAAATGCCTTATAGAGCTTTGAATGAACTGCACCCCAGGTGAAAGCCAACAGCAATATTAGAAATGGTGTTTATTTTATAGCCTAGAAACTGCATTTTAAATGGTAGTCTAGGTTTATATGACAGTTCTATTAAATATAAAATAGACCCATTACAAAGAAAGCCCTTTACATCTGCTTTTATCTGTGCCTAAATGGCATGCCCAGCTCTGCAATTCTTCAAATGAGACATTTTTAGAACTTTATTTATGTTACAGCCATAACAAACTAGCAACTAGAAAACTATAATGGGCACAAACAGCTAATAAAAATGAGATTGCTGAAAAATACTTCTTAATAGCAATTTACAAAGGATCCTGATAGAACTGAGGCTGCATTTCCCTGGAAGTTTGCCACCGCTGTAATCGCAGCCATTTGGCAACAGGTACTCTCACTCTTCCATCTTCTGTGACCATTTCCCTTTGAGAATGCTGAAAGCCAAGTACCCTGAGGTTATTCCCCCGCCCTGCGTTTAGGTAGTCGGTGCCTATGAATCCAGAGACACCCTCTGGGAGTTCCCTTTTCTCCCCTCCCACCGTGCAGAGGCTCACCTGGAGGAAGACGCATCTTAAGAGCTTTGTCACTTGCTCAGTGGGGAGCAGGGCAGCAAGGCACAATCTGTCCCAGGCGTGCAGAGAGTGCCCTGTTTCCTCCTGAAAACTGCATCACTTCTCTGCTGAACTGATCTGTTTATACAAGCTGGCTAAGATGAGCGGGTCAAACTTTTTGTTTACAGACTGAAAACTATTTTGCCCTAAGCTCAGTAACAGGTCCCCAGGCAAAAGATTGGGAGCTGAACTTATCTCTTCTGCAGGGCAAGTTTAGTGGGATTTTGACAATATCCATGTGGCCATTTGTGTGATGTTAGGAGGAAACTTCCTACCACCCAAGAAAAAGAGGCCTTCTTCCAGATGTGCACTTGTCTGCAGCAGACCTTCTCACTAGGCAAGGGAGGCAAGGGCAAGACAAAATGTTCAAGTAAAGGTCAAAGTCCTTGGTCTGATCTAATTGCAGGTAGTGATGAATATCAGTGAATATAAATTGATGTCTTAACCAGTTCAGCATTGTATCTACGTAAGGAGCCAAAGTTCCTCCTAATGAGATTTTATAACACACAGACAAGCAAAATTTAGAAAAAAAATCAAAAGGTTTGAATCAGCAGGGGCTGAAAACACTATACAGTGCACTAGAAGGAGAAAGGTGATATTGAGGTAAAAAAAAAAGCATCATGTTACCTAAGACATACACTGGAAACTGGGTGCTCATGACACTACCTCAGGCTTACAGAGTGAGAGATTGTTCAAACTCCAAGCAAAACAAGATTTAAAACAATGTGGAAAGCCACTTACCCAGCCTTTTCAGTCTTCCAACCAGAAGCACTAGAAATAACACCCATGTACCAGGAATCTCAACCCAGCTCCCCCCAGTCAAACTCACATCTTTCTGCAGTCTTGAACTCTTAACTCATCCATCATGCTTGCTCCTAGTTTACTTTGCAATGAAGGCTATACATTATGTCCTTACAAATTCTTTTTTTGTTCCAAACAGATTCAGCAGGATAGCCTGAAATATCTGAGACTGATGTTATGTGCAAAATAGAGCATACAGAGGAGCTTTGAAAATACAGGTACAGGTAGACATGCAGTATGTACACAGATTCAGGTATAAATGCAAGTGATAGATATTTGGTACACTGTGAGGCTGTATCATTACTGGGATTTGCAAAAGCTCAGTTTATTACAGCTTTGTGGCTGTCAACATGCAGAGTTAGCCTTCACATAGTCCACCTTCGGATTTTGCACTGAAAATGAAAAATTTGACCAAAGACTAAACAAAGAGATAAAAATAGCTATTAAACTCCAAACAAAATGTGGCAGCAAAAGTGGCAGCATCTGTTTAGGGCTGGGCTAGATGCAGCATATGGATAGGCCTCAACTGTGGGTAGCAGAGCTTCCACTCTAAATTCTGGCAAACCTTTTTCTTATTTTTTTGTTGTTTTTGTTTGGTTGTTGTTGATGTTGTTGTTTTGTTTTGTTCTGAACCAAGGAAATGAACACATGTATTTCCCTTAAAAAAAATTATCTAATGTGAGCACTAGTATAGTTTCATAGTCTGTTGACTGATCTAGCAACATAGACCCCAGTTTATTTGAGCTGATCCTAAGAGAATTACCAAAACAGAAAGGGTGAACAAAATTTAGCTTTCTTTATTCTCTGGGGTAGCTGATAATAATACTTCTGTGTGCAAGATAAGTAAGATCTGACCCAAAGAAACACATTTGGCAAATTCATGAAAACCGGAAAGTCAGTAGTAGTTATTGAGAAATCATGGTCATATTTTTAAGTTGTCCTGCTGAGGATTGCCTTTAACAACATCTCCCCTCCCCTTTCTGTCTCCCCCTTCTCCCAGACTTTTGTCCCAAGTACTTAATTGTGTGTAAAATGTTTGTACTGGGAAGACATCAAAGGCACAGATTTTAGAAATTCGATTTTATAAGACCCCTGAACTTCAGGAAAAGTTCATTTCGTCAACTATCACTAATCATCTGTGAACCTGGTGCTCTACCAACTAAAACACAGTATTATGAATAATGGATTTTCCCTACATCTGAAGTGTAAGAATAATCACAAAAATGAATACAGGCAATGATCATGCTTTACATGATTCTCATTTCTGCTTTGGCAAAAAAAGTGCAGAAATGAACTGATACTTCTGCTTTGGAAAATGGGTGGCCTGCAAAGTCAAAAAATGTAAAGGAAATACTCAATGAAAGTTTGGGGGTTTGGGGTTTTTTGCACATCTGTCCTTGCTGTTATTTTTTTTGAATCTTCCTCTTCCACTGTTCTTCATCTTCAAAGCCTCAGTCAAATTATGTCATTAAAATGTGCCAGGTCCCTGCTAGCAGACAAGAAAGGCCATTCTCTCCTATTTCTGTGGCAAGAAGGGTGCTAATACTTTAGGGAATGAACCTTTGGTATGATTGGAATATTTTCACCTTTACTTGAATTGGTGCAATTAGAAGATGGGAGGTTGACCCCGAGCTGGGAACTGCTGCATTCCTGCTGCCTTCAGCAATGCAGAACAGCCACTTGGTGACAGGGAAATGAAATGCATCCACCCCTGTCTGAGGAGAGCTGTCCTCCTCCTTTTTCAGCAGAAGAAACATTTTCTTCAAATGCAACAGATACATACAGAGCATAAGCTTTCACTGGCTCATAAGATTGTGTTTAGTCAGATCCAACATCTCAGAATCATTAGAATGGGAACCCAGAAAAGCAATTCAAAATTAATTGGGCTATACCACATTAATTACTGAAAGGATAGTTGTACAAGACTTCTGAAAAAGGAACAGTAGTGATTTAAAATAAGAATTTAATTTGATATTGGAGTAATATTTTCTATGTGTAAAGAGTTATCTCTTTCTTGGATGACAGAAATAAGAAAAATCAAAAGTGCAAGAAGGAAAATAAGTCAACACTGCAGAAAGGAAAATATTGCTCATTTCTTATCTGTGACAAGCTGGTTTTCAAATGAAATCCAAACAAAAACTGGTCCCAGAGACATAATTCACAGTAAAACCAAAGGAAAATTCATGTATCTCCTGTAGAGATACCCCTTGCCTATCAGAAATGAATGGCAAAATTAGGTACTTGCCATGCCATGTGAGGATGGCAAACTTCTCTCTGCAAGAATGGGAATTTTATTGGTGACCAATTGCATTATTCTGTTATATGCTGTTGTGGATCTCTCTAATTGCATATACATCAGTGTTTTACCATTAATATCAGCCAGAACACATCTCCTAAGAATGTGTAACTACATGAAGAAAATTGCGATCTCCATTCATTTCCCAAGTCACAATTTTGTTTATGTTGCTTTCCTGATCACCTCTGGAGTGTGTGCTTGGTTATCTTCTACAAGTTCAGACATCTATATAACACTCCAGTTCAAAGCAAGAGACTGGAGTGAGAGATTTTTGATTAATATTTCTCACTTTTGTTTTGTGATGTATTTCCATTCTGAAAGTATTAATGTAGAATATACATCAATATTTTCAAACTGAGGCCCAGTTTCTGGACCCCAGAAATTTCTCTCATGGAAATATGGATACTTGCATAGACAGCTTAAGCTGCTCCTGTTTGGCCAGAAGTTTTGTTTTCATACCTGCAATAACTTTGTTCCCTACAATTCTTCAAGAATTTTCTCATTTCATGTAAAAACCCAGTCTTACACTGATAATAAACAAACCTCAAAGGATTCAGATGGCATTTATTTAAGTATGAGTTTGAATATATACCAGAACCTTTCATGTCTAAAGTTCTTGAGAAAAAAAATAGGTTGTCTCTTATTAATTGGTTAAGAAACATTAGGATAAATTGCATCAGTCTTCTTTTCCTTTACTACAAAATACAGTAAAAAAAAATATTTCTCTGTCACTTGAAGGTCGTGAAAGGTTGCAGAGACTGGGTTATCCTACTCTGCACTTCCGAATTGCTTCCAGTCATCTTATTTTTAGAAACTAGAATTAGAATAAGAAGAATATTTTCATGTGTATGCAACAATTTAGACAAACTGCCTTCACCAGTTCAAGGTTTTTGAAAAGAGTTAGACATGTAGATGTTAGGTTGACCATTAAAAGCATTAGGGATTAATCCAAGACATTGTCTGACCACATTACCAAAGAAAGAGAATGAGCATATTGGTATGAATTTTACTCTAAACTCTTAAAGAGGTTACAAGCTGTAACCACTTCAAGTGATACAGAATGAAGATGATCTCTAAGTTCTTCCTTCTTCTGAAACTGCACTCATACTGAAAATGTATAAACATGTATTTTGTTTATAATACATGCAAGTCAACCAGCTTCTCTCTTAGGAGATCATGGCTTATTTAAGGTCAGGAAAAAGTTATTAGGGAAAATATAAAGTGCAGCCTAGAAAGAGCAATCCTCTCCACCTGCATTCATGCAGTTGAAATTAGATTTCATCTCTTCTGATTTAAAGCACTGTTTCTAATCCCTAGGCTGAAACTAGTGGGTGCATTGGTCACAGTGAGGCACCATAACGTGATGCAATCACAAAACCTGTCCTGTGAGCTTGGACCTGTTGTGCACTTTCAGGCAGGGGCTTTAGGGCTGCATGTTAAATCCTAAGGACAACTGTTTTAAACATCTGGCTTTTTCACTCAAGCACAAATAAGCTTTCTCAGAGATGTCGGCTAGCAGTTGTCCTTTCCTGGATGCCCAAATGATGCTCTTTCAAATTCCAGCTTAGTTTTCAACTGGCTTATAGCTGAACCCCATAGGATTGTTTGGCTGAATATTATTTGAGTCCAGTAGAGTGCTTGTTGGCTCTTGCTTCTACACACTTTACCTCTGTCAAACCTCTCACAACTATTTGTCTTCTATGCAATCCAGCCAGATGCTGCATGGCCATCCCTGCAGGGCAACTGTGTCACCAGCTGAGGCTCACAGCCTGACTGACTGCATGGGCATTGTCAGATTGTCAGCATCTCCTGCTTCTCACCACTTCACTTTTCACTAATGGTTAAAAAAAAAAAAAAGATCTTGGTGACTAGCTGGGTAGCTGGGGAAGAGAATAAAGATATGAACTCTTACCTCTGTTCCCAAAAAATGCAAACTAAACCACCCATTGATCTGGGAGGAACTCATTCGAAAGCCAAAACTAAGTGCAACAAATCATGTAAAACGTCTGCAAGTGACTTCAGCTATAATACATGATGGGAGGGTTTTCTGTGTCCCAGATAGCCCTGAGTTCAACTTTCACCAAAACCCAAGGATTGCTCCTGGGTGAGAACCACCACCTCCACTTGAGTAACTGGAGGCATCAGGGGTTCAGAGCTCATGCACTGAGGTGTTCCTCTCAGTTTATGCAAAAAGACCCTGCTATCCTCTGCATCACTGAGCAATATTCTCTCAAGCAGTGGCTTTCCATATTTTTAGAGTTTCAGAAAGTAGTGTCGAAGGTAAGATGGCTGTGTACAGAGAAAGATTATATTCCAATAATCACTTCAAAGAGAATGGGGGTGGGAGGGGAAGGCATGTTTCTAATTTCTATACAAAAACAAAGGAAGTAATTTCTTTCAAGGTTTTTTATTTGTTTTTTTCAAATTGCACAGTGCTCAACTTTTAAAATAATAATCATTCTTGACAGCCATTTAATAATTGTTAGTGATCTATAGCTTTATTATAAAGTACTCATCTAATGATGTATTTCCTTTACCCTAAGGGCCAAGTACAAAGCAGAGAAATTATCTCGGCGATACTTTTAATAACTTCCTGTGGGATTGCAAACTCTGGCTGAAGCTGTCTCTGCAAAAGAGTTAATCATGTAATTTCACAGATTAGACAACACAGGGTTACTAATGAGAAACTTCAGTTCAGTGATAAACTTTTTTTTTTCCAAGAATATTTTGAGAGGCCTGTAACCTTTGGCTGACACCCAACAAGGCTATTAGTTTAACCATGGGATGCACTACCAAATGTACAAGAGTCAGCAGAACTTTTCCTTCTAAAAATTGCTTGTAACTTTCTGTGAAGAAGCCTTCAAAAACCCAGAAAGAGTAGACGGAAGGGAAAAATCAGGCAACAAGGGGTTGACTTATTGGCTTCCGATAACTTGCATGGCTTCAGCTTCCAGTTTCTTTTCAACAATGTCCACTCACTATAGCAACCCCAGATCCCATTTAAATGTCATGCTGCCCTCTGTTCTATAAACATGTATCATCCATCACTAAATATTTAGATCTGAATTGTTGGAGCTGAGTTCTGTGCCAGGGGTAAGGGGATTAATTCCTTTCAAGGCCCTCACATGATGGATTTTTCAGTGAAGTAAACATCCGAGAAGAGCTCACACTACGGCCATAAAATATATAAATAAAGTTTAAAGTTTAATTAAGTCAACATTATTTAAAGTGGTTGTCATATTTTATGGTGAACTCTCTGTGTTTATTTTGTATGACTCCTCATAAATAGTCTCTCCCTTTCAGACAAAAGGCACGGCTGGGTTAAAGTTAAGGGTCCCATGCATGGTACGGGAAGGAGGATCTACTGGGCTGAGGGATCCAAAACGCTCTGTATCAGGTCCTCTGCTATCTCATGTCTTCCTAATGAGCTGAGATGTTGTGCAGACACAGGAAAAGCATGGTGGAGTTTACAGCAGACGTGACACAGGGAAGTCCTTTGAGTGGCTATCTGGGCTTGGCAGAGGGAGAGCCTCCGCCAGCCCAGTCCAAAGGCTGCTGCTGTTGGGCAGACAGGCAGCAGGGAAGGAAATGGGGCTAGGAGGGGGCAGGTCAAGAGGGGAAATCCCCCCTCCTCCACCAACAGGGGATTGTACCATGTGCTGGGAGAAAGCTGGCGTTGCTTGCCTCCCTAAACAAGACCTTCAACCCAACAAGGTGTATGTCCAAGAGGAAAATTGTGTGATGTCATTATGTGGCTGAATACTTTGGAACAGAAAAAGTAATTTTAAAGGTGAAAGAAAAGATGTGGGAAAATCAATCAAAGTGATTGTTAATCAATGCTGTCCTGTAGGGAGGTCTTGTAATGCCCTGATAAGGATTCCTAGATAATTAGATAAGCACCCAGCGAGAAAGGCTGAACCAAATGCCTGAGCTCCAGGTCAAACCTGGGGAAAACTTGCATTCAACTTCTGCATTTCCTCAACTGCCATGGGCTGCTCCTGCCCTTGGTCTCTGCCTTTGCTGCCCTTCTTTATGTCAGCCATACCTTATATCCCAGTTAAGGAGCTTGTTATTAGAACAAACACAGAGCTGTTGTGAGATGCTCATATTCTTGAGGGACATGTGCTGTTTAAGTTTCAGGCCTCTTTTTTTCCTCTTTTTCTCAGGACTTTTTCTATCTCTAAAAGCGACTGCATCTATCTCTTAAAGGGGACTACAAACATTGCCAGGACAGTAGACTTCAAAGACAGAACTAGTAGCAGAGGTATTAGCTGTGACAGGAGTTTGTTGCTGCTTTTCTATGAGACTGAGAACAAGGCATTTGGTATTTCTTATTCTCACTAATGAAACTAGAATAACAGTATTTTATCTTGTTTAACCTGCTTCAACCGTAAAGTTCTTGTGACAGGGCTTGTCTTTTACACTGTGTATGCAGTGCTTACACCAAAAATGCCCAGTCAGGAAATAGTCACCTATATTGCTATCATGCTGCAAATGTGCAGAAGAAGAGCATATTTGCCCTTTTGATTCCAGTTATTTCTCTCTGAACGATTTTTTTTTGCAAACACGTGAGAATAGACAGAAAAAAATATTGATGAATGTTATTCCTGTCCCTATGTACGCTCATTCAGCTGGTACCTATTTATAAAGTAAATATGTGCATGTGTATGCATGTCTGCATACGTACATGCACACATACACCTTATTCATTCTCAGATACCCATGTCTTACCTATGAACATGGACATGTTCACTCAAACTCAGGAGCACAGGTCATGCAGTGTTTGTGAGGGGAAATGCAAGGCATGTTTTGTCCAGACAGAGCACATGCAGAAACACAGACCAAACTGAACTAAATTTACTAGTTAGCAAATTCTCTTTCTAGCAAATGAAGCCACACGATGAAAGATCCCTCTGCTTTCATTCTGTATCAGTACTCATTATGTTGCCCCAAAATCTTTAGCATTAGGTAACATGATCATGCTGAAGGTAGTAAGAAATTTAATGAGGTCTTAATCTGCATGACAGGTTAAAAGCTATGAGAGTTTCTAAAGCTCTATGTGGTATAAATGGAGTGCAAACTAATATTATTTGATAAGATAGGAAGAGGCCCAGCTGAAGGGAGAGCATTCCCCTACAGGCTTTGGACTTTGTAAGTGAAATTGTTAGAACTGAAAAGATGCAAAGAGAAAAAGAAAAGAAAAGAAAAGAAAAGAAAAGAAAAGAAAAGAAAAGAAAAGAAAAGAAAAGAAAAGAAAAGAAAAGAAAAGAAAAGAAAAGAAAAGAAAAGAAAAGAAAAGAAAAGAAAAGAAAAGAAAGAAAGAAAGAAAGAAAGAAAGAAAGAAAGAAAGAAAAAGAAAGAAAGAAAGAAGAAAGAAAGAAAGAAAGAAAGAAAAAGAAAGAAAGAAAGAAAGAAAAAGAGGAATGAACTTCAAAGTACAATAAAGAAATTTCATCATTTCAGAGTGAGCAAACAGTTTTGAAAAAACATATAGAGATAGAAAAATGTTTAATTTGAACTTCATTTACAAGCAATAAGAATTTGTTTAAAAACAGTAAAGGAGTGGTAACTTAAAAGGTTAATAGTGACCTAAGGTCACTATTACTACTTTTAACGGAATGGAGGGAAATTCAGCCTGTGCAAAACTAAGCGCAAAACTAAGCACAAAACTTGTTCATTTTGTAAGTCTTGTCAGCCAGCAAAAGTGGCTCACAGGGCTTGAGACTTCCTTTCTGAGCTGACAGAATTGGGAAATGGGAGGCATATTTGATTGCGCCACCATTTGTCACACAAAATATTTATTACAATGTGCAATGATATTCATGTCTCATAATGTCTGCTGCACTTCCCTTGAGGAGGTTCCCATTTGTGGGGGCATGAAATCACCACCCTGGGGCTCACACACTGGAAAAGTCCCACAAAAAGGACTAAGCAGGACTGGCATGCAGGCATTGTTTTAGCCTCACTCCCTGACGTTGGGATGGATTTAGATCCTAACCTACTGGCTGCACTCCTGACAAGTTGCATTTTAATACATCACTCTGCCTTCCAAAGGTCAACCAGATAAGCCATCCATAAAATGCACTATTAGTGTTAAATTCCTCTCTTCCCAACTTGTCCCCCCACCTCTGTTGTCAGCTGCTTTGGCAAATAGTACAGCAAAGGCATGGTGTCTCTCCTGCTGTTGGTCTTGCACGTATGAATGTAAAATGCCTGTCACTTAGTTTGTATCCCCAAACACCTTGAAATCTGAGAGCACAGTGAAGTATTCATTAGATTTCTGAAATACTAGAGGTGGGAAGCAAATATATTTACTATTGATATAGACAAATATATACATTTTCAAAGTAAAACCAAAACCAAGAACTATTCTGCTAATATTTTAAAATAGGTGAGTGGAATTTACAGGAAAGAAACCCTCATTTCTGATAAGTCAAAAAT
This sequence comes from Vidua chalybeata, assembly GCF_026979565.1. NCBI lineage: Eukaryota > Metazoa > Chordata > Aves > Passeriformes > Viduidae > Vidua > Vidua chalybeata. Next base: position 57,868,960 of record NC_071532.1, read on the forward strand.
CCTTTTTTCTCTTTTTGTGGCAGATATGAGATATGCCAATGCCTTGTTCAATTAAGGGCAAGTGTCTGCTAAGAGAACAATCCTCTGGAAAGGAGGAAGAGTTCAAGTAATTATTTTTAATAGCAGGAGCATAAAGCTATGAGATGGGGAAGCGTGATTAGGCAGACTCTTTGTCCAATTAATATTGCATTTATAAATCTGTGTGAAATAGCTCCAGTGAGGAAGACTGATGACAATTTGTCCTGGTCAAGGGATTCATCATGGACTGGAAGAGAAGGGAGTATGTCTGGGAAAGCTTATATATGGACATTAGCTCTCAGTTTGGCATAAGTGCTTGTTGGCTGTGCTGGCTGTTAGCTTTCTCTTTTTCCTTGATCACAAATGTGCTCATTGTCAAACAGGCTATATATATTTGTGAAGAAATGTTTATTTTTGACAAATCAACAGTTTTTGACAACAAAATAAAACAAAAAAGCATTTTCACTGGTGAATTCTTGGGCAGCCCTTGCAGTCAATGCTCCCAGAATTGCCTTTACACTGCCAAATCATTCCCACAAGCACAAATATGCAGTTCCAGCTACTTAATGGAATTTGCATGTGTATGTCAAGGGGCAGAATTTGGCTCTTGGTCTAAAACACGTGGAACACTTTTTAAAGAGAAAGTAATTTAGCAGTGATGTAAGTCTTTGCAGTTTCCCTGTTTTGTCTATGCAATATTCCAGTTTTATAAAATGGTATGAATACGTGAAATGTATTTATTTTTGGCTTTTATAGCAGTGTGCGGCTGTCTAACGAGCCAGTTGACAATGTCTCAGTTAGCTGACATGTACCAAAACTGTCATCCCTCCATTGTAATCCTCTTATTCCTGTAAAAAAATATTTTGATTCTCTGTACTCAGATTGTTTCTTATTTCAATGCTTTCATGCCAAGGGAATTCCTGTGATTTCAGCAAAGCTACTTTGGCATACAATTCATGCAGTGAACTAGTAAATCAGATTCTGGAAGGAATCCTGGTCTACTGAACTCAGCAGGAATTTTACCATTGATTTTCAGGGAACAGTTTTTCCTATAGAATAAGAACATCTCTTTTTGTAGATGTAAAATAATAATATCAGATACACGCAATATAAGTAATGCTTTATATTTCTCTATACACAAAAAACAGAGAACTTTTAATATTGATTTCTGTTTTAATTCTCACCAGTAAGTATACTTTAGGCTACAAATATATCTAGAGAATTCATCCCAAAAGGTATAAACAAGATAGCTTAAGTCTTATACAAGGCATGCTGAAGTCAAAACTTGGTGTAGCTGACCTAGATATTTCTTCAAGAGCAGTGTGAAAATAAACAGTGACATGAAGTGTTTGAGTTTTACTTGTTTTTTGGCAAACAACCTGGCCTTGACTCACCTCTCACTTAATTGTATAAGTGCTATAAAGTTAGATCTTATCATCTGGAAATAATAGAAGAATGAAAACATACTGTGGAAATTGTAAAGAATTCTTGACCATGAGAAGGCAAACTTGTAGTTTATCAGTTTCTGGTAGGGACTGGCTTTCTCAAAGTTAGTGTGAGGAGATCCCCTGGTGTACTTTGAACTTTTTTTTTTCTTTTTTTTGCTATTTATGAGTAGACACACATGCCAGGAGTAAGAGCAGAGAAGAGCTCATGGAGTGATTAAGAGCTCATTGAACAGCCTTACCAAAGGGCCCACTGGGCTGGCCTAGAAGAAGAGGCCAGAAGAGCTTGGCATGGGTCAGCAACCCAGTGAAACCTAAGGGAGGACAAGGTTACTTTCTACAAATACACTAAGAAGGAAAAGGAGAAAAATTAGGAAGAGGAAAAGTTTAAACAGATGAAAAATATTGTCACAAGCAGAAATAGTTATAAACAGTCCAGGAATTAATTTAGGCTTCAAAGAAGAAGGTGGTTTCTGGGTCAGGTTTATATTAAGGCAGCAGATAAAATGGGAAGGTTCAAGGTGAAGCTGGTAAGTGTGTGCTCTGACTGTAGAAGATGGGGCTTGTGAGAATGAAGAGTCACTCTGTGGTACAGGGCAAACCTTTTAGTCTCAAGTTTCTTCTCTAAATCAGGAGTAGTTCTCCTGTTTCAAAAAGCTGGTAATAAGGAAGCGTTATCATCTCCTCCCCTATGAAAAATCACTTTAGTGACTTTCCTCTGATATCTGTGTAGCCTCAGAAAACCTATCTGCCACCAGAGGGGTGAGGAATTCTTAGGGAAACAGGTATGTCCCACACACATACATGCTCCACTCTTCTCTGTGTCTGGGATGCCTCATATAAAAGTGCTGACAGCTGCAGTAGGGATTTTACAAGAGATTGCCATTCATATTCCACAAAGACCAAAAGATCCACATGGGAATATTTAATATAAACAGTAATAGTTTCCCACATCTTTGTTTAGAAAATAGCCTGAGGATTTCTAAACTTTAGAATTGTATTTATTCCAGAAGAATGGTTTCACTTATAGCTATATAAATCTTTCCTTTACTGAAATATAAAGGAAAGATTGTTGCTTGTGTCTGAATATTTAAATACAATATTATAATACCTAATCATACTGCCATACTACTGCCAGGTAGTACAGGTAACTCTCGCCTCGTATAGTTTTACTTTATAGTGCAAGACCTGATCTGCAGGGACATTATCTGTCTACAATCACAGTGTGAGTCCTGCCAGACTTCCAGGAAACACAGGGGGGTTGTTTAATTTTCCTAATAAAACAAATAATTGGAAAATATTTCCCTGAGAGTTCAATATTGAACTTGCAAAGAAATCTAGGCTTGAAAAATGAAAATCCAGCTTCTAGCTGGGCAGGGCTCCTAATCCCGTGATCAGGCTGTGGAGCTTAGTACTCTGGAAAGCCCAGCCTTGCCATTAAGTATATAAGAAGGAGCTGTTAGATACTGAGCTCTCTGGAGAATCTGCTCTAAAGCATCCAAAAGGCCATTTCTCTTAGCTTGCCTTTGGAATATTTTAAATGCATTTTTGGCCTGCTTAGCACTTTTAAACATTCCTAACGTCCTTAATAAAGCCTACTGCTATATCACTCTTGTCACTACTAGCCACAATCTGATAAAGCACATGCAACCTCTCCTGGAATTACCAAATGTAGGGGAGGGGACCAAAAGCTATCTTTTTGTTAAGAGATAGCAGTACAGCGCTGCTGGCTTCTAACACTTATATGTCAGGCTGGGAAATATCTATGAGACTAGAGTACCTTTATTTCCTTCTTTTTGCTTCCTGATTTCTGAGATTTAACTGGTTGTATGTGTCAGCTCTTCTCCACAGACATGTGGGCTGGAGTGCACCAGATATTAACAGTTACTGGATAATGGAGTGCTGTGTAAACTGATTCTTGAATCATTTCCCCACACACACATATCTGCATTTTGACTTTCTATTTTCATATCTATACTCTCTGAATAAAAGTGCTGATGCTCTTTCCCGTTACACTGGTTGAACATTTGTGTACTGTTGTGTTTCTGGAGAAAAAAAAATGATGGATGAAAAATAGAGGTCATAAACTGCTGCAAAAAGCAGTGCCTGTTCTTTCACACTATTCATCTTCAGGAAATAACTGATACCTGAGTTAACAGTAGCAAATTTTGCTAAAATTTCCAGCCTCTGAATTCCGAACAGTATATGAACTCATGGAAAATTTCAACAAAATTAAGATATCATAATCTTAACAGCTATATGACACTTTTTTTTTTTTTCTTTTTTTTTTTTTTTTTTTTTTTGTTTTGTTTTGTTTTGGGTTTTTTTGGGGTTTTTTTTAACTCATACTCTTTCTCACGTTCATTTATTACTGTTTCAAGAAATGGCGCTGATGACATAGATTGTCAAGTGTGTGTCACAGATGACATAGAGTAGCCAGTGTGCATGGTATCATCCAGTTTAAGGGAGAAATACAGAAACAGAAGAGCCAAGCACTCTTCTGTTTGTAGTCATGAGACCATTACAAAAATAGATGGATCACCTGTTTGAAGTGTGAGAGAGAAGGCTCTTTTACAAACTTGCTGACTGCTGGATTTTCTTTCTGAGATTTCTGAGAAGTATACTGCTTTGGGTTCAATTCTTTGATGTCAGGAGGAAGGGAACAGAGGTATTAAGACATAAAGAACCTCTTCTACTCTAGAGAACCTAGAGCTTTCTTCCTTTCTACACAGATGATGTGCTATGTTCCCTTCAGACAGACACATTAAGGGAAAGCAGCAGGATGATGGGTGTCTTCCCTCACCTGTGCAGTCATTGAAGAGAACTAAATTTAAGTAGGTTACCTCTACTTAATGTTAAACAGTAGTTCATTCTTTACAAACAAAGCCTCAGCCTCAGAGGATCAGAAATTCTTTCTTGAGCTTTCATTCAAAGGATGCATTGTTCTGATTTATTCGTTTCCTGGAATACATGAAAGACAGAATAATACAGCTTTGTGGTATTTTCTAAGAGCTAGGAAAAAAAAATAACCCAAACCAATAAGTAATCTAAGTCTATTCTGTTAGATGTTTAGATTCATTACCTAATGTCAGAGTTTGGAGAAAAGAGTTAATTTCCAATTCATTAATATTTACTTTTTCAATAATCAAGTGTGTTACTAGTGACAAAAGAAAAATCTAAAAATACAAGAAAACATTCACTGCAGGGGCTACTTTGTAAAACTTCGTCAGTATTGGGAATAAATGGTGTCAAACTTCTTTGTGAGGTGAATTACAGCAAGTATATTTTCTTGTTCTAGTTGCTTCATCTTCTGAAATTGTGATATAACTGCAGTTTGCAGTGGATAAAATATCTGTGCATTCAAGACTACTTTTTCTTGATCATGTGCTTGACAAAAGTTTTCATAACTGGACTTAGCTACTTTGATTGGTTTTATGCTTCCCTTTTGCAGCCTCTCCCCTTATTCTGCTCTCTGGACTCTTAACAACTTTTCTTCCAAGCACACCAATATTTATGGCGTGCCCTAAAGGACAATGTCCCTTAAAAACATATTCATAAAAGTTAGTACAATCCTAAAGTACAATGAGTTCAAAAGAAAAACAATCTGGAAATGAGCTTTAAGATGAATACTTTAGAGTTGTTATCTGAGGTACACTGGCAGTCTCTAATGAGACATTTGTAATTTAATTGTGTCATGGAGAAACTATAAATTCCCGCAGAGCCCACATCCAAGTTGTTTTTATAATGAAGATAAAGTAACTCACATACCAAAAATCTTTTGAATACACTATAACTTCTTCCAAAAAGATAAAGAGAGCCAATATCCTATTTATGTCACTACACTCAATTGCATAACAGAGCTTACAACAAGTAGGATAGAGGGCAAGAGTCAGTCTATAATAATTCAATACTCTATGATTCTTTACATTTCTCTTGTAATCACATAATAATCTGGGGGAGACCAGTTCATATCAATAGTAGAAAAGAAGAAGAAAATAACAGAATTGAAAATGCTCATTCTAAAGAATTTTTATGAGATATTATATTGATACTTCCTCCGGGGAAGAAAATGTTGTAATACTGCATGACTAAGCCACTCCTACATCATATTTCTATGGCTTTGGATTGACATTTGTATAGATTGTTATACCTCAGTTAATAGCAAAATACTGCCTACTCACTCCAAGTTCCTAAATAAATTAGGGCAAGCTCAACTTTCAGATATGGAAATAGCTTATGCAATTCACCCACTTGATCATAACAATGAGCCCTCTGGGTCCCTCAGCTGGAATAGTGTATTTACTTCTCTTGTAGATTTAAGCAACTTTTTTATGCCACAGCTTTGTTTATTAAATTGTGTAGGACATAATCTCCAAAGTTCCAACTTATTGGGACAGCTTCCTCAAGCATTGAAAATTATTTGAAATCAAAGGAGCTTCTAAAATCAAACTTAAAATTTAACAGATAGCTAAGCTTTCAAGTTTTAGCCAAAGTAAGAAATAAAATGCAGGAGTGGAAGATAGAGGAGGAAGAAGAATATTTTATGTTCTAAATACAGCAAATATTGCAAAATTACTAAATCCTACAAGACCTGCTTTTGACCTTTTACCTCATTTCTTACACTCAGGCAAAGTACTTGAGAACTGTGATATAAATACAGGACAGGGAGTGATCATTCTTGTATTTCTATTCTATTTTCAACATAAACTGTCTCTGCTTTTTAGGAAAAGGTATCTCACAGTGAGATACCTTTTCGAAAGCCAATCTGAAATTTCTCATTAACTCTGTAATATCAGCCTGAGCATCTGAGACTGCCACCCTTGTAGATACTGTCTGCAGTGCAAGGTCTCAGATGAAAGATATAAAACTCCTCTTCAAAAACAACTCCAATATCTCCTTTTCACATTTTTGGGACCATTTTAGAATTTTTTTTCTCTCCCAATAGATTAATCTTTTAATATGCTTTCTCTCATCTGAAGATGAGTATTTTTATCAATAAACAACAATAATAACCAAATAATTAAAAAAAACCAAAAACCTCCATCTAAAAGATTTTTTAATTGAAAATAAGCTTAGCAAGATCCCTTCCAAACTCCATTAAAAAGTATGATAATAATATTTTCCATGAATCAATGTAATTTTCTATTTCAGAGAGTGCATACAGATTGCAGCAAAACTCTACTGAAACAAGAGAAAATTAAAGTATTATGTATAGAATCACAGAAATTTAGAATCATTTCGGTTGGAAAAGACCTTTAAGATCATCAAGCCCAACCATTTACACAGCACTGCCAAGCCCATCACTATACCATATCCCAAAGAGCCACATCTGCAAATCTCTTAAAATCCCTCAAGGCTGGTGACTCAACCACTTCCCTTAACAACCAGTTCCAATCCTTTCAGTGAATGACTTCTTCCTTGTATCCGATCTAAACCTCCCTTAGTGCAACTTGAGGCCATTTCTTCTTGTCCTGTGGCTCATTACTTGGGAGAACAGACTGACCCCCACATCACTACAACCTCCTGTCAGACAATTCTAGAGAACAATAGGGTCTCCCCTGAGCCTCCTTTCTCTAAGCTAAACACTCCAGCCCCCTCAGCCACTCCTGATTTGTAAGATTTGTGTTCCAGACCCTCCACCAGCTCTGTTGCCCTTCTCTGGACACAGTCTATCACCTTGATGTCTTTCTTGAAGTGAAGGGCCCAAAACTGAACGCAGGATTCAAGGTGTGGTCTCACCAGTGCCAAGTACAGGGGGACAATCACAGCTGTGGTCCTGTTGGCCACATTCTTGCTGATACAGACCAAGATGGCATTGTCCTTGGGGACCTGGGCACACTGATGGCTCATGTTCAGCCAGCTGTCGACCAGCACCCCCAGGTCCCCTCCTGCTAAGCAGCTTTCCAGACACTCTGTCCCAGACTGTAGCACTGTGATCCTCTAGGGATACATGAAAACTGGTAGGGAAAGATTACAACCCTTTGACAATTTTGATGTGATTCTTCAATGCCTAATACCTTGTGGAGTCATGTACAGGCCTGTATAAGGAATATGGAAGTTGAGGAATGAAATAATGACTGTATTTCATATTAACTTTTAGTAAAAATAGAGGAATATACTTTCTAGTCAGTGCAATGTGTTAAGGCTCACGTTGCAAATAGCTAATGAAATTTTAACATCTTAATTTTACAGGAAGTTAGGTTAGATAATACAATTGCTTTTCAGGCTTTAAAAGTCTAAGATCTGTGGAGTAAATATCTACATTGGGTTCAAGTGAATGAAGACAAGTTCTAATGCAGCTGGAATGGATAGGAATTTGTCGGAAATACAGTCCAGTATACACCAGAAAAGGAATGGGTTGTTTCAAATAAAAGTTTGTGTGACTTGTTGCTAATTCCAAAGAAAGAGGTTACAGCTTGCAGATGAGGCATGGGCTGTAAACTATTCAGGATGACTTTCATTGCTCAGAGGGTATAATTAAAAGTATGAAGCAAACTGCCAAAATCTACAATAGAAGTGAATAGTATACACCAGGTCAAAAGGGATCTGGAGTCATTTCTGGAAGAAGAGACAGTGCACAGCTGTTAGCATGAGGTTTTAAGGGTGAAGATGATCAGTTACTATATGAATTGATTGGTATTTCCTGGACATGTTCTGTTAGAATTAAAAGTCTTCTCTTGGAGCTTCATGTGTCATTGTTTGTTTCTGACAGCTGCATCCAGTCAGGACCAAATGTCTTCCATTGACTGGAAGTGTATACTGATGAATAAAATTTCTGAAGTTATCAGAGAAAATACCTTGGTGCAAAGGAATTTTCCTGATTTTTCCAGGATATAATCCAGATCAGGCAAAAAAAAGGGTAGGTAGCTACCTCCACAATTTGGAGTTTTGCCTAGTGCCTAGATCTGGGAGCATGAATCTAACCAATTCCATACACATGTCTATGCAAATAATATCCAAACAACTGCATGCACACTTTCAGTCTGACTGGCTCTACAGTCTCTGTAGTGTAATGTACCACATGAAAACCAGAACAGGAGACAAATAGACAGGGCTGTGGAAAATCCAATCAGCAGGTACTGCAACTGTCTATGAATCCCATCTCAGTAACTCATCCAGCCAAACCTAAAACCACACTGTCATCTGAAATGGATAGAGGGAGGCATAGGTAAAACTGAAGGGCTTTAGAAAATCTGAGGCTTGGATGTTACAAAGCTTTTGGATGTTGTAATCCTCCCAACAGTATAGTACCACTCAGGTGATTCATCATCTGTAAGAGAAGGGATTACCACTTCTGTGACCATTATGAAATTACTAGAACAACTGATGTGACTTCAAAAAGTGTATTTCCATACTGCTGGCAGAGAAGAAAACATGCTCTCAAGGAGAAGGTACTAAGGTGAAAAGAAATTGTAAGCATTTGTATTTATTGGCATAATTCTTGGAGCTCTCTGTATTAACTGAAACACTGAGGGCTAAGAAGCCCTGCCTGCTCCAAAGCATGCCCTGAGCTCCCACTTATCACTGCTGCGAATCACTGCTGCACCTCTTCAGCAAGGCTTTCTTCGGGAGACATAAGCAGCAGGTGCGGGGGAATTTGTAAGCCTAGATTACACCCACCCTTTCCACTCTCTTTAACATGGAGCAGAAACCCACCTTCACAGTACCAAGCCAGGGAGACCAGGGGTGAAAGCTGAAGTTTTTGAATACTGAACAAATTACTTGGGGCAAAACTGCAGTACAGCATGATATCTGCGCACACCAGAGCAGCAGCACAAAGAAGGTCCTAGGCTTCCTCTGCTCTCACTGGCACTGTGTATCCAGTGCCAGATCCAGAGGAAACATCTACTTCTGGCTTAGTCCCAAATTTGCAGGGCCCTGGGAAAAAAAAAGTATCATGCAGAAACAGCTTCTGTGGATAATCCTGGTGCTATGCAGCCATTCTATTTTATACTTCTTTACTCAGAGGGGTTTATAAAATTTATGTCATATTAGTATCCAATCTATATATGGAAATGGCCCATGGATAACCAATTTTGCTCCTAGACTTTTTTTCAGTATAATCTGAGTCACCCTTTTCAGTGGTAGGAGCAGCAGAAATAGAAACAGAAATTCTCGTTGGAATAGACCCAGAGAAGTTGCCTCAGTCTGCTCTCCATTCCCTCACAGGTTTTCCTAGGCTCTCCATAAATACAGCAGGAGATTGTCCATACCTCAAAGGGGTTTTAATCTAAATATTATCAGAGATTTAACAGAAGTCCAAATGTTTCAAAATTTTCCTGCTTCACATACCACATGGATTACTAGTGGTACAGCTCTGTTTGGAGTAACTTGAACTGCACAGGTTAAGATTTCTTTGGGGCTGGGTCATATGCAAAACCACTGAATGCTCTCAGAGATTGATTTTTAAAGGACTTTATGATTTGTGCAAAGTGCTTCTGTCCCTGTTTTCTGCCTACTAGCTCTTCAAATATACCATTACTGAGTGGAAGAAGACACCTCAGAGGGGCAAACAACACAAATTACAAATTGTGTTATCAATTATCAGCTGGGTGGCTGATGCATGAATGTTACTGCTGAGCCTAACCCTGGCTTTTAGGGATTGCAGTTGGTTTGAATCAGTAAGTCTTCCCATTCTAGCCCTATTTCCAGGATAACACTTGTAAACATGACACTAAACTGTGTATGGATTTCCCTGATTTTCATTTGTCAATCCTTATGCCTGGAGGTTTAGTTAATTGAAATTTGTGGTTCATAACTGACTCTTTATGAAACAGATGAAATCTACATTTCCCTGGAAACACCTGGCAAACTTACCATGAGCTTGAATAGAGCTGGATTCAGTTTCCCATAACTGGGATTTTGAAGATTTTTTTTGTTTGTTTGTATGTTATTTGGGTTCAATATTTCCTGTTCATGGCATGCCTATGGAACATTTTCTGTTAAGAAAATAATGCCTTGGTATGAATGTTTTAATAAGCTTTGGTACTTTAAGCTACTGTTCCTTCTTTTGTGAAAAGTGTTCAATGGAAAATGTGCAGGTCTTTCTTCTGCACTCAATTTACCAAAACAAAAAACCCAAAAAGGCAAAAAAAAAAAAAAAAAAAAAAAAAGAGAGAGAAAACCTGTAGAAGAGACACTAAACTACTGCTAAGAGATTGAGTCTTAGTTCCATTTCAGCTCTAAGCACTCTGGCAAATCTTGTATCCTAAACACTTGGCCTACTTCCTTGGCTGAAGAGATGTTTTTGTGTGTTAGGCTTCCATGTTTAAAAAGATATTTGTGTCAACACCAGGTGGCATTGGTGGTTCATTGATCTCACAAAGAAGAGATCCTACCAAGTCCTCTAATACTTAGAAACCTTTGCAATGAGAGATTTTTCCAGATATGGTTAAAGCTCCTAAATTGTCACAAGGAACATCTGTACTATTTTATGGAGCTGGTATTATGTGATGGTAAAACTTAGAAGGATTAAATTAATCTTCACTTGGAAGTGCTTGATTTTGGTACTCCAATATCCAAGATTGTTGAGTGGTTTTTGTTTTGTTTTGTTTTTAAATCTTCCTTGGTTATTTGTTCCATAGTGCAGAGAAATTGAACAATTCTGAAAAAGTAGTCTGGAACAACAGTCCAAGTTGACAGGGCATCAAGATTAAAAGATCTACAAGAATAGTCTTATTCTGAAGAGCTGGTGCCACTCCTCTTTCAATTTACAGCAGTTACTTATATGTCTATTTTAACCATAGTTAGGGCATCTATATTCCTACCTGGGATTTCCTGGTCTAGAAACCATGTACAAAAGAATAGACATCTCAGGAGATGTCTGATCTGAAGGTACACTGCGCACATGCATTAAATCTGAGGCTTTTAAAGTACACCAGATTTTGTGCCTAAGTGTAAATGAGCTGTATAGATCAAGTGCAATTGAACTGATATTGCAGAGAGTTGTTGGAGTCACTGGGGGGACTGGTACAGCCAATCTGCTCTTGCATGGCCAAGGAGGCCCAGGGCTCTGAAGAACGAGGCACTTAGGTAGGAGGGAGCACAAATAAGATTCCCCTGGCCCAGCAGATACCCAGGAATCCTGAACAAGTCCAAAATTCACTATTATCTTTCCTAGACAACACTTCTGAGTGAGTTTTCAGGATGGCCTTGCTCGCTGCAGTGCTCAGAGTCTCCTTGCTGGGCTGATGTTTCTGGGGACCTGTGAGGCTGTACCTCACCTCCTAAACTCCTCCTGAACGAGTGGGGTTCACAGGTTTCTGCCCCTCTGAAATAATATCTGCTGAGCCTCATGGCAACTCCCCAGTTGCTTCTCTGGGGTGGGGATTAGGGTGGTTGTCTTCAGCATGGGAGTTTGTCTATTGGTCAAGAGCCCAGGAGTGGTGCAGGAGGAAAACAGTGGAGCTAATGCACGCTGCTCGTTTTCTATATTTCTTCCACATGATTGCTGGCAGATGTGACCTGTGACAAATCCTTGAAATATGGCTGTGCAGACAGAGATGGGACAGATCCAAGGGTAAAAAGCCTGTGCTTGGGAGATGCTGTGCTGTGACAGATTGCATGAGTTCAGATGTATCTCTCTCCCATCTCGTGTTTGCCATTGCTTACTTAGAGGAAAGCAGAACTGCCGAAGAGAGCGGCTGGGCAGGATTCATTTCCTTACTCCCAAAACCTATGGAGAGGGGAAACACATGCTACTCCAAACACTAAAGCTCTCCTAACAATATGGATCATTTGAGACTGAGGAGTGGAGCTGAAATGACAGAGATAGTTTGTGCCAGAAGTGCATTTTTTGTGAATGCTGAAATCCTGACATTCCTGGCTAGCCCAGTATAAATATGGCCACCCAAGTGCTGTGCCATTACTTGAGTTCATCTGCAGAATAGCTGTTATGTGGTTTCTTTGGCAGTCCAGTGATTCCTTGAACTGAAAGAAAACCATGGCCTCGTTTTCTGTGGATGCTGTGTGGGGGCCAGCGTTATGAAAAAACCCAAACATGCCATGACCCTGTGAGAGCACATGGGCCTGCACATCCCTGTCAGCATGTGGCAATTCAGTGCTTGAGGATTTCCTGCACTGGAGCTGGCCTCTGTCCTCCCTGCCTGCAGGGCTATAGCGAGACCTGACCTGGGACTGATTTCCCTGTCCTCCCTCTTAAAACACAAACAATTTCTCACAAGTGTAAGGAGAGGAAGAGGCAGCACATTTATATTAAGCTTGCACTTGGCTAGGTGTGTTTATGCTTTGTTTCTAAAGACTGGACTGGGCACATTAGTAATTAGGGCAGGACAAAGTTCAGTTTGTATGATGCCAAGAGGGCCATGGGGGAAGATGACCTGGAGGTTGATACTGAGGCTCCTCTCTGGGAATTTTATTTTTTTAATATTTGCAGTTTGTTGCAATCTTGTCCCTCCCAAGGGAAATAATTTGCTCCACTCAGAACATTTCATAAGACCCAAAGAGAAGTTCTTGCTTTGCTGAGAGACAACAGAGGAAAATAAACACAATATCCCATAACAGCAAAGAAAATGTCATAAATTTCTGTTCAGATCCAAGGTAGGAATTTTTCCAGAGAAAGGGGAAGCCTCATCTCTATTAAGATCTGGCAAAAGAAAATGCCAACACCCTTCTTTGAACTGAAAAAAAACCTGGCAGAAATGAAGTGGAGCCTGTGTACTGGGAACTCATGGGCTCCAGCCCTCCTTCAGGTGCGTGCCTAAGCTTTTCACACTACTTGGGAGTATTTTAGTCTCTTCAGCCATAATACAGGAGTCAAATATCAGCCCACACTGTTTTTATGGTTAATGGATTGCACTGCTGCACTGTCAAACCTCAGGGGTTTATTAAACATAAAGTAGTGTGGGAACAGGGGAGTGAAGGGAGTTTCACTGTCTCAGCTTAGTGAAAAGGCAAAATTTCAGGACTATCAAAAGTATTTAGAAATGTAACCTTCATTTATTTAGGCCCAAGTTCATTAACCTGAAAGGATAATTACATCCTTGACACTAAACACCTATAGGGATTAAAAAAAAAGGGAATTAACTGTAGTTTAGCTGTTGGGACTGCAGCATGACATTCAGAGGTACAACTCACCCTTTGTGATTCGGGCTGACACTTCTGAGCTGCTTGGACACAAATTAAGGTCTGCTACTCAGCCAGCATGTATCTGGGGTGGAGGGTAGATGACACCTCACCTTAAAGCCCCCACAGGCAAGATGAGATGCTAGTGGGGAGCCAGGGCTTCTGTCCATTCTCACAGCTTCCCTGGCTGGAGCAGGGCCAGCCTTTCTAACCTCTGACTACCTTCTTCAGTCCAGTCCTGTGGCACTTTCTATTTGTTTCTGCTGCTGTGCTGCAGCCTTGAGATAATGGGGAGGTTGCCAGAGAGAACAGGGCCAGCTCAGACCCTGCTTTGTTGTTCTCCAGCACCAAAAAATTAGCTGTCCAGGGGTCCTTCCAACACACTGATCTCCAAGAGGGCTATATTGTCCAATGCCAGGGTGTCAGGACTTAACTGCAGGTTGCTTTTGGAGCTCTAAGGCTCCTACTCACCACCTAGTCATCAGCAAAGTCTGGCCTAATCTGAGCCCCGCAGTGATGTTCTCACCTCCAAGATCCCAGTTGGTGTAGAAAATGCTCTTGTCCCCAAAAGAGATGAACACAAGCATGTCAAAAATATCACACCTATGCAAGTAGGCATGCATGTATGTAAGGATATGTATAAACTTTCCCTTTGACAGCTGTGTTGGGGATGGAAAAGTCTGCAGTCCCTGCAATGGAGCAGTGCCGTTAGGCGAGAGAAAAATAGAAAAGCACAGCAGCTGCAAATCCTCATACAACATCTCACTTAAAATGTCATGTGTGCTACTTGGTTTAAATTGTCACCCCTCCAGCAACCACAAACAATGCAGAAACAGCAGATGTGTTTTCTATTTAGAATTAAACAGTTTATTTCAACCACTGTCATTGTTACAGAGGGAAAATAAATAAATATCCATGTTAATGTAAACTTCAAAAGGTACTTTCTGGCATGAATGGCTATTCTGAATCCAGATTTCACTGAGAAAACTAGGATTTGACCATAGATTTATATTTAATTTTTTTTTTTTTATTTTTTTAATAGGTATGCTGGCAGCTCAGCATGTAGTAAAACTTAGACTGGTCAAAAAGATTTTTTGGCCAGATATAGCATCCAATAAGTCATGTCATTTAGACTTAATGGTCCAGAAAATTTAAGTAAACATCATAAATGTCTTTTGTTATTAAACTTTCCATTGAAACATTTTGTTTAACTCTTTCTTAATGGAGAGTAAAGATGACATTTGGGGCATATATTTAGCTACGTGATAATCCTAGAGTCACTTCATTGAAATTTAAAGATTGGCCTCTGAAGCAAGAGAGACCATATGAATATTATTACATCCTTTTTTATTTTTAAGAGGAGACAGTCTTTGACATTCTCAGCTGTTGCTAGGTAATGTGGTTGGGATAGGTGTTAGGAAAATGCAGTAGTTTTGTACAAAAAGCAAAAGTACAGTTTCATTTAGTCATCAATGCCCTCTCACATCAATGCTTATATTTAAGATACAAAAACAAAGCAGAACTCTGTCTAGTTGTGAATATATTTTGTCTAAATGAGGCTTGATTTTTTTTCCACAGCCCAAGAAAGGTTCCAAATCTGAGTATCACTGTGTTCCTCTGTGTGTGACATGGCCTTCACCAATACCTTTCTTGTGTTTGATTTGCAGCCAATATTTTATTTGATTTCACCAGCCAGCTTGTTTCCAGATTTTATATTTTCACAAAGAGTTTTTTGTCTTTAGGCAACAAAACCCACAAATGTTCCTGCTACTCCTCCTGACTGAAACAGGCAATAGAGGGGCACGTGTGACCAGCAGTCAGCTGCAAAGCTTTAACTTCCAGTAGTTCTTTATGGGCTTCACACATTCAATTCAATGCTTGTATCTCCACTGTTGTCACAGTCCTGCAACTCTGCAGGTCTTCTTGGTAGTTAACTAGATGTCTGCAGACAGTGCAGTCACCAGGACAAGCCAAAGTCTGTGTTTGCATTTCAGAATGAATACAAGCTGGAGAAGACACTGTGTAATTCCCCATCCTCCAGGTTCCCAGTAAGAAAGGAGCATTTTGAGGGCGGCAAAGTTTCTGGGTGGTTAAGACCATCAGGGATCTTTAATTCATCCAGTCCAGGGGTTGACCATATACACACAATTGACATTCATCAACATGAAATCTCAGTAACCCCCTTCACGCCATGGAGACCTGATCTAATTCAGTTGTCCCTTATTCAGAGATCAGTCTTCAAAGTTTGGGAGGGAAGAATAGGAAGCCTCCCTTCTAGATGAAATGACAGGCAACTGGGATCAATGGAGTGTTGCAACAGGATTCCCTTCTCACTTCTCTGAGCAATCACCCCTAAAATTGAGATTAAATTGCGTCCCCTTATTACTTTAATGTATTAGTCAATAGAATTTCTGTGTGTGAGGTACAAACACTTTACCTTCTCATCTGCCTCTGTTAGCTATCTGGAGGAGAGGTAACATGCAAGTAGGCAAGGGCAGAGCTGATTTCAAGGAAGCATAGTTCTGATCTCATCACTGGTACACGCTCACTGAACTTAAATCTGCAAAAATTAATGAAATCACTTGGAATTAAAACATCAAGGCTTGACTGTGCTTTGGGCATCTCTGTTAGGGATTTTCTGTCAGCCCAGCCAGTTTGTCTGTCTTAACTCCTTTTCTGGTTTATGTGACCTGAATATAGATCAGAAAGAGCTTTCTGAATGTGGTATTGCACCTAAACAGTTCTACTGAAGGAAAAGATCTGGATCAAGATTCCTGAATAATCTATAGGCAGACAATTTCAATGTGCAATAACAATATCTACAGGAGGAATTACACAGAAAAAGGTAATGTCTAGTTTCTGCCCTGCATTTGTGCCAAGCTAATTTTCAAATGAATGATCCCATAGAGATTACATATTTACCCAGAACATGAAATACACTCCTTTATTATAAGACTGAACTGCACAATTGAAGAAACATGTAATAAAAATGGAATGGACAGAAATCTGTTGCTAAATGGAACTGAGGAGCTTAATTAAGTGCTTAATTAATTAATCACTGAACAATGAAGATCTTTAGTTCTTAATACCAGCTTAACTGTTCATACTCATGAATGTCCATAAAGTCTTCTAGCAGCTGGATTGTATGTTTGCATATCTATCCTGTTTGTCTCTATGTTAATATTACTCTGCCTTCCAGCACTTAGTTGGCTAAAATTTGGGTGAAGGCTTATGGGGAAAATTGCAGCTAAAGAGGCAATGTATTTTTTATATGTTTCTGCACAATTTAAAATTGATTTGCAGCAGCCTAGACACTTGAGCAGATAAATCTGAAGCCAGTATAATTTTCTTATTGTTTGCTTTTCTTTTCATTAATCCATATATGAAATCATTTTAGCCCATCACTCTTCAGGGATCTTGAGATCAGACCAGGGAAACTTCCAAATATGAAGTTCATACTAAAACATTTCTATCAGACAGAAAAGAAATGCTAATGTTATCTTCATGTCAGAGAGTATGGATAAGTTCTTACAGCATTTCTTTGGCAAAATGGATTTGCTTCCTTACTACGGAAGTCATGCTATTGCTATTAGTCTCAACAGAAACAAAACTAGATTCTGACTCAACTATTTCTGTTTCATAAAGGGAAAAAATGCCTTTTAAGAACTAGAGAATAAGGAAATGCAAATACCTGATTTGATTATTTTCCTCTTTGTAAGCTCCCTGGGAAAACAGTTTATTTGCTGAGGCTATTTTATTTTCTTAGCTTGTTTGCTACATTGAATTATGCAATTATTTATGCCTTTTCTAGAGATACTTTGGCATATTTAACTGTGCAACAACATTTATTCTAATAAAGATCATGCCAAAGTTTGGCTGTCTTGATTCAATGAATAACTCTGAGACTCCTGTTTCCAAGGTCAACTCAATTCAATATACAGTGTACTTGATTATTCTGTGATATCAAACAAAACATTTAATATTGTGTTTACATCCTTTTCTCAGTGAACTTGGATGGTGGCAAATTTATTCAGCAGAAAAAAAATCATGACCATAAAATTGGCCAAACAATCTCAAATTTATTCAGTTGGTTTTTTGTGTGTGTATGTAGTAAAGCAAAATAATCGTTAGTAAATCTGTAGCTTCAGACTTACTGACCTTCCATCTCAATACAGGCCACTTGCCTCTATGCAGGTCAATCATAGTTTGTTGAAATCATGCCAAATAGATAAAGGTATCTCTGAGGCAAACTTAAGGGGTAAGACTACTTCATTCAATGTAATCTTTTATTTATTTTATTTTAATAACTTTACCAACATTTTAAGACAGATATAAGTATTAGGATTCCCCAAGTGCCTTTTTCAAGGTGTTTTTCTTTGTGGTGAGTGACTGTCTTAAAATAAACTCAAGAACTGCTTTCACCACTGCAGTGTTATTTCTCAGGAATCAGAGGATGAAACCTTTGCTTTCCACCTGGGAAAGCAGGATCTTCACCCTCACACCAATACTGAAATAACTGCTTAAAATTCTAATTTCTTCTGAATCTTGAACCCTGAATCTTGACTCATCTTGCAGCCTCATTCCTTTTAGGGACTATAAGCATCCCTTCCTGGCAGGGCTGACAACTGCCATCACATCTCTCACTTGCTTCTCATATCTACAAGAACTCTGCTCAAAAATAGAAATTTCCCTTACATTGAAATAGGTGCCCAGACAAGCCAGAGAGAACAGAGCCCTATGCAGCTCCTAGGAATGAGGCAGGATAGCAGGTGTTCAGAAGCAATTTATACTGAATATCTACTCCCTCCTCTTAAAAAAATTGTCACTTGTCACCCTATGAATTACATAAGGTTATTAAGTGGTTTTGTTATCAAATGATCAAATTAATTAGACTCTAGTGTGACACAGTGATGGTAATGGGATGGTTGTATTCTGTGACTCTGGCAGGTCAGGATCATTAAGAACCCTAAGGCAATACCTATATTTTCCTGAGAATTTATTTCCCTAATAGGCAAACTCTATTCTGGCATCTTAAGTTGAAAATAAAAGAATTGTTGTCAAGACTGAGCCATTGCATCTTTCAAAATAAGGGTAAGCTTCACTCAAATATCTTTCAAAATATGAATGGAAAGGGAAGGAAGCTATAGGTGTGAACAGTATAAAAAAGAGCTGCCTCAGATTCAGTCAAGAAAGAAGAGTTGCCCTCTCTGCCTGGCTTTCTGGTGGCTGCTGTGGGTAACTGGGGGTTTGTTTGACATTAACTGCTTGTAGTTTGCTCTTGGGTTTTCTCACTGATTTGTTGTACCCAAGCTTTTCAGTTATATAGATATATATGCAAGTTCTGCAGCAGGAGACTTCTGTTTTATTCAGCTTACTCTATGGTCTGACTGTGCTCTTGTTTCTCAGAATCTGGCAAGCCATCGTCACTCCAGGAAACATTAGCAACACCCACATCAGTTATGACAGATTAGGCAAAGTGTTAAGATGGTGTTCACTGTGTCTCGTCTTTCAGAAAAGTTGGCCTCAAACTGGACTTAGAAATACATGCAACTAATGAGCATGAGAATGTAATGAAGCATTTAGACTGGCTGGCCTGACTGGAATTTTTTCCTTAATGAAATTAATATTTTGGATTTTGTGGTTGCCATTTTCACCCATTCCATTCAGGCTATGGCCATGCCACTTACTGTATTTTTGATTGGCATTG
Organism: Vidua chalybeata; assembly: GCF_026979565.1. Lineage (NCBI taxonomy): Eukaryota > Metazoa > Chordata > Aves > Passeriformes > Viduidae > Vidua > Vidua chalybeata. The sequence goes on from NC_071532.1 coordinate 57,888,214, forward strand.
TGCAACAGAATGTGGGGTCACAGGTATCTCTGAACCAAATCAAAGCAGGCAACTTTGCAGTGACTTCTCTTGGACATTATCCTGGTCTGAAGAATGCTGTCCTTGTTATTAACATAAAGATGCTCTCATCAGAGCTAGTAAAATCTTGAAAGAGTGAAAGAAGTGTTAATTCCCAACTTGATACCTCTTCAGCTTTAAGATGGAGCACTCTGGGGGTGAAAGGCCTGTTCAGTGTCATGTCTTCAGAGCTTACTGGAACCTGTTTAGCTTTTTAAAAGCTCAGGGAAAAGTACTGTTTAGTTGCAAAGTAGACCACTGAGGGACACAAAAATGATAAGATGAACTTCTGACTTGGAAGACTGATCTCCCACACATTTATTAATTTCCATATGTTATTTTTCATTTCACTATTTCTTTATATACATAATGTTGAACACTAAGTAGAATCATTAATTAAAAACTAATGAAACCAACTACGTTTTGTACTTTGCACACAGCTATTTGTGCAAGAAAGATTTGTTATTTCTTTGTGCATATGAAATACAAATAACCTTTCCATCTGGGTAAAACAGTCAGGGACAAGAGATCCTTGAATTGGCATGTAAAATGAAAAGGAAGGAGAGAGAAGCCAGAGGAAGTAGTCCGATGTTGTTTAGTCACAGCGGCAGCAGCCATCCCACAGGAAGCATCTTGGGCCAAAAGGGAGAGGGGTGGTCTCCCTTCCAATGCTCTGACCCTTGAAGTGCTGCAGACCTGCCTGCAAGGTGTTGGAGCCAAGGAATATGCTGCTCAGGGAAGCCTGAGACATTGGAGCAAAGCAGTGAATTGCAAACTGTGACTGCATTTGCATGGGGCAGCAAAATCTTGCAGGCTTGGTGCTGTCTTCGAGGGGACTGACACGATGCAGGTGGGCAGTAAGCAAACAGCTTTCAAAAGCCTGATCGCAGCCAGCACTGCAAATTTCCCTGCTCATGAGGACTTCTTCATTGCAGCCTTCCTTCTGATTCACTCAGATACCATATGCCAATCAGACAAAGAATCTCTGCTTGTTGCTTACTAACACAGCCAATGTTAGACACAGCAGTCAGCCAGATACAGATGTCCGCTTCCAACAGAACTAGATCATGGGCTTTGCCCCACGCTTAGAAGGAGGAGGATTCTTCAGTAATGTAACAGGGACAAACTAAGCCTGTATTTGGTTTTTAAAAAGAAAGCAAAATTATGCATATGTAGAATTTTGCGAGACCAGATGGATTGTATCTGGAAGTGTTTATCATTTTTAATATTTTGAAGCCAGATGTTGATGCACAGGCATTGCTGGTTGCAGCCATAGGAAGCTGTGTTAGAAGGACACTCTCTAACCTTTGTTAAGAAATTACAATGTTTTGATCCAGTTAAGATTAACTATTAGTGCAGAATTAGCCAACCACTGCTGTAAACTCTTAAAAAAAATAGGAAACAGATGCTCAATAGAAGGAAAGCTATCAGCCAGAGCATTCCTGATCTTTTTATAAAATGTAAACTTAAATACTTTATGTGTCCTTTAATGAACTGCTATAGAACAACTTTGGTAGTCAAAACATTTCACAGGATTACACAAATGCTATTTGTCATTTATTAATATTTCCACAGAAGTGGTGTCCCTGGGAAAAAGGGCACAGAGGTGGCACATGCCAGGTGATAAATGTAAAGTGTTTCTGTGGTTAGAACTCTATGCAGATCTGATAGTAGTAAGACTGATGGCATTTTGATTGTAGGAAAGCAGCAGCTTTTATCCCTCAAATAGACTGTGTCTGTGTCTGCGGGGGAAGGAGCAGCCATATCTACATTATGTGGCAGCATCTACAAATGTTAACAAGTATATGTTAATTGATCATGTTTGCAGGAAGAATAACTGCAGCAGCGCTCTGAAATTGCAAATAGAGTAGAGATTTTTCTGTGGAAGCCCACGCTGCTGCTACATTGAAGAATTAACTCTGCATTTCAGATTTTTTTTCCTCTGGTTGCAAAACTGAGTGATCTGGTCCTGCTTCATTTTCCTAGCTGAGAATGGTGATGATGGAAAAACATCTTGAAGGTATTTTTTTAATGTGTTCTGGAAACCAAGTCAGAAGGATCCTTCCTTACAGCAGGGCTCTTTTGCAAGACTTTTATGCAGAGGCATTCAAATTGCTGCCTGTCTTGCCCATGTTCTTGCACAGCTCTTGCACTAGAGCTAAGCAGTGAATCACAAACTGCGATTGCATTTGCACAGGGTAGCAATCATGCAGCCTTGGTGCTGTCTTTGAGAGGACTGATACTGTTCTGCCCATGCTCTTGAAGCAGGCAATGGGATGGATAAGGCAATCTGATCTATATCAGATCTATGATCTATAGCCTTAGGTTTCCTTCATCATCTAAATGGCTCAGGGAGAAAGGTGAACTCAACAGTCATGGAGATGACTGCACATAGTATAAAGTGATTTGAGATAGATTTAGATTAAATACCAGTAGAGGGAAGTTCAGAATCAGATTATTTGTTCTCTTGGCACATAGCCTCGGTTACCACAGTCCTTGGTAATTTGCACCTTAGGTAAGTAGTCCCAAGGTAATTCAAGCCCACCATCCCACAGCATAATCATTAAAGGGTCTAACCATCCACGTTCCATACATTTAATGGAGGGGGTCTTACAGCTGCTGCCTTGTTGTGAATTGTCCCAGTTGATTCACATTTTAAAAATGCAGTTAAAAAAAATTAAGTTTGTTAAAAACATCAGACTCAACTGCTGCCCAACAAAAAGAACACTGTCCAAGCTCTCCTCCCCATTTAGCATGGTCTACAGTGTTTATCAAATGAATTCAGCACAACCACAAACTGGATTATTTTTTTCTTTGTCTTTTTCCCAGATTAGATGTGATTTGCACATGGGGCTAAGAGAAGGGATACCTCCTTTGCGTATATTTTAGCAACCAAATAGTTTAGTCTTTTGTTCACAAACAAGCTGCTGCTTCTCTTCTCCCTGTCCTTGCTTTTGGAGGCTATCCCAGATCTCAGCTCATGCTAACCAGAGCTATATTACATCTGGCACTGGCCGTGTGATTGCTCAGGCAGCTGGAACAAGTTATATTGCATTGTTTCCTATGACTTCCCCCTGCATATCAGTTGCCATTACTCCATCTCTGCTGGAGCACTTTTCCATGTATGTTCTCTCCTTCTGTTCTATGCAAACTGCCAGAAGTTTTCACAGTTTCTTCATTTCCACTGTGAAGCACAGAGGAGACCAAACATCCAAAAGCAGATGCTAAGGAAAATGTAGTATAGGCTTTTGACCACAGTAATACAGATTGCAACTAATGCTGCTGTCCTACTGAATTTCCGCGTTCAAGAAAAAGTGCCCTGCACTTCTCTTTCCTGAAGGAGGACAACATGCGGTTCTTTTCAATAATTATTTTTTTTTTTAGTTTACAATTCTGGACACTTCTGCCTAAACCCCAGGTCATGTAAAATAGCAGTGATGTTAGCAGGAAGGTTTTGGCAGGCGATCCTTTGCAAGGGGAAGCTCCGTGAGACTGTTACATACACAAAGTGCTCATTTTCTTGAGAGTGCTGATATGAAGCTGTATCCATGTATATCCAGTCTGGGTAAGCCACCTTCTCTGTCCTCCTGGAGAGCTGGGAATGAATCAGACATGGATTAATTTCCATGATATGACACAGTCACAAATTCATATTTTCCCTTGTGTCATTTACAGCTTGTTTCTTCCCAGCCAGGTGTGGTTGCAGGTCAAACACTGAGCCTCTGCCCAGGTGAGCTTTGCAGCAGGTGCTGCCATAGTTCAAGTTATTGTTTCTCTGTGACAATTCCATTATCTAAAAGCCATTTCATCACTCCAAATCACACCTCTGGATTATCCTTCACGCCACATGAAGGATGTTATTTTCCCCTAGCGACCCCATGAGCTGTGGGCTGGAATTTATATTTTCTAATTGCAATCATGTATGGTTACAAAAGAAAGAAGGCATTGCATTTGATGTAGCATGGGTAATGTGGAAGACGTATACATTTTTTATAAAGTGCAGATAATATAAATGGCAGTCTAGCCATTAATTTCTGGTCCAGCTCTGGATTACTACTGTTTATTTGTTAAGTGCCAACTATGTGCTCAGAGCTGTGGAAGACTCAAAATGAAGACAATCCCAGCCCTTAAAAACTTGGATCTGACATTCTCCAAAAGTCAAAAGAGGGTTTAGATCAGGTGTTCCAGTTCAAGCTCATCCTCATTATGAAGTGGTGCTGAAAAAATCCAGATGCTTAATAAAGAATTGCTGCATTTTCTTATAAAAATGTAACCTTTATTGTAAATGACTAATTTTACTAATGAATATTTTGGAAGTGACGTTCATATAGAGAAACTATAAACTGCAATAAATTGCATAGGGGTTGCTGATGTTTCTGGAGACTAAAAAGAATGGAAACTCTTGGCCAAGATGATGAAAAACTTTCAGACAAGCCAGGGAGTGAGTGCCGACATGGTGTAATCTTAGGCATCCATTAAGGACTTTAGGCTGTATTATCTGGGTAAGTGCTGGGCAGACATGGAATGAGGTACCAGAGCCTGTTATAGCAAATAAGTGTTAAGACTGTGAGAACAGCAAAACTCATATGTTGATATACACTGGGAACTGAGGATGTTTCTTTTTCTAATCATTTTTCCTGGGGCGGAAAATATCTATGAGAAGAGTGATTTACCTTTTCTTGAAGTGGGTAGGTGGAGTGCAGAGGAAGGTCAGGAAGGAAGAGGTTAACTTTCTGGTGGAAATGGCTGGGCTAGCACTCAGTTCTTTGCCCGAAGCACATCAATCCTGTGTACTGCATTGCTCATGTATGAGATGAAATACTAAGCCATAGAAAAGTGGCACAAAATGTGTTTCTGTGTGTGTGTGTGTGTGTAGCTTTTACCTTCCCCTAAACCTGCACCTCTGTTCCTGTGGGACTGTGGGCCTCAAACACCTTGCATTTAACATGGAAAACACTCACAGTAGTTGACAGGAGGAGGTACACATTTTTCACATGTGTAACCCGCTTTAACTTGAAGCAAAGCCCTAGGTATTATAGCCTCAATTTATTCCTCATTACTACTCCCATGACAAATAAATCCAGCTGACACATGGGACACAATCTAAAGCCCAGGGAAAGTTCCCACTGATTTTCAGGCCTTTCAAATCAAACTATGACCAACTGTGGAGAGAAATATTTAATTTTTAAAAAAGAATTATTAATTATTAACTTTAAAAAATCACTTTTTTCTTTTTTTTTTCTTTTTTTTTTATGTCAGGGAAAAAAGCAAACACCTGTTCTTGGTAATTTTATTCCATGACTGGGTGAACATTTTGTTCAGATTATTTTTCTTACTGTATTTCCTTCTCTCCTCATCTCCCCAAACTGGTTACCTCTGATGTTGCATTAACATAATTCTGTGTGGAAAAATCACATTCTATTGCAGATGTCTCTAGCCTGAAGCAGGGTGAGTGACACACCTGTGTATTAGACCTACTGCGTTGTTTAGCACGATAATAAATGAGTGGATGTGATTTGTTCAAGGAATGTGTACAATTACAGGCAAATACTGTAAACCATTGAAAAGCCTTTCCACCGGGATAGATCCTCCTGTCTTTACTCAGACAATATTCCCACCACTTTCCTGTCTAAACACAACCTTATTTGCAGTTCAGGTTTATCGTAGGCAGAGGGAGGGAGAGGAAAAGGGGAGAGGTGCTTGCTAGGGTTTGTATGCTGAGAAGCTGTTGTAAGGTGGAGCTAAAGAGTGGAATGACCCCTGGCGCTTTTGCTGGGAATTGCTGGCCTTCAGTTTAGCAGGGAGCTGCACTTCCAGCGGCGTCCCACAGACGGTCCCGTGTGCTGGAGCAGCGACAGGCACAGTGGCTGAACGCGTTTTCCCAGCTCTGTCTCCCAAGCTTGGTTTGCTTCAGTGGGAATGGTATTTGTAAGAGATAAAACTAAAGGTGCATGAATTTCTGCTGATTTCCAGCACATATTCGTGTCTTTTTGGAGTGTAAAATTACGCTGTTGTTTCCTTTAAATGCATTCTCCTTCGGGAAGGTGGAACAGGTGCAGTGAGAGGGTGGGCAGGGCACGCGCAATTTATTGATTCTTGTCTACCCTGCTGTTAATGATGCTGCCAGGAATGGCCTGCGACAACCCGCTCAGTTTTCAGCTTCAGGCACTTCTGTGCGCCTCCCGGGCTCCCGCTGCATTCGGGCTTATCTCGCGGTCACCTCTGTCCCACCGCACTGCACCGCTCCTACCCCGCGGCCCGGAGCGGGACCTCCTGCTGCCGTCTGCGGACGGCTCTCCAAACCCGCCCTGAAACCAGCACATGGATGAACCAGCCCCGGGTCCGCACGCACCTCATCCCGCGCTGCTTTCCCCGCAGCATCCCCAGGGGAGGCGGGCGCGGAGCGCTCCATCATCCGGAGCCCGGCGTCGGGAGATGGCAGTATCTCCCCGCCGACGAGCAGCCGGAGCTCACACGGCTGTGGCAGCACAAACCACAACCACAGCGAGCGATCGTCCCGTTCTCCCCCGGAACACGCTCAGCTCCGCGTTTGTACAACTCCTTCTTGATAAGATGGCGCTGAAGGAGAAACTCGATGGCTGGAGGCTGGGGAGCAGCAATGGGATCAGCCTGTGGCATCACCTGAGTCGTGGTGATCCGCCTGTGCTTTGCCACGCAATGGAGCATCTCTCCTGCTTCTCCAGCCGTCCGCTGCCACTCCCTGCTCCTCACACTTCGAGGTCAGGCCCTACACAGGCCACAAAGCAGGCTGAAATTACTCTGTGCTGGTGACACAGATGAATGAAAAGCTGGCTCAAAGCAGCAATATCTGCTTGGGATCAACCTATATGAAAAAAAAAAAACATAGGGGAAATAGACTGCAAACATTCATAGGCTTCACTATTCTAGGCAAGAACAATCACATCGCTGTTCACCTGCCACTCATGATGATTCATCTCTGCTACCAGGGGCTGAGTGACAGGAGAAATAACTTATGTTTTTCTGGTGGGGTTCAGTGTGAAGCAGATAAGGGAGGCTGACATTGTCCATCTCAGCACTAGTCCATGGCTGAAGAAGACAACTGCTTTCAAGCATCACAATTCAGAAACTAATATCCCAAGTACTCAGCTTGTACCCCAACGGCTGCTGCAAAAAATTGACTATATGGATGTCAAGCCCTGATCTGCACAACCCCTAGCCCTGTCCCAACTCCACCCTGTGCTTTTCTCATCCCAGTTTCATCCCCATAGCTCTTTGTGCACCTGATTAAATTTGGCAATAAGAAGGGGCCACACTTCCCAAACTCTTCTCCTCCATTAGCTGGTCCCAAGTCACATCTCCTCCCCCACACACCCTCAAGTCACAGGGACTCACAGGGTGAAAGTGAATGGGTCCCTGGGACCCTCTACTTTATCTTTTCTTGAAGAACGATAACAAAAACAAGGTTGTTTTGAAAAGATTTTTCCTTCCTTCCTGAAATTCAAAGGCAAGAAATTAATCTCTGGATTTGTCTTCTTTTATCAGTTCCTTTACTCCTCTGAAACATCTCTGGACTCTTAACTTAGTTGGTCAGAGAATGATGCTGATAATGCCAAAGTTGTAGGTTTGGTCCTTGTATGGGCCATGAACTGAAGAGCTGGACTCAATGATCCTTCTGGGTCCCTCCCAACTCAGAATATTCTGTGATTCCACAGATAGTCCAAGTCACCTTTGAGAAACAGAACTGGCGTTTTTCTGACCGATACCAGTAATGTTCCTATCTGAGGCTACTAGTCTGCCCAGAAAGTAAGCGGGTGCATTAGTCTGTGCTTTCACTATTACTTGTTTGATGTCTGAGTTGGCAAAGCATTTCACAAAATTCTGTGCTGGAGCATCATGATAATAAGATCAATTCTCCTTCCAAAACAAAAAGTTGTAATCTGCTTTCCATTTGTATGAATGTGTTTGTGTCAGAGACTGCACAGTGGTGAGGCCAGAAGATCTAGGGACTTATAAAACATTTATCCAAATCTTTTATGGATGTCTTCTGTCAAGACATTTGCTCAAAAATTTGTTATATCCTACGAGTACAAATTTTATTCACTGTTTCAGAACACCTAGGTATCTGCTACTACCAATAATTTTCAGTCAGCTTCCAGAATAAAATGGACAATGGAAAAAACATGGTAACAACTGAGAATTTTGTAAAGTAACTCCAGAAGTGTTGCTATTGAAACACTGCAGCTGACATTAGTTTTCTGTTCTTTCCACCAATTTTACCAAAATTATGAGTAGTAAAGACTTCAAGAAGTCACTATAGCTAGAAATCTTTGGAGAAGGAGGCATTCAGTACTATCCTATTTTTCAGGAAACATCTGAATATATTTGGCCTCCCATCTCTCTTCAGCCCGACAGATGCTCTTGATCAATTGAACTGAAGTTTGCTGAAAGATGTACTAGCACTGGCAAAGTCCTTTGGAGACCATCAACTGCTCTGAATAATGCTATGAATAAGCCTATTTAAATGGCTGAGGTCCAAGGAATTTGAGAATACCAGATACCTATGAGATTGTCATACCAGCTCCATTTCACTTGTTTCTTCTAGAATGAATCAATGTAGAGAAAATGTGTGACCCCAAACACGTGTATAAAAAAAGACAGGGCCACAGCTTGCTTAAGGTTGCTGACAATGTGCTTTGCACAAAGTCTCTCTGCAAGAAGAGCATGGGAATGCTGGCTCTTTTTTTTAAACCAGGGAGAGTATAGGAACATTTTGCAGATAGCTGAATTACACACTCTCAGTATACTGTGACCTCAGTAGAAAGGAAACTCATTCATGGAAAATACTGTGTTTTAATCTTGGCTTCTTTGAAAATCCGGTCCTGGCTCCAGGGAGCTTATGGAATGTCTCCTGGCATTGTCTCTATGGTCCTCATTACCTTGTTAAGCACCGGGTGGTAAAGTTGCCGAGATCCCAATCTGTCCATCTATCTCTGCCTGTTCTAATGTTGAGAACTGGAAAAGCCACACGGACTGCACTGCAAACTCTTTGGACCATACTCCTGCCATCTCTGAAGGCTCTCTTCTGTAGACAACAATAGGTCTGGTCTGGTTTGCTGATAAATTATGCAATTTGTCTGAGACATAAATTTGGCTTACAGCGGAAGCATTTGCCTGGCCGAGAGGCATACTGTATCAACAAATGCACTTACTGGATTGTCTGCCATCACTGAAGTCATCGTCTTGCAGCCGAGGCCAAATGTTACAGTGCATGTCTTCCTCATCTCTCAAACAAATCACAAGACTGCTTACACAACTCTGAGAAGCTTTCACTGCCGACAGCATGCTGTGGAGCTGACACTTGGGTAATGTTACACACATGTAATCTCAGTTTACTGGATGACCATCAGCTTTAGAGATAGCAATTCCAGGAGGTTTTCTCAAGTAACTCTCAGACACTTGCTACCTCTCAGTTAATGGGTCAAGTAGCACAATCTTCTTTTCAAATGGCCTCCAAAACATTATTGCCACATTCTAGGGTGATGCCTGAGTAGTCCTAAAGGTGTACTAATCCTGAGCTGAAATGGATCTTTACTCCCTTGCCATGATTTAACCCCAGCCAAGCCCCATACAGCCACACCCTCACTCCCCGCCAACTGGACTGGGGAGAGAATCAGAAGGGTTTAAACTGGAGAACTTGTGGGTTCAGATAAAGACAGGCTAATAGGATAAGAAAAAGCCATGCACACAAGCAAAGCAAAACAAGGCATTAATTCCCTGCTTGCCCATGGGCAAGTAGGTGTTCAGCCATCTCCAGGAGAGCAGGGCCCCATCACCTGTAATGGTTACTTGGGAAGACAAATTCCATCACTCTAAATGTCTCTCCTTCCTCCTTCTTCTCCTAACATTATTTACATGATGTGATATGGTCTGGAATATCCCTATATCAGCCAGGGTCCCCTGTCCTGTTTGTGTCTACACCCAATTTCCCACATACCCCCCACTCCCTTGCCAGTGTGGCAGTACAAAAGGAGAAAGAAAAGGCCTTGGCTCTGTGTAAACCCTGCTTAGCAACAGCAAAAACATCTCTATATTATCAACCTTGGATTCAGCACAAATGCAAAACACAGCCCCATACCTGCCACTGAGGAAAAAAAATACTCAGCCAAAACCAGCAGACCTCTTGACGACTAAACTTGCTGAATCATCATGAAAAGGTTAGTCTTTGGCATCCCCCAATCTCAGACAGCAAGGGCCATCATGAGACAGCTGAAAATCTGTCTAAATACCTGGACCCAATGTTCTGTGTTGACTGGAAGCAGTTAGCACACTCATCAATAGAATGAAATGTTTAACATTGGTTTTAAAAGAAAAACAATAAACCTGAAATAATGCAAATGCTTGATTATAATTAAGATATGCACAATAGTTACAAAGCAGACTAAGTGCATTAGGTACTATTCTGGAAATAAATTGTTAAAATGCTGTATAAACAGAGATACTCCATCAGCAAATGTCAAGAAAGGGTGAAATACCTAAATGTTTATTTTAGCTATCCCAGGCATCTTTGCTGAATGCACAGCTATGCACTAGAGAATATTCAAGAAAATTAATCTCATGAAAGGTGGGAGTAGGAAGAAGGGACCAGCAAAAATATACTGCCATTGCCAAGTACAATTACCCTTTTCTGACATGCCACTTGCTATAAGTAGACAGGCTACAGCTCCTGGATGGTTGGTCCAATCAGATCTGATATGGACACTTGCAGGGGAGATAGGTTTATCTGAAGAAATTATTGCAAGCAGGCAAGTGGAGAGTAACCTTCCCACAGCTACAGCTTTGGAACTCCTAATTGTGCTCCAAGCATCTGCTTATATCTGTAGAAAATAATGCAGTCATCTTTCCTTTGGTCACCCTTATTACACTGAAGAAGCCAAACCTAAATGACGGTATGTGGGTTTTCCAAACCAGGCATTAGGGTTACATAGTACGAAGCTGCTGTGAAAGGGGAAGTAGCTGATCAGCCATGGAATTGTGAGCTGGACCACGAGAAAAGCTCTGCACCGGGGAGTAACCTACATGCTGAAAACCACCGAGGAACTCTGGATTAAGTACAAAGGTTGAGAAACAGGAAAGAAACATAGCAGCCAGGATTACATTAGAGAGTCTGCTGTGTTATTCAGTTTGATTTTCCCAACAAAGCAAGTATCAACACATTTGTTTTGTATTTTATTGTTCTAATAAATCAAACACTGTGACAAGAGTTCTGGCTTCTTCTATTCATTATGTTATCCTGAAATCCACAATGATAAAAATTCTGAAAACACCACCTCTCCAGATGACAGAACATCATGGAGACAGATGGAGCAGTTTACTGCTGTGAGAGTCAAGAAAGACTTCCAGTTACAAGGCTGGGAGTATAATGCGATGATTTATCATGACAATATTTTTCTTGTAATGCATCCCAATATTGAAATCCATGGTTACCAGAGATAAAGAGGTTCACCCTCTTTTAATTCAGAAATATGCCAAAACAATGTCATCCACTTCTTTATGCACCTCATCTTATTAAAACCATTTAAAAGGAACTGTTGTCCCAGAGCCCAGTGGCTGTTTTCTGTAGCCAGATGTTTTGTTCTGTGGTGTTATTGTATCACCACAGAGGTCACTGCTATTGCATCACTGCAGAGATCACTACCACAGAGTCTTCATAGCAGAGACAAGATTCCTTTACTAACCCCAGTGGTCAGTTTGAGTGCCGAGTGGTTGTAGATTTGCATACTTGAATGAAGGACCTACTGGCTCTGATATCTACAGGTGCAAGAAAAGATATTTAAACTCACAACTACCACTGAAAGACTAAAAGTCAGTGAAGACAGCCAGCTGAAGAAAGTAAGGAATCACATGTTCTCCAGATATTTTCTAGCATAAAACCACAATGTAGAGTCTGATTGTTGTTCAACGGGGGGGGGGGGAACAAGAGAAAGCTACCAATTAAAGATTTATATGTTCTACCCATCTCTATGAATGTGGTTTAAACACTACTTAGAAATTCAGTATCTCCTTCTGCTCATATGTAAGGAGTGTTGTTTCCTCTTAAAATCCAGAACCCTTTCATTATAGACTTCTGCACATGGAGCAGAATGGAAAGTTTCAACAAGGATTAATGAAGTCTCATGGGGCCTTAGCCAGAGAATAATAGATACAGGATTTATCAACAGGTAAGGGCAAAGAGTTGAGATTAATTTCAGGTGTATGATTCGTGTCCTGCCATGATGTGTCAACAAAAATCACTTAGTGCCTCAGTTACCTGTGTGTTAGAACAAAGTAACAGCATCTTTCCACTCAGTAGAGAAGACAGAAACTGCTCCTGTGTCCCACAAAGCTCTTACCTAGGCTTGCTCAGTGGTAGAACATTGCAGCTCCTGGTGGGGTGTAGTGGGACAAGTAGCATGAATGGGATTTACCTGAGAAGCAGAAGGGAGATGCAGCAGCAGTACCCACCTGCCACTGGGTTTCCTTTGCTGCATCCTCACTGCCACATGCCTGGGGAATGACTCTTTCCCTACATGTGCCCCACTGCAGCAGTTGCAAGCAGCCAAGGGGGAGGCCGCTGCAATACATGATTTATGGTGAATTTGCACTTACTGTTGCATGGCATTGAAGCACACAGACTCCACAGCATTTTGTGAGGAGATTGCTGGGTGATGAATAGGCTGAGAAAGGCCAGACAAACAGTATTACTGTAACACTACATAAATATGTTTTTTTTTTCCTTTAACACTAAAGCACCTGATTTCCTTTAGCATTGTAAACACGTCACTTTATTAGGTCTGGGAGAGCTGATGAATTTAAAGTCATTTTCGGCAAACACGTGGCAGCCTCTCAGCTTGGAGGTGAAGGAAAGAAATGTTTATCATGAAAACCTATGAAGCAACAAAAGGGACAGGAGAAAGCTGTTGTCTGCACTGAAGTTTCTTATAGACAAGAGCCACCCAGGTGGTATTAGTGAAAAACTGTTAGAGAACGGGAAAGACAGGACATAATCTCCTTGAAACAGTTGGCACAGGCTCAATGATTTGTAGATAATAAATTTAGCTTTCAGGAGGAAGTTCAAATATGCTGCATTTACTAGTTTTTAAGGATGAAAATGAATACATTAATTATGTACAATGTTACCATCTGCTCAATGAGGCAATTTTGGCTAGGGCTCGGCAATTTCTTTGCAGACACAAAGTTTAACCCAAGGCTTTTCAACCATAAAATTACTGCCCTGTAAAAGGACAGATAAATGTCTAAGCAAGTGCCTCATTACTGTCAGAGCAATGATTTATTGTTTCATTTTACTGTTGTGTTTTCCTGGTTATTAGAGTGAAGGTTGAGTCAGCCTTTCCATTATAAGTAAACTTCCTTTGAGGAACTACAGTTTAACCAGAGAAGAAAACTCACTTGTAAGCATTTTGGTAAAGAGGAAAAATAAAAACACTGGCAAGTGCATGGTTACCTTTTGGGGTGAGCTCCCTGGAGGCTACACCCAGGCGTGATGCTGCCTGGGTCATTGCCTCTCCCCAGTGGAATGGTGGCAGGCAAGGTGAGTGGCCAGGTGAGTGGAGTGACTGCCTCCCTTGAGAAGAGACCTGTGCAGAATTGGCTGTCTCCCCTTTTGACTGGTTATGGGGGTCAGGTGGCTACAGTGCATCTGTTTTGTCCAACAGGCAGTTTAATGTTGAACATTACTATGTTCCTCATCAAGACTATTCAGAGCTTGCAATAAATTCATTTTAGCTCCCAGTGAGTAACTGGAGAGGTTGGGCTCTGCTAATTACCCTACCTCCATCAGCTGCCATGCGTCAGTGGTCTGTGGTGATTATTGAGAATCGAACTGCATTTCATAAATCAATGTGTACATGCCATTTGACTCGAACAGCCCTCCACACTTGGCTCCATTTTTCTCCGTCTCCCATTTTTTTCCCTCCCTGTTTTGTTTTGCTTTTAAACATGAGTGATCATGAGGAACAGCACTCATTAAGAGTTTCTGGTTTGCATGAGCTGCAGAGGTATAACACATGCTCCAGTCATGGCTTGTACCATAAAACCAATTCAAACAAAAAGCTTTCCATGTGAGAAGAATAGCATTTGAGGCTAGCACACCCTTATAAAAGTAACACTTACAGGCTGCTCATAGTGAGATACAGGCAGAGGCCTCCCCTGGCACCAGACATCCCCAGCACTGAGCAGTCCCTGCTGGGTGGGGTCTGGCTGCCAGCTAAGGCTTCCCCAACACCACCCAAAAAAACCCCTGCAAAAAGTCCTACTGTTAAGTGTCCTACTGCTAAGAGTTTGCTCCACTATCCAGAAGGCTCATAATACTAGACATGATCTCCTTATGCTTATTTTTTTTTTCTTTTCTTCACTTATCTTTCTTTTCCCCCTGATTTTAGAAACATTACTCTTCACAATTGGACCAAATTAGAACTGTTTTGAGTCAGAAAGCTAAAAACTAAGAGCCTAATCCAGACAAGTTGAAAGCAAAGAACAGGACCTTGATATGTCAGCTGAGAGCCACAGTCACCAGACTCCTGCAGTGGCTCAGACTGTTTTTCTGGCTGATGTGGTGGGCCCTTGATTCACTTTTTCTCTAAATAGGACTAGAAATGTTCCATTCACTGACATTGGTGTGTGTGCTCCCAAAGCACATTTTGGTTTCAATGAGTCAACATTTTCTAATATTTTCCAAATAGCTCCACTTGTTTTTGTTTTTTTCCATGTAGAAAAAGTGTGTGCTTCCTGGTAAACGGCACAGTAGATTGTATAGTAGTGTAAGAAACATGAATCACTTTCCATTTGCCTCTCTGCTGCACTCCATTTTCCCAGACACTATGAGCAAGGCAGAAAAATGGAATCGAATAAAGCTCCATTCTAGCCTGAATCCTTATAATTCCTATAAATCCTGTACTTCATACCCCTCCGCTCTCTTCCTTCATGTTTACTGAAGTGAATATGTGAATTTCTAATAGTCTGAATTCTAATATGTAAATTTTTAATAATGTTTAGATGGATGTCTGATCCCTAAATTATCCACAAAATTTGAGAAACAGGTGTTTTTTTTTTTTTTTTTTTTTTTTTTTTGTGTACCAAAGGAGTTTCTTTGCTTGTCCACTTAAAAAATTGATTTCTGAAACTTTCTGGTGTTTTCTTCTCTTTTTGTTTTTACTTCCCAACCAGAAAAACAAATGATTCATTTTTTATTAGTTATTTCAAGTTAGATACTCAGTCCTTTGAAAATCAGACCTTGAAATTTGTAGAGAAACTAACATGGAAAAACAAACTCATGATGTTTTTACTTTCTCAGAATTCCTTCTACTACCCAGGCTTTTGGAAAATCAAAAAAGTTCTCCAAAACTTATAAACATTTCCAAAATGTTTCAGAATCCATTATTTGTTTGAGAAAAACCAAAAATTAATCAAACCACTCAACCCTAAAGTGCATTTTTCTGGAGGAGTTTTATAGGTAACGGATAATGACGAAGAAGCCTTTTTGCACCCAAATGAGGAAGAGTCCACCCGTAAATGCTCTCAGTATGATATTTTTGCTTTAGTTCATCACTGTGAACATCATGTGCAAGGCACAATGATAGCCATTTAGAGCACTGAGTTTCTCAGCAATGAGAAATGAAGGTAATGTTGTGCTATCACCCAATTTCTGACTATCTTTTATCTCACTCTTCTGAAATGTTACTGAATGGTTCTTCTCTGGAGTCACATGCAAACTTATTTGGGAGACACACTGTAAAACTGTTTACTATGGGTTTGTCTGCTCAGTAGATGAGATTTCTTTGTATTTTGTCCACTTGATTTTTGATAGATCTTCCTTTTTGTTCCTAAAACTGAGAAGGCAACAGATGTACAGACAGAACAGCTGTGTTTGTAAGAGACATGCTTTAATCTAGCCCCTTGCAAAGAAGTCCACTACTTACAAGCTGCTTCTTGTGGCTGAATCACTGTGGCTACCAAGGCTCTGCCACTTGCCATGTAGTTCCCAGGATCATAATGTCACATCTAAGTGTGCTGACAATTCTGTGATCCCACTTTGGCCTCTGCTAGCAGACTGTGGAGGGACAGCCTCAAAACGAAATTCAGCACCTCACTAAAAAAATGAAGTACTGCTCTCAAAAACATTTAGAGTTTCATGAGGGTGATCTTCAACTGGACAGGCTACTTGCTCCTCAGTAGCCCAGTCTGTCTCCTGAACAGCCTGTGACCAAAAAGGTATTAGCATAACATTAGTGAGTGAACTGGCATAGGTACTTAAATGCATACACTGTGTGTCTACATCATCAAATTGGTTTTTTCTGTATTTTGTCTCAAGGACACTGCAAAGAGCTGCTAATTGTCTCTCAGGCTGCATCTGGAGCAAGGCACAGTCCACAGGTGAGCCAGTGTCTACCAGACCCATATATGGGCTCAGGGCTTCTCCAGGCACGAGCGACAAGGGCAGCATGGACATCAGAGTCCCAGCTCACACTCGGTTCCTGTAAGAGACACTGCATCTTTCAACCACAAACCAAACAACTTACAACATTGTATAGTGCAGAAAATGACACTTCCAAGTGTATTTATTGAGAAATAGTAAAGATGTACATAATTTTACAAGCTTTTAATTTTAATTTACATTTTTCTTAAATTAGGTAGGCCCTAATAAACTATGATCTGCTAATACATGACAGAGATCCTTGGCTTTAAATCTCCAAAATGCTGCTATTGCTGGGATTTTGGCTAATGTCACTTCAGCTCCTCTTCAGAGATACTAAATACCACATTCATTTACAGCATATGCTTGGTGTCAATCCTATAAAGCAGAGATGACTTTTGAACTGAAACACTGGATCTGGATACAACTTCACCGCTAAAACCTAGTCTTTCTATTGTGGGTCAAGCCTATATTCTCCATAAACTCTGCAGTTCTGATGGGATGTAAAATTTCATCTGCCCCAAGATGAAGAGTGCTTGTTTAGAGGACTTTGATTTGGCCTCATCTCTCTTGTCAATGCTTACACACAGGAACATACTCTGCATCTGCTTCAGATGCAAACACTGCTGCTCGCATTGGATTCAAATAAGAATAGATCTGGGAGCTAGCTGCTACCCATATCTTTGTGCACAATCTTCACAGGCATCTAAAAATAAGCATAATTTTTATTTTTTTCTGCCCTCTTTTACTGAACTGCACAGAGTTATGTCTAAGATACTATCCCATGACTGTAATCATGCCGTATTTGTATTTTGCAAGCTGACCACTCAAATGCATACTCAATGTTCAGGTTCTGTACTGAGAACTTTTTCAGCAAAAGGCATTTTATTCTATATTTCATTTGCCCAAAATAATTGCAAATGGGACCTTATGCTCAATCTTGTTGTTGAGGAGAGGCTGAAGGGAAGGTAGTTTCTGATTAATATGCTTCTGAATTAAAATGCACTCAATGTCAAAGTGACCAACCTTCAGTTTAATCTTCTTAGGCCCATCTGGAACAGTCTGGCATGACTGTCTCTGCCTTGGTTATTTTCTCCTCTGTATTGTTTATGCAGGAAAACATATCAGACTAATTTCTCTCTACAAGGCAGGCATGTACTACACAAGTTTATTTAAAGCTATATAGCAATTTTTGCTTAGCAAGAGAGTATTCATTCTCTGAAATTTTGTTTTAGAGTTTTAGTATTGCAAAGCTTTTTGAGCTACATCCTTGAATTTTCTTTGGATACACGTTTGTATGGATTACTCATTTTAACAATTTACGTCTGCTATGGTGGCACACAGAACCTTGTCATCCTCTGTAAAACTTCCCTCCTTTTGCCTCCATCTCCTCTCTAAAGTCCATTTATTAATTGAGCCATATCTGCCACAGAAAGCTAAGCACAACTCCAATGAAGGCACTGCAAACTTTTAATAAGAACCAACAGCTGTTGCTGGGCTACTTTTTTTTCTTTCATTTGATTAGGAAAAGAACATTAAAAAGCTGAACAAATAACTCGAGAAATAATATTACTTCATGCATTTAAATAACAATACGACATGACAATAAAAAAAAAAAGAAAGAAGAGAAAAAAGCTAGTTAACCGAACAAATTTTTTGCTTTATCACATCATTTATGTCATTTTTATGTCATGCTGGAACTTGAGAAGGGCTTCAAAGTTCTTTCTCATTCCAGTAGAAACACTTTCTTCCCACCTGAAAAACTAAAAAAGCTGTACTACAGATTTTTATGACATGTATTTCCAGGTACTGAAAATATAAAGAAGGTATGCATAATTATTTTTGTTTTGGACACACAAATCTATCATGAAAATATCTACCTAGTCTACAGTGATTTCATATGTGGCGAGTCTCATGTGATGGCTTCAAACTGCCCGGTGACAAAAAATTATTGTTAGTTTGTTGTGTGGTGACTTGTATATCCAATTCCAACACAGCAAAGAAATCCATTTTTATAAATTTATAGAGAAGTTCACCTTGGACTTGTAGCTTTCCAGGCTTTCACCTACC
This sequence comes from Vidua chalybeata, assembly GCF_026979565.1. Classification (NCBI taxonomy): domain Eukaryota; kingdom Metazoa; phylum Chordata; class Aves; order Passeriformes; family Viduidae; genus Vidua; species Vidua chalybeata. Next base: position 57,906,791 of record NC_071532.1, read on the forward strand.
AAGTAACTTTATTAAAACCTCAACAAAGTTTAAATGAACAAAGTTACTACCTGGTAACTGTTTTTATGGAGTGCTCAAGCTGCACACGGAACATTAAGGGCCCTGTGTGCCCTTAATGGATCTTGCTCATTTTCTATAGCTGAAAGGTAGCATGTTCAAAACTTGCAAGGTAATTGTTGCTGTATGGTTTGTAACTTTCAATAGAAATGATGGAAGTTAAGGTGATATATTTCTCAATGTTTCTGCATGAAAATCACTTCTTATCCTCTCCCCAGATGCCTGGCATGTTATTGAAATTTCTGATTCAGAAACACTTAGGTTTGTCCCTGTGTAATTTTGTTGAGCAATCAAAAAATGGATGAGGAAAATAATGCTGACCCAAAACAAAACACACAAAAATGTGGAACAGAATGGAAAAGCTACCAAAATGCTGTTTTCTTTACCAAAGTGGACTATTCTCCTGAAACGGCCAATGTCATCAAGCCAGCAATTTCAGCAGCTTGTGTTGATCCTGAACATGCTAAATGTGGCATAATTTCCACATCTGACAGATGAGAGCTTCTTTAGTAATTTTTCATTCCTAATGAACTTGCGTTTTATTCCCCATATGGGATTAACTCCACATTTTCACCTTCTAGTAATGCCACCTGAACACTTTCCCTGCTGGGTGGAACTTTGTTCTGTTATACACAGCAGATGCACTCATTGTATGGCTTTCAGTGGACTTGGTAATTAATGAATATGGCTCTTAGTTCTCTTGCTGGAGAATCAAGAAATGATGCTGAACGTGTTAAACATTATTTCTTCTTTTACCTTTCCAGGTAGCGGTCCCCAGTATCAACCTCCCAATATTTTCTTAACTTTTCTCAAAAAATCAGTGGAATTATTCAGAATCCAAATAAAAACACAAACTTTGCTTTATTATTTTTTCTTACTGCAACAAATACTTAAATTCTTTGGTGCAGCCCTGCTCTTTGATTTCTTTGAATTTCAAATTTGGTCATGTCAAAAAATATCACAAAGGTTTTTTTGTTTATCTACAGAGTTTTTAACCAAAATTACATTATAACACACAAACACAGTCTTCTCTTTAAGGCACAACACATCATATGCACATTCTGTTTGCCAAACTTATAAAAGAGACAATATTATATAACCCTTTCCCTCCCCTGCCCCCACCCCGAAAAAAAAAAAGAAAGAAAAATTGCATCCACTTCCAAAATCAGCTGCTAATAAAGTCACAGTAAATTATTTTCATCAATAATTTACACAAATTACACGTCTAGACAGGATTGTCATTATACAGTCTGAGTGCATTCCAATTCAGATTTTTTGGGTTAGGTAGGCTAAAGTCTGGTTCAAACCTCAGTGCTGAGAATATATCCCATTTTGAGGAATGTTGTTGAACACCACCTCGTTGGCTGGAAAATTCGTTTTGGTGCTTTGCCAGCTCGAGTCCTTTGTTCACTCCTGTCAGGGCTCACTTGGTGTGTACCAGCAACCTCCACAGTTTTAATTCATTTAAAAACGTTGCATGTATAAGACCATAGAGCTTTCTTATGTAGCACTAATGTTTTAACTCCATTCAGCAATCTGAATTCTTCAATTTGGAATTTTTAATTCCAAATATTTCTTCCCTTCTTAAGACAATTCATATGTGTAAAGCCAGAGGCATTGAATCACACATAAAAATTCAGTGTACTTGAAATATGTATACATATATATATATATGTATGTATATATATATATATACATATATATATATAAAAGGATCACCAGCTTTAGAATTCAGTTACAAATACTCTAGTTCCAGTGCTTGATGGAGAGCCAAGAGGTCCGAATGACTGGATATCCTCCAGAAAGGCATGTTGTGCTGTGTTTGTTAGAGGAGGGAAAAGGTCAGGAAAGATGAACACTGTGACACAGGGCAGCACACGACACACAAGGATAGTTAGAGATTACCAGCACCTATCTTACACCACTGTGTTTCTGGATTGATTTTTGCTGTTCAAGTACTGACAAAAATCAGACCAAAATAGATCTGAGCTTAGTAGCTCAACTGAAGTTAAAATAATTAAATGATAGCCTTTTTTAATAGTTTCTTTGGAAAAATGCCTGTTACTTAGTAAGAGTTACTTGCTTATTGTTAGCACGCAAGCCTGTACAAAGGAGCATTAATAGGAAATCACTTAATGCTCCACCTATTTGACTGCAAAATACTGAATCATCATTTGCAGGACTATATGACTTCCATGAAAAGATGCTTCTCACTCAGCACTTCAAAACAGAGCTGAATTACATTTTTTCTCCATCCAGGCAGAAAAAGAAATGTCTTTGGATAAGAAAATAACACATTTCTAGTTTAAGAAAATATAATTTGTGTTGCAGAAAGCATCAGTGTCTGTGAGAGATGCAGGTATACACACTACTCTCTTTCAATAGCTCATCAGAACAAAAAAAAAAAAAAAAACTACATACTACCATGTTGTGTTTAGATCTATTTGAAATGTGCTATATTCATCCATCTCTCTGAATTCTACATCTATCCATGCAATATAGCCAATGTTAAGGAAAAAGCATGCCCAACCAGAAAGCCCACAGTCCAACCACCACTGTTTAGCAAAAAATTATAAAGGACCCATCACCAGTACTGTACCTATATTAAGGAACCATTTGGAATGAGCATTTTGGTTATTTCCATTTTGTTTCCACTCCAACTACTAAGAGAGTGTCCCAACTCCACTCCAATGCTAAGAGAGTGCTTTATTTTGCTACTCCTAGCACAATAAGATTTACATTACTGGTCCTGTACAGACATTGTGAGGCAAAAAAAATCAATTTCTGCACACTTCCTGGGGTTATACTGGGAAGCATGGCAAAAATTACTAATTTGATATGTTTCTGAATATTAAAAACTTTTCTACTGAAATTAAACTTGAATTATCATAATAAGGAAACTAAGAAACAGTTTTTTAGAAATACAGATTTGGTGCACAATCTCTACCTTATGTTCTTTTTCCTTTAGCAGATATGTCTTTCTTGAAGCAAATTATATTTTTATCATATTTGCCCCAGTAAACTATGGATCTTCATCTATCTTAGCAAAAAAAAAAAAATTGCACAGTCCTATAGATGTTTTCCACATTCTCTGTAACACTTCTCTTGAAGCATTCATAATTTCAGCATTTTAAGAAAAACACCTCCCAACCATCATATCATAACCCTTTCTATCTCTTCTGTTTATCTTTTAATTTGCTTGAAGTTTGTCAGACATTTTTTCTGCATTATTTTTCCATCTGTTTTAAAAATAATTTTTTGTTTTGGTTTTTTTTTTTTTTTTTTTCTTTCCAAAGTGAAGTGAAGCAAATGCTAGAATCCAAATGGTTCGTTTTGCTCTAAGTGTTGATCTCATCATGCTCTTGTTGGCTTGCATCTGTGGACTGAAATTATTTGTCATTTTGTGCAACACTGACAGAAATGCAAACAGAAAGGCTTGCATTAGTAGCTACGTATCACACCAACATTTCAGAAGACAGGTTACCTTTTTTGCTGCCTGTTCTTCTTCTACACCATCCCCAATTACAACATATACTACTTTTCTGCCAAACCTTTGCATTATTCGTTCAAAGCAACTTTCTTTTCCTGGAAGATAAATGAGATAAGAGTTCAGAGTGAAGTTACCTGATTAGCTGCATGCTCCTCATCTCGGCCATCTCCAATCACAACATAAGTTATGTTAGTGCCAAATCTGGACACTATACGCTCAAAACAGCTCTCTTTGCCTGAAAAACAATGCACTATTTATTCAAGCTATCAAGTGAGTTATGGTGAAGCCTTACAGAGGATTTTTGCAGTCGTAAGACATTGCTACTGCTACTTTTAAAAAGTTCCCAGCCTTGGGATTTAGAGCCAAATCTGGTAAGAAGTAATGGATTCCCTTAGTGACACTAAGATGTTTCAGGTAAAACCAGATCTCTTAATCATTACAGGAAAGCCACTAAGACAAAGGAATTAGCAGCACTGCAAAAATTAATAGGTTAGCAAATGAATAATTGAATTTAAATATTTCCTTGTGATTGTAATAATATTCTTACAAGGAAAGTAGAAATTTTAATTCTAATGTATCTGCAACAATGAGTGATGTAGTAATGAAAAAATTTAATTAAATGATGGCTGAGGTAATAGTTCTGCCTGACACTGCTAGAGTATGCACTGCTTTTTCCCTTGTGAAAATAATTTATGAAACATATTGCAATGCTTTTGTCAATGAAGTGACACATTCCATGCTATAAAGGTTGTCGTAGGTATAGAAATGAAGCATTCCTGAATTGCTGATTGGTAAAATCCGCAAAATTATCAGTCATTTCATTGTACGTTGCATCACATTTCTCAGGAATGACTGCTTTTCTTGGTTTTCAGTTTTGGATGCAATTTCCAGAAACCATACATTTCCAAACCATAATGCACAAAAGGGACACAGTTGTGAACAGAATGTGGAAGTGCCCTTTTGTTATCCAGCAACACAGGTTCTGTCAGTAACACCTGTCATTCCCATCACTGACCTACTATGCCTCAGGAAAAGGTTTGTGAAGCTGTGGTCTGGCTTGCATAGATCTGAAGGTCAGAGCAGAGGCTAATTTAACAGGATTTCTGCTCAGATTTGAATTCACAAAAAACTTTTCTTCATTCTCTTCTGCAAGTTTTTTGTTTTCTGCACCATACTGAGGAGTTTCTGAGGCTTTTAATCAGAACCTCTATTCCTTTAGGCATCATTGAAAATAAGGTGAATTTGGAATTCTTTGACATAAACACATCTGAATACATGCAATGCCTAAATCTCATAACTAAAACTGCTAAGTGTCAGGGAAGTGTTTTGGAATACATCCATTACTGGAAAGAAAAAAAAAAAGGTAATGCAGTGTAGTCAGAATGGATGAAAGAATAATTTTCTTACCTATTTTGGTTGCACTGTATATATTTTCAATAGGAAAAGCTCCTCCTAAGCTGTATAGTAGAACTTTTGCAAGTGCTGGGATAAGCTGGGTTGTTGTTACCAACACGTTTACACAATTACTCCTAAAATAAGAGAAATAGTTTAAGTTTACATAGTTTTAAAACAGTACCCAAATGTTGATGAGGTGAACTAGCTGTGGAGAGCATAATGATCCCTCAACATTTACTTCCATTCACACAGTAGAGCTGCTCAGCACCATCACTTACAGAAAATGTACATAAGACCCCTGGTGAAATCCTTTAAAAATATGTAGGCCTGATTTGTAGGAAGTATTACACTATGGTTTATACAAACTAGGTCTTTGAAGATGGATCTAGTAAAATACAGATATTTAAGACCATCAACAACCTACAAAACAAGTTATTTGAATGTTTTGAAAGCATAATTTTCATGCTGGCAATTAATTGTCAGTAGTTACCAGCAAAATAAAAGTGTTAAGAGAATACAAAAACATGATTTGTTACTTTTTTATCTATCTTTTATCTACACTTTTCTCCACAATGGCATCACTTTCTTCAAGTGTCAAGAGTAAGACTATCTCTGAAGAGGGGGAGAGATAAGAATGATCATGTTGATAAGCTAGCATTGAATGGTGAGGATGAAAACTTGAATGGGGAAGTTGTGCAGGCCAGAGAACTCAGAGCCGAGATACTTCAGGCACTCACAGGCTGGAACATGAGCATGATCATGATGTGGACGTGGAGCTGAAAGTAAATACCTGTGAGTTTTCCTTCTGGCATTTCCACAAATTCCAAGCAAGGCCCTAGGCTGCTATTTTCACCTTTATCACAAATATATCTCAATTTCCTGTTAACAACCTAACAGGAATGTTCAGCTGACTCACAGGTAGCTTCTGAAGGTTTACAGTTGTACAGTTCTTTGAAGACATGACTATTATTTAAGAATCCTGAGTGAAGGATAACAGACTTTTTTTTCAATTTTCCAGACTCATCCACCAATGCTCAATTTTGTTACCAGAAGTCTCTCTGAAGACTAACAATTTAGAAAGAAATGCAGAGCTAAACACAACAGCTTACACAAATTTGTTACTTTTTTCCTCCTGAAGTGCTTCACACATTGTTAAATAAACAATTAAGAGATAAGCATATTGCAAAAATTGTTATGTTGAAATTAAGGTTTTTGTGTCTTTCCACTTGACACTGAGTCTTTTCCCAGACATGTTCAGAAAGCAAGATTACTTAATGCTGCTCTTTTTTGTGGTTTAAAACTAGGATTTTTTAGGATTTCTGGAAAGATAAATATTGCATGGCTTACTAAGTAGCAGCAGGGTTCACGGTTTTTAAGGAAAAACATTTAAGTTTTTTGTTCAATGTTTCTGGAACAATACATTTTATGTCCCAATATTGGGAACTCAGACTTTTAACTGAGTTAAAAGAGATTTTTGCTCTTATGAAAACTTAAGATTTATACTAAGATATACTGATTTGCTTGGAAGGACAGAAGAAAAATGCCCTTATATTCTGGTATCTGTACAGTATTTAGGTAGCACTGCAAATAGGCACAAACATTGAAGGACAGAACAGAGAGCTGTGGAGTTCAGAGAATGCTATCCACAAAGTAATAAATTAAAATCTGTCTCAGAATTCTACAATACACTTTCAATGTACACACCTTTGAGAAGACATTTCATACTATCTTTAGTAAATGTTGGAATCAGGGTAAATGAAACCACTTTCCAATTTTCCTGTGTGCTATTCAAAAGTCATAGTAGACCTGCTCTGTTCTTTAAAGGCACTAATTTATTGTAATTTAAAATGTAAAAAAATATCCATTACATGTCTAGAAACTTTTTTTTTTTTTGCAGCAGACTCAGATACATACCTTGTGCTGATAATTGATAATGACTTAAGTGCATTTGTTAGCCAGGAATCTGTCAGAGCTTCAATTTCTGCTCTTAATTGCAACCATGCATCTCTTTTAGCGGGACCCAGGAGTCCTTTAATGTAAGAAAAGTGAGAAAAATAGAATTAAATTCTGTATCAGATAGGGTTTATGGTCATTGTTTCTATTTTAAATTCTACTACATCTTGAAAATAATATCAAAGAGAAAATCTATTGTCTTCAATGATCAGGAAATCTTAGGTTTTATTTGTACTTCACTATATGAAGGAATGTCAGATAGTATTTCAGATAATAATAACAATAATTAGTTGCATTTCTTTATGTATCAGGCTTCATTTCAAAGTATTCCTTTCAGAAACACATATTTTTAAACCAGCTCCTCCCACATACATTATTCTCATTATTAGAGGCAGTGACAAGGAGATCCATGTCATTGGGATCATAGGTGAAGATGGTCACAAAAGAAGATAACTTTAGAAAAAACCATTTAAAACTGCCCTTATGCCCTTATGACTCTGCAGATAGTACACATACAGAAATACATTTGTTTGCTGATGGCTTGGTCTTCATGTCCTGTTGTAGTTGGTCCCTTTTACAGCATTTAGAGCCTGAAATGGCTGCACATCTTATGTTCTCATATCTCAGCTGGTCCTTAAAAGTTAGTCCTCAAAATCTCTTTTTGGGTATAAATTGTCAGACATTTAAAAGTTCCCAGCCTATTGAATGTTGAGACATGAATTTGCTGGAACCAAGGTATTTTAAAGGTAGATTTGGTCATGGAAGAGCAGGGAAATAGGCTTCCTGAGCTTTAGTATCCCTTTTCTCTTTCACACCCTCTAAGTGATGATGACTGTCTTCGCAACAAGTGATAATGATTGACTTCAAAAATCAGAAGTGAAACAACCTAAAAATATATGGATTAATCTTGCCTTCTGATAATTTCTAGCAGCTCTTTTGAAATAAACTTATACAGATAAGCTAAGAAGATTACTAAAAATGCTAAGATGTGGAAGACAAATGAAGAAACTTGCCCATTAAGGATGGCTTATATTTCAGATGAAGGATATGTAGGAGACAATAAAAACCTTAATCCAGTGCACTACATATCTGCACTCTGTTTGCAATGTTTTGTTCCTCTCAGTGTGTTTCCCTGTCCTGTGCTCTTGGATTTGTTCTCTTATCGGTGTTAAAGGTTTTATGAAATGCAGCAGCTTCAGAATCTTAGATGCATCAGGAGATACAAGAAAATCCAGTAAACTTTTGGTCTTTCTTTGTTTCAAGAATTATTAATATATAACAACTCTATTCACAACACCAATGAAGGGCAAAGTAGGGCAAGTGAAATTCAGCCCACTACTACCACCCTTTGGTCCTACTGCTTCATCCTGTGGTAAGGAAAGACTGAATTACTAAGAGTGAAAATACATGACTGTAGCAATTACTGAAGACTTCTAAGTATTCCTTGTCCTCACAGTCTATTGTTAAGGAGGTCAGTTGACACATTTCCCTCCTCAGAAGTAGGCTGTCTGTCTCTGCAAGGCACACAGGACTCTCCAGAGCAGATTCTTTTGGCTCTGCTGCTTGATTGCCTACAATCCGCTAGTGCAGACATAAGCAAGTCCATGAATTAAAACAGTAACAGCAAAATTCTTGTCCCAAATGAAATTTGGACTTACTGGAGACAAAACTGTGTAAGCTACAGAGTCAACACAAGGGGTTATTGGCATGGCAATAACCATATAAGTGATAGAATATTCTTGCATCCACTGGTGAAAAGAGATTAGCAGGTACCCTGCAGAAAGTTTAGGTGACAGTGTTGTTACCAACCAGATCATGAAAATGTATGGTGGAAATGGCCATCCACAACCAATTTGTGCTGTGAAACTATACAATGTCTTTCCTAGAGCAACAGCAAATCTGAGGTAGAATAAGTAGTTCAACAAATCAGTAAGGTAAGACTAGCTGGCTCTGAGGGAGGAAAATTGGCTCTGTGGAAGCTAAATGGAAGCTTGCTTTGTTTTCCCAACTGCATTTCCCGTGTACAACAGCATGTGGCTTTGCCTTTACAGTCAGTAGCTTTCAACAGCCATTGGTTCAGTCATATCACTGTCCATTCCCTCTGTGGCTTCCCAGGCTCCTTCCCTGAGTGGCAGCTCATCACCATGCAGCTTAGACTGATCAGCATTTAAAGTTGTTTTTGATAATTGAACTCACCTCCTATGTTGTTCTTGTAAGTATTATACAACTCTTTTACTCTTCTGTAACGGAAAGCCAGCTTCCTCATCCAGTCAACCCCTCCTCTTACACCTGTTGGCAGACAAAGGTTTGCACTACTTGCAGCTGCATGGAAGCCATCAGTTGCAAAACTGTAGGTACTGCAAACACCCAAAATACAGTAAAAATAAATACAATGTATTCCTGTAAATGCTTAAATTATTTCATCTTAAAAAAAAAGAAAAAAAATTTCTGTATCTTACCTTAGGTCTTGTCCATTATCATCTGAAGAAACATCATCTATATGAACTTGATCACATTCCTGTTAGAAAGAAAAGAAAGCAAACCCAAATGACAAATTTATCTTAGCAGAGAGTGCACTTGGGGTCACGGTTTAGTGGCGAGCACGGTGGGCTGGGCTAATGGTTGAACTAGGGGATATTAGAGGTATTTTCCAACCCGAATGACTCTGCGCTCCCCACAGCCTTAGCACAGATAAGAAACGAGCGGTGCAGGCCACTGGCTGCACCAGAAGGTGGCAGCCTGTGCACACCCACAGCTTCCTACTGCTGTCAACATCTTTAAAATAGTATAACCTTCAACTTCTACACTCACTTCCATATCACTAGTTAAAACAGACCTTTAGAAAAGCAATATGCAATTTTGGTGTGATTTTTAGGAGTAAAATTATCTTAAATTTAAAGCCACAAAAATTGCAAATGTCATTTGCAGGCTCCCTAGTATAACAATACTTGAAAATCATATAAACATTATTTTCTCACTCACTAAAAGCAATTGATGGTGAACCTCAACAGGCATAAAAGTTAAATAGTTTGGACACTTATCAGGTTCTTCTCATAACAGTGGTAAATTGTACAGATAAAGGATAAATCTGAACAGAGGACTGATTTCTAAATGTGTAAGCCACAAGTTCTTAGAGTGTGAATTTAGGGAATTACCATTTCATCTTTCTACTTTGTTTGCTTTGCAATGAACAAAAACTTAAGAGACTATTACTCATGTGAACTAAGTTGTTAAAAAAGGGCAATTTTGTATTAAAAATACATATTATTTAATTTTCAAATACTTAATTTCATTGCATCATACAAGCAATCATAATTTAAAATATTGGGTCAAAGCTAAAAGAAAGAGTTGCCAGTCTCTGCTTATGTGGATTAATCCATTAAGATAGGATAATAGAGCTGTGTTCAAGGAACAGGAATGAAGCATTCTTCCCCTCACTGGAGAAATAATTTTTTTAGTTCTGCCTGAGGAGATTATCTTGAGCTGTAGAATACTTTACTCTTTTGGATGTAAATAGCAGATGAAGAGAGAAAGTAAAGGGATATTTTCTTTATCTTTATTCATCATTTACAGTCCAGAAAAAAAAATGCAATTGTGCTTCACCCAGTGGAGGATAGGAACTCAAAAATCAGACAAAAAATCCTACTGGGAAAAATTATGACTCTGTATTTTGCAACGTCTGGGCAATATCTGGCTTCCCTATCACCTTCACAGATTTCCCTGGAGCTTGTAAAAGTGTTAAGTTCAAAAGTTTAAAAATCCTATGGATATGAAGGTGGACTAATTAAATGGAGGGTACACAAAAGCCTTGATGGATAAGGAGTGTCTGCTGCTGTTTGGGTTTTGTTAAGCCTTTCAGCTACATTGTTCCAGCCTTGAAAATTCTAGGTAACTGTTCTGCTGATAATGTCATTATTACGTTAAATATGAGTGGGCGGCAAAAGCTCAGCTGTTTAATTTTTTTTGTCTCACAGTTGGTTCATTGTGATTCTGTGATTGACTCCAGAAACAGGATGAGAGAACCATGCAGTTTTCTGATTAGTCACCTCCTTGTCCCTGCAAGATACTATACTTGTTAATATAGGAGTTAACATGTGTGTTATATAGTAGATCAAACCCAACAGCACTCTCCAACTTCCTCTTTTTCCCCCTTCCTCTTCTCCTCTCTATCTATGGGTCATCTCCTCTCTATGTGCTGGCAATACACATTTTCTGACCAAGAAACAAGCTCATGTGCCCATCACTCATTGTTTTCTTTTACTTTGTTTTCTTGTTTACTTATCTACTTCAACTAAAACATTTACCTTTTACAAATTCACTTACATGGTGTGGAAAAATCTGGCCATAGAAAAAGAAGAAGTGGGCAGTTTGAGCAGATTTGAGATAGTTCTCCACTTTTCTCAAAAGAAAAAGGAAATTGGTGGCACAACACTACGTCTGAGTTTGCTTTTAAATGACACCACAGAGTTATGGGAAAGAAGGAAAGAAAGCAAATTCTCTGTCAATTTAAATATTAAAGTAAAATATTTTTTACATCAGCTACGGTACTGGTTAAGCTCAAGTCACAGTGGCTGTCAGTGCAATGTCAAAACTAAGAAACATAAAAATACATTTCCTATTAGAGCAAATACAGGAAAGGAATCTAAGCATAATATCTAGCTTTTGCTTGAAGCAATACTAATCTAAATTATATCTGAATGCAGTCAATTTTTTGCAGCAATTTTTAGAGCCTGAAAATTTGATACATCATTGATAAAACTTATCATCCTGGACTGGACAGTAATTTCATTATCCAATAAAAACACTGACTTACCACGCTGAACACAAAACTCTACTATACTTTCTTAGGCTATACTGAAAATACCTTTTAATATATATATTCAGTCTCTGTTAAAACTAGTGTTACTGCCTCCCAAATTCTGAGACTTACCTAAATCCAATTTTTAATTTTTCATTTCTATTTCTAATGAGAAAAAAAGGACAAAATCTCCTTTAAAATATGATAGGATAATGATAAAAATTGAAATATAATTCAGTTTGTTTGAAATGAATACTCTTTTTTTCACTGACCTGAAAGTGGAGTGGAATAATGGAGTAGGAAGATTCATGTCTGAATTACTACTTGCAATTTCCAGAAATTGTTTTTTTTGGTGTGCATAATAAGCCTTACCAACATTTCTAAATGCTGTCTTAGAATTAATACTGAGATATGAAGAAAAACTCGATTTTACTCCTTACCCGGTTGAAAAGAGAATGCCTTAGTTTGGCCATTATTATAAATCTGAGTCCCATCCTTAAGCATTGTTTAGGCACGTGAACTTTCTGGAACACCAGACGCCTATTTTCATGGCAAAACACCAACTGCCCTCCCAAGTGATATTTCTCAAGGTAACTAAAATTTATACCCTAAGAATGCAGTAGCTGGAGAACAGCCTAGCCTGAAATAAAAATGCAGCTTGGCTGATTAGAACATGGGTTACTGATCAGCAGAGAATGTCTCAGCAGATTGGAATTTCTGCATCAACAGTTCTGCAGTGACACGGATTTGCATAGAGGAAGGAAAACTTCATTTTTGTATGTGAAAACTTCAGTAACTTGGTTATTATTCCTAGAACCTGCTGTGGAGTGTTTGCAACCAAGAAAGACAGGAAAAAAAAAAAAAAAGAAAGTTTAGAGGATGTAGTGACTGGAGTAAACATTACAGGTACACAGGTTCAGTAGTACTTTACAGTTGTCATGTCCAGAGCCACGAGGTGTACTGTGGGCTGAAGATGAAAGCAAGACAGAAGGTGTGGAATCTGAGGCCTCACCACTGAAAAAGTGACATGATGAACGGATAAGCAATCTGCCTGGCAAATAAAGGACTATCTCACTTCCTCCAGTGAGAACTGAAGATGTCATGTCTTAATGGTCATGATCATCAGCAGCTCAGGACTCATTTCTGCTCCCCTGGGGGAGGACAGAGAGAGAGGAAGACAGAGAAAGAGAGCTGGGGAGAGGAGGGGAGATGAGGGAGAGAACCCAAGTCAGACTCTGGGAGTTCTCAGAATTCATTACATATTCATCATGCAGATGCACTGCAATACTCAGTAATGGCCATGTGCTCTGCAAACAGATTTAAACAGACAAGCTTATCCATCAGTATATTAAAGAATGCCTCTACATACTTGGGCACTTTATCCTATTTGCTAAGAAGACAGAAAATTGCTGGTCTTCTCGCACATACCGAAGTGTATGCATACAACTCATTTCAGCACATGAACTTTGGAATTTTGGTGATTTTGTGAGTTGGTTTTGAGACCAAGATGAATTCTGGGCCATAAAGTACTAAATTTCTTGTAGAAATTGTGATTATTAAATATATATATATAAATTGCTTTTAATCAAATCAAACTGATTGATTTACGAGACTCTCTAAGACAGCTCCCAAGTAGTATTTTTTATTTATCTCAGACTGGGAACTTTCCAAGCTATGGAATGAGCTGGCATATGAGTTTTTGGACAGGGGTATTAAAACCATCCTATGAAGATTAGCCAAAATGTAATGATCCACCTATGACAGCTGAACTTGCGATCTACAGACAAAATAAATAATGAGAGAAAGGAATGAAGTTTCAATGGCCATAAGCAAGAATAAAGAGGTATGGCAAAGCTCCATTTTGCTGAACTCTTCCACTTGAACTCAGCACAACATTGAAGAACAGATTCTACAGAATGGCTTGAATTTTGTTCCTGCCACATAAACTCTGAACATGCAGGGGCAAAGGTAAAAAAATAAATTTAAGAAATGCTTTGAAAAATTTATTTGGAATCTCTTCCTGGTAGAGGGTGCCAGAAGAAAACATTCAGTGAATGTACTTGAATTGTCAAGAGTTGTCTCACTAGGACTGCAATAAAGCACACGCTGAGAAAAGCATGTCCAGGGCTTTACTTTCTTTGGTTTCTGCTGCTGCAAGGAGGAAGTGCAGTTCAGGTGTGAGGTGAAGCAGATTCCAGTTTCTTGACTTAAAAAGAGCTAAGAATAAATGAGATCTGTAAGGGATGATGAAGACAACCCCAAACTGGTACCCTCTGCTTTTCTTACTGCCTACTTGATGAAGGAACAAAAAGACAAAATCAATATCCCAGTGGATGGAAAAATTGAACTTTTCTTTATTTTGTCTATTCACTCACCAGAGACCTTTCTCTGGAATTCTAAACAAAACTTCGAAGTCTTCCAGCTTCCATTCATGGCAAGTATCTGTCCATGGAGGGAAGTCTGGGATCTACTCTGAGTAAGAAAACAACCATTTTAGACGAGCAGAAGGTTTGAAAATCCCCTAGGTTAATTTGAAAACTGTTTTTCACTCTGTGTCTTGAGTGAAACATGGTTGTAGGCTGTCATTGTCTGTGTTAACAGACCCAGACTCTAAGAGTGAAATAAAAAACCTGTGGAGCCCAGCTGACAAACCTGCTTCCCAGACCACTCTCCCTGTGAGAGTCCATCCATATGCTTCTGAGAGGTGAGCTGCCCACAAGGGCACTTCCTAGAAAAAGGTCTCTCCCTTTTCTGGCCAATTGCCAAATTGTATTCCCTGGGTATATTGTGACAATACCTTGATTCCCTGGTTACCTTGGAAAGAGAAATCACTGATCAGAACATCTATCACAGTCCCAGCTCTCTGATGCTGCATTCTTTGAGGTAAATAAAGAATATTCCACATTTGAACAAGTAACAGGGGCCTGTAGCCAAAAGGCTGCTGAGGTATGTCAAGAGAAGAACAGTCTGTTCTGGTCAGATGAGGGCACCCACTGAAAGCAAATTGAGAACTGGAAGAAAAGAACGTGAGGCATGTATGTTACCATCCTGGAGATGACAGCAGACAGCTTTACATACATGGAAACCAAAGGACAGGACAAAGAAAGGAATGAGTAGTTTGCAGATTCTCTCTCTCACTGAGTTTCACAGAAGGACTCTGGTGCCACCGGAAGTCAGTGCCACCTGGTTGGCCTCTATCTGATGAGAGTATGACAAACCCAAAAACTACATAGGCAGAAATGTCACACACAATAAATACTAATGCACAGCAAAGCCACTAAGTTAAAAATCAGGAATGCTGGTGCTAGCATTCCTTTGACTCTTACCTCTAAATCATTAAAAAATAAATGTGTGTCAGCAAGATTAAAAATCATTTCTTCCATTCGCAGTCCAAGGGTCACTGCCATGGGTGGATCCTTAAAAAACAAAAACAAAGTTAGCTAATTATATACCACTAAGTTATAGTAGAATTACTTTAAAAATTGATGTATATAAAGTGTTTTGAAAAATTAACACTGTAAGAAATTTCCCTGAAATCCTTTCAGTATTAAGCTATTTTAATATAATGCTGTAATAAGACACTGCTTAACCTCTGTTTGTGAGAAAATTCAGAGAGTTGTGGATGCTGAAAAATCAAATTTTTTAAAGCCGAGCAATTTGCAACCTGGCTGAAGTGACAGGAAAAAACCTGGTGGCCATAAACACATATATAAATATAAACAGAAACAAGTATAAAGAAGACTGGAAATAGGGACGGCGCTTTTCATAAAAGATGTATGTGGGAACATACATTCCTTTGGAAGGCATATATAAGTTTGTTGTTTGATCTGTAGATCATCCCTTTATTGCTGATGAAACACAGGAATCCTGTCCCTGGATAAGATTCATTCAAAATGTTGCATTTGTTTGTAGGTTGTCTTTCACACTCTCAAATTGCTCTGCCTCAGCAAGACCCACGAATCTCTGGATCAGCAATAACACTGTCTGAGAGCATTGAGCATACGGCTAAGGCAAGGTAATGAATTCAAATTTCCTAGGTTTGCTAGGAGAGAGGTAAAGCAGATTTGTGTTACCTTACATTTGGTTTAGAGTAACAGTCCCTGGTGCTTTGCTGACATCTAGTAATTAGTTTGATTGTTGCATTAATCATCTGCCTGAGCTTGTGGGGTTCCGTTAACTTTTTTATGCTTAACACAAAAACTGCAGTGAACTTTTAAAACACATGCGGTCCTCTTCTCATCAAAATATGAAAAAAATATTTCATCATTTAAACTCTGACTAACATGAGCAAGTTTTCAGAAATCCCTTCTTAAATATCTTGAAATTTAAAGTCTAAATGCTACCAGCATTTAGCAACAAAATCTCACAAAACCTCAAATGATCATTTGTTACCATTAGGATGAAAGGCTTCCCAACCAGGATCAGACACTCACTACTCCAGGGCTTTGCAATGACGGAATAAAAGGTGGCTTCTGCATTCAAGCAGTTAATAACTAATGGTAACATCTGAAACACTGACATACTTTGACTGTTGCTCATGAAAAACTCATACTTGCAGGGAAGAATAGTGTTCAAGAAGTTGTAACGGTCCAAAGTTAGACCCAATTCGCTGGCAGTGAAAGGAAATATTTTTATGTCAACCCTTGAACTGATATAGACTACTTTTCAGAAGCAAAAAACAAACACAGGAACAGAATTTTATCCATGCTGTCTTCTATAGCAATGTTTACTGGATTTGAAAGTCACAGGACTGAAGGCAGCACCAAGTGCAAAGGTCAGATTTCCAAGAGGATGATTAAGGAACACCATTAACATATTAGCAAAATTCATGTTAGGCACTGACAATACAAATCACCAAAATATCCTGGACTCATGAGATTCCTCATCAAGCCATAATGCTTTTATCAAAATGTCATCACTTATAAACATGTGTTTACATTTCTTTTGTTTGCATTTCTTTTCTGCGCATTGTAAACTATAAATCTTTTCTCCCTAGATACAATATAACAGAGGGTATTTGCAATACACATTTTTACCTCAATCCCATGAATACTAAGGCATGTGCATTATTTTATGCACAGGTGGTAACTCATTATTATTTATATAAGTTATTCACTGGAGTGCTTCCAAAGCTGGAATCTCAGATATTTAATTCTCAGCCTCTTTTTTACCCCTTCCTGGATAGAAGCAGACTTGAATGCAGAAATTTCCTATAACATTTTCCGTTATAATTCAATTTGTTTTTACAGAAACTACCAACTATGTATGACAATTTCCTGCCTTGCCTAGTATAGTTGGGAGATATAAATGTGACAAAGTTCTTATGATTTTCTTATTAATAGTTGTTTTGTAACCAGTTATGCCTGACTATTACTATTAAAATTATATTTCCTAAATTCCTGTTTTGACAAAGGCATGAGAAGGCTATTGCTAGGTACAGTATGTAAAATAAAATAAAGCAAAGCAGAGGGAATTCATTTCAGCTTAACATAAAATCAGTCTGGGATCTCCCTGTACAACTTCTGCTAGGGAGAATTGCTGGAATTGAATTCTCAAGATATGAACAGTTCTTCCCTTAATAAATTGGCCAAAATTTTGCACTGCAACTGTTTAACAAGAATTAAAAATTATGTTCCATCTGCTCTTGCCATGTTAAGTTCTTTCCGCCACATGAAAAAATAGACAAGAAAGCAGATTTTTAAGGGTCTTGTGGCTTTATAGTGTTTGCACAATATGGAGGAACATGGCAATCATAATTTTACTGTCTTTCAGTCTGAAGCAGAAGTTACAGACTGATTCAAGTGGCACAAAGGACTGAGTGTTGAAAAGAAAGCAAGAAACTTGCAGTTGATACAGACCTTAGCACAGCAAATTGAAAAACTTAGTAAGAGGCAGACTGAACTTCTGTTAAAATTGTATTTTGTGCTACTCTGCACAAGCACACACAACAGAGGAAAAAAGGATTAAAAAAAATCTGGAAGTTTTCCCCAGAAAATTCACAGAACAAAGAACAACTCTCTGGCCCACAGAGGTATGATGTTAGCCAGATATCATTAGTGTGCAGAAGAACCCAGACCAGCTACAACACTTCTGTACACCTAAATACAAATTACTTCAGTTTTGTTAGGATGAAGGCACTAGACTGGAGCCAGACTGTCTGTCTGTGGACTTCTGTACCAGACTGGTCCATCCATTGGAATGCCTCTTGGGAGACTAGATAAAAATATCCTGGGAGGACCAATACTTAAATGTTTTGATCAAGAGGAGAGTAACTGGAATAAAGCCCCAAAAGCTCAGTGTCCATTAGTAGAAGAGATGTATTTAATACTATCTTGGAATGTCAGGTTTCAGCACACATTCAAAATAATTTCATTTCCTGGGAAAAAAATTGCAAACACCAAAGTGACTTTAATAATACCTTGGAAAACAAAGAGATAAATAGTCTGTCAAGTAGATTCATTGTGACAGGAATTTGCATTCATGAAGCCTTAAAAATAAGCAAGAAAACAAGAAATTTTTTAAGAAGTTATTTTCAATGGGTGGCTGTCCTGAACAGACTTTAAAAAAAATGACCTTGGAAAAAAGTGGAAATGCTAATGTTAAGTACCAATATTTTAGCTTAAAGAGACTTCTCTATATTATATAGGAATCTCAGATTTAAGTTCAGTCCTCACTCTCTCAGAGGGGACACTTGTCCCAGGAGAAATTCATGTGGATGGTGATGGAGGAAGAGAACACATCTCTTCTTGATAACCATAGCTGATGAAGGAAAACTCACGTACTCCATAGGGAGTTTCTGTTCCATGCTCTCTAGAAGGCAGTAGGAAAATCAATCTCAGACAAGGAGGGAGTGAATAGAGAGGACAACTGGAGGTGATGAGAGATACACTATTAATACAGGTCGACAAGAGAATATTTATGAGTGAATTTGGGAGTGCCATCATGGGTGTTAATGGTGACAAAGCTTTTTTGTTTAATGACCAGACAAGCAGACAGTAAGTAGTAAAAATCTTCTGAGTCCTTTCCAAAGAAGTGTACAAGGTATTTAATGAGGCTTCCTTTACAACTTTCTGTCATTTCCTATGTTATAAAAAATGGCAAAATATGATCATAAAGTGTGGATTTGTTTTGATTTTTGCACTTAGAAATCACATTCTCCGTCTTCTAAGATCACAAAGGAATTTTATTCTTCTACTAGAGAGTTGCACTTTGAGTTACAGCATTTATCTGAGAATCCTTGCCCTCTAGATTGACCTGGGAGAAATGAATAAACTATAAACGCTTGGAGCTAGAAAAACTCCAGCTTAATCATCCTTCAACCAGCAAGAATAACTGGAATGCAATGGAACAAAGAATACACACTGTTCACAGGGAATAAGAATGTACCTCATAAACTTTTAAGAGACGATGACATCTCCTAACAGATGTCATCTGTTGTGTCCTGTCACATCAACAAATGCTCACTTAAGAGCTCAGCATTGTAGAAAACCATATCTGTCAACTGGTGCTCAGCTGCAAAAACCATCATCATCCACACAAGTCATAATATAACAGCTCCAATGCCAATGTTCACAATTTGCTACTGCAGTAAGTAATTAAAAATAGAAGTGTACTGATTTCATGAAGTACAAAGCAGATGAGCAAATGAGGGGAAAAGTGAGAGGTGATCTTACTGCTGGAAGGCAGCACAGCTTTCCTGAAACCTAACACAGGTGTAGTATAGTTTTTATTCTCTTTCTAACTTAGTCCAGTAGAATAGCCAATATACCAAAAGCCAGAGAGACACAGCCACAGGTAGACAGCAGCAAGGCATGGAATATTCTCCTGGGAAAGCTTTATATTTTAAATGCAGAAGTGATACACTGGCCAAATTCTGGCCAAATCTCTCCCAGTTCAGTTGGGTTTAAAGCTATACTCTAGATAAGCAGCAGCAACTTGCCCCATTTTTAAATGAGATGCTTACATCAGCATCCTTCAGCAAATCATTAATTCTGTTTAAGCATGGTTATTATAAAATTTTGACATCAAATAATTGTCCTAGAAAATTCTGACATCAAATAATTACCATTCCATGCAAAGTGCTGAACAAGAATATACCAAGGAGAGTGTCCATTCTCAGCTTTATAAATCCTTAGGCATAAGTCAGAAATCTGCTGTTCTCTTGACAAATACATAACCTGAAACTTGCCTACTGGATCTAGGCCTTCCGAATAATATCAGCCAGTGAAAGCCCTCCTCGCCTAAGGAGATGCTGGTTTGACTTTTCTTTTTCTCTTCTACTCCAACCACTTGTTAAACTGTTGAAATCTTTTGAAAGTGTTTATTTCCAGATACAACTGCAGCTCTTGAGTGCTCCTGCACTCACATGTGGATCCCTATGCCAGGCTGTGCCTCCTCTCACTGCATCCCTATGCAGCCTGAACTGCAGCAGAACAGAGAAATTAAAAGACTAATTCCTGATTTTTTTTTCACCTGGTACTCAAAAAAACAGGAAAAAGCTGGTGAAAACAAGGAATGAAAGTTTTTATGTTAATGAGTACATGAGAAAGAACTGAAGGTGAATATCCTTGCCTGTTTGTATATTCCCACTAGCTCTAAACTCAGCATCTCACTCCTTCTGAGAATGAAGTGAGAACACTTGGTGTAAGAAGTTGCCTTCCCTTAAAGCAACATTTGCTTTAACAACACACTATTCTCATGTAAAAAATTAAAAATGGGAGAAGGGGAAAATTCTGCTTGTCCTGCAAGGTGTTTTTTGGTGTGGGTTTTTTTTTTTTGGTGTAGTTTCTCTTTTTTTGTGAGTACCTTGACTATCCTATACAAAATAGGCTCCTGAAATATATGTGGAAGAACATGTTATTCACAGCTGAGCATCTGTGTGACATTAGATGCTTTTACTTTTTAAAATCAGACAGCAAATCATCACAGTTAAAAAATTTACTATCTCCACTATTTTGCACTACCCTCTTTCTTTTTTCATTGTTAGGCAACAATTTTATACCACCTTTCCAAGATAAACAGTTCTCTCAAAAAATTTGAAAGACCTATGCGATAACAAGGCTTCTGCTGACAACCTCACAATTCTTGGAGCATTTACTCTCATAGCTACCCAATTCTCATAGCAATCCAATCTTCAGTCTGGATTAAGACCTTGTATACAGATGTAAATCATATGCAGAAAAGATAAGGACCATATGTGCTAAACATGTTATGTACCAGAGCTTAGTGAAGTCTATTTGTGTGATCTTTCACTTCTCCCATTTCTAACCTCTTAGGCACTTAGGTTGAGACACATCACACCTTAAATTTAGGCAACACTACAATGACATACAAAAGCTAAAGTCTACCCATTATAAGCTCTTCCTGTATTCCCTTTCCTACTGCTCTAGCTTCCTTGCAGTCAGTAATATTTATATTTGACTTTCACTGGTAATAACTCATCACACAAGTTCTTTGTAAATATGGCAATGGCAGTCACTGCAGTAAGGAAAAAGTCTACTACTTTTATTTTATAGGGTCTGGAAATGAATACCTTTCCCTACTTGTGTGGATGTCACCTATCAGTACCAGAAAAAGAAAAAAAAAAAAAAAAAGAGAGAAAGAGAAAAAAGAAAAAAGAGGATTTTACTTAAGAATTCTGTATTTCCACACCATTTGTTTCATTGTCATCCATGGCATTTAACATTTGTTTACTGATGTTGATCTCAGCAGTATAACTACATTAATTTCACTAACCCTTGAGACACTTTTGGTTTATATAAGACTTTATCTGCTGTCAGTACTACTATCTGTTAATATGCCATTACTAATTTACCAAGAGAAATTACATTTCTGTTGCTGTTTCCAAGACAGTTTTCAAAGTTATCCACGGGTGTTTTGTGAGCTACAAAATGTGCTCTGATTTTTAAAACTATGTGTTACAGTTGATTTTGGAAACATCCAAAGAGCACAATCAAAAAAGACTGAAATAAATTTATCACTGTGATAATTCAGCAAGTCCTGTGGTAGTCTATGGGCTACTCTCAAAGTGATTCAAAAGTTCATGTTCAGCTAGGTTTCTCTCTTGTTTTGATAACTATTAGTTGGAAATGGTTCTGACAGTCACTGTTGTTACGTCTGAAAAACAGCAGAAAAGGATTTTTGACAGAGTACTGAAAAGTGCAAAGAGCTGGCACTGGGAAGCCGCAAAGCAAGGAAGGCTGTTTTTTACAAAACATGAGTACCTATCCTTATCTTAGCATTCCAGAAATTCAGATTTTACACTTGGCCTGTGACTTTTCCTGTTAGCTTTATTTTTAAATCGCCACAAAATGTTGATTGCATGGAAGACTGGCCCCTCTCTGGTTACAATCCACAGGTTCTGGCTTTGACATTTCTAACCCACTGGTAGGAGAGGGGGTTGTAAAAAGCATTTCTGTAATGTACTGTTTTTCACATCCTTTTCTCTGATTCTGGCTAGAATAAAGAAACTGAAAACATGCTAAACAAACCCCTTATCCGAGACAATATGGACATGGTTATGTTCTTAAAAAGAAATACATTTGCATTAATTTCAATTGAACAGCACAGCACAGAGAAAATAATATATGTACATACTGACATCCCCTTGTCCATTTTCCTCCTTCCACATATTTGTTTTGATTTTTTGTTTTATCCAGGCCCTTAGCTCTACCTCTCCCATTAGTCTGTTCCTGTTGCTATACACCAGACCCTTCTCACCTTGTCCAAGCAGCCATTCCCTGGACTCCCAGCACCAGCTCCGGAGCTCCTGCAGGCTGCCACTGCCTCTCTTTGCCTCCCTCGCTTTTCTTCTTGCTTTCCCACTCACAGCTCTATGACCTGAACTCCTTTTGGACTCATTGGAGGAGAGAGGATGCTTAAAACCACATGGGAGAGGGTTTCACTCCCCAGCATTACTCATCCCAGAACCAGCCAAGAGAACCAAAAATTCAATGAAAAAGGTGGGGAGTCAAATGATGCAGTATTCATCAACAACATCTGCAGCTGGCATTGAAATAAGTCAGACTCTTACTCATCCTATTCATAAATTTCCTGGTAAATTCACCCACCAGCTCAGTTTCTTCTTTCTTCCTCTACTGTTCCAGATACTGTCAGTTTTTTCCATTTATGCACTTCATTTATTATCTCCCTGCAATGTCTCTTCCAACGCATGTCAGGAACCTCATCCTTGTTCCTCTATAAATTCTCCTCTTATTTGCAGCATCTGCTTCAGCCCTGCCTCATGTATTGTATTCAGGGTCTGTGTCTCATTTCTCTCCTTGACTTCTTCACATTAACCCTCTGAAAATGGGGTTTACTGTACACTTTACCTCTAACTTCACCCATAAGGGCCATAAAGAACACAGAGGTGAAAAGCATGTACATAGTCAGGCCAGATAGCTGCAGTGAATTGACACAAAATTCACAGCTCACATACCTTGCCATACTTCTGTGCATACGATCCTGTAAGCAGCGAATGAAAAACTATGATTGTTTCATCCAAATCCCAAACAAATACACGCTGAAAACAGAATAGAGGAAAATATTATTGAACAAATAACATAACAGTCCCACCACCACACCACCCAGGGAGACTAAAAATCAACTGACTCTAAAAGTTTAACCAAGTACTTATGAGCAGGCTTTCTCTGAAAATCAGCAATAACAGTGTATCATGCATGGTAAAAAGTCAAAAGACAGTAACTTTAAACTCATCAACTATTTCTTCTTTGTTCTCTGAAAAGCTTTTCACAAAAGCTCTCTAATAGAGATTTCAGAAAAGTGATTGGGGGTCAAACATAATTGTTAAGGATAAACAGTACTTTCAAGATACTTCTCTGCAAGTCTTATTGATTCAAGACTCTTTTTATTTCTGCTGTATAACTAAAATCTTGGGTAAAAGTGCTATAAGCCACTGCCATATAGAATTTAAATAATACTGTAGGATAAACCAGATTATTTTAACTCAGTTTCATCCATTCAATTTCACTTGTTTGGATTCTCACTGGTAAAAAAAATAAATAAAAAAAACCAACCAACAAAAACAAACCCTGAAATGTAAGAAGTTAGCTTTTTCACTGGAAAAATTAAATCCTTTTAAAAGAAAAAAAAAAAAAAAAAAAAAAAAAAAAAAAAAAAAAGAAGTAAGTTTTTGAAGTTTTTGTACAAAAGCAATGGCATTTACACTCAGTTCCTAGCCGTGCAGCCTACCCTGCTACCCCAGGAGAGGCCGTGTGGCCAGCCAAGTCCCAGCAACAATTTTGTCTCGTGCTGTATCCAGGGCTGGTCAGTGAAGGCAGGGCAGTGGGGCAGGCCAGGGCTGCTGGCTTGTTGCACTTCTGTAGTGGCAGCAGGGGACACACAGCACTGGCAGGCAGCACAACATGTCCCTGGTGCTGCAGCTGGAGTGTCACCTACACACACAGGCACTGTGCTTCTTCCTGCTGCTCCTGTCACTGCAAGGCACAGCCATAACTTCACTGAGGTAAGCTGCCTCACTGAGATCTGCTGATATAATTTACAAACACAAGCAAAAACTGGTGCCTAAATATTTAAAAGGCTATGGCCAGATGACCCTGCATATTACATTGCATCCATAAATACATGTAATTAAGCTGAGTGATATATTTGAGATTTCCTATTTCAAAAACTAAAAGAAAACATGACACTTTTGAGTACAGGCTTGTGGTTCTATTGCACAAGAAACTGACAGACACGTAATGTAGAACAGTAAAGTCTCACTGTGCATGTATATTAAAACAGCTACTACTCTCCGTTACATTCAGTTAGTAAGACTGAGTCCATAATGTCTTCTAAAATGCTTTAAGCTATTTTCACAGCTGCAGTATTCAGAATTTACACTTCATCAGAAGAAACCTCCACATTAACATTCATCAATTACCACAGACATACCTCCAAGTCACTGTCCGGAGGGGGTGATGGATTATTCTTCCGCCCTCTACCCCGAGACTTAGACCCAGAACTCCTACATGTTCTCTCATCAAGGTCTTTGATTGGCGTGGAGGGGCTCTGCACTGTGTCAAACTCCCCTGTAGAGGTAACCATTCATGTCAAAATTAGCACTGGATTTTTAAATAATCAACTTTTTTCCTCAAAGTTCAACGTGTCTGTATGCAAACTCAATGACATGAGACATGTAAAAATGTTGTATAAAAAGAATGATAATGTGGCTTATCTTATGTAGATGGGATCAGCAGATGCCACACACACTTTTGGCTTTACTAATGAAACACTATAAACCTTAGCAGAATAAGACAAAAGTTAAAATGACACATATACACCTGAAGATACACAAATACACATGAGCCCAGGCAAAATACCAATATATCCAAGACAGGGTATTTTAGAAGTCATCCTAATGGTTTGTCAAAGCATGAAGTGCTTTTTAATTAAAGTAGTTAATTTCCCATGTTTTCAGTTCAGCTAGACTTATTTCCAAGTCCTGCTTTACTTTTACCAGAACACATTTTGGCACTCATCCATGATCCAGAACAGTCAGGCAGCTTCCAGTTTCATGTCCTCCTCTCATGTCACCTGCTCTTTAGTCAAGTTCACTTTTTTTCTTCACCATACCTCAGCCCATAACTTGTCAGACGAAAGCCATAATATTAAATGCAATATTCCAGTTAGTACCTGAAAGAGGATGAAGTTGTACTTGCTGTTTCTGATTGTCTTTCTCTAAGTATGAAGCATTGTGGACTGTCACAGAGATGTGCTGGAAGGGTCTTTGACCTGGTATGGCATAGCTGGTCTTAACCACACTCAAGCCCATCCCTGACTTACTCATTTAACGAGGCTTAGCATCTTCAGCTTTCAAAACTTATAGCATTAAATGCAGTTTGGCTAGGTTCCTGAGTGCTAAATGACAAAAAACCCTCCTTCTTAATTTATCCTATTAATAATGATTTGATTTTTCTCCAGTAAAGGAGGAAAGGGTCCAGCTTTGATCTGACATCTTCTACAGATTTTGATTCAAAAGAGTCCTTGAGCTGTCTGTAATTGAGCATGGGTAATATTTGTTAAAAGTGCTCATGATGGCAAATATGCAGAATAAATTAACACTTGGTAGAAACATTTCCCAAAAATCATCTATGATGCATCTGATTTTCAGTTGGAATTGGTTTTTTATTTTTTCATTTTTACTAAAGAGCATCACTGAGTGTCCAGCAGATAAAGGAGACTGATTTTTCTTCTCTCTTCTGAACTTTCAAGACCACATCTGGAAAAATGTGCAGTTTTGGGTCCCCAAGTAGAAGAGAGATATTGTCAAACTGGAGTTAGTCCAGGTGAGGGTCACCACGACAGTTAAGGGGGCTGAGCATGTAGTAAAAGAGGCTAAGTGACTTTTCATAGAGATATGCAGAGAAAGGACAAGACACACAGGCAGAAATCCCTGAAGAGTGGGGAGAGTAGACAGTTCTTGTTGACTACTCATTTCTATTCCCAGCATGGTGTTGATGTCAGCAAGGTCACAGCAGGCAGTGAAGCAATCAATAAGGATCACATTATGTTGGCTCTTTCCCCATAAGAACAGCAAAATGTACTTGGGTAATTTCAAATGTACAAGAAGCATCCAAATCAGAATCCCTGTGCAGCAAAAAACTAAAATGGCTTTAAAATAAGTTCTGAGTGTGCAAGAGCTCAGTGCAAAAATAGTTTCCTAGATTTTTCTGATTGAGTGGAAAAATTGTATGAAACCAAATCCCCAGAAAGAAGAAGCAAAAACTAAGAAAGCGAAGATGAATGTTTACATTCTTACCACAAAGTCTTCTTATTTATAACAGTTCAACACGTTGCAACAAAATCAAGACTCATTTCCACAGTAATGTATTAAAACATCTGTTCTCAATGACTGTGTTTATTCTAATCTACCAAAAATAAAATATTAAAAAAACTCCTCTTCTAAATCTTCTCTGAAATTACCCAACAACTGAAGTAAATAAATCCAATTTTCTTTTAGCATGAGCCATTACCAGTTGCTCCAGGCTTCTGCTTGGGTCAATGTTGTACATGCTTGCATAATTATCTATTTATCAGTACTGTAACTAATCGCTGTTCCTTGTAAAATCTAGATATTTAAAGCCAACTTTATTTCATTACACTAATCTCTAAATCAGAATGAGCAGCTGTCTCTTACTTGAATGCAAGGTATGCATCTATTTTAGAACTGCAGAAGTCAGTGCTGCAGTTTTTTAAACAACTGTAGGCTTAATTGCTTGATTTGCTTTTTACCTACAGCAGTCTAAAGGAGAAACTACACTTTTCTTATCCTCTGTTTGCTTTAGAAATGAGGTCAATGCTGATAAAATGGAAATTTATTAAAAATTCAGCCCTGTAACATAAAAGAATGTGTCAAATTCTAGTACCAAAGA
Source organism: Vidua chalybeata (assembly GCF_026979565.1). Lineage (NCBI taxonomy): Eukaryota > Metazoa > Chordata > Aves > Passeriformes > Viduidae > Vidua > Vidua chalybeata. The sequence goes on from NC_071532.1 coordinate 57,933,876, forward strand.
GTATTGAAAACATTACCTTAATGAAGAGCTCCTACTGCAGCTCATAATAGACAGAAATTTTTAATACGTTTGAAATTTTTTAGCTTTTTCAATGTTCTGCACATGCCTAATAAATACACCTCATAGCCTCTTCCCTCTTCCCACTGGGACTGCGAGCAGTGCCAGTGATCCAAGAAAAGAGGAGGAAAATGTTAAAACTAGAATATGGAATGACCTCTTTATCACAGATATTCTTACACATACTCATACACTTGTCCAATATGAAGTTTTCATGCTTTGGAGACCTTGCAGCAGCTCCAGCTAGAGGGCAGGGAATTACAGCACCAACTTACAAAGGGAATTATGGCACCACACTACAAATGAAGGTGGTCTTTCATATCTAGGACATTGCTTCCCATCTCTAATTTAATGATGTGAACATCCCCTCCTCCTTGTTAGAACACAGTTCTATGACTTAAGAAGGAAAAAAAGAATTTGTGTAGTCTGAATACAAACCTAATGCCATCTCCCAGAGAAGCTGCAAAGGGTGACTGCATTGTAGGTACCAAATTAAGCTTTGCTGCATCCCAGTAATGGTATGGGAGCTAATATCCTATGGTGATTTGCCTCCCCTAACCCTGGATATATGATAGCAAGGTGCTTTCACATGAAGCTTTTATCCAGGCCTACATTCTCTGCTAGAGTTTTATTTGCCCCAGATTAAATGTACTCATGTATTCATCAAATATACTCAACGTGAGGCCTCACCTCCCAGTCCATCTGAGCTATCCCTGTTTGAGATGAAGTGCCCTAGCGGACACCTATTTATCTCACAAATACTCCATTGTAATGAGTGCATTTTGAAAAATCTTTATAGAAGGCTGGCTCAATGTAAGCTCAGAAGGGAAGTCCCTGGTTTAAGGCAGATGTGGAATGGATGAATTTCTGAGCCCCTTCATACTTTCTTTATGGATTGACTTTTGTTACCTATCCTTACCAGACAGAGCAGCCAGAAGACAGCTTCAACATTACAAGCCTGCTTTTTTTTCTGACTTGTAGTATGTTATTTCTTGTCATGAATAGCAGAAAGAGCAAAGTCTATATCAATTTTCATCTCATTTTCTTTACATTGTCAATAAATAAAACTGTAGCTGGTATTAACTCTTGATCTGATGGGGCTTTATTATGCAAATGAGAAATCCTGTATGTGCAGATGGCACTAGAGGCTTTGATTAGATATTTGAATTAACAGCTAGTGGAGATGCCAGAAGAATGAAGTGCCTTGCTGTGTTTAGTCTCAGGTTTTGTTGGAGTAAGTCTTAAGGACTTGTACGACAGCAAGAGAACACAGCGAGTGCTAAAGGACTGCAGTATGATCTATGATATCTGAAATTATCTCCAAGACACTGCCCCTCACCAATGGAAATTTATTTTTACTGTGACACAGAAGGGCACAGGCATGTCATGCATTCACAAAGTGGGTGTTTCACTCTCAGCAGAGGGCCGCATGATCACTGCAACCCTTCATAGAAATGAGCAGATGGGAGCGGATTTGTTAAACTCAGATGCACAACCTACTTAACAAGAGAATAAGCTCATATGGTTAAACAATCCACAACCAAGAAAAACCCTTACTGTTTCACAGATGTGAAGCCTGTGAATACTTTTTCAAAATGCTCAAACTATTTAAGATTCCATTTTTTTGCCTATTCTATTCAATACCAATGGTATTTGTAAAAATACATGATACATTTAGACAGCGTTTCTAGGAAACAGATACCTAAGGGAGAAACAACATGGGAAACTGTGTGATTTTCTCAAATAAGAATATGAAGGAATAACAAAGCAGCAAGTGAAAGTACACAGGACATAAACAGTTATCAAAACATGTCACTTGTGAGTACACTCCATACTCCTTTTAAAATTCTTTACATATGATTTTTGTCTATCCTCCACCTGTTGAAATTTCACTTGATTTCACATTACCTTTAGGTTCTTCCTAGATTTGCATTCTGAGACTGCTGAATAACATTACATTTTTCATCAAAAATCAAGGGAATATGTATCTCCCCATTGCTCTTCCATACCATATCCATATCCATATCCATATCCATATCCATATCCATATCCATATCCATATCCTACCCCATCTCAAACATACACCCACAAACACATACACTGTTACATTTTAAAAATCAGCCTGAGGAAAACATCTGGTAGGAAAAATTTCAAGTAATTTAGTTAAAATTCCAATATTTTTAGCAAATTTAAGCAGTTTATATTATGTGTGAGTCCTTGCTTATACCATTCTACAGAATATTACCTTTCCTTTGTATAAATTCATTACAATAATACATTAGGTTTTCTACTGTATCTTAAATAAGATGGTGCAGTTGTTAGGAAGATCTATGCAATAAGGTGATTTTGTGACTAAAACATAAATTCCTCCCCTATTCAGGGCCTAATCCAAAAGCCAGTTTGTTAGTCTTTTTAGAAATGGCAGACGCTGAGCACACTGGATGAGTGAAGCTGGTGCCCTTGAAAGAGACTGCTCTAAGAGTGCTGAAGAAAAATTAAAAACTGCCACTAACCCTCCAGGGATGCCCTAGGAATACAAGTAGCAGGCTGCTGTGCTGTGGTGGCTGTGCACAAGAGGGCAGGGCTGGGCAGGCAAAGGGAGCCTCCTCATGTCTCCTGAAAATGCTCTTCATGCAAATTCAACTCCTTCAATACAATTTTCTTTGTGGTGCTAATAGCTAGTTTCTCTATTCTTGGTTACTTAAATTAGTGAATTAGCAAGTGTGGCTTGTACACATTTGAATAAAGCCTGTGTGCTCTTGCCAGCATGGCTGAGGCATAATTAAATGAAAAATAGTATCTTGTTTTAAATTCGTCACAGCAATACTTCAGAATGTACAGGTGGAAACAGCATTGTTCCACTGCCAGTGATACAGACAACAATCTCAGTCTGCAAAAAGCTTTCTTTAATTAGCAAACAAACTGGACAGGTTTCCTAACTAAACAGTAAAAAAGCTTATTTTGGGTGGTTTACATGATAAAAGTTTTCTGAAAGGCACAAATGTAAAATATCAATATCCATGCAAGCTGAATATGAAAATCTTGTTGTTATAAAAACAGCGAATAAAATACAAAAATTTTTTTCACCTGAATGTAGATCTGTACCTGGTTGACTAGTCAAGCCAGGGAGAGAGTCCTGTAATTGGTAGGTTGATGATGATGAAGTGCCATCAGTCGTGCTGTTTGAGGTCATATATGCACCATATGTTGATGCTGAGTAATACTGTGCATACTGATTTTGGCCAAAAGCTGTGTATGACGAATAATCCTGAAACAGCAGATGCAGCAGAGCACTCAGTTAAGCACTGTAATGAATGAATTTTTTCCCGTTAGATATTTCTATGTGTACAGTCATATGACTTCTGCTAGTGTTTTGAAGGCTTGGTTTAGCTTTTTTTTTTTTTTTTTTTTTAATTTCAAGATATTTACTAAAAGACTACAGGAAGCTGCTGAAATATTTAAGTGTTAAAATATATAACTAGGCTTCCAGTAAGATTTTGATCACTTTCCACAGAAAGTAGCATTAAACGACAGTGCGTCTCATTCAGCATAACAGATCTAAATTAAAATAACATGCTATCTCTGGAGTTATGTAAGTCCTTTTGTAACTGGCAAATAAAAATGGTAATATTCATACCTGTTGTGAACTACTGAAGTTTGTAGAATTTGAAACAGAATTGTTTGAATAAATAGTGGACGATGGTGTGAAACTAGAACCTAAAATTAAGAAATACAATTAACTGTGAGAACTTGTTAGTGAATCAAAAGAAAATTCTAATTAGATTATTCCATGTTAAGATGTAGATGAATAAGAACCAAAAAAAAACCACTTTTATTTTCCATTAAAGTATAAAACATTGTAATGAAACTTTAAAAGAAATTAAATACTACTTCCACACATACATAAATGCTACTCTCCACACCATGCAAGGAAGTTATCTCACCAATTTAGAAAGAATTTTCACTTTATTGCATTCTCACCTCTCCTCAAACACTGTTTCTCTCTTTTGCCTTCATTTCTAATACTTTAGTGTTATGTTTGCGAAACAAATGCCTTTTAAAAAGACTATATCCGGGTGTTTTAAATCAATCTGTAATGAAGCATGTCCTTGTTTTCAACATAAATCAGATGATTCATATTGCAGTTTGTAATATGGAGAAGATTAACCATTGTATAAAAGGCTTAAAAATTATCCAAATAAAATAGGTTATCAATGACCAGAGGGTAATCAATGAATTATTAACTGAATAGTAAATGAAAGAATAAATATTAATTAAGGAGAAATTCTAAAAAAGTATATTAATCCAAGGCGAAACAAGTATCAAATCATGTCATACTCAGGAACACAAAAAACAAGGAAAAGAGACTTGTATATATTAGTAAATATAACAAGTGCTTCCAGTCCTGCCACTAAAAAAATTAGTGGATTTCACTTCTCTAAAAAATCCAAAAGAAGGCTCAAGTAGGGACTGCATTCCATGCCGAGATCTGAAGTAACAGATGATCAAAATGAATACACATATGCTTATTAGCACTGGGAAGAAATACTTAGCTTTAAATTTTAGAGGTGGCTACTCACCTGGCATCTGGTAGGAGTAGGGTGTTTGGCCTGGCTGTGGGGTGGAAAACCCTGGGCTGTAACTGAGGCACCCGCTCTGCAGAGGAGATTGGGTCTGCGAGAGCCCACTTTCCGTCTTGATGCCTGGCAACATTACACCCAAATCTGTATAAGAAATTAATTTTCAACTGATTCTTTAAAATATTTTGTTACAGTTGGGAAAACAAAAAGAGAAAGCAAAAAGACTTTCCAGTCGGCATTGCTTTCAGTTGTAGGTAAAGTGAAGTAATAAGTGGGCAAATACCGTAAGTGGGTAAGCTGTAGGGCTGTCCTGTCTGTGAGTAGGCTGTATAGACCGCTGGCTGCTGCATTCCTGAATACTGCGTTTGTCCGGCATAGGCAGACATTGTTTGAGCTGCTGGTGTAGAAAGAATGTGCGGATAGGGCCTAAATATCAGGAAAAATAGCATTACTGTGGCAACAAATACTTTGTATGTTGATTCAAGCAATAAAGTAAAGAAAAAGGTTTAAAGATGTCCAAAGGCAGTTCATTATTCTGCCAACTGCTCCTCTTCTGGGATTTATTCCATCCCCCACTGAAATAAGCTGAAAGACACTCTGTCCCACATTCCCCAAGGCATAGTAAATATTTTATGCTATCCCATCACTACAATTTAATTCTTAAGCTACTGTGTCCACTTTTGGGTGGGCTGTGCCACTGCTGCATGTCTTTATATGGGTTTAACATCTTTCAGCTGAGATCAGAACTCTTCAATTAGAAAAGCCCCCACACATTTTTAATCCAGTGGAGGGAAACTTGGACTAGAAGAGTAAAGGAAACACAGAGGTGAATGTTGAAGCTAGTACATTATGTCATCTGTGTAGGTTCTGCTTCAACAGACATGTAGCCTGTAGCTTCAATGGGAGATGGATCCTTCCCATTGAGAGCAACATAAAAAATACTGACAGCAATACTTTTGTAACCAGATGGGCTTTAAATGTTCGGAAAATATGGGCTAGGAAAATAGAATGGAAATAAAAATGCCCTTTTATTTATTAACACTGAGGTTTTATAGAGAGATTGAATAAAATCAAGTTTAAATTTTTTGCCCTCCAGAGTTGAAAAAATATACAGAGAAACATTTTTCTTGGATTGTTTTGTAAGTCAAATAAGACTTTATGGACCAGGAGTTGAATAAACACACTCTGCAGAATTACGCTAACTGAAACCTGGCCATTAAAAGCCATGACTAAATTTCAGATTCCAGTTTTTAAATTTTCTTTTCTTTCTAATTAATTCAGTACAGTTAGCAGCATTTATATCAGAAAAGGATTACTCATTAATTTAGATGCCAAAAAATTGTAACAGTAGATTGAAAATTCTATTAAACCTTGTAATGTATTTGGCTAAAAGTACCTAATATAGTTTGCCAAAACCTGTTCAAAGTGGAATGATGGCTCTTACTTCAGGCATCTACTTTCTGCATTAATAAATTTTGGCTACCACCATAAGATTACAAGTTTATTAAAAAAAAACTTGAAAGAATCTTGAATCTTTAGATTCAATGTTTTCTCTGTACCAAAGTCACACTGATAGCTGTATCAAATAAATGGAAACAAACAGATGGCATACTGGAATCAAGAACCCTTGTGCACAACACTGATCACAGGACAAGCAAACTAATATACTACCAACTGCAGCAGTTTCATACAACATCTTTGGTGTTTCTTCTTAAAGTTCCCACTCCTGGATTTATGTGATTGCCCAAGAGTCAGTTTCCCCTCACCAAAAAAAAAAAGCACATAGAAATTTTCTATTTCTAAAACATCCGTTGGCTTAAAAATAATAAGATTAAAAGCTAATCCAATTTATTTGATTTTTAAATCTTATGATATTGGAGAGGAAAAAGGAAAGGGTGGCTCATGATTGTGGAATGTTTGGAAGTGTTTGGCAATGCTGGCCTTGGAAGGGTCAGGGACAGGGCTACCCCCTAATATGCAACTTGTGCATGCAATTGTGATTTCTATATATAAACTGACTTCTCCAAAATATATCTATATAGATTCCTTGTACATGCTGTTAATATGCTGATGTCTGAGAATGCAATAGTCTGATTATTTTACTTCTGTTATGTGCTGATATTCAAGGGTGTTTCCTGTGCAGCAATACTGCACAAAGCAGGATCTTACTCTGTAGACAAACGAGGAAAAAAAAGTTGGAGAGGGAGCCAGTACCAGAGCCAGTACCGTGGCTTAAGAATTTTCCTTTTTCTCTGTTTCTCCTGCTGAACACTTGTTTGCAACAAACCACAAAACTGCCCACAGCCAAGGTCTATGAAAGACTAGAAGAGGTGCAGACACTAACTTGGAGGGATATATCTGTGGAGAGTACTGGTGCGCTGATCTGGGACTGTAGCCACTACTTGTTATTACTGCAAAACAGAAAAAAGAGTACAGCAGTTAGAAACACCATGAGACCCACACAGCCACACAGTGTGAACTAAAGCAGCAACATTAACAGAGAAGCCCATTGAAATGGACAGCTTTTCAAGGAAGCAGATGTCACCAGAATCACAACATCGTAAAAAAAGAATTTTAAAACTTCCACATTTTTCACTGTTGTGCAGAACTCTTTAGTTAGCATGGGTGTGCCATGCTTTCTCAACTTGACTAACACATTTATTTCTGAGTATATTGCAGAGGCATGCATTTCATACATCACCTGTGATCCACACACACTGTTGATCTTTCAAATTTGCAAGTTGTAATAAAAGGAGTAGTTAAAGAGAATCTTGTGATTTAACATATTTCATGGGATTGAAGTAACATACACATACCTTTATAGTCTCACATTAACTAGAAGTTAAATTTTAATACTGGATAGAAAAAGCATGTTTTATATGGTTGTGACTAATTTTAGTTAGCTTGGTGATGGAAGATACTGGATTGAGCACGAGAAAGCAACTACCATTCCGTATAAACAGGACAATTAGAATATGACCCCTAACAACAGCATTTTTATTTTAAAGTATGCATAAACAGTCCTGTTCAGTAGCCATCGAAATTGTGTGTATCTATACTATTCACAGCTGCATTCTCCAAGAAAGCTAACAGAACAATAGTCATAACCCATTAAAATTTCATCCAGAAGCAGTGCTCACACTGGATTCATTCCAAGTGTTTGGAAGTTTCCCTTTCCTTTAGCCATCTGTCTTGACTAAGACAGATGTATTCCAAATATATGTACTCTAAAGTGTTGAACCAATCCCTTCAGAGCAAATCCATACTGGGCAAACATACAGAGTGTCTTTATTAGGCCATCTGCTGTTCATTCACTTTTCAAAAGATTAAAGTAGTACACAATGAAGCACTGGAATTTCTTTAGTCTAATCAATCATAGTTGTACTTCAAAGTGTACCCTCTTCCTGAGTTATTCATAATGGTAGTAGAAATGAACATTCAGAATTTTATAAGTGACAAATAGGTTTAGGTTCCGAACTATTTTATGAAACATGATACATTTCTACATCCAGCCCTAATTAATGTCTCTCAGATCTATTGCTTTGAACACACACAGAACTTCATATTTTTAAAGATAGTTTAAATGTATTTAGAATGTGTAGGACTTAAAAGGAAAATACTTTAGAAGAAAAACAATTAACTTCTTAAAATGTGCAGTCAAGTATGTCTTGAAAGTAAAGAATTGTATAATAACTTTTAAAAGAAGTGCCATTAGATTTCATAAAAGAGTTGCTGTCTGAAAAGATATTGAGGGTTTGCCTGTGATGGAAATCTGCTAAATTTCGTTTTGTGTGGATACTGTTTTTGAGGGTTTTTTTCAGAATGCCTTTCCATGGTTTAGAGCAATCTGCTACATGTGCAGGCAGCTATTCCCAGAGTCAGACAAACCTATTGCTGTTTCTATCAATGTAACTGGTTCATAGAGCTCTAAAGAATGCTCTTGGTTATTTAAGGGTTGATGAGTAATTAATCTTCCCTGTTGTAGCTCTGTGACCTTTCTAAAGACAAGCAATAGCAGCAGAGTGACCTTGGTGGTTCTCAGGGCAAGGAACTTTTGTGATCCATTATTGGCTTATCGGATCATTTTAGCCATACTGCTAAGCCACACTTTTTGTCTGATCATTTGCTGGATGAGAGCTCAATCAATTAATCAATTTGGTTAAAGCACATTTACCATGCCACTCCACCTTATGTAAACTACAAAAAAATTAATTACTATTCATTTAAATCACTTGAGCTATCAAAACCTAATACTTTTCAGCAAAAACTGTCCTGCCTGCCTTTTTTTTTCTTTCTGCATATTCCTTATTTTTAAAATTTAGATCAGAAAATAAAATACTTTTGGAATGTGTCTGGTTTTAAATTTCCTTGGTTTTATCCCCCTTTTTCCCTGATGATACTACCAGTTGTAAGGAAGAGAAAGAGGCAAGGCTAAAAAATCCATTCTTTTCATTGTTTCTCTGTAGCTTGTCCCTGCAATTTGTCCACTACATTTTGGACTGTGAGATGTTTGAAAAACATTACAGGGTGTAAGGCCTATCATAAGAGAACATTATGACTGAGTGGAGCCTGTGGACCACATCTGTATCTCAAAGATGAAACTGCTTAGTCTAAGGATTATGAAATTTTAGATACCTTCTAACATCTCTTCTCTGAGGTCTGCTGGCAGTGGAGGAGATGGTAGAAGCAGGTTCCTGTGGGTTTTGTGGCACTTTATATAGGCATTATATAAACAGGGATAAATGCTCTTTTGTGTTGCTTATGTTAAAAAAAAAAATTGTTTGTTCTCTGAAAAACTCAAATATTCCTAAGACTTCACAACTTGAAATTACCAGAGGAATGCCCTTCAGGGCAGGTATAAGACCCTTGATCCCTCCAGTCCCCATTAACGTTGTTTCACAGAGGGGACAAGCTGACAGCCAGCTCTTACCAGTTACTCTCTTAGTTCAAATGGCCAAGGTGGTTGTGCAGGATTTAAATAACCATTAACTGTTTTAATAGCATGTTGGGTTCAGTATATTAATATGGGCTGGAGTTTTTATATATTTTCATTACACATCTGGAAAATTCTGTGCAAAAAGGTCAGGTTAAAAGGACCTAATTTAAGTAACATCACAATGTTTATGTACAAGGAAACCAAATGTAGGTTAAATAGCAGTAATATTTCCTAACTTCACCTTCATAATCTTCAGAAATTGTTTTCTATATCTATAAACTGTATTCTATGTATGTGTGCAATAAATACTAAGTAAAAACTATGAGAACATCAAATATCTCTCCACTCCACTAAAATGATAAAACAGTCCTCAAATTAATCCACTACTGTAAGCAATATATACACAGTATTACAGCAGCTGCTGTACTGTGCATGAAATTCACAGTGCATGGAAATCTCAGTTAAGGGCCGTGCACCTCTCCCAGTCCTGTGAATGCCCACCCCAGTAGGAGTGTGCTGCAGAATCACAGAGCTGCAAACTGAGGACACTAATTACCAACTGCTCCTCTTTGAAGAAGAAGGAGGAGGAAAGGGGGGGCACAACGTGACTCCTCACCTGGCTAACCCATGCCCAGAGGCACAGATTCTCCCAAGGACATCTCTCCAGCACAGGGGAACCAGGGCCCTGAGCATGAGCTGCAACACATGGGCTACAGCCAGTCCCAGAAGAACTGCCACTCTAAATTCAAGACATCTATGTGCTTTATCTTGTCAATCAACAGTTCACAGAATCAGTTTTCTGTGAAGTCTAATCTGTCTCTCCTGTCCTATACCTGACACAATCTGTTTGACCATCACTTAGAGCTGGTCATTAGGGACAGAGATGCCTACTTTACACCCCCCATGGCTTGTTGAGCCTTCTGCTAAGTTCCAGGACAGGTCCCGTGTTTTGACTGCCTTTGACATCAACTTTGATGGGTAGAGTGTTTGAAGGAGAGGATTTCTGGCAGATTCTCAAATGCATCTCAGTACCAGGAGTTCTCTTTTCACCCATGTATTATTTCATAAAATACAGAGAAGTGCTGGCATCGTAACTTTGCCATAGCTGGGAGTAACACATATATGTCCCTCATTTTAAGGAAAAAACAAACTGTTCGGTGTTGGGCTTTGCTATGCATTTTTTCAGTCACAGGTGGCTCATTTGAAACAACAACTGTCCACTAGTCAGCATTTACTGGTTTTGGCAACCTACTAAATTTCCCAACTAACCAATTAGGCTAAAAACTCAAAGAAGTCCTGGTTTTGCTGAGTTTTTACCACTCTTTAGTACTTCTCTCATAAGATTAGAGGGGAAAAAATGTCTGATTTTGGAATACAAGTAAAAGGCAAGCAAAAGTAACATATTCAATCTTTATGAAAGGCTGAGTGCATTATCAGGGCAGCTCTGTGTCTTGCTCTGATGATGAAGACTGCACATCACCCAGACAGGCAGACTATTGATTTCCCACTGAGAATGACTGTACTCATTTAATGCTTGAGTTTGCACACTAAATTGAGAATCAGGTTTGTATTTCTTTTGAGTACGCAGGTGGCTAACAGGCAAAAAAGGATTATGCAAAGCTCAAATTCCTCCTTTTTTTAAATCTTTATTTTTTGAGGCACCAACTTTCCAAACATCCAAAGTGAGGAGATCTCAAGACTTCTTTTGAAGTCAGTGGAAGCTGATGGTTGAGTGGTACCTGGGGAAATCAAGCTGTTGCTTAGTTATCTAAACCTGAGCTGAAGGCTGCAATTCTTGGCACTCCAATGTTGCCTTAGCCATAGAATGAAACTCAGCTGCCTTAAATACATGGCAGAAGCTGATAAAACTTCACCAAGAGTGAAAAAATCATATAGAGTTGGATATTATATGATTTGTCATTATTACTAACAAAATTTTAGCATTGACTGAAAACAGAGTGAAAAAGAAAAGCTAAATTTTTGCCCAGACTATTTAAATTTTATGGAACTTCCTAGCCTTTAAGCTGAGGTTGCTCTCTGTATAATTATAATGAGGACAATGAAAATTAAAATGAGGGCATTTTTCTAATCAGAAATAGTAAACACTTTAAATCTCACAAAATACATTTTCTTCAAGTATTAAGAGTTATAAATACTTTTCTGAATAATTAACTTTTGGGTTTAACTGATGGCTAAAAGACAATTCCAAAATCTGATTAAAAATAATTAATTACACAGAAACATTTTGATTTCCAAAATATTTTAAATAGGGCTTGACTACCTAAGTCTACCAAAATAACAGTAGCATCAGTGTGGAGTGGTGATTCGTCGCTTTGGTGTTTCCTTTCAGTCAGGCCATTACCATATTTCCAGATGCAAAACTTATTCTCCCTCTTCTCCTTTTTAATATTATTATTAGCAGGATTCAACTTAATGATTAGAAGGCTGATTATCTGTACTTTTCCACAGTTCATCACATTTTAATAATTTCTAGGGATCTTCTTAAACCACTGTTTGTTTGATTTTTTTTGAGAAGTAATTGAAGTCTATGAGTAGCTCATCCCAGTGGAAAGAGACTAACATGGCAATCTGGTCGGTCAGTGGTTAAACTAACACACTGCTAATAGGAGTAAAAGGATTAGCACTGAGGTATAAACCTTAAGATTTGAAACTGTTCAAATTAGCATTGCTGTTACAAACACAATCCCTTTTTTTCCCCTAATATCATACAAGACTAACACTGAGAAAAAAGATCTCCAGTAATAATAAAAGATATACCATAATAACAGTATTATTTTGAGACTTTTGCAAACAGCAGTTGTCTTAGGCATCATTATTAGGCATTCTTTAAGATCACACTTCACATAAATTGCTGAGTTGCATTTACAAAAATAAAAAAGCTATTATTATTTCTACTATTATCATTATTTTTAGGTATAAAATACTATAAAATTTTATAGTAGCTTTGTGAAGATTGCTTCCATGCAGATGTTCATTGGTGATGATTATTAAATGCTGCATTAATGTACATCTAACAAAATGTCATTTTATTATGGCTTTACCTGACCCAGTAAAAGTGTCAAGCGATGCATCTCCAGTTGTTGTTGCTGTTTCACTGTTGTTCATGGGTTCTGTTTTGACTGCAAGAAGAGACACTACATAGAAGAATAGTAGACATGAGAAAAGTAGACATGAGATTTGACTTCTAGATTTGTACTGGAGTCCTCATGCCAGTCTCACTAGTGGCAGTCCAGCTCAAACAAGCACACGTGCAACAGCTTCAACCTTCACTCTATTACCATACTGAGACAATCGACAGGAATCTGACAGGAATGCCCATTTATCTACATAGCTCTGTATCTGTGCACTCATCCAGCTATTGGTTTTAGCAACTGGAATGTCTTCTGGGGAGATTTCAACATAAATCTAATTGATTCTAAAAATACCCTAAGAGTAGCATAGAGGAAGGAAACATGAGCTGTCAAGGGATGTAGCACATAACAAAAATAGTTTTGCCTGACAAGTAAAACAATTATATATAAAACAAACAATTATGGTTTCATGCTAATACAGAAGCAAATTATTTTCACAGTGCCAGCATGTTTTCTTTCCCTTTCCCCTTTTACAGAGTCTGTGGGGGCCTTTTTGAGCTAGGTCACCCACAAGCAATTTTTCATAACAGAAGAAAGACGTTTGAAAGAAAAAAGCCAAAGAACTAGAGTAGGACACAAATGACAGCCATGACAAGTCAGCTTCTTAATCAGAGGTTACCAAACAGTTTGGTCTACTCTGAACTCAAATTTATTTCTTAGGGATCATCATTCAGTATTACCATCCAAGCTGTAACTGAAAGCATAAAAAGCACCACAGAGCCAATACAGATTTTTGTAATTAAGTATGTTACCTGGACAGAACATTTGGCATGGACTTTTGTAATAGAATCAGTTGATGTGGTAAGAAACAGCAGTAGAGGATACGCTGCAGGTCCTATTAGCTGTCTGACTGGCAAATAGGGAAACCTCAAGATATTAACACAATTTCTTCATGAAGGTCAGTTAGAGTTGGGCATGGACATTCATCACATGCTTATGGATATCACAGGTTGGTGCCCAGGGCCACAGAGTGAAGAGGCAATGAAGACCTGCACAAGCAACTACCACAGTTGCATGCCAGGTATCCAAATTCCAAGGGCACAGCCTGGGATTTGTGAAGAAGCCTTTGCTGTGACAGCCAACCTGGCAGAGCCCCCCAGCAGGTCTAACATACGCCAAGGAAAGACTTTCTCTGCCAGCTGGTTACCTGACGCCGCTGAGAGGCCTCAGCTAAGCTGACCAAAGCTCTCATCTGTCAACATCACTGCATCCACATTTGACTGCACTGGCAACAGAAAGGGAAAGGGGGGAATTTCATGTTCTGAGCTGGCAATGTATTTAAAAACTGTGGCACAGATTCAAGTAACCTAAATCAAGTGTATAAAAGGTGCCTACTAATCTCCCTTTATGTTTAGCTGAGACAGAGAGGTACTTCCAGAGGTTGATTCAGTCCAAGTAGGGCCTGAGCTGCCCTCAAGCTCACCAACCCTCATACAGTCTGCAGAGGAAAAGGGAGTACATGAGATAAATAAAGGATTTTGTTTCCTCATGGGAAAAACATCCAGAACTACACCTACAGACCCATTCTGCTATTCTTTCTTCCCTGTGTCTGTGAGCACCGTGAATTGTTCATTAGAAATTGCACAGCTACCAGTAAAGCTGCCTGTGAGAAGCCCTGTGCGAGCTACCTCTCCTACAAAATCACATCCCATTTCCAGCCACACTGCCTAATGGATCTTACTTCAGGAAGTCACATGGGATGCTGCTGACGTCTACAACTGTAAAAGTGACCTGTGCTGAAGTCAAAGGGGCACCTGTTTGGATCAAGCAGGAGAAATTGGGATGCTTTTGTCTCTGTGACTGGTAGAGTGCCTTGCAGAATTGACAGTGCACCAGTGCCAAACAAACCAGGTAATACCTTCTGGTTTCAGTTATACAGTTGTATCTTTCCATCTACTGTCTGAGATTAAAAACTTTTGAATGTGTGTCTTTTGAATGTAAACTTCTTTTCATTATTGTTTCTTTTTCATAAAACTAACATGTCCAAATAGTCTCCCTGCAAGCAGAAGGATATTAATTCAATATGGAATCATTAGGGAAGAATTTTAGCCACATTTTTTCAAGCTGTCATGCACTCCTCATTTTGCTAGCTATTTTCTTTTCAATTAAAATAAAAAAAGCTGTGACAAAAACAACCCAAAATGAAAAAGTAATTCTGAAGAGCAATAGAGTAATCAGTCATTCCTATTTCTATAATTATTTGAGATGGATGTGATTTTATTTTCATCATATCAATAAAGCACATATCAAGAAGTTCAAGGGTCATTTGTCACAGAATGATGGCCTCCATTAAACCTCTCAGTCGTGTGGAACATGTATGGTTGCCTGAAGTATCAAAACTATCTAAATTAATTTATTTGCTGATTACTACACACAGATGCTTCTATGTACTTCTGCAAAGTCTGGGCATCTACCTACATGAAAAAAAAGTACTTTTTAGTACCTTTATCTCTTTCTGTTCAAGAAGGTATTTCACTATTCCATAGTGAGCTACAAGAGTTCAGTATTGCATCCAAGAAGACAGTATGTGTTTAACTGTTATATTTAACAAAAACTTCAGTCATTAATTGAAATGTTTAGTTTAGAATTGTGTCTAGTTCTGGTTAATGCCAGTTGCACTGCCCTGCCATCAGCTTGAATAGACATCATCTTTTTTCTTTCCCTGTCAAGCAAATAATCTAAAACAAAAGAAACACTCTCCTGTACTTGAGGAAAATCATTATATTGGCATTGAATTTTGTTGGAAAATACCTATAGAAATTGTTTTTGTATGTGCTTGACTTTAAACAGTTCTACTTTTTTGCATTCAGATTTCATGACAGTAAGGAATTCATGAAGGTCCTTCCTCAGTGTAGCTGGAGATTTTTACTATTACTTATTTTTCTTTATGATTTAAGTCATTAAATAAAGAAGGGAAAAAGCACAAAGCTAACTAAGGAAAAATAAAATAATCTAACATCAGTTTAAGAGAAATGGGTTTTTTTTTGTTTGTTTAATGTATTGAAAGAATGAAAATAAAATGAAAAGCAACCTCTAAATGGAAATACATTTGAATGCTGCTAGCAGTGACGACAGCCCGTGTTCTGCTTTCAGATGGGATAGAGCAAGCAGCTCTGTGCTGCTTAGTTGCCAGCTGGGCTTAGACCATGACAACACAGTGACAGGTGATGTGATACCAACATCATCAGGTGCTGGGGCACGTGGTGTACAAGGAGACCTAAGAAGCTGGGCTTGTTCTGTCCTAGGAAGAGGAGGATGAGGGGAGAGCTAATTGCTGCCTGCAGCTATCTAATGGGAAGGTGCAAAGATGACAAAGAACAAAGGCACACTCACCTCAAAAGGTGCCCTGGGAAACAACAGGTGGGAACAGATACAAGCTGCACTAAGGGAAAAATCCAATTAGATGTAGGAGGAAAATTCAATGCTGCCTTGAGCGACATGATCTAACAGCGATGTTGGCTCTGCTCTGAGCAGTTCTTGGCCCAAATGACCTCCAGGGATCTTGTCCAAACTTCATTACTTTAAGGCTAAATCAGAATACAGCTCCCAACAAGCAACAACTTCTACAATAGACCTTGATGAAATGACTTAGCAGATCAGATTAGACTGCTATTCTGCTGAGCACTTTTTTATTTTCTCTAAAGCATTCCTCTATGTTAAGGACTGAAAATGAATGCAGAGTTTTAGGGGGAAGAAGTGCTAATACTATGCATGAAGGAGGACAAGCAAGTGCAACAGAAGTTACAGCAAATATATCTGATTTTAAAAGCTCATGTAAAACAATAAACCACACAGCTTGTCACAGGAATGATTTTCCTCTTTCTTTTAGCAAGCCTTAAGAGTTTTCCTTGGGATATACTCAACAAGAAGCACAATTCTAAATATTCTACTGCCTATGGAAAATCAGATTAAATACAAGTAACACATTGTATTTCCTCACTAGTAATAATTAGTACTTAAATTGTTATCTTCCACATTTACCTGAACATGCTGAACAGTTAAAAGAGGTGACAGCCCAAGTTATCTCAGTCTTCCTTGAACTTAAAATCTTGTAATTGAGCAGAAGCATTCACATGGAACAACTTATTCTAGTGCAAATGATCTTTTGTGTTCAAGTCAACTTTGTTTTTTCGTAAATTTTCTTTGCACATATGTTTTACAAATGGCAAGCTGATTCTTAGGGATTTTTTAAAAGGACAAGTTTTTCAAATCTTCCTAACTTTAGTCTTAAACCTGCACAACTTAAGCACCTTTGTAATGACTTGTAGAGAAACGTGAGTGATCCATGTTTACATCTATGATTAATCCCATATGTACTGCAACGATGTCATAAATACAGTTATTATTAATCCTTACAATTTATGACAATTAATAATACATGTCAGGAAACTCATAAATGAAAACAACAGCTTGGAAAATTTGGCCAAAATTTTGTAAAGTGGCAAGTTACATGTGGCAGCACATTAGACATAAGCTTTGATTAATAATTAAACTCTTAGTAGGAGTAAGAACAATACTGTCAACCTTGACTTGTGCTCAGGTAATCATGCAATACTGTACTTAAAAACAAAAGAAAAGCAAATGGGCATTCTGTGAAAATTCCATCGGTCTGATTTCCACCAGTGCTGACTACTGGCAATTCCCAGCAATGCAGAACACCACGAGACAATCCCAGTCACTCAGATCATGTAGACAGCTAAGCTAATTATAAGCGGGTTAAATTCTCCTTGCTCACCAAATGACTTTCAAAGCATTGTAAGATAACTGCTTGTGGCAACTTCCTAACAGTTTTCTGGCTGTGGGAAAAGCGTTTGAGAAAGGGTAGGGAAAAAATTCTTGGGGTGAGGGGGAACCCCATAAGAACGTTCAAACTGCGTAAGAAAAAATCAGAGCAAATGGAGAGAGATGTCACACAGCAGTCAGGGAGGCACACCACACACGCATGCACTGTACCAGGGTCTCTCATACTTGTTGCAGAAGAGGGAGTACTGCAACTCAGCAACCAGTCTGCAGTATTTAACACAGTCATGTTGTCTCCTGAGAACAGGAATGGTACAACAGTTCATTTTCCCAGTGTCTGTTCAGTGTAAATGAACAGTCTTCAAGGCAAAGCAATGTTTTGGTACTTTAAGTCAAGCCTTTTAACAGAACTGTATTGGTTTTATGGGTATTATTTTAACTGGTTTATTTATGCACATTATATAATATAGAGGCATCCAATTACTAGTATTCTTTAATAGCATGCTTGAAGTTTTCTCTTCTCTTTATGCTGGAATAAGGATTCTGTTTAAAAATAGGGTTCAGCCCTTCTTTGCAGAGCTCAGTTACCCTCCCAGGCACATCCACTCGTTATTGACATTGACAGACTTTTATTTAAATAGAGTAAGTGAATAAAATGTAAGTGGATTTTCCTTGTAGCCAGAAAGAACAAACAAAAATTTTTTTCTTAGTGCCAACTGTTAAAATAGACAGTAATGCATAAACTCTAAAGAAGGAACTCCTGTTTGACTCATATCCATGGTGTCACTTTCATGGACTGCACCTCAGAATGTGGCACCCTGCCTCCTACTGCTGTGGTAGAATTGGTTATCTGAAAGCATTGGAATATCTGCGTTGTAGTTGTATGGCAGTGCTACAGTATAACCTACAGCAGTAATGACCAGTTACTGCTGAGGAAAATTAACAATCTCTTTATTACCAACTTTCATTACCTCCTGAGAAATGGAATTCATCAGCAAAAAAAAAAAAAAAACAAAAACCTAAGTCTAATTTTGATTAGACTTAGGTAATTGATTAGATCTAATTAATCTAATTTGATTAGATTTAGACATCTAATTTTGATGCACCTCTCTTGATAGGGATTTTAATTTAACATAAATACATGTAACTCAGGGTATAAGAGTAAATTATTACTCATCAAGGACGTATGACACAGAAAATACAATTTATTTTATAATTGTATATCAACAGGTATAAACAAACATTTAACACTGTGCTCAAATCAACCATTCAAAAATTTTCCTTTTTTCATCTCTGCACCTTATTTCAGTTCTGCCTCTTATTTCGGTTGGTACAAATCAAAGAAGTGATGCTGGAATTAGAAATTGACACTTGTATAACTGCCAATTTTTCATCATTCTTGCTGGATTTGTAAACAGGTATATGGCCATTCTTGAAATTATGGTAAAAAATGCATATGACTAAAAACAAGCCAAAACTTTCTGTGTGCCAGCTGTGACTTATACTTACCTCCTGTTCCATTTGTTGTGACTGATGTGCTACTGAGATTTGATTTATCCAGTTTGGAACTACCCGGTGCATCACTGCTTCCAACAAGATTATGAGGACTGGCTAGATCCTGCATTTCCATAGACCTGTTAAAAACCAAGGTGATGGTATTAATGCATTGTGATAGTATCTAATATAATCTGCCTTTTCTATAATAATTTTATTTATTTATTTAATATTGAGAGTTTGCAATGCAGATTAACAAATCAGTGCAGGTTCCTCTGAAATTTTTGCTTTTTACCAAACCTGGGAAAGTAGTTAACAGCAGCAATGCCACAATTTTCCACTTTTCCTTTAGATATTATGAGGTGACACAGGCTTGTGAAACTGCCACTGAAACACATCACAGAGTTCGTGCATAAGGAAGTCAGAACAGGAACTTCTGCCTCTCATTATCTGTATTCCAACCACCAGCAGTTACTGCATCCACACTAAATTATAGGAACAGCCCATATGAGTGAATGAACAGAACTTTCATGTGCATCTGGAAAATTCTTCACTCCTACAAATGTGTATATTCTTCTTGGATCTCTTGATACTTTTTTCTTCTGCGTAATTTCTGGGAAGCTTGCAAAATTTCAAGTGGATTTAGACTGCAATGAATTCCAGCCCCGCAGTTACACTGGAGGCCTGTAGACGGCTTTAAGCAGTGACAACAGATCTGCCTTTCTCAGACAAAGACAGAGCAGACAAGGAACATTTCTTGTTAGACTGGTAATTGCAATCCAATTTGCAGTGTGTGCTCACCTACTCCTTGCTTCATTTATATATTAATTACACAGATTTTTTTCCCCAGAGAAACAATTTTGCTATATATAAGGAAAGTTGCCAGCCCATGTGTAACAAGAGAACGATCTACCATATGTATACTCCAAAGGCCAACAGAAAGATTGACTTTCAGAGGATGTAAAAGCCCTATTACATTGTAGAAGGCTGAGATGGAGAGGAAAGAGATGAACAGTTGCAATAGTTCAGTTACAACAACATCTCCCAGGTGTTCATATTCTGACCAAGACAATCTATGGCAAATCATTAAGGGCAAAACCCAACATCTTAAGAATTTAGTTACAGTTTCATTTTTAAACTGCCTATCTTCTGTGTTCCACACATCGTCCTCTGTGGAAAAACAAACAAACAAAACCCCACTACCTTTCCATCAAATATGGGTCTGCTGGCTGCATCTGGCTTTTTTCCCCTCCAGAAAATGAAATTATCTGGCTTTTGTACTCGTAATTCTGCTGATCTCCTGGATGATTTAATCCCTCACATTACATTAATTTAACCCAAGACAGAGATTCAGAGCTTTCATGTCTTGAATATATTCAAGAAAATGTAGGAAATACTATATCTCTACTGGGAAAACAAATAGAAAATTTACCCAAAGCCACATGAAGCAAAGAATCCCATTTACTCAAGTGAATGTCTGAGTAAACAATGAGATGCACTGGCTAAGCCACTGGCAGGATAGCCTGCCCAGCAGCACTCTTGGATGAGCAGGAAAAAACTGATACTGCTGCAGGCCATGCATCAGCAGGTAAGAATTTTACAGCCATATTCAAGGAAATGCAAAGACATAAACTGAGATTTGAACTGCATTGAACCCAATTTCTTCATCTAATTGTATATACATTTCTACACACCTGTCAGCAGTACATTATATTTATTGTCTACTGGAAATATGATCAGTGTTAGATGAAATAAAATGAACTCAGGTTGTTTACAAGTCTGGTAGGTTTTGTTTAGCAGTTTCTGTACAAGTATAGCAGCTAAAGGTTAAAAAAAGTCTATGGGTTTCCGTCTTGTATATATTTAAGGGAGCAGAAGAATGCGACACAAAATAAACAATGTGTGTTTCATTGCATATACAGTGTAATGCTCCCCACGTGTTCACTTGGCAGTTTTAAATATGATTTCCTGCTGAAGTATGATCAGCACACAGATACCTAATGGGCAGTTCCAGCTTAGAAAATTCACACGTGTTTTTTTCCCATGGTTTGCATAAAAGTTACAACAATTTCTTTTCAGACAGGCATATATCATTGCCACAGATGCAAATACTCCAGCAGCATTTTAGAAGCAAAATCACTGGTTCACCTACCTAGTCTTTTTAAGAAGTATCCCTTTTAAGCACTTTTCGTAGTCAAATGAATCAGATTTTCTTAATCAAATCAGATATTTTTTTAATCAGAAAACTAGGTCCACTAACTCTCATTTTCTTGGCAAAGAATATAAACAATCAAATTTTGTAAAATGAATACTTTTTGTTCCAAACAAGCACGAAAGCTTCTGTGCAGTATTTGTATTTATAGAAGTATTTTTATCGCCCTAATTTATTTTCTGGAACAAATGACATCCCATCTGCAGACATGGCAAGTTAATTAACTAAAAGTATTTTTTAAGTAGTGCCTTCACAAATAGACATTTTTTCTGCAGGAGTAAAAGACATCTCGTACTTATTGGTAGACTATTAAGAATAAAAAGGATATCCAGACCAATAAAATTTTCACAAAACCATGTGTATACCTTGTATTATCCTGGGTGCTCCATCCTGTGTGAACAAGTACAGGGATTACTTTAATATATCCCTATGTGATTCATTTACAGAAGTGCCTTACACGTTACCTTCTGTGTAACACATATAACTCAATTCACTTTTCTGGATGCATTTAGTTTACCTTTAGCCTAAAAATTTCTCAGGAAGATGTTACAGACTTACTAAAATCTTATCTTCTAGTGAATGGAGGATTCAGGAAAAAAGCTTAGTAAAATGGACAAAGTAACTCCAACATCTTGAATTCATTTTGTCAAACTAAATGTTTATCAGAGTCCTGCTTTCACTGACTTAATCAGAAGCAGGTTCAGTATGTGCTTTCCTGCACTAAAAAAAAGTTTAAAAGAAATCTCTGAAGGAGAGAAACCTCTGAAGGAGTAATTAATACTTTTAAGTTTATGCAGCTATTTATAAAAGACTGCTTTCTAGTAAATGTAGAGTGATCCAATTTAGGTGGAATAAAGTTTATTGTTAAAGGTGCTTAAAAAACTACACTGTGCAATTGTATTTTACATATTTTGTTTCTCTGCCTGGCACATAACTGAGCTTTAGTTTTCCACCTCCTGTAATGTCTCAAACTGCATTTAGAATAATTAAGTAAAATTCTACATTGTATAAAAAGATACATTTTGTCAAGAAACAGATTGGATAAGAGTAAGTTTTAATTGTCTCTTGACTGTTTGAAGAAGGTTTGCATTATTCCCAGCTTCTGAGCAGAAACCTGAAACCTGTCAAGACAGATTTGTCTTATATTCTACTTTGGCTGTGCTTAAAGTCTTTGAAAGTTGGTATTTGTACATGCTTAGTGCATCATTTCAGAGGCTTATTGGAAAAGTCTCTAAAACATCCCATTTCACAGAACAGTCTCCCAGATCTCAGTGGGCTTTAACTCCAACCTGTAGACAACTCTACACAACGGAAGAAGGTTTGAATCAAAAATACATTTGTGTGGGGATTCTGGACCTTTCACATTGCAGCATATTCTGTTCCCCAGCTTGAAGTTACATCTTTTCAAGGGTTAGCCTATGCTCAGAAGTGAATTAAGGAACAGCATCCAAAGAGATAAATTCCACCCTCTTCTGTCCCATCTTTACAAGTGTGGATGAATAGAATTTGTGCCCCATCCCAGACCACCAGAGTGCACAGCCCAGCACCATAACCCAACCTTGCATAGGAAGGTGTAAGTAGGACTAATTATGATTGCCCCATTTAACAACTGCATCTCTTTAATTCCGTATAGCTTTCACTTGTGTTGTTATAAAGGCAAAAAGCCCAAACCTTGCTTCTACAGTTGTTTTTAAAATGCCTCTTTTTTTCCCTCCCTTCATAACAATCACATATTCATTTGTGCACTGCTTTTCTTCAGCAGACATAAAATTTATTTTCAGAAAATCTGGGTTGCTATAACTGTGTTATACATCTGCATTTCCAGTTTAAGTATTATTAAGATGGACTAAGAGCGGAGTCCTTCCACAGCTTGTAGCTCCATTGATTATTTATTAATTCTACAAGTAGAACATATTTACCTAATTTTCTTGAAAGAGATGATGTTTAAAAATTTAAACTTTTTGCTTCATAAGCCAGTTCAACCCTTTTTACCAACAAGATCAAAAGTATGAAATAATTTATTAAAAGTTTATAAGAGAATAAATATTCTAATATGAAAACAAAGTACTTCAAATTCCAGCCTAACCAGAATATTTTACAGATACCATTTCCTTGTGCAGAATTTGAAGCAAATCCAAATTACAGGAGAACTGAAAGAAGGACTAGATGGAGGCTATTTAAAATTGAATAATTTAATTTAGTTTGTAAATAATCATAACAAAAAATTTTAAAGTATTTAAAATTCTTTGATAGGAAATTTGCCGCATACATTTCTTTAGCAGAATCTCATGAAAATTCACTGAGGCAAATATGCATTTATTATTATTATTATTATTATTATTATTATTATTATTATTGCTATTATTGCTATTATTACTATTATGGTTAGGTTCGTTTCACTAGTATCCCTCCTGTTGTAACACCAATTCTTAAACACTCCATATTTTCTCACAGAAATGTGGATTCTTGTCCATTTAAGTTATTAGCTACCCTGGAGGTTTTGAAATTAAGCAAACTTTCCCTTTATTTCAAATTAACTTTTAGTGCAATAAGAAGGTTGGATAAGAGCACTGTTCAAACTTGGCTAAATCTGTTTTCTACTGGTATCAGCTCAACTCTCAGATCAACTACACTGTTTTGAAGACAAGTGGATTATTTTTTTTTTCCATTTCACACATAGATTTTTTTAGGCAGATCTTTCAGCCATGTTCTGAACAGGACAAGTGAGCTCACCTGTCTTTCATAATCAGTCTGAACTAGCTCTACAAACCTTTATTCTGACAAAAACAATCAAAATGGATGCACATACACAAATGTCATTTGTCCAATCTACATAAAATCTGCAAAAAAGTTTAAAACAATCAGTAATTTAGATAACACCACAATTACGAAGGCTTTTTTTCTAGTGTTTTGGGGTTTTGTTTTTGAGTTTGTTTGATTTTATTTAATCATATTCATAGTTAGACCAGATATTTTTCATCTTTACTTGCAGCTACAAGAACTGTAAATAATGCAATTAAAAAGAAGTTACACCAACCCTTCAAAGGCTAAGCGGGCAATAAGAAAGAGGGTGAAGAGAGAGAGATTCTGGATGATGGACAGGTTTCCAGGGAATATACAGCTGTATACAAATTCATGTGCACTAACACACAGATACATCCAATCTTATAATAATTCTTTGGTACTCTATATACACAAAAGCACTTGTTTAAATGTATACACAACAAAAAATTTCCCAACACCTTTGCACGGTCTTCACCAACAGTACAACAAAACACACAGCCAAAAAAAACCTCCTCAAATGAGTAACATTTCCAATCATTTTATCAACCCCAAAACACAAGTTAGTATTTTCTTTTCCAGGTGCTTTTACGCTGTTTATGGCAGCCTTTGTAATTTTCTTTGTCACTGTAAAAGGTAAGGAAGGAAGAGCACAACTAATGAAATAAATTTGTTCCGTTAAGACAACTACCCCTTTTGTTTTCCCTGGCTCATCTATAGCCCACCTATAGATCTCCCTAAGCTTAGTAGATGGCCAAAATAGCAGAACTTTTGCTATTCTAGGCACAATATCGCAAAAGCTGCTCCTCCAACACACAAGTTCTGGAAGCTTGCCAGATTTAAAAGCAAATAATAGTACTGGACACTAGCAAGACGTCCTTCCCTCTCTCCTTGAGGCCTCCTTTGTTAACTTGCAAAGCAATACAGTGCTAAGAAGCAGTAAAATAATGTCATGTTATATTGATAAAACCAGTAAATTCTCCTCAGAGTTTTATTTTATAGCTTTTTTTTTTTTTTTAGGAATACAGAAAACAAGTGCTAAACTTTTTGCAATCATTTGGGGATAGGAGGTGGATTACAGCTGTATAATTTCTGTTTCTTATGTGTTTGTAAGTACAGTGTCAACATTCATATTAAAAAAGTAATGGAAAAAGGCAAAAGTAAAGTCACACTCATATTCCAAGAATAAAAATACTTCCATCAATCTACAACCAATGTCAGACAGAGGGTATCAAAGAGAGGGACCTTTAGTAAAACAAAGAATTAAAACATCCAAGTTTTTCTACCATGTTAAGGAATACCACACAGGTAATAATAATAAAAAAATATATCACAAGGTTGAGCTTTGCAAAACTGTAAGTATAAAGTAAGGGCTGTACCAGAATCTCTACGGACTATGTGTTATAAGCTTGAGTATCACCATGCAGCTTCCCAGCACATGAGTTCAAGCTCACAGGAAAAGAACCCATACCCAGATATTGCAATAACTGCACTGTGGAGAGGGTCCTTTTAGTACATAGGAACAATAATTTGAGGAAAATTCACAAGTGCCTAATTTTGTTCAATAGATTTTTCCATCTCAAATAAACTGCCTGTCTTAGAGAGCATGGGACTCCTTAGGTAATTCTTTGGGGCAAAAAAGGGCCCAAGTTGTGATTGTATCTCAGTTTTGCTTTCCTGCCTATTGTTCTTCACCTGGCTATTCAAGACTAATACCAGGAGAAAAAACCCTTCTGCAGACAGTATTACTTTACAGGAGCTGTCTGACAGGCAGACAGTGTCAGTGCCTGGGATGTACTTGGTGCAGAGGGCTCAGCTGAGAAAGCGGGCGAGCGGGTTTGGTGACAAAGGCCAGCATTGTAGCTTGCCCCTGTACACAGCTAGAGAAAAAGACATTTCTTTAAACAGCACTGCAGCATCTTCCCCACCCCCCATTCCCACTTCCCCAGTTAAGCTTTTGCTATCACCCTCCCTTTTTTGACCCTGTGCCACCTTGAGCTTCTCTGAGCTTCCTAACAATTAGGCGTCAGATAGTTGTTGTCTTTATTAAATCTATGTTTCCCTCTTTTCTCACCGTAGGGACAACTGCCAAAAGTTGAAGATTTTGTTAATCTAGTATATGGCTATTGCTTTAGTAAGAAGCTGATATTAATTTTTTTACTGAAAAAGATATATGTATTTGTTCTTTGTGACTCTAGTGAGAAGATATGACTAAATACTTTGAAAGATAATTGCTTAAAAATTTAAGTTTATTTTTGTCGTAAAAGAAAAACTGGTATTTTCTTCTTGTGCCTGAAAGTGAGAAGTTTAGCTTTGCTCTTATGATTATTAAACACACCAATGAATTTGGACGGCTTGGATTGTTGTACTACATAATTGCTGAAAAATATTATTTGCTTAAAAGTCAGTAACTGCATGGCTCCCCTTGTTTCTGATTGACTGAGACATTTTATTTCAGTTTAATGTCATTTAATGTGGTTTCCAAAAAGCCACAGAAAACTGTCTATTCTAGCACAGTTCAGTCAGACACAAATCCACATTACAAACATTTTTCACTGCTTTCTGACTTTTATTGGGAATGAATGTCATTTCCCTGTCACAATTAAAAGACAAGCTAAAATCAATTTGGATTTCCATACTTTTGGATAAAACACAGAACACCTAGGAGCCATTTCTGGATTCTACTTTTGGGCATGTAGCCGACTTGTCCAAAGACAACAATGATTCAAATAAATAAATAAAAAGCAAAACAAATCAGGGGGAGTGGAACATACTAAGTTATTTGCCTCAGCATTATCTTCCAGCTCACCCTCTCTATGCTCAGGATTTGTTCAATTACAAAACACAGATTCAGAATAGGGAAAGAGGCAGGCTGACACTGAAAAGGTAAGTAATGGGAGGTGCTCTTTTTCTATATGCTATTCTTCCATATCATCTCTCCACTCTGAAGTTTAAAATTGGTTTGAGTTGATGAAAGCAAATGATAGTTTTATGTGGGAAACTGTTCCATTCTGATATAATAGACTAATGCACACACAAAAGGCAAAGCTATCCTTCTGGCCAGCTGGATCCCAGCCTTTCAGATATCTTTTCTGGGCTATCCTAATGTGACAGTCACAGTTTTGATGGGATGCAATTTTGGCTTAGGGTTTATGCTCCAATCACTGGAGGAAATATCTGGAAAGAGGCAATGTGGTGTCTGAATAGATAATTTGCATCTTCTCAAGGAAAAAGGCAGCTGGTTGGAGAAAACCACTCCAGAAACCAGAGAAAGAACATCTAAACTAGTAAGTGGTCAAGGACCAGTGAAGGAATAGCAGAATGAGGGGCTGGGTGGTCAATTCTTTTACTCCAGATAGAGACTGGCCCATCCCAAGCCTGGGCATGTGAACAGAAAACACATAAAGATATGCAGGCACCTGCTACTTAACAAAAACAAAACAAAACAAAACAAAACAAAACAAAAACAAAACCAAACCAAACAAACAAAAAAACCCCACTCCAAACAAACAAAACAAAATTCTAAAGTAGGTTTTGAAGTCCTTATGCGAGTATTTAAGTAAATCAAAAGTGATAATGACAGCACAGTTCCATGGGGAGCTGTCAAGTACCCAACTTACACGAAATATAAACTACCAGTTTACAGATACATAAGATCTAAATGCAAGTCTTTGGATCCCAGGGCCACATTTTCAAAGAGTAGTTCACCCAACAGCTTCTGATCGCTTCCAGATGTGACAGGCACTTGCAAATGCTGTAGTTCTGACAACATAATGTGCTGTGTCATAAACAAATAACAAACACTTCTGTGGAGATGACTGGAATGCAAACAGCAAGCCTGTGGCCTTCCCCCCTATGCCACTACTTCTGCAGAACAACTGCTCAGAGTCACATCTGAAATATCTGCTGGAAATTTGAGAGTCCCTTCTATATCTCTGACAGGTGACCTGGCTGTACATAAGGAACAGGTAACAAATCGAGTGACTGAAGGATCTCAGAAAGTCCTTTGGTGGTGGTTTTGAGTCTGATTTGAGCAACAAAGACTGTTTCTCATATGCACAGAGGAATGTGGAGATGATCAGCTCTGCCTGTTGCTAATCTGCTCTTTGTAAAACACAGCCTTCAAAATGTCACTGCTTACTGCAGTGATAATATTATGAATTTAAATATAATAATGTTAACTGTATTCATGTCAAACAATATTTAAGCAAATATAAAAGTGGGAAATCCGGGATGAAGGGCTGGGAATTTTGCTGTTGGCTTCAGTGGAACCTGGACAGCATGATGTAAATATGAACTCATATTTTCATTAAAAAAAGAGCAGCGGGTCGGTTGTGTCTGACTCACCCTCAACTGAGATGTCTGTTACATTTCAAACTAGTTATTGTAACATGGTCTTCTTCACCAGGAAATGTCCAAAGCAAAATAAGCTCTTTCAGGTGTGCTGCATGAAGAGTGACCAAACCTCATTTCAATGTAATTTCTTTAGCCACCAGTACAGGGGCCCTGTAAGAACTTCATCAGCTTCCAGAAAAGATGGGTTATGATGACAGGCTAGGCAGAATACAGGAGTTGCCAAAAACTTCTAATTTTCATGTTCTATTCATATTTTAATGCAAACATTCTGAAACTTCTCTTGGTAAATACAATATACAGAGAATTACTGGCAAGCAGTCTTAACGTGGGAAACATTAACACATCTCACTTTTAACAGTGAAGTTCCCCTTATAAGTTAAACCTGATCTGAATCTTGGCTCCCAAGATAAATATTCTGTAGTTTACCTCATGTGGAGCACATTATGTTTGGCTCCAAAACAGTTTATGTCAAAAGCAATTATTTCTGTCCTCTAATCGCAGTCCCAACAATGAATTTGTTTTAGAATATAAAACAAATATATGCAACTTGTTGACTGCCTGATGCCTTAACTGCTTCAGCATCTGATCACTGTAAGTCGTAGTTGGGTACAGCCATTCTGGATGGCAAGCTACAATAGGTGTGCTGCACACATCCTTTGTCATTTTGCCCAAGATGACCTTATTGCCTGGAAGAACCTAAAAGAACTTTGCATAACTAATTACACTCAAAACAAATTCCATTATCCTGAGCAAGGAGAGAATGATGCTCTGATAAATGCACCGATGCTGGCTGCTCTTTACAACTGATATAAAATGACTACACTTCATTTTGCTTTGCTGTTTGATTTCCCCAAGTTATTTTATAATTTGAAACTTAAAGTATACACACCTTTTTCATTTGGGGTGAAGTAGGTGATTTTTCTAAGAGTTAATAAATACGTGTCGCTGAGAACTCTGGGGCACAGTTCCCCTCGCCTGAATTATCCCCTTGGGCCACAAGAAGGGGCAGGTAGCAGCTGCAAATCTGTAACACCTTTATTTCCAGCTCAGCCTGCATGCTGATAACCCAGCCCCCAGGCCAGGTCCACAGGAGCAGGGCACCAGTAGAGCCACCACTCGAGCCCTCACTGCCCCAGCACACACACAGCAGCCCTGGGAACCAGCCTCTCTGCTGGTTACCCTCCTTTAGAGCTCCCTCTGTTCAAAACACAGCTTACACCAAATGGGCATAATGCTTTGTCTTTTAAAATCATTAAATGTCCACTTCTGTCCAAGTACTGAGGGAAAAACAAGGTAGCAGGAAACAAGCTCTACAGTGCTATTGGTTTTTATGTCCATCCACATCTATATTGCAGATGCAAGATTGCAACTTTACTGCATTTAGCACACGTTCCCCACTGGTTCCCCAAGAAGCTGGTTTGTGAGACAGGGCAGGGTGCGAGATGTTCATAATAACATGACTGCTTTTTATAATACATTTATTCTTGTTTCTCAGCAAATGTTAAAATATTGCTGTTGGGAAACATGGTATAATAATGAAATGCTAAGAGGGATGAAAGTGCTTCTCTGGTACTATTTTGAGAAACTCATGAAAAGCACTTCATCTTTGAGAGCACAGGAGTTTATTTTCTATTTAATTTAATCTATATAATTAGAAGGAAAATAAGACATAAGCCTGAAATAACATAGGAATAAAACATGATCTTATGTCTAGTCACCTGCCAATTACTTCCTCACTGAAAAGCAAATAAAATCCCAAAACCCTTAAAAATTAAAGTGACAGAGATTTAGTTATAAATTGAAAGAGAACTTAAATGGAATTCACCAAACAGGATGTCCTCCCTCTCTGCCCTCTTCTGCACTCGCACTACACAATAAATAATTCTGTTAAAAAGTTGATCCATGGAATTGCTTTATTTATTTGGGCACTGGATGTGCGTTTCTCCATAGCTCTGCCAAGCATACCTTCCCACAGACTTGTTGCTTCAGTCCTGGGCCTCTCTTAAATGGCAGACACAAATCCCCTATGAATTAGATTGAGACCATCATGGTAATTTTCACATTTAACCAAAACCAGATTTAAACTCATGTTTTCAAAGGTGGATGGCTAGTGGAAGGCAAGTATATTTCATGCTTTAAGGGGAGGTAAAGTTACTTCTGCTCTACAAACGATATTAAAAAATTTCCAAAGAAATTTGACAATAATACAAACTCAGATCACAGTAAATTATATCACTTGACAGTTAAACTGGAGAACTAAATCCCGAATTGCCAACAAAACTCAAGACACACGTTTGGATATATGGAAAGCTTTGCAATGACTAACAGAAAAGAGCCTGCACAGGCATCTTGTGAGACCTATAAAGAACCTTATCAATTTGGGGTTTTTTGTAATAAAAGTGTTCAAAAGGAGAAGATAGAACAGACAGACCATCTGCAATGTAACCACATAAAAGACCCCTGGGCAAATCCAAACCCATTAGCAGAAGTGCTTGACAAATCTGCCAAAGAGCCAGATGCTGCTTATGGAAGAGCCTCTTTCCCTCCTTGTCATCTGGATCCTCTGACTTCTGCTCCCAGAGGAGAACAACACTGACTGGTGCTCAGACTAAGCTGAGTGTGGCGGGAGCTGAGGTACAGAAATGCTCTCTGATAAGGCTGTCTTAACATAAGGAGGGGAAGCAAAGCCTAAAATATTACAGCAGGCTTACACATGCATTTGTGTAATGTGTGGAAGATGCACATGGTAGGAAAAAATAAAGCAAACTTGCAATTACCTTATTTACATGAGGCCTCAATCACCTTATTTGCATGTGGTCTCTTTTTATCTGGATTTTTTTTTTTTGTTCATTCTTGTCCTTAGCTGTGAGAGAGTTAATTTCTTCTCAGTAGCTGTTGCAGCATTGTTTTGGATTCAGCATGAGAATGTTTTGGTTTTGGTAAGTTGTGTTTACCCTAAGTCAGGGATCTTTTTCTTTTTTGTCTCATGCTCTGCCAGTGAGGAGGTATGCAAAAAAAGGCTGGGAGGCAGCATAGCTGGGACAGGTGACCTGAATGGACCAAAGGGATATTCCACACCATGGAATATCATGCCCAGCTTATGAACTGGAGGAGTTACGCAGAAGTGGGGATTATCTGGGTTCTGGGACAGAGTCTGGCATTAGTCAGCAAACAGTAAGGAACTCTATTATGCTTCACTTGTTTGTACTTTTTTTTTCCTTTTATTATCATTATTATTATTATTATTATTATTTACTATGATTAGATATTTTACTTTGTTTCAAGTTTTATCTCAAGCTACAAGTTTTACTTTTGATTCTTCTCCCCATTCCACTGGGGTGGGTGTGTGGAGGGTGAAGTTGAGTGCTAGCTGGTTGCTAGCTGGGCATAAACCATGACAATTCTATTTTGATTTCCTACTTATTTTTTCTCTAATGGTTGATCAGGGCCATGTAAGATGGTAAAGAGGTGAATTCTGGTATGTTAAATATGAGCACAGCATAATAACTGCATGGTGTTAGTTAAATGCTTACTGAGTACACGGGACTGACTGATAACATTTAAAATGTGAAACATCTAGCCAAGAAATTACGCTTAAAAATATTTGAGAAAAAATGTGATTCATGTAAAAAGCAAACCAATCTCAGAACAGGTGATTTGGATCTCATTGGCCGTTTCCTTCTTATTGTCTGCATTCTTCTTGGAATTTTTTCAGCTATATTTGAAGTGCAAAGTAAGTGGAGTCAAATACTTTTACTATCCAGGCTCACGAATGGTAAAATATATTTAGAGTAAACAAGAGGTCAAAGAAGCTGGGAGAGTCTGAATTAGTTCTCCTGTGTACTGCTGTAATGTGATATGACAGAGCAAAAAATAGACCACGGGAGAAAGAAACAGAGCTCCTTCTCATTGTGATTACATATGCTGCACAGGTAAGAAGAACAAACACTGTTATTTTATGCCTCAAAATCCAGTTAAAATTTTAGGACAAGGCTCTAAGAGACTACTGGATCAAGCAAAAACATTTGTACGTGTAATCCTAGGTTACCTTTGTTAATTCAAAACCAGTATGTACCCTAAGATACTCCTGCAGATTCAACCATTATAAAAGTTTGATGGATACATTAATTAATTCAGAAATCCTGCTCTCTTTAGCAAACTCAAAAATCACAAGGCACTTTGATCTCCAAAATCGCCAGATTACTTCCACTAACACTTTTAGTAGAATCTTGTTTATCCAATTTTTTTTCAATGTGGTGATAAAACAAACAAACCCCCCCAAACCAAAATGGACCAAACAAACAGACAAAAAAAAACCCCTTAGGTTTTATTACTTTCATTCATTCCGATGTCTGACCTATCACTGACTCAGGTTAATGGAAATCTTAACAGTGACATGATCTGGCTTGGGATCACAGGGATAAATTATTATTAATATCACAGAAAGTATGTGATGCCCAATATTTAAAAAAACCCCAGGAATTTTTAATAGACACGAAATATAAAAAAATACATTATTTTTATTGTTATAAGCCATGGGGATCTGTTAATATAAACCATTAAAATACTTCCCCGTGATGTCATCAGTTACCGTGTATTTGCACTCTAAATAGATTATTATAATTTCTGTAAATATATCATACACATTTTTAGAACTCTTTGGGAGCTTGAACCAGAGCCAACAAAACCTGATGGGCAGACAGTGACCAGCTTCAATAGGCCTTGGGTAATCAGAAGACTGAATTTCTAAAGTTAAAGAATGTGCTCAGATGGCAGAGAGACACCACACAGACTGACCTAAAAAAAAAGAAGAGACTTGCATTGCCTGAAAACTACATGCCTGAAAATAAAATTCATGTAACAAGGCACTACTCCTTGTAGGAACTGTAGCACAATTGTCATGGTTGCTGTGTGTCACTCAGTTACACGTATGTGAAGAATCATCTCCCAAACACGTTATTTTGATTGATTCCAACTGCCTAAGTGGCATGCAGACTAAATGAGTGCACAAAACTTTAATAAGTACCAGATTTGTATAAAACATTCTCTGCAAGCTAAGTCTGTGTGTCCCAGAATGTAGTCTTTATGAGAAATCTTATTCCACAATGTAGTTATTTTAAAATTGGAAAATTGTTGTATGTTTTTTGTCAGTCAGTGTCTTGACTGAGTAGTTTATGCTTGATCCTGCCAAACATTTCTCTTAGGTGAAGTGCTTGTAACTGTAGTGGCCTCACTGACATGAATGCTATACTCTGGCATATACCATCCCTCTTGTTAACTAGTTTTTCTTCCAGTCCCCAAAATTACTTATGACAATCTTTCAATTTAATTATTCTGTCTTTTCATAGAAAATTTGTTTCGCTGTGTCTGTTTCTCCTTATAGCCTGCTCAAAGTCCAAGAAATACCAGAAGCCAGTCAAAAAGTCTTTTTTCCTGGCTAAAGATTAATCTTATTTTTGCAGGTATTCCCTTCTGGAATTGACCAGTTTTGCAGAAATGCTGAATCTGTAAAATAGAAAGAAATGCTTTCATTGCCTTTGGTCAAATTGTGTATCTAGTTGGTCTTACAATAAATCAGCAGAGCAACAGGTGATTGCTGGTGGAGTCTGCATGGCTTCCCAGGGGAAGAGGGATACAGTAAGGTGTCAGTAGAAAGAAGTTCAAATAAATGGCATTTCAAAAGTGCCTACCTTACATGTCTACTTCAGGATCAAAGGAATCTCACCTTCAAAGTGTAAATCAGAGTCCTCTCAATAACTAATTTCCTCATATGAAGCCCATTTATCACGTCATAATGATCTACAGATTATTCAGTATGGGATACAGTGGAGCTACACTTCTGACTCAGAAAAGCATTATCCTCTGGTCAAGATAAGCTACATATGGTTCACAAGACAACAAACCCTTACCTTCTAAAAAAGCTTCTCAGACATGGATGAGAAGAAAATTAGGAAGCCTAATGTGTTTATATAACACATATGAAAGCCAGGTAGACTGATTTGCTAATTTTTACTGTACAATGAATACTATTTATTTTTTGTATTATAATTGCTGAAACTTTAATAACAATTTCCATAGCTATTGCTAGCTTTTCTTGCTCAGCAGCTCAATTGCAAACCCCTCTTTACTATGTAACAATAATGCTGCTCATCTCTTGAACTGCAAATGAATGGGAAGGCACTGCTGATCCCACTCTACTAGGAAGGCGTATGCAGATAGTCAGCTGCTTTCAAAGTCATGGAAAAGGCATGAAAGCTTCATCACAGAATCTGTCAGGTGCCTGTAAATCTTGGATTTGGGCTCAGGAGTTACAGTGTTAGATCTGGTAAATACAGGCCAGGCAATGCCTGACTGAAAGAATGAACTATCACTGTGATCATTCTAAGATAAGACTGTTAAAGTCTTGTTGAGGGAATTAGTTGGTGGAAGAAATCTCAGGTGTATTTTAGTTGAAACCAATGAGAATGAAACATGATGGTTCAGTGGTTGTTTGTTGGATGAAGATGGTTGTTTGGAATAAGATGCAGAAAATATATGTTACTTTTATTTTAATTTTTTTTAAAGTGTATGAATGGTCATGGAAACACTGTTTGGTAATGCATACATGCAGCATTAGCATAGCTCAGATCCAGTGAACATAGTGAACGTTGCATCCACAACAGTGAGCCCAAACTGCAGAGGAAACAAACTGTGGGAAAACTGTGGTAGCTCTCATAACATTCAATACCATCTATTTACTGGTGAATGCATTAATGACAATAATTGTCTCTGGATGTGTATCTGTACACTGTATCCTGACCAATTAAAAACCATGAGTAGGTATCAAAATGAGACCAGTGAGAAAATGTGAAAGCCTACTTCACATTCAAAAGTTTTAAGAAAGACTTCTAAGATGAAACAGAAACAGGAATTCATATCTTTTAAATCTTACTTTGTGGTGCAGCTAGAAGCGTGGGTGTTGAAGAACAGAACAGCAATAATCTGATGAACAGCTGCCATCTACGCTAAGAACCTCACTGAAATCCATATTAAATTGAAATATTGAAGGCCTTTTTAAACACATAAAAAATCCCTGTGTGCTTTTTTGGATAACTGCTTTATCTGGCAACTTGATCTGTGCATGTGATTCAATATTCACCAGTGATCATCACTGGGGAATTTGTAGTTTGGTAACACATAGGGATGAACCCCATCTAACCAGTTTCAATGCAGTAATGGTAGTGCCCCTGATTTACACTCTTCTTACAGCATCTGATAAAGTTTTAAATGGGAGGATTTACTTAAGACTGGCTTAATTTCTTTTTTCTTTGCTTTTATAACTTTTTTATAGAGTATGTAAAGGAAAAGTCAGGAAGAATGAATACTACTGGAAATATTGGATCTACAGGTTTGTAGTAAAAATAATGCAATAAAGTGGAGGGCTTCTTGCTCTACAGGGCTTAATTTTAACTCACTAATAAAAATATCCTGTCTGCAAATACACAAGAAATGTATTTTTGACACTGTGTATCCTAAGTATTCCTAAGTTAATTTGTCAGCATTTATCCCTAACTTACAAAACTACTCATCAAAACCTTCAAGTTTTCCCTTTCTTCCTATAGACAGCTTCATCACAACATAAATATCATAGCTTAAAGAAGGAAAGTATGTGAAATATTCAGCCATTTTCCTTTACCCCTCCAGGAAAAAAAAACCCTGTGTTTAAGGTGTCAGAAAAATCTCTTCATTCTGCTGCAGTCTTCCATCCTCTCTAGATGGTAAAAAACAAATTTTTTTCCCCTATAATCAGTGAACTTTAAGGAAGAAGTAGAAGACCCTGCTGAATTTCCTTTTGCAGTGACTTCCACTCCCTCATTTCATTTCTCTCCTCCCTATTTCATTTTATAGCCCAGAAAAAACAATACTTACTCCCATACCTCAATTCCTGACATGACTTTGGTCTTAGAGTGGAATCTGTGGCAGGCCCGGTGGTATGAGAAGGAGGATTTGGGGGTAGGAGAGATGCATTCATCAAGCAGACGGCTATGTCAAAGAAAGATGCTGCTCTGGGGTGCATGGCCAAATAGAATATGCTGTTGCTGAGTGTGAGCAGGAATCTCAGACTTCATATTTACCATTTTACCAGACTTCAGAATAACACAAATTTTAGCATTTCCAAAGGTCACATGGTATGAGGTTTTAAGTGCAGCTCACAAGTTTTAGGGCAACAAAATTATTCCTTATTAGAATTAAAATGGCTTTTTTATTATTTAAGTAAAAAGGAAGGTCGTTGATAACTGCAAACAAGTTAACTTTTAAGCACTGCACTAGACTTCAGCAATTCTTGTACGACATCAAATTTCACGTAGGAGCTGTTCAGAACACTCAGGATTTATCCCATTTTAAAGTTGCCTGTCATATAAGAAAATTAAGAGCAATGTATGTTTATAGGCTGTGAAGACAGGAACTACTCTCCCTAACCTTGCTAGTGAATTTGATAGAAGGCCAGCATGTCAGAGTTGTCCATCATGCTGCTCCTGCCTGCTCCAGACTTGTGGTGGAACAGTCGGCCAGTACCAAGTATTCACTGCCTCTGTGTCACACACCAACATCCCCAGAAAGCATTTTGCATTACTGGATGACTATCCAGGCTTCAAGGGTGAATTTGGCTTTTACTACAGAATGATGATGAAAGAATGCCATAACACTGATACAGCCACAATACCACCACTGTAAGGTATAATGCCACCACCTAGGTATAAAAGGAAATATTCAGAACCCCTTCATAGGGATTTGATAAAAAAAATTCCAAGAAACTCTGACAGAATTTGTAAGACAAGTTGTTTGTGAATCAAAATGTCTGTCACCGACATTGCAGAGTCATATGTTTCCCTTTGTGTTTACAACTCGCCTACTCACCATAACCTCAATTCTTAACCACAGATCCCTCTCCCTCTGTGCAATTTACCTGTCTGTTAAGACAACAAGCACTTTCTCTAAATAAATGTTGGCAAGGTTGATTTTTACTGCATGTATAGCTGGTCACTTCTGAAAAGCATTTTTTTATATGCTGCATAGGTTAGTACATCCCTTAAAAAAATTTAGTAGTCACATCTGCAGTTTGACTGCTTCTTTCTAAAAGACAAACCCAGGCCAAGCAAGACAAAGAATCTGCTGATACACACATGTCACTCCAAGAATTCTCCTGACAAAGTTCCCACACCCAATTTAATTACTTCCCTACTGTAAAAACACTTTCCATCTGCATTTATTGTAATAGTTTCAAATCCAAAACTAACAGACTATAAAGCTAGCTAAATAAATGAATGATATTGGCCTTAGGTCCCAAGCCAGGAGCTATTCTGTAAGGCTGTGTGTCTCCAGCATTCATTTTTATGCTGATGTTTCATTTTATGTGCAGTGTTTTCACTTAAGCCTTGTTTAGAGAAGAATTACCTTGCTCCAGGCTCTGAAGTGTGTTGTGCCACACAGAGCCCTCTAGTGCTGCTCCAGCCCAAGGTCTGTCAGACATTCCTCTCTAAGACCAAAAGTCACATTGCAACCAAAAAATCCCACTTCAGGCTGTATACACAGCATTACATATACTCAGGCTTGAAACACTAATTTCAACTCTATCTGATATAACCTCCAGCTGAGGTGCAGAGCTCAAAATGAAAAGTGTTTCTGTTGGAAAATGCACTTCAAAAAATAAAACTACCTGACCGACTATTGGTAACATGGGTTCTCTTGCACGTTCAGAAGAAAAAAAAAAGTATCTTATTCCTCAGACTCAGCATGAAGAATTTAACTATAGCTTGTAAGAAATTTCCTGATGTGCAGAGATAGTAACAGTACATTGCATTCTGGGTCCTCAGGTTTGCTGCAGTTTGTTTTCATCACACTTTGATGAAATTACATCAGACTGGAATTCATAGATTTGGGCAATCACAACACTTTAAACTACACACTTGTATATGAGTGCTATGCCAAGCTGGGATTGTCCATGGTGTCAAAATACTCAGAAAGAACTTGACCTTTATGATAAATTTTAATCCAAAGTAGCAGCACAGAAGGTAAGTTTTTCATTTACAAGTTATGAGTACTGAAGGGCAAAGTAGGTTTCCACTGAAGTCCAGGTCAAAACTGCCACTGACTATGCTGAAAGCATTCTTGGACATTGAACTATCTCTTCCCTTTTCAGTTCTAACCAAACCAAATGAAAACACATATTAATAACAGATATGTCCTAATCCAAGAAACTCAGATGGTGCACAGTGCAGCTCAAGGCATAGATACTATAAAGGCCTTGGATATTGCAGGTGAATCCCAGAGAATCCTGCTGCAATAATTAAGGAATATAGTTATGATATAGGTAAGGATGGGTTTAGGGGGCAAACCTTGAATTATTTAACTTTTCTGAGTTTTAGTGACAATGTTAGTGAAATGTCAGGCTTATTTTGTGGCTCTCCCCTCACAATGAAAGCTTCTCAGCTTTTATGACACTGAAATAGTCTTCTTTACAGAAGCAAGACAAAGGCACTCACTAAATGCTGAAGAAAACTATCCACCAGTTTACTAACGACCAGGAAGATGCACCTCTAAAACAGCTACTACTTCACTTGCTCAAAATTATCATTACACATACAAACATGTGCAAAACATGGAAGTTAAATCCATTTCCTTTTTCCCATGTACATGATATTAGAAATGACTCTGCTAGAAAGGAATGTATGGCTTCTTTCCAGCTTATGAACACAGCATGTTTTTCACATGTGAAAACAAAATGAAGTTTTGGTAAGGGCAAATTTTCCTAAATAAATAATTCGTTTTCCACACTGGAAATAAACTATATTTTCAATAAACTTCAAAACTCAGATATGCAGAAAAGGGATAACTGAATAGAGTGAGATCTAATCACACAGATTTCCCTGCACTATTTAATAATTGGAATTTTTTCTTAATTGAATGCGACCATTCAGTGTTCTGCCATCATCTAAACTCAACAACCCAGACTCTAGGCTGCATCTTTGGCCAGGAAAAGGGAAAAAAAAACCTTTTCCAGAGTGAAAACCATTACAACTGATCCAACCACTCGTTCTTTGAAAAATGTAACTCCGGGGCTCTGATGTTACACATCCACGGCACAGCTCAGCCTCGGTCTCTGCCACCGCACCACAGTCAGTCGACGTCGGCCCTCCAGC
This sequence comes from Vidua chalybeata, assembly GCF_026979565.1. Taxonomy (NCBI): domain Eukaryota; kingdom Metazoa; phylum Chordata; class Aves; order Passeriformes; family Viduidae; genus Vidua; species Vidua chalybeata. The sequence continues at coordinate 57,973,364 of NC_071532.1, forward strand.
ACCATACCTGGGATTCTGCGGCTCCGAACCATCAGATTCTGGACACGGCTTCTTTACCTGCAGGAGCAAAGCAGTGCTGGTTACTCTCGCTTGAAACACAACTTCCTCTTGCTGCCCCCCATTCCAGCAGAACTTAAAGCGGATCCTGCCCTGCTCACAGGGATCTCTATAAAATATTTCCCGCACTTTACAGCAGCAGTTTGCTGTACTAAACAGTGTGTTTCATTATTATCCCATGAACAGCTGCCAACTGCACTTCCCCAGGCTCCATTAGTGGGTTAAATGTTCAGCTAAAATAGCTTGGGGAGTAGTCTTTAACTAGGAACAAAGAAACCAAAGAACCAGGTTCCCCTCTTTGAAATGAGAAAGCCATACTGTTCTCAGCTTGGCCAAAAAATGTTTTCCCAATTGATACTGCTTCTGTTTCCTGCTAAAGCTCAAAATAATAAACACCAGGTTCTAGGGCAAAGCACACCATTAGTTAAATAATTCATATGGTATTTTTAATTTGGTGAATCTGCTAACTGTATGTTAACTATATTTTCCTATTGCATCAATGAATACATGCACTGTTTTCACTCATATTTACAATACATAAAAGGACATAAAAGGAATTTGAGCTTCCAATTTGATCTCCACAATACACTGCTGTAGGATGATTGGAGGTGATAAAATCCATCACTGTCAAAAAAAATGATAAAACTTTTCTTTTGCAGATTAGGTATCTCCTTGGGATCTTCATGATTTCCAGAAAAAATTTAATTATACCTTCTGGTGATCTAAATTACTTGCATTTTCAGCTGAGGAAAAAACATTTTGCTCACTAGCTTGCTAATGCAAAATCCAGGGCTCTGTGGGAGGTTTCGAAATTCCAGTTTTAAAGCCACCTAGAAATATCACTCACTGGGGCTCACTTGGTGTGAGAGACACAATAAAAAAAACCCATTCCCTTTACAACCAGCAAGTTCAATGACAAGTTTCAGGATACCTTGCATGAAGAAACTCTTCTATACTTTTTTGCTACTTTAAAAGTATTTCAGAGAAAAAAAAATGTGACTTTGACTTACGTGAAGCTACTGACAAATGACAAAACTCTCACCCGGCCAAACAGAAAAGAGGACTAGACTAATGCTAAATATCATATATATATAGGTTCCCTTAGCTGAATGCCATGGAACGTCACTCATAGAGATGAGCCACTCATAGAGCATGACACTCAAACCTGACAGGCAGTATTTCATAAACACTCAGGTGCAAATACCATTGCTATAGTTTTATGTTAATCACATTGTTATTAAAGTAGCATAAGATCTGAAATACAGTAAAGTACTTCAGATAAAAAAGCATATGACCATCTACCATGAAAAATGCCTTCAGTATGCCTTATACACAAACATGAGAAATAGTTATTCAGATTACTGTACTGAGTGTTTCCTGAGTGTCAGTGTCAGAGGGAACTGTTCAAAAAATATATTCAAAATCATTTAAAGACACTGAAATGACAAACAGCCTCTCCTTGACAGGACGTGTTTAATTTCAGGGGCAGTTTGTCTCAACTAAGTTACAGAGATTTGACCAGAAAAATAATATTTTCATTTCGCATATAAAATATAATTTAAAATGATTGAAAACATAATGTATTTAGAGCTATAAAATACAATAACATAATTAAAATTAATTAGAAAAATAAGTATATGCCTAGTAGCTATACAGTATAAACCCTAATAGATCTTCTTTTTCCACATCCCTCTACACTTACAGCATATTTTTGTTATCTCCTTGCTCTTAAATTTACTGGCATTTATACATTCCTTTCCAATTCCTTTTCTGTTCTGTGGTTGCCACCAGTAGCACTGTCTCTCACATTTGCATTAGGGCTCAGAGCGCATTCCCCAGGTCAGGAAAGTTCAATGACTCACTTTAATCAGCCCAACACCCTGTGGTGGGCAACTACCACAGAAGCCCAAAGATACTTGCAGGACACATTAACATAATCCGAGCACTTTTAATATACAGAATATATTAAGACCCCTGGTTTTCCTGGGCAGGGATGTGAGATGCAGTAATTGGGTACTCACAGACGAGTTTTCCTACCATAGCTCACGCTACTACTGCATTTTGTTTTGACCAACATTACAAAGCAATCTAATTTATCTGTATAAATTAACATTAAACATTAAATTAACATTAAACATTAAAAAAAAAACCTAAAAACTACCAACAAAAACCCCAACTGATAAATTTTGATAAAAGTTGAAACGTCATAGCAGAAAAGCCACGAACAATTGTATCAAAAACACTCACTTCCTGTGTGATGTAACAAACTTGGGGAGAAAAAAAAGTGAGTATTTTTTATTTAAGAATATTGCAATGAAAGCAGAATGCTTAAAAAGTGGGGATATTTCAGGTTTGTCATGCAGTTCATCTATGATCATTATCTGAAGAAATGTGCAGAAGCACAGAGTATAGATTTGGCTTTTCCTCTGAGACTAAATGTAAACTTAATTGTGTATTTTTAGGGTCCCTCTTTGAGAGAAAAGATTTAATAAATAAAAATGTTATTTCTTAAAGGACGAACAGGCATGGGATTTTCTTTCAAGTGGCCATATGGAATGAACACCATTTCTCTTCAAGGCTACTCAAGTAGCAAAACAAATTCTGTTATTCATAAAATTATGCCACCCTTGAAGGTGAACAGAAAATCACTGTGAAAATGTCTGATCAAAGACTAAATATGGTTTCCTTTGTCTTCAGCTGACTGTTTTACCTCTTAATCTGCCTTGCTGACTGTTTTCAAAATAATTAACTTTCACTAACACCACATTTATTTACATTCTCATGTGTTAAATGCTATAAAAAGAACTTTTTCTTTACTCCTGATCTGTTTTCCTTTCCCCCCTCTCTGTTTACACAGGTTTTCTCACCATTTTAGTTAAATGCATGTTGAGAATCATTCACAAGAGTAAGATTCAAGTTTCAGTTTGAATTCTGTTGAACTGCACTGAACTTTCCTGCTCTGGTTGCCTGCTACAAAATGTTTGAAAAGTTTCAGCTAAAAACCTTTAAATACAAAAATTTTTGAGAACAGATTGTTGTGTTTGTGTTTTGAATGTCACGTCATCGTGCTGCTGATTGGCTTCAGCGCCTGAAAGTTGGAGGCAAAATCCCAAAACTGAAAGGGGAGGGGGAGGAATTATAATTTCTGTGAAATGATGTCCACATTTATTTCAGTTTGTAAGATTCTAAAAGGCCTGTTGTCACACTGTTGGTGAACTCCTGTTGCAGTCTGGCTTCTGAATTTCTGAAGACTCTATCTGCATTGAATACTCTCCATCTCAAAGATGCTGGTGCTGAACAAGCCTTAGGATTACTTCTGAGTGCCAGGAGAACCTCATGCCATCAGTAAATGTGACACTATCAAAACTGTCCCTCTTTGCTTAGTCAGTTCCATCTCCCACTGTGCAGTACCCTGGGTACAGGGTACCCAGGCAGTACCTTGTGGACTCAAATGAAGGGAGGAAAACCAGAAAAAAAAAAGAACAGGGAGAGGGAACGGAAATCAGGGGACAAAAGAAGAATGGGCTCTCCATGGTGGCAAAACTAGAGGAGACGAGAAGCCAAATGAAAAAAATGTGACAGATGTAGGGGTGTGGTGTGAGCAGCAGAAGAATACTGGGACTGGCTGAGATGGAACACCACAGTTTGCTCTCCTCTCTTCTAGATCTGGGACTAACACCACAAATACAAACATGAGCACTCATCAGACATCTGTGAAACTCATTACAAAAGTCATTAGTGACCAGTCTGCCCAGAGCAATGGACTAGTTCTGCTACTCCAGCTATTCAGAAGACCTAACCAATGATCCAAGCTGGGAAAATCTACTTTGAACTTAGAAGATTGTGTATAAATGTTACTTTTATGTAGAAAAATGGAAGTCTGATTTGGCTTAAACTTTTATTTAAAATAATCAAAGTTTTATACGATTTCTACTTTCACCTGACTTGGTTCATCAGAATTCAAATATGAACACTGTTAAAAGTGTCTGATAATTTGAGGTCACTGTGAAAAAGCTATGCTTTTATTAGGCAGCAAAGAACTGCAATAAAGGTATATGATAAATATTTACATGATGAAGGATTTTATATTAATTGGGCTTTGGATGCTTCATGTTTAACAAAGATAGAGGGAGGAACATTAAAAGAAAAATCTAACTATACATTCACTGGAAAAAAAGACACCCCCTGGAAAGCCTAGGATGTCAGGTAATAAGATCTGCACCATAATATGTAAGAAGCTGAATTTCCACAGGCCATATTAATTCTGGCATTTCCTTGCTTCTGATGTTTTTCTTTGCAACATTAACATCTTTTAACATGATTTTATTGGACCCCATTACACTAAATGTTAAACCATGAAATGGTCCTGCTCCATGAGGTGTTCTCACACACACACACTGGTGGTATTAAACTCGTAATGCAACACAGGTGAGAAATCCCTTCTAACACTTACAGCTGAAAAATCTTGCCACATCAGCACTAAATTATTCTGGCAATGAATCTGCTGAGTTCCCTCATCTATTGCACCAATTATGGCCTTGAGGATCCCTCCTAAATCAGTAGGGTTGCAACAGGGCTGAGTAGAGCCTGCAATGCTTTGGGCCTGGAGGAAGCAGTTATGCATGGTGGAGCTATGGAGACTCTAACATCAAGGAGACAAGAATGAAGAAAGAAAAGTACTTCTTGCAGACCCAAGGACAACTTCAAATCACATCTTTGTGCTTCCTCAGCCTGCGTGATTGCTCTGGAATATGGGCAGAGCAAGTGCACTTCCACTGCCTCAATGACTCCCTACAGCGAATTACTCTGGAGGAAGTTGACCCATCTCTGCTCACTGTCCAGGGAAGGGACTATGTCTGTAGAACAACTCTAGGAGAGGATGGCACAGGCAGGGGAACAACTTGATGGAAATACCAGGTAGAAGAATATGACTCAGGGTATTAGTGACACTGCAATGAGAATGAATAGTAAAGAAAAGTGGTTCTCCTGAAATGTTTTTTAGATGCTGACTTTGACAGTGTTTACATGGAGTTTTATAACCATCTTGACAACAAATACCTTAATGGAGACTGTCTTTTCAATGCCTTTGTATATACCATTTGTCAAAGATTTCTTTTGCTGCCATGACGTCATTGATACCACAAAACAAATAATGTCATTTGCTTGACCAACAAAAACAGGGCAAGGTTTTGCTTACAGATACAGTGCTGGGATTTAGTCACAAATTGTAGCCATGCAGAAAACACACATGCTTTAGATTTAATTAAAAAAACCCACAACCGAACAACAAATATTCTTGAAAGTAAAGCAGTTTTTGATGACTGAATTCAAATAATACTCCAGCTATGTATGCCTTGTGAAGACAAAATCTCAATGAAGCTTCTGCAAAACCAAACATATGTTGAGTAGACCTAGAGAAACATCTCAAAAAAGAATTCTAAATAATCCCAAATTCTGAATTTTTTTCCACAGTAATTCACTATTCTGCCACACTTCCATAAATCTCATAAGAATTTCACTTACTTAAACCTAGTGACAATAATAAAATTATATAATTTAAAATTTGTATTAAAATACAATATTAAATGAAATTAAAATGCATATGAAAACGTAAGACAACATAGTTGTGCACAACCAATTTTAAATTACATTTCTATTACATTTGGTTAAAAACCAAAACGCTGATCCTACTCTTGAATGAAAGAACTTGAAGCAATAGAAAATTGATTTCCCCCCCCTATTTTTTACAGTGCAAAGACTGTACATAGCTGTACTTTATCTGAATCACACCCTCAAGTAGGTTTGTCATATTTCAGCAGATCTGAAAACAAGAGTTCTGATTGCAATGGAAGAATGAGGAAAAATATGCTACATTAATTAAATTAAAATTCACTCTTAAAGGAGGTTTTTGGTTGTTGGCTTGTTTTTTCTTAATAAAAGTCTATATGAGCTAGTTCTCTAGGGGAAACAACATTTCTGCTTACCACCTAAACTAGGTTTAGCTATTCAGTGGTCTCTTCTATTTTCTTAGTAATGAAATCATTATGCCATCAACTACAATTGACAACTCTAATCAAAACAAGATTGAGGTTTGAATACACATTTTTTTAATGAAAGTAAAGTGCAAATTATTTAAAAGTTTTGGGTATGAAAGCAGACTGCTGATGCTGACCTTTGCATTTTTTTGTAGCACAGTAGAGGAGACTTCATATTCAAAGACATCAGATATGCTTCCATGCCACTAAGGGGTGAAGCAAGGGATGGGAACAAGAAAAGTCACTGCTGTTCCACCATCACTTCTGTTTTCCATGCAAACCTTTCCTGAGATACATTTGTTCTCGATGAAATGCATCATGAAGTTACAGTAGTAACTTTGATCAGAACCACTAGGAGAGGAACACCTAACTCGCAAGGAAAACTAATCCAGAAGGGAAATATTTAGTATTAAATACCTACAGTTCAGGCATCTAAATCGGTCTAGGCTTGTCACATAAGGCTTCCTTTGCATATAACAGAAAGATACAGATGTATTTCACTGGACCTAGAGTAGTCATCCATTTCAGGCAGAGGGGAATTACACCAAATTAACTGTGATTAATGGCTTCTACTCTCCACTTACCTGCTGAAATGCAGGTAGTTGGGAAAAACTGAGGAAATGGAATGGTGTTGCAAAAGAGAGAGACAAAGCCTGTGTGCCTCATGACATCCTCCATGAAATCCTTTTTGTTGGCAACAATGATTATAACAATGGAGAGAGATGGCTCCCATGGAAGTTGCATGTTTTAGAGCCTCAGCTGTACAAATTGCTGCTGAGAACAGTTTGGACAAACCAGGAACCAGTCCATGGAAAGCCCAAAGAGCTGCAAAGAGGCGCTGCATTTCATTTAGATCTTATTTCACCAGGCTGGAATGATGAGCAGTGACACACTAGAACTCTTGCTGGCGTGCACATTGCATACACATTGAAGTTAATGGGAATTTAATCAATCCAGGTAAATGCCTTTTTCATGTCTCCAATGAGACTATAATGATCATTTCTTTTGAGCACACTGCACAGTCTTATCATTAACACAAGCCTTTGTAAAACATAAATCAGAAAGCTTTATATATATAAAATATAAAACTCTGTTTCTATTGAGAAGTTTTAGAGAATGAAGGTATCATTAAGGTGACATGATTGATAAGATCTGAGACAACTGTAACTCCTCAATTTTCTTATTCATATGCTATCACTGGGGACTAAACATTCCTTCCTTGGTAATTTCTTCCTAGTGGAAAGGTTTCCCATGTGTTTGTTTTTGCAACATGACTAATGGGTCCAAACAGTTCAGCGCTCTAAGCATTTTAAAAATCTTTTATACCTGCAAACATTTTAAAAACACATTTTAAACTGCCTTTGGCACAAGTGCACTAAAAATATCAGAGGGTGTAACAGTGTAACAGTCAAGTCATGATTTAAGCGATTGGAACCTATAAAGTACTAACTTGTACATTTTGAAAAGCATTTATGCATGCACTGTGGGAAAAACTGGCATTCTCTTTTTCTTTTTGTTTGTTTGTGTACAATGAAAGAAGGAAATATGCCTTCCCTTAACTGGTGGGTCAGGCAGGGCAAATGCCATACTACAATGGCACTTTTTGTTTCAGCCTGAGTTACCTAATAGCTCAGAGAACGCTTTTCCCTGCAGCTGGGAGGGTGGGCCTGGCTCCCTTTGAAAAAGAGAAAAGAAAAGAGGGAAGGGAAGGGAAGGGAAGGGAAGGGAAGGGAAGGGAAGGGAAGGGAAGGGAAGGGAAGGGAAGGGAAGGGAAGGGAAGGGAAGGGAAGGGAAGGGAAGGGAAGGGAAGGGAAGGGAAGGGAAGGGAAGGGAAGGGAAGATGGAAGGGAAGGGAAGGGAAGGGAAGATGGAAAGGAAGATGGAAGGGAAGGGAAGATGGAAAGGAAGATGGAAGGGAAGGGAAGATGGAAAGGAAGATGGAAGGGAAGGGAAGATGGAAGGAAAGGAAGGAAAGGAAGGAAAGGAAGGAAAGGAAGGAAGGAATTAGCTCCCCATTCAGATGTTCAAAGGTTTGGAAACTCCACCAGCCTGGAGCTCATTAATCAGCAAATTCAGATTCAGGAAAAAATACTAAAGCATTAGCACTGTTTTTCTCTCATTCTCTCTTTTTTTTTCTTTCTCTCACATTATTTTCCTAGCTCTCTCCCTGCCCCCCACCCCCATAATCTCTTAAAAATGCCCACACAAACCTAAATACAAACCTCTGGCTTTTTTTGCCTTTTCCAGTCAACAGTATATCTCAGTGAAGCTGGATCTGCTAGTGCACCCTTGGTATCTTCCTGGTGTATTCCTGGTATCTCCAAACTGGCAATAGCTAGAAGATACCATTCTTAATCTAGACATGGAAAAATGCTTACTGTTTTTAGTTCAATTATGCTCCCATGATGTCCTGCAGTTTTATTGCAATCACACATTTTTTTTTAAGTGTTTGCTTTTTAAATATCAGCATTCCCAAATACAATTGCTCTTTTTTCAGGGAAAAAAAAAAAAAAAAAAAAAAAACAACAAAAAACCAAAAAAATCAAAAAACAAAACAACAATATACTGAAATGCAGGCAATCAGTTATGCTGTGCAATGCTTTCTAGATTTCATCTTGTGATTCCTCAGCTCCACAGAAATATTGTAAGCACTAGATGTATCGAAACTGCTTTGGAGGTATCATTTAATATTCAAAGGAATACCAAGTCATCCCCTGTTATATACATAAAATTCAGAACCTCCTCAGAAAACCTGAACTTATTTTCTTTCCTCCTGCTTTTCAAAACCAACCAGGGCCAACAAATGCAAAGAAAAAAAGAGTAAACTTTGAAGCTGAAATTTAAAGCAATGAAAGTCAGGAAGTTCAAAAGTTAATGTTCCTATGGCTGTGTTAACTTGGCCATGTTGCAAATAGATCATGCAAATACTTCAAGCTATTTTGTTAAAGGCCTGTAGTACTGTGCCATAAAGCATAATAAAACATGCTGTTTTCTTTTCATGTGGAAACCAACTTGTATGAGGAACAGTACAGTATTTCTACTGCTAATGCAGACCTCTCCACCACAAGTCAAGTATCTCTGCCTCAAGGCACTTTTCTGTTCTGACAATGCTGGTGTCTCATTGGAATCCAGCTTCCCCTTAGTTCACCCAAGAGCTTACATACTGACCCCCACAGGAACAAAGGACAACTTCTCTCTTGACTCATTTGCCTCATCAGAAAATAATCTCTCTTTCCCCTTGAGATCAAAGAACACTTGTCACAACTTTTCCATCCCTCACTTAGACGAAATTTAAACAAATGGCCTTGTCGATCATCTCCTTTCTGTATTTCACTATCCTGTTTTTTACCAAGGAGCATATTGATACCCCAGTGCAGTAAACAACATGATCTCACATCTCTCAAATACTCATCTCCACTACAGATGATGAAATACATACATGTAAAACATTCTGATTTACCAAAGAATTTATTTTACTCTCCTTGTACTCTTTTGTTTGTCTTCTGTGTTTTTAATATACATATTGCCGTGTGCTAAGGTTAAAGGAGATCAGCCCCCAGAAAATGTGCCTTATTCTTGGTCAAATATGTTTCATAGCTGTATTGGGAGCTAGCCCACCAGTGCTGGGTCAGTGTTAAGTAAGCAAGGTCTGAAAAACCATCAGTTTCACTACCTTCTCTGTCTTGGAGAAGCATACGCATCAGCTGCATTCTTCATCCCAGAGCTAAGGGACTTTAAAGACAAGGATTGTGGTTTTGAACTATATTCAAAAAGCTCAGGAAGAGAAAAACAGCTCTAATGTGTTCGCCATACCCTTACTTGATGTGACCTTTATACTAATTCGTTTTGAAGCACTGAAATCCTCATAGAAGTACAACCAATTTAAGAATGAATGAATACCTGACTCAGATCATGGTTTGACAGAATGGGATGGAATAGTTTGGGCGCACTGAAAGCATTGTATATGGATTCAGCTACATGACAACTGGATTTATTGGCAATCCAAAGTTCCTAGGTTGAGGTTTGAATTATTCCAGACAACATGGTAAGCTCTTCCTACAAGCTCTTCCAAGTTTAGCCACTAGTTCACTGCTGCCAGTTTTGCTCAGATGCTTTTCAGCCAACTTTTCTTCACTCTTGGTCTTACTCAAGCTGTACGAGCCAGATGTAATGCTAGGAGACCAGTTATTACCTGCAGTGTCTGCCAGCATAATCCACCCTGTGAGACCTGTCCATCACACATATGTCATACAGAATCAGAGGTAACGTTGCACAGGTCCTTCAGAAAATGAGAGAAACTACTTCAGATTTTCAGTACACTTCTCAGTGTGCAGCTAGTAAGAAGGACTCAAGTCACTTCTTTGTTTTTTGGATCCTTCATGTCTCAGGAGAGACAACCATATCCAGCTGACAGTGTTGTAACTGACCTAGAGTACCAGAAATATGAGAAAATGAATCTGAGCATAGTTCACAGATAATTAAGAACATCCAACTTCTTCATTATCTAAACAATGATAATTTTTGTCAGTAAAAATACCTGTTATTCACTGTGCTGCTTCACAACCCTGAAAGTCAAGAGCACATTTATGTTGAATATGTGTGCAGAGACCTGAGGATGCAAAGAGGCTCTTTGTGACCAACTGCAATGACTGCAGAGTGAGATCCAGTTCTGCCAAATTCTGCATGGGCTTCAGCAACAGCTGCCTGAGGTGATGCTGTATTCACTCCTCCAGCAAAAGGCAGTCCCTGAGCACAGAGGGGTTGCCAACCTTGGGACAATCCCACAAAGATTTAAGCTTAGGCCTAAATCAGATCGTGGTGGTTTGGCTTGTTACTGTCAATGCAACAATTCAGAATAATGAAGGTCAGTCTGAATATGCCTTAGTAGGACAGGAGGCTCAATTAATGCCAAAAAAGCAACAGGTGGACAAAGCAATAAGACAGGTTGGAAGGAGATGAACAAGGTAATATGAGCAGGTAATATGAACATGATTTTAGCCCAGCACCTGCCTACCTATTAACGGCTGGCAGAGTCCTGTAGCATTGTGGAAGATGGGAATTATGTTAAAACAATACTAAAATAAAATAAAACTGGAAAAAACCTACCACAAAGCCCCAACAATAAAAAGGGTTCTGCTCTTCTGTGGTAGTTTTTCTCTTGGTAGTAGATCAAAGGTATTCAGCTATAAATATCTGACTTTTCCACAGATAATATCTATGAATCTGATCATGAAGATATAATTTGGTCTATGAAAACAGCCCAAGCTGAAGTCATCAGCTAATTGTACGACACTAGTATTTTTGCACAATGCATTGAGGTTATTCCAATTAAAACCACCTGCTTAAATGTATGCAAATGACTATGCTACAAATAATTTTTAAAAGTGGGTCCAAAACTTTTGAAAAAAGTGGAAGGAGAAGGTAATAAGTGCACATCATAGTCTACTGAGAAAATTACCAAGTAAATCTGTACGCTAACAGTGAACAGCTGAGTTTTTTCCTGGCTTCATACATTTATGTTCTCCCACATTACTGAAGCTAATTTATTTAGAATTTTAGCAACAACTTCTAGCAGCTGTTCTAACAATTATAAACTACATCAGATAACTAAGAACTTCAGTAGCCTATTTCTCTCATAGTAAGGATGCAAAGGATTATTTGTAATTCAAACTACTTTATGGTGAAAATGAAATAATCCATTTTTTGTGGCCCAAATGTTATCCAACTGGTGAAAAAATAATTTCAGATAAAAGGACACACAGTGCTGCAGTGTAAAATCTCACAAACACTGGATATAAATGGAAGACCTATTCACATTAATTTGTATTATCAGGGAACCAAATTTATTTTGTTTCTGGTTACTTTAATTTTCAATGCCTTTGGAACATGTCAGTAAAAGTGAAGAAAATGCTGCTAGGAAAAAAAGTCCTTTTTTTTTTTCTTTTTTTTCCCTTTTTTTCCTTTTTTTTAGGGATATAAGGAAAAGAAGAATAATTTAGCAAAGGCAAACTACAGATAAAATCCTTTCTAATAAATGCATAGGAAAATATACTGCACTTATTGTGCACTATAGTTACTATGTGCAATTAAGCATCACAGAAGCAAACTCCTATGTAGTGAGACTAGTTTTTATACAAATTATTTAGATTTGATTATTTAAATATTAATGAGCATTTCTAACACAACATTCATTAAAAACCCTGTTAATATTGTAGGGCTAAAATACCATTCAGTGAAATTAATAATAAAAGGATAAATGATTAATAGTATCCATACCCAGGAATACAACATGCATTTGGTTGTATACTAGTAACAACAACAGCCACAATTAGAAATTACGTTAAGAATATTTAATTTTTGTTTTGTCACTTGCATTATGCTGTAGTTCTTAGCACTAGTCAGAATAGCTGTATTTACAGCATAAAGTATGTAAATAAATCTCAAACTATCAGCTAATAATAGGTTTTTCTTTATTAGCCAAGGGGGACAACATCAGAAGTAATACAGCTCTTAAAATACTGCCACAAGAAGGAACCACTTGACAGATCATATTTCAGCTCACATGTAGGCCAATTTTGTCTCTTTTTCAGGTTTAAAAATTTGACTGGTAATGTCTCACTATAGGTCTTTAGTACATCCAAAGAGATTTTCTTTTTTTATCATTATTATTAACACTGCTACATTAAAATGTATAATTTTAAAATATTTGAAAGTATGTTTTAATTTTAAAGGTGTTTTATATACAAAATAGTTGAACTAGTTTTCCAGAAGCAATCAATTTACTTTGTCGGGGTTTGTTTTTCCAAATTCATACCATTTTGTTTATATTTGCTGTCCTCCAGTAAATTCTTTAGCCAGCAGGCAATTACTTGGAATAAGGAGTTCTTCCAATTTATTTTGGATGGTTTTATATACCCATCTCAAGTATTAAAGAAAGAAACCTCTTTAGTTTAGGAAAATATAACAACCAAGATTCCCTAAACTCTCAAAGCATTCAAAACAAAAATGAAGAGACAGCGTCATAGTGACAGATGAATTTCATGTACCCAGGGCAATGCCCGGGAGTTACAATAAAGTACAATAAAGTATATCTTTAACTCATCTGCAGCCATTCTTCCCACAAGACTCTGTGCATTCACCCCTATTCCAGACAAGTGAGCAAGTGTCCTTTGTCTCTGGCTCAGCATGCCAAATCTCCTGCATCTTTAGACTCTCCTCCCTTCTCTCCTGTCTCCCCAACCTGATCCTGGAATGTTTTGGCCACGAGGTTAAGAAAGATTCCCCCATTTATCACAACCTGCCAAGCACAACAGGGTCACAGTCCCAGCCCCAGTGCTATCACTTAGCTAATCCAGCCTCGGCACAGGCACAAAACTTCAAAGATATTTTGCCACGGGCAAAAGTTAGTCCTTATTTGCTTTAAAATCCAAGTATCAATCAAGTTAAACTGTGCTTCAGTAGAGCTAACAGTTTGAATGTTCAGAACAACATGGACATTTGGTTTTTAGCTGTGGCTCTAATTGAATGCAGAGCTCACCTGGGATAGCAGTACAAATACTTCAGGTGCAGCAAAAATCTCATAATGGGACAATTCATTTTATCCACCAGAACACCCTTGATGAAAAGAATTGTTCAGTTGTTCATGTAAAGACACAAAAGCAACTTCTGGTGCATGTGTGCAAATAAATACAGATAATACACACAGAACCTCTGTTTATGTTAAATCACTTCAGATTATTTTCCCTTCCAAAGGTTTTACTATGAGTTATACCAGATGAGCAGGCAAACTTATCTGACTGTAAAAGTCATTTAATGACTAATAAGTCATGATTTATCCCTGAAATTAATGTGAAGAGCAATTACAGATTTACTACGAGAACAAGCAAAGGACTTTTCTTCAATATCTAGGAAGCAAATTATCGATTAACCCTATGTAAAATAATATGTGAATTTTACTATCCTGGGACTCTGCCTAGCGATTTCTGTGCAACCTAATGCAAACAATACAATAATTGTGCTGTTTAAATCAATCCAGGTTCTTCTTCAATGTGTATTTTTAACTGCATCCTTCTGGGGCTAAAAAGGGATCCATCTTAAAATCAGCTTTTAAAAAAATCTTCACCTTTTCTGCAGATATTTACTTATAATTGAATACTGTTTAATCATGTATTAATTCAGAGCAGTGAATGAATATTGCAAAGAGAAATAAACCACATAGATATTATCTTTCCTGTTGAGCTACTACTGAAATGTATATTATTTTTTTCCAGCAATATGATTGAAAATATCTTTAATAAAATTAAACAGAAAAAGGAAGAAAGTAGCATATTAGCTACAGCATTAAATTCTGCAAACTGCTTACATACCTTTTGTGCATAAATTTAATAAGCCATGCCCTCCTTTTATTTAAAAATTCTGAAACAACATGTTAAATTTTTAATCCCTTGTTAATAACATTTACTAAATAAGTTTTACAATTCAAAGCTTAAAACTGAACAAAGTGCTAATAATTTCCTCTATATTCCCAAAGTAAATGTAAATTCAATAAAATTTATGTATAGCTGTTTGCAAAGTAAAGAACAGAAAAAAAAGATAAAAATTATAGGTAAGCATGTGAACGAGACAGTATGCAGTGTGGTTTTTCATCTGCTTCTTCTATGTAACAATATGTTCAGACATTTTCACAAACCACATTCTGTTTAAGAAAATAACCTTGACTTCTAATTTCTGTAACAGATGAATTCACTTCCTTGTATGCGCACTCTAACATGCATTTATATGCGTGTGCGTGATCATGCAAACATACAAACATGCAGATGTTTTCCAAAGCCAAATTCAAGTTCTTTTGCTTGATGTTATCCATATTCACACAACGTTGCTGCTATTTGCTGTACCATTTAACAAGATATACCTTTATAAATCTCAAATCATCTTGGAAAAATGCTTTGGCAAGAACTATTTTTTAATTCAGGCATTTAAAATATTACTTGGTTTATATACCCTTTTCAAATTTACATTTTATTTACTTTAGAAGAAATTGTAACGGCACAAAAGTTACTCAGACAGTCGAAAGCTGTTTAGCTGAAATGTATTTCAGAAAAGAGTGAACAGAACAAGAAAAGAAAGATGTAACTGGATCCTTCTGCTTGCTGCTTACCAGACCACAGGAACAAAATCGAAGAACTTACTGGCTCTTACTGGTAAGAATTTATATTTTTCTTCCAAAGAGGTTCCCTACCTATTAGAGATCCCTAAGGCTGTAAATGCCTGTTTACAGCTGAACCGAACTGCCTTGCTCTTTCTTTCCTGGGACTTTGCTTGCTGCTCTAGGATAATAAAACAGCACTCCCCGAGTGAACCCTGGCTGAGTTTCCCTGAATGAACCAGACATTTAAGGAGCAGTAACCCCCATGCCAGCTCCCACCGTGGCCTCTGCGCTGTTGCTCTTGCTGCTGCGCGGATCCCACGGCAGGAAACAGCATCTCAGTACAACAGCAGCACATGCACATGGGTTCCCTGAAGAAAGCTTTAAATGGTCTCTTCAATTGCAAAGTGCATTAAAATTATAGATGACATTACAGAGACAGCAAACTTTAGAGGAGGTAGGACCGATGCTTTAGCATATTTGCCCTTCAGCTTTATTTGTTCCAAATGCATGTCTAATCAACTTAGAGATTAAATAAATGGATTTGAATCAAATATTAGGAAAATAAATTTATTTTATTGTATCCACATTTTTTGTAGTTTAGGGATAATTAATTTGAATTCAGCTTATGTCTAGTCACTTGTCTCAGCCTACTGGCCTTTAAGTGCCTCTGATAAATAAATATGTTATTGAATAACACACCAAGGAACTGCTCACAGATTTGACAATATGTGATATTTGCAGCACATTATAGAATGACACATTTTATTTCTCACAGTACTTAACAAGTACTGTTAAACTTTTTTTTGTTTACCTTTGGAAAACAAAAGCTGCTCCTTAAAGAGCCCGATGAATCCAGTCCTGTGAGCTATCTAAACTCCTGCACTCTAGAGCCACCATGAATAAATACCTTGTTCCTAAACCAAGTTCAAAACTGTTACTACAGAAATTAAAATCAAATCTCCTTTTCAGAGCCAAATTTGAATGGGAATCAATATCTATTTTATATTTCCCATTTTATCATTAAACAACATTTGCATCAATATTGCAACTTAAAATCCATCATAACCTTACCTCAGTAGTCTTTGAAGAACAGAAACCAATTCCCCAGATATGCAAAGTCAGTTTCCAGGACAAAAAAAAAGAGAGAATATCTGTTTCGTTTCACACTAATTAACTTCCACTGTAGAGCAGCTAAGGTGTGCAGGCAGGTTTTCAGGACCAAAAAGCTTTTGCATCAGTCAGCTAGGATTTTTTAAACTTGGGAAAACTGAAGACACTTTGTTCTTCCTTGAACTGCCATGCCGAGCCTAGTTACAGTCCAGTTACTTAAGTTAACTAGGAGGAGATCTAGATAGTAAACAAGCTTGGCTCTGTCCAATGGCTTTCCACACCCTCCTGTTTATAGTAAGATGACTTGCATTCAGAGGTCACCCCATCAACAGCTCCTGTCTTTCAGTGGGTATCTAATGTGCTGCATTTATCCCAAGGCTCTCTTAATGAAACCACCTTCCTGGTCCCTGCTCGCCTGCTGTCGCTGTGACACATCTGCTCCTTATTGTGCAAAGCATATTAAGTGTTAAAATATACAGAATAGTCATACCTGGGCATATATTCTGCAAGTAATTCAGGTATTTATAATTGCTTACCTTGTCTGTGAATATTAGCAAAAGAAAGTCTTTATAAAGATCAAAGAGTTTTGCCAGCAACATTCATCTTGTGAATAAAAAAAATTCAAGAGGAAGGAAGATGGATGTCATTGTTTGATCTGGATTTAAAACTTTTACAAATACTCCCCAGAAGGATAATGCATGTGCCTGTGCCAGATAATATTTACTTGAATATGTTAACATGCTGGAAACAAGAGACGAGGAGTGTCCTCAAGCTCTGCTGTAAAATGATACAGAGCCAAGAAAAACAAGGGTCAAGTGCCAGGACCCCAGCGAAAACACCAAGACAGTTCTGGGCTGAAAGAATACACAGAATTGATGGCTCTTACAAAACACAATACATCCACAGCAGTGTAGAGCCTCCTAGCTCTCATTTCCTAGGCATACAATTGCTACTGGTAACAAGAGGTTTGTGATCCAACTGGCAGTTGTTGTTTTCTTCATACAGCACTGCAAACCAAAAGAATAAACCACCTGAAAATTGCGTATCACAACAGATAGATCTAAATTAATTGTATCTTAAAATAAGGACAAGGAAACGGTGTTTAGTATTTTCCTTCAGAAGTCTTACAAAATTAAGAATTCCAAATTTCTACCAGTACTTTTCCTCACTCTTTAGCCATCGGGCAGCACTAGGAATTTCAGCCTCCTTTCAGTGAGGATGTGAAACTGAAGATGGCACTCTCTCCCCATGCAAACACAAGCCTGACTGCTGCTCAGAAATGCTCTTTGAGTGAAAGTTACACCTGTAGCACATTTTCGGCACCATTTTTTGTCACCACGGCAGCTTCAAAATGACAGATAGCAGCTTGGCTCTGCTAAAGCCAATAAAACATGATTGATGAACTGGGCTAGAAAGCCATGTCAGTTCAGATTAGGATATTTGTGCCATCATTTCACAGGTTCCACGCTTTATTATTAGAATGGACTGTCAGGACTATACGGGCCACTAATAAATACATCCATCCTGATTCCCTGATGCCTTTTTTTGTACGTAAACCTACTAATGAAGTTTAAATATGAAAGTTTTTTTCATGTGAAATCTCACTCCATTTTTATAAAATACTTGTGCTTAGAAATACAATATACTTCCTTAAACAGATGCCTGTCAGCTGCTATAATCTCATGCACTGAAATCCAAGTAATCCTCATTTTACTGCATTGTGTGGTATAATGAAAGCCCACCTCTTTGACAATGAAAACCCACTGAAGCATATTTAAAGTACTGGGGAGAACATTATCAGCTTTCAGATGTTTTTGACATTAGCTTTGGGCATAAGCTCATTCTTAACTGCTGAAACAATACATCAGATGTGGAAGGTGGCTAATCAAGATTGGTTGGGGATTTTGGCACCAAAAGAAAGGAAACAAAGGAAAAAGCTATTGCAGAAAATGCTGCCAAAGAAGACTGAAAGCACCAGGATGTACATGAACAGGGGGCTCCAAGGCTCCAGTCCTACTCAATGAATTGCAGAGAGTCTTCAGAGTAGTGGAGAGTCATCGCAGTGGCAGATAAGGAACAAAATTTGTCTCTTCCTCTCCCAGGCATCAGGCAGAGGAAAACCAGCCCGGGCTTGGACCCCCCCAACAGTTAAGGAGCACATCACAACTCCCTCTGCCCACCTCTGTGTGCAGGAAGTCCTCACTTAGCAGTTTCAAGCCAAAGCAGATTGTTTGCTACTCCCTGCCACCATATCATTCCTGTCTTCTGTCCCACAAAAACACCAAGAATCAAAGGACCAAGGAAACAACCACCAGCCTTCCTCCTTTTCCTAGTTACACAAGACAATTTTATTGTTTGTCAGGTCTGGATGCCTGGAGGCAAAGTACAGTCCCTCACACTTGTAAAGGTGTTTATCACATAGTGGTGATAAAAAATTTCTATGCCAGAATTTAGTGCACAAACGAATAGCGTTAAGAGATGACCAGAGAAAGTTATTACATCCACAGCATGTGCTCCTTTCTCAGACTGACTGACAGGGAAACCACTGTCCCAACATCCCTGTGATGGATTAACTTCTCTGCAAACTGAAATTACTAATGGGAAGATGTTTTTTATCGACATATCAATCAGAAGTTTCTTCATGCTCTTTATTTACAACATTATTCTAAGGACACAAATGTAACAGAAGGGAAAACAGCAGACATTAGGAAAGAAAAATTACAGTAATTTCAGAAAATATGAAAGCATTAAATGTTAAGTATTTTGAATTTCTCAATTAGTTCTGCAACCAAAACTGCTTGGTTCAGAGCCACAGAAATGAAAATTACTTCTGATTTTACTTTTTCCTGTTGTAAACGTTGTACTAGATGCTGTTGTTCACTGTTTGCGTGCAAAACAGAGACTACCAAACCAAAAACCTTTTAGCAAGCCTTACATTTTAAGAAATGTCACAAATGGACATTGCCAAGTTGCAAGTGAGTTGCTTTTTTACTATTCCTCCAGATTTCATCATAGGACGTGAAGTATTTCTCAACGTACATTGCAGGGAAAAACACACAGCAGCAGCAGCAGATTTTGTTGCCATTGAGCAACCTTCTCAAATACATCCTGAGAACCACCACAACCACTTCATGCTTTAAGTCAGTATATTTTTCAAACAATAGAATGATAAAAAACACAAAAAGGAGAATGCAAGTAGAGATACTTTTGGAGAAAAGGATGCCTCTGAGATCTTGTGTTGGTCAACAGTTTCATAACTGAAGATCAAATTCATCGACAAGTAGGTACCTTCCTGAATTCTTTAGTGGATCTTGCATTCAGAGAGTTTGAAGATGCTTTGATCAAGTGAGCTGCTCTGATTCTCCCCTCTTTGGGGTCTGTCTACGTTTCCCTGGCTGGCTGGCTCTGGCAAGCCACCACAGGCCCTGGGGATGGCAAATTTTAGCCATAGAACGGATAATGGTATAATGGCACCTCCAACATGCCTAGCTTTTCCAAAAAAACTAACTCAACTGCTTTTACCTTTTCTTGTTAGTTTGTATTTTTAGCTCAAAGATAAATGATAAATTCCCAGATCCAAACTACCGTGCTTTTTCAAGAATTTAAATTAGATTTAAATTTTCAACCCTCTCCAAGATGGCTTTGTTGATGGCTTGTAACTTTAGGTTTGTTTGTTTTATCTGAGCTGTATTTTTGGCAATTCATCAGACTTTATGGAAAGAAAAACTACCATTTGAATTTCATTTCATGAGTGCCTCCTACCTGCTCCAGGACTTGTCTGTAAAATCAAGAGATCAAAATAAAATCATTCATATTCTAATATTTCTATCTATAGATGATGCTGTATTTATTAGACTCTCCAGCCACCACTAAAGCTGTGTTATGTTCTGCCTGGGCACTGAACAGCCTGAGGCTTCTAAGAGCAAAGTCTGTGGTTCCATCACAGTCCCCACCAGTTTCCCTCTCCTTGTTCACCTCGGCCTTGCAGAGACTCTTCTTGGAAACAGAGAACAATAACAAAACAGTGGATACCAGATGCATTTAAGAACATGAACATTTTTCCACAACTGAAACTGCTATCAAAAACTAAAAAACTGAGTAAATCTCAGAGGAAAAAATTGAAAACATATGGAAAGGAAGATCTGTGATTCTATGATTCTAAATCTCAATAAAATAATTGAAAACCAGATGGAAGCCAGCTAAATTTTAAGTTCAAAGAAAAAATAGACATCTGATCATATCAGATTTCTAGTGGTAACTGAAAAAGTTTATAAACATAAATAAGAATTACACATAGTAAACAAATTTATGAGAGCAACAAACTGTACATATTTACAATTAACATTCCTGAAAGAGCTTTAAAACACCACTTTTAAAATAAAAGTTTAGAGGTCTTTCTATTTTGTCTTCTGCTTTCTCAGCACCTGCAATTTCTGATTTATTTCTGCAGTCTTGCAATTCAGCCTTCAAACCAAAATATCAAGCCTTTAACTTGAAACATTAATGACCAACACAATAAAATTGTTGCAACTGGAAACAAAGTATTTTGTCTCTATCTTCCACTCCACTTCCACTGTTTTCATTGAATCTTTTTCTAAAAATTACTCATTTACCTGTCATTTGCATCCACCATTTTAAGTATCTGTGATATTAATTCTGACTTGGAATAAACAAATAAAAAAAAATCTGAGCTTTACAAAATCCATGTCATTGTTCAAGGTGCAAACTTTCTGAAAATATTTTTCATATAGTTTCTTGTTAGGGAAATTTGATATATGACACTCTATCTCTCAAAGGCATCCAAGAGAAAAAAAATGGTAAGAGTATTCATTCAAACCTCTGCTAATTATTATGTGTTTTTATCACCACATTTTCTAGGGCTACAATCAAGGTGAGTAACGTGTTTTGTGATCAGTGCTAGGCACAAATATGATCTCAACCCTGGAATCTTAAAGTTAGTTTTATTTGTGGCTCTAGAGTCAACTCCAGTATAATCTTAAAAGTTTATTTTATGACCAAATAAAAAGTTTATTTAAGTAAGTACAGGAGAGACTGTATGTGACAGTTCAGTAGGAGTTTCAATTTTTTAAGTGGATCTGCAACTTTTGAGCTGCAAGAGAAGGAAGAGGTTGAACGACTTAGACTTTTTGACTTGAGCTCCTTATCATCAGGCCCCATTTTGCCTCCTTTTAACCATTAAGTGTTCAAAGACACTGAGTAAGAGTCTCTGTGTATCTGACTGCTCTCAGCCAAGCCTCCCGTTGTAGGTAACATCCAGTTTGAGTACACAAAATGCAGTCCATCTGTATCTCTCATGTTTTCAGATGGACACTATGATCTTCACAGCCTGTACTGAGCACTTCCTTCAGCTTTTCTTCTCCTTCTGCGACAGGACCAGCTCTCCTCCCTCATCCCCCCTCCCTCTGTGCACACGTGACTACTACAGTGAACACAGAATGAACCAAAATGATGGTCTGAGCAATGGCATGATGGATTTTTCATATAAGACAAGAGCTGTATCCTTGCTTTAACTTACTGTTCATTTTGAAAGCTGGCTGGCACCTCCATAATTACCACGGACCTTCTCAGTAGAAAGCTGGAGCAATATCAGGTTGGAGACAACCAAAGCAGGGATTCCTATGCTGTGGTATGCAAACCACTTCAAGGTGGTACTTTTGTGCTGGGGCAGGGAAAAGTGGGAGCAGCAGCAATAGATCCCAACCTTTCTGGGCACCGTGCTAGGACTCACACTGTTTATTTGTGCCTGCAGCAAAATCTAGTGTGGTAGGGGAAGTGCTTTTTACATGATGGAAAAGATGATGTTTAGGTTCTGACTTGGGAGACACGGGAATTAAGGAATGGCTGACTTTGAAAAAGATCCGCTCTATGACTCTTTCCTAGCAAATAAACTCTTTTAGGCCTTCTTCAGTTTAAAGGATTAATAAAGTCAGCAGTTTTTACTTAGAGCACTGCCCTTGACATGTAAGTATGTATGAAAAATTCCATTTTCCTTTTTTCAAAAATGTAAATGTTCAATGAAAAAAAGTAAAATTTATGCATGCACTAAAACTAAACTGGTAAAAATAATAAATTAAAAAAAAAAGAAAGAAAAAAAAATTGCCAGTAGAGTAACTCTACTGAAAAACTCTACTGAGAAAAGTTCTGGTTGTGAGTGAATGAAGCTTATCTTTCATAAATTTAGAGAAGCCAATCAGCTTATATAAAGAAATTATTTTTGCTGTATACAAAACTTGAAAGGGAGCCTTAAGTAAAAAGTAACAGCAAGCATGAGTTACATGGTGAAAATTCTTGGGTTTCTCCATCCCTATGTGTGGACATTCCAGGGGGATATATATCGTACAGGTTGGTTAACTCAGCCTTTACTGGAAACAGTTTTTCTCAGGCAATTACCAAACACTGTCCTACCAATGTCCTTTAGCATTTTGAACAAAAGCTATATCAAAAATAAGAAAAATAATTTTAACAATTTTTTGGCACAATGTTCTTATAGCTTTTATGCAATATGTTACGAATGTTTTAATAAAGAATCCATACTCTGAAAGTCCTGCTGAGCCATAATAACTATTGAGGTCTCAGTCTTTTCATATAAAGAGGCTAACAGCTAGTTTAAAAAAAAATCCTCTAGTATTACACAGCCATCTTTCTCCCAATGCTACAGATGACAATGTAACTTTCAGACAAATTAGTATTTTACATTTTTTAGACATGCATCTGATACTAAAATAATTTCTTTAAAGTGTAATTCTAACAATCTTTCACCATAATTAATAGATAAATTTTCTATAGTCTTTCTTGATTTGGGTAAGATGGTGCTGACAAATTTGTTCCCTCGAATATCTATGTCTTTTTACTCATCAAAGGAGGACTTGGACAGAAGTTTCCATTTTTGCCTTTGTTTGTGTTGGCAACTTTACCAATGGGAATTACAAAAAATTTCACAGCCTGGCAAAGGGAGGAAGTGACATCTCTATATCCCCAAATAATCCAAGCTTTCAGCAGCTTGCTCCTTTTTCTGCTGTGCTAAGCCTTTTATTCCCTTCTCCTCCAGAGGCAACATACTGCTTAAGCAAAATACAATCCTCCCTCTCTTCAATTTTATTAAATTCACCTTTTGATTTAAGCTATTCCATGTTGAAGCCTAAGTTAATTTCTTTATTCCTAGGAAACACAGCAAAACACAGGGTCATATTCTGTTCTTTAGAGGCATTCATCTTTTTTTTTGGTGGAATGCACCCCAGTAATCAGGAGCAGAATGTGGATAGTTTTGCCAAAATATCATGGCACTAAACAGATCACTACAGTGTAGTGAGTAACTAACTTAGTGTTACTAAACATTACAAGCTTTTTAAATTTGTAAAACACCTAAGAATTCTACACTCCCTTGGTATTTTTCAAACATATGGATTTGCAACTGGAAATACAATGATATTAATGGCCCCTTATGACAACACTCTCCTTGAGTAATGTGTCCATCTAAAACTATCCATGTTACAGTAGCAAGATTTGGCTCTTGCTGTGTTTTGGTTTTTTTTAAATCTAGTATTTCTGTGTAAAAAAGAATTAAATTTCTGTGTATAAAGTTTTATTTCACTGTATCCAGTTTTCTTCTCATCACACTTGCAATTCTGCTACAGTTAATGGGGTTGCACTGTTGTGAGAACAAAATCTGGATCAGGATACAGATTTCAACACCACCCTCCTCAAAAATATAGTGTTTCAGAATTTTTTCCCAACCCCAACTTCAAAGGTGGATCATCTTACAAGTGACTAGAGCTGGAGAGGAAACATCCTCCATCATCATAACAAATCTCTCAGCATCAGCACAAGCATTTGGAAGAACTACTTGTTTTACATCACCATCATCTCTTTCTGGACACAAGTGCAGAAATGCAGATAAGTTGCTTTTATCTACTACTTAGATCTGCACATATAAATGAAGAATAAAATATCACAAATCATAGTATTTTGTAACATGATTCAGCAGCTTTAATGAAATCAGGTTTCTGTCACTGCCATGAGAACTTACTTACACAGTGCTTCAAATTAAAAAAAAAATCCCACAATGAGGGTTTTTTATTGTATAGTTTAAAAATTATATTGTCCTAAAACTTAAAAACTGAGAATAAAATGTAGAGACTTCATTTTTTTTTTTTTATTCTGCAGAGGAAGACATGAACTGAAACAAAAGAATGAACACACAAAATTAAAGAATAAAACCCAGTAAATTTTGCATGCAAACAAATTTTCTGTCCAAACTGGGAGCCAAGCACTAAACCCAAATGGAATACAAGTAAAAACCATTGATGGTATTTCCTTGTAGTACGTGAAAGCATTTCTCTCAACTTTGAAAGTAATGTGGTAATTCTGGTCATTGGCCCAACAAGGAGAGTACAAATAAACCTTTTTCTTCCCTCTCAGACATCCATAACTACATTTGGACAATTTTTGGAAACAAGGAGATACACATTTAAGCAAATTACTTTTTAAAAATATTGGTTTCTGTGTCAATACAAGTATTCAACATAATCTATTATAAAGCTTATGCATGTGATGATCTCTTCACATGTCATTTGTTTCACTGGCTTTTCTAAGTGTTTAATTCACAATGTGCAGTTAGGCATATGTGTAAATCACCACAAGAATGGAATCTAAATTGAAAAAGTGTTAAGTTTCTACCAGGAATTTCAGCCTATTCTCTCCAGATTTGTAATACTTGTTTTCAACAAAAAAGACATAGCACTGTACTATGTGCAATTAAAAATGAGGCTTAACTGCTCACACTTATTTCTAGAGATGTACAAACACCTTGAGATATTACTAAAAAAAAAAGCATATAGTGGATGAAAATATTACTTCAGAGATTTGAAACATTTCAAGCACACATATATTAATTCAAAATGAATCAGCTATAAATATCTTCAGTTTTAGCAAGAGTTCAAGGGAATATTAGAAAATACCAAAGAGTATTTTAAATAACTTAAGGTGCACAGCAGAGAGAGAAAATATGCAACCTGGCAATGAAAATATGTAGCTAAAATAAAGCAGAACTGTTTCACTACAAGAAAAATGGTATCACCTCTTCAGAGTGGCTGACTGGGAAAAGCATGTATGCAAGGTTTATGATGATTTGGCCCAAAACTGTTGCATCTGGACAGAGCAGGGCACAACCCTAACCACTACCCTGTTACTGGGTGTAACTGCAGCTCTGCTCTCTGTCTCTGCTGTGAATGTGCAAATGCTGTATTAAAACAACTAAGAGATAAAAGGAAAATTGAAACAACCTCCCAAATGCATTTAAAAAAATATATGAATGCCTGGCTATGCCTGCACAGAAGGGCAGGGTAGGAAAACAGACAGTCCCAAGCGCAGTCCTCCTGCCCAGAATTCCTGTGTGAGAGTGGAGCAAGACCCACTGCCAACAGAAAAGGAATAGACTTCATTTTTTTTCTCAGTGAGTTCTGCACTCCAGAGCTGGCTGAGAGCTCAGTTTAAAAGATACCAACTGTGATATCTCCGCCTTCAGTCTCTACTACGAATTAGATTACCAGATTAGATCTTTGTTTAATACAGGATACAATGAAATACTTATGGAAGTGGATGTTACTGATGATTTTTAAAGTAGATCCAAGGCTCAGCCCTTGGTCTGGTGAAGTTATGGAACAATCTGCCAGGACAAGGAGTTCAAACTTACCTCTATATATAGGGATTTGTTATTGTGAAATACAAATATTTCTATATGACCAAAACAAAACTATTTAATATTTGTGAATATTTTATATTTCATGAAATAATTTCAGGCATAGAGATACCCGTGTTCTCTAGTGGCAGTGAATTCCAAATCTTTATTATGTGTTGGTAGAAAAATATTCCTTTTTATTAGGTTGAAATGTATTTCAGTTTCTCTTCATACTCCCTATATTGCATCACTTGACCCACTGTCTCTATTGTAGTCATTATTGCTTACACATTACTGCACTCATCTGTCAACTATATCTGTCACAGTCCATAAAGGAGGGTTGGGGATTTGCATATCTTTATTAATTTCCATTTCCCATGTCTGAATTTTGTAATTCTTCCAAATACTTAGCATGTTGAGCAAATAGAATTGAACACAAGGCATGGATTTCATTTTTTTCTTTACTGAAAAAGAAACTCAACACTGTGAACCTCGAGGCTGATACTTTAGTTTTTAGTTAAACAAAATCTAAAGTTCTGGTTTCTATAATAAGATTTACCATATAGACAAAAAGGGAGTGACAACCACAGATTACTATGTTAGTTTTTCAAGCTCAGAGGGACACATTGTCTCAGAGCTGGTTATTGAGAGAGGAACACAAACAGGACCGGGAGGTGCACCAAGTTTAAGAATAATCTAAGCAGCAGCTCAAAGAGGAATTCTGGGGAGAGGGGGACAAGTAGCTTGAAACAGCTACCAACACAACAGAATGTAGGGAATCAAACAGAAATAAGAGCTGAAGGACTGTTTCAAAGAACACATGTATGAATGAACAATCAACCCTGAGCATTTGGAAAACATTTGAAAAAACTCATGCCTTCCATTTGACACTATGTGAAAAGATCATACAGCTCCCAACCACATGAAAAAAAACTCTGTGTCTTGCTTTCTCTGGATCTTTATCATATGTACCTCCTCAGCACAGATAAGGATGAAATCAGGGGTCCCTAAAAGTTGAAAATGGAAAATTGAAATTTTCATTAAATTTCTGTTTTTCTAATAAGATATTACAGATTCTTAGATTTCAGATTTTAATAAATAAATCAGCTGAGGAGTTCTTCATCAAAATTAAGTTAAACAGAAGCCATTTTCTGAAGGCCAGAGAGCAAATTCAGATGGCTAAATCATCTCAAAGGGAACAAAAATGAGAATTAATATAATAAAGAGGAGCTGTGCTAACAGTAAAAAGGCAGAAAATGGTTACTACAAAAATGTTACAGTCTGGAAGATTTTTTAAACTTACCTAGGAAATTTGGGCACTAAATCACAGTTTTTTTGTCATTTCAGTCATTAAAACAGTTTTCATAGATGCTTCTTTGTTAAATAAAAGGACACACAACTAATTTAATCAACATGAAAGAATTAGATCTGAAGAGTAACTTAAAAACCCCAAAGATGTCATATTTTGATAAAATACAACTAAAATGCACTAACTTTGAGCATAAATCAGGATAACCATTATCAAAGAATGCCTTGAGTTCTAAGGGACCCTAACAACCCCCTAGCCCCTAACCTGCTGCCATTGGCAGTTCTATATTATGATATACAACAGGTTACAGAGAAGCACCTTTCAGATTTTGTCTTGATGTTTAAATTTTGCAAGGTTGAAAGGTTATGAAGAGCTGATTCATGAGCTGATTCATGTGCCCTCCAACTTTAAGTTGGTCTGAAAGTCTACCAGGATAAGACTGAGGAGGAAAAGAGGCACCAATATCGCTCATGCAAACTGCCCAAAGGCATGGTGGATATGACTGTCTTTCTGCAAGTCTGTCTTGCTAAAGTGATGGCCAGTTTCTTCAAAGGGCTATTAGAGCACCTGGAAAGGTAGCAGAAATAATGAAAGGTATCAAAACATTCTAAAAGACTTGTGTCCACCATATACAAAAACTGTCAAAGAAGCCACATTTCAAAGTACAGGCATTTTCTACCATTTAAATATTTTGCATTTGCTTTCAAGTATGTTAAATTATATTTGTAATTACATGCTTCCATACCAACACCAAAACTTGCTACAATTACTGAGTGAATAGATTTTTTTAAAAAACAGTGTTAATGAGACATTATTAAATATATAAACAAGAACTTTCATTTCTAATCTCAGACACAAATAGGAAGGAAAATTTCTAAATATACCTCAAGACTAAGAAGTAAACTACAAATTTAACTATACCCAATAGGTAACTGCTTTACAATTCACAATGGATAACACCTTACAATTGCTTGTTTTTCAGAAAATATTTGTTGTCACCTGCACAGAAATGAGCTTTCCTAGAGACTTTTAATTTCAGTTTAAAAGACTGACAGGAAAGCAAAGGAAATAAATTCCTTCTACCTCTAATATAAAGGAATTCAATTAAGATACGCAAAAGTGGGATTTTTTTTTTCCTTTTCCAATCCATATAATGGACAAAAAATTTAAAGCTGAGCTGAGCTTTACTAGTCAAACTAATATTTTGAAGGTTTCTGATACATGGCTCTTCAAAGGCATCTAAGCAGGAAAAAAAACCTAATTGTCAATTCAAACTCATTTTTTCAGACGTCAGCAATTAATTTAATTTGTAACATATGAAAATCCTCCTGTATATAATTCAATACCTTTATGTATCCAAATGCCTTTGAAAATCTGTCTAAATATGATGATTAGTTCACTTAGTATCTGCCATTAATAATTTTCTTGTCTAATAAATCCTTTAGACTTGCATGAAAATATTTTTGTTATACATTCAAACTATTTACAACTGGCCTATTTTAATAAAATAAATTAAATATTGTTTTCCTGCATTTGGACCCTGATTTGCATCCAAACTGCAAGTTGATCCAAGTAATTAGTTCAATTTTAGATTTCTACAAAATAACAAAAGTAGTATCCTTGTTTTTAATATTTAAACTTGAGAATCAGAGGTTGTATAAGACTGCAAAATTAGTTCTTTTTCAGGAGTCACGTGAGACAGGTACATATTTCTTGAATATATTGTCAAGGAGAAGGTTTCTAAGAAAAATCCAATTTTAAAATACTCATAAAAAGCAAGATAAAGTATTGGTTTTTGTTTTTGTTTTTGTTTTTTTTTTCTGATGGGTGGTTCAAACTGTAGTTAGACTTGTTCTTTAAAACACTTTGACTGAAACCAGGCAATGCTGAGAAGCTGAATGACTTGAGTTAATTCTACAAGGTCTTATAAAAGAACAAGAAGATAAAAATTTTTAACATCTGATCCTCCATCACTGAAGTCAAGAGCAGATCTACCATGTACATCATAGGTCAGATCCTGTCTTAACTCTTGGGATGGCAGAACAGGCCTTAAGACTGGTATAAATGACTCTACAATCATCAATTTATATCCATTTGTATCATTCACCAATTGTAGATTACTTCTTTATATGTATCATTTCTGAATTCAAGTTACTAAGTATTTTTTCAGCTTATAAAAATATTGCTGATACAGTGTAGGGTGAGGAGAAAGGATAAGCAGGTAATGCAGCTAAAAGGAGCACACATTAATAAGTTAGTTATCCATTCCTATAGTAACTTACACCTCCTTCTGGCTCTTTAGTATGTAAATTAAAGTGACTGAAACCAATTTACTTTCACATGTGTACAGCAGAAACTGGGTGGAAATTTGGATTGGCTGAACTTAAAAATTCCAATTTCTTGGCAAGTTAGACATCTCACCTAAAATCTCCTTATCCATTTATACATTAGGAAATGTGGACAAACCAATTATGGAACAGACACAGACTCTGTGAGATCAAAAGCAAATCAGTATGCAAGCATGATAAACCTAATGAAAACATGGTTTCAAATGGCATATTTTATACTCAGTAGGAGCCAACTGGGACTACAGAACATGGAAAAAAAGGTAAACGGGTACAAGTCCAAATGCAGAGAGTTTAGGTCCACATCCTGTGGGGAGCAGGCACTTCTCAGCAGTTAAGGGAAGGCTAAGTTAACAGCATGGGGATTGCTTTGACTTTGAGCCAAGGCAATTGTAGGGGACTGCACAGCATTATGGCTGTCCTGCCCAAGAACACCAGAATGTTCTACAGAGCTGCACTCTTCCAAGTAGAAGGTGTCCCACTGGCCAAGGTTTAATTTTGCAACTTAACAATGATATTAAACATTTGTCCGGATCTCAGTATGTGCCTGACGAAAGAATAGGATAGAGTGTTAAATATATAAAGACTAGCCAGTATTACTCTCAAATCTGTCATCTATTGAATGCATCTGGGAGAAGCTGGACAGAAAACTACAACCTTTAAAATAAATCCACAGATCACTGAAATATTGCAATAGTAGTTCTCCCTGGACACTGCAGATGAATTGGATCAGCAGACAACTTTGCAAATACAGACACACTGGGTGTGGGTGCACACCCACCCTCCAAAGCTGATATTGCCAAGCCACCGTGCCAGAAGTGAGTTTTCTCTCATCTGACTAGACAGCATTATTTTTATGTGCAGTTTGTTGAACAGAATCATCTCCACAGCCTTTGGATAATGAATCTTTTGAACAAATCTAAGTCTGTGTGTGTGTGTGTGTGTGTGTGTGCATGCGTGAAACTGTGACTTCTTTGAATGTTCCCAGCCCTATATTATAATACTCAACTTGCTCCAGACCCTACAGCAGTGACTTGGAAGACTCCTGTAAGCATCAGTGAGCTTTGGATCAGCTTCTGGAAAACAAAGCCAACCTAAAGTTTGACTGCAATGCACACATGTATGCAGGAATCCACCAGATGCAGAAAATAAACCTGTCTGCTGACACACAGTGGTACATCCTGCATTTCAGCAGGACACAGTGACTGAAGGGCCAACTGGCCACTGAGCTCAGTGGCTCAGAACCAAGCAAAATGAGACCCTCTAATGAGGCACAAGGTATTCAGTTTGAAGGCACATGCAGATCCCAAATGGATACACACTGTGCTAGCAGGGTGAGTCACACTGCATTCCTAGAACTTGGTGATCTCCCTGCAGTCTGCTTGGGAGACTGCTGTTGCATTGTGCTCCACGAGCTTCTCAGACATCATCCAAATTAATGTAAACCTTTCTGCAGTCAACTCTGTTTAAGAACTTAAGTAGATATGTTCAAGATACCAAAAAAATATACATTGAGCTGAACATCCTGCCTTCAGCAGATGCTGAAAATGTGTAAGAACAAGGAAATCACATAGTGATGTTTGCCCAAAATATTCTCCAATCCTCTGATCTTCAAATGTTAACTATTTAAACTGACACTTAAAAAGAGTAATTCTTTCCATTGTCATCCAATCTTTTTTGATCATTTCACTTGTTTCCTAATCTTCAAATTAATACTTTGTCCATTTGAGAACCTACCCTCTCCTCCCAAGCCTGTCAAATGTCCTCAGCAAACAGTTCCATGCGGAACACTTCTGTATACCTTTTGTAACTACAGGAAAAACTGATCCTTCTCTTGAGAGGGTTCTAAAACATCAGTGAGGTATGCAAACCTTTTAACTCTCTTCTGTACAATTCCATAAAAGAGGAATTGGGGAGTGAGAGGAGACCTAAAATTCTTTCTGGGAAAAAAGTAAGAATTACATATACACATACGCTATGTACAAATACATATACATATATGCTATATGTATATGTATACAAATGCATATACCCTATATGTCACTTATACTGAGAAATTTGTAAGATTTTAATATAAAAACACACAAAAAAACAAAACCAATCTTTTTGTAGTAAAAAGAAACAAACAACAATAATTTCATCAAGAGTTTGGCACGCTTCAAGTTTTGATGGTTATTCTCCAGAATTTTTAGGATTCATTTTTAAATGAGACAAAGAACTCTTTTATGCTATGTTTCTTTCTTTAATTTTCATCTTACAGAATTTTACTGAATCATATTGCATAGTCTACTTATTTAAAACATAATATAATTATGCTGTATAATATTTTTAATTATTCCTATCATATAGTATAGACTCTACAGAAAAAACAGTCCAAATGTAACTGTATTATGTAAACAATTATGTCCCCTTAGAATCTAAGGAAAGTTGACAAAAGAGTGAAAACTGTCCTTCCCAAAATCCTTAGCACTTGAGAATACTATGGGACACTGACAAAGAAATCTCTGCAGTGCAAATGATTCCTGTTACAAATAATTTTCAACAGTCCTAAAATGAGAGGAAGTAATTTCAGTCTATTATTTCTATCTATTTCTGCTCTTTCCACTGCTTGATGCAAGTGATAAGTTGTCATAAGATCCAGCTGCTGTAATGGTACATTTATGTGAGTTTGGGAAGGATGAAGAAACAAAGCCACCTTCTATCACGTACCTAACAGTGTACAGAACTTGATTAAAAATTCCTTTATCCTTTCTAAAAAAACACATAATTATCATGTGACTGTGCAGTTTTCTAGGAAGGAAAGGCTACATAAAGGTGGTACTAGAATTCGCTACCTTCTCCAGTCACCACTGCCAACAAAGCTGAGAAATTCTTTGGGGACAAGTCCTGGGTGCCACTGAAGAATTTGATAGTTACCTCAGCCTAGGACTTGATTATCCTTGCAGGTCGCTTCCAACTGAGAACATTCGGGGATTCTGTATTTGTTCCTTCTCTCATCCAATGAGGCCCAAATGTGGGTTGTGCTATCAGGCCAATGGTAGCAAACAAAAATTGCAATCAAGAGCCGCTCTGTGTGGCAGGCTGCTACTTACACCCCTCAGCATCAACAGCTTTTGTACTAACTTTGGTATTTTGATTCTTTCTGAAGAAAAATGATTTTTCAACAAGAGACAATGAAGGAAAACCAAATATTCATTAAATGCTGGAACTAAAACAAATGGCAGTTCCTTCAAAACAAATACAGACGGCAGGTGAGCCCAGCCCAGGAGACCAAAGGAAAAAGAAAAAACTTTATGAGCAGCAAATAATCACTTCTGGACTTGTGGAACCAGTTTGCAATTGGCAAGTGAGTGCACAGTGGTATTCTGCTTGTTAATGGAGATAAAGGCAAAAAGTTCACTCATGTAAGACTTGTGGAGCATTTGTGGCTGGTACCCTTAAAGACCTATGCCATCCATACTTCCTTGATAAACTTCTGTTATGGCCAAGCATGAAAGTCCTTATAAACAGCATTCATAATACAAACACAAATGTAGTCCACAAGAAGATGGACATTACAACAGAAAGTGGGAGAAGTTGCACAGGTGACAGCACATTAATAAACATAGGTGTGACAGCATAGACTAGCCCAAAGTCTCACACATTTTTGGCAGAGCATCAATAAACTATACCTACCCTGCTTACCTCTAAAATATACTTATGATAATTAAGTACAGAAATAAGAATTTATTTCTTGAACAACGAAGGTGGTTGGTTATATAAGGATTGAATAAAATGAAATATTAAAAGAACGGTTACTCAACAGAAAGAGGATTAATATTCTGCCTTAAAAATTGAAACAGAAATCAAACTTAACAAAATAAACATCATAACAGCACAAAAACCCCCATAACACAGCTTCACAAAAAGCACTGCTCTTCTAAAGTAGGTCTTTTCTTAGAAACAGACCAGACGCAGCTCCCATTTATTATTTATGGTGCCTTGTGTCCACGTCAGCTCCCAATTAATAATTAAAATTAATCTCATTAAGGCAGATTTCATTACAGGATAATTTAATTAAATGATGAATTGGCTCCCAGATGTCACCATTTATGCCATCTTTTAAAAAATGCTGCTGATGACACAGATTTATAAAAGTTTAGTCCAAACCTGAAAAGATAGGTTATTTAACAGATTTATAGAAATTTCATAAGCAAAGCAGACAACATGAACTATAATTCACATGAGGTGAGATGGGCACTTCCAAATATAAATAAAGGTATATGGATGTCTCTGTGTGGCATGAGGAAGTACAAGGTCAGCTCCAAGTTTGTTCAAAGGAACTTTGACCTCAGTACTTGTGAGGATCCTACATGTCAGTATTGTAAGCCACTTCTCCCTTGTACCACAAAGCAGCTGAGACAGCTGAGAAAAAAAAAATCTATTTCAATAGTTTAATAGAAAATTACTCTAAATTTCCAAATTCAGGGTCTCAAGAACTGCAGCAAACAGATGAGTGCAAACAAAAATTGTCACTGGTAGCAAAGGAATATGAAGATGGCTGTATCAAACTTCCCACTACCCTTTTCATAATGCTATGCAGTTTTTCTTTTGATAATTAATTAATTAAAAAATAATCCAATGGAATAGCAGCTGCTAGTGAAGCAGCACAATCAGAACAGGCCTGACAATGAAGGTGTGTTTCATAAACCACAGAGCAAACAAAACAAAGAGCAAGTAATGACACCAAATGCAGTGACATGCAGGTTCAAAACAGGGGACAAGTATTTTCTTTAATATTTCTCCAGTGTCCTATATGTCACAGTGACAGTTTACATTCCAGAAAACCTCACAGAACTTTTTAAAAAGTCTTAGTGTAAGGAAAAATGAAGAAGTAGGAAGCTGAATTACTAGGATGCCACCACTCCAATATGTGCATTTGTGGGCTAGCAGTGCTACTTTTAGGCAACTGTGTTTTCCTAAAGCATGATCAGCAGCCTGCTCTTGATCTGCTACATATTACTACTCTACCAAAACACAATTTAGTATATGAAAAGCACCACATGTGTTTAAGTTCATGATCACCAAACAATTTTTGAATATATCAGACACATGGAATAAGGCACAGAGAAGGCACAGTCAAAGCCCCCACTTGAAGCAGTATTCTGTTCACACCAGAGTGCTCCAAATAAGGGTGCAAGTTATCCTTCAGAACTGAAACATTTTGGTACTGATACAAAACCACCCAAAACACTTTGAATGAAAAAGCTATACTTCCCTTGGGTGCCCCTGAACCATTCAAACCATCTGAACTCTGCCACAGGACTGCTGTTAACAAAGCCCTCAGTGGACACACCACCAGTGCTCCTGTTCCTTATTGGGAATAAGCAAGGTAGCACTGACTCACAGGTGATAAATCTGGTAGCTGTTTTGATCACCAGACAATCTTACTGAACAGCCTGCTGGCTTTTACCAAAACTGTAACAAACAGTTAAATTTAGAATACCCATTTTAGATTTTTAAAATTAAGTAGAATCTTGAGCCCTAATTTACTTTTTGGGCTCCATCTACTATCCACAGGGGTAGAAAGACAATGCCAAGGCAGTCAGCATGCTGCAATCATCTACCTGGTGGGAAATCAGGTGAAATGGGCTGTTCTAACCCCCTCTTACCATTTGCAAAATTAATACATCAGCCCTTTACCACTTTTGACTAGATTCTCAGCAAAAAACTACTACCTAAAATGGGAAATACAGAAAATCACTGTTTAATTTTGTCAATTCCATGGTTCCACTGCATGTTGTAGCATCTTCTTTTCCTATAGCTATATTTTAGTTATTCTGAAGCATTGGTTTCACTTACACTTTCATTTAATCACCATTTTCATCATCAAAAATTATCATCACTGTCAAATTTTAAGCATTATAATATGTATAATATAATATGATAATATGCATCTCTTTATCAAAGTTACAATTTCTCTGCTGAAAACACTACCCACCAAAAAAAAAAAAAAAAAAAAAAAGGAGGGAGGGGGCAGATATGTGTATTTTCTGAAATTTCGTGGCTTTATTCCTCTGAAAAATGAGTGGGGAAAATCCCACTTAATTGTTCTTCTGGTTTCAATAATTTTATTGAAAATTTTATTAGTAGTTATTAGCAGTTTTATAGAAAAAAAATAACATTTCATTTCTGGGATTTTCACCACAATTAAAGTTGTTAAAGCAGTTAAAGCTGCTTCTTCATGTCTCCCATTTCACACTATATCTACCTTTCCACACATCTTACCAGGCAGGGCTCAGCATATTGCTTCCAGCCTTTTAACTACCCCAGACCCTGCTGTGTAGTCCTGCTTTGTACCACTGCGTGGTGCAGGCATGCCCAGCTCTTTCAAGAGGTAACTTCTCTAAAAAAGTGCCATTGCAAAGGAGAAAAATAAAGGCAAAACAAAACTGACATTCTGGACTGACAGCAAACCCAGACAAAAAAAATCTGCTTCAGAGCAGATGAAAACAAAGGTAACACACAAAGAAATTATTTTCTACATCTTATTGTGCTTTTAAGATAATGTGGTAGTGAGCAGACAAATTTATATTCTTTCTTCTCTTTCTTGAAGAAGCCTTTGGCAAAAGTGCTTTTGTACTCACCAGATTACACACCTTCTGGTTTTCCTCTGGCACAGTAGGAAAAAGAAATGAAAATGTCATGTATAGTTGTGTGCTCAGGGCTATGTCATCCTATTTTCTTGAAGAATTATCAAGTCCTCCCTGTGGTATCCTCACACTAAACTAAGAAAACATTTTGAGGTATTAATATGGAGTTCTAAAGACGATGATACTTAAACACCAATCTAACTGTTGTACAGCTAGGGGAAAATGCATTAATCCCACTTATTTGAGCCTGCATGAATCAATGGTCTTTTTTTGCCCACAGTCTCTAGAACTCTGTACCAGTGGTTTAAGAGAGCAGCTAATTGACTAATTCTGTCAATTCCACATTATTGTAGATCAAAATGGGTGGACATCACTAGTATAATGGTGTATCAAAAATTATACTCTGGTCACTAAACCAGGTGGAGCAGAGCTGAATTTGTTTCCTCCCTTACATATCTCATTCGCTCTTGATTCTATCTCTACTTGTATTTTTTCTGATGGAAAAGCCATTTCTCCAGCAAGGAATGACTGCAACTGAACACAAACAGAAAGCATGCAAAGACACTGGGAGAAGAACTACAGAGCCCATAGCCACCCTGCCTTCAAATTGGTAATTGCAATTATTGCTGTCTCTTGCACAGAAACCATTTTACACTGATAATAGAAAAAAATCAAAAGAAGAGAGATGCCACATTCTAGACAACACACCTAAGTGATTTCTTGGACCAGTCAGACAAGGACAACAGCAGTTGATGCTTGGTACTTCAGGTTGCTTTACTTGGAAAGATTTGGGTTTGTTAGGCATTCCCTGCCCTTATTCCCTTTAGAATCATAGAATCATTAGAATGGTTTGGATTGGAAGGGACCTTAGAAAACACCTGGTTCCAACTCTCCTGCCACAGGGCCTCCCACAGGCCCTTTGAGGCAAGAGAGCAATGCTCACCAGTGACATGAAAC
Organism: Vidua chalybeata; assembly: GCF_026979565.1. NCBI lineage: Eukaryota > Metazoa > Chordata > Aves > Passeriformes > Viduidae > Vidua > Vidua chalybeata. Next base: position 58,010,654 of record NC_071532.1, read on the forward strand.
AACACTGTCATCCAAATGAGATGTATAACTCTTTTCCACCAATATACTTCCAGAGTCATGAATTAGTAGGAACAGAGGTGGAAGAGGAAGAGCAAAAAGACAGGAAAAGGAAGGAGATGTACTTGCTTCTGTAATTCTGCTCAGTCTCTCAAAGCTCTGTTTAAAAAAGAAAAGCTTATTTGACCTCTTGGGAGCTTTCCATCTCCTATGGATATTGATTATAATTTCCTTCAATTTTGTCTCCCTGGGAATAATTTTATTTCATACTATATATAGTTGTAGGACCACAACTAAAAATAGATTGCCTTCTTACCAGTTTTTCTTTGAAGACTTTCCTGACATTTAGCAATTCAGCAAATAAGTGGAATTATTTTAGCACAAATTATATCTTCATAGAATTGTTCATATTACCTTAATTCAGCAGCAGACCAAGAAATTAGTAGATTTTTGCTTTTACATTCAGTGTTACAGACAGAACAATGCTCTGCATCCACTGGACACAAAGTGAAACAATAATTAATTTACATTTTGTGTAAATATTTTCTCCACAGAGTAATTTTTTCTTGCATCCATTGAATAGTAAAACCAGCATTTTCATTACAGTCTTTCTATTATTTATTTAGCAATGTTCTGTGAAGACTCAGAAAACTTAATTATTAATGAAGAGTTGAAAGTATGTTAGGGTGACACTGATGACCCTAATCTTGAAAAAGTAAGGACTGATATTTTGATTTTAGAATTTTCTAGTAAAATATATGCTGCCGAAAATATGTCCTGCTTTCTAAGGATGAACTCACAGAGAAGTGAGCATGAAAATTTAATTCAAGAAGCATTGTTCTGAATTACCTTTTCTAAAAATGTGGTTTTGAGTCAAGTTCTTTCCATTAATCCCTTGCCCCTCTTACAGGAGTTAGGTGAATAGGTAAGGCTTTTTCCCATTTTCTGCTCAGCTAGGAATTTAGGCAATGCTTCTCCATTACCACAGTCTCATTCTGAAGCTACTTTAATTCTTAATGCCTTAATCACTTGTGCTTATTAAATTATTTAAAATGTGCTCTGAACAACAAAGGAAAGAAGGACCTTCCTTTGCAGCTAATGAAGCAAAGGAAAGTTCTGGTTGCACAAAACCTGTCAGGCTGAATGGGCAGCTGAGGAAAGATGCCCTTGAAAGGTTGTTTTATGCCTTTTGCCTTATTTTTCTATACAGAAGAAGGAAATTAAAAAAAAAAATAGGTGAAACAGAAGCCACAGAGGTGCCATTATGTAATAAATTACTTCCTGAGGGGAAATAATTTTTTTTCCTGTTATGATGACTTATAATGACTCATGATCCTCTTCATATTTAGCAGCTCTTGCACCTCAAGGGTTGCAAAAATGAGGCTGCAGCTCCAGTGTGATCAAAGCATCTCATACATAAAGGTTGTATAAGGAAACTGTATCTTCTTTACTGATACCTCCTCCTAAAAGGTTGTAAAACAGGTAGCAGGTAGAAATACTATGAAAAGGGAGGGGTCCAAAGCCCTTTCTTTGCTACCAGGTACATGAGCTACAAATAGGGGTCTCCAGCAGAGGACAGGTTTAAATATGCAAAACAAGGGCCAATGACCACATAAGGGTGGCGCATGGGCATGGCAGGAGGACCAGTGACTGTGTCAAGCCTTTGAACAACCTGTGCTTCAGAGGGCTGCAAAGCAGTGTCCAAACCCATACATTAACAACTGCTGACTAGGGGAAGCACATAATCCATCTCACCTGCCAAAAACTTTCTTTAATGAGACTAAACACAGAGGTGGTAATGTTCAACCAGCGAGTACTACCAGCCTTCATGGAGAAAGTCCCATATTACCACAAAGAACTGGGACCTGGGGAGGGGTGATTTGGTCACTCTCCTTTTTGTAGTCTTCCCCTCTGCTCCCAGATTAAGTTTCTCTTCTGAGACAATCTCTTTAGCAAAGTTTATAAAGTATTAACCATTTTTCCAGGAAAAAAAAAATAAGCTTACAATGTGAAGATATGTCTGTGTGAGCAATGCAATAGGTTGTTAACTATGTAACAGAAAGGCAGTTTGTAAGAAATTTTACAACTATGAAATGAGCATAACCTCAGCAAGACCACAGAATGGCTTTACCAAAAAAAAAAAAAAAAATTAAATGACTTACCAAAATAAAAAGCTAGTTTTTTTTTCCGCTCATCTAAAGATCCTTTTGCATATATATACCTTGTAATATTCTATTACATTGCCAAGTATAAAGAATATTTTGTGTTTCATGAATATAGAGGCAAATCTTCTTGATTATTTTGCATTTTTTCTATTAAATACTCAACAGAGACCTCAAAGGAAACAGTGGAACCTACCAGAATTCTCAGAAGTGACAAGTAACATGCAAACTGCAGAGTTTATGTTATTCGAATAACCTCCCAAAATTAGACACCAAACAAATCTTGAAGCATATTTGAATTTCATGTATATACAACTACTTAAGTGTGGTAAATATAATAACATCTGCAATTTTGTGATTTGTGACCTTTTTTTTCCCTAGTAGAAAGGCAACAACACTAAATCAGCAATACATTATTACTACACATTATAGAAATTATCAAGGGTGAAATCAAATTTATTGCAGCTGTAACACTTCCAAAAGAGAACAAGAATCTGGACCTGTGCCAAAGAACACACTTTGGGCAGTCGATCACATGATCATCGAAATAACTAAATTAATTTTGCTGTAAAAAAACCCTAAGCTGTACTAAATACCAAAACCAAGGCTATGAAAATCATTTCCAAATTGAGAAGGAAGTTTTCTTTAATTTATTTTAAGAGTATCCATGGCATCTAGCTTTCTAACATGAAATGCAAATATACTTTCTATCAATTACAACCTGTATTTATTCAAAACCAAGGGATTTAAATGATGAATACCATAAATGTAAAGCCTGATTCAGCTCACAGATGAATGCACTTTATCAAAATCTGAAATCATCTAGAGCAGGAGGAGACTTCCAGAAAGCAGGAAAAAACCTGGTTTGTCTTCTAATATCCACCCCCAGAATGTCCCAGGTGGGAGATTACAGCCCACATGCCAGTTACTCATGGGCTCCAATTCAGAAAAGCATACCTATTCAGGAAAGCACTTAATTAAGCACATGCTTATATGCTTTTCTGAATCAGGTCCATAGTACCATAGGAAATGGGTATAACAGACATAAAATGCATGAGTAAAAGCAACTGGGAACTTAGCTCCAGAGCATAAGCTTTCATTTATGTACCTTTATATTTTTTAAGATATGATGCACTGCTTAAAACAGAACAGCTGAGCATACTGCTCTGTAAAACGCAGCACGGACGAAAGGAGACCTGAGTGTAATCAGATCCCAGGACCCATTTGGTATCTTCACATGCCTAATCCACTGCAGAAAAGTGCTGGAAAGGATGCAGAGCCCCTTTTGTTCACATTATTTAATTTTCCAGCAGATGGACATCTTTGGGCATATTGACAAAATGGGGATAAATAGCTGGTGGCCAAAGAGCTGACTATCACATGGTCCGAATCTACCGATGCACACCCAGTTAGAGCCAGCACAAACAGGAAGGCAAAGAAGGAAACAACTCCGGATGTGTTGATCAACCAACAGGGAAGATGTCTTCAAGAAGGTCATTCCTTTTTCACTAGCAGCAGTACAGAGCAAGAACTTTGCTTTTTCCCTTCCTTTCAATGCTGCTCTCTGAGAAATCCAAAGCTGCAAAACAAGGTGGCCACCAGCAAGTGAAGTTGCTCAGCAGTTGCTCCAGGCAAAGCGGGAAGCTGACTGAGGACACACAAGGGGCCAGATGGATTAAGAGCCATTGGCAAGGCCTGAAAAATGCCAAGTTTAGATATGCTGTCATATCTGCATGTGATTATAAACCAGCAGGAAAACCCTGTGGTCTGCACTGGGGAAACCCAAGTCTTAGAATGGTAATTATGCCTATGTATGGGAATGACAGACCCCTCACTTAGTTTCAAATAAATGTTTTGCTAAAAAGGGATACCTTTTTCACCTAGTTCACACTGACTTTCTATAACTAAAAAATAATTTTAAGCTGAATAAAAGTATGTAACAGCAGAACAATTCAAAACTTTACACTAAGAGCCACAAAGTTCAAAAATATGCTGCTGCCCACAAGAGCTTTGATCAAAGAGATAAAGGCTAGATTTGTAATCTCTTTCAATGCAAGAGAAATATAATTTTAATATATGCTGCAGTTTCATTCCTTGGCAATTTTTATTAATGTTGAAAAACAGCAGAAATTTATTAAGTATTGGATACTCTAAACTTTGTATTTCACAAACCAGAAGCTACACAAACTCTCACAACATTACTAACATATTTTTGCAATCGGTCCATCTATTAAAATGCAGAGGGCTTTGTACAATTCAATTGCAGTACTATTAAACATACTTATTCAAATCAATAATAGGAAAAAACCAATCAAGGATTGAAAGCCACAGTAATGAGATATTATTTTTAGTTACACTTACCAAATCATAACATGCAACTAAACAGAACAGTTTTTGAATGGGCAGCCTTCATGAACTGAGATCCTGATGGCCAACCCAACCCTGTGTAATGGAAAGGTGTCTGCATAACCTGAGCAGAATACCAGGGCTGCAGATGTACTTCAGAGAGAGAAGCAAGGTTCTCTTCAAGTCACAGCAACATGACAAGTAGGTAGGGCAGAAACAGCAGAGGGCTGCAAAGTCTGTGTACCAATTAATGCATTGCTACCCTAGTCTGACTTAGAGTTTCCAAAGGCTTTACTTATCATCATACAACAATCACTGAAGGATCTCTAAAGGATCACATATCCAGCCACAAACCCATGCAATCATGCAGCAGCTTCTTTACTGTGTGCTTTTAGTATGGCAAATAAGGATGCAGAAGTTCCTCTTCTCTGAGTATGAAGACTATAGTCTAACAGCTTCTCTGTTTGAGGTGGTTTCCTTCTGTGGTCCTTAAAGCCCATCACATCCTACAGCCACACTAGTTACATATACTTTGGGTTGGATTTTTTGTTTTTTCCTCATGATTCTCTTCAACTCATTCTTTGCACCAATTTCTCTTACTAGCCAAAATACAGACACAGCAAGAATTTACTGATACATGCTGGGCACATGTGCTATTGCAGTGCAAAAATGCTTGATTACATTTCAAAAAATTTTCCAGATTTTCTCTCATCCTTAGGCTGAATTTGCTCAAATGACAAATATTTCTAGTATGAACTACAAAACACTGGCACAAAAAGTGCACATACTTGCTAGTTCCACTACATAATGCAGTGAAGGATCTGTAGGGTTTGCTTTGGTTATCATATATTCTGTTTCTCTGTTTACTGTTATTTTGATAGTCAAGAATTTTCTACTGAATTAGCAGATGTTTACTGGCTTATCAAAATTCAATATTTAAAATATTAACATATTTCAGTATTTAAACGGTGATTTTTTTTGTTGGCGATGTAACAGACGTTAAAACCAATTGATAAAAAGAACCTATCTTCAAACCATCTCCACAAAATATTATACATTAAACTATTTTCACTGACAACAAGTGAGAGAAGTGTGTTTCTTTATATAGTACAGAGGTAGACAGGGATAGAAAGATGTTTGTGTGGAGTAGACACGTATTTTCCGTGCTTTGTTATTATACGATCTAAACCAGAATCCTTTAATGCTAATTGTGTCACAAGGATTTCTACTTCTCTGCACCAAAAAGGCTCATCTTCTTTGCTACGTATCCCTTGTGTGGGTACTGAGTGGAGAAAGCACAGCAGTAATGTCCTGTGTTCTAGTAAATACTGTCATTAGGATAGTGTGTACTAGTAGCTTTCTTCAGGCAACTAAGAGAAGTACAAAAAGCAGGAAAAAGTTGAAGGATGGTTGCAAGCCCACATGACATCTACACAGTTATGTATCCTTTTGGTGAAAAACGGCACCAAATACTACACACTGCATGATACCATTACTGCACTTTTTGTATTCATGTTTTATTACTGCAGAATCGTCCAGTCTGTTCCAGGAATACAAGAATGATTTATTCCATCATTTGCTTTCCATGTGGAAGGCAGCTACAGCTTCCCTTAATTTCTAAGATGGATCTTCTCTCCCTTTTCCCCTTTAATCTGACATCATTAAGTCTCTGACTTACAGGGCATTATACCTTCACAGTATGTACCATATGATGTTAAATGGGAAGCCCTGGGAATAAAGCCAAGTTCCAGTGGAGTTCATGTATTCAAACTCACAAGCATACCTTAGTCTGGAATTGGGTAAATCACTCACTGGGCTTCTCTAATTTGAGTGGAGGCATTTTCTTCTGGAAAAGCAGAAAAATCATATACGCAAACTTACCAGGTGGCACTACTGACATTTATAGATGAAAAGACAATGTAGTCTTTTCCCCCAGCTGGACAAAGTTTACAGTAAACCAGGAAGTGGAAGAAAATGGCAGGAACTTTTTTGGTCTTCACATGACAGTAACCTCTCTATGCAGCCAAATACAAAGGCCTCATCTTTGTAGCAGTATTCATAAAAGAGAAAATATTACTGCAGAGGTGTTTATCACCACATAAAACACCCTTCTTTACACAAATGTACACTCAAACTTTCTGTCCCTGCTTTGCACTGTGGCATCTGTTGAAGACCTTTTTCTGACCCCAAATTTCAAGGGTAACTGTTTATACTCCCCTGAGAAAGACACAAGGAAAGATATGAAGAAGAAAAACCCAATGTAAAATAAAGACTAAGCAGTTGGAGATTTTCTCTGCATATACTAACACATCTGTGCCTCTAATGAGCTTCAAGACTCTTATAATTATCTGATTGTCTGAGATACAATTTTTGTTAAGATTAAGCTCAAAAGCTACCACTGAGCAGCAGCAGAATAGCAGGGACTTATTCTCCCATTCTCTCCCAGCAAGTAGTAGTAAAAGATAAGTGAATACTACGAACAGACAAAGTTAGCTCCAAACATCAGACAATGTTCCAATGGCCTCCCCTAGATGACATGCATTTCATTTTTCAAGTATTACTCAGTAATGGCACTTTGATGTTTTGCTACAGCAGAAGCACTGAAAAGTATAAAAAATGAAGAGTAAACACAGTGGCTTAGTGAAACCAACAGCCAAGGAGTCCTGTTCTACCAGGCAGCATTGCTGCATTTTACTTTTCTACATTACTGTATATACTTGGTCAAAGTATCCTCACACTCATAATTTACAGAGTTGGTTACCTTTTCCCCCATGGAAGCTATTTTCCATCTTTTGCTTTCTTTCAGCACTGAAAATCTGCAGGATAATCACCCATAACCCATGCATTCCTATCTATACTCTCCATTGATGATTTCCTCTGTGAAAATGTAAATTTCCCAAGAGAACTGAGGTAAGTATTACAGATGTTGATGTTTTTTCTTATCTTTTTCTGAAACCATGTTATTAGCAAGTATAATTTCTGAGGACTGTGAAGCATTCAGCTGAAGATTTTAGATGTTTTGAAATGCTCCAGTTCCTGGTTAGGCACTGCATCACTTATTCACTCAAGGCCTCCAGAATGTCTCTTAAGACTGCTGGAAATCACAGGACAGCTAGTTGGTCAGCTCCTGCTCTTGGCATATGCCAGATGGATTTCTGTAACTGGCAATTTTAAAGAAGCTGGGCTGCAGCTCTTTCACAACCATCTGGCACCCTTTCTCTTCAGTGCACATCATGTTAGGTGAAACCAGACAGCAAAGAATATAGCATTGCCCCTGGGATAATTACATTTCTTTCTCAGCTCCATACTCTTACAGGTGAGTGTGCTGAATTCTGCAGCTTGATTTGCAGATCCATAATCAGGTCATACCTGCAGTACTGACTGAATATTATGGCAAGACCAGTTACAAATGGAACTCAATGTAGACATAAAATTTTACAGAGGTCTTTTTGACCTGCATGGTAGGCATGAGAAATTCATTCATCCATTAAGGAACATGTAGTACAAGCTTCCTGAGCATTATAACCTGGTTGTCATTATTATATATTTTAGCATGTTGACCACATTAAGATTTCCTTGTCTGAAAAAATACACAATTTCCCATATACCACAGAACATGAAAGTAGTGAGTAGCACAATCTAAGCATACTTTTTTTCTCCTACTCTTTTTTAAGTACTGACATAAGCTTTTTGGATGGCAGCTCTGCTTGATACCCTACTGAGGTGTAATAGGTAAGTTTTACAGCTGCATAACTATGTTGGAATCAGGCTCTAGATTTGCATTCAATCTTTGTTGACGTAACTGGTTAACTACAGCTGCATTGCTACAAAATTTTCCAAATGCCTATATTCTAAGCAATTCTAAGTCTTCTCTGATCAATACACAGACAAAAATACAAAGCAGATCTGTAGACTGTCAACTGGAAACAAGTCACTTCTTCAAATCTATTATATTTGATAGCATGTCTTGTTACGCAATTATTCAGTTTTATTTATTACAGCTCAAGACCAGGACTTTCAACAGAACCCTTTATATGCTTAATGTCCAAAACAGAAGATATCCAGAAGCATCAGAAAAGCAGATGAAGTGTAACATTATTGCAATACATCTGCTTCCATAGATATGTTTTAAATACAGTTTAATTTCATGAACTGAGAGACTTTCAGTAAATAGTTCAGTAGAAAGTTCTCAAAATGCTAGCTAATTTTACCCTGCTAAATCTAAAATTAAGTATTATTTCAACCTGGGAAGTTCAAGTCAATCACATGTTTGCTTTTATCAAAATTGAGTACTGTTGAACCCTGGTACTAAGAAGAAAGAGCTGAAGAGTTTATGAACAATCAGCCAGTGATGCATCACATAACCACCCTTGATCCTACAAGGATTATTTCCTCAACTTCTACTTTCAATTTGCAGTTATCTTCAGATTAAATCTATTATCTTGCAAGGAAAATGTATAATTTTCCTTCAATTAATTAAATGCTGTATTCCTTGACTTAAAAGCAACTTATGCATGAAATGCAATATGGAATCAGCTTCTTGAAAGCCTATGATTTTCACTTGTGATGCTCCAAGGAGTATGGTTTAAATTATCATTTACTACCGTTATTAATAGTTATTCCATTTGAAATGACAAACTCACACTTGAACCTTCAAAGCTATGGGATGAGGGGATAAAATTAGTTTCATTTTTATGAAACTTCTAGATGCAGGTGCTACACTACAGAGGCTACAATTTAATCATCAGTTTTACACTGATGCAATAAAAACCCATTAAAACTCATTATCAAAGCTGTTTAACCTGGGCAATGAATTTGAGAACGTGGCAGACAAGCAGTTAGATCGCAGGACAAACAGCAGGATATCTGCATGTCCATAGCCCACCAAAGCTCCAGCACCACCACAACCACTATTACTACATGGAAGAAAAAGTACATACAGAAAGATGTAAACAAATACAGCTCTTAAGATTATTCAGCATAAACTGAACTTGTGATTGTGATAATGACTTGAGCTTAGCCTGAGTAACTAATCTCTTGAAAACTAGATAATAGATAGATAATGGAAGCTGATAACCAGTAGCTCAGTGTGTGTATTAGAAACTGATTAAATGTATGTGAAGGGAAACTGTAGCTGGATTCAAGGTCCTGAACACTTGCACCCCTGTATACAGCATCTGACTGACTTTGCACAAGCATTCACTCTTCCTGTGTGCTGGACTTCCCTGAGAACAGAGGCTCCTGTGTCCAGTGCAGTGAAGGCTGAGTGAATCCAGTTCATTAAATTAAAAGCATCCAGGAATGGTCCATGGCAACCAGGGTAAGCAAGAGAAAGCAAGGGAAGCTCAGGTGCCCCTAATGCATCAGGGCCTGTCAGGGCCAGGCTGTTTACATAAATGCAGTTAATAGTGGTTGAGGCAAAACAGAGGATACCAATTAACTACAGAACAATTAACTAATCATTAACTACAGAACACATTGCTCCCTCTGATGGTAAAACCCACTGAATGATAGAAATACTACACACATTTCATTATGGAATTATTTTAATTTCACTGTTTCAAAGATTGTCATACTATTTCACAACTCAAAGAAAACAAACTAAAAAGGAGGAGAGGAAATGACAGCCCGTTCCACTCAAGCAAAGGCCTGAACTGCTGGGAAAGCAATGTACTGTATTCAAGGCACAGGCTGCTGGAAGAATTTTAACAGAGTAAGAGTCTTTGAATGAATGGAAAAAAGAGCAAGAAGAGGTTTTCCTAACTGTTTGAGAGCCACTATGAGGATCACCATTTAGTGAGAAGTTCTTTCTCACCCTTGATGCTATCTGGGTGGGTAAATGCACAAATAGTTTTTGCACAGTCAGTAAAAAGTATCCCTGAAAAACAGTTAAAGCACAGATTACTGGATTTTGAGCTACAGCATAGTTTGACTTTTTATTGGATGGAATTTAGTATCTACACTGCCATGTCCAGCAACACTAGGCTCCCAGGCTGCGGGCTGTTGCTATGTAAATCCCCAAAAGCTCAGGTGACAGCCCAACACATTTCACTGCAAGCCATGAGTAGCCCCACAGGGAAGGTGATTGCATGACAAACTGAAGCTTGAAAACCTGTAAAATTTTTTAACAGCATTGCTAACTGAAATAAGAAAAACATTCTTTTTCATTTTAGAAATGAGTGATATTTGCTTTAGCTCCTTCTCTTTTATACTTTGACTGAATCACATAAAGAAAAATTTCATGTGGCCCAGGACCAAAGAGTAAAAATTTAAAGCCAAATAAGGTTTCACAAAAACAGATACAACTAGACCTGAACTATAAAAGATGCTCTTTTTCATTACAGAAATCCCATTAGTCACTGCTTCCAGTACCAAAAACAAACAAACAAAAAAAAATTAAAAAATCATGGAATCATAGTCAGCTAACATTCATTCCTCTGCTGTTATCATACACAAAAAAAAAGAAAGAGATACAATAAACTAGATTTGCTGCCACATTTAAGAAGATATTTGTTCAATCTTCAGTTAAACACACCTAGTTTCGTAGCTTCTCACCTAGAGCTTGCCTTTATAAAAGTAGCACTCCAACACAAATCTCTGGGTGTCTGAGATGCAAGCTGCTTCATATTTGGGTTGGTGACCTCTTGGACTAAAGCACAATCACTGCTGAAGCCCAAGTGCTGACACAAGGCAAAGGATGCTGCCATGACAATACTCCTAGCATTAGGTGTTGCATGAGCATTAGGTGTTGCTTTCAGGAGCATGGAGAAGCATGAACAAACCTTAAAATGAATTATTTAACTAATTAATAAGTAAATAAATAGACAACATGAGCTTCACATTGTTATTCCAATGGGATCCTCTGGAACAAATTCCACCTTAAGTTATATTACAGCAAAATTATTTCTATCTACTGTAGCCAAAACTTTTCAATGATTTTAATGTCTCCTTCACATCGCTAAAGATTTAACCAAATATAAGAGAAGACAAGGATGTGAGTGTGGTTTAATGGGTCTGCATGTACCTAATGTATTTAAGACATACTTTATGAAATAGGAAATTAGATTCTTTGCCTAGCGTCATTTTATTATTTAAAAATTATTTAATATTTCTCCCTGTCATTCTTCTGTTTTTTAGTACAAGTTGATTTGCAAGTCAACTGCTTGGATATGTAGGTAAAGCTCAGACAAAAGCTACTATAAGGAGAAGAAAGAAACCATGACTGTTACATAATGCTGAATAAATAGTAGCTGCAGCCACAAATCATTCAGAAGTATTTGCTAGTAAAATATTTCTGAAATTACTGCTTTTATTTTGTACTGTATTTCCAAGTCTTTTCCAGAAAAGTATTTAAGCACATGCCTAACTTAAAGCACATGAAAAATCCCTGGGCTTAATCACATCCCCTAAGTCCCACACATTCTTCAGCACACTGCTGCATCTGGACTTTTTACAATAATCAAATGAGTAGAAATGTAATGTATGTTCAGTGTAAACCATGCTTTTCATGTGAAAATGTAGTTTTAGTTTTTTAATAGGCATGAAGGCACTAGGCATTTAGACTTGCAAAATGAAAAAGCTAGAGAAGATTGATTTACTCTCATGTTGTTGAATATTTTGTTTTCATTACAAAACCCTGAGCCCTTTTTACTGAAGAAGAAAGTATGTCTGAACATGTTAACTGCACCTGGACACTGTCAAAATCAGAAGCTTAAGCTGATGTACAATCTCTGTGCAAAGGAAACTTGTATCTTTATTTTGCAATCACAAATTGGACAGACACAGACACTTGGAAATTTTGTGAGTAATTCTAAGTTAAAATTCAATATTAAAATAAATTAGAAGTATAGCATTTATAAATTTGGTATTTTAAATGCTTGAAAAAGTATCATATCATACAAACAAAATTCATCTGCAGAGCTTGGAATGTGTCAGATTCTGATTTATTCTAAAAAAACACCATTTATAGAGACAATACTTTTATTGGACTGACTCATATGTTCCAAATCTTATGTATGCATGCATAGATACAAACCTTTTTTTAGGTGAACAGGTCCTTGTGGAGAATTCAAAGGTCTAAGCTGGCCCCATTTTCAGGCCTTGAAGACAATTTTTGCCACCTGCAAATTTTTGCCATTATTTTTTCTAGTGGTGTTATCCGTTACAATACAATAGAAGTCACCTCTGATATCCATATCACATCAGGGCTGTAACATTGCTAGTAATAGAGAATTTCATGCTCCACGATCCCTGGAGACGTCTGTGCAGAATATGGTATCTACCTTGAGGAAAGTTCATGTAAGCATATGGCAGTGGCAATTTTCCCAAGTAGTTCTATCCCTAAAATTCTAGTCTGGGGCCTCTCTGGAGCCAGAAATACCAGCAATAACAAACTATATAGTAGCTATGTGTCAGTCCTTGTCAGCAGTCCAAGGACAGTGTGTGACAGCAGAACATTTTCTTTTATTGGTTTTCCTTGATATTAAATAAAGCCCATACAGTGCCTTTCCATTTAAACCTCTGATACTGACATGGTAACATCTTCCAGGAGACAGGCAAAGAGCTGAACCAGAGGAAACATGACAGTGACAATGACAGGAACATTTCAGTTTGTTTGCCAACCCCTCTTCTCATCCCTTCTTGCAAGTTTACAAGTCATGGATATTATTCTGTAGAATTCTCTTGGATACATTAAGAGATTTCTTACTTAGCTTTTAAAGAAATCTGCTTTCAAATTAGAATTTTAATCAACTCAGAAAAAAATGCACATTTCTATTACATGCATGTCAACAGAGAACATTCGTATCTTTCATGCCAAATTATTTCTCCAATGATATGCAATTCACATGACAAACAAGTCTACTCAGTTTATTCTGCATGTTAAAATGCATTAATTGCTTCTGAGTGCTGTCTCATTTGGTCTGTCCCATTTGGTAAATGACAGAAATAAAATATATACAAAACTATTAATGTAGTTTGAAAAAAGTGCCTTCAAATTTAACAGTGGTGGATTATTGTATAGAAATGACAGAATGCTGAAGTGGTAGAGCACAAAGGAAAGAGCAAAAAGCAGTGTGTGTTCATAGAAGTTGTTATGTCATATGTAAAGGTCTTACAGCTTTGAGAGAACAACATTGATGTTTCTACCTCAAATTCCTATTAGATGAGAGACAAGGTATGGTATTACAATTTATTCTTGATCTACTGTAATTCAAAATGGGTGACAATTTTGGATTCTTAATGGCAAACCACCTCTCTGTTCAAGTTACTGTGTCTGTAGAAAAGAGGTAGTAAAATATCTAAGTAAAATATTCTCAAAAATACTTTGAAAAGACAGACTGGTTTTCTATTACTTTCTATTACAGCTGAGTTGAAGTTATGGCATTTTTCTTCAATGACTGATTTTAATTAAAAGCAAATAATCACTCATTAAGAAAACAATTTTTTTTTACTACATCTGTAATTTCTTCACTTGCCAATCCTAAATGTTCCTTGCTCTCATAACTGAAGTATTTGTGCATACTGTCAGCATTTCATGACCAGAAGCTAGACCAGGTCACTTCCAGATATCTCTTTCAAGCAACATTACTAACCTGAGAAGATTAATTGCCTGTAATATTCCAAGTCCTACAAATGCTAATATAACAGAGATAAGAACCACAACATGCTATGCTGCAATGCAGAAAAATGAAACAAAGCATTTTAAAATTCAGATAAAGTGTTTAAACTAATTTTCATTTCTCTGCAAAAAGCTCCAGCCAAAGTGCTAGCAGGCTGCCCACCCCAGATGTGGGGAAGATTAAATGCTGCAGGTACAGGGCTCAGGCAACAGAGAAATAGCTGCAGCTGAAAACTGATCTGCAAAGGGATCACATCTGACAGCTTCACACATTAAAATAAAACAAAAACGGGGAAACAACACTGTCCAAAAAAGGTTGCCAAGCATCGTCCATCTGAAAGTGGGCCATAAATGCAAGTAACAGATATAACAGTCTGTACAATCTGATAAAAAACAAATAACTTACCAAGGGGGATGACTGTCCAAATGTCACAAAAATAAAAACCTGTTCATTCAGGTTTAGCTTCACATCTGCTAGTGTCCTGTTCTACAGCACTGCAATCTATTGTTTAATTCTAGGTTAAAATGAAGTAATCTAAATATGCAGGCTGTTATATAAAAGGGCCAGGGGATGAAATTACACCAGTTTCTAATAAGGCCCTTTGAAACCTTAAACTAGCAAGTTAGCAGCCAAATTGTTCTTCTACTAATACAGACTGAACAGAAAGTGATGACTAAAAGAGACAAAATAAAGAGTGTAAACTTGTAGTTCTCAAAATCCTAAGTGTGTCTGCTATACCGAAGCACAACAGGGGACTATTTAGGTGCTAAAAAATTTTAGTTTTATTTATCATCTTCAAGACCAGTCTTGAAAAACTTTTGTTTCCCTATTGCTAGACTCTTCATAAATACAAAATATGTAAAAATTCCTTCTCTTCCATTTCAAAACAAATAGAACTTATAACATAGCTTCATCTGTCCAGGTAAGATCAATTGATGTGGCTTTAAGTATTCTTTCACTTGGTAAGCAGTAGCCTGAACCTGATGACAAACCTCACATCATAACACAAAAAGGATCATTTGGTTATTTTCTTCTATCTGTGCAATACATGTCTTACTATTTTCCTCTTTTTCACTCAGAATGCTATTAACTGAGCCTTCCCATAAATTAAACAAAAATCCCTTGCATGGATGGACAAATATATTCTGCATCTGAATTGAAAAGGAAAAGAGAGTTGTGAACTTTTTTGGACACACACCCACCCTAGAAAGTACAGTAGCATGATAGACCTCATCCCAGACTGCTCCAAGCCAGCTGCAAGGATCCACTGGATTTCAGCTGCACCTGATGGATCCCAGCTCACCTCTGCATCAGCTATAAATTGCATCGTTTTCCTGCTGGTCTTCAAAATAGAGCTATTCACCTATTCAGATGTGAGTAAAGACAGGAAATCCAGAGCATAATAAACTCTATTCTGATTCTGATTCTTTTTCCTACTGAATGATCTTGATTAAGGCTTGATTCTCTCACCTCTGACACCCAGGAGAAGACAAGGAAAGGGGGCACAAGAGGTTTCCCAATACAGAGGCTCTACAGCACAACAATTAGATAAGTAGACTGACTTCTGGTCAAAAATGGGAAAAACAAATAAATTACTGACATAATGTGTATGTATCTATAGATATATATAACATCTAATCAAGCTGGCATCTCAGAAAACAGCAGCTGCTCAATTTAGTCAAACACAATTCTTCAGAGAATCTGAGTACAGGGGAGCACAGATTTCTGAAGCAGTGTGTGGTCATGCAGTCATTGCTCTGAGACAAAAGGGGAAGAATTTATTTCTCATAAAATTTTATCTCAACAGGGATGCTGTGGAATTGCTTTTAGGTATGATCATATAAGTTTCACCTAACTTATATGCTTTCAGAACAGGAATCACAGAACTAATAATTTCTTATTGGTGTATTTTTTTTAGTTAAAATAATAATAGTGATCTCAAACTTACAGAGAAGACTGTCAGAATAAAAGCTACACTATATATATATATATACACACTATATATATAATGCCTCAGGAGGATGATCTACTCTCAAAAGTTAGAATAATTTCCTTTCTTTAAATAAAACTTCAAAAAAATAAAAACTTGAAAATTATTCTTGTTCACTGTACCAAGGAACTGTGGCTGGCTTCTTTTCCCAAGGATGAAAGATTCTTTAACATAATTCCCAGGGAAATTAATCCAATAAAGGAATCTTTCTCTTCAGAAAACTCAACTGTCTATCAAACACACCATGCAAAAGCAAACACCTTCTAACCCATCTCAGCTGCAGAGAAAGGCAGTCTTTAAAGTAACCAAGGACTAGACTATTTGAAACCAAGGTATCAGCACAAGTTTGAGCACAGGTCTTGCACTCATGCTTATTCACACAATCTAATACACATGCAACAGAGGCTAGATCCTTATACTACATGAATTTTCATGATCTTAATTTTATGCATTTAACTTCTAAAAGACATTTTGAGGCTGAAATGAAGTACTTATGCTCCCTGAACACATCAAGAATTAGAAATCCTGCCTGATGGCAGAAACTGCCCCGAGCTAACCTGTATAAAATACATTAACCAGTACAAAACAGCACAGCTACACTTCAAGCAGATACATCTGATACCTTCTTAGAGTCTAAACCATTTAAACCACCAAAGCCTCCTGCTTCCTGAGATCTCTAGCCCACAGACATGCCCTGTGGCTTTTAAGGAACTAAACCAGAGACACTCTTTTCTTGTTTGGAAATTGGCTGAGAGAGGAGTTTAACCATGATGCAACAGTGAAATGGCTTTTGAAGTTGGGAAATGAAGGCTCAATGCCTGCTCTAGGCAGACAGGCCTCACACAGTTCCCAGGACTGTGCCCAAACTCTTGGTGATAGTTTCTCAGTGCCCACCTGGATACAGGGAGTGATGAAATTACTCTCCCACCCATTACCTTCATGTCCTGACACAGTTAGTGAAGAGTAAGAAGAATAAACTTGTCTTGAATCATGACTTTTTGTGACACTAGCATAAAGACAGCAAATCCTACCTTCATATGCAACACAGAACACACTTCACCTCAATTTGCAATTTGCAGACCATTTCCACATGTAGCATAAAGCTATGTAAAAATTACGAGAAATACTACAGAGATTAAACTATGATGGGGTAGTAAAGTTGCTTCTAAAATATGCATTTATCAGGCATACAGTGTTGCAAAAACATTTTAACTACTATGGAAAGATGCTTTTGCAGTAAGCTAAACTGGCTCATCTACCTCCTATTAATAACCACACCATGGATACTCCACAGAAAAATTGTTTCACAGACTACAAGAGATGAACTTCTGCCTAATCTTTTATGACCTTTATAAAATTTTATTAAATTATGAAGCCATGTGGCTTTTACAGGCCCCAAAGTTTTGCTTGGGAACACTTTAAATACATAAATTTATGCAGCTGTCCCAGGTAGTGCCACCATGGGGACTTAAGACACTGTTAAGTCTTTCCAGTCCTGTACCATTTAAAATCAGTAATAAAACTCTAGTCCAAGATAAAGTCTCAGATAGGAGCTACCCAGCCAGGAGAAAAGTACTCCTTATTAAAGAAAATTACTGACATTTTAGAAACACTGCAACTCTTCCCGCTTCCTTGCACTTGTGTTACCCCTGAAAGTCTCCAAAAATATATATTCAAACAGGTTTATTGCATGGATAACCTCCTTCAGCATGTCAGAAATAGGAATACTAAATCCCTTTGTTCATCTTTAGTACACGAAGTCCAAGCTGAGAATCACAGGGATCATGGTACTGGCAAAATGTGTCCCTGTTGTAAGCAGTAAGAAACAGCAGAAAATTAAGATGCTAAAAAGCCAAATACATTGGATGGCAAGCCCAGATAGCTTTGTATATGATCAGAGCCTGTTGTCTCCTCAGAACTGCAGTCTGGTGGTAAGGAGATCTGATGATATCCTTAAAGGCAAGGAAAAATAAGAAAGGAAAAACGAGAAGAAATGTCCACACCATTTTTCCCAGAAACGTTGTCAGTGAAAAGAAGAATCTCTCTCTGACATGGGACAGGGGGATAGACTACCAATTCTCACAATCCCCTTGAAATCCAAGAGAATCCTGAAAAAATTAATGTATGTCATCTGCCAGAGTCTGACCATTTGAAATATTTTGCTTCTGTTTTTGGTAACCCTTGATTTGGAAAAACTGACAGACCACTGTGGAGCTACATTTTAATGCAATTATTTGAACAAGGCATACCATTGTTCATGTCTCTAACATTTTATTCTTCCAATGTAGCTTAATTATATCCCTCTAACAACTGTAGTTCCGCAAGATCCTACATAACAAAGATCTCGTTCCTTTCAACAGGAAAAAAATAGTAAAACCACCCATTTAATGTACAAACTAAAAGGTTTAAAACTAGGAGCTTGGAAGATTTCCTCAGATCTTACTATAATTTTCAAATCCAAAGTAAAATCCTTTCACACAACTTGAACAGAGTTCAATTAATTCCATTCTATTTAGCAACATTTGTACTTACTGACTGTTCACTTAGATCCTGAGAGTCTTCCATTGAGGTTATTCACCTTTCTTTTCCTCCACAAGCAGAAATTATCTTCCGTTCAATTTACAGCTCAGTAGTCTAAATTAAAGAGAAGTTTAAAAAATGACATGTTAGTCTATGGTCCTCTAAGGCAAATCTGCAATAAACAAACACCCTGAGGTTGTGGTTTCACTAAAATCTGAAGCAAAGTTCCCATATGAAGACTAATTTCATGTAAATGCTTCAACACCTTCAGTATTATTTAGGGATCTAAAATATAACAACAGAAACAGGGACTTTTCTTTGACTCCTTCAAGAGAAAAAAATAGCTCTGAAAACAAACCCATAAAGAAACTAAAATGTTGAATACAGGCAGCTTTTAAGTAGTCAACCCTTGAGCAGATAACCCTTGAGAGGACATCTTAGAAAGACAGTTATAGAAGAGAACTGCTTAATACACATTTAATGATAACATCTTAGCCATTAAGTGTCTGGCATAAAAATAGGTTATTATGCAATTATCAGCATGAAGTCCCCTCTCTAAGGTTCATTAAATTCCTTTAGGATTAAATTAAATACACAAAGTGGTTTATAACAAGTGGCTCCCTACAAAGTGCTAAATGACAGACATTATCCTAATTATCTGCTATGTCTATACCTTCTCTAATAGGGTGAATCATTCTCATCAAATATGGAGATCTTCAATAGGAAAATTCTATTTTCCAGGAGTTCTGCCTGTGAATGATCACAGTAACCCTAACTATAAAACCACACAATTATTTTACAATCTCTATCCTCAGAAAACATCCATTTTGGACTTACGCAAATTGGCATAATTTTGAACAAAAAAAAAAAAGTGACAGGGATATTTCATATATGCAATAATAATATTATGAATCAAAGTTCATGTTACATTAAGAAAAAACAATACATGAACATATCTGCTTAGGAACCCAAACATCCTGGATTTGCTTATCAATATTACCTAGATTTGTTTATCAAGAAGGCCCCACAAGGAATTACCTTGGACTATGCTCAATAAAATAAACATATTATGGATCTCTGTTTTAAATTCTGACCAGCAAGCACTAATAAACACAACTGAGGGTAAAACATGTACAGCTGTATTGGCATTTGCAGAAAATTTGAAAGGAGCCAGAGCCATGGAACCTATGTGGAACAAGCCATGGCACCTACATATTCTCACCCACTGCTTTGCATTGTCCTATGAATACCTCCTCTCATAATCTCAAGTGCCACTTACTTGCCATAACTCCACTTACTCCCCAAAATGTAACTCCCAAAAATTCATTTTGTTTTGCATTGGATATTTTCTAGAACACACACAAATGCACAGCCCCAGTCTACTTTGCTTTCAAGTTTCACCTGGATTTTTCCTGCCACCAAATGACACCCTCCTGTCTTTCTTCCCTCTTGCCTAAATTTCAAAATTATTTACATTCACATTTCATTAATTTTTGCCATGATGTTACATAAGGAGAAGACAAATTTTAAGAAAATCATGTTTCACATATTTTACCGTATCATACAGCTGAAAATAATTCCTGCTTTTCAAAATGGTTTTAATCTCCTCTCAATTTCAGAAGGATCCAAGACGTTGATCTTCCTTCTCAATGCTTCCACCAAAACTGTAATCAGTTCCCATGATTTTTTTTGGTCCATGTGGAGCCCACACTCCTGTATTTGTAAATATCTTCTCCAGTTTTTGTTCAGTGAAGCTAAAAGGGGAATTGAAGGGCTTCTTTAAAACACCCACTACAGGCAATCTTCAGAAAGGAGCCTGCCATAAGCAATGGATATTTTAAGAGAAAGCAGCTCTACATGGCATTGCCTGCAGCAGTCCCAATCAAAGGAGGCAACTGCAAACACAGAGATGAATTTTTACGACTGATACTAAAATATTCCATTAATAACTTAAACATAAAGTCGGCTTTGATTTAATTAAAAGTTTGTAGTGTGTTCATGTCATTGCACTGGTAAGATTGGTCTCAGAAAAAAATGGTCAAAATATAAAATTTGTAGCAAATTATTTGACTAATTTCTAAGTATACTGACTGAAAAGTCAGTACCTGGCTTGTATTCAAAGTAAATGCTCTAATTCTGTCAGTCAGACAATGAAGGCAGCAGATACTTCACTTTCTGTATAAAACTCAACTATAACTCAACTACAGAGCTACACCAGAACAGACAGACCCATGCTTCTTTCCCTGTTGATGGATGCTTAATCAAAGCACACTGAGATCAACAGATGGATGTCACATTAAGAAAAAAAAAAAAACAGTAAATCAAAATTTTAAATACATCCTGATGACACAAATCCAATAGGAGTTCTACTACTAAGAGCTGCCAATGATTCACCCACAGTATGTGTTGTGTCCCAAAATTCAGGTGGCTGTATTCACTGGAATACGTCATTAAATATACCACTTGTATTAGTCACCTTCTAAAAAAAGACTAACTTTCATGAATTTTCAAAGTTACTTTACTGAATTGCAAGACAAATACAAGCTTCTTTAAGTCTTTGTAGAAATACAAAATATGCTTAATACATGATTTGCACAAACACTCTAAATTATAAGTTTCCAGGGCACTGCTGTTCATCTTTACACTGCCTTGAAATTCAGAAGTTCTTACTGGAAATGGAGCTTTTTGAAATAAAATTCAGAAATAATATTTTATCAGTATTATTCTACCTATCAACAGCTAAATCCTGCTGTATTCTGAGCCCAGTTAAAGTGGCTGATTATAACCAACTGCTAGCACAAAGATTTTTATAATGGCAGTTATGCCAATTGCACTTAGACCAAATCCTTTAGGGTTTAGTTTTATAAATTTGTAAAAGGGGAGAAAAACCATTAGAGAAGTCAGTGATTTAAATAAGACCAACATTACTCCCTAATAAAGATATAAAATTAAAGGATAATAGTAACCTCGTGCTGTTTTATGAGGCAATAATCCAGTTACCAATTCAACCTTGTAGTTTATTCCATCAAGAGAACCAGATTAAAAACAGAGGGAGGGAGAACACTCTTATCCCTATTATATCACAAGTGTTTCTAACTGGGTTTAAATATTTTAAAAACAGTTGTTAAAAGTCTTAAACTCACAGACAAGCCAGAATGAAGAAAAATGCCTGTTTCTCCTCTTTATCCACTGCTTGCAGATGTGGCTTTAAAACTGATGAAGTGTTTTATGCTCCCAGATAAAAATTTTACCTTTCTAAGAAATGTCTTAATTAGGAGGATTCCTGACTTTCCTCATCAACAAATGCATTTAAATCTAATTTTTTATTTATTTGTTTTTATCTGGGGGAATAAAACACTTCATCAAATTTAAACTGCAACTTCCAGGACTTGACCATGAGGAGAAACATGTGTTTCCTTCCAGAGATACACCAATAAGTTAAAAAAATAAACTACTTGAGGATCTGCTATACACTGCTTTATAAATGACTGAAAATATAATGCAATTTCATTTTCTATGGCATGTCTGCTATGATCCTGTGCTGCAACTTCCACAAGCTCAAGACAGAATGTGAAGCTTGGGGACTCACAGGTAAAAACCAGCCTTAAAGCACTTGACATTTCCCAAGAATATCTCAGAGGCTGCTTTAGGCCCTCCAGTTGGCCAGATGGGGATATAGATCTCCAAGAAGAATCCATCATCTGGAAGAGGAGTTTGGCCATCAGACAAAAAATATCCCCCATTTCACTTCAACAAAAAAAAAACTTGGGAAGAAAGTCCTCTCTTCAGCCTCTTGGAATTAGTCTTCTGAAATGAAATTCTGGGGCAGGAGGAGCATTAGCCTCAGTTTCTACCATATTTTTTTCACATTATAATCATGGGCACATTTTCACATTCTTTTTTTTCTGTTTTATCTAGAGAATACCTATTTCTACTGAGATTTTATCACATGATGCTCCCCAATTCTTCCAAGCATCATGTGATGCTCTGGCAATATAGTTCAGAAATTTCATGATCCCAGGTAAATATTCTATACTGTTTTACACATTTTGAAACATATTGGTAATAAACCTAGCAGAAGGATGCTGCTGTGGTTTACACAATTCATTCAGCCACAAAAAAAGAACTCATTTCTCTCACAGCCACAGGTTGGGTGTCAAAATGATAAGAGAGAAGTGGTCACAAATAGAGCAATTTCTTATTTTCTAGTGTTCTACTTCAGAAACCTGTGATAGTACTAGTACTTAGTGTTGATAGATGCCACTGAATTTTTGCAGGGTGTGAACCAGTAAGTGAGGACAGGCTCCAGGGCCCAAACTCTCACAGTCTCTCAGGCAAGTCTCACTTTGGGTTTGCACCACTCCTACAGAACATCTGAGTAGAATAAAGCACATTCAAGGTGCTGTGAAAGACTGTGCGAGGCAGGTAATGAGAAAATTGCTTTAGAATCAGCACAAGAAACTAGTGCATATGCACTGCAATCTCATTAAATTAGACTATTTCAGGCTATTTGTTTCCCATGAAATCTATTTCTTTGAAGGAACAAGTCAAAGGGTATGGGCAGTAACAAACAGGCTCTGCCTAATATTCAGTAATTCCTACCTAAGAAAACATCCTTCTGGTTGTCTGTATGCCTATCACAGAAAGTCTCATGTGAAAAAGATAAAATATAAATGTGAAAAAGATAAAATATCCTTTTAATTTCCTAAGTTAAAAGGAAACCAAATGCTGATTTATTAGAACTTCAACTTTGTCTGCCAAACAAAACCATCCTGACAGTATGACCTTTTCAAGTACAGGTACTCTTCCCTGAGGAAAACAGGCAGGTGAACAGAAACATATTCAGAATTTCTAAATTATTTTAATTCTCAAATTTTTTCTTCTCTCATTCCAGGATTCTTGCCAAAAGCAGAAATGGCTCAGGAATTTTGCATGTGTATTTAGGTTTAGCTGAGGCCCTTTCTTTAGCTGGTGTCTATTATCTGATATCAATATGAGTGAAATGAGCCTCCTAAAAAACTCCTATTTCATTATAGAAACAAATCTTGCTCCACAGACTAGAGAAGTAATGAGAATATAGTCTTTCCCTTCCTCCTCTTCTAACATTTTTTTTCCCTTCCTTGGGCCCTCCTCTGTGGAGGGTTAAATATGGCTGTCTTTGGATCAGTTTGATTTCAGTCCACTTTTAGCTTGCTGAGGATGAATTTTAGACTCAGAGAAGTTTTAGAGCATTCTGGAAGCCTTTATAGCACATCCGCTTCCCACTTCTATATTAATGACTTCCAAAAAGCAGACTTCCTTCCTCACCCAGAGCCCTTGGTATGCAGTGGAGAGGACAGCAAACCGTAACATCATGTACCACCAATTTTAGCTCCAGGCATTTCCAGCAAGCCGTGATGGAATGGAATAATCTTCCCTGGGTTTTGTGTTCTGCTGAGCACCTGCCTACATAGATTTGCATTTGCACATGCACTGCTTAAATAGAGAAAGTAGATTGCTCCTTATTTTGAATAATCTTAATTATGCTGGGATTTCACAGGAGAACTCATGCAGTTTAACACAGATGAATATCCAGTTTTAGCCACATACACTGTTGTGAACAGGGAAGAAATATAGGAGGAATTTCCAGGATGAGCTGAAAAGCAAATGGACCCACCCAGCTCCTTTCTCTACAAATAGCCCTCATTTTCACAGTAAATCCTTGGGTGACAGTGTACAGGTTATGTGGAGGGGGCTGCACAGGGCACCCTTTAGGATCCGTTCAGTGTCCTCATCCCAGCACGTATCCAGCATGGATGTGCATAAGAACATGCATATGTTTAAGCTGGGTAGGTATATGGTATATATTCTAATGTATATAGAAAGTGTGCTTCTGAAATTAATAAGCTTCAAGGTGCAATGTCAAACATTATGAGATTTAGAGTCTTGCTACAATCCCTGCTGGAATGAAATAGTGTTTGTTCCTGCTAACACAACATTTATTTTCAGATCTTGAGTTAGGATGCATGTTAAGAACAGGCATGGGATCTTCAACATTCACCACACATTTACAGTTCTGAGCTCATCTAGTTTCCTTTTACCTTCTCCTTCTCCTGAAAAAAAAAAAAAATCTGTAACTGTGACATAATTTGTTTTTTCCATCTTCCTTTCTGAGCACATGAATTCATGCAAGACATTAAATACAGTAATAAAAACAGACAAGATTCATGCCACCAAACAGCAATACACTCAAAACTCCTCAAAATTCAAATCAAATTTTTGACTTTTATGCAAGTCACTATACATTTGTTAGACACAGTCTTGCAAATCCTGCACGGTCTTCAATGAATATTTGTATAATTGTCTTTTTAATTTGCTTCCTTGGACTGAGTTTGCTGAAGGGTGGCATTGCTTGTGTAGCATTTGTGGACATTTTAGTCAAGAAAAATTAAGATTGCCACTCTGCATCAGGTACTTCTGACTTAGAAACAAGTCACAGCACCACAAAACCATTTGGTACCAAAAGCAGGCACCAAGACAAAAAAAAAAGCAGAGCAACCCAGACCATGATGTCCCTGCATCAGTTAGGTATGTGAACCAGGTAAGAAACAGAAAGGGTCTGTGACAGATCTGCCTGCTGGTTCTACCATCATACAACAACAAATAAAAAAGGGGAAACCAGAAAGACTTCCTGGCAAACGGCAAACAACTGCAAGCACTGGATCTCATTTACTTTAGCTTTGTAAAAGAACATGATGGTGCAGCATTTATCTTTTGTAGCTCTGGGTTCCAACTTTACAGGTACCCAGATATGAATAAAACTGATTCCCCTACTCTTCCTACCCCTCCCATCCCATATTTGTGTAATGAATAAGAAGAACTGACTTTGAGACTTTCAGAATATAGAATTTTAACTTCAACAATACCTCCCTTATCCTGGCAACACACAACACACTGTGAAGTTACTAAGATTGAGACCAGAGCTACAAATCTACTGATGCTTGGGGGCTTCCCAACTGTGAGAGACTTCTTCACTCTTGCTTTGATGAGACATGCAGCTACACAGAGTTCATCTATCTCATTCCAAATTCCCATTACAGAATTTTCCAGAGAGAAATTAATAAAACAAATGCTGATACTGTTTCTGGCCTCAATTTATAAACAAATCTAATCTAGAATCCCACTGTGTTCCCCTAAAAATAAAGAGAAAAGAAAGGTGGTTCCCAGGGAAAAGAAACAAAACCCAAACAAGTAATGCAGAGATGCTACAGATAGAAGCATACTCTTTTAAAATTTTTAATTTAAATATTTGTTTTATTTGCCTACTAGCTGGCCATTTCAATGCTTTAAACAACTAGGTTTTTTTAGGGAGAATGATTTTGGTTTTTACTACACAGCGTATTTTGCTTAACTTCTGAGATAATTTTCTTCTCTTTTCTGTAGAAAATGGCTGTGAACAAACCAAAGAAAACATTTCAGTTATTTATAAACAAGCCATTGACAACAGAAATAAAAAGGCTATACTTGGTTAGACAGAATATTTAAAGACACACTGTCAACTTGAAAATATTATTTCTTATTCCCTCTCCCTAAAAACATGTCTAATTTACCTTTTACACATAAAAAAACCCTCAAAAACCTTGTGACACAAAATAAGCATAAAGTAACAATAAAGGTTATTTTTAAAACAGAAACATTTTAGAATTTAGGAGAACCTAAAAATGAGCATATCCACAAGGTAAAAGCAAACAGCAGTTTTACAAGGCTGAAAAACTTAATAGAAAGAAACCAGCCACATGGTGTCATGCAAGCTGTGACCATCCTACCTATTCATCCTACCTGCTTGAAAAATCATGCCACAGTTTGAAAAGTGTATTCAGCAGTATGAGGATGCAATCAGAGTTATTGTGAAGTTCAAATACTTGCTAGGCATACTAGAAATATCCTGATGAAGGAGAAAGTTTGCAGCATGCCCATCCTTTTTAGGTGTGAGAGTCATTGCTCAGCAGCTGCTCTTCATGTTACTGCCAAGTGTCTCACATGAAATTCTTGAATGGAACATTTTGAAATGTCAGAAAGAAATACAAAGTAAACTCACTGAGAAGAAACTTGGGTACTTTGGTTACAGTTCGGTAGAAGAAATGAAATGTTTTTCTTAACTAAAGTTGACAGTAATTCCTAAATATTGCATTTTAGAAACTGGGTTTTTTTTTTTTTTCATTCCATTAAAAATTGAAAATAAAAAGTGTGAATGCAGAACTGTCCCAGAATATGGAACTCCTTCTGGTGCCCGCATGCACCTCAGGTGCTTTCTGACAGAACAGAATAGTTATTACTCACCAAAACTAACACTACTGCACCCCAGCTATTAAGTCAAACTGAAACAATCAGAACACAATGACTGAAAGCAGAAAATTTTCTATGCACCACTTCTGTCCAGCACAAAGAAAATGCAAAATCCTGCATCAGATGTCCTGTGTAATCTACATTTTTGTGCTGCTGATCCTCACATGAGCTGTCTGCACTCATTTCGGCTCCTGGCTCATCAGCAGTCCTCATAGGCAACTGAAATGTTGTGACATCTGTGGAACAGCTTGCAATCCTACAGGATTGCTGGCTCTTTTACTATGAGCCAGCAGTAAGTGTGCCACACAAAGTAATTCTAAAAAACAGGCATTCTCAGATTTTAACTAAAACAACTGCTTTGACAATGCATCCTTTACCACATTTCCTCATTTAGATATTTATTAGCTGTTATCAAACTATGTTACATTCTCCTTTGGTCAACTAAAATTTGTTAATTCCCTGGAAGAAACATTTTCCAGTGTTTAATTACTCCTCTGGTCTTAAATCTGAAACCTCCAAAGCTTCCTTTCTAAATCTATGAAAGGGTACAGCTTTGCAGATGTAGCTGCACCTCTACTACCTATACAGCTAATGTAACCCCTCTTACTCTGCTGAGCACTTAGTTTAAGTTACTACTCCTTTTTTCTGTTACAATACCATCATTATAATTTTCTATGGCCTCCATTCATTGTTTTGTGTTTTTTTTTTTTTAATAAACTGCTGGCTTGTAGTGAAGTACATACTGTTTGCTTGCTCTCAGTTTGCTCAATGAGCCAGACTACTCTCATCAATCTGCTCTCCTCCTTATTTTCCCATCCCTCAGTCTTTGTAGAAGCAGTACTTTAGGCATTACATTAGTCTAACAACAGAAGTATAAGGAAGTTTGTAAGAAGAAAAATATCTTTTATGAGGTCAGCAATTGTTCTAATCAAGGGTATTACTTCTTGTAGAATTTAATAATCTTGGTGTCACTGGTAAAATAATAAATAGTTTTTCATTTGATGATGAAAAACCCCCTGAAAAACCCTTTGTAATAACATGCTTTTTAAAGACTCATTAACAAGTAACTATTTGTGAAATCTACGCTTCAGTTTGCTGTTTAATCCATTTCATTTGTGCCAAGTTGATTTTGTATCCTTCAACTTTATTAATCAAAAAGTCATGTCAACTCAAGACAGACTTACAGAACTTTATTACATCACTACACTTATCTTTGGAAATCAAACTTGTACTCACATCAAAAATAATATCACTGGTTTGGCACTGCTTGAGTGTTCATAAACCCATGATGCGGTATAGTATGCATATTTCAATATTATATGGGAACAACATAAAAAAAGGCATTTGGAATGTGATAGTCTGTAAGTTAATACTTTGTGACAGTGAAGACTAATAAAAAATAGTTGCCATAAATTAAGCACTTGTCTGTAGTGACAGCTATGTAATGGCCACTTCTGAGAAATTATTGCACTTCTTTCCCCAGGAATAGTGATAAAAGAATGCAGCCTGTCACGAGCGCTGCAGCCCTTGGCAGTGACGTCCTACTTCTAGTGGAGCTATGCTCCGCCTGTTCCCTGCAAGCCCAGCTTTTGGACAGCAGTGCACAGATCTGGAAAAGTTCTGTCATCTGGTATCACGTCTGAACTTCCTTCAAGAAAATCATAGCTGTCCCCTCCAAAGACCCCAGTACTTTCCCTATTGTTTTAACTTGTACATGACATGTATCTGCCAATTATTTGCAGCTACTTCGATTTTAGTCAAAAATCCCTGCATCAACACAACCATTTGTTTAAAGATCAAAGGATCATTTTTGTAGACAATGTTTTCATTCTGAAAAATTCCATCTATCCCACAGACTTGACCCTGCACTTCAGTTAATAGAGGTGGCAGATTAGGTAACGGAGACTGTGGTTCTGCAGCTATTTCTGCAGCACCGCTGCCAGGCTCAGCAGCTCGGGTGCTGCCACTCATTCCGACCTTTGCCTCGCTGCCAGCACAGCTGTTTGTGAACCACAGCAAGAGTGGATCCAACTTAAACGAGTGGCCAGCAGAGGCGGGTTAAGGGGCCGCTTTAGAAGCGCTGCCACCAAATGTGAAACCACGGCTTCACGCTTTTCTGTCCTCTACCACAGGAAACAGACAGAAGTAGGACTTCAGATAGGGTTAGCCACACATGAGGTTACTGCTATTGATGCTTATATGAACCAATACCCATAGATAATGATGTAAAAACAGAGCAAAATGCTGGATCTCTTCCTACAGACCTTACAATCAAACTATTTCAGACTTAGTCCAGATTTGACAGCATCTCGCAAGCTGTTGTTCCAGTCCTGGACTTCCTTCAAAAAGCTGGGCAGTTTCACAACTACCAGGGAGCAAACTCTTCTATTTCATTTGTTTTATGCCAAAAATTTGACTGCTCATCTAGCCCTTGGAGAAATCAGATTATCAGTCAGAATACTGGAAAACAAGCTGAAACATAGCTAACTAGATACCAGAAATGACTAGGAAACACATCATCTAGCCATTTCAGCTGAAGCACCTCATGTTGCAGGTAACTCCCAGACATACTGCTGCACAGTGAGCACAGGATTCAGATGGTACTTTGAACAGAAAAATTGCTTCTCTGCAATTAACTGAAAGAAATTAACTTGAACATTATATTAGATCCTTCTACCATGCCAGATTAGAATAAACATAAAAATAGGTGGCTGAGTGGAAAAGTACTTTCATCTTCCTCTTTGGAAAACCTACCACAGTCTAAATCTTGCCCTGGGGTAACAAGAAATGTTATTTTCAAGACCCTATCCCAGAATAATCACTGCATTTGTAAAACCTTCTATATAATTCAGCCCTATTAGTTCTCACCTTCACAGTTGTCTGTGCTAAGAAGACCAGAACAGAAATGCTAGGTTGAGTCTGAGTTGCACTGCTAGAATTTGGCAGAGGAAATGTTCATAATGTCCCTGAGCTGTGCCTGGTTTTGTGAGACCACATCTATGCTGGGACACTTGGGAGAGCTGGAAGCATGATGTCAGGATGCATAAACTGAAGTGTACAGAAGCTGGTTTAGCTGTTCTCTCTTGGGAGTAAGGTAAACTTCATTTTCTGTGATGTTCTGGGAATATACTAAAGTGAATAAAAAGAAACATCCAGATGAGATTTAACACGGACTTTGTGCCTTTCGTTGAATAGGCTTAGCGTTCATGAAATGTCCCTGAACAAGCACAACCTAATTACTAATTTCTTTGAGCAACAAAGTTGCCTTAACAGAATTAAAAGTATACAGACAATTAGCAAAATTTCTAACTGCATCATTTACAAAAGTACATTTACTGGAAAAGGCATTTCCATGGTCATTTATAAAATGCTACAAAAAAGAAGTTCTAACATAGGAGTATGAAAATGCCTTGAAATGGATGAAAAAAATATATAATTTGGACATTTATACTTAACTCTTTTTTTCTTTTTAACTAAGTATTGCAGGATCACTTCTCTGTGCATGTGATCTCACACATATAATGCATATTGCAATACCCTACCAAAAGAGCAGGCTGAACTAAGAATAGAGGACTAGATACTCATCTGGCATAATGTGAGACCACTCTGGTAATTTCAGCATTCCTACTCCAATTTGCAACAGCTAAGGATCTGGCACAAAACATTAAGTTAAGTTTCCAATTACCTCATGCACTAGCATTGATTTCAATAGTTATATACACATAGTCATAGAGGAGAATTATTTGAAAAATTGCAAACTCAGCTCTGTGTTTCTTTCACTTTTATGGTCTAAATCAGACCCTTCATGGTATTTTAATGTAGGTTTTTGTGGTTTAATTATATTTATGTCAAGAGCAGAACTAGCTACTCGCTGATCTACCCAATTAAAAAAAAAATTACAGCAGTAATTTTTTACACTGCTGAGAATGTGAGCTTATACTGGGTCACATCACAATAGTATTTCATTTTAATGCTGCCAAAAAATCTAGTGCATACTAACTAAATCACATAAGTAATAAGCTAACACCTATGCAAAAATCATAAAAAAATAAATCAAAAATCAAACCTGAATATTTTTCAGTTTGCCTTAGGAGGTCTTTTTTGTAATTTTCTGCTCCAAATTAGTCAAATTTTGTATAGCCCAGCACAACCCTAATGCAAAGAGAGTATTCAGTCAGCCCAGGCAGACTGAGTTCTTCAGAGACAGCATTTAAATTACATCCACAGAACTGCCCTCCACTGTAGTTCTACAGACAGCTGCTCAATGAAAAGTCACTGTAATTATATTTATTTAGTTAATTCTAGGAAAAGAACATAGATCTCCAAATTAATTTATGCATAGAAATCCTCCAAACTACTTCTTTTGAAATCCATGGTAATTGCAGCCTAACTCGAACTTTATTGTCTACTACCCAAGCCTAACAGCCTAAAACAAAAAAAGTCTCACTGGCTTATGGAGTGAGAAGCTCTGAAGATAATCACTAGTCATTATAATCTTCCCTTGGAGAAATAATGAAATTTTTAACAAATTTAAAATAAAATGCTTAACCTTTAGTATTCCTCAGACAGCCATTAGCATTTGACATTTTGATCAAAAGCCTAATGACTAGCCTATACAATCCTGTGACTGAGACTGCCCAGTGATACATTTCAATACAGGATAATCAATCATCAAAGTAATTTTCACTGTTTAACATTAAAACAAAAAGGCAGCCAGCTATTCGATGCATTTTCCAGGCTTAGATATAAAAAGAAGAAAATTCTTTAAAATAACTTTTGCCTTTTAGGTCCTAAATAACAGACATCCCAAAAGCAATCCTTCTGGCAGCATCGCAAACTGCAATGTAGACTAAAAATGTGAATTTTACTGCCTTTTCAAATAGATTTTATTATTTATTTGACATATGAGAACTCTTCTTATCTGAGCTTTTGCATTGCAAAGTACATCCAAGTTCCTTTAATCACTTCTGATTTAATGACAGATTTAGTAACACTGCAACACAGACGAGTGGGATTGGCCAAAAATTATTCCATAAATATCTGATTTCTGTACAGCAACATCTAAAATGTCACCTAATACATACAAGTCAATCAGAAAGTTTTTAATGTATATTGTAAAGCCTGAGGCTTTGATAGGTAAAATATCTACTGACTTTAAAAAACCATAATTTATTTTTAATAACCATTTTTATTTAATTTTCCAAAGAGAAGCAGTTTATGCCTTCAGTAGAACCATGACCTGAAATCTCAGGGGTGATAAAAAGGCCATGCCAAAGCTGAAAGGTTTCGAATATCAAACTATACTATTATGTCAGGGTCAGCAAGATCAATTAGCGCTTTTCAATGACAGAAAAAGGTTAAGTTGGACACACATTTGCACAATATTTAAATCCAAAAAAGAAAAATAGCACTTATTAGGCGTACTTATAAACCTCTAGATCAATGACTGAATAGCAACACTTCTTCCAGTTGCGTACCATAAATGCCGGGATTTTTTAACACAAAATATCAAGAAGATTACAGATATATTAAGACAGTAGAAATACTACTGGATTCGCAAGCACAAAGGAAAAAGCAAAGACATCTGAGTGTTGCTGCTACCAGACTTGGTTTTGTGTTGAACTTCCAAAAAGCTTTAAAAATACTTGACCAACTTGACATATGTCTGTCTGTCAGTCTGATGTCCCTGTCTTTGCATTTTTCCTGCAAACTCTGACAGTACCAAAAATTAAAACTAGTGAGCAAATAAACCTATTCCTATGCTCAACTAATAAACAAACCTAACCCCACCCCCCAGCTGGAAAATACTAATCTGTAAATTAACTCATCCAAAATCTGGAAAAAAACAAGTGTACACCTTCTGCAACTAACAGCCAGGAACATGCACACCAGGAAGCGACGAAACTTACATTTCAGTTCTTAGGATCACAAGAATACTCACTGGAAGTACAGGTAGGTTAGAAGTTAATTCGACACCTGTTAATTCAAGCGTTGCCATCATAAACATAGCTTGAGCAAAGTAGCTGGTTATTATATCAAATAAAGTCAGCATAAAATCACAATAAAAATCCAGGAGATTAAGAAAACCTAACGAAAAAGTACACTGTGTTGAAATCAGTGATTTAGATTGGTATTGCGCTGAGTAAAAGCAATGCGAGATTACTTTTTCTCAACAATATATTTCAAAATGTCTCTTTTTTAAGCCTGTTTCTTCGAGGAGTGATTTGAAATATTTACTACCAGACAGTACCTAATTTTAGGTTTTAAGTGCTTTAACAGCTCTATGAAATATGATCAGCAGCTGCAATATAGAAGTATGCTGAATAAACTCTCCTTATAAAAAGGGAGACCTGCTTTACCCTGAGTTCATAAAATCCCTACTTTCAAGAAAGAAAAAGATAACACAGAAAAAATTAATAGCTGTGTCCTAGAGTGCTTAACAGAAATTCCAGGAATTTCTTTTTTCTTTCTGTGGTAACTTTCGTATTTAAGAGAGTAAAATGCTGTTTAAATTTTAACACTGAAGGATTGCACACAACATCATCCAATACCACCAGTTCATCAAGGAAACAGACAGGTACCTTTCCCTCACCAAATGCCAATGTTTAACATTAATTCTAGGACTTGCATAAAGTTTAAAGAGTTGCATAAAGTTTAAAGAGTTAAACTTTAACACTTGCATCAGATGCTAAAAATATGCCACATGATACTATCTATAGCTGTATTTCTACAGTTGCCTTGTTTGAAATATTTTAACTGGGAACTGCAACTAACTGACAACCCACCAGTACCCTACTCAATACATCGCTTGTTTAGGATTTATTTATTCCATTGACATTATCCACACAGAATAAATTTATACTGCAAAGTGTTGTGAGGCCATTAATAAATACAAATCCAGCAAGAGTAACCTTTAACTAAATTTATTATCAGTACCACCATATACATGTAACAATTAATAACTGCATACAAATTATCTGAACAAAGATACATAAAAGATTCGTCAACATACTCCACTTTCATTTCTATTAAATTTGGTTGAAGAACATTTGGTAACAGATACTGCACTTAAAAAAAAAGGCAAAAAGAGCTGTTTCAGACATAGCCCAGCTAATGTTAGATGTCAGAGAAAGAATCACTGGGAAGAGAGAGAAATGTCAGTCTGTATTTTCACTTTACTCGCAGTATTATATATATTGCAAGTATGCAAGCATTTGTAATTCGGCAGCATTTTCAGAAATACTAGGGGAAGAGTCAAACCCACAGCAATTTTGCAAAACTTCTTTTGAGTGTTAGGGAAATGAAGCAAAGATAAGGCCTGAGCTTTATTGCAAAGTACATGCTTCTAACATCAAACTCCGAGGTCAGACCAGGAGATCTATTTGCCAAACAGAAAAGATGCCTTCTTTGTATAACTCCCTCTAAGTCTAAACTGCTGATTAGTTTATCTTAGATACGCTTTCTAGTCTCCGAAAATGAAACACGTAAAACAAAACTCAGAAAACTGTAAATACCGGTTCCTTACTGTTCTAGCATGACTTCGTACTTAAACTGGAGCCGGCCAAGTCGCTCCCTTGTCTGGTACAGCGTGCGTCCCAGGGTTTTTGTAAATACCAGCTATTTCGCACCGCCACGCGCGAGCCGAGCGCGTCCCTCCGTGTGCTCGGCTGCGAGCCCTGCCCGAGGCTACGGAGCCGGCAGCACCGCGCCTGCTTGGCTCGGGGCGGCAGTTTCATAAATGTAAATGAAACTTTAGATGCCAACTACCGATTGGCAGTGGCGATGCCGTGGGATCCCGCTCTCCCTTCCCGGCGGAAGGCGCCGCGGGGCTGCTCCCGGGCAGTCCCGTGTCCGGCCGGGCACGGCGCGGAGCCCCCACGGCTCGGGGAGAACCGCCGTGTGAAACGCAGCTGGCGGTTCTCCGCGGGTATCTGACTTTGGAAGTGTCTGTAATGACAGCAGGAGAAGGAGATTAATGGCTAAGAGCCCACTGGTTTTGAACACGGAGAATCCTGTTACCTCCTCGCGGATCAAGTACGCGCACACACCCGCGCACACACACACACACACACACACACACACACACACACACACAAGGCTTTACCCACGTGGAAACGCTTTCTAACCAAAACACAAGTCCCCGCATCGCCGGTGGAAAAGGCGGCGGGAGCCCCGCGCCGGGGCTTCCCCATGCCCCGTCCGTCGGCGGCAGAGACCGCGGCGGGGGCGGGGGAGCGGTGGGACGACCCGAAAATGCAACGTTTTGTCTTTAAACCACAAGAAAAACAAGCCGGGGAGGGGGAGGGGAAGGGCAAGAGTCATCCCTCAGGGAGAGGAAACGGAGAGGAGCAAAAACAACGGGCAGCTCTGTCCCCGGTCCCTTCGGACGCAGGAAAAAGTGGCCGCCGGAGCCTCCGCGGCGGCTGCCGGCCAGGAGGCAGCGGGAAGCAGCCTGCTCCGTCCGCCGGCACCCCGAGCGCGGCACGCCCGCAGCGCTCCGCCCCGGGGCAGGCGGGCAGCGGAGACCCCCGAGCGCTGCCGGTGCCGGGGCAGCGCGGGGCCGAGGGAGGGCGGCGGGACCGAGCGACTCCTCTGCCGCAGCTGCCCGTGCCCCCGCGGCCCGGCCGGGCTGCCTCGGCCCCGCGCCGCCCGCACCCTCGCTGGAGGAGCGCGATTTTCGGGAAGGGACTGCCATCCCTACGTGTTTTCATGCCGCTCTGTCCGGAGGGGACCCCGCCACCAGAAACGTTGCTTCCTCACAGCCTCCGGTCAAGCCGCCGCTGGCTCCGCCGCCGGCCCTCGCAAGGGCAGGCGGTCGGCAGAGCGACCTGGCGGCCGGCTGAGCCCAGTCGCCCATCCCAGGCGGGTCGGCAGTCCCCGGCTGCTCGCGGGGCGCAGCCCGGACCCCCCGTTTCCGCCGCACCGAGAGTGAGCGGGAGGCGCAAGTGGGGAACAATGCGACGGCAGCCGTCGCGGCTTGCTCCTGTCTTGGGGCTTACCCCAGCAGCCCCGGTAACACTCAGCCGAAGAGCGGTGAGGGCAAAACAGCAGGGAATATCACCTGGACAGAGGAAGAAAGCCCGGCTGGGCGTGGAAAAAGTCGCCCCGTCCGCACGGAAAACCAGTTTGGTTTTTTGCAATTAAACTCGCGTGGGGCCGGGGTAAAACCTCGTCTTTGTCCCGCGATGGTCGGCTCCGCTGCTCCCTCCCGTCACATTTGTTTCACATTTGTTTTACAGCAACTTTGTTTTTGTTGTTGTTGTTGCTGTCATCGAACCGACATGAAAACAGTGCTAAATAAACGCTAAATACAAGCAGACGCACACACCCCCTCCACGGACACATGCGACAGGGAACCCGTTTCCTCCACCTCCGAGCAGAAGGGGTGGGAGGGAGATGCAGGGACGGGGAAGTCAGAGACACTCACCTTCTCGCTGCCGGGATATGCCGCTACCTTTATTTTAAGGCCGCTCCTTATTTATTTATTCTCGTACCTTCTCCGAGCCGAGGCTCCCCTTTTGCACTGTTCCTCTGGCCAAAACAGAACATCCCCCCTACAAGTCGTCCCCCCCCACCCCTTTCTCCACACACAAATAAAGAGCAACTCGGAGCAAAACGGGAGGGGAAATTCGGGGTGGCGGGGGGGGGGGGGGGGGGAGTAGATGGAGGAGGAGGCTGGTGCGGGAGAAACCAAACACTCCTATCACTTAAGTGAGTGCAACTAGTTGCCTCTCACGCACCGGAACGTAAAATGTTTCCCTGGCAAGGGACGGGACTTCCCTAAGAAAAGGTAACCCCCTCCCGCCCTCCCGCCCAAAAAGGCCGTCCCGCGAGCGCGGAGGTAAGGAGCGAGGAGCCGGGAACCAGCGCAGCCCCGGGGCGCCGCTCCGCACTTGCGCTGGGAGCTGCTGCGGGGTTGCTCCCTATGCCGGCCCCTCTCGGCACGGCAGCCCCGCTGCCCACCCGCCGCTGCCCCGCTCAGCTCGCCGGCACTGCCCTGCGCCGGGCTCGGAGCACCGCGGCGGGCACGGACCGCCGGCTGACGCGGCCACCAGTCAACTGCAAAGTGTCCCTCCCGCGGTCCTCGGCCTCGCAGCCCGGGGCCTAGACCTTTTGCCTTTGCTGCTCCCTGACATCTGCAGTTAGTAGTGATGGGAGCAAAGAAGGGGGCCCTGAAGGGTAGGATTGATTAATGCCAGTCTGCCGGAGTACAGGTAGTGAAGTCCGTACTTCATTTTTTCCCTTTGTTTTTTCTAGAAGAAACCAACTCTGTAAAGTAATCCTGAGTTTGAATGATCAAGTATGATCAAGTGCTACACTACAGGACTGGTTGGCATACTCTTTTGTAGGATACAATTGTCTCCTTTCTCCCAAGCTGATCAGTGTGGATGAAGGCAAAGTCCCTTCCTGCTCTGAAACTGAACACTCTTCTTTGCAAGAAATTCAGCAGCTGCATTTGGTCCTCTTTGCTCCATTGTGTGGGGAAGTGGAAGAAAATCCCTAATTGCTTAGTCACATTTTGTACTCTTACCCTTCACCTTGTATTATCTCCTGACTAGTTTCACTGAGTGGATTGAATGGCTCTTGTTCAACCAGTTGCATCACCCTCCTTCTGTCAAGTTAACTTCACTATCCAAAGGGCCTAAGTAAAAGATTTAAAAGAGGAGGCAAAATTTAGGCCCTATATTTGAAGGGAGATAGTGAGAGAAAAGTCTTGGGCTTCAGAAGTCACGAATGTTAGAAGCTTTTGAGGTCAGCAAGTCACATGAAATGAGGGGTAAAAAAGTATGGATTTGAAAATTCTTTCCCACCTGCCTTCTCTTTTCTCACTTTGTATTTGGTGATACTATTTAAAGCTATTTAACTTCACTCAAGGCTTTGAATTTCATAATTTGCATTCAATGAATTCTACTAACATGGTAGTCTTTCTCCTAAATAATTTCAGATTCCAGATGACTTCATGAAAACAAGTCCATAAAAACCCTGTATTTGCTGTCTTGGGAGACTCGCCACTCAGAAAGAGAACAAACTTGGAAAACTCTTTTGACCTACACAAATACAGCTAGAAAAACTTTTAAACTAAAAAGGCGTCCAAAAGCCAGCCTTCAAATTGACATAGTGTAGGACAAGCCAGAAATAGGAAATTAATTTTGAAAATAAGAGTTTAGAGAGTAATTGGAAGGGAGAAAACTCAGATTTGTAGGAATAATGATTGACAACCGTGCCATAGACTAAGATGTGACTAATGCCAGTACCCATCTTGCTAACAGGCTCCTTCTGCTAACAACTCCTTCCTTTCCAGGGGACTTTGGTGAGTGGCAGCTCGGTGGTCTGTTGTGAGGTACTCAAACATGGTAATGAAGGTTTTGTGAAGTCTGGTTTCCTTCCACTTCAATGAAGTGAATTCCTGTTGTGGGGAACAGTCCTGTAGTAACATTGGTTGCTTTAGTGGACATATCACTTTAAAGCAAGCTCTTAACCATTTGTTGTGCTCCCTCTTAAAATGTACAGTTGACTTGAAAAGATTATCTGTATCTTTGTTCAGTGTAACTGTCTTCCAATTGAGGAGGTGTAGGAGGCCTGCACTGCTGGAACATGCTATGGTCCCAAGGCAAATCTCCCAGTAAGGATCCTGGTCTTGATGCCGTTGAACCATGCTGCTGTTTTGCTGTTGGTTTTGGTGAGGGTGGGCAGGGTCACACCGAAACTGAGCATTGCGTGTACTGAAGGGATTCCTACAGAAACTGATCTGATAATCAAACTTTTTTTTTTTTGCAGAGATTTATTGTAAGTATGACTCACAGGCAGTAATTAAATGGTGATTTCTGTTAAATTGATGTCTTTAGGATGAAGCTCATTTGCCATGAGCTCAGTGGAAGTGATTTTGGAAGGCAGCAAATCCAAAATGCAATAAAACACATTGGTTCGCATAAATGATTCTGTATGACCATGGAGAAGGTCGTGCTAGAAATAGTCCTAACAAAGGACTCCACTAACTGCACTAACAAACTGCAGGATCCACTTTTACACCAGAATAGAAGAATAATGCCTTATCCATTTAAAGCAACATGGGAATGTAAGTAGGCAGGATGTAGTTATCTAGACTGGTATTTGGCCGGGCACTCCTACACTGGCAAAACTACCACAGGATGTTTAATGCCCACAAGTGCTTAGTATCCTTGGTTTTACCTCTTAATTAAAGACAGCACTTGTGATCATATTCTTTCTGCTGGTTCAGTACTACGTCAGCAGAAGTATACCACGCTGTGCAAATACCATTTCATAGAGTAACCTGGAATTTCCTTGGAAATCTTCCGTGCAAGTACTACAGACCCAACCCTACTTACCTTGTGAAATCTAATGAGGTTACAGCCATAAGTAGTGTGGCTTCAGAGAACCATGTTTGCATATGTTGCTAAAAACAATATGGGGTTTGGAATATTAATAAATAATTTTAAAATTAAACCAATATTCTTTTGCATTGCATCTCAGTGACAACAAGGTTTTGTTGCTGTTTAAGCAAAGGGATTATAGTAAAGTTATTCTGGGAAAAGCTAATGACAGAGAGACACTATTTTGGCAATGGATCATTATTATGATTTATTCAAGTGCCTACCATGTCCTGCATCCAGATGAGGTACCTGTTGCAAATTTTGTTTTGCAAAAGTAGGGCTTTGAAATATGGTTTCTTGTTTTTAGGTTCAAGTATGAAATCCAAAAGCATGTTAATTAGGCAAAGAGTGTTGATCTATATACTTAAGGTTATTATTGGTGCTTCATGGCTTTATAGTCATAAAAAGAAAGAATGAATGGGGGGTTCTTTTGACCTGGTTATCAGATTTCAGGTTTAAAAAGAAGGTGACCCACCCTTTTCAGTAATTCGACATGGAGGGTTCAGCTGTGGGTTCAAAAACAGGTTATAACTGGCTAGTCATTGTGGTCTTGAAATGCCAACTGTGCCTTTAAGTATGTTATATAACCTATTTTTTGGTTTCAGTTTTCAAGTATGCCATCATTTCAGTGTTACTTAGATTTTCATATATTTTTAATCCAAACAAATCTGACCTCAATCATAAGGTTCTGTGGTTCCAAATAGCTGAGCTTTTCTAATATTTTATTTTGAGTGCCTACGTTCAATACTTCACTGCAGAGATATGTGCTGCAGACAGTGCCAAATACGGTGCCAGGGATGCCCTCAATTATCTTCAGTGCTTACCAGGAGAGGGCTCTGTTCTGCACACCGTACACAGACAAAGGCCTCACTGAAATTAGTGCAAGTTTTGTCTCTAAAGCTTGCTTCAAAGGAAGCTGGCTAAGTGCAAAGAAAAATCTGCATTGTTTCAGCTGCCTGTGCAGGCAGAATGAGGTGTGCTTGCTAATCTTAATTTGTATCCTGCCATTTCACCAGGATCTTTTTTTCTTTCCTGGGAGACAGCCACTCTGCTTCCTGCAATATACCTTTCCATCATGTTTCATGGAAGTCTCATGAAGATTCATTTATGTAATCTACGGAGCTGACGCAGGGAAAATGTTGGGCCATACAGTTTTGTTTGATGATCCCTGCATTCCCTGATCATTGTGGGATACAAAACCTATGTCTGCACTGATCAGGGCTAGCAAACAGATCTGTTAGCTTACTTCTCACTGGTTAGCATTCTCTTAAAAGTGCCCTGATCCAGTTCAGACTGTGGTATGGGCCAAGCACTATTCCTGGTTCTTTGTCTAGTCCAGGCATCCATCCTATGCTGGAGAATGAGAGAGCTGATAAAGAGAATTTTGGCCTTACAGAAACACTGCTTTGACGGATGGCCTTAGGTCAGAAGACCAATCTTCAGAAAATTTCCTTGTGCAGATGTAGCCTGAAAGCCACTCTCAGATGTGTTCCAGAGACAACATTGGGTCAGGTTGTTGGGGTGACAGGAGAAATGTCAGGGCTGGCATTACCTCACCTCCAGAGCCTCTGGCACGGTGGGAGGACTGAGGGTGTGCCCCACATCTATCCATGTTTATTCTGGCTGTAGAAACTTGTTTCAGATTTCATTTCATAACAAATAAAATGAAGAGCAATCCTTGGATGATTTATAAAAATGTGAGCATTTTAAGCTGTACCATTAAATGTTTATGCTGCTGCTTAGTGTAATTCCCTTGAATTTGGTGGTTTTTTATCAGTTTTATGTTAGATGTACTTTCCTCACTTCTGATTACTTCTAGGAATTTTCACCATCATTTAAATCTTCTCTCTGGTTATTTTTATCCATTTACAAGATTCTTCAATGGAATAACTCTGAGATGGCCACCATAATATTACTAAAAATATATTTAAAGCTGTTTCAACATCTGCAAGATGTAAAACGTGGCATTTTTAAAATGGTTTTTGATTATATATATAGGTAGCATAAACCAGAGACTTCATTTTACTGTCATTGATCAGAAATGGTCTGGGTAAGTCAGTGTTTGGTGTGTGTTAGTCAACTTTCAGGCATGTTGAGGTTTCCAGTGAAACCAATAGTGAAGCATTCATCAGTGTCCTTGTCATCAGGATAGAGTGTGTTATGCAATAAACTCAAATACAGATTCATACTAAGATCTTTTTACTACTCTGTAATATCATGTTGTTGCTGTATTGCATTATAATATAATAACATATAGTCAGCAAGGAATGATTCGCCAAGAGTTTTTTAACATGTTTTATAGAAGTAAAAATGTCATTGCCAAATGACGCTACAAATGACATTATATATTGCCATTACACTAAAAATAATTTTGTTACTTCCAGAAGCATGATTGAATTCAATTCTCCTAGTAGCATAAGAGTAAATGAAGCTCAGGCAATTTCACTCATTTATTTGCAGGTGGTGTGCAATAGAGAAAGGAAACAGAGAAAAACTATAAAATGAAAAGCAGAGATTCAAAAAAATTATGTCAAAGAGTATTTTCAGAAAACCTGTTTTATTTCAAAGTACAAGTTCCTTTCTCCTGTTAAAATGTTCTGTTCAAAGACTTCAGACATTTCTGAATGTGTAAGTTACAGCTCCAGTATAATCTATAAGCATTTATGGATTTAAACTGCTAGTTCATTTGCAGCACTGTCAGAATGGTAGTAGGCAGAAAGCCAGGCACAGCATTTAGGGGCAATTACCCTTCCTTTATAGCAAGTATTGCAATGTTTTCTTGCATTGGGATACTCCTGACCAGACTCTTTAGGTGTTGGTTTCTGTGAACACCTCATCCTGAATCTCAGATATATAAATTAGAAATAAAGTGTTCAAGTTATTTTAAGGGCATTTAAACAGAAGTTGTAGAGGTCTGTTTTGTACATGTCTGTTAGTTAATCCTGATGTTACACTTCTTATTAAATCATTCTTTATGTATTGCAATCTTAACATATCCAGCAAGAGGAAAGTTTGTTTTGTCCTGGCGGTGAAGTAATAAGTGTACTCTGAATGAATCAGTAATGATGTTCATGGTTTCTGTATTCTTCCAATGGGTCTAGTCTGTTTATGTAATATATTAGTAGTTATTAATGTAGTTATTATATTTACATTTGGTTATTTATTTACTCATAATTTATATATTCTGTTGGGAGGTCCTTACTGCATTTGGTA
This sequence comes from Vidua chalybeata, assembly GCF_026979565.1. NCBI lineage: Eukaryota > Metazoa > Chordata > Aves > Passeriformes > Viduidae > Vidua > Vidua chalybeata. The sequence continues at coordinate 58,053,219 of NC_071532.1, forward strand.
AATGCAGAGGTAGGCACAGTCTCTGCCCTGGGGATCTTACCATCTAGCCCCATGTAAACCACACAAAAGAAGTTATTAATATAATTTCCTCTGGCATGGTAATCCACTGATTGAAGTTGATGTAAAGAAGCACTTCAGTTCTAGTATTAACATGCCTTCATGTATATCTGTAGGTTTTGTGGGGGCATTTTTACTGTAACTACTGGACTGCACAGATGAGGGAACAGTCTTTCAGCAGAGAAGTGGCTAATAATGTACTTTCTGAAACCACCAGCTTCTAATTCTAAGCAAGATAAGAAGATACTTATGTGAAACGACGTAAGGCCATAATAACTTTGTTTCAGCTAACATAACAATGTTGATACATCCAGAGCTGTGAGAGGTACCTGAGCAGCACTTTGCCGATTTTCCCAAATTGGACAAATAGAGATTATGTACCTTCTCAGTTTTTGGGCTAAAAGAGCTTGTCAGACAGATGGCTGTGTGTGATCGAGTATTGATGCAATGGTACATCTTTCTCACATTAGTATGTTTTTGGGCAGCAACTGTTCTGGGATAGGAAAAGGATGCTTTTGACAACAGTCTCCAAAGCAGTCCTGAGTAGCTTAAAACAGGAGGCAGAGGTTCATTGAGGTGACTATGCCCTCTCAAATCTTTATCCTTCCTCACCCTTCCCATTATATTCTTCTTTTCCTAGTAACAAATGCTTAGCATTTTTTTTAAGCAATTAAAACCAAATGGTGTAGGTTTTGCCACAGCTCTAAGTTGTTCTGAGACCTACAAGTGGCTACTTCAGCTCTGGTTTCAGAATATATTTGCTGCTACAGTGAGAAAGAGAGAGTGGGAGAAATGGACGCTAGGGAAGTGGACCTCAGATGAGAACAAAGCAGTTAGTGTAAATCTCCACTCCTTGCCCTATAGCACACCACTTCATTAAAAGGTATACAAAATTCTCTTCCTCACCTTTTCCATTAGCTGACTACTCTTGGGACTGACTGTGAATGTGAGTGCCTTATTAGCATTTGAATGACCTGTACTCCTGTGTAAATGCGACTGAAGATTGAACTTCATGGTAAAAAAAACAAAGCAAGAAAAACCGAAACACATATCCTAAAAGACCTGTGTTTCATTTTCACTGCCTCATATTCTGTTCTGGGAAAACTTTTCTTCACTTCTGACTCTGTAAAAGCATATACACATCCTAAGATTTTTTTTTAGACTCACATTTTCATTATTCACACTTTTGAAGCTCTGAGAGGGACCAGCTTAAAGGACCTAAATTCTGGGCAAAGCTTTGTTCTGGAAACAATTATTTTTGTTGAGAACTATTGATGAGGTGATTACCTAAGAGTTCAGTAGGAAATTGAGGAGGAGGCAATTTCTGAGTTTTGAAAGATCATCAATAACAAATGAAAATAAGTCAGGTTTCTTCATGATTGTTTACACAAGAGTAGTTGTTGATAAATGAGCTTCAGATTGGATATTAGAGGTACATAGTATGCAAAGTGTAATAACAGTTTTACTGCTCAGAGCTTGTGAAGACTGAATAATTTATAGGCAATTTACTCAACCTTAGCAGACAAATAGTAAAATCGTTATAGCAGTCCTCCTCATCATGTATCCTATTAAAAATATTATCCTTTTTAAAAAATGTATCAATTTTCCTTAAGTTTTGTTTTTGAAAACAGGCAACAACTTTTAAAATAATTGCACTGTATTATGAATGGAATTTAATATTGCTGACTTGGGGGTGGGAATTAATTAATAAATACTTTCATATCTTAGGTAATATAAACCACAGTTAATGATGCTCAGATGTATGGTATCATGGCTTTGCTCTAAGAGTGTAGGAGCTAAGATATGGCAGTACCATAGTTGGCAGCAAGAGGAAATGCTTTTTCAGTTGTGTAAACATGCAGTTAGTTAGGCTAAATCAGAGATGAATTTACTTTGATGAACTGGTAAGAAGGAGGGAAACCAGTGCTGGAGCCCTTTCTTCATCCACCTGGTTCCAGATGATGGGACAGACATGTTTCCTCTTATTCCTTCCTGGAACCTTCACTTCTGAAGATGAATGGTAACAGCATCTATGTCAGAGTGCCAGGAGAAAATCAGGAATGTTCTTATATCAAATTTGCTTTCACCTATTTGAAAGTTCCAAAAAGTCTTGTTGTGATGAAAGACTTTCAGGAGGAATAGATTAAGAGAGAGCAAGTGAGGTAGTAAGCTTGCTCAGGTATCCAGGACGCTTTTTACGTGCCCTGTTTGGTATCATGCATACAGCTCTAAATAATGGGAAACAAGATTTCTAAATGTGAGTAGTACTGCTGAAGTAATTAATATTTTCTGAAAGGAAATATTTATCACAAAAAGGGGTTTATTTCAGCAATTATTGTCAAATAGAACAATCTGGAAAAGCAAAGCAATATTGCCCTGACATACCTGCTAGTTACATACCTATAGAGATAGACATATCTATAGAGGGGGTAGATTTCCCCCATCAGATAAAAAGAATTTTCTCAGTCTCTGTAAGTAGAAATGTGGTGAGGGTTTTTCCCCCATTGTCACTAATATTTGGATGAAAATTAGAGTAAAATGTGGTCTTGGTAATTTTAATTCTGGGAAGTACTTGGCAATTTCCATTCTTGCAGATTTTAATGATGGAGAAGCAGGCCTAAAGAAGAACATTAAGAGAGATCTTTGGTGGGACAGAGTTCTTGATCCAAATTCTGCAAAATTCTGTAGTATTTGCAGCCTGTATTATTATCTGCAAGAAATGCCCATGGAAGAAGGAATTGCAGTCTTGTAGCAGCTGAGTTTAGTGAAATTTATAATGCTGACATAACAAGGTGTTGACATTGGCCCATGTTTATTCCCCTTGTAATTGCCTTCTCTTTGAAGTGACTCAGTGTGCATCACGTTTGTATTGCAAATATCACACCTGTAGTTTGTACACAAATGCTTGAGAGATTTATAGACCTTATTATATTTAGAGACCTTATTTATAGATCTTATTATATTTAATTCTCTAAATTATATTTGTATTTCAGTTAAATGAGAACTTTATGTCAGTTTAGCAAGATTATTAGATAACTTAGTAATACTTCACATTTAGTAGAATTTCCTTTGAGATTAAGGCACCATTTCTTATACCCTAATTTAGTCTCTTGAGTACAGCCAGTTCATTTTCTGTCTTTTTTCTCTGATTTTTTTTCATTGTAGTTTTTGGCATCTTCCACTCACATTGTAACATAATTCCATTAGTATTGTCAGAATGTAGAGGCTGCATTTAATTAAAGGAATACCTAACAGTTTTTAGATATTTCTCTGACAATCATACATCAGTGATGTAAAGTGTATCCCTTGTAATGTGCATAAATATTTCTGTCATTATTTTATGGAAAACAAGGAAATAAGGCAAGAATTATTATTTTCAGGAAACTGCAAAACCTGAGTTTGCAAACCTTGCAGAGGTTCAGAGCTTTGATTGCTCAGGTACTGCATGTTATAAGGCTGTGAACAAATCCTTTGTTTACAGAAGAGGCAGGTGGTGAGTCATGCTGTCAAAAAGGCTTCTTACACCTCCATGGGAATCCTAAGTTAGTAACTGACCTACTTCTTGGGCAAGTGGTAAACAGTAAGTGTATGAGAAAAATGTCAAAAGCCAAGAAAAGAGAAAAAAGAAAGCCACTGATATGTAAAAAATAAATCATTCAGATATCAACAGGTTTAGTGGCTATTTCTTGAAAACCAGTGATTCTAGTTCTTAAAGTCTATACTGCATTGAGAAAGGCTGTATTTGATTTCTATACATAGGATAAATATGTTCGGTGCATCGTCTAATATTCTTATTGAAGCTGAGCATTTTCCCCATTAGAGTTGCCTTCAGCAGACTAATTAAAAACCATTTTAAAACCAGCAACTGCTAATTTTTCATGTGAAAAAAAACTCTTGAAAACATACAATTCTAATTCTTGGCTTGATCTAATTTTTTGTCTGATAAAATAATTGTTTGTAATTTTATGAAAACCAAAGGTCCAAGGTGTTTTTCAGCCTCCATAAAATTCTTGATTTTGTTTTTATGAAATATAGAAAAGTTGTTTTACTACCAAGGCTATTCAGCCTTTTGTTTTCTTTCTATTTTCATCACCACAACACCTCTATTTTGTCCTTCAGCACAAAAAGCGCTTTAATTTCCATCCATGCACTGCAAAGTCCAACTGGAAAAGATTTTTATAAATTCTTGTGGTTAACCTTCTTTTGTTCCCTTCAAAGTCAGAGATTTTAAAAACTGCAACTAGTAAAGTCACCATGAATTGTTAAAATATGAATAAACCCCATTTTTCTCACTTTTCACTTATGTGTAGAAAGGTAGTGCCATCTTTAAACAACTGAGAGTGTCACTGTTGAGGGTGTAAAGAGTTGTAAATGTACACAAGCTTGAAGTCTGCAAAGAACTCCTGTGGAAGCCTAAAGAGCATACACTAGCCAAAGTCTTCTATTTAACAGCCTCTGATAATGTTTTTACATATATAAACTCACTGTTAACTTCATGTTTTGCCATTATTTCTCAGAAAAACAGATGAAACATCAAGGCTAGTGCAAGACAACAGGTGATCAAAGACAACCAGCACAGCCTTACTTATGGACAAGTCATGCCTACCCACAGGGGCTGGCGTTCCAACGCCAGCCCCTGTGGTCCCTTCCAACACATGCCATTCTGGGTAAAGACAAAGGATTTGTTTGATAAGGAAAAATTATGGAGGCAGGCTTTCTAAAGTAATAGTATAGAAGAAATTATACTGTGGCTCTGAAAGTACTTTGATATTAAACTGTATCTCAATCACTTCCACAATGTAGAAGAGAGTGGTCCTTTTATTAGACTGAGTATGAGTATCAACAAAAAGTGCATGGGATTAAACAATGGGACTATCTTAAGAACTTTTTAAAGATATTTTTTCTTCACCTGTTAAGCAATTGGGTAAAAATGTTGCATAAGCAGTGCCCTCAGTGTTCAGTTGTCCTGAAATTATAGCACTTTTATCTCAGATGGCAGAGGTCCTTCCATGAGAACCTGACATTATGCTTTCTGTCCCTGGTGATTGCCACTGCCACCAGGCCCCAAGATTCAGGAGGGGTATTTTTAGTAGAAGCTTCAGCAAAAACAGGAGTTCGGAAAAGGTTTGATACCTTTTTTGTAGTGAGGTACAGAGCTACTGCCCTGACAACCATAATGAGATGGCCAGTCATCTTTTGCCAGCTATTTGGAGAAGAGGGTACTCAGGACTTAAAAAGCAACAGAGAAGTATACAACTGGAAGATGAGCAAACACTGATCAGTAAGACAGCCTGATATTCTACCAAAACTCAGGCCAGACAATTCAATAGCTTTAGTTACATTAGCTCTTGTTCTGTAAACAGTCCCCTAGGTTTAAGCGAATCTCCTCAGACTGTCTTACAGAAACAAAGCAGAATCTGGTACAGGAGAGAATTTCTTTTCGATCTCCACTTTATTGCTAAATTCATATCTTCTTGAAATATGTTAACACCATAGGACTACATTTATATTAAAGGAAAGTTTATGCCATGATGGGACTGTGAAAACAAACTTCAAAGACATATCCTTAAAGTTGAAAATGCTTGCCACAGATGGACTGCTTTTCTCTCTTTCTAATGAACAAGTCTAAAACTGATTTGAGTTGTGAAAGGAGATTGATTTCACATTGTAAAAAGCACTGAAATTCTGAAGACAAGTGCTAGAGAAGATGTTTGGCCATTTCTCTAGCATATGCTTGCAGAAGGAGAATAGGATGTCCTAGCACAGAAGGGAATCTGAGAAACATTTTACAAAACACTTATTTTTTAAGTTTTCCTAATACTGATGAAACCTGAATGAAGAGGAGACAGTGTTTTTTCCCCATGGCATGTGATCCATAATACTTAGAAATTAAACAACCAAAGCAAGAGCCACTTATCCAATCATCCAAGAAAAGGGATTAGAGTAACATAGAGCTCTGAAAAAAAGAAATCAAAACCCCACCGGAAACACAGGATAGGAAGTCTTGGGCCACTTGACAAAAATCAAAGGCAGAATTACCATTGACTTCTGCTGAATCAGAATTTCACTCAGCATGAATTTAGAGTAAGTAAAACTAAATTATGTATATGCTAGCTAGGCCAAGATACTGTAATTTACACTTGAGAAAGTGCCATGCCATTGATACATCAGCATATGTACAGTGCAAATTCCATTTGGATTTTAGTTAACATAGATCCCTCCATAAATTATATGAGTAGTGAAATCTAAGGCAAGTGCAACTAAAGATAAAGCTGTAGCAAAATGTCTACATGAATAATTTTTGCAGTCTAGGTTTTTTTCTGTAGGACTCAAAGAGGTTCTACTCACAGAGATCTTTGGAGAACAGAAATTCTCTGTGCAGAACTGCTGTACACGTGGCATTTGCATAATGCCGAACTGAGGAGTTTCATCCTTCTTTGTTTGTGTTTATAATCTCAGTAGTAAGAGACAACTTAAAGTCCATCATTATAGTAGTCTACCTTAACTATCTCTCCATGGCAGGAGAATTGTAGGCAGACCACTTAGAAGACCAGTGCTCAGAAAAGAGGATGAAACTGCTCAGTTTTGTCATCTCAAAGGAGATTTCTTTGAGGAAGATCTCCTTAACAAAAAGGATCTCCATTTCGCCAGTCTTGGAAAGGTACTTATGATAGCCCACAGAAGCTACTAGTTTTGTAAGAAGAACAAGTGGTAAAAGTGGGTGACAGGTTAACCTAAGATCTCCACTGGGACAACTGTCAGTTCTGCCATTCCTATTCAAGAAAAAACTATTTTCACAGGGTTGGAAAAAATATAAGGGTATAAGAAGCCTTAGGCATAAATATAGTATTCTAACATGGAAATATCTTAGCATTCATTAACACCAAAACTTTAAAATCATAGCATATATTTGCTATATTGCACAGAAATCCACCATCAATATAAAAATCCACTCCATATATAAAATGGGGTTTGAACATACTGCTGTATAAATAAACCTATTAATGGAACATGTTTGCAACAAGTTTATATACTATAACCAATAGGCAAGTGACAAAAGAATGGAACTAATAAAAATGTGCCAGTTTACTTCATTTCCCCTCCTATTTTTGACAGATTTTACCTACATTTTTATCTGCTTGCAGAGCTGTACTGCAAATATTTTCTGCGTGAGTAGTTGCAAATTGTCAGAATTTGCAGGTTAAGAAGTTTTGGCTAAGAGCTGTTGGCAGGGGTAGGCTTGGCTTTGGATCCCATGAGCTATACCATGCAGTCTTTTGTCTTACTATATATCTTAAGCTCTGAGGCTTCCTCTTTTTTCCACAGATCTGCCTAACTTGCTCTCTGACATTTGCTTCTCTAGTGTAAATACATAATGTGAGCACACACTGTGTTAGCCTGTGAATGCATGGAGCACAAATCAGAAAGAGGGGGTTTTAAAAACAAAATCACCATGAAGTACTTACCATCTATTAGAGAGACACACATGGTGAACATTCCACTGTATTCTAATGCAAGTGCTACATCTTGAAAACAATCACACTAATAGGAAACCCTGTTAAAATATTTTCCCACCACACAACCCTCCAGCCGGAGACTGTTTCAGACAATGGTTTCACTTTTTAGTAATTATATTCTTAGCAGTCCCATTGTTCTAAACTAGTCCCACAGATATCTAATTTTTAGTAGGATAACACACACTATTATAACATATCAGAAATTTTAACCAGAAAATTTCCCTCCAACTTTACAGACTTAAGGGCACTGTGTCACCATATGCGGTTTCTTGCATATTTCTGACTACTGTATTCTAGAACTAAACAAACTTTGTCACACCAGCCCTCTCCATGACAAATTTCCACTGCCTGGGAGTGTTTATGGACAAGAAGTAAGCAGTCTGTTCTAACTCATCAGAAAGTGAGCCTAATGAATAGGCTTAAAGCCTCATCTGTTTACTAGTATTTTATTATTTGTTAAACTGTCTCATGGTCAGTGCCATTCTCACCACTGTACTTAGCTAATGGCCTGTCAACAATTCCAGTAAAAACTCTTTTTGAGAAGTCAGTGGCTTAGCTGAAAATTTACAATAGTTGTACCAACCTAGAATACTAGTTCCCAGATGTGGTTTGAATATTTTTATTAGAATTTTAATATGAATGCATGCATATGATTGCTAGTGAGGAATGTTAATGGTCTTATTTAAACCAGACAGTCATTGTACAATTTTCAGCTCCCTATGATTTAGCTTGGGCTTCAGAAGCAACCTGTATTATTTCAGTTTCCACGTTCTTTGAAACAGTCAAGTGCCTTAAATCAAAAGCCAGGGTTCTGCTATCTGTTTCAAAGTGGGCCCAAGTACGCTCACAAGGGCCATGAACACTGCAATGGGCCAGTTCAGACAGCACTGCCTAATTCGCAGCCATTGGGGACTTCCTGATGTTTGTCAGTCCTATTCCAGTGTCATGCGGTGTGCAATATGAGCTGCTTCTTGCTGAGTGCAAACTCCAAAGTGGCGTCATGAGCCCTCTGGGGAACACAGACATCATCCTTTTTATTAAGGACCTGGCTGGGACCCATCACACATCCTGCCCACTTTATATTTAAGAAGAAACATCTATGCACTCTTTCCTTGCCTCTTCCTTTAAAAATTAAGCACCGTCATAACTTCTGAATACTTTCCTCCAACTACCAAAACCATAGCCTATCAGGAAACTTCTTCAACTTCTATAGGCTCAGAAATATTTAGGAAAATAATGAACTGCAGCCACAGTGGTCCAGTCTGACTGGGGGGCTGTACAGGCCTAAAACAGCACATTCATCACAAAGCAGATGCAGCTTATGCTAACAGGACCCTTTGACAGATTAACCCTTTGCAGGTTAATCTGCATCCAGGTTAATCTGCATCATGAATTTTCAGTATGAACAAATGGTTTTGAAACTACTGGTTTTCATGAAGCTGCTGGAAAAGCAGCTGTCCTAGGGCTACCATGATTTTCTCCTCAAGTATGCCCCTGACACAATCCAAGCATGAGCTAACATAGATCCAGCAAAAGTCAACATGGATCTAGAAAACATGTGTTTGAGGAGCGCTGAGGGAACTGGATTTGTTCAGTCTCAAGATGAAGAAGCTCAGGGGGGGCCTCATTGCTCTCTACAACTCCCTGAAAGGAGTTTACAGTGAGGTGGGGGCTGGTCTTTCCTGCTGTGCCTGCAGCCAGAGGACCAGAGAGAATGGCCTTAGGCAGGGGAGGTTCATATTAGATATTAGAAAAGAAATTTTCACTGTTAGGGTGATCAGGCGCTGGAATAGGTTTCCCAAGTGGAGGTGCTTTAGATGTGTCTGGATCTGCCTCTGGTCCATGTGGCTTAGTGGTTTAGTGGTTATGGTGGCAGTGCTGGATTGACAGTTGGACTAGATAGTCTTAAAGGTTTCTTTTAACCTTGATGATTCAATGATTCTATGATTTTGGTAATTCTAAGTATGTGGATTTTGCTGATACGAGGATTACAAAATGAGTAGCTAACTTCATTCCTCATTCAACTAGAAAAATCAGGGCTCAGTAAAACAGTGTTCCTATAAAGGTGCAGTGACACCTTAAACTTTATTTTTTGGAAAACCGTAGCATCAGTAAGGCCAGTATTTAATTTTATAATGTTTGAGACGTGATTCTGGTTCCAAGATCAAAGAGCTGACAAAAGCTTAGGCAGGAGTAAGGTAGCATCAGGTGATGTTAGAAACAAGAATCACATCAGGATTCTTCAGGTATGAAGAATGAAAGGGAGGACTCATTATGCTGTTTTGGAATTTACCTCTATCAAGACCTCTTTAAGTACGGGGTCTGATCTAGGCAGTGCGTCTCTACTATGGCACAGCCTTTAATCTTAGCCATGGCCCTATTTCCCAAGTGCAAATAGGAAGCAAATCATAGCTGAAAGCCAGATGGGGATGTCAGGAACATGAGTCTTGAAGCTGGAGGGATTCTCTCATGTTGCTCTGTGACTATATGATCTACAGATTATTAAAAAAATAGAAGCTGATATACAACCCAACAAAAAAAAAGTCTGTATTGGAAGTAAACAAAAGGAAATGAAAGAAAAAGAGGGTCAGTTTAAAAGGCTAACTGAATAAATATTAATATCATATTTATAGAATAGAATAACAGCAGTTAGACCTTCATCTTTAGCTCTCAGAAGATGAGAGAAGTTGAAGTGCTACATTAAACCAGGCTTGCTTGGACACCTTTGCTGTTTTGGGCAGTCACAGAGCAGCAGTTGCATTCTTACCCTGAAAAGCAGGGCAACCACATGCTCTCTGTGAGACTGTTGTGCAATACTCCGACAGCAAGTGTTGGGAGCCCATTCGAGTTATGGGCCCACATTTTGTCATCCTGGTTCACAGGCTATAAATAAACATGTAACTGATCCCTCTTCACAGAACAAACTAGATGCCTTCTGGTGTCAGTTTGAAGTTAGGAACAAGTTTCTCATTTTCTTTACAAATAATCAAGAGTACTTGACCAATTTCAGTTAGTAAGGGCAATGCCATTTATTTCTTTACTAATAAATGGATAACAGAGCTAAATAATGATTTCATAGGCTCTTTTTCAATACACTTCTAATCTTTATCTTTGCTTATTCATAAATTCAAGATATTAATTTCTATTTAGTTGTGGTTTTTCAAATCTTAGAACTTTTTTGTTATCCTTAACTTCATGCAAGGCAGCTTCAAGAGCCTTAGACTTTGGTACAATCTAAGCTAGTTGGAAACAGATCTCCTTCCAGGAGCACATCAGAAAATCCAATTGGTTTTAAGTATTTGTGGAGACCACTGTTGGTGTGCTTCATCTTGTTGACATTCAGTGATGTTTGGTGATGTTCAGAGTAAAGAGAAGTACTAGATATCTACTGCATGTGGTGGAAAAAGAACTAGGAAGAACAAATGTGTAAAATTTAAATGCACTGAAGTTGAATCCCACATATTTTTATATGTAAAGGATGTTTGTTCTTGGAACAAACTCCCTGAGGAAATAAAACCTGCACCATCTCTTTGCATCTATCTAAACAAGTATCGATACTATAATGAAAAGCATTATTTTGCTTATGAATTACAGCTATACATAATTATGCAATTTATGTCCTTTTGGGGTCATCAACCATCATTTTCCCTTTTAGATTTAAAGCCTATAAATCTTACACATAATATGGATGATGATAATAAAATAATAAAAACAATTTGATGTTTTAGTGAATGGTTAGATTCCTGTGAGAACAAAAAATTTAATATTATTGAGCAGTTTGCTTTTGTTTTGTTTCATTTAATTTGAGGCACCACTTTATGTCATTAAATTTGTTTAAGTAAAATAAATAGGGTACCTTTTTTAATGCTTTTATGTTAGTTACTCAGCTAGCATTTCTCCACAACTTTCTGAGCAGGCTGAGCATAATTTAGGTTGAAATGATAGTGGGTACAGGATATACCAAACAGACTCTTTCTATAGAGGAGGGAAGGCTTTGCATCTGGGTTTGTACCACAAGGATTTTGGACATGCAGTGCAGTCACAGTGAAGTACTGGTGGAAGATGCAATATGAAGTGAAGTTCTGAGCCCAGACAGAACTCTGAACAATCAGAGAATGTTCTAAAGAAGATTTCCATGGCAGATCTGAAGATCAATCCCCAACACAATACTTCTCAGGGGACAAGGCACACATAAAATAGGTAGAAAATGGAGTGTTCTTCTTCCATTACAAAAAGACTGGGAGCCTTGTTTCAGTATACATGGAAATTAAGTTGTGAGCTTTGAGCAGAATCCACTCCATGCCTTAACAACAACCCTGTTAACCAGCATTATTGCTACTCTTTCTGTTATAGCAAACAATTACAGCAGGTCTGGAAAGAAAAGTAAGGGAAAACAAACAATCAAGTTTATCAGTCTGTTTTATTTTATCTATTTCAGTATAATTGCTACTACAACATACATACTCTGAGCAGTATATAAAATGTTTTAATGACCAGGACAGGGAATTACTAGCTAAAGGACAATTAAATGGTTACCTGCTAAGTCGCCTGTTACACATTTACATCTGGAGGGAAATTGTACTCTAAAGGCACAGACTGCACAGGGCTCCTCAGCAGCACAGGGTGGTGCTCTGCCTAATCTCAAGCATCTTTGGGACAAAGCATAAAAAGAAACTTTGGCCTTGTAATTCTTTCCATGGCAGTGCCCGCCTGCCTGAGAGCCTGGAGGAATTCACGGCAGGTGGCACAATGAGCAGGGACCATGATGTGTTGTAGGTGTCAGGACTTTCCAGGGCACAGATGCTTAACCCTGACTGCAGGGCAGCGGGATTGGTGGTGTCCCCTCCTGGAATGAGGTACCTGGAAAAGGTATCTTCTCTTCTTTCTTTTTTTTGACAACCAAGGATTAGTTGTTAAATGCTTCCTGAAGACTTCCTAGGAGGAGGTGATGGTACTCCTTATGTTTCAGGAATCCCCCAATCTGGAAATATATAGGAAAGTGCAAGAAACAGGGTATTTGCCCTCAGAGCTGTGCTTGTGTAGCTATGCTTCTTTTTTACATCTGTTGCTGTTACTTCTGAGGTGGCCCCAAAGGCTTTGTACAGTCATGTTCAGAGGCTGTGTGGAGCAGAATCTGCAGGCTTGACAAAGCACATATGAAGAGATCCACAATGTGTGATGTTTAGCATGCCAGAATCTTCTCAGATATTTCAGAATGTGTATTAATCTTTGTGCAGTGCAATAGTTTGAGGCTGAAATCAAAATACAACAGAGTGAAGTGATAGTCCTGATGGAACATTTACACTGGGTGGACAGCTGTGAAGAGGAAGAGGAGAAGAGGACAAGTACCCAGAAGTTGATGCTAAAGTATCTCTGTGAAACTTCACTATCTTGCTCTTTAATCAAGTGCATACTGTAAAAATTGTATAAGGAATAAAGTGGAATATCTAAAGAGGCATTTCAATAAGTACAGTCTTAGAACTGATGACTTTCATGCATCTCATTCCTTTTTTATCATTAGTCACCCAGTGGCTTCAGTGCTTCCCACTCTGGGTTCAGTATATTTTTTTTTTCATCTTCAGGAAAATGTTACAACAGCCAGTCTAGAGGCTATAATGGGAGACAAAAATAAATATTTTAATATACTGGCCTAATAAAGGAAAAGTTTGAGTATAATCAGACATGTTGGCAGACCACCTGAGATATGAAACCCTGGTTTCCAGAATTACTACTAGTGATGGCTTCATTTGAAAGCCTAGAGTTGTTTTAAGAGGAGGGAATTCATATTCCAGGACAAACAGTAGCCTTGTGTATGAAATAGGCAGATAAGGGATAGAACCAAAGTTGCATAAATATTGTAACCACTTCTAATCTCTTTGGTGGTGATAGTTCTGCTGGGCTTGAATATTTAATGGTATTAAAGAATTGGCTACCAGAGCAAATCTTATTTGAGAACCCAGTGAGGCTACTACTAATTTGTAAAACCCATTGAGCTTCATGAATGAGAGAAATAGCAACCTGCTTTGTACTGTAAAAAAGGGTTCCTGGGCACATCCAACAGCAGATTTTTGACTGTTTAGGATTTTTAAAATAAAACCTTTAAATAGGGTTGGGCAAAAACTGAGGAGAACTGAAAAATCACTCTGACAGACAGGTTCTTCATGGCTGTAGCTCTGAAGTGGATCCATGACATCACCTATGAATTTCTCACATCTATGCTTAGACCTGAAAGCTGGGCATATTTAGATCTGATTTTTTGACTGAATAAAAATGGTAAGTTCCGAGCTCTCCTACCCATTCCAAATAAAATTAGGAGAGTTTTGAATGCATTAATTCTGTTTAGCAAATATTTAACCAGGCTTACTAGTTCTGGGCATTAAAAAATCTGTATTCAAACGAAATCACAAAGTTTCTTTAGGAACCCTAACAAGTAATGGGATCTTTTCATTGCCTGTTTGTTTCTGAGGGTGTTTTTCCCAGCATTTAGTATCTACTTAGTTTATACCAGAAGACTCTTGGTGAAGAAAGAGGAGCTGGAAACTCACAGTATTAATTAAAAAAAAAAAAAAAATAATCATTTCAAATGTGCATGATATTAGGGCTTATTGTTCCTGGAAGAACTGTTTGAATATGGTACAAATAGGAAAGCAGAACTATATTTCATGTTCTAAAAGTTAATTCTTTCTCAAGGGAAAACAAAAGGATGCTATGAAAGCAGGTAGAATTGGTATTGATGTGCTGGGGGAACATAGAAAAAACTTCTCTTGATCCTAGTGATGGAACAAATGCCTCTGGATCAGACAAGACAGTAGGCATAGCTTTTCTCTCTTTCTTGTACTCTGAGGCAGCCAAACTATCTGTTTTCACAGTCAGGGGATTGCACAGAACTGCCTGTCTTCACTTCCTGAACCAGGAGTCATCTTGAGCTAGGAATACATACCCTTACCCATACTCAAGCTCCTTGAGTGCTTCCTTCCTTACTTGGAGGCTCTGCAGCATCCCAAATCAGCCAAAACCTGCAAGGTACAAGCTGGCCTTGAGTGTTGTACTCCAAATAACACACAACAGTGTTCTTTCAGAAGGGACATCCTCCCTTCTGTAACTCTGTGTCATTCCTTCTGCTATTAATGGGAGCTGCTAAAGAGGGAGGATAAATCTCAGAAAATAGTGACTACAGTGTGATGCATGTCCTTACTTAAGCAGTTAGGCAAATGCAGTCTGCTTTTTCTCTTTTCAAGGGCCACAGAGCAGCTGAGGGACATTATTATCTCCCAAGGCCATAAGACATGAATCCAAAGGTCCAACAAATGTTTTCTTTTCACTCTATCCTTGTTTCACTACCCAACTCCAGTGAATTTTTAGTTCAATGTCTCTAAAAAACAGAAAGGAAAAGTACTCCTGCCATTATTGCTATTACAAGTGCTAGTGATGCAAAGTCAAAATGCAAGCCATACTGGAAGTTGTAAGCATCATGAATTTTCACCTGTCATAAAAGAACACAGTGTTTTTTAAGGTTCAGGGAACAAATGAGAATTTTTCAAAACTTTATGATTTTTTTCCCACAGGAAAATATTCAGGGGAATGGAAACTCTCAATTGGAACACCAGCTCAGTACAATATTTTGGGGATCTCTTGGGTCCAAAACATGATTTCTTAATCAAAACTAGAGAGAAACTGAAAGATATGATGAAAAGAGAGTGATAGAAAGCCCAGAATAGCAAAAAGCAACTGAATCAGGAACAGAGAAAGTAGTTGGCTGAAGAGTCAGCTCAAGTCAGTGTTTACTTCTACAAAAACATAGATGGTTCCTCCTGGATAAACCTGTAATTGTCTCTTTTATGCAACTTAAGCATCCAAAACTGCAATGACAAGTCACTTTTGATTAGCTTTTCCTGTACATGATGCTATGAATAGAGCTTCAGAGAATCTTGAATTCATGACAAGAACAGTCATGAAAACTTTACAAGCTTCATGGTACAATAACCACGTTTCCTGCCCAACTTTATGGCAGGTGTTTAATTTTTCAAATAAAAATTTATTGCAGCATGATAGTCTGCAGTATGGAATTTTTTTTTCCCAATATAAAATCCAAAGATTTCAGACAAAAAAAAAAAAAAAAAAAAAAAAAAAAAGAAGGCAAAGTGAGCCTTATCAGACACCAGGACGGCCATAATTATGATTGTCAGGATCCTCAAAATTAATTACAATTTCAAGCTGTGACAGAGCCTAAAATAGCAAGAGCTGCTGGTGATCCAAAAATCACTCACAGCATGTCCAAGCTAGTATTTGGCAGAGAGCATATGCAACTTAAAAAAAGAACATAACCCTTTAGGCCCATGCAAGCAATTAAGCTTTTTGTGGAAATGTCAGGCCATAAGTATGAAAAGACCTTTCAATTGTTTATGCACAACTTTTTTCTAATTAGTGAGAACTGATTTTAATTTTTGCCCCTTCATTTTTCAAATAAGACTAGATGGGCTTAAGTTTGGAGGGCAGCTGTTTTGTTCAAAACAAAATAAAGAAAAAAAAAGGAGATGATTCTTGCCAAGTCAGACTCCATGATTCTTACAGTGAGGGGGTACAAGTAAATGCCAATCAGCTTAGCAGCACTGAGAGATACGTAAGGAACTTAGCCTGAGAGCCCTGCTGACGATGTAAAACAAGAAGACATTTCCAGAAGTGTCTGTCAAACAAAGTATAAAAATAATCAGACGCTGTTGGCACGAGTTACTGTGACTCTAGCTGATGTTCAAGCGGATGAAATTTAACAGCGCTTTGATAACTTTAATTTCATTGTTGCAGTGCTTTTTGCTAATGGTCTAAATGCAGTGATCAGTGAGGTAAAAATAAACTATATGACCATGTTTTATCAGAGCTACCTTAAAAAACTGATGGGAAGGATTTTTCTTTCATCGCACAAGCTGTTAAATCATTAATGTCATATTAACCTGTGTTTTCTCTGCCACTCTCCACAGCTTTGTCTTTCATGTGAAAGACAGTGACTTAGTCCTCCTCTGTCTCCATCCAGTTTTCCTACACCTCAGAGCCTAAAACAACAGACTTTAAGTCTTGAGAGTGATGACCCCAACACTGAATAAGTACAAAATAGGTCAGTAGAATGCAGAGCAAATGTCACCTACTGAGTAGGCAAAACCACACATGTTGCTCCTGGAATCTTGCCTTGGCTTGAATTCTCTAGAAGAATGCTAAGCCAGACTCCTGACTTTCTAGACTTCAATATGTAAATTGAGATCAGCATTTATCCAAGCATTGGAGAATGAGGAGGTTGCACTAAATGGTAGTTGTTTAAAATCCATGGGTAAGAGACTACTTATATAAATGCTATGACATCAAGAATCCATTTATAAGAGGAAATACGTAACACAATATCTTTCAAAAATCTATATGCAGTTCTGCTAAAAAAGAGTCAAAATGCAGGATCTCATTTAAAAAGTTTGGTGATGTATCATCAAATGTTATTGTGTTACTCTGAGCTCTTTCTAGAATTTAGATGAGTTAACTTGTTCACTTTACCTCTGTTTTCCCTTACATCTGGTGGTCTGTCTTGCCTGTTTGAATTAGAAGCTCTTTGCAGCAAGGACTATTGCAATGTGTCCGTGGTACCTAATGAGTTAATAATATTTTGGCCTTGTTGGCTCTGCCTTAACACATAGTGCTAAAAATTAATCAATTTAGTGCTTAGATTTACAACTGCAGTTTGATGGAAAGTTAGAGTCCAGGAGACAACTGATATCCTCTTACACTGGCAGAGCCTGCAGAAAAGTGTTCCTCTCAGTAGGTCAAAGCAAGAAAAAAAAAAAAAAAAAGAGTGAGAGAATGTGTGTGGTGGCAGTGTTCCTGCAATACAAAGCCGAGACAGAAGCATACATCTCCAAGAAACAAGTAATAAATGAGCACTAAGAATATCAAATAGATCCCCTTGGTTCCATGGTTCCAGACTGCAGTCTTTTGAACATAGCCTCTAAGTGTTACCTTTCTCTTCAACTCCCACTGAATTTTGTTCCTTGTTCTGATTTTTTCCTATCACCTGGTGTATCTTTATTTTTATAAATGAGAAAGCTGAATATTAAAAGCAATCTAGGACACATACACCAATATTGTGCTGATGACACAAAAGGAGGGAAATACTAAGTTTTTATTCATATCACTACTAAAACTGCAAACAGATAGGATCATTAGGATTCTCCCTGTAACATGGCAGCTGGGGACGGGTTATGCTTCAAGGCATCTTATGAGACTGAAGTGTCAGGATAATGAACCCTTTAGCTCTGTGAGAACTAACCGCAACAATATTCAGCACTCACATTGGCACAGAGGATGATTTGATCTCAGAGGTTATTAATTTGCCCTAAAAATCCAAGGAAATACAAGTTCATAACAGTGATGAGAAACTGGCCAGTTGAAGAAGTAAACTGGTTGTTGCCTTGAATGAAAGAATTGATGGCAGGGCTGTGTTTGAAATACCACAGCCAATGCATTAGCACAGAGTAAAAGCATGACTTGCTCTTGTGGCAGATATAGCTATGAGTGCTGTCTGAAGAGTCTCTTCATTCATGCTTACATTTAAAGTATAGGAGGCAGTAGCACAAACTGGGATCCATTCTGCCAACTTTATCACAAGGAGTTTGGATCTGCTCTGGAAAATGTGTTCCACCAAATTCTTAGGAAGGTGTTAAAGCACTGGCTGTGGACCATCTTTGCTCTGCCTGGTAAGGGTCAAATCTTCAGTCTGCCTTCCTCCTTGACTTGTTTGCAGAGCCTTCAAAGGAAGGGTGCACAAAGTCCATTTCACATGTATTGCTGAGAAACAGCTGGATGGCAATGACCTCCACTCCTTTACACCAGTCCAGCCTGAGTCTGACACAGCAAGCCCAAAACAAATCTCTGTATCTCATTACCAAAACTCTGAACCATCCAAGTCATTCGACTTCTCATTGTATAGACTATAAATAACTTGATTCCAGACATTGCCAGGTGGTGCAACAGGGCGAAGGCCACCACAGAGGAGCATGTGCTCTTATCAAAGCCTGTATGTGAAAGCTTGCTTTCAACTTGTACGTCCGGTGGTTTATGTTGAAGGTCACCTACCAGAGGTGGTATTTTGCTGTCTTTTCAATGGATGTTGGCTGTTTTTGGCTGACTAGGGAACTGTGTTTCCCTCAGGCTTCAGAGGGAAAATATGGTACACCATCCCCAGGATTAGGAAAGGCAGGGGGCTAAGCAATAACATACAAATGCCAAGGAGCTGACTTTGATGTAGTGGTTAAGACTGCACAGGAATTCCAAGACCAAATCCCGTGGATCCTGCTGCTGGCACGCAGAGGAAGCTTTCCCTCTGGCTTCCTCGCTGCTCTCAACCTCTTTTGCAGAAGCAGCACAGGCAGCAAGGTTGTGGGGCTGCCCTTGGCTTCTGGCCAACACCTGCATACTGAGCCCTGGGCAGGAGGTGATCGACCATGAAGAGCTTCCTAGAGTTGCTCCCAGGAGAGCTAACTTACTCCTCACCATGAGTTCTCACTCCCAGGAGAGCAGTGGTGTCACTGCTTAGTGCATTTGTTCATCATCTCGCTAGCAGCCTCCAACTTCACCATGTCCTGTGCTCCTGCTGTGGCAGCTGTACCAGCTTATCTACTTCGCCTTGCTTATTACCTTGTCTGTAGTTATGTCTAAGGCAATGGATGCTGGTGGGGGAATAGCTCCTAAAGCCATCTTTCCTGTTTGCAAAACCTGCAGTCTTTCCAAGGCACATTTCTTTACAGTTTCTTTCATAGCAAGCTTACATCGAATTTGCCACCGTGGGGTTCAATATCCTGTGCTCTCAGTGTGCAACAGAATGGCTTTGGAGACTGCTTTCTTTGTTGGAATCAAGAAAAATTACATTTTATTTTGTGTTATATTCATGCAGCAATGGAAACAAATGTTGTTGTAGTGGTTTGGATCATTTACATGAACACACGACTAAGTGCCCAATAAAGACAGAGGGATTCAGTAATGTTAGTAGACATTCAGTAATGTCAGTAATGTTACCCAGTTAGTAATGGCTAAATTATAGCAATGGTCGACAATTCTGTCTGCTTTTCTGTCCCAGTAGTAAGATACCTAGAGAACATGACTAAGATTAGAAGATGAGAAAAAATCATACAGACAATTAATACAGACGCACCTAAAGTATCGCAGTATTAGCAGAGCAAGTCCTGCTTAGGAAGGCTTATAACAATTATCAACAATTCTTTAGAAAAGAGCCACAGTTTACATGTGCAGTCAGTTGCTTTCTAATTGCTACAGCAGGCTACCACTGGGAAGAACAAAGGAAATATTTAGCACATCGTAAATTCTTCTGCAGCCCTGCCGAGTGGCTGGAGTTCAGATTACAAGTTTATAACCAACATTTGAGAGCAATTTCTCCTCCACTTTGAGAAAGTGGGTGGGGAAGCTGTTCGACACTTTCTTCAAATGCCTGAAGTAATGTGTGCCTGAAAGAAATG
The DNA here is from genome assembly GCF_026979565.1 of Vidua chalybeata. Taxonomy (NCBI): domain Eukaryota; kingdom Metazoa; phylum Chordata; class Aves; order Passeriformes; family Viduidae; genus Vidua; species Vidua chalybeata. The sequence continues at coordinate 58,073,299 of NC_071532.1, forward strand.
CGGGTTCAAAATTCTCTTCCACTTGTCTTTTGATTCAGACTTGAAATGTACTGTTATATATTTAAATGCTAAAGAAAACCCCTTTGTTAAAAAACAGATGAATATGCCATTGTCATTCCCTTTACTCTAACTATTATCTTCCAACTTAAGTGCTATTGGTGATTTGCTGGAATCTTGCTGATCAGTATTTGCTCCCTCCAGTGCTTAGGGTCTTGCAAATGGTGCAGGGGGATGTGTGCTGGTAACTGGAGAGGAGGTATTAGTCTCCTTCAGTCGGTACTTAATCATGTCCATGTCTTGTGAATGAGGTGTTGAGGCTATGACAATTGTAAAGATTTAATGATGTAGCAGAATATAAACTGGTGCCCTGGCCAAGACAACACCCCCCTTAGTCTGAATGCTAGGTGAATTCAGATGTTGCTTAAGTTTCTCCTAGCTTCACAGGGATAGAATATTCTCCATTTAATATTAGTAATGAGAAATATTACTGTCTACTCAGCAGCTGTCATTAATGTGGAAGAGATGTAAGCAAGGGAATTTGCTGTGTTACTCAGTTTGGAGCATTTTCAGTATTAACCCACTTCAGTTTTCTGAACTTCTCTTTAAAGAAAAAAATGTCTTAGAATTTATGTTAGATGTTTGTCTACGTCATCTACTTTGATATGCTAGCTTTTTTTTTTGGTGAGGTTTGTCAATAATGCAGTATGTCAGCCAGCATTACAACCCATGTGTATTTGCTTCCCAATTTAAAAATGCAGCACACTTGGAGCTGAAAAATTCAGACATGTCTGTAGCCAAATTAGAAAAGAAGATTTAAGAAATGAGGGATTAAGTGTAGGTCTCAAAAACCATTTTTCAGTTTTCTGCCCTTTGCTGCTTGTAGTATATTTACACGTAATGTATTTTTTACATTGCTGGCCTGACAAAGTTCAGTAAACATTCATATATTCTCTATTAACAATTTCATAGTGATACATCAGAGATTCTGTCAGGATCTCATTGAAAGCAGAAAAAAAACCAAAAATACAAGGCAAAAAACTCCATTGGAAGTCCTCCACCAACCTCCAAGTACATAACTCTAAAATAAAACTGTATTTATGAAGCCTACTGTCAGTCACAACTTTCTGGGGATGTATTCCTATGTGAATGAAAGCAGTTGACAGTCTAATCATGCTCAACTCTATAGAAGATACAGAAAAAGATACAAAAGCCACTGGTTTAGTATGGTCTGGCACTATTACTGTTACTCCATGACAATTAAGTAAGATTAGGTAAACTTTTAAAAATAGTTTAGTGGCAGGAGACACAGCAAGTGTCATTAGAGGAAAAATCCCAGTGCTTGGCCATTGTGGGAAGACTTAAAAGCTTGAAGCAGCAATAGGATGGAATGGCTGAGGTGCTCTGTAGAAGTCTGTTTCTATTTATGTCTTTCTAACATCAGCTTTGCACTCTCCACCCCCCCACACATTACTTCTCTTCCACTGAATAAATGGAATATTTCACCCATGAATAACAATCTTCTTTCACTAACCTAAAAGTGCCACACAATGCCTTCACACCTGCAGCATTTACAAACTGCAGGTCCTGTGGTCACAAAAGGAACTTAATAAGCACTTCACAGCTGAGATGGCTGTAGGTTAGAAGCAAAATGTTTGGCTGAAACCTGAATTTTATCATTGCAAACAATGTAATTTTGCCAGCCTTTTGCTCCTACAGCCCGTGGTCACAGCAAAACTATTTCCGTGACAGTAAAGCTATCTAGAGGGCATATTGTAAATGCATTTACTTTTATAGTTTGTTGCCAGTTTGGTAATCCCTGTTTAAAAGAAATTGCGGAAGTGATTTTAAAGGTTAAAGAAATATGCAGACTACAGGACTGGACATGGAGGGGCTGCCCCCACTTTCTGCTGTTAAATGAAATGACAGATGGGTGAGACCTTATATCATGAACATAAATGGTACTTCAACGATTGATGTTATTGCCACTCTTTTTTCCATTCATGCTTCATCAGAACTTTTTTCTCTCCTTTCCTGTCTCTCCTCAGTATTTACTTGTTTTGAAGCACTTCAGTCTCTAGTGGGAGACCTAAGCCTGCAAGCACTCAATGCATGGGGAATAATGGTGTTTTACTATGTGTTAACATCATGGTATCTACTTGCCTGAGTAAGGCAAGCAAGTTCAGACTGTACTGATGACCTGCTTTTGCTGATCTTGTCAATCCTAGCATTTCCACCTGAATTTAATGTAAAGCAAAGTGTAAGTCTCATGAAAAAACAAGATAACATTGGCTCCTTTTATTACTTTCAAGGGGTGAGACAAGACAGCACTAGAGCCATTCAAAGGCTCTTAGATCCCTTTGTTTCATTTTCTCAGCTGACCCTAAATTTCTTCGTAGTCTATACCAGCCTTTGTAGCTGTGGCCATATTTTGCAGAGCTGTAAGGTGTGGGGCAGAAATGTCAAACACTCTAGAGGGCTCTGTGTCTGTGCTGAACATCATATCCCATTCCAAATAGAAACTGGGGCCCAGCAGATTAAAACTGAAGAAGGAAAAATGTGCAAATAACATGGGTGGCTTTGCAAGCATGTGAATGTATGCAGGGGCACACAGAATCAAGAATACATATAATAACTAATTGATAAAATAGATATCCTTAAGTGTTTGGATTTATATCCACAGCCACATAAAATTTAAGTCTGTGTAAAATGTACACTGCTTTTTGAAAATAGTTGTGTGAAAAACAACTGTTCACTTTGAAAATTTAAAAGGTTTATTAAACCTTAACAAAAATACAAAAAAAGGACTACATAAGTAAAAATTTGCAGCACTGGGAACTGCCCTTGTGGGTACCATGTGGTAGGTTCGTCTTCAAGATGGATGCTCTGTCTTTTATACCCCTGAGGGGTGCATCAGCCAACCCTGGCCCCTCCCAAAGTCTGTCAGTCAGCTGTTCTTTGCCATTTATTGGTGGAGATTACTTTCTTGTATTTTGATTGGAGGTCAGGTGTTGCCATGCCACACCCCCTAAGCAACAAGCTTTTTCATTCCCAACTGCCCCATGGAAGTGGGATAAGTACACGCCTTCTTTTTACCTGTCCTAGATAACCCAGGCTGTCTGATGGCAATAATACAGAGGAGGGGGAAAGGGGACTATGGGGAGAATAGAGGACATCTAAACTAATAACATAAGTATGCATCACTAAAGCTTTTCTTAATATTCACACAATAGTCATCCCTTAATTGCAAGAGCCAATCATCTCATTATCCATCTATAACAGTTGTGTACTTGTTCTTTCTGGCACACTCTGCTCACTAACTTGTAGGCAGCAGTGGCCCCATAGCTCTTCGTCTGAGGAGATGCAGTACAAAGCAGACATAAACCAGTCAATTTATGCAAAGAGATGAAGCATAGCCCCGAGAATTGCAAAAGACTTGTGCAGGAAGGGAGTTTGCTCTTCTCTGGGCTCGAGCAGAGCTTGCAAAGGTACATGTGCTGATGAGAGTCTGGGAAAGTCTTGCAGCTGGTTGGTGGGTCAGATGTTTTCATGTCACACGGGACTTTTTGAAGAATTGGATCTTAAGTGATCAGGTAGCTTTCAGCAGCTTGAAGTCACCACTGTCTGCATGTCATCTCACTTTTGCTGTTGCCATTGCTCCAAAACAAAGCTCATATTAAGTGCTTTGAGTCTTGGCATAACACAGATCCCCCAAACCACATTTATCCCATGACCAGTGATGAGTGTGCAGTTCTTTTGTTAGAAGCAAACCACTTCAAAATACCAAAACATATGTTTTACACATATTTTCAACCTTTTTTTTTTTTGTGAACAGCAAAATATATTTTTTAAAACTTTTTTAAAAAAAAAAGTTTTTAAGATCTCCACAGGGAGATCTTGGTTAGTTTTTGTCTTAGACATGAGTATCTTTTAGACAAGTAAACGTGTTTTGACATCAGTTCTTTTTCTTGCCAGGCCTAGAAGTTCTGGGTGCAATGTGCTCCCTGAATTAGTTATGATGTCACTAACACCTAAAACCAGGCATTTTTCTGTCCTGATTTAGGTGTTAATGACATCATCATCTGCTACAGTGGAAACAAACACCTAAAATTTAAGCCTGGGTATGTAAATCGAGGAGTAGCTGGTTTTTGAAATACTTTGCTTTAAAATGTAGTATTTAGTCTAGACACAGATTCTGTTAATGATTTGGGACCACAAATGTTCTATGTACAGGAGAATTGCTGTATAACCTTTAAGAGAAAACAAAAAAATATTAGAGGTTATAAAATGTTTTTACATACCTGAAAACACAAACTGCTTCTCAAATAAATAGGGGCATAGTTAACCGACTCATAGGGCAGAGTATTCTGACCTGCTTTATTAAAGTTTATCAGGGAAATATGAATCAAAATCACTAAAATTTTAACAGTGACCTCTGAAACAAATGGTGTTATAGCAAGAGAAAAAGCATGAAAAAAGACTAATTGGGGTCTATGTCATAAAAGTTGTGTTTTCAAAATATTCAGGTAAAGGTTAACCATTCTTCCACATTGATCTGGGTGACCGTAGTAGCTTTGGAAACATCTTACACTAATTTTAAAAATCGTCATATTAACAATGATGCAACTTGTCAAATTTATGCAGAAAAGTAAAGCTATGTGTTTGGCTTAGTTTTTTACAGAATTTTTTTACAAAAATACTTCAGTCATTTTCAGTTCATCTGCCTGCTAGGCACAATCCAGTACCCACTGATCCCAATAAAAAGCCTAAAACAATTAGATGATGCCAGTTCAAGGGAAGACCATCTCTGCAGCACTTGTTGCCAAAGAAGCAAGTAGCCTATCAGTATTCTAGAGTGAAAAAGCAGCTGGTTTCATCAGGGAAAGCAAAACTGTAGACCCCAAACACTATGCTTTCTCAGATGACCTAAATAGGATTATGGTGGTTTAAGAGCAAAAATCTGGGCTTTCATTTCATGTGACCAGGCCATTATGTCTACTTTCATCACAAATTTCTGAAAGTGTTTTTAAGGAGATTAAAGGCAATTCCATAATTTACAGTAGAAAACACAGTGAGTTAGGTACTGTCCTCACATGGATGCTGCTTTTGCCTATCTCTTAGTTGCTCTGCTGACTCTGCTAATTTATCCAAGATGAGTTTAATGTAATATACATACACAAACCTCTCTTAGGATGGAAGCCAGCCACCTGATGTATAGAGTCAGGAAGTGGTAAATGGGAGTTAAAATCCTCTGAGATATAGCCAGGAAGTGAACCTTGGTCACACATCTCTTTGGTCAGGGCTCAGACCACAGTATTACAGAATTAAGGGAGAAAAAGAGTGGTTGGAATCCTCCCCCAGCTATTCTAAAGAACTTCAGAAAGTGCTACTATGTTTTATGGGTTACTGTTCCTTACTGCCGTGTTTTAGGGGTGACTTTGTTCAATGTGTTTTAATGAGCCCCTCAAGGAATTTAGCAGAGAGTTCTTGGATGCCAAGCAGGCTGAAGTGTGAAGGTGGAAGTGAGCAGCTCAGCTTTGTTTCCTAAAAATGAGACATTTTCTGCATTTAGACAGAACAGTTTTCAGATTGCTGAAGCATCTTTCGATGCTTACCATGCTTACCAGGTATGATGCTTCAAGGAGTAACTCAGAGCATTTTCAGTATCCCAGCATTGTATGCAGCTCTCTGCATTTTTGCCTAAGTCCCTGTTTTAAGTCTCCAAGCCATTATGTGGGTAAGCACAGGCTGAGAAAACGCCACTGGTTGAACACAAACCTCTTTTTGATAGTGCTTATTTTACCTTGGTGCAAAGTGACACCTACTGTCCCTGTACATTTGTATTATTATCTGGAATTTATTTGTGATGGGTTTGGTTTTTGTCAAACAGTAGAGCCTAAAATTGTGCAGAAGCATCTTGAAAATAAAAAATAAAGACAAGACCATCTCAAAAAACATCTGTGTACCTTAGCCACTAGTATTAATATTGTTCTTGGATATCCTCACAGCAATTGCATGCCTTAAAGGTTCTGGAAATTGATTGATGGTTCCCAAACTACTACATAGTTTTAGTTGATTAACCACATATATTTTTTTGCCAATATGTCTGGCTACCTTTTAGAAGTTACTGCATTACTGGCCATATTATAGAAACAGATTTTTTAGGGATTGGAATCAGATTTGGCAGTAAAGGGTTCAGTCGCAAATTCATACATGATCTTAAAATTTCATTTGACATAAAAGAAAACTCTTTGCAATTGAAAAATAAGAGCCTGGATTCTATTTAAAATGACATCTCCACTTGCTTCTTTTTTTTTTTTTTTTTTTTTTTTTGTAAGGTCTAGCATAATCTCTCTCAGGGACAGTGCTTAATGAAATTTTTGGTATTTTTCCTAATCATTTGAGATCATCTTCCTAGGAACAATGTAACATCCTGTCTTTTGAAAAGCATAAAAAAATCTGTTCAAAACAGCTTCTTATTAAAAGGTCTTTTGTCCTTTTCTTTGGCTTTTTCATTTTTTAATGAGTTGTTTATGTATCTCAATGGTTTGAAAAGACAGATGTATTTTATATAATACTCCATGTAATCTTTTTTCATTTTACTTATAAACTACTTTACCATATTTTAAGATGCAGTTATGCTTTCATGGAAAAGTCACAAAAAAAAATGTGTGCAGTCCTTTGTTGCCTACCATGAACTCCCAGATAAAGTGTGTATAAATTGCAGTAGGTAATAAAATCCCAACTTATAAATAAGCCACAATTTTATTGTAGAAATAGCAATTAAAACTGTGTTGTTCTGTTTTATTTTTACTCTAAGACTGTAATATATGAGTTTCATTTGGGTAACAGTTAAATAGTTAACAGCACACTCTCTGTTTTGCTCCAGGGGCAGCTCCATGTAAGAAGCTGGAGGCCTCAGACTGCTTGGAGATGCAATGATGAACGGCCTCCTTGTAGGGAAGGGCTTCCAGAGCCTACCAGGAACGGCTGTAACCCAGGCATTACAAACTTGTAAGGAACAATGAAAGACAGAGATGCCAAAACTGTCAACCTTGTAACAGATTAAATAATTTAGGCCAGATGCCAGGCTGTATATCACGGATTTCTTCTTTCTGAAGCAAAGCTTGACCAAAATGGTGTCCCATTTTTTCATCTTTGTAAGCCTTTCCTCAGTTTGCCATCAGATATATTTTTAACTCTTACAGTTCTGACGTGGTTTGGGCACAGAGCCTTAACTGCATTTTGAGCCCTAGTCTGCAAGCAAACAAAAGAAAAAACTATTGGTTTGGTGGTTTGAACAGATGTGAAAATGTGTGCCTTGTCTGTTGATTTGGAGCACCAATAAATTTGACAGCTGTTTGACCTGTGGCAGAGATCCCAAATGTGACTTGAAAATCACCAGTGTTACTTGGCATTTCTTCTCTGAAACAAGCATTACATACCAGAAAAGGATCTGTGTTGTTTTGACTTGAAATGGAAGCGGTATCCATAAATATCCTAAGTATATGCTTAAATGACTCAATGTATACCTATTCCTGGTTGGGAAAAATCAAAGTCTGGTGTCTGTAAAACTCCCAAAGCAAAACACAGAGCAAACCAAGGAATACAAACTTCTTGTTTGTCTTCTCCCCAGTGGCTATTGTTAGAAGTTGTGAGTTGTTTCTGATTTTGCTGACTCTTCCTCTGTTCAAATCCTGCTCTAGCTTGCATTTTTTTTTTTTTTCCCAATTGGAAGTAGTCAAATCACTCAGCCATAACTGACAGGCTTCTGTCTGTATTGGGCTCAAGTACTGTTTAGATTTCATCATCATCCTCTAGGCCTGGAGGGGAAGGGGAAGGGGAAGGGGAAGGGGAAGGGGAAGGGGAAGGGGAAGGGGAGGGAAGGGAAGGGAAGGGAAGGGAAGGGAAGGAAGGGAAGGGAAGGGAAGGGAAGGGAAGGGAAGGGAAGGGAAGGGAAGGGAAGGGAAGGGAAGGGAAGGGAAGGGAAGGGAAGGGAAGGGAAGGGAAGGGAAGGGAAGGGAAGGGAAGGGAAGGGAAGGGAAGGGAAGGGAAGGGAAGGGAAGGGAAGGGAAGGGAAGGGAAGGGAAGGGAAGGGAAGGGAAGGGAAGGGAAGGGAAGGGAAGGGAAGGGAAGGGAAGGGAAGGGAAGGGAAGGAGCAGTTTAAATTATCTAATTAGGGGCTTGATTTATCCTAGTGTTATTTTATTTAAGCTCATATAATTTGCTGGAAACTCTTCACAATTTTCCCATTGTTGATTTCCAGTAAATTGATTTCAATACAGTCATATGAAAGGGCTGAATTTTGTGCAGTATTTTATAGTATCCAGTAAACAAAAGCAGAACTAATCTGAAAACAAATAAATTAAGGAAGTCTACAGTTAATATATATTTAGAGAAGTATTCTTCTTTATTTAGCAAAATCATTTTCAGTTAGAACAACTCTCTTCTGCTTATGCTTTTTGGAAGTAAATCCAAGTTTTCAAACCATCACCTAGCTGTTGGAATAAGGAAGGAATAAGGAATAAGGAAGCTGTTGAGAAAAAGAGCCAGGCAATGGACTATTCTATAAAGAGATAAATTCTAAAATCACCACCACATTATAAAAGTATCTAATGGAAACATCACATAGTATGCAGTCAAAAGATCTCTTTGAGTCTCTGGCACATATATTAAAAGATATATTGGTATGCTATAAAACACTACATGAAATACCTTGTACAGTTCTATCCTTTAAACACATAAAGATATTTTATAGTTTAAAGCATGCTGACCACATAGGACATTCCACATAGATACTATTAAGTTAGCAAAGTGCTATTGTTTTAATGGGCACTTATTGCATTATTTTTGTTGACTAGGAGATGCAGAGATGAGATTCTGCTTTTGACTCTCCAGTTTTCCCATGGTCACATTCAAACTTCAAGTAAACTCATGAAACTTCAAGTAAAATAAAATAAAGCATAGCAGTCATGGTCTTCTCTTTATTTCTACTGTAATTGTGAAAAAATGGACAAATTTAATTAAAGCAGTTCTGCAGAAAAGCAGTTTGCAGATTCATGATGAAATTTTCAGTTTTCTTCACTCTAATTTAAAGTTACTGTAAAAAGAAAAATGTCTGTTTAATACTAAAATATGACTTCTATTCAATTAAGTTTTCCCCAGGGCTAATCTTGGATGTTCAATATGGATCTGGGGGAGGGAACTCCACCTGGAGGAAACTAGGCAAGCTTTCCTAGCACAGATTGGAACTCTGGAATATAACAAGGCCACACATTATGTTCGCATCCCTTAACTGACACTTAATTCCGTAGGGCTGTGATAGAGAAGAAAAGTAGAACTACACCTTCTTTTACTGGTCATGTCTTCACAGACATGAGATGGTAGCAAGTTTCTCAGCTTCTAATCTTAATCTGATTGTCCAAATGTGATCCTACTCCTGTCCTCAAGCCACACAGTCATGACAGTGATGCATGGTGCCTGAAATGGAAATCTCTGCCACAGTCTTCAGCCTGTAATGAGAGGATAAACTGTGTTCATGATGTAGAACTGGAAAGGGTAACCATCTTTCTATTTGCTCATCCATCACTATGGAAATATCTGAACTATTTTGGCTTCCTTGCAAGAAGGAATTGCTTGCTTACTTGTTTAATATCTTAATGACAGAGTCAAAATTTGGGATTGAGGATCCTTTTTGTGGTGGTGGGGTTGTTGCCTATGGAGATCTGAGGCACAAAGCTGAAAAAGCATCAAACCATGGCTTCCAGAAGATTTGAGGACAAAATTAAGAGGGACATTGCAATAAAAACGAGAATTATGCTGCAAAACAGTGAGTCCATTATTCTTTTTAAACACAGAAGATTCAGTAAAATCCCTAGAGGCCACCAGAGCCGTAGAATTGTATCAAGATATGTTATTGACTGCTATTGACTGCTATACTTGGTCACATGCTAATCAGACTATGTGTGTTTTAAAGCCAATTTATAGTTTAATTTATGACAAATTGCACTACTTGTATGGTATTTTAAGGTGTCACAGACAGTTTGGATATATTCCAAAAAGCAAGCAATGTTTTCTTCTTTCTCTAAGAATCAAGCAATGCACTTTTCTTTCCTTGATGAAAGATCCTGGCTCAACAGACTGAGCTGCCTCGCAAAATATATATATGTCTGAAATATAAGAAGCTTGCACTGACAAAGAAAAAGCCAAAAATAAAATAAAGGCAGCTAGCTTGATGACAAGCTGGCATGTTCAAATTTGAGGCTCAAATTCAATGTGAATCACAACCATGTGAATCTTACTCTGTTTCAGAATTGAAGCAGAACTCAGATCCTGCAAACAGAACTATGTGGCCTTGATTTACACATGTGTGTGGAGACCTGCTCCAGTCCGTGGGGTCACTTGCTCATGTGCAGAGCTACATGTGGACTGGATTATCTAGGTAATGCCATGGAAAAGATTTCTGATTTTTTTTTCCCCTTCTGGTGACTTACCATTGAGACACTTTTCCTTCTTTTGGAAAGGCTACCAACAGGAAGGACTGTTAGATATTGTAAAAACGCAGTTCCTATGAAAATAAAAGCTGGATAGATTTTTTAAGCAATACTACGAGAACTATATTTACAGCCCTTTAAAAATGCATGATTGTTTCTAAAGATGTGAGATGAAGGTTGTCAGTAGAAACAGGTCATCCATAGTTTCCATGTCTGTCTGCACTGGGAGCTGGGGGGAGTAGGCAAGGAGAGGGAGAGGTAGAAACAGATTGTAATAATAAAGCCACACAATAGTATTACACATAGAATTGAACATCATTAAATAAAGATTGCCCAAATTCCTACCTGCAAATGCTTAATCTGGTGTTTGTTACACTTCCAAGTGTGAAAGAAAAGCCACAAACATTTATCATGATTGTCAGTAAGAGCCCCTTCCACACCTCTCCCATGCTCTCCAATCCTTTCTCTGCGTTTCAGAGCTGTCAACATGCATGCTTGCTCAGGCCTCCATTTCTAGCCATTAGTGTGTTACAGGATTGTTTTACATGGACTGCCTAAGAAGAAACTGCTTGATTTGAGTAGGGAGGAAAGGGCTTTTAGGAGCTGGGAGCAGTCCGAGCCCTGGCAGCATTCACGGCATCTTCCCTGAGCTCATACCCACTAAATTCCTTCAGCCCTTCACTTGCAGCAACCTCCACCAGGCACTGCCACCTCAGGGAAAGCCACACTCCAGTGGCGAGGAGTGTGCTGGAATGGCCCTGAGCTGCTGAAGTTACTCTGCACTGAATTCAAATATCCCTTTTTCTCCAAGCTGAGAAATGTGAGAAAGGTCTCTTATCTCTTAGCAAATTTTTAATATGATTATTCCATAGTCATGTCTTCCTACCACAGTCTTTGCTCTTTTTTCTTGGGATTCAGTCCCTTTTCACTGTGTTATTTTAACCCCTTACAGGTTATCAAGGTTTGTTCAGTGACCGTTCTTATGTTTTCCTACATTTTATCATATACTTAAATATATAGTACAGTTCTCTCAAGTCCATCAGCAGGGGGAGTGCTTTAGGAATAAAATTATTAATCCTCATTATTTTTAACCTTAATTCCAGGCATTTATGCAAAGAGCCTTTTGAGCATCTGAAAATTATGCACTAGTGAAGGCAGGTTTTTATATCATATGAACACAGTGGTGAGACTAATTCTGGAGGGAAAGGGGAGGCCATGTGGAAAGGAATTTAGGAGCATGCAGGGATGATGAGGACTTGTTCAAATCCTGCTTTGTTGAAAGGAAATGCAAAAGAAACCCAGAAGTGAAGGTGCATTTGTCTTCTCCATTATTTCTGGGGAGCAAGTTTCCCCAGTTCCCATTCTCTCTCCTAAATGGCAGCCATGAGGAGCTGTGGTGTGTCCAGGTGACCCACTCCCTGGCCGACAGTAATGCTGTGGCAGCTGGAGCTCCCTGTGGTGTCAGACATTAACCCAACACCTCCAGGGCCACCCTGTCCCATCCTGATGTGCATGCCCTGTAGAGGGGCCCTGCAGGCACATAACCCTGGCCAAAAACAGGTCTCCAGCATGACGGAGCTCAGCCCAGCACTTAGTGAGTGAAGGAGCTTCTTGCCAGCAGCACCATGTGCTGAGGGATATAGTGTTGCCATAAAATATCCTACATAAATCCCACAAATCTTTAGGGGGCCTTCTAGTCTTTCCTGAACCAATGCAGTGCAGTGCCACTGTTATGGCATCTCCTATTTATGTATTTCAGTTTTCAGCTCCATCATTTCAATGAAAATGCAATGTAGGTGCTACTTTGAGACTGAATTTTTTGTAGCACCTGTGAACGAAGTAAGGAGGTAATTAATGTTTAACCAGGTTGAGATTTTTGTGATGGAGCTAGGAGAGGAAGCATGTGGTTAGGATTATAAAGGGCTAATGACATGACAGTTTTCAGACACTGCCAAATGGAACTCCATTCACAGCTAGGCATGAAGTGATTTATTTTAACCACAAGGAATCTATATCTCAAATCAATTTTTAATTATAAATAGATGATTTCACTTACTGTTTGCCACTCCTGGAATTTAATTTATGCTGCTTCACTGCCATTGACTTTGTTTGGCAATTGCACAAATAAAAAGTTCATCCTCCTGTGTGCTTTGTGTCACCATCACACAATAGCAGGCACTGTCCACATTTTGAAGAAGGTCTAATGCAAAAATTGGCTTTGAGAGTAGCCAGTATTTCAGCGACTGAAATGGATATCTCCTACATGCACAAAGACAACTAAATGAGCTGTCCTAGAGTTAAGTAATTTTTTGTTGCTGTCAATGACTTATCTGTTTAGGATTCAGGCAGCCAACCCTGACCTTTGTTGTGGTTTCCTCTCAATATCTGACCTTGGATTTCATTATGATTGGTGCTTTTATATTTGATGGTTACTGTATTTTCTTTTAATAACTTTGTAGACATTCTTCCACATATAGAGATATATGCCTAAATTGTTAATAATTGTATTTTATTTTCCACCTCTGCTCAGCTTTCTGTAATATTTTAAACTGTACTCTAGGCTGCTAAGTGTTTTCAAAACCCCCCTAAACTATGCAGATAAGCATGAAATGTCTAGGTGTCACCTCCAGCTCTGACTCTGACTTGTACTGTGGTCTCATAGGAAAGCAAACTTCTAGTTATAGATTACATTCTTTTTTTTTTCAAGGAGGACTCACAGATATCTATGCATTTATGCTCCTTCACTGCTAGTGTTACACAATAGGGGAAATTTTACTATAGTTTCCTTTCCCTTTCTGGGAATTTGTAGGTGTTGTCTCCTGTCTACCTTCATATAACCTCAGTGAAGAAAGAAAATTCAAAATGTCAGAGTCAACAAAAACTCATAAAGAAATTACTACAGAACTGCAAACCCACCAGTGAAGTTTGGTTCAGATTAAATGGAATAATTTTATAAGATCTGTCTATTGGAAAACGTTCTCAGGTGCCATAAAATGGTGTCACAATGCTTCTAATTCTGAGCTTATGAAGAAGAGTTTTACCATTTTGCAAACAGATTTGTGGAGGATGGCTACTGGGACTTCTCCCTAATTCCTATTTATACAGATAAATCATGTGCTTTTCTGTGACTCTGATCCTTAATTCCTTCCAGAGATTTCTTGTATTGTGTAGGACTAAATGTGCAAGAACTTAAGGTATAGGAGGTTTGATAATCAGAAATTTAAGTGGGATGGGTGAAATAATTTTTTGTGTCTTGCTTCACCTTCCTTCCCTCTAAACAGAATCCAAGCTTGTATGTTCATAGTCCTCTTCAAAGGAGAGAGAGAGACACAAGTCTCTTTACAGAATTTCTAACCTTGTGAAATACTGAGTCCCAAAGAGACTACTCTGATGGCTGTGTCAACACACACTGACACTGGTATGGCATAAAGAGGTACACATTTAGAAATGGTTTGGAAATCATTCCTTTTGACTCCCTGTTCCTGATTTTATTTCTAGATTCATTTTATCATGTTTGTATTTTGCTACTAATGCAGTATTTCTTCTTCTCCGTATTTTCCACAATGTCCCACCCTGCTCTGGGGGATCACAAAAGAAAGAGAAATTGGTCAAGGAAGGCCTGAATTTTTAATGTAACTTTCAAAAGCATTTCAGTCCTTTGTTTCAATGCTGATGAAAGTGCAGGATTAAAAAAAAAAAAAGGAAAAATAAATAGTCTAAGAGGACAAAACCTCCTTCCATTTTACACAGGGGAGCCAATATAATGTGGCATGTGGCTAGCCATAGTGATACCACACTGCTGTAATTATTTGTATGAAGGCTAAATAAAAGTACAGAAGTGATTTTGAAATCAGGTATACCCCTAGTGAAGTTGTGCAGGCATGAAATCAGAGAATTAACTGACAATATTCAGAACCCAGTTTTAACCTAAAATGCATGGGGAGGCCAATTCTGATGCAGCCAGTCTAGCAAAGCCAGGAGTCAGCAGTTATGTCTGGAGAGCCTGGGGACACAGGCTAGGGTGTGGGTCTGTCTCGGTCCTGTGTCACAAAGTTACCTTTGCCCAAGCAAGCCTGGTGATTTTCATTCCCCTACAGGAATATTGAATATTATCAGTTTAAACATGGTTTTATGGTTTATATGTGCTCTTCACGCTGGTGGTAAGGGCCCCCCAGGGCCTAACAAAGATCATTCTTTGTTTTAAAAGAATCTCATAAAGGTAGATTGGTCATTCTGATCACACAGACAGATGTGTGCCGTCCAAGCGCTGCCTACCCCCTGCAGCCCAGAGCATGCACTTGAGGAGTCCCATAATATGAGCCTCACTAATCATCAGGGTGTCACTTCAGGGCACAGTGCTGCGGGCTGAGCCAGGCGTCGCCGCGTTGGGTGCACGGCAGAGTCCCGGCACGCTGTGAGGTACAGCAGAGCTGCACAGTGCAGGCACAAAGCTGACCCTCAAAGACTCCATGCGCTTTAGGGCAGCTGTGAGGGAACTTCCACAACTCCAAGGATGACACCCTTGACCCCTATTTATTTTGTCCCCCTTACCTGAAAGGTTCAAATTAGCTGTTCCATTTAGAAGTTTTTGCTGTCATTTTTAACTCGTGCTGTTTAGAAAAGTGTTAAGTTTTCAAAGCAAAATTCACCAGGGTTCTGGAAATCAGATGCAAAGTGTTTAGGTGTCAAATAGCCCAGAGACCTCTACATAAGTGGAGCACGAAAGTGCATTTTTTCCCATCTTGCTATAATTCCACTAAGTCTCTGCTCTGAGACTCCTTTGTTTCAGCTTTCTAGTCTTTGCAGTTAAAAATTTCCCAATGTCAAAACTGAATTCCTCCATCATCTCTTCCAGCTCTTCACTGCCTAAATCTTCCCCACTGAGATAATTGATTCACCAGCTACAATAATCTTCTATTAGCTTTTTGCTTATAAGCATCCAGGTTCATCTTCATCTGCCTGACAAACCTGATGCTTCTCATGCCTCTAAGAATACATCTTCCCTCTTATATCTAAACTACTCAGGAATACTCTTCCCTTTTCCCTGCTCTTCAATCCAGTTTTGCCCAGCCACAGAAAACTGACCCTTCCTCTTTGCTCTCTATTTGATTATCTCTTGTTTTCACTGTCCTAAGCAGATTTCTGTAGCCAGCAGTTGTTTCTCTACTATTCTTGCCAGCAGCTCTCATATTAACTTTCCTCTTCCAGCAATCTTCACAAGAAGTAATTTGTGCATGGCCAGTGACAAGTAGACTTTGGCTGGTGTTTTAAAAAAATCTCAGAAAATACTTCACTGAAGTAACTCTTTCAGTCATTCTGCTTACATTTGAATGGCTGCTTTTGAGCTGAGGTGTGTGCAAGAGAATCTTTTTATTATTTGCTGTAATATTTTATAAGGAATTGTTATGCAGCTTGGAAAGTGGTGACACTAAATCCTTTTGTAATGCACCAAGGCCACTGCAAGGAATGCTCTACTCATTGTTAGGCAGACACGTGGGTTGAACTCAACAAGGCATTTGGCTAAAAAAGCTCACTGCTGATACATCTGCTTTATCCATCTATTGTGGAGGGAAGAACAGGCAGAAGGAGTTGTGGGGAAGACAAATTATAAAAAACTCCCGACACCTCAAATTATTATTTTAAATTATTTGTGTTGATGTGAATGTAGAAGAAGATTAGCTGACTCTCTGGAATTACAACACCAAAATGACAGTGATATATGAGATGAAAAATGCTCCCTAATACACAGAGACACTCTATTCCTTGTTCTGCTTTGGTGCTGTGTGCAACAGAGATGCATCCAAGATTTGGCTAACAAAGATGAGACAGAAAGTACTTTATTTTTTTATTCTTTCACTGCTTGATTCATAGGCAGGCAATGGAGTATTTTCTCCAATCTGGAGCTCATTTGAAAACAGACAGCTATTTTTTTGCATTGCATGTCACTTCAGATGTCTAAAAATATCTCTTTCAAATGCAGTGCTCTTAAACATAAACCATTTCATTTAAAAGCAACAACAGAGAAGTTTTAAATCCACTTGATTAAAAAACACTAGAAATGCAGTGTTAAAATAGATTTTTTTTCTGACTTGAAGACAAAATACATCTTAAAAGCAAACCAGGGTAAATTATTTTGACTTACATTAAGAGCAAGGAAGTGAGAAATATTCGCCATGTGCCATCTTACTTCTGAGAGTACTCATGGGTTTTGTTCAATTCACACTCTGTAAGAGGCTCTTTGCAGTATGCTGTTGACAAGAGCAGTGATTTGTTCCAATAAGAGCTCATGTTATGGGAAATATACAGTGTAAAATGAGTAGACAAGGATGTCAGTTGAAGCTCTTCAGACCCGTAATCCTTGATATTCTAATTCACTACATTTTGGCACCTAGGAAATCTGATTAAAGCTCTTGTTGATCAAATCTCCCAGTATCTTTTCCTTAAGAATTTCACCTGCAAGCGAGGATTTATAAGGCAAGATTTTAGGAAGCTCATGAAAATTTGCTCTCAAGCCTGTTGAAGCCAGGTGGGTTTCCACAGGTTTTGGATCCTACCATTGGGTAGGAGGGATGTTTCATTAATGAATGATTTTATGGTTGGTCAGGACCTTGACGTGACTACTTAACCTCATAGCGCTACATCATATTGCCATGTCAGTTCCTCTGGACACCTGCAGCTCTAGTGACATCTCACATTTTCCTATTTGATCCACCAAATGGGTGGGTCAAATAGAAGAGAAGAAATAGGGAGAAGAAAACCAGTTAAGCAAATCCTTAGGCAACTTTGCATCGAAAGTTACTTTGGGACTGTGCTGTGCTGTGGTTTTGGCCAGAGTAGAGTTAACTTTCTTCACAGTGGTGAGTAAGGGGCTGTGTTTTGGATTTGTGCTGAATTGAAGAGAGTGGAAGAGAGATTTTTGTTATTGCTGAGCAAGACTTACACAGAGCCAAGGCCTTTTCTGCTTTTTGCACTGCCATGCTGGCAAGGGGGTAAGGGTTGCACAGGAGGCTGGGAGGAGACACAGCTGGGACAGGTGACCCAAACTGACAAAAGGGATATTCCAGACCATACAGCATGCTCAGTATATAAAGTGGGGAAAGAAGGAGGGAGGAGGGACATTTGCAACGACGGTGTTTGTCTTCCCAAGTTGCTATATACACGTGATGCAGCCCTGTTTTTCTGGAGACGGCTGAATACCTGCCTGCCCATGGGAAGCAGATAATTAATGCCTTGTTTTGCTTTGCTTGTTTGCATGGCTTTTGCTTTCTTCATTAAATTTGCTTTATCTAATCCCACAGGTTCTCCAGCTTTTACCCTTCTGATCCTCTCCCCAGTCCAGGAGTAATCCAGGTGAAGGAGTAGTAAGGTGGCTGCAAGACTCTTGGAGTGTCAAGAGGTGTCAAGACAGCAGTGAGAGCTGGACATCAATAAAACATCATCTATGTGGGCAGAACCTCCACTTCTTGGCTCAAGCTCAAGGTGCTGAAAATCTGGGAAAGATAAAAGGCTAACCTTAACACACCAACCTATAGATGTTTTATAAACAGAATGATAGGTAACTTATTCTTCTAAGTGTGTATGTATCCTTTGATATTCACTTACCTTCTTTTATCTGTTTGCGGGAAGAATTTACAATGATTTGCACATTTTCAGAATACATAGTCTAGTTTTATCCCATCTAATGTAACTTTGTGAATTGTATATACTCTTCTCACCCAACTGTATATTTTCCTTTCAAAGCGTATTTCAATTTTTACTTGTTCTATTAAAACCCACTTTGATTAACTTTTTGTTTCATTCAAATCTTTATTTCAAAGATAATACACTTTCACTTAATGCATTTTTCCTACAGAACTCTTTTTGTAACAATTCTGGGGGAGAAAATACTATTGACACTGTTTCATTTTAATATTTCTTTTGTCTTATTGTGGAAAACCCAATCTTTCAGAATACATTAACACAATTTTCTCTAAGAAACAAAAGGCTAAAGTAAAAATCTGAATATTGGTGCTTTGTCATTTTTTCACTTGACTCTTCTCAGTGGAAGAAATGTTAGGGGCAAAGGCAGTATGTTTCATCACATGTTTGTTACCAGAAGCACAGTAATATTTTACAAGGTATCCCTCAGAGTAATGGGGAAATTGAGCATCAGCTCAGAAAAAAAAAAAAGCATTCGTTTGTTTTTATTTGTTCAGGCCTGGGACTGTGAAGCTATACATCCAGAGACCCTTCATTAGTAAAATCCAGCCATCTGACTTGTCTGCCAGATCTTCTAAAAATTCCTAAGCTACTTTCATATGCAATGGGAATCTGAGGTGCTCTGCTCAAAATGTTCCTACAAATAATGATGTCGTTTCAGCTAATGATTGTTCACATGGTAATAAAAAAGTTGGATAGGACTGGATATTTAGATACACTAGAAACCATATTTTATGGTTTTAGTTGTTTGGACCTTTTTGTATCAAATGGTTAATAATATTTGGAGCAATAGAGAGAGACAGCAGCCCTAGAAATCATTATTGATCTCAGTTGAAAAAAAACCCAGGTCATATATCACCGACCTTGTTTTTACCTATTCAAATCTTTACCCTTGGAAGAGTACCTTTTTCTGACTCCTTGAGCCTTACCTTCAGGAAATGTTAATTCATTTGCACTTACAGATACTTTCCTTTCAATAAAATCACTAGAGAGCTGTTTGTCTTGTTGCAATTAATGTTATTCCTACTGGTTTTTGGATTTTAGTAGCGTGGTCACAGAGCTGAGAGTAAAACCATGGGCTCCATTTTTGAAGTCCTGCAGGCTGTGCAGTTTAGCCTGATAGAATGACCATAGCATGGACATCAGCTTGATATGTAACCTTGAAATCATCTCCAATCTCAGTTTGCACAGGGATACATGGAATAGATTTCAGCTCCTCCAGTGAAACAGGCTGTACCCACAGCAGTGCAGCCTGGTTACCTGCTGGCCACATAGACCTAAATTAGAGCATTAATTCTCTCTGCACTGGGGTTTGGTTCAATATGTATCTCTTGTACAGTATAGAAACGAGAACAATAGCATGTGATGATCTGGTGATGATCATCATCATTATAGCCTTTAATCATAACTAAATTGTTCCAAAATCAAATGCAATATGATCCAGTGTGCATCCCTGGTTAAGCTGAGCTCATTACAGGGCCATTTTAAGAGCACTCAGATGGATATAATTTCAATGCTTTTTTTTTTTTTTTTCTCCTGAAGTTTAATATCTAAGTTTTAGAATAGACATATTTCCCCATGCTGTCCTTTGTCCTGCAAGCATTGTTTAGTAAAAGCTCACATGTCTTCAGACTGGACAGTCTATTCCTGACCCACAGACAGGTCTTTTGACAAACTCCAAACACTTATAATTCCTCATTAAAGCACTGTAAATGGTATATGTGAACAATAATGCAGCCTTTGCCAGTTTTTAGGCAGCTCTCATTCCTTTAAATGATTTCCTAAGTGAAGATTTAATTTTTGAAATTCACCTTCAGTGCATGTCATGTAGTCAACATAGTGAATAGTTTATAAATAAAAAAAGAGGCATTATCATATTTATGGTTATGTGGCCTGACCAAAACTACTTTGAACTATTGTAATTTTCTTTCTGGCTTTTAATTGCTTTTATTAAGCAAGCAATGGTGAGTGCACTCACAGTATATCTATGAGTATATTATGAATTTCATTGCCTCATTGAAACTAACTTTGCAGAATTATCATCAAATTTAATACATGTGAGTTTTTAAAATGTGTGTTCTCTAAACATAGGAAGGGGATTTGGCACAGGGTCAGGAGGAACCATCACAGCTTATTCCAAACTGCAACATCCTTGGTGAACTCAGAAACAAGTTGTTTCTGCCCACATGCATTTCATCTTGTAGCAAGGCAACAGCAGAATCAGATCAGACAACGATCTTCTAAAGAAAATCCTCTATGTCTTCTTGTCTACCTGAGATGACTTCTATATGAAGATGTACTTAATTCAGAATACCAAATGTCATAGATTTCATATTATTTTGTCATGACAATAATAAATAATAGTAACAGTAACAATAATAAATAATAGTAATGGTAATAGTAATAATATTTGAAATTGGGTCTTGCTTGATTTGTACTGACATATCTTTTCAAATGAGGGCCCGCTTAATATTGCAGACTGTATCTGACTGGCAGGGTATGTAGATTTGCCTAACTTTAAGCAGTGATTAAGATTTTTGAAATGGATCTTTTCTTCTTTATATTGAATACAAAAAAGTACAAATCCATTGAGATTGTTTCACTGAATTCCTTTCACCCTGGCCATGTTGAAGGCATATGCTTAGACCTCTTTAGTTTAGGTCATAAGAAAGATTTTGTAGAGACAGAGATTTGTTGATTAAATATAGATTTAGGCATTATAAAAATTGATGACAGGACCTTTTTACAGAAACGGCACTTTTCTTACCTTAAAATATTCATCTTGGAACAGTTGTTAAGAAAAAAACAAAATAATGGATAGAAATGACATTTCTTCCTCCTCCATGCTGCAGCTGCAGTCCCATACTGCTTCAGGTGAGAAGCAGATGCTGACAACATAGTGTTACTCCATAGATGTGTGCAGGAAAGTACCATGTGAGTACACAGTAAACCCAGAAAATCAGGGGAAAGAGTGGAGAAGAATGACCCATCTCACCATTCTCCTCTCTGCTTTAGTGCTATGTTTTGTAGCTACTAAATGAAAGCAACTGGAGGATCTGTTAACAGGCATGCAGTCGTAACCCCCACAGAGCTTTAAAACACGCTGCATCAGAGCAACTTAACTTTATTTTGGGAGGTTATGGGATAACTCAGAACCTGATCTCCATTACAGTTAGATTCCAGAGATATGATCTATTTCAGTGAGGGCTCAGAGTGGCCATGTTATTGGAAGTGGGTGAAAATCCACCTGGATTTGGCACTTCAGACATGCCTAATTAGAATTCTTTAAAAGCTGTAATGATTTTTAGAGGACTACTCAAGAGACATTAATAGTGTCTTGATTCTGTAATATGTTTGTTCCTGGAAACTGCATATGAGTTCTTCTTTACATGTTCTCTATACTTCTCAATTTCAGAAGGACAATTAAGAAAATCCAAAGAAAAACCAGAAAAGACATTAAATTGCTGAATTTTTTCTTTGGAAAATGGTAAGAAAGAACTCATAGATATTCATAGTGGAGGATCACTGGCAAAAAGTCTGTCTTGCCAGACTGGATTGTGGAAAACATAGTTCAGGTTTATTTCTGCCCTGGATCTTCTATGTAGTTGCAGGTTTTATTTCTGCCCTGTACCTTCTAAGCAATTGACTGTCTCAAGCAAGACATCAGGATCCAGATCCATCTCACCCGACTTTGTCATCTAGAATGGTGGTGTGGTTTTAAGCCCAATCAGCAACCAAGCCCCACACAGCTGCTCACTCACTCCTCCACCAGCTGGACTGGGAAGAGAATCAGAAGGGTTCTGGGAAGCTGGAGAACCTGTGGGATCAGATAAAGCAGAAGAAAGCATGAAGAAACAAAAAGCCATGCAAACAAGCAAAGCAAAATAAGGCATTAGTTCTCTGCTTCCCATGGGCAGGCAGGTGTTCAGCCATCTCCAGGAGGGCAGGGCTGCATCACACGTAACAGTGACTTGGGAATACAAGCACCATCATTCCAAATGTCCCTCCTCCCTCCTTCTTGCCCCCACTTTATATACTGAGCATGCTATATGGTCTGGAATATCCCTTTTGTCAGTTTGGGTCACCTGCCTCTGCTGTGTCTCCTCCCAACCTCTCATGCATTAGTACAAAAAGCAGAAAAGGCCTTGGCTCTATGTAAAGTCCTGTTAACATTAAAAAAAAAACGAACAAACAAAAAAACACACACACCAAAAAAAAAAAAACAAAAACAAAAAAAACCCAAAACCAAACTACAAAAACAAGAACAAAAAAAAAAAAAAACCAAAAAAAAAAAAACCCTACATGTCTATGTTATCAACCCTGTATTCAGGACAAATCCAAAACACAGTCCCATACTATGAAGAAAATTAACTCTACTCTGGCCAAAACCAGCACAAAAGGGAATTTCTTTCCCAAGTTAGTTATTGTACCTACTCATATAGTCTGTCGTTCTACAGCTAAAGGACATTTCACTGCCCTTTCTAGATTCTGCATGAACTTTATCTCATCTAGCTGTATGCCTTTGATACTCTGTGTAGGTGCTAATTTTCTCCCAGTCTCCTTCCTTCCAAGACAAGCCCTGAGCATGAATGAGGAGAGAGCTTTGCCTCAGAGTCCGCTCCATGCCGTAGATATTTTGTTGCACACCAGCAGCCTCTGCTATTTCTGCAGAGACATGATTACAAAAGAGCTGTCTTAGAGTAAATACCCAAATACGAGATCGCTGATATTAGACATGATGAATTCTAATACTGCATCTCTACATGCTTCTCACACTGACAAAAAGGACTAAAAATAACATTTTGTCTGCCTCACATTATTAGCATTTAACTGTGACCTTTTAGTGCTCCTGTGTTAGAAATGTGTGGTTCTATGTAAACACATTAATACTATTTTACATCTATGAATCACAGCATCATAGAATGGTTTGGAAGGCACCTCTGAAGGTGACCTGTTCCAACTCCCCTGCTCAAGCAGGGCCCCAGCACAGTGTCCAGATGGGTTTTCAATAGACTTACTGCTATCAGTTTTTCCATTACTAGTTAATCACAGTGATTTATATTTAATATAAATTTAATATAAAAAATGTAATATTTAAGTCACTGCAATTAAAAAAAAAAAAAAGTAGAGCAACTTAAGCTAAGAAGTTAATTTTTGACAGAAAAAAGGAATTTTTTTTTCCTAAACACAGCAAGTAGAGAATTGGTTGGGGTAGAGATAACAGACTTGAAAGCCATTATGACATTGCTTTGCCAGCTCCTTCATTAGTTCTTAAAATCTCTTCATCTGTCCTAATTTCTTTCATATGAGCAGCCTTTTGCTGTTTTGTTGTGCAGTGCAGTGGATTAGCCTTTCTATGACAGTGTTTTGATGCTATTTTCAGGATGGCTGTTGGGGGGTTAAAGAGCTAGGAGAATTGATACAAATTTACACTGTAGTTTTCTGGTACCCTTCTGAGTCTGCTCACAGTACACTGGTTGCTGTCTTGGTTAAATGCAGTACAAACCATTCTCCACAGGTCATTGCTGCACTGGTGCAGGTGTTGCAGGCACTGTGTTAATTAAATGCCACTGATATCTCTGCGAAATTATGTGCTTCTAGTTACTGAGATTAACGCAGGGAAATCTATAGGAATCCTCACACATTTTGTGAGATGAGCAGAAACCTCATTAGCCAAGCACTGATTTCCCATGAGAATTGGTGGGTGAGAGATGCATTGAACAACTGGCAGTTTTATTTTGGGAAGAAGATCATATTTTTCTCAGTGTGGTTCAGCATCTAATGGACAGTCACATATTTTTATTCCCCTGAAATATACCAAATCTGAGAATCTGGAGTTACTTATGTGTCTCTTTCTAAGCAGCTCATGCCTGCAAACACAAAATGAATGTAACATTTCTTGCTGGACAATGAAAAAAGAGTGGGCCAAAAAAAAAAAGGGAAGTGGCATACCCACACCACCACCGCTTCACTGCTCTCCCAAGATTCAGATTCCAGTTTGGCTAGAGATGAAATTGAGAGCTCTGCAGGAGGAATGTGGGAATAATGGGCTACGGACACTGTGAATGAATTATGCGCTGCAGGCACGGGGCTCCTCAGAGCATCACTGTCCGAAATTTTATTTTTATGTGACACATATTTAGAAAATTGAGAAGGGCCTTGGAAAGTTGGAACAGCTGGTGAACGCGTGCGGGGTGCCGGGGGAATGCCGGGGCTCTGCCAAGCTGATCTCCAGTGCGCCTGCCAGCCCACCACCCCAGGAGCAGCCCCCTGCCGCCGCCAGGGCCGGACAGATGCTATGGAAGGGCTGGCATTAAGTGCCTTTTACAGGATATTAAACCAGCATCCTAATTAGTAAAAAAAATGAATTGTCACTGACATTCTGTCGGCCCACTTGGAGCCCTCTCTGCTACTTTCTGCAGTCTGGTAACCATTATGTACAAGAGATCAATAGTCTTCTCAGTGCTGGAATTTAGGTAATGATTTCCAATAAAACGTATTTCAGACTGTTCTGGCTAGAGGACAGGGACAAGCCACAAAACATAATGCAAGTAAAGCCTTTATTTTCTCCCTTTTATTTTCTTGTCTTTTCTTTCCTTCCTTCCTTTTTTTATTTTTTTTAATACTTGAATAATGGAAGTAAGATCTAGTGATAAGACAGATGCATGCACACAAAAAGGAGGTATTTTGGTCCAGGCCAATCTGCTTAGCTAATGGCTGTAAACTGACACCCGTAATGAAATAAAAATGTCTCGGTGCAAGTGCACGGCTGTGCAATTGCTACCAACACCCACCCTGGTAGCCCTGGAGATGGGTGCTGGGGAACATACCCTTCCCCAACATCACGCTTTTCACTTCTCCCTGTTATGCAGCAAATAAGAGGCATGTTTCCAAAATGGAATTAAGTAAACCATGATTTTGTGCAGCAGCAATCTGATGTCTTTAGACATGGTGAACAGTTCCAGCTCACAGGAACTGTAATTGACACTCCAGGTGCTCAACACTTCTGAAAATCAGGTTTCTAGTACAATTCCCATTCTTTTTTTCTGATTTGAAAGCTTGCCTTCCTTTTTTTTTTTTCCTTTCTTCTGGTCTTTGAGAAAGAATCTGAAGGGTGTAAGAAGATGACTGGTACATGAGAAATGAAATTTCTGATCTATTATCTGCTAGTGAAGGAAATAATTTGCTGAGGTGAGATAGATAGAGATGTACACATATATCTTCCACGTTGTCATAGTTTTATATATTTTGCCTTTGGCCTCAGTGTGCTGCCTAGTTTCTTTGTGTCCTGCAGTGCAGACTTCAGACAGAGGAAAGCCCCTGTCCAAGTGGGCTAAGACTGGACTGCTGTGGTTAAAATGGTTTCCCCTGGATCTCCCTCACAGCTTGCAGTTGTCTGATTTCAATCAGTGGCAGTTCTCTCCACATGTCTAGCCATCAATCTTCTGCTCCTGGATGAGTGTGTCACAGCATGGTGCGTGTTCCAGTTAAAAAATAGCTTGCACTGCAGCTCTCCCTCCTCAGTCATTGATAAGCATGTCTTTGATATTTTTATTAAAAAAGAAAGAAAACACATTAAGAGATATGTTTCTAAAGAAAAAAAAAAAAAAAAAAGAAAAAAAAAAGGCCACTGAAGTCCTGGAGGCTGTAGGAACAGCAGGAAGCAGGGAGGGAGTTTGGGGTTATGTGATTGTGATAAAGGTATTACTTGGTAAGTTACAATTCATGGAAAAGTTGAGGATTTCAATCTTTATTGCTTTCCACCCTGCACTCCTACAGTGATAAAAGTTCTCTGGACATTGTTTGAGTCTCCAGTGTTCATCTACTTCACACTCCTTCCTTCCCCCACAGTGAATAATAATTTCTATTTGAAAACACACCTACTCAGGGATAGAGGGGATTTTGTACAAAAACTAAGCCAAGCGCTTTATGGTCCCTTGCACTCAGTTTTGGACCTCCTGGAAAGGGAAATAAGTGACTGCTTCTCTGTTTAAATTAATCTTTTAAATTACAAACCTGTCTGCCAGTCTCCTAGGCTAGTTTCCTTCTGTGTGGCTGAGGTACATGTTAGAAGCATCCAGAAGTTGCCCAATAGAGGATGGCGTGACCTGTCGTCACACAAGTGTCCTTAGCCAAACTAAAATTACCTTCTAAAAAAACTGAAGCTACAGGGGGTCTGCATAATAATTCTGCTTGACAAAGCACTTTTCCATGACAGACCTCAAAGCACTTCATATAAGAAGGTAAGATTATTATTCTTAGGTTTTTTAAATGGAAAACTCAGTCACAAGGAGAAAAAGCGAATTGTGCAAGGAGGCAAGCGACTTAAAGGACTATAAAACTCCTTTCTTTCAAGTGTCAGAGTTGTATTTAGAAGGTGCTCTACTAAATATCTCAACCAGAAATGAGCTTTTACTGTTCATATATTGATGGTGATGATATTCACCAGTTAAAGAGGGATTGCATAAATAGTTTTGAGTCAGTCAGGCTTGAGCCTGTTTTTCACATATGATGTAAGAGTCCATTTCGTTTCTTGTGCCAATTGTTCTAATTTAGAAAGAAAATGAAAGGGGAAAGCAGCCAGCTGGGAAATAATCACATTTAAGAAAGGCAATTAAAAACTAACCAACTGGGACATAACTATTTCTTAAGTTAATATTAATGCCTCAGTGCTACATTGTCACATTGTCTCTTTTCAATCAGCAATGTGCAGTGAAATCAATTGAATCTTTAATCTCCACATACTTTTAAGAGTCCTTCTCTATGATATTAACTGAAGTCCCTAAATTTAGAAAACTCACCCACAATCACTTTCTCATGGAAAGCCATGTGATGAAAGCCAAAGGAAATAGTTACTGTTAAAGCAGAATAACTAAGTTTAGGATGAAAAATTTGCCACCAACAGTATTAATTCATAAGAAATATTTTTATGGTCTATTTTACTTTTCATTGTGCATTTTTTGGCTCATTCTTTCAATAGGTTTGACCAGTCAATTTTATTCCTATGCAAAGAGCATATCAAATGTTATTCTCTCTTCCTCCCCTCTGGTAGGCAATGCATCTCAAAAAAAGTAAATATACTTAATAAATAATGATTAAATGTAGCATAAATTTGTTAATCAATAGGACTGAGCTCTTTAAAAATATATAGAAGAAAATATAAAATCATTGCAAATGACACCAAAATTGGAAAATATGACATACTAGCACCGCACAGAAATAAGAGCTGATTTTAAGTTGCCTCACCTGTATCACTGTTACATGCCACATGAAATGCTGGCCTTCATTAAAAGACCTCTCATTAAGAATGAAAAATACAGATTGTTTTTACAGAATGGTTGACAGTCCTTAGGCACAAAGTGACTCAGGAAAGGATTTGGTGGTTTTGCTGTACAAACAGACAAACAAGAGGTCCCAGGGTAGCAGAGAGGCTGAGCCAGCAAATGCTGTTCTGGATGTACATATGGGAGGAGACTATCAGATAGAAACAAGGGAGTTTTACTACTACTACTACTACTGAAACCAGTAAGATTATTATTGGAATAGCTCTCTCCACTTTTGAGTGGAGGGATTTAAATAGGATGTTAGCTATTTGAAAAAAGTTCAGAAGAGAGTTTCAAACAAAACTTTAGTCACAGAAGCAAGAGAAAAAAGCATCTTAATCACCAAAAAGTGCAGATTAAGATTTGAATAAAGATGATCTGATGATGCTTCTGTAGAAAAAAAAAGGAGAATATTTTTAACGAAACAGAAAAGGTTATTATGGATGGAAGCGGGATCTCATCAAATTTAGGTCAGCTTTCAAGGACACAGTTATTTTTAATGAAGGCTCTTCATGGTTTAAAAAAATAGTCTTATCTTGGAATACAATGTATTCTCTCTCCTGTAAAGTTCCTAGATCAAAGTTGTCTGTCTTTCTGAAAGCACAGTTACAGTTCAGGCAGCAGTGATGGATTTAATTTTGGGAACATTTTGCAAAACTCTTTGGTCTTGTATTCCATAGGAGGTCAGGCTACATGAATATTATGATTCTTCCTGACTTTAAATGCTATCAATCTGTGAAACATGAAGTTGAAGTCTCACTCTAAATCATTTTGCTTTCGCTTGACTTCACTGAAGCCATTTAACATGGTTGAAGTTAAGCATACACTCAAGTGTTTGGCTGAGCACAGGGGGACTTGCCTTCTTCTAACTGACCATGTGCCAAAGTGCTTTGTTGAAACTGTGCCACAAGTCTTTGTATGTCATCAAAGGTGCAAATGAGAAAAGCTCTGACATTTGTTTTTTTCATAGCTTTGTGTTCAGAAACTACTCTTTTGTTACATATTTTGTCCATGTAAATCCTTGTGTATTGGACAACAGAACTGTCAACTGGAACTCCCTCTTCCTGACCTGTTTTGCTGCTCTAGGATTCAAGAAGTCTGAATATTACCTGAAACTTCACAAATCACCCCAGGTGCATTCAAGGTTTGTATGGGCAGGCCAATTTCTGTGACGGGGAGGCAAGACACTCCTTTGGGAGACATGATTAGCTCAGCCTACCTATGTAAACAAAGTATTAACAAAGCTACAGCCTTTATTGGTCTAAACTATAAGAGACTGAATTAAATCAAATTGATGGCACTTGCTATGACTGAAGGGACTTTTCTATGAGAAATAGTAGTTAGCATTCCAGGTACTAAAGTGATAGTGTTATAATATCCTTGTTAAGACTCTTTGATTCCTCAAGG
Source organism: Vidua chalybeata (assembly GCF_026979565.1). NCBI lineage: Eukaryota > Metazoa > Chordata > Aves > Passeriformes > Viduidae > Vidua > Vidua chalybeata. The sequence continues at coordinate 58,102,217 of NC_071532.1, forward strand.
AATTCCTGCATAAGGAATTCAGAGAATCAAAAAATATATTTAATGTAATGATTTCATGACCTAAAAAAAGCTAAACAAAACCTAAATTAGGCATTCTTTTTCACTTAGGTAGTGTTTTGTGTTGTTCCACTTAGGTAGCCATATTTTTAATTTTGGTTTAGTTAAAAAATCCCTCACCCTGTGTTTTCATTTTTAAAAGGCAAAAAACTCACAACTTCGATGATAAATCTTCCTATGCTTCTTTAAAGGGCAACTCACTTTTCAGAAATATGTGTTGATGTGTATTAGTCAAGTCATGAATTTCACATTAAAAGCAAATACATTACCAATTAAAAGCAATCAAATATTTTGTATTGAAAGACTTACTATAACACAAAAATGAAATACACATTGTGAAATACTGTGGGAAGTGCTTATAAAGTTCATTATCACTTTTTATATTTTCAGCTATTTCAAAAGCCAGAGAGAATGTGCATACTTATATTTTATCTCAAACTTTCACTTTGCTTTTTAGTACCTGTCAGGTACCTTCATCCATAAGGCTGAACCATAGGGGCATTCCATTACTTGTTCCAAGTAATTTAGATATATGTGAGCTACAGTATGAAGCAGTTGATTCCTTGTTAGGTTGAATGGCTAACATGAGTGTTTGTAGCTTTGATTTACACCTTGCAAATTGTATTATTTATAGCAGTTTTGCCCTGAAGTGGCTAGTTAACAGAGTTCAGCGAAAGTTAAAATGACTTGAGTTCTAATATTAGATTATGCATGCTGTGCAGTGCTGACTTTTGCTTCTGGACCGCTTGGTTCCATACTTACAAACCAGATCACAAAGAAGTGCAAGCCAAAATTCATCCCCAGCTAAAGTAACCCACAAACATCTCACTAAATCCTTCTACACACAACACCAAAAGCTGAAAACGTGGCTACATGCTTGCATTTTCCAGCTCCCTGAACGACTTTATCTCTGAAACTGTTTTCCATGACAGAAGCTGATATCACATTGTGTCTTCGATATCCAGGTTAAACAGATTCCCAAAAGCATAAGAGCAGGGAGTACTTGACTAGAGTCAAGTACAGTTCAGTAAACTTTAAAATTTAGAGCCTCTTTTGAACTAATATCACCTCACTGACCCAACTTTAGAGTACAACCCCACAAACAACTGAAAGAAGACAAAGAAACTTGAGTTCTGGAATACTACAGAAATTCCTAAAAGGAGAAAGTTTTATGACAGACTCATTGTTAAAGGTGATCTCATCTAAAATTTATCTGCTTAGCAGATAATTTTCTAGTTTGATCCAGCCTTTTTACTGTGGCCTGTGAATCCATCTCAGCACAGAAGGCCACGAAAACTGTCTTTTGGGCACCAGACCCTGTTTCTGTGGACATTCGCAGTGGCATTTTTACTCCTATACATAGTACAATAATGAATGAGAACAATGCCCTTTTATCCTGAAGGGAATGGTGCTTCTTTGGCATATTTTGTATATTACCAAGCTACTGGGCATACATTCCCAGAAAGTTCTAATGTCAGAGCTACTACATCTAAAGGGCCACATTAAAGAGATCCAAAATCAGCCCAGTCTTTTTATATAAAGAGCAGTAAAAGCTCTCCAACTTAACCTAATAAATTACTGTTATAAAAACAGCTTTATGTAATGTGCAGAAGTCTAAGAAAAACTGTTTTAATGGTTATAGAAAAGGAGAGATTTGCAAATCTGTGAATATAAGTTAATATTATGCATTTTTCAAGTAAAGGGAAAAAAAGAGGGACTAAAAATTGCCAAAGTAAAATGTAAAATAATGAAGCCTCAGTTTCATTTTCATCAGGTTAGCTACCCTGAAAATGAAAAGGCTGCTCTACCGAGTTCTTTTTAAAAGCTGGGTTAATTTAATTTTGGAAGTCAATTGTTAGGAATCAAGTGTGGTGCCTGGACTTTCTGTGACCAGTTGAAGGACACAAGAACAGATCATGACTGAGCTGAGCTCTCGTGAATAATTCACCACATACACAACATTTTGACTATGTTGCAGTCGGTGAGGTTTTGGTTGTTGACTTGAATAAGGTCCAGATTTCAGCCACTTGTCTTTTTGATTTCACAGAGCTTCTTACAACTTAGATATAATAATGCACATGCACCTAGAAGTGCGGGTTGTTCAATTTACTGCTGAAACTTGGAAAAAAAGACTCCTGAAGTCAAGACATTAGATTAAGACAGAATAATAGAGTCAGAAATAAACCCATGAAATAACAAAAAAAAAATAGGAGGTGAAAATTAATAGGAATATGGCTTAAACCTGAATATGTGTAGTAAGTTACAGTGAATAGAAGGTGATTTTCTATGCCTAGACACTATAACACATGCAAATATAGAAATATTGCACATTGTTATCTTGTTTTTACTTCTCCAGTGGAAAAGAGCTTTAGCCTCCAGTGCTTTCCAAGCGTTGTTCCATCTCCAGAGCAATAGTATGCTTTCTGTGAGAAGACCCAAAATGTCCGGTTTTGTGGAGGAAATGGAGCTAGCACCTCATACAGTCTCCAAACACTGGAACTAATTTGGATTTCTCTCCTCATTCATACAGTCAGTCTTCTTTACCCACTCTGCTACACCTGTTTTCCTTTTCTACTGAAGTCATACAATGAACTGATGACTGAAGATTTTCCTATTCACAATCCTTGCAATTTATTTCCAAGTCTGGGCACAGCATGATAGCTGCATTTAACTTTATTTTGATTTTTGGGCCAAATTCAGAATAGTACCACCCTGTACAAGCCAAGTCAGTGAAATTATACAAAGAGGAATTCAGTTCAGTATTACAAAGGCTTTAACTTATTTTCCCAGCCCACTATGAACACTAATTGCCTTGAAAGCTTTAATTTCATTTATAGTATCTGGCAATTTTAACTCTCTTTTTCCTTATTTTGACTGCTTTGTGTCTCCACCCATTGTTCAGTGATGTTTCACTTCCCAAATAATCTTCAGTGTCATTCAATGCCCCTAACCTGTTGGTCATCTACAGGTTCATTAACTTGCTTACCTTATGAGCTCACTCAATTCCCAATACCCCGGTTATCTCCAGGCATTTCACTGCATTTCCACAGCTGGGAATTCTCCTTCAATTCCCTGTGTCCTGATTATAAACCACCAGGATACCCTTAAAGAGCCTCCCCAACTCCCTGGCCAGTTTGAAAACCCAAAGTGTCTCCCCTGTGCCAAGCAGTGATTTCTTAAATCACAATGCTTTCCTCCTTTCAGCTCTAGTCACCAAAACAATTTGTGCTTGTGCATCCTGTTGAAGGCACTCAAGACTCTTAGTGGGAAAATCCCAGCATGGCCAGGAAGCCCCGGTGTGCCTGGAGTTTCACATAGAAAATGTGACAGGGAATTTAGGAAGAGGGAATGCTTTGCCCCAAAGGACATAAAACACAGTCTCTAGAGGGAGTGAGGAAAGAAACCAAATCCAACAGCAGTGAAAGCACACAATGGCTGAGAAAGAAGACAAAAATACAGGGAGGTGACGTATCCCAGATGGTAATGACAGAGGCAGTCTTCTTTAGGCCAAGGTCCTCACTTCTCAACCTTAACTTCAAGTATCAATAAATAAGATTTGCTTGCATGTGACAAGAGAACAATCAAGACAAAAATCTCACAAGCCAAGCGCTTTAAGGCTGAATTTGTGCATGGATGGCAGTGAGCTGGGTCAGTGCCCCACACATTGCTCAGGAGTAAGGTAAGCGCCGAGGATGGGCTGAACACAGCATACACCACATCTGTTACTTGCCAAGGGATGGCTGCTGCATCTGTGGTTTTGCCACCGGTTCCTCAGAGCAAACATGTCCAGTACAATATTTCCCTGAGCAGCAGCTGCAAGGGGATCACTTAAAATTGCATAAAGCATTAATCTGAACTCTGAGAAAAGTTTGGTACTGCACACTTGGACATAAGCCAAAGTGTCCTATGTAGTAAAGGGAAAGGGGGAAGGGAAGAAGAGAAAGAAAGGAAAAAAGAAAAGACAGTCTTGTCAGTGGTTTTAAGCTGCCACTTATTTTTTTTTTTAATGGAAAAATTGTTACAAATGGGTTCTTCAACATATGTTATTAATTTCATTGTACTGGCTTCTTGCCAGGTAAGCATCAGTCCTGGTTTCTTTGCTTTCAGTTTTAACTTGTAAAACTCATGAGATCATTAACGAAAATGGACACAAACTTTTTTCTTGCACACAAATGTTTTGGAGCAACTGAGTCTTCTGAATCCTTTCATTTAATTAAACTTCAGCTTCTTGGTTTTTTTTTTTTTTTTTTTTTTGGTTTTTTTTTTTTTTGGTTTTTTTTTTTTTTTTTTGTTTGGTTTTTTTTGGGGTTTTTTTTTTGGTTTTTTTTTTTTTTTTTTAATAGGGAGATGTGCTCCTCAGCAAAATGTGGTGTTTCTACTATAAAAAAAGCAACATGTGAAGGACTTCAAACACATTTACTGGTACTGGCAAGCGTAACAAAATCAGAAACTTTAAAAAATACTCATAAATGTGAAGCAATGTTTCATAAAGCTACACTGCTATTTACTTTGGTCAATATATAATACGTGCAAGAGACCAAAGCGATACTGAAAAATAACAATGAAAGAGACTGTGGTTTGATAAAAATATCTACATATGGAAATGTTGATTGAATGTTATTAATGTTTGATTTGGCTTGCAGAGAACTGCAAAATTCACTTGAAGAAAGAATGCCATTCCATGGATTTCTGTGCAAAACAGCATCTCCCACATTATGAGAACCCTGCTTAATCCAGCACACACACTTGCAGGTGTGGGCAGGGAACACAGGCTCATTTGAAGAAATAACTGGTTTACTTTGCAAGTGGAAACTGGCATTATTCACTCCCAAGCATGGAAACAGAGGCTTGTAGCAGACATGAAAACAGTGGGCTTACTGGTCACCAAGGGTACTAGTGCCACTGCGCTTTTTCCCAAATGCCCGCAATTTCCACACCCTGCCCTCTTCCCAGCCAGCACAGGCCTTTTGTCAGGTCCTCTGCAACCACTGCTCCCAGTACCCACCTCCAGGACTAAGCTGTGCTTTGTGATCTGGTATATGAGAGGAGAAAAAAAGCCCTCTCAAAAGCTTGGTCCCACTCTGCCTACTGTTTCCTATCTGCCATGTACATGAAGCAAATGTTGTTGGGTGGTGGGTGCTGCACAGGACCTGGCAGAAGGAGTCAGCATCAATGTCCAGAAAATTTCACCCATTGTGCGTATTATTCATTATACCTGTAAAGGAACTGTGTCACCAAAACTGTCTTTCAGGAAAGGAGAAAATAAGTTTCACAACAGCAGTCACAGTCTCCATGTATTATCACAACATAAGACAAAATAAGTCCTAAATAAATAAGTTAATAACTACATCTTCCCATTCAGCAGAGCTACCAACACACACAAATAACAAGGCTGGAGAAAGACATGCTCTTATTACTTCTATCCTTGTCCTTAATTCCCCTCCTTCACTCCTGTTGTTTAGTACATGCTCCTATTACATCATGTCTAAAATTAGATTGCAGGATCAGGCTTTCTTGTGAAATATTTAGCACTACTTCCTTCAGACGAAACCAGGAATTCTACAGGAAAGGCCTTTTTACACAATTTTTTATGTCTTAGCCTGATCCTGCTGCTGCCAAATGAACAAATGTCTTTCCCTTGGCTTCAAAGAATCTTGGGCTGGGCCATGCAGCCAGAGACCACAACATGGCATACTCATTAGATAAAGGGAAACGTATGTCTGAGTGTATAAATAGCTGATCTGCCTGCTAGAGCAGACGAAATCATGCTCAGAGATTTTTTTTTCTAATTAAAAATTATGATTCTAGTGGAACTAAACCCCTTCTCCTGTGACCGAGCAGCCCTGCAAATTATAGTAGAAAGAGATACAAGAATACATCTTCCTACTCTAAAGATGCAGAAGCCATGGCAGACAGATAAGGATGTTCAGATGTAATCCAATATCCAGGGCTCTGTTACACATGGCTATGCAGGCATACACACAAATGTATGCACAGTTTCCAAGGAAGTTGTTGGCATATAGGTTTAGAAAGTTCAATTTAGCCAGATAAAGGCTGCATATCACTACCTTAACTGCCTGTCTCTTCCAACAAACTATTTTTCACAGCTTCTCTGTAGTTACAATTAAGATGTCTTATTCAGTGGAGAAGGATGAATAAGAAATTAAAGCTATTACTTCATGGGTGTATGCAACTTAAGCTCAACTCCATGGTTTACTTAGAGTGTACACTATCCTGTATATGAAGTTCCTGTGCTCCATACAGAATTTTAAATGTAATCATCTCCCCTCAGATGATTGTAAGAACAGGTACTGTAAACTATAATGGTGCATTTTTAATAGATTCTTATTTTTGCACAGTCTGTTCAGTTGCCCATTGCTTTTCTTTCACTGTCAGGAATACTGATGGCACTGAAGGTCCCCCAAATATTATATGGCTTCTACATGCCCGCAGCTGATTAAGACAAGGACAGGTCACTTAACTGCTGCACCTGAACCTAAAAAAAAAGGGTGATGTTCTTTTCTTTTAGCTTGGATTGTCTCAAAATGCATCCATGAAGAGACAGGTGTTTAGGTAAGGTCCAAATTTATGTTCATTGGTCAAGATTTACCTGATGTATTTTAGACTTATGAAAGTTGGCTGGTCAAGACTATGCCTACATTAGCATTTTAATTGCAGGCAGCAGCATGGTTTTGAAGTGAATTCTGTGAGCATGTAGTATTGATGGTGGGGGGCTGAGCACCGAAACTGTTTTGTTCTTCTGGTCTGCTCCTCTTGCAAGAGGCTACTTGGATATATTTTCTAATGTTGACACAGCCCAGCTCTTAGCTGGCTATATCAAGCCTCCTTTATGGGCAGCAGAAAGAAATAAGAGGCAAATAATCTGTTTTATTTGAGACAGGGATCTCAGGACAAGATGAATGGGAAGGACCATTAAGCAGCTTAGATGCACACAGTGAACTCTGGTGTCTTGAATGAAGAGAGTCAGTCTCTGCCCCACATGTACAACTCTATGTACACTCAGGGACAGGTGAGGAACGAGCTCCAGACCATGTGGTGCACAGAAAGAGCTTTGGGGCAGCCTTATGTGACAGGAGGGGACATGACCCTCAGGGGAACATGTGCTCAGCATCTCATCCTTGCACCCCATCTACAACTCTGGTACAAACTCAGGGCAGGACTTGTTGAAGTGAATGCAGCTAGGAACAAGAAAGTTGTTCCCAGTTTCTAGCATTATAAAGAATCTGCCAGTTCCTGATGTCTCCTGCCAGCTTGACACTTGTAAGCCTCAGAGGAAGGACTGTGCTATTGTCTCCAAGTTTGTTACCACTCTTTACTTTCAACGTAAGAAAAGGAAATTCATCAAAGAAACAAGCATTTCATTGACTTAAGAATGTATTAGCACCAACAAAACCTATTTCATAGAAGCTATATAGAACCTACTCTATATGAACATCATCACAACATACAGAATAAATTTCTGCTTTTCTTTTCCCTTTAAAGTTAACTGCCATGTTTCAAATTGAGAGAAGTAGTTTTATAGTTTTGTTTATCCTATGATTAGTTGTATTCTTTTTGAGAACCTACATTATGCATTTTCTGGAGCTTTAAGGACTCACTGTGGCAGTTGCCAAATACGTAAATGTTGCAGCAATTACACTTTCATTGCCCATGAAAAATGGACTTGTAAGATTTAGATGGCTGCAGTTCTTTGGTGCTGAAAGTATTTTTATAAAACCTGAGAAAAGATTGTTTGTTATCCTTTACTGTAGTAGAGATTAATACACACTTGAAACATTAAAGTTTGATAGAAAAAAGTTATGATGTATTTGATTGATTATTTTATCACAACATTCCTTTTCTGATCTCAAAGGAAGACTGAGGGCAACCAGAAACACACCAATGATTTTGTCATATATCAAAGATTTATTAGATAATATATTTCACAAAGAAAATCTATTTGTCGCATATGCTTGACTAATCTACTAAACAGGCATGACTTCAAAGGATACATAGGTGCAATAACACACTCACACAGAGCAAGTGGCAGGACTGGGATGTAACACTTTCAAATTTAAAGAAAGTGGCATAAACATGTGCTACAGAAAGGAAAAATATTTACGTGCATGGCAAAGGCAAAGTCAAATGAGTTTTTATTCTAGCTACACATAGCTACATAGTGGTTTTTGCTATAAATTTTTTAATAGATATGCTGCTCTGTCAAGATCAAAAGTTTCTGAGGAATGTGCTGATTTTAAAAACATATTGTTTCCAAAGTGAATGACAAGATACATGTGCTTTTGAGTTTTGCCACAAAAAGTTGTTTTTGATTTTGTATTTTATATATTGGAATATAAAGATTAATGTCTGAAATGAAAGAAATTTGATCCAAGGAAATGTCAATTTTTCCATTCATGGAAGTGAATGGGTGAAGAGCAACCTAGCTAGTTTCAAACTTCCCTGACACTTAGCCTAGTAGATATTTTCATATTCCTCCTGCTGCTGCCGACATCCCTGGTTTATTTAGGTCTCCTGGAAAACTTTGGTTGACATAGTGTGCTGTAAATGTCAGGCTCATTTTAATGCTGAAGGCCTGATGCCTTATCTGGCAAAAATACCCTGAATCATCTTGCCAAGGTTTTAAAACACAGCTTTTGGATGGGAGCTTGATCAGATTAAAACATTGATGTACCTAACTGCCCCAGCTCCTGTGAATTAAGTCTTAAGGCATCACCTTAGTTTACCAGGCACAGCATCTCTGTGCACTTTTATTTCACTGTTGGTTTATAGCAGGATATTGTCCTGTACAGTTCTCCTTATCTACACATATAATGGGTGTTTATTGTTTGTGGCAAGAAAATAAATAAAACACCCTCTTAGAATTAGAAAACTGAAATGCAATACATATAAACCAATCAAGGAAATCCTACAATATGGCAATGATTAACCACAGCAGCAGCAAAACAATGATGTTCTTATGTATTGGAATTAAATCAAAACAACCAACAAACCCTTCCAACAATCTTTTTCATAGGTCAGTAACCAAAACTACTAAATACACCACGTGTTAGATAGAGCTGATTGTCAACAACCAAGCAAATTTCATTTGCATGAAATCTGAAATGATTTTATGTTGACTGCATGGCATACGTGTGCACTCCTGAGGCCCTCTGGCAGGACTACACCACTGGATTTGCCTGGAATGCTGTGGTTTTGCAGTCCAGATGTATATGCTGATGATGGCTTGGGGTTTTGGTTTTTTGTTTCTTTTTTTTTAATGAATGGGAATCAAGGAAAGCAAAATAAATACTGTGACTGCGTGTAAAAACATGAGTGGGATATTCTAAATTAGGGCAAGATCATTAAAATAAGAACAACATTTCTATGTGCAGTTCTTTTAAATTATTACTTGAATATTTTCTGTCTGAAAATGACTTAACAATGAAATCCTTCACAAAAATATGCTAATTACCATGAGATTTTGTTGAGAACAATTTGGTCTTGTTGAAAACAGCTAGGTCAGTTCTGCAGTATTCTGAGTGTTAAAAAGACTCATCAACAGGACTGCTCAAAAGTTACAACAGTGCAGCAAAAAAATAAAATCAGTCCAGGGTGAACACATTATTCAGAATTTTATTTTCAACTCAATGTCACACTTGGTAGAACATAAGAAGCTGAATAATAAATGGACCTTTCGGTCAACATGCCAAATATTTTTACTTCAGAACATTTCAACCCTCAAAACTTTTCCATTTGTTCACATGTGTAGGCACATCAGTAATTCTGATTTAGCTACAACCTTGGCTATGTGCAAACCCATAGATGTGTCATGGAAGGTTTTAAAAGTGTTTTCGGCTCCTACAACTCTTAACACGGCTCTGCTTTTTGGTTGTAGTGAGCCCTGCCTTTGCAGATCAGAGATTTCCAAAGAATATTAGTCATGACACTTCCTGGCCTTGCCAGAGGAAGAAAGTTCTGGAAAATTCAAAATGCTTTCCAGTTCTGCTTAACACATATCAGGAGTGCAGGTAGCCACCACGCTTTTCACTGAGCTTCAGAATATCTCCAGGTTTGTCTGGCATGGCTCCAGATTGTGCAGACCCCAGTGAGGAGAGAGCAGCAGTCCATGGGAACAGCACAGCAACTCCACACCAGACCATGATAAGGAGAGAAGATATGCTGTGCAGAGCTCTTTCCTTTAGCAGCTTGAAAATCTCACTGTTTTTTCTTACTATCTACACTCATTTTCAAAGCCTTTTGAGCTAAATGTCTATACTTGTCTTTCATAAAAAAAGCCTGAGCACTCCTGTGTTCTCAGGTACATTCCCCAGAATTTACATTTTCTGTCCCTTGTGCCTCTGGAGTGCTTCCTGACACCACAGGCTGTCTCTCACACATGTTCTTTCCCTTTACACTCTTTTTTCCTTGCTGACATCTGTCTCTGCTCTCTACTCTTTCCCACTGGGCAGAACTAAGAGCAGCAGAGGGTAAGGCTGGCTTGGGGAATCAAAAAGATGGAACCTTTCTGCAGCTTGATTCTTCTGGGGATCCCTCAGCTCCAAGTCCACGAGTCGTCCAGAAGGGGTGTACCACAGGTCACAGAAGGAAACTGCAGTGGGACAAGAGTCCTTGTTGGGGACAGGCAGTCCCTCTTTCCTGCAGAGAAAGGACCAAATTAAAGGAATGAAAAGCTGTCCCTGCTTGTAATACATTGTGGAATTTTCCATGAGTTTGATGCTGGGGTGCCAGCCCTGCTATGTGTATTCCTAATAAAGCAGTTTACCTTGCAAGGTAGTGCAAATTTACTTGGGTGACCTAATCAGTCCTTCATCAGTATTTTGAATTCAATGCATTTAACTCCGGAGCTATTTAAATTACAAAATGGGTGAGACAGTCCAGGCTGCCAACTGTATGTGTTGTCAAGTACCGCAGGGTTGTTGTTCAAAGGAACTTTGAATGAAAATTATATTTTTCATATGGGACAACAGATTAGATAAATTTATTTCTTTTTTGTTTGTTTGCCTTTAGTTAAAATTACTAAAATATGTATGCAGTGTAAGTATGTTCAAACCAAAAGTGACACAGGAAGAGTCTTCAATAGGAGCCATGATCTTGGAAAACACATATTTGTGTCAGAAAATTTCAGTTGTACAACAAAGGAATAAAGAAAGCCTCATATATACAGAGACACATACACACATATAAATTTCTGCCTAGGGAATGTATAGAACTGTAACGTAGCCAGAGGAGAAAGTATGATGGCAAATGTTTTTGAAGGCAAATGATTTTTGCATCTTCTCAGTCTTGCCAACATTTTGCTCTTTTGAAGGTGTAGTTTTTATTTAATGCTTCTGTCACTAGGCTCCTATTCAGGAGATTGCACTGAGTATCTATCTTTGCTAATGAGTGACAAAGACGTTAATTAGTTTTGTTGCAATATGGAAATGCAGAGGATCAGATACAACCAGAAAGTTTTGCAAATAATTTTTAAAAATGTAATTCCTGTCAGTCTGATTAAGTTATTCTACAAAATGGATAGCTTACCCCCTTTCTGACTATACTATTCGGTGTTCACAAAGAGCTTTCACAGTTGGTTTCTGAAAGCTGGAGCAGAGATTACAAAAAAGTTCCCCTTCTTTTGGTGCTTTGCTGCTCTCATGCAGCTGTTGTTTTAGCCTCCTGTACAAATAAGCTTAAAAAATAGTCACTTCCTTATGTATAACTGTTGGCAGCATCTGGAATGACAGGGTGGGCATATTACAGTAAATGGTGTTCAGAAAGAAATGTTTTGAAAACAAAGAAAGCCACATAGGAAAACACTGACAAAACCATACAAAACCGTACAAAATGTGGGTTATCTATTTTGACTATTTTCTTTCTTTATGTTTTTGGATGTTTTCACAAAACACATGTGGCCCTCACTTCCAGGCATACAGTATGTAATTTCATGATTATCCAAATGGAGAGAATAGTCTGAAAAACAGTGCATATAATTAGATATGGAATATTTTTAACAGCTGGAGGGATTTCACACTTACAGCCTAATTTACAAAACTTTAAGCTTGGCACTGTTTCAACACTAGCACTGGAAGCAATAATTTTCCTGGCATTTTTCTGGCTCCTAAAATTATTTATGTCTATACATATATCATTGTAAAATAAGACACACAAAAAGAATATTTCTACCTGGTTAGCGATAAATGAGATATTTTAGAAGCAGTTTCAGAACAAAGCCAGAAAAAAGTAATCCCACAAAAGGGATTTTTTCTGATACTACAATGGAGTCAATTTGTATGAGATTTACAAAGAAAAAATATTATCACATAGCCAACACACCAAACACAATATCTAGGAAAACAGATTTGTCAAGTAGGTGAGCCAGATATAATTTCTGAGGTGAGATATAGTAGAAATGAGAAGAATAACAACTCAAGAAATGGATGAGTACACCTATCATTTTCATTTCTTCTGTTGACCTTGTTTTAAGAGTAGAATAAAGGCCCTGCAGGCCGTGAATTATATAAAAAAAAAGAAATCAAAAGGATTTTTACAAAGAGGTACAAATGTCTGCTCTCTTTGCAGCCATGAAAGGAGAATAATTTCACATCCTTCTCCTAAGGTTTGCAGAATAGGTTCATGGCTGTAGACTTCTAGGTTACAGAGCCAGTCTCCTCTTGAAGGCTGTAAAACAGGTACTTCAGCGAAGGGACTTCTTGTGTTATAAAGCAGGTATACAATTGTGCACTCAGGATTAGTCTGCTGGAAGTCACTCTGTGCATGTTAAAACAGTGATTTTTTTTTTCTTTCTTTGGTTTTTGTTTGTTTGTCTTTGTTTGATTTTTACTTCATTTCCCACCTGCCTTACAACTCTGGTAACTCACACACTGGCTGCTATTTAGAGGAAGAGGGGCTCACTTCCTCCATCTCTTAGGGTCTAGCTTTAAGCCTGTGGGACTCAGGCCTTCGCCAAACATGGCAATAACAGGCAAGGACTTGGTGAGTCACACACCTACCGAAAGGAACCAGCATTGCTGGTCATTGAATGTCACACCAAGTAACCATCCCATGGTGAAATCTCTGTCTTGATCAAGCCTAGGTGGGCTTTGCACCAGCAGTGAGCAGCTGAGATGACTGGCATTCCTCCAGCAGTGCTCCAGGATGCACATTGCCTGGAAATTTTTTATCCTTTAAGAGCTCTCCTTAAACTTTGACCTATGATGAAGTTTCACTAAGCCATTACATCATGTATAAAAAATATTTTTCTTCCAAAGGCACAAACATATTTCTGTTCTTCCCTCCATTCCATCTCTCTGGAAATAACTTTTAAATTTTGCAAAACTGAATGTCATATTGATCATATTTGATTAAAAAAAAAAAAACACCAAACTATTCCAGTACTCTCCTTTGTATTGACAAAACATCTACTTCTACCATTAATCACCCCGAGAGCCACCCTAAATTCCACTTAATTACAGCAATAAACATGGGCTGTAAGCATTCAATAATACTTCAACTAGACAGGAAGGAAGACATAAGGACAAATTCCTCAAGGATCCATATGTTTAATATAGAGCATGTATGTTAAGAATAGCATCTTAACACTGTGGCATGCTTCAAAAAATCCCAAAAAATCTGGGTTGTCTAAAGGGAGCTGTCTTTGAATACATATTGATAGCAGAACAGTTTTATTACTGGAGAACAGCAACCATTAAAAAAATCCATAAAGGGTTAATTTGGTAAAATAGATACAGGAATAAGAATTTAATTTGTTCAAACCAAGTTCTGAGAAAATAAAGGAAAAAAAAAGGCATATCTTTATGACTCCATGCCTATCACATTTGGATGATTGAAACATTCATGCATCTGATTCAAAATCCTCTAAGTCCACCAGTCTCTCCCCAGCCTCTTGATCACATGTGTAAAATCTAACACACAGATAAATCTCTGCCACTTTGGGTTATAAGTGGTTATACTTTCTGTTCCACCCTGTATCTTACAGTTTTAAGCTCTTTTCATGGGCCTTTCCAGACATCATCTTAAAATGACACATCTATCAAATCCAACAAGATTGAAATGAAGTCTCCAAGGCCTGTAATCCTGCTATGCCACCTAGAAGTTAGGGGTTCCTTCATCTGTGTTCCCCCTAGTATCTGCCACCCCAAGTACCCATACTAGTCATGCCTCTGAGTGCTTGGAATGGAAAATGAGGCCGACCTCACAGAGTTTTCCCACTGCCCAGCATGGATAACCTTGTAAACCCTCCTTTACCCTTTCTGTTTTATTTTAGCACCTGTGAGCAGGGAGGTGAAATACAAGAGATTCATGTGCCAAACAAAGGATGTCTGCTGAACAATTGTCTTTGCTGAGGAGGCAACATCAGGAGCTGATGAGATCAAATGCCCTGAAGAAATATGGTTCTAGTATTAATAAACACCTGTCTGGTATTACTGTACCTACTGGACTTCTCCCAACAAGATAACTGATTGCCTAAATCTGGCAAAACAACCTGCTAAGTCCCATCACTGTATGCATTTCAGGGTTAGACTGAATCAGTTCTAAAACTTGTGCTGGAGACCCTGCATACTCCCAACATGGGCTTTTGTGTCAAGGAAAACTGGCAGATCCTGTCCCTCCCTGCAGTCTAGATCCAGCAGGAAGTGCACCAGTGGAGGCAAGGCTGTTGGGGCACAGCTGCTGTCCTGCTGGGGAGCAGGGGCATGAGGCCAGGGAGGAGCCTGGCACCAGGCACTGGAAGGGCTCCTGCCATTTGCATACTTCATAGTCTGGGCTGGCCAGAGTGCTAAAACACTGGAAATATCATGGACACACTCCAGTTCCTTGGGAAAATTCAGTGGGATTGCTTTAAACATATTATTTTTCAGGGTCAGGCCTGACTCAGCTGTCTAGTCCATTTAGTATAAAGGGTATAACTCCCTTGACCTGGCTGCAGTCCCTGTGCTAACCCAGTGCTTCCAAAACAGGATGCCCTCCTGCTTTTATCTTGCTCTGTGGACAAAACCCAATTCAGTTACATAAATAATACTGGCCCACTGGAAGCAATCCAGCCATTAAACCTCTTGATTCAGAGTTTAAGCCTGAGATCAGGATGAGGCCTAATGCATGTGGAGTAGAGATTAGCCCACATCTGCCAATTGTGGTACACTGGCATCTGCTGAGCACCTGTCAGGGATCATGGTCAGACGCAACCCACAGATCCAATGCAACAATTCCTATACTCCCTCCTCTTGCACAAGAGGCAGGACATCATCAGATATGTATTTCTGAGATTGACTGGCCCCTAATCGTATGGCATGCACGGCAGCCCAGCTGAAGACAGTAAGTTAGCAAAAGTAAGCGTGCCTGGCTCCTGCAGCCCACACGCAGGACTGGGCCTGCCAGAGGTGCAAAGCCTTGGTCCAGCTGTGCTGCATAACCATGCATGTCTGTGTGAGGGTGTCTGCACAGAGTGTAAACAGGCTTTTGCCTGTGCCTGACGTTCAGTCATTATCTCTGAAAAATGGCATGAGTAGGCATCTGTAGGAGTTGAAACTAGCAAAGGATGTAGGTTAAGATCCTAGGAGAAAATTCCAATTTTTTCACTAAATCTCAGACTTTATACATTATATCTCTTCTGTGTGTCCCACTGAAATCCCAGTCTCACGCTGCATCAAGGGAAATATAGGTTGGATATTAGGTTGGATAGAGAGAGTGATAAAGTTCTGGAATGGCCTGCCTGGGGAGATGGTAGAGTCATCATCCCTGGATGTGTTTAAAAAAAGACTAGGTATGGCACTTGGTGCCATGATTTAGTTGAGGTGTTAGGGCATGGGTTGGACTCAGTGATCTTAAAGGTCTCTTCCAACCTAGTGATTCTGTGGAATCTGTGACTTCTGTGGAATGAATGCCCTATTAGCCTTTCGTCCTTCAGCTGCACACAGGAGTAGTGCAGTAGCACCATGGCAGGATATTTATTAACACAGAACCAGTGTCCTTCATCTTCCCATGCACACTAAGCATTTTAGTTGCACTTATGCATTCAATTTCCTAGGCTTCTTTCTGCAGATTCAAGGCCACAAGAACTAGCTAGCTCTCCTTCATCTGTCATATAGTAGGCAGAACGTATTGACTTATTGTAATAACAGCTGTGATCTTCAGCAACTGCAATAGAATATTGTCTTGAGATCAATTTCCTTTTTCAATAAAGTCCTGATTTTGCCTCAACATTTATGAAGTGGTGGGAGGCCGTTATCCATTGAAATTATCTCTTTCATATACTATACCATAAAAATATGGCCCTCTATATGCAGTGTTATAAAGGTATTTGTGTGACTGACTGGCTTTAACCACCCAAGAAGAGTAATAAGTTCAGTAATCCTCTGGAAATGTGTAGCCTGGAGTGTGTTATTGCAGCTAGTATTCAGTACACTCTCCAAAAACAAATCACAAAACCAATTAGATTTATGCATTTACAATCCTTGATTAATACAGCCTTGACATAAATCACAGAGTTAGAAAAACACACTGCTGGATTAGCAAACTACATTGTAGTAATGTGGCTTGCAATGTCATTTTGCTGAGATATTTACAATACCAACGCAATCAATGTCACTCTAAAGAAAGTTACTCTTGTTACAGGGTGATACAAATAGATGTGCACCTAAATTGTTTGTGTGTGCAAAACAAATGCAGCCAGGTTATATCTCAGGACAGATTCTTGGACTGCTGTCTGAGATTGGCCAGCGCAGTGACCTGTAAAATTTCACTTGAAGAAAAAATTGTTACCAACATGCCATAGGGGTATTTTGGTGCCAGTACTGCAGAAATAGAGAAAAAGGTCTCCTTAAAGTGTATGGTTTCATAGAAATGGTGTCAGATGCAGAGGCTGGTGACAGTCCAATCAGACTTCACCATATATAACTAGATTCGTTTGAAGCTTGGCCATGGTCCACATCACTGTATGGTCTACTCAGCATCCGGGCCATTGTTCTTTAGGAAGATTTCTGCACAGCACTATGTTAGTTCTTCACACTGCAGCTCCTGCTGCACACATTCCAGTATCTTTATTGTATCCCAAATACAATCTCTAAGAGAGCAATCAGAAAGGGTGCAGACTGAAGGCCTTTCTGCACCCACAATTAAATACGATGATGGCAAATTAGAGTGGGTAAATTTTTATTAAGGACATCATACCTAGAGAGCGAACATTAACAAAGATACTGAGTGATGCAGTAGATATCTTTCAAAATGATACTACTACTCTTATAGTTTGTGTCAACCCAAGCAGCACTGTTTCATATTAATCATCTTAAGGTATGAAAGGATAACAGGAAGGAGATGCACTGTGCACTGGTTTCACAGTGTTTGGCAATTACATTAGAACATTTTAATTCCCATGTTGACCAAAGACATCAGAGAGCTCATGCTGACTGAGTCACCAATTGTCCAGTAGTCAGAAGACTTTTGTATCAGTGGGCTGCTACTTTCAATCTCATCTGTTTGACTAAAATTTTGACAGAACGAAACAAAGTAATTGATGGAAGAAATTATCAGAATAAAAATCACAAGCAGATATTTGAAGTTGTTAAGTTACCTGGGTGAATAAGCAGGATATTATGCCAATCCATCTGAAGCCACATCATCTAGTTTATACATAATCTTTAAAACTGTCCAGATGGTTTGCAGTTCCCAGCAAACACGTCCTGTGTTTAAGACAAGTCACAACTTTTGACTCCTGGTTTTGAGAGCAAATAAAGAGATGTCTGCATTGAGGGTGAGTTAGACAGAGACTATGTGAGATAAGAGATTGGCCCTGTTTCCATCATTGTGGACTTCGTCCAAAGAAGGAAAGATTATCACTACTAATCCAGCATGGGACTTTAAAATGGTCTGTCAGCTGAAGCAGAAGAAATTGTAAGCCAAACTCAAAAAGCTAAAGGGAGATAATTAACATGGCCTGACTCTGGCAGTGCCTGAGCAGGGGTTCTGCTGGAGACAGCCTTTTCAAGCCTATGCGAAACTGTTCTTTCCTCACAATTTATGCTTTAGCAGCAAGAAATGAAAATTTGTAATCTGGCCTGTAGTTCGAGGTAAACAATGCTCTTTCCTCCCTTTCTTTTGCTTCTGCCAGAGTAAAAAACCCCAAGGAAGGGGAAGATCTTAGCAGTAGTGTTTATTACAAAAAAATTACAAAGCATACAAATACCAAAAGATTTGTATTGGGGGCCAGCCCCACAGGCAGCACAAATAAACATAGCTCCCTCAGAGCTGCATTGTATTGTTCTGCTGCTGATCCAGTTCAACAAGAATAGGAGAAGAATAAAAATAGAAACTTCTGATTGTCAGGAATAGAAGAAAATTAGGGTTAAAAAGTCCAGGGAAATAGAAGGAATTGCTTTTGAATTTTGTTTATTTTCTCAGCACTTGCTTGTTACAGAAGAAGCCTTGCAGGTCATAGCTGAGTAGCTGAGAAGCTGAAGCATGGGATCAATTGATCTATGACCATACTTCAGGGAATAGTTTATCAATGCGCTTACTTAGAAAACAAACTGACAGCTATTTTATATTTCACTCATTCCACTGAATCTGCGTAGAACAGGGAAACTGCAACCTTCTCAGCTATTTTTACTCCCCTGGCTTTACTACCCTGGTTAGGAAGCTGATGACTGTAACATGTCAGTGTAATAAAAGGTGAGCACTTCATTCTTGCTGAAGAAGATATTCTTAATGTGTTTTGATTGTCTCAAAATTTTTGTCTCTGGACAACTTTATTGTGCGAAAATTGTCTGGCTTGTAATAGGTGTGAGCAGCAAAACTGTGCATGGAGATGTTCTGCATGGTGCCTGAAGACCAGCATGCTGTTAGACGATATGCTCTGTCTTCATTCTCCACACAGATGTGCCTGAGGCTGTATTAAGAGAGAATTTCAGATCAGAATGAAATACAGCCATTTCCCATAATGTAACACAGGCAGAAAGATCCTCCAAAACAGTTTTTATCTCCCTTTAATTATAGAGGCTTGGCCTGTCTGCTCTAGCCAGTTCCATTTGCAGAACCTTTTTTTCATCTTAATGACCATCCCCAGAGTAATTTCATCTGTCTCAATTGTACCACCTCAGGAATTGTGAAGTAGCTTCCAAACTCTATGGAGACTTAGGCTATGAGTCCCTCAGAAACATGGGGTTTGGCAGTTCTCCAAAGAGCTACAAACACATCTGGCTGCACAACCACTGCTTTTCACAGCTCGAGCTAGGTATGGAGGACTGGATCTCATGATCAGGGACATGATAGCCCCTGAGCTGTGCCTGCATATGGGGCTTGACTGGGGCATTTAGCATCCCATGGAGCAAAAGGGAATGGGAAAATTCTCCATCCTGAAGAAGGTGTGTGAAGCTAAGGAAGAATGCTGTGCAGGTTGTAATCACTGTGATATTCTTCAGAGCCATTGCCCAAGAACTGTGCTAGAAATAAATCTTGTGTGCACATACTGCTACAAAGTCCTACTTTGTCCACTGCTACTATACTGAAATGCTTTCTCTGGACCTTTGATGGGAAGTATTTCCCATCTTTCTCACTATCTTTGAACCAATCTGAGGTCTATGGTCAGATATGTCTTAGACCAGGTTCATAGAGTTTACTTGGTTCATTCATAACTTGAAGAGATACTACTACTGTGCACTCACAACAGGCATCTCTACAAATACCTTGCTATGTCTATAAAGTAATGAGCTCCCATGTGCCTGTTCATGTAAAGGAAAGGCGCAGATGATAACATACTGCAATCAGTCCTCAGGGTTTGACTCACAATGGCTGACGCTTGGGGAGGAATAAATTAAACAATTGATCCTGAGGACATAAACTTTCATTGAGGGGCACTGCAATGACCAGATGTAGGCACTTCATTGCTAGAGGAAGAATAAATTTCAGATAGGCTTTTATTGCACATGAGGCAAAGAGCTTTGCTTTCTCTGTTTAACACAAATACATAAAGCTTGCCTTTGAACCACAATGCTACCGCTCTCTTGGCAGCAATATTAAAGAGGTCCCCTTGTTTTGTTGGATATTAATACCAGGCTGCACTCTGAAATGTGATTTTAAAAATAGAAAGTTAATTGTTGCTGGGAAATTTTAATTGAGCCTGATTAAAGGAAGCAACAAAATATATTGACTTCTAAACCTCACTTCTTGTTTTAAGTGTGACCTATAATGGACTCCCCAAAAATCATTACATAATCCCTCTAAGCATTCCAGGTTTTTCATTTGAAATTCATTAAATGTTTGTGTGTCTGATTTTTGGGGGGTTTTCTGAAAAGTTTTATAGTCACAGCTGCACTAGTTATGGATAGGTTTATAGTCCCTTGCCCATCAACTGGCCCACATGTCCAGTCTAGTTTGTTTGATACCCTACCTTTCACAAGCATTCAGCAGTTCTGGAGGTGTTCTTATAAAGCTGCCAGTAAATGTACCAGCTGGACTCATTTATGTACACGAGCAGCCTCATTCCGGCTGCCTTACAAAGAGCCAGTGGCAGTAAATCTGTGTTCAGTCCATATATGTACTTTAGAATATTTTTTTACACTTCTGAAAATAAAATAATAAAGTATTTCTAAGCTTTCTAGTAAGTTACATGCGGTCTTCAGAAGAACTTGAATACTCTGTGGTGAAAAAGCAACCTTCCGAGAGTCCCTTTTTCTCTGCAGTAAATTCTTTATACTGTGCAATTACAGCTGTTAGAAAAGTCTGCTCTCTTAGAAGCACACTGATGGATGGCATTTTTGTAGAAATTCATGTGAACAAATTGCTCATTATTTCCTTTTGTGACTTTTGCAGGTGCAACATGAATAAAGCACTTTTTGAAAGCTACAAACACCTTCCTCACATTGCCCAGGGAGGTTTAGTGGTAAACAAGGCTGGTTTAAAAAGTTCAGATGAGTGGCAGAATGAGAAGGTGCAGACAAGCCACCATGCAATTCAAAATTCAATAAAAGATAGCGCAGGTGAAAGAACTTCCAAAGAAAGGAAGAAAAAGAAAAAGGAAATAATATTAAGAAATGGGTTTTTTTATTGTCTCCAGATTTACACTGAGATACAGTCTCAGCATAATGAGAGAGGATGTCAAGAAAGGGAACCACTTCTCCTTGACAACACTGGATGACCTGAGCCAGCATCATGCTCCTCAGAAAATACTCTTCCCTCTCTTTTCCCATCATTTTTCTAGATCTACTCACAGCTCTCCTGTGCTGTGTGTGAATGTCTCAGTGCTGACATGTAAAGTTTTATTAATATTTACCAGTAGAGATTCTAGTCAATCATATCTGCGAGGCTTCCAGCTATGAGGAGGTTTACCTCAGCACTTCTAGTAAGAGCAAGGTCCCCATGATTTCTATTTCTTTAGGTTGACCAGAGCTTTTAGCCAACTGTTAAGAGTTTTTACCAAAGTCAGTTTTCAAAATAATTCTCTGATAGCATGTCTGCTGAACAGAATTTATAGCCACAGGGCAACAGTGGACTTTCCTGCTATGAGTTTTACGATAAAATACTTTACAACATGTACATCTCCTCTGCTACCTTACAGACTGCTCTCTGTACCTTTTCCTATGACATAAGTTAAATGAGTTCAAGCTTCAGAGTGGAATACAACTGTTATCTTACCAGAATAGATATCATGGTTGTCTTTCTCCAGCACAGTATTGTTGCAATAAAAAGATATTAATACACATTATCAGTATCTGTACTTTACTGCAGTCCTTGGATGTTTTTCCTGTTGGACAGTGAACCTTGTCTTCTTCCTCTATAGCCTAGAACTGGTTTTAATGGCTACCACCAACTAAAAATAAAATTACTACCATCTCTCCTGTGCAGTGGTACACTGCAAAATATAAGGAGCATTAAGTAAAGGAACTCAAATTTCCTAAAGCAACGTAATACTCACTTTTGTTTGGAGATGTATTTTTGATACTGTTAAAATTTATTTTCTGCAAGCATCTTCCTTGTATTCTGGAAGCCCTTCCAATACTTCAGATTTCATTGCAATTAACAGTTACAGGGAGTGGTAGAAATACAGTGCTGCCAACCCATACAATTATATAGTCTTTTCTAACCCCACAGCTTGTAAGTCATGGAAATGCATGCTCTAGGAAGCTTGGAGCCAAGCTGACCCGAGGGCACGGAGGCAACCAGCTATGCTGCTGGCAAGGTGGTTTAAATCAGTGGCTAAGGCCGAGCCTACAGATACCCAAGCATCTGCACTGATGTTTCTTCCTCATGGCTCCAGGCATGAGTTGTCTTCTGTTCAATCCTTGCATGTCCAGAGACAGAGTTTTTTTTTCTCCAGCTTTCCAAAGGAAAGCAAATCATTATTTTAATTTTTAAATAGCACCAGTCAGTCTGTATCAGTAAAAATTCTTTTTACCTCTTCCCTTCATCAAAAGGCAGGAGAGGTGACAGAAAGTTGTTTTCCGTTTCAATGTTTCATTTCCTCCCAGCAAGAGAAATGACTTGGCAACTGGTTTCATATTGTGGAGAATTCACAGCCTACACAGTTCAAAAACACTTCCAGCATTACTCCTGACCTCTGGTTATTTACTACAGAGAATATCAATAGATTCTCATTCTGTCTAGTTGTTTCTAACACTAACCTCCTTTTATTTATCTTTGTGCAAAATTGAAAAGTCTTGGCCTGAGGTGTGGAGCTAGACATTCCACATCTTCTTACTTGTGCCATGTTGTTTGTGAACTAGCTAGATTATTGTGGAGAAATGCAATACAGACTTTATGTGTATGATATTAAGGGGGTAATGTCTAGACCAATGTCTAGCCCAATCTCTATTTGGCCTCTAGACTTGTTTCTACTGCAAGGATTGATAGAAAAATGAAATCTCTTAGCAAAGCCTTCCTAGAAAACCACATAAGCATTAATGGCTTTATTTACGGCACTAATATTTTAAGCATAAGATAATTGTGTCAGCCATTTAGAATAGCAAATGAGTCAGGACCTGATGCATGACTCCTACAAGCAAAGTCTTGTTGGTGTTTTGGGGCGGGGGAGGTCTTCTTTTTAAAAAAATACCTCTTAATCTGTTTATGTCATTATCAGAAAGGTCATCAACTATGCCAAGTACTGATATCTTATTCCTAGTTTAACTGCAAATTCTAAATGCTTATGTGGTGTGCAGATTAGCTGCTGAAGAGCAGCCAGGAGTGGCAGGTGAACATGGCAGAGGATATTAGAAGTGACTGAATTTTGGAAATGGGATGGCTTTCTTAAAATAGACCAACAACATGAGTCATAAAGAGATTTCAGGGAAACTCTAACTCCTACTGTTAGATAGTGAAAGGCTATTCCCAAGGCTGAACCCAGAAGACAGCAAGGTTGTGAGTATTGAAAAAAAAATCAGTGGAATAGGCTGTCAGTGGGTTTACACCTTTTACATTACTGTGCTTTATTAAAGTGTATGGAAATACTTGTGGAGATACAGTAAAACACATCCCATTGATTCTCATGCCTCACATTTGGGAGAACAAATCCTGAACAGCTAAAGAAACTACCCTCTATTTCAACAGTTTTGTTTTGTGTGGAAGTGTGGACATTGAAAAAAGCTGATATTTGGAGAACCTGAAAAATGCTTTAAGCACATGCTTATATTTTATAAGTGTTGCAAGAGCATAACTGGAAGCTGCCTATCCAGAGGTCAGGTCTTACAAAAGGAAAACTAGAAATATTTACAAAATACTAACATGAGTAAAATTACTCCCCTAAAAGCCCAATATGAGTAGGATTCAAGAGGCAACTTTCTCTGAGGTCAGCATGATCTTAAATGTCAGTGCAGTAAAATCCATGGCTGACCTTTTCAGAAGGGGGCTTTGGTTTGGGGTATATTCACAGCATTATCTTGGTACCCAAAGTTTAGCACTGCAACGTGTGGCATTCGAAATCAGCAACTGCATTTGTATCTTGTTCTTATTCTTCATTCACAAAATTCACTGCAACATAAGGACTGCTAGATTGCAGTCCATCATTATTACTGACTTGTTAACATTTCTCTCTGTAATAGATTAAGGTTTATCAGTATGACATAACCTGGAAAACATTTTATTTTTTTTTCATCTCTTGGCCATAAAATGCTCCCATTCTGGGATGAAACGATAACACAAATGAAACCAGTCAAGGATCATTACATTTGCTAATCTGAAGTGAGAGATTTATGTTGAACTCTGGACAAGTTCTTAAAAATGCAGGGTTTTACTCCATTTTCAGAATAACATCTGCATCTGCTGAGGTATGGAGAGTGGGAAAGGATCAACACTGATTTTCCAGTCTCCCTTACAAAATACAGGTAGTACTGTCATGTTTGGCAGCACAACAATTTAAAGATTTGCATGTCACTACATCTTTTCCACTGTCACTTTGTTAACATGAGAGTACAAGAAAGCAAGAGAGGGCTCATTAATTATTTTATAATTTTTGTAGTAAGAAAAGCCTTTGATTTTAACATTTTATTTAGAAATGTAAAGCTAACTGTAAGAAAAATGGTTCCTTCTCTCCCTGCTGAGCAAGGGACCAGTGAAATAAACAGAGCCAGCTCTCTGTCACATGCTCATTATGACTGGGACTAGCCAGGTATTATATGCTACTCTTCAGCTTTGCTGTCCAGAATATAGACCAGACTTTTCTGATGCAGAGGGTTACAATTCAAAGGCACTCCTGGTATGCAGCATTCTCTCTAGTGCTCTGCTCTTTGTGAAAAATGGGCTGTCTGGGCTCAGCATTGTAGATGACACTCCCATCTGCAGCCCTGCATTTTTAATGCCTAAACTAGGCTATGAGACAAAGACATTGTCACACAGACATTGCCCATCACTGGCTCTAGGTCTTGGGTACCCCTAAACCTGGGAACAGGAACTGCAAGGACAGGCTGGAAAGTGAATGCAATATTTGTGGCTTGCCAGCCTCACCCCAAATCAGCTCTCACAGTACAAGCACTGAGGTGGATGAATTTATATATCACAAGCCAAAAAAAACCCCACCCAGAACAGTTCTTTGGCTTAGAAGCACAGGTACAAAGGTAAGAAAGAGCAACCAGTATTGCTACTGAAACTTCAGCTCACAACCAGTGGGCACTTCCCAAAAATGCAGTTTCTTGATTGGCTTAAAATGATCAAAGTGTGTTTTGCTGCTGGAGAGGGTGTTATTGCTATTTTGACTGCCTCTGCTCACATTCTTCCATAGTTTCCATGCAAGTCTTGCTTCAAGTTTTGCCACGTGAGACTGCACTGAGTTTTAATATCTCTAATTCTCAATCATGTATTTGAAGATTCATAAATAAGATATTTAATCAAAATTGATAATTTTAATGCTTCATCCCATGAATTACTGTCTTCCATCTAATCTTCAGGAGGCTAATACATTGAAGAATATTAACATTAACTAGTAAGAATAAACAAAATGTACAGCTACAGTCTAACATTCAACTCAGCATAAGGTAAAGTTTTTATTCACTGTGAAAAAAATGCTCTGTTGTCTAGGTTCCAGCTTGAACACATAAATTTCTACATGCTGAAAATCATTTATTTAGGTCAGACGGGATTTCTGCTAATCTGGTGTAACCACCTTCTAAAAGAAGAACTGTGTCCTGCTCAGGGTTGTGTCCTGCCCTGTTCTGAGTATTTCCAAAAACAGTCTCCACAGCTTCTCTG
Organism: Vidua chalybeata; assembly: GCF_026979565.1. Taxonomy (NCBI): domain Eukaryota; kingdom Metazoa; phylum Chordata; class Aves; order Passeriformes; family Viduidae; genus Vidua; species Vidua chalybeata. Next base: position 58,127,966 of record NC_071532.1, read on the forward strand.
GGCACCTGTCCCAGTGCCTGGACACCCTCATGGTGATATTTACTCTTGCTTTCATCTAATATCCCTTGCTGCAGATTGTGCCCATTGCTTCTTAACCTTGCAGTGGTGCTCTTCTGAGAACAGTCTGGACCCATCTCCGTACTGCCCTTCGGGTAACTCAAGGCAGGATTTAGAGACCTGAGCCTTCTCCAGGCAAGACTGCCTCAAGTCCTCACCCTCTCCTCACACACTGTGTGCTACAATTAACTGATCACACATCAGCTGCAAACATATGAAAATGATCAACTGCAAACATATGAAAAAATACCAGATGGTTTGTTTCTAGCTCTTGTATGACAGTTGACATGGAAGTAGACAAATGCTTTGGATGCAGGTTGAGCACTGCCAGACAGAGGCACATGTGGTAATGCAAAGGGCTGATGTGTTTCAGAATATGTTACCCCAGTTCTCTTGTCTTCTGTTAACATGATGCCTGTGCCCTTTGCTGCTGTCAGCCCTCTCCACAGCGGGTCACAATGGTAGGAACAAATCTGTGCATGTGCTCATGGAAGAAGCATTTTTTGAGAAATTTGGGGTGCATTGTAGCAGATACCAATCTGAATTTGGGCAGAATGAGATGGAATAGACACAAAACTACTGGCAGTCTAAAGGTTTGCTGTGAACAAGCTGTGATCTGGTCCCCTGTCTACAACCTCATTTAACCTCACTGGAACATTCAGTATTATAGAATTGGAAAATCCTGAACATCTACCTAAGTGTTTTGCTTTGACCTGTTGGTGAGTCTGATTTGATTAATTTTCAAATAAGACCAGGTCTACCTTATATGAGGAGCTAATACGACAACTAAACCCATTTTCAGCACAAGGGTGCAAGTATCTTTTTCATTGTTCCTTCCAAGGCCTCAAAAGAGGCATTTGACATCAGTGTTCCAGGGGGTTCACTGGTAATGATCATGGCTGTGGATAAAAGACTTGTTGGCAAGTGATATTCTGTCACCCACTGTGTCATATCCAATATCTTACATTAAGGAGGCTTTAGGGGAAATAGTAATAATTTTGAAGGGGAAAAAAATTAATAGAAGTGGAGGTTTGGCAAAAATAAATGTTTTATCAGGAATAGCCCTTGCCAAACATAACATTTTCTCAGGAGCCAATCTTGGCAAAATGAATGTTTTATCAGGAGCAGAGGTCTGGAAAAAGTAACATTTTATCAGAATTGGAACCTTAACAGAAAATGCCTTTTTATCAGGCATGAGGACTATGGCAATTTAAGGAGAAAAGCTTGCTGAAAGTGGAGTTTTATCAGGAGTTTTGCTTGAGGAAAATAGTGTTGCATGAAGGGTAGGAACTTTACAGAAATAATGTTTTTTTTAGGGGAACAGGATGCATGAAAATAATGTTTTATCAAAAAGAAGGGGGGAGGTATGGATTTAGTGAAAGTGGTGTGCTAACAGTTTCTACCTTACAATATGGGAAGCTTTGCTTCTGCAAAAACATTATTTGCACACTGAGTACTTGCCCTAGCTAAAATGCTGGTTTTGACAAGCTGTGCTTCTGCTAAAATGTTATTTTTGGCAAGCTCACCTCTCAAAAAGATGGTTTTGAAAGCTCTCTTCAGAGAGATGTGCAAATTGACTATTATACCTGCAGCACAACCAGATACCTCCATGAGCCAGCTTTTCATCTGTTTATTAATTCTCTGTGGCCTCCCTTCTGCCTTTTGCTTTATGGTGATGGTGTTCATGCACAGCACTTTGGATCCTGAAACACCATTCTGCTTCCAAATTAGAACTCCTTCATCATTTTGTTTCCCTCGGCTGCTCACTGACTCAGAGTGCTTGACTCTTCTCCAAGTGTGTGTTATGCATCCTTTCCCACCGGGCCTCTCTCCCCACACCTGGAAGGCTGCTTATGCCTGGTTTCTGACTCCTCTCATCAGCATTTGACACCACTGGGGATGAGATGTTCCTCAGTGCAATGAAGGACCCAGTGGCAAAAGCCACATGGGAAGGTCTTCATTGTCTCTTTTCCAGATTTAAGAGAATGATCACAAGAGGCTGAATCTTTTTAAAGTGCACTCTCACAAAAAGGGGCATAAAGGAGGAAGAAAGTGACAGGTTGACTCACTTAAAAAAGGTCCATACCATATCTCAGTCATGCTGTGTAATACATTCATCTGCTTCCCTGTGCAATTTTTGGCAAGTACCCAAGTCAGGAGTGCCCCATACATGTTATCTGTGGGTAATACCTCCGTGAAGGAACGGGGAGCACATGTACATGTAGGACTACAGCCTCTTAACAATTTGTTGTTTGAATATAAAAGATGAGATGGAGAACATCAATCACTATGACCAGATAGATGGGATTCTATGGACATTGCCAGAATTTGCAGGGCATCATCAGAATCACTCACTGTTTATTTACAATGTTACTGAGCACCAGTGGGAAGTCATAAGAAAGGCTGACTCAATAGCTATTTTTAAGAAAGGTGACAGGTGAGAGCTGGTTATCACAGGCCACTCTTGCCCAACCTTCCAGGTACTGTAAAACACTTCCAGCTGAAATGAAATTGCTGACTTTGTTGAGAAGGGAACTGATTTCAACTCAAACTCTTCTTTTAAGGCTGTAAGAGAAACCATTCTGTAAGGAACTGGTGAATAAAAAAAAAAGCATGTGTGATGAAATATCCTAAGTGCTACACTTAAAACAGGATATGGGGCATGGAAAGCACATGAAAAAAACCCATAGATCTGACCAAGAGGACTGTATTTTTCTTACTGTAATAAGGAATAATGTCCTCCAACATTTTCCCAGTGCACACTGGCCTTTAATCCAGGTCCCACTGAAGCATTTCCTCATACAAATATTGTAAATTAATGTTATTGCATTTTAGTGGTTGTGATTCATTGCAACTGAAGTCCCTGTTCTATGAGAGACCTATTATTTGTACTATGTTCCCCTGATCTTTGAGTTACTGATGATTTGGCACTATATCCCCTAGTAAAGTATTTTGCTGGTTTATACTTTGAACTCTACATGTGAGAGAGTTGGGATTGCCTTTTAATGGCAAGAGACTCAGGTCTCTTGCAGAGAGACCTGGCAGATCTCTGTAGCTAGATCTAGGTCTAGACTTTTAGAAGAAATCCTAGATATTTGAATCCGTCTTTTGTGACTACCAACAAATGGCAGAGACATTATCCACAAGGCCAGGTAAAGTGGCTAATAACTCCTCTTGGTACTAAGTAGCAGGACAACCTGGTGGGTTGATGGGTTATTGGCTGACTAGGATGGGTTTGGGAAAACTGCATCTGTATCTCTGACTACTGCATTTCTTATTTCATTTAAACACTAATTTCTTGTTTCATTTAAACACTTCAGGTTTAAATGAATCTCACATGTGCAAAAAATTCTTACCTGAATCAATTGACTAAATTTTGTTTTCAGCTTGAAACTCTAGGAAATTGCTTTCATGGAAATCTATTTGTATATGGTTTCAACCAGAAGGAGTAAATGCTTTCCAGTTCATTGGACATTTTGCCCAGGTGACGTTAACCCAGATTTACAGCTGTGACATTTCTGCATGCCTGACCCTGCTGGAAAGATTGCCTTGGCTCTCCAGGGCACCTCATTCATGGCCTACAAATCCCACTGTAGTACAGCATTCCCATAAGGAATCTCTGCAGAGCTGGGATGCTCTCTGCTTGCATTATACAGGTATAAGGTAGCTCTGAAGTAAAGTGCCCTGCCAATTTCAGTTTCAACTCACTCCAAGCTAGAGTATGCCTAGAGCACACACTGCTCCCCTCCTTGGCTCTGCTCACAGCAGCGCTTACTCTGCACTGCCCTTAAACAGGCAAGAGAGCAACAGGTGCAGCATCCAGAGGGCATCTGTCCTGGATATTTTCTGCTGGGTTTTTTGGTTATTATAAAATACTTATTAATAACATAGAGCTGTTGTTGTTTCCTTTCAATTTGATTTCCAGAAGACGATTTGCAATATGGTGAGTTTGATCTAGCCTGGTGCGTGTATTGAGAGGGGTGAGGACTATTTGTTTCAGCTTACACAAATACTTTGCTTGAGCAGAACCAATGTTGGACTGCTTAACCAAAAAAACAAAACAAAACAAAACAAAAAAAAAAACAAAAAAAAACAAAAAAAAAAAAAACAAAAACAAAAAAAAAAAAACAAAAAACAAAAACAAAAAAAAAAACAAAGAAAAAACAAAACAAAACAAAACAAAAAACTCAGGAAGAAAGAAAAAAAGAAGTAATAGCATAAACCTAATCCCAGTTCTAAGTGGTTTCTGTCTGCAATTGTTCGCAGGGCTTCTTCCTCGTGTAGAATCTCCTTGTGTATCCCCAGCTGCACTCCTATCATAGTTTTCTAGGACACACTGTGACAGAAGAACCCACAAGACCTTAGACCTCTCTATTAGAAATTACTCTCAGGCCATTGCCATGTGTTTATTATAGTAAGCTATGTCACTGACCCCAGAGGGACAAGGGCTTGGCCCCTGGCTATTGAAATTACCATTACTAATGGTCTCTGTCTAAATAGTGGCTGCATTTACAGCTAGGCAGAAGATTTTAACAGCCATGGAGCAACTGAAGGGACAACTCATAGTAGCATCTAAAGAAAAACTGATTTCTATTTTTGAGAGCAGCAACAGATAAAAGTTCAGCCTCCCCCTCAAATCTTGTATTTCTCAAACTCTTAGCATTGTAATAGCCTGCAATGCAAACATCATGTTCAGTTCCCTTCCCCCAGTCAGGCCTTTCTTGCCTTCCCTAAGAAAACCACAACACAAGGAATATTCATGCCTCGTTCTTACTACCTACAATTCTATCTCTGAAAGCAATTGCAATGATACATTTAAACAGCTGATAGAGGTCTTAAGAATGTAGTCTGTAGCTTCAGAAATCTTATTGTTCCCTCTTTTGTAAATGCTACCTTACTTCTGGGACTTTGGTGTGGCTTTTTGTTTTGTTTGGCTGTTATTGTTTTGTTGGTTGGGGGGATTGTGTTTTGTTGATGGTAATTTCGTTCTGTGCTTTTTTTTTTTGTTTGGCATGGGTTTTTCTAAGGAGCTTTAATAAGGAGCCAGGAAACTCCTTTAAAAAGTGGCCTACCATTCTTTGAGAAAGTTTAAGCAGTTTTCAGGCCTAGGATGCACCAAACTTGACTGTTGCACAGTATTTCTGCGATAACTATAGCATGCTGTTTAGTAGAAAACATAGATCTGACCAACACTTAATAAGTACATTTTTTGGTGTGCAAAGCTCAGCTTATGGACTGGATGGTGTTTTCCCTTAAGCCCACTGCAGGCAGGGTTTGGTGTTCCTACTCCACAGTCCTGCCTCTCCATCCTGAGTGCCAGCCTCACTGCACTGGGTGCAGAAAGGATGGCTTTTTCCTCTGCTCCTTTGAATTTGCCTCTCTTTGGGGCTTTAAGTGAGACCATTAGAGTTATTGAACTTAGCATTTGGCAGTTTATATATGATAAAGGGGTTATTACACAGTGATCCCTGTATGTTTAGGTCAGCTGTGGCAATCAATCAATGGACACTTTGCCTTTGACAGCACATGCTTCCATAAAAAAATTCTCTGGCAGAGCCCTGTTAGCTAGTAATGACAGCGTAACCTCTGTCAAGTAATATAGTTGATAAATTTTGCATGTGCTGTTGACTGACAGAAGCTCTGGCTTCCTGTCTGACCAGCATACACAGGCTTCAAAGAGCACAGAAACTTCTTTCTTCTCCCCAAAAGGAGTGCCTAAAATCCATGTGGGTAGAGTTAGACCTTCCTCTGAGTGGGGAATAAAACAATGCTGCACAAGGGAGAGATGCTTTTATGCCTTTACAAAGCTAAACTTGCTCTTTCCCCTTTCCTTGCCTTTCCCTGTCATTCACAATTATCTGAGACTTGCTGGCTTCACACACTTGGCCGTGCACAGCACCCTCCTGAGTGAGTGGTCCAGGCTGAAAGGATAAGTCTCTCCAGCCTCTATCTCTGGGATCTGGCTGCTCGGCTGCCCTTTGTTTAGTCTGGGTGGAGGCAGTAATTGTCTGCAGCTGCGGCTGCAGCTCCTGCTTCCTCGCTTGCCTGGGACAGCTCCGGAGGTACAGCCGCACTGGATCCACAGAGGCATCCTGGTGTTTCTTAGCTTGCTGGTGCTCATCAGGATGTTGGGAGAGTCCAGCAGTGGTGGTGCCAGCCTGAGGGGCTGGGGCTGCCGCTGGCAAGCCCAGCTTGCTGCTGCTGTCAATGCAGGTACCCTAGGTGTGCATGGCTGCAGGGAAGGCTCCTTCAACCATTCACATCTCCATCAGCATCTCTCCTATTGCTGGGTAGAAAGGTCTGCTGGGCTCTCACCTGCCAATTTCCTGATCATGCACAGGAGACACAAGGGGATTTCTAGCCAGCCATTTCACTGGTGTCTTCTCACCACCATGTCCAGGCCACAGAGCATAGCAGGCTTCCACCTTTCCTCTTTCATCTGCTCCTTCAATACCAGTTTGCATTTCACCATAGATACCGACGGCTGTTTTTAGTGGGTTATGAAAAATTAAATTGATTTGTGAGCATGTAGAACTCACATGAAAGAGTCTTAAGCCCATTTGCTACTTCACTAATCATGTGTATCTATTTGTTTTGGACAGAAGAGGTTTTCATCATTTGCTTCCACAGGAGCACAATCTGATTATATGGGATTAAGCCTGACATCCTAATCTCAAAAGCATCCATACCATCAAGCTGTGTGATCCCAGCTCCTGCACTTGGCTGTGTAAGGCAGGCCCATGAGGGAGGAGCCCACAGCAGCACCCCACTGTCACTTACCATATGGACTAATTGGAGTGTAATTTAAAGGGTTTCCAATGCTCACTTGTCAACAGGTGTCCTTTAGGGTATACCAATCAAAACAACCCTGTATATGGAAAATGTTATTTAAAACCAACATGTAGGCTGCAATAATAATGGCACAGTTTTTCCGATATTGCAATATCACTCAGTGAAAGCTGGCAGGAATGAGAAAATACAAACCTAGACCCCAACTGTATATGTACTTGTGTTCAAACCACTGTATTTAGAAAATGCATTTAAGAAAAACATTGCATTTAGATTAGCATTTTCTGCCTTTAAAATACTTTTCTAGTTTCCATGTAGATATCTGCTAATAGCAGTAGGGATTTCTGTGGGACTTCCAAAGACAAATGTGTACTGAAATAGAGTCTGAAAGACTGTCTAAACATGAATTTTCTATGTCTGTATTTCCAATTTGTTATGAACATACTTTAGACTTTCAGGCAAAATGCAAAATGATGACACAGGTGGTTAAATAATACTCATCATCTATCTGTCATTCATTACGTAAATGTCCACTACAGAACTTATGGTATAATAAATCTTTAAAATACATTTCTTCTTTCTTTCTCTCCAACCTAGACTTGGAAACCATATCAGAGATGTTGCATGGTCAGATTTTAATTATGAACAGAAAATAATATCTCCACAATTAATCAGCATAATGACAAGTCCTAAACTTTGGAAATGTAAACAATATAGCAATTCAAACCAGCCTTTAAAAAGGCTTAAAAACTTCTGAGACACAGAAGATTTAAAGATGAATATTTCTTCCAGTGGGATACAGAAATCATTTCATATGGTGAAATTGCACAGAATATGGTGGTTGCCCAGAAATAGTGCTTCATTTATTCACAATGGGAAACATAATTTTCAGTTAGAAAATTTAAAAATTATCACTTCAAAAATATGTTTGATGACTACATTCATAATCAGTACAGAAATAATTTCTGATGCAGACAGATCTGCTGAAAAGACACATTTCAATCATTTTCCTGCTATGTTAAGAGTTCAGTATGTACATATGATGATTAATTAGCTACATTCCAGCTGACTATTCATTTTGTGGAGCTTGAAATAGTGAGGAAGGATTGTTGTAGATGGACTTAAACTTTCTCTTAATATACAGGGTTGGGAATAAAAATCTGGATTTTTTCTAAAAAGAGTATGAGCAGAATGAATCATTTGCCCCCTGTAATTAGAAGTTCACTGTTGAGTACACTGTTCTCTCTCCTACTGCATTTAAAATCTTATAAAAGAAATTCAATTCACTACAATAATAGTCTTAAGTAACATCTTGAGAGAACTATAAGCTGTTCTTCCCCATCTTCCATCTGAAAATATGGTTGGAATATAGATTTAAGCAGGATGAAGGATTAAACAAACAAAAAAATAATGAAAAGTGGAAATAAACACACTCTGAAAAAGCATGGTCAAATACATTTTGCCTTGTATAAACTTCACCTAGTCTACGTGGGTTTTAACATACTTCCATGACTTTAAATAAGAAAACGTCTTAAAGCACAGCCCATGGGAAACCCAAGCTTGATTAGTTTTACCTTTTAGTGCAGCCTGCAGAGTGTAAAACACAGCCCATCAGAATTGAATTTGTCATCTCCAGACCCCACAAGAATTTTAGGGACTAAATGGTTAGGAAGCATCCTGGTACTTCTCTTTGCTTTAATCATAGTAGAAGTTCCAATTTAAACATTCAGGAAATCTCCCTTATTTAAAGCAATCAACTTGTTGCTAACAGGGTCTGGCTTTACTGCGTTTAATTTTTTGGCATCATGCAAAATTTGATTGGTTGCAGCCAATGCGTGAACAGGTCCACTCCCTCCCCCTTCTCCCTGGGAAATGTAAAATATCCCCAGATCTTTGCTGCATCATTATCAGCCCTGCACATCCTATTATCTGCTCAAACCAATGAGATATTAGTGCAAAACCTCAATGAAAAATGCACATAATAACTAATATAGTCAAGGCAAACTTGGTTGTCTAATAGCTCTCCTATATCTTTCAGCTGCAAAAATTTAGAATCCAGTTTTTTGCCCAGTTATTTATCTTTCTTGATGGTTGAGTATGCCACTTCTCATCTGTTTAGGTGTATATCCACAACAGTTTTGTAAGATTGCAGACTAGTTTGGATGAAAGAAGAAAGCAGTCACCTTCCCTTCTTTGAGCTGTGGTGTTGGTATCCACAGAAATTAGGTTGCATGCTCAGACAAAGAGCCTTTGGTAAGCCAAGAGATGGCTATTAGGTCTAACATTTTAAGCTATAAGATAAACACCAACAATGGACCACAAAATAAGATGTAACTCCCAGCTAAACACAATTGGTTTGCTGGACCATAAGTAGAATTTAATATGCCACTTCCAGGCATATGTCATCTGATAAAGTGTCTACAGTCAAACCTCACAGGGAAACCACAGAATTTTAGAAATCCAGAGAGGTGATCCCTTGGACCAGTCTCCTCCAACTCTGAATTTCACTTACAAGACCCAGGTCTGTGGATGTGAGTCCATCATAGCTTGGGTGAGCTCATGCCAGAAGAGCCCACATTAGGTAAGAGTCAGGGAAGGATGCCACAAACCAGACAGGTTTGGAGAACACCAAGCAGTAAAACAAGTTTGGGCTATCCTCTCAGCATATTTTGCCACAGGACAGGGCAAAAGGTAGTGCTACAACACACAGCTGTTTCCAAAACTGCAAAATCAGGTTGCCCATTAACTTTTGTGGGCAACTATTTGAAGCAGCAAATTCAGTGTCTCACACGGGAAATCACTGAACTGCAGGCAACCAAACTATGGCAATTTCATGTTCATGGCACTTTTATTCTTAACAAGAATAAGAATTTTTAAGGTTTTTTTCTTTTTTTTCAGTCATCCTGTATTGAATCCCATGGAGAGACAGAGAGTGATAAGCAGACAGTGCTGCTGCTCATGGTGACCACATTATGCTTCTATGACACTTCTTCCTTGCCAAGTCTTACTCATGTAGCAACTAGGTTCAGGCAACTTTTTTCTTTTTTTGGGGTAGAGAGGGATAATTAAACAGTTTTATTTTGTGTCAAAATGTTCGGGATTTTTTTCCCACTTGTTTTAGTATGTTTTAATCTGACTTTTCTTGGTAGTTGGAATGATAGTCTAACATGGTAGGAAAGCTGTCTAGGTAGTTGGAATGATAGTCTAACATGGTAGGAAAGATGCTGGAGAAGAGGTTAGCTTAGAAGTATGCTAGTTTTCTGAAGAATACTGTTTCAATTTTATGCAATTAATACTAATTAGAAGTGGTACTTAAATGCTTGAGTACTTTGTGTTTACAAGTAAGGATTTCACTGGGTGATGTACCAATACAAAATGCAACTGTTTCCAGATTCATACACACTTTCTAGTATTTGCAAAGTCTAGAAAACTGTGACTTGTTTAATTCTCATTTGTGAGCATACTTACATCAGAAAGCTTAATGAGTAATAATGTTGAAATACCCATCAGCAAGAAATTACTCCATCTTCCTAAATATGTATGGACACTTTTGAGACCAAATTCACTCCAATAAGTTGTTGCAGTTCCCAAAAGTACTTCCAATATAGACTTTTTAATAATGTATTTTCTTATATTTTTCCTCAGCTTCGTCCAGATGTCTAGATCCAAATACAAAACCTAGGACCAGAAACATGGAAGCTATTTGCCTAACCCTTTGAAATATTAAACTTACGTGTTTATCTCTGAAAGCTATGAAAGCTTTCTTCTACAGGTAGTAAAACTCTCACCTTTTAGTTGTATTGGGATTGTTACAAATGCCACAACTTATAAATGAATCAACATAATTAAAGTCATCATAATACATTACCCGTAAAATGGTAAATATTGTTGATTTATGCAAATGGTAAGACTGTAGACCCTATATCAGGAAAGGCTTTCATATTTACTACTTAGGTTTACTTCTTCAGAGACACTATCCTGGTCTAAAGCTGAGCCATCCTTGAAACTGCTCTGAACAGGGAATCTGTGCTTATCTGATCACAAACAAAAAGCTGATGTGAAATAGTCAGAACAGCCATTAGGCTTGTACTGAGGAGCTGGTATTTCCTGTGTGAAACTATACTGCATTTCTCACCTTGCAGCCGTTCTCTTGCCTACAGCTGCAGTCTACCAAAATGGAAGCAGTATTTTATACCCTAAGTCCCCTCACACTTCTGGAGTGGAGATGAACCTCAACAGAAAGCTCCTGCTGTATGACTCTGCAGACTAGTGTTATATAAAAAATACAAAATCAAGAACAACATGAATTTAGGTTTCTGTTTCCAAGAGGCTTAGCCTCAAATTCTGCTTTCAACTTTTTGGTAGCTTGCTATACTGGATCAGCAGGTTTTGGCCTTTATCTCATGTACACAGTTGTGTCAAACTGAAAGGTGTGAATCAGATAGAAAAAAAACCCAAATCAAAGCAGATATTATAGACAGGATATGCATGATATGAGGAATTAAATCTGTATGGAACAAAGATTTGCAGTGTGGTGTTTCCACAAAGAAATACATCCATATTAACTAACTTGAGCTTCAGAAAAACCTTGTCTTAATGAAAGCTAAAAAACCCTCACATTGTAAGGACAGAAATCTCTCAACACAAAGGCCTATGAGGTCAAATTCCAATACTTTCAATCATTATTATATAAATCTGGAATAAAGCCTTTGAAATCAGCGTACTTGCTTTATTGGCACAACTGTGGAAAAAAATTGGCCCACTGAAAAAACAATGTTAATAAACATCTATCTAGGCAATTTTAAGATAAAGGTCTGAGGCATTAAATGCAATCTTTTATGATAAATATATAAGAACACTTATAGGTCCAAACTTCCAGCTCCGATATTACATTGAGACTCTAGAATAATATCAAGAAATGTATGCCAATACACACACTTTCAGATAATATTGTTCTTAAATATCCATAGAGAATAGTAAATAGTATTTTAAAATATTTTGTCATATTCTTTGTTGTACTGAAAAAGTTGTTTGACACATTAAATAGACAACCAGCAAGACATGATACAGAACATTTGCAACTGACAATAATCCAGAAAAGAATGAGCAAGTTGAGAGAAAGTTGAGAAAGGGTTAACACAGAGAAGATATGTGCTGAAAAGATCACAACATAGTTGTTGTGAGTTGAACCATGTTATGTCATTGGAAAGCCTACTGTAAAACTTTTAGATATTTTCTGCCTAAGATTTCCTTAAATATATATATTTGAACTGATTTATTTACTATGAGTTATGTAGTAAATATAATTAAAACAAAAACACAAAAGAATTCATTTTATACAGAAAACAGACCAAAATACTTCAATAATTTTTGTCATTTTTATTTAACCCTTTAGGATAACAGCAGTTTTTTCCTACTGTACATGGCTGACTGTGTATTTGCTTGCTAAGAGAAGAGAAAGATTAGAAATTCTTAAGTAACTTAGTGGACTTGTAACTTAAGTAGCAAAGTAGACCTGTGGAATTTATTTCTCTATGTATTATATCCCTGCTAGAATTAAATTTAAAAGTAACCTAACAAAATTTACTTTTCCTTTTTTTTTTTTTTTTTCCCAGATCTGTTTTTTCCTTTAGTTTCAGCCTGTTGTGGCACACTTAAAGCCAATTTTCATAGACCATGTTTAAATTAATTGACCTTGTGCAATTTTCCACTGGTTTCAGGTTGTAGCACTCAACACCTCCAAAATGCAGGCTCTGAGGGTCTTGCCTGAATTAAGTAATCTTCAACAGTCAGGATGCAAACTCCCTCATATAAAAAGAGAGGATTTTAAATGGATTAAGTTAATTAGAAGAATCACCATCAGTGACCAAGTTTCTCAACTCTCTTAAGTGCCAGTAACCGTAAAAAAATCCTGAAATCCCAGGATACCAGAGAGTGAAGAATTTCTCTAAGGAGCTGTACACCTTGCTGCTGGAAACACCATCAGAAACAAATGGGAGGTAGACAGGTTTGTGGAAGCAAGGCTGGGGTGGGCATTGCTTTGGTCTAGAGAACAAATCCAGAAAGGGTTGAGTCCTGAACCTCTGAGGATGGCAATTCCACAGATACTTAAGTTCCTCAAAGGTGTCTTTTCTGACACTGCTTTGGCCATGAGATCTGAGCTCTGTGGTTTTCCCTCTGTGTTGAATTCAGAAAGCGAAATATCCAAAAGATAGGGGCATCTGAAAAACTTCCATCAGATTTCTCTGAAGACCACCTTTGCCCAAGAGGTCCATATACTCATAATTCACTTTGTAGTAACACAATCTTTATTAAGGTCAAAATAATGCTGGAAAAAAATATAAATCTTTCTCACAGTGTCAGGCAGGGGAATAAATATAAACTGACACATAAATTGCAATCACTATATATATATATAAAATCAGCAATACAATGTGATTTATGAGTACAGCCTGTGATCCAAGATGCTGGTAGGTCCAACAGGCACATATAATTATAATAAAGCCAGGTTTTCCAGAGTGGCCTGTTTGGAAAACATATGTTATTGCTAGGTTGCTAGTGCATTCACTGGATGTAAATCAATCTCTTCAGTCTACATGCTGACAATGGCGGCTCTGGACATGATAAAATTTTATGATATCAGAGCATCAGCACTCCCACCAGCAGTCTTCATTTATTATTTGTATGTTTGGGTTTTTGACCAAGACAGCTCACAAAAATGGTAACTTTCTGCTGTCTCAGTGTGGCCTTCCCCTTATTACACAGCCTTTTCCTTTAGCCCTCACTCTATTGATTCCTGCTCTTTGCCTGTCATTAACTTTCCTTCTATATCAGACAAAATCACAGTCAGGTTCCAAAGACTTTTACTCCTTTTTTTCATTACTGGACAGAGAGGTTATGAAGTTTTTAGTTGCTGATGAAGCATGCAGCCCTGCTATTTTGCTACAATGACACCTGGAGTCCAAGGTGGGGCTTTGAACAACCAGATTAAGTGGAAGGTGTCTGACCATGGCTGAGGGAGGTTGGAACTGGATGATCTTTCGGGTCCTTAGAGCCCAAACCAGTCTATGATTCTACAGAATCAGATTCCATCAAATTGATATTCTATGTTAGGTGTGAGAATGGCTTTGGGGAAACCCTGTGCCAACAGTTATCCAAGGCAATGATGCAAATTATTCCTGAGAGGTTTTCTTTCATCAGGGCACAAACACTCAACAAGAACTGAAGTTCAGCCTGTTCTGACAATCCATTCTGCCATGATAAATGTCCTTGTCTATCCTGAGTCATGAATTTTGGCAGGGGGGTTGTGCTAAGGTGTGGGAACAATGTGGGCATCTCTTTTTTCCTAGGTTATCTAATTTTTATAGGTGGAGTTTGCAGGCAAGCCACAAAACACATTGGTTAGAAAGATGAAGCAATTTAGCTATCGTTTGCTTCAATCTAATCTGTACTAGAGGTTCCTTAAATTGTTCTGAATTCTTGCCCAGTGCCTGCAAGTGAAACAACTCTGTGTACAGCTCAGGGGATTAGTCATGGCACCAGTGTCCGTCCAGTGTGACACAAAGGGCAAAGGAGACAAGAGAGCCTGCAGCAACATCCAGGTAGTGATGAACAGGAGGAAGCTCTTGGGCTTGTGCTCATGATTCTCAATGAGTTCATTGCTTCAAACTGGAAAAGAAAGAAATTAAAAAGGTCAGCCAGTGTTATTACTTTCTTTATTGTCCCATGTCTCTGGAGTTCTGTTATTGTCTTCATGTGTTATGGTGAGTGAACTCAGTAAATGACTTATGTCATGCCCAAATTAATGCTGCCAAAGGAGGCCAATTTAATTAAATTACAGGACAAAGACATAAAGGGGATGCATCCTTCTCTAATTCAGAACAGTTATGAATTCCATTAGTAAGGCTTGGAATGGTTTACAATTCTGTGCTTTCATTTTGAAGTTCTGGACAATATCAAAAATCAAATATAAAAGCTACTTTCTCATCCAAATAGACCCTCATCTCAGCTTCCAATTGCACATCAAAAGATCCCATAATTTCCTCTCAAAAACAATTAATGTCTTAGGTGTAGAAAACATTCTTTCCCATCCTTGTGTCCGCATAATCCCCTCACTGCCGGCTCTACTGCTGGTCCCCGTACCTGGACCAGCTAAACGGGGAAGGACAAACTGCAGCAGCTTGCCTTTGGGGAGCTTGATAAGTGACCTGTGGACTTCATCTGCTTTGTTTTGATCCTTTTAATTTTTTAGAGGCTATAGTGGATCTCCATCTTATTATTTTAAGAAAAATGGGGGTTTTTTTTTGTATTTCCTCTAAAATTTCACCAATAAAATATGTGAAAACAGAATGAATGAAGCCGTAGATTGAGTAAGCTTATAAAGACCATCATGTGACCTCAAAAAACTTCATTTTCTCTCCCATTCCACCTTTTTTCTTGTTTCATCAAATAAATTTATTTATTTATTTATTTATTTATTGTTCCTACTTCGGAGTGCTTTTGATAATCTTTTTTAAAGGAAAACTGTTTATCATGCTCTGAAGATTGCAGTTGGATTTAAACAGCTTACCCTGCAGAATGAAATGTAAAGTGAGGATTTTTTCAGTACATAGACAAGTATTTTATATACTGTGATTTTGGTGGGAGGTTATTTTTTTGAAGCAGTTCATAAAGTGACTGTGTTGTGACCAGAAATTATTTCTAGAAGTCAACTACTAGTTAATTTCTCCCTCCTGCTCTCATTTATATTTTCTTTATAAGTTTAGTGAAATTAATACTGCTGAAATAACATATTTTTGGCTTCACTAATAGGAACATAAGAACAAACTAACTGAAGGTCAGTGAAGTTTCACTGTATTACCCATGGTTCTGTCAATCTCTAGTCTTCGGGTTTCTTTTAATTTCATTGTGGATATTGTGATTTTCTTTACCTTCTATTTAAATCTTTCAGCAAAACAAGCTGAAGGCACAAGTACAAAGCTTCGAGTTCACTCTGAAAAAGGACATCTTGTTTCCATCTTTCTTTTCCTTTCTAATGATGATGACCTCACTCTTTTTCTGTAGCTGAAAACCACATTTGTGCCTACCAATCAGTCACAGGCTTTAGGCCAAGTGTCACTCACATCTTCAGACTTTTACGCCACTAATGATCCCTCACATCCCCCTGGGGTGTACAATATTTGCACCTTCACAACCAGATAGCTAAGGAAAACTGAAGCAGGCAATGCCTGCTGAATTATTTTGGCATTTAAACTACTTTCTTGCACTAAGAGTGCAGGCATATCAATTCCACTCAGTTAGTAATGAAGTCGTCAGTCTTGTATCAGTGCAATGCACCAAGCTGTCAAAATGCTGTCGGGTGTCTCTTGCTCCTCTCTGTTTTCCTTTGTCACTGCTCCTTTTTGTCCTCCAGCTTCCTTTCCACTCTGATGGTCGGGGCAGCTCAAGGTAAAGGCTGTTTCAGAAACTCCAGCTGTGCTACTGAGAGGTTTAACATCTTCCATCATCGCAGACATGGAACTGGACATGATCACACAGCAGAGAGAAGAAAGGGAAAACCTCTTGGAAGATTTGTGTATCTGAGAGGGACAAAGGACTTATCCATAATTCTCATTTAGTCAAGACCTGGTCTAGAGCAGGCATAGCCTCCTGTGATATTTTGTAATGCACAAAGGCAGAGATGAAACTATCACTACCAACACAATCTTATTTTTTTTTTAATTTGGAGCAAATAAAAGCAGCACATTTGCATCCAACTTTACCTAATCCTCCGTTAGAGAATTCTAAGGAGCTAATTAAAATTAACAGGAAAACAGAGACTAGAGGACAAAGATTTTTTAAAAAATAGGAGGAATCTTAACTAAAGGAATTTTTGGTCACTCTGGAGTCATTTAACAGCAGCAAAAACAATTCCGTTTGGTAATTTTTAGACTTGGAGGGTTACTGTGCTTTGGGAGACGGGAAGCAAAGGAAATGACAAAATCATATGCTTAAATTTATGTTAAAGTAAGTGAGCAAGTCCTGAAATGAGAGTGACTGACTTTCTACCTGCCATCTCCACTGTGACTTCCTAGATATTCTGAGAGGGAAACAAAATCCACATGGTGGCTTACCATAGCCAAAAAAAAAAATTGACACAGACAGATACTTTGCTGTTTCCATTATATCATTAAATCAATTTAGAGCTGCTGCAACCCCCTTTGCCCAGGGAAGGATGTATTTCTCTGCAAGTCTTTTTTCCTAGCTTTATTAAACTGTGAATACTAGAATCATGCATGACCTGCAAAGGATATAGGGTCAGCTGGGTTACATCGATTTTGGTATGTGAACCAGCTGTCAAAAATGCAATAACAGTACACTCTGGGAGATTATGGAGCTGGAGAACCCTAACATAGGCAAATCACAGACAGTGATTTTTCAAGGAGGTGAGTGCTGTCATCAACATCGGAGAGCGAAGCAACTAAATTCCTTCAGTGGCTTTTGAAAACATACCTTGTAGCACACACCCTTCTTAATTTAGCCTTTTCATTCAAAAATGTCAGCTTTTGTAGGAAGTTTTTTACACCTTCAGCTTGGTAAGTAACTGAGCCCTGGTACACAAATTCTCAGTGCTTTTCAGTTCACACTAAGCACTGTCTCTAAACTATTCAGAAGTCTGTAGTACTTCTGCCACTCTAATACTGTAACACACACAGCCAACATCTCACTGCTAGTTTACCCAAAGTGTGTGACAATTTTGATCAATCATACAAACCCCATGTAATTAAATTAAGATAATTCCTCCTTAATACTTAAGAATTCAGTGTAGTAATAACCATAATAAATACAGAAAAATGGAGAGTTTAGCAAAAATTAGGGTGTGAAAATAGATAGTAGGTGCATTAGTTAGCCCAGAGAAAGGCTTTTAGGGTCTTGTTGCTGGCAGATCATAAAATGGCAGCCATTCATTTTCATGGAGGGAAGTGCTCCAAGTGGGTGCTGGAACTTCAAGATGATTTTTCGGAGTTTTGAGTAAGTCTTTGCAATTTGATTTTTGCTGCACATTAACCATTGTTTCAGAATGGGTGGTGTTACTTATGCCCTAAATCACCCATTTGAAATGGGGCTTGAATTTCCTAATTTGCAATCTGCTTCACCAAGCTGTTGTTTTCTGACACTCTTCTTGCAAATACAGCAACAGTAAAGACACTGAACAGCATACCTTAAAGTGTTATGCAACCTCTATTAAAATCCTGATCCTTAGGGCAGTGCATTTTCTGTACACACACATGTATCTCACTAGCAGCTGTTCCCGACTTTATTTAAGTCTCTTATTTTCAGGTTTTTTCAATGCTTTCCCATGCCTTTTTCTTTTTTCCCTACTGACAACCATGTCACATAAAAATGTTGTCAGATTAGTGTCTAATGGCTTTGAAATGTATCATAAGAATGCAAAAAAACCAAAACCTTTTCAAGAGACTGGCTTGTTTCTTACGTTAGTCTGGTATTTTTGGCAAACAAGTTATGAAAAAACTGAACATGAATTTTTGAATTTTGTTGTGAGAATGACAAAATACAAACCTCGACAAGAAGCGCATAATTTTTGAAAAAAATATTTCTGCTACAAAATGGAGAAAGAAAACTGTGTGTAGCTAGAGGTGTGTATAACAAACTAAATTTTTAATACTAAACATGTGCATCTTTATCAGAGTATTCAGTTTAGAAACTGCATAAATTGAAAAATGAACACTGTTACCTATTAATGATTTTTTGCTACAAAAGCAGCAGCATGAAGAGAAATACCAAGTACTTTACCAACACCAACATGTTCGAAATTTCAGGTTCTTCATTTGAGCAGCAATGAATGAATGATAATAAAACATAATTAGTCATATCAGCTACCTTGTAAATACCATGTAAAATCAATTGCTGGAAACGCTTTGGTAAATGCTATAGACAAGAAATGTATTTGCAGAAATTAGACTGACTTACTGATGGCAAGAAAAGCTACATTTGTAGGTATTCTTTTCAAAGGACCATTCAACCAGCTATATCCTGTACATATTCAATATTAACATATATCACTAATATGTACATATAACAATGAGGTGTACTCTGGGGAAAAATGAAGTTTTATAACATATTTGTCATTCATTTTTCTTTGTCAAAGTACTAAATGTGATTAATTCATTTAAGCTCGTGCTCTTTGTGAGAAACATTTCAATTCTTTTAGCTGATTTCCCAATAGCAGTGATATTCAGACCCAGATTGTGAGACTGTAAAAATTACCTATGAAAACTAAATGTAACGGCAGATGAACTAATTTTACTGTGCAGAAATTCTGTATTTGAAGATTTGAGTAAAGACCCAAATATCAGAAATCAGGTTGCTATTACTGTATGAATAAGACAGAAAACACATACAGATCATAGTGCTGTTTATCATGAAAAAGCAAGATTGATTTGAGAAACTCAAGATAGTTTCACCACAGAAGAGTGGAGATTTTTTTTCCAAGTACCTTCGAACATACTTTCCTCACAAACTGGATTATGCTTCTCTTACTCTTGTCTTATTCTTTCTGTTTGTTCTCTTTTCCATTACCACAGTATCTCCATTTTCTTTAGTGTCACTTTTTCAGCATTTGCGATATATTATCATCTCCCCTCATTAATCATCACCTAGATGTAAAACACTGGTAGTGTTTCAGGAATGTCCAAAGTTTCTTGCTGTAGGAATACTCCAGCTTCTTTCACGGAGAAAAAGACTTCAGGCCTTAACTGGGTTTGGCTTCCAAATCCTCTTGCCTTGTCGCAGCTTTCAGAAGTGCAAATACCCATGGCAAATATTTCAGTATTTCAGTAGTGCAATTACCTATTGTAAATAGCACCACTATTATTCATAATGATAAAAGATCGAAGTCTTTAAATAGAGATGTTTCAGACTGGCCTCCAAATTGTATGTCTCTGACAATATTTTTCAGCAGAAAATAAATCAGTGAAATATGTGAGATTTTGTTGTACAGTGAGAAGTTTAGTGTCCAATTATGAGACTGCTTTTGGCCAAAAAATTGTGAAAAATACAGTGTGTTAAAGCAATGATTTTTCTTTTTTTGTACAGGATTTCTATTTTTTGAATTCCCCCAATATTTAAAATAACCATCAAGGAAGAAGAAGAAAAAGACTGCATTATCCTGGAAATGATACAGAGGTGCGCTGAAGAAAACTTTTAAGGTTTCTTATCAAAGTAATGTGAGACAAATGGCTGATATACAGTCCCCAAGTTCCCAGTGGAGGCCTGATCTAGTGTCTGTGTGTATATCTCTTGCATCTGAGTGCCTCAGCACCAGGAATGTGTTGATCTTCAAAGTTCCTGTGGGGAAGAGGAGGGCCGCTTTTTAGAGAAGGGATGGTGGAGCAGAGAACACAGTGGCTCCTGGTTCACAAAATCTGCCACTGATGGAAAAGCATCAGTCCTTCCTTCCTCTCATCCCACACCATCATTACCTTTCTCTGTGTTCCAGCAGAAGCATTTCATGCCTCCATCAATCAAATCCCAAAATGGAGACATTCCTATGTTAAAAATGAAATATTTCTTCTTTTGCGGAGGGGAAAACAGCTGAAACAGACCTAGCACTCGCATGCCCTGCCTTGTGTCCTGGTGTAGTACCTCTGCTGACTGAATTGCTGCTTTTGGTGGCAGCTCTGGACCTCCTTAGGACAGAAAATCCTGTGCTAAATCCTGTGTGAGACTCCAATGTGATTTGTGCAAAGATGACTCTGGAAAAGCAAGGAAGCTGCAGCTGCAGGTCCCAAACTTCAGGCAGTAACTAATGGCTGCATTAGTCTTCCCTTCAGTGCTGAACTGAGATTTACCCTAACTTAAAGTATAAGTTTCTAAAGCTACAAAGCATCCAGCAGTAGCCAGCAAAAATTTATTAAGCGCATAGGTAATATGAGTAATCTTATTAACATCCTTCCAGGACTAACTCTCATATTACTGAATTTACTCTATGCCAATAATACTTAAACAAAGACTTTTAGCTGATCTATCTTTAATTTTGTTTGTAAAAATAAAATAAAATTGAAAAAACACCCAAAGGACAAAGGGGAAAATAGACCCCATTATAGGAATTGTCACTGGAACAGTTTAAAAATAATTGAATGTGTAGCTGTGAGTATAGTCTACAATGTAAAGTAGCAGCAGGTATAATATTTCTTCTCTCTAGGGAAAATAGAAGGGTGGGCTGGAATGAAGGCAGTATATACCTGCCAGCATTTTGTTGGCATATACATATACAGAAACAGTTTCTCCATCTTACCTTGAAACTGTGGGCATTTGGGAAGAGTGACTTGGCCATATAACAGTGCCCTGCAACAGTATGTCTGCAGAGGGGAGTTATTTTTTGACTCTTATTTCAGCTCTGAATTTTACTCCATTCGTCATGCCCACACACAGACTCTGATGCTGTCAGTTTCTGAAGGATGATGAAGCTGGAAAGAGAGGTTAGAGACAGCTTTTCACCTCCATTCAGCGTTCTCATTTTCCCTGTCTCCTGGTGAGGACCTAGCTCACTGTAACAGAGGTTTTTCAGAAACAGCTAGACCCTGTAAAAGCATCATTCCTTGGTTGTTGGCAAGTGACCTTAAGCTAGAGGAGCCCTCTCCAAGGCCATGCCATGATCATTACTACCCACTCTTTGTTGCTACAGATCCAGATAATGTCATTGATTATTTCATTATTATTTAATTGATAATTTCCTTGAAATTATTATGGTTGGCCTATGTGATTCAGCCATTCCAAGGTGCTTAGGGTCTGAGACAAAATGACTCAAGACTTGAGACAACTCCACGTACCACAGAGATAAAGGACTACGTGAGATGCCCTGTGAAGGATGACAGAAACACCCAAGGGAGCACCAAGCTAATGAGGATTCATTAGCCCAAAATAGCTTGGCAGTCTGGCTCCTTGCACCTCATCTCAGTAAAAGCTGGTACTCAAAGCTGAGGGTCAATATATGGCCTGACTTTGCAGTGAAGACATGCTTAATGGGGCTATTACATTTTCCACATAAGGGAAATCCACCACTATTTATATCCAGCTTAGTACTTCGAATTCCGGCAGAATACTTCTGAAACTACATCCATCCAATATTAATAGCATCTGTCTCGCAGATTAACTATCACATTGTGTTTTTATTCAAACATCATCACTGAGCAATCACTCACTAAATTATTTAAAGGAAACAACAAAAAATTGTTTTAAGGTCACAAGAAGGATGTCAGTGAGCCAGTATTACTAAGCATTTTAAAATCTGGAAGATTTCATTTTAAGGAAGTGTAATAATGCCTTTCTTTGGCATATGTAATTCTATATTTTATATTTATGAAGATGGACATTTCTGAAGCATTTAATGAGCAGCAATATAGTTCCCCAGTTAAAATGCAGAGCCTTATACTATTTTTAATATTATCCAGTAAGTAACTCAGTGCCATATGCTTCTGTAGTTTGACTGCCAAAGAATTCCGCAAGTTGCTCTGGAGGCTGCATCCACAGCCAAAACCATGTTTGTGGTACAGAGCTATTGATGTCCTACCAGTGTGGAACTTAAAAATGGCCCCACAGAGGAGTTATGCAGAGGTTCTGCTGACTCCATTGAACAGGATGTGGCTTGGACCCATGTATGGAATCGGGGTGAAGCTTAAATACTAGACATGCTACACTGAAAAAAGACAGTACAGTCTTGCAAACAGTGAGGTGCTTAATCCTCTGGGTTGTCAGATGACCTCTGCACCCCAAAGCATAAGCCACATTCTTAACTTTCATGCACCATCTTAAATATTTTAGACTGGGAAATGGCAAGAGAGCCAGTCCACTTCTAACTTCTGCTGTGTCCCTCTCATCTTGGCAGGTACAGGTGACTGAGCTAGAAATACATGCATGAAGGTTAGAGAATGGAAAAAGAAAAAAAGAAATTATCATCAACAATAAAGTGTGAACGTGAACAGAAATTGAATAGGTCTGTTGGTTGTACACATGCCTTTATTTTGTTGTCCTGCTGTGCATTATATTGTGCATATTATACATTGTACTATTTTGTACAACGTTTACCTGTTATATTCAGAATGTAAATCTTTACTTTTTAATTGTTTGTCATACTTGTTCAAGATTAACCTCTCATTTTGCACTGACTGGATTGCTTCCATAAACTCTAACAAAATAAACACTAGTATTCCCATCTTATTTTTTAACACCATGCAGAATAGTTCTGTTGTCCGGTAATCATGAGGATATGCAAAAAAACCCAGTGTTCTTATTCAGCATACAGGTACCCATTGATCACCCCAGCACTAATGGGAGCCCCAATAATCTAAAAACCAGACCCCAAGATGCATATCAGGAACTCTTAAAGTTCAATTCCCATAGTACTCTCATTCTGTGAGGATTGCAAAAATTAAGAGAATCATTAGAACAAGAAATTGCTACATTTCTAGATCAGTTAATTTTGTAGTTTTAGTGCTGATTTGATGGTAAAAACCTGATGTGATGAGGACTCTGAGCTCAAAACCTCATGGTGTTTTTCTGGCTTCAACAGCTGGTCTGTAAAAAGACAGATACTCTCTGTAGACTTTGTTTTGCTAAATGAAGACAGACAAAACTATTTTCTCCCCTTTACACAAAGCAGCTGAACCTCCTATGCTTAATATGACAGAAAACAACAATTAAAATAAAATTTACCTCATACATACTCCAGTCGTAACCTATTTGGATATTTTCTATACAATTTAATATTTTCAGCCTAAAAATAATAATAGTTGAGAAGGAACATAAATGGAAACAAAGGAGCAACAAATCTGAAACAGATGTTAGGAAGCACTCCCAGCACAGAACAGCTGATGTGCTGAAAAGCTACCTGGGGGCAGGACATTAAAAGACGCCTCTCAAGAAAACTTGTGAGGAGGAGCAGAACAATGGAGGAAGGCTTGCTTCAGATACCTCTTTCTCCTCTACACCTCTCGTGACACCACCTCAGGGAATTCTGCTTTTCTTACACAGCACAATTCTGTGGCCCATTCAAACCGACTCCAAAACAGAAGCAAAAACGTGGGGAGAAATTTTGAGTGAATTTCAGATTAAAAAACTGAGAATGAGTAAAATCACTGTGGTTTTCTTTTGCCTCCAACAGTAATAAATGAGTTTTGCCTAAGATGTTACTCTAAGGAGATTAAAACCCACCCAGTATCCATTTATGCCATGAAACAGTTAATTTTCACAGTCTGGAAGATGGCACTGGCTAGCAGGTCTCTTTCAGTGGCTGGGGAGAGCCATGAGAGTGGCCACTCCAGAGTCTCTGATGAGAGCAGCTGGTAGTGGTGTGGGCAGCTGTACAATTGCCTGGCTGGGTGACGAGAATCCTGAAACAAAAAAAAACAAGGAAGAGGACACTTGTGTGACAAGCCAAGGAAATTTTATTCCTGATGGGGGTCAAGGACAAGTCCCAACTGGAAAACACTCTGTAACAACTTATAAAGGGCATAGGCGTGTAAAGGAGTGGTCTGGGAACAACCAATGGGAAAAACCTAGGGGAGGAGTGTAGGGCTTACAGCAACCAATTGTGGGTATTCTCAGCTCAGTCAGAGAGAAAGAGAAAGGTTTTCTAACCAGGCGAGAGCCTGGGAAGCAGCTGGGAAAGAATGTAAATAATTCTCTAATCTATCTTGTTATTCACATTGTTTATGGATATGTTCTGCTACTGTGCATTATTCACTGCACACCAATGGTGTGAGATGTTTTTACTCTTAAGACCAATGAAATTAGTCTTCTCGATGTTCTCTAGATAAAGAGTGGTGCATTTGAAATAAATCGGAGTTCATTCTCTTTGCCTTCTAACTTGGAGTTCTTCTGCTCCCATCCTGCTCAACGGCAACAACCAATGGGGACTAAACAAGGGAGGCACAAGGTCTCAAGGACAAATCATCTGCGGGGCATAGGGTAACTGACAGGGAACATTCCCAAAAAAACTGGGTGGGGGGAAAAAGATTGACAAGGGAGGTGGGTTGTGCAACTTGGATTGACATAGCTATATATGGACAACTGGGGAGGAGCAGGGACATTGGCAGGTGGAGGGACAGGCAAGTGGTGGGAAACTTTGGGGTAAACAACTTGGGAGAAACCAACTGTGAGGGACAGAAATAGGGATACATGGAACGAACCAACTGAACTAACATTAAATAAGTAACTAAGCAATTGTAAAACCACATAAAACATGAACACATAAAACATGAAAATACTGACTACCACACTAAGGAGATTAAAACCCACCCAGTATCCATTTATGCCATGAAACAGTTAATTTTCACAGTCTGGAAGATGCCAGGAAATTAATTTTTAACCAGTGTTGATGACCATGTTGGTAGCTACAGAATTTATAGTGAACATTTTAGAAATGTCTCTAAAAATAACAAAATTACTACCTGTTGAATAGAGCACCCCCTGTGATTATCCCCACTCAGACTGCTAAGTTATCCTTAATGATTACTATTTAAAGTATCTGTAAAGTACTCTACAATCAGTGCTGTCATCCTTCAAAACTGTGAGAAGGACAGGCATAGCCCAGGGGAAAATAAGTCAAAAGGTAACATGGATTTCTTTGTCAGAGACACCAGCATTCAGTTCTCAATTCTCTCACTCAGTCCTCTATTCCTGTACTCAGTCCTTGTCCCTAGATCCAGTTTGTTATGGTTACTTTGTCAAAGAGGATATTTGCATGTTTCTGTGTCCTTTTAAAAGTGGACAGATGCCCACGGGGGAATTCATTCCCTCAGGAAACCAGAGGGTCTGCACTGAGTGATTTCAGGGGTGAATTTTCTATTTTCCATACTCCTAAATCCTGTGGAGGCTCTGCAGAGCCTGTTTGTCGATGCCCATGGGACATGTTCCAAGGACAGCAGTGATGAGGAACCAGGAGGTAAGCTCTGCATTGCTGAGTTAGTCTAAATAATGAAGCCTGAACTAAACTGCAGCACCTGTGGCACACAAGTATCTAAAGCAGCAATGTTCTTGATCATCAGATCCAGAAGGCAAAACTCAGGCAACTCCAATCTATTGGCACTTCTAGAGCAACAGGTTCTAGTCCACCCTCACAGGTAAGTACCAGGAAAGAATGGTACTTGTCTGGGATGTGGTTTTAAACAGTTCCTGTCCTGAATTTTTTTAGTATCTCTTCATGCCTTCATGGGACAGGGAAAATATACAGAACCACTCACCACCTTCTCCTTCAGGAAGACTTACTGACTATGTCACCTGCCATTGATAAAGGGGAAACTCAAGGAAGAAGCTGATTTGTCAAGCAGAACTGGATAACACATTTACAATTACTTCTTTCTGCCCAGTAGATGGGTGCATGTTTCCATTACAAACACATAGAATTTGCTTTCTTTCTGGCCCAGAAATAATCTTGTCTAAACGACAAAATTCTGTGCTACAGAAGAGATGCAGCACCAGAATTCAAAGCTAAAATATTCCATGTCCACTAGGAAACCCAGTTATTTTCTTGTTGAGCTCAGGCCACTTCAGCAAAACATTTGCATTACTCACAAATCAACAAGAGCCAACATGCTTAGAAATCAGAGTAACTGTATCAAACCCTTCTGCATGTCATTCCTTTTTGAGTGTCACTGCAATTAAAATCCTTTGCAGTTATCATGTGAGTGGATGACACAAATTATGCCTGGAAGGGATATCCTCTACTTTTGAAATGGTAAATTTTTGGTGACAGATTACACACATGTAGCCAGTCAAATAACAAGGGTTTGTTAAGTCAGACTATGCATATACATTTTATAATCCCACTTCCGTAACTAAATTCTGGATAACAAAATAAGAAAGCTTCTAATATCTAAAAGCAAGTCTCTTCTTATTAGGAGAATTATTAATGAAGGTACTGTGTGTGTGCTGCTGGCACTTTGGTGGTATATGTTCAGACTGAGTTCTTCCTACCCCTTTCACACTCTTCCTCTGGTAGCTCATGGTCCTTCTTTGAAATCTTGTAAAAGTTCCTACATCTTTGGTGTTACCAGTTTTATTTGAGGGTTTGTCTTCTGAGCCAGCATATGCTGACTTGTGGGGCAGTAAGAGGTCGGTAGGCCACAGTTCTTTTACAGGGATATGTTTTTACTGTTGTCATAGTGTAGCCAGTTAATATCACAAACATCACATATTTTGCTCTTCAGGCCAATCTGTCCTGCTCTTTGGAGACATGCTTTGGTTGGGATATGCTGCTGCCTCCATCTGTCAGATGTTTTCCTGTCAAGTCTCTCTGTGGTTCACATGCTTTGCTTCCTCACCACATGGAACACATGCCAGGTGAGCCACTAAAGATTCTCATCTTGCCATTTTTCACCACGCGCCTCCTGTTACTCTGCCGTTGCCTTGGATTTACGTTCAGCATTTGTCCTTAGTCTCAGCTACATGTAGAACTTGAATCTGGCTGATTTCAGCACGTTCAGCATGGCTACATGATGGCTGAGCTAGCTCACGGTATCATAGAATCATTTGACGCTGTTGAGTCAGGGACAGAAAGAAAAGTCTTCAGACGGCGAATTAGAAGCTTTAATGACAGTAGCACATCTTTTTATAATGTGACTCGCTAAGGTGAGACTTGATTAGTCTCAAAGACCTCTCACACTATTTATGAGCTATGAACAGCACACTCTGGAGAATCATATCTATAAACAACAGTTACAGAAAGAGAGATAGCAATTGTTTTAATTCTTTTCTCTAAGTTTCTCAGGCTCGGCCTGGGAGAAAATTATCTCTGTTCCTTCTTTGGCTGAACTGAGAATATCCACTATCGTTTAGGTTGGAAACTACCTCTAAGATCATCAAGTTCAACCATTAACTTAACAATGCTGTATTCCACTAAACCATGTCCCTAAATTCCACATCCACACATCTCTGGAACACTCCCAGGGATAATGATTCTACCACTTCCCTGGACAGCCTGTTCCAATGCTTAACCATCCTTTCAGTGAAGAAGTTTTTCCTGATATCCAATCTAAACTTACCCTGGCACAATTTGAGACTGTTTCTTCTTGTCCTATCACTCATTACTTGAGAGAGACTGTCCCCCACCTGGATACAACCTCCTTTCCATGGAGTTGTAGAAAGCAATAAGGCCCCCTCAAGCCTCCTCCAGGCTAAGTACCCACAGCTCCTTCAGCTGCTCCTCAAAAGACTTGTACTCCAGACCCTTCACCAACTCCATTGCCCTTCTCTAATGCCTCAATGTCTTGCATGTAGTGAGGGGCCCAAAACTGAACACAGGATTAGAGAAGCATCCTATGAGTCTCTTGGGATGAGCACTGGCTTTTACCTGTTTTTTCCATGGGGTTTCAGGGAAAGCTGGCTTGTGATCAAATCAGAGTTGGACTTTGATGATCCTTGTGTGTCCCTTCTAACTCGGGATATTCTGTGATTCTGTAAAACTGCCCTTGCTGATGAATTTGTTTAAGCAGTCAGTAATGTAGCGTAAACCATTATGAGAAGCCTTTGGTTTGCTTACCCCAAGTCTCACTTGCTTGTTTTACAGATAGCTTAACTTCCAGACACTGAAGTGGTAAGTGGCTATAAATGTGCAGCCCTTCTCCCTGAAAGTGAGCGATGAGGATCTGTGCAGGGCATGGCAATCACTCTGAGAAACAGATATGGACAGAAGGATTTACCCCAAGATAGAATTATGTCCTCTATACCAATACACATAAGTTAAAGCTGTTGCTCCAGCACAGTTCATGAAAAGATGTTAGAGAGACAAAGAGCAGAATTCCACTGTCATAAAATATATGCATGTAAGCTAGACTGTAGGCCAGTGCTTTATGAAAAACAGTGAAAAACTGTGGAATAACTGTGGAAAATGTAATTTATTCACAATGCTGAGGATGAATAAGGGTCCCCAGAGTTCTCTTGCCTTCACAAGTGACCTAAATCAAGGCTGCAGTTTCAACCACAAATTTATTAGTGTTTTCTGTATGTCCCAGACTCCATCAAGTTGCCTGTAAATGTAGTGAAGGGAAGAGAAGGATGTGAGAATGAATGGAGCAAGCTCTAAATAAACAAACAAATAAGCAAGCCAATAAAACTACCAAAGTAAAAACAAATTAATGTGCAATGCCCTAAATCTGCTCTCTTGAGCAGGTTGATCAGTGATCTCCATTTTTTCATGTTTGGTGCCACATGGTGTATGTAAGCCATGACAAGACTCTGAGGAATCAGGGAAGCTGGAGTCTGGCTGGCATATGAAATCATTCCTGGAGTGCCACTGTCTGTGACATGAGGGATGGTTTCAATGTCTTTGCTTGCCTTCAGGACCTTTTTCTGACAGGTGCAGCAGATGAACTTCTCTTACAGCCTTCCTTGCAAGCATGAGACCAGCCTTCTGCCAGTCCAGGCTGCCAGATGACAGAGGAAAGTGGCTTTGCTTATACTCACAAGGACTCGTGGCATTCTTGTGAATGAGCAGCAGGGACCTCCTCTTCTGGAGAAGGAACGGCTGAATGCTCTGATTTTCTGTCACCATGGGACCAGGAACATGAAAAGCATGAGCTTTCCAGTCTTCCTCTGTCTTGACACATGAACTCCACAGTGTCCTCTGGGCTAAGAAATACCCTAAATTGCCAGGCAAAATGCTAGAGCTGGTACTGGAAATCCATTGCATCTCTGGAGTCATTTATGTGACCCAAATTCTGCAGTGACCTGACTGATTCAAATAGCTGTGGAGGAATACCTCCAACTCAAATTGTGTCTCTCATGGGGAAGGCACAGGGACTGGTGAGCCAGGTTTGCCAGGGCAGTGGGAGTCACAGCTCTGGTCTGAGATGGGTGGCAGGTACCCAGCACCAGCCTGCAGGACCATTGCTCCTCTGCTCCCCACCAGTTCCCAACCTTCATCCAGAGAGAGGCAGAAATCTCTCTGGTCTCTGAGAGCTGAGGCAGCTAAGTCAGACTGTGGAGAGCAAGCTTAGATAATGGTACATGGAAATGCTCCACAGTTCAGCTGTTTAAGAGCTTGAAATAAAGGGGTCAAGGCTGGGTAAGGACAGATAATAGCACTCCTCAATAGGTTGTGTGGCTGGTTTAATGAATGGTTTATCTGTTCCTCAGTTTCTGTTAGTTGCTGGAGTTGTGACTTTTAAAATATATATACATATAAATTGTTGACAATTATTTTTTCACTTGCTTTTTTGACAGACCTAAAACCAAGGACTTTTTTGTAAAGAGGGGAAGATACTGAAATTCAGTAGGTGAGATTTTTCTTAAAAAATCACTTGCATCAGAAGCAGAAAATGAAGGAAAATTGTCTACATTTTGCAGCTAGGAATAATATCCATAATTACAGAAGAAATTTAGAACGAAGTGTTTGGTCCTCAGCAGACTAAAACCCATTCTTGTGGTTGCAGTCATAGGGAAATAATGCACACACACACAAAAACCTTTAATCGCAGTCTCAGCACATCTTGTATGTGAGAAACAACATTCATTATTTGAATGTTTTGCAGCATTTTACAGATTTAGGGGCTTATTTTGCCCTGTCCTTCCTGAGAGCATTCTGAGTTAAAATAATGTCTCATTATTTGGGCAGAAAAACATGCCTGAAGAGTGTTTTCTTGTTTTTGCTCATGAATTACTAATGAAAATGAATGGCTGACAAATTAAGTCACCGTGGTAGTTGGGAGTAAAAAAAATACCTTCAAGTTTAATATCTGCTTACATGTCTTTAGAAAGGAAGTGGTTTCTCTCTACTGTTGTATACCAACCTTTGTTCAGTCTTCATCACCTGCATTTGTCCTTTACAACTCATCTACACTAAAAAAACAAACAACAGAAAAGCCAAAAATATTGAGTGATCTGGTTATAACTTTTTTTTCTTTAACTGTTTAAACATGGCTTCGTACCGTAGCATGGACTAGAGCTAACTTGGGTGTAGCTTTGAGGATATAATTGAAGGTCTTTTCTACAGTAAAATACTGAATTTATGCTTTAGTCATACTATGGAAATAGCAGCTGCATTAACATATGTGGGTGTTGTTGTTTAAAGACCAAACAGGTTCAATTGATGTGCTAGATGCAATGCAAATTTTTGGTAACACAAGCCTAGAGCTTGTGTCAAATATATATATAGATATATATATATTCATATATATGACAATTTTTGATGCTGATGGTATATATTTGCAGTTGGTTTCAGTAGGAGTTACTTTTTGAAGGACCACAAAGGAGCAATAGTGAGACACGGAATTCACCTGAAGGTAAACTAAGACCATACATACACATTTTTTTCTTTTGCTCCCTACTGCTGAAATTCAATAAATGACTCTTCATTAGCAGATATTAAGAACTGCTACAAAGGATGCAATCCTCTGGCAAGGCTGGCAAGTGTGCAGTTGAGCCATCAAATAGCACTGAAGCAGGTCATTTCTAACAGAAATGTGGATCAGAGGAAAACTCTGCTGTAACAAAGGATTTAATCCTCTGAAGTGCCTCTCTCCTCCTTCCCAAAAATGAGCATGAAATTTAAATGAATACAAATTCACTGCTATTAATGACAAGCTAGATTTGGAATATGAATGTTTTTTGTTTTGTTTTTAGCCTTTGCATTTATCACAAGTTTATATTTCCCACAGTGAGATTTATTCCTTCCACTATAAAATAAGATACCATGGTAAAGAAAGAGGAAAAGAAAGAAAGAAAAAAAGTTTCCTGAACTCCTCATAGTATTCCCAGAGGACATCTCAGCATCAACTGGAAAGTTTCACAAGCTGTCCATGGACATCAGAGGGTAAAGGCTCATTTGAGCTGTGGCTTTGGTCAGTCAATCTGCTCACACTTCATCAAGAGTGCCAAGGGATCCTGATAAAATGATAATGATGCTGTGCACTGAGTAGAGGAGAGCATAAATAAGCTACTTAATTCCATTTGTTTTACCTTTTCTTTATATCCATATGCTCGAATCATATCACACCAGCCCAGCCTTTGTACTCAGAGAGTTCCTCTGAATTGGACTAGGTAATGTATTGGAAGCTGTATTTCTTGAAGTGCCTTTGCATTTTGTGTGTGTGTGTCTGTGTCTGTGTCTCTCTGTGTGTGTGTGTGTGCATTATTTCTCTGTGAAATGTGTTTTTGTATATTCAGAAGACAATTAAACAATGCTTCTCCCAGTCACTTTGCTAGAAAGCAAAGTCATCCCCTGGGAGTCATTTACTATAAAAAGCTTGTGATGAGTAGACAAATTTACGCATAAAATTACAGGAGTATTATGGGAGATATATTAGTTACCATTTTATTTTGATGCAACAGAGAGCACTAAGTAAGCAGTCAGCAGGCAGAGCATGGCTCCATGTTAAATCAAAGCTTTGTGGTAATCCTTCTTTCCCACTGGAGAGCACACACAGACAGCCACCAGCCGTCATGTTGCTCTGAGCTGCTGAGGAGGGGGCAGCACGGGCCAGATGGCACATCTCTAAATGCACAGATTACTGATACAACTTGCTTCACCTTCAGTGAAAGGTATCTGACTTTTTTTGTCTTGCCTAGATGATGAGTATTGAAGGTAAAATCCCAACTAACCTGAAAAACACCACCCCAGGGCAAGACTGTGTCCTTCAGCACCACGAGCTATGTTCCTCTTAACAAGCATAGCACAGTAGATATGTTGCCCATACTTCTTACCCCAAATAAGCAAGCTCATAATGGAATGTTTGTTTTTCTGAGATATTTGTTAAGTATCTGCTGTTCTTTCAGTATGTGCTGGTGAATTAATAGTGGTAACTTTGATTTCCTTCTATTTATTGCTGGCAACCAAGATACTTCCATACAGTCAGGTGTGATGCTGTGTACCCAATGGCTTATGTACTAAATAAGTATCTGCAGAGCCAATACCCTGGACATTGTTTACTATTCTCATTTACCTGGCCCAAGTTTTTTTGTGTATTATTTCATAAATGCATAATATACAACTGCCCATTGCACGGCTCTGGCCCATGTCATTGTCACATCCTGGCGAGCTGCTCCTTCCTCCCATGCAGTGCATACCCAAACAGTGTGGTCAGTGAGAGGGAACAAGGGTCAGGCATATGAACTGGCACTGACTTTGGAAAACAGAGGAAAGAAAAAAAATAGGATTTTTTTTTTTTTCTCTCACTCCTAGAAACCTTTCCATAATTGTGCAGTTGCTAGATCAGGTGCAAAGAGGAATTTCAGAAAACGCAGTTGGGGATACCAGAGAAAATGGGGCCATTCCTTTTGGGTAGCAGCCCATAGTTAGATCAAATTATGCTGATCATGAAACTGTATCCTTAGACAGGAACCCACAGCTGCAATTGCAAAGTCCTGGAGCATGCGCGGAGCAACTGGAATATTCTGGAAATGCAACAGGGAAAATTCAGGAGTTCACAGATGAGCATGTGGAAAGTGAAGTGAATGAAAGGTCTGAAGGCTGGCATCACTGTGGGAGGATTTTCTGAGGAAGCCCAAAATCAACACACCACTAAGGCGAATGTCCTGGTTCAAGGCAAATTTTTTCTGCATAAACAGAACAAACTATTTTGTATACAAGCATCCTATAGCCAACCCAGGACAGTGAACAACTTTCTCTCTATCACTTTTCAGACTCTTCTTCCAAAGCATGAGATAATATATACATCAAAAAGAAATACATATTTTGCCTAAAGAATAGCTGAAAAAAAACCTATTTTTTTTTAATGCCACTTCCTAGGAACTCTGATCCTATTGTTATCTCTTACACAGAAAATTTTACCTAGAGCAATTCCATTTAGGCAACTGAAGGCTGTGGAGAGAGAAGTGGTAGCCCGTCTACCTGCTTCCAGGTTTCAGATGCCACCTGCCCCATCTGCTGTGGTTTCTGGTTACAACTGGCTCAGCACTCTCAAGGTCCTGGAGGCCAAGAACCTCAATGGGAATAACAAATTACCCTGACAAGTCCTTCCCTTCCCTTTCAGACAATGAGCCAAGACTCACAGCAAATCAGCTTTTGTCAGGCTTTACATTTATGGCAATTCCATTTTTCCTCATTTTTCTTCTCAGTTCATTATGTCATGCATCTACATTCATCATCTTCTAAGGCACTGGTCTAATACTATTTGATTGTGACCATGTAGCTCAATAGTGATGGAATCATAGAACTGTAGAATGTTTAGGTTGGGAAAAATCCTTTAGAATTATTGAGTCCAACTGCAAATCTAACACTGCCAAGTCCACCAACAAACCAATGTCACCAAGTGCCACATCTGCAAGTCTTTTAGATCACTCCAGGGACAGTGACTCAACCACCTCCCTGGCCAGCCTGTATCAATGCTTGAAAACCCTTTAAGTGAAGAATCTTTTCCTGTTATCCAATCTAAACCTCCCTTGGGACAATTTGAGACTGTTTCTCTTGTCTTATTGTTTTCTACCTGGGAGAAGAGACCAACCCTCACCTGCCTACGGCATCTTTGAGATAGCTGTAGAGAGTGATAAGGTCTTCCTCGGGCCTCCTATACTCCAGGCTAAACAACCACAGCTCTCTGGGGTGCTCCTCACAGGACTTGTGCTCCAGACCCTTCACCACCCTCACTGTCCTTCTCAGGACACTCTCCAGCACCTCAATGCCTTCCTCATAGTGACTGGCCCAAAACTGGACACAGGACTCAAGGTGTGGCCTCACCAGTGCCATGTACAGAGGACAATGACTGCCCAATCCTGCTGGCTACACTATTGCTGATAGAGGCTATTGGCCATATGGGATGCCATTGGCCTTCTTGGCCTCCCAGGCACACTGCTGGCTCATGTTCTGTGTGGTTTTCTGATGGGCAACTTTCCAGTCACTCTGCCCAACACCTGTAGCCCAGACTGTCATATATGTATTCACATAAGTACCATGGTACTATTATAAATAACTAGGATCTTATCCTCTCACCTCTTACTTAGTTCAAGGAAAACAAAAGGCATATCTTTTAAAAGCTGTTTCTCACTGTAAGGGCTCTGTCCTGGTTATCACAGAAGTCTGGAGCAACACACTACATGACACAAATCTAGATTAAAAATATATATGGGCAGTGGGACTGAGGAATCAAATACATTGCAAGAACAGTGTGGATAAATGCTATATCTGCAGACAACATAGCAGGTGAGCTTGCCTTAATTAATGATAAATTAGAACTGAGGATTGAGCAACATCAGTTGCAAATTTCCTAAACATACAAAAAAACTTTTTTAGAACAAAAAAACCCACTTAAAATTCAGTGCTTGTTCTGCTGTTGGAATGATGAAAGACTGAAATACAAGTTTGCAGACTTTAGAATGTCTGTAGGTACTGCAGTGATTTGGAACACCCTGGTGCTAAGTGTATCAAAATCCCATGGAGGTCTGTAATGGTTCTACATAGTCCATATCTAGTATTCGTAGTACCTGGCAAATTTAGCACTGGTATATTCCTAGTATGCAGGCTGAGGTTTCAAATTACTGACAAGTCCTTCTGCTTCTTTAAATGTGGTATTAAAAGTACCTTAGAATTCTGAGAAATATCACCCTTTTTAGGTTTGTCCATTCATTATACTGTGACAAGGTTTCTTAGGTAAACTTGATTGACAGACATCCATCTTTATTCTCTGCATGGCTGGAGGTCAGCACTGGTGGAAGGTAATGCTTTTTTAATTAGCTGCTAGGGTATTACATTTCCTTTGTGTGGATTGCATGTTGCATTCCTGTGAGTCACTATCTGAAGAGACAGTCTTTGCATTCACTGTTAAACATAACACAGAAAAGTGGAAAAGATTTTTACAGATTCATATCAAAGATGTTTATAAAAAGTCTTGGATCTAGACAATCTCCAGGTTTTCCAGCAGTGAGTGTAAGAAAAGAAAAACAATACAATTAAAATGATGACAGAACCAAATCCAAAGACACCCTTTGCAGTGTGCACCAGGAATCACAAAGCCAAATTGCTGGCTATAAATTGTGGCTGTCATCTAAAGAGTCATATCCTTCACAGATATGACTCCTCAGTTAGAATCAAAAGGATCAAAAACATTCTCTGCAGACAGGGACAAGAAATCATCTGTTCAAGATGACAGCAATCTGTAGAATACCTTTGTGACTGGATTTATGTTTACCTAAAATCATCCTGTGGGAAAGGAGATTGTGGCAAGAACTCTAAAAATTTCCAGCAATCCTCTAATAATGTACAGGTATTTGTTTGATCAAAACCGAGTACATGTGAATATTTATATAAGACTGTTTCTAATAAGACTAGAAGTGATGGAAAATAGAAAAAGAAATTGGAAGACGGGGCTTCTATGCAGATTCCACATAGGTGTTCAATACATTCTCCATGCTCCTGAAATGTATCATCATACAAAGTAAAAATATGCAAAGTACTGCTACCAGGACTAAGCTAGGCCTATGATAAAAAAATCTTGTGAGACTCTAAAACTCAGGGAGGTAGTCAGTCCACCTCAGTTTAAGGGGCACCTAATACTGAGAATACTCTTAAAAATGGGGTTCACCAGAAGCAGTTTACTTAATAGATGAATGAATGCAACAGCAACAGTTTTTGAAAAATGTCCCCTTTCTTTTCTGGTTGGAACTTCCACCTATAAAATGTTATCATAACTAAGTGCTTGCTCCTGGAACTAATTCAGTAAATCTCTCTCTCAGGCAGGGACTCATTTACACTTAGATTATCCCTGTAATTCAGAAAAAGTGGAACAAAATGAGACTATACATTCCGTGCACATAAACAGTGAGATCTGGCCTCAGTCCAGGTGGTGTTATATCCCATAGCATATAGAAAGAAGTATGTGCATAAGTTAGGTGTAAACATTCATAAATATCCTTCAGTCTTCCCTTCAATAAGCTGACTCTGTAAGTGTTTTCACTTAAACTGGGGAATTGCTATTTGGAATAACATTTCCAAGGATAATGTCCCAGTGAGAGGCAGAGGCATAGGCTGATGATAAATCTTCCTTACGCGCAAATTAGTCTGTATGTAAAGGAAAGGGCATTGCAGACAGGACTGGAAAGACTCTGACCTCTAGCTAGGTCCAGGTGGTCTCAGCCAACTTGGTAGCTACCTTTGCAGAAGATTAAATAAAAACATGCAGTGATGTCCGGAATAATAAAAAATTATGCAAATAGGATATTTTGAATCAAACCTCCAAGCTGTTAAAATAAGTTTGCAAATTGCTCTGTTTCCCTGAGCATATTCTGTGTGAAAAATATCCTGTGTTACACGTCATGTGGGAAGACAAATTTCTGTAAAACATTCTAAAGTTTTATCTGAAGCTGAATCTCTTGTCTCACATTTTCCTTTTTTTACACATGCACACACAGAGTCATAATCCTTATTAGTAGAATCTATGTGCATAATTCAGGGTAAACTTCACTGTTGTGTGTGTATATGATGATAGAGAGGAAGACACAAGAAGGGGAAATAATATCTCTGGGTGATTGCTCAATATTTTAATAATATGGAGACTGTAATTTTCAAAACAAGAATTTATTACTCATGAAAAAGAAAGATATGAAGAGAACTGTTACTTAATTATCTATTTCTCTATTTTTTAATAAGACATTTTAGAATTTTTAATTTCTTTTTTATGGTTTCAGAAATTTAATTCATTTATTTTCCTACTACTCATCTTTCTAAGCTGTCTGCTTTTGTACAGCATGATGACAAGTAATATCTGTCATAGCAGTGGGCACTGATTTCTGGATATTTGGTTATCCTCAGTGTGTGTGCTCAGTGTGCAAAACACAATGTTTTAAATATATAATACAGTTTTTGTTTGAAGATGAACATAGAGTCCAAGACAAAAGGCAGCATGTCAGTGATACGGCACTGGATTTTTTTTTTCTTATTCTTTCTGTAGGGATTCTAATTTGTGAGAATAGAAAAAGAAAAGTTGTCTTTACTTTTCCATCACATTTAATTGACTTTTGTAAATTGCAGGAGTCTTGTTCAAGATTTATAAACAAATACACCATTATGTTTCTCATTAGTTTGAAGAATACCTGTGTAAGTGGTAGCTGTCAGATGTACAATAAGTGCCCCCCTCCTTTTTTGCTTATATAATAATCCCAGCATTCAAAAGACTAATCACTACACACTGATCTACAAAGCATCTTATTTCCTTGTCAAATTTCTCTGCTGAGCTTAGCCATGCTTGTCAACTTCCCAGATCCCCCTTTCAATAACAGGTTTATTCTTAGCATCTTGCCAAAATGCATTCCTAGGGGTAAACCATGGAAGAGTGAAGTTCTAATTTCTTTATCTCAGCCAAGAAGAGGTTTCTGCCTATGCTATGGGAAAGGTCACAGGCAATTTTGGTTGCAGGTTCCCTTGAAAGAAGCAAGCATGTACAGCACATTGGGGCAGGAGAGGAGAGGAGAGGAGAGGAGAGGAGAGGAGAGGAGAGGAGAGGAGAGGAGAGGAGAGGAGAGGAGAGGAGAGGAGAGGAGAGGAGAGGAGAGGAGAGGAGAGGAGAGGAGAGGAGAGGAGAGGAGAGGAGAGGAGAGGAGAGGAGAGGAGAGGAGAGGAGAGGAGAGGAGAGGAGAGGAGAGGAGAGGAGAGGAGAGGAGAGGAGAGGAGAGGAGAGGAGAGGAGAGGAGAGGAGAGGAGAGGAGAGGAGAGGAGAGGAGAGGAGAGGAGAGGAGAGGAGAGGAGAGGAGAGAGGAGAGGAGAGGAGAGGAGAGGAGAGGAGAGGAGAGGAGAGGAGAGGAGAGGAGAGGAGAGGGAAATAAGAATAAAAATTATGAAGAAAAATTATAAGAAGAAAAGGAAAATAGAAAAAAGAAGAAAGATAAAGACAGGGAAAAAGAAGAAAGAAAAGAGAACAGAAAATGGAAAAAAGGAAAAAGAAAAGAAAAGGGGAAAAAGGAAAAGGAAAAAAAGGAAAAGGAGAAAAGGGGAAAAGGAGAAAAAAGGAAAAGGAAAAGGAAAAGGAAAAGGAAAAGGAAAAGGAAAAGGAAAAGGAAAAGGAAAAGGAAAAGGAAAAGGAAAAGGAAAAGGAAAAGGAAAAGGAAAAGGAAAAGGAAAAGGAAAAGGAGCAATGAAATTGATGAAGGAGTTACATGAACTTCTATAGCTCCTAGAGAGTGCCAAACTGAATTTCAAAGATAGGAACTGCCCTGTCCTGTAACCCTTAGTTCTTCTGGTGCTTTTATGGTCAAAGCTTAACTTCCCCTGTCTTCCCTGGGCAGGAAACCACAGTGAACACTGACATGCCCAGCTCCCACCCAACACAAAGCAGAAAGCCAGGCAGCTACACATAAATGGCCACGGTTTATCTGTTCTTTGGATACATGTGGCTTGCAGGTTCTGATGCAGCAAGAAGCACATGCCTCAGGTCTGTACTCATCAGCAAGTTTAAACAAATCTACATTGTACTGAATGAGTATGTCCCTGTGGAGCAAGCACTGAAAGTGAGCATTTACTGATTTTCTAAGCATTGACTAAGTGAATTAGGGATGGATTGTTAGATCCACTAGTGGGAGTCTGACTTGTCCTTCCTTGTAAAGGCTAGTAAACTTATTGATTCCACATTTTTGCCTATTCTTTTCTGATGTTTCATTCATACAAAACCACTCATTTATTATATGTTCATATATGCAGTAAATGACCCTGTAAAGAGAACAGCAATCAGAAGGAAAAGCTATAGCATTTCAATAGTGTTTCACTTCCTACTTGATGTCTGTCATGGGTTTCACACAGTAACTTCTGCATCAGTTGAACAACCTGAAGCACAGCCCTTAGCAAGCTAAGTCTAAGACACCTTCCTTCCCCATAAATACACCTGTGGTAGTTTCCAAGCCCACACTTTTCAGGAACATTGCAGGAAACACAGTTCAGGATTTCCTAACTCTGACATGAAAAATATTATTTTCTCCAGGTGACAGATTTGAAAGACAAAGTATCTTGTGCTGCTGTATTTTTCTCTGCTCTCCAAGTTTGACTTTATTCTTAATTTTTTATACTAAATTCCTAAGCAGGTCCTGTATATTAGTTTACTAGATCAGAAACTATATTACTGCCTTTCTCCACGGGCAATAAAACAACCATTCTCTGCTTTAAACCCATCAAAGGAAAGGGAATTATTTTCAATAAGACAAATAATCCTGGATTAGATTGGATCAGAACTTTGCCATTTTACTTAGCGTGATTTAAAATTATATTCACTGTATAACCAGTTACCTACTTAGAAAATTAAGATGACAGGATTTTATAATCAGGGATTTGTGATTTTCTACATGAAAATTACCCTCAAAACTTGATATTTTATTCTTGAGTAGGATGAGTCTAGCTGTATGGAGATCGAGGTAAAGAAAACAGGTTAATTCACAGTGTTTAGACTACGCATGTGTGGATAATGCTCCTGGCTGCCAATCCATTTTAAAAGGAGGATACAAGACACAAAGGCTGCTTCACTGCTGTTGAGGTTGGACAAAAGAGCAGTACAGAGACAGAACAGCTCCTTCACAGCTAAAGACCATTCTCAATTCTCCCTCTCTCTCATTCTTATCTCCCTCTCAGGTTACTGCATTTTCTGTTCCCCTCATGCCATTGCAGTAGTGCTGAGGACAAGTGAGATAATGCTTGGCCCAAATCCAGGCAATCATTTTGGAGTAATTAGTTGAGGTACTGCACACCCAGACCATGCTTTTTTTTTTTTTTTTTTTCTTTCAGGTAGGTATCAAATTGCTCATATTACCTGATTACCTGCCTGCATGTGTATGGCCAGCCCCAAGGTGCAGGTGAAGCTCGTCCCCAGGTAGCAAGTGAAGGTTTAATTGAATGTATCAGTTTGTTCTGGGAAATTTGGCTCTGCTGCAACCACTTATTTTTCCTCATGCTGCTGCGTGCAATCTCCTTTTTGCAGCTCAGCTTTTTTGGAGCTTTTAGCCCGAGAACACAGTATGTGTTGTGATGATCTTGGAGCTGCTGTTAATTCTGACATTGCTTTTTTGTTCCTCCATTTATTTGGAAAGCTGGGAAAGAGCAGTGTACATTTTTAGGGCTGAACAATTTTTCATCCCGAGAAACTCTGGGCACAAGCAGCTGGGTGTACACTTTTCAGGTGGATGTGAGGGTTTTTAAAGGTACACAGACTGCACATCCCCTGTCTTCCCACTGCTTTCACAGAAATTCAGCAGTTACAGGTCAGAAACACACATTCAGTTCTCACATGAGAAATGCTGCATAGAGACAGAGGATGACTGACATTGGCATGCACTGTATGCTGATGGCTTCCTTGCTCCGGCAACATTTTTGCACCTTTTATTCCTTTCCTGCCCCATCCAGGGATTGCTGATCGACCCTTTGCCATGCCTCCCCGTGCACCCCTCTAGCCCAGGGTCTCTTTGACCCAAACTCCTTTCCCAAGTGTACCTTGAGCAGCAGTAATGTCTTGCCCATGGCTCTTTGTCTACACATCTGCTCCTTGACCATGGGGACCTTTCAAAGGACAGGGAGGAGTTATGTCTCTACCTTGTTCTCACCTGCAAATGTGAGCGAGGGTGCAGCTTTAGGCCAGCTGTGAAGGTAGCCTTGGGCTATGGATATATTTCCAACAGGAATTGGTGTGAGGTTGCTAACAGCTTCACAAAGACAAGAAAAGAGCTAAAGAACTGTTGGATGCTAAAGGCTTCCAGCCAATACTAGCCTGGATCAGATACAGATTGGCAGCCTTGAGGTGCATGGCTCCAATTTCCCATTACCAATTCCCCTGAGCTGCTCAGGCTCCCATGGTGAAAGCTCTAATTTAGGAGAGATCCTGTAGATCTGCCTTGTTTTTTTCCTCTCTGCTTTGTTTCCAATTTTTAGCAGCAAGTCCATGAAGCCTTGCAGCCAGATGCCCACTGGCTCTCAGGTGAATGTAAGTAGGCATCCTGAGAATAGTCCAGCTCAAGACCTAAAGCCGCAGAGACTACTTAAATTCCTAGAGATCAGAGCAAATAACAGTATTCCAGTCCCATTTCACCTAGCTGATTAGCTTTGCAATCAGCGCGTGAAAGAATTTGAACTCGGCAGCTACTCAGAACTCCGAATAGCATAACCCAGGCAATGGGAATAAAACAGTGGAAAGACAATTATGTTCCTTTATACAAGTGATTGCAAACAAAATGGTCAAATATATTTTCAGTTAGAAGTTGATTAAAATTTGGGCAAAGAGACTCAAGCTGTTCTTGCAAGAAAAGGTATTGTTCAAGAGAGATGTTGATAATTCAGCGCTACTTGACTTCTTTAGAATAAGGCCACGTTCTGAGCTGGCATTAACAGATTATTTCCTTCAAAGCTGGTAGAGCTGTGATGATTGCAACAGCTGAAAGTCTTGCTCTGCACTGCATCAGTGCTATTATAATTACTGTTTTCATCTAGTAAAACTAAGTAGGTCAACACGGTCACGGCTGGCTCCAGTTTTTCAGCAGCATATCAGAAACTGGATGTCACTCTCCTGTGGACAAGGGTCTAGGAACAGGCTTCTGCTGCCAGTGGAGACAATAGGAGAAGAAAGGTGGCGAGATGGGGGGAGCTGCTCTTCCTGTTGCCCTTGCAGCAACCAAGGGAATAAAGGGGAAGGAGCTTGGCTGCATCCAAAGAAACTGTACAGTCCTCATGGCCAGCGGTACCTGCAGCCACATCCTCGCCCTGTGCCAGCTCCAGGCAGGCAGGTCCCAGGGGAGGTCATGTGGGCCTAGGCAGCCCCTCCAAGGCATCATGACCACTACCTATAGACCAGAACCAGCTGGATGAGCACACTGGGAAAACAGTAACATCATAGGGGTGCCTTCATCCCATGTTGGGTTTTCTGGGCTCTCTTTATAACTGAGGCAAAATGGTGGAGCAGGCTCCTGGTATTACCTGCAAGGCCTCAATTTTGCTACTTTTTTCTAGCAAAATAAATGCTGATGGTTTCTCTATTCCTTTGTCTCCTTTCTGAGCTCTTCCAGTTTTCTTAAGAATCCATACAAATGCATTTGGTAGGTGCATTTTCTGGCAAAATGTTAGAAAGGTAAATAATGCATTTACTTGTTTTTCAGATAATGGTGCTATATCTGAAGCACAACTATGAAACATCAAGATGAGTTCATGGGCCAATGAAAAAATGTAGAAAAGCTCAAAGAAATGTTGAAGTGTGGATCACCTTGCCTTCTAACCCATTACATGGCATAATAGCAAATTAAATTAGTTAGAAAGGTAAGACAATGATTTGTAGTTTAAATAAATAGAATTAGCAGTGGGTAATCCAAGTTTTGTCACTGATGCTAAGAAAACCAGCAATGTAATATTTTTTTCTCACCAAAAACA
The DNA here is from genome assembly GCF_026979565.1 of Vidua chalybeata. Classification (NCBI taxonomy): domain Eukaryota; kingdom Metazoa; phylum Chordata; class Aves; order Passeriformes; family Viduidae; genus Vidua; species Vidua chalybeata. The sequence continues at coordinate 58,171,143 of NC_071532.1, forward strand.
GTGTTAGCTCTTGGGGAAGATATACTTCTTGACAAATAATCTGAATACAATGGTGTAATCTATACTACTTTGGATACTTATTACATTAATATTAATGGCACATGGGTGGCATTAATAATTGCAAGCAGTTTTTCAACTTGTAAGGATATAGTATCATGACTGAATTTGGTCTTGTAGCCAGTTTGACAGTCCAGAACATTATATTGCATATATTTTACTTTTTTGCTAACCTGCTATTCAATGGAGAGATTAGAAAGGGATGTAAAAAACATCAGACAAAGGTCTGACAAACCATTCATCTTGACACCCTGTAAAGATAATTCTCAGCCATCTACAATGGATATTGAAGAGGTTCTAGCAGATAAACAGACTGGCAATAAAAGTCTCTAGAGAAACACTGACTTCCCATCATTTCTAAAGAAAGAATGGTTTACAGAGAGCAACTGGTTACACAAGCGACCATCTTCAGTACACTATTTCAATCTCACTGTTGCCCCTGAAAAGAATGAATTCTGTTATTACACAATAGGGAAGTCATAGACAAGTGTAGGTTTGGTCAGGAAAGCACTAAATAAAACCAAAATTTTTAAAACCAGACACAAGAATAGATTAGAAATTTTCCTCATGGATGAAAATGTTCAGAATACATTTGAAAGAGAAAAGAACTGTGAATAGACAGGCACACTCTGAGACACTATTAATCACTGATATCTTCATGGTGGGCTGGGTTGAAGCTGCACCTCAGACCTGGAGAGGAGATATGTTGTGCAGCATTAGGAACTGTACGAATGAAAAATTGTCATCTTGAGAGTTACAGTTCTTTCTGTGTGTTTTTCATTTGCTGGAAAAAAAGAACCTCACAGTTACTTGCTTATAGTCCATATTTTGAAAATGGGGTGGGGAAGGACCGTCTGTCACCTTCTGCTCCTTTGCTGTGTTAAAGCAAAAGCAGCAGCTTCAGAATGCATTATCTACAGTACTCCCATCTCTGCTCATTCATCAGCATTCACATCCCATATAGTTCATGCAGGGAGCATGAAGAGACCCTCTTTAAGCCCAATTTTAGCATGTAATCTACCCATATTTTAAAAAATAGATTGTTCTTTTTTTCATCTAAGTATGCTGTAGGGAATTTTTGGTCACTTTTCTGTTTCTGTTCAGTTTTTTAAAGTCTGGAATTAATCAGCAAACCTGGGAAAAATCAAAATTAGGATGCTTTGTAGCTAACTCAGTCATCACTTTGACAATGAAGCAGTGCCTGCTCTGACAACTTCCTACGCCTTCTGTCCTAAATACTTTCTCTACTGCATTTTCTTCAAGGAAGTCATCTAATTTCATCAGTCCAATATAAACATGACTCCTCTCCTCCTTCTTAGGTCAGAGGGAAGTATTTAATGTGCTGGAACTTACCAGCACTAATCACTTTATTCTTGACAACAAAAATGTTTACAGCAGAGCGAAATGGAGGAATCTTGTGCATGTTTGGAGTCATTAAATGTATACCCGGGCACCTTCATATCTACAATTACCAATTAACAGAATCCTGGCAGAGTACAGAGGAAGCTTGCGATCCAGTTCTGTAAATATTCATCCACGTGGGAAGGACTGCACAGCTGAGTGGCCTCAGTGAGTTTACTGGCCAATACCCATGTGCATAAAAAGTTCCCTACGTGCTTAAGCGCTTGGACGAATCCTAATATTTGCCTGTGCTGTTTATAAGTGTCTGATATGAAGAACAGTTCTGAGACATTTCATCACTTGTCAGATTTTTGTAAATTATCCTAAGTTTTCATTATTCCAGTAGTTTCCATGTTTACATGTAGACACAGCAGATAGGTCATGGTATTTGACTTTGCACTTCTTTTTTAATTAGTTTTGCTGACCAGGGACCCACTGTTGTTGAAACAGATGTTGCAGCCCAATAATAGCTCTCAGCTGCCAAGAGCAAACTGTGGAACTCAGCCCTTGCCATGCAGAACAAATGAGTGCAATAAGGGGCCCATGAGCTCCAGACAACAGAAACACTCCACAACATGTGTGTTTACCAGCTCTATCTCAAGACACATAAAATTTAACATACATAGACACATAACATACTTCTCTTTCTCATTTAAAAGATAACAAATGAGGGATTATTTCTCAAAAATGCACATAATGCCACAGAATAAGCGCATTCTTTTTGTTCCTTTGTCTTGTGTATTTGTTTAACTATCTTAGTTTGCCTTTGAGTCACATGCAGCACAGATCAGACAGGCTCTTCCAGACTTGAGAAGACTGAGTGAAACTGAACCTGAGGACTCAAATCAAGTTTCCAACCAGTCATGTCTGATTCAGACAGGTACAGAAGGAAACTATAACACTTGCTCTCTATGGCAAAAATTAATTAGCTCCTCTATAAACACTTTGGTTTTTCTTTAGAAGGACTGAGGTACTCAGCCAAAGTGATGATGATCCTAAATCAATATCCTCTCCTCTGTCATAACCTTTTTTCTTACATATTAAATTATTACTGCCCAGCCCAGTGTTTCTTTGTAACCTGCCTAAGACCTTTATGCTATGTCTTTCACCTAAGACTTATTCAGTACTATTAGCTCTTCTGTATGACTCATTTCATAACATTAATATTACATAGATCAGGCACATTGTTGGTCTCTGGAAAGTCTTTGTACCTGTTTGTCTTTCAACAAGAGCATTACTGTCTTTCTTAGCTTGAATGACTGAATGGTATATTAATTTATTCTTAGATGTATTGCTATTGTAGCAAAAATGCATTTCTGCAAAGATTTCTAGCCCATCTGCAAAAGTAAGAGTGTCAGTAGGCATGGCTATTTAACAACAGAAGAAAGCAGTCTTGAAAAGCAATGATGTTTATGCAGTGCTGGTGGAGAGAAAATTAGGCAACAGCTTATGGTGTAATGTGGTGTAAAATTCCAAAACAAACCAAGAACCCATAATTCACATAGTTACAAAAATCACATCCACACAAAGTCTCAGGTAAGGTTAAACTTAGGAAATTGTTCATTTTTTGGTATTTTAATTTATTTTGAATGTCACTGTAATTCATCCCAAAACCTCTTCTGGGATCTCAGCATTATTATTTAAAACTATCAGAAGTGTTTAAAGCGGATAAACATCAGGATTAAGAAAGGCCACTCAACACAGACCCGGCTAAAGGGATAAAGTTATAAAACCATCTTCCCATCATCTCTCCCCACCTCATCCCTTGTGCCCATGCAACCACAGCAGAAACGGCTGCTTACAAAGGGTTTAGGCAGACCAGCAGCCTACCCCAGCTCACCCAAAGACCACTCAGCCTCTGAGGACAGCATGAAAGGAGCACCAGCGCAGGCAGCCAAAGGAACCATTCATGGGGACACCTTTCTCTGCCAGGGTGTCCTTGGTGCTCAGCAGCAACAGGAACGAGCTGATGAGAACTCAACTGAATGAGGAGTCTGCTGTTTTCTCATGTCCTCTGCAGCTGAAACAAGGTGGTAGCAATATTTGTATATCCACTAGATCTGTGAGATCCTGAATTCGATGGGCATTTGTGGGCACAGTAAAAACAGTATGAAAAGAGAAGGATTTAGAACAAATACTGGCTCAGGAACCTTTCTCTAACACATACACAATATATAATTCTGTCTAGTAAACCAAGTACCTCACAGATTAAAAAGTTTGTTCAGTCCTGGTCTGGACAAAACACAGTAGACCACGGAAGTCACACCCTTTCTGCTTCTCTTGACAAACACAGTTTTCCCTGCTCATAGTGATTGAGAATGCTGCTCCAAACATCATTTCCCAACTTCACTGTTTTGATCATGTTACAGTTGTCTCTCTTTGCCTCTCTGCCTCATCAAACATGCTAGCAGGCTTCATTTCACAGCCTGCTCTTGTCTTGGAGTTAGCACCAAGAGCTCAACTCTCCCCTAATCCCTCTGTTTTGAATTTTTTCATTTGTAAGCAACCACATCTGCGTGACTTCTGATACTGGGAAGAGTTTGCTCTAAACATCCACAAAGTCAATTGGTTTTCAGACCTTTTCTTAAAACTCCTTTGCCCTTGTGCTTATGGCAGAAACCAGTGAGACTTCTGATGGTCTGAGACCTCTGTTCATATGCCTGATAGACCCTGCCTCCACTTGTACTCCCTCTGCAGTGCCTTTATCCTGTGGTTCTTAGGACTTGATACCACAGTCATACATTGGTGACAAAATTGTGTGTTTGTGACAAAGCCAACCAAGGGTGTTCCTGCTTTACCCCAGACTCAAGCAGAAATGAGCTCCAGATCAGCCAAACAATGTACTGTAGTCTGTAGTGGCTTCCCAGGGAGAAGGTGCCTACAGATCCCTACAAGCCACATCTCTTTCAGCTAGTCCTATCTGCAGCTCCCGAAGCGTGATGCATTCTCTTCAGAGGACAATGGCACTTAGACAGTATTTTGAGACACTGGCATGGAAACAATCCCCACTCCATAGTGCAGAATGGAAAGCTTTGAAATGAACTGTGGAACTTTCCACTCTTGCAACAATTTTCTCCACTGTCCTACAAAAAAGACCAAAATCCTTTTGCTTGGGAATGACTGCATACACCCATCCCCTGAAAGAAAAAGAGTGAGAGGAAGGAAGAAAAAGGAAGGAAGAAAGGAAGTAGGTGGGAGAGAGGGAAGGAGGTAAAGAAAAGAGAAATTAAGAGTATCCTGCATATATCTGAATGTCAGGAAAGCATCTGGGTCATGTCTATAGCAGAGAGAATAAGGATCACATTTCCAGAGACACAGAAATGTTACTCTTAAGTCAGAAAGTATGATTCATTTTTCTATCCTAAAAGGAAAGGTATCATTTGGTCTCCCTGCCAGCAAAGTAGACAAACTGTATTGCAGACATGTAGGTAGCAAAACAGTTTTCTCCTCCACTTTTATTTTGTTGATTGTTGCTGAGCATGTGTGGGGCTGGGTCCTGGAGCATCGCAGCAGATTGGCTACAGGCTCCTGGAGTGGGCAAGTACAAAGAGATCAGCACTGCATGCCAAGGTCCAGTTTTGAACTGCCATGCAGAGTAGTTTAACACTGTAATCTTACTCTGCCAATAACTGGCCTACTGCTGGAGAAGTCTGACACAGATACCTGACTCTGCAGGCACACTTCTTCAGTTTAAAAAGTGGTAAAGGATGTCAAAGGGAACGTAATGCAGCAAGATGGGAATGGGAATCTGTGTAAAATATGAGGGCAATAAATACTTACTCATTTTTGCTTTTCTCTATCTAACATACAGAGCTGCAGCAGCATTTAAAGGTATGTAACTTGTTTCTGCATATGTGGGCTTTTAAGTGCAATATATATTCTTTATGTACATGCATTGAACAATTAAAAATCCATGCATTCTTGTGCGTCTTGCCTATTAAAAGTGGATTAGAAATGAACTCAGCTTTCCTGCTTTGAGTGTAAGACAGTAACTAACTGAAAGCAATTATGAAGAATTCTTTACTGGCAAACTATTCCCTTAATGTCTTCCTTGAGACTTTTGTTTTTTTGGAGGGTCTTTTTTTTTTCCTGCTTGTGGAGCATCTGGAGGAGGTCAGCCCAGGAGCCAGATTTCAGCCTGGAGAGTAGCACAAGGCTGTTAAAGGAAAGCAGTTTCCCTGTTCCTCAGAGAATTGTCTACATTCTTTTCTGCTACAGCTAGGTGTGCAGTCAGGCATTTTTATCATTCTTCCCTAGCACTGTATCATAGAACTTCTGAATTTTTATATTTTGAAATCTATCCTGTTTCCCTGATTCTGTTCCATTCCCAGCTGCTGGCATCCATGAACACATGTAATAAAACCCAGGAGATATTTTCAAGGACACTTGTTTTTCTTCCCTGAACTGCACTCACAATTATAAAACTTTCATTTTCCCTCCTGGCTCTGCCATGGTTTCACAATACATAAGGAAAACAGTGATATAAAAGCATCTTTTCATTCCAGCATTTTCTCTGCCCTGCATGCCACGGTCATCCAGAACAAAAGCCAAAATTCTGAGTTTTTCAGCCAGAAGCAAGCTCCAAGACCACTCTTAATAGCAGAGAAGGACTGAGCATAAAAAAAGCCAACATTTCAACTTGAGGAAAAATCCCTCAGTTAGGTTAGAGGGGCATTTTCTTCAGGAATTTTGGTGAAGGTTGTCTTTTAGGCATAGTAACAAGGAAATGAAATGGATCATCAAGAATAAGGTGGCAAAGGATCCTGCACTTGGGTCCCAACAATCCCAGACAGACCTATAGACTAGTGCAGAATGGCTGGAAGATGGTCCAGTGGAAAAAGACCTGGGGGTGCTAATTGACAGTGGCTGAACATGAGCCAGCAGTGTGCCTGGGAGGCCAAGAAGGCCAGTGGCATCCTGGCCTGTATCAGCAATAGTGTGGCCAGCAGGAGCAGGGCAGTGGTTGTCCCTTTGTATTCGGCGCTGGTGAGGCTGCACCTCGAGTGCTGTGTCCAGTTTTGGGCCCCTCAATACAAGGAAGACATCAAGGTGCTGGAGCGTGTCAGAGGATAACAGAGCTGGAGAAGTGTCTGGAGAGTAAATCTTATAAGGAGAGTCTGAGGGAGCTGGGGTCATTTGGCCTGGAGGAAAGGAGGCTCAGGGGAGACCTTATTGTTCTCTACAACTGAAGGGAGGCTGTAGCCAGGTGGGGGGTTCGCCTCTTCTCCCAGGTAACAAGTGATGGGATGAGAGGAAAAGGCCTCAAGCTGCACCAGGAGAGGTTCAGGTTGGACTTCAGTCAGCCTGAAAGGGTGATTAAGCATCAGAACAGGCTGTCCAGAGAGGTGGTGGAGTCACCAACTCTGGAAGTGTTCACGAAAGACTGGATGTGATGTGGTTTAGTTGAGATGATAGTTCTTGGTTAAAAGTTGTGCTCAGTGATCTTGGAGGTCTTTTCCAGCCTTAACGATTCTATGAGTCTATGTTTTTCTAAGAAACTTCTGTAGGATTTCTACCCACCCCCACCCTCCTGCTCCAGTGCCCATCAAGGAAATGTTTTTATAAATCAACTATTTTTTCTTATTAGAAGTGACTTGATCTATAGAACATGTAGGCCTGGGGCAATGCAGAGTTATGTGAAAGTTGATAGTAGAAAGCAAAGAGAGAATTAAAAGCAAGATGAGGAAAGTAGATAGGATGCCAACTGTTTATGTGGTATGCCCAGTGGAAGCCAATGGGTCTTTCAACATTTATCTAAACCATTTTTATTGTATTTTTGAATTAAATTAAACAAGCCATGTTTTGTTTTGGGGAAGGCACACTGTCTCCATCATACCAGCAGAATTTTATCATAATTAAAATTTAAACATGAGAGAAGATCTCATATTAATTCTTGGAGAAATGATGCACAATTCTCCCTTCTGAAAATGCAAGTGTCTTACCCACATCTATAGATAAGTTTCTGTTGCACAGAAACACAACATGGCAAAGGGGCTTCCTTTTTCTCTTCTACAGATCTCCCACAATAGCCTATCCAGCAGAACCACAGCAGTCACCTTGCATTTTGGTTGTGCTGTTATGTCCACAGAGGGAGAGCCATACTCAGGTATTGTCTTGCACAGGCACACCACGTGGGGAATAATGACATTAATCAATACCTCCATCCAGGAAAGAACTCGGAATAAAATATGCCAAGAGGATCCAAACTTCACCCAAGAGGAGCTTTCAGTGTGCTGTCTGCTACCCTGGGCTGCCCTCTGAAGGCTGAAGCTAAATCCACAGCCAGGGATGAAAAGCATTGGTCTGGCCCTGAGCACGTTACTTGGAATGAAACTCCAAAGTTTTGTTGCTAGGGAACACTGGAAAAACAGAACTAGGCGAGTGTCATTTGCAAAGGTTTTCAAGGTAAAAAAAGATAGCCTGAAGGGGACTGTATGTGGGACAGCTGCTCCCTGTCCCCACATAAACAAAAAACCTGCAATTCCAAAGAAAAGTGAAATATCAAAAACTGTTTGCCCAAAATACACTTTTTAAAAATTGATTGTAGACATTGTGAAAACAAGGATTACTTTAAAGAAAATGTTGGCACTTAATTAGTAAGTTAAGGTGCACCATTCTGCTTTTTGTCAACTTGAGGCTAAGAACGAGTTGGCACTTTATAAGAAAATCTGACTTGCACTACCCTGACGCTGTCCTTCCCTATGACTGCATTGGAGAGGAACACCAACTGTCCACCCCGCAGCAGGTACAGACCTCTTTGTCCCTACCTACCTGAACACATCTATAGCAAGGCTTTGTATATACTTACCGTGTTTACTCTTCATGTTCATTCATAGTTTTCTCCATTCATGTTTCTCCTTATTCACATTTGTAAAAATAAAACATTTCAACAAGAGTTTGCTCATCATGAGGACAGAAAACAAAAGCACATATGTTTCAGCAGATATCACACAGGCTTATCCACAGCCCTGATTGCTGACCAGCTACTCCACACTATTAGAGACATGATTGAAACCATTAGTCCTATTTTAATGAACTCCATGTGCAACTTGAGTTTTTTCTCCTGGAAAAAAATGTCTATCATATAATCATACACAACATAATTGAGATAAATCCCAGTTTGGGCCATTTCTCAAATTGTTGGTTTAAGAGAATCCTTTCTTAAAAGACATTTGTGAAAAATAAATACAATTACATATACATTATTGGTTCTGCTTATTGCTTCCAGTAGGCATGAGGAAACACATGTGCATTTGTGTTCATTTATGCAGTGATGCTCACAGCTACAGTGAATTATGGCATGTTACAGCCTTGAATGTACTCTGAACTCAATTGCTTTCTCAGCCTGATTTCCTAAGGAAATTAGTCTTATATCAACATGAGATACTTCAATAACTTCTGAGCCCTTTGGCCTACGTCAACTAAATTTGACAAAGTTGATAGAGATCTCAGAGGTAACAAAGCTCCCACTAGTGTGGGAAAACAGGTGGCAGGCTAAAAGGAAAATCTATTCATACCCTCATACTGGGTATGATGAAGCATGGCTTTGCTCCATATTAGACTTGAGAGCATCCACAAAGAGACCCCAAATCCTGGGTTAAGCACCCAGTCTATTAGCAAACCCATCCTGAGTTTTGCGAACTACCTGCTTTTGTTTAAAAATAAACTATGAACTGTCTTCTCATGTGCTCTGTAACAAAGCCCTTTTTTTCTTCATTAATTTGTCTGCCAAAATAAGATTTCTACAGTTTACTTGTACCTCTTTTGCATAGCCTGCAGGATTAAACTAGTGCTTCTGTTTCTGCACTATGTAGATGAAACTAAGGTGCAGAGAAGTTATATGTGTCCCCTTGAAGTTTCTAATATTTGACACAGAAACTAGATCACAAGCCAGTGATGTCTCTTCTGTCTAGTACAAGGATTTAAGCCTATACACTGTCTTCTGAAAAAGAAAATAAATAAAAATAAACTTTAGAAAAGCTAGAAAAGCCTCAAATATTTCTGGATTAAAAAAAGTCTCCTATTAGCGTTTGCCCATGTGGATGCAATTTTACTTCCTCTCCAGTCCCATCAACTCCAATAGCAACTCACTACACAAAACAAAACAGTTTGAGGTAGGTTTTATCTATACTTTCAAATGAAGGGTCTAGCTGCTCACTGGTCTACACTACTGTTGAGCTAAACCCTCTTGGTTTATCCCTAAAAAACTCTACAGTCTATGGTCCTCTCTGGGGCTGACAGGTTCTTCCCCATCTGAACCCCAAGGCAGGGGAACTTTGATCAGAGGAACAATACTGCAGCTGGTGTGTAGGAAACACAAAATGGGATCCTGCATTTTCTCTGCCCACTGTTATTTTGTGGATTACTATGGGATACTAATACACCTATCAACAAAAGTATGTCAGAAACAACAGTTACAAGTCATGGAGCCTATATCACAACATGAAGCCTATTGGAAGTTAAAGGTAAGACTCTTTCATGGAGTATGGACCTTGATCTGAATGTCTAAATGGAATAAGCTTGAATTTCTCTGTTTTCAGTAGGATATTCCTTTTCCCCTCTTGTGTTCCAGAAACAAATAACTGTTTGCAAAAGGAAACTATCTGTAGATAGCAGAGTCTTTACTGACAGCTGAGGAGGGAGACATGCCTGTAACTGTCTCTCTGTGACACCTACAGGTGTCACATTTGACATGTGAGAGCACAAATAAGTTCAGCTGCACATAAAATTTCTCCCTTACTTAAGGTGCAATGATCATTGAGAAAGAAGCAGCCTGACCAAAGCTGTGTACTTGTCAGGTGAGTATCTTGACCTTAAGAACTTGAAAAAATATTTCACCAGCAGAAGATAATCTGTCAGAAGATATTTATAATTCAGTATTTAACCTATTTTTTAAATTACTATGACTTGAATTGCAGTAACTCCAACTGAGATGAGGCCCAGATGCCAGGCACTGAACAAACACCTAATAAGAAACTGCAGCTGCTCTAAGTCACACACATCCTGATCCTGCAAATGTTTAGGGCTGTGTTTAACTTTACTACTGTCAGTATTAATGGAGCTGCTCAGAGAACTAAAGGTAAAGAGAAGAGACCAACAAGAGCCAGAGATTTAGAGGCTGAAGTGTTTAGGTGTCTAATTCCCAATGGTCTCAAGATGTTAATATGCATCTGACCTTATACAACTTACTGACTTTAACAAATTTAAACAGACTCAAAGTAGGTGCACACATTCACATCCTCGTCTTCCATACCAGTGGAAAGCTATTTCCAAAATGCCCTTTTTAAATGTCTCTGCATTAGCTTATATGTTCATTTTTTAACTGAAACACCAAAAATATCTAAATATTTGAATTGCACTTAGGTGCAATTTTCTTCAGTTTCTTTCAGGACAGGGTGCAGTCGTGTCCCTAATGCCATTTGCTTGTCCCTCCATGTCCTGAGATCTGTTGGTTACTTATCAAGTGAGTGAAACGCTGTTCTGTTCTACTGTGCTTATCATTACCCAAAGGAAATACCTTTGTTGCACTGAGGCTTCAGGCAGGAGAGAGGCTCTCCCTTGCTACAGTCACTGCCCATAGCAGTATTTCAAAGATCGCTGTTGATTAAGAAGAGAGCAGAGACATTTCTTTCTGTTCTCCTATTCTCATTCCCCCCTCTCCCTTCTGGTGAGGCTGCAGGCTGAAGTCCCCCTGCTAGCCACATTCTCCCCTGTTTGCTTCCTCTCTTCTCTCACTTTTTAAAAAATAGTTTTCTTTCAAGTCCTCTACAGTTACAGTATTTTGGCCATCAAAGTCCCCTCCCAGCCATTTTCATTTACCTTGTGACTCTGACCCTTTGTAAGGCTGAGGATTTTCAGAGTAAACTGATCCCTGAGGTCCCCAAGGATGTTATTCTCATTTATTCACTCAGCCCTTTGAATGGAGCAGCCTGGGGTTGGCAGCGGTTCAGCAGCCCTGCATTCAGAAAGCACACAATCCTTTTTCTTTCGGGGGCCTTTCAAAATAAGGCCCAAGGTTTGCCGAGGAGCTTGAAGGTCTGTCAGTCATGCAGCAAGTTACATTTCACTCCCAGCCACCACTGAAAGTGAAGAGCAGAGAAGGGATAAGAGCAAGAAGCCCACAGTAAATCAAAAGGAGGATCCCTCGGGATTATGCCTTCCTTGCCAGTGTGGCATACTCTGGGGACATCCATGTCTGCTGCTACTGGGACCCCCACCAACCTAGCAAGGGCCCTGAGCCACAGGAGCAGGGCAGAGCGTGACCCCTACAGGAACAGCTGTCCAATGGACACTCCTTTTCTCCAGGTGCTCCATGGGCTGATGACACCTCCAGTGCCATCTGTGCATCCGCTGGCGGTCGTTACCTCTGACAGCTGGCCCTCCTTTTCGGGAGGGAAAAGGCCCCTTCTTTGCATTTTCATTGCAAAATGTTTGGGAATTGTCCCCTGGGACTGATAAGACAGAGACACGTCTGTGAGTGTCCCAGAGGGAGGGAGGGCTATAGGAAAAGGCTCATGGTTATGTACCACTGTACCTGCCAACTGGTGTGTCACAAACGGCTAAAATTACCAGCCGGTCAATTATCTGATTAAAGAGAGCCTTTCATTTGAGATTAAAAGGGAAAAAAAAAAAAAAAAAAAAAAGAAAGGAGAAAAAAAGAAAAAGGAAAGAAAAAGCAAATCCTGGCTGAAAGCAATACCTCTGCTAGGTTACCAAACTCAGTAGACATTTCGTTCTTTACTTTTTTACTTTTGGCAGTGATGAACAGCAGAGTTTAAAAAAAAATCAAGGAACTTGGGGAGAATAAATATTTTGCATTAATCAAACATTTTTCTACATCTCACTCCTCTAACACATCATGTTCTCATTTATCTCCCTTTTCACAAAAAGGCCTTATATTTTAAAAGATAGAATGACTGCTCATTTTACATATTTCCATTTTAGTTCAACTGATTAAATAAGGAACCTTCTCCAGGAAAGTTATTCAGGTTTCATTAGTTTACAGTTGCCTTGGAATCCCTTTGAATTACAGCGAGCATAAATTAACATTCTGTCAGCTAACATCAGAAGTACCTCTTTAAGGCTTCTGGACTCAACAACGGCTGCTAAGGTTTGGGAATAAATGTACGATGTGCCGGGGCTTCACCAGCTGGTTAATGACCTGCCGCAGTAGTTATAGGGCCCAAGACGAAGCTGAGGAAGATTAGTTAATCTGGCCAGTCACTGGTGTGCTGGCTCAGAGTGCTGAGCAGCATGGAGTGCATGATTGTAAACTTTATTGTTTGACCTCTGCTGAATTAGGAGCTAGGGTTGGGGAGGGAAAGAGAGAGGGGGCTTAATGTTTTATTAATAACGTTTCCAGTGTTTATCCTTTCCTGTTTGAGTAACTGAAAAGGTAATTTCCAAACACAGGAGTCAGCAAAACTGAGTTTCTTTCAAAAAATGCCATGCTCTCTACTCACAAATCAAAGAAATATGGTTCAAGCTGCAAATTATTCCTGCATTGCAACAGACAAAACTGGGGTCAAATGTACTTGTTCTTTTTCATTCATGTCTGTTCACATGGTTCATCCTTCAACTGGCAATCACCAAGCTAGAGATGAAACCCTCCACAGAGTGCTACCTCTGCAAGCCACTAGCACCAAAAGCCCTCAAAGTTCAATAAAATCTGAGATTTTCCTGGTCTCACTCATCTCAATTGCATTTGATTTCCTATCCAGGCAATGTGAAAGAGTAACAGGAAGGGAGAGTGTTCATACAAGATTGGCATGGCTATGAAAAAAAATAGGTATGTTATTGTAGTTAGAGTACAGCTAAAATGAACTCCCTTTTAACACATCTTAAATCCTTTCACTTTCGTGCAACTGTTTACTCTGCTACCCAACCAAGGGCATAGCGACAATATCTCTTAAGTATGAAATATTTCTATAATGAAACACTCATCTTCTGGATTTCTTCATATGAAGGGAAAAAAGTATGTCTGATGTTAAACATATTTTCCTAGTTGGTTTCTGCTTTGGATAGAGGAAAAGGATTGGCAGAAACTATATTACCTTTTTGGTGTTATTCAAATTGTTACAAATCCCGTCTCCTGTCTTTCTCATGATACTGACCAGCACCAGCTTGGGTGGGCATCTGTGGAGTGATCCACCTAATGGAGAAATTTCCTACAGTTCCAGGAGTTGGCTGCATAGATGAAACTTCAAAGCATTTATAAAGCTTCCAAAGTTCCTTCATTAATATTTTCTATTTGAACTGAATGTTGCCATTAACTCTAGAAATCTCTCTCTTTTTTTTTTTTTTTTTAAATCCTTCTAAACTATTTGCATTATGTTTCAAAATCTCCATGAATTTTAAAATAACTAAATTCATGGTAGAGTGCCTCTAAGTCACATTCAGCTGCCTTCTCATGCTGGAAGGATGAGTCTCAAATTTTAAACCCTTTGGTGCCTGCACTGCTACTGGCAGACAAATGCTCTGTGCTTCATCCCTGGTGCCCAGTGTTATCTTGATGTTCTCTGCAGCCCAATTGGCTAATACAGTGCCTTAACCAAGCTGCAAAGACATACACCCAACACCACGAAGGTCAAAGCCAATGGCTGGACTGCTCTCCTGACAGTGGAAGAACCTGGATTCAAATCCAGTCTCCAGATGTCAAGATCCCTCTCACCTTCAGTGTAATGTTCTTTTGTGAAAGGGTTGTCCATCTGCTGTATCTCCATTCTTTCTGTAAGAAAGGAGGTGGTTTGGTGTTATTTACGCAAGAAGGTTCTCTTCCACATGAGTGGAGAAATTTTAGTTCCCAAGAGTCCCCTGCTTAACACTTCCAGGTTGTTAGCCTGTTTTTCCACTCCAAATATAGATCTTGATGTGGTTTATTCCTTATTGCTTTATTCTGCCTCTGTGCTAATCTGGGCTGCTAATCTGGGCTTGAGCCTCAGAGAGAGCTTTGTTAGGCTGGCTATTGCCAAGTCCTTGAATGACACTATGAAGAACAACAACAGGAACTTGCCAGAACACTGTCCTGTGAGCGGGTAAGTTTAGAAATTATTACTAGCAGAAGTATATGGTATCAGTATCCAGAGAAAATGAGAAATTGCAGAGGTTTATTTTCCCTTTTCCCACCCAGAATGAGTATTATATTTGAGCTCAGATGCAACTCCAAACAATGAGGGACAAAAGTGCTTATACAGATGCAACTAATGCATCTCATCTTTTCTAACTTGGGAAAGAGTGCACCACACATCTGATTTTCACAGCTTTCCCTGTGTTTAAGATATGACTGTCAGAGATATGCCATTCCATATTAGTTTGACCAAAAGCATAAGGCTGTCTTGTTACTGCATGGACACAGACAGGCTTTTCAAATCCATACAACAGAACTTGGGAGGGATTGCCATCTTGTGCAGTGAGAAGAGTGAGTTGCAGGAGTTTAGAATCTTGGGCATTTAAGGGGAAGGTCAAGAGTTGTTTGCAAGGCGGAAGAAAAATACAAAGGAGAGACAATTTAAGATCACAGCCACACTGAGGAAAAAGGAAAGGTTTTCAGTTACTGGGTAAACAAAGGGAACTCTAGGGAGCTCAGAAAGAGCATGTGAATGCTTAAAAGAGGAACCATAGCAAACTCCGGGAATGAAGGAAGCTGCATGCAATGGAGATGAGAAGCAGGAGCAGACTTACCTAGTGTGAGAGTCTGAGATGTGCTATGGACAGAGACAGCTCTAGGTTAGATGAAACTGGGGGATATAAGCAGGGCCACGAGCAGCACCTGCATATCCTTCTCCTTCCCACCTGTTCCACACATAGCTAAAGAGAGGGAAGGTAATGGCACCTGGGCACTCAGAAAGAGTCACATGTTTATCAAAAAAGTGGAAAACGGGGCTGAGACAGCAAAAAGATACCCTTCCTGTGCCTGTCATGTCTACATTGAGCCCTGGTCCTCTTCTGCCTTTTGATTTTTTTCCAGTCTATCCCTTTAAAAACTCACAGAATCCTCTCTGAAGCTGAACTGGCTGCAGGAAACTGAGATATTATAGAAACCCCTCAGTGCCAATTTATTAATGTTACTGAGACTTGTCCACACTCAGAATAGATATATTGCTACAAGGGAGGCCTTCATGCAGCCAGAATCAGTACTCATGGCTCTGCTGAGATGTAATCTACTGCTAAAAGCACTGCTTAAACAAATGTTTGCATTGTAGGGCAGGTCCCCCCTGCCGGCCACTACAGAAGTCCAAAAAGCAGCACTTTCAGTCCTGATACCCAGGGGCAGATCTGGAAAATTATCAGCTTGGCATGTATTATTTAGTCATGGTTTTCTAAAGGCAAACCTAGCCTTGCTTGTGATGCAATACGGCCAAAGGGTGACATGCCCATCTGTGTCACCGTGCCACTGTGTGCTGCAGCATGCCCAGCCAGCTCCCACCGCCCAGCTGGTGCAGCACAGGAGTGCCAGCACTAAAGGGTGCTGGGCACAGGAGAGGGGGCATGGTACTGGTGGTCATTTTGCAGCCTACCAACAGCTCTTTCCTACCAACAGCTATGACAGGACCTCTGAAGAAGTCCAGGATGAGAAAGTAGCTGTATCATTCAGTCTCTCTCAGGGCTGAACAGATGGACAAAGAATTGTCTCAGGCACAAAGTGACTACTCAGGAGCTTTGTTTTACAAATGGAAACTACTCTACACTTCCCCACTGGTAGTGTCTCACATCTTGGAACCATGAGTTAGTGGCAAATGCAAAAACAAAGCTCACTGAGGGGAAAAAAAATGTCCCAGTAGTGACCAGAAAGATTATAAGAATTAAGGAGCCTTATGGATGGAAACATATTGTCAATTTTTCAACAGTCCCATGAGAAAGAGCAGGGCTTTATTAAAATTGGTTCTTTATAGCAAAACAGTTTATCCTCTGATCATTTCTCTTTATGACTCTCTGAGTTAAGCAGAGATTGTAAGTTCACTGCAGAGATCAACATCTATTCTGGAGATGGATGCTCATGTTCACAAACTCGTGTGTAGGATCAGGGCCTCTTTTTTAACTTGTCTCAGTTCTCTCACACAGTGAAACTTTTGCAGTTTGATTCCAAGCACTTTGATGTTTCCTCACTGATCTCTTGAATTTAGGACTAAAATTGACTTCTTGACTATAGAAGACCTGAAAATTTTACTGCCTACATCTGACTTGAACTCTGTAAAATGAATATGACTATTATACATCTTCCAGGAAAAAAAAATATATGCTTAATCTGAAGTTGGCAAGATAGCAAACTCTTCCTTCCCTTAATAGCCTCTTTCAATCAATCCCCACCTTCCTTAAAAATCCCCTCTTGTTCCTACCTTCTCTTACTTTAAAAGAATTACTTTAAAGCCATTGCCTCTTATCCTATCACAGGAGGCTCTCCTAATGTTATTTTTTATAACCCTACAATGTCATTATCTGCTTGTTCTCAGCCCTAGGTGTGCTTGGATGGGTAGAGACACATAGGCAGTAGGAGGTTTGTAAGTCGAAATATGTCCTTCCTTAGGCAAACTACTGTAATTGGAAATGGCTGACAAGTCCCTCTTTGGTCTGAAATAGAAGCAGCAAGCTTTAAAATTAAATGCAAGTTGAAAACAATTATCCTGAGCACAGGAGGAGTTCAGAAGTCCTTATGCATGTGGAAATGGCACTTTTTCATATGGTTTATTTTCTTTTAAATATGGGAAAAATATGGAGCGAAGTAGAGTTATGTTACTGCAATGCTCCCCAGCATCCGTGCAAAGCCAGAGACGAGGAGAGCCTCTACCCTGGGCAAGCCCACAGCCGGCTGTGCAGCTGGGATTTGTCATAACGTCAAACAAAACGCAACCGCACGCCTCTCAAACGCATTC
Source organism: Vidua chalybeata (assembly GCF_026979565.1). Lineage (NCBI taxonomy): Eukaryota > Metazoa > Chordata > Aves > Passeriformes > Viduidae > Vidua > Vidua chalybeata. The sequence continues at coordinate 58,188,470 of NC_071532.1, forward strand.
CACGGGGACCTTCGGCTCGCAGGGGCACAGCCACATCCAGGCAGGGTGGTTTGCAGGGGAAATAGCTGGCAGGCTTTGTCCAGGGCACACTGCTGAAAAGCCGACGTGCCATGCTGCTGCAGGCATCTCTGGTGCGGCACGCTAGTATAGGATTACTGTTACATGCTTATTCTGTCTCTGTTCCTCCTGCAGCAGCCTCGGGATCATGACCAAAGCAATAGAGACAACACAGAAAGGGAGGATTTGGGAGGGCTTGATGGGTAGAAGGGTAATGGGTTCAGCATGTGAAAAGTCAGACTTCCAGAAGTGCTTTTGAAAATCTTCTCCACCATATCCAATGCTGCAAATCATGTGCTCATGAGGAGCTTTTATTTAAGTCCACTGCACTCAGTTATTTTCAGTCATAAATATGTGTAAGATTGCTGTCACAGTAGCCAGCACCACAGGAGAGAGATTGGTCATTATGATTTCAAGTATCTTAGGTAAAATATGTAAAGCAAGGTAAAATCAATACCAATAATCAAACATTCACATCAAGAATATATAAACAGTAATTTGTGGTCTTTATTCAGTAGAAAAAGCAAAAGGTAAACATGCTGATAAAAATAAGACACTGTTAGCAGGTCTGCTTTCCCAATGAAATCGGAACTGAGAAGCTTTAATTCTCTGAAGTACTTATTTGTTGTTGTTTCATATTTTATTTTTATTTTATTACTCTTCTCCAGCTGTCACAATTCATAACAGGCTTAGAGAAAGTCAAGCATAATTAAAGGCACTGCCAGAATTATCTCTGTTGGTCTCGCTGTCAGTATGACGCTTTTCACTAGATTTTTATCTGACACAACCTGTGGAACAGACAAAGGCAATCTCTAGCACTGAAGTTCTCTGACAGGAAGTATCTAACAGAAACTGTATATAAACAAAAGAAAAATATTGTCCTGTTAATTTATCCTAACAGAATCCATTTAATTTTGCTCCTAGATGGATTTTATTTTGCATGACGGAGAAAGATTTGTCTACTGCAAACAGATTTGTTGATAGGATCTTTACCTGCTGTGACTGAAGATACTGAGAGGGCATATAATCCAAGGCAGTATTTTTGTTATAGCACAAAACACAACTGGAAATGCAAGTGATTCTCTGTGAACTCTTACTGTGCAAAAGTGACTTGACCAGCCATGTAAAAACATGGGACAACAATAATAGCAAGTAACTCTCTCCCTTGGGTTTTTTTCATAGTTTTTCATTGTATTAACCTAAAAAGTTGTTAACCATAAAAGTTTCATTAACAAGCCAAGGCAAGATTGATCTGCTGTGCATCATAACCTCCAATAGCCTCCAAACTATAATCTTCAAACTGAGCTTCACTGCCAGAGAAGTTGCATGCAAAATTTCCACTTTGTTAATGTTTGTCTTCTGCAGATTGATATTAGAAGTGAGATGGATTCAAGAGCTGACCTATTTCTTCTTCTCTTGACTGTTAGGAAGACTACAGTCTGAACTTAGAATCTGTTCCCTTGACTGAATCAAAGCCACAGAACATAATCTGCTTGGGAAGCTTGGATATGGATGAAGATTCTGGCTTAGATTCTTTCCTCAAAAAACTGACTGCTAAAGTGATTGTGAAAGATCCTCCTTTTCTCTTATGCATTCCAGCAAAATACACTTTAACAATCAAAAGTAATGCTTTATAACTACACAACGATGAAAGGCTTACTCCTAGAAACAAGTCAGGGAATATCATCCACAACATTGTTTTACTTTATAACAGATGTATACATTCTAATAACATTGGATGAGACATTACTCTCCTGAAAAATTGTTCTCTAATTCTAGCTTGTACTTACTATGAAGAGAAGATTAAATAAGTCATCATAAAATTGTGTCCTTAGATGTCCCCTACCTTACACTTCAAGGAGATGCAATGACTTCTGTTAGAGCTTCACAGTGTAAAGCAGCCAAGATACTGCTGTGTCCCAAACCTTAATGCACCTGTGTCAGGAGCATGCCTAGAAATTTCCAGGTTCTAGAGAGCTGCTGTCCCCCTTCACAGTGTCTTAATCCCTGCTGAATATTTAGTTTCTAGTCAGAAAGAAGAATAGCTGACACCAGCCATGGCTCTAAACCAGATGTGATTGTGGCTTGCTAAGATGTATGATGTGCAAGGTTTTAGCACAGTGTTCTGAAGGCATTTTTAGAGAAGGAGGAAGGTAGAAGCCAGAAACACATTATAAAAAACACAATAAATAAATGAACCACTCTCAAGCAGGGTAAGAAATGGCCCAGTCCCCTGCAAATGCACTCCTTAGTAAGCAAGGCTGGATCACTCCTCTCTGTGCAGAAAGGGAGCATGAAAACAGCTATTTTACATTGTTCCACTGTTAATAACAGAGGCAGGAAAGAGGTGATTTAAGTCTTCCCAAATCCATAAGCTGCCTGAAAAAGTGGAGTGGCTAAGGGGGAATCATCACTGTCAAACACAATCCCAGACAGGTAGGGAAAAACTGGTGTTAGCCCCTCACACACACACAGGGGCATATGTGCACACCAGGCTCCACCTCAGAGCCAGCCTGAGCACTGAGTTTTAGGATAACTAATATTTTTTAATATAAAATTTTTAGTATAGATAAAGTTGGTCATTTACTTTGGAAAAGAAAATCCTTTGGGATAAAATAAGCAATGCCAGCACTAAATATGAAGTGCTGGTAATACCGTGATACTTACCTTAGATAACCAGCCAAAGGACTGACAGAGAGCTTGGTAGAAGAAGTCTCCTGCTATTCAACAGAGCTGAGTGAATAACTGAATTTTTGTCTGAACTCCTAAATAAAGCACTGCCGAAAAGGGGAGGAGAGTGAGAAAGGACAAAATTTTGCTCTAAATTAAATAGATTTTTAGGAGATTCCTGCTAAACTGAAAAACTGAAAATATTTCCATTACAGTTTAGGTCTTTTGAACAGGGCATTTGAAATGAAAGGCAGTGCTTTGGCACCATGCATAAACATGCCTTCTTTTTTTTTTCTTAGTTCCATAGAAATTAAGGGAGCAGCATGCATACTGAAGTATATTAGGAAAATTTATAGGGGAGATTGGCATCCCAAGAGAAAAAAAAGGGAGATGCTCACTGCGAGCATCTCAGACTCAATTCCTGCCCTTCATTGAAGGAATGGGAACATCAGAATTTCCCTGATGTGTATAGGCACAGTGTGGTAGAACTCTCCATAACCAAGGGGAGCTGCTCTAAAAATCACCACCTTTCTAAACATTAGTATCATGAAGTTGGATACCAAAGAAACTGTTTGAATAAAGCTGTTTAGCAAACTCAGATTAACAGCAGCAGAGTGACTGAAACACCCTTTTCTGGTTTATTGCTAACAAAAGGAGACCCTGCCCAAGATGGCAGCGTCTCCACAGGTGTTGTGAGACGATCTCTTCAGGTGGGTACCACCAAGTACAAACCATTATCTGAGCTGTATTTGTTACACATTTGTTACAAATGATACTAACTCCAGTACATTTAGTGCATCTCAGAAGGCCCAAGGAATCATTTTTGGAGGCAGCTGCAGAGGCAAGCATAATGTGTCTCACCTGGCAGTAGGTTGGTGCACTTGCACTCTCCTCTGTGCTTTGTCTGACCAGCCTATGCTCCCCAGGCTTCCACTCTTTTCCATCTTCTCTAGCCCTCTCATGTGTTAGTGTGACATGAGAAAAGTATTTTAAAAGCCATCATTGAGTGTGAGACTTTTTTTTTGGTGCTTGTTTCCAGGCATCATGGTGATAATACAGCAGGAAAGAGACTTACATTTGTTTTTTGGCTAGCTCTCACTGGAAGACTTTTTCAGAACTGTTACTTGTGCTGTGTAGAGGTCAATCAGCTAGACAGTAAAGATAGCTAACTTTATGTTGGCCTCAAATGAAACAGTGGCTCCTTTTTGATTATATGGATGTAAAATATCTTCAGAATGGCACATTTGATTTGTAAATGTAGTGAATGAAAAAATACTAAAATTAATCAACTTATTTTATTTGTTGATATTTATCAACTTTACTCCAGTCAAATTCATTCAATAATTATTTTATTTGGACAGGAGTTAAATTTGGTGTAGAAATACTTCCCTTAATACAGTAAAATATAAAAGGAGTTTTAGCAATGTATCTTTTATATGTATAGACATATACGCACAACACACATCCAAAGGATGTATGTTTACATATATACACACACATATACATGGAGAGATAGATAGATAGATAGATAGATAGATAGATAGATAGATAGATAGATAGATATGACTGCAGAAATACATAAAATTTGAGGAAAATTCTTACTGAACAAATGCACTTTATTACAAATATAATTGCATCTACACTGGTCAGCTTTGAATACAAAATCTACTTTATAACATGGATCTCCCTTCTTGCCAATTAAAATGGGAAATCTTCTTTTGAAGAGTATTAATTTACATCCCAAGTTGCTAAGAACAGAAGGGTACTGTTATGCATATCTTGTTTTTAGAGGCCACACCTCTGCATTCAAGGACACCAGCTCATATTGGTTCAGTTGTTACATTTGAGAGCAAGTCTTTTACTGAAGCTCTTGAAATTCTAGTAAAATAGTTAGATTTTTGCTATTAAAAAAAAAATAAATAAATTTTATCCACAATCTATATTGTATATTGACTATAACCCCATTTTATCATTCAAAACGCAGCAGTAGAAAAACAGAAGTGTCTTTTGCCAGTTTTTTTTTTTTTTTCCTACACAGGCCAAGAACCAAGAACCTTGGTTCTGCCACACTGGTCCTACTCTTTTCATTTCCCTCGAGCATTTCTGCAAGAGTTCACTCCTAGGGAATGGTTGACCCAGTGTAGCTTTAACTCCTTCTGAGGGGAGCCAGAAATGCACTTCTACCCTATTAGCATCTCTATTAGCCAGCCCAATAGGAGACAAACTTGAGATGTCTGTGGTTTTAAAAGTAAAGTTCAGCTACAGTCCTTATAGAACGGTTATGCAGCCAGACAGGTTTCAGTGTCTATATTATTCAGAGCCACAACAATCTATAGGGCTCTTCCCTAGGGTAGGTTTTGCCCATAACCTACAGGAAATATGTCTGCATAAATGAGGATTAGCAGAACTCGCTCTGACACAGTAGCGCCAATTTAATCTAGAAGCTGTAGGATGGTAGTGTGTCATTCACTTTCATTTTGCTGCTTGCAATGAGACAGCCATATAATTTGTAGGCTATAGGTAGATTATTCCCCAGCTCAGAGAAAGGCAAAGTCAGCCTGGCTTTCTACAATAAAATAATAGATTGTGTGTACCAGATCCCTGGGTACCTAGAAACAGAGCTCTGGGATCTGTGGTCCACACACCAGTGACGGCTGCAGATTATCTGCAAGGGTGATGGCTGCAGCATTGTGTCTCAAGGTGCTGCTGCAAGTCTGCTAAACAGCAGGAGAAACTGAAAAATGCATGAGATTTCTTTGTGCTTTATTTTCACTTGCTTTACTTGCTAAAGAAGCAGTAGGTGATGAAAAGGACAGGATGAAAAGTGATGTGTATGGCTGTGAAAGAGAGAAAAATACAGCTGGGCATCTCTAATGAGGTGCAGTCCAGTTTATAAAAAAATATTTTAAAGTGTTGGGCTGAGCGCCCTAGAGCAACACAGACCCAGATTCTTTGCAAAGAGGAACTGATTGCTAAAAGCTCTCCAGAGTACTTTTTTTCATTCCTTTCAGTTAGCATTGGCAAAGATTAAGATATTTCATCAAGAGGAATGATCTCTTATAAGTCCTTCTTTCTTAAATATTTTTTCCCTCTTTACTGATGTGAGGATTGGCACCAATTTAAGCAACTTCTTTCATCTCTGAACATGGACTTCCTTAAATTGGTTTAACAATTTAATCCATTTAGCTGAAGTCCATTCCAGTCAGATTCATTCAAGAATTGCATGGAACAGGCCCTCAGTGTTTCACCTGAACCACTTCTCCATTAGCAACTTCAGTCAGCAAGCTTATGTTGCTCCTTTTTTTTGGTAAAACGCCCTGACACCCTCAGCTCTAGCACAGCTTAGGGGGTCGTTTGAGTTGGTTTCCAGTGAGACAAAACTCAATGTCTTGGAGATTGACTGTGGCTCTAAAGGTATGCTGGCCTTATTTATACCCACATGAAAGCTGTTAAAACAGAGGCAATCACATGTAGCCTCCACAAAATTTCTGTAGCATGGGGCCTACAAATCACAGCAATACCACAAAGTCATCTTTCTTCAGAGGTGTCTGCAAATATCAACAATATTGCAGGATTTTGTTGTTCATTAGAGTTTTTTTTTTTCCCAATGCATTGTTCAAGCAGCAGCAAAGATGACTGTCAGCCTGGTGTTTGACCTGTGTTACAAGGAAAGTAAGAGAACAGAATTTATAGGTCTGCTAACATTTTGCCCAGTTGGGCAGCAGCACTCTGTGAGCTTTGCTGGGTGCTGAGGCATGTGGGAAAGCCCATGGTCACTGACACAGCAAGGGACCAGGCTGACCCTTTGGCTCTTCCCATCTGCCCTTTCCAGCCTGCAGCCTGCAAATTACACACTGCTCTCCCACTGCAAAACACACATACTCCCGCCCCCCAAGTTTGTTCTGTTATTTTTGTGTTCATGAAAACATTAAAGTCAGGGTAAAAGGGACAAATAGTCCAGATTTGAAGATTTTCCATCTAGACCAAAAAAATGCTGCATGGCATGTGTGTTTAGCATTAGCAGGAAAATAAATGTGCTGTTTTCAAATTTTTGCTTCAGGGTCAGCCAACATCAGTCTACCATGTAACAGCTTTGAGGGGGGAAAAAAAGCTTCACTTAAGGATACATCTGCCAGAGTAAACAGTGCCTCAAACCAGGGAAATCTAAAGCACATGCCTTATTGTCAAGTTTGGTTTGACTTGTTTTACAAATCAAAACAGCAGCTCAGTTTTTGAAACCTATTTTTAAGTCCACTAGTGTTTTATCAAGAAGTATAAAGACCTACATTACTGTTTCAGTCCTTGTATTTTAAATCAAATATGATGTACCAATTTCTTTTCCATGAATTAATGTCTTATCCCATTCTTATGTGCAGCTTTTCCTACCTCTTCATAATTTCTTATAAATCAGAGGATCAGATTCCCCATTTTAACTGTCCTGATACACCCTGCGCTTAGTGGACAATCTTTCCACAGCCAATGAGTTTTCTCATTAAATATGTTACTGTTCCCTGTAGGGTGAGAGCAACTCATCCTCAAGCCATGCTGGAAAAACATAAGATTTTTGTAAATTTGTGTGAATAGGAGGAAGTCTAAGCTCAGAACTGACTTCTCCTTAAGAAGCAAAGTACATACCAAATGAGAAACCTCCTGCACTTAGGGTACGTGCAGACAATTCTTCTGATTAATGTGGGAGCATTTGCATGCATATCTGAGGGAAGAATTTGGCTCTCCACTGTTAAAATAAAACACTGAAGAGTATTTAAGGAGCAAAACCAAGCCTGGAATGTTTTGAAGACATTTCCAAGAGCCTCTAAGAAAGGAAAAAGTCTTTGCCAAACATAGACAAACCTCATCAAACCCTATAGCTTCCTTTCAACTTTTATTGTTTCTGTTCCCCCAAAAACCAAGCTTCAGCAGGTAAATCTGCTTGCTTGACTGCAGTTGAAGTTCCATGATTATTTTATTCCAGTTGGAGCCGTGTTGAAAGGGAGTGGGTGGGGTGGTTCCTTCCCCCCATTTTCATCTACCAAGAGCTACTTGTGCCTTTGCAGCTGCAAGTAATTTGTTTGGTTCTGCAGGGAGCCGGACCAGGGAATGGATCCAGTTGAAAATCAGCTTTCCCCCACCCAGCCTGCCATTGTGCCTTGCTCCTCCAGCACTGTGGGATGAGCAGTAATGTGAGCAAATGAAAAAGATGTAGATATGTGACCAGATGAACAGAGAGAAGGAGCTGGCACTTTCCTCACAGCCCCCCTACACAACACTTGCTGAAGCAGCCATACAACTTTGGCCTAAATCCAAGGATAGTAGGCCAGTATCAGTCTCACTCAAGAACTGTTCTAAGATGAGTGGTGTTTAAACTCTGCAAATCTCCATTGAACGTAAACAAGGTCCTTATTAAAATAAAAAATTACATTTAAATATTCCATTTCTACATCTCAAGTGTCAACCATGCACACTGATGCTTTAGTGGAAAGAGATTCCTCTTTATTGGTGTACATGTTGTTGGATCAGTTACGTGCAACAGGACTTAGCATATTTATTGGGAAAGACCAATTTGGTGATATCAAGTTAAATTTTCTCTTTTTTTTAGTGTAAAGTTTTGCATTTGTTCATTTTATATGAGTAAAATACACATAGTTATCGAGCAGTCTACTTCACTATAATTGTGGGTTTTGATGTCATGGTGGAGCACTGAGAGAGCGTTGGATGCCACCATAGTAATAATAATTCAGTTCAAAAAAACCCTCTAAATATCAAGTATTTATGATAAAATATTACCCAAATGAAGCAAATATAGGAGATGGCCCATTTTATATGAAAATCTATTAAAACTGAAGCCAGCTCTCTAGAATATCCAAAGCATTATGTAATTTACGTCAGTTCAAAAGGTAAAGAGATTAAAGCCATGTTTAATGGCCAAATGTTGAAGTCCATTCAAATCTGTGAGCCATTACTAGTTCCAGAAGGACTGGTTATGCGTGAGTGACTGCTCACTGATACCAATGTCTGTCCAACAGATCCCATACCTTTCAATAAACTTGTATCAATTTCAGTCATTCAGGTGTGAAGCTGGAGTGAGATCAAATTTTGGCTGCAGCCAGTGTGTTAACAGAAGTGGTAACAGAAGTATTGACTGTAGCTTGCAGTTGGATACAAGGAATAAAGGAAATAAAGCACATCTGATTCCTGCCCAGTATCAGCCAGACTGCTCTGAGATGGGAAGAAACGTAATTTTAAAAAAAGATTGTTGTTTGAAATGTTTCTTCTCTCTTGCACAGCAAGAAGCATTGATTCAGCTTTCCAGCATTCTTGTGCAAATTGCTTAAGTGGCAAATGCTGGAGCCTCCCATGCAGGAGCTCAGTACATAACTCTCCAGGAGTACTCAAGAACATGTAACCTCACCAGGAAAGGATTTAAACAAAGGGGTCTACACAGACGTGAATCTACAGGATGGAAAAGGAGGTGGGGAATACAATTAAATTGCAGTTTGGAAGGGGTGAACTCTCCATAGGAGAGGAGATCAGCACATCCTGAGGCAGTGCTCCTGTGGCTGGCTGGTGAGGTCATCATCATCACATCCTCTTATTGATGTCCCAGACCAAGGCAGTGTTGGGTGCCCATGGCCAGGAAAGGAAAACTCACTCAGCTTCTCAGGACAGTACCTGGCAGCCTGCATGAAAAATGGGGCCATGCCCTGCCCAAATAGCTCTGAGATGGCCCAGCTGTCACTTCTTATCACTGGTGCTCAGCATTTGTGTGTGTTTGGATGCTCAGCCATGTTGACTGTCTCTTGACAGCTGCACTAGGTGTGCTTTGGCTCCCTGTAGAGGAATGGGTGACTCTGACGACTCACAGACAATCTTCACATCCCAAAAAGAAAGGGCTTCTGTCATCAGTTCCTTTTTCCTTTTTTCCACATTTTTACATTTCTTCTAGTTCTTCCAGTTTGGATCTTGTACTTCAGTCCCAAAAGCTGCACTTTCTGCCTAGAGGCACCATGCATGGGTGAAACAGATGGTGGACACAGATGGTAATTTTGCCCCATTATTTAGCAGCTGTAAAAGGAAAAATTACCTCAGCTGATTGCCTGCACACAAATGTCCCCAGCTTACCCATGCAGTTCCTTTTATTTTCTAAAGATATTGGCAAAGAGCTGCTTCCCCATCCAGCAAGTCTCCATCCATCTGGAGGTCTGGGCTGTCTGTACACCTAGTGTCGACAGCAAGTGTCTCAGTCTTTCAAGATTTCAAGCCATTAAGGACTCCAAAGAAGTAGAAACTACTTTCAGGGCAGGCTCAGTTGTGTCTGTCCAAGAACAACACAAATGAGGTGTGGATCTGATCAGCTACATACATTCCTGTCGTGGTGGTGTCATATGTAAACAGCTTTCCCAAATCTACTCACTGACTGCAGACTTCTGTCATGCTTGTGGAGGAGGCCAGAGAACTTGAACAAATGTCTTGCAGCAGTGCCTTGTGGAACAGGATAACTGAGACAGCAGCCCACTTGGATCCCTGTGCAGAAAGCCTTTGTTGTCAAGAGCCAACATCTCTCATTTTGCTTCAGACTCAAATTTAATATGCAGACATTCAACTCAGAGGAAACCTTTTAACAGCAGCTGGCCATTTTAATTATAGAAAGAATATAAACAATAAATTTCTAATATTAGATACATTTCTCACAGTCCTTGTTTCTGAAAATAATGTCTTAGGACCATATCCAAGCCCCACTGAATCAGTGGAAAGTGTCCCACTGACCTCATTGTGATTGGATCAGGGCCTTAGTTTCTTAAAATAAAATTTTACAAGGTACAGGCTAATCCTATTTCACATATTTTTAGTTAAATGGCTGAAAGAGTTTTTTTCTCTCCATTAAGTTCCATAGAAAACCAAGACACAGCCACAATCTTGGCAGCAAATATTCTGCAAGGAATTCAAACACAAATAAGGCGTGGGTTGAAATTGTGTTACACTTGGGCTTCAAAATGGTGGGTTCAGAGCGCAGGTCCTGGGAGCAGCTGTGAGGGCTCAGGTCACTGGAAAGGGGTGGCTCTCCTTCCCCTGGAAAAGCAGCAGTAAGCCAAGCACAGAGCTGCAGGCTGTGCTCCAGAGTGCTTACCAAATTCCACCAATATTTCATTTGTTTAATTTTTCATATGTAGTCAGGCTCTAGGCAGCTGTAAGGAACTAGAGCTACCAAAACACTGCGTGACAAGCTGTGCCTGTGGTATGTCCACCCACACCAAGCCTAGAAAGCAGTAGAGCACTCCCAAGAACATCTGATTTTGTGATTTTCCAGCCCATAAAGATTCAGATAAGCTTTAGATAAGTAAATGGGGGCGGCAGGAGGAAGTTATCCAAACAAAAGTATCAACCTGCTCCTTTTATTCTATCCCCATCCACTGGTGTAAACTGAAAAGGAAACATCTTGGAAAAAGCAGGGAGGTTGCTAGGAGCAAGCAGAATCAGTCACATGCAAAGAGAGGTTATCCCTCCTGCACCCAGAGGAAATCCCCATCTTCGTAACTGCAGCAGCAGCTAGGCCAGCGGTGAGAGACCCCTGCACTAATATCTACAGCATGGCAAGAGGTATCGTTTTCAGAAGGTGTAAAAATCATAAGGGAAAGAGAAGAGAAAGCAAACCATATGAAAAAGAAAATCATGAAAGTGAAAAAATACAGGGGACACAAATGGAAAGTTAATGTTCCCAACACACCCAGTTACTACCACAATATTTCTGGATTGCCTTGGTTTGTTTAGTTTTAACTCTATGAACTCATGCTGCCTCTTGTTAAGTTTAAGGACCCTGCTCCTAGCTGTATAAAAACTCTGTACCACCCTCCTGGCAACACTGGACAGCCCTGCACACTCAAAGGCAGAGTAAAAGCTGGGGCAACAGTGGTACCATGCCCCAAAGCAGACCTGCCCCAATCAATGCCATCTTTAGAAGGACTGGTACACCACTCCAAAATGCATAGAATTTAATGCTCTCTGGATGTGGAGTTCAGATAAAATGCATGCAGTGGGGTTGCAATTAAAGTGCACTCAAACCTGACACATTCAAAGAATATTTTGACACATTGGTGTGCAGATATGAATGCCATAGGTCAGATGAAAGAGAAGGGGCTAGAAAAACACCAGGAAGACAAAATGAATCCATGACAGCACCATCTAATTTCACCATCAGGAATAATGTATTTATTTTATGCCTGAGCCAAGATTTAAATTGCCAACAGCTTTGTCATCATACCCTTTCACCCCTGGCTCACTTTTGCATACAGCATATCACAAGACACAACAATTCATTTTCTCCTGTCTCACTTCCTGTCAAACCCTCCTGCACATTGTGTAGGGATTTCTTGCCCCATAACAGGATTAAATAGCCAAGTGATCCAACTATTTCCAGCTTATGTTAGCCCGGTCTTGTTTCCACTCCCTTGGCTTTCTGAACACATGTTCATATTTTAAAATCAATTTTAAGTTTAAAAAAGTATTTTTCCCTGAGCTGAAGGGAAGATCTGAATGGCTGATCCTAAACTGGGGCCTGTTCAAAAAGTAGGCAAGTCTGCATGGGGAGCCCTCCAAGCACTCAATGCTCATGGGCTTTTTCTTCTTCAACATCTGCTTAAACCCACTAGAGCCTAACAGAGGTAGAAAGAGCCCATCCTGACAGATTGGTCCCACACATCCTCTGAAGCAGCACTGAAGCAGCCCCTGCACCTCATCCTATTATCTGCCTCTCCTAAGTAATTTAGGAAAGGAGTCATATAAACAACACAAGGGCTAAAAAAATATGCTTTAAAATAAGAACAGATTCTATTGCTATCAAAAAGAATATTTAAGATGAGTCTTGTAAACTGATGCAATGATGTGGGGGTTGAAGACAGAACATATTTTTAGATGAGCTTGTGTGGCAAGCCCTAAGATTCAGCTCAGTTGGTTAGGGCATGGTGCTAATGATGCCAAGGTTGTTGGGTCAACCCTCTATATGGGCCATTCACTCAGGAAGTAGAGCCAGGGATTTTTGTGGGTGCCTTCCAATTTAGAATAATCTGTATTTTTTTTTTTTTTGTGATAGTTATCCTGAACCAAATTACCTCTCAAATTAATCCTGACTTTGTGTAGATCAAATGTTACTATTTCCAAGCTTGTTTGGGTGATTGGTATTGAACAGCTTTGGCCAAAAAAATTAATAAGATTTATTCTTGGCACACATGCAAAGGTTTATTCAGTGACCATAAACTTGTGATTTCAGGAGAACAACTGGTCACTCCAGTTCCACTGTGCTGCCCCAGTTCTTGGATTAGGTTACTTAACCATTCTTTTTTTCCATGAAAGATTTTCATTTAGGTGACAAATATATGTTGCTTTGCAACTCTTCTACAACTAACCTTCCAAAAGATTTGTGCAACTACAACTTACATTTGCAAAAAAGTGCACAGTAAGCAAATGAAGATGCTTGGAAATGCAGCCACGGGATGTCACTGAAATGTCTATAAATAAGTTTTCTCACTGCTTACCCTAGTGGTTTAGCAATCCAGACTGTGGGTAACATTTTATGTCCATGTAAACTATACCATTTCCATTGGCTTCACAGGGGATCTGACACTGAGACCAATGCTAAATTTTGCATTTTTGTGTTTAGAATTTGCAGACAGGAGAACAGACATCTATTTGTAGTTGTACTCCAGTCATTTTTAACAACAATGTGCAGAAAAGTTAAACTATCCATATTCATCAGCAAGAGGAAATGCCTCATAAACTCAAAATGCTACACTAAGGACCCTTTCAGTTTTACTTCTCTCTTTATTTCCTTAAAGAATGCTTTGTTTCTACTGCTGTCTTGTTACCATTCAACCCTGAGAAATACAACCTGCATGCTTTACCAGTCTGCCCACCCCTAGATAAGCTTTCAGCCAAATACTGCTTCCCCTTCCCTTTTCAAAACAAACATCCTCTCACTGCTCCTCACTTGCTGCTCAGAAGACCCTACAGAAGAGGCCAGGATACCTTGCAGATATTTTTCAGCCAGCACAGCAGAGTCATTTTTTTTTTTTTTTCGGAGGAGAACGTACAGAAGGATGAAAGGTACTTGAAACTGGCCTACCTGGCAGGATAGGGCCCCACCAGTCCCAAGGGCCACCTTTAGGGGCAGGGTCTCCTGGGACCAGAGACCCCAGAGCTCTCTTGATCACTCTTCTGACCAGCAATAAGAGGAGCAGTGGGCAGCAGAGAAGGACAACGATTCCAAGAGTGCTTTGATGATGCAGCTGGTAGCAGTTTCTGCTGGGAAGGGGTGAGACAGACAGGACTGACAGCCACCAGGCTGTGGATAGGCAGTCTGGGTCACCAGGGTTAGGCTCACAACTAACTAATGAGCTTCCTGCCCCCCTTAAAAATATCTTGGTTTTCTGCTGTTTACTTTCCATGACCACACAAGCTTCTAGTTCAGTGAAATAAGGACTTCACACCCTTTTGTCTAGCTCAGCAAGCAAGAACAGCAGCCAGTTCACTAGTAATGATCATCAAAACTATTCCATTGGCTTTTATGCTTCTTGAGGCATTTCAGGTTTGCTTGTCACAATTGCCATCCATTCTGAGGTGCCATTTTCAGCCCAAGAACTGAGTTGCTCATGTGTCCATTTAATTACCAGTCTTAGAAGTGTTTTGAATTGTAAAGGCTAATTACAGAAACAGTAAATATCAAACCAAACTGTGGGTGACCTCTGCATGAGACATGAGCAAAGCTGCCTATTGTCAATCCAGGTTCAGCTCCTGAGCTACCCACCAGCAGTGAAGGTGCAAGGGTTGCATTCCTGGAGTCACAAGTTAAAACTTAAGGGTACCCAAATCTCAGTGTTTAGCCAAAATAGGTCAATGGAGTTTATAAAGGCCATACTTTTATTCATGGGTTGGGATTTCTACTCTGTGAGGTCTTGCAGCTAAAATTTGATCATAAAGAAGGACTTCCTTCTCTGAAGTCCCATTTCAACAATACCTAAAAACATTGACTCTGAAGACAGGCAAGGGGCAAAGCTGCATAACTACTGGAATTTAAAAAGCAACAATACATGCTTGATCATATGGCTTTTGACACAGTCTTGAGCTCCTGAGACTTCTTGTGCTCCTGAGAGTTTGCTCTTGAAAAGACTATCCAAAAAACTTTTTTGTCTCAAAGTTCATAACTAAAATACATTTTTCTATCAGTGCTGCATATAGAGTTGGGTGGGTACTACTTGTTCAGGATACATAAATCATTCCCTTTAATTGCATCACTGATGTAAGTGATAATCTGCTGTTTTCTAATTTGCCTCCAGGTTCTCCATAATCACCTCTCCAGGTGACAGGAGGAACAAGAATGATAAGCACCTGACACTGTTGGAAACCCTGGTCAGTATCAGATCACACAGGGCACATACCACTTAACAATGTAATTACAGCCACAGTCTCACAGCTTTAGAGAAGTAACTAAGTGTATGTGATAGCTAGTAGTAAATACTCCCTTCTAAATGGTGCCTGTTCTATTTAAAACTGGATATATACAGCATTTTTTTCCTTTCAAACTAAGCAAAAGGCTTTTTTTTTTTTTTTTTCCATTTAAATAGTTATTGCAATAATACTTAGAGCTGATGCTTTCTCTGATCTACCTCTAAAGAATCATAGAATGGTTTGGGTTGGAAAGGGCCTAAAAACCATTTAATTCCAACTTCCCTACCATGGCTACGGACACCTTCCACTAGACCAGGTTGTTCAAAGCCCTCCAGCCTGACCTTAAACACCTCCAGTAACATGAAACCGCTGCTTCTTTGGGCAACCTGTTCCAATTACTCACCAGCCTCATAGGGAAGAGAACAGAGCAACTAAAAAAGAACTTAAAATGAGATTTTTTTTCAGGGGAATACCTATTTAACAGACTAGCTGATGCCTATCTTAATGAGACTTAGCAGTGCATTTTCAAAAACTGCCCACATTGATATTTATAAAATGCATACCCATAAGGAGACTGACTTCTTTTCTGGCCCACTCTGATATGAGGAAGCAGTTTCCAGGTTAAACACCAGCAGATGATATACCTACAGAAATGATCCACAGATCCATAAAACCTATAAGCCCTGAGTTTCCTTCCTGTTGCACAGTGTATGTACATTATATCCTCTATAGGGACACAACAGAGTGTTCACACCCCACCTCTGAGTGAGGAAATTTAGATATTAGCAATAGTCCTTCCACTGAAAAATTCACACCATTATAGCCTACAGTGGAGTCCTGTGTCCAGCTCTGGGCTCCCAAGTACAAGAAAGACATGGATATACTGCAGTAAGGCCAGTGAAGAGTTGGTGGGATGGTCCAGATTGGAGCCCCTGGAGTGAGAAGAAGATCAGGGAGCTGGGCTTGCTCAGCCTGGAGATGGGGCATTTACTGCTGCAGCTGCCTAATGGGAGAGTGTAGAGAGGACAGAGTCAGGCTATCCCCAGAGCTGGTGCTCATCAGTCAGGCAGGGGACAGACATCACTTGTCATAATATGAAAAAAATTCTGATTAGATATTAGGAAAATAGTTTTGCCATGAGGGTGATTAAACACTGAAACAGAGGCCCAGAGAAAGTATGGGATTTCTGATCCTGGAGATACCAAAGCTTGACTGGATAAAGTTCTGAGCAACACAATCTAAGTTAGCCTTGCTTTGAGATGCGGATCTGGACTAGAAGATCTCTAGAGGTCCCTTCCAACATAAATTTTTCAGAGATTCAATGAGAATGTGTCTAAGTTATATCAGCAGAGCTATGCCTCCTCTATTAATTGTCAGGAATTTTAACCGTTACATGAGAATTTTGAATTAACTGGATATATAATCGGCGCAGGAAATTAGATTTTCCCCTTTAAATTAAACTGTCATGGTAGGGAGGAAAATTAACAGGAATTGATAGTGCTCTGTAGTGTATTGTATAAAAGCAACTGCTGTTGTTGCTTTTTCATTTCTGGGTAGAACTTTACCTTCCCAAGAGCAACAAAAAAGAATTTTGAAGCGACGTAAAACCAGATAGGTAAGTCCTTTTTATTTTCCTTTTATGCCTCATAGCTCTGCCTTCTTCTATGCATTATTTGGTTTTGGATCACATAGACCTAAGAGCTGTTGTCACTGCTCCATTCACTCAAGCTACTGTATCTTCTTGTTGCCTTTTTCTTGACTTCCCTGGTTCTTGTCCCTCCCTTTTCCACTCTTTTGCAAATGACAATAGCTGCCTTCAGCTGCACAATAGCAGAAGAGCCAGAGGGTAATCTGACTTCTTTCATGTCCAGGGAATTAAGCTCATTTTCTATATAAGTTACTGGAAATAAAGGCAGTCACTGTTTGAGAGAAGATCCCCAGGACCTGTCCAAAACCAAAGCACTACCTCAGGAGGGGCCTGGGATTTGGACTCAAACTTGCACTCAGACTTGGAACCAGATCCATAATTTGGGAACCAGGAGTCTATTTTGCAGCAAAATGGCTGTTTTGGGAGGCAGAAGAGCATTTGTGACAGCCAAATACTTGGGATCCAGTGGAAAGAGTCCTACAAACTATTTGCAAGAAAACTGTTGCCATTTATTTTCTTTACCCTCCTCAAAACGTGGCTTGCATGCATTCCTTGTTAATATGCTGAATTGCCGCATCAGTTCCTTCTCCCAATGGAAAAAGCCCATGGATGTTAGCTAAACCCCTGCATTAGCATGGCGACAGAGCAAGCAACCAACACAGCAAGCGTGTTTGACCTCTGAGAGAAACCTCTCCTACAGCCAAAGATGAAATTAACAAAACATCAGTGTTTAATACTTAGCAGGTGTAAATGGGGTAATTCTGAACCTCAGTGCGATAAATCTGTCCTCAAATTATTCTCTATGTGCTTTCAAACCAGCACTGCTATGGTTCTTAGAAAACAGTATTAAGCTCAATGCAAAATTCAATGTACTTAGGTATAAAATGGAATTCAAAGTTTAATTTTTTTTTATGAAACTGGTAACTACAGGATCACATTTAGACTGAAAAGGCATCCCTTCTCTTTAAAGTATGGAAATCAACAAACAATATAACAAAATAGGAAAATTCAACTGTGAGAAATGCTTGGGTTACCTCTTAGATCACAATGAAATCACTTACTATGGATATGATCCATCTGTAATTCTAACTAAAACAAGGTTCCCATATATGTGATTTCACCTGTGTGTATAGGCACATACAGAATAATTCTTTGCAGCTTCACTTTTTAAAACTATCTCTGTTTAAGTGAAACAAAGATAAAGTTTTCATGTCTTAAGGGACTCACTCGTTAAACTTAACCAATGAGCTAATCTGAAATTTACTTTTAAAATTTCAAATCATCAAAAAATTCATACAAAGGGAAAGATTCTGAGCACTAAAGGTATATGATTTGTGTGCAACCTCTTTGAAGAATAAATTCAAATCAGCTTTCATTGTAGTGTATTTTGCAGCAGTTGTAACAGATCTCAGGTAAGGGTGAAAGCCAAGTTCCTTCACAGACATTTGCACTTAAACAGGTAATTATCATTTGGTGGTATGTACAGGAATAAGGATTTTTTTAAAACTGGAATTTTTATAATTTCCCACTACAAAATTTGGATTAACCAGAAATGGGGAGGGGGGGGGGGTGTGGAAGTCATTTGTCATTTTTTGCTTCTGTAAAGCAGTGTGGTAAATAAGTGATAGAAAGCTTTTGCTCCTCACCTGAGATACTAAGTTAATATCAGCAGTTCCCAAGCTATTGCAAGGCAGATTAAACATGTTAGCTGGAGCTGTCAGTGCCTCACAGGCTAATAGGAATGTTCCCTTTCCTTGGAATTACAAGGGAGGAGTAGAAAAATTGTAGGAATTGCATCACACCAGCTAGATGATACAGGACATTCCTCAAATGCACGGTCATGTGGAATTGAATAAGCAGGGCCTAAATTCCAAAAGCTTTCACAGAAAACTCAGAGTGGCAAATAAATCTGAAACAAAACTTAATTTTCAGAATGAAAAATTCACCTCAAGGAAACAGAATAAGTGAAGGATCCTTGCTTTCACAAAACTCACTCTGTGTGCATGCACACGTGCACGTGTGTGGTTCCTGTGGTTATGGTATAGGAGGCCATTGAATTATCAAACCAGTAATTTTGCCATTAGTTTTTCAGTTTTCTTCTTGCATGCATATTCTGTGGTCAAATCCATTAGTAAGTTAGAATGATAAACACCTGGAGTCTATCAAAAACAAAGAGAGTCTTATTCTATATGTACAACCAGCCTGGTGAACATAACTAGCAAAGACTAACTGCATAATATAGAATTCAAGCAGGAATATGTTTTTTATGATGTGCCAGCATAAGGGAGATCAAAGACTAAAGCAAAATAAATAGCAACTGGGTACCAGCAAAGGAAACATATTTAGAACTTAAAGTAATCAGAAACAAACCCAGTGTATGCCAACACCCTCTGAATTCAAAAATAACATTTTCCTCATTTTCATAAAAGGCTGGAAGCCTGGCAGATTTTATTTTGGTTTTCAATCTACTGTTTTTATGACTGGAAGGGAACTTTCATTTCTTACAGACAAAGGAATATGAAGAATTATCTCTTCACCCCATTGTCTACTTCCATGGGTTGTTTTTCAGGAGTTACCCCACAACCACCTCCCTGCTGCTGTCTGATTGAATTTTCCTTGAATGTTTTGTGGAATTTGCCATCTTACATTAAGCATTTATTGAGGTCGGCTCCTTATCTGGAACATTGCCTGGCAAACTGCAACAATCTGTCTGGCACCTGGGGATTGACAGAGAAATTTTTCCAGGTGTTAAAAACAGGCACCCAGAATTACAGGCCAACACTATTTTGTGAGACAGTTTCATCTAAAGGGAAAAGCCCAAATAACTAATTTCCAGTGTCCTGTTTAGCACCTACAATGTATCTACATAAACAGTTCTAAATGACTACTAGTACTAAAAAAAACACTTGCAGGGTGGGGAGGATGGTCGAGGGGTTGGAGGAAGGAGCAGGGAAAAGATACAAGAGTGGCAGTGAATCGACAGGCTGAGCCTGAGGGCAAGCAGTTACATCTGTGTTTGATTTGTCAGGGATTTACATGAGTGAAACTTTAACTCTTCAGATGATAAGTAAGATTACACTTACAGAACAAGTTTACGCAAATAAAGCTTAGTCTATGGAGTGTGTGAGTGCAGACACAGTGGATTTGGCAGGTTTCACTGAGCCTGGTGGCTGGGTTTAATAAGTGCATTTACATAAAGGATTAGGACATCTGGAAAAGTAGCATGGTAGTTTACTGAGGTATAAATAACGTTAATTGAGAGGTCCCAGTACGAAAATCACTCCATTCATGTAAATGAAAATCATGGAAAACGATGGGGCAGAGGCTTGTGTCTTGCTCTTAGTTACATCAAGCTAAGCATCATGTACTAGCTCATCCATGCCTTTCTTAGTCCTCATTTTAGTCCCCATCACAGAACCCCATTTCATGATCAATGTGACCAAGAACAGCACCTTTTTCTTAAAAATCCAAAAGCAAAATCAGTGGTTCACATAAACTAGCATCAGGAGATACCCAGAATTCAAAGGATCTGTAGGAAACTACTTAAAAACTGTAATCTAAATAAGCAGTGTGCTAGATAACTCAATTTCACCCCAAAGCCCAAAACCACGCTCCCACAGCAACAAAAAATACCTCTTTTGAGCAACAGACCATTGAAAAGTGTCTTTGCACCTAATTCGAACTTGCTTTAAAAGTTCTGTAATACATACTAGAATTTTGGCTTTGCAAACTAGCGTACTGGTTCACTAGCGTGAACTGGTAAGAATGAGATAACAAGTCATTTGCAAGAGCTATACTGTACCTCTGCATTAATTTATAACTTGGTAGGCAATTTTAAATAATTTTCATTATTCTTAAAAGTATAAAATGATTGTTTCTCAGCTTATCCAACAGTTCAACAGAACCCAGGCAGGCCTTTTGCAAAATACTATAGCGTCCATATGTTTATATTTCAAACTCTTTCTGATAAATATTTTTTTAGAACAATTGAAATGTTGCTTATACAGAACTAAAAATAGCTTGCTTTGGGTTTTTTTCCTTTCTCCACGTTTTTAATAAGCTTTGCTGGCTTTTTTCCAAGCTATTGACTACATGCAAACAAAAGATTTGTCCCCATGCATGCTCATGGAGACATTGCACTGCACACACACTGCACTGAGGTGTACAGGGGAACAACAGTGGTAAACTCGTCTGCAGTAATGTGCTGCTCTTCTGGTCATGCAAAAACCCTCTGTGAAGAGACTTGGCCTGAAACCTGTTTAGAATTGCTGCAAAGTACACTGAAGAAATATACATTCACAAAGCAAATTATGTCTATTCTCTGACCTCAAAATGATCAGTTTTTCTCCTGTGCAATCCAATTATATCATTGCTATATTTAGATGGAGCGGGAAGCTGGTTGAAATATGGGGCAGGAGCAGCTGGGCTTGTGTAGTCAGAGGGAATGTTACTGCTGTATATATTGACCTTATCCAAACAATTCAATACATAAAATGAAAAGCCAAGACATATAACCATGAGGTATGAACATATCAGCAGCCATGTTCGAAAGGGATTAGGTTATGGAAGGGCCAGTTCAGCTGTGTGCTGCTGCTGGCATCTGTTAAGAGCACGGGAAAACACTCCTCATGTTTTGGTCAGTGAGCCAGATGTATCACTTCATTCATCCTTGCAGATGGATGCTGATAACATCTGAAAGCAAACAAAGGTGATGATTTGGAGTGGCTGCTAGTAGGCACGCAGTTCTCTTTCCACTTATCATGCTCTGCTTTGGTTGGATGTTTCCCAACAGACAAGATTATAGGTTGCCTTAGAAAAGTGGTCGTGTTCACTAAGAATTACAAATTGTGGTCGCAGTCCAAATGTAGATGAGGCTACAACACCCCAAGAAATACAGCCTAGCGTGGTTCTGTTTGTGGACTTCTCACCTGACAAAATACATGCCTAAGTAATTTCTTTTCCTCCAGGGTTTATGATAGACAAATGCCAGCAGCCTTCAGCTATTTGGTTCTCTGTGTGTCTGGACGAGTGAGCTCCAGCCCATCACTGGCACAGTCTGAGTGGCTTCTGGCCTCCTCTGCTCGTCTTGGCATTCAAGCCATGAGGACCCACTCCTGAGTCACCTAGCTTTCTAAACTCAAGAGTTCAATTCCATGATCTTTGAGAAACATTATAAAAATTATCTGCAATTTACTGCAAACCTCTCCATCAAATTCCAATTATTGTAAACCTATTAAATCTATTTTTAGTTCTTGCTGCAGAATATCTATGTCCAAACTAATTATTTAAATAAACTACACACTAACTGTGCAATAGGTTTCAGGGAAAGTTGCCCAAGAACAGCAGCAGATGTGAGCTAGAGGGATTTTGTTGCATAGGGCAGAGTATCTCACACCACTGTGAGTAATTTTGGTTAGGGCTGCCTGCGGTACAAACTTTCTCTTTTTCACATCTCAGGATGTTTGCTGCTGAGGACACTTGGTGAAAACAGTCCCATTTCTCTTGAAGTGATGATACAGCATTTTCCTAACACAGTATAAAATGTACAGAAAAGCAGCTTATTATTCCCTGTCTCTGACCAAGTTAATTGGATATTAGCATTAGAATCACGTTAAGTAATCTTTGTCAAATCCTATTAGCTCCCTTGCTCTCTTCCAGAGTATCTGCTGAATTATACTAAGCTTGCAGAAAAGCTAATCCTTATATACCTTATGAGTGCAGCCAAAGTATTTTGTTTGTCAAAGAAACCTTCAGGCTTCCCATTATCCACACCACAGGGTGAGCTTACCATTTTCCCATGGCAGCCTCAGCAGTAACCAAGAACAGCAAACTGGAGACACTAACCTGTGCTATGACTATAATTTTCACAATTGTTCATAACCTGGGTTAAGAATTTAAATGCAAAAAATATACTGAAATCCAAAGCTATAGTTCCCACAGCAGCTATAACTCAGTCACGGTATTTGGACATACATTGTGGGGTATAGATGTAGCAAGGCAAAACACTGAAGCTACCTCTGGTTATGGTTGGCTGGGGGAACCATAACTCTGAGTTTCCTGACTTTTGTGTTAAGATCTCAACCATAAATATTGCTTTAACATAGCTTTGTGCAGTGGGTTTACATTGGCATTGGGAGATGCTCATACAGAAACAGCAGAGAATTAGTGTGGTGTGCTTATTAAATGAGTAATGTGTTTAGAATAATTGCTGGGGTGAAATCATGGTCCCAGTGAAGACAAGAGACACAGGGTTTTAACTCAAAAACATCTTATTCAGGAAAGAAAGCAGCAAATAAATGTCCAAGTGGTTTTGGTCTTTATTAAAAAGGAAAGAATTTCAGACCAGGTCACTCTCTCCAAATCAGGACTCTGAAGGAATAATCAGTTTATTCTAAAAAGTGATATGAACCTCAAATAGCAAATGGTGGGGGGGCCCACTGCCTCAACAGAAAAATTTGGAGGTTATTTGTTTCGTTTTCATTTGCTGTTTTCCACAAAGTGGAATAAGTGACTATTTTTTCATAATTATTTGCCAGCTAAAAGAATATCTTATTCTGACATTTTGCTCTTCATCAGTTAATGACAGTAGAGTTAATGATCTCAGAGATTATCCAGCAATTGAAAAAGGGTCATCACTGAAAAATTTTCAGCAGAAAAGTTTCAGCTATTCTATGTAATTCAATTGCTAATTTTTGAGTACTTATTTTGAAGGAGAGAGTGCAATACCATTATTTTGCCTGCTAGGATGCTAGAGAATATTTTTTCCTAGAGGATGAGTTTTTAGTTTATCATTATTTACTTGAACAAACCAGCCTATTTCATTATGGGAAAAAAAAAATAGAGAGAGAGGGGCTAGTCACAAGAGGAAAAAAATTGTATTTTTCTGTGTGTGACCAGCAAGAGGAATTCTCCTTTTGTGCCAAACTGCCTTGTGTTTTCAGCTGGGAAAGACACTCCACAAACTGATAGCAGATGGTGGAGCTGAAAATAGGTGCTTTACATGTTTGATTCAGAGCCAGCATTTTGTTGTCTAGTTGTCTCACATTTTTGCACTGTGTTACGTTGTGCAATGACATGTGACACACTGAAATCAGCCTTACTACCAGAGTGTTTTCTGAAACGGGATTCTTGATGCCATGGGCAAGAACTTTGTGTTTACTCTTCTTGGAAAGGCTTCCTCCATTGGAAGCCACCCTTTGAGGAAAATTTCAGCCAACTTATCCTTATGGGAAGCGCCAGTGGTGCCACTAGAAGAAACCTCTGCTCAAAGACTCTCTGGGGAAGAAATCCAGATTCCTTGGCAAAGGCTGGTGTAGAGAGGGAGTCTGTGGAGAGAAATAAAGGGTGGTCTCTGCAAAGTGGTTTTGAGCCATGCAAATACAGTGCCACCAGCTTGCCTTGCAAAAGAATATTTTCCAGCTCCCTGCCAAAAAATGTCACGTGGCAGCACAGTATTTTTAGCTGCATGAGTTGAGTTCTCTCTCTCTTTGCTGAAGCAAGGCTCTTCAATTGTTCTCCCATGAGCATGAAATGGTGTGCGTTGGTGAAGACTGAAGTCTGATTATTCAGTGACAAAATCTCAGAATTAGTGCATAATAATCCTGTTTAAAGATGAAGGGTTTTAATCATTAATTTCAAATCTACCCATTTCCATGTTGGTCAGGCAATAGCTCGATTACAATTACCAATCTGAGGAAAGAAAAGAAAGTGGGAAAAAAGGGCCAGAAGACAAAGATCACTGCATGTGAATCTCTGATAACCATCTTTTCCATAAGACTGTTTCCATAATGCTGCAGTTTCCTCTTTCTAGACTTCTTAGAATGTTCCTTGGTTCCTTGCATGGGAAAAAACAAAACAAAACAAAACAAAACAAAACAAAACAAAACAAAAAAAAAAAAAAAAAAACCAACAAAAAAAAAAACCATCAAAATCATAATAGAGCTAAAACCGGGAAAACAGGCCTCCAAAATTTCCAGATAGAAGCTAAAAAATGCAGGTCATTAGCTTCATGATATTTCCCAATTTAGGCCTGCTGAGCTTGTCTTACCTAGGAGCCTCTTTCTTCGGTGACATTTTACTGAAGCGTGATGTCTCTATATTCTCCTTTCCAAACTTTCTGCAGTCAGTGGACACAATTCCCATAATTCCACATTTAATGACTCTCTCAACCCACATTAAATATATCCCCCCCTTTATTGCTGAAATATGTCTTATAAATGTAAAAGTATGAAGCTGAGATTGTAACACAAGTCAGGATAACAAGCCTGACCACAGTGTTTCAAATGTCTTCCATGAGTTACTTTTGTAAGTACACTTGTACCCTCTAAGGTAAATGTCAGTGAGAAAATATCCATCAGCTCCAATACTGTCAAGTGTTGGGAGAACATGACACAAAAAAGTTCTTGTATTCAGTGCATCAGATTCAGCAATCAGTGCCACTACTAGCTCAGTCCTCATACAACTCCTGCTTCATTTTTCCTATCTGCTTAATACGACTAGTTAGAGGAGTAGCTGGCTGCCATGTCCCCTTTGTGTCACATTTACATTAAAAAATGTAAATATTTTCTTGTGATGAATATTTTCAGCGAAAATATTGACAAAAATATTTCAGGGAACTATGGCAACTCAAAGCAGCTGTGGGCGTTCCCCCAAAATAGTCAGTAGGACCACATATGTACAGGCACACATGCTTAAAAGGATAAAGAAAGCATATTTCATAGATTTTGCTTTGAAGAACAAATAAAGTGATGGCCATTTTACTCCAAAAATAGGGGAAATTATGCCTACTGCAATGCAATATAATATTCTCTAGAAACAAAGACCTGCTATGTTTTCTTAACTACATATTAAAATAACTAAAAAGTCTAAGCAACAAGATATGGTGATTTAAATTTCCCAACTGAAATTTTTTGCATGTGTATCTTTAGTAGATGCTTTGGCTAATTAAAGAAATAGAATCAAATGAACCTTAACATAAACCCTTAAGAATATTACAATTGCAAAAATTGACAGGAAAAGAACCTTGTTTAAAACACTGCAGCCTTCTGTGGCATAGGCATTTTTAAAGAGGTTTTTACTTTGCATTTGACACAGCTTTATGTTTATAATTTGCTACTCAGTTTTAATTCTGTGTTTTGTAGTACTTAAGGTCTGGATATGGGTTGTGTTTCATTTTTAAAGTATTCTGCTTATTTATTGATCTCTGATAGAATGTTGAAAAAAATGAAAAAAAAATTAGGGAAGATTTAAAGACTTGTTTAAAATGTTTGTCAGACTTTTAGCTTATCAAATTACAAACATCTTGCACAAATGTTAAAGAAAATGCATAAATTACCTATGACACAAAAACATAAATCCTTCTATATAGTTTCAAATGGATTTTCCTTGAGATTTGCATCCAAAGTGCCCATCAACTTCAGAGGCAATTAGGAGTGGAATCTTATGGCACCATCACTCCTTCCTGCTACCAGTTTCTGCCTGACATGCCCTAAATAAAGAAGCAGGACCAGCTCAGTCCCTTTGGGCCTCAACTCCCAGGCAGCTCATCCTCCACACCTCGAAAGGAGCTCTAAGTCCCTGTGTGAGATGGGCCCTTTCTGGCACTCTTCTTCTAGGAACTCTTCAGGTCTAGTCTGTTGGACTCCAAACACCTTAAAATCAAGAACCAAGATATGCAAATTATTGAATATGTTAACAGCTAGGCCTTCCATGGCCATGTGAAAGCAGACCTTTCTCACAGCATGAATCTTCTTGCATTCACCAGTTTCACTTTAATGGAAGTGCATTTAGCCATTACAATTTAGTCCTTTTCTAACCTTGTGCATTGACATACTAATAATATGTCCAATACTTGTAGCTCCCATGGGACAAAGAACTGATACAGGTCCGTGGAAACTACTGAAATCAATAGAGCTGCTTCAGACCTGGACAGGTTTATGTGGAAAAGAAATCTTGCCCATATTTCATACAAGGAATCTTTGTTGCTGAAAACTGTGCCATAACTGCAGGTTTGTTTGGTTTTTCATCTTACTTACTGGGGCAAGTACAACATCCTGACCTCTCTCTTTCTTGCTTTTGGAGGCATTGTGCATGATAGAGAAGTATTTGGCAGAGGTCTGCTTTCTTTCTTTTTATTTTTTTAAGATCAGTGATCTTTCTCTAGGGTACTTTTGGATGCTGAAGCAAATGTGATTCTGAAATGTAACTTTTTTTTTTAAGAATATTTTCAAGTTCAGTCACAGACAGGTTTTTATTTAAGAGGATAATTATCAAATGCTGAGCTGGAATGGCAAATGCATTATTTATTGGGAGGTACCCTCTTCTGTAAAAAAAAAAAGAGAATTTGCATTCTTTAAAAATGCAGCATAAAATCCCATGCTACTTCAAGCAAAACAAAACATGCATCTGATGAAGGAAAAAAAATACAGTTAACATACTGTCAGGGAAGTATTTTTATCTCAGCACAGAGCTAGTAGTGTTCACAGACTTGCCTTCAGTAGTAAAAATTGGGAGATTTCAATAATATCCCAGAGGTCATCCAAAATTTGAAGGCCAAACCATTACTGTAAAGGAAAATTAAGTATACCGTTGTTTTGGAGATGTGGTGGTTGAGCTACATTGCACATGGAAAAAACTTTCAAATATTTATTTTTTATTTCTCTGCCATGCACAGGTTTGTAAATCACAAGCTAGAGTTTGAGGAAAGTGTGAAAATAATTCAGACTGTTTCCTACAGTGTGAAAATCAGGACCAAAAATTTTAATCCTTGCAAAATCTGAGGGAATGGTTCAACAGGCTTCAACAGCCCTCTAAGACAGGTGGTACCAACACTCAGTAAATGTAGCTCATTTTGGAGCACAGTTTCTGGTGGCTGCAATCAAGGTCCCAGGTATGCACAGAAGCCCTTTTCAATGGACAACATAGAAAGCTTGGCTTCTATGCAAGCAACATCAGTGCTTGAGTCTGAATTGGGATCTCAACTCAGGCTTGTCCTGACTACTTGGTGGATGGCCTTGGGCAAAGCTCATGCACTTGAACAGCAAGAAGCACAGTACAAAACAAAGCAAGAATTGTTTCTTTTGATCAAAATCACAAAAGAAAAATGTCAACAGTGCTAATTTGTGCTTAGAATTTTAAAATATTGTAGAAACTGTCATTTCAAAGCACCCTTAGGTTTCGTTCAGTGCTCAGCATCAGTGGGGAATATCAGTCCAAGATATTCCCTGGCAAAAAAAAAGGTTCTCAAAACCAGGATACTCAGAGAGAAGAATTAGATCTGTACCTTCTGTTGCCTCCAGAAGAGTTGCAAAGCAAAAAGGATCCAAGACAGAGCAACAGGCAAGCTCAATGTGTGCCCCATCTTCCCCACCACAGGTACAGTGGATATTCCACCAGAAGGGTGGAAGCAACCTCCAGCAGGCAGCGCCAGAGCTGAGAATACCAGCAAATGTGTAGCTGTGACACAAAATTTCTAATGTTTATATTCTAGTATTTGAGCTATCTCTTCAAAGAAAATTTCATACCCTCTGGTATGAAAGTATGAAATGAAATTCTGGTGGAGAGACTCTAAACCCAGGAGGAAGCATGGGGTGACTGTCAATTCAGAGCTAAGGAGATAGTGATGAAGAAATTTTACAAGCAACCCAACATAAAGATTCTCTTCATTGTCTTAAGCAGATTGCAGGGAAGTCAAAACCAGCTGAGCCAAATGCAATTCCCAAACCTGTTGAATTTCAACTGCTGCTGTTAATAACATTCAGGATAGAAAAAAAAATGTCTTGTAATTCATTATGTACTCGTTTTCACCCTACTATCTTCCTCCAGTATATGTGTTATTATAATTAATTATTTTCACATTTATATTTGTATTTTCATTTGCCTCTTTCACAGAGTACACCAAGAAACAGATATTTTTCTCTAAAATGTAAGGATATGAGAATGCAAAAGCATTGATTCAGACTAATACCTACCTTTCCACTCATATACAAAAGGAGGAAATTAAACATCATGTTCTCCTTATGCTTCCTGCAAGATCACAATATCCTAGCAAAATGTCAAAGTCTGGAAATCTCATGTAATTAAACATTCATAATGTAACAGTTTCCTTTTACAGTAACACAAAAAAACTGGTGAAAGAGCAAAACACAGCCATTATGAGGTCTGGTTTTCAGCATTTAAACCGGTGTTCATGGCTCTTGGGAAAGAAGGAAAACTTTGCTTGTGACATTTTGGAAAGGTGGTAATTTTAAATCAACTCTGCTAGTTTTGTCTAAGAGCTAGCATGGATTTACTCAGATAACTTCATCCAAGTTGTTTTTTGGCCAAGGAGATCTTAAAGTTAAAAACCAGATAATCTAGTAAAACAAAATAAAAGGCCTAATTAGTGATGGTAGCTCTGGCCTCATAAGAAAATAATGTGATGGATTTGGAACACAGATGAGAGCAATAGCTCCACAGAAGTGTTATTCCAGCCACAGAAGGTCTTAAATACACCTTTTAAAATGTATAATATAATGCCAGATGGTTGAGCCACATCTGAGATTTTCAGGGCATTCAGTATGCGATCAAAGTTAAGCAATCACTGAAAGAGAATAAAATTGCTAAGAACCTGCCATTATAGTTAATGTGTGCACTGAAAAATTGATTCTTGATCTTGTTCAGTAAAACTCTTGGTGGGTGGCATTTCTGTGAAATAGGTGTTAACTGGATTAGCTCAGTTTCAGGTCATGCTTTTCAACTGAAAATGTAGTTCTTTCTAGTACTTTAACAAAATAAAATTAATATAAAGCAATAGTTTGTCTAACTAATAGCCAGACTTCTGTATTCTCTTGTTATAGTCAAAATTACATTCAGCCCCTAATCTAAATCTGGGTGGTTTCACTCCTGAACATGACTAATCCCTGGCTGGACCATTCTGCAGGATCTGACCAACTAGAAGGTCTCAGAGCACACCTCAAGTTAGTCCCTGCACAGCACAGATAACCTGGCGCAGCTGCTGCCTCCCCTCTCATCACCTCTGGTTAAAAAGTGTGTGATATGAGAAAGTTGTTTTAGCTCTGTTTCTTCCAGGCTCTACATTATCCAGGGTTACGGTCCTTCCTGTCTGCCCTCCTCAAGTTGAAGTTGACATTTTCATCATTTTCTTTGCATGATGTAATTAATTGGCCATTATAAAAAGGGACCATCAGAACCCTAGCTTTAAGTTCAGATGTTGGGACAAACAGTTAGGAAAGGGGAGACCTCTAGTGACTTGATCTGACTGATGATCACCATCATTAGTCGTATAATTATTGCATTACAAACACAACAGCTTCAATGAGAGCATTTAAAAGAAATCCCAATCAAAATGCCATTGGGGTTTAGAATTTGGATAATTTGTCAAGGTGAAGGGAAATTCATGTTTACATGTACTCCTCTGCCAACTAAGGGCCAGGATGGAGGGGATTCTCCTTGCCTTTGCTGTCATTACGTCCCAGTGACCAGCTGATACCCTCAAGCCAGGAGCAGAGGCAGATATATGATCCACACACAGCAGAGGGGACAAAAGCCCTTGAGAGGCGAAGTCTCTTCAGAAAGTCCACATTTCACTCATTCTCTCCTGGTAGAGCCCCAGCCCCACACACCGTGCAGTGAGGCTGCTCTCACCATACAAAATCACTTCATTTTGCCAGATCTAGCAGGTTTATCTGCTGAGAAACAATTCTCCTGCTTTTCACGACCTTCTGCAAGCAGGAGAGAAAACCAAGAGCACCATGCTGCAGCTCCTTCAACCACACTCCTGACAGCTCTGGGTCTTGATCCATGCAGCTGTGTGCTACCTTCTCTGCCCACCTTAAGATACCACTCTACAGTCTAGTGGTCCAAGGATGCAGGACAGTCTACATCTACAATTTGCAGATTTCCCTCAACATTTTTCTTCCTTGGGGCATTGCAACATGTTTAATGAAGTCTGCAAACTTGCCAGCTTCCCAAGCCCCTCTAATTAGAAATTTGCGATATGACAAGCTTCTTAACAATACTATTTACTTTTCCTGAGACATAGCAAGGGAAGGTTATGTTTCTCTCCCTGCAGAAACAAGTAGTATGATGGGTGAAACTTCAGGAAATATTATACTGGCTGGTTGCTCAAGTTTTAATATAAAACTTACTTGCATCTGAACTGGACCTGACTTTTTCAGCAACCTGAATTCCTGCAAGGATATTTTAATTTTTATCCTTTGATGCAATTAGGCTTTAAATATTTCAACTCTTTTGTTTTGCTGGTAGAAAAAAACATCAATCAAATTCACACAGCTTCTTTTGATATCACACAAGATGAAAGAGGGCAACCCTTTCTCCCACTGGTAGCACTTCCTCCAACAGAATGAAAAAACCCAAACCAATTCAACTAGCTCATCAGGCACAGAGATAAGTGTGCACACAAAGAGGACAGGTACTGAGATGAGGAGAAAAGCACCCTCAAGGATAATACCAGATATCCACCACTCCTTCTTCTGCCCCCAGCCAGAGCATGGTGCTGCCTTGGGGTGCTGGGACCTGCCTTGGTGGCACTTCCCTCAGCAGCTTAAATTTAGAATAAAGTGATGTTTTCTTCAAACTGCGAGAAACAATGCTCTTTCCTTAAGAAAAGAAAAATGAAACCCAGCAGTGTTTGGGGACTTCCTGAGCTGGAACTAATCAATCTTCAGCATCCAGTCCCAGATATGGTAATAAACAGCCGTGGCATCTGAACCACAACTCTCCAGTGAAGTCTAGGAGTAACGTAGAGCTGCTGCCTGCTTACCAAACTGAGAATCTCCACCAGTACCAAGGAAATTAGCAATTCTCTGCCAGTCACCTCTGCTACTGGACTTCAAGCATCTGAGTATCACCTTTACCGTGCTACTAAGCTACAGTATGACTAACAATATTTTCCAACAGTATTTGAAGCTCTATCAAAGTAGTAGCCCTAGGAATAAAACCCAACCAACCAACAAACCCCACAAAGTTTGTCACATTTCTCAAACCTAGACAAAAACAAAAACATATGCTTCAGATGATTTCATTTTACACCTGTGGATCAACCTTAAGATCAGAAGGCACTGAGAGATGGTTTCTCTTACATTACTCTGGAGGTGAAGAAATATACCCTAACCAAATTTTTAGATAGATAGATAGATAGATAGAGAGATAGATAAGATAAGATAGGAATTGCAGAGATCCTAACACTTTCCAATACACTATAATGAATCACCAGCCAAGCCAGTTTAGTCATGTAACAATACTTGGTTTCTCTCCTCTGCAGCACCTCATGTTAAGGAAAGATTATAGCAGCAGCAATTTGTTTCAGATTTACTCTGTCAGATCAGCTGCTGATAGCTTGAGACCACGCTAATCTGGGAGAGAAAATGAAGCTCTCTGTTGACAGAAGAGCCACTGGTGATTTTCTTGAGGCACTTCATTGTTTATGTAAAACCATTAAGGAGGCTGGGGTGATATGAGTTCAAACACTTTTTCAAAAACAAAACCGAAACAACTTCAGATTTATGATTCCGTCTCAGCTGTCCTCATGAGATATGATATTCTCCTTAACTTGGATTAAGCACCAATTGTGACTACTACAAAATATTTGGTTTCTTCTCATAGAACACTAAACAGTGGCTTAGCTTAGGGAGCTGTAAATAAATGAACTGCATTTTGAAACAAACTCTAGAGTTTACATCATCTTAACTATAAATTGTAAATTAGGTGCAATGGAAGTTACAGTAGATCTTTATATGCTACTTAGAGGTAAGGCTTTCAAAGACATCTAAAGAATTTAAATATCCAGTTTCTATTAATTTGAGTAGAAAACTATACTCAACTCCCTCAGGTAGTTTCAAAAACTTCATCTTAAAAGACCATGTTGTAAACTCTAAACCTATTAGATCCTTGGAGAGATTGCCACTGAGTTTAGGAGAGTTAGATCATGCTCTTACTGCCTCTCCAGAGCATGGTTCTCCTCCTTGGGCAGGCATCAGGGTCTGCAGCACTGTGACAGGGCCCCAAATGCCTCCTTTCAATCCCCTAATTGGTCACTGGAACTTTTTCTTCCTAGAAAGAGAGTGAAACAGGTCGTTGTAGTGCACAAGCAAACTTAGAAAGGCTCCAGAATCCACCTAAAGGGACTGTAAATTTGGAGATTTTCTTGATTGATGAAGCCAGCAGATGCTGTAGTCTCTTCACATATCTGGAGAGTGCAAAACAGGAGATTTTGCCAGGTATCTTCAGTTCTGGAAGACAAACCCAGGGGAGGGTATTACATCATTTTATACCGAGGTCAACAAGACTACCAAACTGCTTACATCAATGGCAAAACTCCTGTTGCCTGCCATGGTGCTGGATTGTCCCAGGCCAGCATATCTGAGTGCTGTGGGGAACTGCAAACCCCCAGGCACCAAAGGCAACCCTGGGGCTGTGACTCACCATAAACTCTGACCAGTACAGGGAAGGCACCTCCTCACCCCTGAGCTGTGCTGAAACACTTTAGATGTGCCAACTCAGGATCTTCACTTCAGGAACAAGCCCTGGCTGAGAAGTGTGTCCAATACCTACAGCGTCATTTGAGGGAACTTGTTAATTCTCCATCTTTGCAGGAATGGGCTCTTTTTCCACAGTACTCACTGGAAGCAGAAGTTCAACTCAAGCTTCATCCATACATGAGATTTAAATTTGCTTTTTCACCATAGGAGCAATGCTATTTGAGAGTTCAGATGGCATAATGCTGAATATTGCAAAAAATGAGAAAATAACCACAGGTAGTTTTAAATGAAACACAAAATTATATTAGTTGCACTTGAATTTAAAGCCAAATTTTTGATTAGGGCTCCATTTATTGGCAATTCTGGGAAAAGGTTTCAGTATAATCCCCAGTTAATGAAACCTTTGCTAGTGAATATCCTTTGTCAACACTGCATTTAATGTGAGAAGTGCTTATACCTGCTAGATCATCAAAACCTGAAAAGCTAATAGACTCAACTGGAATGTAAAAAACAGGGAGGATTTTCATAAAACTTTAATAAAGGAGTTTGGCCTAGAATGGTGTAGGGTGATTCCTTTAAAAACAATTCTACTGTTATTATTCTCCAGTTTCCAAATACTTTTTTGCCATGAAAATTGACGGACAGCTATGCTAAATATATATATATATATATATATATATATATATATACACATAGTAAAGTATTTCTTGGAAATGTTGCACAAGTAAAACAAAACAAAAAAAAGTTGTAAAATCCCTAGAAACCTAGCCAAGCTGGGCCTGCACTTTAGATCTTTTTAGTCTAGTTCATCACTTATAGAGCCACACAGATGCCAAGTTCCAAATAAACTGGCCCAAGAGAAAGGCAATCTTGACCACTGCTAGCAAGCAGCCAGGGGAGATGCTGGTTTAGTTCACTGAAATGCTGGACTCACCTGCTTCAGGTTTCTTTCAGTTTCAGAACACACAGTGACTGACAGGAGCATGACAGAGAGTTGATCTAATCTGCTCTCCATCCAGCATATCCACCCCATTCTGCTGCAGGGGCAGTTTGGGTTTAGCTGGGTGGGGATATCTGTGTCAGAGGCATTTTAGAAAAACTATCTTCCATGAAAGAGCTGTAGGGTGGTGTTTTCCTACATATTTTTAAGAGATTTCTGAGGCTGAAGGTGAAGTTGTTGGTCCTGTTTTTATGTCATTCAGAAATGTTTAGGGGCTATCTCTTGCTGGTAGTGTTATTTATGGTATAGGAAAGGTGTTTCCACTTTCAGAAATTTGACAACTGCTACAGAGTTCTTCTTCCCACAACTTGAAACACTGCAATTTTGTAGTCAGCCCCAACACTGCTTTGTTTCCTCTAGTCTGATGAAATTATTCTTGCACCACAGTGTTAGTGCTGCTGCTTACCCACCTGAAATTTAGGTACTCCCTTTCCCTGCATGAGTTTTGACATGAAGCCACAAGGACCAGGGAACTAACAGTGAGAGAGACTTTTAAAGAATTTTTCCCACTGCATGTAGCATGTGCTGAGACAGGACTTTGGAAATTCACTTAATGCTTCCATGAACACAAGTAATGTGTGAACGTGCCTGTGGCTGTGTACTTCCCTATGAAACCTTAGAACTAGGATTAAAGTGACTTTCAGGTCAAGCTGGATGATTGCACTAAAAAAAAAGCATTTTATTTTTCCTTTAAAATTTTAAACTCTTCATTTCAACCATGTTGACTTTGTGTTCACAGAAACACATGGAAACAGTATTAAAAATATTTTTAGATACTCAGGAAAAGCAAATTTTGAAGCCCTACAAAAAATATTTGCAGTGGAAATCTCATTTCTCTCATTCAGTCAGGAAACAGAAATACACTATATGCATTGCACAGCCATTACATCTATTTGAAATGTGCCAAGAACTACTCATAAATTAACTACAGACATAGAATACTGTAAATAAGTTTGATGACAAACTAATCAAAATGTTCTCAATGGCAACTCAAATTAAAAAAAAAAAAAGTGAAAACACTTGTTAGAAAACAAGGTATCACAGACTGCGTCTCTAACTTGACTGCTCAGTTAGCAGAACAACTCTGTTCATTTCTGTCAAGTGTACCCCTTGAAAAGCTGAGTGGTAAGAAAAATTTTTGCTTTATGTTTCTTCTCTTTTGCTTGTCACATTCCTACTTGACTTTCTCATGATGGTGCTGCCTGAGTGGTATCTATGGGACTGCATAGCGAAAATCCTAGGAAAACAAGGGAATTGCCCTTCACCAAAGACATATCCTGGGTACACTCCTACACCAGCACACAGATCTTTTCCCAATTTCTTGCAAAATCCCCCTCTCATATTTATGGTTGGAGTCCCTATTTTTAAAAACACCTATGGCCATGTGTAATTTTTTTCTTTGAAATATGCCTTAATGTGGTGCAGACCTGTGACTGACATTAAGCATGCTGTAAGCTTGCTTTTCCATAGAAATTCTTTCCTGAATTTGAGCTTAAGCACCCAGTTACCAGGCAGAAAAACAAATTCATAACCTCTTCTGTTCCTAGTTTATTAAATTTATAATCATCACAGTGCCATATTGTTTAATACTGTACAGCTAATCATAGCCTAAAAAAAAACATATTTAATTGGTATCAAATGTTAGGAGAGTAGAAGCCAAGGGCACAATATCTGCAGTTGGGATTTGACATGAGCATAACATCACCCTTGTCTTCATTCTTTCAGCAAGGGTTAGAAGAAATGTGAGCAAAACAATGGATTTCAGTGACAGATGATCTGCTCATCAAACTTCATACACATTCTTTGAAATATGGACTCATCCAAACCCACACCAAAGCCCGTTAAATGTCAATGAATTAGGGGTTTGAATTCCTCCCCAGAAGCAACACTTTCTTCGTTGGTGAGGAGAAAAGACCATTGCACCTGCTAACAGAACTTAAAAGGAAAATCAGTATCCATCTAAATTGTTCTGGAATCCCAAAGTGCAAAATTTTTCTTTCTTTCTCATTGAAGAGAATTTTTCTGTGGAGTAGTAGGGTTATTTTAAAGTTTTTCTACAGCCATAAATTTCAGCAACAGTGTAAACCTCAATTTTAAGTTGTGTTCTGTGAATAAATTGCTTACTGAACTAAAAACAAGAAGTTGTCTCTAAATAAGTTTACATTTCACAAATAGGGTTGATCAATCAGAAAAAAAATAGTTTTCACAAGAAAGGAATACTGTAAGAAAAAGATTAGACCATAAAACCTGGAAGTGCTTCTTATAAATAATTTATCATATTATAAGAAAAAGGCACAAGACACTATTGTACAGCCAAGGATGACAACAACAAGGCTGCAAATGCATTTTTGACTGCATAGCGAAGAGAAGAGGAAAAACACTGAAATAGAGTCACAAGTAACAAGTCCAAGACAGAGATACAAGAAGCAATGCACGCTATGAAGTGCAGAAAAGTGATAAAGCCAAAGATGTTCACCTAATTTGGCTAGCAGTAAAAAAAAAAAAATCATAATAAGCATAAAAGCAAACATAATGTAGATTGAGATGCAAGAGTTTAGAATATGCAAAAAAAAAAAAGTGCTGAAAAAGCAAAATAAAAAATTTTCTCCTGTTTTTTAAAAAGAGGTTATTTTTTCCAATGCAATTGTAACTCTGAATACAACCCAAAGGGGCCCTTGGAGACACGACACAAACACTCAGGCTGATTTTATAGCAAAAGGGGTGAATATGGGGGTGAAGCATTATGATTGCAATTGAAAAAGCAAATGAGAGTGTTAGTAAGCCAAGGCAAGAGGCACAAGGGAATAGGGAGCAGAAGACAGTCCCAAACTGTGACCATGTCTTGCCAGGACAATAGGCTAGTGTGGGCTTATGTGCTCATGTGCCCTCAGCACTGGAAATGTTTATGACATTTTAAAAATTAAGAAATATAATAGTCACAAGTATAATGTAAATAACATAAATAAATTTAAATATAACAGACTCCTCTTGCTTCTGGCCAACACAAATTATGAAAAGAGAAATTCAGGGACAGTCTGCCTGAGGAAAAAGAGATTATAAACACATAGACAAAATGGAAGGTAAGGGCTATCTCCATTCTGGGGAATATCTTGAGATTATAAAGTTAATAAATTTAACCCCTTACACCAGGAAAAGCTTTTTGCTATTGATTCAAAGCAATCATTCTCTGGACCCTTGTTCAGAAGCCTATCACAGATGACCAAGTGAAGGAAAGCACACCCTCAGACAACCCAGAAAACTGCTGATCAACACTTGACCCAGGAGGTGCCTTTCCTAAGCCCTCACTTTTTAAGCCCTGAGAGCTGACCAGTATTTGTCCTGCTCTTGAGATAATTCCCTCCATTAGTGCCTGTCCCACCATTTTGTGCTCTGTCTGCAAAGTCTCCACAGGCCTTGGTTTATGCTGGCATCGCACAAGTGCTTCAGGACCACAGCCTGTGACCACGGTCTCCAGATGCTCTCTTAAGATTGGAAAGTCAAGTCTGCAGGTGTAATATTGTTAACACCATGTTTAGCCAAGGAACGTAAAGGACAAAATCAGTATAACTCAAATACTGGCTATTTCAGAGGAAAACATAAATTATAAGCATTTGAAAGATCTGCCGTGTCTGCAGTAGAAAGAAATTACATAAAAGATACACAATATTTTGCCAGTGGATTAGAACGTGAAACACTAAGAGCTAAAACTGGAGAAAAAGTTCATCTCAAGGGGCTGAGATATTACTCTGAAAATTATTTTCTAGGGAAATAATATTGTCTTCACTACTATGTTCAACTTTCATTGGACAAAACTTTCTACATACATAATAAACAATTTTTTACTGTCAAAAAAAAAAAAAAAGATGATGCAGAATTTTCCTTCTCAAGATTTCTTAAATGTTAACAGCTATATCTTTTTCCTTTTACATATAACATGATATGAACCTCACCCTCCTTTGAATGTACTAATTATTCAGAAATATTGTCTAAAGAGTCCAGATATATTTTCAGCATTTAAGTTGCCATGTTAATGGCTTACATTGACTATGCTCAAAAATCTAAAAAGAAATTTCTTTGTCTCTACTTCTATTTGAGGGAAATATTTTGCATTTAGTTAAAAAAACCAAATAATATTTATTCTTTAATAAGAAATAACTATTCTATTAATTCCAATAATTACTCTTCGTTACCTAAACTGTCCACCAGATTTTTTTCTCCTTATATCCAGGAAACTTGCAAAAATCACGGACATTTACATTCATACTCTTAAGGCACAGTTTGGCCCAAGGAAAGGAGCAAAAGGCCTGTCTTTTCTTATGACATCATTCATAAGAATGATCTACATTTATTTTAAGTTCTAAGTTTTATTTTCTATAATCATGATTGCTTTCATCAGAGAGAAATTTAAAAAAAAAATCTTAATAACTGCAGTCACAACAACAGATCACAGAAAACAGGACACAGGAACATACATTGAATCATGTATTTTCTGACTTGAATACTGACATTTGATTCCTCTGAATTATATTTGCATAGAGCACACTGCAATGCAGTTAAGTCATTATTAAGCTCTTTTTAAAATCTAGTTTTGTTGTTTCACATGAACAATTTCACCTACACTAGACAGCGTTAAGTTTGCCTATGAGCACAGGACTAGCACATGGCATAAATCCTTTCCAGGCTCTGAAATATTCTGAAAGGGCTACACATCTGCACTGCAAGCTGTGTATCACAGAATTTCCTTGTATCTGAGCATGTTTAAATTTGCTGGTTTATTAAAAAGAAAACAACAAAAAAACACAACACCCCCCCCCAAAGCCCCACAAACAACAACCCTTTATTACTTTGAAAAATGAAAGCTTTTACTAGTAAAATACCTTCTTGCAGTGCTCAAGTCCTTGAGTTCAAGTCCAACAACCTGAACTAACACTCAAAGCTAGGAATGTTCTTGCAAATGCCCAAAGAAGAGGTTTGTGTCTAGCTGAAAAGAACCTATTTATTAGAGTGAAACCTTAGCCAGATTTGTTTTCTTCTCCAGCAAGGACAAGAAAAAAATAATTCTGGCATTCCTTTTTCCCAGTGTATAAAAGTGTGTAAATAAGTTCTCATCACTTTATTTTGCAGAAGTTCAAATAATTCTTCATAGGTGAGTTCCCATTTATGTTCTGAAATGTATAGAAACCTGTCCAGGTTTGTGCCAGAACTGGGGTCATTTTATGCAGTAGGCAGGAAGGGATATGGCTGGGACTCAGAAGTTATTCTTTATTACTTCACATCACTTTTTGGGGGTGGGGAAGGGCTCTCGTCTGAGCTGGCAGAGCATGGTGGAGGGAGCAGCCAGGTATTGTTGGGGGTTTCCTCTGTGAATCATTCTTCTCTTTCTTGTACTCTCTGTCATTAGTATTGTTGCTCTTACTGTTCGTTTTCTTATCTCATTGCTGTTTCCAGTAAATTGTTCTTATTTCAGCCAGTGATCTTCAGGTTTTGTACCTCCAATTCTTCTCTCCATCCTGCTGCAGGGGAAGGAGGGGGCACATGGTTTGGGGACAATCAGCGGGAGCACTAAACTGGGGAGTACCATTCCCAAACCACAATATGGTTCCATTCTGTTTCATGCAGCTATTAGAATATTACAATATTGAATCAGGTCACTGTTCACTAATTGTCAGTTCAGAGAGACCATGAAGTACTACTCAGTTCTTCTAAAATCAAGCTATTTGGCCTGATAAAATTAAAATAAAAAAGAAACACAAATAAACACTGGAAAACATCTTTGTGAAACTTGCAGGATCCCAAGGAGACATCACAACAAAATTATTTTCTTTCTATTGCATATTTTTTGAAAATAAAAAACTAGAAGTACATTTTCAACAAAGATGACTTCATATTACAAAAATAAATCTATGAAAATATTGATCAAAAATATATAAATAATTACTACATAAAATTTCATCTCTGTGAAGTAGGGATATTCAAAAGAAAATAATTTGCATATGAAATATTTTTACCTAGCTAAAATAGAAGGTAAAAATGAAGACATGCTCCACTACAGCTGCTAACTTATTAGGAGCCAACCTCCCTGCCACTTTGTTCCCATCAGGTAGTACCTGAATTCCTAAAGTAATCCCACAGAATCCAATAGGAAACCTCAAGGAGTAAGGTACAACTCTTTTGATTAACAGTGGCAGAATCTGACCTTAAGGTCATTTTAATAAGCATACTGGTGACTTGTCATTTCCTAAGTATCCCTTTTCATAATACATTCCATAAAAATAAGCTCTAGAAAGATATGGTTTCTCCTGCTCCAATATTCCAGACATTTAAAAACCCTGAAGAGAACAAAACACCGCCTGCTTGTCACAAACACATAAATGATAATGTCATAACCTGGATCAGGTACCCACTATGAAGGATACCCATGGGGAGTTAAAGTCCCTGTCCCACAAGTTAAAGACCCACAAGTCCCAAACACACCCATTCCCCTTCAGTATCCTTATAGTAGTGTCTAAGCACAGATGTTGAAGTGTGAAATTGCTCCTTGTTATCAAACTCCTCTTTGCCCAGTGTCATGAGCAAGTTTATATTCTGAGATAAAGACAGACAAAAATATCAAGGTATTCCTTGAGTAACAATTTAAAGTTCTGCCATATCAACAAAAAGTATCTTCCAAAGTGTAGAAATATCTTATGCAAATCAAATTTGTTGATAGTATTTGAAAAGTAGAAAATAAAAATGCGTGTTTTTTCTCCCTTTGCATTATCATCTAGTTATTGTCTTTGTACAAGAAAATAGCACATGGCTTATGCATAGACCTGTCTAGCATAGAAAAATTGGAAAAGATGCAAACCAACTAATGCTGTCACAGAAAAAATACTTCAGGTCTTGAGTGCAAACTGTAATATCCTATAGAGATTAATATAAGCATGCCAGGTTTATGGTTATTCATTATTACACTTCTGGATAAATAGAACAATATATCTTGATAGTTTTAAATACATATTAGATCCTCTGAGTCTCTTCTGATTATTTAGCCCATATTTCTGTCACTGTATTTCAAAATTACCTTAGAGGGAGCATTCTGAATTTGTGAAGTTAGGAGAAAAAATGGCAAAATAACTTTCTTAGCCTTTAAAAGGTTACATAAATGCTGACTGAAGTAGTCTCTCATCATAAGACCAGGTAGAAAAGGGAAAGCAGGAGCAGGAGACAGCTAGCAATAACTTTGAACTGAC
The DNA here is from genome assembly GCF_026979565.1 of Vidua chalybeata. Classification (NCBI taxonomy): domain Eukaryota; kingdom Metazoa; phylum Chordata; class Aves; order Passeriformes; family Viduidae; genus Vidua; species Vidua chalybeata. Next base: position 58,230,011 of record NC_071532.1, read on the forward strand.
CCTCAAGCCTCAGCTACCAAATGATGTTCTCAGGATCTCAGAGATTGTATTTCCCATAATGGGAAATAAAAGTCCATTGTATTCTGCTCAAATGAACAACTTGCTTCGGTCACAAGATTCAGATGCTAAATATTTCTAGCAAACACAGGTACTTACAAAGTCTTCTTTTAAAATCTGTTCTTATTTTGGCCTTGGGAGGGCAAAAGCAACTTGGCCCACCCCATTTAAAGTGTAAACAGATCTCTTAGTAGGTAGAAAGCAAAGTGAAAATTAATTAGCCAGCTTTTCTTTTGTCTTACAAAGTTGGTGGGGAGGAGCAAAGGGCTGGAGAAACAAAACTCCCCTTGCATAAGATCCTTTAGGAATACACCCGAATAAGAAAAGATGCCAGATGAATTCAGAGAGGTAGTCTGCACACAAACACTGAGCAGAATAAGAGAGCAATTATTGTTAACTGAGATAATTTTTAATGCATTTCAGAGGAGCGTGTCATAGCCTGTCTTAAAACATGGAACAGGCATTATCCTGGTAGGCATGGAAAACTCTGCTGAGGAGGTCAGAGTTTCAGTAGAAAGAATGTGAGGAGGGAAATGAGTATATAAGATGAATTCTGCAATAAGAGAGAGAGTATTAGGTAGAACAGAGATTGGTGGTTCAGAGGATGATGAGGAAACCCCCACCAGCACAGGTGGTTTCCCAGCACGTTCTCCTCTTGCACAATTTGGGCACAATGGGGTCACTTGGGGTAGCCCAGAGTTGGTCCCTTCTACAGACGCTGTTCTAGTCACTGGTGAAACCCCTTGGGAATGCAGCCACCTCTGAAAACCTGAGCCTGGGCTGTCTGCAGATGCACCTGTGGAGAAAAGTGAGGTACAGCCTGGTAACAGCAGCAGAGAAAAGCTAAACTTTTCTTATCTATTGCATTCTTTTTGAACTCACCCCAGCTAAATGATCTTCCCTGGTTCTTGAGGAAGATTTATATGTGATAGCTAAAAAACTGATGATTATTTTGCTTATCACACACAGCAGCACTCATTGCAGGGGTAAAACCATCATCTCTTGACTCCAGTTCTCTGGGGTCATCTCTCTTCAGTTCTCTTTTAAATGCTTTTATAGCCCTAAGGCTCTCCCCTTTTAGAAGGCAGGACTCCCAAGAACTGCATATTTTATTCACAACATCAACATTGATAAAACAGTCCACCATCAATTTCTTCCTGTGTGTATACAAGCTCATTAACCACAACAGCTTTATTTTTATAATTCAGAAATTCTACTGAAAAAAAACCCAAAACACCAACCCAACCCTAAACCTATGTTAAGTAGAAGGTCACACTTTGAGCTCAGCTGGTTTTACATAGGTGTGTCCAAGATCAAACTGTGATCCCAACATTACCACGAGCTTCAACAAAACCTTGAGGTGGGACCTGCCAGTAGAGGGCTGAGAAGAATAGAATTCACTGAGAGATCTGCTGAACATCTCCTAGCAGCATACTCAGCATCCTTGGTATCTCCTACAGGTAACCACGTGTTCAGGTCTCCATCCACAAACACTCTGATTTTCTGAACTCTTGCTGTGCTAGCCACCAAAAAAAAAGAAGAGGAAGAAGAGGAAAAGAAAGAGGAACAAGAAAGAGGAGAAGAACAAAGGAGAAGAACAAAGAAGAAGAAGAAGAAGAAGAAGAAGGAGAAGGAGAAGGAGAAGGAGAAGGAGAAGGAGAAGGAGAAGGAGAAGGAGAAGGAGAGGAGAAGGAGAAGGAGAAGGAGAAGGAGAAGGAGAAGGAGAAGGAGAAGAAGGAGAAGGAGAAGGAGAAGGAGAAGGAGAAGGAGAAGGAGAAGGAGAAGGAGAGAAGGAGAAGGAGAAAGAGAAGGAGAAGGAGAAGGAGAAGGAGAGAAGGAGAAGGAGAAAGAGAAGGAGAAGGAGAAGGGGAAGGGGAAGGAGAAGGAGAAGGAGAAGGAGAAGGAGAGGAGAAGGAGAAGGAGAAGGAGAAGGAGAAGGAGAAGGAGAAGGAGAAGGAGAAGGAGAAGGAGAAGGAGAAGGAGAAGGAGAAGGAGAAGGAGAAGGAGAAGGAGAAGGAGAAGGAGAAGGAGAAGGAGAAGGAGAAGGAGAAGGAGAAGGAGAAGGAGAAGGAGAGAAGGAGAAGGAGAAAGAGAAGGAGAAGGAGAAGGAGAAGGAGAAGGAGAAGGAGAAGGAGAAGGAGAAGGAGAAGGAGAAGGAGAAGGAGAAGGAGAAGGAGAAAGAGAAGGAGAAGGAGAAGGAGAAGGAGAAGGAGAAGGAGAAGGAGAAGGAGAAGGAGAAGGAGAAGGAGAAGGAGAAGGGGAAGGGGAAGAGGAAGAGGAAGAAGGAGAAGGAGAAGGAGAAGGAGAAGGAGAAGGAGAAGGAGAAGGAGAAGGAGAAGGAGAAGGAGAAGGAGAAGGAGAAGGAAAAAAGGAAGGAAAAGAAGGAAAAGAAGGAAAAGAAGGAAAAGAAGGAAAAGAAGGAAAGTAATACTGGGTTTAAATTTCTTAGCATTTTAGCCTGGAAATTGCACAGAGGCTAATGAATCAGCCCAGGGCCCCCTCCATCCTCAGCTAGATCTGCATCTAGCATTCCTCTCTATGTTTACAGTTGGGAAGAAATTGAATTAACTACATAGTATTATTTTAGCATAAACGAACAGGAAGACTGCACCAAAATTGATGACCCAGTGGGTGTTGCCCCTCCCTGACTGTACTGTATATGCAGAGCTTTCTAGACTCAAATTTATTGGTTTGTCAGAAACTTTAGTTATTTTCATCAAGTTGAGTTTTACATTAAACATTCCTCAACTTAATTGGAACCATGTGGACACATTTGGGCAGCATCCATATTCCTGCTCAAATAAAAGGGGTACTTTGTTACAAATTCAGCATACTTCGCTGTTAAATTATATTTTTCTAGCAATTACAATTAAATATGAAGTTCACACTTAATAGTAGACCTTGTAATTGTGTGGGAGTAGTTCTCCTTCCATGAACATCATGCATGGGTGGGAGAAGGGAGAGCCCTGTAGCCTAATTTTAATAATGAAATAAACAGTTGTGCTGGTGTGTAATTCAGGGATTTTAAGACAGAGCATTGGCAGGTTGGAAATAGTTTAAGGAGCTTATTTAACCCTCTCACCTGCTACTTCTAGCTCACTCAGGAATCCCCACCACCCAATTTCAGCCAGAGAGGAACAGCACTGAGAGATATGGGAAGGGGTCAAGGGGTAATATCATGCCTGGTTTTTCTTGCTTTTAGTCTCCTTGTGAAAGTTGTTGAGGACAGCAAAATGAAGTTTGCACAAAGATTTTAAGATTCTCTTTTTTCAACCAATTGGTTTCTGAATTTAATAACAACAATTTTGTAAAAATGCTCTGATTTTCTGGCATTTGTCTTGAAAATGTTGTTCAGAAAATTGAGATTTCATTTTAAATTTCATTTGTGGTTTTATGCTTTCATTCCTGTTCCTGTAAAAATCAGAGTCTTTCTATTATAAAACAGAGTGTGAAATATTCCAACATGTTATGGTGGTATTTCTACTATCTTGAAACACGTTACTACTGACATCTCATGGAATTACAGAATAAAAACAACAGTGAAAAATACAAAACTTAAACCTTACAGGAAAACTTTCTCATTCCTAAATATTTTTTCTGAAAACAAAGCTTTGAATTTGTATTTGTACATGAGGAAAACATGAAAGATAGAAGGGTCTAGGCATGAGAAGACACTGGGATGAAATCTGCTTTACTAAAACAAAGAAAACCCAAGATTAACCTAAAGAAAATATGTCTATCCAGCTCAATCTAATTTCCTAGTCTTTGCATTAAAATTTCTTGCTGTCTTGCAAATTAACTTAATTTCCACCCTGTCCATTTATAGGCGACTGGAGCTTGTCCTTCATGCAGTTGATGATACCCAGCTACTGTCCCCCATCAGTGACAACCCAAGGCATTCCCTGCTTTCTCTCTGCTAAGATAGGTTCAATATGTTTGAAAGAAATTTCCATGCATGCCCAGCTCAGAAGAAAAGTAAATTATGACACTGTCAACAATTCAGACAAGCTGCCCTGGCCAATGATGGCAGCTCCTTGCATTTGTTGATATACATTTGTGGCCTGTTGGGGATGTGCATTATCCTGGATTTGGCTGGGATAGAGTTAACTTTTAAAATTAAAATTTGATATTTTTTAGATTTAATTTTTTGTAGCTAGTACAGTGATGTGTTATGGATTTGGCATGAGAGTAATGTTGATAATATACTCATATTTTTAGTTGTTTCTAAGTACTGTTTATACTAAGTCAAGGACTTTCCAGCTTCCTATGCTCTGCCAGAGAGAATGCTGGAGGGGCACAAGAAGGTGTGAGGGGACACAGGACAGCTGATCCCAACTGTCCAAAGGGGTACCCTGTAACCATATGGCATCATGCTTGGTACATAAACTGGAGGGAAAGCTTGGCAGGGGCTGCTGCTTAGGGACTGGCTGGGCATCTATTGGTGAGTGGTAAGCAATTGCACTGTGCATCACTTGCTTTGTATGTTTTTTTATTATTGTTATTATTTTCTTCATTTTTTCTCTTATTAAACTGTCTTTATCTCAACCCACAAGTTTTCTCACTTTTACTCTCCCCCATTCTGCTGGCGGGGGACTGAGTGAGCAGCTGAGTGATGTCTAGTAGTCATCTGGGCTTAAACCACAACATGAATGTGTCACATGGGCCATGGGGACAGGATTTATGTCCCCAGACATGTCTTCCACACTAAGAATGCTGCAGAAATCTGCATCAAGCATCTGCTAGCTGAGGCACAGAATGTAAAGGAGTGTTTTCCTTCTTGATCCTGCACATGTATCCTGTTTGTTCCCACCATTGTTGTTCCTGCATAAAGCACACCTGGAGAAGCCAGCTCCTGGCAGGCATGTCTTGGTTCCATAGGATGGGGGAATTAAATAACTCAGAGCTACTTAAAGCATTATCTTACGATGCTATCACCCTATTTCTGATATTGCAGCAGAGAATTAAGCCTACAGGAGCACACTGTTCTCATAGAGCCTGCCTTACTGCTTCCCTGGAGTGACCTGCTGAACTCTCCCAGTCAGCCCCAGAGCTGCCATCGCTCTGGGTGGATTGGTCATCCACACTGGTCATCTGGAGGGTCCTAGGGCATAGCAAGCAAACCACTTCTCCCACTCAGCCTCTTTTCTGCTTTCACCTCTCCTCTTTGCCCATGCAGCCATTATAGTGGTAAATACTGGAGAGCCCATCTACTTCAGTAATAGATGAGTGCTGCTTGAAGCACTGAGGATCTCTTCAAACATTTTGGGGGTTCCCAAGGTGGCTCCAAGCCACTTTTATTTGGTACAATTTAGCTTCATGCTGGTCTCATGGCACTGCTTTCCACTGCAATTTCATTTTAAGCTGGGAATTTATTTTTTTTTTTTACACTGGGACTTTTTTACAAAAATGACAAACCACACATTGAACTTCGGAATCCATACTGTTTGACTAGTTTTGATATTTTACAAAATAATGATCCTTACAACATCCAAGGGCTGCCTCCACTCTGTTACAAAGTCCCAGTGTGTTCCAGAGGACTTCCAAGGCCAGCACCTCGTGGTTTCTTTCTCAAAGATTCTCATTGCCATGCTCCAGCTCATGCTTTCTCTGAGGGTGGCCAGATTTCACCACACATGGACAGCACAAGGAAAGTTCATATGAAAAAACAAAGCCAGAAATATTCTACTGAGCCTCAGGCACAGCATTTCTTTCAGGACTTGAACCTAATTCCCCATCATTCTGCAAATACGCCTGAAAAGGCATTGCACAAAAAATGAGACTGCATTGCAGGAAAAGATGCCTTCTGCTCTTTAAACAATCCCTCTTCAACAACACATATTCTCATCTGTGCATTTTTAATAGAAGCATAATTTTTGTCATATGTTGTAATGAATAGCATACAGCTAAATGGTGCGTATAAGACTGTAATTCCATCTGGGAGTTTGTTGACATTGATAAACCGCTTGGGTTTTGCTTTTGTGGTTCATGCCATTACAGCAGCTCAACAGGATTACAATCCTGTTAGGTATAGCTGGTTATAGGCATTATACCATATGATAATGATTGTATGTTTCATTAAAGAAAGTATTTAAAGATTCAATTGAAAATTCTCATCAACATTCTGATAATATGGTATTAAAAATTATGTTTTTACCTGAATTGCTGGCCTAGTTTTTTTGTTAAGATTCCTCATCTCAGGCAATGAAAATATTTTAGTTGGATTTAATTATATCTATGCTGTGGGACCAAAGCATTTCCCTTGCAATTTTGTGGCATCACTACTTTTATAGGATATGAAAGCCAGAATACTGCATTGACCATGAAGAAAAGTGAACCAGACAAGTCTAGTAATTTCATAGTCTAAACTGAGTCAAACAGATACAAATAGGGAAAACTGCAGGTTTACATTTTTTTCTATAATTCCCAGTCACTAGCAGTGATAGCAGTGGCAGTGCTAAGGGTGGTTTAAAAACGCTGTGAACATTTTCCTTCAATTCTTTTATAATTAATAGATCAGCCAATCCATGCATGCATTTCCCTGAAAATTAAGCTTATGTTAGGACACATTGCCCTCTTGTCCGCAAGTAAATGCATTAAACCTATGTGAAAAGGAGCTTTAATTCTTCTGCATTTTACTCCAAGTTTGTCTGGATCACCATGGGTTTTAAATATTTCAATCATGCAGCCTGTCTCTAGCATGGCTTCACTCTGCTAATTGGCATTTAGTTCACAATGAAATAACTGCACTTAATGACTTCAGCAAAGCCCAGATGTTCTAGGCTGGATGGAAGGGAAATATTTCTGATATGAACTCTTCCACTTATACAAACCACTAGAATGGCCAACACAGCCCAACAGATGACTGGAGGCAGTGTCACGTCTGATGTCCTGCTGCTTCTGTCCATTGTTCTCAGTGGAAAGGTTATTATCTGTAATACCCCCTGCACTAGATTCTCAGATTTCACTTTTTGCACCAAGCACCACCAGCAGGAAAATCTCAGGGATGAATCACAGTAGCCCACAGGCACAGGGCACACAGGACAGAAAGCAGCTGCATTTATTGGACTAGATGAACTTTAAAAGTCCCAACACAAACTATTCTATAATTCTTCCCCTTCCTACTGCTGGCTTTACTATAAGCTGCTGCTCACTCAGCACCCACACATCAGCCTCAGGTGCCTTGCTGCTGTTCCCAGACAACCACTCTGTTCACACACAGGAACTCTTGAATACTGCAAGAGAGTAGATGCACTCACACCATCTCCAGTCAGCAAAATTAGGGAAAGAAACTCCCCAAGAGTCAGTGGAAATTATTCTGCTGAAGTCTGCACACTGGATCATTGTCTGGAGGCTCTGCAGGTGATGAGAAGCTTCCAGGCAGAGGAGGTATTTACAAAGCATCTGCTCTAAAAGCCAAGCTACCATTTAAAGTGTTAGGAGATACTGGGGTCCATTTGCCTGTTTATCCCCATTTCATGCAATTTCAGACTCCACTACTGTTGTTTCTTTCTCAACAGCGACACACTACAGACTAGGAAAACTGAAGTTTCGCTTTCAACATAATAGCATTTCCACCCTGTGGCTAGAACCTTCTCCATAGTACAAAATCATTGCAGACATAGCTTTCACAACAAACTCTGTGGGGATGTGGTGCATACTGGCAAGATATGTTTGCTAGGAATGTCTAAACCAGCTATCCGCATGACAGAAGTTAAACCTCTCAACAGAGCTTTTTGCTTCCATAAGAACATAGACCAGAACTGATGGTTTAATTAAGGCATGTTTCCTTTCTTCTCTTTTAATATTCTTAACTGCCAAGGCTGTATATGCAAAATGTTTGAATGCAGACAAACCTGCTTCTTCTAGGGAAGCCACACGATGGCTAGCAAACATTGCTGGGGAAGTGGAGGGGGCAGAAGCAATACAGCCGTGACATGTGGTGAAGCAGCCTTCTCCTGGATCCTGGGCAACACCCAATAGCAACACACAAATCTTTGGGGTGGGATTTAGGGTTGCAGGTTGCTCCCACTGAAGTTCTCTGGAGATAAGGTGGAAGGAAACATAAGTAAAGAGAAGGCAACCACCAATGAATGTAGTTTTGCAGTGATTTAAGATGCCTAAATCCTTTCACTCAACATGTGGACTAAGCTCTCATTACTCTTAAAATACAACCATGATCAGAAAAGCTTAGTATATGATTCCTTCCCACCAGGCTCTGTCTTATATATATGTCCCACCAGGCTCTGTCTTATATATATATGTGGAGATATATCTCCACATTTGGCCAAACAATACAGATTTTTCCTCTGTTAACAGTCTACAATTACAACAATTCCTGTGAGGGCAAGATAGAAAGGGAGGAAGGCTTGAAGGGCCAGTCTCTAACCTCTCTTGCACATCATTAATAACACTGTTAGTGAAATAATGAAGTCATCCTCATTATAAATGCAACAGAGAAAAAACAAAATGTGATTCAAGGTGGGATCAGTGAATGACACCGTCAGTTTTTTAAAATAATATTTAAAGTAGGCAAATTTGATCTGAAACCATTGAAAGAAAAAATTGGGAGACCACGGGGTAATTTTTACAGTATCCCTTTTGTAAATGTAAAGGCACTTTGCCCTAGGTTAGGATAGGATGGAGTTAATTTTCTTCTCAGTAGCTGGTAGGGTGCTGTGTCTTGGATTCAGGATGAGAACAATGTTGGTAACATACTGATGTTTGAGTTGTTGCTGTGCAGTGCTCACTCCAAGTCAGGAAGCAGCTATGGGGCAGCTGGAGTTAAACCACGACACAAATTAATGGAAGTTACACTCTACACACATGTAAAAGAGTGAAAATTAGTGCATAAAAGTTATGATACTGTTTTCTGATGAGTACTGAAAAATTCCTCGAAAAATATTTGATAACTATTTAATATTTTATAATACTTTCAGCTGAGTGATTTCCTGCTCTAAGGGGAAACATGGCCCTGCAGTTAATTTCACTGGGTATGGAGAAAAGGTCATAGAGAAGATTTTTGGTATTTGTTTTTGAAGCTTAGTTTTATCCTAGGATGAGGAACCCTCAGCATGTTTACAATAGCTGAAGCAGGAATGTGCCAGACATTATTTGTCGCAACACTATGGGTAATGCAGCTACTAATAATTTCTTTACTTCAGGAGTCACAAATTAAATAATCCAGAAAAAATTAATCAGGGAGCAGAAATCTAAGACTGAGTAACTCAGATTCTAGGGCAGGCATAGTACATCTATCAGAATTTTTAGGCAATTTGCAGCTGGATCTGCCAAGAACAATTAGAAGGTGGTGTCCCGTGGAAGGGGTACAGCCATTCAGCAAACCCCCTTTAGCTCCTTCCTCCTTCTGTCCTTCATGATCAGAGCTGCATCTTCCCCATCCTGTGCTGATCATGGCACTGACCTAGAGGGAAAAGAGTTTAAAGTTTATCTGTTTCACATTTTGTAGAGTCACTTTGTTTCCAATATTTTGTGAAAGCAAAATTTTGCGTCTTTCTTAGGTTAGACACATTTGTGGTTTTGCCCATATTATATATTGCTATGGCTAGATACAATGCCAAATCCCAGCATCTGGTTTGCACAAAGGATGGGTATGTGATTCTGATTCCTTATTATGAAGGAGGGAAGAAATATATGTCTCTACGTCTTTCAGAGTCATTTAGAGGGAAGGAAACACCTTTACAATAACTTTTAAAAATGTACTATTCTGAACAGACATGCTATGGAGAAGATGGCAAGGATCTTCTCTTGTTAGATGTTTCTTTTACAAATAATTTTATTTCTAGGACTTCATAATCTTCAGACCTGATTTAACAGTTTCCACATCACCTTCCACTGGAGCCAATAAGAACAAAGGGCCAAAATGTGTACTTGCTAGTTCTTCCTTTAAATGTAGGGGCAGCTACAGTGTATTCACATTTACTGATATTTATTAAGCTGACTTTCAGCATTACCAACTGGCCATGTGGATGTGCAGTCTCATGGACTGCAATTTGAGTTTGGGATATATTCAGCTTGCACACTGAGAGCAGAACTGCAGCTTTGGACAGTTTTTAGGTGGCTGTGCTAAGGGTAAAGCAGCCATTTGGTACTCTGTACACACTATTTTTAAGCACTGACCTTGCCTTTGATTTCCTTCCAATGCCTTCCCCCACATAGAGCTCACTAATCAAGCACAATCCATTTCTTTCTATGTGGTGGTTCCTGAGGTTTTGTTGCTGGTTTGTTGGGTCTTTTGGAGGTTTTTTGGAAGGGAGATTCTCCCTATTCTTACCAAATTTGGAGAACAGACAAATACTGGTGGCTGCTTGTCAGATTCCAGCAGACAAAACCAGGGAGCAAGGAAACAACTCAGGCTTTTCCTGTAAAATCTTAAGTCAGGCCTACTTATCTGGAGTACTCTGACTTAGCCCTGGCCTGAGGTGTCTTTGTTCACAGCACCATGAGGATCCATGCACCAGAGGTATGCAGGCACCTGGACCAGTCTTCAAAAGCTCCCATTGCACTTCTGGAGGAGTAGATGCTTAATTTCACTCATCATTTAAATATCTGCTTTAAGATGAGATGAATGTGACTCTATTTGTGTTTTCCATTGGCCATAAGGAGAGTCAGGGGTGCTTACTGTACCTTGTAGATACATAGGTTTGGTAAACCAGCCTTGAAGTCATAAACAGAGACACCAAAGGAGAGATGAGGGACCTTACCAGAAGACACTCAACAGCCTTCCTGGTATTTTGTCCCATGAACTATTTCTACATTTTACTTCAGAGAGTTATTGAAAAACAAATGCAAAGACTCAAGAAATTACTTGGACATAAAGGACCAAACTTCTTTCTCCCCACCCCTAGTCCAGGGTTGTACACACTAAACTACAAATCTCTGTGCCACCCTTTCTTCTTTCTTCAAGATTTCAACCTTTACACCGCACAGGTCCAGCTTCAGCAGGACTGGGGAGGCACAATCTACGCAGACAGACAGAAAAGGCTAGATTAGTTCAAAAGATAAACCAGTTAAAATCACTATTACAGAAACTTTCTAACAGGAAAAAAATAATCAAATGGATATTTATTCGCCGGAATAAAAATATATCAAATTAAAGTACTATACTGCACATATTAAAGTACTTAAGTACTTCAGATTTTTAAGCACAAGGGAGTGTGAAACTCTGATGTCATTATCATTAAAGTCAAGAAAGAAGTGAGTAGAGATAACATGAATGTTTGCAAGTATATTACCTTTTTGTGCGAGGGAAACACGTGTATGCACATCTGCACCTATATGTGTGCAAAAAAAATGCAGTGGGGGAGTTAGGAAAGAAAGCAATTTAATTTTCCTAGACTCACCAGGAAAAAAGAAAAATAGATTATGGTGTATTTTTCATGAAAAAAACAAATTAAAAGCTGTAAAATAACAATGGAGAAATTTCTTCTTTGCATCAGCACAGATTTCTGAAGGCTAGCTATAGCCTATAGTTTATAACATGATTGGAAATGTTTTAATGAGTAAAACAAAGAATATTATCTTAATTTAATGGAAAAAAATAAACTACAGCTAAAAGCAAATATTAACTGTTTGATGCAAATGGCAGCAGTTGTCATGACTTTATGCATGCATCAAATTAGCTCATATTTAAAGCTTTAAGGATTTGTTTGTGTTTCTCATAGTCTTCCTGATTGCCTTAATGTTATTCTACCATATTCCTCTAAATATGGGAAGTTTACTTGGAAATGTTTATTTATTTTTTTCAGTTCACCACATTTTCTTGAGAGAATTATTTTAACATTGCCTTTATGGGTCAATGTGGCACATCAAAATTTTCTGTTGAAACAGAAACCTGTTGAATTTCTTTGTGACTTTTCTCCCAGGGCCCAAAACTTTAAAAATCATGTTCTTTTCTTCCCTGAAGTAATTTTCCAGCAATGAGAGCTACTGGGCTTCTATGCAATTCAGTCAAAGCTTCTCCAAGCCATTTTCTTTCCCTGTGTTCTTTGTTTTATGAGTTTTCTCATAGCTACCCATATAATGTTCAAAAAGTTTCAGCACAGTTTCACTAGTGACTGCTCAACAATTATCAGTGAGTGGACTTTAGGTTTTCCAGGCCTTTCAGATGGTGCAAACTGACTTCAGATCCAGGAATTATTGCAGTCAGAAAAAAATGTCTCCTTGGAAATGGAAGATGTGAGAGACCACAGGGCTTCCTACAGGCACCAGGGAGACATCGCATGAATAAACTTTTGTAGGTCTGAAGAAAATTAATTCATGATCCAGTTGTAAATTAGATCACTATCTACATAAACCTGTTTCAGGAAACAAGAGTTGCTACACACTGACACTCTCCCAAACCCAAACACTGCAGTAGTCATATCACAGCCATGAATTTCTTGTTGGAACATCATATGACTATCAAAGTCAAAGTCATTTGGAGGTCAATTTATCAAATATTTTGATTAAATTAAACTTCTGCTCTATTATTAGCAGTAGATGGTGACTTTGTGTACAAATTTTGGATCCATGATACATAGATCTAACACAATATGGTCTGTGTCCTAAAGCTATGTAAAAGAAACACACCACAGAAATAAAAAGCCACATTACCCTCACTCTTTGTAGCTGGCAATTTGAGGGACAGATTTGCTCTACACTTCATAGCAGTCACTGGCAAAGCTGGGAAACTATTCAAGACCTGTGTCCTAGCCATAAAACCACGCTTGCTCTCCTGACATAGAAAGAAATGGGAACATGCCAGAGATGCAAAGCAAATGCCAAGTTGTAGAATAGGCCCCTGAAGTATTTTTCTCCCTGGAGAGAGATTAAAGCCTTGCAGTACTTATAAACACCTGCCTAATGATGACAGAATAGAATTTATTGCTTCTTGCAGCAAAAATGCCTCAGAAATAAGATACTGGATGCCCTATTGAGATCATCTAAAACAGCATGTGTTGTAGTTATCACAAATTTCAGGTGATAGCCCAAAACATCTGCAGCACATGTACAATTTGGTGAACACTAAGGCGCAGCTTGTAGAAACTCTGCCTGGGACCTCCAGAGATTGTAAAGTAGCTGAGACATGATAAGACTTGAAAGAACACCTCACTTCATGATCCTCCATCACTACCCCTGCACAGCAGCTCCAGTGGAAGCACTGCCAAATGCCTAAGCTGTGGACCTTCTCCTTCAGCTTATCACACTCTTAGGTTAGTGAAAACACATTTCTGAGGCTGGGATTTGTTCTGTGTTAAGATCACTGTCTGAATAGTCATCTTAACACAGAACTGCTGCACCTTTTCCTTTGGGAATCAACTTTTCTCCTAAAGTACTTATGCCACAAAGTATTTCTAAAAGAAGACTGAGCTTCAGAAATGCTAAACAAATGCAACATTTTAAACAAATCTTTCTAACCCCCCTTGACACATCTACAAGGTCAAAAACCAAAGCTGTGCCATAACCAGCATCCATAAGAATAAGTAATATCACGCCTATACAAAAAAAACTTTCCATCTCTACCATGTATAGAATTGGTATGAGTAAAGGCAATGTCCATTAAACTAAATTTGACAGTGATGTTAAAGGTGAGGAACTATAATTTATATATTGCCTGTAACATGGTCAAATTCCTGGTAGAAAAGGCAAAACAATCTAAACCACAGCTGCCTAATATTGTTGGATTTCTTTTCTCTTATCAAAAAAAAAGACTTTTTATTGATAGAAGATGTAATCAAAATGGTCCCTTTTGACTGGAGAGATTTAATCATGCAGGTTGAGGAGGAACCCTATTTGCAGGTCATAAATTAGGTGAAAAAGATCTATGTTTATTTTTTTTCATTTCTTCTCCTCTGGACAAAAATCCTTACTTTATTATCTGGAACAACTGGCAAATATTTTAAAATATGGTCCTTACAAATTTAGCTTCATTTCTCAGATGTCAGGCCAACAACAGCTAAAAGAAAAAAAAAACAAATAAATTCTTGCCCTGTTCACCCTTTCACCACCTTCACAATTCTGTTCCTCTCAGGAAAACTTAAGAGAACTGGTGAACATTGCAGTGTGCCAGAGAAGTCAGTGCACACAGGCTATTTTAGATCAAAGGGAGAAATGCCTTCTGAAGTGCCAAGAGCTTCCTTGCTATTATACCAAAAAAAAAGTGCCAGTTCATCTTTTCTGATGGATTAAATATTATGAAGAGAGAATGTATCTAATAAGGGCAGACCTGGGTGATTAAAGACATTACGGGCTGGACAAATACAACTTTCACCTCCTTTTGGAAATAGCCCATCCTGGTGCACAAAGGTGACATACTTGGAGGTGACATACATAGAGAGCACATGCCAGCTTCAGCCCTGGACCAATTTCAGCCAGTAGAAGATAAGTAGATCCAAGAGCGATGTAATTCCCAGGATGATATTGTCACAGAATGCGCATCCACTGCAAAACCAGAGCAAGCTCAGAAAGAAAGAAGCTCAAGGACATTTTAATACAATTTCCCACAAGTAAAGATAGAAAGCTAACTTGATAGGTTATCATGGTTCTCATATTCTCAACTCAAATGTTAACAAAAAAAGGTTTTTTACTTCTTTCACTTCTGAGCCATCCTCAGTCTGCTAGTCTTCACCTTTGAGCTGGCTGCTAATCAACAAGACTCCTAAAAAGTCTTGCTTCTTCACTACCAAAGGATTGTAGCAGCTACCTTCTCTTGACTTGCTTTCTCTGCAAGTGCTGATTTCTTTTGTACCTTTTTAATTCTGTGACCTTGAAACAAGAGACTTTAGGCAGCAATTTGAGCTCTTTTAGCACTCCAAAGGCATGCCCATATAATCTTTTTCTATCAGAAATGCCCCAGGTGGTGAGACCAATGTCCATCACCCAGGTTTCTGTCTCCCACAGTGGCTGTGGCAGAAGTGGCTTAAGGAGAGCACATGAAAAAAGCCACTATCTGAAATCTAATCCTCATGCTCCTTTTGCATCCTGCTGTTAGATTTCAGGTGTTAGCGGGAATATCACTACCTTCCCAATAGGATCTGGTTTGCACCTTTTATCCATTAATTTGTCTAATCTATTTTGAAACTCTTGATGTGTTCTGACTTCACACTTTCATGCAGCAGCCAGTTTTAGAAGTTTATTACAGGCTTTAAAGAAAGGCACTTTTAAAAACCTGTTTTAAATTACATCTGATCAGTTTCAATACATGTTCTCTGATCCAGTACTGTAGGATTTAGTAAACAAGTTTAACACTCATCTTCTGCGCTGCCTTCTTGATGCCATAAATCGGCTTCACCCCTCTTCAGCTTTCTCTCCAAACTGTAGTGAAACCATAAGCCTGCTATTACTTTTTTTGCAGTAAATTTAGATGTCCTTTTCTTTCTTTCTTTCTTTCTTTTTTTTTTTTTTTTTTTTTTTTTTTTTTTGAGAAAAATTATGCCTTTCTTGAGATGCAAAGACTAATTGTAGGTGATAAACAAGGTGTGGAGGCACAAAGATTTTCTACATTGTTAAAATGTCCTCTTTGGTCTTGTTCTCAGTACTGTTCCTGATATGGGCAATTTTAGCTGCAGGTACACACTGAGTCAATGCTGATAGAGAACTGCTAACTCAGCATGGCTTGGACTGTTCTAAAGCACCACAGAATTGCTTAGGAGATGCTTAAATGAACTCCAAACAAGAGGCTAGATCACAGCCAGACATGGTAATGCCATGCAGAGATGCTTGCTTAAGCCCTGGAAGATTTACAACTACACAAAGGCAGTGTGCAAACTCTTCCTAGATTTGGTAGCAGCTTGTCCATCTAGGATGCCTACAATCACAGCACATCAGGTAAAGGAGGCAGGCCAACAGCCCTCCTGTGCATTTGAAATGTCTTCAGAACAGTGCCTCTCTTTTTGGGAGCCTTCTCCTCTCTCCCCAAGCTCTGCATCCAGTCCATGTACAACAGAGTTAATAATTACAAGAAAAAATCACAGACAAGCAAATTCTCCACAATTTAAGACTTGTTTTCAGTCACCAAGAAACTTTACCAGTATCCCATCTGGTAAGGGCAAGGCATAGCTGTTATGGGATAGTGCAGGATGGAAAGCATGAACAACTTCCTCTGCACCCAGTGCTGCATGTCTTCTCCCTCCCTATATATGCCACTGATGCACCTCAGAAAATATTTATGAGTTCTCATTCAAATACTTCAGCTGATAAATTTAATATCATATTCCCTGGGGTAAGCAAAAAATAAAATATTGCGTTGGCCTTCGCACATGTGGATATTATATTACTTCACAATGAAACCCAGCAAGCTGCACATTACAGTTTTTACCACAATCTCCTTGGTAGGAATGTTTCAAATACATTGCATATGTGTGAATACAATATAACCATACTGAAATGCTTTGAACACTGTAATACATCAGACACTTGAGTCAGGGAGGAAAAAAAAAAAAAAAAGCCTTCACCTATCTTGGCTCTTATCTCAAGTCTATGCTGCTCCTTTATGTGTTTGACAATGGTGTTTGGTCTGATGGATGGCTCTACTTACAAGGTATGAAGTGAACTTCCACACAACCGGATCCTTGACCACATGCCCCAAACCTGCTAGCTTGTTCGTTAAGTATCTCTGTGAAGGAAAGCAGACGAGAGTGTTTGCCCTGTGTGGTACAGCTCCCACAGAAACGGATTAAGGGTGTCGCAGCTGAACAACAAAGTCCTTGGGTTTAGCAAACACATTTCTACACACCGTAAAAGCCCCAACACCTGACGTGCTGGGGTTTTACAAGGCTGCAATGTTGGAAAGTAGGCATAGCATGCGACTTCATTCAAAGGCATTAAATAATGAGTCGCATTCCACATTCGCTTCCTGCGCTGCCAGCCCGCCGGGATCACCGCGGCCGGCACCTGCTCCCGCCGACCCGGGCTCCGGCCGGGGCTCGGCTGCCACCTCCTGCCTCGCCGGGGAAGCGCCGCCGGGTCCCCGGGAGTGCCCGACACCCAGCCCCAGCACAGGCACCCGGGACAAGCAGAACAGGGTTTGGGGTACCCATCCTCCCAAATGGGACTAGTTCCCCATTCTACACTTTGGGAAATTAGAATTTACAAGCTACAGGCACCCATCCACGCAGACCTCCCAGTCTGAGACTCTTCTAAACTATTTTTCAAGAATAAAGCATGCTTGGTAGCTTTCTATGCTTAAAACAAAAAGAAATGAAAAATAGAAAATGTCCATATGTGTGAGCATTATTCATTCCTAAAGAACAAAGCACTAGCAAGATGGTGCATCCAAGGAATGAAAATACACATTCAATGAACATTTCCAAGTGATTTACCAACCTCCACACAGGTGCTTGGTGGCACAAATATTCATCACCATTTTTAACCATAAAACCACAGTCTTCATTTTGGCTTGTTTGGGCTGATTTTGAGCGGGGGGCGGGGGCAGTGGTTGGTAGTATTTTTGGTTTTGTTGTTTGGTTTATTTTATACGCTGCAGACTTCATCCCAGCAGAACCTTGGATCATTCTTAGGGTCTGCTGGTTTGCCTTCAAATTTCCCGAGACAACTGTAGAAAAAATAGCATATGACTGAATGTTTAAATAAATCATACATGCCAAGAGACTTGAACAGGACAGTACACACAGCCTTTCTTTCCCACCTAATACTATCTTGAGCTTTGTAATCTACCTTTGTAATCTACCCACGTGTCTGCATGGATGCATCTTTGTTCTTCCATTCTTCTGTCCCCTGACAGTTGATCTCCCTATACTTTGCCACTCATTTTATGGATTTTTATTGGCAGGAAATCAAGAGTGAGAGAGGGTCACCTCAAGGCTCATGGCCAGACTGTCTCTGTCTCAGTGACTTAGCCTCTTGTTGCTCTGCCTCCACCTCCTCCTAACCATGTTGACCAGTTTGCTGTTTCTCTTCTTAATATAAGAAAAATCACTCAAAATTCATGTCCAAACAGTAGCTTTAGGGGTATTTTCACACAATAACAAGTAAAAGAGGCACATATATTTCCAATAACTTTAATCTGAAAAGGACGTGTATATGGTCTTGAAGGTCAGATAGAATGATGATGCTGTTCACAATGATCAAAAAAGCATCAAGAAATACTGGTTTTAAAAGAAAGTGTAAAAGCTGTGGTGCTGAAAAACAAATGGTGGACAACCATGAGGGAAGAGTCAGAACAAGCTGAGATTTTTATTTGGAGGGATGGAAGTCAGCCTCTGCAGAAATAGGATTTGAATTTACATGTTTTTTTCAAGTACAGTAGCTTGCTAAGTTTTGTGCTTGTAAAGGTACACGTGCTGACAAACATTCTATTTTGCTGCTCTGAAAACAGCAAAGCTGGAGGGTCATACTTGAATGTTGTCCATTCAAATAAATGGATGAAAAATAATATATACCATAGCTCTATTGACGTACGAACACTTTTATATATATGGATATCTAAGGGTGTTTCATTTTTTTTGTGGAGGCGTTCTACAAAACATGACCTCAATTCCCTTAAACACATAGTCTTAAAACTAGAAACCTTTTGGTTTTTTCCCCCATTTGCCTTCCTAAACCCGTCCCAAGCATCTGTACTATGTTATCCAACACACTGGCTGCTAACAATACAATCAATACAAAAGGTTACTTAGGGGTCATGGATTTTTTTCTGTCCTCAAAATACAAAGCTTATTTTAACAGGGATCTGATCGCTTTCACTGTAGAAAATGTCTTAGAACCACTCAGGTAAGAAGGAAAAATAAAGCATACTGGAAGTACAATTTTTTTTTTTTTTTTTAATTTGGAAACAGGCAATTTAATAAACATTTTTCTCCATTTCCACATAAAATACATTTTTTAAGTTTCACAACTTGATCGTAAATTTTATAGGGCAGGAACCTGGCATGACAGGAACTGACATAAATGCCTTTTTCATCACTTCTGGAAAACAGTATCTATCTGCTTACACATTAGTATACTTCAGAACATTAACATACTGACACTACTGTTCCGCTTCAAAGTGTAAAACTTACCTTACCTTAGACCTTAGTCAGACTAAAGCAAAGATCAACAGATTCCTGACAGTGACTGAGCTATAGGACAAGCTAGGTCGATTTGTACCTAAACATTTTCGCCCTTGTAGATATATTTTTATATAACTCTGTTTTGTGCCTATTAATCTTTCAGCAGTATGAAATATTAGGTATCAATAAAATAATTTTCTTAAAACAAATTGCGTTTGGATTGTATTATTTTAATTTTTAAAAGCATACTTGTTACTTTAAGTATCCCCATTTCATGTAATATTGTGTTGCTCAGAGGTCTCAGTGAAAATATTTTAAATACTTTTACTTACAAACTATACCCCCTCCCCCCCCCATTTTTGGATTGGAGAGGATGGTAAAAGCTCCTTAAGACGAAGTGACTTTCAGATTAGTTTCCATTAGTTCACATAATATGACTTGGACACTTTCAGAATGAAAAGGAGGAAGCATGGTAACAAATGGCTGAAAGTTCAGCTATTTGTATAGTGATTTACTTCTGTAAAAGATTGTATTATAATTTAGACTAGATCAGGTACATGAAGCAATTGATGTGCACTTAGGGATTTTTGTAGTAGACTTTCATACAAAAATAATGCCAGTGCACCAAGAAATTATGCATGCATGTGGAATCATTACATACAAGCCATACTAACCGCTCCATCTGCTCAATTTATTAAAGAGAATCTCAAAACAAACATTTGTTTGTTGACCAATGGCTCAAAAAATGTGCATTTACTTAAATGTCTAAAACCATTGAAAACATAATTATTTGTCCTTACGTCTGCTTTCCTTAAGGCTTAAAAATACAAACCACATTTGTGCTCACGTAACATCTGCTATCTGGTTCAATGGTCTTGATGCCCAAGATTTTTAGCTTTTTCTATTTTTCTTACATTTGTAGCTTTGTAGATTGCTAATGCATGGCTGTAGCTCCTAGTAATTTTCCTGCCCTCTTTCCCTACATTTAGGAACAATAAGCTAACCTCCTAAACACATTCCTAAAATATTTAGTCTTATTCCAAGAAGAGAACCAACTACAAGGATGTTCTGTTACACAACCAGAATCTGGACTAGAGATAGCAGAACTGGGGCAAAGAAGCCCCTGGGCTGCTTCCAGTGGGGTAGTACCCTGGGTATTATTACCTAACCAACCAATCTTTTAATTGGACAATATGTGATAGGTATACTAATCAATTAACCTTATAAAAATTGTAGAATTACTGTGCCGTGTTCAGTTTTTGCCATATCGTGTACCTGAAAGCTTTCAAGTAAAGGTTTGTTTTTATGTTATCACTCTAATGTTGTTAGGGAAGATCTGTTCTACTTTCCAGGCAACAGTCTAACAAAAATTACAAGTCTTACTAAGGCTTCACATCCCAAACATATAATCTCCAAGAGATCTTCAAGGCTGACAAATAGATGTTCAGAATTCCTTCACAGCCTTGGATGAGAGACCTTTGCAGTCTTCAGGAAAGGGAGCAGGTTTCAGGGACAATGCTTGCACCAGTTTCAGGAACACAGACACCTGAGGAACACTGGCTTGTAGCTGGCATAGCCAGGTTTTTCAAAATGAACAAGGAACAAAATCAGACAGGTAGAGGCAATTCTTAACCAGAAGTGTTATTAAACAGAAAATATTGGGACGTATGCCTATTTTTTTACAGGTTATTTTGTGGCCTATTATTTTTTTTTTCTGTATGTGGGATTAGTTCTCATCCTTCATGAAGTACTTAATGCATTAAATAAGACAGGAACATCTCTTCTCTTGGCAGAGCAGGCAAAGCAAACAATTCTCTCCAAATAGCTGAAGCCCACAAAAGTGCTCGTGCAGTAGCAGATTTGCTGCTGACAAGCCCTGATGCCCCAACACTTGTGCTACTGCAAACCACACCAGCACACTACAATGGGATCCTGCTGAGCGAGCTGTCCTAAACCAAAATTACCTTCAAGCGAGCTCTCAGGCTCACACATCAGAAGCACACACACCCCTTTTTAAAAAGAAGCAGCAGAGTAGCTGTGCCACTACCCCAGACTCCAAGGGGCTGAAACAGTGAAATATGCACTGTCATGTGAAACAGGGGAGGTCAGATATAACCAATTCTCCTACAGGAGCTGCAGTCAGGCCCATGACTCCATCAAACCAGGAACTGTACAAATGTGGTAGTTGGTGCTGCTGTTGTCCAGACACTCGAGCTTTTGTGACCTACAGCAAAACACAAGACAGAAAACCAGTAGTGGTCCAGATGACACACTGGTGGTTCTAAAAGAAAATTACCTTAACTGGTTTCAAAACTTTTATTATTATTATTATTATCATATAGGATGTTCTCCAATGCTCTCTGAAGTCTGTGCTTGACACATTCACAATGACTTACCATAATTTCTTCAAAGCACTTCATTAGCTTTCTACTTCATGGTGAAACATATTTTAGGCCTGCAAACACCAACCCTTCCACACAAAATCACCCAAACACTATATTTCTGTTAAGAAAAAAAAAAAAAATCAAAAGCCATAAAACATGCATCACTACTGAGTAAACCATTCTGTGCTATCCCTGTTTCAAAGGGAAAACATGCAAGTGACATTAAATACAATGAACAGAGGAAAAGTCAGGGTCTGTCCTGAAACCCTAACTCTGAAGTCTTTAATTTCCATTCCCATGTTTAGTGCTAACCACACGCATTCTGGAGGCCAGTAATGTACCCCTTTGGGCAGGGGGGCTGCAACCTCAAGTAGAATCCCAAACCCTACTCCTTCAAAACCTTATCTGAAATCCTGCAGGATATATCAAAATCAGTCCATCTTCTACAGTTAAGCAAAAAATACCCTTTTTTAAGAAAGCATGAAGATATTGGCTCTTATTAGTCCACAAAAGACAGGCCTCAGACAAGCATTTACTAAGTCATGCAGTATGAAGGACTAACAGTCACTTCTTTGCCTCAGCCAATTTAGGAAAATAAACTTTCACTAAATATCAAGATGAATCAAAAGCCTTGGGTGCAATTTGGATCTCAGGATTTTTTTGAAAATAAACCAAAACCTAGGGATATCTTAAGTAAAAAGCATAAAACAAACTTAAATCAGTTCTCCAGTGCTTACTCTGCATAGGCTCCAAGGTCATTTCTTATGTTTCATTTCCTGGAAAAGCCCTAATTTGACACCTAAGCATTTTGATAAGAAAATTCAGGTTTCAACCTTATTCCTTCTTTCAAAAAACACTTAGGAAGTGTTGATTCTATTCCAATGAAAAAAACTCAGCATGGAAAGATGTTATTCCCTAGTATTAATATTCATTGCCATGTAAAATGGTACAGTAACACTAAAAAAAAAAAACGAAAAAACATTCCTGAACGTTTACTGAGGTGTCATTCCACTGCAGCAAAAGAAACACTGCCTAACCAACCTGCTTGTAAACTACAGCCCCCCTTACTTTAATCCCTTCACAGGAATTAGGAGGAAATGTAATAACACAGCTACTGCTAATTCATTTGCCATTCTACTGGTATAAATCGAGCACAAAAAAGATTTTGATGTTATTTTTCTTACACCAAGTTAAAACATGTTAAATTAGTATTTTGTAAACCTAAATAAGTTTGTGTGAGCTGGACTCTTCTCAACTTTGTTGCAGGCTTAACACACATGAATTAAACCATGGAATACATTAGGTTTGGAAAAGATCATGGAGTCCAACTGCAAACCAAACACTGCCAAGCCCACCACTAAACCATGCCCTTAAGTGTCACATTTTCAGGTCTTTTAACTGCCTCCAGGATTGCTGATTCCACCATTTCCCTGGGCAGCTTGATCCAATGGCTGACTGTATTTCCTAATACCCAGTCTGAAACTCATCAGTCCATTTTCTGTTAACCTGTAACCTGCTCCTTCAGAGAGCAGACCACCTCATTCCAACCTCCTTTCAGATGGCTGTAGAGTGACATAGTCTCCCATAAGCCTCCTCCAGGCTAAATAACCCGCTTCCTAACTGGCTCCAGACTCTTCACAAGATTTCCCAGCCTCCTTTGGACAAACCTTAAGGTCTGTTTTCTGAGAACATGCATTAGTTTAGCAAAAGATACAGACCATACAAATTTAAGCAGGTGACTTTATTGAGTACACCTGAAAATGTTACTACAGAAACCTTTTCAACAACCCAAGTCACTCAACTCTACTACAAGTAACAGACAGGGCCAAAACTACGAGACCCTTCAAGAGCCTAGAAGAGAGCTGTAAGAAAAGTGCACCTGAGCCCAAATGGGGAAGATGCCTGCCTTCACTCTTTTATGACTAGGGATATCAAGAGGGGTTACAAACCATAATGAAAACTTAAGTCAAGCCTGAAAAACAGATAAACATTCCCGTCTCCTCAGCCACAGGTGCTCATCCCCACATACTTACATTCATATCTTACACATCAGCATAATCAGCAATTCCTTATGACTCACTCCACTTAAGAGCTACTCAGCACAAAACTGAAGATATATAAAACAACTTGCAGGAGGGTAACATATCACACCAGACTAAATCCCCTGCTTCCAAAAAAAACAGACGAAAACACAAGTTCTGAACCAAGTTATCGATTAACTACTATAGAAACCAAAACACTGGGCAAGTTAGGAGTTTAACACTGCCTAATCTGAGCAAGTAAGAATTTAACTACTTGGCTACCCTACCTACTGAGAACTACAGAATCAGATCTACAAGTGCATGACGATACTAGTTAGAAGATACTATTGCCCACAATTTGAGGCAGAGAAAGAAGTGAAACACATATTGTGTCCATTAACTTCCCTGGATACATCAGGAAAGCATATATAGAAATCCTGCAACATCTCAGAAGAATTGGGAAACAGTTAAGGCTGTTCTTCTCATTTGTCTCAGTAGAAGGACCCAAACTTTTATCACAGAGGCACTAATACTTTAGATAAGTTACTCAGAATCCTAGAAATACAGACCAAAGCACTACCAAGCAAGGATAGTATTTAACTGTCTGCATTATTGCAACTTGAATCTGTGCCATGTTCTAGCTGGTAACTTGTGAGGTAGGAACAGAAAGCAGAACTACCCTAAAAGAGGAATGGTGGCAGGGATCCCCACGATCTTTTTAGCAAACTGGCACAGTTAAAATACTAATAAATTACACCAACACTTGAAAAGTTTTTTGCATCTTCTGATGTTATCCTTTACAACTCAAAAGATCTGTTCCAGACACCAAACCATTAATCACACATACACTAGACTGGTTCAAAATTTATTTGTCATTCATTTCTTGCACTTGAAGTACTCTTCGATGACATCTTTGGCCTGAGATTCCTTGCCATAGTCCTGTAACACAATAAAACCCATTGTTAACATAAAGACAGACCCATCCTAAATTTTACAAACTGTTTTTCACAAGGACAAATGGATTCTGACACTTTTTCACAAGAAATTATCAGAATTCCACAAAAGTAAGCTCAAGCAATTTGCCAGTTTTCCCCCTCTTCTTTAATAAGACTATTCTAATAAAGTACTGTTCTATTCCATTCAAATGTACCACCCATTGGCAGGAACGCAAACAAAATCTTTTCTGCTTAAAGAAACTCAAGTAAAGCATGTGAAAAAGTAGAGTAACTATGAAAACGCATGCAGAAGGCACTAGTCTTCATTATGAAGATGTAGCCATCTCTTGGGACCTCAGAGACCACAAAGTCTTCAAGGCTCGTACTGTGGCTTTACTTTGCCAGTGTTAGTGTGAAATAAGCTCCGCAAAACATTTTCAAGTTGAGCGGACACACTGAACTGGCTCTTCTGTCTAAAGCAAAGCTTCCTATCTTCTAGGTAGGCCTTTCCTTTTAATGATTACTGGCAGATAGGCATAGATACTTTGAGGACACAACCATTAACTCACAAAATGTACATGAATAAATAAACATGACAGGGACTATGAAACAGGAAAGCAGCTTTTATTCACTATCAACAATATAAAACTATAAAAAAAAATTAGGAGCTGTATTTAACAGTTCCTTATCTAAAGCAACCTTTGGTTTACTACTTATTTTCAGAAGTCAAGAAATAAGATATAATTAGCAATCTTACTTTGACAACCACACAACTGCAGCCCACCACTTTGCGAGGTTTTCCTTCTCTGTCGATCTTGCAGAGACCCACCCATTCGCCCAGCTTCTTGTTGTCATCAACCTGTGCAGAGCACCACATCACATTAGAACTTGCCACTTCTGGCACAGCTGGCTCAGCCCAGAAGCTGCTGTACTGTCAGAAGCATTGGGTAACGGATGGCTGCTTTCCTCACAGGCATCAGCAGAGGGAGCCAAAGTATCATCATCGTACAGCTTGAGCCTCCCTGAAGTCACAGGAATGTTTCTCCCACCTTCCACTCCCAGCAATAATTTTAGTTCTTAAACAGAACACCAGAATTTACTTTAACTGTGCAAAATAACCAATCCACATCCCTTGCCATTTACAGCCACAGCTTTTGTACTGTGAAAAATGGCAATCATGCAGAACCAGAACAATCTGCTGCTAAGGGAAGTTCTCTCTAGGTAAGACATACACAGAATTACAGTAGTGTTCTAAAGCTTCAGCTCTCTACGTGCTGAAACAAGGAGCATAACTGCTCCAAACTTTTGTCTCAAGTTGACACTTACCTTTATTAAGTTGATCTGATGTTCTGCACAGAGTGCTTCAACTAATTTTACATATGTGGGTTCATCACAGTTTGAGGCCAGAACACAGAGGTGGGCTTGGCGTCTAAAAAAAGAGAACTAACAGATGTTACTTGAGGCACCAATTAAAATTTCTTGATAATCAAAACCAAAAATAATTGCCTTCAACACATGCATTTCTAGAGAACCACTTCCTAAGTTTTAACTTTTGGTTACAAGACACCATAAGCTTTTGAAATTCTAAGTATACTTTTGATGTGATTTATCATTTTTAATGTTTTACATATATACATTACAGGCTATTTATACATTGTTAGCTTTATCCTCAGATTCTATTTTTGTTTTGAAAGCTTCTAAAAATCCCACTAAATAAATTCTCAGCCATAGGAAAACGGTCTGATGACTGGATAAACACCAGGTCTCCTACAGAACTGTCATCGTTACAAAGCAACCAAGTTACAAGTCACTTTTTCTTATTTACCACAGATTGCAGTAATTGAACATTAGAATTTTAATTACTAAAAGCTGAATTTCCATGTCAAGGTGTTTTAAGTTCTTCAGAACAATCTTTTCTACTTACGTTCAGAGAAGCTGTAATGACAGGGCCTCAATTCTAATTAGGATCTTTGTATACTGTGGTACAATGTTAAGATACCAAAGGGATACCTGACAACAGAGAGAGCTGAGTAGGTCTTCTATGCTTAACCTAATGAAATGTGACCTCTGCAAACAAAGTCAGTTTTCCCTAAAAAGACCTTCTTCATCAGGAGTGTCACCAGAATGCCAGAAACATTTCCAAGCAAGAACCATTGCACACACGTGTACAAACCTCACACACACCATCTGAACACACAGCTTATAAAGCAGTAGCTGCACTCAGAAGAGCTCACACAAACCAGCTGTCAGTCACCTATGTTGTTTCTCTGCCCTTGTTTAGTGCCTTGTCCCAAAAGTTGTATGCATACAGGTTTGTCAGACAGCAGTTATCACTCACAGGACGAGTGAAGGGGTATCCGACTAACTGAGAAGTCATCACCCAAACACTGCAGCTTTACATTTAAGCAGATTTTCCTTGCAAGGCATGTATGGATTTGCATATAAACATACATAGTATGTATATATATGTATATAAAGTATATATATACAGATATACTTTGCCTAGAAAAGACCATAACTCATTACCTAATGACAGGCATTTAAGTTCAATGCTGTTTTGACATTGCACCGTGACAATTTACGTACTGTTGCAATATACAAAAAGACAGCAGAAGAAGTATAAGAAATCTATGAATTTAAGGCTTTTTCATAAAAAGGAAATTAACTCTTCCAGGAAGTCTGAAACACATATTGACCCGATTAAAATCTTATAAAGTTCCGAGAATACTTTATTACGTCTTAAAACGTAAGGTTCTTGAGAGCCAGATGTTTATAGTCACTACAGCAGGCCCCATTCAATTTTCTTCACAAAACCCACACACCCACATGAACACTCAGTGGCACTGGGGCCACAAAATGACAGAACCTAATACACCAGATGCTGCTGATCTTCAATCAACGAGTTTAGCTTCTGTATTTTCAGATTCCACTTTAAGGCCCCAAACCAGAAGTTACAAAAGACAAAAATTACTGGCAGATCATCTTGTGTAAGTTTTAAACTGAACACCTGAACAAAATGGCCACTGCAGGTGTTCAACACACCTCATCACAAGGTCTCACCCAGTTTTACTATTCACAGCAGAGAAACTGGTGACACCACACTTACTTGTCCAAGGCTTTGGCTGCTTCACGGATACCGCGAGCAAGGCCATCGTGGATAAGTGCGGTCTTCAGCACTTCTTGCAGAGCGGTGTTAACATCCATTACACCTCCAGCAGTAATGCTAAAGAGAAAACACAAAATGTTCTGATCGTGCCAACAACTTTAAACTAAAAGCAAAAGCTTCCCGTTCACCTGCAAGCATCCGGCCGTTAAAAAGTACAGAAAAAAATCAAGTTAAAGCACTATACCGAAGAAAGAAGAGACGAAAGATGAACTTGAAAGAAGCTAAGGCATTAAATCCTCCTGGCGAGCCACCGGACCACGCTGCCTCCGTGCTCCTTTAGGGAGGAGGACGCCATGCGCACAGCAGCCCTGCCAGGCGGACCCCGCGCCCATCTCCCGGCCCGCGGCCCGCAGGAAGCACGCAGCTGCACCGCGCCGGGGCCTGCACACACGGCACAGCCAGAGCTCCCGAGCCTGACGCGCAACGGAGCCACCCGGCCCCTCCGCCCGCCGCCCCCGACGGCCCCGGCCCTGCTCACCCTTCCTCGGCCATGGCGCTCTCGGTGGGTGCGGTCCCCGCCTGGGTTCCTACTGCAAATACAGACACAGGCCGCCCCGGTGAGCGGCGCCGGCCGCCCCGGGGCCCCCGCCCGGCCCGCTCCCGCCGCGATGCCCCGAGGGCCGGGGGGATCCCGCCCGGCCGGGCCCCGGCGCCATCGCGGACACTCACCCGGCACCGCCGCGCGCCGCTGCACAGAGAGGGGGCGTGGCCGCCGCCGCGCGCTCTTATAGCGCCACAGGACCCCGGCCTGTACGCGCGCGCGCGCGCCGGGGCTGCCCGTCGCGGTGCCTGAGGGTTACCTGCCTCGTGTCCACGGGAGGCGGAGCTTTGTGCACGTTTGAAACCAAGAGCTGGGAAGTGGTTTGAAATAGAAATTAAAGGATGAAACCGAGTAGCTGTAAGCAATAACTGCAAATTGGCTTTGTCAAACAAATACTCTATGGGAGATACCTCTGCTGATATCAATGGCTGACCCCAGCAGTCACAGCAGAGGCCCTTCCTCAATGAGGATTAAATAAAGCCTCACAAGAAACTCGGTTTGCTATTTTCCAGGGAAAGAACGGTGCAAATTTAGTCTGCAAAGGAAAACTATCACCCAAGAGGTTCTAAAAAAAGGAACATTGTTCTTTTAATGGAAAAAAAAAACACTTTTAAGTCCTTAAAGTCTCCATTTGATTTGGGGGAGCAGCCTCTGGGGGGAAAACCAACTGTGACAGCTGGCAGGAGTCACCTAGGGGTGGATCACCAGCCAGGGGCCACCTGGGCTGCTTCCCTAGGGCAGGACGTGCACCTGGTGCTGCCAAAGCCGTCACTGGCCTCACTGGCACCATCCCTGTGTCGCTGGTGGCCAAGAAATGGGGAACATGGAGAAAACACCCTAATTCCCCTCTCTGCCAGCGGGTCACAACACCGAGCTGTAGATTGGAAACCTCGTAAGTAGGACTGCTCGCCCCTGTTCCCGTCACACATGCACAGGTGATTCACCACGCTGCAATGTGTTCCTTGCTCCAGTGCTGTCAGTCTGACACGGGCTTTGTCCATCCCAGCTGCTTCAGCCAACTTGACTGTTGGGTACTCTACATGTCACCATCTGTGTAAAAAGTACATAGTGGTAAAATATAAGAGAAATAGGTAACAAATATTGATAGCCATGGTTTGTGGCTAGTGCAATCAAACACATTTGTCACCAGTGTTGTCAGCCATCTTTTCCACAATATGTTCTTCCTTGGCCTTCCTGGTGTTGCCAAGCAGCAAGATGTAAGCTAAATACAGCTAGGGAAGAGACACTGTGCACAAAGCGACTCACTGGAGCTGGTCAGGGCAGAGGAGGACAGAGAGGAAAAGTGGAACCTGCTCAGCTGTCTCGGAGCCACCCCACATGCCCCCAGCTCAGGCTACACAGCCTTTCGGAGCTTGCCCAGGGGAAAGGCCTGGCTGGGGGCTGCAGCACTTCCAGGCTCCAGCTGTGAGACCCAGCTCATCTCAACTCTTGAGGCAGTCACATACATTTACACTACAGAGATCTAGAAAGGGCAGAAGCCAACTCTAAGCAAGTCATGGAGAGAGAAGCACAGTATGGGGGCTGTCCTCTCCCTCCAAGCTGAGCTACCAAGGACAAAGGGGGTAGGAACTACATTGCCTGCCCCCTGCTAACATGGGTAGCCTCTGAGATGCATTTGGCACCACCAACGCTGCCATATATTGCTTGAAACTCTGAACTGCAACTCCTGTTGCAATACCCCAGTGTGTTGCAACCACTGCAGTCCCAACACAGATATTCTAATTTAGCAGCTCCTGTGAGACATGTGGTCCTGACTTCTTCCCTTCTTCCTCCACAAAAAGTGGGAACATGTAATTTCCTTTGTACTGCTCAGAAAGCATGCAAGCACGCAAGCACACACAAATAATACTGCCTGTTTTTTCCCATTTCTTCAGGGGAGAATGTTTTTCCCTATATCCACCCATCACTTAATCTTCTTGTGCCCTTGAAAAGCCTCAAAGGCACCTAATCTATAGAGTAGTTTTTGTACTGAGTGGACCAATATACCATTATTTCCCCTAAAGGTCTTGAAAGGATAAGAAGTCTGTATGCAGCCTAAGACACATCAGTATCTCCAGGAAGTGCTATATACATTCAGCCCAGAAGATGGAAGTATACACATCTGAAAGCTTTTTATTACAGCAAGAATGATAATAACAGTCAAAGTATAGTCCAATATTCTCGCAGTAGAACACTAAAAAGCAGTTTTCCTAGAACACTTGCAAAAAAACAAAGCTGTGCTGAGATAAAAGTTATGTATTTGTAGAGAGGAGGTTTTCATTGGCACTGAACTCTGTGTGGAAATGTTGGTACAGCCTAGTAGTAGTCTGTTATTTTTGTCTAATAACTAATGAAAGTATGTGATCCTGTTGGAAGGTCTGCTTCATTGCACGCTGTGACCTTAGAGTTCATATGGGCATTCTGCATGCTGTTGGTACTACTCCTCCTGCTCCACCTTTCTGTCCATATTCCTAGAAGAAATAGCTAGTTACTTAAGCACTGCATTTTCCCTTGGAGTTATGTTCATTGAGCACCCTGCAATTCAAATACTGGCATACAGCCATGGGGAATGACATGTTTAAACCAAGGATTGCAGCCCTGTGCTAAAAGTACTTCCAGTGCACTTGAGGCTGGGTGAGTGGTGTAACAAGAGTGCTAGAAAATTAGAGGCTGCCAGCTGCAGGGTTCTAAAGGGCTGCGGTGTTGTCAGTGCAGATGCTGACCTGCAGCTTCACTGAGCAGCCAGCCCCAGCAGAGGAACTTGGTCCTCTCAAGCAGCATAACATGCTACCTATAAACTTGGATTTGGGGAGAGGAAGATGAGATGCTGTCACATGGCATTCAAGAATTTTGATTCTCTCCAGCCTGCTGTTCTGAGGAATCCATTTGGACTCACCATCTTGCTGCATATATTTAAAAACCCTTTGGTTATAGCTACTACCCTTTGTGCTTGCCATTCAGTTCTTTGACTCTCCCTGACTCTCCCTTTCCAGGCTGGCAGCCTTCCTTTCTTTTTCCACTTTGATCAAAATGGGAACCAAACTTGAGGACTTTTTCAGAAGAGCAGTACTGCAGCAAGACTATAATGGTTCACTCTTGTCTCAGCCATCCTCTTCCTGCTCCTTTTCCCCATTATGTCTCCTTGTCTCTTGCTCTGGTAACATGTATCTTCTCCTTGTACTCACCCTGGAAACCACAACCCATGTTTTCTTCAAAATGTCAGACTTCAGGGATAGTTTAACTGCCATATTGTAAACTGGAGACTCAGGAACTGAGTGGCACAGTCTGGTGAGGCAGCCATGTAGGCAGATGAAATTATCAGGTATTGCAAACTCCCAAGAGAGGTCCATGACACTGCTAAACTCTGAACAATAAGTTCTGAATTTCAGTTCTGAACAATCCTTGCAAAAACTTATTTTCATCTCACATCTGTCTCTAGAAATACAAAACATGAGCATGAACAATAAATAAATGTCATAGGATAGAATTGTCTCATCTTCCTTGCAAAACAGAAATTATTTCTCAGTCCTGTGCAAAATCAAGCTGGAAACCTTCTTGTTCTATATCCACAGAAGTTCTGCTCATGAGTCCCAAGAGAGAGATGTGTATTTCCAACTGCCTCCAGATGTAGAAAAGAACAGCCACCCATGTGCAAGAGATGTCTGTGTCAAGTTTCAAGTGCTTGAAGAAATTATGGAGAGGTCGTTCTGGAGTTTCAGAGAGAGGACAAGCTATGGTATTTCAATGCCAATTTGAAATTAACTAAGGCCTTGATTCATGATAACCGAACAAAACAGTTTGCTGGTTTCTGTTGCCTTCTACAGATTTTGCATGAGGTGCTAAAAGGATGTGGTTATCATGTGGTCACATTATAGTAATTTTAAACTATTTCCCAGTAGCATTGTGCAGCTGCTGACAAAAAAAAAAAATATTAACATGATGTAAATATGCACTAAGGATTTTCTTGATTGCAATGCAAGTCTTTCTAAGATCTCTACAACTATACAGAGCAATAATAAGGAATATGTATTCCCACATGTGCTGAGCATTTCATAATGTCCTGGATATCCATGAAGGAAGCTACTCTTAATACAATTGTCCTTCTATGTTTTTACCTTGTGAACATAAGCCATGAATTTGACTCTATGTCTAGGATTTATAGAGAACTAGTGCTCTAAACCTTGAATCCTACATTCAATTTGGAATCTGAAAGAAAAAATACATTTTATTAAAGTTGTAGATGTAGATATATATATATTTATTAGACTTGATAAACTGTTGTAATAGGCTGGTAACAGGTCCTGGTTCTAAGGTCAGCAAGTATTTGTAGCTCTACTGGTTTTGGCTGGGATAGTGTTATTTATCCTCACAGTAGCCAGTATGGGGCTGTGTTTTTGGATTTGTGCTGTAAACAGTGTTGATAACACAGGGGTGTTTTAGTTTCTGCTGAGCAGTCCTTGCACAGAGCCAAGGCCTTTTCTGCTTCTCAGCCCTGCAACAGTGAGGAAGCTGGGGATGCACAAGGAGCTGAGAGGAGATTCAGCCAGGACAGCTAACCCCAACTGACCACAGGGATATCCCATACTGTATGATGTCATGCTCACCATATGCAGAGCTGGGGAAAGAAGAAGAAAGTGGGGGACATTTGGAGTGATGGCATTTGCCTTCCCAAGTAATGCTTACATGTGAGGGAGCCCTGCTTTCCTCGAGATTGCCGAACACCTGCCTGCCCCTGGGAATTGGTGAAGAAATTCCTTGTTTTGCTTTGCTTGCATGCACGGCTCTTCCTTCACCAGTTAAACTGTCTTTATCTCAACACATAGGTTTTCTAACTTTTTGCTCTTCTGATTCTTTGCCCGATCCCACTGGGAGGGAGTGAATGAGAAGATGTGTGGGGCTGAGTTGCTGGCTGGTGTTAAACCACAATGATAGCTTAATAAGGATATGTGAAGAATTAACCAACATGTTCTGTTAACAAGTTTCTTTTGGCAATAATGAGCAGTGCATAGCCATGTTTCACTATTGGAGTCACGTATCACTGCTACTTCTCACACTTCAGCCTTCTGTGCACACTGACTTTGTGGAAATCTGACTCCCAACTTTGTTGGGTTACTCATAGGTAATTAGTAATGAAAGGACAATTGGGGTTTGAAAATAGTTGAAGCTATGGAGTCTAGATTTGAAAGAGCAAATACTTGGAGTAAGAATTGTTTCATCTCCTGAAGATAATTGACTGCATCTTCAACCACAAAAATGAATGCTTCATTCTCTTGCCACAATTTTATTCTTTCTCTATAAGTTTCTGTTATTCACTCTACTTCTGTGTTATACTTTGAATATATCATGTTTTTGTTGTTATCCTTTTGTGAACTCATGATGACTTGAAAGTGCTCCTCCTCTCGCTGGAGGCTGTGTAATCATCGTCTGTCTTGCTCGGTCTACCAATCTTAGCAATGTACCGTGAATGCCCTGAGCCAGGTGTGCAGCGTACCCCGGCTGCCGGCAGGTTGCCATCGGACCGGGGCAAGCCCGCCGCTCTGCCGGCCCGTGCGGGCAGTCCCGGCGGCGGCTCCGGGCGCGGGGCGGCGGCCGCTCCCGCGGGCCGGGCATGCTCAGTGCCGGTGGCCGGGCTGGCGCCGGCCCCGGTGCTCGCCGAGCCCGCGGGCGCTGCCACACGTGCGGCGGGAGGCACCGCTGCGGCCCCATGGGCAGCCGGGCGGCGGGCGGCGCGGGCGGCGAGCAGCCCCCAGGTGCGAGGCGGGGGCGCCCCGCGTTCCTCCGCCGGCACGGCTCGGGCCGGGGACAGCGGCTCCCCGCGGGCTGCGGCCGGGCCAGGCCGGGAGCGGAGCGGGAGCGCGGGGAGCGGAACGGGTCTCTCGCCGGGGCCGCTGAGGTGCAGCGCGCACGGCGCGGGCCGGGCCGGGAGCGCGGCGGGGAGCTCCGGCTGCAGCCCAGCGCCTCCAGGGCGGGCTGAGGGGCGGCTTCCTGCGCCGCTGCCAGGTCTGCGCTCCTGCACGGGGTAGAAGGCAGCACGGCTCCACTCCGTTCTCAGAGCCGGGAGGGGAAAAGTTTTGTGTGGATTTTAATTTTCCAACCTGGTTTGTAAATTGTTCCTCTTTGTCAGCTTCTAATACTTCGTTATAATTTTTATTTGGTACTTTTAGATGATGGCGTGTCAGAAGCAGTTGGTGAGGAATCAAGACTGCTTACCAGAGAACAGCTTTTTACAATAGTTGCAGCAGCTTCTATAAATTTCAGTTCAATGATGTGCTACTCAATCCTGGGACCCTTTTTCCCTTCAGAGGTAAACAAACAACTTAGCTACTCTCTACATTACTTGTTTGCATGTGAAACTTTTAGAAATATCTTGAGCTCCATGGGACATTTATGGCTGGCTGTAATCTCGGAGTTAAGACTTTTCAGTTGTGGGAATTCAGTGATAGCATGATGCTGCTGTAGTTACAGTGCATAAAATGGTGACCTGGAGCTTGTCCATGGATTAATCTTCCCTATGACTGCAGAGGTGACAGCAAACTAATGAGATGAGATAGAAGTCCAAGTGGGTTCTTGGAGAAGTGAAATAATTTTTTGCTCAGTGTTGCATAGTAGTTTTGTAGAGATGAGATTAAACTGTGCCAATGTCCTGACTTGTGTCTTTGACTGTCTTTGACTGCTCCTTGACTGAGCTGTGCCCCAGCTACTCAATGACTTTTTATTTATAGCTACCTCCATTAACTCATTCTGGGCCATCATTAACTGTGCTGACTTCCTGACCTAGGAAGGGAAAAAAAAAATAAAATCTCTGCTTATGTTGAATGAATACAACAAAGAAAAAGATGATCATGGTGCCTTTGCAGCAGAAGTCCATTTCTCTCATGACCAAATTGTTACCAAGAATTTCCAAAGAAATATTCTTTTTCTCTAAATATTCCTCTGCTTGTGCCCAAGTGAATGTGTTTAACCAGCTAAATAAGTAAAAAAATTGTCTGATGCTTGTTATATGATGGCGTGTCACAGTAAAGATAACAGATATCTCTGTTTACTGCCCTCTCACTGTGCAAGGGATCAAAGTTTTGTAGCTAGTACCCTTACACACAAATTGAAGCTGCCTTTATATAGTCTGGCTGCCTGTTCAGCAAATAACACACTTTCATTCACTGACAAATTAACGTTGCTTTTCCCTTGATGACATATTAGAAGTGCAACATGTCTTTAAATTGTGTTGTTACCTTATGAGCCCCTACTGCCTTTGAGAAAAGAAATTGTTTTCTTACTGCATTAATAGACAATTAAAATAATTTAAATATGCAAGGTATGAATGTTGTTCACCTCAAGAATTTGACTGAGTCTTAACACAGTTGTGATGTTTTTTGCAGGCAGAAAAAAAAGGTGCCAGTAACACAATTGTTGGCCTGATTTTTGGATGTTTTGCTTTGTTCAATTTCTTGACTTCTTTAATATTGGGAAATTATGTAAGTATAATTGAAGCTGTACCTTTTTTCTGTGATGACACAGGTTGGTACGTGAAGGCAGTTCTGCAAGCCTGAGAAAGGAAACGTCTCTTCAGTAGTGCTCCTGTAATTTTCTGTCTGCAGTAACTGGAGTCTGACCAGTCAGTCTGAATGTGATCTAAGTCTTGTCAGTACTCTTCTGTTGTTCCTGAGAGTAGCATAGGACAACAGACATGTAACTGTTCTGTTTGCTTTAGAGTAATTTGATGATCAATTCTGCTTTCTATGACCTCCTTTCTCCTACCCCCCCCATTTTATTTGTGGCACTTATATATTCTGTTTGCCTTTGGCGACATTAAGGTGTTTTGGTTTCGTTTTGTTTTTTTCTTTAGTTAGCTGCACCTCTTCTTCTTTTCTGCTATGTTGTCTTTTTTTTTTTTTTAATTTGCTCCTGTTAAGACTTTCTGCTGCTTAACTCAGTTTCCCCTTCAACTTCATTCTATAGTAATATGAGAGAAATGTCTCCAGTTCTTGTAACTTGAGCTTTCCCACAGATTCAGGATTTTTTTCATGTTGAAGAAATCACAAATAAATTATATAAATGTTTGTTTATGTGCTGCAGCACTGCTGTCTATGCATTATTTGCTAGGGCTGCTCAGGATCATTCCCTAAGCTGGGGCTGTTGCAGAGTTCAAAATCGTCTCTGTCTTTGACTGGGCAGCCTCTTTGCTGAGGAGTGAGTGAGTGGTGAATGCTTTTTCTCTGGTGCTGAGGTGGATCATAAAGTGTCACATAAGTGTCATTACTAAGTCCAAGTCTTGGTGCCTGTAGTGGTATTCAGCTATGGCACAAGCCTCACCAAGTACTTTACAGGGGAGAGAGTGTGTGCCATCCTCACTGCATACAGCTGAAGTGAGCATCAATAGACCTGGACAGTGCAGCAATCAGAGATGCTGAGGGTTTCAGTGAAACCCAGCAAAATGTGGGCTTTAGTAATAACGGCTGAAAGGCAGGGACTTTGTTCAGGCCTGAACAAAAAAGGAGCTTGAAATACCTGCTGTCCTTAGGGGAAGTTGCAGCGTGGAATTAGAAGCTCAGCTGTACTTTGTTGTGGGATTGAGTTTCCTTTATGGCATGCCTCTTGTCATCCTCCACTCTGGTGAGAGAGTCTGAAATGAAAAAAGGTGGGGGGTCCTTCCCTGGTGATGAATGGGAGAGAGACCTGAGGAGACCTGAAAGTACCATGCTTCCCGTGCCAAAGCTTTGTGCTGTTAAGGGTTGTCATAAATTTGCTTAAAAATCAGCTTGCATTAACTCTCACTAGCCAGATTTGTGAAGGGTATTGCTGGTCTTGCCTCAGTCAGTGATAGTGCTGGAGGGGAGGTTTGGAAACAAACGTTCTGCTTGTTTATAATGAGGAATGCTGCTGTAACCTGCTGCTCTGCAGAAGCTGCAGCATGCTGCTGTGAAATAGTTAACTGCAGCATTGTCTTACCTTTCTAAAACTGGGTTAAGTCACTTAACTGTTCAGAGTATTTTTAGGTTCATTATTGAATGAAGGCACACCAGTCCCAATCTTTTAGCTACAGGTGGTATAAAGTTCCCATAATCTTTTGATTTCTTTACAGTAATTTACGTTGAAAATTTTTGATCTTTTCTTGAAATACTAACATGTAAAAATGGTATTTAATTTACAGCTTTCACAAATTGGAGCAAAATTCATGTTTGTGTCAGGGATGTTTGTTTCAGGATGTGTGACCATTCTGTTTGGGTAAGTAATTTCTATTGCTTGGTTTTGTAGCATTTGTTTTCCGATCATTTTCATCCATATGAAAAGATGGACATAAAATTAGAAACTCCTGGTCATCTTTTGTGTGTTGGTTAGATCATCTAACTTCTTGCATCATTAATTTTTATCTACCTCCTGTAAAGCAGAAGCACTTCTCCCTTTCACTAGGTTTCAGAGGAGGTAGGTTCTGTCTATTTAAGTAGTAGTTCATGGACGGTGAGAAACCTGTCAAAGTGCAGCAATAAGAAAACTGTTTTTGCATGATGTTTTAATTATTCTTTCCTTAAAAATATTTGGCTTAAATGGGAAGCTTTGCCTGGCAGGTGGAGAGGCTAAGTCACTAATTTCAGCTAAATAAATGCCTTAGTAGTAATGAATCTTCTATTAGTTAGTTCTAACACACTGCATCAGACTTCTTGCACAGGTGCTTGGAAAAGCTATGAAATACAACAAAGGTGGCATTAGAGTTTTTCACAGGTTACAGTTTTCATGCTCTTTTCACTGCCAAGTAAAGGAGAAAAGGAGAAAGCTGCTAGAAATAGTTTGGTAGAGTTTGAATGATTTCACTGATGTGGTTCAAAGTGGTAATAGAAAGTATTGAGTGTCTTGTAAATGTGTCTTTTAATGAGCAAGAAATTATGGGGCCTTTAGTAGATGGCTTCTTCCATCCTGAGAGAAGTCCAATGTACTGTTGGGATTTTTCTTTTCCAGAATGCTTGACAAGGTGCCAAGTGGACCAATGTTCATTGGTTTCTGCTTTTTAGTAAGAGCAATGGATGCAATAAGCTTTGCAGCAGCAATGACAGCATCGTTCTCAATCCTTGCAAAGGCATTTCCCACTAATATAGCTACTGTCCTGGTAAGTTCAGAAAGCAGTGTTACAGCTGAGTTCCAGCAATGTGACAAATTGCCAGTGGGCAGCCTAAAATCAGGAGGAGAAAATCTGTTGTCTCATATGCAGGCTTATTTGAAATCACCATGTAATGTTTTATTTGTAATCTAGAATCACAATCCTAGAACGAGTTTAAACCTTAGCATAACTCTTGTTAGATATAAATTAAGCAGTATATATTAGTTGCCTGTGCTTTGAAGACAGCTGACCATTAGTGGCAGTAGTTATCTCTTCAGTGAAAATCAAGACAAAATACTAATAAAATACTACTACAGCTTTTAGTGACTACTTCTGCCTGGATAGTAAGAATCCATGTGAATTGATTAAATGGTAAATTAATTCAAATGGTGTTGATTTAAACGACGTGAAAGATGCAAAACTGAAACAATTTTGGCTTAATTTTTCTAATCTGTTGATAAAAGTTATTTATGAAAAGATGAGAGCTGGAATTTCTTGAAATCTGGAGGGTAGTATTTCTGATCATCAACAATTCATTTTAACTAGAGATATTACCCTTTTTCATTTACGGTTTTAAGGTGTTAAAGAAAAGTTTTGTGTTTAATAAAATGCTGCTTTATCTGTCTATTTTTTCAATACATTGTGTTTTTCAGTTCAAATTTATTCTGTCAGAAATAATTGGGTTAAATTTTAATGAGTGAACAAATGTTGAGAACTTATTTAAGAAAATGAAGTAAAATTAGAAAAGTTGCTGCTTTTATTTATATTGTTGTTAAGCTGTTTAATCACATCTATAAATATGTATCTATAAGAATATGTCTTTCTAACTAGAAAAAAACTACTAAGTTGTATCAGCAGTGACTAGCTGACCTTTTCATCGGAGAGCAATGTATATATTGTAATCATGGTTTGGATTTATTCAGTCAATAAGGTTAAGGTTTCCTGTTTGCAAATTTTAAAACATAATTTAAATAGGTAAGTGAAGTAATGTTGACTTAAAGGGACTTAGTTACCTATTTTTTCAGCCTTCCTTTTACTTGTTTGGTACCCTAGATGGTATATGGGGAAGTTATTAAATATAGGCACATTTGCCTTGTTGGCGTGGGAAGTCGAGCATCCATCAACGTGATCCTTCTGTGGATGGAGGAGGTGTGGACTTCAGAACATAAGCAATCTTACTTCTCTTACAGTATCAGGTTTATGTTATCCTCTGATCTGTACCACTGCAATGTCTCAGCTTCCCCTCCATGCCCTCCCCACTTCACTAACTTAGAGGGACTAAATGATGTACAGCCCCAAATCATGTAAATTATTTGAACCAAAGTCTCACAAATCAAATGTTTGTATGACTGGTGAGCCACAAAAGTGAAAGTGTCATCTGGATGCAATGATGTTAATGGCCATGCCTTGTTATTTTCTTTGCTAGGAAAGGAAAAAGGTTGCAACCGTAGACTGACCTAGGGTAAAGAACTTGGCTTTTGCTGACTCTGTTTTCAGAAGATTTGCCTTCTCTGACTTGTAAAATTAAAGATGAGGATGATTCCCTGGAGTATCTTCCTGGGTTCTGGACGTTGTCAAAACTTTTATCTGTAAGCAGTTATTACCACCAGCTCTTGCTGGTGGTCTAAGCATTGATTAGTTGAGTCAGATGTTGACAGTGGTGACTATGATGTTGTAGCACAAGATGTATTTGTATTACTGTCCTTTTACAAATTAGTATCTTATAAAACATAACAAATTATTAAATTATATCCAAAACAATCTGAGTTTCACTGAAGTTTCATTATTTTTTCCTACATCTAGGGAATGAGTCCAAACAGTTGTTTATGGAGACAAAGCTTTAACTTGGCACATGTATTTCATCCCATGAGATAATGACCCATCTGTGTAAGTTTGTTTAGATCCTTTCACTCAGGCTGGAGTGTAATGGCAGGTGGGAGAGGTGATCCCTTCAGCCTGAGGTGTCCTGTGGATGCTTTCTGCTACTGGAGCATTTGCCTTGCCTCAAGATTGAGACCTGTTAGGTGACAGCAGAGTTGTGAATGTTGCAGTGCAGGTGGTTCCGTGTAATGAAGCAAAAGAGGTCATGGCTGTCACGCACATAACTGGAATTCCTTTTGCTGTCCCACCCTGTGAAGGTCACTAGCTCTTGTCTTAGCAATTAAGTGTCTTGCTTTTCACTACCCTGGATATGTTGTGCTGCTCCTCAGACACATGGCTTGCTTTGTATTGTTGCATTGTATTTTTTTCAACACACCAACTTCCTTCCTGCTT
This sequence comes from Vidua chalybeata, assembly GCF_026979565.1. Classification (NCBI taxonomy): domain Eukaryota; kingdom Metazoa; phylum Chordata; class Aves; order Passeriformes; family Viduidae; genus Vidua; species Vidua chalybeata. Next base: position 58,270,486 of record NC_071532.1, read on the forward strand.
TCTTTTTCATCCTTTAGGGGAGCCTTGAAATTTTTTCAGGGCTCGGACTGGTGCTGGGCCCACCTCTGGGTGGCTTTTTGTATCAATCATTTGGTTATGAGGTCCCTTTCATCACGCTGGGATGCATAGTGTTGGCTTTGGTGCCTGTGAATATGTGCTTATTGCCAAGATATGGTAAGCATCCTTCTACTTGCTTCCTTCATTCACCTTAACTTCTCATGTACTTGTGTCTTTTAAAAAGTGTCAGCTTCTGGAGTTTGATCCAAGTCAGAGGACAAAGCCTCAGTTGAATTAGCTTATCATCTTGATCAGGCCCATGTTTGATGCTAACCTAAATTCATGAGATGGCCTGGAATTAACACAACTCCTCATGCCCATTTCTGCAAACAGTAGAACTTCATATGGAAGTGAACTGGGACATATTTTTGTTTTCTTTTGTCTTAGATTTAGGGCTTATAGAGGACCAGTTGTGTCTTCTTCCTATAGGTCTGTCATTGCAGCTAGTTGAAGAAAAGCTGGAGACAGATTTTGCCTAAAACAGGGGAACTCAACATGTTTGAGGAGTGAACAGTGGAGGGGAAAACTAATTATAGGGAGAAAAAGTGTTTGTTTGTACTGAACAATGTGGGGTCTGATTAACACGAAAGAATGTTAAAAAGTTAATAAAAGAGGGGTTCAATGAAATGATGGAGGTCGTATAAATTTATTACATTTTAGATGATCCTCCTTGGACAGAAAGCTAGTTTAAAGATAAGTCCTCACGCAAGACTGTAAGGCTAGAGTTCTGTTATTCTTTTCTAGAGAAAAAAAGCTAGTAACTTGGAAATGCTTCTTTAATTTTTTTTTTATCCTTTAATACAAAAATAATGGAGAATAACTTTAAGTATATTGGCTTTTAGAAGAAACTTAAAATGATTAACCATGTGTTGCTACTGCTGATTTTCCCCCCGACCTCCCCAAACTCTGAAATTGTCATGATATTGCTGCCAGTTTGGAAGTATGTTACATAAATGTTAGCTCTGAGCTGGTAGATGCTAATGCTTGAACTTTCAGTTGTTTGTATACTTTGAGACCACATTCAGGTATTATAGGAGAAATACCATCAGGAAGAGGGCCTGACTAAAAATTCCCACATAACCATGACATCTGAGTTTCCTGGAGTACAAATTGAACATGTTGGAGTTCAATAGTTGTTTAAAAGCTTGAATAGATCTCAATTGATAAATAGCTATCTTACTCTCAAAGCATGTTTCTTTTATTGGATATGAATTGTTCATATATGTGTTCATGTAGCGAGCTGAGACAGATCCATGAGGATTTCACTGTATAACTGCTAGCAGAGAAACAAATACTTTTTTCACATAATTGGAGTAATACATGCTTTAGTTCTTTCCAAGTTGGGGATTTGCAGTGTTGGAATCTAAATTGTATGCTTTTCTTCTTCATCTATTGAGTTTTAGTTTTTACAATAAAAATAGTATAGCATGTAATAATCAACTATTGACTTTCATCTCTTGTGCAACAGGAGTATGAAGACTAAAAAAAGGGAAATACTATTTGTTTTCTAAAGCAAGAAGATCAATCATGAGCTTATGCTGCTGAAAATAATGCAGTTTCCCCCCTCTTCTATTGAAACAGATTCAACTCCTAGGAAGGAATCCTTTTGGAAGCTCATTCTTCTGCCAAAAGTCCTAATACTCTGTCTCACTATATTTTCTCTAAGTGCATGCTTGGGTTTTTTTGATCCCACAATATCTCTATTTATCCTAAAGAAGGTAAGTCCTGCTAACATGCAGTGAAGTCTTGACTTAATAAATAGTGAGTAACTGGTTATAAATGTAAATATCCTTAACAAAATTGAGGTTCATCCAATTAACACTGCTTTAGTTAACTGTTAGTTGTAGGAATTCCAAATAACTTGATTTCCATAGTACTGATAAGTCAATATCTATTGCACCATCTCTTCCTGCTGGGTCTTGATAACTTTGAGAATGAAGAAGTGTAAGACCTTTTAAAATGGGCTTTCTCCACTTAAATGTCTTTCAGCTGCAAAGTACTGTCTCTGAATAGGGCATAGAAACTGCTTTTGTAAAAACGGGATTTTCTTCTTCCTTCCTGAAATCAAATTCTTGAAAGCTGCTGCAGCCACTGACAGTGTTACATCTCTTGATGTGAACCCCTTTAAGATTCTGTCTCTAGGTAAAATTAAGCAATGGTCTTTAAGGGCTTTAGTTATTAATTGTTTTTCCATGAGGTAATGTTTCACAGATGGTTGTGCTGCTTTTTGTCTGTCTAGTCAGTACTTTGAGCACTTGTCCACGGTGGAGGGGAATTGATGCTAACTTTTATCATCAGATGAGATGTGAATGTACATCTTCCATCTCCCGGGAGGGATCTGAAATTATCCCACTGTAGAATCTGTGTGATTCTGTGGCTCTTTCTGCTTTCCCTCTGCTCTGTGCTGACAGATACTTGCTGTGAAAGGGCTGTGGCCCTCTAGGCAGGTATTCTAAGCACTAAATTAGAGTTATTATCATGTATTTGCATATGACAAGGAAATAGTGAATATTTATGTAGTCTATACCATATGAAACGTCTTGGAATACTTCTAACTCTTAGTTAAGGCACTTACTTGAGAAACTAAGGTGCTTTTGATTCATTACACATTCTGTTTCAGTGCAGAAATATGTGTCTATTACGAAAATGTGGGCCTCAGGTGTCAGCAAAAAACCTCTTATTCCTTCTCATAAAAATCATCCTCTGGTTGAAAAGCTGGAGTTGAGTTTTATGGCACTACTTACTTTCAAGATGTGCTGGTTAACAGTGGATGAATACAGTACTTAGGCTTTTCTAATGCAAATAAAACTAAAGATTGGAGAGGTAGAGACTAAATCCATTGAAATTTCAGTATCTGAAGTGTCTGTTTCAAGTGTGTCAGATTGTAATGTTAGAATCCAGTGTGCTGGTGTAGGGGACATAGCATAATGTTTCCTCCTGACATTATTTAGGCTTTATATGAGTACAGTTGTGTCAGGTGTTTTCACCACTCCATGCTTAAAAAGTGTTGGTGAAAGCAATGAAACTGAAGCTCTGTGGATGATTTCAAATACTTGAAAAACCTCTGTAGGGCATCAGTAAAATACTTAAAATTGCACATTTCAGTATTTTGACTTAATATATAATTCTTGGATTATCCTTCAATGAATGTAGCATATATGTTTTGTCTTGTTTTTTGTTTTATTTATCTTCCTTTCCATAGTTCAAACTCCCAGCTGGTTATGTGGGCTTGGTGTTCCTTGGTTTAGCACTCTCATACTCACTGTCTTCTCCCCTCCTTGGACTTGTAAGCGACAAACTGCCGGTGAGTCTTACCCTGCTGTGTGTGCAGGGTGACTGAAGCACTTCGTGCATTTGCTTAAAGGTGGGGAACAGTGGATGAAACAAAGGATCTAGGCCTGGTCTTGTAAAGGGATCTGCCTTTCAAGACCTTGCATGTGCACCCATAACTGCCATGTGGGAGGTCTCTTTTGGAAGATCCAGGGTAATTTAAGAATGTCCAAGTCAGTAAAGAAAATCAGACAAGCAGCTGAAGTGTGCTGAGCTTTTCTAGTGGACTAAGCACAATCTTTTTCAAAGCAATATGGAAGAGAGAGTAGGAAAATATGTCCCAGTTATCAATGCTTTTAACCACATCTAATTTTATTAGCTTTTGAGAAGCGGAGTAAAGATGTTCTGGTTAGCTGTATTGACTTTATTTCTTAAAACTGTAATATTCAAATTAGATCAGCACAGTGGGCTGCCTATCCTTTAGCCTCATCCTTTAGCTCTTAACAGCACCATAGAAAGAGACTTTGACAGTGGTACACCTAAAACTGCCTGTTTGACAGCCAGTGCTAATTGATCAAGGAACCCTACACTTTGAATACTGTGCCTGAAGGACAGTGACAATTTTCTGATACTTTTTTCCTGACACAAACTAGTAATGCCCTTTGTACATGAGAATTACATAGAATCATGGAATGGCCTAGGTTGGAAGGAACTTAAAGATCATCATAAAATGATACAGGGTGTTTCTTATGTTAAAGAAGAGTAAGACCTAAAATACTTTGCTAACCGAGAAGGACCACTGCTCAGTGTCCTGAAATCTCTGCTGCCACTGCTGCCAGTAATTGCATCTGGGGTGAGGAAACAAGAATCTGTTGATTTTTGATGTACGTGGCAAATTCCCAATTTTAAATTGCATAGCTTTTCCTTTTCTTACACAGTACATCAGGAAGTGGCTGCTGATATTTGGAGACTTAATGACAGCAGTGTGTCTTTTCATGCTTGGACCTGCTCCTGTACTGCACATTGAAAGGTACTGCCTCTACCTGAGTCTGTCGCGCTATATGGTGTTTTCAACCATGGTCATGTATGTCCATAAGGCTGTAATTAACAGCTCTGACCATGAAAGAGATTTGGTTTTTAACTTCTACCTTTGACCATGAAACATAGTTGTTTTTTGATGTGTAGCATGAGACTGAATGTAAAGCTGTGAAAGCATCTGAAAACAGAGGTTTTATAGCTTCATAAAATAGAACCTTTTCTTTTGCTTTTCAGTGTTACTGTGTTCATATTAATGTGTACAGTAGGAAGAACGTTGCTTTTTATTTTCCTTCCCTCGCAATTTTGTGGCATTTCCCGTTCAGCAAAACAAAGTTCTCGTTTTGTCTTATTTTCCAAATTTTTCTGTTTCATCAGTGTTTTTATTTGCATGGCTGTGCATCAGTACTGATTTTACTTCTCTCTATATATAGCCTACTGAGAAAAGTGACAGAGTATAGCTTTTTTTTCACTAGCAAAGACAATGTCTGTTGTACCTGAATGCTGTAATGTCATATTTCTCAAGTTAATTCCCAGCAAAACACTCTGCTACATTTACAAAACAACTACTGTGATACAAGGTACTGTGTTAAGATACTGTGTTAAAGTAATAGGCTTGTTAATGCATAGAACTCCTCCTAGGTTGCTAATTTTTAAATATCATAGATTTGTAACTGGTGTGGTTTCAAATTTAGATCACAGATTTGAGCTAGGGAGAAAAATAAATTAGTAAAGTCTTCAAAATTCTTTAGCTAAGTCTATTTGGTTGTCATATATTAGGCTACAAAATTTTAACTTCAAAATCCTTCACTTCTGCAACAAACCAAGTCTGATGCTTGCACACAGGCACTGCTCAGTTAACCTCATCTGTCTAACTCTTCCCTATACGTATGTCATAAAATGAACTGCATTTGATAAGAAAATATATAATTTGAGCACGAGTTTTTAATATTCTTTTACAAAGTCTTTTTTCTAAAGCATAGAACTGGATTTTTCAAGTATTAGGATTGGCTTCAGGACACATAGTTTGCTGATCAGTCAGGGAGAGCTGATACAACAGCCTTCAGTCAAATGGAGTCCTTACTGAAAAGAGTCTTCAGCAGCTAACTTCTTGTAAATGCCTCTCTTTCAGTCAGCTGTGGATATTTGTGCTAGTGTTGGTTTTGATTGGCTTTTCCCTTGGCATGAGTGCTATCCCAGTGTTTCCAGAGATCCTGCAATGTGCATAGTAAGTAACTCAGTCCACCCCTTCTTTCATGTTACTGACACTAGGAATCTGAAATTGTTTTTCAGGGGTGAATATGAAGTGGGGCTTTTTTGCCCCTTTTTGAGACAAAGGCAGATAGTAACACTTAAATGCTTCCACTACTCTATTGTCTTCTGACTGAGCACCCCAGTCATTATCCTCCCAGTATAACTTTGTAAATGTGTACATCAGTAATGACCTAGAAGGGTCTTGATTTACTCTTAGCATGTTCCTTTTGGAGAAAGGTCTTTGCTTCTAAAAAACCACCTATCACAGTTTCACACTTACCATATGAAACATGGGGCGTTGGTGTGATGATGTGATCTTAGCTTGGGAGAAAACGGAGATGAGGACTGGCACTGCAATCCTCCAGAGAGGCAACAAAGAAGAAAGTAGTGGGTAAACAGACATTCTACTGTACACTTTTGCTTGTTAACTATTTATGTGGTGTGCAAATTAAAAGGAGGGGAAAAAGTCTGTAGGGAGAGGCTACAGACTGAGACACAATATGTATTGCACTACCCTAACTAGTCTGTCCTTCTGCAGTGAGAATGGATTTGAAGAAGGTCTGAGTCTTCTGGGACTGGTGTCTGGGCTCTTCAATGCCATGTGGTCCCTTGGGTAAGTGTAGTCCTTTTTGTAAGCTATGAGAGTTCAGCTGTTCACACTACTGCCACATGGAAACCTGGCTGTCACTGTGCTGACCTTGATTCAAAAGTTTCTTGCTTGACAGGTGCCTGGTAGGCATGTTAAAGCTTTTTACCCAGCAAAAGGTAAAACTTTTGTTTTGACAATGCTCTGAACTTGTCTTTCTTGAAACATATTGCTCTGCATATCAAAAAACTGCAGTGATTAAAGTGGATGTTTGCTTGCATTTCTGTGTGGTCATTTTTTCTTTCATTAAAATATCTAATGCTCAATATAGAGAGATGTGGACCTTAATTTTTTACAAAGCTAAGAACACCCAGATGGAGTGAGCTAGATGTCTGCTCCTGACTAATTCTGTTTTCCTTTTTCCATTTTCCACATTTCCTCCTTTTGTCTGGGATAGCTTAAGGTAGAGACTTCTTTTTAAGTCACAGCAATTCTTTAAGGTTTAGGTTTGTATAGCTTAGCAGAGTGTGTCTATAACTCACTCTATATACACTCTATAAACACTATACAGTGTGTTTATAACTCAGGGTCATCATCCCAGAAATAATTGAAAGATGCGACTGGCTGAGTGGCCCCTTAGAGCTGTCACTCAGTGGGAAGTGACAGAGTGCCCCTATTGGCAATCATTTACAGGATATTTTTATCTGTTCTTGTAGTCCTTTGTGGTTGCAGGTATGTTTCAGTGGCACAAATTTGCACCATTTTTTTTTCCAAGATCTAGCTGTCTAGCAGCCCTGTTTATTTGGTATGGGGTTTAGTACAGACGCAGATAGTATAAACTTAGCAAACCCCAAGTTTATGCTGCTATCAAGCCTGGTTTTAGAATGTAACTTGCTTCTAGGAAGTCTCTCTAGTTTTACAGAGTTTTGTCCCTTTCTGTTGTGAAAGACCATATAATGTAAGACCTTCCATAAAGAGACAGCAGCTCCATAACCTTTATAACTTGCATTTTTAGACAGGCATAAAGGTGCAGGGCAGTTACACACAGGTCAACCTTGCAGTGACCGTGTCTGTCACATTGTGCCTCCCCACCTGCTTATATTCATCAGACCTTTGTCCTGAAGTTTAGAAACTTTATGTTTTGAGGGATGCGACTTTGAAATTCTCTTACAATAGAATTGATCAGTGTAGATGTTTTCTTAGAGTGTCGTCCTTAATGGGGTCTCTCCACTGAAAAAGACTGCATTCAGCTTTCTGAGGTGGATCTTATTTCTAGATTAGGAGGTAATTACTGGGGCCTTGGCAAACAACAAATTCATACTTACTGTGAATTTTAGGAAAGTTAGGTCTGTGGAAGAAAATCTCTTTGTTGTCAAAGGTGAGAATCTATGAAGGAAGGCCACAAAACCCAATAAACAATTCTTTGAGAATATGGTATGTTATCCTTTGTGTTTGGGATGCCAATACCTGATTTTGATTTGATGCAGGGCATTTGTAGGTCCAATTCTGGGAGGATTTCTAAATGAAAAGCTGGGTTTTGAATGGGCCGCAGCCATTCAAGGAGGTTGGCCACTGTTAAGTGTAAGTAATTATGCATAATTTTTATATCTATTGCAGTTATGAGCTATTGCATAAATTTGTTATAATTACTACAATTGTAACTGGCTGTTTCCTCAAAGGGTCTTGCAACTGGAATATTTTATATCATTGAGGCAACAAGGAAAAGGTATGCTGAGATATTTATTCTTCATTTTGCTTGCAATCATGTAAAGCAAACCTTTGAAATATGTGCTTGCATTTTTCCTCATTACCAACCTAATAATGAATGATAAGATGAGCAATAAAAACATTGCTTAAATAATTTGTCTGGATGGTTTCCTAAATCCCTACTGACCTAAACAGACAGCTAAACCAGGCAATGTGTATTCTAGACAAACAGCAGGACCATGGCATTAAGGAGCAAACCCTACTGATGGTTCCTCCAGGAGGGTGTCTGTGAGCTGGAATTGTTTGGATGGTCACATGCAGAGAGTAGTGGTCAATGGCTCAATGTCCAGACACAGACTGGTGACGAGTGGTGTCCCTCAGGGGTCTGCCTTGAGACCAGTACTGTTTAGTATCCTCACCAACAACTAAAAGAAGGTAGATTCAGACTAGATATGAGGAAAAATATTTTACAATGAGGATAGTGAAACACTGGACCAGGTTGCCCAGAGAGGTAGTGGATGCCTGGAAACATTCAGGACCAGGGTGGACATGCTCTGAGCAACCTGGGCTAGTTTAAGATGTTGCTACCCATGGCAGGGTAGCTGGCCTAGCTGACCTTTAAAGGTCCCTTTCAATCAGAACCATTGTAGGATCATGGGAATGAACAGTGCATGGTTCTGTGCAGTAGTAGGGGACCAAATCCAGTGATCCATGTAGCTCTTTGAATGTAATGTGCTTCTTTGCCTATTATTTTGGTATCACATAGAAATATCTAGAGAATATAAAATCTGTGTTATCTCTCTTGTTCTTTTCCTTATGCAAACAGTTCCAGTTCCAACCTGCAAAATCCTCCTGGTGATAATGAAGAAAGGACTCATCTAATGGGCAATGAAACGTAGCCAGACATACTTTCAATTCTGTGTTTGCTGTTGTGGTTTAACTCAGTATTGAGGTGACTGGCCTTAACAGTGCTTCGTTATTCTGGAGCTGGGGCATGATCCCTTAGTGAACAACCAGTTGTGGTTTAATTGTAGAGGCATTACTGTTTTGAAACACTAAACACTGACTGCCTTTGTTTTGGAAGTTCTCCTAAATGATGAGTAACCCTCAGGTGTCAGCCTGTCTAATTGTGTTCCATGTACAGAGCACCACTGTATGTGAAAAGATGTGTTTTCAAATGTCTGGTTTCCGTGCTTGTGTGTGCTGTGCATTATTCTTGATTAAAGCTATTATTTTGCTACCGTGATTTTCTGTATTTTTTTTAAAAAGGAAGTTCATTATCTTGTAAAAAGAGAATTATAAAGGACCAAGCACAATATTGTTTTCAATAAAGCAATTTTTCCCTAAGTTTTGTACGTTTGCTTAGACAGCAAGAGTCTAAAACACTTCTTGTCTTACCAGCACTTGTGTTATCCTGAGAGTGCCTGAAAATGGGATGCCAAACTAATGAAAATTTGAGATGTCTACACAATAAAAACTGATCTTCAGTCCTGGGGGAGACTTAGCATCTGGTGTATACATTTATATACATACACAAAAGATAAATGCATGTTTGTATTATATGTGAAGACTCAGCTTGGTGATTGTGAGATTTATTTTGTTAATAAATGCTAGCTGGAATGTTTGTACTAATTGCTTCTGCAACAGCAGATCTATAAGGAGTCTAGGGCTACTGTGGGGAAAATGATCTGTCCTAGCAACTTCCGATCTTTCTTTTGTGACTAGTTCCTGGATTATAATAGAAGTATTATAATAAATACTTCTTTCTCTACCAGAGCTCTTTTGGACTAGAAAGAACAACAGCTGTGGTAGCCAAATGAGCTGTACCATTTGGTACCCATGTTCTGGGTACCTAAGGGCAGGCCTCCCCATGGAACATCTTGTTAATAACTTCCTTTCCTTTCTGTATCGGACATTAGACTTTACTGAAACCAGGAATGTACATCTCAACTTCCTAGGAAATGCTGACCATGCCAGTGCTGATGATGAGCCGGGTGAGAAGGAGCTGAAAGGACTAGAGTTGGATGCAAGATACAGATCTGTAGATGTGTGACTTAATTGGCTTGTTTTGTGCAATATGTTCTCTTACCTGATGTGTGCTGTTAGGACTTTAGATGGGCCGGAAGACCAAAAAGAGCACAAATGTCACTGAAAATACTGAGCTGCCCTGCAGTGTGTGAACTTCACCAGACCACCAGTAGAAACTAGACAAACCTAACCAATTTCTCTAACAGAGCAGTGAGGACTTCTGTGGGAAGCTAAGCCACTCCCCTGGTTAGTGCTGTGCTTGTCTCATGCAGTGGCAGGTCTAAATACCAACCTGCCACTATTGACACAGCTGTAGAAGCTGTAATGGCCAGAGACTCTGCCAAGTATAGCCAGACTACAATTGGTGGGACCAGGGCAGCCCTGAGCAGGAGCCCGTGTGGCAGCACTGAGCTTGGGGTCATCTGCCTGCCTGCCTTCCACAGCCACGCCTGGGCCCTTAGGTTTGGGCAGTGCTGGTCTCTGCTGAGATTTCCCAAAGTTGTTTTCCTGCTGGGAGCCAGGCTTGCCTTAAGCTCTGTCACTATTGCCTGGCTGACTCACAGGTCTGGCAAGTGTGCATTTCTTTGTTGCTGGAGCACAGTGCCGACTTCCCTGCCACGGTGTAAGGCAGAATTGCTCAATGCTGGCAGCTCTATTGCCTTTGATATTGTGAGACTTTCCAGGCAGGGTGATTGCATCTCAGGGTGTCAGCTTTCACCCACCCTAGTGAATTCCCAGGCTCTGTGCAAGACTTTCTCTTTTTAAAGCCCACTGCCTTTGCCTGTCTGCAGCCTCCTCTTGGGTGACTTCCAGGCTCCAGACATGGGGCTTCCTAAAATTTGTGCCTCTGCTGTGCTTTTGGTGCTGTCTGCTCTGGGGGCCTGTGCCATGGACACAGATGTTGCAGCTGTCTATGAGCACAACATGGTCTTGTCAGAGGACACTGAAATGGCAGTTTCTCCTGAGGAGGCCTTGATGCTGATGGAAAAAAATATTGCAATATTGGAAGCAGCCATCAAGGAAGCAGCCAGACAGGTATTACGGACTCATTAGAGACATTTGTTTGAGTAAACACTGACCATTTTTTATTGTCTTAATGGTGTTTGTATGTTGGTACCATATTGTTGTGACTCCTGAAGATGGCATTTACAGATGCGTCTTCACAAGGGAAACAATATAGCCTTATCTTGAGGATATCCCAGACCCACAGGTGGACTGGATTCCGTATGCTCATCCTGGAAGGTATCATCCCTGTTCTGCATGGGGGAGCAGTCTGAAGTGAAAGACAGCTAGGGGTGGTTGTTGATAGTTTTAAATGTCTTGAAACAAGTTCTATGAAATGAAGCCAAGTTAAGACATCATGTAGTTGCCATAAATAGCTTCAGACAAATTTCATCATAATTTTTCTCTGCCATTTTTTCTCAGTGTAATTTTTTCTATTTTAGTTAGTATACCAGGAATGTTGAGATTTATTTAATAGAAAAAACAAATACATAGAAATTATTTTTCAGTAAGGAATTCTATGTATGTTGTAGAAAATGTTTAAGATACAGAATTATTAGGAATATTTGTGAATAAAATAACAGCTACTACTGAAAGAATATACTGCACAATAACAAATTTAGATTTTTGAATTATGATATGGTAGCCTTTTATTCAGTCATTTTCCTTAATATATTGCACCATTTTTTGAAGCTGCAGTAAGCAGACAGGTAACAAAACACACCATAGAAGAAACTAATCCTAAGCTACCTCAGCACACCAGCCACACAGAGAATGGAGCAGAATGGCTAAGATTAGCCCACATGTGGGTGTAGCTTCAGCACTGTGCAACACCCCAGGAGCAGAATAGAGACTTGAAGGTGTGATTTGCTTCCACTGCAAGGGAGCCCCTGCATTCTTCAGTTAATGTGAGGTGATTGTAGCATTTCAGCTGCTAAGCTCTGAAGCACAAATATGCTGTCTTCTGTCAAGTTACAGAAAACAGCAATCTCCTTGTAGATATGACTAACTTAGATCTATCAGTCTGATGATCTGTAGTCTTAACATTGGAAATTTCTTTTATTAAATGGTTTTGATTTTTTTTTTATTTTTTCCTTTCTGATTAGGTTTGCTCCCTCATCCGTGCTTGAAAGACTGAGCTGTCTGGCAAGGAATAACTCCATCTATGTGGTTGCAAATATGGGAGACAGGAAACTGCAATTCCAGTGACCCGAGGTGTCCGAGTGATGGCCACTATCAGTACAATAACAACGTAGTCTTTCACTGAGAAAGGAAACTAGTGGCTCGTAATCACAAGGTGAGAGAATTTTACAATGTTCAGGAAGTGCATGATTCTCAGGAGATTAAAGATGTGAAACAGAAGCTGCTTCCTGGGCTTAAATGTATTTCTGCATAGAGTCAGACCAATAGACCAATTGTCAGAGGGCAGATGGAAACCACTGCCACTATTCTGAATTTAAAAGCAAGTAACTAAATGATAAGTAAAACTCAATAAACCCTCTATTTTTACTGCATCTCAATAGGAAGTGACACATAAGATATTTAAACATTAACATACTAAATAAATTTTTCCTAACTAAACACAAATCCCTTTTACTGATATAAATCAGAAGTAACAGATATTCGTGTTTGACTTCTCTTGCAGTGGTATGAGTTCTCCTATTTGAAATTAACATGTAGTACATTCACAAAACATATTCTCCATTGCTTGTATTTATGTGACTGATTCAATGTTCATTTAACTCGAATGGTTTGATTTATTTTCTAATATTTTATTTTCTCCATTCTTTTTTCTTTTCTGTGAGCAGCAGTACAACCTTTTTGTGACAGAGAAACAGTTTAATTAACTCAGGATCCAGGATTAGTGACTTTCAATACTTTGGCTACTTTGGCATTGTCCCTTACGCAGACATACTCTACCATAACCCAGCTGCGGTCATGGCTAGCAGATTTCAGATTAACACCATTCTGTTCCCAACTGCTTGGGTGAACACCCTTCCACTGTTGTCAGCTGTCCAGTTCTACTCAGCATGGGCCTTGGGAATGGGGTCAACTTCCTTTCAGCAAATATACACAACTCCACTTTAGATATGACAGGTAACGTGACAGTGCTCTAATTGACCCTCGTTCTCATTAAGCATGCATACTCATGTCAATAGGAATAGGACATGAGAACTTGTAAAGTTCTTGATACAAAGGAAATAAAAATGTGCCATGTAAGAACTTGGAAATTCTTAAGTTGACTACAACACCTCTAGTCTTTGTTAAATTATCAGTCCTGGAAGTTTATGAGTGTTATTCTTCATCTTCTGACCCTGGTGTTTTATTGGTATTTTGGCCAGGTAAAGACCCAAACTTCATTTTCTCCACTAGATGGAACCCTAACTCTTAGAAATGTTCTTGTGAGTTCTACAAATAGTACTAGGCTGGAGACCTTGTGTGTCACATTTTCTTTGTAGGCTTTGTTTTCACGGTATATTTTTCCTGAGCAAAAGCCAAGCACAAATTTTGTGTGCATGTGTTCGCAGAATTGAGAGGAGCATACTGCTAAAATGTATCTCTAAACTTTGACATCCAAAGGAGATATGAGCCATTCCTTTAGTTCTCAGTTGATGACCCTATGTCATACAACTCATTCTTTATGGATAGGTTTTACTCTGGGCTTTAAAGACGTCTCTATTTATATAAAGCACTTGCATAAATTTGTGAATTTTGGTAATATCTTTTCCTCACAGAACTTTTTGATTGGACAGTGTTACCACCCATTTTAATCAGAATTACTGATTTCTAATGCAGTTAGAGAAGAATGCAAAAATTCAGCCATTTAAATCACATACAGTCAGGACACTAATATTGTCACTTACAATACATGAAACACCAGAGTTTGATCTACTTTCCATTGATGGCAAAAAAAAACATTAGGTTAAGATTGTAGTCTGTGAAGGCTCAATTTAGTTTCAAAACAGTCTGGTAAACATTATAATTAAATTCTGCACATATATAATTAGTGACTACTGCTTACCTGTCCCATATATTTACTTTCAGATTAGAAAATTTCTGATGTTATGTGTTTGCAGGGAGTGGTATTTATGCCCCAGATGGTCCAAGAGCATATTACTACAATACTGAAATGGATAATGGTCACCTTTTGCTGACAGAACTGAGTTCACACCCACATCTCTCTCCTGACTATCCTGCTGTTGTTAACTGGACATTGTATGCCAGCCAGATCAAACAGCTTCCATCAAACAAACACTCATTCAGTGGGGTCATTTACCACGATCTCTTCTCATCCATGGAACTCACTGAATCTGCGGGAAATCGAGCCATTTGCCAGCAGGACCTCTGTTGCCATCTCTTCCAAGATGGTAGAGAAGCACCAAGATGAAATTTATGTCCTAGGTGCTTTTGATGGGCTACATGTTGTTGAAAGACAGTATTATTTGCAGGTAAGAGTTTTCTAGTTTTCTGCTCTTATTTGAACAGTGGGAAGGTTGCAATACTCTCTTTTGCAGGCTGTTTGTTTTTTTTTTTTTTTTTTTTTTTTTTAAGACAAGGAATTTTTTAGTCTCCCCCCCAACATTTATTTTCTTCATTATATATTTTGACTTCATTAGGGGTTTTAATCTGCTTTTCAGTGTTATAAATTATGTAAGTGTAGACCTTGTGTTGACCCTATGCTGTAACACCCTTGAAGGTGAGGTCACCCACCAGTTTTGGCTAGGACACAAGAAGATAACTATGTATGCTTCTCTGTGCCAGTTGTACATCTGCAACACATCTGCAGAAGTTGCTCTTAAGGTTTTGCAGGTTATAGGTTTGCCAGGACTTATTGCTGAGGGGAGACCTTATTGCTCCCTGCAACTACCTGAAAGGAGGTTGTGGTGAGGTGGAGGTCAGGTTGATCACTTCTCCCAAGTGACAGGACATGAGGAAGTGGCTTCAGGTTGTGCCAGGGGAGGTTTAAATTGGTTACTAGGAAAAATATCTTCACTGAAAAGATTGTCAAGCATTGGAACAGGTTGCCCAGGGAAGTGGTTCAGTTGCCATCCTTGAAGGTATTTAAAGAATGTGTAGATGTGATGCTTAGGGACATGGTTTAGTGGTTGGTTTAGCAGTGCTGGGTCATGCTTGGACTTGATGGTCTTGAAGGTCTTTTCTAACCTAAATGATTTTATGATTCTAAGCAGGTTTCTTTATATATATATGAAAAGGACAGAAGAATGTTTGTGTCTCCCTGTCTTCATAGGGATGCTCTTGTCACAAGAGAGCTGTTTTCTGCTCAGTGGTTTGTACCATTGTGCTGATGTGATTATCTACCATCTGGTTATCTAACAAAATAAGGAAACTAAATGTGGATATACCATTTGTATTCACTTGGCTTGTCAGTATATTGATTCTTCAAAATTTTGCTGCCACATTTTTTTTTAGTGTGCTGCAAATAATTTCTTTATACATAGAAATATATAGAGAACTATGCAGAGTATATAATTAATAAATGCATAGGTGTATTAGATAGCTTTTTCATCATGACAGCTTTTCTTGCTATCAAATCCAGCTCATAGTTACTGAAAGCTTAGCAATGTTTTGCCTTTCTGTCTCCTCCTCCCCACAGATCTGCACTCTTTCCTTGTCGCACATGTGGGCAGCCCATGGAGACAGCTCAGAACAAGTTTGAGACCTTTACCCTTAGCGGCATGTTTGACACCAGCTACAACTTCCCAGAAATGATGTACAGCAGGGTGGAGCGGGCCCCTGGTGGGGGGTTTGAGGTAATGGTGATTTGTGATTTGTCAGACATCAGTGGTCAAAAGGCAAGAGCAACTTAGTGGTTATCAGAGTCCTCTCTCCTCTGCCTTAAGTTCAAGGTAGCTTTATTTCTGCCTGATTTTCCTGGTTGTATTCATACAGTAAGTCCACCATGCCAATTCTCTTCTGCCCTTTCCCCCAAATCCTCTAGAACAAGATCTCCCTCAAGACAGAAATGTAGTTTTTCTCAGACTTCCTGCTAGCTCCAATTGAGATTGGAGCTCTCTCAATTAGATCAACATTACTGAATTTGAATATGATTTTGAGTTTGCCATACAAAAGTACTGCTTTGATGCTGCTCCTGCTTATGTTACTTTTTCATAACCAGGTGCTAGCTGATGGACGTCTGATAAATCGGAATACTACATCAAAGCCAGTTTTGACAGTAACACTCTATGGGAGGTGGTATGAAAAGGACTCTCCACACTAGAGGGTGAGATCAAGCTTTAGCATGATTTCAATGTAGATCCTTCAAGCTTCGATCTGCTCGTTTCTGTAATGGCAATTAATCACAAATAATGCTAATTAATACTAATAATGGTAATTAATACTCATATTTCTAATTATAACAGCATTCTATTCCTCAATTTCCTTTATCTAACACCATAGTAATTGCACTTTGATTTATTGACTTGATTTTGCAGCAAAAAAACAATATGCCGCTGGACCGTTGTGTATGTGTTTTTTTATGATAGCTTTGGTTGGCATAGGCTTGGCCTTAACACTGGGAACAATAGAAAATAACTTCCTCTGACTTTAGTGGTGTAGGATTCAGTAGGGTGTGGCCCAATAAAAAACAGTTTTTAATTATTTGAAATGTTTGTTGGTTTATTAGCAGCCATTTTCACAACACTGTTCCCACCCCATTTCTGAACAGGTGCTTTTGTAAACAAGAGATTACCAGAACCTTGGAAAATTCAAATTTCCTTTGAAAAGAAAAACAAGTCTTGAAAACATGTTCCTTCAAAAACCAATTATTCAGCTCAGCGCACTATGTGTTATCATACCAAGCTCTGTACTTCATGAGAGAGGATCTACTTTAATCTTTCTGGCCACATTTTTAGGATGAGGAAAAGCTCCCTAGCACAGAATTGTTGATAACTCTGTGTCACAAATGCTCAGTACAAGCAATTTCTCAGGAGCATGTCTGTGTTTCCATGGAATGGTTGCTGCTAGCAGGGCAAGGGAGAGCCGGGACTGTGCCAGCAGGTGTTGGGAAAGGGGAGTGAACAGCTGGAGCAGGTGGGGCACGCTGGCACGTGTGAGGACGTGGGCCCTGCAGACAGCACTTCTTAGGCAAGTGGACTGGATTACTTTGTGTTTCCCAGCTAAGAGTTCGATGTGTGTCTAATTCTGTTGTTTGTTCTGAAGGTTTGCTTTGAAGCACAAACATTGTTTACGCTTAATCTGACCAACAACATTAAAAAAATACAGACTCGCAGGAGGCAAAACACATTGGTGTTTCTGACAAGGAAATGTCTTAAAAATAAGACTGTAGTCCGTGAAAGTATCAAACTGGAGCCCTCTACAAATCCTATAGTAGAAGTAATGGGGAACATTCCACTGTTCGGAGAGGAAAAGCACCGTATCTTTAAATTTCTACCTACGCCCGAGTAAAAGCTGTCCTGTTACGGCACAAGTAACATAACTACGTGCTGTTGCCAGAAGTGAGCGCCTTCTGACTTCCTGCCTCCTGCTCACATGTACTCAGTGCTCGGCAGTGATTGCGTGGCTGTCGGAGGGACCTTTCACACAGCCTTCTCCAGGCAAGGTTAACCCTTGGAATGCGCAGTAGTCTTCCTCTGTTAGCTCTCCTCTCGCTAAGCACAAGAAAAGAAGCCGGAGCACGGGCTGAGGAAAGACTCCCTCTACAGCTAAGCTGATTTAAGAAAAATTAGCACCGAATTGCATCCTGCTTCCCACTGAAGTAAAGCTTCAGGTAGCCCCCACCATCAGGCGGTAGCAGCGATGGGGGCGGATGCAGTACCGGGGTGGGAAGAGTGGATTGGGAGGAGAGAAGTGTGGAAAGTAGGCGGACCTCTAGATAAGTTTCCCCTTACGTTGTCCACAGCCACGGAGAGCCCAGATCACTGCAGTTTTCTTCAGTTTATTCGGTGGATTTATTTGTTTACCTGGTGTCAGTTCCTTGCTATTGGGGGAGCCCCCAGCTCCGCAGGAAATAGGGAGCGGTGCCTGCTGGTACAGAGGCAAACAGGGAGAAGAACTCCACTGCACCTTGTCCCGGCCGTGGGACTTGAATTCTGCGGGGCATTCCCCTAGCACTGCACTTGTAAATATTTCTGCTCAGCCCTGGCAGGGCAGTCTCCTTTCTGGCTGATGTCCTCACTATTGCTAAACAAAGGAGCATTTGCTGCTTCCTCTTTCACAATGATGTCTGACTGTGCTTAATGTGACTCAACCTATATTTCTTTTGGTAAAAAAGTGAGGCAGAGAGGGAGGAAGGCTTCAAAGCTACATTAGTTCAAGTATCACCGAGATCTCTGAGGAAAAATTCTATCCAGATTCATATTTTCTGGTGGAAGACTGTTGGAAAGCGATGCTCAGCTAAACAGAAGTGACTGGGAGAGACACTGGGGTGAATTGAAGGGACAGTTCCGTTGCTGGCGTGTTGGGTACATGGCATCTAAGTACAGTGAGACGGTAATGTAAATTCTTTGGTCTAGAGAAACTCAGATGCAAGCTGCACCTACTGACACATAGCACAGGAACTGAGGAATAGAAAGATACTAGAATAAGGAAGATTTTATTACCCTGAGTTTTGCCACTCAAAATTCACAGAAGTCTAGCTCCACGGGTGGCGATATCCACCTGGGTATCAGCTGAGCCTACCCAGATAAAAATCTTGCTGTAATCAGTGATAGGGAAGAGTATAACAACAAGAATTGGACTGTTCTTTCTAGATATGTTTTTATTGATTTATTTCTTTAATGTCTTTCTAGATATGTCTTTTATTGATTTATTTGATTGATTTTTATTGATTTATTTCTTTACTAGCCCCATTAGGCTTGGCATTGCTCAGCATTTTGGTTTGTTCAGTTGTGACATCCTTACTGTGTACTGCAAGTACTGTGTACTTTCTTATATCTCACACTTGGTTCCAAGGTAATGCTTTAACAGACCTGCAGTTCATTCCTCCCTCTTTCAAAGTAAACTTTGTCCCCCTTCTCTTTTCTCTGCATTTTCCTTTTGCACTGTTTGTTCAGAGCGCTCTAGGAGCTGGGAGGCTGCAGCCATGCTCTCTTCCCAGGCTATCCTGCTTGCTGTGGTGTTTGAACTCGCAGCCCTTCAGGCCCTTGCTTCCGACACCTTCGTGGCAGCCGTCTACGAGCACGCCGTCATCCTGCCACATCCCACCGAGGAGCCCGTTTCTCCCAGCGATGCTTTGGCCCTGATGAACAAAAACATGGATGTCTTGGAAGGGGCCATCAAGGAAGCCGCCCAGCAGGTACGAGGGCAGCTACCATGAAGGTTGTCCATCAGTGTTTTCTGCTCCTGCTGACTCTCCTGGTTGTCTGTTGATGGGTGACCTTTAAATGGAGCTTGTTGTGACAGGGTGCCCACATCATTGTGACTCCTGAAGACGGCATCTATGGCTGGCGATTCACAAGAGAATCCATCTACCCCTACCTGGAGGATATCCCTGATCCGGTGGTGAATTGGATTCCCTGCACTGACCCCTCAAGGTGATTCCTTCTGCAGTGCTTTAGGTGATTTCAACCTGTTATCTCATGGAGCCTTGAGCAGCTCACGTTAAATTACTAAGAACTGCTAACAACTCTGATATAAGTTTCAATTAAAATTGAGTATGAAGGTAGTTAAATGTTTAAATATATAGCATGTCCATGACGAACTGATGAGGGAAACATTATGATTTTTTTTTAATTACACACTTTAAGGTGAAATTCAAACAACATACAGAATTTGGGTTACTAAAAGTTAAGCAAATGTCTTTTTTTGATGCCAGAATATCCTGCTTCTCATTCTGTTTTCAATTTTTTCCACACGATTTTGAATAGAACTGACTCTAAATTATTAACAGTAGTATTTCTTTGATTTTTTGGTTTGTTTGTCTGTTGCAAATGACTTGTTGCAACAAAAGCGCACAAACCATTTTTGTGGACATGAAGTAGTCTCTGAGGAAGAGGTGATGAAGTCAGTAAATGAAGTCCAAACTTCTAAATTATAAAAACCCAGGAACTTTTAATCTTGGTTTTCCACAATTAAGGTAAGATAAAGTCTGAATTGCTAGAGTCTCTGTGCTGTAGAACATGATCTGTCATTCAAGCAGCGTATTCCAGCAGTGACAAACTAAGCTATAGCTGAGCACTGGACTTTAGACTCATACAGCTTGCAATACGTGTTCAGCTATGGAATTACAGCTGTGGTCTGCCCTTTTCACCATGGCTTTCTGCACCTGCTTGATGAGGAGCAGGTTATTGTATCTGTGAGGATATAATAACTCAATGCTTCCAAGAAGAAGAGTCACAGTTGCACAGGACGTGCAACTTTTTGCTGAGATGTAAAGTAGCTAAAGTATACAGTCTTTCATTGAAGGTGGAGTGGGGGGTGGCAGTGTGTCTAAGCAGGTCTTTATTCTGGTGCACCACACAGGTTTAGCAGAGGTGATCCCAGTGCCTCCTCACTGTTCCAAATCAGGGGTTTCACTAGCGGCTTTTGGGAATATAACCCTTGCCGTCAGTGTCTGGCGTGCCTTATTCCTGGTGCTGTGTGTGTATCTTGCATGGAGGTCCTCCTTTTTGGACCATGCACACCTTGCACAGCTGTAGGCATTGCCACATTACAAAGGGGAATGAATGGCTGCTCTCTTTATGGCCTGCTATGGATGCTTCAGAGGTGCTGCCAGTTTCTGGCACATGGACCCTGTCATATCTCAAAATTAATAACCCACTGCTCTTCATGGTTACAGGTCTGTGTGCTCCTGTCTGTGGGAGGAAATGAATTGCTGAGTTGCCTTAACCATATCATCTGCATTATCCCACAGCTCAACCCTAATTAGTGTGCTAAGGGCCCAGAGCTGCAGTCCTCAGGTGCCAGTATGCCTGATGCTGAAATATTTGCTTGTGTGACACCAAGCTAGTGTCTTCCTCTGCCCAGAGATTGCTCTTCTGCCCTTTCCCAGCCTGAGGATTACCTCTTTACTGCAGAGGATGTTCCAGGTGCTGAAGGGAACTGGCAGGCATGTCCCTGCAGAGGCCATACCACAAGGTGCAAGAAGCAATCTGAGGAAGCACTGCAGCAACTCTGTGTATCTGCCTACTGTGCCATGGCTGCAGGGTTGGAGATGTCAAGTACTCTGGAAATGGACACCACTGACAGCACAGGTTTTGTTAATTTTGTTTTTCTCCTTCCCTAAAATGCAATAGATTTGGTCCAGCACCAGTGCAGGAACGACTCAGCTGCATGGCCAGAAATAACTCCATCTATGTAGTTGCAAATATTGGGGACAAGAAGCCGTGTGACTCCAGCGATCCCAACTGCCCCAGGGACGGTCGCTACCAGTACAATACGGATGTCGTGTTTGATGCACAGGGGAAACTGGTGGCTCGGTACCATAAGGTAAATTGGGCTTGGGGAGACAGAAATTAATTTTCCACTACTTCCAAAATGTCTCAGTTTGGGAAGAGAATTAGATGCCAGTCATTGTCCACTGTCAGAGTTTTGTTTTTCTTTATAATTTAAAAGAATATCTCTCTTGCTATGAAGCATCAATGCCAAATTTGCATTTGCTGTCATGTTTCTCAAAACAGACTGGAATGAAAAATGATTGTTCTGGTGCAATTTAGTGGCATATGGTTTTGGTTGACTTCCTCAGTTCATTAGCTCACTACTACTGCAAATTCTGCTGCTTGAGCAGCTTCAATTTTCAGTGCCAGCTTTTCACCAGACTACCACTTCATGTTCCTGGATTTCAGTGTTCTCATCTGTTTCATGGTAGATGAGCACTCTGATTTCAGAGAAGCAGGGCCTTTTTTTCTGATGCTGGTTTGGCACAGTTTTTGCACAATGGGAATTATTTGGACAAAATGATGAACCTAAGATGGGTATAAAAGCACATAAGGATATTGAAACATTTGCACCAAATGTAAGTTCCTCTTTCAGTATTATGTGCCTGCCTGCAAGTTCCATCAAAGCTGTTTATGAACCAGATATCATGCCAATGTGGATAGAGTAAAGTCAGTTCATTTAATGCACTTTGGGCCTGGTATTTCATCTGGTTGTTTAAAGGCAATGCCAAGGTATCTATTTGTGAGCAAACTGGGTGAGTGAAACACTGATAATACAAATCTGTCCCCCAGCCTGCTATGGCCCATGTGCTGAATTACAAGTTAAGTAAACGTGAACTTCTTTTTTGGTGTGGTGTCCATATTTACTTTCAGACCATCTGGACATTTATAAAGGACTCTTAATAAATATGTATGTGAAGAAAGAAGGAAAATGTTGGAAAGCTGAGAACGTCACAAACTTCAGTTTTTCTGCTGGCTGAGATAATCTGCCTTTCCCCCATCAGCACAACCTTAGTTTTTCTGCTGGCTGAGATAATCTGCCTTTCCCCCATCAGCACAACCTTAGTTTTCTAGTCTGCAGTATCCCAAAATACTGTCCTGTGCTTCCTGCTGGTGCTCTGTACTTTCAGTGATTCTGGGCACCTCCACACCAAAGTCACCGATTTTGTCTCTTGGCACCAGATCCCCCACACTTCTGTTACATTACTATTTCTCTTCTGGTTGCATTTGGGTCACCAGAAATATAAACTAGGTGGGGGGAGTGGAGAGATTATTCTTATGAAGATGACACCAACAGACCTGAAGGCAGCTGGCTGCTTTCCTAGCTAGATGCCAGGGCAATATGTAATATGTGTTCCATATTTTGGGTACGATGAAAATACAATGTTAGCCAGATGTCCTACATGTGAGGGCTTCCAACACGGTCAAAATTTTTCTTTAGTCATTCTGAACAGTTTTAGGGAATGACTCCAAGACACATGATTAGTAAGTGCCTCTAACAGGTTTCTCTATTTTCCTTCCCCTACAGTATAATCTCTTTCTAGGAGAAAATCAGTTTAATTATCCAAAAGAGCCAGAAGCTGTCACCTTTGAGACTCCTTTTGGAAAGTTTGGCATTTTCACTTGCTTTGACATCCTTTTCTATGAGCCTGCCGTGGTCCTGGTGAGCAAGATGCAGGTGGACACCGTGATCTTCCCAACAGCTTGGATGAATGTCCTGCCCTTTCTGACTGCAATTGAGTTTCACTCTGCTTGGGCTATGGGCATGCGTGTCAATGTCTTAGCTGCCAATACTCACAACACTAGCATGGAAATGACAGGTAAGTTAATTTTCACTCTGTGCAAGAATCTTTATAACCACAAATCTCTTATTCCCTGTTCTACAAAGTGATTTTGCAGAGGAATATAATGTATTTTTCTGGAAGGTGAAGAGTCTAGTCACCAAATTTCAATGCTGATGGATCCTGTTACTATTGGTTTCATAAAGACGCAACAAAACTTGTAGTGTTTTATTTCCCCTAGCTTCTTAGGATTATCTTTTCTTTTAATGGCTCTAAATAAGTAGTAGGTCACTGCCCTTATAGCTGAACAGAAATTTTTGTGGTTTCTAAGGCTCTTTCCCTTTGCACTTCTAAGTCTATGATTGAATGCCAGACTGTAAATATACTCATAAACCATATATGTGGCTCCATTTCTTCTGCCAAATTAGATATTTATAGCTGTATTTAACACTGTTACAGAAAACCGTTAAAAACACATGTTCAGGCCTGTGGTAGTAACACTGCTAAGAAGTCCACATATTCATTTTAGAATGTAGCATTGATTTTTTTAGAGCTCAGCTTATGAAATAGTATATTTCAATTACACCGGTATCTTCACTGAGCTGTGCAACCACAGTATTGCTTTGAGACTTTTCATTTGAAATGCCTGACAGGCTTCTGCAGGGATGGGTATGACAGACCTTTGATTTCCCTCTGTTGCTTGGTGCTGGTCAGATGTGACTCACCCATTCTCAGCCAGTGTAAAGGGGGCTGGACAATTGCTATCTCCTTCTGTTCATGGACAGGCCTGTGATACTTGCCTGTGTCGTGTTTTGGATTGTCTCAATCAGTAGCTGGCCCTTTTGCATCAATCAGCCAAGAAAAAAGGAATTATCAGCTCTATTGCATACAGGAAAAAAGAGAACTGAGGAGGCCATAAATATAATCATAACATAACATAAAAAACCAAACATCCTCTGCCTCTGGCTACACTGAGCAGACCTTATTTAAGGGAATAAATGCTATTCTTTGCCAAAGCATGAGCTCTGTGTACTGAGTTGCTAATGGTCACCTTTGATGAGACTAAAATACTGGTAATCTGTGTAGAATAGTGGATAAGCTATCAGTAGAGACAATTAGAAGGATAACAGGATTTTTTAAATTCTTCTTGGACTGACTATTGTGCTCTCCACAGGGAGTGGCATTTATGCACCAGCTGGAGCCAGAACATACTCCTACAACATGAAAACTGAAGATGGTCATCTCCTCATTGCTGAACTAGATGCACACCCTCGTCTTTCTCCTGCCTCCCCGCCTGCTGTCAGCTGGAATTCGTATGCTTTGAGTGTTGAAAGATTCTCACAGAATGACCATGAATTCACAGGAATCATCTTTGAAGACCTCTTTACTTTCACAGAGCTCACTAAGCCTGGGGGGAATCTCACTGTCTGCCAAAAAAACCTCTGCTGTCACTTGAGCTATAAGATGGCAGAGAAAAGAGATGATGAAGTTTATGTCCTGGGTGCTTTTGATGGCCTTCATGTTATTGAAGGACAGTACTATCTGCAGGTAATTCTTTGGAGGGGGCTACTTACTTTAGGAAGCTTATTTACAGGGACAAACCTTCAGCTCTGTGGTAGAAAAAGAGAAGACAATGTCTCTCTTCTATGCCGGAGTCCTAGTGCACCTTTTGTTAGTAATAGAAAGAAGTTGCTAAAACTTCCAGGCCTGTTTGCCTTCAAATCAAACAAATGCAGTAGAGAGGTCTCTAAACCTCTTTTAAATGCCCAGAGTGTACTCACTATTTTTAGGGGTGTGCAATATTGGCTAAATTTAGGTTCTCTTCTGTGAATATCTGCAGTTAAGTGTTCTGAATCTCCTCTGTATCACAGAATCACAGAATAGTTAGGATTGAAAGGGACATCTGAAGATCACATAGTCCAATCCCCCTGCCAAGGCAAGGTCACCTAGAGCAGATTACACAGAAACACATCTGGGTGGCTTTTGAGTGTCTCCAGAGAGGGAGAATCCAAGACCTCCCTGGGCAGCCTGTTCTGATGCTCTGCCACCCTAAATGTAAAAAAGGTCTTCCTCATGTTGAGGTGAAACTTCTTGTGTTTTTATGGCCATCAGTCCTCATCCTGTCGCTGGGCACCACTGAAAAGAGCCTGGCACCATCTTCTTGGCACACACCTTTGAGATATTTGTATGTATTGATGAGACCCCTCTCAGTCATCTCTAGACTCAACAGG
Source organism: Vidua chalybeata (assembly GCF_026979565.1). Classification (NCBI taxonomy): domain Eukaryota; kingdom Metazoa; phylum Chordata; class Aves; order Passeriformes; family Viduidae; genus Vidua; species Vidua chalybeata. The sequence continues at coordinate 58,295,792 of NC_071532.1, forward strand.
CCCAGCTCCCGCAGTCTCTCCTCATAAGAGAGATGCTCCAGACTCTTCATCATCTTTGTGGCCTCAGCTGGACACTCTCCAGTAGTTCCTTTTCTTACTTGTGCTCAGAAGCCTGGGCACAGTACTCCAGATGTGGTCTTAGTGTATTTTCATCAAAGAGTTGCTGTTAAAAATCAGTTGATCATAGCTATCTTTATGAGATGCTCTGTTAACTTAGGGTCACAGAGATGTTAATTTTTTTTGTCATTATCCAAATCATAGCAATGAAGCTTACGTAAATGGCTTATGACTTATAGTGGAAATATCCTCTCTTCCTCTCTTTTAATCAAATATTTGGAAAGACAGTGAGCTACATACTGGTTGAATTTTCTTAAAGCCATATTTGAAAACATCCTTTGCCTTCATAATTAAGTTATTGTGCCAGCAGATTATACTTTTTTTTAGTTATTTCTGTCTGTCAGCATCACCATTTTGTACCAGCTGGTACAGACCTCGGGATATGAGGGCTGGTGTTATCCAGCAAACAGCTTATCTAACACTAGGAAGATAGCTTGAATAAATTCAGTTCTTGGTGAGCTTGGCTGTAAACTTGATTTCAGTGGTTGTGGAAGTTGCCACATAGTCTCTGCCAGTATTGAAAGTTCTAGAGAATACAGGAATTTCTACTCTTCCTTTCTCCCCTCAATATTTTTTCATTTTCTCAGAACATATTCCTTATTTTTCTACTTATTTACATTTCAACACAAAACCATATTTGCTGATGAATAATACTTTTGTTTTTTGCAAACATGCTTCTATCCCCCAATGCCAGACGTGTAGAAAAACTCCATCACCTATCAGCAAAACCAGACAACATGCTTCAAATCACTGCTGAATGAGAGGAGGGCTAGCCCTATTTCATATTTCCTTATGAAGACCATAAACATTTATCAGATGGATAATTAACTCTCATGACAAAAGGGAAACAACATTGCAGCACATACTTTACTCTATGTGCTGCAACTACTAACACAAAACTGTAACAAAATATGCTGACATCATCTCCTTGGCCTATATTAACTAGGATTTGGACAGGGAACAGCAAATTCAGATTTCCCATGGACTACCAGGCCATCTAATGAAGTACCGTTAGCAACATATACAATTAGCAGTAAGAGGACCTGGATGTGCACTTGTACAATGTACTTATGTGGAAGACTTTTTTTCATTTGCCTAAAATTTCTATTCACAAACACATCTTCTAAGACATGTAGGAAAGAAACCTTCAAAAAAGACAACAGGCAATTGAAAGAATTAGTGGAAGGGACAAGATCAGGCTTCAGAGATGAAATAAAGTGCTTTGGCTGCACTTATATAAAACACAATTTATTTATAAAATTATAAGAATGCAGGTCTGGAATACACCCAATCAGATCAAGGGACAAAAAATAAGCTACAACTGAAAATGAGTCGCCCAAGTATTATGAAAAATATCCTGTGACTATCACCTGCTCTGACACACATTAGCTTTGATGACACAAGGCTTCCCTACCAGTGTTAATGTCTTGCTAAATACATTGTCTCCTCCTCCCCACAGATCTGCAGCCTGCTCAAGTGCCCCAGCACAAACCTGAGCACATGTGGGCAACCCACGGAGATGGCTCAGACCAAGTTTGAGATGTTCTCCCTCAGCGGCACATTTGGCACCAGCTATGTCTTCCCAGAAGTGTTGTACAGCGGGGTGCAGCTGGCCCCTAGGGAGTTTGAGGTAATGGGATACCCTTGTGATTTGTCAGACATCAGTGGTCAAAAGGCAAAAGCAACTTAGTTGTTACCAGAGTCCTCTCTCCTCTGCCTTAAGTTCAAGGTAGCTTTATTTCTGCCTGATTTTCATGGTTGTATTCATACAGTAAGTCCACCTTGCCAATTCTCTTCTGCCCTTTCCCCCCAAATCCTCTAGAACAAGATCTCCCTCAAGACAGAAATGTAGTTTTTCTCAGACTTCCTGCTAGCTCCAATTGAGATTGGAGCTCTCTCAATTAGATCAACATTACTGAATATATGATTTTGAGTTTGCCATACAATAGTACTGCTTTGATGCTGCTCCTGCTTATTTTACTTTTTCATAACCAGGTGCTAGCTGATGGACGTCTGATAAATCGGAATACTACATCAAAGCCAGTTTTGACGGTAACACTCTATGGGAGGTGGTATGAAAAGGACCCACCACGCACAGATCAAGCTTCAGCATGATTTCAATGTAGATCCTTCAAGCTTTCATCTGCTCGTTTATGTAACACTAATTAATCACAAATAATGCTAATTAATACTAATCTTCATAATTAAAATGGCATTCTATTTTTCAAGTTGCCATTCCTAACGGCATAGTTACTGTATTTTGATTTATTGACTTGATTTTGCAGCAAAAAAACAATATGCCGCTGGACCGTTGTGTATGTGTTTTTTTTATGATAGCTTTGGTTGGCATAGGCTTGGCCTTAACACTGGGAACAATAGAAAATAACTTCCTCTGACTTTAGAGGTGTAGGATTCAGTAGGGTGTGGCCCAATAAAAAAACAGTTTTTAATTATTTGAAATGTTTGTTGGTTTATTAGCAGCCATTTTCACAACACTGTTCCCACCCCATTTCTGAACAGGTGCTTTTGTAAACAAGAGATTACCAGAACCTTGGAAAATTCAAATTTCCTTTGAAAAGAAAAACAAGTCTTGAAAATATGTTCCTTCAAAAACCAATTATTCAGCTCAGCACACAATGTGTTATCATACCAAGCTCTGTACTTCATGAGAGAGGATCTACTTTAATCTTTCTGGCCACATTTTTAGGATGAGGAAAAGCTCCCTAGCACAGAATTGTTGATAACTCTGTGTCACAAATGCTCAGTACAAGCAATTTCTCAGGAGCATGTCTGTGTTTCCATGGAATGGTTGCTGCTAGCAGGGCAAGGGAGAGCCGGGACTGTGCCAGCAGGTGTTGGGAAAGGGGAGTGAACAGCTGGAGCAGGTGGGGCACGCTGGCACGTGTGAGGATGTGGGCCCTGCAGACAGCACTTCTTAGGCAAGTGGACTGGATTACTTTGTGTTTCCCAGCTAAGAGTTCGATGTGTGTCTAATTCTGTTGTTTGTTCTGAAGGTTTGCTTTGAAGCACAAACATTGTTTACGCTTAATCTGACCAACAACATTAAAAAAATACAGACTCGCAGGAGGCAAAACACATTGGTGTTTCTGACAAGGAAATGTCTTAAAAATAAGACTGTAGTCCGTGAAAGTATCAAACTGGAGCCCTCTACAAATCCTATAGTAGAAGTAATGGGGAACATTCCACTGTTCGGAGAGGAAAAGCACCGTATCTTTAAATTTCTACCTACGCCCGAGTAAAAGCTGTCCTGTTACGGCACAAGTAACATAACTACGTGCTGTTGCCAGAAGTGAGCGCCTTCTGACTTCCTGCCTCCTGCTCACATGTACTCAGTGCTCGGCAGTGATTGCGTGGCTGTCGGAGGGACCTTTCACACAGCCTTCTCCAGGCAAGGTTAACCCTTGGAATGCGCAGTAGTCTTCCTCTGTTAGCTCTCCTCTCGCTAAGCACAAGAAAAGAAGCCGGAGCACGGGCTGAGGAAAGACTCCCTCTACAGCTAAGCTGATTTAGGAAAAATTAGCACCGAATTGCATCCTGCTTCTCACTGAAGTAAAGCTTCAGGTAGCCCCCACCATCCGGCGGTAGCAGCGATGGGGGCGGATGCAGTATCGGGGTGGGAAGAGTGGATTGGGAGGAGAGAAGTGTGGAAAGTAGGCGGACCTCTAGATAAGTTTCCCCTTACGTTGTCCACAGCCACGGAGAGCCCAGATCACTGCAGTTTTCTTCAGTTTATTCGGTGGATTTATTTGTTTACCTGGTGTCAGTTCCTTGCTATTGGGGGAGCCCCCAGCTCCGCAGGAAATAGGGAGCGGTGCCTGCTGGTACAGAGGCAAACAGGGAGAACTCCACTGCACCTTGTCCCGGCCGTGGGACTTGAATTCTGCGGGGCATTCCCCTAGCACTGCACTTGTAAATATTTCTGCTCAGCCCTGGCAGGGCAGTCTCCTTTCTGGCTGATGTCCTCACTATTGCTAAACAAAGGAGCATTTGCTGCTTCCTCTTTCACAATGATGTCTGACTGTGCTTAATGTGACTCAACCTATATTTCATTTGGTAAAAAAGTGAGGCAGAGAGGGAGGAAGGCTTCAAAGCTACATTAGTTCAAGTATCACCGAGATCTCTACTGCAGCCTTCAAAAGGCTTGTATTTAAGTCTACTGAATGAGCATGCTGGATGTAGTAATGTGTGTAGTAAAGTACTTAGGGATGAACATCACTGGATAAAAATCAAAGTTCCTAATGATTGACACCCTCAGTCAGCACTACTCTGTGAGAGAACTCTGCGGTATCTGCAGTCATCTGCTGGTCTGTATTTTCTGAACCAGCTCTACAGTGACAGTCTGCTGTAGCTGAAAGCAGATAGCCTGTTTCCACTGCTCACATAGCCTTTTTCAAATGAGAATACTGCAAATACTAGAAAGTCAAAAAATGGAAAATGTAATTGGAACAAATGGATTTGAAATGAGTTGAAGATTAAAATGAAGGCTTCTCAATATAGTGCAGCTTCCTTTGGACAGAAAGGTGTGCAGAGGAGCAGGCATGCTACTACACCTGTGAACTAGCCTGCTCTTTTGCTTCAGGCTAGTGAGCGACAGGCAATGAGCTACTTACATGCTTTAATTCTGAGGAAAAATTCTATCCAGATTCATATTTTCTGGTGGAAGACTGTTGGAAAGCGATGCTCAGCTAAACAGAAGTGACTGGGAGAGACACTGGGGTGAATTGAAGGGACAGTTCCGTTGCTGGCGTGTTGGGTACATGGCATCTAAGTACAGTGAGACAGTAATGCAAATTCTTTGGTCTAGAGAAACTCAGATGCAAGCTGCACCTACTGACACATAGCACAGGAACTGAGGAATAGAAAGATACTAGAATAAGGAAGATTTTATTACCCTGAGTTTTGCCACTCAAAATTCACAGAAGTCTAGCTCCACGGGTGGCGATATCCACCTGGGTATCAGCTGAGCCTACACAGATAAAAATCTTGCTGTAATCAGTGATAGGGAAGAGTATAACAACAAGAATTGGACTGTTCTTTCTAGATATGTTTTTATTGATTTTTTTTTTACTAGCCCCAATAGGCTTGGCATTGCTCAGCATTTTGGTTTGTTCAGTTGTGACATCCTTACTGTGTACTGCAATACTTTCTTATATCTCACACTTGGTTCCAAGGTAATGCTTTAACAGACCTGCAGTTCATTCCTCCCTCTTTCAAAGTAAACTTTGTCCCCCTTCTCTTTTCTCTGCATTTTCCTTTTGCACTGTTTGTTCAGAGCGCTCTAGGAGCTGGGAGGCTGCAGCCATGCTCTCTTCCCAGGCTATCCTGCTCGCTGTGGTGTTTGAACTCGCAGCCCTTCAGGCCCTTGCTTCCGACACCTTCGTGGCAGCCGTCTACGAGCACGCCGTCATCCTGCCACATCCCACCGAGGAGCCCGTTTCTCCCAGCGATGCTTTGGCCCTGATGAACAAAAACATGGATGTCTTGGAAGGGGCCATCAAGGAAGCCGCCCAGCAGGTACGAGGGCAGCTACCATGAAGGTTGTCCATCAGTGTTTTCTGCTCCTGCTGACTCTCCTGGTTGTCTGTTGATGGGTGACCTTTAAATGGAGCTTGTTGTGACAGGGTGCCCACATCATTGTGACTCCTGAAGACGGCATCTATGGCTGGCGATTCACAAGAGAATCCATCTACCCCTACCTGGAGGATATCCCTGATCCGGTGGTGAATTGGATTCCCTGCACTGACCCCTCAAGGTGATTCCTTCTGCAGTGCTTTAGGTGATTTCAACCTGTTATCTCATGGAGCCTTGAGCAGCTCACGTTAAATTACTAAGAACTGCTAACAACTCTGATATAAGTTTCAATTAAAATTGAGTATGAAGGTAGTTAAATGTTTAAATATATAGCATGTCCATGACGAACTGATGAGGGAAACATTATGATTTTTTTTAAATTACACACTTTAAGGTGAAATTCAAACAACATACAGAATTTGGATTACTAAAAGTTAAGCAAATGTCTTTTTTTGATGCCAGAATATCCTGCTTCTCATTCTGTTTTCAATTTTTTCCACACGATTTTGAATAGAACTGACTCTAAATTATTAACAGTAGTATTTCTTTGATTTTTTGGTTTGTTTGTCTGTTGCAAATGACTTGTTGCAACAAAAGCGCACAAACCATTTTTGTGGACATGAAGTAGTCTCTGAGGAAGAGGTGATGAAGTCAGTAAATGAAGTCCAAACTTCTAAATTATAAAAACCCAGGAACTTTTAATCTTGGTTTTCCGCAATTAAGGTAAGATAAAGTCTGAATTGCTAGAGTCTCTGTGCTGTAGAACATGATCTGTCATTCAAGCAGCGTATTCCAGCAGTGACAAACTAAGCTATAGCTGAGCACTGGACTTTAGACTCATACAGCTTGCAATACATGTTCAGCTATGGAATTACAGCTGTGGTCTGCCCTTTTCACCATGGCTTTCTGCACCTGCTTGATGAGGAGCAGGTTATTGTATCTGTGAGGATATAATAACTCAATGCTTCCAAGAAGAAGAGTCACAGTTGCACAGGACGTGCAACTTTTTGCTGAGATGTAAAGTAGCTAAAGTATACAGTCTTTCATTGAAGGTGGAGTGGGGGGTGGCAGTGTGTCTAAGCAGGTCTTTATTCTGGTGCACCACACAGGTTTAGCAGAGGTGATCCCAGTGCCTCCTCACTGTTCCAAATCAGGGGTTTCACTAGCGGCTTTTGGGAATATAACCCTTGCCGTCAGTGTCTGGCGTGCCTTATTCCTGGTGCTGTGTGTGTATCTTGCATGGAGGTCCTCCTTTTTGGACCATGCACACCTTGCACAGCTGTAGGCATTGCCACATTACAAAGGGGAATGAATGGCTGCTCTCTTTATGGCCTGCTATGGATGCTTCAGAGGTGCTGCCAGTTTCTGGCACATGGACCCTGTCATATCTCAAAACTAATAACCCACTGCTCTTCATGCCATGGTTACAGGTCTGTGTGCTCCTGTCTATGGGAGGAAATTAATTGCTGAGTTGCCTTAACCATATCATCTGCATTATCCCACAGCTCAACCCTAATTAGTGTGCTAAGGGCCCAGAGCTGCAGTCCTCAGGTGCCAGTATGCCTGATGCTGAAATATTTGCTTGCGTGACACCAAGCTAGTGTCTTCCTCTGCCCAGAGATTGCTCTTCTGCCCTTTCCCAGCCTGAGGATTACCTCTTTACTGCAGAGGATGTTCCAGGTGCTGAAGGGAACTGGCAGGCATGTCCCTGCAGAGGCCATACCACAAGGTGCAAGAAGCAATCTGAGGAAGCACTGCAGCAACTCTGTGTATCTGCCTACTGTGCCATGGCTGCAGGGTTGGAGATGTCAAGTACTCTGGAAATGGACACCACTGACAGCACAGGTTTTGTTAATTTTGTTTTTCTCCTTCCCTAAAATGCAATAGATTTGGTCCAGCACCAGTGCAGGAACGACTCAGCTGCATGGCCAGAAATAACTCCATCTATGTAGTTGCAAATATTGGGGACAAGAAGCCGTGTGACTCCAGCGATCCCAACTGCCCCAGGGATGGTCGCTACCAGTACAATACGGATGTCGTGTTTGATGCACAGGGGAAACTGGTGGCTCGGTACCATAAGGTAAGGAAATGCTTCAGCATCAAACTCTAATTTATTATCAATGGATTTTTCAGCTCTCTGGCACCAATTTCAGATTGTTTATGCAAGAATTTTATGTTATTATAAAGTGACAGTCAATCCAGGATGATTTGATGATCTTATGGCCAGAAGGAAAACCAAGCAATTGCTTGACCAGTCAGGCAAATTATTCCCAGGAGCACTACAGCTGCAGAGTTCATGCCAGCTGCCAAACACTTGGGGGCTACGTTTATGACAGTAAATGGTAAAGAAGCATTGACAGAATTTTCCATACTCAGTGAACATAAGCTTTTCCTTGGTACATTCATACCCAACCTAGTCAGTGCTTTTGGAGGGGACATCTTGGCCCTTGGTCTTGGAGTTTAGCAGCTAATATTGAATGGGCATTGCTTTCAGGAGGTACATGGGGCACAGCCACTCCATTTTTGAGGGGGATGGTCAGCTGGATGGATACAAACCAGCTGTGCTAGCCAGCTCAGCTACCTCAACTCCCAGTTCTGCATTAAAGCCTGTCTCAGATGCAAAAGCTGTTCATAATCTTGCCTTATTTTCAGTTTCTAATATGCCATTTTCTTCACCTGCAGTACAATCTGTTTAGAGGTGAAACTCAGTTTAATTATCCAAAAGAGCCAGAAGCTGTCACCTTTGAGACTCCTTTTGGAAAGTTTGGCATTTTCACTTGCTTTGACATCCTTTTCTATGAGCCTGCCATGGTCCTGGTGAGCAAGATGCAGGTGGACACCGTGCTCTTCCCAACAGCTTGGATGAATGTCCTGCCCTTTCTGACTGCAATTGAGTTTCACTCTGCTTGGGCTATGGGCATGCGTGTTAATTTACTTTCAGCAAATACTCACAACACCAGCATGGCAATGACAGGTGAGTTGCATTCAGGAACAGGGAAATTGTTCCTAGATTCAGAAGCAGGCAGAAATGTTTTAAGACATAGTGAAGTCTCTGAAAAACAGTGTTTTAATTGAACTCAAGATCTTTGCGATTTGGCACTGAATGCAACAAACAACTTCAGGTAAGAAAATGTTGAATGTTCTGAAAAAGGTAAAAATAGAAAGCCTGTGACATTAACTTTTGATAACTTAAAAGTGAAATTTTATTTCAAAAATAGCACAAAGTTTCACTTAAATTTTTAGTCTCTCATCTAGAGGCAGCATTTGCTGTTTATAATTCGATCAACAGCTAAATGGAGAAAAAAATGTTTTACTCAGACCCTAATAGTGTAAAACCAAAAGGAGAATTCCACTTGTATACTGAATAAAACATTCTCTTTTTTCTTGTGGTTGCTGAAGACTTAGAGATATTATGTTTTGCTCTTAATATATATTTACTGCCTATTTTTTATTCTCTTAACTGAGAAAAGGGCATAGCTGCATCTGTTACTCTCCCCTGAAGCAAAGTGAAAACTACAAAGGAACATTTTTGCCTGCCCTAAATGGACTGAGCTGAGTTTAGGCCACAGCCCTGTGTGTCCTTCAGTGAAACACAACTACCCCCATGATTGCCCCCTTTGTCAAATATGCCACTCTGAGAGCTATGATTTATTTTTAAATGAACCTAAGTTTTAACATTAGGATGGTTATTTCAGCTGTTCTGTGCTTTAAAATGATTCCAAAACTCTCAGTAACGTATTGAATGAAAATAGTATCACTGGAAAACAATGCCAGTGTGGTGTGGGAGGTGACTGGTGCCCCTGCCAAGCTGTGCTGTGTGGTGCTGGCTAACGGAGGGCTGGTGATGTCCTTGGCAGGCAGTGGGCTGTTCACGCCAGAAGGACCTGCCGCCTACCACTACGACAGTGCCACTGAGGAGGGACATCTTCTGCTAGCAGAGTTGAGCGCACACCCCCGTCTTTCCCCCACCTACCCTCCTGCCATCAACTGGAGTTTGTATGCCACGAGCATCAAGAAATTTCCTGGTGAAAATGACACTTTCTCGGGACCTGTCCGAAAGGATATATTCACTTTCAGAGAACTCAGGCACAAGGATGGAAATTACACTGTTTGCCAAGGAGACCTTTGCTGTCATCTGGTCTACCAGATGTCAGACAAGAGGAAAGATGAAGTTTATGTCCTGGGTGCATTTGATGGGCTTCACGGTTCTCTCATAAAATACCATTGGCAGGTAATTGCATGTTTAGAGGTGAGTGTGGCCACATGCCAACCACCTAAAAACATTTGTCCATTACTTCATCCTGCTACTTTTCTTGCTATCAAATCCATTTTGTGCTTGCTGAAAGCTTAGTGGTGTTTTGCCTTTCTGTCTCCTCCTCCCCACAGATCTGCAGCCTGCTCAAGTGCCCCAGCACAAACCTGAGCACGTGTGGGCAACCCGTGGAGACGGCTCAGACCAAGTTTGAGATGTTCTCCCTCAGTGGCACGTTTGGCACCAGCTATGTCTTCCCAGAAGTGTTGTACAGCGGGGTGCAGCTGGCCCCTGGGGAGTTTGAGGTAATGGGACACCCTGGAGCTGTTTCTTGCAAGGTTTCTCATGCTGTGGTGCTGAAAACTGATCTGGCAGCAAAGTCCCATCCCAGAACAACTTTCTTTGGTTCTGCAGACTGGAACCCAAGGGGACAGATTTAAACAGGTGGATTGAATCAATCCTTACTGATGAGAACATACCAGTCCTGGAGCTCTTCAGTGCTTTCTTTAGCAAATCTGCATTCCCACTTCAGATAGTAAATGAAGAAACCACGACTTTCAATGAGCTATTTTCTACAGGTTTCTCATGATGGGCATTTTAGGAGAAAATAAAATAAAATACTCTGAGAAATTGCCCAAACAAGAAAAACTACTTAGAAGTATTATGTGTAAGAGCAGAGATTCTATGCAGTTAAGAATGTTAAAAGTGATTTTTGAGAGGTTTGTGGGTTTTATTTCTTTTTATTTGGCGGTTCATATTTTATTTTTGCCAAAAGATGTTTTCATTTATAAGCTTTATATTAGTTTTATGCAATAGGCTACATGAAATCCTAATTGATTGGAAGAAGTATTTAACAGCTTACAAGAGACAATGACGACAGTGAGAAAGACCTGAAAAATTTTAGGGGAAACAAGGGTGATTTTTTTTTTACAAAGTAGGAAATTGAAAAGCCTTGTTCATCCTTCATACTTGTTTTTGAATGAGACTTCTAAAAATAAGCCCATCAAAGAATTTATTGGTATGCTAAAAATATGATTGTGGTCTAATTTTAAAACAATAGGTTGTATTTTCTTACCAAATACATGCTTACCTTTTGTTGCAGGGGCAAAAAATGTTTTTACAGATGTTCACAGTTGGTGAACAGTGATTTCAAATTGATAAAAAGGAACTAAGAAAAGCTACATATGGCCAGTACCCTGAAATTCTCTATTTCCATCTGAAAATTGTTTTGGGGTCAACAAATCAAAAAATGTTTCAAGTATGTCCTAGATCTGCATATAACCTTTGTTGCCTTGTATGAGTAACTAAAGAGAACCTATCAAATTAGTTATTCTCACTCTCACCTTCTTATAAGGTAGAGAAAATTATCTTTTTTCCAAAGACAGAGGAAGGTTTAATGACTTCTGGGTCCAAGGAAATGTGGGAAGGCTATAATGGGGAGGCTGTGGCAGACCCAGAGAGAATTCTGTTTTCTTTCACTATCATGATTGTTTTTAAAAGTGTTGCATCAAAGTATTCAGCATCTAAGGTCTATTCTTTCTGTACTATGCAGTATTGCTACTCTGATAGTTGACTATTAGTGCCATTCTTTCTCTTTTCCACCAGGTGCTACGTGACGGGCGTTTGAAAAGCAAGAATGGCACTTTGAAACCACTCATAACAGCGACACTTTTTGGAAGGCTTTATGAGAAGGACCACCCACATCCCCTGCGAATTTCTCTGTAAAGTATCTCCTTAGGAGTTACACACTCACCAGAGACAGTAGGGGAATTTCCTCCTGAGCCATAGCAGTTAGCTTGTATGATTCCTATTCTGCAATATTGCACTTCTGCTCAGCACCTGTGGCAGTTGGGCTTATTTGTGAGAAAGTGATGTGTTCACCCTGCTGTGCATGACTTTTTAACAGTGCTTGTGCCAGTGCAATTATTTTTAGTATGCATGATCTGTCTGCATGAACCTTTTAATCAGAAATTTTGTTTTCTCCAAGATTTCCTATAGATTGATAGGATTACAGCAGAAAGAAGACTGACACCAAAATTTATGAAATGTGGTTTGTCATTTTATTGAGAATAAATTCTCTCCAAGAAAGCCTTTCTGTCCCTTTTGCCCCTTCCTGTTTTTCAGACTGTATAATCATTAAGTTTCTGTATTTTTCAGCCTTACAGCCCAGTCAACAGGGCCTACTTAACACTCAATGATCCTTGGCCCCATTCTGACCAAGGTACTATAAATAAAGAGAAAAACAGATTTGAAATTATCTTAGGTGCAATCTTAGAGAGAGAAAATGGTGCTCCAGGTGTAACCTACCCAGGTGTAGGTTACACGCCTGGCTGAGGTCATAAAGCACATCCAGTTCTGCAGTCCCTCTGATCTTGCACCTCTTTTTACATGGCAGATGGGTGTTAGGTCCCAGGCACTTCACATCCAACTTACTATATACAACACAGTATTCCAACACCTTCTCCTGGGTACATGGATAATTTCTTCAAAACTGTTAAGATATATGAAATAAGCAATCTTTTAGCACCTGAAACACATTTCACCCTATAGCATGAGAAATGGGCCTTATTTTGGATTTCTAGCAATGATATATCAGACCTGGCAGCTCTGGGCCTCATTTTTGTCTATCATGTTATGGAGCAAATGAGCTTTGTTTGCATCAAATATGCCTTGGAGTGGTCCCTACTTCCACACTTATCCCATAGCATTTTGCATCTACTGCCATTCTTACAGCCTGCACCAAGGTTAGCACTGAGCTGTGCTAAATGTGGCATGTAAGAAACACTTTGTGACTTCCCACCCCACGCGTACCTATGTATGTTATCCAGAAGTTGTTGAAATCACATGATTTCTGTTTTGCCCTGTGCTGCAGCTTCTCAGCATGCAACTTTAGGGGCTCTTTCTGGGAGTGTTTTCATCCTGAAAATAAAACAGTTGAACTTGCACTCAATGGGATAAATGTACCACTTGAGAGCAGTTACTCAAAACAGACAGGGATTCTAAGTTGTGCTTGCTGGTTCCTTGTTCAGTACCTCACAAGTGAACACAAAAATCTTCCATGTATTGCTTGCTGGCATTTCTGAAGTTCTGGGTACTTCCCAGGTACATGCAGAGCTGACTGTCTTGGGTTGTCAGAGCTGGACACAGGTAGGATACAATTACTATTGCTAGTTAAATACAGGATATCAGGAAAGGACTCTCATATCTCATCCATTAGCAGTGCAGAAGTCCAGGATTCCTTGAAAATTACACTAAAAGCAAATTTGAAGAACGGCTGACCTGCAGTTTTTGAGATGCGCTGCACAACTTTCCTCTCCCTGAGAGGTTTCCAAGGGTGTCATACAATGAACTGCTGAGGAGTTTATTAAGCCCTTTCCCATTTCTGATGGCAAAGCAAGAATTTGGACAAGGAGAGGATGAAGTTGCATGGACTGTTGCAGCATCCTCAGAATAGCTCCATCATTTCAATACACAAGAACCATGAACTCTGCTTTTGAGAGAGGATTCCCTGAAGGGGTTGCAAAAACCAACCAGATCTTCACCTCAGTGATTTGTGGTCACAAGTGACTAGACAAAGTTCAGTAAATGAAATGTGAGGTTTTGTAATAAAAGGAAATTTCAAATGATGCAAATTACAGAAACATTCAGAACAGAGAAGCAGAGAGGTGATGAATGCCCAATGCAACAAATGGGCAACACAACAGACAAATTTATCTCTAACAGCAGCAGTATTTACTGACTCTGGGACAGATGTACCGAATAGAAAAGTCAAATTAATTTATAAGTAATTCATGTCAATGATCCCACCCCAAAAGCTACTACAGATGGTATCTTAATGAGACCCATCCCTCTCTGAGCTGGAAAAGCATGCCCTTCATACATCAATATATCTTCCTTACACCTTGATGCTGGCCAAAGCAAACAAGACCCACCTGTCCACAGTGTTTCTAACCACAGAGAAAGAAAAACAACTTCATAATAGATTTTATTGATGCAAGACTTCAGATGAAGGTAGAAAAATACTCCATTTAAACAAATATGATCCAAACCTTGTAGCTACCTTAAGTAAAACTGGTAACAATTTTGGGGAAACTTTGAGTAAAATCTAATTTACTTTATTTTACATATTGAATTAAAGTAAGGAGGCCTTGGGAAAAAAAACAGAGAAACAAAATCTTAATAATAGGGAGTTTTAAAGAGAGAAGAACTCTTCAGCTATGTCCTTACACATATATTTAAGTTATCATGACCTCAAGTTATGCATTAAATAATGTGGTACACTGAGGTACAGTCAGAGGTTGTGCGACTTGTAGACCAAGGAATTCAAAGCTAAATGTTTATGAACAATTCGTGTTATCATGGGTGAATTACTGACAGTATGGGACAGCATTCCTAGGTACATTGAATCAGTGCATTTACACTGAGTGATAGACAGAATGACAATGACCTAAATTTGAACTGCAGAATTTCTAATTAACCAACAATTGAATTATAACCCCACTTCATCCAGATGGTGTTTGCAATGCCACTGCCCACCACCAGGGCAGGCAACAAAGCTGAAAGAGAGATATAAATTGCATAGGTCAATAAAGAGAGCAGCAGTTATTATAAGATTTACCACAGCTAATACAAGAATGCTTCTCTGTGGCTTGTGGTGGACCATGAGATGTCATGGACCCCCAACAGAGAAGTAATTATAGTACACCTTCCAAAAATTAACCTTTTAACACTGTAGACAAACACCACCTCCTACTGAAGCCACAGATGAGCATGACAACATTACCAAGTGATATCTATCTGTGAGTCAGACACAGCTGATTGGTGAAACAGAAACTTTGCATATTGACAACAGAATGTTATTTTCTCTTTCAGTCTGGAAAAAAAATAGCAGCTGTGAAAGTATTAAAATATTTATTTTAACCACTCATTACTATAAAGTTTCAGGGGAAATAATCCAGTTTCTGTTCAGATATTCCCATGACAGCAGGGAATTTCTACTACAAATATGTACAATATAGGAAATGCATTGTAACTTCATGATTTTAACTTTGTCTATCCATCCTTATTTGCTACTTCTACTGTTAAAGTTAATTGACGAACTCATAGTCTGGGACCTGCAATAGTGTCAGGATGCAAGATTAACAAGGAGTACACAAAGCAGGGATAGATTTTAATGTCAAATGAATAGTCAGTCTTTAGGAAATCCTCTTTCAGAAAAATGAGAGAATGAATATTTGCATACAGTTGGTCACCCAGCTTATGTACTGCAAAACATAATAACATAAAACTAAAAAAAAATAATTTGAATACCTTTGAGATAGTCTTCAAGAGCAAGTGATGACTTCTGTAACAGCAATTTTGAACATTTACTTCTAAATGAAAATTAGGAGTATGAGACACACTTGAACTTATCAAAGTTAAATACATGGAAATATTAAGGTCAGTTTTTTATAAGATGGTTATTTTTCTATTTTGCAATTCACCTTGATGTGTTTTCCAGCAATCTGAGATTGATTTTCGTACCCTGAAAAAGGTCTATTCAGTTCTAGTTTTAGGGCTCTATAAGGAAAATTCATTGTGGGGGGGAGAGAGGGGCGGTTCAGGCAAGACTTTCTTGTCAAACTTATGGATGAGTTTGGAAAAATCTAACCTCTATTCTGCAACATTTATGAAATTCTTAGACAAAATATAGTACTGACAGACAGTTTTCATTAAGTTGAGCAAAGAAAGTACAGTGAACTCTAGGCCTATGCTATTGCCATGTTACTTACAGACTCTTTAGGATACACTCTTCCATGCTTTTTAGAGACCTTTTTTTAGAGACCTTTCTAAGTTTTCCATATAGGATTTATGCTACCTAAGTGCTGCTGTGTAATACCTAAAACTCTCCCTTCTTTTCATTTTGTCTCCACTAGGAGCCAGAAATCTTGACTTAATGCTCTCTTCACTGAGGTCCAATAAAGTTGGACATTTTGAATGGACATTACATTCAGTTTACATCTACTGATTGTGCATCTGCAGAAACAGAGCTGTTCTACATTTAGCTTTGAACTCAAACAGTCATAATCTGTGGTTTTTTTCAGTTCCCTCTGCATGGAACTTGACTGGGTTTAGTTGTGGTTGGAAGTCATCAACTCTGCCCTGAAGAGTTCAGAGATAGAGACTGATATAGCTCCCATTCTGACAAAAGTTATGCACACTGATCTTGTGAAATTCCCAGTACCTTAGTTTATCACCCAGCTGACAAAGTGTATAAAAATTGATCTAAAAAATGTACAAACCTTTATTTTCTTCCCATCCCCTTCTTGTTAAGAGGTTGTCTTCTCCAATTTTCTCAGAGAGGTTCCTATGCCAAGTTGGCCACAATAACTACCATAAACAAATGGTGAAAACACATTGTAATTCATTCATGGGAACTTTTTTTTTTAAAAAGAAGAATTATTCTTGTCTAAGAAGAAATCAAACATATCTGACACTGATTTACAGGAGGGAAGAGCAAACTGTAAAAACATGGCCATTAATAAATAATGAGGTACTTCCTGGTAGCTAGGCTGAAAGACAGAAAGCTTTTGGCAGGCGTGAGTATAAAAATATGTGTGGTCTTTTCATAACTGGTGTAAATTAGCTGTACCTTAAGAGTATCAGATGGCTGTATGTATGAGGGTTGTGTATATATAAAAGCTTAAGTTTAATCAATCATCATTACCTAGCAACTGGCTTAAACATTTTTTTTGTTGAAGAGTTTATGAGACTATCTTTAATGTTATACTAGGCCTTTTAGTTGTTTATTCATGTTAACATTAACCTCTGTTTGCAGGAATCCTTCCAAGCTCAACATCAGACTAATCGAAAACAGAAACCTCTTGTACTTCAGGGTTGTGTTACACTTAATGTAACCATTCTTGTATTTTGCCAAGGGAGACTTATAATGCCAGTTGTTTTCTGCTGAGCCTTTTCTTATAGATTGTTGTCCCTTCTGTCACCAAGGATGTGACCTGTATTCCTCCCTGATTTGCCAGGGCTCATCATTAGATCTTGATGACTTACAAACATTTGCAAGTAGAAGGGAGAATTGCAGATAAGAACAAAATGGATTATAGGGAGTATAAAAGGGAGGGAGGAGAAGAGAGAGATGCTTTCTCTTCACCACTCCTCACCTGCATGAATAAAAACGTACGCAAGATGGTAGAGGAACATTTAAACAGCTGAATCTCCTGTTGCCATCTGTTCCCTTTAAGTGTCTTGTGTATTGGCAGGAGCTAGCTAGTCAGTAAGAACTTGATAACAACTCATAAATCAAGTTCAAATCTACTTCAGTACACCCTTACCTCTTCTTCAGTAACCTGGTATTCAACTGATATAGAGCACCTACTGACAAGATAAATAAAGCTTTTGTGGTGAAAAAATGGGCTGTCCAGGCATGTCTTCCTGAGCAGAGGGTCAGCAAGAGAAGGTACAGCCCCTGGCACTGGTAATTTCTGCACTAGTTGTGTTGCTGTTTCTGCAGTGCCATGATACCACTGATGTTCACGTACAGCATCACTGCTTCCTACAGCAAGTAATGACTGAGAAGCAAAAGATGGCCCTAGCAGGTTGCCCCCTTAAAATGGCCCACAGTGCATTAGCACTGGCATCTGCAGCCTGTTGGCCTTGCAAATGGACTACTAGACAACAGATGCAATACTTCTGGGAAAATAATACGTGTCTACTGTAGTCAAATTCAGCATTTGTGAAAGGAACAGAGAACAGTCCATGAGAAGGCAAGTTAGAGGACACCATTTATTGACATATAAGTCTTTATTAGCAATTTTAGCTCTCAGTGGCTTCCAGTAGAGTAGTCACACTTCCGGACCAGAATGTGACATTTCAAGACTTCCATTTCACCATGAGCTATCCTTCTTGTTCAGCCTTACGTCCTTTGTGCACCTTGCCAGTGCCATACTTTCCTAAGTCCCAAGCTTATCCCAACCCCAAACATACAGGGGAGCCTTAGCCCTACAGGTCCTGCTATAGGCTCAGAGAAACCTCTGGGGAGCAGGAGCTGAAAGTCCTGGCTCTCCAATGCAGCCCATTAACTGACACACACAAACTGACCCAAAGTGGGTCAGTTCTTTTCTCTGGGGTTACTTTTTTTCCTGGAAGGATGCTCCTTCTTGGGTTCCACAGCAATACTAACACTATTGTTTGAGGATGGGGGATGCTGTCATTGAGTTGCACGTATAGTTCTCTGGTATGGTAAAAGTATATAAATAGGAAAACAACAGCTCTTAAGTCCCTGCTACAAAGCATATCATATAAACACCTGAGCATCATAAATAAACAGCTAGCAAATTTTTTCATTAGAAGGAAGCAATATCTTTTAATCAGTCTTGTTGCCAGACACTGTCAAAGTATTGTGCTTAGAGCTTTTGGAAAATATCCACTCTGGGATAGAGAAATCAAATTTTTAAAGATAACTGAAAGTGTTAAAGTTTGTCAACATTACACAAAACGGAAAGGTGTACGTGAAATATTGGGCAATGTTAAAAACAGTTCAGTGCTATTAACTCCATCTGCTCCTTGACCACAATAAACATTTCCTTCACTCCGCATGCTTCTTTTCTTGAAAGAAGCCTGGCTTTAGCTTACTTCAAATTGATTAATCTTTGCATATGCTAGTGGCTTGTGTCAGAATAGATTTACTACATGTTTGTCTTTTCTGGATATTTAAGATTTACGTCATCCTGTTGATGAGATTTTCCCAGCAGGCTGTGAACCAGTCAGACCAAGCATGTAGCCACTTAGCTGGGAGAATTGGTGTGGGATGAGTCAGTCCCATGCTGTATCTGCAGCCCACACCGGTTAATGAGGAAGTGATTCCTGTGCCGTGTCATGCAGTCTGGAATACAGTGAGCTGCTGATTTGCTAGTCTGGGATATAATTTTCTTTCAAGATCAATCTCCTATGGTTAGCACTGAAGATAATGGTTGTTACTCTGCACAGCTCTTTCTGTAAGGAACAGCAATAGCAGCAACAGCAGTAAGTATGATTTAAAGTATGATTTAAAAAGCCATTCATTCCCAATGGCTGAAAAAGAAATATAGCTAGGGGGCAAAGCTCTTTTCACACACAGCTATGAGTTTAGAATAAGTCTCTTTCCTTTCTGTGAAGTTATTAGAGGGCCATAAGGATGCAGAATGGGATTGTACCTTTTCACTGTTCAGTGCCTCCCTCCTCTGTGTTTGCTTTCATTTTAGAGGTGGTATTTAGAAGCCAGCAAATATCAACAAAGCAGTTACAGTTAGTAACTGCAGTTTTTTCCTGTTGGATTGGTGGGTGCAGAGGAGCACTGGCAAGACACAAGGGACCTGCCCTGCTGTGCCTCTGCTCTGTGCAGCAGCTGCAAGGATTCACTTGCCCTGCTGGAGTGAGAGGCAAGGGGCTGCTCCTGCCCTCTGGAGCCCTGAGAGAAGCTTTTGCTGCAGAATGAAGGCAATGGACCACGTTATGGCATTACTTACTGAGACTACCAAATATGTAGTACTGAGACTACCAATATGCACCCTGTGCAGAGATAGTTTCTTGGCTTTGGATGGATATGTTTTGCTTTGCTATTAAAACATTATTTTCTTGGAAACTCTTACTCCTCTGTGCATTTCAGAGATTTGCATTTATGTTGGAGTTTGGATTTATAGTCTTTATCCTAAGTACTGTACTTGCAGAAAGAGCACAAACATTGCATCACTCTGTATAAACAGATGGCTTTACTTGGCAAGGAAAAGTGATGTTTTCCACTGAAAACTAGGAAAAGAAACCATGGGAAAATGTCTAAAGCTCAATCATGTATTCTTCAAATTCCTCTGGTACAAGTCCGGGCTAATTTCAGACTGTCTTCAGTGGAATTGCATCAGGTTTGCAGAAGTAGCATTCAGATTAGTAGTTGCCAGATCTTCTTGTTTAACCCCTATAAAGAAAGAATTATTTTGTAGTAATAGCTTATTGGGAATTTGGGCAATCCCCCTAGATTTCAAGCATATGAATGGAAACTTAGGAAGACTTTTTTTAATATTGTGCTCTTTTTTTTCTCTTATTTTTTCTTTTTTCCTTTTTTTTTTTCTTTTCCTTTTTTTTTTAATTTTTTTTTCTTTCAGAGAACTGCATAAAAGGTGAGTGGAATTATACACTTTCAAAACTCCTCTTCAGCTATAGGGTCACCTTACAGCCTCCAATATTTATGAATCCATGGTTCTCCTAACAGAGAAACAGTTTTTAAAATGAACTGTGTGAAAATGAGAAACTTTCTGCTGATTGACCAAACAGTACCCACAGAAATGCAAGCTAAATGAATCACAGTAGAAACCAATGCTTTCCTGACATTTTTTCACAGTAACAGTTCTCATTCTCACTTCTAGTGTCCCTTCCACAGTTTTGTGTAAGAAGGACATAATAACTTTTCAACACATTTTTCAAATAGTTTTTATGATGGAAAAAGTGCTATTTCCATTCCCTTCTGTGCTGTTTTCCATTTTAATTACTTTATGTTTTAAAGACAAACAAACAAGGAGAGTAGATGACCCACAGTATTCTAGACACTGTGACATCTCTCTTTTTTGGTTTTCCAAAACTCTGAAAACTACTTATTGCAGAAATATAGTTTTCTTTAGGAAAAAAAACCACAGCAACAATTTTGTAAAAAAGTTTTTACTTTGAATTTTGATGTATAACTGTTCTACTATACTACAGATTGACAAGACTGCTAAACACTGACAATTTGTAAGTGTTTTGAGTTCTCACAAAAACAG
Source organism: Vidua chalybeata (assembly GCF_026979565.1). Lineage (NCBI taxonomy): Eukaryota > Metazoa > Chordata > Aves > Passeriformes > Viduidae > Vidua > Vidua chalybeata. The sequence goes on from NC_071532.1 coordinate 58,316,534, forward strand.
AGTTTGGCATGTTTCTCCTTGATACTTTAAGGAGCAACTCTGAGAATATTTTCGTGGCATAAATATTTGGAATATTTTTTCCACATCAGCATAAAGGCACAAGAAAATGCCTGTTTGAAGCATCTGCACCAACAGAGTGAAAGCTTGTTACCACAGCGTTACTTCTCACTCTCAATTAGTTGACAATTTGGCCTGCTTAAGTATCTTGATATATCAAAACCTTCTGCTTTACTTTCATTTCAGCCAACACACCATTAAATATCACTGTTCCCATGCTCACAGCTCCCCCTAGATCTGTGGCTCACTCCTTTCCGACGTGCGTGGGTCTTGCAGTACAGTTGTATTGGAAGCCAGGAGATGGAGGGAAGTGCTCTCTGGCCACACACACAGCCTGGGCACAGGAGGAGGCAGAGCAAAACCCACACTCCATGGCTGGCTGCTGCCTGCCTCTCTGCAGCAGGGCACACTTGCTCCCCAGCCCCAGGGGTTCCCCCAGCGGTTTACAGGTTGCTGCCAGGCAGCTGCCTCTGGAACAAGCGCTTGAAGCAGAGCTGCCATTCCAGAAAATACCCTTGAGTTTTGACCCTGTTGTTACTCAAGGAAGAGAGCATGGAGCATGGTGGGAGAGCCCTGTGTGCATGCATGGCCTTGGACTGAGTGCCCATGAGCTGGCTGCCAGACTTCTCTATAACAATGAGTTGTACGGAGTAATGTAACATGGGTTTATTCCCTGAAATTTTACCTTCTTATAAAATGTGTATGTGTCAAGACAGTAGTTTCCAAGGCCTAAACCTTCAATCCTGAAAGAGAAGTGCCTGGCTCCAAGGAAGCACACAGCGTCTCAGAAGGGTGAAGGCCTCTTTCACAGACCAGTATTTGGGACCTAATATATCTTTTTCACTTTTCTCTAGCTCTGAAGAATTGGACCTGACTCCTCTCCTCAACATATCCTTTCAACACTCTCCAGTGGTTTCTCTCTCAGCCTGATCATTGTTTCTGCACTTTTTTAGTTGTCAAACTCTCTTGCTATAGCAAAGAGAACCTTGTAGTTCAAAACTCCAGTCTGCATAAGAGACCAGACTCAAAAAAACAAAAAAAAAAACCAAAAAGAAAAAAAAAAAAAAAAAAAAAAAAAAAAACCAAAAAACCAAACCAACCAACCAACCAAACAAACAAAGCAAAAAAAAAACCAACAAAAAAAACCAACAAAAAAAACCACACCCAAAAAAAACCCCCAGAGTTATATGCATTCATTTTGATTTTTGTGCACATAACATAATAAAGTAGCTAACCAGGCCATCAGAAGAATTTGCAAGAAGTAGTATCTTAACCCACCTTGTGACATATGCCCTCAAGGCACCCAGCTTAAAAGTGTTATTGGACAATAACACTTTTTTACATTCAGCAGTATCACTACTTTAAAAAGCTGCATAGTCCTTTGTGGAGCCAAAAATTGATGCTCCTCATCAGTGACTCTGGTATGGCCAATAATAGGTGTTTACTTAAAACACTTTTTCAACAGTTGTAGCTGTTAACTGGTGAGCTGATAGATTCAACCTGTTTGTTCAGTAATCATAACTAGGCTGGTAGATACACAATGTGTCACTCTGTCTACATTATACCTTTCCAAGGAAATCTTACATGCTTCTGTAACCAACCTATACTTATGTATTTTGCTATATTTTAAAAGCTTACAGGAGGTAGACTGTGTGGTGTCTTTTGTTCTTTCCTTAGGTAATACTGGGCTGCTCACAATATGACTGTAACATTTAATCAAACAAGTAAATACACTTCAAATCAATTCAATTTACCTATAAATAAGGCTCATTAAACAAGTATGAGTGCTACAGCCATGATTTAGTCCTCTACATGGGTGACAAATCAAACAGTTTGAACTACTGTTCACATCAACAGCTGATACAGCCAGAATGGTGTTCATCACACCACCATCCCCCAGTAACACACAGGGGTTTCTGGAGGCTATTCCAGCTGTGGATTAAAAGCCTGTTCTCTCAAAATTTGTGTTACCCAGAACTGTAATGCTGGTGAAGAGGATCAACTGCCTTCTGAGATGGTCTTTAAAAGGAAGAAGTGCCACTCAACCAGCAGAAAACAAATGAGTGTCAAGAACAGACTTCTACCCAGCATGAAGTGACAAAGGTAAGAGAAGAGGTTTTTAAGAGTATGCTTCTTTGCATTTCCATTTTATTAATTTTAACTTTTGTGACTATATATGGAAGGAAAACATTCTGCTTTCTTCTTGAAAACTTCTTCAGAGTTCAGCTCACTTGAACAGTTTGACACGTGTTTTGATTTATTTAGTTTCCATGAAATGTGAAGTCCCACACTTGATCTCAGTTTTCTCCATCTCCATCCTTTGGCTGGAGTTTCTACTTTCTTTTATTAAAAAAAAAAAAATCCCTGATTTTTTTTTTTTTTTTTAAGAAAACCTGTTTTCAGGGCAGATCATATTTCTTTGGGCTAAACAGTTTATCAGAAAACACAGCGCAGTTATCGATCTTCTAAATCTTACAGGAAAACTAGAGATAGCATGTTAATTATTTTTGATTGGCTTCATAGAGTGTTTTACCACAATCATTTAATTTAATTTATTTATACGTTTATACAGAACAAATGAAGTTCAAAATCTATGTGACGCATTTACAATCCTATTGGGCTTAAAACCTTTATAATGATGCCCAGTAGATACAGTTAAATTGGTGTTTAATTCTTTCTACTGTGAAAATTGAAAATTTCAGTTAATAAATATTCATCTGGCCTTGGGTGTAAATGTGCTGAAAGAAGAAATGACAGGCAGGAAAATAAACATGAAGAGACTGACAAAAAATGGAAGGAAAAGGTATATGAAGTGATAATTAAAATGAGGTGAAAAAGAGCAGAGATGGTGTTAAATATTAGTAGGCAGAAAAAAAGGGAAGTGAAAAGCACCCCAAACAGTACATAAATATACTCACACTCCATATGTTCCCTACTCCTGAGAGAGACTTTGGGTGAGCCTTGTCCCTGGTACTTGGGTGCCACTGCCTGGCCCTACTTGCAAAATCCCTCTGTGTAACACAGGCTGTTTGCTAGCTGTAGCTGTCAAGGTTTTGCTAGCTATAGTTTTTTGTCTATGTTCATTCAGTTTCCAGTGCCATGGTGTGCTTATAATAACATTTGGTTTAGTATGGGAAATAAATTATTTTTTTAATTGTGTTCTATCCAGAATAACCAGAGGCAACTAAATCCCAAAGCAAGTGGTTTAGATCAGTACTGGCTGAATTGCCATGTCAGTATTTTTCTGACAACCATTTTACACCATAATGATAGTGTTACTGAAGAACATATGCTAACGATCTCTATTTTTTTCACAATAACACTATCTTTCTATTATTTAAAAGAAAAACAGATTTTTCAGAAATAAATATTGCTTGCCAAGTGCTTAAGTACTTTCATTAAAAGTTTTCATAAAAAGAGTGACTTGCAAAAGGGACATGCTACTACCTACACAAGAGGACAGCAGTGTTTGTGTCCTTGGATGCAAACTATGCGTTCTGAAAATGCTTCTCTCCATGTTTGTGCCTTAGCTAGAAATCAGACTAATATAATCAATACTCATAGTAATGCTAAACTCCTAGCACTGAAAAAAACTAGAGCTTGGCAGAAAAAAACCTATTTGCTTATACAGCAGATAATGTTTTAGATTAGTCAGATTCTTCCACTTTATTTTGTCAGCAAAAGGGCAGAAAAGTTTTTTTTTTTTTTCTTCTCTTAGGTCTTTTCCTTGCATCTCTATTTACAGCTAAAGCCTGCAAGGATTTTCCAGTAAAACTTAATCTGTCCAGTCATCACTATCAGGGCAGGGCTGGAGGAGAGGTCATGCATGGACTCCTCAGCTTTAGCCTTCTGTTTTATACTTGTAGCCTTCTGTTTTAGACTTCTGTATCCAAAAAGAAGTTAAGGGAGCTTTAGATTTAAAATTACTGATTTTCAAGAGCAAAGTGGAGATACAGGACTCCAGCCAACATTGATGAAGAAGACTAGGACTGAAAATGGAAACAGGCAATATTGAAAAGGGCTTCTCATCTGCCCACTGGACAAGGCACTGCCCAGTGCAGGCCTCTCAGAGTGACTGCTGTCCTGGTTTGAGAACAGCCCATTATGCAGTTTATTTCTCCAAAGGAGATTCTCATTTCCAGGGAAGTCAGATTATAAAAATGTCATTCTGATAAATGTAATTACAAAATACTTTCATCCTTCATAAATAATGAGATGTGAATTTCCTACACATCCAACCAAATGAAGATGTTTACAATGCCCTTTTATTTTCCTCTCTGCAGCTCTTCCCATTTAGAAAATCGAAAATCAGTCATAAACATACCTCAGATTTAGGAAAAACAATACCTGTGCTGCATACCTACGTGGATTTGAGACTCCAGTAAGGATGCAATTGTGCTGTGAATCCGTAAATGGCTCTTGCATAAGGAGCAGCTGGTCGAACAGCATCCGTATTTCCATGTACATCTTCATGGTTTGCATTATTCTGGCCACAGTGGTTGGAAATCTGACAGTTATCATCTCAATATCACATTTCAAGCAGCTCCACACACCTACAAATTTCCTGATACTTTCAATGGCTACAGTAGACTTCCTGCTGGGATTCTTCATCATGCCTTGCAGTATGGTGCGGTCTGTTGAGCACTGCTGGTATTTTGGGGAGTTCTTCTGCAAGATCCACACGAGCATGGACATTATGCTGAGCACAGCTTCTATCTTCCATCTTTCCTTCATATCCATCGACCGTTACTATGCTGTGTGTGACCCTTTAAGATACAAATCAAAGATAAATACTTTTGTCATCGTGGTCATGGTGTGTATAAGCTGGATGGTCCCTGCTGCTTTTGCTTTTGGGATGATCTTTCTAGACCTAAACTTGAGAGGGGCAGAAAAGATTTATAATCATGTCCACTGTGCAGGAGGATGTTTTCTCATTTTTAGTGAAACTTCAGGTATTGTGGCCTCCATAGTGTCTTTTTACATCCCTGGATTTGTTATGCTGTGCATCTATAGGAAAATATACTCTGTAGCCAGGAAGCAGGCAAGATCCATCAATGCAATTAGCAGGAAAAAAATGCAGTTTGAAATGAAGCACCACATTTCATTCTGCAGAGAAAGGAAAGCTGCTAAGACTTTAGGTATCATAATGGGAGCGTTTCTCATCTGCTGGACTCCATTCTTCTTCTTTACAGCTACCAATCCATTTATGAATTACGTGATACCTCCTGTTCTCATTGATGCTTTGGTTTGGTTTGGCTATTTAAATTCTACACTTAACCCAATTGTTTATGCATTTTTTTACATGTGGTTTCGCAGGGCATTGAAGATGATTCTGTTTGGAAAAGTTTTTCAACAGGAGTCTTCCAGGACTCATTTGTTTTCAGACTAATATGCTTTAAATGGTTGGATTCATGGCTTTGAACTTTTGCCTGGAGGCTGAACTCACAGATGTAAGAGCTGTGAAGGAAGGAAATTCCTTCCAAAATTTGTTTACCTATTTACCAAATGTAGTTCAAGCAGATAAGCAACCATTGTGTTTTACATATTCTTTCATTCCAGATTGGGTTTTGTATGTGGTGTTTTGATTATTTCTATTTATTTGCAATGCACAGAAAAGCAAGACTTCCATTTAAAAAAAAACTTATAGCAGTTTATATCCCTAATCTTCATAATTAAAAAAATATTCTGACACAACAGATTAATTTCTTGAACAAGGTGTATTTATATTACAATATTTGTGTTCATTTGTGTTCTCCTCTAGAAAGAGCAGAGAAACCTTTTCCTTTGGATTTCTTGGCATCTTTGGCTAATAACCCAAAGCCCTCCAAGTTTTGTCCTTCCCCTTCCATATGTGTGCAAAGCTTAAAATAGGGCAACACCAGCCATACCCACAAACTCCATGGAGAGAAGGTGAGACAGAGAAAGGTTGTGCTGCTCTTTCTGTTTCCATTTCAGCTAGTACTTGTCACTTATGAGTTTGTCACTTAAAGGCTTTGCTTCTTAATGAGATCAAAAGTGTGTTTAACAAGATCAAAGACAAGAAAAAAAATGAAGCATGAAGTGAAAAGCAATCGTAAAAAAGCTGCATTGCACCTGAGAATGCCAGAAAATTATGTTTATCTAATGAATGCTTAGATGTGAAAAAATTATTTGCTACGTTGCATCTTAGAGAACTTTTTTTTGCTTGGACATGTTGTTATTTTGTCTCATGGCAATGCTGTTAGAGTTTTCGAGGAAAGCATATAGAAGATTGTGAAGAAATCCTGTGGTTGAACTCAGCTGAATTATGAAGGAACTGTACTGGGAGTGGGCAGGAAATGATCAGTATCTGAGAAGAGACCATGGAGAGAAATTGATGACTCTGTACTAAAGTAAGAGCTATATTCAGCAGTATGTCCTTCATTTGTGTTTCTTGTAAAAGTGCATCACATCTGTATCTTGTCTTTGTTTTCTGTACTTTGTAGAGTACTGAAGCACTCTGTGCTGGAAAGCTAAAAAGTTGAGTGATGATACATTTCAGCAGGGCAAAGTATCAGGATCTGAAATTGTGTATATTACTGTGTCATTGCCCTCTTGCAAAGTTTGCCCTCCTAGAAATGATGTAAAAAGGAACAATGAAACATACACCACATCAGCACTTCTACTGTGGATCCTGGCTAATGACAATATGACTACTTTAATACTTAATCTCACAAAAATAAAGCAAGATAAAATTAAAAAAAAATTCTTTCTGCTATATAATGGGTAATTATTTTCTTTCTTCATCTCCAGTGAGTCTGGCCCTGCTCTAGTTAATATTCTCACCCTCAGTGTTACTTTCTGAAATAAAATGTGTGATCACTTGGTACATTTTGATCTCACTTGAAGTAATAATTTCAGAAGTGCTGCCAGGTGATAACTCCTTTGTCTGGTCATAATTTAGATTGAAAGAAAGCTAGATCCTCTATGACAAATGCAATCTAAGGCATTTTAAAGTATATTTAGTAAGATCGGCACATATTATGTAGACCCTTCAGGAAGTCAATGAAGTTGTTTCTTTCCCTTTATTCCTTATGGCCCTATCTCCCAAAAAATCTGGAACTATTACTGTGTTTCCAGATAATTCCAGCTCTACCAGAGTTTACAGTTGGTAATTTTCTTTTCATAACTTGTTGTGGCATCTCTCAAGCATTGTTTTCTGGTTGCAGAAGGAATTTGTGAATGAGCAGGATCCCAGCTTGCTTGCAGGACAGACTGTAGTTCAAATAGGGCATGTCCCTGCAGACAGTGCCTGGAACCTACTGCAAAGCTAATACTTATAAATCCATAGAAACCAGAGCCACACTCCAGAAGTCAGAAAAAAATGTTGATAAAGACAGTCTAATAGGTAGAGCAAAAGCCATGTATGCAAGTAAAGCAAATTAAGGAATTCATCACTACTTCCCACCCACAAAGCAGACCTTCAGCCATTTTGAGGAAAGCAGGGCTCCACCTTTTGTCATGGTTACTTGGGGAAAAAACCACTGTAATTCCCAACACTCCAGTTCCTCCTTCTTCCCCCAAGGTTTTTATTGCTGAGCCCATCATACGGTGTGGAATATCTCTCTGGTCAGCTGGGTTCAGATGTCCCTTCCCAAACCATTGTGCACCCCCAGGCTACTCAAAGAGAAGGCCTTAATACTGTGTAAGCACTGCTCAGTCTTAGCTTAAATGGGGATTGTGTGTGAGTTATCAACACTGCTTTCATCACAAATCCAAAACACAACACCACACAAACTACTGAAAAGAAAATTAACCCTTTCCCAGCCAAAACCAGTAGAAAGGGCATCCAAACATTGTGGCTGCATAAGACCACCATATACTATTTAATGTAAGTGGAAATAGTAAAGGAAATTTTCAATGTATAGATGAAAAACTCTCTGGGAAAGCCAGTCTAACCAAGGTGTCGCCAATATTTATTCTCTGCAGAAGAAGGAGTTTCCACATACAGATTGCTGGTGAGCTTCACCTACTCCTAGAAGGCTGTCTTCCTTGTTGTTAATAAACTAAAATAAAAGCCAGCTTTGGGCATGGCCCAACTCAGAAAGTTTCAGAAGTAACTTTTTCCTCTGGTGTCCTATTACCTAAAGGTGGCACCTAAAAGAGCCTCCTTGCCCTCTATTTACAGAGAGCCTTGTCTGGCACAGTGACTGTAATGAAGTCCCAGGTCACTTTCTCTCATTAGCTCTAATCACAGACTGCATAAGGCTGTTTCCCAGTGTGAGGGTGATGTGCAAATGAGATGTGTTAATGAGGCCACAGGGACTCTATTTAAACCCAAGACATGAATAAATTAGGAAAGCATAAGAAAAATGCTTGATGCTGTTGTCCAATCAGATTATGAGTTAGGTCTGGTGGAGCATAATATACCTTACTGCAATCTCAAAGGATCATAATGAAAATTAAGTGCAAAGGGTATTTGCTTCTGCATTATTGCATTTCATTTAGTTATGGAGTTCATGCTCTTGACTTACTTTACCTTGTATTCTCATGTTAGGATTTGGAATATTTTGGAAACTTGTGAAAATTAAATCTGCTGATGGAACTGCACTTCGAAAGAAAAGTCTCGGAAAGGATTGACTATGCTTTCTCCAAATATATGAAAGGATTTGACTGATTGTTCTGAGTTTGGAAACAAATCCTCTCTTGAGAACCTTAGGTCAGCAGGAATACGGGGGGTTATGTATTTATTCATAACAGCAGTCTTCATTCTCACCGTCTTTGGGAATCTGGCCATAATCATTTACATCTTGTATTTCAAGCAGCTCCATTCTCCAAACAATTTCCTCATCTTATCCATGGCTATAACAGATTTTCTGCTGGGCTTTGCCATTATGCCCTACAGCATGGTGAGGTCTGTAGAGAACTGCTGGGTTTTTGGAATTATATGCTGCAAGGTTCATTAGTTTTGACTTGATGCTCAGTTTAGCTTCCATTTTCCATCTTTGTTCCATTGCCATGGATCAGTTTTATGCAATCTGCCACCCTCTGCATTACTCTAGCACCATGACTGCCACAGCCATAAAACAAATTGGCTGTGTGCTGGTCAGTGCCTGCTGCTTTTGCTGTTGGTGTGGTTTTCTCAGAAGCTTATGCTTCTGAAATTGAGGGCTATGAAATGTTGAATAAGTGCTTGGGCTTGTGCCTGATTGTGTTCAACAAACTGTGGGGGGCTTTCTTATTTACAGTCTGTTTATCTGCTCCTGCTTGCAATATATAGGCATTTATGTTAAAATTTTTACTGTCTCCCAAAGGCACACATCAAAGTTGAGCCAGGCACACAGGCTCTCAAAAAATAATAAGAAACTTGAGCTTTCTAAGAATAAAGACAGGAAAGTTGCTAAGAGTTTGAGTATTATTATGCTGGGTTTCTTAATATGTTGGTTTTCTTGTTTTTTTGCAATCTTAATTGATTCATTTTTAAAATTTTCCACTCCTTTGCCTCTGTTTGATTCTCTAAACTGGCTTGGATATCTAAATTCTTTCTGCAATCCATTAATATATAGATTTTTCTATCCATGCCTTCGGAAAACATTTAAATATATCTTAAAAGACAAAATATTTAATCCACATTTTCGTACAATAAAAATTTTATCTGAAGATCAGTCACAGCAATAGATTCTATAAGTGAGACTATTTCTAGAAATGAAGAAGAAACAGTGGATTCCTGAATATTCATGTTTCAGTATGAATGCAATATGAATTTTATGAGTCAGTCCTGTAGAATTCTTTTTAATTTCAGAAATTATTTACATACAGCCCATAAGCTCAGTATTTCACCTAGTCTTGTATTTATGCAGCTAATCTTTCTTAGGGTTTACTCTTAATAACCCTAAAATGAATGTATCCCAGGTTCAATTTGTGAAGGAGACATTAGCAGATGTGTAGTCTCCTGCTATTCCCAAGCAAATAGAATGGGAGTGTAATTTTGGCTTGAAGTTGATCTTTACCCCTGAAAACAATAGAATCAGGATTTCACCCTTTATTTTCTGTGTGCTTTGTACTTGGGAAGGAGTACTCAGGAACCAGAGCATGGCTCGCACTCAGCTTTGTGCTTGTCTGGTCTTTGTTTAGATGTCAGGCTCCAGATGTTATAAAATACACCTGCTAACATCTCACCGTACCTTCACACTGAACTGGAACATCTAACTTAAGTCCTTGCCGTGCTGACCTCCCTGTGAAATCAGAAAGAAGCACTGTCAACATTCACATCAGTTACCTGTTTAAAATGAGCTTAACTGAGTTGTCTTTAGTGAATGCAGGCACTAAAGTGGTTTTATTGTGAATTGTACCCCTGATTTACCTTTTGCACTACACCTACAGTGTATACTCTACCCTTATTAAAGAGGGACTACCAAAAAGCCATCCACGTTCATCCACTTGTTGGCTTATCACATCTGTACTAGCATGCCATGCCAGTGATGGCTTCTTGTTTTGTTTGCTGAAAACTTCTTAATGGATCTGTGATAACATAAACACATGCTATGTTGGATCTGCAGAATTCAAGTTTCACATCAATCCTGAAACACTTAAGACAGCAAGGATCTGGAAGGTCACAGACTTATCTGAATTGTTGTGTAAGGCTCTCACCTTTCTCAATTGAAACATAAACCCCAAGGTCTTTAATTTGACACAAGTTGTTTCTTTGTGCACAATTGTCACTAGCTGAATAGCCAGACCAGGGAACAGAGCAGAGCTGGATGCAATAAAGCCTTTAGGCACCTGCAAAGTGGATAATGTGCTGTCCCATACCATTGCTCCATGTATGCCTTGGAAGGCCCCTGGATTAAACACAAGGGCAGCCAGAGAGGTGCTTGGGGCAAGCAAGAAACCTGAGCAGCCAGATTGATTGCAGCCAGAGACTCAGTTCTGGAAAGCTGGATCTCCAACACAGCCTAGCCCTGACTTTCAGAGCCTGTGCTGCTGCCTCAGGTTTTTCTAAACTCATCTTAATCTAGTTTTGCTCCTGCAGTGCATTCCTGGGGGCCAGCTATCTGGGGAAGCAGAGGGCAACCTTTGCATACAACACCTTTCACACAACACCTTAGTGGCCAGGGTCACATCTGAGATGTCACCAGGAACTTTCTGCTCCTCCTTTTGGAGCTGAGCCATGTGAGATACGCAGTGTTTGGGGGTGATAGGACCTGTAGTGTGTCAGCAATGGGAGGGAGAGGTGAACTCTTGCAGCAGAAACGGTGTTGCAGCCAGCTGTGCCAGATACTGTCTGCATGCAGCTCAATCTGCCTTCTTCAGAGAAATTTGCATGCCAGATTTGTCTGTGTGTTATAACTAGTCCGTGATGGGTTTTTATTGAAAGCTAACAAATTATATATGGTCCCTGATATCCTCCCAACAGTGAGACCATGAGTCAAATGATGGAACACAAAAAATTATAACACTAGTCTCAGAGACAAATACATATCCTTTTTAAGTGTCTTCACAATGTTTACTGCAAGCAGTATTTTCCATGGTACTCAACTATTTTGCAGAGTTTAAATCCCTTCTGTTAGTTGCACAAGAATGTGCTACATAAATGTTAGATGCCTAAGTCTCTAAAGAAACATTTAGATATTCCTGAAAGCTCTTGTAAGTGTTTAATGTCATTGTGACACACAATGCAATTGGAGACATTTAAGTAATGATAAAATTACTTCATTAACATATAGCATAAATAATTTAGAGTCAACCCAGTACACGACATTTCCTACAGTGACAATTTTTGTCTTAGACAGCACATCTTCAGGGAATAATATTGACCTGTCTGTGAGGTTTCAGTGTGTCATGTCCTTCTGTGTGTTCAATGTGTGCCCTTGGATGTTAAATGAGTATCTACTTAGCTAGTTTTGCCAAACGACTTGCAACCTGTCAGTAGGTCTTTAGTAGTTCTTCTGGCTAAGGGCTCTTGCAGATCTGTCAGATGGTGTAATTTTGCTCTCGAGTGACTTTGTGGCATGCCATGCTGTTCTCCCTGCTGTTAAGCTTGATGCTGGTGCTAAACTTTCTACTAAAAAATACCCCACTGCTTGGCACAAAACCTAGCTCATCAGAATAAAAGGGACTTTTTTTTCTGTGGACCACACCTGCTGGTACACAGGGGAACATAAGTGTCTGTGTTAGTTTTTTTGTTTTGTTTCGGTGGGTTTTTTGGGGGGTTGGGTTTTTTTCCCCCTGAAAACATTATCATACATTATCTATTTTTCCACTCTACACAGTGGACTGTTTTAGCATGAATTCTGGTCTATATCAAATACAGACAGTGTTCTCATTCCTCAAAGAATCAGACGAAATGGTTAGGATATCTTGATTCCAGCAAGAGTTGACATTGCCCTCAGAGGAAGGACAATTCTGGTTTCAGGAGGAAGTTCAAGCTTCCACATCCAGGTGAGGGCCTCAGTCTAGGAGCACGTCCATGGTCCTTTTCCTTTTTGGTACATCCCAGTTTGAACATGCAGGACAGCTAGATGTGGTTAAGAGTATCCCACCCAGGAAATCTGAACTCAGCCTCCCTGTTGCAATGCCTCAAACAGCAACATTCAGAGTTCTCTTCAAAGATAGTGATTTTTTATTCAGAAAAGGGCTATATTTTTACCCTCAGATGATTTGCAGATCAGGAACTCGCAGGTATTTCTGCAGTGCCTGCTTGTCGTCAGAATTGTTAAACACTATTTTATTCTTTTAATCTTTTCTGTCACAGCTTAAACATTCAGGAAGCATTTCCTACCCTCTTGTGGAGCCCATAGGCAAAAGCAGCTTTAACAAAAAATGTCAGCAACACCTTGTATTAAGACAGCGGTAAAAAAAAAAAAAAAAGCTAAATCCTTCAGTTGCAAAAACACCATCTGAAAACTTTGAGAAATAAATGGGTTTACTTTTGCAAGCTCTGTGTTGATCTTTTAGCATAGTTTGAAAATTAATTCTTCATTATTTAAATTAAAAATTTCGGTATTAATTTTTCTACTCAAAACTAAAATATGTCAAAGAAGTCAGATAAGTTCAGGTAAATTAGTGCTAAATTGCATCTATTTTTCAGCTACAATGTTTTTTAACAAAAAATCCTACAACATTTTAATTAGCTTTAGTGAAAATTAGGTAAATGAAAGTAACTGTTCCAAGAAATTGCTGACAAAAGGGCATATACAGCTATAACAGTAATTTATTACAGTCATTTATTTATTCTTCTGTTTATAGAACCTAATCAAATTATCTTCCTTCCGGATCAGTTGTATGTCAGCCTTAATGGCTGCAGCAGCAACAGAGCATTGATGAAGCATTACAGTGAACATTGACATTAGAAAGGATGTGCAGTTTCTCAAAAGACAGCCATGAATCTTTTTAGCTCTATATAAACCAAGAACATTCCAATTTTTCCTGTAAGAAAAGAGGAATGTTTTCACTTTTATTTTTAATTACCCATTTCCACTAAAATGCAGGATGGAGAAAAAAGATTCAAAGAAGAGATTGTGTACTGAAGGACATCTTTTTCCCTAGAAAACTTTCCCCAGCAGATCTTTTTATTCAATGTGTAAACAATTTTTTAATCTGGTTTTCTTCCTCAGGACTGACTGTGTTGCAATACTTTGTTGAATACCTTAAGTTGCCAAATCACAACTCCATCCAGGCTCTGGAGCTCACACCTGGTGTAGTATTGGTCTGACTTTGTTAAGATTTCAGGCCCTACAAATGCAAAGTGTGGGCTTTGCCCCTGTGCTATGTGCACGTACAGGTGTGGAACCATCCTCTCCAAAACATGGATGTGGTAAATATGTCTGTGAGTGATTCCATCCATCATCTCTTGAAATGGACTCTCCCAACAAGTTTCTGGTCTGCTCCATGGTCAAAACTGACATTTCCCCAGTGTCATGCTTTGGCCCACAACACAGCCAGCTCCATGAAATCATGCCAGTACCTTGGGGCTCCTACAAACCCTGCACCTCTTCTTATACAGTTGTGTGTAGCATCTCACCTTCCTGTTGGATTTTTCTCTCTTGACTCTAATTATACCATCTTTCACCCATTTCCTTAGATCACCAAAACCACCATCCCTGTGAAAGAAGTAATTTTCTTAGATAGCTTTTCAATTTCATTCTTGTTCACCTCTAGCGTAGTTTTCTTAGGGCTAAATATTATCTGGTTTGTACAGTTTTGATTTGGCTTTTTTTCTGTTGTTGTTGATTCATTAGTCGGTTGTTTTGTTTTCTTGACTACCTTTCTCCAATAGTTGATATTTTTACTAACTTCTTAGCACCTAAGGACTTGTGCAATGACACCTTCTGATGGATTATTTCAGCTCTGCCTGCAGGTCTATAATTTATGCTTTATAATTTGATTAAAAAACACTTTGAAAATAGTCACTGCAGTTGCAATACTCAGACTATCTTCAGTATACTCTAATGCCTTCCTGTTCTATTCTTTATAAATTTATTAGCAACTCCTGGAATTCCTTTCAGAAAACTGCAAATATTTATATAGGTTCCTTTATCTTTTCAGTATTTGCATTTACTGTCACATACAGTAACAGGTAACCTATGAGTGGACTTAGATCCAGCAAGACAATACAATAACCTAAGAAATGTGCTGGATTCTGAGAAATGACCCAGCACACCGAAACATGTACAGGATACATTATCCAGATTCTCTGCTGTGTGTACACTATCACAAGTTACATGGCCAAGACACCGAAGAACCATTGTATCCTTGAGTCAGTGGAAGCACTCATGCTTGAATCACAGGAGGTAGTTATTTAGATATCACTGTCTGAAAGTTAACACCCTAGTTACACCAATCTTTCCAAATGAGCTAGGGGATGAGAACAGAGCCAGAACTTTTTCCAACTGAAAACACGCCCATCATCTTTACCTACTCACAGGACTGCAGACATGGTAAACCAATCTCAGCCTGATTTTATAAAAGTAATTTTTCATTCTGTAGCTGAAAAATATTTTAAATGTGGGTTGATTTATGGTATGATGGCCTACTTTTGGTAAAACTGCCTGCCTTTCCATGTGCTACACTTCATTCCTTATGAAAATAAGTTATCATTTAGGAAGGTGGGTACATTCCCTCAGGGAAATTAAAGGTTAGATTTTTCAAAAAGGGAATAAATGAAATATAAATAAAACCCCTATAATATTTGTCAAAGGTTGCATGGGCAAAGCTTCAGCTATGTCTCCCCAGTGGTTACTGCACTGCACCCCTTTCCCACAGATCAGACAGCAAAGTGATAGCTGGGTTCTGCTATGCAGCTATTTTAGTGTGTAAGTACAGACGGAAGATGACCCTATTTGGTGAAGCAAAACATTCTGGTGCATCCAGCTTTTCTAATTTTATGGGCTGATATTTTTTTTTTTATCAGCCCATAATAATAGTGATAGTGATTTTTATTTCTTGCTGTGACAATTTAGCAGAAATCAGTATCTCATTCAAGCAACATGACCAGCAGTGCAACATGGTCCAGTCAGAAAGGAAGAAAATGTGTTTCTACAGAGTTTAAAAATTATGTTTAAAGTCTGTGGAGCAGCCCTGGACCAGAATATCACCTCTAATCCCACAGATTCACCACTGGACAATTGCAGGCAATTCTGTTGGCCATTTCTGCTTCCTTTGGTGGAAATTGCAGGTAGTGAGTGGTATCTGCACAGCCTGGGACCGGCAGTCTGGCTGCAGGCCAGGGCTGTGCAGGTGCCTGGAACCAGCCGAATATGGGGGATGTGGAGGTCTCCTTTGACCTGCCTTGCTCTCTCCTTGCCCAGGCCAGTTCAGCCACCTCAGCCCTTCTTCTACCACCAAAATATTGCTCAGTGTGAAAAGGCAGCTTTGGATGGGCCATATCAAGGTGGTTGAAGGCCATTTGGTGCTTTCCACTGGCGGGACTAATAGCCTAAGTTTCTAATTTTTCTTCTGAAATGTGAATTAACGAGTCCTAGTAACACCTTGCTTGTTTTGCTTAGATTATTCCCAGATTACTTGTGTTTTGCTCATCGCAAACAACAGCAAAGGGAATTGAGAACCCTGGAGAAGGGCTGTATTGGTTGTACCTGCAGAACTCTTGTGCAGTTGAGGGATTACTTTTAACACCTGTTATTAATTAATTCTTCTGCAGGGACCTATTGACCCAAAGACTGTCACATTCAACTATTCAACTCTTTTCTATGTGTATTTTGACATTTTCTGTCAATATCATCATAATTTTCTGTCTACTTCATCAATAATCACTAAAAACTGTACTTTCAGATCACAATCAGAAAAAAGTTTGGATAGAAAAAATTATGAAATAGAATATTTTGAATATGATGAACTATTGGTATTTTTCAATTTATTATAAGATTAATATCTGCAAATTTTTCATAAATGAAAAAAAGAGACAAAGGATAACAAGATCAATAAATTGAAAGAAATAACATTTTCTTTTGTAGTAAAACAATCCTAGAGTGAAGTAAATATATGAGTTGTTAATTTCAAAGATAAGAGACAAGATATCTTCTTTTTATTGACTTTCTGAACTAAATTATCCTTTTTTCAGCTGACTAATTTGACAAAGATGCTACAGTTGGAGAAGGTAGTGATTTCTCTCCATATTCACTTTTAACATGGTTTAAGTTGTGACAGCTTACAGAGGTGCTGCTTCTAAAGCTGATCATATGGGTGTGTCCTACATGAGCAGTTGAGTAGATAGAAAACAGATTAATATAACTAAAAGCAGGAAAACATAAAAGCAAAAGTTACATAGAAATAGGATGCAGCAGGTGGAGTAATTTATTGCAAAAATTCTTTAGACTAGAATTTTCCAGCTACAAAGCTTAAGGTCAAATCTTTACATTTGTGCAAGAAATATGAAGAGAAATTACACACCATATCCGTGGAAACCCCCTGTCTGGGAGATGGAGTGTGTTACACCTAGTAGGATCTTAAAAGGAACTGAGAGAGTATTTACACTACACACATTCCCACCACTCTGCATTAATGATAAAACACTCAACCAACTTCTTCAGAGGTGGTCACTACTCACTACTAAGGGAGAGCAAAAGCCAGCACTACGGGCTGTAATACATGGGATGGAAGATTTGAGATATGAGTGTTCTAGCTCTGTGTAGGTCATTTTAGTAAGCCTATAGCTTTCTCAAACTGTTATATTCTATTTAAAGATCCCAGATTGGCTGTTTTGGTAGCTGTGAGGAAAAAAATTCACGGCAAAGGGGCACAGATGGTGGACCTTTTAGAAAATCAATAATCCTCTGAAATTGTCTTCTTCTATTTTAAGGAATTCAGATTCAGAGGTTACTTAGAGGTATGTAGAACTTACAGGTTAAGTGCAGCAGTTTCAATAAGAAAAGACATTGGCTATGCGTGACTTTACTGTAGATTGAACCATATCAGATAACACACTTACCCTTTTTTTTTTTTTTTTTTGGGTTTTCCTGTGGATTGCTGGGCTGCATAGCACATTCAACAAAAATTCAGTTTGAGACTGTACCCAGCAATTCTGTCTGAAGAAGGAAGGGTAAAGAGAAGGAACAGTATGATGGGCATTTTAAAATTTTGTGATAGCATTCTTAACATTGTAAGTTAATATATGATAAAAATCTCTACTTGTCTCACATTAGAAAGATGTGAATTGTCGTTATTTGACCCTTCTCTTAATTGTGAACTGGTCTCTTTTCCCTTGATCAGATGAGAAGAGAGGGGGAAAAGTACAAACCCTAAAAGAAAAAATTGCTGTAGGAAGCATGCAGCTAACAGCAAGAGACCAGCAGATGCCTGACAGCCTGTTGAAAAGTGGTAAACTTTTCACAACATGCAGCAGGCAATTGAATCAGGCCCTACATGTATAAGAACTAGAAAAAGGAATGGCACAGTAAATATTCAGTAGGTATTCCGTAGGACATCATTGCAATACAGATTGTAGCTGCTACATATTTTAATATGTGCAATAAAATAAATGGTAAAACTCTTTTCCCTCTGTTTTGTCTGATAATTTTTTTTTTTTTTTTGAATGTCAAGAACAGTTTCCTTTCCTAGTACAAGTTAGTTACAACTTAGAGGTTATGTAATATGTTCTGACATCTGTTTATTTCAAATCCTTTTTGGTTTCGTACGTAAAGTTAAGACTCTGGTCAGAGAAAAAATATTGGTATTCATAACATTTGAAATTAGAGCAAGTATCTAGAGGAAAGAGACAAGCAAGAGGGCTTATGTGATATTTTTGTGATTTCCTGAATTGAAAGTAATCATAAATTTTTAGTGGTTTTAAACTGTGACTTATAGGAAGCCTTGTGTTTGGAGTTGGAGTGTAATTCAATCTTACTTCATTCTCCCAGTGTCTGATGTCCCCCCATTTTGCCAGATTAATGGTCATTGTTTCTTGGAACAGAAGCCAAAGCTGCTTCTACTGTTTCTCTGCCTATTCATGCTGTAGCAGAAGGTTAAAACCTGTCCCATACTGCTCGTAGTTGCAGATTTTCTATAATAAGGTTACCAAACTCACAGGATTAGGCTGAAGAGTGAAGGGCAGAACAGAATGCTTATAAAAGTTCTGGTACCAAATTACCACAGAAATACACAGAAAAGCTGTGGTACACACTGGAAGACCTAGACTGGGATGAGTTTTGAGACTAAGACTCTTATATTTGTAAGTAGGCGTTTATAATTCTGGTAAGTGTCTAAGTTCTGATTATAGCTACAGTTGGAATGGATGTTTAAGTTCCAGTGTAGTGGCCAGTGGCTATTCAGAAAATATGAATAATTTGCCAAATGCTACCTGAGGTGTAATAGGGAACCTGAGATGCCTACACAGTAGCTAAGAGCCAGGTGAGACATGTCTGGGCATCTAAAATGGCACTAGATGCTTCTCTCTGAGGCATCAGGCTTAAGCAAGGCACATAACAGAAGTTTTGACATTTAGCTGTGCAGAAATCTGCAAGCCTCAAACTGAGTCATGTCCTAGGGGCAACTTAGCAACATTGACACCTTTCATAACTTACATGGACATTGGGAACATTCAAAAGTTGCTAATTAGTTTTTGAGATATTTTCTACCAGCCTTCAACAGATTACAGTGGGTATATGACATGAATGCAATTAGTCACTCTTTTTTGGTGGTTTTTTTTTTTTGTTTGGTTGGTTTTTTTTCTGTTTTGTTTTTTTTTTGGGGGGGGTTGGGTTTGTTTTTGGTTTTGTTTTGTTTGTTTGTTTGTTTGGGTTTTTTTTTGTTTTTTTTTTTTTTTTTCTTTTTTTTTTGAGTCCCTTTGCATAATCTGCTTTTATAGTTTTCTTTTGTGGAAGTGGATGAGATTTAGTCCCTCAGTGGTGACCACCATCTATGATCGATACTGCTATGTGAGAATTGTGAGAATTGTGACATAATATCTTGTGGTTGTCGCTAGATCTCCTTTTTTGCTAAACTGCCAGCTGGAATGATGGAGAAAGGGAAAAGCAGAACCCAGAGTACTGATGCGTACAGTAGCAATGGCAGAGCAGGTAAGTGAGGAGAAAATATTGCTAAAATTCTGGAAGTAGTCAAGATTCCAAATTTTCTGACACTTCATTTTGGAAATACCACTAAACAACTTTTTCCTCACCTTTAGAGTTCTGCCCTGTGTCCTCTTACCTTTGATATCTGTTTGGTTTACCTAGACAAATTCTGTAGGATCCCTTTGTGTAAGTTTCTCCTTTTATTTTGTATGGTTCCAGAAAGCAATTAAGATCATTATGAATTGAAAATGTAGAGGAGGACAATGATGATGATGAACTGTAAAATAATGAATATTGATTGCTTAACAATGACCTCATTTTCCAAATGAAGACTATCAGATTCTATCAGAGCTAGTTGCTGAACTTGCAGTCCATAGATTCTTTTATCTTTAATATTTTTTCTTCTGTAGGTTTGTATTTCTATATCTGAACAAAGCAATGCTGTTTCATTTTATGCCTTTTATAAATATTTATTGTTTCAAAATGGTCTGTCTGAAGTTAGAGAAATTATGTATTTTCAGGTACTACTTAATTAAACATTGGGCTTTGAAATATTAATGTCAGCTCATTTCACTACTGCAGATGAAAGTATAACATGTCTTTGAAAATTAAACTGTTAGGCAAAGAAAGATCTGAAAATAAGTTGGTAGTGATTTTTTCTCTTTTTTTTAGGAAACATTATCAATATTGGGAATAGATTTCTCTGTTTATTTAAAAGATATGCTACTATGTTCATTACTGTTGCTGGAGAGCAAGTGCCAGCCTAAATAACATGAAAATGGTTTTCTTTTTTTTTTTTTTTTTTTATTTAATAAAGAGGTTTTACAAGTCATTCTACAGTATAATTAACCCATAAATCTGTTCAAGCTGGAAACCATCATCCATCATAATTATATACAGGCCTGGGTATAATGGGAACTTAATCTCATTTCAGGTTCTGGAGTGGATATTTTGATTCAATTAGCAAACAGAGATGACAATGATAATAACAGGAATTCTTGCTGATGGTGGAATGTGTCAGTAATAACTGTCTGGGAAGCTCTGCCAGATTATTTGCCAAATACTGAAAACATTACTCTTCCTATGTAAAGCCAGAGGTGCTCAAGTGAGATGTGATAGCAGAGAATGAAATTGGCCCGCACCGCTTAGGCACTGCTCATGCCTTGGAAAGAGGACACTCATCAGGAATATGAGGCCAGGGCTGGGCCGCTCCCCTTCATTTCATCATGCATTGTGCTGGCCCAGGGAGCTGCATGGAAATGAGTGCCTCATTTCTGTGTCACTGGTGGCCCTGGAGCTTGTGCCACCCACGCTGCTGGGCCTGTGTGTCTGCTTATAAGGGGCCAGGGCAGGAGCAGGAAGTGGGAGGCAGAAACACAGTCAGGAGGGTGGGTCCTGATTTGGATGCTGGGCCAGGAGGAAGGTGTGCTTTTTCAAAATCACACCATTCTGGTGTGGCTTAACTTCCATCTCTTTCAGATGTTATATACCATACTGGGCATGGATCCCCAAACAGGACATACTTTCATTTTTGTTTTATACACATGAAAATAATATAAATGGCAAACACTCTGACCTTCAGTCAGTAAATATCCAGAGCATCTTCCATGATATGTAGTGACCATGCATAGAAGGGGCTCAACGCTTCACCTTTTCTTTGCTCAGAGCTTTCCCCATTTAATTCAGTCATTTGAAATCTGATTATGTTCCACAAGAAACAGGAGAGATAGGTGAATGATGATTCTTTATTCAATCCCCAGGTAATGCTGATGTGAGAGCTCTAGAGACGAGCCAATGAAATGCATTTAGAGGCACAAAGGCATCAGCATTTCTGATAACACTTAGGTATGGCTTCTTTACAACCCCTGTCTGTGCATGACTGCTAGAATAAGAAATGGAAGGATCTTCTGGTTTTATTTAAAAGGGTGAAACAGGGCATGTTCTTCCAGTCAATGGCTTTCCTATAGGAGTTAACAAAAATATTCTGAGGGCATACCATGCTATTAGCAGTTCTGATCAATAAGTCTGATCAATAGTCTAGTAACTGTACATTCATAATTATTTTATCATTCTATTACAAAGGCTACTTAGGTATTTTTATAGTACAGAAAAGTTTATTTTATAATCCATTTTTCCCTTTCAGGCTTTTATATTATTCTTCTACTGGTTACTTTAAATAATCATATGACTTTGAGATATTTAACAGCAAAATGTGGATGCTTATGATGTGAGCTAACAGCAGACGAGGAGCAGGATTTTCTTCATGAAGCACACAGCTTCACTAGAAAAGTATTTGGATATCTTGTTTCCATAGAATGAGAATGAGCATTGATCAGTGATGACTGGGTCTTACCTCTGAGCCTAAAAAAAAAGTACCCAAGTGGTGACCTGCAGGAAAAGTATTCTCACTGATAAAGGGTCACTTTTTTAAGGGGAAATACATTTTTGAAATCATAAAGTAAAAGATGTACTGTTTTCTGGAGGAAAACTGGCCATGATCTCTGCTGAAGTTTTATAAAGCAGGAGTGACTGACTGGATCAATCAATGGAGGTTATATGACAGAAATAATAATCAAGGCAGGCCCTTAATTTGGAAGGAATGTGCATTATACTCTCATTAGTGCACCATCTAGTGGGATCTTGGAGGAAACACCCGCACATGTAGCAATGCTAAAATCATCAGTAATAAAATAGCCTGGTAAAAATAGATTGACTATGTATACAGCATTCCTGCAGCAAAAAGGCATATCAGAATGGCTTTTTTCCTTATTAACTTCAATTCATGAAAGTGATAAAATGACACTTCCAACCATCAATTAATGTAAGAACTCTATATAAGCATACAAGTCTTGGAGCCTATGTTGTCTCTCCTTTCAGCATGCTTTGAGACACAGCAAGAACCACCAATGTAAGGTAAAGGGTAGTCTTGCCTATTTCAGGCCTTTAACTTAATACTCCATTGTGTTTGCAGTTTATTAGACTTGTCTGTTATTATTGGGTTAGGATGCCCAGTACATTTTTCACTGCTTCAGCTATTTCTAAATCTTAGCAACGACCAAGTTATATGATGAAGCAGAATTAAACTTGCACTTCCCAGTTTCTGCAGCTTTTCCTCAGGCGAGGCTGGGCTGTGTGGAGGAGGTGGCATTCCCAGCATTCGGGCGCTGCGGGCTGTTTGCTCTGTGCTATTTAATGCACACGGGAGTATCCTGCAGACGAAGCAGCTCAGCCCCGGGGCTCTGGGGAGCGTTTGGCCCTGTCATTGTCCCTTTGAAGAAGCGGGGAGGATGCAGAAATGCCTCAAATGCTGTGTAGGCAGCCTGGAGGCTCACCTGTCATTTCTCAGGTAGCTGGGCCAGAAGGAGCCCCGGTGCTGTGGCTATCGCATCCTCCTTGTCCTCCCGAGCCTGGTACTAGCAGCCGTGTGAACGCATCCTTCATTTTTCATTCTCCTGGCATCGCTTGCTCCCCCTCCCAGCTCTATGTTGTGTATCTCTGCATTCAAAGGCACCTTTAAAAATATCTACAATTTACCACGCACTCTCTTTGAATTGTCCATTCCCTTTAGAGAAGAAATCACCCAAACGGAAGGCAGGGCGGGCAAAGCAGGCTATTAACAAAGTAATGTCGTGTTTTTCACTGTAACATTGTATCCTTGCCCAAGTTTTCGCCTTGCTTCCTGATGCAACAGCATCTTTTCCCTGAATGACACTCTCTCCACCCTTCACTCTCACTTTTTCCAGTCGCATAGGGCTGCGGCTGCCGGGGTTGCCCCGTTCCCCTCGGAAGACCCCGGGGCCCGTCAGCAGCAAGGTCCCCCCGCAGGCCCGGCCGGAGCCGCCCGTCAGGGACCGGCCGACCCCGCTCTCGCAGCCGCCCGGGCGGAGCCGCGCCTCCTCTCGCCTCCCCCCGCCTCTCCCGTCACGGCGGGGCGGGCCGGGCCGGGGCCTGCCCGCCCCTCCACGCCCTGCAGCGCCACCGCCCCCAGCCTCACCCCTGGGAGCGCGTTCGCCGAGGCCGGGTAGGAGCCGCGGGAGCTCCGCTGGGGCGCTGGGGGTGCCGCCCGCCGCAGGCAGGGGGGACCAGGGTGGTGTCCGGCCAGCTGGGAAGGGACTGTCAGACGCGGGGAGCCTGTCGGAGGGCGGCGGGAAGGGCCTCGCTGGAGCCGGGGCCGTGCCGGCGTGCCCGGCCGTGGGGCGAGCGGGGCGGCTGTGGGCGAGGCGGGGGTGGCGGGGCCGGGGCCGGGGCCACGGGGGGAGCGCGGTGTTGGAGCGCGGTCGGTCGTGTCAGCAGCAGCTCCTTTCCCCGCACCCTTCCCTGTGACACCCACGGTACCAGGGTTTTGGTCTTGGCGATGCTCTCGGGGGAGGGTCGGGGCCTACAGCAGGTGTTCTATAGCAGCTGGTGTGGAACTGTAGGGTGCATTTCCACCCCCGCCTTGTGGAAATGCTCCCCTTGCTGTTCCAGGTCCGAGGTGAGCATGTGAGCGGGAGGAGGGGACATTATAAAAGTGGCCGATGTAAATAGTGAGGCCGGTCCCGGTGCGCCGGCCCCCGGCCCGACCTTATCGCTGTTTTCCTGGTGAATCACTCGGCGCTGCATCAGAAATGGGCGCTTCTTCAAACTCAGCAAGTCAGCGGAAGGTTTCACTCCATTTAGCATGCAGTGCAGGGCACTAACTGAAGACACCCGGTGTTAAAATCTCATCAGGATACTTGGCCAGTAGCTATGTGCTCCTGTGCTGTGATCCCCTCCACAAGGCGCTCAAAGGCAGAGGGCTGTGCCAGCAGGGCGAGTGGAGCCCTCCTGATGGGTCACTATACAGGCTTGTGCTTTGCCGGCTGTGCAGCCCTTCTGCCTGGAGCCTGGGCATTATGCAATTGCTCTTAATGGGAAAGGGGACCAAAAAAGAAGTTAAAATATGTCAAAATTAGAACTGGTGCTAAATCGTGGAATTGTTATAACCTGTGTCTGTGTTTGCTTCATGACGATGCCTTTTGTAGTCTTTGGAAGAATATGAGGTAACACTCTTTTTGGTGGCTTACACTGAACTGAAACTCTTGAGAGAGGAGAAGAAAAGAGACCATGAGGTATATGTAGTCATTAGCACCCTGGTAGGCCTCAGGCAGACTTGGCATGCGTTGCAATCGGATTTTGTACAGAGGTAACTTCTCCCTTGGTGGGCTTGATCTGTTCACTTGGTAGCGAACAAGCTACCATGACAGAGAATTGGGTGAGAACAAACAGTACACCAGATACATCGGGCTTCTCATCCATCTTCTTTTTCCCATGAGATATTGTTTTCCTACCAGCTGCACAAGAAACTGGGAACTTTGAAATGGTCGTCAGGTCCATTTTCAGACTTCCCATTCCCTCTCTTTCCCCCATAGTTCCAGTCCCCAGTGTTCATTTTCCTATTCCTTGCTTCGTCGTAAGGCTTTTAAATGCCTTGTGTGCTCCTAGGAAACATAATTCTCTCACTTAAGGCATTTTGCCAAGCACCAATATGTTCTTAGGCTTGTGAAAGCTATGCACTTCCTTCACCTAGTTCATCATAAATATCAGTGTGGATGAATCAGACAATTGTAAGCATGTTAATTTTTATCCATATATGCTGAGCGATGGTGATGCATTAGGCCTAATAGAATTTCAGGCTTCTGTAATTTAGCTTTTCATGCTGAGCAGTTTAAATGTCACTGCTTTAAACTGCATCTTTGTTCAACAGAAACCTTTTTAGGAAAAATTACTAAAACACTGATCAGTGTCACAGTCTAATAATTATTTTTAAAAAACCCAAACATAGAGCTGTTAGATGATGCAAGCTTGGTTTTGGTAGGTGTCAGCATCAGTAACGTGGCAAGGCTAAGGGAATTGTGCAGAGTAGGTAGGCAGTTACCTTTTGGCATCTCTTCTGTTAGTGTTGATGCAGTTTTAAATAAACTTCACTTTTTCCTACCATATGTGGATTTAAGTTTGACTTTTACCTGAAAGTAGAGGGTAAAAAAATAATCTGGAAACTTTTCTTTTAAGAAGGCAAGAAGAATTTAATTTTACTGTTACTTTGTTTGCTTATTTGTTATGTTCCAGAGTTGATTTTGTATTATGGGAGCCTACAGCCTGCCTGTGGACAAGAACTTCAGTACATTAGGAGCTGTAAAAGCAAAAAAGGGAAATGTAATATCAGTCTCTAATATTTTAGCTTAAGTATAAAGGAAAAAAAAGACATAAGTCCAGGAAAAAATTAAACCGCCCTCATTCCCTGGCAAAATTAATGACAGATTTAGTGCTGTATCTTTCTAAGTCAGTTGCTAGGACTCTGTTATGAGAATCCCTCAGGTGCTGTAGCAGGAGGTCTTTATCTTTTCTGTAGCAAACATTGTGACTTGCTGAAATTTTCACCCGTGTTTTTCAGCAGTTCATTACTTTTGCCTGTGTTTTCACCCTACTTGAAGAATTCTGCACTTCTTTTTTTAGGGAGGGGTAGTTTATAAAGGAAGCCACATATTGTTTAGGAGAAGCTTTGTTACTGTGACCTTTAATTAGGAAAAAATATCCTGTAAGGAAAGCCCCACGACTTATTTCTGGATACTTAAACGCATAAAATCAGATCAGATTTAAATTTTCAAGTGTTCTATGGAATGCAGTATGTACTTTTGGCTTTCTGAAAGTTAAGAGTCCATGTAAACATTCTAGGTCCTAATGCTATAATATTGCTCAAACAGTAAAACTATTGCTTAAGGGTTCTTATCATAATGTATCTGGGCTAGATTTCTGGGAGAACGAGAATTCTTTGAATATCTAAATGAGAAAATACAGAGTGCTTATTAATTGTACCTGACTGGAGTCTGCAAAATAATCATGTGACTGCTGTGAAATCTGACATGTGCAGTGCTTGTCACATCACTTCCTTTTGTTCTGATGGAGCTTTCAGGAATGACACTGGGGAGCTGCTTAGATGTGGAGGCTTTCTTGTCTCTACATTCATAGCTGATGGAAAAGTAGATTTTTTCTTATGCCTGTCAAACACCTTTCTGGAAGATATGTTGGTGCTAAGGTTCATTTTTTGTTTTGGTATGGAGTGACTACATGATGTAGGAACTAGTTAATGCAGAAATTATGAAAAATATATTCAGGCCTATGTCCTGCTTCAGTTAGTGTTAATAAAATGTTCTGATTTTTCATTTCATTTGTGCCTGTAGACTCAGTTCCTTGGACTTTCTACAGTAGCTTGACACGCTGAATTGGCACTAGGTATACTCCCATTCAGAGGCAGTGATGTTGAGAAGAAGATAAAATGTACAATCAGAAACTCACACCTGACTGAAAGTTTTAGAGGAACTGAAGACTACCACAAGTGCAGCTCTGTTCCAGTTCGAAGGCGAAGTGTACTTCCTGCAACTGCAGCAGGCCTTTAACTTCCCTGTTTTGTAAGTTGTGCAGCCAGTCATACCAAAATACATCATGACAGAGTAGTTAAATGCTGTGAAAGTGAAAAGGGGTAATTTCTATGGAAATTCAGTATGTTGATGAATGCTCCTATCACCCTGGATGGAAAGAAGTGCTTGGTGCATGTCTGTTTTGTTTCCTGGTCGTTGAAACCCTGACCTTGTCTAGGTCATTGGCAGTTGACTTTCCAAGGGCTCTGCTTATCTGTGTTTTCAGAAGAATTTGAGTAACCCAGCACTCACAAGTGAAGGGGTTGTGAGTGGAAGTAGGGTGTTCAGATGCCCATGTTACTGTGAGAAGTAGAGGGAGAAAGTGTGGTGAAGACTGGGAGGTGATGACAGCTGATGGCTGTCCTCTTACCTCTCTTTCTCTCTGTTCCCCAGACAGTTGCTTACTCTGTCACCTACCTGTATTATTGAAATACTCAGGAATAGCTCTGCTAGTGGAAGAATGTGCATGGAGTAAACCAGCTGTGAATATACATGGCTGTCCTAAAAATTTACTATAAGTCTCAATTCTTATTTTATGTTTTAAAACACGACTGATTTCATATCTCTGTCATATGAAATGATCTCTAGTGGAGCCAAGACACTTTACTGGTCCTCACATTGTACATCCCACCAAAACTTTACCAGGAATGTAACTACAGAAGTCAGCCCCCCCCCTGCCACCCTTCAGGTAACACCACCTCTGCCCCATGAAAAAGCTGCTGCTACCATGCTACTCTGCATGATTTCGATAAAAAGCTGAACGATATCCTGTGGACTTTGGTACTCTGTCATCTGAATATCTTCTTGCTATCTATTGTGTTTGGCTGTAGTAGAAAGTTGAAAAATTCTTTAGTCTTATGTATTGAACAATCTGTATGCTTGTTAGTGTAGTGCAGTGTAACTTCTTTAAAGATACTTATAGTCAGCTGTAGAAATTTGCAAGACAAAAAAAAAAGCAGTAGCTGCTTTTGTCAAGAGTTGGATGAAATATTCAGTGTATATCTCTTGATTGTAAAGGTATTCCTGAGAACAGTTTTACAGGCAGCTGTTTGGTGAATACAAATACGAAAGAAGAAAAGCCAGTCATGAAGTATTGTTTCAGTTAATTCTACACAAGGTAGTTTGGTCTTTTGCCATCTCTTCTTCTTAGCAGTGGCATTTTAGCATTACTGTGAAACATAAGAGCTAAGCAACTTTTAACATTAACTATAATATTTAACTAAAAGGTTTTTAGTCAGCATTGTAGTTAGCATGCTACTAAGGTATCTAGAAATAGCCATAGCTTTAAAAAAAAACCTGTCAACAGCTCTGAGAAATCTTTTCAAACATAGTTTTTAGGTGGTTTCTTTGGATTTTATGCCTATTATTGTATTTTCCACTGAATTGGCAGATTTCCTTACTTAGTCAATACACCATGGTATAGAGCCATTTATTTGCTGTAAAGGTTGCATGGGTTTGGTCTTACAATACAAATTCAGTGCGATGTTGCCTTTAATTTCCAAAAAAAATCAAGGATTGTAATTCCAGCCTTGGCCCAGATAAGTGGGATTTAGGTTGGCTGGCTGCCTGACTGACTCCAGACTTTAGTCAAAATAACTTGAATCTGCTTGTGGTACAGACAAAGGAGATGACACTGCAGACAGTTATCATGACTCTCGGGCAATGGTGCAGCAAGTAGAAGAATGCAAATACACTCCCTGTGGCCTCATCTGCAGTCAGGTTGTTCATTACAAGGGCCTGAAGACTCCAAGCTGGGCTTGGGATGGTAGTGAAGCAGCCATTTCGAAATCATGCAGAGTTTGTCTTCATGGTAGTAGCAGCTTTTTCATGGGGCGGAGGTGGTGTCATCTGCAGGGTGGCAGGGGTGGGCCTTACCTCTGTAGTTACATTCCTGGTGAAGTTTTGGTGGGATGTACAATGTGAGGACCAGTAAAGTGTCTTGGCTCCACTAGAGATCATTTCATATGACAGAGATATGAAATCAGTCGTGTTTTAAAACAGCCAAGGTATTGCTGCCTGTATTAATACAGACATTTCCAAAGGTGAAAGGAAATATTTGGCAACAAGGACTGTTAATTGTTTGTATTTAAAAAAAAGTTCTTAAGGACTTGAGTTTGCAAATTGTAGCACAGCTGCTGTCATACTTGACAGATCAGTTGGCCTTTTCATTTCCTTCTTTTCACACAGTAAATGTGCTTTCTTTTTCTCTATACCTGAAACTGAGTTTTAGTGGTGTGTCTTAACCAGAAGCTGATGGGCCAGGAGGAGAGGACATTGTTTGGAAGGGACATGGTTTGGGTTGAACAGTGGAAATGCAGGGAAGTGGTGAAGTTAAAATGTTCAACCTGTGAAGGTGATGTGCAGGAAAGCACAGCCTGGACAAAATTGTGGGATTGTGTTGGATGTGTTGCACTTGATTATTCTGCATTCTCACTGCAGAACAGATAAACCACCAGTTTTAATTTGCACTGGTATTGTAATCTATGTCTTATTAATTTTGATTTAGAATATGAGCATATGAGCTTGTGCTGAAATTTGATCTGTATGGATGG
Organism: Vidua chalybeata; assembly: GCF_026979565.1. NCBI lineage: Eukaryota > Metazoa > Chordata > Aves > Passeriformes > Viduidae > Vidua > Vidua chalybeata. The sequence goes on from NC_071532.1 coordinate 58,346,063, forward strand.
AAAAAAACTCCTAAAATGTGTTTGAATACCGAGGTTGTTGAAAAATGAATTCATATCAACAAACACAGCAACTGAAACAGGATAAAGTGCTGATTCGTAGAACTTAGGTGACACTAGGTTAAACTAGAACTGAAGTTGATACAAATGATCAGTGTTTGGAGGAAACTGGTTGCTGCCTTTTTTCTGATGTCTTGTGTGATATCTGCTGAGGTTTTTTTCCAGTGGTTACTTACGCTGGATTTTACTGGTGGGGTGGGTGATATATGGTATATAAATAACAATATAATTGGTTTGGGATGTAATTCTTTGGCAGTTTCAGATTAAACATACAGCTTTTTTTTTAATGGAATGGTAAATGCAATGAAAATGACACTCTTTTATTACTGTGGGGAAGATATATAAGAATTTTGACAAAGGATAAACTCTATATTTGAAGTATATTGCTTTCAGAGAGGGTAAACATTAGTATATGGAGTTTTCTTTAATCTTCTCCCATGTATTCTTTAAGATGAAGACCTTTATAAACCAATGACCAAAACATAACTATTGTTTTCAGTAGGTAGAGACTGTCATTTTCCTGTTGTGGATGACCGTGACAGCAGATCTACTCAGCCATGTCGTATGGACCAGGTTTTGGGGATCCTAATCAACTAGCCCAACGCATAACTTCTAACATCCAGAAGATCACACAATGCTGTAAGTTACATTTGTGCATGTTTTGTGTGAAATTTTAGTAATGATGGTGGCCCCATTTGAGGTGAATGTCTCAAATTCATTCATGGGAATTAACTCCAACTCTGCCTACTCATTTGGTAGGTTTGTGGCACCCCACACAGCGTGACCATTCCTTTTTTCTTGTGTATGGTTAGCAGTGATCTGCCATGGCAAGTACCGTTAGTATCACTCTGTATTCACCACTTTTGTCCTGGCAGTTAAAGGACACTTTAAGATGGTAGGTTGGGATGTTTGCTGAGCAAGGATTGCATCAAGTATTCACTGAAGCTTGATTTTTTTAGCGGGGACAGAAGCTGTGGCCTTGCAGCTTCCCTTTGTCCCTTGTATGTCTTAGATATGTAAATAAGATTCTGCAAGTTTTAATGTACCAGTGCTTAGTTTCATGCTACTTAGTATTTTTTAGCCACCTAACTGGGGTATTCAAGCTAGAGTTTAATTAGGCTGCTGGGATTTTCAATCTTTTTTTCCCTTTTCTGCCATTTTCCATTTTATTTTTAATGTTTGTGTATACAAAGCAAATACAACTTGATTCACAAATCATATAAAGTACACAGTTCATCAGAAGGGAGGTAGTCAAGAACAACATGTGGCTAGTTTTGGTATGCGTGTTTTATGTTGTGCAGGATGCAGAGTGCATGAAGAAACGAGAATTTTAATGTTAAAACTTAAAATGAATTCTGGACAGCAAAGTATGTCAGTTTTTATTAAAATTTTGATCTTTGTTTTGCAAGACAAGTCCTAGAAGTTGGTATTTGTAGCGCAGGTTAATGGCACAGATTGGGTTTTTTTCCTATTTTTTCAGTTACATTTTGTATTTTCTTCCAGAAAGAATTTCTTAAGATCTCAACAGACAGGAACAAAAATTGCAATTTTGCCTTATTGACAAGTTTCTGTACTTCAGGGTTGTATTTCCAGAACCTGAAATTGACAAACCGACTCTGTAAAATTTCTCATGCTTTATTTCCTAAAATCTACTCATTGAATTAATTCAGTCTGATGGCTTCTAACTTGGTCTTCCAGAGGCAGCTGCCAACCTGTGACAGACACTGAGGCTCCAAGATGTAAAAAAAATGTTTTCTGTCAGATGAAAGCATAAAGTAAACTCAGTAATTCTGATTCAGTTAGAATTACCTGCTGAACATAATTAACTGTCTTGTGCTGAACTCAGTGATTCCTTAATCTCATCTTTCCCCTTTCATCCCTTCTCTTCCTTTTTATGTGTCTCCTCCCCAAGGTATGCTAACAGCAAGCTGCCCATGCATTGATAGGAGAGAGGCCAGAAGAGTTATCTGCAGTCCTGCTGTCTTTGTATTTTGATATTTACATGGCTAAAGTCTGAGTAATAGATATGTGCTACTGCCATGCCAAGACCCAAGTCCAAATGTTTCCTAGCCCCACTGCTGCATGGCTTCAGAAACAGAGCTTTGCTCTGAAAAGCTCCATCCAAACACTTTTCTAGTTCTGGTAGGGACACAGCAGGATTCCATCCCTTGCTCTTCTGTAGAGCTGTCTGAACTGTAACCACTCAGTTACTCTTGCAGTCCATAGATTTTTATGAGAGTCTGGATCCTATGGACATCTTGAATGTGTTTCCTGAACTGAGGTCTCCAAGGATTTATGGACTCTTTTCTGGCTTTTTTTCCCCTCCGTATGTAATACCTGTCCAGCTTTCTATTGGAATGTGTGAGTTGCAGGAACTTCCAGGTCAGATGGGAAGAAACCTGCAAACTTAGGCACCTGTTGTGCTAGTGAGATGCTGAACAAGTCTCTCAGAGTGCAGTTTATTATCTTGGTTAGGAAAGAAGGGGGAGAGACAAGAATTCTGACCTTAAACGCATGGGTTTCCATGTAAGCAGTTGACTTGGTTTTGCACTTCTGCCCAGAAATGATAAGTATTTGTGAGAGGCATCAACACATTTGAATTTTTCTTGGTTAACCTGGAGGTGTGTAGATACTCTGGTTTTCAGAGTGAGATTAATAGAGGAAGTGAATTTCATTTCAGATCACCAGGCTACTTCAGGAGGTACCTCAAAACTAGTTCACACTTCTACTAACATGCAAGCAAAGTGGGAATACTACTACAGAAAGGGAGATGAAATACAGATTAGTTGAAAGGAAACTGGTCCTTCCAGCTACAAGCTGGCCCTTTAATTTGTTGGAGAAATACAGAACTTCCTATATTAGATAACACTGTGCAGCCAAGATTTCGTAATACACCAGAGTTTATAGGAAGTAGCGTGGGTGAGAGCTACAATGTTTAACATTTCTTCAAGGTTGAATTATTGCATACATATTACCTTCCAAGTAATAAATCTGATCTGTTTCAAGATAAAGTACATAAATTAAGTATCTCACGCTTCATAATGCATGGGCAGGATGCTTCTGTTATATTAATACTCTCATTTCTTTCCTAGTTAATCTAGCCCACTGTTACTGATTGGCTAGGAAAGCTCCTCTCTATGCTGGTGTAACACACTACTTCAATAATTGTATCAGTTGCAAGATAGTATGCTTTTTGGTTTGGGTAAATGGAAGGACCTACATTTGTGTTTGGTAACAGTTTGGTTAGCCTTTTAACTTTAAAGAACAGATTTTTTTATCTGTTGATCCAATCATGCTGTTGATTGTTTTGTTGAAGGTGGGTTGAGAGCTATTTATAAATTGCTTCTGCCTTGTACAAACCTTTGTTCAACTACTGCAATAAATGCTATCTGTACTGGACTGTTTGAGTTTCTTTGGAGGAGAGGGTGTTGGTGAGTCCTTTTTAGGACCTTGAAGATTGAAATTGAGCTAGCTAATGGGAAGCAGCATATGCTGCTGTCTGTACTGTGAGTTTTCTTACACCTGCCTGTGTTTGAGATCCCCAACCCCAGAGCATTCTGTGTATAGAAGCTTGTCTCAGCTGTTCTTTAGAAAAGGATGTGCTTTGTTTCACATTTCCAGCATTTCTGCAGAAATAAGTGATTATAACATCACGTAACAACATCTAGAGAACAGTCTGCTTTCCTCAGCTTGAAACTCACATTTTATCAGCAACATCTATGAGCTGAGATTTAGGGAACTAGTCTGTGGGGTATTTCTCTACTACTTTTATTACAACTGTTTCACTGAGAAGCTGGAGTTGCAAAACTTAAGGTTGCTTTTGACATCCAAAGAGAGTGGTGGGCCTCAGGGAGGAGAGGGAGAGTTAGGCTCTCAGACCCACTCTTGGAGTTTTTAGAGTATCCATGTGACTCTGAGCAGTGCTCTGAAGTCTGAGGAGTCTGAATCACATGCAGTGTTGTATGCTGAATCTCGGTGAGGTCACCAGTGCCTGCAAGCCATCTCTCACTGGTTTGGTTTTGGGTCTGTATTAACAGTGATGAGAAGCAGATCTGCAAACAGCTAAGGGAACTTCAGATTCAAATAATAAAGCCAAAGAAGTGTATAATGACCTAGACTTGGGCAGCTGCTAAATTTCTGTCTCACTAGAACACAATTGATGGTTAAGGTTTGATAGTCTGTCTGGATTCTAGTCCAAAGTAACTATAATTCTCATTCCAGGCCTATATTATATTTGTTTATAAAATCTAGGTGATCTACATTTCATACTTTAAAAGTCCAGTGCATTTAAAGGTGGTTGAGGTTTGTCCCTAGCTTTCTGAATACAAAGAACAAGAATATGGAGGAGAGAATATGTAGAAGAATATATGTAGGATGTAAAGCTCCAACCCGTCTGGCCTTTGCAGACAGAGAACCTATTATCAAGGTGGTTTTATCAGTTTACTGAAGGAGCAGTTGTTCTAGAACTGGGTTTCACAGGTAGCACTCTTACCTATTTGTCACCTTAATGGCAGTGCTATTAACTTGAGACAAATCTAAATACTTCCTTGAATCTAAGTCTAAATATTTCCTTGAAATATTTCCTCTTGTCTACAGCAACTGGATAGATGAGGAATGAGTGTGATGCACAGATAGAAGATGAACTATCAAAATATATTTCTCTGTGACAAAACAAATTCTGCCTGCTTATAAAACTGTATTTCCACCAGGCATGTTCATTTACCTTACTGGGATATGCCTGGGACGATGAGCACATGTGACTGTTTTTTCTCCTATTTTTTCTTTTTTTTCCCCTCCCTCTCTTTTGGAAGAGCATACAATTGTATAAATCTGATCTTCCAACAAGTGGACAGATAAAAGTAGATTAAGTGAAACAAACAAAAAGCCTAATTTAAAGATTTTAAAATATGTAACTTTCTGATTTCTCACAACTGAAGATGAGGGGGAGCAGTTCTTTGAAATCTGACCTTTTTCTGTGTTTTAATGATTCTGATTCTCTTTGTGTGGCTAAAAGAGGGAAGGCATTTTATTTAAAAAGATGTTCCCAAAAGAGGAAAAATGGGAGTTGCATTCCTATACAGGAACAACTTCACAATTATAAATGTAGGAAGGGTACAATTAGAGGAGTAGGTTCCTCTTCTGCTCAACTGGAAAGATTTGACTTGTGTCTCTGACAGTAACTGTGCAAGCAGTAGGTAGCCATGCTTTTTCCTCCCCCCACATACAATAACTCTGCTGTGTGTGTGTCACTGAGGAAGCAGGCTAGTATGCCTTTGTTTTGCTTTATAGTTAATATTTTACTTGTAGCTACCAAATATGTTACTTGGAGCAGTCCCTGAAGAAAAGCAAGAATGGTGCAGGCTAGATATGTAACTATCAAGTCTCCACTGGCATCTTGTGCTGGATTTTGGGAGCTGTCCATTTAGAAGCAGTTTAGAATGCTGCCTTTTGCTTGGGAACACAGAATAAAGCCTGATATTGATAAAATATACCCAGTCTTTGGGTTTTAAAACACTTCTTTTAAAGCACTTTTTTTTTTTTTTTTGTTTGCAAACAGTAATCAAGCTACTGAACCTACATTAACTGTAGCAATGGATTCATATTCCTTCCCTACCAAACCCTTCCTTCACTTCCAACTCTTCCGGGTTGTGTCAGCATTTTGTGTAGAGTTGGTTGTGAAGCCAGTTAGAATGGCATAATCTACCCTTGCTCAGTATTGGAATGGTTGGGTCACTAATAGAGTGTTTGACTCTGAAGATCAGCCCAGCTCAACAAACACATTCTCTGCCTGCTGCAAGATAATAAAAATAAAATAAAATAAAATTCAGTAGCCACAATCCACATATAGGTTGGTGGGGGGAGTCTGGCTGACTTAGAGAGATACTTTCTCATAGAGACTTCTGCTTTCTACTGACATCCTTTGCTGTTTGTTAAGGCAGCACAAGCATCAGTTCATATAGAGCACATTCCTGGAAGGTCAGATTAAGCCAGGAGAGATCCTTCTGTCATGTGATACCTGTCCTGTGACAACAATTTTGTTCCATTTCTTTTGCGTCTCAAGTTTTGTATAAGCTACTATTCTCACTGAGTGTTGTTAAGATGGGAGTCAAATTAGATCAATCATATGACTTTGCCTGTAACTTTATCTAACTGTAGAAAATCATAAATGTAGATTAAACCCTGAAAAATATTAACACTTTCAATGGATGCCTTTATGTTGTGGTTTAAGCCCAGTAGGTAGTTAAAATATTCTGCTAAAAAGGCTGAAACATTCTCGAAAATCTGTATCTATCACTATGTTTGAAACACCAGCATGTTCGCATGATTACTCTTGGCTAAAGAACACAGATGGGCACATGAAAAGTAAATGAGATCACTGAGGTGTTGAAATCACAGCCTGTATGAAAAGAAAATTCTGTTTTGTCTATATATAAAGTGTGGTTTTGTACAGGTGCAATTCTAAAGAAAACAGCCTCCCAGTAGAGCTTGTTGAGGCTTCTAACAGTGGTATTGTCAGAAATTTCCAATTAGCTGCAGTTAACCAGTTAACCAGATTAAACTTTGTGGGAACATACCAGCTGAAACAATTTTTATATTATCATTATTGCTGTTGTCCAGAAGGTTTCTTGGATATAGAATGAAGTTTCTATAAAACCTGGAAAAGGCTGGTTATTTAGGGATTTTAAACACCATTATATCCTTCCACATTTCATTCTCAGCCTTCTTCCAAGGCTGAGAAATTGAGGAGAAAGTTAGTTAATTTGGGTCTTTCTTAATGCTTGTCTTTGCAATGAGGTGAAGTTATGAATCTCACAGTTCTTGTAGAAATAAACTATTTCTCAAAATAGAAATAGAAAACCTCAATAGAAAACCTGAATCATTTCCATGCAGTTCTTAAAGGATTTTTTTCTATGTAATATAGCATATACATTTAAGGAAACATGCCTCACAGATTTGTCTATGAATCTGGAAAGTTTTTTTAATATTTTTGTGTTTTGTCTTGTTTGTCTTTTTCTTATTTGGATGGCATTGTGCAAGAGGGACAGGGATTTATTAATGCTAGCAGCTGGAACAGACTGAAAAAATGGGTCTTCCATATATGCCCCAGCAGAGTTTGTGTCAATATGTGCAGAATAGAGAGAGTTTATCCTTGACTGACACTGTATTGCATTACAATTAATATAAATAGCAAGGTGTCCAGTGAAGACATCCACAATTTTACTGCAACTGTTGCTTTTGTTGATGGAGCAAGTATAAAGGGACTCACCTTGACAAGATAACTTTTGCAAAACAGCCTGGATTTACAGCAGAGGAGAAGGGATGTGACCAGAGTCCTCATGCTTCTTCCTGTCTCTAGACAGTTGTATTTCAGATCCTCTCTAAGGTACTTAAAGTGCCTGTTGCAACTCAGTTTTGTTGGGTTTTCCTCCTTGTAGATAGGAGATTGCATAGCAGCTTGATTATACAGAGAGCCCTCTATCAAGTCTCCTATAAAACTGCTATGCTGGGGGCTGGACACCTGTCAGGGCTTAGAATAAACCTAGATCAGTTGTGAGTGACCCCGCAGTAGCAGCTACTTGCTTGTGTTGACCAGTCTGTGGTGCATTGTGTCTCCTTCCATGTCAGCTCCTGAGGTGGCTGCAGTAATGACCTGGCCTTCTAAAAAACAGACTTCCTTCCTGTAAGTGGGTTGGGTTACGGTGTTTTTGCAGTTTACTGCAGAAGTATGCTTCATTTTCATAATTTAATAAGCTACTTGTATTCTTTAGAGAAATGCTCAAACTTCTGGGTTTCAGGAAGTTACCAGGGACACTTTAGGATGAGAACATAAAGTGATTGATTTAATGACTTTCCCTTAGCTGAGCTGTAATAATTGATTGCATGATCACTTATTGTGCACTTTAACAATGTGTGTTTAGTGTGTTCTACACCCACATTGGAAGAACAGCCAATACTTCAATCCTGCTTCATTCTGTTCTTGAAAGACCATTATAGATGGGAGTACACTAGAATGAAATAATTACAACAGCACTGAAAAAAATGAGGGCAGATCCTGAACTTGAGACATTGTTGCTGGTGTTCCTGGTCACTCTGGGACATGATTCTATTTAGAAATGCCAGAAGCTGTAACAAAATATAAAGAAAAGTTTACATGACTGGATGTTTTCCCACTCTTCCAAGTGTACTGAATCTTTAGACCTTAGAGCTCAGTGGACAATCTTCAGGCCCATCCTCATTTTATTTTCTCCTTCCCACACATACATCAGTTAGTGTTTTTCTGTGCTGATGCATTCTCCTGTTTTAGAATAATCAGTATTACACACTGAGTTAAGACAGAATAAAGCAAATTACTTAAAACCAAATTATTGAAGTTTTTGGATTTGATTCCAATTAGGTGAGTTGCTGGGTGTGCTTTTTAGTGCAAGTTGGTATCTTTTGACTGGTGTCCTTGATTTGATTCCTCTGATAAACTGTTATTCTTGGTTAAAGTAGGGCTAGCAAGACAGCACTGTGGCATTGTGATTTATGTAAAATTGGAGGGAGTGAACTAGATTAATAGCTTTAAAGAGGGTCTTACATAGAAGACATCTGATGAAGATACTACAACTAAATCAGAATCACTGAGTCATAGAAAGGCTTGTGTTGGAAGGGACCTTAGAGATCATCTCGTTTCAACTCCCAGCCATGTGCAAGGATGCCATCAACATGACTATATCATGTTGCTCAAAGCCTCATCCAACCTGGTTGTGAAGATTTCCAGAGATGGTGCATCCACAGCTGCTCTGGGAAACCTGTTCCAGTGCCTCATCACACTCACAAGTAGAGAATTTTTTTCCTAAACCTATTCTCTTTCAGATTGAAGCCATTCCTCCTTGTCCAGTCACTAGGTGCCCTTGTAAAAGGTGTTTCTCTTCATTTTCCTTGATCTAGGAATGTTTTCTGCAGCATCTCTTTACTTTTAGTCAAGTACCCTCAGCTGAAGTGCAGAAGGAAAACACATTGAATTGGATTTGAATAAATTGAGGACGTCTGTTGTCCCCAGGCAAAAGCAGTTTTAAACTGGTGTAATTTTAACAAATAATTCTTTTGTTCCAATAACCTTCTCTGAAGGGACTCTGAAGTTTATTGGATTCCGCACAAATTAATCTGTGACTCACTTATTCAGCTGGAAAGAAGTAGGAGATTTCTTCACAGTTACCCAGCTGGTTGCAGCACGTGTGAGGTATTTGACAAAGCATATCTGCAAGCTGACTATGCTGGTGCTCTAGTCACTGCTTATTTGCCTTATGAAGCCATAGCTGGAGCATAAGGCTCACACGGAGCAAATCAAATGTTGTGTTAGGTGTACACAAAGGAACACTTTGCTGATTCTGTTTATTCTCCTTGGGCTCAGGAATAAGGAAAATGACTGAAAAGCAATGCCTTTAAACACCTGTTGTTGTTTTAGCCCTGTGAACCTCAGACAGTTACTAAAACCCTGTCTGTCACTTTTTAAGTATAGGGTGGTGACATAGGTGGGACCATTACAATTAACATTCAGGATGAGCTGTTCTGCTCCTTCTTCCTGTGAGGTCCCAACCCTTGATGTTTTGTAAGGCAGGTTTCATTGTGCTTGCTCTTCCTGCTTGTCTGGTTCTTGTCCTCTGCATTGCAGTGCCTTGGTGTTGTTGCTTGTGTTGCTGTTGGTGTTTCTTCCATCCATACCCAGTGAATGCCACATTTTCTGTGGAAGCATTAGACCATAGCTTTATGAAAATGGGAAATGTGGTGGGTCTGGCTGAAGGATGTTGAAAGAAACAGCTGCTGGATGGCTATAAAGCGGTCTTGTGTGATCAAAGTAAGAAGTGAGGTTACTGCAGTAGGGTAATAAGCAGCACTCATTAAACATAGTTGCCCTCAGTTTCATGCTTCTGTATGGAGGTCTATTTATTAGAACTCTCAGGATTATGTTGTTGATACATGTCATTCTCCATCTGTAAAGCTGCAACAAGCTTGGTCATGGCCACTTGGGGCTTTAACATGTGGTTTTCCACATGTTAAATGTGAAATAGAGCAGAGTTTAAGGTAGGAAGACAGATGATTGTAGGTAGCTAGAGAAAGCTTCCCTCCTGTAGCTGGAGTTTCTGGTAAACATTGCAAAGACCATCCTCAGTTTCCTTTGGCTAATGCTGTAGATGAACATCAATAATAGAATTTGGACACTTCTCAGTCCTGCCATAGAAGGTAGGTGACCTCTGCTCTGTACTTCATTTCTCTTAGTTCTCTTAGTTGATGCATCACCTTTCAAACATTAGAATTTTACTGAAGGATTTGGGTATTTTTTTTTTTTAACCTTTTCTAGTGCAGCAATGCTGTGGTGTTACACCTTGTACAGTGATTACTAATTCACTAATTGGGATTAAGTTTATTTGTACCCACGATATTAGAAGAAAGAAGTTGTTTGTGTTTTGATCTTCATTGCACTAATTTATATGTGCCTTTATTTTAAGTTTAAAACTTCCTATGCCACCTTTTAAATATTCTGATTTCAAAGACCAGAACCATCAGTTATGTCAACATGGATTTACTTGTAGTAATGAAACAGCTTTGCAAATCTGGCTGAAAAAGAAGACAAGGTAAGGAGGAAGGAGAGGAAACTTTCTTCTTTGCTTGCCAGCCTAAAGCGAGGGTAGATGTGTGATCCAATATGTGAAACATGGTTTTATTTATGAAAAAAATTGTATGTATTACAGATCAGTCAGGAATATGTTTCTCAAGTACTCCTACCTGTTAAACATTGTAAATATTTCCACTGCATCTACCTCTACTTCAGTGACTCTTGTAGAGAAAAGGAGGTTTTTTTATATCAGAGTCTACTGCTTTCCTTTTTATGTTCTCCTTAACTAGAGGAGAGCCTTCCACTGATTAGAAATGGAACCACTGTTTGGCTTAGTAAAAATAAACATGAGCTGACTCTTGAATAATTTTCTCTGTAGGAATTCAGGTTAGGTCTTAATTGTTTCTCTGGCTCATCATTAACCATGTCTGACCTGTTTCTGAGCATGTGACCAGCCTTAGAGAATCTGAGTAGCTTTTATCAGCTAATAGTTGTGTATTGTGAGAGCTAGACCAGGAATGCTGCAAAGACAAATGAAAAGTCTTCTTAATGTTATGGTATTCTTTCTAAGACAAGACTAGTTTTCAGGTGAAAAAAAAAAAAAGATATTTCTTTGCATGCAAGACAGCAGTTGCTTGGGAAAAAATGCATTCTGAAAAATACTCTGCTTCCTGCTCTGCTCAGTTTCTAAAGTGGACTTGCTTTCTTATATTGCCAGCCCTGACAATGTGCTGTTCCTGCTGGTGTAGTGTGAGACCTGACAGAGCTGTTGATTTTCATTCTGTGCAAACATCTACCCTGATGGGCAGTGTGAAGTGGCTGCAGGAGTTTGCCATACCCCAGTGACTTTGGTAAAGAACACCTGCATGCACACGTGGTGTGTGTCCTTGTACAGCTCCTGAGCAAAGTCCAGCAGCCACCTGTGTATGCCCAAGGAGCCTAAGTGCTCACGTGAGCCAGTGTCTGACTTTGCACTGAAAGGAATTAAAATAATGCACTAGATCCAGTCAGTCTCTGTGGCAGGATTGGTAATGTCCAGGACACAAGGGACCTTAGATTACTCCTGTCTTTTGCAACTCCTTGGGATGTTTGAAGAATTGGGAAACTGGGGAAAGGAAAACCATAAAAAGTGAAGTAGCCTAGGAACCTGTCAAAGCTGTGCTGTGATCTTGGGTCCCTGACTGTTACCAGTATGTTTGCAGTGCAGTGCTAGGGCTTTGTGAGCTAGGCCTAAACCTTTGGCTCTCTGGGACAATTGAATGTTACTGATGGATTGAGGGGACCAGATCAGATGCTGTAATCTGCCAGCCTGAACTCCCTATACAAGACTAAAAAGCTGGCTAAATGATGGAGGCAGTACCTCCACCAACCACCAACAGTGAAATCAGGAGTTTAGGAACTTCTGCTTTCCAAAGAGCAATCACAGGTTTTCAGCAGTTTTGCTCTTCATTGCCTTCTTGGTTCTTCTCGCTGCTTGTTTCACAAATGCAGCAGTGGAAGGAGCAAGCAGAGGTATTTCTGCAGTCTAACCTTTAGTGAGAGACGCTAAGGCTACCCTGCTTTTCCCTTGAGAAAAGGAAGGGGTATTGTCCTGTGATCTAAGAAGTTGCAAAGCTAGTTCTTGCTTTTAATCAGATTCTGTGAGACCTGTGTGTGCATGTGAGGGAAGTAGACCCTTTCCCTCTGTGATTCTCATGGTAATATCTTTAATCCTGTTAAAAAATTTTGTTCATGAAACTATCACTATAAACAGGATGTCTATAGTTTAGGTGGCTTTGTGATTATATGTATAATATTATATCAACTATTTGAATGAGAAGTAGCTACCGTGAGAAATTAGTAAAAACAAGCCAAACCAAAAGAGTTATAAGACTATAAAAAATATTTTCTAGGCTGTATACACGCCAGCATATTTATATTAATACAAAGGAGTACAAAGACTTGATTTCTTTAACTCATCAACCTGTAGGTATATACTGTAAATCAAGATATCAGGAAAGTCAGCTTTTCCACTTCCTTTGGTATACTGGTCCTACCAACTTGTTTTTGCCTTTTTTATGAAATGTCTTCTGGAGTGCTGCTGAAGGCTATGGGCCAAAATTTACTTTTTCTGGTCTGCCTTTTTTTCTGTTTTCTTACTTGAATAAGCATTTTCATTTTCCTATGTGATATACTTCATATAAAACAAATAATTTCTTTTTTTTCAATAATACCCATTATTGTGAAAGGTTAAGGTGGAAAATACTGAATTACAGGAAGCATAGAAGATGCTATTATTTCAGTCCTTAGGATTTTTTTTCTCTAATTTTTCCCCTTGTGATTTGAAGTCCTATTAGAAATTTGCTATTTTTATGTATACTTACAGACTTCATGGTAAAATGTGTTTTAATTTTATGCTAAGTTTTTGAATCACAAGACCTGAACTGCCACAAACTCTGCCTTTGGAATTGTATATCTGACCAGTTTTGAAGTGCTGGCTTTTAATTTTCTCTCAACCTATGTTCACCTTTAGAAGTAGGATAAATATGCAGTTAGTTTGGAATGCAAATATTTTAAGTACAGGCCATGTTTCGGGGAATTTTTATTTAAAACACAAAGCTGCATTTTCTTCACTTGCAGTTAAACAGTGTACCTCTAGGTGGCGCTAGGACACACCGGGACTTTCCTGTCTGGTTTTGTTTCCTTCTTACGTTCCCTTTAAAAGCACTACGGAATAACCGAGCTCCTCGGCTCTGGAGTCAGAAGGGAGAGAGCCTTGGAACAAATGCAGGATAATTACTGTTCAGTTTTATAGATATTAAAACTATATGCTCTTGAAGATAACACCAGCCAGTTATCTTTCTGTTTGTTTGAAAACAATGCATTATGCTGACCATAAAAAAGAAGCTTAATTACCCCGAGCTCGTGTTAATCAGTGTGTGTGAGCAGCTGCCCAGAAGTGCGGGCAGGCGGGCACTGCCTTGCCCAGCAGGCAGGAGGCAGAGAAAGGCTGGTCCTTAGTAGCCAAAATCAAAAATCTTCATTCATGTTTTACTGGTTTTCAGCTCAGTTAAAATACGAGCTGCATGAAACCCATCTTACAGTGCTATTCCTCACAGAAATTCTGTTAGTAGTTTATGCCATTTAGTTATCTCAAAAACACTTGGCTTAAGAATTTGATTTTTTACCTCATGTAAATCAAGCTTTCCCATTTTGATGTATTCATTACCTTGGTGTGCACACAAAGTATTGGCTATAGTAGTTGTCAGCACTGGGATGTTTTGTAAAGTAGTGTAGATAATCTAGTATCATCTATACAACATTCACTGGAGATTTGTTATGAAGCAAAGATCAGAATTAATATCATTAATAAAAATGCTTTAAGGAATTGCAGTTTTATCTAACTGGTTAACATAACTCATAGCTTATTTTCTCATTTTACCTGAAGTTCTGTCTCCTACAGATCACTTCTATAGTAAATGGAAAAGTACTCTTTTTTTAGTATGTTTTTCTTCCTTAGGTAGAGTTGTCGCTTATTGCATTTTTAACTGTATTTAAAAAAAAATAGTGAGCTAATGAAGTGAGAATCCCACATAATATCTTACCACATCTGTCTGTGTGGTACACCAGTCTGCCTGGGGAGAGCCACAGAAATACAGAGAAACTATAAGTTTTGCAGTTCGAGAAACTCCCTATCCTTTAAGTTTCTGTCTCTGTCTTAAGTTCCTTCTTGTTTTTTTATGTGACAGTAAAATATATTAGGTTGAAAATAAGGCTCAGATAATATGTTGCTTGCAGTTCAAAACTAATATGTTGAATGAAATGCACTTTAAAATCACTGGCAGTTTATATCCCAGACTTAGAAACATAAGATTCTCAAAATTGCAATTTAAACCTGGACACATGAGTTTTATTTCCTTTTTAATGTACTGTAAACCCATGAATGCTTTATTGCTGTCTCTTCATTGATGCATGGATTCTGAAATATTTGTGTAAGATAATGTTCTAGAAGTCTTCCATATGGTTTTCCATAATGATATGCGTAAAATAAACCAGCATAAGAATGGTGCTGTTTATTTTAAAAAAATATAATAAAGCCCCCGATTTAGACTTATTATAATGAAATAATTTACTAATCTTTAAATTGCCTGTTGCTACCTAAAAATTTGAATACATTCCCATCCTTCATAAGAAACCTCAGGTTTTGTCTTTGACGTGGCAAAAATCGTTCAGTAGTTATTCTGGGACTTACAAATAGGATCTTCGTAGTAGGTTGAAGAAGTCCTGCATATCTGTTTCTGTCAATATGGCTTTAGAATTGTCAAGCAAAAATGCATTCAACTGAATAGCAATTGTCTCTGCCCCATTCAAATTTTTGTTCCTCTTCACAAACAGCTGCTGAAATACAAAGAATACTCCATCAGCTTGGAACACCACAGGACACACCTGAGTTGAGGCAACAGCTGTGAGTACTTCACATCATAACACTTAATTTCATTGCATTGTAAACAATCTCCTCTTAGGTGATGAGATGGGCTTCTGTTAGGCAAAGTACTTGATTTCCCTGAGAAAGGTGAGCATAGAGAAATATTTGAAACTTAGATGTTGAGATGTGCTTTCTAAAAGTAAGATAGTCTGTAAACTCGAATCAGCTTATTTGCCTGTGCATTTTGCCTGCAGTATCAGTGCATCTATAAAACCTGTGCTGTTTGTTAGTAAAGTGCCACAACCAGAAAGCAGTATCACTGCTCAAAAACATACCCCCATACCCCTCCACTCCAGTCAATGCTTCCAAACTGCCTGTAGAAATGTCACAAGGTAATGAAGATATTGGGGTGGGTTTTTTGTGAGGTGGAATACTGGAAGAGGAAGGGGAATGTTGTTTTTAGTGATGAAAGCTACAGTAAGGGATGACATTATAGAATAAATACCTACCAGAAATAGTAGCATAACAGAAGTGAAATCAAGACTCCAAGGCAGATGCTCTGCTGGAGTTCAGTCACCTAAAGGTGGACTTTCCCTAATATGCCTCTAGGAGAGACAGCAGCTGCTCTCTATTTCTCTGCATGGTCTAATGAACCAGTATGATTTTTTAAATTAAACTCCTTTACCACATTAATCTCAGCATCACAAATGCATGTAAGCAACATGTGCTTATCCTGGCATTTTTTGTGTGTTTCATGCTGTGCTGAGGTCATTGAATATTAGGAGGAGGTGTGTATTGGACCAAAGTTGTGATGTTCATTTTGTGTGAACAGCCAAATTTCTTCATAATGGCCTGAGTTCAGGGCCCATAACATTACCCAGGGGATATTCTATTGGGGACTGGGAACAGGTGAAGAGCAACATACATACACAATTGATGCAATAACCCAACAGGATCTAGGCATAAATTCACACCTATACAGTACAGAAATTGGTGTTAAGGACATGCTTCAGACCCTTATTGGGATAATTGATGTATATAGGGTAAACTTGCTTGAGTTTTCATTGGTCTTTCAATTGTCTGAATATTTAGCCTTTCCAAGAGTTATTTGATTATTTTAAGTATTGATGCTGATGGCTTGATAATAGCTTTCCAGGTAAAACCTTTTTATATAGACTAGGCGAGGAAGATGCCAAAGCAGGTAAAGAATTTGAGTTGCTTCAGAAAAAAAAAAAAGTGAATAGTGGTAAAGGATTGTGTGATAATATCAGAAGTATTCATATGAATAGTATGAAAGTATGTCTTCATAATGACTATAAATGTATTGCTGCACATGAGTAAAATAGAGGAAACCTAGGGGCAAAAAAAAAAAGGTGATTAATTATTATGTTGTCATACTGCACAATACACATTCTTCAATACCTGTCCTGCCTGGAATACATGATTTTATGCCTTTACAGCGAAGAATAGACTAAAGATGTCTTTGTGTGCTTCAGAGAAGCTTTTAGTAATTATGTTTTTCTAAGAATCTGTGACATTCAGCAAAGTAACCCAATGGTCTCTAATGAAAATTTGGATTTGGTTTTAGGCAACAGAAGCAGCAATACACCAATCAACTTGCCAAAGAAACTGACAAATACATTAAAGAGTTTGGATCTCTGCCTGCAACAAGTGAACAGGTATAAAACCAAAAAGCATAGCTTGTTTAACTAATATGTTGGTTCATGTAAAGTATTTTAGTAACTTCAGTTCTTTATTCCTGCTTTCAAAGCACTGTTTAGTTAGTCAACACATTTGCACAATGCGGGAATACACTAAAATGTAAGAATATTTTGTTGGTGACCAGACTTGTCCCAAACTTGTTTTTATGTATCAGGAATGAAGTAGTGGGAATCAGGGCAGTGTGCTGTGCCTTTCTGCTTTTTTAGGTCGCTGGACACTTTATAATCCATTGCAGTGATGCTGTATTTGACTCTGCCAGCACTCTGACTGCTTCCAGGGTCAAGAAATTGTGTGCCAAAACACTGCTCACTCACTGTCTGAATAATTTGATTATCACAGTATGTCTGTTCTGCATTATTCAGATCAGCATATGCTATGTCTTGTCACAGGCTTTTCCTTTCTCAAGAGGACTAGACAGGATCTGTTACTAAATCAACCTTCTTTCTGAGGTCTGTGTAAAATCTTTCAGTCAGAAACTTGTGAAGTGGCTGTTGTGGTTAGCACACTTCTGTCTGCCCTCCTGTGGTTTCTTATCCTAGCAAAATCTGTCACTTAAATAAGGGAAGAACAACAGGATCCTAGAAAATATGGATTCAAGTTATCGTCACTTAAACAACTAGCCTGGTCTGTGGGTAGTTACTAAGGGGCCTTTGGAAAAGTGAATGGTCTTGAAACACAGAGTTAAAATGGCAGGCCATGAACCATGTGTGCTCATTCTGTCAAGCTGTAAACTTCTAACAGCAGTGTTAGAACTTGATCTTGGTATATAACCTCTAGTTCAGCCGAAGTATCTTTAGTTTGTTGGGTTTTTTTCTGTTTGCTTATCTTGGAGTTGAAAAGTTCACAGTGAAATGTTTACTGTTTAATTTTACCCTTTTATCAAAGGTATTTTTTAATGAAATGTATAAATAACAGATTCATGAATGGCAAATGACAACCTATCAGAAATTTGTAAGGGTTGATGTATGAATATATTTAGGCAAATATTGTGGAGGCTTTCCTGAGTGCCCAATATTCCCCTTCCCCTTACTACATCTTAAAAAAAACCCAAACCTGAAAGGTTAGAACAAGTATTTCTGGATCTGTTCTAAAGCATTTAAGGGGGTGTGTGAACCCACTTCTGGATTCAGTTCAATATGTATTTCTGGCTTTTATGTAAAATATATATGAAGTGCTCTGTTCTTTCTTTTCTGCATCCTTCCTCCCCTCTATATTCAGTTACCTCTGCATATATTAGCATTCCTGGTGTCAAAATATTTCACACCAAATCAGAAGATTTTACAAGCAGTGGATAATAAGGAAGGTAGAAGCTTTCTTATCACTGCTCATTTCTCACTTTCAGCTGTTAAATGAAAATAAGTACATTGATTTCTTCTTTAAATGCCTTAATTTGTGTGGTTATGTGATCCCAGAAGGAGAGAAGGTATGTCCATGGAATTGCAAATGGTTTTGTTGACGGCCTTCCCTTACAGCAGTTTAGAAGAAAGGGTATATATGCCTTGGTATTTAGCAGACTGGAAATAGTCAAGCCTTGAAAGCCTGAGCTCATTTGACTTGGTAAAACTTTTTCTCCTACAGCGTCAAAGAAAAATACAGAAAGACCGTCTTGTGGGAGAGTTCACCACAGCACTAACAAATTTCCAAAGACTCCAAAGGCAAGCTGCTGAGAAGGAAAAAGACTTTGTAGCCAGAGTAAGAGCCAGCTCAAGGGTGTCCGTAAGTATCAGAAAATGTGCCACTATATTCTTTACATTGGTGTTAGTGCCTCCACAGTGTGACTTAGCTTATAGCTGAGTCGAAATGCTGCAGAACATGTGCTATATGATTTTATAGTAAAGGCTGCATTAAGTTGTAATAATCTCCCTCAACAGCTATTACTTTTTCCTTGCCTTTATCATACAAAGGAATGAACTGCCCATGTTCATGCTGTGATCTTGCAAAAGCAACACCTAGTGAATTTTGAAATGCTTTTGCTCTACCTTTACATATCAACAGATTTTTTCCTTTGGGGAAGAATGACTTGCCAGATTTCAGTGGAGTATTAAGGTGGAGGAGTGCTGAGTAGCTTCAGATTTTCCTTGTCAGTATATCAATTTTGCCTTTTCACTTTGTGCCAAATACACATTCTGTACTTGTAAGTTGCAGCAGGCAGTTACTGAGCTGAATGCTTTTACTCATATTTCAGCCTTATGCTTGCATAAAGCAAAATCAGGATGAGAACGTGTTGAATCATGTTTCAGTTTGACTTACAAGAAACCTCCCAGTATTGACTTCTTATAGAAATGCTGCCAGTGCTCTTTTCAGGGCTATAATGTTTTACTTATATTTTTAAACACTGATCATGTAGGGTGGGGCTCCAGAAGATAACTACAAAGAAGGAACACTTGTCTCTTGGGACAGGTAGGTTGAATTACTTAATATGCCTTATCCTAGCTCAGAATAGTGAAGGGCCTGCAGGGAAGTAAGCTGCCTATGGTTTTTTTTTTTTGGTGGTTAGTATAAAGATACTTTGGCATACATTGGGAGAAAAAGAAGCAGTTCACATAATGTCCCTCCTTTTTACCTGATGCTTCAGCTCCAGCCATGTTCTTTAGCTCCCCTAAGCTGCATTTGGGTTTTCTGGGACCCAAACTTAGGGAAGAAGCGTCCAGCTTGAATAAAGTAAAGCTGTTGTGGTAAGGGCCAGGATTTACTGGGAACTCCCATTACTTCCATATTCTTCAAGAACTGTTTCTTGGTCTCAGATTCTTTTTTGTTGCTCAGATAGATGTAAACTATGCAGTTGATAATTCAGAAGGAACTTTGACCATGTATTCATACCTAGAATTTCCAGTAAGTCACCTGTTCTGTGCAGCACTGCTCCAGCAGCTCTGATATGCCAAAGCTGTGATGGCCATACCATTTCTGTTAGCCAGGGACAGACAAGGGTAAAAATACACCATTTTATTAACTGATAATGTGAAATGTACTATGTATTTAACTGTAGTTTTATCCTTACAAATAATTTCTCATTGTGTTTGTTCAATTCTGCATGGGTGTTGGTTTTGTGTTTTTTGTCTGATAGTCAACCACAAGCACAAGTGCAAGATGAAGAAATTACAGAAGATGACCTCCGTCTTATCGAGGAGAGGGAATCTTCCATTAGGCAGCTTGAAGTAAGTACAGGTAGTTTTACAGCAGAACATGTTTTTGATGTTCCAAAGAAATAGCATTTTTAAAGGCGCATGAGCATTAATTGGAGGCATGAATCTTGAGCAGTTTAGATTTGTCTGTGGGTATGTGTTTTCCCTTCAAAACTGCAAATATTACCTTTAGATGTGAAATGTACATTTGGAATCTACTGTATGAAAGCCATCTTTAGATATACTGTGTTTAATTTCAGCAGTTCTGCTGTGGAATAAGAGTGCTCATGTGATTGCAAGAAAAAGTGCCATTTTTTTCCAATAAGGTCATATTATAGAACCATTTTAAACAGTGAATATAAATGTAGCAAAATTATACCTCTCCTCACGCATCTTCCCAATGTATTGTTCAACATGTACATTTCTAAGTGGATTTTTTTAACATTTCTGAAATAGAGATTTTCTGTTTGATTCAAACAGAAGTAAGTAAGTGTTTCATAAACTCCTACTAAAAGTACCAGAAAAACCTTCAAAATAAGCACATTAAGGTTTTTTTTTATCCTGTAGTATAAAGAGTCATGGGTGGACACCCTGGAGGAGAAGGAACAGTATTCATATTTAAATGCAGGTAGATGCTAAAATGTGTGACGTACATTAATGATTTCATTTTGCAGGCTGATATTATGGACATCAATGAAATTTTCAAAGATCTAGGAATGATGATTCATGAACAGGGTGATGTGATAGGTAAGTGCAATTCAATTATCTGAATTTTTTTTTATTCAGTTTCTCTGGAGAGCTGCAGTAGACCTTCTTTTTGCTGGAAAAATTCCTCTAATGACTCTTATCAATGCTAAAGCAAATCAGATGCAACCTAATAATGGGTAGACTGGCTGAGATGACTGGGATTATGGTAAGAAAGAGTGCTTAAAATCTAGTTTAAAACATGCAATTATTCATGTGTACAAAATGTCTTTAAAGTAGTTTTTTGAACTGTTTGTACGTAAAATTGGAGTTTGTGGGACATTTTATTGTATTTGTTAATGAATTGAAGTGTGCAGATTCAGCAAAGATTCGTGCTTTGCCTTTCATCCAAACAAGTTTATTGTTTTAACAAAATGTGATCGGAGAATCCATTTTCTGTAGCAACTGTTAAGTCATGCTCTTGTCTTATGTCCAGAACATATTTTCAGAGCTTTTTTTATCACCTTAATCCATAATCGGTTCATGTTTTTCTACTGAAAAAAATACAATCTGTGTCAATATGATAGAACACCAAACTAGAATCAGGCCTCTTGGGATATTGTTTGGTCCATTGCCTCTGTTTCATAAACCTTAGGACTTTTAATCTGAGCAGAAAGTAGTCAGTAACAAGTTGGAGGACAAGTAAAAGGCAGTTTTAAAAGGGAAAAAAAATGGTAGAAGTACTGGAAATTTCTGCCCTGATTGGTATAGAAGTTTTAGCCCTGCATGCAGAATGGGAGAGCTGTTACTTGACATGAATTCAGCCAATTATTGCCTGAGCAGTTCTGGAATGAACTCAGGCATAAGTGTAGGATTGGTCAAACTTTCATAATACAAAGTACACTGATGAATACTGATGAAGACACCAGCATTTTCGGGCAGCTATTTATATGCTTTCAAGTATATTTCAGCATTCCAAACCTTTGTCTGGGTTATGACTTATCAAAATTGAAATCTTTCTTTTCAAAACAAAGACAGCATAGAAGCCAATGTGGAAAATGCAGATGTACACGTGCAGCAAGCAAACCAGCAGCTGTCAAGAGCAGCGAACTACCAGGTAATGCCAGTTGTGTGAAACTGTCCTGCAGTAGTCCTGACTTACACTTTCTTATGCACTTCATATTTTGCCTAGCAAGTTCCTCAAGGCTTGAAGACTTAAAGGTATATGTTAGACTACAATGGTATTTCTAGGTAAATATAAAATAAGTCAGTGACTTCTGAAAGCTTTGGGTTTCCTGTGAGGCTGTTTCCAGCCAGACTGTTTCAGAACCTTTTGAGATTCTACGAGAGCACCTGGAGTTACATCTTTAATTAAAACAAACAAACAAAAATCCCAAAACCAACAAAAAACACCTTACACAAACAGACTCCTACTTTTATAATTCAAGAAGTTAAAGGTTCCTGTATATGGGAGAGCAAGCCTTTGGAGATCACTGGAGGAGTAGGGAAGATAGGAAGGAAAATCTTCTGAAGATGTGGCCAGTTAGAACCAATTTTTGCTGTCTAAAATCTTCCTGAAGCTGTATATATCCAGGTTTTGTTACTTGCTACATTGATGCTAAAAACATATTTCAAACTGTCAAACTTTTTCTAAAAGCCTTTTAATGCCTTTAAATGCCACTTCTTTATAATATTTTTGGAACTTATTAGAAATAATCATATTAGTAATTAATCTTCCCCTTTAAGTTAGAGTTAGTCCTTAGACTTTTTTTTTAAAAAAATCCTCTTATGTGTGTTAGTAGTAGCTAGGGCAGTAAATGAGTGACAGAATGTCTGAAAGACTGCCTGCTGATTTCAGAAGTAGGAGAGGGTGCATCCTTGAGCTGTATTCTCAGGGCTAATTGTTACCTTAAGTACATTTGATGACTCCTATTTTGATACTTAAAAAATTCAGAAAAAAAATAACAGCAGCCAAAAATGTCAGTGTAAGGTGTAAGTTTTCTGGTTGAAATTTAAAATTAAAAACTTCATGGTTTTTTTTGAGGAGGAAAGCATCTTCTGCTCTCAAAGGAAGGTTATCAAGACTTGACAAGCTTCTGTTCAGTGGGTCTTGCAGGAAGCACCAAACACTGCAGAGTTGCTCTGTGATTGGATGAAAGGAGTGTGTAGTTTGTTTTGGGTTTGAACTTTCCTTTGCTTGAAAACTTATCCTTGTTCTAAGGTCCTGAAAAATTTCAGCAACTATTGTATCTGGCCTGACACCCTCAAGGGAGTGTTAGAGGCCCAGGTGTGCTGGGAGGCACAAGGCTGTTGATACCCCTACAGCTCCTGTTTGTGGTTGGATAAGCTCTGTATCATTCATCTGCCCTGTGGATTGCATAGCAGAGCAATATAGGCCAAGCCAGGTTGCTTCAGCACTTGTAGAAATGGTCAATTGTATGTTGAAATAAGTTTACCATGCCTTACTTAAGTAGTATTACAGGGGAAATGTTTGACTTTAATGCATTTCTGGTAAGAGGGAGGTCAGCAGGATGCAGAAGGGAGAGATTGTGAGTGTTAGGAGATAATGGACACAGGAGGAAGGTACTCCAGCAAACTGATTGAGTTCTAGCAAATAAAATGAAGAAGTGAAGAAATCTTAGCCTGATGGTAGGAGAAGTGGCAATGAGACAATAAAACTAGAAAAAGTGAATCGTTATGAAATTTGGTGGTCTGGCTATTACTGGTCAGAGAACTGACTGCTTCAATGAAGAATTGACACAGATGTTATTCTTCAGAGAAGAAAATTTAAAAAAAAACAAAACATCAAAACCACCCAGGCAGAAGATCTTTTGCCAAGTACAGCACAGATTAGCTTTACTTCTGGGGCTATGGCCTAGAACCTCAAGATCTGAGAGTTGTTATTCCTTGGCTATCAGCAAGAGCCCAAGAAACCCACTTGGTAATTTTCTTCCATCCTGTGAAGGAAACCTTCAGATTCTGTACCCTTCAGGTAAAGGATGAAAGACTGCTGCTGGTCTTGAGTGCTTTGGTATCTCAAGTTACAGACCTGTATGGGAAACGTGAACGTTCTCAACATGCTCATAATTTGGACTTTATTGTAGTGACATCTATTTAAGTGGTTCTCTAGTCATGTCTCTTTGTTTTGTTTTGTTTTGTTTTTTTTTGTTGTTGTTGTTTGTTTGTTTTCTTTAAGAGCAAGTTCTACCTAAGAAACTTGACAAAAACACCTTTAAAATAACTGTGAATGGATACACAGCAGCCCAAAATTGTAGTCCATTGTTCCCTTCTGTATATACACTAACAGTATTTCTTTTCTAGCAGACCATTTCTACTTTCTCTGTTGTACAACCAGTTGTCCATTTTCCTCTCTATGCTCATGTTACTTCCCCCAGAGTTCTAATTACATCCATTCATTACATTACTGTGTTTTCTTTAACTAATTTATTATGTTTACTAGAAAATACCACTGATATCATTCTGTTGAATATAGCCATAAAGTAATGTAGACTGCTTTTTCTTTCCTTGAACATCTTCAGGTGTCTTGACCATCTTTATATGTAAGGACACAATTTAGTTGGATTGCACAAGCATTAGGACCATAAAAACATCTGAATAATTTTCTGATGTTCTGATATATTACAGTTTTCAATGAACTTTGTTTTTTTTTTCTCTGTTGCCAGCAAAGATCCCGAAAGAAGATGTGCATACTCATTATAATACTTGCTGTTGGAGCTTTGCTTCTTGGAATCGTCATATGGTTAATTGCAAGATAAGTCTCTGGAGAAAGCTTTGTAATTTGTATTTAAATTAGGAAATTCATAGTCATGGTTTGCTCATTGTGAAACTGAGTAAAATAGTGGTTCTGTACTTTATCACACTTACTTTTTTTATAAGACTTTTTGTTTTAACCTGGGAAATAATGTTCTCAGTACTGCCATCAGTATAACTGCCTGGCTTCTCAGATGTGGGTGCTGTCTTATCAGAAAAAAGCAGTCAAGGTCATAAACTGTTCCGTTAACTTAAACATGAAACATCTTAAGGTTTAGGGGGCTAATCAAAGTAATGATAACTTGTGTTGACGGGGTGGGTAATTATCTTTTAGGGTATTGCTAAATGTTGCTGCCAAAACAAACTCCTGAATTTTTGCTTGAGGCAACGAATTCACATCTCAGAATTTATTTTTAAGTTAGAAATATATTTCTTCTCTCTTTCCCATCCATCATGGTCACTTACCCATTTGATATGGGTTGTTCAAACATAAAACGTAGGTTGCTGAAGTTGATGTGATCACTCTTTTATACCTGAAGCCTGTGAATTAAGCCTTCAGTTTGCTTGAAATATTTGAAATGTTCCATTTATCTCTATATCTGGCATCAAGTATGGTTATGTCTGGAAGCCTCCTGCAAAGGTAGGTAGGTTGAATGATGTAATTATGTGAATTTTTTGTTCCAGTCCTTGCTTTAAGAAATACTCTGTTTTATTGCACACATCTGGTATCTTTGCATCTGAAGTGTGCATGAGTGAATTTCGTTAGATGAAAATATGCTCTAGTCTGTGACTTCATAGACTTACTGGGAAGAATGGAAATTCCCAACTTCCTAGCTGTACTTGAATGTCGCTGTTCTGAAACTGCTGTGATTTAGTTTCCATGAACAGGTGCAAAGTTGTATGTGATGTCTTTCACACAGCTTAAGAAAAGAAGTTCAATTCCAAGTTCATCACTGGTATTTGAAATGAAGTTAAAATTGGTGGAACTGACTGAAAGCATTTAAAAAGTTTGATGCTTATAGCCTTTAAAATGACATTTTTTTCCTTTTGTGCCATTTTATACTAATATATTAAAATTGTAAAACCACTTTTTTGCCAATTAATCTATTTGCTTTTTTACTTAATCTTGATGAACTAATATGAAAAGTGTACAGATAAAAAAGTCACTTAATCTGTATTTTAAAATGTTCTTCCATACCAAACTGATAGAGAATACACTGTGTACATGGTCAGCTATGAAATATTATTTGGGAAACATCTAACTGTAAGCATAAATGATTTGTAACCATACAACCAAAATAAAGGTCTTTTAAAGAGTGCACTTTTCTGGTAGTTGGGTTGTTTTTCAGAATCCATCTTGAAAAGCGCAGCTGTTGTCTTTGCCTTTATGTGAATGATTGAAACTTCTCAGAACAACTCCAGAGAATTTTAGATTAGCTGGTGAGGTAGCCCCCTCTCTTCCTGTACTGCACTTCATATTGTTAATGAAAATACTCCTGGATCTTGCATGCCCAGCTAGTGATGCTAATGCCCTGGGATTTTTGGTTTCAGACTACACTAGTCTAAACTAGAACAGCAGTCAACATTTTAGCCGGGTAGCTTTCTTACTAGTGAACTGTCTAAAACTGACTTCGGAAATTTCCTGGCTTTAATGTTTAACAAACTCTTTGTGCTACTGCAAACAGGCACAGAAGGATGACCTAATCCTATTTGCCCAGGAGTATCTTTTCCATGTTGCAATACCTCATATCTGCCTCTGTCAGTGACTGATTCCATTGACATGCTGAGGAATGAAAAGAGCTTTTTGGCAGCAGAACTTCACCGCTGACTCCTGACAGATCAGAAATTCTGTCTATGCTTAATACTTGTTACGTTGCATTTGTTGTTCTTGTTTGGTTTTCTATTAGGAGGATTCTCTACTAAAATGCATACCACCTTGAAGAATATTGTTCCTGGAAAGAGATGGTATATTTACCATCTTGTTTGATTGTTTACCTTATAAAGGCATGAATAACCTCTTTACTGAGTTTGTCCAGTAGTGACTGCAAGGTGGGATACATAAAAGCTTCCACTATGAGGTGCTGGTGAGAATCAGGCTGGGGCAACAGTACCAAATAACTTGGAAATTCTGCAATTTGCACAGCACTGCATTTCCCAAACCCCTGCTGCAACCTGTGGTCTCTGCTCTTCTGTGTCTGATTTGTGTGCATGTCTTAATTTCCAACATGGAATTGTCTCTTTATCTTCAGAGTCATGTGCCTGCTCAGCTGCTCTCTGGTGTTGGTGGTTGGGACACTCCGAGGGAGAAGAGTGCTGCTGAGAATCGTGGGTGCCTTGCTTGCTTTCATTCATGATTTATTGAAATAAAACCCTGTTTGTGGTGTGGGGGTGCCTCCCCCACATGCTGTCAGATGAAAGAATTCTTCCTTGCATCCTATGGAAGTGGGATACTGGAGCTCTTTACCTCTGGATGAGATGAAGGGCCAGCTCTCAGAAGTCACAGGGATGGTTCTGGCAGATATGGTGGCCACTGCTGCTGCTGTCACCCAAGGGGCTGGTGGGGAGGTCAGTGCTGGAATGTTTACACACAAGCTCCTGTACCTGTTGGAGAGACCAGCCTGCAAGGCCCTAATTGCACATTAAGGATCTTTATGCTGTTCATTTTCAAACTTGATTAGGCAGAAACAAAGTGCTGGGAGGGGTTGTATTTAGAGTGTCCATGTTGGGGGGCATAAATATTCCTTTCTAACCTGTTCTTAATGGAGCTTCTCTCTATCATTTCCCTCTGCTACATGCATACACTCTAAAATGTACTAAATGCAACTTTCAAGTACTTTAAGGAAGCTTTGATATCTATTAAGAATCCAATAAAACATCTGGGTGTAACATGTATGAGTCAATGTTTTTAGAGCAAAGATTTTGGCTGTTCTGAATTATCTGTCAATATCTGTCAGATTAGGAAGGCCAAAAAATGCAATCAAAGCACCCTTCATTTTACTGAAGGAACCTTCTAAGAATAGTTCCTTTGTAGTTATCTTAACCACACACCAGGGGTGCTTCTCTGTTCTTTCTTACTTTTTCAAAGGGCTGAAAATCACAGCGCACAGCTTTTTAAAGGTTTTTCTTTTCTCTTTCCCTGCACCCTTTTAAATTGTCCTGATAATCAGCAGGGTATGCAATATCCCCAAGCTAACTTTGTACCTAGGATCTTTCTTAAGTCACCCACCCACACATTGTGTGTGTATTGTCAGCAAATATGTTTGGTGTCAGAGGGGTGGGCTAGATTTTGGATATCAATAGTTTGAAACCATGATGAAAAGAAGGAGTAAGGGGTCTAAAGGTGGGGGAAGGGAGAGAATGACATGATATGTTAGTGAATTTGAGCCAATACCCTCATAGTTGATCACTGGCTTGGGATGTTTCAAGCACTGTGTTGTTGGGTATCACATTTGAAAGAGATTACTTGCTTGGCTTTTGTTTAATTCTGATTGAACCTCGATGATTTCAAGGGCACCAGTGAGAGAGGAAAGTGCAGAGATCTCCTTGCTGCTGGATATGAACAGCTGATGACTTTTGTATGGTGCCTGTGGTGCAAAGGGGTGCTTAAGTGGGTACCATGCAGCTTTCCCTTTCAGTTTGCAATTAAGTCCAGAGCTCTCGCCCAAAGTTGTTGTGGAGTGAGGACTAATTATCCTCTGATGAGGTGCCCACCTGCAGAGCTATTCTAGATGCTATTGCAATATAAGGGTTGCAAGAATAAATACCTGAAAAGCAATCAGCTTCCAGGTGTCTTTGTCCTTGTAGGGGTCTGAGGGGGCCCCTGATGCTACAGAGATTTCTGTAGCTCAAGAATGCAGATAACAAAGCATTTACTTAGCTTTGTGTATCCTGATACATGATATCCTTCTATAATAAAGGGAGTTGTATTTGCATAATACTAAAGAACTCCACAAATCCAGGAATAACCAGAAAAGGTAGCAAAATCTGCAACTTTTAGAGGCAGAGAGCAACAAATGATGCTGTAACTTGCCTCTTAATACAACTAATTCTCAACTTTTCCTGTTGGCTATATTGAATGTCTAGTGTTTAGCTCAACTGTAGTGATTTGGTTTGCTCCTATCCCATGTATCTCTATTTCAAATATCAGAAAGGTACTCAGGAAGGGGAATGCATCGCACTTGTGGGTATGGTGCAGGTACAGAGGAGGGCCACAAAATGGCTGGAGCACCTTTTTTCTGAGATCTGAGAGAGTTGAGTTTTTCAGCCTGGAGAAGAGTCCAGGGAAACTTATTTGTGGCTTTCCTGTACTTGAAGAAGTCCTCCAAGAGAACTGGAAAAGGACTTTTACAAGGGTGTGTAGTGATAGGACAAAGGGGAATGGTTTTAAACTGAAAGTGGGTAGGTTTAGATTAGATATAAGGAAGAAATTATTTACACTTCATTATAAGGGTGGTGGATGGCCCGCCCTGGAAGCATTCAAGACCAGGCTGAACTGCACTCTGAGTAACCTGATCTAGTTGAAGATGTCACTGCACATTTCAAGAGGGCTGGGCTAGGTAACTGTCAAAGGGTGATCCAAACTATTCTATGACTGTCTTTGCAAGAATATCTTAAGAAGAAATATTCAGTATAAGTGTCTGCTCTTTAGTAGTTATATCTCTGTATATGAACACAACACTTCTTTGCTACTGCTGATAAAATATATTTTTCTTTTTCAAGACAAAAATAACCTAGATTGAAATGCTTGTTAGCACAAGAAAATTAATCATTGAAACTTTTTATTTTTATTATTGTCACATTTCAACATATGTCTTGTATATTTTAAAAAATGTAAAAAGGAAAAAGTAAAAATAAGCACAAAGAAAATTAGAAGTCACTAGCAGCACATTTCACCTCTCCTTCCTCCTTCAAGACTCATTCTGGACTGAGTTGTAATTATGCTTTTCCTTTATTTAATGTTTATGCAGAACATGTTTGGTCTTTGGCAGTACAGTTTGAAATCTGAAGAGAGAATAAGGGTGGGAAGGAATAGGCACACTGCATAATCCAGGCAGTATAAATGATAATCTACCTTCCCACCTTTACTCATAAAGGCTGCTGGAGCTCACTGTAGCTGCCAAGTTTGCATCTTAGAAGGAAGGACTCCAAGACCCACAGGGAATTACTCAGCAACAGCTTCAGCTACTCCCAAGTCCTGCAGGCTGGATGGACCTTTATCTAAAGGAGGTAAGCAGGGACAAGGAGAAGATCTTTTCCCCTCTGAAGGAGAACATCAGCCAGCAACCTGGGGAGAGGGTAGATAAATATACTCCTTGCCATCTGCACCATGTTTGCTCTCTTCCCACCCACTCCCCTCTCCCCTCTTCCCTCTCGAAGACACAGATGTTCTCAATGCAGAGGAAACTGAAACCCCAAAATAAGGTCCTTCGTATCTTGTCTTCAGGAACTTCTCTGCCATGGTATTACTGAAATAAGGAGATGCCTCATTGTCTAATGTTCTGTTCTCCAACAGCTTTTCTTCATCTAGATGAAGAATAACTATGATCTTGGAGATTAACCACTGTGTTGTCAAGGAGAACTGGACTGAAGAAGTTTGGGAGATCAGAAATGCTTATTAAAAAGTAGATTTATACTGTATTTGTGAGATGACAAAAACAAGTTGAGGCTTTCTTATCATGTATCAGCCATAGTTTTGATGCCTTCAGCAAATCAATATTTAAAATAATCTGAGAACTTTAAATAGAAGAGTAGACCATATGACCGTGATTTATATTGTTTCTGTTAGTTTACAAACTAGTCTGTAAATTCCCAAGCAGGGACTGCAAGGTTTGAAGCTCTAGGGGAGGGGAGATGTCTGCAGCAGTGAGCCACTATTGTTCATCTGCCCCACAGTGGCATCCCTGGAAAAGGGCAATCGGGCACCTGAGTGGCCACACAAAAGAACAGGGCATCACTAATTTTCAAATACCTCAGGTCCAAGGAAAAGTAATCAAAGCTGGGGGAGAAGAATGTATCCACAAGGAAAATTAATTCAGCAGCTGTCCTGAAAATCAGCTCTGTCTGGTTGCAGCAGGGAGAGGCCATAGCACACAGACTCATTTGCTAAGGCCAGGTGTACACATTCTCCTGCCAGCTGAGTGGGAGGACGAGAGTTTTGGAGTGTTGGGGGAGTTTTGGCTCAGTTGTAAAGGAGGCAGCTCTCATGTCTTAGAAGGGGTCATAAACCATCAAAGACCCTCAGACTCATTCCTGAGGCCTTCCACTAGAGGTCTGCTCCTGCCTGGGAGGAGGTGCTTGGGCATTCCTGCATATACCTGAACATAAAATAATCCATTGAACTCCATGTTTCTTGAGGCCCTCACTGGGAGCAAGGTGAAGAGGAGCAACAGAATGCCATTGGATCCATGGGGGTGATGGCTATCTTCCTACTGAATTGGTTTCTCACCCTCTCCTCTCTTCTATTTCTCTGTCTCTCTCCACCTGACATTTACTGTTAAATAAAATACTTACTATTGATTTTGGCACATGGTCTCACCTGCATTTTGGTTCAGGCAGAGGAATCTCTCTAATAAGTATAATCAGATCTTAATATTATGTCAATTCACCCAAACAGAGAGTAATTTCTTTTTAAAAAGCAACACCGCATGACTTCTCCTGGTCTTGCCTTTTGTACTGGCAATTTTTCCTCTGCTCCAGCCTTTGCCTGGCTGCCTGTACAGGCAGAAGCAGCTCTGCTTTAAGGCTCTGCCCATCCCACTGTGACGACTTTCTGCAAATAAGGTCAGTTGGTTGGCTACATAATTGCTGCATAAGTCAGTAGTTCTAGGCTGGGAACAAACATTTTATTCACTCACTGTCAAAGGCATACAATGATGAAGCAATTTGACATCATCAATTCAGAAACTTCCATGAACTTCTCAACCAGTTATAGCCTTGATCTTAGCACAGTCTTCCCAGAAAAGAGAAAAGTTCAGATCGTTTATTCTAGCAGATACTGGGGTGAGATTTTTTTATTATTTAATCCCTGCAGTTCTAATTTTATGATGGAGCTGCACCTGAAAAAAGGCAAGTGCCCAGTAAGCCAAGCATTTCCTTGCAAGACAACCGTCCTGTCATCTCCTCTCCCCTCCCCCAGCCCCAAATTGACTTCTGAACATTGCCAAGACCATAGAAGTTTGACCTCAAATTTCTTTCCCCTTGGACATAAGATATCCATAAACACTCTAGTTAAACTTCATCTCCTCTGCGTTTTAGGTAGAAATTATTTCTCAAAAAAAAAAAAAAAAAAAAAAAAAGTATGAGGTTTATGATTCATCCATTTGCAAACACAGCTCTACCAAAAAAAAAAAAAAAAAAAAGGCTAAAGGGATATTTTGTAAACCATGCACATAGATTAGAAGAGTTCTGAAAACCCAGAAATATTACAGAAAGACCACAAGACTAAATGAAAGTAAGAAAAATATTTGAGAGGAGAGGACAGGATGAGGTAGGGGAGACAAAAGGATCTTTCTATAGCTTGTGCTATAGAGAAGGGCAGAAACAAATGTAACAACTGTAGGTCTGAGAAACTGGCGGTGACTGTGGAGGGTTGTACTGAATAACACTATGCAACATTGTTCTGGGCAATAAATGGTGGCTGACTGTACAGATGTCTCAAATTTTGGAAATTACTCTTCTATGAATAGTCTTCTGAAGTTGGCTTTCTCTACAGCCAGAAAAACCATCTTTGCTGTTGTTGTTTTACGGCTTTGGGAGGGGGAAAACAGAAGCTGTTCTGCATGTTGTGTTTCATTTGATTCCTGAGAATTCAGTAGTTTGGTGGAGTCATTTTGGCTATGACTCTAGGGAAGTGGTCAATTCCCTGAACTTTTATTGACTTGCCAGTTATTTCCTTATTTTCTGGGAGAGCTGCATTTGGAGTAAAAATGCAAGAAGGGCTGAAGCAGAAGCAGGATGCATTAGGAAGGTTTGCAAAATGATTAAGACCAAAGTAGTGGCATCATAGTAATACAAAGCAATTGAGATATATAGGATAATTCAGTTTGGCTATGCATGAGTTGTTATGAGACAAATATATGTCAGTCTCAAAAACTTAAACACTTAAAAAGTCAGATATTTTATTAAATCATATTCAAAATTTCAAGAAGGCATAAATATTTTTGCCTTGATAACATCCTTGAGATTGCAAAGTCAGAGGGTGTTGTATTTTAATTATTTTTTGTTCATCATTACTTTTATGCCTCATCTCTTCTGCCAGGAAAGTGCTGTTGAAATATGAGGTGTTCCCTATGCAAGTTTGTTCATTTGTGCTTTTCAACATGATTTCTTTGCACCAAAATCATATCTCAAATACTCCTGTTCCATTCTGTTGGGATGTTTCTAACAAGAACTCTGCCCCAAGCTGTGTTCTCTGCTTGTATGCAACAATTCCAATCCCCAAAGGAATGCAAGGACATGACTCTTCAAGACTGATATAATTTGAAAGGTGTGTACAAAATACTATGGCTGCTATGGTGGTGAAACCTTATGCTAATCTGACTTGCTGCTCTTTGATGCTAAGGACACCTTGAATATTTTCATCAGGCAACTGAACTTCTTTTTTTCTTTTCTTCTTTTTTTCTTTTTGAGACACAAATTTGAGCTAGCCTTCAGCAATTGTTTCTAGAGGGAGCAGGGAGGAGGTTCCTCAGCTAAGAGCTGTGTCTTTCCTCATCAGGTTTTGCCATGTAGGAATACAGAGGATCTTTTGATGAGGTCCTTAACAAAATCAGACCAAAAGCATTTAAGGAAGGCAAAAATTACAACATTATCAAATGCTTTACCAGGAAACCATATGTCTGATAAAATTTTCGTTATCTGATTGATAAAGAAAAAAAGACCTAAATGGTTTGTAAATCAAAATGAGAAAGGAAAATGCAAATTGTTTAAAAAATTGTTTAACCCACTTCTAAGATGAACTCCTTTTAGGAGTTGCTTGTTTTGTTTTTTCTACTTATGCAGGGTTGAAAAATTTTCCATGGATACTCATTACAGAATACTTCCCACTGTGCTGAGTAGTGCCTAATGACTATTAGTCATTATGGTGCTAATAGTACTGATTTGCTTTTAATGGGTGCCAAGGTAACTTGAGTGTTTATTCTGTGAAAGATGCTGTGGGCAAAGGGATGAAGAAGACTTAAGATGATGACACAGGACTGGGGCTAGTCTGGGCTTCTGTGTGGGAGTCATCTTGGATGAGAACAAGTATGTGACAACTGCACCTCTGAACTGTGCTGCTTCTGAGGTAGTGATGGGGAAATAATTTATTTTAAAAATCCAACAAACCAACAAGGCAAGTCAACAAACCCAAAGTGTCAGCTTGAAACTCAGGCAACAGCCTAGCAGTAGAGTCTGAAGCCTGAGATGCTGTGGCATTCCTACTTAGGCTGTCTTCTCCCTCAAAGAGGATCAGGACAAATTCCACACCAATCACCCTATTGGTGGCTTTTTTTTCCACCAGGTGTAAGAGCAAGGTTTGATGACACACAGCACAAGATCTGCCCAAGATCTGCGGATGTTATCTGGAAAACCCCTCAAGAATTTTTGTTTTAAATTATTAGTCCAAATGCAGGTTTTCTGGATGAATAAACAGGTGACTGTGGATATCCCTTGAGCTGCCAGCAATGTGCTTCACAGAGAAAACCTGGACAAGAGGCTGTGAGCAATAAACTAGTAATTTGCAGGGAAGTCTGGGTTTGGACTGCAACCTCACATCCTACCAGGGATAACAAGAGTATGGTGCTAAAATAACACAGATGTTCCTGAAAATGCTGAGGAGTCAGACTCTGATCTATACTTAGCACTATGAAATTGCAGGACAGCACCCACAGACTAAAATCCATCACATGTAGACCTTCTATTTCATTGAAAACTGAGATTTTGGCTATTGCAATGTCAGGCTTGTAAGGACAGAGAGAGATGAATGAAGCTAAACGAAAAACTAAGTCATTATGATTTAAAGTCTGTGAAATGCCACTACTTACTGAAAATGACACATTGTGTATCTGGGTTGGAAAGAAGAGGTCAACAAATGAGTATCAAATGAGCCTTCTGAGGTTGTGACCACAGATGGATGTGTACATTGACTGCCTTCTCCAGCTTCCAGAGGGTCTGGGAAAGATGCTGAATTCATTTTTTCCTTGAGGAGCTCTATTTCTAAAGCAGAACCATTTTGGGTCCAGATATGTGACCTCCAGAGTGTTATGCTGCCAGAAGAAAATGTTGATCTCACTATGGTGATATTTTTCTCCTGCTGACTGAAAAAAAAAGGGAAATTAGAAGAAGAAAAGAAAAAAAGCTTCTTTTCCTGATAGTGTATGAAAACACCACTTGTATTCAAAATGCTGTATCATAAAGAAATCATGGACTGGGGAAGAATTTTCTGTTTACAAGGTGCTTATAAATCAAGCAAGCACCCCAAACTGGTATCACCTGCAGAAAGTGTTGACTACAGCTCCTCCCAGAGTCCCCACAAACAATCTTTGCTTATTAAGTTCAGCTGGTATAGCCACATGTCCAAAGGTTGCTTATATAAGTCTGAGTTTCAGGCTACAGTCTCATGGGTATAGTAACAAACCTGTCATCACCAAAAATTGAAATAGCATGTATTCATGCTTTGGATTCATATTGTGTGCTCCAAGCAAAGATTTGTTTAGTTATGTTTGGAATACTCCAACTTTGGTGAAGTGAGTCTTAATTTGAAAAAGTTTGTGCCTAGGAATGTCAGGCAGCTGTAAATCTGTACTGTAGTGCCTGTACAGGAGCACCAGACAGCTGCTTTTCTCCTGATGTTTAGAAGAAAAATCTGCAGTGGTCTGGAGTTCAACTGTCTCAAAAACTCTAGAAATCTGTCCATCATACCTACTGATTTTCTGCAGAACTTGCATAGTAAGTAGAAATCTGAAAAAATGCCAGTGATTTGTAAAATAATATGTATTGGTAACTGTGTCCTCAACATAGCTGTTTTATAAAAGAATATAATATTCTTTTTATAAAAGAATAAGAACACAAATGTATAAATAATTCTATTAAAGTAACTCTTAAATAATCAAACTGAGCATCAAACTGCCTTTTCAGTGTGTGGATCCTGGCAGAGGGGACACAGCACAGCAATGCTTGTCTTCTTCCCTGGTGGCAGAGCCAGTTCTACTTTGTCTTGTTGTTTCACACTGGAAGTTCCTGCTCAGTAGATTTTTTACCAAGGATTAATACCAAGGGTCAGTCTCCTTCAGCATCACAGCTTTTAGGCTACTTTTTCTGTCATATACCTGTGGCTTCATTTTTTTTACACTTGATCTTCTGGTCCTGCAATTTTTTATTCCTTCTTCAAGGCTGTTGTATCCTTGGATGTTATTGATTCAATGTCAATAGGTGATATAATTTTTAATTTTAGGGATTTTAATTTCACTGCTTTTTGTTGTATTCCTTTCACTTCCATAGTAAGAGTGCTTGTCATTCTAGGTTGCAAACTTGAGAAAAACATCCATGATCATGACAAGCAACTCAAAAAAATCAGGAGAAAGGTCCAGACACTTTCATGATGGCCAAGTTGAACATCATCTCTTGGAAATCTTACATTAAACTCACCGTTGAATAAGCAGGCAAGAATCTCATCCCTCAACCTGTGTACACTTTATATGCACACATTTATTTATAAACTCCACATTTCAACAGAATTTTCATTGCTTTAACTCACAAGTCATCTTTTGTGTTTGTAAGTGCCTGGGGGTGGGGATGGGAGTGTTATATATGCAGGAACAAAATGTATTGCATCAGTTCAAAGAAAAAAAGATCATCAAAATGCTTAAAAGTTTTAGAGATGAGTATTTTTTCCACCAAAAAAATGTCCTCCTTCTCAAAAGAATGGTTACTTCTCCTGTTTGCATTAGGAATTTACCACTGACTTCAGTGAAAAAAGGTTTGGGTTCAATATTTTGCTGTGTCAAAAAATTCTGGAGATATTTTCCTTAGATGGAGTAACTGTGAGCTAATCTTAATTTGTGGGAAAGACAGATATTTCTGTGGTTGTCCAGAAGATGCAGAGATTTGGCACTCTCTTACTGCTACATTTTTTGTGGTTTTGTGTGCATCTATAGGCTTTACTGGCTATGCAGGCTGTTTGTACAGAGAGTAGAGCTCGGGGATGCTCCCCCTTTCTGCAGACTAACACATGCCCCCAAAGGCACCAAGTTCCTCCTCCTGCTCTCCTTCTGTTTTGTATTTGTTCTGCTAATTTTAACATTATAAACAAGAGGGGGAAACTAAACCCAGAGGTCGATTATGCTCTCTGAATCCATCTGTCCAATTAGGAAAAAAAGTAGAGATTGTTCATCTAGATTTAGAATACTGGATGCCTACTGAGCTTTGTGAAGGCTGCACAGGAGAGATGCTCTTCATTTTCTTACAAAAATCACACAGGCTGAAAACCTATATCCACTAGCTGCTTTCTGAACGAGATCAAGACAGAAAACAAGGTAGTGAGAGGCAGGGGCTAGGAAGTGCCTTCCTCCCCTTCAAAAGCAGCCATGATGGCTTCCACATAGTCAAATAAATAGATAAGGTGCAGAACAGCAGTCATGGGCCTAAACTGCTGCTTCCAACATCAGCCACCTAACACAGCTTTCTAACAGGAAGAATGATGATGGATCAGAGTTGATTCTACCCAAAGGGAAAAGGAGAAAGGAGAAGAGAAAAAAAATTGCACTGATAGACATCATAATTGGAAGGCCAGACAGACACCTCTCAGGTCTGATACAGGAAAAAGGCAATTCTGCCCATGAGTCAGGGTTTGCCTTAGGTGGTCTCAGAAAGTTAATTGACACCTGGGAAGCGCATTACTCAGGTAAAAACTTTTAATGAGTTCTGGAAATGTGAAACACACTTACCTTCTTGGTTTTACCTTAGTGAGGGTGCTCCCAGATGTTGATAGGAGCTGAGGAGCAAACAGCAAAGATCATAGATCCATAGAATGGTTTGGGTTGGAAAGAAAAGATCATCTAGTTTCAACCCCCCTGTCATGGGCAGGGACGCCTGCCACTAGAACAGGTTGCTCAAAGCCCCATCCAACCTGGCCTTGAACACCTCCAGGGATGGGGCATCCACCACTTCTCTGAACAACCTGTTCCAGTGCTTCAGCACTCTCACAATAAAGATTTTTTTTCCTAATATGTAAGTATTATATATCTAGATTTCTATCTAATATCTAATCCTAAAAAGCATTTAAACTGTCTATGTCCTATGTGGCAGATTGACAGGCGGCTAGAATGGTAATTAACTTAACAAAGATATATATGAAGCATAAGCAACCATTTAAAAATGGTACTTTATCCTTAAAAGTACATATGCTAAAAGCTATTCCTCCCCACAGAACATCAGCACCAGAGCAGATACACTCAGTGAAAAGTAAAAACCCTGGAATTAGATTAAATTCAAATGAAAGGGAGTTAATTCTTTCCCACACCTGAGGAGACCTGTGTAGAAATGCCATTGCTGAGGTATCCTCTTGTGGGACTTGCTATGAATCAGTGCCCAGGCTTACACTGCACCTAAGTGCCTTCTTTTGCAGAGGTGCTCGTAAAAGAGGGAAAAAGACAACAACCACAACCAAGGGAAATGAGAAACTCTTTGCTGTAAAGTCTTCTGGCTTTTCCAACTGGTCTAATAAAACTTTTGCCCTCCAGTTTTCTCTCCCAACATAAGTAAGAAGTTTTTATGAACTTGAGTTAAGGTATTTGGAAATTTGGCAATGTCTGCAGAAAACAGCCTGCTGATGAGGAAAAGAGAGCTAAATCAGTCTGCTTTTGCCCTGAGCACACGGCTGGATAAATATTCTTTTTCTAACAATGATTTTATTTTTGTCTCCTCAGGCAAGTTATTTAAAACATCAACAGACATGAGTCCAAACTCATCATAAGAATAGCTGAAAGCAAACTGGTCTTTATTTATACTGGTTTGAGATTAACAGAACTTTCAAAATGTAGATTGTAGGTAGCACAGCAGAGCTTCAGAACTATCCTAACCTGAGCCAAAGTCAGGCTGCATCAAGAAAGAAAGGTAGAAATGGTTCACCTCTGTTCTCACTGGTCTTAAACTTTGCTTCCAGCTCTGGTGATTAATGCATATCACTCATAAGAAGAATTTGCATCTCCTTAGTATGCCTATCTGAAAGCAAAACTAACTGTGTCTTC
The DNA here is from genome assembly GCF_026979565.1 of Vidua chalybeata. Classification (NCBI taxonomy): domain Eukaryota; kingdom Metazoa; phylum Chordata; class Aves; order Passeriformes; family Viduidae; genus Vidua; species Vidua chalybeata. The sequence continues at coordinate 58,384,646 of NC_071532.1, forward strand.
TTCTCTACTACTCCCTGCAAAAGAAAAGAAAAATGCATAGAATGATAATTAAAAATTTCTAAAAATCTTCACACAATCACTCTCTTTACAGTGATCACTTAAATTGTAGACATTTTCCACTTTAAAATGTAAAAACAATTTTCAAGTATTTCAGAAATGGAGCAGGGGAAGACCAAGATGGGAATAAAGCTTTAAAAACCAATACACAACTTCTACTACATTTACCTGGCTATATTGGTTTTCTCCCCAGTGCATCTTTAATCAACATTAACAAAATAAGCGTGGTGCTTTGCCCTCTCACCTTAGTTAAGGAGGTCAAGACAACAAACAAAATTTGAAGTTTTTTTCTTCAAGATATATGCTTTAAAACATTTTTAAGAGCAGCCAGGTTATCATATGTGCCTGAGGAAATGTTTGATGCTGACAGAAGCATGGGTGTCCCCCTTGCTCTTCTTGAACCAATGGACTTGGATCAAGACAGAAAAGTTTTCTAACTCCTGCCTGTGCTGGCAGTAATGTTCCCTAGGAACCCATCCTGCTGTCTCAGCATTCCAAAGACAACATCCAGTTCAACCCAAAACCTTTCCTGCTTTCAGTTCCCTATCCACATTGAACACAAACTGGATTGTCAGTGAAGCTGGTTTTATTCCGCATAGGCATTACCCCACTGTAAAAAGCTTCCAGCTGGATCTGCAAGATGCTTCTCTAACCCTTTTGCATTGCATTGATGTCAAAATCTGGATTCATGGAGGTCATTCCAGTGATAAAAATCATTACATTAAAAAGGTAAATAAAAGGTGATTAATTTACGTTTCACAGGTGAGAGCAGAATTCTTGTTGCCCTCTATTAGAAAGATGATGTAGCTATTGGCTATCTACTTTGCAAAAAAAAATTATAAGACTTTGCATTAATTATTAGTATAAAATCAATGTTCAATATTCATTAATTTCCTGCATGGAAGCTAAATTGCATAAGAGAAAAGCCAGCAGGCAACTAACTCGAAGCATGTCACAGGGTACATTAGAAATAGGCTGAAACCAAAACTTTTTATGCCTTTGAGAAATCCTGCTGCCTGCAAATGGACAGGACACACACCTCTTGCTGGGCTGCTCTCCAGCAAGAGCACCTCAATGCCAGGATACACCAGCAGGGATAAACCTGCAGGTGTTTGGTCACTACCCATGATCAGGCCAAATCTTGTAATTAATTGACGCATTAAGGAACAGTAGAGAAGCACACACTTGAAAAACAGGATGCCATCCGGAGGGATCTGGGCAAGTTTAAGTGGGCTCAGGGGAACCTCATGTGGTTTAACAATTCCAAGTGCAGGATGCTGTTTCTGGCTGGAGGCAGCGCCAGGTATCAACACAGTTCGGGGGATGAACAGACTGAGAGCTGCCCTGCCAGCAAGGACTTGGGGATGTTGGTGGGTGAGAGGCTGGACATGACCCAGCAATGTGCACTTACAGCCCAGAAATCCAGTTGTATCCTGGGCTGTTTCAAAAGCAGTGTGGCCAGCAGGGTGAGGGAGAGGATTCCTTCCTTCTATCTGCTCTGGTGAGACCCCACCTGGAGAGCTGCATCCAGCTCTGGGGTCCTCAGCACAAAAAGGACATCAATCTGTTTGAGTAAGTCCAGAGCAGGCCACCAAGCTGATTCAAGGGAGGGAGAGCCTCTCCTATGACAAAAAAAGCTGAGAGAATTGGGATTGTTCAGCCTAGAGAAGAGATATTTTATGGATAACCAGATTTTGGCCTGCCAGTACCTCAAGGGAGCCTACAAGGAAGAAAAAGAGAGACCTCTTACAAGGAGACATACTGACAGGACAAGAGAGAATGGCTTCAGTCTGAAATAGTAGGTTTAGATTAAGTATTAGGAAAAAAAATCTTCCCTGTGAGGGTGGTGAGGCACTGGAAGAGCTTGCCCAGAGAAGCTGTGGATTCACCATCCTTGGATGTGTTCAAGGCCAGGCTGGATGGGACTTTGAGCAACCTGATCCAGTGGAAGGTGTGCCTGCCCATGGCAGGGAAGTTGGAACTAGCCAATCTTTAACATAGACCATTCTATGATTCTACGACTTTTTAATCAGTCCTTCAGTATATGATCCATGTCATGTAATGGTTTGCGGGAGTAATGGACAAGCTGATATTTAGTAATAAGTAAGAGTTTTTAAAAAAGAAAAACACTTGCTGAATCTCCCTGGGCTTGGTTAGGTGACTGCCTTCCCCCAGAAGAGGAGGTTCTGTTCAGAGAAGGTGGTAACCTGATGTCTCCCTGTGCTCCTGCCAGCAGGATTACTTATAGGCCAAGATCAGATTTAGAATGATTTAGATTGTGTTTTCTTCATATGTTTGGTCTCCTAATGATGCAAAAATTTTCTGGTGAAGTTTCCAAAGTCTCTTAATGTGAGTTTTGGGAATTGTGCAGCCTTACCCACAAAGTGCCTCTTCTACTAGGAAAGTTTTATTACATAAGTATTGTTCTTGGGATTATAAATAGCAGCAAGCTGAAAAAGGTTAGTTTTGTCACAGTATTTGTAGATCAAGTGTGCAGCTCTGTAAAACTGTTTGGATGATTTATTTTAATGGAAAAATATTTGCTGGAAATTGGAAAGCAATAGGACTGCTATTCCTGCACTTCTGCTAGTCTAAACGTTGCCATCACGATGGGGTGAGCAGTGCTGCTGAGCGTGGTGTATTGCTGGAAGACAGGATAAGATCGCCCCCAGGTTTTGGTAGAAAGTCACAAGGATTTGGGATATACAGACTTCAGAGCTGCAGAAAAGCAGCAGACTGACCCTTGAGCTCTGCACAGACAAAATCATATAGTCCCATGGGAGATTTCAAGAATTCAAGTATTGTTTCCATTCCAACTCTCAGCCTCCAAAATGCCAATTTTTTCCACATAGGCAAAGTAAAGCTCAGGAGCAATTTGGTGCTAGCTCCAGAGCCATGGAATAGGGATGCCTTGGCCACTGGCTCTGCCAGCTCAGGACTCCCATGATGAGCTAGGTGGAACTGTCCACCCTCCACGGCTGCTGCAGCTCATCAGAAATAGTACAGCTGTTTACCCTGAGTGTTACCACTTCTACCAGACCCACTACAACAAAACTCTGACTTCTCTTGCCTGACATACTGCAGTGTGTCCAAGGCACTAGATGGTCCTGCTGTTTTGGCTCTTGGCAGAATGACTGGGAAGATCCCAGTCAACCACAGGTTGTGTGTGTTGATGAGACAGAGGAGCACGGGGTTGGACATACAGGGGGCAGGGTCGTATGGGGGGGTGTGCAGCTGTTCCTCTGACAGCCTCTGCAGTGCACACCTATCTCCAGCTCTGCATCCCTCATGGCATCTGCATCCAGGCTAGTTGGGAAACCCTATTTCTGTGGCTGTACAGCACAGCATGCTGTGTAGGATAGTCCATCATCCCTCCCTGTACAACAGCATCCCGTGCTGTATACAGGCTCCTAAAATGTCATCAGCACCACCCTTACCAAACTGAGACATACTGGAGTACTTCAAAGTGAGCATTTTGCACTCTTTTGTACAAATGCTTATACAAGGCATGCTCCAGGAAGCACTAGTTGGACTTCAGTACCACTGTTGTGGTTTAAAGGCAGCAATTTTGTACTAGATGTGTGATTCAATCATTCTTTTGAAGAGTGAGTTTATCATCTCCATGTGATTGAAACTTTATCTAGGGATTTCTGTCATCTAAGAACATAATGCACAGTCTTATTAGAAAATTAAGAAAAACACTAAATTTAAGAAACATTCTTCATTCCTTCATCATCCTTGCCCTCAGAAAAGATAAATGTGCACTTTTGGAACTGCCCTAAGGAACCCTTCTTTAGCACACAATTTTACAAAGGCTGAGTGCCCCCAGTTAGGTGCCAAGGTCACACCTTTGGCCTTGAGAGGGCCTATCACACACCTGCAATTTCTCCTTAAATTAATCCATATCCACTTGCAGGTGTTAACAATTTTGTAGAAGAGAATCTAAACACTCAGCATCTCACAATTTTCTGTTTTGTCAGTAATTTGAGCCTGTACCTTTGAAGTTACTGCTATAATTTCAAAAATGGTCACACTAACATATTCCCTCTAAAGATTGCTTTCATTTCACTAGTATTTAATTATTTATTTTCTCTAATTGTTTATGATGCCTTGGGTAAAAGTAATTTTTGATGCTTATCCTTTTATAAGAATTTTCTTTTCTAGAAGTTGTTTTGTAGTTTGATGTATCCCTCACACCACAGTGGGTGGTTGCATTCTGGAAACCCCAGTGACACTTGTGAAATATTGTCATGCAAAAGCCAAAAAAAGGAAGAATTACTAATTTCCTTTATGTACTAATTTGATTGGGTTTTACTGAATTAATATGCCATTTTTTTTGAGTACCAGGCTCTTTCTCTTTCGTTTAAATGCAAAGAAAACACATTTCAAATACCATAATTTCCTTTTACAACCAATTTCATACAGCTCAGAGCTTTCAAGGGTCAATATGACCTTTTCTGGTCCCTAACTTTCCCGTTTTGGGTGCCACGCTATTTTTTGTTTCCATCCAGATTTGCAGAGGGCTGGGGAACATTCTTCCAAAAGCATCTTTCTGCTCGTTGTTCTCGCCCCCGCCGTGATGGTGGTGCTGTGAGCAGGGGAAGGGGAAGGCAGCCTCTGCCGTGGGATTGTCGGGGACCGCATGGCCGGGCTGGCCGAGTGGCGGTGCAGCCGGGGACGGCTGCAGGGGTGTCAAGGGACGCGAGTGAAGTTTTGAGATGTGCTTTTGTAGTCGTCTCACTGCAAACCTCGGAGGTCCTCGTTTTCCACTTAAAATGCAAAAAGAACTCTCCGACGGGGGATCTCCTGCTTAGCTCCATCCGTCCGCCGCGCCGTGCGCTCGCACTAAGTGGAGAGGCGGCTGAGAGTGGGGAAGGGCTCGTTTGCCTCCGGGCTTCCTCCCGTGGAATTCTTCCAGCGGAGTTAGAGTTGCCGGGAGGCCGGGGAGGTCTCCCGTCCACCTCTTCTCCAGTCAGGAAGAGGGTTTTGGGTCGCTAACGCGAACTCCGAGCATCTCGGCGAGAAGCCCCCGCGGCGAGCGCACGGCAGGTGCTCCCGGCGCGGTGGGGTCCGGCCCGGCCCCGACGGGCGGCGCGGGGGAGCCGGGGGCGGCCGCCAGCACCGGGCCGGGGCGGGAGCGAACAAAGCTCTGCCGAGGGCGTGCTGCCCCGACGGGGCCGGCGCGGTGCCGCCCGCAGCGGGGGCGGGGTGACCGGGGCACCCGGCCCCTCTTCCCCACACACACACACACACGCACAGACACACAGACACAGACACACATCCCCCGCACACGCTCACCGCGCCCGGGCACACGCCGAGACGCACAGGCGGCCGCTGGTGCGCGGCGAGAGGATGCGGCGGCTGCGCCCCTGGGCGCTGGTGCTGGGCGGGCTCCTGTGTGCCTGGGCCGGGGCCGGGGCCGGGCCGGAGCTGCGGAGCTACCCGCACAGCGCGGTGCTGGACGGCGCGGGCGCCTACCGCCTGCGCTGGGGCCGCCGCGGCAGCGCCCTCGCCCTCCGCCTGGAGGTGCGCACCCGCGGCTACGTGGGCTTCGGGCTCTCGGCCAGCGGCGGCATGGCCTCAGCCGACATCGTGGTGGGGGGCGTGGAGAGGGGCCAGCCCTACCTGCAGGTAAGGCCCTGCTCCTTCCCCTCGACCGCTGAGCCGGGTCCTCCTTGTCCGCCCACCTTCCCTGCGCTGTCCTTCTCTCGGGACGCCCTTCTTTCCCTGCCCCACATTTCTTCTGCAGCTTTCTTGCCATTCATCCCTGTACCTCTTTACTTCTTCCTTCCACCCTTCGGGTTATCCCTAGTCTTCTGCGTTCCTTTCCCCTGGAGGAGAAACTTCTTTTCGATCCTCTCCTTGCCAACCCTCCCTCTAAACTTCTACATAGACTTCGTTAGAGGTGTCAGGTTTCTTTGCTCTTTATCCAGAAGATGTGACAGTCCTATTTTCTCTCCTTTGGGCACTCTCTTCTGCCTGCCCGCCGAGCCTAGACCCGCGGAGCCCAGGGGTGGGAGGGCAGAGTCTCTCCCAGGGAGGTGTGGCGCCTTTCCCTTCACCCTGCCAACAGCTGATGGAGCTTGGCCGTCCTGGTGCCGCCTGAGCTTGCTTTTTCTAATCCCACCGGCATGAGGGCAACATCCCACCACCTTCCAAGCCTGTTGACGTCCCCTTCTGCTGGCACGCAGCCGGTGCTGCTCCTGTTCTTGGTCTTCCTCCTCTCCTCACCTGGAAGTGTTTTGACCCAGATGTTGGAAAGGACTTGCAGAGTAACCACTGGGAGGGCTCCTGGTACGTGTCCTTGGTCTGGTAAAGCAACCTCAGAGGTGCCCAACTCTATTGGCATAATTTTCTTGGGATGTTTCTCTAGTAGTCTAGGTATTGTCAGGGCTACGTCTGGGAACAGGAGTGTGGAACAGAGGCCTTGCTGGTGCTTACAGCAAGTCATCCCTTCCCAGAGGCACTGGTGGCTGGTGGAGTAGGAGCCATGAGAGGGGAGGGGACCCACACCTTTAGTACCCTCTCATCAACCTGACTTTCAGCTGGCAGGAGTTGCTCTGGGATGGGGGGAGCAGGGACAGCTTGTCCCACGGATGACTGAAAGGGCAATCAGGCCTGGAGTGACATGTTGTCACCCCCAGATGCTTGAATAATAACTCAGAGATGCAGTTTAAGAGCAGAGTGGTTGTTAGAGTATGGTCTAGGAGAAGTCACCTGTCTTTCCTTCGTTATGTTAGAGCTAGTTGATCTTTGAAGCTGCTGCTTAAATTTTAAGAGGTTTTCCCATAAGAATATGGATTTTCTATTAACAATTCACCATAAGAAAACAAAATGCATAATATGATCTCCCTACTATTTGTCAAGGTTTTATAAAATCAAAATTTTTCAAGAAAAATTGAGCTTTTAGTATAAATATTTTCCTTTAAATTTTTTTTTATTTCTTCTTTCCTCCATTTGTTTGCTGTATGAAGTTTGGGCAAATATTTGTCTTCCTTAAGTGCAGACCAGTGATTTTCAGAATATTGCTTTCTCCATATTTCAAAATGAAGATAATTTTTCTTGAAGCATAAATAAAAGATTAATAATAGTAAAAAAGCCCACTCTAGGCTGCTCATTCAGCAGTGAGCTCTTCACTCACAGAATGAAAGCCTTTCTGAAAGGCTTTGCAATTCAGAAGACACACCTATTAACCATTAAAAGAAACCCCAGCTTTTTTTCCTGGTTAGTTCACAGATCCTGTTAGGGTAAAGCAAGTCTTTTAGAGAGACATCCAAATCTAGTGTAAAGACACCCAGTGATGGAGGATCCATCACTTCCCTTGGTAGTTTGTGGCAATAACGAGTCTCTGCTGCTCCTGATTGCCAGGATTAGTTTGTCTTGGCTTAGCTTTCAGCTATGTATTTTTTCTACTATATTAAAAACTCTACTCCCCCTGCATACCGCCTTCATAAAGTTATTTATATACTGCAATCGTATAATCAAGTCACTGCTCCATTTTCTTTTTTGTTAAATAAATAGATTGAACTCTTTAGCATCACAGGACATTTTCCCCAGCACTCGAAGCACTTTTGTGGTTCTGTTCAGTATCCTTCACAGGTTTTCAACATCCTTAAAAATGGCCCCATGCTAACTCCATTCTTCCACAGGTTTTGTTCACCAACATTCTGTTAGAAATAGAAAAAGACTATAGGAAATGCCTGCCCATAGAAACCTACTGATATTTTTCCTGAAACACTGATTTAGCACATAAATTGTTATGCTAAGAGCTATGGGTTATTTTGTTGCACTTTTGAGTAGGTAAGAAGAAATACTTTTGTTACACTTGCTTTCCACTTGAGGCTTGTTCCATCCCCATTCCTTTTTCAGTTCTAGGTAGCATGGTTTCTTTCAAAACTGAACTGAGGTTTTTTAAAAGTTGCTCAGTTAAAATTTTTCCATACTTGCACCAACAAGGAACAGCCAGAAACAAAGATGATAAACAAAATTTGTCCAGAGGCTTTTTCTGGTCAGGCAGCAGGGATTGCTAGAAAATGAACAAATTGTTCTAGGATGTTGTTTCAATAATATACAATTCTTCCCTTTACTGGACAAATAAATACAGTTAATATTTTAAAAATGCATTCTGTGTTAAGTGTATGCCATCATAATTTAGATTATTTACTACTGAAAGATTTTTTTCATAGATAGCACCCTTGAAAGTATGTGGTTTTATGCCTAGCTGAACTCCATGAAATATGTACACCCCATAGTGAATGAACTTACTTTTCTTTTTGGTTTTAGAAATATGTTTTTATTCCATGACCATCCGTTGGAAAATGTGCATGGTGGTCTAAACTCTTAGAGAGGTCATTTTTTGGTTTCTTTGAAAGTTTTGAGATGCTTGTTAGTGGCCTGGCATTCAGATGTTCTGAAACACCTTTATAGCCTTTCAAGTGGGTATTGAAATTGCTAGTCCCTTGGGTCAGTTTTGCCTTTCCCCCCCCCCCCCCCCCCCCCAATTCTCTCACCTTCTTTAAAAATAGAAAGTGTTCTCAGAGGTAAGAGTTCTCTTCTGGGAATAAGCATGTAAATATAGTTAGTCTACAGCTGCCAGTTAGAGTAAAAGCACATAATCCTGCCTGTGGAAGATCCATATATTGGGGTAGAGGAAAACTGCCAGATCGTTTTCAGAGAAAAGAGAAAAAATGTTTCCTCTGGCATTTATTCCTCATCCTCTCAGAGCAAGTAAATGCTATTCCCACCATCAGCAGGCAGTGTTTGCCTTGAAAAAAACTGGTGACTCAAAGTCCTGGATATCCTGGGTTGGATTTTACTTTCTCAGTTTTCAGTGTATCCTGAACTTGGGTGCAATGAGCTGTTTGTTTTGGTTTGCTTTTCCGTGTTGGAGCTGTATTTAATCTGAAAGAGTGTCTGACATAAGGAAAGGCTAAAACAATTTGGAAGCCTGTGGCTCAGTTTTGTCTAAATATATCAAGATGGAAAGTGTTACGATGTCATGAAAGAAGAACAAGTTTTTTGAAGAGCATTGGAATGATCAGGGAATTATACATTTACAGTCCTAACTGAGAAGTTTGGTACTTGAAATGGGAACCTAAACATATTCTGGGAGGACATAGAATGGATATGTGTATACATACATGCATGATTTAGTGCTTTGTCATGAGGGAGGAACCTCCACCGAGCAGAAGGAGAAAAAGGAGATCAGTGAACAGACTGTTCTCACACATTACTGAGAGCCTGTGGTGTCAGAGCAGCAGATTGTGTGGTATTTGGCTGAGCATGTTTGAGAACAAGAAGATACCAATGGGGGTCAGTATTGGAAAGCTGGGATCTGGGAGCTTTGGACAAAGCTGGGAGCTTTGTGTCTATAGGAAGGAGTTGGACTTAGGAGAGTTCATTCTTAGCAAAATGTTACCTTGAAATATTTCCATGGTCATTTGCAGCATGTGTTACTCTTCATACAAGATCTTGGGGCAGCCTTAGATTTTGCATCTAGTTTTCTTAATGCTTTTCTTTTTTTCTTTTCTTCTTCTTTTCTTTTCTTTTTTCTTTTTTCTTTTTTTTCCCCCTAATGCATCTCTTTTGTGCTTATGAATTGACACAGCATGCATTTTCTTGCTAGACCCATGCCTTTTCCTTGGTCTCCACCCCTGTCTGGAATTGTGCATCCCCACCCACAGCACGTAGCTGCTGAGAGCTCCATTTTGGGGAGAGTAATCCTCCTTGATGAATGCCTATTTTGTGCAAGTTATACAAGAGGGTTGCATTGTTAGAATCTTCTGTTGAACTTGCACAAAAATAGTCCCTACTCAGGGTGAATAGGGACTGTATGTCACTAAAAAGTACTTTATTATTCATTAGAGCCTTGCTTGTTAACTGTCACCCAAACTAAAGAATATCTGTTATCAAATGTATCCCATGGAGTTAGCTTAATTGCTCACAGGGAAGTACTTGGAAGAGATTTTAAAGGACAGAAAACAGTGAGCATTTTCAGTACTCAACGATATGCCGCTTTTAAGTGCACTCATGCCAACAGCAACAAAAGAAGTGTTTAGAAAACAACTTGAAAGGCACCAAGAGAGAGATGCGAAGCGAGTGCCACACTGACATATCTCAGTCGGTGTTTTGTTGGAGGTATTTCGTGCCTTTGGGCATTGGGGCAGAATCTCCAGATGACTAATGTCTCCCTCTTGGCTTCAATGTGGGGCATAGAGAGACACTCCAGTGTACAACTCCACTGGCTGGGTGCTTTGTAGTTCCCTTTGAGAGGTACAATAGTTAGGACAAGGAAGCAACAGTTGGTGAACAAAAGATGAGAAGAATTCTGAAGCTTGTAATTTGCAGGCCTTCAGGGGACTGTTTTCAAGTGGTTGGTTGGGATTATTTTTCTTTTTTTCTTTTTTTCTTTTTTTTCTTTTTTTCTTTTTTTCTTTTTTTCTTTTTTTCTTTTTTTTTTCTTTTTTTCTTTTATTTTTTTCTTTTTTTTCTTTTTTTCTTTGTCATATTTTTTGTTCTCCTTTGGATTTTGGGGGCACCAAGAAAATGAAATTTTCTGCATCTCCCGAAAAATATGGAATTTTAGCCACTGTGAGTGATGCAAAGACTTAAAATAATGGGGGGATGATTTAATTCCCAATATAAACAAGTACCACAGAAGTAGGAAAGGGAAGAAGGGAGATTTTCTAAGGCAGATCCAGAAATTTTGGGAACAAGTATCCCTAATTATTGTGCTTGAAAATCCCCTAAGTGTTTTTAATCTTCCTCATAATTGAAGTAATTAAAATAATTAAACCCAGAAAACTTCTACTGGATAAATGTGGTTCCTATGTAAGGAATGTTCCTTGTGATAAAGTGCAGTTCTAAGATTGTATCGTGCAGTATCTCCTCCTTACTGATTTTCCTTCCCTTAAAACACTTTGCTACATGTTTTGTCTAGTCTCTTTCTGTTAGGACAGCCTTTAATCTAGCTTTATATTTTCTGACTAACTGGAATATAAACTCTTAAATTAACATTTATTCTTGATGTAAAGACTTGTATAGGGCCTTGGGACTCCACTGCAATGTCAAATTATCCATGTCAATATGCAATGTCGTTGTCCTGGGTGACTTTATGATGCTGAATTGTATCCCCATTCATCTGTTTAGCCCAGAAATATGTTTTCCACCTCTAAAACTAGATCTAAGAGTGAAGGGAGGGAGAATGAGAAGCGGTGCAATGTCTGAGGTGGCTGTATTCAAAAACATAGAGATAAGAGCTTCAGCTTTCCTGCTTACAGACTGTGTTGTCTGCAGGACGGACAGAAGGAGAGAGCTCTCCTTTGCTTTTGGTTAGTTTTTTTTTTAGCTAGCTGAGTCAGAGAAGTTCCTGGACTGTGGCTTTTCTTTTTCTTGGAACTGATCAGCCTGCTCTGGACTGAAAACCCAGAAAAACACCGGGAGCTCGCTCACACCTGTGGCCCATCGGGGTCCGGGACACAGCATTTTCCAGCGCCGAAGGGACTGATAAGAGACTGAGCAAGCCGAGCTACAGCCCATGACAAGGACTTTCTAAATTTGCCATCTCTTCAGAACAGCAAGAGGTTTTATTGTTTGATATTATTCATTTTTTTTTACTTGTGAATACTTTGTTTGCTAAATAAACAGTTTTTTTCCACTTTTCTCCAAGGAAATCTTTTCCTGAACCAATAGGGGGAGGGGCAGCTTGAATCTGCTTTCTAGAGGGACCCCTTTGGAAGCTTCCTCCCAAATTTGCCCTGAACCAGGACAGTCATATTTCAACCTCTAGCTACTAGTGTCTTTTATACCTTCTTGTGCTATGTTAGACAGATCTCCACACTTCAGTGTTTTCATTTGTGTGCAGAGAAAGTGATATGTTTTACTTCTCAGGAATTTCACAAAAGCAAAGGGACGCTACTGCCAGCTGTAGGCCACCTTGGGCAGCATTTAACTGGATATAAGAAATATATAGAAGTGTATTCAAGTGACCCAGTCTGAATGAGAAAAGGCATATTTCTAAGTAAATAACTGTGTTTCATGTATAAAAAAATATATGAACATGTACATACATACACAAGCCTTATCTGTTTCTGTAAGTACGCAAATGGAAATGTGTGTCTTGGTGTATATGTTTATGTCTGCATTTCAAGTACAGACACACACAGACAATTATTAGAGATAAATAATTTCTGTCCTTGTCAGAGTTAGTAGTGCACCTGAAGTAAATAATCCACAATCTAGTGTATGTCAGCCAGTTTAATTGGAGTTATACCAGGAATTGTGTATAGTTTCTCAAAACTGCCTGTGTGAGTGAGATCCAGGCTTCCTAGAAAGGGCTGAATCACTTCTACTAATCTACTCTGTAGGTAGAAAAGCAAAAAAAAAAAACCCAACTCCAATCCTCCCAGCTCCCCAGAAACCCATCCACCCAAACAACCAGGAGCAAACAAAAAAAAACCCTGAACAAAAAACCAACACAACAGTGTTGCCCCCACCCCCCCTCAAACTAATAAATTAATTATAAACAGACTGCCCATGGGACAGTGTCTGTGAACTTAGTGATCCCAGTTACTTTAGGAACTTATTGCAACCACTTGATTGCTGTTGCTGTACCCTTTATATGGTTATTTTTTCATTTGCAGCCAGTCTCAAGATTGGTTCAGTCAACTGGAATGCTCTTAAGGTGTTCTTATACAGAACAGCGATGCTTTCAGGCTCCTGCTTCATGTTTGGCTGCTGTGAGTGGGCTCTGCTTTTCCCCAGTATAAGAGCATAGTAAGATCTTTGCCTGAAACTCAAGCTGAAATTTATTTGAGGTTGCAAAACAGTTTGGTTTGCTTATTTGTAAACTCATGCTCTCTTTGGTTCTTGCCAAATACAGTATAAAACCAGCTTCTTTTAGGTGGTAACATCTAGTGTGTACTGGAACCTTGAGCAGCAGGATTCCATTTAAATTGAATGCAACAATAAAAAAAAGAGAAATGTTAACCACAATTATTTTTTTGGAAACCCAGAAAGGCATAACTTGGTGCTTATTTCAAACAAATGTTTGAAATGTTTCCATTAGTTTCCTTACCGTAGCAGTTTATCCAGCCTATTTATACTGAGATAAATCCTCTCCTACGCCAACTTTCATCTTCGTTACAGCTTCATGATCCTTTTTGCCAGGCTTCTCTTTGGTCCTGGTCGTCGGCATCAGCTTGGTAGATTGGGGATTGTCCTAAGGTGACTTCATGATGCTTGTATCCCCAGTCATCTGTTCTCTTTATGCTGGATATTAAGTTCTGCACCTTTAAAACTAGATCTGGGAGTGAAGTGGGGAGAAGAAGTGGTGGAATGTTTGAGGTGGCTGTATTCAAAACCATAGAGACAAGAGCTTCAGTATTCCTGCTCACTGTGGTGTCTCCAGCACAGAGTGAGAGAGAGCTCTCCTTTGCTTCTTAGCTATTTTTTAGCTAGCTGAGGCAGAGAAGTTCCCCAGACTGTGGCTTTTCTTTTTCTTGGATTTGATCAGTCTGCTTTGGACCAAAAAATCCAGTAAAACACCGGGAGCTCATGCTTGTGGTCCACTGGGGCCGAGGACACGGCATTGTCCAGCGCACAAGGGACTGATAAGAGACAGGGCAAGCCAAGCTACAGCCTATGACAAGGACTTCCTGAATTTGCCATCTCTTCAGAACAGCAAGAGGTCTTAATGTTTGATATTATTCGATTTTTTTATGCTTGTGAATGCTTTGCTTGTTAAATAAACAGGTTTTTTTTCCACTTTTCTCCAAGGAAACCTTTTCCTGAACCAGTCTGGGGAGGAGCCACTTGAATCTGCTTTCTAGAGGAACCCCTTCGGAAATTTCCTCCCAACTTTGCCCTAAACCAGGACAGGCATGTTTCAAATTCCATGGGTTAACTACAGAACATAAGTGAGGACAAGTGGAAATACAGCTTGTTTTCCTGTCATTTCCCATTCCTGACTTGTCCCTTTTTCCACTTTTAAGTGTTAGACTGCTGCTGGAACAGCAGTGATGGCCCAGTTAGCAAAGAGCAGCATACATAAATTGGGGTGGCTGAGTTTCTTGCAAGCTGAGCCCATGAGGTCATTGCCGGATGGGGCCACAATCTGAGAATTATTTTATGCTCCTTGAGGTTGAAAGGTGATATATATAATTTAGGATGGGAAATTGATATCATAAACAAAACAATCTTGTACATTGTAAAGGTCTGGGGAAGGAGTCCCATAAACACCTGTTTCAGTCTGTGATGACAGCTGGTGGGGCTTTTGGGGTCAGGCTTCCCTCTGCAGCTGTGCTTACACTCTCAAAGGAGAAACCAGCATCTTTTCACATCCTTAAGAAATTACTCTCCTTGACTGTTTGTGGAACAGAAATCAGAAACCATATATACCACAAAATATTTTTTTTAAGGAGAGTGGCTAATGGTATCTGAAAAACAGTATAACATGATCTGCCTCACATCTGGAAAAGAGCATAAAATGTAATGTCAGGAAGATTTTTCATTCTCCATATGTTGTTTCAACTTTTAGGTAATGTGAGGAAGGAGATACTTAATTATTTGATGGATTGCACAACTTAGTCCAGAGTTCAATATGCCACTTTCTGCAATATTATCAAAGGTAGTACAACAAATTTAAATATTTCACATGTAAACAATTTACATACGTAAATCCTGAAACAGACATCTTTGTTATCATGTAGCATGATCAGTAAGACTTCTGAAGCTTTTTTAAACACTTAGTCTTTAAAGAATCAAAGATATCAATACTAGAAAAATAGTCACTTCATCCTCCTGTTTCACTAATTCTTATACTTCTTCTTATACTTCTGTGAAGCTGATATGTAATTTGAAAACTTTATCTTCATTAAACATATAATATGTATTTTTTGTGTATATAAGAAACTGGAGAATCTGGATGCAAGTACGGAATCAGTACATAAATCCATATTGTGGGTTTATCCACACACATGTGAGTGTTTCAGAAATCCAGTTTTCAGGACTTGACAATTATTGTAGATCTGTTGAGATTTCATGAAATTCAGGGGACTTGTATCAGTATAATCTACCCTACAAAAGACACAGGTTTTCTAGCTGACTGTGTGGGGTAGCAAAACCAGATATGTGTAGAAAAAGATTGTACCATGTTAAAGCCTTTTCCTGCTTGTTGGGAAGGATAAACTGTTCCAGTATGAAGCCCATTTTAGAACTTTCTCTAATAGATATCAAAGCACTGTAACGCTGTGGATTAAAACATCCCACTCCTTTCTTTACAGAATTAAATAAGTGAAACTTGTGAATTTGGATGAGCTCTGTGTTATAGCAGTCTGAAAAAGTAGGACCTGAGAAAGTTTCAAATTAAATTTATATTTTCTTAGTTTAGCTGAAGCCCAAATGCCCAGCTTACCCTCTCTGGCCTCTGGTAGATCCATCCTCTGTACTGCCACATTTCAAAGGCTTTCAGAGCTATACAGCTTTCTCCTTTGACTAGACAAAGGAGTGGAGTGTAGGCAGTCCAAATGTGATGATTTTGATTGCATTCTCACCAGGACTTTTGGCAGCAGGACTTTATTTTTATTTTTCTACTCTGAAAGGAAGCATAGAATATATATAAATGTATGGACATATATCCACATAGATACATCTAGCATTTTTTTACTTTTCCAGATATCAGATTTTTCCAAATTGTGGCTGAAAAAGACGTGGCATCACAGATTGTCATTTTTGACAACATTTTGACATTTGTTGTCATTTTTGAAAACCTTTTGTTCATTCGGTTTTGTACACAAACACATTTTAAAGGTTTTTAAGCTCTGATGAGTAAATTCAGCAAAGTCTACATAGTTTGACTTAAAATCTTCTGTGTGAACAGACAGAGATTCATATGGTTCCTGGAAAATGTGGCATTATTTTGTTTTAAAACTGGAAAACAAACCATTTTCATGTGAGAGGTTGAGCAATCAAATTTTGAGTTGTTCAGGGCTTTTTGTTTTTGCTGTTTTTTGTTGTTCTTTGTTTTGTTTTGGGGGATTTTGTTGGTGGCTTTTTTGTGTGGCATAATTTGATTTTATTTTTATGATGAACATCTGGATGATTTTCAACAAAGGAAGTAAAAATAGCATTAGCTACATCTAGCTACCAAATAATTTCAGGTGAAATCACTGAAATCAGCAAGTTCCTGTTCATTTTTGACAGCAGGGGTGGGCAGCCAGTGCCTGAGCAGGCAGCAGTGTGAGTGCCCAGTACAGCTCTCATCCCATGGGGAGCATCTCTGGGGGCCTGGGAATTGGGGCCGCCTTCCCCAAAGCATTTGCCAGCAGTCACAAAATGAGCCCCTCATGGTGAGCCAGAGCTGTGACCTGTCTTTGACTGTCATCCAGGTGGGTGAGATAATTACACTGACAACTACATTATCAAGGCATATCTGAGCTTATACCTTAATTACAGAACTTCTTTGCATTATTTTTGTATTCTTGCCTCTGGCTCATGGAAATCAGGACTATATCACAAGGGTTTTTTTTTTTTTTTTTTTTTTCTGGTTAGAGCTGTCTTCTAGACTTGTGATGAAAGGGTAAAGTTCATCACAAAATATTTGAGTGTGCACAACTTTTCTTCACATTTCTCAGCTTCCCTTCACACTGGTTTCGGGCAGAGACTTTGAGTCTGTTCATATGAGCAAAAGCTGCTCTTGAATTTGTATCCCTCAGTATTTCAAAGTGTGGGTGCATTCACTAAGAATGCCTCCAATTTAAAGTACTATTTAAGCAAAGATAATCACACTTCAATAAAGCTGATGTTTACAAGGTTACTATTCTTGTCCAGGAAAACGTTTACTGAAAGATGGAAATGGAGATTCCACAGAAGAATGTTTTCAGAGCAGGAATTGTATTATGTATAGGCAATACACTGCCTCTTTCTAAGTTCTGATGCATGGTAAAAGTGGAGGGGTTTGATCCCATAAAGTATCTCTCTTCAAAGAACCACCACAAAGCAAGTCTTATTATTTCTGTCTGGAAAACAGCAAATCCAAATTATTTCTCTAAACAAATACAACTCATCACTTTCTTTCAGGTCCCAGGCCTGTGTTTTGCTCTTTTTAGTAATTATTTTTCCATTTGCCTATTCTCTTCTGTAGGTACTTAATCATCTGTATTTGTAAGAAGTGGTAACAGGAAAAGAAGAGCTCTCTGGTGTCTTGCCCACACACAGATTTCTAGTGTGGAATTAAGTTTAAGATTACAGCTCCTAAATGACCCTTTAGTGAATTAATTAAGTTTATTTTTTTTACTGGCGTCAAAATACTTGGGCATAACCTTTCACTGTTTTTCAGATCAGTTACCTCAACCTTAATGAAAGGGGAAAGCTAGAAATCTCTCCAAAAGTGAACAGAGGTTCAAACAGCTACAAAAATAAATGCCTGCTTGGACCAGACAGTGCTGTATTATTTTGCAAAGACACCACACAATTAATGGTGTCTGCCAGTAGCCTTTTTCGCACGAGAAACACATTGCTTAGTTAAAAGACCCTTCCCTACCCCAAACGAGGCAGAAACAGCCTAAAACTCAAAGGAGGGTGACCTGAGGAGATGCATCTGAGGCAGTGGCCAGCCCTTCCTAGGTGGCCACGGTGGGAGGAGAGGGAGGGATGGGTCCCAGCTGCACTGGGCTGCAGGAATCCGGGGTGAGGAGGTTAATGACCCGACATTGCTGCCATGCTACTCCTTTGTGCTGGGCCTCTGCAGAACCCTGGATGGGAAACATCTTTCTTACAAACAGCTCCCTTGCCTCTTCCAAACCTCAACCTAATCCCAGCAGCTTTTGTATGAAATGAGCAATTTTCGTGCTAGTTAAGCCGTAGGGTTTCTGGTTCCAGTCAGTGTTCATTCAAGAGGTTTGTTTTTTATGGGAAAGAAAAAAACATAGGAAAAGTTGTGGAAAAAAAGGAGTGACACTATTGTTGATGCAAATATTAAGTTAATTTCATTCTCTCTGTAATTTCTCCTGGAGTTCATGACATCCCAGTTATGATAAATAAAGCTTCTTGGTTGCCGTGTCGAAACTTTATTTCTGCGGTTCCATACAGGCAGCATGTTGCTAAAATTACTTAAGGCATTCTTTAAGCTGTTTATCGAGGAGGGTTGCTTTCTTGGAGATTTTGTATAAAAAATAGTTCAGTGCCACCTCAGATTTATTGTTTGATTCAAAACTGACACTGCAGAATTTTACATGTTTTGAAAAAGGCTTCAGTTCTGGACATCAAGTTTCATTTTTAATATTAGATTTTAATAATGGGCCACCTTTCTTTTATAATAGGATTATTTTACAGATGAAAATAGAGTACTAAAAAAGGACCCTCAACAGGATTACCATCTGGAATATGCCATGGAAAACAGTACACATACAATACTGGCTTTTAGCAGAGAGCTGCACACTTGTGACACAAATGACAAGAGCATAACGGTAAGAGTCTCTGACTGTGTGTAGACAGAGGAAGTAATTAATACAGGATAAATGTATGTGTGGTTATTAAGCTGGTAATTAAAATCTCTTTTTAGTAAAAGGACAGAATTAGAGAAATTCACTTTCCAAAATATCTGTTTGCTCAAATTAACCAGGTAGAATACTTGTGCTAGTTTTATTAAACTATTACGTTTAAATTTCAGCTTTCTTTGTTTTTGTACTTTAATACATTATGTTCTGTAATTTGTAGCAAGTGTACACAGGATTGAAATAGATACCTCTGGGCCATCAAGTCCTATATGCCATTGTTATAGCCATTCAAGAGAGGCCAAATTGAGAAATACTTTTAAGATTCTGCACTAACTTGTAATTGATCTTAGAAACAGATTATTTTTTAAAAAATGGAGAAGATATATTTAAAGGGTCTGTTTGTTTTACTTTATTCAAAACTAAAAGTGAAAAACATTTTGTAGTAAAACTTTCAGTGGTAAAATATTTTTCATGGTAAATTCTTCTGTTGCCCTAGGGATTGCTGTGCTATTTCCTAAACATAATTTTAAATTACATTAAGCTGATGACTTCGGTATTGGTAATGACAGAAAAGTTAGAGAGATTTGCAAGGCTTTCTATGCTTTGGCTTCTTTACTACTTCTTTTTGAAGCATTACTATAGGAGTAAAACACTATATTCAATATCTGTGTTTTTACAATATATGCAATTATAGCATAGGCTGAAAATGCAGGAAGCAAACCCCGCCTGTATAAACCACCAGTTTCCCAGGCAGTCAGTGGATCTCTGGTTTGCATATCTGCTCCAAATTCTCAGTATAATTTAGCATTTGGAGACACTTCAGGATTTATTATAGCACGTTGTCTCAAGGGTCATTATTGTAATCTGAGAATGATTTACAGATAACTGATCTGTGCAGTGGCTGTAGATTGATTTTTAAGATGTAAATCTGTTCTGTAATTGAATGTTAATTTTCCATAGTATCTAAGAACAACAATTCACTGAAGGTATTCACATCTTCACAGACCTGAGCCTGGAACATGTCTGGGGGGAAACATTCTGTTGCTGATCAAATAAGTAACATCTCTAGAAAAATGTTTGTAACACATTTAGTCGGTTGCTTCTTTATGAGTCTGTTCTGCCATTTGAAGATACGATTTCAGTTCACAACATTAGGGAAGGAATCTACCAGAGAACAATTTAATTTCTGTTTATTTCTAATTAACCCATTGAGTATAAAATATTATTTATTTCAAAGGCTAAATTGTGTAGGTAGATGGCTGCTCCTGTGGAATACACTGTCATTGTTTAAATACATTTATGTCACAGCTGTTGTAGGAATTATAGGAACTGCGTAAGGAAGATGTTGCCCCTTGTGGACATTTTTCTTTGTTCTTTCAGGAGAGCACAGTGCGGGTAATATGGGCCTACCACCACAAAGATATGGGAGAAGCAGGTCAAAATTACCATGGATCTAATCGTGGTACAAAGAGTCTGCGTTTGCTGAACCCTGAGAGAGAGGAAGTCTCATCTGCCTCTTTGCCATACTTTGACTTGACAAACAAAGACGTAAGTTACTCCATGCTCTGGGTTTCTGTGCAGATGGGAATAAGGTGGTAGCCAAAGCCTTGGACTTACACTATGAGTAGCATGACTTTTATGTATAGATTAAACATAAGGAAGGAATTTGTCACTATGAGGTTGATGAGACATTGGAACGTGCTGCCCAGAGAAGTTGTGGATGCTTCATGCCTGGAAGTTTTCAGGGGATGGGGCTTTGAGCAACTTGGTCTAGTGGAAGGTGTCCCTGCCCAAAGAAAGGGAATTGGATCTGGATGACCTCTAAGGCCCCTTCCAACCCAAACCATTCTGTGATTCAATGATAATACCGTATTCATGTCCTTCTTATTAAGACAGGTGCCTGTACCAGACAAGGACACGACATATTGGTGCCAAATGTTTAAGATTCCTGTACAGCATGAAAAGCATCATGTGACAAAGGTGAGTGATTCAGACTCAGAAAATTTAGAGGAATTTAGATAATAATTACACTTCAAATCAGTTCTTGCACTTTTGAAGTTTGTTTCACTGCTTAATAGAGGGAAAACAAGACCTCTTGTCTGCATTCGCAAATATGGATCAAGTGTTTGTCTGTGTGTGCCCAGAACCTTGTTCAGGTGTGCCCTGACAACTGCCCTGAACAGTGACAGACCCTCTTTCTTACAACTCTTTTCTCCTTCATCCTCTCTCCCCTAAGAAAATAAGGTTGAAAATGATTTCTATCTGTAAATATTTCTGGCAAGGACTATGTAAAATTGTCTAAAAGCGTGTTAGATCAAGTTTCTACTTTTATATAGGAATTTAATGAATTTCTTTTAACAGATAGTAATTTTAAATTAAAAAAATAATTAAATGGTGATGTTTGTTCAAATGAAGGGTCAGGTTCTTATTTGATTTCAGTCACCTTTCTTGTGATGACTAATGTGGAGCCAGGTTACATCACATAAGAACACACACCAGTATTTTCAGCAGTTTAAAACCTAAATATTATTTCAAAAAGAGATGAACATTGCCATTTATTTTAAAAATAATGAAAATGTGTGAATAAACATTCATACAGGATCCTAGGTGATTTGAAAACCCACATGCATAAACATGTTTTCCTGTAATGCATTTTATAATTTTTCTTTCTGTTGTAAATTGGAAGCTTAAGAGTGCTGAGGGAAAGATGGTTCCCACATTTCTTCCCAAAAGCAATTTACTGAAGACATTATGAAACAGCAAATTCTTGTTTTTCTAATATGCTGAAGATAGCATAATAAGATAGTTCTGACCCTCATTTTATCTTTCTTTGAACCCGCAAATACATTAAGTGTAGAATTCTCTTTCTTCTGTTTTGTTACAATTGTCAGTCATATTTCTTCAGTGCATTAACTAAGATTGAAATTTTAAGTTAATTCAGAGAACTTTAACATGTGATCTCAATGTCTGTATGATAAATACCTATAATTATTCTGAAATATTGTATGTTTCTGCACTTTATGAGAATGAACAATTGCAAGGCCCAAATTTCTACCTTCAGGTACTTGATTTTTAATCACATTTGAAATTTGTGACAGCTACTTTCACTGTATGAAATGGGGAATTTGTTTATGTTACAATATGTATGTCAAGATCCCTAGTTTTCTTTTTTCAAGTGAGAGACCTTCAAAATGGTAGTATCAGAATCAAGCTTCCCGTGTTAAATTTGCTGGAAGTTGTAGATACTTGCTGTTCTGCTAAAAAAGTTCCCCAGAAGTGTTCATTATTTATAATTTCTGAATTTATTTTCTAAATGCTTTGCATGACTGCACATACGGTTGCTCAGTCGTTAAAAAAATAGTGTTTGGTTGAAGCTAAAACAAGATTTTAGCTCAGAAATACACTAGCTTATTTTTCAGAATACTTTTATAGTCTTTATTTTTTGCAATTATATATAAAGAATATTAAAGTTTTAGAAATCATATTTTCAAATCAGCATATTTTTTATAAAGTTAGAAATTAGAGTAGAATCCTCAGTGATTTTCCATCTTCAGAAAAGCAAGAAAATTTCATATTGTTGCTAAAAATTTTTAGAGAGAGAAAAATGAATACAGAATGAAAGCAGATTTAAGTAGGAACACTTCCTTAGCCTTTCTTTTCCAGGGCACAACTCATATTTTCCTATAAGTGACATTTATAGATGCCACATAGAGGGTTGTTGTGGAATTGTATCTATGTGCTCTTGCAAACTGATTAAACATTTCCTAAAGCCTACTGATTCACAAAGGATGGGGCTTATGGCTACTGGGGAAGATATTAGCTGTGCAAACAGAGCTTGAGTTTCACAAAGGGGAGGGCGGGTAAACTCTTTGCCCTGATCAAACTGTCTGGGTTAGTTAAATACTTACATAGATGTTGATTCTGGATTCCTTCTGTAGCACAGTTTTCACACAAACCTACACATCTCATTTTTACAGACAGAAAAAAAAAGAGGTGTAGATATGGTACAAATTTGACTGTGGCATAATTTACTCTACTTCAGTAATGTACATGTGAGCTGGCTTTGGCCATTTCTGTGCTCCTGTATAATTTTGAGCTGGACTGCTCAGTTTAGCACTTGCTGGATAATGTGTGCCATCAACAGTGTGTATTTAGCCGCACTGATGTATAAACCTGATGGTGATCTGGGGTCTCAAGTTGGTGCATCAGCCACAATTGGAATTTTCTTTCTAAGTTCCACTGTTCTCTGTTATTTCTTCCTTCTTGAAAATTGCTCTGAGCACTTTATTATAAAGTACTTTTTAAATATCAGTTTCATCAGGAAAGCATGATGTTTTAATGAAGGAAACTGAAAAAAATTAGACCTGTCATTAAAAGTAGATGTCAAGACTCTTAATTGTCTCTAGTTAACAAATACCAGATTCTGAATACAGATTCTGAATTTAAAAGGATTTTTAAATGTCTATTAAAGTTGCATTATTTAAAAATATTATGCTTTAAACCAGAATGTATTTAAGGTATTTTCAAACATGTTTTGTAAATACAATCTAATGATGCCAAAGCTGGGTACCTGATAACATGTGGGTCTTAGGGTTCACTTGCAGTAGTGTTTTAGTTTCTTCTGTTTGCACAAGATGAAGAAATAACTAGTGCAAGAGATCTCAGTATTAATCAAAGATAAATGATGTAAGACCTTAGGTCTTTTCTTTCTCTTTAGATAATATTCATGTTACTTTCCAGGAATCAGAGGTAATGGGAAACAGCATATTTTCATTGATCAAGCTGCTCTACATGACATGTAAATTGTGCAACAGATAGGATTGCAATCTTCTGTTCATCTCAGAGGTAGAATAAGGACATGGACAAGTAATTTCTCTTTATGCTGCATTTACCAATGGAGAACAGATCTTCACTGCAAAAAGGGGGCACCCAGCCAGGTTTAGAACTTCTCTGTTAAATCTTCTTTTGTTTCACATTTCTTGCAACATTCTCCTCAGGGAAGAGATTGTGTCTTCCTATATGTCCCTACAATGCCTTCTGTTTCTAATGCCTCCAGGAACTTCTGGAGAGACAGCTTATAATAACATGCCTGCTAAGAAATGAAACAGAATAAGAGATCTTCTCAATAGCTGGACATAATAGTGACAATACAGAAAACTAGCAAAACCAGGCACTGAGCTCGTTCTGTGGCTCTAATGGTTTATATCACTCCTCAGCTTTAAACTGCATGCCTGGCTGAATTGTGGCTCCTTAAAAATTTATTAAACTTCTACAGAATTTCCCTAAGGAACATTTTCTATTAACAGAATCAATTATAATTGGAATAGGTAAATTTTGAAAATAATATAGGCAGAACAGATGAAAGGGCTTGCTTGAAGGTAATAGCAGGCATTCAAATCAGATGTTTGCAGGATGGCCCTGCAGTGGTCCCAGAGTGGTGGACTTTGGCTGCTCTTCACATGGAGAGCACATGGCTGCCTCTCTGCAAACTCCTCCTGCAGCTACGTGTGCATTGACCTGTTCTGCTGCTCTGAGCTTCAGGCAGTGGTGTGTGCCTCAGGCTCACTACCCAAGGGATTTTCACTTTTCTCACAGGCAGAAATTAGCCGGGAACTTTCTCAGAAGTAGGTTTCTTAGAAAAAAAGCTTTTCACTTATTAGCCCAGACTTTCTGGCAATAGGTTTAAGACTATGTCTTGCTGGGATTATTTGCAGTTCTCTGTAAGTGTCATTATTCTGATTGGTCATGAATGTGCCCTTTAATTACATTCGTAAAGAAAATTCTCTGGTTTCACCAACTGCAGCTCGGGAAGAAACTCAACTCCAGCAGGACCTCTCAGAAGGAGGGAGGGCAGGATCCACTGGTAGAGCAGATGCACAGGTCCCACACCTACCTTTGCATTAAAATGTTTCTGTCTCCCTGCTAAAGCCATGCTGAGGGCAGGTTCCTGGATGGGGAGAACCCACACAGGCAGAGACACTGCTGCACCAGGCTGGGAGCAGGGCTGACAGAGGTGAACATCCCAGGGAGCACATCCTGAAAAGGGGTCTCTGCAGCATCCTCCCCCTTGTAAATTACCTGGTTTGTCTCTTTCTTTTTGCTCATTCAATTGAAAAAAAAATTATTCAGTGACAGCTGACTGGATCTTTTGAAATCTTGTCATTTTCGTACTGTTTAGGTGTCTGATTTTCATGATTGTCACTGTGTGTGGATCTGTATGTGATGACATGTCTCTCTATTTTGACAAGTTGTAAGACTATTTGCTGAAATTTTTTTTCCTCACTGTGAGCAGGCATCATGAAGATGTTTACAGCAGCAAGACAGTGAAAATCATGAGAAATACTTCCCAGTGTTTCAATAAACACATCTCTTGCTTTATATTCAAAGCTTGTTCGTAACTGCTTTTTCTACTTGTGGTTCTACAGATGCAGCTCTTTTTTATTACTATCTTTAGTTTAGGTTTCAATACTCCATGTCTTCTGTCACTTCAATTTACCTGCCTTGCTTATTCAAATAACTGTATCATTACTCTATCTTCACATTTACATCAGGTCTTCCATGTGCTTGATTGTTTTTTCTGCTGCAATTGAAATACCTTAAGATACAGTGTTTCTTCTACTGTCTAGATTTTCTGTGAATCCTCTAGACCTGTGGTTTCCCTCTCCACCTGACAAATTGTTTAATGCTGTGTGTAAAAAGAAAATTTAGAGTATATACTGGTGAAAGACTGGTATGGATATCCTACATGCCAGATGTGCCATAATCTATTTGTGTGAAACTTTTCAGCATAGCATGCCTGTGCTAGTTCCAACACTGTAAATTTCTCCCCTATGTTCTCTTAATTTCTTTTAAAAACACTGTGTTTTCCTCAGGAAAAGTAGTTCCTCAGGTTTCATTAGTAATAATCCCCTAGTCAAAAACATGTCAAATATTGAATTTTACTTCAAGAGTAGGAAAAACATTTTATGTAAAATAAACCCCAAAACTGGGTAGTATGGTCACTTAGTAGTATCTGCACGTCTTTTCTCTAAGAATAACTCATTTTTCCTTAGTTCTAAACTTTATAGGTTGTTTCAAAACTAGTATAGACAGAGAAATACCAGCAGAAATGCTGTGATGTGGCTGTGCCCAAGATCATAAAATATTTCTGATTCTGGAAGAGAACATTTTAAATAAGACATCTAGTTTTAGAGGGCATTTGGCATTGGAAAGGAGGATGGTATTTGCATTTTGTAAGCTCTTAGAAGTTTTGGTTCTTGTACAAAACAGTCCTTCCACATGCATTATTTGCACCTCCTTATGAGAATGGTGTGAGCAGGTTTAGCTCTGCTGAAATGGGGAAGAAGCCCGAAACTGGGGATCAAGCTGTGTGGTCAAAATTCAGTATCTCTTCAGTACAACCCATGAATACTCAGGCAACATATTAAAGACAGTAAATGTTCAGCCATAGAGAGGGGCTTCCTCTCATCTAACTTGACTTATCTATGGGCCTGAGCCAGCTGCTTAATTGACCTTACAGTGGCAAAACTCGCTGTTTGTATCATCTTAGAGGAGTTGTCAGAAATGTATGAGCTCAAGCATCTCATGTATGGTTCAATCTCTCCACTGATGGATGAGAGAACCCAGATCACCAACCTGTATTAGGTAAGTAACTCCCAGATGAATGAATCAGGGGAGATACATCCCAGCCAAAAAAGTCAGAGGAGATAAGAGACTGTGATAGAAGCAAAAATTGCAAAATAATACTTTTTAAAAAAATTTGCCTGTGGGGAAAAATGAACTTCTCTCAACCACAGCCCCGTGTAATTTTTTGGCACTAAGCCTATGATGTGACTAGTGAAACAGGATTATCATATAAGTAGGAAAAAAACCCTAATTATTTAGCATTAGCTGAGAAGTGTTACATTAGGCATATTTTTATATCAGCACTAAAGTTTTCCATTGCTGATCTCCTTAGAAGAGGGAGCCTCTTTTCAATTAAAGGCAGGCCTGTATTAGAACACACCAGCAGCTGCCAGTTAATCTTCATGGTCTGTTTCGGGGCAAACTGATAAGGAAGTAAAAACTCCAAAAAACTTGTTGCCAAGGGTAACTGTGCTTTTTGACAGTGGAATGCTTTAGTAATACCAAAGACCCCAGTGTGAAAATACAAAGGGACTCCAGTTTAAGAGACTGATTGATTGGAAGCCAGAAGGGCAGCTTGTAGCCTGCAGTACCTAAATGAGGGCACTGATTTTTAACTTGAGTGATAGCAGACAGTAACTGCTTGTTACTCTCCGGCCTGAACTTTTACATTTTGCTAAATGTGATAACTCT
Organism: Vidua chalybeata; assembly: GCF_026979565.1. Classification (NCBI taxonomy): domain Eukaryota; kingdom Metazoa; phylum Chordata; class Aves; order Passeriformes; family Viduidae; genus Vidua; species Vidua chalybeata. The sequence continues at coordinate 58,411,513 of NC_071532.1, forward strand.
AGCAAATTGCATCATATAGCCTGACATAAACAAATGTTCTATATTTTCCCATGCATTCCCCTACAAAGCAATTTCAGCCCCAGTAAATTAGATTGGCAACCAAACAATCATCTTACACTGCAGAGCTTGTAAGCTATCTGCCCTTTGATCTGCAGGGCTGGCTCTTCGGTGCAAGCCTGAATTGGCCCATTAGGCTTTGCAGTGCTAAAGATCATGCAACTGAACAGGCTGAAAATTAAAAAATTCCCAAGCACTGTCTGAGGAAATAACAGAAATGCATAATTCTCTCATATTCTGCTAAATTATTTCATATGTAAAATTGTTTAAGGTATTATTCCATTCCGTGATCACAGATTAAATGATATATGACCACAGATTTTGCTGTCCTAGGAAACTTTATATTTCTTACATATTTTTATTTTGCGGTAGTCTTCTTTCATTTCTCTTGTGTATCTTAACTATAAGAATTCTTAAATTATGCAGTTATTGCTGCATTATTTATTCCATACTTGGCATGCAAAAATAACCTACTTCTGTCATCAGCAAAGTTGAATGTCTAGTTAATTTAATCAATTTTCTTTTTTTTTGCTTTCTAAATAAAAACAACATCCATTCATTATGGCAATGTATTGACCATGGTGGTAGGAAAATACGTGTGCTGTGTGACTTTTTGGTTAAATAAAAGTCAGATGACAGCAGCCTTATTTTAAAATGTGACCAAAAGTAAGCATGGAAAAGGGGAAAGTACAATTTTTGTGAAGATCTCTGAGTTTTACCTCCCAGTTCTGAGAGGATTTTTGGGGTGATCTTCAGGAGACCATTGCTATTGGTTAACCCCATTTTGTCTTGTTCAATGTCTTTATTTTTTTTTTCCTTATCCTTAGCTTTATATATGATTTTAAAGTAAACCTATGACGAGGTGATGAACTGAAAAGATAAGAAAATTGTCTGCAGCCAAACATCCAGCACTTCTTATCATAGCAGTCAACAAAACACTCCAGAGCAGCATTTGGCCTTAGATGAGCAGTTACAAAGCATCTTTTGTGCAAATACCAGAACAGCAGGCTCGTAGGTAGTAAAATCTCTCTTGATGGGGCTTGTGTGGATGGATCACAGAACAAACCTAGCTTGGTTCTACTAGCATCTTGGCATTGTTTCTGAAGATCAACCTTCTAATTCAGACAAATCACATTGTAGCAGCATCTTAAACAAATTTTCAATAAGGCAAATTAAATTGCTCCAATGGTGTTTAAATGGAACAGAACTTTCTATTCCCATCTAATTGAAGTATTTCTCTTCTGTACCAATCTTTTTATCTGCAACCCCAGCTACTGGTGGTAGTTTTCAGAAAATGATAGTATGACTCTCTCCATCTTTGCTTTCACTTGCAGTGTGCAGTAGTCACAGCTATTAACAGAGCATAGATCCATAAACTCCACATTAGTAACAGTGGAAAAATAGACAATGGTCAGAAAAGGTCTCTCCACCATGTCCATTCATAGCAGACTGTATGCATGGCTATGTTTTGGTGGCAGGGGGGCTACAGGGGTGGCTTCTGTGAGAAGCTGCCAGAAGCTTGCCCGATGTCCAGCAGAGCCAATCCCAGGTAGCTCCAGGATGGACGTTCCACCTGCCATGGCTGGGCCCATCAGAAATAGTGTGAGCACCTCTGTTATAACAGATCTAAGAAGAAGAAAAATAAGAGTTATTGTGCAGATGTAATTGTGACTAGTGAATACCAGAGGAGAAGAGAAACAACTATTCAAACCCCAAGGTCAGTGAAGAAATAGGGGAGGAGCTGTTCCATGTACTGGAGCTGAGACTCCACTGCAGCCCCTGGTGCAGACCATGGTGAGGCAGCTGTGCCCCTGCAGCCCATGGAGGGAGTCCCATGGAGGGACAGGGAGGCAGAGATCCACCTGCAGCCCCTGGAGGAGTCCATGCTGGAGCAGGTGGGTGTCTGAGAGGACACTGTGACCCTGTGGGAAACATGCTGGAGCAGGCTCCAGGCAGGGGCTTGCAGGCCCATGGATAGAGGAGCCCATGCTGGAGCAGGTTTTCTGGTAGGACTTGTCACCCTGTGGAGAACCTGTGTTGGAGCAGACTGTGCCTGAAGGACTGCAACCTGTGGAAAAGTGACCCACATTGGAGCAGTTTGTGGAGAACTGTTGCCCATGGGATGGGCTCGCATTGGAGAAGCTCATGGAGGACTGTCACCCATGACAGGGACCCCACACTGGAGCAGGAGAAAGACTCCTCTCCCTGAAGAGTGGGAGGAACAAGGTGTGATGAACTGACCATAACCCCCTTTCCCCTTCTTTCTGCACTGCTGACTTTTCCATTACTGTGTCTTAAGTTGCTGGGACTGAAACTGTGTCTGTTTTATGAAGTGCCAATCACAGTTTTGGTTTGTAGATAATTGCTATGGTATAATTTTAATGCAGACTTTAAAAGAACCCTGTAATCTGAAAATAGCCTTTGTTCTGTGACTTCCTGCATGTGTTGATGGGTGATGAAGTCTTGCAAAAGGGTATACCAGGATCTGACTTTGGGTGAGAAAATGTGGAAATAGAATTACTGTGATCATTACTTAACTATTACTTATTACTTATTATTTATTTTGTAAGCCCTCTTATGTTTGTATATCAACCCTGTAAATATAAGTTTTTAGAGGGCTATGAGCAATAGTTTCTGAGTGTTGCTCTGGAGGCTGTCATGTTAAAATCAGGAGCCTTGTGCTTATTTAATCCCCTGCTTTCCCTTCAAACTGAAGGTGCCAGGGTGTGCAGGTCAGTGGCTCCTCTAGGAGCTCAGTATCTGAATGCCTAAGGTTTTTCTCACATATGGTCCTTTTTGGTATCCCCTCACAGAAATCAGCATGTCATTTTCAGAAAACGTGTTTCCTGGTAGTGTACTTCTGCATGTGCAAAACAAGAAAGGGGCATGCTGTCAGTTCTCATGTGTTCTGTCTTCAGGCAGAGCTGCACGCTCACTCACAAAGCAGGAGGAGAAAAAGTATAATGTTATTTTAGCTGCATGGTTGAGGGGATTGTTTTGCAGTTCTACAATAGAATTAAAACCTCTGCCATCGCGGCCTCAAAGAAAAAAACATTGCTGTGCAAGAATGGTGATTCCATGAAGAAATGGGTGTAGCTTCACTGACTTTATTATTTTTACTCTTCAAATTATATGTTCCTCTTGAATAACTATAAACTGTTTATTGGCTACCCATTTTGGCCTTAGACCTGAAACATATTACTTTATTATGATACTGTTTTCATAAGGAAATAATTGTCAATTATTCTGCTTGAAATGTGTCAATTGTGCTGAGAATCTATGGCCATCCTGAAGACCACAGCCACTGCCAGTGGCTCTGCTGCTTAGGAGTACAATGACTGTACTGCCAGAATGCATATCCAAAAGAAACATGTTTGTGCTTGACCTGAGCTTTTTATGAGATTGCTCCTCAGGGTTATACTTCTTAACTATTACTAAATGCATTATCTTAAATCTTCAGGCATATGTCAGGCAGAAACAATGTTTTATTGGTATTTCTTTCAGGTATACTTATTTTGGATTTAGTCTAAATGACTGTAGGTCTTTAAAGTCTGAAACTCCTTATGAGTGGCAGAGTTCCAGGTAATTAATTAGGAATAAGAACTTAAGAATGGACATGATGACAGACAGAACAAGAAATCCTCAACCCATCTCTAACTAGTTTTTAAATGTTTGGGCTTATTTTTTATTATGTTTTTTGATTCGTCTTTCTTAATTAAAATATTTAAGTTGTTCTGCAGAAATTCTGGATGTACAGTGTAATTATTAGTAGCACTATATGGGGATAGAAGGATTTATATAAATTTAGATATATAGCCTTCTCTCCAAGCTAAAAGCACAGCAACCATTAAATTTTACCCGAAAGTACATATTCTTTTCCAATAAATATTCTAAAGCTTAAAACAGATGTATGGTAATTACTTCTTAATGCTGTGTAGTAATAAAACCTAAATAAGAGCCTTCGTTGAACAACACAGTCACAGAGTAAACAAATCCTTTTTTTACACCAAGAACAGGAAATATCTGTGCTTTGAATAAGATTTTCCATTCCCGTGGTAAGGACCTTTCCTCCTCAGTGATGTTAGAATTTTTATTCTATGTTTAAAAGAATACACAAAACCAGGTAAGCCCAAATGCCAACAATACAGCTTCAATCAATCAATCAATCAGATAACTTTGTTATTTCAAATTAAAATTATTATTTGAATCTCACTTTGGGGAAAAATAACCCTCCACACATATTAAGTACAAATCACACAAATTTCAATGCCCTAAATTGCATAGAAGTTTCAGTCTGGAAAACTTCCATCCTCAAAGGAAACCTTGCCTAATCACATTATGAGATTAGGGCTGGGTATGGTTTCTGTTGCCTGGGCCTTTTTCTTGTCTACATCTCTGTTTTTATTTAAATACAAAAATCAAGAGCTGTCACTAAATGCTGAGGTTAGATTTTTCCCCAGCTGGAAGGTACGAAAAATGTGTATGAGAGTAATTTGGGTTAACATTTTTACCTTTGAAGGACAATTCAAGTTAAGCAGTAATGTTCCCTGTTGTACCTCAGATGTAATCATCCCTGATGACCATGAGGGAACCAGAAGCAGTGGCTTTGCTCTATTTTGTGCAATTTACTCACCAAAATATACACCTTTCTAAATGGCACAGTATAAACTCAGAAGCATTTGGAATAGAGAATGATTTAAAGGGATTTGTTAGAGATGATGACTGAATTTAGGGTCTAGATTGTACAGTGAGGGAAACAGAAATGAGCACTAATCTGTGTATGTGCAAATGATCTCAGGAAAGATTACAGCAGCTAGTCCACACTAGACCGCAGCCAGCTGAGCACTGGAAGTGTCTCTTTCAGCTCTAACTGTTCTGTGGCATTAATTTAATGCTTTCTGACAGATGGGGTAGGATGGAGGCATGGGGAGGGTGGTCCCTGCCTGACCCCAGAATGCCTTAACTCTGGGCTGAAAGTCTGCAGCAGATTCGTGTCCCAGATGTGACGCTGGTATAGGCAGGCTCTTCTGGTAACATCAGAGTGCTGTTCAGTTGTCAGTGTTAAAATCCTGGTCCTCCCTGCAGTCACGGGCTTCAACATGTACCCCGGCCTAGAGACGTGTTTCCAGCCCTTGTTTTAGCTCAGCATACCTCTGGGTTTTGTGCAAGGAGCAGTGTTAGGCAGCAAATGTCTGGTGGTTTTCTTTCAGAATGTTTATAGGAAAATAAAGCCATATTACTGAGATATTTTTTTATGGAATATGTAGATTATTTTTCTGAAAAACACCTAACTTTATAAAGCGAAATATTTTAAGTATTTGCTTTTCTGAAGAAAAATCTAAACCCCTAAATAAGATGTTTTAGATAAATATTTGATCATTTTGCAATTACATTTTAAAAAAAACTCTGAAAAAATCTTGGTGAATTCTAATGAGAAGAAATCATGTCACCCTTTGAAAAAGTTTTCTAAGTCAGATAATTTTTAATATATATGCTTGGTACACGTCTTCAAAAGAAGTACAAAGACCAAACTAATTGGTAAGAATGTAATAGTTCCTCCTGATGAGGAGTACAGGAAGCAGAGACCCTATAACCTGGTCTTCTGTGAAAATTTTCAAGTCAAATCAGTCAGTACGCAGTTTCATAGCCATCACTTTTTGCTCTGAGTTAATCAAAGACATGGCAAGTTCATCTAAATGAATTAACCAACCACAGACTAGAAACTCTCTTAGATGTAGCAGTGCTAGTATAAAAATAAAATTTTTAGTCTCTATTTTGAGACTGAAAAACTACATTTTCTTCAATGTGTCACCACTGTCTATCTACACAATGTGCTGTGTTGTGCAAGGCTGCAGCCTTATTCAGAATAATTTGAGTGGCAATATATTGCACCGTCGTGTCTTTAAAATGTAAGATGAATTTGGAACTACCTTTTTGAGCCAGAAAAAAACCAAACCGTTATTTTCTTTGATACTTTAGTGTAGAAACATTGCTGAAAGCAGATCAGAAACATGTTGCTATTTCCGTATATAAAAATAAAATCAGGTTTTTTGTTTCTGACATTTGGTGGGCTGTATTTTCTAAATAGGGACACTATGGTGAGACTATGGATATATTTTAATAACTTTCATCATTTGCACAAGCAGGCATAAAGAACAAACCATGTTTATTACCATCAGAGAAATCAGACCAAATAAAAAGGCAGAAAAACAGGAATAAGCAAGAAAGACTCTAGGTTTCTGGACATGTTTTTAACTTGTAGGAAATTTAACTTCTTGGACCACTTTGAACTGTTTGCATTTTCCTCCTGTTTAATACATCAAACATTAGTATCTTGACCCTGTTTATCATCAGCTTGAGATGCAAGGCACTGTTATGTTAAAATTTTGGCTTCTTTTATAAGGAAAAAACCCCCAAAACATATGACAGTGTTCAGACTGTGCAATAGATAAAGTGATAATAGGAAACAAAGAAGAGAGGAAGAAAAACTGAGGATGAGTAAGGCAGCCCGGGCAGATATAAACATTTTCTTTGTTCATGTGATATCAGCCTGTTGACTAAAACAAGGCTTCTGTTGAAATGAGAGGTGAACAGCACACATGTCATCTGGCTTAACATTATAATGACTAGAATTTTTTTATTTTGTATTTTTTGAAAGTCAGCATTTTCACAAGTCCTAAGAGATTCAGTACCATGAAGGGAGCTCTCTAAAACCTCTCAGCCTACCTGATGAGTACAAACCAAGCACCATGACCATAACTCATACTTTTGGTTGCAGAAGTCAGTGCCTTCACTTACATTTGAATGTGATATATTTTAAATACCTCCTTCCTTGGGAGCCTTGATTTGAGGTGCTGGGGGTTTATCGTACATCTATTATTTTTTACCTCTGTTAGTGGGAGTCAGGTTCATGTATGTCAGTGTACACAGTTTGAAAGAGTTTTTGGCTAAGCTTTCAAGAAGGGTGGAGAGGAAGAAGCAGAAAGCAAACGATCATGAATAATAAATAATGATCTTCGTCCTGCAGGTTTCATGAGAAACACGAGAGGTTGTGCCTTTTTGCATGCACTTATGTTTTTGCAATCCCAAACGCTTTGGGCATTTTGATGTAGAGTGGATGTAGGGCTCTTGTTCTCCATGCCTCTGGCAGTTAGGAAATGTCAAGCAGAAAATGCACTTTGCCTGCAGGGGAAGAAGTCATGGAGGTGCCTGGTGGTGCAGTATCTCTGCAGGCTTATTCATAACACAGCAAAGAGATGAACCCTGACAGCTGGGTCTTCCTTGCACGTCAGCAACAGTGAAAATTCCACAGATGATCCTCAAAGAATGAGGTAAAATGGGGAAGATAGGTAGTACTATGCACATTCCATTTTAGTCTCCTTTAAGTTTTTTTCTTTACTTCTTTGGCTAACAAGAGGTTGGTAGGAAGTGGCAAGAACAGAGGAAAGAAATACGTTTCAAAGTCACAGGTTTCTTCATAATTAATGAAAATGAAAGGTGGATTCCCATTTTCACTACATCCCATCTAAATTACTCAATTATTGCTTATCTTATTGCTTGGCTCCAAGTGTCATTTTAGAGTCCCCTTGTAGTAAGAGACAGAGCAAACAAGGCTGTGTATAAACAAGAATCGAAATAAAAAATTAGCTGTTCACTTAAATCTGCGAAGTTCAATGACTATTGTGTACCATGACTGTTTTGATCACTTTTTTTGTGCGTATTTCACTCCTTTGCCCAGGCGTGCCACTTCAAATTATTTTCTTTCCATAAGTATCCTAAATGTTGCACAAATTAACAATATGGTCATGGTGACTCTTCAGGGCTCGTCCGCTATCATTTTGACTGGAGACCAGGAAAAGTAGAGCTCTGAAAATTGTGTTATCATTCATCGAGGCTACAAGTACTCTGGTAAACAGGCCACCCTGACTAGATACTTAATTATAGATACTTACTTTAGCAGCTAATTTTACACCTAGGACTACTTATGTGCACTTCTGAATGCACTGTTTTCCTGAATTTGGCCCTTTACTTGAAAACCTCAGTTGTTGTTCATCATTACTTGTAAGGCTGGCCAGAAAACAAGATTTTGTATATTTGAGAAAAAAATGAGGTTTGGAAATTTCTTTTTGGCTTGGAGCAAAGTAGTCTGTACAGCTGTACTTTGTGGAAAGTCAGAGAGGAAGTATGAGGCAACCTAAATAACCAATCTTTTCTATAAGCTAAAATGACCAATAACTGAGTAAATAGGGCAGAACTCACCTGGGATGTAGAATGGCATATTTAAACCCCTGCTCCATTTAAACAATGCAATAGAGTATGGGACTGTATTTTTAAATTTTCTTTTCTGCTGAAGTTATCTTAGTAAGTAAATACAGTTAGTTATTCTTCAGATCAGAGAAGTGTCTAAGGGCTCTGTTCCTCTTCCTTCTCTTGTTTAATTTAGCAGTAATGCTGTGAGCCTTTAAAATATTTCCATGCATTTTGGAACAATGCAGGATTAATGAAATTTTCCTAAGTTTTTATAAAATAGAATTTTGACCCCTCTAATATTTTTTTTCTTTTTTTATTTATATGCTATTTAAAAAGGGAGAAAATATCTTTAACCAGGTTGTAGTAAAAATGTGTGAAAAGCAACTTCACTGCTGCTCTTCATTACTTATTTCTGCATCTGAAGAATGTAAGTTTGCACTGGAAAGATGTGTAAGGATTTGTTATAGTTTTTGTTTTTCTTTTCTTCACTAAAGAAAGCCGAACAAAAACTGCTTTTTGAAGTGCTGTAATTGTTTAGGTAACTGACACTAAAAGCAATGGCAGGATGTGAGTTTCTAATTTTGGTGATGTCCCATTGTTTTGAGGGGAAGCTGGTTTTGAAGTAGTGATTGTTAGCACAGCAGGTGCTGGGATCTTGTAGCAGCAGGCGGAACTATCACATGTTGGGACAAAAGTTCTCTCTTTTCTTGGTAGATATAGGGATAATATTCCCATAACCATTTCCTTGACTAACATATACAGTATGCAGAGTTTCAAAAATCTTGAGGTACATTCTGGTATTTAATGTATAAGCTGCCATGTTATGACTGTGTTTGGGCTTTGCAGTACTTGGATAAACGTGCAAGTGTGTGATGGATAAGAGGGAAGAAGCAACATCAAGCTGCAATGGATTTCTGAATCTTTGTCATTCAGTCTGATCTATTGGGGAATACATTCTTATTTCATGGAAAAGCTGATTCATCTTCTTCAAAAATACCTTTTACTTCCACAGTGCAGTAATTCTCAGTGGTGGTAATGCTAACTGAAACAGGGATTACCGTTTCAGGGATTACTGAGAACAGTATGATCCCCTATGGAGTATTTCAGTCTTGCCTCCAGAACAAAACTTTGGTGCATCTCAATCAATTGGCATCCTTCCACTGATTTCTAAGTGTAGTGAAGTGGATTGTGCTCTTCTTGGGTGGACATGCAGGTATTCAGCAGCATCTGACCTCTCCAAGAGCCCATCTCCAATGTACTTTGCAGATGCATGTCAGCAATGGTGGCCTTGATGCACACAGGCTCTGGCTGCTGCCTCCTGCCCTTCCTCTTTTGTAATTGATCTAGTGGTTTGAACAAAATGAAGAGAGAGAAATTGTGTTGACAATATTGTAATAATATAATAAACTGCTCCTGCTTACCCTGTTCCTGTCCTCCAGCAGCACATGAATGTGCCTGCAAAATGAAATGGATTCAAACTTAGGATGCATATATATTCTTTTCCTGTTTAAAAAGTAACCTTCTCTTTCCTAATACTGAAATGCAATACTGCATGGCATCCTGAAGATGCACTGTCAAAGCTTTACTTTTCTTGTGAAAATATTAATCTTTATCTTATTGAACTTCAAGGTAGAGGTGATAGAATGGGATGAAATCTTTGAAAGGAAAAGCAAGGGTAAACTCCTTTCATTTTAATATTGTCCTCTATATGCTGATATTTTGTGGAATATGATCATTCTGAAATGCAAAATAATTCTTTTCAGAAGTATTCATATTTACCCCAGGGACATCATCTCTGACAGAGATGATTTAACATCACCCATCCAAACAGAGAGTGAACACTTACATGGAAATTAAATCATTTTAGCCTATGCAGAAGTTTTGTGGTGTAATTATACTGGGGGGCACTGGAGCACCACTGAGAGCCCTCCAGCTCATCACTGCCATAAACAGGCTGGAGCACCCAACCTCTCAAGAATGACTTCATGTTAATAAAATCTTTACAGCTGACCAGATTAAAAAAAACAATCTAATTTCTTGTAGATGTCAAAAAAATTTGAAATTCCATTTTGAGCTGCTGAGGAATGTGGGGTATACTCTAGGCTCACCCTAGATACACAGAATTTATGGGCAGATGTAATTTGAAATAGTACAAAAGAGGCAGAAACAGGGATGGAAACCTGAGTAGTTCAGACACCAAGCTGGTTCAGCAAAACAAACTTTCAGCTGGTTTATATCCCCCCTCCTGCTGGAATGTGGCTAAACAAGATTGGGCAGGGAGAAAAAAAAAAATGACAGTGCAAGACTGGGATGGGAGAAGAGAGAACAAGCAAGATTGTAACAGAGGTTTTGTCCAGATGCTCCATGTTTTTCCTGACCCTCATTGATGCACTTGGGCAAAATGAAAATTTTGGGAACTTCAGTCCTTGAGTTTCCAGAGTGCTAGGGTTACATCCTCAAGCTAAGTACAATCTAACATCGAGTCTCATTTAAAATGAAAGTACCATAGAATTTTTAGTACTGTCTTCATACCTGCATTGAAATAGTCGCATTGAGATACATTTTCTTTTTTTTCTTTTCTTTTAATTTTACCATTGATAGGTTGAGCCATTGATCCAGAAAGGCCATGAGAACCTGGTGCACCATATCCTCCTATACCAGTGCAGCAGCAGTTTGAATGACAGTGTTCTGGACTATGGGCATGAGTGTTACCACCCCAACATGCCAGACTCTTTTCTTACCTGTGAGACGGTCATTTTTGCTTGGGCCATTGGAGGAGAGGTAGGATGAATTTCTGTCTAGCATGGTTCATCAGTGGGGCTTTGTGAGGGTGTGTATCATCATGAAATTTCTCCCTAGTATATTAGTGATTACTTAATCTGTCTGTTTTTAAGGACACAGGATCACAGTCCCTAATTGCCTCACCAGTAAGTCCTCAACCTCCTCTTGGCCTTTCAAGTATGTAGTGCAGTGGTCACCTTGAGTGACAACCAAAAGTAAGGAAAACAGTAGAGAGGGAGTTGGTGCCTTAGGGGAGAAGGATAACCTTGGAGCATGGAAATCTGTCGCTGTATCTGACATGGAAATACAGTGCCTCCAGCAATGACCGGCATCTGCTACCTGTGGATAATGACAGAAAGAAAAGCTGTGTCTGCAGGTGACTTCATAAAAGACACAGAGGCACAACTCACCAAATGAAGTTATACATGAATTTAATTAATTTTGTGCCTCACCTGGTTTCACTGTTACCCCATTCAAGCATATCATTCTGAAGTTTCTTACCTGTCCAAAGAAACATCATTTCAGTGTAATAAAGATCCTGTAACAGTGCAGAGCCAGCATAAGGACCACTTTACATATAAGAGTGAGGCATATCTACAGAAAATACAGCCTGTGATGCCATGCCCACCCCAGGCTGTGTTTGCAGCCTGGTTAATTTAGACTGCATTAACTGCATGCAGTTAATGCTTTCAGCTGACATAACACAGCATGTCTGCCTAAAGAATCCCAGCTCTTTATGCCCTTGATTCACTGTGTGCCCACCCAAACGATGGTTTGGGCACATCCCAGAGGGACTGGGCTGATGATACTTTCTTGAACCTTCGTTTGCCAGCCTGCAGTCCAAAACCATCTGCAAATGCTGCAGTGTGAGGAAGTAAGAGTTGTTACATGGACCCATCAAAAGAAGTCCTATCCACTAGGAGCAGTATCCCTGGTGTATGATTTGTGCATTTTTGCCATCAGCTACGCTCTGACCTAGTATTTGTTCTTTTAACTGTCTTAATCTAAGTGAAATTAAAAACTCATATAAATAAGTTATCATTTGACAAGCCCTATGGAGGTTTTTGCAAGGATGATCCTGTTGTTAAAGATCTGTAGAGAGGAATCTGACAGATCTGGGTTACATTCAGGTATGCCCAAGTACCCATTTCACTAACTGTAGCTTATCTTTATGTAGAATGAAGGTCATAATAGTTTTTATATATACTACAATAATTCATTAATGTCCATCAAGCTTCAGAAAGCTAGAATGTCAAATTGCATAATAAAATATTAGCTACATACTATAAAATGGTGCAGATGAATTCCAATTAAAGTGAATTTGGTAAATGAGTTCACTTAGGAAATACTGGTATTTTGGCTTGATTCAGAGTGAGCTTTTGAAGTAAATCTCCCAGTTATCCCCACTTGTAAAGTTTTGTTTATCATCATGAGTGGTTTGAGAATTTGCACAGGCCTCTCTGGGATGAAGTTAAAATAAACATACAGGGGTGAACCCAGCACCTTTAGCAATAAATGGGACCTCACCAGAGCTTGTCCAGAGGAGCATCATTTGGGGGCAGTGGGTCCAGCACAAGCTGTTTCACCATGCAGAGCTACTTCTTTATTGGCTTGCCAGTGGAAACATAGCCATAAAGATCACCTTTATTGCTCAAGTCATTTTACTTAGAATACAGTTATTTGTGCAGAAAAAGCAAGTTAATTATATGCAACCTCAGTATTCCCTGGAAATTACTGCTTTTAGAAGCTGGGAACATTTAAAATGTTGATTCACTTTCTTCATAAGAGTTTTATTGTCAGACTAAGTGCTTGATGATGCAATGTTTATAAGTTTAAAATGGAATTTTCCTTTTCTACTCAAACAATAAATACAGAATAAATAATCATAAGATCACAGGATAATTCAGGTTGGAAAGGACCTCAGGAAGTCTTTAATCCAGCCTCCTACTCAAAGCAGGGTCAGAGGTGAGAGACTAATTTGCTGAGAGCCTTGTCCTCTGGGAAGCATGGGATTGACTATTTTATATTGACATAGTTATTAAGCTTATTGAGTACGTAATTCGTATATTTTATCACAATCCCATGTTCAGAAAACTGTAAAAGAAGTGATATTTGTAAATGTTATCATTAATATGATCATATCATTGCAAGAAAGAGTCAATGTACTTACAAAGAGAAATTAACACTTAACTATGGCAAAAACTTGATTTTTTAATTGATTTCTGTGTGTATTGGCTTCCAGGGCTTCACCTACCCTCCTCATGTTGGCTTATCCATCGGCACAGCAGCCGACCCTCTATTTGTCCTTATGGAGGTGCATTATGACAATCCATCAGAGACAGAAGGTTTGTAGCCTCACAGGCTTTAAAGCAAGCCAGACTGGAGAATATACTACACACAAGTGCTCATCCCTGCACTGCATGGCAAACAGAGCAAATAAAAGGCTGAGGGTTATTTTTTTCCTGATCAATAGTCCCTGGTTCAGAGTGTTTTTCCCACTGCCCTTGAATTTTTTTGTTGTATTTTTTTAGATAAACATCTACTTGAACAGTGGACAGTTTCTGAAGTAGAAGTATAGACTCAGGTGTCTAGACCATTCACTGGGTTAAATCAGTTTATCTTAAAAGATAAGCTTTTAATTTACAATATTGTTTTAAAATTGTTCTTCCTGAATTTAATTTATATTTAGAAGAAGTAAAAGGAAGAAACCAAGGATCCCAGGAAAATCAGGAGAACTTTGAAGATACCTCTGGGAAAGATACTTTTTTGTTCTGAAACAGAAGTTTATTAACCTACTGTACCTGAGAATGTTGTGGTGGTTGCTACATATGAACTGAGTAAAATCCAGTGCAGCATAGTATACTAGCCTTTCTTTACACCCCCATGTGTTAAAGTAAAATTTGCTATGTGGGCTATGGCATTCTGCCTTACTGTCATTTCCCATCTTCATCTTTTAAATTAGTTTTTTTCTTATTTAGTGACAGACTCTGTGCTTTCAGCATGTGGGATACAATAAACTTCATATGCATCCTCAATATTGCATGCTTTTTCATCAAATGTTGCATGAAAGCCCAAGAAGTCACAAACCATGTCCAATTTGGTTGTGTCCCTAAATCCATAATTTTGTTTTAATTGACTGTGCTGTATGATACTGTTGGTTTAGCTGAAGTAACATATATGAAAAACTGAAACACTGGCAAAGTTTTGTTTCCTTTTAAGCAATGGGAACAACTGTGCCTTGCTGGGACAGTCTCAAAAGGCCTGGGAAAATTCAGACAGTGTAGGCAGAGCAGGGTGTTTTTAATCCAGGTCATGTTTCTCCTCTTCCCTGGCAAAATACACAGAGTAAGATTGTGCCAGGACTGCAAGAGAGCAGATCTGGGTGCTCTATCTGCTTCAGGTGGGGACAAATGAATTCTCCTGACACAACTGCAATTGGGCCACCTTCATTTGTGTGTTTTGGCACCTGCATTTTCCCAATTTGGGTCTTGTGGTGAAAGGCTGCACTGTTTGCCTCACACTGTGACCTGGGGTAATGTTTTCCTAAGTGACTCAGACTGGTAGTAACTTTTGGCTCCCAGTTAGGAGGAGTTGAAACATTTTTTCATTTAACATGGATGGGTTTCACTGTTTCTGGTTTTGTAGTCCTTAACATTCATTCAGTCCTTCTCATTTAAAAGGCGGCCTCTTTTGAGATTGTTTATCAGAAATTCTGACATACGAGAGTTATGTCATACACAAGAGTGTCTGACATTTAGGCATGCACAATGGCTAACAGCTTCTGAAGAATAAATGCCACAAAGGAAAAATTCAAGTTGATGAGGTTGTACAAATTTCTCCAGGAAGGGAGTGAGTATGAGTTCCCAAATGCTAAAGTTAGGATGTCGTGGACACAATATATCACCTTAAATGTGACTCGTATGTTGCAGGTCTCATGGCTGATTACCACTCTTAATTGGCTATGCACAGTTCTTATCCTTTGTTCCTTAATAATAATATGCACTACTCCATCTTAGGTACTTTAGTGACTGGGTAACAGTCCCAGCTCTGTCCCTCTGTCATTTGCTTATCTTAAAATAGACTGCTGATATCATATTGATGTAAAATTTGGCTTCAAGCACTGCTATGCCTGTTTTGTTTTTCAGAAGACTAATATAGGTCACTAGGAAGCATCTTGCCTTCTCTGAGATATTTTATGTTTTTTGCATTTTTCGTTTTCAAAATTGAGATTATTTCAGTTACTATTCAAAAATACAAAGAGATTAATAGATTAACTAACAGAATTTAGCTCCTGCACAAACACAGATTAATAATTTTTTGTGTATATCTTGACAAATAAAAATTACATAAAAGAAGACAACTATTCTAAGCATTTAGATGATAAAGGCAACATAATAGATGCACAAACAGGCACATATGGCTAAACATATGTGGGTGAACAAAACAGATTTGTATTATTTTGACACAAAAACACAGCCTCCAAACAGCAGGCTGTGGTTCTTTAAACCAATTTTTAAAATCAAGATAAGTCCTCGAGTCAGAGAAACTAAATTAAAGTACTCTGTAATTCTCTTGTCTACTTCACTCAAGGTGGGGGTATTGTCTACAAGTCTGGGATTTAGTAAGGCAATTTTCATGTTTCATTGATGCTCTCTTAATTGGAGAGATTGTAAAAGGGATGTATTTTTCATCTCAGGTAGTCTGTAATGTAACAGGCAATCCAAAACAAAGGGAAAATATAATTAATGGTTGGACTCAAGATGAAGAAATAGATAAAATTCTCATCTAGAAGACAACATCTGACATGAAAATTTTAAGAAAAAAAAACTCTTCCTGCATATGGTTTCACTCATTTCCATGATATTGAGATTGATTCCTTGATTTTCATGTAGAAAATTTATGATATAGCATGAAAAACATGAAGCAATATGGTTTGGGTTTTTTTCTCCTTTAAAAAAATGATTTTTAGCCATGACTGACTGTGTTCTTTTGTTGCAGGCTTGATAGATAACTCTGGTTTGAGGTTAATTTATACTCCAGTTTTAAGGAAATACGATGCTGGGGTTATTGAAGCCGGTCTTTGGGTCAGCCTCTTCCACAATATCCCACCAGGCATGCCTGAATTTGTGTCAGAGGGTCACTGCACACTGGAATGTCTGGAAGAGGTATGTCCCTTACCTGAATCCACTGGTTTTTGTTCATGGAAATAATTGGAAGAGTCACTTGAACTTCTTGGGAAGATTGATAGTTACAATTAAAAGATGTGAGCAAAGGCATCTGGTGGTACATGTTGTCCTCCAAAATGTTGTCTTTTTGAACTGGCTACTTGGTATGCTCACTACTCAGGCTGCTTTATTTATTTGAGTAATAATGGATGACACAGGGCTTGCAATGTTTTTATTTTGTGTTCAATATGTAAGCATACACTGCTTTCCATGGCAAAGCTATTAATAGCTCAGAATACCTAGCCCAGAAAAAAAAATTTAGACGAATTCAGACCTCATCATGTGCAAAAGGCTTCTAATGATGAAATGAAAGCCTGAAGGGTATTCTTACACCAGTCACACAAGCTAAAGACCTGAACAGTTTTTACATTTATTAAGTTCTTGGTTTCATTAAGATCACTTAAATATCTCTGCAGGCAATGGAAGCATTGCCTAAAATCTGTGGTGACTGTATAATGGGAGATTCTCATATACATTACTTCTATAGAGAAAGGTTGAATTAATAACATGGTTTACAATGATGGCTAAACTAGATAAAAAATTTGGTTTTGTTCTTGGTGGTGTTAAATGTTGTGTATTGTCCTGGCATTTTCAGCCTTAAAACTCTTGAGTAATCTATTACCATGAGGCTTCTGACCATACAGCTGTTCTTGAAATACCTTTCTTGAAATACCTTTTGTGGTGACAGATTATTTCTACCTTGAACTTTGAACTCAAGTTCATTAAAGTTGAGGATATCCAACCTTAGATCAGTAGATGCCAGCTAGAATGGAAGTGATGTCAGATTTGTGTCAATTTGGAAAAGTTGATTTGCAAATGTTTTTGACCTGGAAAAAACTTTTAGATGTAAACTTATGGCATTTCACTACCAGTTCACTTAAAGATGGAATGTAGAGGATGTTACAACTACAGCCTCTCAATTTAAAGTGCATCTCTTGGCATCATTCATAACTGCATAGAAATTCCTTTTCACAATAAACATCCACATTCATTAGTGTCAGCCATTAGCACCAAAATAATGTGCAGGTTTTAGTATGATTCCCTTGAAAGTCTTAAAACTATTGAGAATTATTTGCAGTCCAGTTGATTTTCATTTTTAAAAATGTGTGCATTAGGAGTAAAACCATGTATTTGTAATAAAAAATAAACAGAAAAAAACCTAGCCTTTTTTGTACATAAACTCTGAATTTCACTTAAAGTTTTGGTTTTGCTCCAGACTGCATTTTTCAGTAAACTGAGTGAATTCAAAATGCATTAATGAATGTATTTTCACTCTGTTTGTAGATGGAATTACATTGCATTACTTTGCATTTGGGAACACTGATGGTGTTGGTTTCTCTTGGCCAGGCTCTGGGTGCTGAGAGACCTGCTGGGATTCAAGTGTTTGCAGTACTTCTCCATGCTCACCTTGCTGGCAGAGCTATCAGGATGCGCCACTTCCGCAACGGCGAGGAGCAGAAGCTACTTGCTTATGACGACGAGTTTGACTTCAACTTCCAGGAGTTTCAGTACCTGAAAGAAGAAAGAACCATCTTGCCAGTACAGAACTCTTAATTCTTTTCCTGAAAATGTTTAAGAGATCATGTGCCTAACATTTTCTCACCTTTAGGATTAAATTTGCCACAGAATTTCTTAGCCTAGCATCATAGAATTCTTGGATGCTCTGTTAATTTTTCCATTTATCGCAGTCACTAATGCATTCAAGTTTCTATGTCTCAGGGATGTCCACATGAGTCACCACAGAACTGGCTTGGTTCACCAAATCAAGCTACTCTTTGGATATGTTTGATATTCCTAATAATTTGAACTTCTCTATCACGAATGTTTGAACAAAGCAGATTAGAAAATCCCTTGTGTGCCTGGCTGTACCATCTTCATGCATCCAGAAAGATCAATAATGGAAATGCCACCATATGGCTTTACAGATCTGTGGGACCAAGTAGCATATCTTCAGTATTTGCACACAGCAAGTATCCAGCCTTGCAAACATGTTTAAAAGTCAGATAAGTCATCTGTTTGTTTCACACTTTTTCTTTTTGGGAGTAAAACTCCATGCACATGTTCCACCTGATGTTTCACTAGTAAACAAAACCCTTTGAAAGAATAAATCATCCAACTCTATCTACTGTATTCCTGAAAATAATGCAACATAACTTGTAGAAATATTCCAACCACAATTATATTATAAAGCAGTAGCTATGCATAGGTATTGCATTAAAAGAGTATGTACTTTTTTTGCGTCATTAATTTAAAAATTATTCGCTCTTTTGTTCTACCCAGTACCTTTTTTAAAGTTTTGGCATGATGACAGAAATTTTAGTGCTGCAAAGTCTGGGTGCTCCAGATCTGGCCAGCAGAGCAGCTTGTCCTGGTGCATGTGAACAAGCATGATATCAAATTGCCAGATGCAAAATGTCAAAAAATGGAATTTGTTTATGACTGGAACCACTAAGGGAGACGGATCTGAAAAGAACATTGAAATGACTGCACCTCAAGTATGGTCAGGAGCCCCATGGTTTAAACTTCAGGGCTTCTTTTTAAGCCCCTTTCTCTCTTATGTCTCTTCTCCCACACTGTGAGACTTTGATATTTGTACTTTAAAGATAAGAAGCTAAAATACTAACTTTATAGTTTAATTTCTACAGAAAAACCTGGTTGTTCAAGTGCAGAATTTACTCTTTGAAGTCAAATTGCTTGTAGTCTAGGGGCTTCAAAGACAAACTGGTGTTACCTCCTTCAGGAAAGAAGATTGAAGGGTTTAGGAAGAGGGCTGGCAGAAGATGACAGGTTTGCAGAGAAAACCTGTAATATTTTTAGGAAAATTCATCAATTATAACAGAAGGCCTCTTAAAATACATAAGAGAATAGACAACAGAAAAACTATAAAGGGTATTTGATAGTAACAGCAGCTTGACAAAAAAGCCAGCTCAAGTAGAAGATGGAATTCTTTCTCGGAAGAGAACCATTTTTTTATGCCTTTCATTTTCATCTTATGCAAAACTATCAGTGCAGCTTTACATACATCAGCTGGTGTAATTCAGAGAACAGTTTAATCAATTAACTAATAGTATGATTTTTCATGTAAGTTTTAGTTATTCTCTCTTTCTATAAGCTCTCCTAAGAATGCAACCTTCTTTCAGCTTGTGGAGTCCAGGCTATTTGTTTTCTTCACATAGTAGCACTCTCTTCTCCACTTGGAAGTAGCAGATCTAGTCTCACAGAAGGAACAATTTTAGTGAATGTTATCCAGTCAGTAAGATATGAGAGCCAGAGACCTCACTGGCAGGAACAGAGTATTCCCACTGGAAGCACTGACACTGTGCCAGTTCATGCTACTTCAGAAACCTCTGTCTCCATTTGGCTGACATGAGGCTGATGCACCTTCTTCCAGCAGTCTGGAGTACAGATTGTGCTAGCCTTGATCTGCAGAAACAGCCTATAGGAAAGGAGAAATTCTCAGCATTTGAAGGGTGATCTGTTTTTTTTTAGGGAAGTATAATGGTTGATAAGGGAAGATGATAATACAAAAAAAAATCCACTTGATTATCATGGCAATTTTCAGATTTGTACTTGATTAGGTACAGGGAGTGAAACTATTTTCAAATAGTAGATCAGTTTGTCAAGACACCAAAAAGTTAATTGCATGCGCTTGAGAAGGTAAGTATTCAGCCTTTCCCATACATATCTGTCAATGTAGTGAAGTCTTTGCCTGCCACTCCTCTACTCCTAGGCTTGGCAGAGATATAGTTGTTTTTGTGATGTGGAAAGGCTTCTTTTCCTCAATTGCCAAATATTTCTATTGAAGTTGGCAGTGTAAATTAGCCTGGGTAAAGTAGCACTGGGTGAGTTTTGGAGAAGGAATCATTTGTATACATGGTCTACTATATAATTTTCCAGAAAATTGGATGATAACTGAGTACCTTCATTGCTATATTAAAAGAAATCCAGACAACACTCTTAATAAGGCTCTGTTTAAATCCATGTGAGATCCCTGAGGATCTGGGATAATATGAATGCTAAGTGCCAAGGCCTTAACATATGGCAATTACCTAATCCTTCACTCTTTCAAAAAGTCATATCTACTGCTCTGATATTTATTTCTTAAGTGCTTGCTGTCATTTGTGGTTACCTGAAGCTGATGTTGATAAACTTCAGAACTGTGAACTTCCTAAATTTTGTATTTCAGGGGGATAATTTAGTCACAGAATGCCACTACAGTACTGTGGACCGAATTCGTATGACGTGGGTAAGAAATATTCTGGTGGATCAAAATAAGTACACAGATAATACTGGGGACTAAAACCTTTTTCATAGAACACTATTTTAAAAAAGTGAATTTACTTGTTAATGCCTGTGTGCATATAATTATTTATTGTCTTTCCTTTCATAGATCCTTAGGTTTTAAAGTAATCTGAATTATGATCTGAACTGTGATCTTAGTTTGATCTCTTGTGTAAGGCATTCATATGATTAGTTTGTAAAAATAAGTATGTCAGCTCATAAAAAATCCTTAGAAGTCAAACTTTTCTAGTATAAGGAATGCTTTCTTCACAGCATGTATTAACATGCAAATTCTGCATACTCTAATGAATTATTTTTATGAACTTGTTGCACATTTTTCCCTGGAGTTGTAATTGCTAATTCTTATGTATTGATTTTTAGATAAGCTGTGATCAGGAGGTTTATCATATATTTAGTTTTGTGCCTAACACTGAATCCAGGCAGAATGAAGGTCCTTTGGGTTGGGAAGAGGAGTTGAGAAACCAGCCCTCCCTGCTGAGGGTGTCTAGCTCTGGTTTGGCAGAGTCTCCCAGAAGCAGTTTGATAGGTTAAGAGAGGGCAGGCACTGGCCACTGCAATGCAGTCACTGGGGTTTGGAGGTGAAGTAAATTTGGTTACTCGGACATGAGCTGGACTGTGCCAGTTGTCTAGGAACACAGAGTGATGCCAAACCCACTATGTCTATGGGAAGGATATAGCTGCTTGTGCCAGGGCCTGATTCCATGAGACACCCTGGGGAGCAGCTGGATGCAGACCTCTGGGAAGTGAGACCTGAGGGCTGTCTGTTTTGAAGGGAAGAACTGTTCCTGGCATCCAGAGAGCTTAGGGATACTTCTCCCTGAATAATGGCTTGCATGTAGGCACATGCAGTAGTTATTTAATGAAAAGCAAAAGAGCAAGAATGAAGGTTTTGAGTCTTTGTCCTGTTTTCCTGTGTGGTGGCCACACTAACTCTTGGCTCATGTGTTTTGTTTTCTCCGTTCCTATTCCTGTGGTTCTGTGAGATTTGTAGAACTGTTCCCACCCAGGATTTAGGAACATGCAGTTTCTAATCTTGTCCATGTTTACCAAGATTAATTTTAAGTTAGTTGTTTGCCCCATGGTTCTCAATGGAAGACTGTTTTAAGAGTCTCTTTCTTCTGTTACCTAGAAATGTTATTCTAATAGATGATTTTATAATGCATGCTCATTTTTTTTCTTGAGACAACATTATCTGTTAACATAAATAATTATTTTCCTTCTTGCTTTTTATTGGCATATGTACTTACAATCTGAGTTCATATAGATTCATATTCCATCCCAGCCTCCATTTTACTAGGCAAAGTTCACTTAATTTCTTATTAAACAGATTAATTATCCTACAAGATTTTTTTCTTCATATGTTCCAATTTTCTGAAATGTGGTAAATCTAAGTACCTTAGATGGGGGCAACTGAAAGCAAACCTGAACTTCTCAGATAGTACACTTTAATATAATATGAGCCTTTTTTTATTAATAGTTGTTCTTTCTGATGTCTTTTAACTTAGAAGCTTGAGCTTCCAGAGTATTTTGTAATTAATTATGTAATAACCTCTTGCTACTTGATAATCTCATGTACAAGATAAACTTGTCAAATTGGGCCTCCTGATACACCTTCCATTAGCATATAAATGCTAATCAGTGATTTAATCTGTGGGCTTCCAGTGCTACCCTGACTAAAGAAAAATCCCATTTTCAGGGTGGTCTGAGCACCAGGAATGAAATGTGCCTGTCATATCTGCTCTATTACCCGAGAATCAACCTCACTCGCTGTGCAAGTATTCCAGATATAATGGAACAGCTCCAGTTCATTGGCGTTAAGGAAATCTATAGACCAGTCAGGTATGTAAAATGTATATGAATATGTGCAGCACCTCTGTTTCTGTCTGTGGGATTCTTGGATCATTTTTATACAACTTTTCTTTCCTTCTGATAGAAAGAAAACATAGTCACTTGTGCCATATTTTTTGGTCAATATGCTGTGCTGCCATTTCTCCTGCAAAATTATTTTGCATCTTTTTTTCTTTTGATGGAAAAGCAGTTTCTTCTTGTAAGGAAATAATGCTGTTCACATTGTTTTGGGTTTTTGTTCACATTGGGTTTTTTTCACCACACACATATGTAAAGAGGCTATATATCAATGTTTTAAATCTATCAATTTATTAAAACATGTCAATGTTTCATATATAGAGAAATAATTTTAAAAAGGGGTTTGTGAGCATAGTTATTGAATTTCCTTGGATAGATTTGTTGACAGGAATTCTGAGGACAAAAATATGTTCCTTAAAGTGATTTAAATTAAAGCATCTCAACAGGAGATTGTAAACAGTGAGAACAGTCAAAAGTGGAATGTTCCCAAATGAATGAAATGCAGAAAAAGAATCAATCAATAAAAAATTGAATGCACATTTTATGGTGAAAGGTCAATTACATTGGTATTGTTAGTTGCATTAAACTAAGGTAGCAGTAAGATTTTAAAATCAAATGGATAGACTAATAATGTGTCATCACAAATTTTAAAAGTTATCTTTGCTTATATAGTTTATGTTAACAAACTATATAAAGCTATTATTGCAAAATAATTTGCCATACAGGCTTAGTGGTCTTTGTTCTGAAATTTATATTCAAGAAGAGTTTGAAGGAAGTCACAGTGCAATCAATGTCTACATAATTTTCCACACTATTTCCATTTACAACCTCTTTTAATACAGAGAGAACAGAGTTTCTAAATTAGTCCTA
The DNA here is from genome assembly GCF_026979565.1 of Vidua chalybeata. Taxonomy (NCBI): domain Eukaryota; kingdom Metazoa; phylum Chordata; class Aves; order Passeriformes; family Viduidae; genus Vidua; species Vidua chalybeata. The sequence continues at coordinate 58,434,864 of NC_071532.1, forward strand.
TCTAAAAGAGTCTTTCTGAGCTTAGGAAGAAAATATTCTAACAAATGTATGCTCTCTTGAGTGTTCATTCATGATAAGTGTACTTAAGGAAAAAATGCACATTTGGCCTGGGGAAATAAAGATGTTCTGAATAGAGTAAGTATGCAGACTGTCTGCCACAAATGGAATAGTAATTAGAAGAGGAGATTATTAATGCCTCTAGTATTTATGACCTAATCCACAATTCTTGTTTCATTAAACTCTCTCAGCCTAAGGATATGTGACCTGATCCTCATCTTTCTTGTGTCAGTCTAACACTAGAATTGTTTCACTGACTCTTCCAAAGTCTGTCTTGACTTACAAGTGCAAACTGGGAGTAGGATCAAGGCATTGTGGCTCACTTTAAAACATTTTTCCTCTGTCTGGTGGCACAGACAAAAGTATAAATCATGAGGAACAGAGATGAAAGAGATTGGGCTATAGTAGTGGCCCAAGTACCAAAATACTTGGTTAAAGTCACGGCCTCTATGCCTAGATGTTGAGTGGAGCAGAACTCTGGCATAGGCAATTTCCCCAAAGCAAGTGGAAGACAGCCTACTACAAGATAACACAGATCTGTTTAAAGTGTTCTGAAAAGATAACTGATACTCCAATCACAGTATTAATTAGGTTACTTGATAAAGTTTTAGATACTTCTGGTGTTCCACTAGTTGTACTGATTTTGTGTTTGTAAAAGTTTGATTCCTCCACCATGTTTTTCTGTTCATCACAGCAAAGTCAAACAAGGAAAAAGCAGAAACAATGGAAATGAGGTTTTTTGGTTTTTTTTTGGTGTGGTGGTTTTGTTTTTTTTTTTTTTGTTTTGTTTTGTTTGTTGTTTTTTTTTTTTTTTGTTTACTTGCTCTAATTTTTTTTTTAATTTTTTTTTTGTTACTTTTTTAGTTTCCTTTACTAAATGAAAGACATTAAATCTCATTCCTTCCCTTGCCACATTTTCGGCTGTTGGGAAATGAGATTGTCCCTATTTGCACATGGGAAAGATTCCCACACTTGGCCAGATAGATCTTTCAGATCAGCGCAGCAGGTCTCTAAACTACCCCCTGGCCAAAAGTGTCCTTGCAGCCAGCTTGTAGAAATATGCCAAAGGGAATGTCCACAACACCAGGCATTTTCTGCTGCCCACCAGTGCATAACAGAGCAAATCCTGTGCTAGGCTCAGTTCTGACCTGAGCTTGGCAGAACTGTCTAGGAGTTTTCTAATAGCAAAGGTTTCTTGGCAACCTGGCTTGCCAAACCCAGGAGAGGGTGTGGCTTTCTTTTGTTTTTGTTTCTTTTCAGAAGTCACAGCAGAAGATCTGCTTTGTATTGCTTGTGCATTGAATTTGTGGATCAAAGAGAAATGTATCTCTTGAAGTCCTTCATTTCTAAAAGCGTCTGGCAGCAAGTATTAACCTGCTGACAGCCTTTCATAAGTCTGTCAAAATCAATGAAACTGCATCAGTTTTCAGTAGAAGAGAACTTAGTTGAAAAGAGAACTTAGTGAGCTAGGCATAATATACATAGTAGTAGTGTGTTTATTTTTCTGAGTTTTCCTCATTCATTTCAACTTGATAGTTTTTATCTACTTTTTTAAAATTAATTTTTAATTTTTCTTTAGGACTTGGCCTTTCATTATCAAGAGTCCTAAGCAATATAAAAACCTGTCCTTTATGGATGCAATGAACAAATTCAAATGGTCCAGATCAGAGGGTCTCTCCTACAATCAGCTTGTGCTTAAACTACCTGTGAACGTGAGATGTTCAAAAACAGATAATGCGGAATGGTCGGTAAGTCTGTGTGCTGAAAAGAAGGCAACAATGCCATGAAACTAATTTGATTTGCTGTGTTGCAATGCATGTGAATAAATATATGATTGCATGTCTTCAGGATGTCTACACATCTATATTTCATTTACATACAATAACAAATGATGAGAATGTTTTACCAGTGCTTTCATCTAACTTGAGTTCTAGAAACATTTAAAAATATTAGAAAAGTTGAAACTTTAATCAACACTTGGGATCAGTAATAGGAAGATGGAGTCTTTCAGTGAGGCTGGGACTGATCAGAGAGCATCCATGTATGTCCAGGTGAAGTGACCATGCCAGGAAGCTGTTCTAGCTTGGCTGCCTCCATGGTCAGGGACTTATGTTAGGGTCTTGCAACGGATGATTCAAAATCCCTAAATCAGGTTTTTCTCTGAGACACATTCTAGGGGAATCTTGTTGACTGCATAATGGAGCCTCAAAAATCTACCTTCTTAACTTGGGCATGTAGACAACCTAATGTTGTATGAATACTCTTGCAATAAGTCTTGCTTTTTTAATGACCCTAGAATTGTCTATAGTATTGGACCAGAAAAATAAAGCTGGATAGTCTGTTCCCTTTGTGCCACTTAGTAAGATTTTATCTTCCATGGTTTTACTTTGCCTATTGTCTTGATTAAAAAACCTGCAAGATAAAAAATAATTCCCCAATAAATTATTATTTATTCTAAATATCTATTGGTATTTTACCAGGACACTGCTGAGAAAAGTTGTCATCTTTAATGTTGATGTGTGTTTAAAAAGAATAGCTAGTGCATGTCATATCATCCCTGAAAGGGATGCTTAAAAATATGTATTCCTCTTTGAACTCCTTTATAGACTCCAAATTCAAGGCTCTTACTTTTTTGAGATTTTCTGTTCAGAAGGAGAGGCAGTCTCATTGTACTAGCTTATTTCCTATTGTGATTTCAGTCCAGTGTAGCAGAGCTGCTGTGAGATACCACTGATGAAGTAATTCCTAGGAAAGGACTTCTGCCTCATTCTCCTCACCCTAGAAGATAGCCCATGCCTCCTCATAGTATGTCACACAGTCATTTCAGGTGGTGAAGAAATTGCCCCTCCTGCAGTAGCGTTCTTGGTTTTTCCAACATAGGTCAGACGTTCATGTTCTGCCCATTGGATGTCAAATGATTACTTTGTGCTATAAGTAATCAAAGAGGTTCTGTTTTTTTCTAGTATTATTTGTCCCATTGTAGACCTCCCGTGGAAAGTAGTTGTAGACAGACAGTACATGTGACTGTTCACGAGTTTTGGTTAAACTTCTTGATCTTTACAGCTGCTGACTAGTAGCAATTGCACAACCACCCTTTTACTAATTATTTGTCAGAGGACAAGTTAAGGTGATGAAAAGCACAGAAATTTTATCAAGAGGCTGAGGTTTTTTTAATGGTATGTCTTCTGGAAAATGCTGTTGCTCTTTATCTTACAGGATGAAGGAACAATCCTTACAACTTCAAGAATGTAGTCAGAGAATGAGCTCACTGGGACTGGGAGTTCTTCCTTAATCATATTTTCCTTTTTCAAATGGCATGGGCATATTCCTCAAAGCTAAGATTAGGACTCTTTCCTTTCCCTTCCCATATTAGTGATATTACACTTAAATGACCGTCCTCATCAAAATCAGGGACAGATTTAACTTGAATGGCCAAACAATCCCTGAGTTGTTATAAGACTGAAAAAAATTGAAGCAGAGGAACTGAGTTGAAAATACCTTCATCCTTCTATAGAATTGATCCCTATTTCAGTTTTAGTTTTGTGTTGTGTTTGCTAACATTACGTCAATATTCAGTTGGGGTTTCTCTCTACAGTATAGAATAATAGCAACAAAATAGATGAAATCCCCAAAGCAAGCATATGCTGTACATTTAAAAAATGTGCCCAGGAGCTTACTTTCTGCAGAGCTTATTTTCTTTAATATGTAAGGAGTAAATTTAGGAAAAGCAAGCTGAGCAGTATACACAAATGTCTCTAATTTCATATCAAAACCATAGCAAACATGTAGTTACATCAAATCCCATAAAATTGCACTGAGTTCTAAGGGAAGAGTGAAAAATACTCAGTATATAGCAATATGACACTGCTGTAGGTGACCTTGCTTGAGCAGGGACATGGGACCAGATGACCTCCAGAGACCCCTTCCAACCACAACCATTCTGTGTTTCCATGGAACAAGAACTGTGTACACAGTTTTAGCTGTTTTGTACGTGCAAGTGTGAGCCTTGCACTCAGAAATGAATGCATTCAAATATCATCCTATATCCCTATAACAGAGTGACACTGCCAATTTTCATTTTGATTTCACAGAAAGATGAAAACAACAGCCAAACCTGCCAAACAACCCCACAAAGCAAAATAAGGTTATTCAAATCAACCAACCAAAGTCTAACATTGCTTTACTGGAGAGTATGACAGTGTGTACTGCTGCTCTCGAGCTGAGAATGTTGGATATGCACACTGGCAGATCATTTGGCATGCAGTATATTCATATTTTTACTGAGCTTGATGTTTCCACAGTGAGAGTCACAGCCCAAGTACAAAACTATCAATAGACTATCAGGCAAGCTGTCAATTATCTTGAGAGCAAAAAGAGTTTTCTAATCCTATGTGACAAAACTCTGATAATTTTTTTGCTATTTTAATTTCAGATCCAAGGCATGACAGCTTTACCTCCTGAAATAGAGCGACCATACAAGACAGAGCCAGTAATATGCAGTTCATCTTCCTGTTTAAGTTGCAGTTTATTCCTTACCCTGATGTGTATTGTATACATCATAGCCAGTACCATAGGAAACACTGGGACCTTTGTATAAGAATTTTGTTCATCTCTGTTCTGTATGCCATGCAAGTTCTGATGTGTTTGCACTGTTGCTATTGTAGATTTATTTTTTTACTTATTAATGAACTAAATTTGCCGGATCAAAGCAAAATGTGTACATCCTCTGGAAACTGTGGGGTTTTTGGTTTTCAATGTAAAATATGTATGGAATACAGTAGGTACACTGACACATTGCATATTGAAATCTTTTCCTGTACCATTTTCTTATATTTTGTCCTGCCTCTTTCACGTGGAGCTTTCAAAGTCATCTATGTATATGGGTAAAATTAATAAAAGCAACTTAGTTAACCACATTCAGCCTGGTCTGTGCTGTATTATTTTGCCTTTGTTGTTGATATCTGCAGGTAATGAAATTACTGCTGTATGAACAGGCCTTGCAAACATAAATTTGGGCATGTCTGACCGACATGTGCCATAAAGCTATGGGAAGGATTCATTCAGTCTGGACATTTCTGGGAGCGACACACTGCAAAACCATCTCAGCTCCTGAGACATGGGAGCTATAGATGCTAAAGGGATGAAAAACACAGGCAGAACCCAAAATCTCCCCATAGTGAATCCTGTGCAAATCCTTTGGCTTGGTTGGCATTTCTTTTTCCTGATCACAGGTAGTTCAGGGAGTTCCTTCTGTCTTAAGATATTTTCACAGTGATTGAATCTTTGGTGAGAAGTAGGCATTCCTTTTCTAGACTTGATCTGGACAGCAGGAGCAATAAAGATTTATCTCACATTTAGGCTCTGCCATGCACAGGGAACTGAGCCTGCCAGGAGCTATTGTTAGCACATGCTGAGCATTGCAATAGGCCAAACTGCTGAATAAGAAGTTGTTTTTCTGTCTCATATGTACAAAGTTTTATTTATATTTGGAAATTGGCAACTTTTCAACTCAGATGGTGTTAGGCAGGGAAGATTCCTGAAAGAGACACAATTTATTGCTCCCCAGTGAAATTATGCCACACAGTAGAAAAACACCGAACATTTAAAAAAACCCATTCATTTTTGTAGCCACACTGCAGTTACAGTAAGCTATAATTTTTTCAGTATTGCATAAACATTTTTGGACTGTGGCTGTAAAAATAAGTTAGTCTGGATGCTGAGAGTGCTGCCCTGATCGCTGCAACACCTGCTCTACAACTAACCTCTGTAGGCTTAGTTACACATAGGCTTTGTTATGTATATTTTATGACATTGACCACTTCTGTGCAGTGTAGTGAGTCCAGAGCAGATCAAGAACCTGAGCTAAAATGGTTTTCTGCCCATTTTTGTTCATTAACTGTTAAGGACAGATATCAGCTCTCTGTGCAGTTCCTCTTCTTAAGCAGGGCAGGCTGTTTTATGCAAAGAAATATCACATATAAGAAAGAAGACAAGTAGAGGATCTGGCAACTGTCTTCTCTGAATTTGAGAAGCAAAAAGGAAAGCATCTCAGTGCTGGTAGGGCTACTCTGCATGTAGCCAAAATTACAATGTATGTGATAGCTGACAGAGAGGCACTGAAGCAGCTAGATGTCTCAAGTAGAGATGAAAGATTTAATCAAGGACAGATTAATTTTCTAGGAGCTATAACAATCTCATTAGAGAATTTATGCATAAAGGGAATTTAAAATAAGCCATTAAGGTAAAAGTTCACAGGGCCAGCTTTATCCTTCTGATGCTGCATCTGTACTTGGCTAGGAAAAACACCTATATGGGAAAATTCTATATCATTGTTGGGCAGCTATTTGCTCTAAATATACCTGGACAATGATATATTCTGCCATTCTTCCCTTTGATCCTGGATAAGGTAAGGAAATAGTGTATGCCAAACAGCATATGGGTTTTTTGGGATTAAGCTCCTGAAGTTTCAATAAAAAAAGTGTAACTATGTAGGTGTCTTCTTCCTGTCAGAAGAGCTATGTTCTTCTGGTTTGTATTCCCTAATAGAACTGGTTGAAAAACAAAAAGCAAAGAGAAGTCATGGTGAATGGCATGAGAGAAGTCATGGCAGAAAAGTCTTCTGAGTGATTATTTGTACAGATCTGTTCTGAATGTAAAAAAAAGTGAGGGGCATCCTCCATCTAAGATATCATGAAGTCTAGTCTGCATCCTATTCTAACAGGAGTCAGCAGGGACCTTGGCCTTTCTTATGCTCACACACATCCCTAATTTGGGCATGTTTTAACAGCTTTTCTTCGGGGAGCAAGGGCAAAAATAACAGGGAAATGAGAAAAGAGCTTTTGTGTTGGACAGGGGAGCCCTTTCACATGTAGTGCTGTGTCTCATTTGCTACTACTGGCATCCATCCTAGGTTGACTTGATTTGCAACAAATATAAAGCAGATCTAGGGTTAATTTCCATTCTGTCTGTGCTCTGATTTGGTGCAGTTTCTTATCTACAGGGATTTCCTTTCCGTGGGCACCCACCCTAAGAACACGTGAACAGACGGGTGTTTGTTTTTGCCATCCAGTATGGCACAAGATGATGTAAAGCAAAGACAGCTCAGAGAGGAAGTCTGTGAGAGATAGCTGCCAGCATATCAGGCAGACCTGTCATATACACTAAACACTCATTTGTGTTTAACCCACAAGTGTTTTATGATTTCTAGAGGAATGGAAATGAAAATTTCGCTTCACAGGTAAATAAAAAGAGAAACTGGTGATAGAGTTCTGGGATATTTCCAAATAAAAGAATCCAAGACAGATGTGAGCACATTATTACAGAAACTTAAAACCAGAAAACAATAAAAAACAATCTGAAATTGTTGAAAATTCAAACAAGGATAAAAGTGAGAAATGCCACAAGCTAACTCTATGTCACTGAAGAAAAACATGTAGCAAGCACACACCTAGTCACACTGCACAGGAAAAAGCTCTCAGACACAGACCCCTGTGGTTTTCTCTCATTTTTGAGCTCTAGTAAAGGATATGTTCTTTGTGTTTCAACCCAAAACATTCATAATAGTTATAGTTAAAAGCATATAGAGTAAATACTATTATCAAGCAAACCATGGTGGTGGAGAAGATGTGTATACACTGGAAAATCTATGACTTGTAGATGATGAGCCCAAAAATGTCTACGCATAGTATATTATTTTAACAATTATATCATTCATGCTTTTTTTTGTGTGAAAAAATGTGAAAAAAGTTTCTAGTGAGAAGCCACATACATAAATATTTTAGTGGGATTAAATATTTGGTAGGTTGCATTCTCCAGTAGTTGCTGAAAATCCCATTCTGTTTTAATAATTTTCCTCACAAAATGGTCCAGATGCCTGTCACCTGCAGACTATCTATAGATGTATTATTTTTAGTATTTAATCCCTTTTGGGTCTATTATTTATCCATTACAGAGTTTCCATTTAAACATGTGGCTCTCAAATATCCCTCTCATCTAAATCGACAACCATTTGGGATTTTGCCTGTGTGTAGTAAAAACAGGATGCAGGACGTCTGAGATGGGAACACTGGAGTTCACATAGATCTAATATTTGTCCCTGTAGAGGAGAATGTCATTTTCCTATCTCATTTCCCATCCTGGAGGCCCATCATACAACCCCATGTCAACCCCTCCTTGGCTGCATGGACATATCTAGGCTGGGTGCAAGTGTGGACCAGTGCAAGGGTGAGAGACAGAGCCCCTGCTGGTGGGAGTGCAACTGTATTGGGCTTAATTCCTTTCACTGGGGAGGTCTGGCTTGTTCAAAAGAGGTCTGTTTGGCCATGTTATCCCAGATGCTATAGGGGCACAAATTTAATAAACAAAATCCAGCAGAAGCTCTGGTCTCATTCTCCTCTTTCCTCCCATCAAGCAGAAAGTGACTATTTTTAGACCAATTATTACTACTGGAATGTTTAATAATTTTTATTCCTTCTGCCCTTCTCCTCTAATTTCTGATTTTTGGTACATCTGTGTCTTCCTAAGGGTGAGAGAGAGAGAGTAAATTTATCCTCAATCTTTTAACAGAGGGTAAAGCTGGGAGAAGAAAATTACAGCTGTGACACAGAGAGCTCCTCTGGCCTGCTTCCTCTCGCCCCAGAGAGGTCTCCCTAGATCATAGGTGCCCTCACAAGCATTTGCCATCCCCACACCAATGTCCTGCAGGTGCACTGAGGCAGGCACAAGGTGCCAAAGGGGGTGGGTACAGCCATGAAGTTTCCCTACTTCAGCCCCTGCAAAGTGCTGGTGGTGCAGGTGCAGTTGCCTCAAACCTAAGGCCTGGTGCTTAGGGTACTCATCCAGGAAAAAGGTGTGAACACAGTTTATTTTTGCACACCAAATCAAGCAAAGGAGATTATTTACCTAGATTGAGTTTTTAGTTTTGTGCTGTCTCTAGTTTACAGGAAAATTGTAAGGTACCAGGCAAACATTAGAAAATTTAAGATGACTAAAAATGTGACTTACTGTCTGCTTCTGGGCATATTAACAAAATATTTACTTCAAGCAAATGTCTTTTTGCTCTGCGTGCAACAGACTCATGTAACAGAAAATCTGGGGCTTTGCATCTGCTCTAGGACAACATATTGCAATTTTACTTCCAATGGCAACTAACACTGTGGTGTGGAGGTGAGCTCTGAGAGACAGAAAGCTCTGCTTGTGAAAGACAAACAGATGGTGTAAATACTCCTGGAGACTCAGAGGGTTATTGGCAAAGTAAATTGCCTTTTGTAAGGCTGCTCTCTCCTTTCCTATGGATGTCTCCCATGGGTTGCATACACATCACCTTGTAAATGCTTCCAAGCTTCTTGCATCCTAGCAAGCAAGAAACCAGCTGGGAGCTGAATGTGCTTCTCTCACTAGAGACACCAGAACAGACTAGTTGTAGTTTACTACTCTGTTACAAAATTATGGCAAAACTAAGAAAAAAAGAAAATAAATTACTGTCTTTTCATTTTAGAGGCTTAAGCAAGTGTTTCCTGAGCACATTGCCATTACTTAATTTAAACTTCCCTCTTTGCAGTGATTTTTCAGACACATAACAGTGTTTTTTCACTAAAAATATCTAATCTCTTGAGAGAAAACTTGGCAAAATCCAAACTGCTAACTCCTTCCCCTGCTCTAACCTGTGAGCTAGAGAATAAAAGGTTCTTACAGCTTGACACAATACTTTGAAACATTTTGCATTATGAAGAAATAAAAATAATGTGACAATCTCAAATGCCTATGAGCACACATTCTCAGTACAAGAGAAAATACATTAAAAATGCCTACTTTGTTAAGACAAATAGCATTTCTGTGGGTCTCCTGTTGGTTTCATGGAGAGTTCATGCCTTTAGGTCTAAAAGAAGATGTTGTGCAGTATATTTTTCTTTCTCACAGGTTGTCTTGAGATTGCATGGCTAGTTTGTCTTTAGAAGATATCTTAAGATATTTAAGAGGATCAGGTTTACAGACTTCTTCATAACCTTTGAAAAACCTTGCAAAGCATTTCTGGGAATACAGTAAACGTATGTATATATAACAAGTCTGCACTATTCTGTGCAAACCATAGAAGCTGCTCGAGTGTTGGCCATTATTTGTATCATCATGTAATAAATCTGGGAGAAGCTATTCCCAGATTGTGCCTCTCTGGGAGACTGTAAGTGAAATACGGAACCTGGACACATTTTTAGACTTGACAGGTTGGATTTGCTGCTGATGTAAGGTCACACAAATCCATTACAGAGCTATATGAGTCTACCTCCTCCTTCAGCAGTTGAAGAGTTAGTGTTGTATGGCTGGCAAGGCAGAGAAAAGTAGGTCAGAAAGTTGAGAAAGGCATCTCAGGAACCAGACCATGGGGAAAAAATTAAAGATAGTGTGTCCAACTGAACATACCTCCAAAGGTTAGTGCTTTTTAGCTAGGGTGTGGAAGAACTGACCTACAGAGAGAAGAGAGATGATCACTGAACATGAAATTTGTAGGTATTTTTGAAAAGCATAATGGATGGAAAGAACAACTGAGTTCTTAGCTAAGGTGTTGAATCAAGATTAGGAGTCCCAAGTTCAGTAGTGTATCCATGCCATAACCAGAAATATGTCTCCAAACCATTCAAGACAGGGTGATGATGGATAAATCTGTGAAAATGGATACTACAGGGAGACAGAGAACTGCCAGTAATGTACAGAGACTGTACTGCTGCTGAAGTGAAGAAATTATTAAAGAGATTTTTTTTGGGAGGACAATTAGGCAAAACAAAATTATGGGAGGCTGGAAAAGACAAGTAGCCAAGAGTTTCAGATTATGAAATCTGTCCATCTTGTTGTTCATCTCCTATATGAAGTCCTAGCAATTTTTTTTTTTTTTTTTCTGGGACAGGTAATCTTAGATTTGGCAGAAACTCTCCTCTTCGAGGGACATTTTGGCAGAAGGTAGTCTGGTAACCAGACAAGATCTTTCCCTTGTAAATAGAAAGATAAAACATGCCTTTTCCTAGGACCTCTTTTTTTCTGTAGCTATCTAAATGTGTTAAAGGCCTAGTATCTGTCTGCCAAAGCTGATTCTTAGAAACTGTTCTTTTCTGTTTTTTTTATTTGTTTGGTTGGGTTTTTTTTTAAACCAGACTGGGTTTTTTTAAGAATGTGTCTCTATTTTTCTATAAAAAATATTTGTATGACATTGCAGCAGGTTAAAAATTTTGGAAATTGCAAGGTGAGGAAAAGATTTCATATTAGAAAAATATACATATTACATTCTCTAGTAACCCTCAACCCCAAAGGGGAGAGTAAAATAGATCCATCTATACAGCATTCTCTTAAAAGTTTAATTTTCACTGAAAACTCTCAAATTTCAAATATTGCTGCTCTCCTTCAATTAGTAGTTGTTGGACTAAGGGTTATCTTAATTTCTTTGGATTTAGTTCCCATCTGGTTTACCATCATCATTTCCTTTCTCTGGCTTCCCTCCCATTTTCCTATTCTAACCCTAGCTAGAATTTTTCTATTCCTCAGCTACCTTAAAACAGGTAACACAAGATCCCAGCTAATGATGATGTTACTACCAAGGTTTTAATTTTTGTCTATTTTTTTTTTAAGCCACAGATTTTACTCTGTCTGGCGCAAAGAAATTGTTATTTTGCTTCTTTGGCCCTGGTGAATACTTGAAGTATTCTCTGCTGCTCCTGCCTACAGAGTGGGATAACAGCAGGGGAAGAATTTTAAAGTGTTGACTTCTGGTATGGTAGCAGGTAATTGCCAGTTTCCCCACAGTATGCTGTGGACTTACCCCCCGCCCACCTTCTAGCCTTGAAGCAATGGACAGCTGAGATACCCAGGCAGGAGAAATGGCTTGCCAAAGTTGTGAGATTCTTCATGTCTTTTTTTGACCACATCCAGCTTAATTTGCAGAGGAGGGAGAGCTCTTTCCTACAAGCAGAAGGAGTAAAATACATCTTTCCCCCCCACCCCACCCTTGCTCCCTGTTTTCATGAATTCCACTTCGATTTTGCTTTAAAACCTGAAAAAGAGATAACCCGACTGAAAAAAATAACTGCTTATTGAATAGCACTCTCTGCTGCCCTCTGAGAGATCTGCACATGGTATCAGCTCTAAGCTTTTCAATAAAAGGGACACTTCATACCGTGGAAGAAACTAAGTGCTGGTGTTGAACAGTCTTTGGTGTGAGCCCTGAACCCTGCTGTTTGCCCTCCCAGCAAGAGAGAGAGCTCAGTGGCAGTGAAGGAAAGGAAGGAGGGAAAGCCCAAAGTACACTCAGCCATTAGAACCCCATCCTCAGCCCCAATCTGGTTTATTGCCTGCTGATGTAGTGTCAGGTGCAGAGGTCAGAGGGGAAGAGCTGAAATCAAGCACTACCAGTGCCCTTTACAGAAGTAGAACCCCCCCCCCCCCCCCCCCGCAACAACAGCTAAGCATCTGCCTTCTTCAAATAAGTCATTTTACTAAGGTTTTGTCCAGGGACAAAAGCCAAAACATTTTATGTGTAAACTGTTACATCTGTAATTTATACCGGTATAAAGTTATTTGCAGTGGCTGGCCTACTCCCAGAAAGAAAAGGGAAAAATTGGTACACAAACAGAACCAGAAAGATGCACTTACTCATGCCAAGTTATACTTATAAAGCAGAATTATTTTTAAAGTGTTTAATCCCCTCCAGAGCTAAAGCAAAGCTGCTGCACAAAGTGTCATCACTAAAGATGCATCATTTATACTCACTTTCTAAGTTTAACAATGTAAATAGCAGTATCTGAGAGTGTCAGGCAACCAAAAACTGACTAGAAATAAAAAAACAAAAAAAACAAAAAAAAAAAAAACAAAAAAACAACAACAACAAAAAAAAAACACAAACAAAAAAAAACCCACAAACAAAAACCCAGAATCAATAAGGCAGAAATAGAAAAGGTCTAAAACTATGGTCCTGCCATCTTGTGGTACTGAGGGAGAATTACTCGAGTTCTGCAGCTGTCCTGGTCTTGCTTCTCTGGCAGCCAGCATTGCCTCAAACACCTATCACAGTTTAAAAAAAGATAGACTGTGGGAGAGGGAGGGGTTAAAATACTGTAACATTTCAGTTGTCACCTAATGAGAACTATTAAAATATTTTTATCAGTTTTACCTGCCTATTTGATTTGTCCATTTCACCCTCCCATTAGCACTCAGGGTGCTTAGTCTGCATTTAGAAATACCATAATTGTTTGGGTTTGCTGAATCCAGCATCCCTAGAGGGGTGAAACTGCTGCTGCTGCTGCTGCATGTCCCCAGGTCTAGCCAGTGGCAAGACTAAGCGTGTATCCCCAACAGGCACACGTGCACAAACACGAGGCATGCTTTATATGCAAATACACAGACCGACCCCAAAAAGCAGCACCGAGAGTGACTCTTACACATGCACAGACAGCACAAACAGCCTAACCCTGTTCCCTCCCCCAGCAGTTCATGATGAAGACCTATCAGTGGGAAATCTTTGCATATACGTAATGGGAATTCCTCTGGTAGCTGTCCCCTGGATGGACAAGCCCCCAGGTCCCACCACCCTGCTTCGTTTGCTGGTGTTCAAAAACACACAGAGACACCTCCCCTCAAGTCCCGGGAGAGCCCCTTGTCCTGCTCAGCAGCTGAACCAGTGTGATACTGTCTGATAGGTACACACTAACACACAAACCCTCTCCCACTCCAGGTGCTGGTACCTGGACATGTGACCCTGCTCCAGCTCCTGACACTTATACCCCCTTACCTGCACACAGACAGAAGAAAATAATTCAAAATGGAGCTGAGTGGGAAGCCAGGACAGGATGTGCTGGTGCAGTGCAGGGCATGGCCATACAAGCACACAGACCAGCAGTCTCCCAGAAGTGCTCCATTTCTTTGATGGATTATTAGGATTCCCCACCAGGACCACACATCTGTACTCCCTTTGTGCAAAGAGATGAGGCACATAACGATATACTTTTTCCTATGCCAAACAAACAGACGGTGCATGGCTTAAAACCTGCCAGCCAGTTCTTGGCATTTTTCATATTTCCCTGTATTTATTCTCTGCAACTGATAAAGCAGACACCTGGTACAAACAACAGATGAAAAGGCCTGACTTTGCACCCTGGAAGATGGTTTTGTTTTTTTTTTTTTTTCCTGCAATTTCATCCTTAAAAATAGCAAGAAAAGAAAATCAGACAGAAGGTCCTTGGTGCTGCCCATGCAAATGCCAGCTGCTTTTCCCAGGTGTTGACTTGACAATTCAGCTGCCAAATGTTCACAATTCAGTTTATCCTGGACAAGGAAAGAGAAGCATCTGCAATTTTTGGTCAGCCAGGGAGCATTCCAGGCATAAAGTCCAAAGCTCCTTGGTTCTTGCAAACAGCTGCACAGCACTCACACAGGAGTGATAGGTAAAAGAGGAATGATCCAGCAACAGATTTGTCAGACATCTGCTGGAAGGACCCCATTGAGGAGAGACTACAGGGCTTGTTGATTTAGTTCCTGTACATTAGAGTGTGCTCTAGGCCCACCTGTACTACCTGAGTACCCCTCTCCTTTCAGCCTTTGTGCCAAGCTCAATCCCAGGTTTCAAATGAGAGGGATACTTCAGTGCCTTCAGGGAAAAGGGATCAGAACATTTTTACTGTGTGAAAAACAATGTATTTTTAACTAACCTCTTACTTGGAAACCAATGAATCATTTTGGCTGATTTTTTCCACAAACAAAGCAGCCTAAAGCAGACACTAGACATGGAAAATTTTGTCCAAATGAAGCATTAAGAAATATTATATGCTACTGAAAATAGGACCTACAAATGGGAAATGATGGGGAAACCTTAGCAGTAACTGATTCTGTTCAGCAGTTTTAGAGTAATCCCACTGGAATGATGAATAATTCAACAAAAATGTTTTTATTCTTTTGCACCTTTTTTCATCAGTGCTGATATTTACCTCTCTTCTAACTTATCTTCTGTGGAGATATATAGCAGTAGCTGAGACAAATTAATGAACTTTTCAGAAGCTAATATAAAATTTTACCACTCACTGTTATCATCCTATTCTTCAACATCTTGATCACAGGGGGAAGAATTGGCAAGATTTTTCTGAATTGTGATTATTAGGAGAGAGAACTACAAAAAACTTTAAATTCTGTATTTTTGTTGAGTTTCTTGCAGGCTTATCCAGATTCTCTTACAACTGTTCATTCTTACAATTGCAAAATTTTACAGATTCTGTGCTTTTGTATAATGAAATATAAATCACCTGGAAAATGACTATCAAAATCAGTTAGTTTGCCTCCCTTCCTCTTCTGCTCTATTCTCAAATAAGTTTTCAGTAGACCAGGGCATATGCCCAACAATAGATTATCAATTTCTTTTTTAAAATAGTAGGTTAGGGAAGAGTTACTTGGAAAATACTACATATTGTTTCTACTGTATCACCCCTTCCTTGGAAAGGTTCATACTTGCTCAAATAACAAAAAAATAGCAGAAAAATAGACTTATTGAGCTGTGCACAATATGCCTGAATCCATCTTCCCACTGACTGTCCCTGAGTGAGCGTTCCCCAGCTCCCCTGCCAGCACGGGGCAAGGGCCTCTGGCTGCCAGCCTTCTCCCACAAACCAGAGGCTGGATCACAAAAACAAAGCCAGCTTGTTATTGCCTCCAGAGCTGAGACAGCAGGTCCGAAGGTAAGAAGGACCATTTAATCCAGTTCTGTAGCTTTATTCAGCTCTTTCTGACTGGGTTTTGGTCTGTCTTCTATTCATCTTCCTTTTCTGTTTTCAGCCCTGTGCCCTGGTGGGTATGTGACTGGACACGTGGGCTCCCTCATCCTTGTGTGCCTGTTTCTGTGCTGCTGGCAGTCAGGGAAAAAGCAAGTGGGCATTGCATCAAGAGTAAAATTGAGCTCATGACATCAGAGGATCTGAAGAACAAAATCCCTATTCAGGGTGAAAAACAGGGGCAATGTGTAGCCTTGATTTCCACACAGAGCCCAGCTGAGAACTGTTTTAACCAAATACAATAAAACTAATAGAGATTTATGCTACAGCTGTCAGTGGTGAAAATACTCCTTTCTTCTTCCCACAACAGACCTCTGGTAGTATCTGGAGATCAGAACCTATCAAACTATCTCTCCTCTTGCAGGACTTTTTTAGAGGAGCTTTAATAGTCCTGCTCAGAGCATTAGAAAGAAAAATTCAAGCCAGAAAATGCAAGACAAGTCATTTGGTGCAGTGGCAGAGGATTAGACAGCAGACAGAGCAAACCACAACAGGCAATCATTTTGCTCACTGTTTGGCTCTCCGATTCTCTAGATTTTCTTTTGGTAAATGTGAGTGATCCAGAGGCACTGCAGATGAGAAGCATCATTAGGGCAGGAAAGGGTGGCCAGAATGTTCTATTCCTTCAATTCCCTGCAACAACTCTGCCAGGTACCAGTTTCAGTCACTGACATTCATCCTTTCTGTAGCTGTGGCTTGGAGGCAAGACATCCTTTCATCTTTAAGATAAAAGCAAAACTGACAAGTGTGACAAAAGTTATGTTCAAGGGAATTTGTTATGAACTGGTTTTGGGTGCTTACTAAACATTTATACATGAGCTCTCAGACCATGTATTTCCCAGGCAATTAATCAGCATCCCTGAAGATAACTATGTCCTTTTAGCTGTAATATTTTCCCTTCTTTAAACTCACATTCTTTCCTTTCTTTGGGCAAGCCAAGAAATGTCATCTTCCATTGGAAGCAGTGAATTAATTAGGCTCATGTCTTTTAATTCATGCTTTCATCAGTCAACCTGGAAAAGGTTGTTTCCTAGGAGTTGCAGAGGCTCACAGGGCTTGTTTTGGAGCCTTGTGTTTTAACTCTTCACACTTTCTGACTGCATCCTTCTCCAGAGCCCCGTGAAGATAGTCACCCTCCAAATCAATCATACAATGCACCTCATGAGTATAGAGCTTGTCAGGAAATGTAGCTGAGCAAGGGATGCTACTGATCCCTGCTGCTGATAGCTGTGTTTATCTAAAGTGAGTTAACAAATATGACCGAGTCAAGATGGTGAGTCTACTGTCTGTGGCAGCTGGCCAGGAGTTCCTGGGCAAAGAGAGAAGCTCAGTGGCACAGGAAGGCAACAGGCAAATGTTTGCTGTTAATACACAACTGTTAAAACAACTTACGCAGATCACAGTGGGCTGAACAATCAGCAAGGTTGATCTGATGACCTAGGAAAAGGCTGGCATCCTGGTATGATATCTGGAAAAATAGATGGTTTCTTTCTTCCTGTTTTCTTCAGGCTACAGTTTGGAAAAAACCCCAAAGCAGTCTGATGGGGAAAATATTTTCTCTGTGCAGAGGCCATCCTCATAGCAAATATTAATCAATGACAAATGCTTTCTTTCCTCTCTGTTTCTCTGTCTTTTTTTCTCTTTTCATATCACCTATTTTTCTCTATGTACACACACGCATACATACATTGTTGAAGAACCAACAATTCACTATCTGCAGGATGCAGTTTCTCTCATGACATATCACAATGTGTTGCTGGATGACTGTAAGCAGGACAGCAGCGTGCAGGTTGAGTCGCCGGCTGAGGCTCTGGGCTGGAAGCTGAGAGATGGAGAAGAGAGAGGACTGGATATCTGACAGTCTCTAGCAGCCAGCCTGAATCACTCATTACCTCCTTGAAATTTCTTGGCCCTCTGCACCTGGATGCAGACTGAATCAAGATGTTCTTTCTGCATCTGAGCTTACCCAGATGGTCTGTGATCTTCTAGTTGGTTTACACCTATTTTAAATTAGAGCTTTAGCCACTCTCTTCATCTAAATTAGTTTCTCTTTTAATCACAAGTGTTGAAGAACAATTTATTTTAACACGTGAAAATGCACTTCATTTAACCTCACTAATTAATTTATGACCACATAAATAGAAGACTGTAGACTGTAGAAGTCATAGAAGTTTTGAAAAGTACAATCTTAAATCAAGATTCATTTATCTTATACAAGAAACATTTATCTTATACTATATCTCAGGGGCTATTTTAAAAATGAATTTTGATCCTCTTCAAGACAGATGACCTGCTGCACCCACAAATAACAATAGCAACAAAAACAAGAATTAAAAACAGTAAGGAAGTAATCTCAAGGTTTTGGCTTCCTGAAGTTTCATAAGACAGTTTCAGGTGATCTTTCTACTCATTGTTTAATGAAATGATTACTGATCATTTATCAATTTCATTTCTTTGAAGGGAATTTTGATGCTCTGGACTTGTGACAGACACCCAAACTGGGTGCTCAAAAGCACTGGCAAGGAGAACCTAAAATAATTTTTGAAAAATTCCTCATACCTTCCTATATATTCAGAAGCAACAATTCTGATTCAGCCTCATGATGACTACTGACTCATGCAACCTTTAAAAATCATCCTACAGACTCTAAATATAATTTCTTATTCAAATCTCTTGCACTGTTCATGATTTCTAAATCTCTATCCTTCTCTCAGTCCACCTGTCTAAGGAGTGACACATATTTTTAGGATACTGCTGGTGATTATTTCATGACAGAGGGCTATAACTGCTGGGATGAGCCACTGCTGTGTGCTTAGATTTCATGTCTCTGCAGGTTTAAATGGATTATAATACCAAGAGAGCTGTGCCAATTTATCACAACAGATGTCATCCGTTGTGTTCTGCAAGTGTCTGTGCTCAGCATACCCAGAAGTGCTCTAGAAAGTGACTGGGAAGCAAAATGCCAGAATTTGCCAATAATAACAAGTTATTTAAGGTGGTAAAGTTGAGAGTGAAGAGCTGCAGCAGCCAATCAGGTTACCTCTGTACTCAAAGGGAAAAGTATCCAAAAAGTTACTCAAATCTCTGATAATGTTGGATGCTTTCATAAGCTTACTACTTCCCTTAATCACTGAGAGACTTAAGGAGACAGTTCCTGACTCATCCTTTTATTAATGGGCATTAATCCAAATTTTAGTACTGATAGCTCATAGAAGATTTCATTTCATCATGCCATTTCTCTCATCAAGGTACAACATGGGATTCTTTTTATTCTCTTAATCTGCAGGGACCTAGGGGCATAAGAAATCAGTAGAAGTTTCATTAATTCCTCCTTTGGGCTTTTGGCACAATCAGGAGAATAGAGATCTAGGTTCTGGTCCTCAGTGACATCAATGCCTCTCAGCATTCCTGCATAAACATCAACAGTCTTCAATTTCTCCCAGATATTACCTCAGGGGATTTCTCACATGCATTATAAAGTTAGCACAATTGGCCTTACTCTACCTCTCCTGAGGTCCACGGCATACAAGTGAGAAAGGGTGGTTTGTTCCTGGCCAATTCTAGGTAATAGAAAGGTCTAGTATCATGGCTGGGAGACTGCACGTTAGAACAACTCATGAATTTGCCCTAATTTTGCTGTGGGTACCACAAATGCAGCCAAGAATCAAAATGGTTGAAGAATAGGACTGAGCCAGAGATAGTGATCTGGTGAGCTACAGCAGACTGTGAAAAACTGTAGCATTTATTCATGTCTGGTTCAGAAAAGGTGAGAGGAATTTGGTCAGTAGAAAACAAAATCACAAATCACAGTTCCTCTGTTATGTTGTATCATAACACAAAAAGAGATTTGTAGCTATCCCTGGGCAATAATTTAAGAACAAAAATTGCTAATTTTTTTGTAGCCAGTTTATGCAAGTCATGCCATACATTTTTAAGGAGTCAATGCACACATGGGTTTAAAGTCAGTTGGATAACATTTTTCTAATACTGAGGGATATTTTGTTTCAACTCATAAAACAGATACTTCTGGGTCAGAAGCAAATATTCTTCCGATATCTGATATGGCAGAGGGATGGTGCAAAGTGTGTCTTGTGAGTGGAGAAGTATTGCCTCTAATAATTCTATTATTCTAATTACTGAGGAAATAAAAAGAGTATATTAATTTGCAATAGATGTGATTCACTCCAGTGAATCTCAAATGCTTTTAAAAATCACACATTCTCCCCCAGTGTGTGAATATCTGTGGATACATGTGAGACAAAAGACCCTTCATGTCTTGCCAGCTGAGACCTCCAAGTGGGATCTCAGACATGAGACTTTTCCGTGGAGAAATGAGTGTTTCCTACCAAGGTGTCTGTCTTTCCTTCTATGAAATGTGTGTGCATACCTCTCTTCCTCTGCTGACAGCTTACCCCTGACCAGGAGTTACCTCCTCCCAGCAGCAGAGACCTGTCCAATTCCCCTCCATTCATGAGTACCCACTTGAGCCTTTCCTGTCCAAGCTGTGGAAAAACACCCACTCCTTGGCCAAGAACACCCAGCTCTCTTGGAGAGCCCAGGCATGGCGAGCTCCAGGGCTGGCTGTGAATGTGAGGAAAAGACCATGAACAGCACAATACCAATGGTTTGGACTGCAGTCAAGGCACTCAGGGCTCTCCAGCAGGCTCCTGGGGGATACACCAATACTTGCATGTGGATAATCTTTGAAATACACAGCCTTATTGTTCCTTGCCTACCCTGGATCTCAGTACAAAGTGCACTCTAGGTGATTGATTTCTGAGAAATGTAACATTGGATCTGTGATAATAAGCTACAGGCAACATACAAAATGTTTATGTTCCACCACAGAGTCCAAATTTGTGAAATAAATATTTGTGCTCTCATATGTCTGTGGGATCCTGCCATAGAGAACACTATGTGCTATAATGTGTTTAAGAGACGCCCATGGCAGGACTCGGGCAGACCTTTCCTGGTTGTTCAGTGCAGGATTTCCTTCAGACTCTCTTATTTTCTCTGCTTTTTTTGAAAAAAAAACCCTTCAGAATGTATTTCTGTTAATGTGTCATCTATTATACAAACTATACATTATTTATTGAATAAGGTATAATATATATCTTTGAAAGGTTGGAATCTTACTGTGCTGAAATGTACTCAGATACATCAAACAGGATTTCAGCCCAGAAACAATAAAATTCAGCAATATTTAGGAACTGAAGTGATGAAGAAAAAAGAGGTTAGAATACAGATAGGAATGTACCACATTGAGTGAGTACATGCCCATTTAGCAAGTTCTGCATAGTTAAGAAAGTTTATCATTAGTATTTGGTTACCTATGCAATTCCTACTGTGTCATTAAAAGATATCAAAGAAGTAAACGTCCCCAGATCACCTCATGTCAAATGCTCAGGTAAGTTCACTAAGAGCACTTTATAAGTAAAAGATCAAGCATTCTTTCCAAGAACTCTTCATATTCTTGTTTAAAAATTAATTTTTTTTTTAAAGAATTAAGCATATTTTTTTACTTTTAAGTTCCTTAGATGAAATTTTGCTAAGGAAGCTTATTAAGAAGCAATTCTGATCATAAGAAAAATTTTCTCATTTTTCCTCAGAGAGGAAAATCACAGCACTAGGCAAAATTGGTCCCAGCTTGAATTTTGTATGTACCTCCTCACCTGAAAAATGGCATTTTCCCTTTTGACGTTTAGACAACTTTACCTTTTCTTTCTGCAATGTCTGAAATCATCCTAATAAAAAATTTTTACCTACCATAAATATTTTATCACACATTTCTTCAGACTGTTGATATAAATCTAGGGTTTCTTATTATCACTTGTTTAAAACTTATCATTTACCATTTGGAATGGTAAGTAACAGTAAAAATAATCTTTTTTTAGGAGTGAGCAATATATGATAGCTTGATAATTAACTAATATTTCATCCTCTTTTTTTTTTCCTTCATTTTGATAGACTGGCTTGTTCCTGAACTCAGTTTATGTATCTGTAAAATAGTGCAATTTTGGTATGTTGAGCCCTTTGAATGGTATGACTGTACAGTGAAAGACTAGGACATAGATCTTCAGATCTAAATAAGAATTTTTCTTCAGATAAGAAGTTTAAATATGGCATCCTTTAGATCTATCACAGAAAGAAGCAAGGGTAAATGTGACAGGCAATAACATCACCAAACTAAAGACATTAGAAAAGAGATAGTAAGAAATCCAGGATCTAGTTCACTACATGCTTCGTATTCTGCTCAGAGCGATGGGCTTGTAAGAAGGCCTGATTTGTGTCCCCAGAGGCATCATCTTGGATCATCTGACAGAGAATCACAGTATGGATCAACCAGAAGACAGATCTGCTCCTTTGCCAAGAGGAAATAAATATTCTAGGAGGGTAAGGGAAGAGGAAACATCTCTCAGCCTTGCATGCTACAGTAGAGTGGCCCTTGTGTTGAGTACCAGGGAAAGCCTAAACACAGAACCATTTCAAGCGCCTCTCAGCAGGCATGGCTGGCTTGCTGACAGCTTTAACTAGGATCCTAGGATCCTAACTTGAGTTACAAGTCCTAAGGAACTGAGAATGAAGCTTTCAGCCACCTTCTGGCAAACAGAAGAAGTTTGATTCCCAGTGTGTTTCATATAATCAGATACCGCCTCCAAAATTGCCTCATTCTTCAGTTGTGTTGATGCTGCCTTGAGTGTGCTGCTTGCTGCGTGCTGAGGGTTTGGGAAGAAGGAAAAACTAATTTATATTCCACCATGGGCACCAAAATTACTTTGGCTCTGCTTGCAGTGGGTTTTTTTTTTATCTCTCTGTTTTTGCACATTTACCTTTTAAGATGTGACAATGTTCAACGATGTAGCTAATGGATGACAACTCTCTACTAGACTAACTAGCTGGACAAACACTTCAGTCTCATTGACAGTGACAATGACCAAGACTTGCAGTTCTCAGAGCTGCTTCTGAAAATTTATCTTGCCAAATGAAATTTTGTGAATAAATTACTCCTCAAAATTTAATCCATGTCTTTATTTATGCATATATACACATATGCTAAATACATCATTTTAATCCCTGAAATTAGTTGCAAATTCTGTGAGCATAGTCTTTGAATTTATTTGTATAAACTGCATACACTTGAACACTTAATATTTATTTTACCATATTGCTGACTAAATCACTGCAAGCCAGGAGCAGAATAGGGTATCAAAATAAAGGATGCAAGAAAATTCAAAGCTATTAACAAGGATGTTTTGGAGCCCAATAGCACAGCTTTTGCTTCCTCATACGGCCTGCCAGTGCTGCATGCTGAGCTGTGACAACCAGTAGCTCTACCACACTGAGCTGTTCCACAGCTATGCTGTCAAACCTCTCTTTTAACATCTCTTGAGTGGGCTATGATGGCTTTATTATTTGTGAAAATTCTGGAAAATGCCTGTCTTCCTCAGCATGAGTTTCTGACTAAGCCAGTACCAGCAATGAAAATAAGCATTTACATACTTTCCAAATGAAGTTCAGATCAGAAAAGCATGGAAATTCTTGCAACTTCTACCGGGAAACAGTGAAACCACAGCAGGACCCGACCTTGACTTCTGTGATCTGTGTTCTCAGCTGAGCTACATTCATATTTTCCATGTTTTCAATAAAAGACACATTGAGTGAATGTTTCTGACTTGGCCTATCCTCTCCTCACACCATTAAAAGAAAGGTCCTGTAAAGGGCCAGGACTGATATATGAATTCTTCTCCCTGAGGGCAGAGCCCAGGAGAAGTGACTGCCCTGTGGCCATCAGCTAAATGCTGACAGTTGCCTTCATCCAAATGTTGGAGACATCCAGCCACTTGTGAGCACGGAAGAAAGACAATGAGAGCTTTCTCAGGCTCGATATTTTGTTATATTAACAGGAGCACAGATACTGGATTACATGGTATTTCAACTCAGCACTTGTCAGACCATGTGTAGCTGCTGCCTTCAGCTGGGACCTCTGTGGGAATGACATGGATAAAGTGGATCAAGCTCAGCAGAGGCCTCCAAAGCGTTGGGAAAAAGCCATTCTTCCCGTGCAAGGAGGTGGAGAAACAGGGCTAGTTTAGCCTGGGAAGGAATCTGCACCTGTGAGCAGGTGGTTGAGAAGAGGCAGCCAGGGGCTCCACTGTGCTGCACAAGGGGAGGCCAAGGGAAAAGGGGCCTGAGGTGAAATGAAAGGTCCAGGCTGGGTGTAAGGAAAAGCTTTCTCATGTTGAGGACAATGGGACCCCTTGGGCATTTGCCACACCTGAGTGGACACAGCCCTGAGAATTCTGGTCTAAGGATACAGCTGGCCCTGCTGTGGGCAGGTGTTTGGAATAGAAATTCCTGCTCAGACTCTGACTCAACCTTGTGATTCTATAATATATAAATAAATACATAATAAATGAGAATAATTCTTCAGAAGCAACTACATGTTCTAAAGGGTATTTGACTTTTAAAATCATCAGTCTTTCTCTCTACTCATCAGACTAGGAAAAAACTCTAAATAATGGGTACTGTAATATCTTTCAATATTTTTTTTTTCATTCTGCAAAAGAAATTACCAAACTTTACCATTGGAGGGAGATAGAGATGAATCTTTTGCTCTCAGATGAAGTGTATCAGTACATGCAGAGGGGAAAGGCAGGAGAAACAAATGCTTCCATGCCAGGTGGTATACTTCATATATCTAAATTGATAGTAAGTTGCTGATTGCCACTGCATTTGCTATTGCTGTTAACCCTATGAGTAGATATTGTTCTGCAGACACATGAAATGGCTGGTCCTTGCCCTGGAGAGCCTGTGACCTACGTCTGTAGAAATAAACTTTTAAAAAGCACCCAGACTGATGTGGATCTGTAGGAATTAAACTAAAAATCTGCTGTTCAGGATGGAATTTGGAATGTTGTAATGCAGCTTTAGTATTTTAGATGTCTCCACAGCCTGAAAGGTAATAATCCTACCTTCCTTTCACATTATGTAGAGAGCTCTAAACCCTCATCAGCTAGATCAAAAAAGAGCCAGTGTGGTTATAAATATACCAGAGGGAACATTATCTGAAATTCTACTTCTTCACAATCTTCAAACTGCAAGAAATTGGAAGAGTTTTTTTAATCAGAATTCACTATTCTCAGGTCTCGTCAATCCCTAGCTGTCTGTGCTATGCTAAATTCACACAGATTATGGCCATTTTGAGCTTTCCTCAATAATATGAGGGATAACAGAAACAAGACCAGAGGAGAGAAGAATGTGAAATTTAGTTCCTTTCCTTTGTCTTTAAAAACCAGATGAAGTATTTCTGGATAACCATTAAACCACTTATCAGATGTTCCAAGACAATGTATGGCCAAAAGCAGCATTTTACAGGGCAGAGCCTTGAAGAGCTGTGAAGCAAGGAAGAGTGGCTCCTCTCCCACAGGTAAAACCTCCAGCAATGTAGTCAAGCAGTGGAAAACTGCAGGCAAGATGCTTTCCTGGCCATGGGAATATCAGACCAAAGAATTTGTAAAATTGTTCATTCTCTTTCCCTGATCTAATGAACATGTGGTTATTCACTGTAGTTTGTTACTTAAATCATCAAGGAGGATCTCAGAGCAGTCTATTGCCTGGAATTTATAGTGTTCACCTCTAAATGCTTGGGACATGAAAAACCCTTTCAGAATAGGATGGAATTGAGACTGACCCTCTCACATTGCAGTTCAGAGCTTTTCTTGCAGTTCAGTGGGAAGAGGAGGATAGAGCTGAATATTATCTGAGGCAAAATGGTGGAAGCACTTCTGCAGTGGTGATATTTCATTAGTAGAAGTAAGAACACCTGCCAGATCAGATGAGCAAAGCAGACCAGTACTAGCCTGAGGTATGTTGCATAAAGATTTAGAAATCTGACAGAATGGAAGTGCTTGCAGTGGCTGAAAGCAGATGAGTAAGTGCCAAGAGGGGCTGGAAATTAGACACTTTCAAAGCAATTAGGCTGGAGTTATTTGCTGTGACCTGCTGTGACCTGCTGCACCTGTGAACCCGGCTTATTGCCCAGAATATCAGAAATTGAATGATAACATAAGATGATATCAAGAGTCAGCTGAGATACAGTCGTTAGACAGATATGCATGCCTAGCTCATGAAAATATGAAGCAAAAT
The DNA here is from genome assembly GCF_026979565.1 of Vidua chalybeata. Classification (NCBI taxonomy): domain Eukaryota; kingdom Metazoa; phylum Chordata; class Aves; order Passeriformes; family Viduidae; genus Vidua; species Vidua chalybeata. Next base: position 58,460,861 of record NC_071532.1, read on the forward strand.
TGGATGTTTTGTCTGACCCTTCAGATAGCAGCTTTTTGACAAATTAAGTTGGGACCAATCATGACCAATGATTGTGTCTCATCTGAGGAGATCACTTACTGAATCAAGGTCTTAGACTTCAGTCTAGCAAGTCCTAATACATGTATTTAACTTAATTCATGTTAAACATAGTAGTTCTTGAATCAGTTCAAACGTACATAAATCTTTTCAGCATAGAGTCAAACCATAATACATTTTGGGTTAAATTTATCCATAACTGACATTCTGTTCAGGACCTTAATTGTCTGATTCACTAATGCTGAAATGATTTGAGCATTTGTACTGAAAAGGAAAACACTTCAAAATGGGAAGGCTTTTCATTCCCAAATCTCCATCTGAACTTCAAGGATTCAGCAGAGTCTGGCTGTTTGATTTTAAAACACAGACAATGGCATGTAGAAAGGCCACTGTTCTCCTATTCATGTTAGAACACCAACTTTCCTAGCATGGGAAAACATTACCAAATGCATGGTCAGATTCCTCAACTAGGAAGAATACTGCTCCAAAAGTGTCCATGGTCTGCATGGACCTGAACAGTATTCGAGCACAGCATGAATATGTAGAAACAGGGGATAGCGGTGGTCAGTCATGGTATGAGAAAGAGATGAGGGGGAATGGTGGCAAGAACCTCACGCTGCTCCCATACATTTCCAGTGGTGAGCAGTCCCTGAGATGACATGTCTCTGGTAATAGACATCCCTTTGGTTGATCTATAAAGTCAGTAATTGATTGTTACATTTATATGTGTGTTAAGGTTAAATTATGGATTGAATAAAGATATTTTGTGTTGTACACGCTTTTGGGGTGGGGCTTGACTGCCTGATGATGTCATATGGCAAGGGGAGAGAGAATAAAAACTTTGGGCATGGGGGCCAGGAGGACTTGGTCCATGTCAGGACACTGTTTGTCTGGGCAATGCACACAACATCATGATTCCTTCCAGATTTCAGCCAGCACAGATTTCCCCAGAAGGCTTCTGCAGGCAGCATTAAGGGGGAAAGACAAGTTACTGCTTCCTCATCTCTCCAGACACTTTGAGACACTGGCTGGTCTGGGGCTGGGGAATGATAAAAGCAGTTCAGAGCTGCCTTTTCCCACCTATTATACTCAGGTGCCTGATATATGAACTTTGGGTACAACAGATCTGATTCTTTATTATGACATCACTAACATATGAGAAAGTGATTATGAAAGGAGGGTTGGAAAGTGAGGTACTTCAATATCTATAACTTTGCCTGTAAAAATGAGTGTGCTATGGTATATTGCACATAGTTTTGTTGTAATGAAAAAAAATAAGTACATGCAGTACGCACAGAGACGTTACCTGGGGTTCTTTTTTATATCTCCTGTTACTCAGGGTTTCATCCTCCCCATTCCCTGTCTCTTTTCCTGTCTGTCCCTTCCAAGGTCAAGAGCCCCCTCTACACCGAAGCACACTCTGATTACACCATGCTTACTATGTGCTCCACAGCCTTTGGCAGCTGCCACACCAATTGCGCACTGAGCTTGGACAAGGTGACTGCTATGGCTAAACAAAGCTGGGTCTCCATTACCAAGCACATTCAAATCTAGAAACCACCAAAGTTGCGAGAATAATTTCTTTGACTCACTCTCATGAAACTTCTGAGTCTAGGGCACAAAACCATCCCTGGCAGTGGGGCAGTTTCACCTCTAAATAGACTGTGAAAGATACAGTAAAATCAGTGAAGAGGCAAAATGTCATTGCTTTGTTCAGAGGTTGCTATTGAATATTTAAGTATTTTCTTTTATGACTAAACATAGAAGCTGTAAGGTCTACATACACGTATCTGAAAGATAACAGCTTCTGAATTGATTGACACACTTTTTAGATTTAGAAATTAGAGACTGATTTGTATTTGATGGGAATAAGCGGTTTGTGTTCTGTAGAAAAAAAAATTGTGTGCCTAGAAGAAATTTAACCATGATGATACTAAGCTAAGATCTTACCATGGTCATCCAAAGCACTATAATTGTGCTGCTCTAGTCTGTATGGGTATTCTTACAGATTTTGCAATAAGTGAGGCATCATTTAAAATTTGCCTTCCTGAAAAGGCTTTATTTCCTTGCATTCAGTTTTGCAGTCTAAAAGATTAACACAAGTACACTCAAAAGTAGGCTACATGGCCATATAAATGGTTTTATTTTCCCAAAATCTGGGTACCTTACAGCTGCCCTTGGAATGACTAAGTCAACAGGAGATGCCTGGATTCCCAGTGCTTATGAAATTCAATCTATTTCTTTAGGTGCATAAGTAAGAATTCAGGGCTCAGATACATGATCTAATTATGTGGTTTAGCAAGTTGACACTCACCTTATGATGTGTGATAAACAGTCCTTTCACTTAATGCAGTTCAAGTCATCCTCAGAACTCAGAATTATTTCTGCCACAGAGGTAAATGGCAGAGCTCCCGCTGTCTGGAGTGGAATAAGTTCAGGGCAAGCCCAAGATGTTTTGCCTCAATCTGCATGCACGTTGACATGCCCATATGGCATTTCTTCTGGCTCTGTCATCTCCTCCCTTGCAGCTGGTGTTTGCGCAAGGCTATGGATGCATGCCCTGTTCCAGCTGCAGCTGTGCCAACAAAAAGATGAGTGCCACAGCCTCCTCCCCACTCTGCTACTGGAAGTTACCAGCCCCTCTGAACTGCTGGCCAGGCTCTACATGTGACTTCCCATAACTTGTTTCAGTCAAATAACTTGTTTCAGTCAAAATAACAGGGGCAGTCTTCTTTAAATTCCTAACATTGTCTCTTCTCATTTGGATGGATGTTGGATAGGGGCCACAGAGAGAAGGTAATGAGCACATGAGGTGTTGTTGCTTCAGTGACCTGTTCAGCTGGTGCAGCCACAGACAAGGGGGTGCATGTCCACAGCCTATGTGCAGTTGCTAATTGAGTCCACTGTTGTCAAGAACCCCTATATCCTGGCAACTAAACTGTTTATAAGGCCAAATAAATTCTTGTAGTCAATATTAATGTAGACTGATGAATATGCTATTACTGGTTCATTTGGATTTCTAAAAATTAAATAAAGTCATTAAATAAATAGTATGTATTAAATTAAATAAAATTAAATGAAAGCAAGTCAGGATTCTTTTTGGGATGGTGAAGCTGAAGAGAACAGAAATATAAAAAAAAAAAACCAAAAAAAAAAAAAAAAAAAACACAAAAAAAAAACCAAAAAAAAAAACAACGAGTTGCTGTAATGTGAGAGGTGGGTGGCTACCAGACAAACAGATGTGTTTATCTTTGAGGTATACTTTTAAATTTTTGTTCTGTTTCATTTATAGTTAAACCAAGCCAGCATCAGTCATATTTCTCTTGGTTTACAGTGAATATTATTTTTGAACTGTGTGCATTGTTGGGAAATACAAAGAGGACTTAATACAGACAGCTATACCAAGCCAATGACTAATTTTACTTCTGTATCCTTTCTGGTAGTCTTTTTGTGATGAGTTTTAATCAAACCACAATTTATACCTATGGCTGTCAAGAGAACATTTTTCATTGTATGTGCAGTTTCTTCCTATACTCCCCCTTAGCATGGGAGACAGACTTGTTGGAAATGTAAACTTGGTGAAATACATTGTATCAATAAATTCCAGCATTTGCAAGAAAGCTGTACTAATCTGGAATTCAGAGCAAGCAGAAAGTCAACAGGCTACTTTGCATACTACAGCTTGGGAATAATAAAATTAAAATAAATACAGAAGGTATCATTCCAAATGAAACATCTTTCCCAGGAAGGAGGTGAGGCCCAAAACACCGGGTTCTACAGAAGGAGAGGGTGAAGATTTGATCTCTCACAGGATCAGCAGACAGAAGAGTGTCCCAGGAGTAAATCTGTTTTCTATCATTCTTTTCTACCTAATGTAATCTTCAATGGGGGCAATTTGGCTTGTTCTGGTGCAAAGTATGGTACAAAGAAAACTTGAAATCAGGCAGCCTGGGTTATTGTCCTCGATTATCAAATGGGTTAACATGGACTGGAGCTGACAAATCAAAACACCGAGGCAGTCTTTGTTGTTGTTCAGACTGAGTCATAACTATGTATGGTACAGTTTCCAGTAAGAAGTTATCTTTCAGGCAGCTTACACATGATTGCCATTCATCAAGGAATGTGTGGGGTTACTGTAAGCAAAGATAAACCAAAAGGCAATATACCAAAATAATTTATGGTGTGGGCTTAGTGAGGAAAACAATGACTGACTGCTGAAGTCCTGATAAATTCAAAGAAATGTATCAAAATGAATATTTGATGCAATTTCTGAGTCAAAGGCTATAATCTCATTCCTGAAACTGATGTAAAAATATTATCCACTTAGTTCCCATTCACCAGCTAAAGCAGGGCTACCAGTGCTGTTTCCCAGCAGTCAAAAGTACGCAGCACCTGGCTCAAGATACTGACCATTTTTGCCTAAATTGTGCAATTTTTTTCAAATCCCATTGCCAAAACAGAACAAAGATGTAGCTGAGGCACTGTGTCTGAACTCTGCCTTTATATCAGTGGATGGTTGACATGGTGGGAGAAAAATTTGACAGTGAGGGTTTTGAACATTTATTGTACTCTAAAAATAGCTCATAGTGCTGGTTTCTTTTTTTCTACCGTATGACATTTTTAGTTTTGTCATGGATTTATTAAGTTAAATTTTCTTTATCTGGGGAGAGGTTTAAACTGAAGATAATTTAGACTAAATGAAGAAGCCTCTTTGATCTCACTAGGAGAGACCAGGAAGAGACAGAATTCCCCATGACTTGCTCTGCAGAAGCCATTGTGGGGAGATTCACTTTTCTAGATTAAAAAATGCACAAAAATATTAGATTGGTGGTGCCTCAGGGAACATCTCTCCTTTCCCATTCCCTATGGTGTCTATTTTGGATCTAATTTTCTTTAAATTTTGTTTAATCCTGTTTTGAACCGAGAGGTTTGCTCTGACTCCTCAGTGCGTCTCCTGTGGCAGCATGTTTCAGAAGTGCACTGTCTCCTCTGCAAAGTGACGATTATCTGTTTAAAACTGAGTCCTGTTCTAGTAGAGAAGAATTTGAGTGAACACCTTCTCCTTCACTTTCTCCACTTCCTTGCTCGTTGTACAAACCTTACCCATACTGTTCCCTCTGGGTGAGCCATCTCAGCCTAATGCCCCTCATAGCCATCTCATTTCCTAAAAAGACCTGCAAATATCCTGCTCCAACCCTTTAGGGGTTAAATGCATGAAGTACAAAGTTCTTATGTAGTGTAAAGCAGTGTTTTTGGAGAAAAAAAGTTATGCTACATTAACATCTAGGATTGTTACCTAAGGCCACTATGTCTGGTTTGCAACACTGAGCTAGCTGAAAAAACACTCCACAGCCTGCCACAGCAGTGTACAAACACACACCTTGTTGCCCACTGGAAGATTTGAGGTATTTTGTTTTGGAAGAATTTAGATCTGGTGGTGAAATCAGGCAGCTCAAGTCCACAATTCTTCATGGTATTACTCTGTTTCCCCTTTTTCAGGAAAAAATGGGCAGTCTACCCAGCCAGCTGAAAACAGCCTCCCTCTGCACAGCTAAGTAAACCATCATTGTCAGGAATGTGGGCACAATCCGGTTTGTGCCAGGCTGTGTGTGCGCTCCCTGCGAAAGCATTTCCTTTAGCAAAACAAGTAAGTGCCACAACGACAAATACTACAACAGTCAGTCAATTGATGGGCTCAAATGCTCCTTTGCCACCAAGAAGTGAATCTCTGCATGGAAAACACAGGGCCTGGGGAATTGCTTTTCCTGCACCTTATATCAGTTTGTTGTTTCTTTTTTTCCTGTGATCCAGATCTGACATGAGTTGCTTCTTAAAATTCAGAGACCTGAGAGATTATTGTGGCAACTCAGTATAATTCAATGTTTAAATGTGTCCTCACTCACCCTCTTTCACATGACATGAATCAAACATACCATTGGTTTGTCTTGGTAGAAGTATGAACCTATTTGAAGAAGGCAAGCAGGATATATGCTCTGATGGTCCTTCTAACACTTTACAGAATAACAGCACCTCAAACAGAGATGGCTGTCCAGGAATAAAGTAGATATTTCAGGCCATGAACCATTGTCACAAAGTTCCTATCACTTACTTTGAATTCACGCTGAAAAGTGTCACCAGGAACAAGGATATTTTGGCTCTCCTAAATATAACACATATAGTAATAATAAGATAGTCTGGAAACTCAAGAAAAAGTGCATTTTTTTCTTTTTTTCCTTCTAAAGTAGCAGCAGTCGCTGTGTGGTCATTTGGTCTTCTTCTGTGTAAAAAATATAGTACATTCCTTACTCCCAGCCACCTTGACCACTAGCTGTTGTGTTTCCTGCGTCAGAGGAGATGAGATCATTAATACCACCAGTAATGATGCCTGCAGAAGCTCCTCTCTTTTGCCAGCTCGTAGAGTGGGTCTGGATGAACTATGAAAAGGATCTATGACCCATTTAAACTCCTCGCTGTTTAAATTGGCTAGTAGAATTCTGCCGTCACTATCATTTCTTGGCTTCCTGATGAAAGAACAAGATAGCTTTGATGAGCTATCTTGGTTGAGAAAAAATGCATAAAAGCAGAATTTTGAAAAAATCATTGAGGAGGGAGGCAAGGACAAAACTTGTAATTGAGACAAGTGGGGAAAATAAAACAGAAATTTGAGGGAAGAAGAAAAAAATGGTAAACCTTCAAGCATAATCCAGTGAAACAAGTTTGTGGTCAGATTACGTCTCGTCTCACCTTCAAGAGAGGCCTGACTGTGTCCAAATATTGCTCTAATAAAAGAGAGTGATAAGGTTTACACACATTATTTAATGTGATTTAATGTTGAAAAATGGTTTTGCAACAAAGCTGTACCAATAAATAAGGTTTTTTTTTCATATTTTACTGACATTTTTCCATAGAAAATAAAGAAACCAGAGAATACAGAAAACCCCACCGATTTATAGATAGCACAGGAAACACCTAGCTCATTCTATTGTGCATTGCAAGAGTTGTTTACTTTAAATTGAGTAATGATGAGGCTGTTTTTCAAAAGCAGCACTCAGGGCTGATATTTAGCTCTTCTCCCCATGAGCATCTGAAAGAGGCAATTCAGACTGTGGAACAAGAGAACTGGCTGAATCTCAAGAGGACGTCTTCTTGGAGATGGTCTACTGGAGGCTGTGGGCATAATTCTTCAGATGAGCCAGTGTCTCCTGAAAAGAGCTTCTGCATCCTTGTGAGGCAAAAAATAATACAGGACACAAAGGATGAATTATTCTTTCACTTGCTGATGTCAAAGTAGAGTGTCACAGACAACAAGCCTCTACAAAGAAGAGTGCATTATGGGACATACTGTGATATTTTAATTATCCCTGACCTCAGACCTCCAGATCAAAGAAGGATGAATGCATTTAGGAATAACTGACAAGACTTTTGCTGCTGAGTACATCTGCAAGGAAGCTGCCTGGCAGAGTGAGGGTCTGGTCCTCCCTGTGTCCAACAGACACAGAGAGGTTTGAAAGACATGTTTGAAGCAGACTGCAATATGAATTAGTTTCTGTTCTTGTTCTGGTTAAGGTGCTTTTTCATTTCTGGGTCAGCTGGCACACAGGCTGTGACATCCCCAAGGAGACAGATTAATGCTCTGGGAACTATTGATACAGCACTATTGATACAGTGCCCTGTGTTTTGGAGCAATGCCCTAGAAAGACACAGATAAAAGTCGGCAACAAAAAGGTGTTTTCTGAACTCGGCCTTCCCCCTTCTACCTTCACCGACACTTAAGAGGTTGGTGAAGGCTAGCTGTAATCTATCCAGAAACCAAGCTCTTTAACAGATGTAGCTCAAGATGTTACTTACTTACAAACACATGGGTTGTTTGAAATTTTATTTTTCTTACACACATTCTATAAAATAATGTGTACAGCGGCAAAAGTTAATTGGATATTCTTTCTAACCTTATTCTTTTGTTTCTGCAATGCACTGACTTCTGATATTAACACAATTTCTTTATAGGAACATATCACATAACTTCCACACTTCTGAAGCATTGAGTGTTTTGAGGTCACATTGACTGAAATCTCAGAAGTTATGAGATTCTATAATGTACAGCTTTACTTCTGTGGGTATGTCTCCCATTCACAGTCCAAAACACCACTCAAAATCTCTTTCATAATGAAAAATGTGGGTTCAATTTTTTTTAACTGGATGTTTTTAAAATTATGCTTATGAGCTGTATCTTGGGCAGATTTTAAAACACCAATGTGCATAAAAATACAACTTGCTTGCTCTTTTTTTTGCTTATATTTACTAATAGCATCTGACTGGGGAGTCTAGGAAAAAAGCACAAGTGATAATGGAGTGATACTGATGAGGACAAACACCACTAATACAGAAAACCTGATGCTGCACAGATGTCAGCCTATGCACAGCTAATAGTCTGATGTGCAGGCACCTAGTCCTTTGTGGACTGCTTTATCTTTTCTCAGTATAGACAGAGTGAGTCACTGGGAATTATATACCAAAGTAGTCATGTGCTCCTACCAATAATTTCTAAAGTACACAAATGCAGGCAAAATTTAGTATGCGTGTATATTTATATAGTAAAAACTGAAATATACCAAACCAGTGACGTTTCTAGAATATTTACTCTAATAATTGCTTTTTGATTTGCAGATGTTGTTGTGGGTTTTTGTGAGATACCTAGAGAGGTATATGAGATAGTTTGCTGCCTTCACAGAAAGGTATAAATTCCAATAGATTACCGAAAGGAAGTGGTTCACAGTCTATGACTGGGTTGATAGTGATAAGTAGAACTTTATTGAATAGTAAAAGCTCATTACTACCCAAAACTCAATCAAAACAATTTATTGACAGAAAATTGTTCTTCAGACAATGGGAAACTGTATTTGATGTAATCAGCACAAAAGCACATTGCCCTCCTTCTGGTAGTCATCAAAATGCTTTGTTTTCTTAACTTGAAAATAAACAAGCCTCAAGGAATTTGTGGTTTTATACATTTCACATAGTCTTTTGGGTGGGCTCTTTTTTCAAACCTGGATGAATTTGCAAATATTTAAAAGTTGTGAAGTAACTTTCCACTCTGGTAAAGAAGAATGAAAATAAAATTCCTTTTTTCAAAGATTTTAAACAGTCTATCCCCAACCCATACTAAATACTTGGATGAAAACAGCTGCCACTGCTGCTTGGGAGGAACAAAGCACTTTACAAACAGATCTTGCTGCCTTCAGAATGTGACAATAGAAATATAATTTCAAAGCCCACGTGGATTGTTTAAAGTCCTTATTTTCCCATCGTTAATCTGACTGAGATTATCTGATTTCTGCTTTACAATTTTTAATCTGTAATTCAGTTTTGCCATACAAGACTACTTAGCTTCCCTTCTGTGTCTGGGGAGGTGGGTCCAGCTCTCTTTTAAGGATAAGGGTGGTGTGACGAGGTGTTTGAATTATTGTGCAGTGACAATTTTTCACTTCAATGCAGAGTTCCCGGAATGGATTTTTTTCCTGAGAGCAGAAAATGTCAGCCCTTTCTCTTGGCTTCTGCCACACAAGAGTTACATGGAAGCACAATGTGCAGTTCTAATGGGACTTAATGGTGATGCAGGCAGGCATATACAAGATTATCCATGTACTAGAGGACTGTTTTAGAATAACTGGGCTCTAAATTCCACATTTGTGGAGACAGCTGCATGAAACAATGTGGTGAGAAGTGTGCTGAAACCTACAGGAACATGCCTTGAAATGTCCTGATTATTTAGGAGGTGTGCCTCAATGTCTTCATTAAGATTACAAAACCAAATATGGAGATACATTTCAGTCCAGTTTTAAGTGTTGTTCTTCCCCTTTGCAATGATTTTCTGAACCTGTTTGGCAAAGGACTGTGGATGGGTTTTACAGTTCACCAGCTAAATACAGTGGAACTTCTCCAAATACAAGAAAATCCCACTGAAAAACTCAGCTGATATCTTAAGAAGCCAATATTTGTATCTCCATCATTAGGAAAAAAAAAAGTTAATCTCAGCCTGCCAACCTTGGGGACATACTGTCAGGGCAGTCTGGGAGGCTTTGATCTAAAGGTTGGACTGATATGCAAGAGCTGCTATGAGAGAGTACCAGTGTATGACTGGTAAGTAAGAGTAAAATCCAGGATTGAATAAATGTGCTATCAGATTCTAGCAGGAATTGTGCACATTCATATTATGGTCTGGTTTATTTCCACCCCTGGCTGTATCTTTGACTTCTTCTGTCACACTCAGACAAGTTATTTTACATATGTGAGAGCTGGTATCCACACTGTAAATTGGCCACTGTGCAGGAAATTAGCCCACAGAAGGCTCAGATCCCAACTTAATTAAAGGTTGCAGAGGAAATTTTGTTCCTCAGAGAAGAGGCTGGGGTTTATTATTATGGTAATTATAATTTACTCTAGCTCCTAGGGTCCATTTGCTTCCCCTAGTTTTATGCCAGTGTAAATCATGTAACATCCATGAAGCTTTTCTTCATTTAAAGAAAAGCTGTTGGGTACACATCAGCCTCTAAATGTCCTGGACAAGATGCCACTCAGGCACTTCTCGGCTTTTGAGAGGTGTTGTCAGCCTAGACCAATACTAATTTTATTTCTACTCAGTTTGCACAAACTCCTTGTGCCCTTTTAGAGAGGCATAAGAGTGATCTCAAAAGCAATTGAGAGGAATAGCAAATATGTGGGCCTCTCAATGAGCAGTTACAGGAAACAGAGGACTTGTAACTGGGAGAAGTGACATTTTTCACTGCAGGAATGTGAGCAACAGTGGAGAAAGAGCCTCTGTATTTTACCTTCCTGCCAGTGCTAAACATCATGTTCCCTCAGTAAAGGATAGCAAAGGCAGCTGTAGGATATCTTATTAGAGCTCAATTGCCAAGGAAGGTGGGCAGGAGTGACCAGAGAAAGCTGTGGGTTTGGATGCCTGTGGAATAACAAACTCCTGACTTCCTGTGCTGCTCTTTCTCTTGGGGATGTTTTGGTTACTTGCCAGCCCCAGTCTGGTAGTAGTTTAAAGGAGGGTGGCCAGGTGAATAGCCCTGGTGGTATGAAAAATGATTAAAAGGTTAAAGAAACCCCAGATGACTAGCTGGAATCACAAGAGCTCGAGTAGACCTGGTACTCTAATAAGCAAACAGTGGCACGTTTACTTCTGTAATTGGATATAATCACCATGTGTGGACATTTTTCTATTTACTTCTTCAGTGTGCTTATCCCTAGATTCTGGGGCATTCTTTCATCTACATCAGCAAAAATATCATTTGCTTGAACTGTGTTAAATAAAATGAAACTCTATCCCAGAGTAGGAAGTTTCTCTCCAGATTGTTTCTACCTTTCTTTGCACCTTTGATGTGTGACCCTTGCTACCCACCACCCTCCCTTTCAGCCAGCCCTCCCTGGAATAGCCTCTGAATGAAACGATGGTCCCCAGGACCAAAGAGGAGGCTGTGGTTTCCACGGATGACTGGCCACTGCAGGCGCTGCTTACTTGTGGTGTTTATTTCAGTCCCTCCTAGCTATGGTGCCTGGAGTTGGAAGGGTCAATCCGCAGTTTGGATTGGCATATTTTTAAGGTCCTTTCTATTATGAAATATTTATGAGAGGAAACAAGGTTGGACATTCCTGCAGCCAGTCCAGTGTAGGAACGCTATGTGCCTTCCTCCCCCAAACATGTAAATGCAGTCAGTTATTTAATGGAAGACTCACATACCTTGTCCCTTTACATTTCAAGTGAGCTGTCAGAGGAATGTAAACATTTATTTGGAGCAAGCCCTCAGGTAAAGGATTACCATATGCCACAGAAGGAAATTCCAGCATGCCCACCCAAATTTATGCTGTGGAGAGAGCTATGAATAGAAAGTTTGTACACTGTTATGAATATGGATAAAATACATCACTCACAGCCGGGCCATGAAAAATTGAAAAACACATATTTTGGATCACACAATATTTTCAAAAATATATTTAAAAGAAAACAAACATGGGATCTTGTGTGTTCGTTTACTGTTTGAAGTACCTTTGGGGAAGACAGACATCAACAAATTTTCTTCCAGACCACTCACTTCTCTTGATAACAGGAGATTTTTTGCAAGAAAGGCAGCACTCTCATTCTCAGGATCTCTTTGTTTCCTTAGCCAGTGCCCATTTATTGGGAGTTTATGTTGTATTCAGGGTTAGAAAAAGCAGACTTATTTATAGGGCTACATTAAGTTTTAAAGGTCAGAATTCCTCACTCTCGGCCACCTTACAAGGTGACTTTTTCATGAGGATTTCATGACCATTGTTCACCTTGAAAATGTGTTAAATTAGCTATTATTATTATTATTATTATTATTATTATTGTTATTATTCTACAGCCAGACACTCATTAGTGTTTTGGTGTGGTCAACATCAGTTTCTTTTGAAGTGAAAGGATTTCTGCTAAATGTTCTTTTAAAAAATGTTAGAACTTGCTTCTGGGAGAAGGACAGCCCCACCCACCATGCAAACCAATGGCCTCAGCAACATTGGGTTGGGAAATATAGAGGTCTTGTCCATACTCTAGAGCTTGCTACTATGACCCAAATCTATATAGAGCTTCTACACTTCAGTCCCCCATGTCAGCCCCCACCAACAGGAATGTTGCACACTTCTGGATTGTTCTGAATGTTGCCCTTTCTCTGGATTTATGTGTTTGGGCCAACTAATGAATTTCCTCTCAGGACCCTTCTGCTGCCTTTTCCTTTCTGCCTTCTCCCTACAGCATCTCTTTCCATTGCAAAGGGAGTTTTTTTTTTTTGTGAGGTTTTTTTTGTTTTTTTTTTGTTTTTTTTTTTTTTTTTTGCCTGGGTGGAAGTGACAGAACAATACTATGGTTACATGAGAACAAGTAAAATAACCTTATTATTAGGGAAAGAGGAGTGTGAGACAGTGAAAGAAAACAGTATTTTACAGCAGGAACACTTAGAATGGCATCAGATCCAAGCCAGAGAATGCTAACACAGAGGAAGGGAGGAGTTTGATGTGGGATAGTGAGCTGCCTTGATTATCTATTTCTGTTATCCCAAAGCCAAGTTTATTTTAACTGGAAATTGCATATTACATTGAATGAGAAACATATGGAAAGACAAAGTTACTGATTTAAAGTCTTAAAATTTGTCCTGCTAAGGAATAACAGCCCAAACCTCGCTAAGGTTAGGCAGCTGTGGCACATGATATCATTGTTCAAGCCAAATACATTCAAGGCAAATGTCCATGATCTCCCCAGGAACAGACACACCCCTGCACCCTTTTCTCCAGGCTGTTCATGCCCAGGAGAGTTTGAACCATAAGTTTCCTACGCTCACCTGTCCCCGCCCTCTGTTCTTATTGCCGGGTATGGCGCAGCACTCCCTTTGTGGGAGGGTCTGAGCGCAGAGCAGTACCTAAAGTTATTGGCACTGAGAGACAGGGAGGATATGTTTTTTGTGATGAAACAAAAAACTATAGCTAAAGAGGTGCAACTTCTCCCTCCCTTCTCCCTGGTGAGACAAAAATGATAGCTTACGTTGTTAATTTAAAATTGATTAATACTTGATAATTAGAGAAAAAGCCATTGAGTAAGAACTTTATGACATTCTAGGTTGTCTTTTTGCCCCCATTTGTGTTTTTTAGACAGAAGAAAAGATATAAAGTCTGAAATTTTGATGATGAAGAGGTTATTAAGAGTAAATATTTGGAAGTTAGAAAGTGAAGACAATGACCTTTCTGATTTTTGCACTAATATATTGTTTCCTTTGAGCATTGGATGCCTTAGCAGTTAATTCTTAATCTGATGGGGCAGATATTCACTCCCTGATCTTACTGTGAAAGGAAAACAAAGTACCATTCACTCCAGGCTACTAATACTCAGATAAAAAAAAGTTCTGATCTTTAGGTGAAACCTGGTTCCTGAGGCAGCAGAGAGAAATGCTGGAATTAAATACAGCATCATTCAAAATAATGGCTTCAGACTACTCAGGACCCTGACGCTGTGCATGGCACATTTGATACAGTGAATCATTAAGTTGTTGTTGCCTTTTTCTAGCTAAGGAAACTTAAACAAGAAGCTTTCATTGGTGGTGGCATAGGAAGGAATGAAACTCTAACATGCTCACTTACAGACTCCTCAAGATGTAGATAATTTGAAACCACTTTGAACTTTTAACATCTGATGAATTTTTAAACATGAGGCTCTACACAAAATATCTCAGTCTGGCAAACAGGCCACCCAGTTTAATCTAAAAGTGCATCAGTCACGTCATTGTAGGTGCTGAAAAGTGCCATGAGAATTCAGCACCCACATTTGAAAGCTGAATGTGGGAGCAGATGAGGGCAGGAAACAAAGAGACTTTTTATCCTTGTGCCCACTTGCACAAACACTGCAGATGGTCTGAACCTATTCACTCACACTATGTGCCTCTGTGAGTGCAAATCACATCAAAGAGATTCCTGGAAACACTACCCTGAAAGGCTGCAGCCTACCCATGGTGGTGGGACCCTGGGGAAGACACAACCCTTTTAATTTGTCCCGTTAGGATCCTCAGGGTGGACCCAAATTTAAATACCACAGTTTTCATGGAAAACACACTGTGAGTGGCACACTCACTCTGTGGACTAAGGCCTGTAATTTAATAGGAGACTTGGTTCATGGTATGACAACACGTAAACATCTGTGTCCCACTGCAGACAATCTGCTTTGCAAAGGAGAAACAGAACAGACTGTCCTGAAGCATTCCTGACCTGCTGACCAAATCATGACCAGCAGGTTTTTCAGCCCAAACCTGGCCAGAATTTGGGTCCATTTTTATTGTGAAAATTGTTTCTACAAGAAAGATATGTCATACAGTAATTTACTGACAAGGTTGATTCCCCCAGACCATGGTTGTTTCACCTGCAGGAACTTTTATTTGGCACAGTCTGAACTTGGTCCCCAGCTTTATTACAAAAAGTCTAGTGTTGTTGAAGTTGACTAAGAATAACAAGTACCTGTGAGTTTGACTGTGATCCTCTGTGTCACTGTCAGCTGCTCTGTTTGTACAGGGAGTCAAGTTCCCAACAGATAAATGATGATGCTAAGAGACAGGCAGCACTCTGAAAGAGCCATGGTTTTAAAGGAAACTGGTGTCTGGGTCATGTAGTTTGCTGTGGGGTGCTTGCAGATACAACGCACATGCATCCTGCCAATTGTTCCCTGATTGCACCTCTACATGAACAGTTTGCCGTGAAAATTAAAACCCTCAGGGGATTTTCCATCAGTGGTTATCCAAACTGTGGCCTGAGAGCAACCTGAGCTCTTTTAAGGTCTATTGGAACAAGTGCTATCATAAGAAAATGTGTATTTGATTAGCAATAAATAACTGGCAGTTCTGATTTGCAAAGCGGGGGCTGGAAGCTGATCAGTGTCCTTGGGGAGCAGGCAGAGGTATGTGGCTGGGCAAGGAGTATGCTGGGGAGAGGCTGCCTTGTTAGCTGAAGATTTACAGAGGGCACAAAACTCTGGCAAAATACTAAAACTCTCCCAGTGAAATACTTTAACTCCCTAAGGATTTTTTTTAAAGAAAATACATTAGTTCTTTAATCAATTTTGTGATCTGGTGGCAGGAATGAAGTTATTCAGTAATGTTTACAATATCGTATTTACTGTTATTAGATGATCTGACAGTTTTCAATGTAAAAAATTGCAGGTACACCTGTAAATCACATGGTGATGTTCCTTCTTGTATACATAAACTAGCTGTTCTTTCAAGCTGAAAAAAGAGGAGCTCAGAAGCAACTTATAAAACAAACATATGAACAAAATTTTATACATAGATATTTCCAAGATCATGGAAACAGGAACTAATTAAGAAGTACCATAATTTTGTACAGAAAAAAAAGTTAAATAGAAGAGTAATAGCTCAGGGGATCTACTTGTTCTGCTGTTGTTATTGATAGCTTTTAATTTTTATGTGACTCTAGTTAGGAGTAATGAACACACTGATTAAAGACTGGTTAGTTTAACATTACTTCATAGTTCAAAGAGGGAAAAGTAAGAGAAAGATATCTTGCAGTAAACAATTTATAAGATAACACAATCAATTTCCTCTATGTGAATATTGGTTCCTTTGTATTTCCAGACCAGCTTTGCAGATGAATGAAGTTCAGATGGTTTTGTTACAGAGATAGGATAAACATCCAGATTTTACAGTTTTTCATGACATTTGATGTACTCAAATTTCGATGTTATTACTGTGAATATGTGTGTTGATTATCACTGGATGTGTAAGAGACAAATCTGGACATATGGCTCTTTCAATACTGAATCAAAGGCTTGACATTAATTTATGAATATTGAGATCATAAATGCCATATGCTTTTGTCAAAAAATTGAATTGTTTCCAAGTAACATCTTTATTGTGAGTATGATGCAATTATCCGTATCATTATTATGACTGCCACTTCTCTGGGTTGTATGTTCAGACATGATACCCATGTAAATGTAACATACGTACATATGGTGTGGTTTTTTTTCTCACAAGAGAAGGAACATTTTTATTTCTTTTGCTAGTATCAGTGGCTGCACTGATTTCAAGGAACTGAGTTTGAAACATATAATCAAATTTTAATGTCTATGACTGTATACATAATTTACATGCGCAAAAGTCAGTTAATTGCAAAGAACAAAAGACAATTCTTAAAAAATACATTAAAGTGGTTTGTTTTCATATGCTGCCATGCTGATAATGCAGGTATTTTGTGGTGAAATTCTATCAGACCTGGTGTGTGAGCCTGATGGTCTGTAAATGGACAAGTGGCCTTTCCTTCTTGTTTGCAGTCACTACATTTTGAATGGGCAGGTGAAAATAGATTATAGATGTACACATGCCAAGATACAGAGAAAGTATTCCATTCCACAGGCATCTTGCTCTTCTCTGAATCTTGGTGACTTCAAAAGGAGATAAAGGTCTCAGGTATCTTTGCACTTCCCACTTACAGTCTCCTTAACTGGAGGCTGGTCTCTGTGTGCCAGGGAGGGGTTTATTGTTGGCTTAGGGCCCTGGTTGGTAAGCATGTGCCTGTCCTCTCTGCTCTGTATGCAGTGTGGGCAGAGGGTCATGCATGTGCCTGTGACACACCAGCTAAAAAACAGTGCTACCCATGTCATGGGTATAGTTTCATTAAAGACCAGAAATTTCACAGGAAACCTGACAATCTGCTCATTTTGCCACAGAGGATAAAGCCCTAATTGTTACTTAACTCAGCAGTTTCAGGTAATGAAAGAGCCAAGATAATTGCTTGTGGTTCTGCTGTTCTTTCTGATTTCCAGACTCTTGATTTTCACGACTGAGGTAGACTGTTCCAAACATGAAAAGATTTATTTCCTATAAGGCACATAAATTCCTGGCAGAGCTGGTCTAGAGTTGCTCAAAGTGTTTGTGGAATATGATTGTGGTCACAGGATCCAGCAGAAATTTTACAGAAGGTGGTAGTGTCAGGAGGGGTCCCTGGGTCATCACAGATCACTTACCATCTGAAACACCAAACACAAAATATTGTCCTCCAGCAATCCCTCCCAAGGAGAATTGCTCTCTCCTCCTGCAGTCACTGAGGAGATGCCAGCTTCAAGGAGAAGAGCTGAAAAGCTATTCCTGATTTCTGTAGATGTTCCACACTTACTCTGTGGCTCAGTATACTGTTCATTAGCAAGAAAATTGTGACAAAACTAAATGCTACTGTTTTTTCCAGATAGATTTTTGCCTTCCCTTTAGTTCTAGTTCAATTATCTGGAAATAAAGAAGGAAATGCTTACATTTACCTTCACAGGTCTTTGTCACCTAAGAGGAAGGAGCCAACAATTGAAATCCACTTTCTCCTTTGCTGTAGAGGATGACATTGTTGACCTCCAAAAAAAAATGTCTGTGTAAGAGTGATCAACATGCTTAAAACAAAATTACATTCTGCAAGAAATCTAGCATGGTGTTAATCCTGGTCTAAGAAATTAGATAATTTTTGAACAGGTAATCGTCCAGATTGTGGAGTATAATATTCATTGTTAATGTTGCTGCTGTTGCTGGGTTTAGTCTGACCCAGTCGTCACTGATGTATCTTCTTCCTGAAATATAGCAAAATTTCTAGTCTATGAGAATGCCTGATAAGCCAGAAGTAATATCCCCTAAGTAAAAGATGTCTTGATAAAATGTGGTTAAAAGCAGACTGAATTTTACGCAGTCTTGCATACCTAGTACCTTTTCCTATCACACCAGGTGGTTAATGCTGAGCTAGATCATAATTCAGTCTACAGCTCATTCTTCATGCAGCTTTCAGAGACAGAAATTATAAATTTTGTTACTTGGACTGTATTTACATAAATTTGCTCTCACTTTTTTCATTAGCACTGGAATGATGTACTCCATTTTCCTGTTAAATGTTTCCATGATCCTCTTTCCTGTTAAAAGAATTCTACAACTCTGTGTGACATTTCTCCTTGGTGGATCTACTTTTACAAGGATCAGACTAGAAGGATACCAGCGAAGAAAATGTGGACAGCCGATAGAGGTAAACAATGTGAAAATGTTCTTTGACACAGCCACAGATTTTCTACTACAGTTATGTTTTGATCACCATAACTCTGCTGCTCCCAAAATTTTAAGCTATCATTTGCTGAAGCATTGTGGCACACCAAAATTGTTTGTCACACAGAACAGTGAGTTAGTTTAAGTATTCTGCAAGATTAGATTTTTTTCCATTTAATCCATGTTAAATTATAACCTTGCCCATACTTTCTACACATTTGCAAAACATGTTGCATGTGCATTTCCATAGCTTTAAAAATAATTATGTCCTGTGTGTGATAAAAAATTTCCAGAAACAGCACCAGTATTATTATTGGAAAAAAAAATTGGAAAGTATTAAGAATAAATTAATTTGGTCTAATTAAAAAACATTTGCTTGTATTTTTTTAATCTCTGTCAACTCATAGGGAGTATGCTAGGCATATCTGGCACTGCAAATACAGAGTGCTTTCACTGTATTATTTTTGCCACTTAGTGGTGACAGGTGACATTAAAATGATTTATTAAAATTTAGAATTTGCAGAATCTCAGTTAATGAGATCTCTGTTCATTATTCTTGGCTCCAGCTCAGTTTACTATGTGATGTGCCTCATATCATAAGACTATGATCTAATCACTGAAGTCACCGGGCATCAATTTCACTTTGGCCTGATCTCTTGTTTTTTCAGGAAGATGGAGTCTGAATTAATAGATCTTTGCCTAATCTCTTTTCAATCCTAACCTCCACATGTATAGCATAAGAACAATGTTGTACCTAACCTAGAATTCTAGTGAGCATTTCCTCTGCAATAGACCTCAGTCCTTTTTTGTTTTGTGCTTACAAATGTAATTATTAATTAATATTAATAAATAATAATTTTACAGGTCCTGCAGTAAGCCTTTCAAAAGCTCTACTCATCTTTTGCTTTTCCCCTTGAAGTCATGCCACAACTTCAAAGGCAGAAGAAAACAGGATTTCATGCATTTGGGATATCTAATACCACAGCAGTGGATCAGCACAGAAACTAGTGCATATGAAATATATGAAGGGACCTTCTTTCTATGAATATGCATTAGATCACTGATCTCCTAGCTATTAATTTCTAATTGTATCAACTGTATTACATCTATACCTTTTATTTCTCTCCTTCTTGAGATTATCCATCCAGTAGGCTCCTGTGGCGAGAAGCGAGCAAGGATAAAAACAGCCAGCTGGGTATTAACCATTATGCTCTATTTCAAAAGATGTGGAGATGGTGCTGTACATTGCAAAACTTGTAGGTCCAACAGTTTTATGAAAAACCAGATCCTCTCAAATATTTTTCACTCTGTAATATTTTCACAAACTGTTTAATTTATTACTGAAGGAAGGAATGTGATATTTTACTAGCATTTACTTAAAGCAGCATGATTTTTTTTTATGACAGCAGCTGGAATATAGTAAGTAACAGCCTTCTATTATGCTTTTCAACAACTCACTGCTGGCTTTGCACCAAGGAGTTTTGAAAATACACTGTGTATATCATACTTCTATGTCTAGCTTTGGCTCTTCGATCCATGTTATGCTGCGCAGGTTCAAGGGGAGGTGAGGTATGAGAGCGGACACTGAGACCAAAGGAAGGTGAGACAGATCCCATAGGACAGTGTCTGTAGTTAATCTATATCCAGATTCTAAGAGGGGCAATGGACCTCTTGATTTTAGCCACATGCAGAGATACTACTGAACATGTAGTTCTGGGGAGTGAAAGGAATTAGGATTTTATGTCATGACACAGCGTGGCATGACATAGTCAGTACAACATAGAGTTTTGTCATCCTCTAGGGTTTAAACTCACTATAGTAAACCTTTTACAGGTTAAACTCTGTCATATGTAGCCAGAGCTGGGTGTTGAAGGTAATAAATGCCATCAACACAGTTCAGTAAAAATCTGCTCAACTGAGCATAATGTGACAGTAGTTTTAATTTAAATCAGCTCAAATTAATCTTCAGTGACTACACTAAGCAGACAAAGCATCTAATTGGGCAGCAAAAAGACACTGGAGGAATATTCTCTAGTATCTAATGACAAGGAGTAGAGAGCAAAGGAATGTGATTTTCCCCCTTATTCTAGGGAGTTAGAAAGTGAGGAGTAGAGGTTTTATTTTTATCACCACCACCACCCCAAAAAGCAGAATTTCTTAAATTGGGAGATCTGAACTGAGTTTACCAAAAGTAAGAAATGGGCCCCACTGAATTTCTTTGGTTTTTTTTTATATATCCCATGACAGGAAGATGGTTGATGCACCTGGCAAATTGCCACAGCAGCTGTCTACCTCTTGTGAGTCTGTAGACTACAGATCTGTATGGCATTGAGTTGCATGTGTCACTGTGCTTGTGCATTACTCTAGAGCTCTTCTGAGAACACTGTTGCCTATCAGATAAAATAATCTAAACATCACGTGCTTTTTCAATTTATTCTCCAAAACCAGAATATTTTTTGGATTTTCTCTTCTTGCTTTTCTCTTCTTGCTTTTTTATTCATAAGCTGTTCCCAGCAGCGATGAATATATATGCATTCAACTGACAGGAACTCAAAACAGAGCTCTCCCTGAGAATGAAAACATTCATATAAATATTGAGCAAACTGTATCACTGATGCAACAAAACACATCAAGACCTCATTAATATCTTGTGAACACCATAAAATCCACATCAAGACTGGGTACACAGCAGGAGAGATGTCAGACAAGGGGCAGGGGGGTTTTGAGCCACAGTTATGCAGTATCAGTGTTGCCATCCAGAGCCAAGTAGTAAAACAGAGAAGCTTAGTCATGCAAAGTATATACTAACGATTTCCTTTAAGACATTATTTTAAAACTCCCTGCCGTACTTACTTATCTTAATGTTTGGGAAAGCTTTTATTGACTCCTGATAAGAAGAGTATAGCTTTTCTGAGTAAAATACAACAGAAAGAATGATTAATTTTTAAGCACTTTTACTACTGGGAGATAATCTAGGAAAGAACTTAAATGGATTACCCACATGCACACTTGTTATCTGCAAGATAGCATTATCTGTGCTTCAGCTGCTGAGGGATGTCACAGTAAGTTAATACCATAAAACCTATGAAACACTTGAGACTAGAGCCTAAAGCCATTTAAGTAGAGAAAAGAGCAGTATTAATTAATGCAACATTAGGTATGATTCTCACTTTAGGGAACTAATAGTGCTTTCTGTGCTTCTAACACAGATACCATTAACTGTCCCTGCCCTACTGAAATCTAGTAGGGTGCCAGCAGCTGTGATACAGCAGGATTTGCCTTGGAATTTCTAATGTGATATTCAGAGAAAAACATAATAACAGTTTATGTGTTATAAACCCTGCTTCAGATTTTGCTGTCTTGTTTCCTCATGTGCTATTACCTGCCCATTTCTTTAGGATATAAACAGAAGCAGGAACACTGTTTTCACTCTTTATTTGCATTGCAATTAGCACAGGGACACAGTGCTCCAGGCAAGTAAATATTTTTACTATTTCTTCTTTTTTTTCCATTTTTCTTATTGGTACTTTTAAAAACAATTATTATGAAGTAGAAATGGCTGCATTTTGACTTGGCCCTATGCAGCAAAGTCTGGAAGACAAATCTCCCATCTGTTCCATTGAGAGAACCCTTTATCAGCTAGAGAAATGTCAGGTCTATTTGTTAAATATTAAAAGGCTCCTCTAATGTTGGACTTCACAGTTTGATTGGTGGCCTAGCAACTTTCTTATTTTTCCATTAAGTTTTTTATTCATATGCTCTTAGGGAATGAGTTGGCTGGGGAGCTCTTGCTGCATTCATGTGTGACTACATTTGCTATCTTCCTCCCATTTAAGAAAAACAGAAGCTTTATAGGTGTCATATCTAATGTAAACATTGTCCTACTTTATGGGCAGTTGACCATTCATGTGGGGAATAATAACACGTAACCAAGTGGGCTTGGTAATCTTAAGCATGAGCTGAAAACCGGAAACCACTGTGCCTGAGTTTGCAAGGAAAGGAACCCTGGAGGCTGCTTGCCTGGCAAATCATAGGGATGGAGTAGGGCTATTTCTGTGCCCCTCAGCACCTGGCAGCATTGCTCTGGCACAGTACTGTAGCATTATACGGGCACTTTGTCAGTGCTAAACAGGAACAACGGGGAGCTGAGAGGGCAACTGAAGAGCTACTACTCAGTAGAGAGAGAGAGAGTCATATGCTTTGCTGTGGGCAAGTGAAGATGGAATCCAGCACAGCTACAGCAGGAAGGGAAGGTGTGGGTGAGTGAAAGAATTGCTCCTTCTCACTGGGCTTAAAATTCCAACTTGGTTTTAGCAACCACAGGGATTTACTGCCCTTTCAGTTGGTGGGATGAAACCCAGTTGGGTGTCCTCTGGTGACCCACTTTTGGGTCATGCCCCAGTGCTTGTAAGCTGTTGGTCTGACAGATCCCAGCAATAGGAAGTTTATTCTGATGTGGTTCTTGTACTGGTTTAGGAGATGTTTGGGAGGGTGTTTTGATGTAGGTCATGGAGCACTGATGTGGTCTGTCTGTATTTTTCCATCTGTTTTTGTTCAGGGAGGGACCTAGTTTGAGTTCCTTTCACCACATGGCAAGTTCCTCATTGCACAGATATTTTCATGATCCCCCTGCATTTTAGGAATGCCTCAAAGCCAGACTTGACAAAGTGTAGGAAGTGTCTGATCCTGAAAAGCTGCTGGAAAAATATCACCCAAGATTGCATGCCACCACTACCAGCACTGGCACACCAGAAGCTTGATTTCAGAAGGTGTTGTGTAACCGACTTTTCCTTGGGTTTTCAGAAATACTTAAGCACTTGACCTGTTTCATTATGTTTGAAATATCTATTGATTGCTTTTTTGGAGCCACTGAATTGAGATTCAGCACATTTTGTACAATCCATTTGTATAAAATGTACAAATGTACAAACACATTTGGTATGAGACAGGAGGACCCTGTGCTATTATCTTGGAGTAGTCATAGCTGGACAATTGGATGTCAGGTGCTCAGGAGAAGCTACCATTTTCATTTGGAAGTGGTAGACACTTTCTGGAAGCAGACTGGCTTGCTTAACAGGGCACAGGGGGAGCAGAGAAATCAGTCTGTGTAGGTCCTTCTAATGCCTGCAAATGCATCTGTCTCATTCCAGCAACTGAGTATAGAGAATGAGATTCACAGTTCAATTTCCCCAGATCCTTTTGAAATCTGATCTAAGTTAATTAAGGAAAAATTGAATTTTCTATTTCCTTCAGTATAAGTTTCATTGATGTCACAAAATAAACATTTTTTTAAGATTTATTGTTATTTTTTCTCCTAGTTTTCCATACTTTATTTGTGTTCCTGAATGAGAAAAATACAGCCCATCCTAACTCCAAAAATTTCACATAAAAATCCTTGTGCTGTGTAAAATACAACAAAAAAAGCCATTTCTGACAATGCCATACTGACAGAAGCCCTACTGACAGGAAATCCATTTGTCAGATTCACTTTAGTGATAAAGTCTGCAAAATTCTTTGTCACATACTAATAAACAGGAGACAAAAATAAAGTTACTAAGTAGAGACGTTAAGTCGTTCTTAACATCTCAGACAGCAGCTGCTGTCCTCAGAGAGAGTCTGTGAAACTGGGAGAGGAAGTAGATAGGGTAGTATGTGGTAGCAGGAGAAAAGGATGATGTAACTAACATAATTATGATATCCCATTTCCTTGGTGAATGACTCAGGAGCTCATGACTCCTGCTTTCTACAGTGAACAAAACAGAATATCCTGGCTTTTCCTAAGAAACACTGCCTACTGCTCCATGGACCATAAATGACCTATGGTCAGTGCTGGCTGAGGTAGATCTCCCATAGATTGCCTGGTAGCAGAGTAAAGAACTGGAGAGGAAAGACAAAATACCTAATGATTGATTAGTAACCAGATCAGAAATTCTCATCATAATTCAGCTCCTTTCTTATAGCACATAAGTGGCATTTTTGTAGCAAGTAGAAGTGATTGTACCAAGAAAAAACATTAGCAGATAGACAGAGACTTTCTTTTTCAAGGTGTGAACACTTTAAAACGATGCTGGAGTTTTGCCACAGCTCAGTGTGTTTGAGGATGGAGGGCTGGGAAGATTATTTGAGTTCTTTGATCTGTATGGATAAAACGCATCATATGCTGTGTCAGTCTAAGCATATCTTGATGTATAAACCATATAAATATATATGGTATAAATTTAAGACTAATATTAGTGTTTCTCTACTCTGCATCACCATTTCTCTACTAGAAATGGCTGTTCACACAGTACAAACAAATAAATAAATAATTAGATCCCTAAATACTGAGATAATCCAAGAAAATCTTGGGCATTCTGGCATGATTGCATAGGAGGCTCTTGGCCCATTCATGGTGTCACCAGTCTTAAAGACCTCATGGACTTGGAATCAAAAGGAAAAGATTTAAGATGAGAACATTGAGGTTTATCAGGTAACTGCTGTTGTAGAGCACCAAAGGGACAATGGCTGCTTGCTGAGCCAGAATGAATTGTGCTAAACTACACTTACGTGGATTTTGTTGTAGTACACTGGCACAATAGCAGTAAATTGAAGACAGTATTCAGCAGCCCGGCTGCAGAATCAGTAAAATGTGTGACAGGAAAGAGCAACTTGGCAAACAGACTCAAGCCATGTTTCAAGAGCAAAACCGAGACAAATTATGCTTCCAAATGATTGCTGTACAGTGGCTTTTTTTTAAAAACAAGGAATATGTATTACAAATAATTTTCTTCTGATCCAACTTTATGCAAGCTGATGTTTAAAACTGAACTGTAAGAATCAAAAAGCACATTCGCAACAACAAGCTGAGAGAAAAGTGTTATCAATTTTGTTAACCGTTATTTGGAATGGTTCTTGCCATGACACATGGTGTAATATCTACTATAGGTAGTAGTAGCAAGGTCAAAAATTCCACAAACTGTTTTTGAGAGAGGTAGGGTACTAGATTTAACAGAACTTTTCCTTCCCAACTCAGATGTTTTCTGCACTAATCTGGGAGAAAAACCCATCAAGAGACGAATTACATACAAAGGTAGCATTTTTTATTCAAGAGGTGCCTCACCACAAACTGCCACAGGAAGGCAGATTTTCTTGGAAAATAGTTCTATGTTCTTTGTCTATGTTTATACTTTTCTCTACTTATCCTCATTGACCACTCCTGGAGAAGGGCACTGGCTATGCAGGCTTTTGGTTGGATTCATACAAGTTCTGTCCTAGGTCACATGAAGTGCAGCAGTAAGAATCATGATGCAAAATATTGTTGTTGTAGTTTATTAACCTCAGAGAAAGGCAAAATGTGTATCACAGCCATGGAAAACAGAGTCAAAGTAAAATTGATAGGCTGGAAAAAATGGTCACATGATACCTCTTTAACAATAGATGTTCATTTCTGGCCAGAGCAATGAGCCTCTGCATTTATAAAGCTGATCAAAATGAGATATTTCTATTAGTAACCCAGCAATCATGTGAAGTAGGTGCTATTTCTTGCCAGAATATGGCAGTAGAAGCCGCACACACAGTCACCCTATATTTTGGATTTGGGAAGGAAGCGTGTAGAAACATATTTTAACATTTACATTCACAATTTACGTATTGTGAAAGTTTCATTTTAGTCATGATATAATCGTCATGTAATTTATGGGTATCCCACCTGTGGAAGAGAAGCAAAAACATTGAAACTGCCCTTACTTGAAAAATTATGCCCATTTTTCATGGAGTTCTCTCGAACAAGAGGGAGAAATGCAAGTGTGAAGCCAGTAGAACACCTGTATATGGTGAACCATTATATGATCATGAACTTACACCACATTAAAGTCTGTAAGCCTCAAATCCTGAAAAATATACATTTGAAGTCATTGCAACTTCCCGGTTAACACTATCTTTTCAAAATAGTTTTTGACAAATTTTCTTCCTTCTTAAAACCACAGCTAGCTTTTTTTTAATTTCCCTATATATAATTTCATAAATCTTAATCAAGTAGTATTGATAGAACATTGCAGAAAAGGTTAAAATGGGGAAGGAGCAAGTGGAGTATAGGATAAAATGGTGAAAGAAGTATTGTGAACTGAAGTAGGGAAAATAAGTATTTTCTGAGAACTTCAGCAAAAATTCTTCCTAGCCACAGTGGGAGGTCTCAGAGAGAGCATGTTTGATGGAGGTTGCAGGAAAGCATATTTTCACTTCAAAAAGAGAAATTGAATCCTGTAGGTTGAAACAATATTGAACTACATATGCCAGTAGGCTACCTAAGTCTCAGAGCGGTGGAAAAACCAAGACAAATATCAGGGAGTCTGTACCTTTTTAGGGAAAAGCCTTAGAATTTAATGAAGTACTATAAGAATGATGTAGGGATTTCCATAATTTATGGTTAAATCCTGGAAGGATAGTTTAAATATCTGTAGATATGATATTATTTTCAGCTACATTCTGAAGTCTTTAAGCCCAGAAGCAGGGAGGATAAGGCAAACTCTCCATGGCAGAAATACAACCCCTACGGACATTTCTGATCTGCCACTGTATGCTACAATTCTGTGTGTTTCCATCAATTTGATTAGGCTGCTAACAGAAAATATACAGTATCTTGAACAAGTTTCTGCCTCCTCCATCAGCACTTAATGGGTAAAACAAATTTAGGCTAATAGGAATACAATTAACAACATCTGAGGTACTATTCCAGCTAGGATTTGATTATGACTGATTATGTTGCACACGTCAACATCACTGCTAATCTTTGGCATGAGGAACCGATTAAGAGGGATTTTTTTCTTTTTTTACATCAGTTATATTTTTCTTTACAAACTTCCTACAAACAATCTGTTGGCATCACAAAACATGTTCTAATCATTGGAGGAGGTTGGGCTGAAGCAAATATTTTGAGTGAAAGGATGCCAGAAGTTTTCCTAAGGATGATGACATCCAGATAATTATATGCAATCTTCTTTTCCGGTTTGTATGTAATGTCAAAACACTCATCCATATGCTTTTTGCACTTTTCTGGAAAAATGATCATACTCACACTTGCTGTCACGATTCCAAAGATAGTGAATTTATTTCAAAGGCAAAAAAAAAAAAACCCAAAAAACAAAAAACCCAGAACAACTGGCAACTCGACCAATATGTTTTGGGATTTTTTCCAAGTGGATTGTCAGAGCAGATCCAGAATTGTTACAAGGCAACCTTGTAAAAAAGCTACAATTTTATAGCTCACAGGTGGAGCCTGGTCCAAAAATCAGGGATAGTTTTGCAAGCCACCATACCACTCATGTTATGTAGATTTACGTGTGTAGTTGGATCCTACTTGGATTTTGGGGATAGGCTGTTGTACTACTTTTGCACAGGAAGAAGAGCATCAATGATCTGAACCTCATGGCAAGGAAGTGAAAGAATGAAAACAGTGACAACTTGTTGCTGTAGGAACACAGTGGTGTCCCAAGGGCTCAGGCACAGCTCCAGATAGGTCCTACTATTTTTGGTGAATTTTTGACACTAAAAATGAATTATTTGAAATGAAAAATACAAGTGGAATTTGTTGGCTTTGCTCCTATCTTTGAGGGGTTTCAGCACCTCTTTTAGCCTTCTGCCCTCCTCTTTGTCTAAGTCACCTGCTGTAGTCAGAATAAAATGTTGACAGGTCTGTTGCAGACTTGCCTGGGAGATTTCCTGCCACAACATGTGCTAAGTCCAATGTTTCTTTTAGGGCAAGTATTTTTTTCACTGCATAAAATGATCCTCACTGAGTTACAGGGTTCACTTGAATATTCATTTGAACATTGCAATACATATGCACATTCATTTCAAATTTCATTTTTTTAGGTACAGCTGCCATTTTTCAGTTTCTTCAGCTCCAGTATGCTACAGTTGATTGAACCTCTTTTCTTTGGAAAAAATGTTGATTTGATGTCACAGCTCAGCTGTCTTGCACAACTACCATTTATTTACCAATTTATACTTGCCCAGAAAACAAAAGAATTTCTGAAAAAGTTTATTAAAAAAAAAATCACTGAGAAGTTAAACAAGTCTTAAAAGTACTCAAATGCTTAAATATAGAGTATTCTTTTTCTTTTCAAAACATTTGAAACACTGAATTTGACTTAACATGAACTTCATTTATACTTTTTATTTATCAAATGATTGACATTGATACTTTGTCATTTTGGTTTTACTGAAAATATTATTTTTGTTTATATTTAATTCCAACAGACTGAAAAATCAATTATACATGACAGATTAGAAACAATAATTCAGACAATCTGCTTAATGCCTTCACTGCTAAAATAAACACAGCTAATCAGATGTAGATGACAACAGCAACTCTTCTAAAGCTAAATAATAATTAATCAAAAAGGATGGGTTTGTGATATCACCACTTGGTCAGGGCTTGGGAAGTCTGATTCCCAGTTTTGCTAGTCACATCATCTCATAGAAGTTATTTCATCCCAGTTAAGTTCACCCTGGCACAAACTGACACCTTCAAAGTTGAGTCAGTTTTCAGAGTCACTTTTCAAGCCAGATGCCTGCCTAGGATAAGATTCCAGGGAGTGGTTATTTCTCTGTACTGACTACAAATCTACTGAGATGAATCCCCCTTTTTTACTGGCACAGGCAATTATTTTATATTTTAGAGAAGAATGTCTTTGGACAAAGACATGTGTTTATTCATCACCTTCCAAAGCTGGCTAGGGTAGTCTGCTCCCTGTCCAAAACTTTAGAGGTCTTCAAAAAGGCAATGGTTTGGGTTAGTGCCAAAGGGTGTGACTGTCATGGCTGAATGGCCTGTCCAACTAAAGAATGAAGATACAACACCCTCAAAACATTTGAAGTCTAGTGAAGATAGAAAATATTATTCTTAATATATTCCTTGTTGTTCCCCTCCTATGATCAAAATAATGTGGCTGCTTTGGCCAGAACCATGCCTGCCTAGACCATAGGACCCAACTTTTTTGTCCATGTTATTCAGATGTTTTGTTTAAATCCTTGTATGGCCCAGGCAGTTAGCACAAATAATTGTAATTGGTAGGAAGATCTGCACCTTGGTGTGGAAGGTAAGGAAGAAGACATGAGTCTTTGGGAAGTATATGCACAACAACAAGGAAATTGGAAAAAAAAATATTTGTATACAGTTAACTGCACTGTCAATGATGGGGTTCCCAGCACTGATAAACACTGATATTTTGTGAGGTTCATTCCATGGGGATATTGTGCAGGGGACTAAAGACCTGTGGTCTTTCATGAGAAGGAGGCAGGCAACATCTCCTAGGACTCGGAGAGATCACAGCATCATTTCTATGGATACAGCCTGCCTTTTCACCACCTCACCTCCTCAGCCCATCACCGGGGCAAGGGCCAAATACCAGCAAGAAGCAAGTCTATCTGCTGGATTACAACCGCCAGGGCCACAGCATGCAAGAGTTAGCATTCTTTCCTGGAAGATGGAAAAGGAGACTTTGTCTCTCCTAATTTTAGTCAAGATGTTTACAAGATAATTATCCTATCTAATCCAGTTTTCTTGATGCTATTGAGTGGGGAATGATTGATGCTTACAAGGACAATGCTCCATATCCTAAAATAGGTGTCACTAAGTCTTTCATATGGGTTAAACATAGACTTGCCTCTCTCTATTGCTGACAGAGGAAACATAAATGACCAGTTTAGACTAAATATGTTCCTTGAGGACATCTGAAGTTAGGTGAGATGCATCCTGCTTCCAACAGTCTCAACCCACACACAGTCTCTACTTTATTCTCCAC
The DNA here is from genome assembly GCF_026979565.1 of Vidua chalybeata. Lineage (NCBI taxonomy): Eukaryota > Metazoa > Chordata > Aves > Passeriformes > Viduidae > Vidua > Vidua chalybeata. The sequence continues at coordinate 58,491,285 of NC_071532.1, forward strand.
AGTTACAAAATGCAGTTTCAAGACATTCTTCTAAAATGTCCTCCCTCAAAAATGCTCTTGGTTTCAACATTTCAAACTGTTTCTGCCCAAGGCTCATTAATCTGGGAAAAGCGATCCTAGCAGTTCTCATAGATCTGGGCAGAATTCCCACAGATCATTGTTTTTTCCAGTCATTATTTCATGAGTTGCTCTTGAGTCAGTCTGCCTTCTTATATCACACATAAGCTTCCTCAGGGCCTCATGTCTACATTACAGGGCAGGAGAGTTACCATGAAAGTAGTAAAAGCCATATGTGACATTCTTAAGTACTAAACAGTTTAATGATTCGTGGCATCAATATTGATTAAGAAAAGTCTGGGATTTGTGGAGAGGTTTGTAATTTGGTGACTTATTACTAAAATCCTAAAATCCTAGTTAACCCATGGCAGTTACATGGTAGGCCTGCTACTCAAGCAATTGGAACTTCATTTTATTCAAAACAGAAGCTGTTTGAAAATTGTCTGCATAAATTGTCGCAACATCAAATTGTTACACTGAATGTCGATGGAACTGAGGGAAGAAGCATTGTGAGATTCCCAGTACCCAAACTGTTCTACCTTCTGCCATCATTACCATTTTTGCCATTATCATTGTTCACATCCAAAACCACATCAAGCAAGTTTCTTGGCAGCTTCAGCAAAGCAGCTGAGAGTTGAATTTCCACAGAAACTGGACTTTTTCATCATAGCTAAGGATGTTTCCACAAGAAAAGGCTGGAGATATATGTCCATGGTACGAGACAGCAGTGACACTACAAGTGCTTTTACTATCCTGGGAATAAGATGAAGGACTTAATGCCTGTTCCTGAGTACTACATTCACTTTAAATTGTACATATACCCACAAATATGTACTTACCTAGTCAACAGAACTATTGTTACTGTTTACAAAGGTGCAATGTAGTTCAGAAAAAAATCCAAACTTTTTCCAGAGCTCAAGCATTTTGAAATGTGGAAGACATACATAAATACACAACTAATACCAGCTGTAATAGTAATGCTAATAATGATAAGTATTACTAATATAAGTATTAGATAGTAAAAAAAAATTACATCATATATTGTATCTGTCTGTTGCCAGCAAGTTACATGACTATAGAAACATTCCAATGACAGTTTCAGTACCATTTCTGAGCTGGCTGAAACAGAAGATCCCTGGAATATGAAGATATCCAAATCTGATGAAAATGTTTACCTATTTCCAAACCAGCAAGGCTTCTAAATTGTCCACATGAAACTCAGAAGTATGAAAACTCATCTGGTTTTATTATAAAGTTTAAACTCAGCCCTTGTACATTGTAAAACTCATGTTCACATTATTCTTTAGCTCTAACACCTAAAGGAAATTATTCCTCCTGACATCCATAATGCTAACTAGGGATGTTTAAAATGAAAGTGACCCAGAAAAATCTGTTTTAGAATCTAAACAAAAAGTACTTTTTTTTTTTTTTTAAGCCTAAGGAATGGCAAGGTAGGCAGAAGGAGTTCAATACAAAAAATAAAATTTATACCAAATGCGGAATATTGCCATGCTGGTGCATCTCTTCTTACAGAGAGCTTTAACCTATTTTCACTCACTGACAGTTCCAACATCAGCAATGCTTGCAGTATTTACATGGGTGGTCTTTGTCTTGTTCTTATTAACTGTACGTCAGCAATAACTCAGTGGTGGAGTGGTGGAGATCATAATTCAGATGAGTCCTCAGAATAAGGGAGACGTGATCAAGCAGCAGAGAAGAGGGAATGGACAGAAGAGACCTAGTTCTCAAAAAAAACAAGGAATGTGAAATTGTAAGGTTTCCTGAAGTCTCACATTGTTGCTGGAGTTGGAGTTCCTTGTATTCCCACACTTCTTCCAGGAGCATCCTGTGTGCCTCTTCCCTATATCTTGGCACTTCAAGAGCTCCCTGAAGGTCTAAGAGGTTCCTACAGACCAGACAATCTGTTCATATTAAATTCCTTCTTCACTTGAGTCCTCTGTGTTTCCTTCTTCTCTGGTTCTTACTGTGAAAGGCAGTAGACCCCTCACACTTTTACAGCCCTTAGCATTCTCTGACTCAGTGGGTAAATATGTTTTGGGAAGACTTTTGGGTGTGAGACAGGAAAACTGGGATGTGTAAATATATTAACAGTTGTTGAGAATCTGTTTTGCCTTGAGACAATACTAAAGCATTGGAAGCTGGTACCAGTACTAACTGCATGAAGGATCTCCATGATTTCCTTGCTTGCCTCTCTTGGTTTTCATCAGAATCATTTGGGTTCACCCCACTGACATTTAGATTATTCTCTGAGATTTTGGAATTGGTTCCACTTACTGAAATATGGAAGGGTTAAGAAATTGAACTAGGGCTTAATTGCTTTCAGTTAGTGATTATAGGACTAACAAAGATCTCACAAAGAGTGATTGATAAAGACCATGGCTCCCACAAAGGCTCTTAATACAATCCACTACATATTAAACTTGCAGAATCTATCTCCTGCCTCTCATTTTAAAACTAAGAATTTGTGTTTGTACCCATCCTTGGTTTTTCAGGATATTGTCTCTGTGGTTGACAGCTCAGTGTTACCTCTTCAGTAGTGGTTCCAGGCTGGGTCTCATTCCAGCTAGGTAGCCTGAAGGATCCTCCAGAACTCTAAAAAAAATTTAAAGGCACTCACTCTCTTCCCAGAAGTGCCTATGTGGCCTACCATTCTCTTCAGGTTCTACTTCTACTAGCACAAAATGGTTGTCTTGCACTCTGTACACAGGTTTCTCCTCTTCTTCTAAGTGTTTGGGCAAGATATTAATAAAAAAGCTGGGCCTCTGGAGCCAAGGGTTGTCTTGGTAGAAGTCTGTCCCTGGTTTCACTTCAAATGTCCTTAAACTGTGCAGAAGGTTTTGGGGGAAAAATATCTTGATTTCACAACCCATAAGGGGTGTGACATCCCTCTTCTTCACAGTCACATTGTGAGGCAAATTGAGTAACTCTTACTCTTTGGGAATGACAGTGGAAAGTATTCCTATAAATGTTTCCACAATATTTTTCCTTAATTAAACATTTGTCCTCCCATATTAGGAAATTCCCTCAACATTAATCAATAGAAAGACCTTGAATGTAACTCTGGATATGGGTAGAGGAATACTGTAAAAAGAAATATTTTTCAACCATTTTTTGTCACTTCATTGTCTTTTAGGGCAAGGCAGATGTGAGTCCTGAATGCCACAGCAGCTCGAAAGCAGGTTTATAAGTGATCTTCTACCTCTGACTGTGACCATCATGTAATTTTGACTTCTCATGTGTAAGAGGATGACACTTTAGCGAGCAAGTGTTTCCCCTTCTCAGTTTGCAGTTTTCACCATGGGACAGCTGATTTACAAATGCAGAGGGATGAACACTAGATGGAGACAGATGCTCCTGCCATTGGGTGCAGATTTCCTGTGGTGAGCTGACATTTCCTATCAAACAAAGAGCTAAGGCTAATGAGGTGCTGACTGTTCTGAAGCAGCAGGAGGATTTAAGCATTAGAGAGGTTTTACTCCCCCCACGTCATCTCAGACCTCAGCAAGCAGCTTTTGAAGGGCTAAATTTGAGCTTTGCTGTCATGTGAATGTCGTATTAGTTCATAGCAAAGATGCAGGTTTATATGAAATATTGCTTAAGTCGTGCGGCTTCAAAAGGGTGAATCCAAGGAAAGGGTAATTTCCATTAATCTCTGTCTACTTTGCCTATGCCTGTGATCAAAGGTCTTTGCTAAAACCAGAACTGTATTTGACTTTTCTGACCTACCTTATATAAATATAAGGTATTTATATAAAAATATATATTTTCATAATATATCCTGAAGACATATACTCACTGCAACGCTGGAAACAAACCATATAACAGAAGAGGTGAGTGAAAGGTTTTGAGCGGGGATGAGATTAATATCTGGAAGTTTAGAGTTTTTTTCAGAGTGTATCAAACCATCTTCCTGCCTGAAGCATTCAGCAATCTTCTGATAACACCCCCATACACCAAAAAGGCATTATAGATGGAGATACGTTAATAACTCTGGATTAGAGATGTCCTTATACTCCAGATGAGCATCCAGGAACTTTTTGTTTTGAAATTAAAATCTGACTTTGAATACAATAGTTAGTACATGATCAAACAAACAAATAAACAAACCCCCATAGATCCCCCCCCCAAAAAACCAACCAAACAAAAACCCCACAACTTTACTACTAAAAAGTAACAACCAAGCACTTCTAGTGCCAAGAGAACACTGGAAAATTCTGTTCCCAGAGGAGTCTCAAAGACTATGCTTGTATGTTTTTAAAACAAAACCCTTACCTCTGATTTTAATCATTGAAAAAAAAACTGTGAAAGAGAAATAGAATTGCACGAGAACTGGCCTGTGGGAGGCAGCAAAGCCTGGGAAGGGAGAGCAGAGATGTTGCAGGAGGTGAGCCCCAAGCTGAGTGAATTTGAGTGACTCACCACCACCTGTCTGCAGTTCTTCACACTGAGGTCACTGGGAAGTACCTAGGACACCTACATGAGAAAGGAAGATATATGGCTGTGCAGGGATGCCAAGTGTATAGGTGTAGTCTGCCAGCAGACATCCTCTCTCTCATCCAAGAGGGTCTGTGTGCCCATATGTGAGACAGCCCTGAGCTCTGCTCTGGTCTTCACCAACAGCAGCAGGAACTTGGAGGAAATGTTTTCATCAAGGTGGACCTTCACTTGCCCAGAATAAGAAAAAAAAATCAGTTCTGCATGAAGCAAAGTGGATTAAAAACAGTATGAGTATTTTTCCTGAGGAAAATGAAATGTGATAGACAATGATGTACCTCACGACAACAGATAAGGAAAGGTCATACAACAGAGGAGAAGAATTGACAAAACTGAAGCTTTCTTTTCTAAATTATTCATTTTTCAAGTTGCATGTTATTTGATTTTTTATCTTTTTTTTTTTTTTAAGGACGGAGGCAGTGATATGAGTATGCATTTATGAAAGCATAGTGGAGCAAAAAGATTTGGAAGACTGTCTATGTCACAAACAAGTGCACACACAATAATCATCAGTTCAAAAGAAAATGAGACAGTGGGGAACAGCTGAACACATGATTAAATCAGTATGTTTTATGGAAATAAGACCAATGAAGAACAACAGCCTGGTGAAAAAAATGCATTAGCCAGATATGTTGGGGTTAAAGTCCATTCTTTGCCTGACCTAAAAGCATTTGGGATGTAAAACCAAGACTTAATTCAAAGAAAGTCAAAGACTGGAACAACTCACTTTGGTCAGAAATAGGGGGAAGATTTGTTATCTTTCTACTGCAGAATGAAAAAACAGCATCTGCTATATAATTAGACATGGTACTTGTTAACGACTCTGCATGGTTTTGATGCCTTACCTCCCCCATTCCTTGGCTTTTCAAGCAAAGCAAACATAGGCAAGCTGTCAAGAAAACACATTTATTCTTTGGAGAGAGCACTCCAGTCCACCTAAACAACTTCATTGCAGCTCTGAATTTCATTCATGCATTGAGTAAATTGCTTCTTTAACACTTTTATAGTGAGGTAGGTTGCTCTGAAAAAGAAGAAAAATAAGGGAGGTTCGATGAACGTAGAAGTGAACATAGAGTCTCTGAGGAAAAATTGTTCACCATCAATTAGCACCAGAAGAAAAAAAGTAAATGGAGCACTAGCATTCTCAAAAAGCTGATATGATCACCTCCTTTTGGCTCCTCAGGCTTTGAGCAAGATGGGATTTCCTCTGAGAGAAAGCAGAAAACCATTATTTTTGCCAGTGTTGTATAACTTTAGATAAGGTGCACTGAGAGCTGGGGCCTGCGCTTCTGATTTCAGAAAGGTCAGGTTCACTTAGGGAAAGTTATCTGCTATTCTAATACTTAACTCCATAAAATATAGTATTTGTTATGACTATAACTTCAAAATCAGGGACTTACTTCTTAAATAAGGCATCCTATCTTTTTTCTTAAAAATGTAATGATTTTTTTTTTTTTTTATGTAATAATTCTCTTTGGAAAATTGAATAAACCCAGCTGCACTGGCTTTAGCTCAAAGGATTAATTAGTTCCAATAGAGGCAGTTGAAAGTTTTCTGAAGTTTGTCTTAGATAAGTATTCGGAAGACTGATGCTTATTCAAATGTTGTCCAAACTGTGTGAACCTGTTTGGCACAGAAACACTGAAAGATTAAACCTGAGAGCCTTTTACTACATGCTGGAATGACTGCCCTTCTTGTTGTGAGAGATGCCTGATTGCTGCAAACACAGACTTAGAGAATATTTGTTCATATTCCAGTAGTCAATTTGTCTGTAATTCTCTCCCTTGACCACTTTCACACAGAGAATCTGTATTTTTGATGTCACTATTTTTAAAAAGTCAGTTATTCACTTACATCTATAACTGGAAAAGGGTATTAAGCACAAATAATTAATTTGTTTAGAAACTTTCCGCAGTCCAGTCAGAGACAAAAATGCAGAGACTAGATCCCACTCCCTGAACAATGAATGCCAAACAAGCAAAATTAGTATTCATGAAAATCCAAATAATGCAGGCAAGACTACCAGCATTTGGTATGCAGAAAGAAAGCTTGATACAACAGATTTTTGGTTAAAAGGTTTAAATATGCCAAATAACTTTTCTTACGTTTTTGCAATTTTTGGTAATTCACATCCACTTCAGTGCTTCTCGGACTGAGAGCACAAAGTGTTACTGATGATGGAAGTTAAATGGTGACTTTCCTTAAGACATAGTTTCCTGAGCTTTTAGATCATGTTGCAGAACCCCATTCTTTTCCCTTCAACTTTGTTTTTGGTTTTCAAAGTAAACTCATCTTTTGAAAACTGATTATATCTTCCAGTTTTCCTGTATGCCAGGAAGGACATTCTCTGATATCACCATATCAAATCCTTAGAGACACACCAGGGAAAATGTGCTGAATCACAGCTCCTCAGCTTTATTTGCACCAGCATAGAAAGATAGGGACCAGATGCAAAGTTTCTTTACATTTCAGAAGCAAAATAAGCCAACGATGGCTATGAAAATATTCAAATTTCCATGAATTTGACTTATATTAGAAATTTGGACCACTTCATGGGCCATTTGTTGGAGTCTTGAGGAAGCCTCATTTGATATTGCTGCTGTTTGGGAAAGAAGGCGGTGTTAGGGTAATACCAATTCTCAAAAGACTAACTCCTCCACAGGCCAGGCTCATGCTGTTGTCAAGGAGGATACAATGCTTGAGGATCCTGCCACCATGACACTCTGCTTGTTCAGAGAAGGACTGAGGTCATCACTTCCTCCCTGAGTCCCACTGTTTTTTAGGACCAGTCCTGGGGTGATACACACACTCCTTTGCCTAGAACAGTGGCTAAAAGTGCAAGTAGGATAGAAAAAAAATACAGAGGCTGTGTAAGTTACAGTCAGCACTTATTCATAACTAAGTTTGGTTTTGCTTACATCTCACCCCCTCTTTAAGGTGCAATTAGAGAGTGTAGTTTTTTGGCAGAGAAGAGGGGGAGCATGGTTTGTAAATCAGAGAACCTGTTTCCTCTCTCAAGCCGTGCGTCATTGCCTTGGGGGACTGTTACCATAAGCAAGCTCCGAGCGAGTCAGTCCTGCTGTCTCGCCACAAAAGCTTTTTAATACAAACACTGGAGCTGAACACTGCTCCTGAGCACATGGCAGATGTCTGCAATCAGCTATTGACTGACTACTGTGTTTGTCTCATAGGCTGGCCAGTGCTTCTGGTCGACAATAGATATCTAGGCTATGAGGTAATGCTGCTGAGAAGAAGTATATAGACATGGAGATTGGTACTGTCTCACAGGAGTTTACTAATCTTTTTGCAGCACAGTCAGAGACAGCAGACATGATATTCAACAGTACAAGCAAGCTCTGAAATATTTGGTAATGATTAATCTTTCATGAAGGATAAGTATCTTCCTGTAGCTCCTTTGCTTCTGTGTAGTTTTGATACAACCTTCATAGACATGTTGTAGTGTTCCCTAGCACCCTGATGGGCTATTTCCAGCTCTAATAGCTTTAAGCAGAATACCAGGCACCTTATCCAGTTTCCACTCATACTTCCTTTGGAGCCAGGAGGAGTTTGTCTGAATGAGAACAAAGAATCTGAGCATCTTGCTGTACTTATCCAAGGGCTGTCACCACTGACACCTGTGACTGACTGTAATGACAGCTTAGGTTCAAAACTCTTCGCCCCTTTCAACTCAACTGCTTTTCCCATTAACCCCTGTTCTCATTAACCTACTGAGCTCTGTATTGCAAATTCTTCCTCCAAACAGTGGCAGAGCAAATAGATGTCTCTCTGGGGGCAGGTGCAGTGATTTTTGCAGCACCAACTTACATCAGCAGTCCTCAACCAGACATCACTTACTGCTTGTGCACTATCTCTCATTAGTAGTAATCCAGATTTCTCTGCATTCTCTGGGTCTGAAATGTATTTTGGTAGCTCCTGAAGATCTCAGCTGGGGTCCAGGCCCCGCTGTGATACAGCAAGGCTCATGACCCCAGTCATTACACTGCAAAGATTAATTTGTGGTTATTATCCATGTTTCCACTCACCATGTTTTTCTCAGTGACCAACTGAATAGCTTAGTGCCTTGCTTTGTGTTGGAGTAGTTCAAGTGGTATAAAACTGTGCTTGATGGAAACTATCACCACTGCACTAAAGGTATACTTCTATAACTTTTTATAGAGAATGAAATCCTTGTAACTAAGGTATATTTCCATGCAAAGGCTAGTGTTTCAGCTTGCAAAGACTTTAAAATTCTCTTACTTATTCTAGTTCCATCTTGTTTCTAAAAGTTACTCAGTGCAACAACTGAAGCAATGTCAGAGATTTCAGCTAGCCAGGAGAATTTTTATGAATAGCAAATGCTGAAAGCAGTGTATTTCAAAGAAATATATTCTGTAACCTATGAATGTGTCTTATAATTTCAGTAGTAGTCTTGCTGGTGAAATGGAAGCCTGTCTTTGGCAACTTGTGAGCAGGCAACAGTGTTAGCAACAAATCAGATCAGTAATTTGCCTAACCACTGCAGAAAATTACTAGAGACACAGGAAATGGACAGTGCTATGCTTTCAGACACTTTCAGATGGTTATAATTGTTTAACTCAGTCACTGAACAATTATACTACCACTACATATTTTTAGACAAATATTATGAAATTATACCAGTATACCACTATTAGACTTTAAATAGAACAGAGTGTGTTCTTCTGGTTCCATCTTACTAGTGAAGCAAGCATAATCTGGAATTTTTGTGCATCCAGCAGACCATGGAAGTAGAGACAGTGCAGACTCTCTTGCTCCAAATACAGGCTGTCCCTTAAATATGCTTACTGATGCAAATCCACAGGTCACAGTTAACTACAGTATTTGCTTCCCATGTCAGTGAACTCACACAGATAGTGAGTGTTGAGATCAAGGTGTAAGGTTATTGATACAACTGCACCTATAAAGATCTTGTAGCTCTATGTCAGTTTGTTTTTCAAAAAATTGACAAAATGTGGAATCATTCACTAGAAAGTCTAATGCTGACACTGGGAATCAAATAAAAAGCAGAGGATACTTGTTTGACCCATGTTTCCCAATTACCGCATCGCTCCATTACAATCAACCTCATCTTCCTAAAGTCTACTCCTTTTTACATTTAATTTGTCACCTTTTGATTAATGTAGAACTGGAGAGCTATCACCACAGGGCTGTACAGACATTTTGTTCATTGTATTGAGTATGCAGAAACAAGAAGCCCTTTCCTACAAGAAACACCAGAGAAAAGATCAAATTCTTCACTTGTCTCTCACAGGCTAAACACTGAAAGATACACGCAACTCCTTGTCTTGCCATTTGCATAACTTGTTACCAGAAGAAGGTAAAATGGAGGAAGAAAACAATAAAGGTGATCAAATATATGTAGAATGGAGTAGCAAAATTAGTGGTAACATTAAGACAGGAGAAAATTGAGAAGAGAGGGAAAGGAAGTGTATTTTCAAGCAAAATGCTTTTGGGAAAGAAGCTTTTGAACAGTGAGCAAACACTTCTTTATACTTCTTTGCCCATCTCCACAATAATTTTTTCTTTCCTCTGGGACCCATCTGCAAGTTAGAAGGAACGCCTGAAGCTAACATTTTATGTCAGGAGCACGGTATGCTCACAGCACACTGCATCCTTTTTCTGCCTTTTGCCTCATTAGCAACCAAATTTGTCAGAGCACACCACTTAAGAGACCTTTCAATTTCTTACTGCATCCATTGCCTTTCATGCAGATGCTTTGCATGTTGAAACCATGCCAGAGAGATTTCTGAGAAATCTCCACCTGTTGTATGACATCCTGAATTCCGTGAAGTAGCTAAATCCCTTATACAGTCTGACTTGTCAGTGACATGACTCTGCAGACAAGATGTGAAGCTGTGTGGGCTGGATTTCTCTGCAGGTGCATTTCCACTGACTACAGTTGCTTTTAGATGAACACAGGTCCATGGGACAGCAGAGAGCCTGTTCTTCCTCTAATCCTTTTTTTTTCAGTGTTGATGATCTTCTGACTTCACAGTGGGCAGTTTGGTAGCAGATGGCTTTTTGCCTCCAGGTTTTACATTATAAACAGGAAGAGTTAAAAGGGATGAGGCAGATTTCCCTGAAGAGAAACCACTATTTTTCTTCAGAAGAAAACTGTTCCTCAATACTTGCTTGGCCATCATGCTGGTAAAAGAGGATGCTGAGCCAGATCAAGGGCTTTGGAGGCTACTACTAGTAATCAGTAATTACATAATCTCCAGACCGTGAAGACAATGAAATACAGCTGCCCTGTATCTTTGAAAGGTGGCACCAAGCAGCTGTTAACAGGAATCTATGAGGACTTGCTCTCTGAAAAATCACAGCACTGACACAATTTAAACCAGCTTTTTGCTTGCCTAACTACAAGTGGACAGTTTTGAAAATGTCTTGAAAATTGTCAAGTTATGCCCATTAAAGACTGTGTAAAATACAAAAACATTCAAGATGTGGTGCTATTGTACAGATGATTTCCAGGAAATCTAAGCAAAAAAACCATACCAACAAAAAATCACTTGTATCACATATTTTAATATGTCCTATTCTTTCATTTTGCAGCTGGGTGGTTGTCTCACACAAATGCCAAGAAATGCATTACAGTATGTACTGTACCTGTAGCTTATGTGTCTATTATATGTGCAGATTTTTTCCGGGAGTAGATAATTTTGGGCAGGAATTGGTTGCCAACTAAGAAAGGAGAGAAGGAAAAACAAAGTCATGTCCCTTAGGGTGGGTGGTACTAGTAAGCAGGACTATTATTGGTCTGGGCAGGCAGCAGGATCTGGATTTGATGGTGTCACTGACATCCTCTATGAACATGGCACTGGAGAACTATTACAGGAACCATGAAATCAGCATGCACTTAGGGTTAGGTAAAGGGATTGAGTAATCCTACAATGGTTGTTGTTATATAACTTTTAAAACTGTGCCCAGGGAACAGAGATGTAACTTAATACTACAGCAGCAATTCTTAACACTGTGACTGCCAAGGGTCAGTTGCTATTCCCATTAAAACCTTTTTTTTTGTATCTAATTTAGAACCCAGACACTTTAATTCACAGCAGGCTAAAGCTTGGCATAGACACTATTTTTTTTTCCACTTTAAAAGCTTAAATAAATTAGATAACAATAAAAATATTATATAATTCTAGCTATTGTTATCATTAATTTAAACCAAGGTAATTGAAAACCGTGAAAGGAGTTTGATGGTTTTAGGCTTGTATTTTCCTGTCTTCACATGGGTTCAGTTATATCTCATATATTGTTAAGTCAGTCACTGTACTGGAAGCCTTTTTCTTTGTGGTCCATCTACTGCTCTGCTTAATATACATTTAATTTACATCCCATTAATTTAATCTGAAACATTAGTTCTGGTTCTCAATACCTAATGGTGGAAAATTTGAAAGAAGCATGAAGTTACATTGCTTCATAAGACCAATTCCTTTTTTTCTTGATTTTCAGTATATTTTCCACTCAGGTTATTTCGTTAGCAGTGTTAACGATTAATTTGCAGCAAGATTTTCCACTTGTAATTGTCATCTACCTAGAAATTTTTGCTACAGTGTCACTCAGTTTTAAAAATTCTAAAATACATGGAAAGGCTTCATTTGAGGACAAACTCAATTTCTGTTTATAATGCGTTCTTCTTATAAATTACTTTTAATTTTATTGTTTACATAATTGGCATCTACGCAACAGTAAAAACATGAACATGGCAATCTTGTGTAAAGCAGCACATAAGAGAAGATTTATTTGATTAAGATCATATAGCTGGATATATTAGACAATTACTAAATTCAGACAGATTACACCTGGCCTGTGGTCCTGAGCAAAGCTGCATGGTTGCAGTGCAAATTGGTGGGGAGGGGCTCCACAGCTCATCCCCAAGTGGAGGTTACAATGTCTTGTGGGCACAAACACATATTTCGTGGTAACAGGTCTATCACAGTGTAACACAGTGGGAAATAGAAGCTGAATTTTCATCTCTACCCCATTGCACCATTTCAGAAGATCAGATGTAGTCAAGGTATAGGCTAAAAGGTGTTTTGTGCTACTCTTCTCAAAATAGCCATGCTCCTGGACAAAAAAAGCCAAGACCAAAGACATAGCTCATTAATCCTGTTTTTTTTGCTAATCTATGGAACTGCATGGAAAACACTTATAAAACATGGAAAGGCAAAAATTCATCAGTCTAACACAAAGAAGTTGGACTTTCCCCTTTCTCAGGCAGCCTCATTAGGTTTAGTCGTACTTTTTCCAAAATGGTTTTGTAAAATAGAGTTTAGAATTGTACATACAATGTTTCAGCTGAGCTGGGATGGCTAATTGGCTAGTTTTAGCTCTTGTCCTTGAGAATTATTGGAAACAAAAAGAGCTTTGTAAACATGACTACTGAGAATTGCATGAGGGAGATTATGTGATGCTGGAGGATTATCCAAAATCAGATTATGGGCACTTCAGGTTTATATGAGTTGAATAAATTTATAACCATTATCTTAACCAAAAAGCATATAAAGGATTACATTAGGTAAATGTAATTCTGTAATAGTGTTGTATTATATCCTTCCATGCCTTTGCAAAATGTTTTATTAAGCAATTCATTCTTATTGTAACTATTTAACTGATGTACATGTTTACACCTAATGTTTTCTGAATTTATAAAACAAGCTTTCATAACATAAGAAACAGACTTTGAGTTCTAGGTGGCAAACAGCATGGGAAGGTAAAATGAAGAAAATTAGTCAAAAGCTGTTGTAATCATTTGACCCCGGGAGATGCCTAAGTTGGTCTTTGTTCCTGTTTCAATGTATTATAATATTATTGGAGATGACTTCATAGATCAAGTGTCACTAATAAAGTCAAGCATCACTAAGAAACTGCACATTTTATTTAGCATTGTAGGTTTCAAGCCTTCCAGAAAGTCAATATTTATCAGGCACACTACATTTAATATTTTTGTTTTCCAAATGGCCTAATCTGCGATCCAAAACTGAGAACATAGTCAGTGCTCTATGCAGTCTACCTTTATCTGTAGCTGTATGCATAGATTCAAACTGCTTACTGCCAAAAGCAAGTCAGAACTAGAGTCTTGTTAACTTACTATTAAATGTCATTGGTTGCAGTTTTTGAGCTACTCATGACCAAATTCAAGTTTGGTGGTGGTTTTGGTGCTTTTTTGTGACTTTCAATCTTAGAAATTAAGAATTTTCATGTGTTTGTTGCTAACAAAAGTGATCTAAGCCTATTTCATCTGCTTCATGGCCTTAATCAGGCATACACTTATTTCTTTGCTCAGCCACAGAAATAGCAACAGCATTTTCTTTAATATCTAAGAAAATTTGGAAATTATCTATTTTTTTAGGGGTGGCAAAAATATTTTTAGAAGGATCAAGAATCTAAATTCATAAGCATCCTGAATTGCCTTCCTTTTGGTTTTCATTAGCTGTTCCATTTCCTAGATTTAAGCTGCATTTAAAATGCCAGAAAAAGGCCAAGCTAGAACCTAGTTCTGAGATTTCCAAGGGACCAGATGGAAGAACTAGAAATTTCACCAAAGTGCCTGTCCATTGCCCAACCAATTTTGCAAACTATCTCTTGCCAATATTTACCCAAACTCACTTGAAATTCCATCTGAAGTCTTTGAACTCCTTCTGGAAAAGTAATTAAAAAGAGTGACTTGTTAAACACTCATTAGCTCACAAGTATGTATCTTTATATTGTCACTTGTTGGAACTGTCAATACGGCTGCTTCTCTTTGGCATTAATGTTTTGACATTTGGAATTCTCCGAACCCAACATCAAGATCTAAATATGAATTATTGTTTTTTTCCTCCTGGTAAAACAGTCACCTATTTTTTCCAAAATTGATTTTACTGTGTTTAGACTTAAAACATTTTCATTTCAGCCACCTTATGTCAGAGCTATCTTTGATTTTGCAGTAGCAGAACAGCAAGGACTTTTAGGAGATGGACCCACCACAAAAGCAGAAGATGTAAAGACTATCTAGAGTTGCCCTGGTCCAACTCCCTGTGACAAGTTACCCTGAGAGCAAAAGCTGTAGTTATGAAAAACAGTAAGCTTTGAGAGCCTTTTTTTTGGCCATATTTTTAATAGATGTTATCTGATATCACTCAAATATAAGAGGCAAGGGCAGGAAAAGAGGGTACAAGGATGAGTCATCAGGCAAACATTCCAGCCTTCCTGCCCATCAGAAGCATTCCTCTGAGGTCAGCCACAGAAATCTCCATCTGTATCAACAGCCCAAGAGAGAGCCAAGAGCACGTAGAACAGACCTGTAAATTGCAAATTGTTCCTTCTATAAACTGCAAGTTGTTCCTTTTGAGACGTGTCAATACCTTCTCACAAAAAGCACTTCAGCAGTTCTGGGAAAGATAAAAATATGGAAAGGAGTCCACAACTCGTGACAACAGTTGTTAAAGCCAGCATCTTTTTGTATGAAACAATGAAAAGAGCAAGAATACTGAGCAGATGTGATGGTTGCTTCCAAAAATATGTGAAGTTATAGAGAAAGCATGTGGACTCTTATATTTAGCCTTTTTCATAATAAAAGAAATATGCTGTGCCAATGAAATTGAAAGGTAGCAGATGTGAAACAAATGGAAATGTTCTCAGAGATCCTGATTAACTTGAGGAACTCAGTGACACTAGACATCACTGAGGTCAACAGCTTAAACCAAGGCAAGTAAAGAAAAAAAGAGAAAACCCTGGCAGCTACTCTCATGTCTAGCTCTAGGGATTCCCCATTCTGCAAAGTGCATGTTTTTCACTTGGTATTTGAGAGGAAACTGGTTATAAAGTTTCTCTCAATATAAGTAAAACAAGGTAATATTTGCAGAATGGAATCTTCAATTAGGATTAAAAACTTGCTTTAAAAATGTTATAAAAATTGAAAAACTCTCTGCAACAACTGTTTTCAGCACTTTGCTATCAAAGATTCATTGGAAATAGCTATAATAAATTTTATTTTGATTTCCTAGGGGTAGCCCTTATTTTAATGCTGTTGTATTTCAGGTAGAGGACAAATGCTTCTGTTGTCCCTTACATTAGGCTAGATTAACATACTTGCTAACTGCACAGATATTTGCTAAAATTTTAAGAACAAACAAGAGCTGAAATCTATGTATAATGTTCCAGATGTCTGCAAATTGAGGAAAAAAGTACAAATTTAAATGGGCTCACCAAAAATAATGAAGTCTGGCGGAAAACCAGCTGGGCAAGAACAGAATTTAAAATCTGGAGTTACTTTGAGTACTGAATCTGATTCCAGTAAAGCTTTAGTATGATTCCAGGAAAAATCCAATTTCCCTGCTGGTGTTTTCTCTGGGCACTACTTTTTAAAACCAGTTGTACCCGTGCCATCCGTTCCAGAAAATGGTCTGAACTGTATAGAAATAAGGAAAAGATTTTGACCAACATTTTCCCTTTTGAATGTCCTGATAATTGGCACAGATAGTTTTGTCAAATAAATCCCTTAGCGAAGATCGAGGAACAGACTGGATTCAGGAAAGTCCCATTAATATGATAAAGAACTAATTTTTGATGTACACAGTACATTAAAGTACAATGCAATACCCTCCAATAAATGAAAATCATTATATTATTCAGTAGAAATGACAGGGTGATATGAAGTCTCCCAATAAATTGTGAAGATGTAAGCAAACATAAATGTGCCTTAAACAGAAAATGAAGAAAAGATTAAGGGAAAAGTCTTCTTTTTAATGGCATGATCTTGTAGCCAAAGGAGCAGTGTAATGAACCTTTCAGTAACAGTGATCAAAAACATGTTTGTGAAAAATCGTTTGACACATTGTAGGTCAAATGACAAAGCCAACAAAGAGTAGAGGAAAAGAATTGCCAACCTATGAAAATAGAAAAATGTTATTATAGTTTGTAAAGCAAGGACAAATGAGAAATTGAATAAATTACGCACACTGTAAAGGAAGAAAACCCTATACAGCAAATTGCTTTGAAATATGGAAATATTGTGACTGTCACCAAGTCAAAGAAACAGTGATAAGCAGTTGTTGCACAGCCAGTGCAATAGAGTCAGCTGTCCTTCTGAAAGCACACCCACATATGAGCTAAAGAATTAATTTTGAGTCTAAATGAATGCCTAGTACAACATAAAATACTGCAAAAAGAAGCCCTTTTGATAAATCTACATGTTGCTTGTAGATTAGACCGTATGTTCACACGAAGGAAGAAAAACATTGCCCAGAACTATTTCTAAATTGCTACCATTACGTCAGCCCCCAGTTATAAAAATAATAGAGAACCTTTTTCAGATAAAGTCATTCTTAATTCAGCAGAAGGAAATGGATTGCACAAAAACATTATTGCAACAGAAAACAGGCTTTTATTGCCCCCACAAGGTCTCGGGATATTAACAGGGACTTAGTGAACACAATCACAGAACAAAAATGCAAGCAATATATTTGCCAGGAAGTAAATATAATCCCATTGAATTTGCTACCAAATTTGGGGACAACCTTGGAGCAAGAGCTGGAAAACTGAAAATAAATAAATAAAAAGGAAACATCATTATTGAAAGGAAAAGATATGAAAACTTGCAACTTATTAGAGACATTGAAAAAACTCAAGAGCATCACAAAATGGTCATAAAGCCTGAGAATGAGAAGATTGCTTTTGACAAATATATTTCAATGTTTTAAAGAAAAAGATGCTAATTTAGAGAAAGAAGCAGTGATAAAATAAAAACAAATGATTACTTGAACACATTAAAGAGAAATTCACAACTTGATTTTTGGGATATTTTTTACAGAAAAACAAAACCCCTGACAAATGAAGATCTATAAAGATTGTGCTATTGTCTTTGAGAAAGATTGGACAGACCAAAGGAATTGACAAGTTTCTAAGCTACACAGATAAATATGGTGGGCTATGGGTTACACAGTCTGGAATGAAAACAGACCAACAGTGGGCTATTTTCAAGAAAATTAGTTTTCATATCCACTTTTTACTACTTTGTTTCATAAAATTCATGGCACTTCAACCATTATTTACATTTTTCCTTTAATAATTTTTAGAACATTAAACTAGTAACTGGAAATGTAGTTTTCTTTTTTTTAATAATTGTTGCGTGGAAGAAAATTGCAAAAGAATTTTGGAGCTGATTTTGGGAGCTATGTAAACAAATATTTCATAAAATGTTACAGGAAAATAAAATGGGTCATTTAAGCAGTAGGAAATTGGAGACAACTTTAACACTGCTAGGCAGATAAACAAGAGGTGCATTCTGTTCCCAAAATACTACTTTGTTCCCAAAGTTAAGTAAGTCATCATTCCATGACTACTTCTTCTCTCACCTCTTTTCTGTGTTCTGAATAAGGATTATTTGGAGTGAGACAGGATTTGATCCTTATGAATTTATATGACATGTCACAGAAAACTTCCAAAATTAAGTGTAATCTAAAAGCAGCAGATCAATAAAGAGGGATAAAGACACATTTTAATATATTTAGATATGGTAAATATCTAAATGTCATGTTCAATGACAAACATTGAAATAATATATTTCCTTTTGCTAGCATCATCAACTGCAGTTGTCCTCATAACAGAATTCTGAAATCTCTGTGGAATATGTAGAATACAGCCAGTAAGGAACTCAGTGCAAACACTCATTCATTTGTGAAAAGCAGATGTGTTTCTCACAACTGGCATTGCAGAAGAATAACACCACACACCTAGCCATGGAGAGGAAATTCTTCAGGATTTATCAAGGCAGTGGGAAGAAGTAGCTTTTAGAGTAGAATGAGCTTCTGGATAGCAAGAGGCAAGAAGCTGGCAAGAAGCTGTGTTCATTGACAGTGACAGAATAGAAAATAATGAAAAGCTATTGAAAATACTTATGTTAATACACAGCAAACCTTTAGATTGTTTTGTAGTCTAATACTTGTCTGAAGAATAATTCCATTTGCTTTGTCATTTGGCTTCTCTGCCAAGTTTTTCTGAAGCCAGTCCAGAAAAGACAGGCTCACATGTAGTACTTCTATCTGTAATTCTTGAACATTAAAGATCAAAAAAGAGCAAAGTTCTATCATCAATAAAGGCTTTCTTATTTATAGAATTCTTTCTTTGTTCCACAGGTATGACTCAGTGAGGCCATGGCCCATCATCAGAAAAGAAAAAATAAAAATTAAAAAAAAAGGTCTCCTACTGAAAGAAAATAATATTTTTTTCCTTCTCAGTAGGTGATTTTCTCTGAGGTCAGCCAGGTATGTGGAACTTTTTGTTTTTCCCACAGTATTGTGACTTGTTTCCTCTTGATAGGAAATGTTAACTTTTGTGGTAGGAATATAATTTGCTTTGGAAGTTGTAATATAACTAGTGTCCTAAAGCCTTTTTTTTTTTTTTTTATTAACAAAAATTTGCAATACCCCAGAAATAAAAGGCTGAAAAAAATTACAGAGAAAAGCATATTTCCTACAGTTTAGAATTCTCACCTAATTCTTTGCTAATTGGGTGCAGTGGTTATGCCATTTCCAGTAACCTGAGATAGGTCTAGAGCCTACAGTACTTTTTCAAGAGTAAATAATATTTTTAAAACCTTGCATAGAGTCTCAGTTTAGTTTTTGATGATAGGGTCTAAAATGCTTACCATCTCTATAAACTAAAAGCACATTTAAAATACAGATACTACAAATATCAGTAAGTAATCCTGTTCAAATAAAAGTAACAATATTCTATCAATGGATATATCAAGACTTAATAATTTCTAGTGTAGAAAAACAATGATGATCCAGAGCCAGTCTACTACTGTGTGTTCTTAATGTTTATATAACCGGCAACATTTATAAGAAAAGCTGCAGTCACATCTTAAAGCCTTTTAGTGGGAATGAGTCAAGAATTTTTCTCAGGTGTTCCAGCCACACAATACTCTGAGAAGATAATTTCTGACTGGAAACACAAACAGGAAAGTATTGATGAGATAATGGGATAGCTACTGGGTTTTGTGGTTTGTTTGGGTTTTTTTAGTTCTCTTTACTGTACATGCCCAGTTTGCACTGTGCAAAGCGAGCAGCAGAGAGTAGAGGAGCAATTTTACTCCACAGAAACAAAAAAGAAAAAACACCAGGTGCTAAAATGGGTATAATGGAAATTAGAAACATTTGCATTATTTCTCTAGCAGAGCTGGCATCTCCACCAAAGCAAACAGATCAATTGTAAAAACAAGGCCACTCTTCAGGTTGCTGCACCTGGTGGTCATATGTTTTCTTCCACGCATTATGCTGGTCATTACTTTCATTCTACACAGTCATAATTTTCATTGCACACTGTTTTTCCAGGGTGAAGGTCTAGGCAAGGGGTGTTATTTAGGACATATTATCATACATTTTAGACTAACATGTTTGACACATTTTCAATTAGGCATTGGAAGACATCAGTAAAGATCAGTATTTTGGAAAGCATGTTTTCACAGTGAAAATAAAAGAAATCCCATGTACTGGAAAAGTACATTCAAAACTTTGCCTTGCACTTCCTACACTTCCCTCTCTGATGTTTTTACCATTCCCGGAGTCTCCTTGGAGGCCCTTCTTCTCTCTTTGTCCTTCTGGTAAGCAAGGTAGCTTTTCTCCACAAGTTCCCAGCAGCTGATTTATTTTTTTAGCACAGTTCCTGCCACTGATTTCACTGGACAGCTGCGCTCTGGTTGCACACATAGTGGGCATGCCTCAAGTGAATTTAAACTTGCAATGGTTCCTGATGCACTTGGGGCTTAATCATTTTCCTATTTGAAGCCCTGAAGAGGACAGAGCACATTAATTAATCACCTCAAGACATCAGTTGCTCTGATCCCTAGCCTAGGACCAGATAAACCCTGTGTGTTGAGCCTTCCTGAAACAGAACTAGTTTTCTGTGCAAGGCAAGCTCACACAAAACCCTCGGAAGATATCGCCACAACCACTGATTTCTCCAGGGTATAAGAAACACTTTAACACTTTTCTTTGGTTTCTTCTGTGTTTTTGGCTAGGCAGGTCTCAAAATCCAGCTCCCTTTTTTTTTTTTTTTTTTTTTAATTTTTGTTGTGGCAGACTGTAGTCTACAGAGAAAATTTAATTGAATGGTTTCAGGTTTGTTTTTTTTTTTTCTATTAATGAAAACAAAATACTAGGGCAGGCTTTTTTCACTCAAAGGTTTTTTTGGATTGAAGTGCCAAGGTGAACATGTCTGAGATCAGATTATTTTGTTGTTGTTGCTGCTCTTGTCATTAGTTGGCTATTACTTCATTTTATCTATAACTCCTGCCCAATTTGCTTCTCTCTCAACTGTAATAAGCTTGTCCTGGCCTGTTCTCATTACCCAGAAAAACAAGCTCAGGATGACTGACCCCCTTAGTCAACCCAACAAGAACTGCCTACATTTTTCTGCTTCAGCTCACAATCTTAATTTCACCACGTTAAATATATTGTGTTCATAGCCTTCACCGAGGACACATTAAGCTGCTCTCCAAGGTTTCAAGCTACTGTGGTATTAGATTGTTCTACTCAATATAATATTCATCTTTCCAGATAAATTTGGGGTTTATGTATATTTAACACAAGTAAAACCAAGAAAAAGAGTGGGAATACACCTATGGAGAAATTAGAACAGTTACACTGGTGATATAGTTAAGCCAAATCTCTCCAGAGAAAACTGTTGAGCGGCAGAGTATTCGCCCTCCACGAATCCTTGGATGTCTCACCGCGCAGTCTGGTTAAATGGTGCAGACTGCAATTCCTATTTAAAGCCCAACACAAAATCCTATTCTGTTCTATGAAGCAGCTGATTCTTTTTTGCAGAAACATCCCTCCAATCTAAAGATATTAGCAGAAAACATGACCAATTTAAGCATTTATGTGACAGTCATGCATATGCAGTATGTACACACAAAACACTACACATGTATTCTGAGAGAGAGAGATTACTCTTTCTGCTTTAAAGTAATCCCTCTGGCACTCTTAAGATGCCAGAATATTACAAAATATTGCCATTTTCTGGTGAGAAAGGGAAAGTATTAAGCAGATGCAATGCCCTTCTCCTAACTGTTGATCCCATTTATTTTGTGCACGAGGTAGAAGGAAACCTGTTTTTGGAAAATGATAACAGCTTTGAAATAGAGTTCAGCTGCAAGCAGTGCTTACTGGCTGAAAAGAGTTTTCAGTCAATTTTGTACAACAATAATAGTCAAGGTTAGGGAACCATTTTTCTCTTTCCTAAATATGTCATAGCACCAGCATGATTTTAACGAGACAGCTCTTCGTTTTTATTTCTTTCACTCATTCCTTGGGTTTGTTGCCAAGAGCAACACAAAGAATGCACCAGGGTGTCATAATAATCCTCCATTAAATCCCTAGTATTTGAATTTTAATGCTATAATTCAACAGCTGACAAAAGCCCATTGAGCAGGTCTAAGGAGAGCAAAAGAGCTGGTCCCATTTTCTCAGGGGGTGATGCTATAGCAACATGGAATGAATTTGGGGTCAGGGAACAAGCTGTCTTCAAGCTTTGTTTGCATTTCCTGGCTAAAAGTAGAATTTGGTGTTATAAATTTTACCAAAATAAGTGGTTGTTTGGAGTTGCATGAAGATCGTTCAGTCTGTAAAAATGTGTGCCTTGTAAAAAAACAGACAACAAAACCTGTAGCCAGCAAAACTAGCAGACTACTTTATAAAGTGCCAGTCTAAGAATTATTTCACAGACCCTCTTCCTTCTCTGGTTTCCCTACCTTCCAGTGCAAACCCTGCACCAGAACTTGAAATGATGCAACACACTAAGTCCATTCTAAAGGAATAACACAAAGACAGCAAAGTCAATAATGGTGGAACAGAGACCTCTTATAATCATCAAAGACCTCAGAAAAGTCTGGTATGTCATTTGTTATGCTTAGCTGTCCCCACACTGAAGGCTTTTGTGCTCTGGGGAATGTTGTTTGGTGGAGACAAATGAATACACCTGGAAGACAATTATCCATTGTGCCAAACACTGCTCAATGGGTGCAGCGCAGCCCCCTACCCAAAGCCCCCTTCCCTGAGCACTCCTCTTCCCTCAGGGCTGGAGTCACTGTGCAGTTGTTCTCTGAGCTGAGTTTAGTGGGGATTAGACCTCAGGGTAGGTAATAGAGGGCACTGACAATTTATGTGTCTTCCACATTGTGAGGCATATTTTAAAGAAGAGGGCAGATTCATTCCTCTTTGCATGTATAATAATCAGAGATTCATTAGATAATAGTGATATAATGAGGTATAAAAGATTAGAAATAATATGATATTATGATATTACGTTCTCTTGTGAACATACAGATTTTGTCATTGAAGAAAACTATCAATGTTTTATTGAATTCGAGATCATGGGAACTTTTTCTCTATTTTTCCACTTTGAAATCCACTACTGATCACCTGTAGCCAGCCAGCTGCCTAGCTCCTCTGCTGCTGGAGATTGCGGCAAGGGTGCCTCAGTTCTGACAGTTCTTGTTCAGGCTGTGAGATCAGGGACACATGAACACAGGGAGTATGGCTGTTAGCACTGATGTAAGGAGGATGCAATATGTTTGCTAGGTGAAGCGATGTAGGTAGGATGGATGAAGGAAGAATTGCTGCGACTGTAGGGTGAAGAAGTGAGATATGGTTTTGAGGCCTTGGAGAGGTATTTGTACAGGACAGAGCAGGGTGAGTAGGAGCTGACAGAGCAGTAGCCCCTCTTGCAGCTGGTATTTTTAATGGCTGTTTGGTCCTGCAGGGGTTCTAGGTGGAGTGCAAGGCTCCTGAAGCAGAGGTTGTCTTGAACTGCAGTGCCTGCACATCTTACTGATGGGGTGTAATTGTCTGTCTTTAACACAGATCCCTCTGACAAGGGTTTGGTGCACACCAAGAGGTTTAGGAAGCCTTCCTCCTTCCACCCTCCTCCTCCAGAGCTCAGTAGCAAAAACTTTCTACAAGAAAAACACAGCTAGGAAGTGTCATACTATGCAATTCTCTCTTTCCTCCCATGTACCTCTGAGTGAGTGAAGCCACTGGGGAATCAGTAAACCACTCCTCTCTTCAGCATACCTCAGTGACAGAACAGGAGCTCCCTGGTTTTGTTTTGTCAATAAATTCATTACACCAAAATATTGTTTTCCCAAACTGCATTTCAAACTAATCTGGGCCAAACTTGCATTAGAGCTGCTACATGAAATGCATGTGATTGTTGCTAGGCTGTCCACATGCTGCTTTTTGGGAGTGGTACACCCATTTCTGACCTGAATAGTGCATGCATCCATTTTTGTCTGCTATTATACCAGTATCATTAAGCTGCTTATTCACAGTCCCTTAAAAACAGAGCACCTTGTGCCTACGTTTTCTTTCCCATGTTTGTGAATTGCTTTCTAGTTCAGTTTTGCTTTATCTAAGATGAACAGATTTTATGAAGATTCCATTCTTTCACCCTATAGAGAGCCATTTCTCAATAGAAAAGCTGTAAGCACTGGAGCCCCACTCCAAAAGAGTTCAGCTCACTTGACTTCAGGGTCTTTAGAGCAGGAATGATTCCTGTCAGCCTGCTAGATCTAAAAGGGAAGCAGTTCATGTGCAAACAGCTTTCCATCATTATCCTGGGAAGAATCCCACTGGGAGAATAAAGAGTAGCCATAGGAGAAAATTTCTGTAGTAATGGTATGTCATTCCCTTGACCCTCTGCTTAAGTGTTCATTTTTGTTATAGATCAGGCAAGAAATATGACATTTTATTGTGTGAGATTTCTAGGCAAGCATTCCTCAATGGGGTGCAGTTCTCATTGGGTAATAATCTACAGGACCATTCTAGAGAAAATAAGAAACTTCACTGTCATAACTTTAAGCCTGGCAGGCTATAAATTGTGAAGATCCTAAGTTAGATATTTTTTATTTAGTGTTCTTTGTGTGACTGAACTGATTTATGTACAGAGCTTATTTGATTTTGTATCAACCACATTGTTTCTGGTTACTTCAAGAAATGAAGAGCAGAGGCAGACTTTGAAAGGTTTGCCAAGGTTTTGGAACACCTTTTCTGTTCTGGAATGGGGGATTCTGTGGATGAAATTAAAATCTCATAGTTTGAATCAGGATCTCCCAACTTTTGCTATAAATACCCTTTCATGGTATCAATGTGGCTGTAATGTTACTGAATTGATGCCTACTCTGACAGCAGAGTTTTTGGGTATGCACAAGTGGCATTGCTTGGGATTTGCAATTCTTCGCTGAGCAGCATTTCACTGCATCAGTGCAGGCGCTGCTCTGCTGGTCTTGGTGCATATCGAGTTGCTTGGAGGAGTGATGAGCTCAGGCCTCCAGCAAGCCATACATGCACACATGCACACATTTACTGAAAACAGTAATCAACCCTTAGAAATTGCTTGAAGACTTCTTTAGTTTACAGTGCTATTGGCAATAGGTGTTAGAATCAGCAAAATAAATGGCTTCAGTATAAATGAGATATGCTGGAGAAGGAGAGCTGAAACTGAAATAGAAGGGACCAAGATGAATGAACACCAAAAGAGCTCACTGCATTTGTGGTGCCAGGTATGTCTGTGCTGGTTTTGCACTCTCTGCTATGGGTGTGTTATGGACAGACATTCATCAGCCTCAGTCTTAAGGCACACAATTTGACAAAACAAGCTCAGGCTGATACTGAGACACAGATGCCTATCTGAGCTCTGAAATATCTAAGCACTGCAGTGGCTGTATTTCAACTACCTCCAATTCCAATACATGTAGGGTACAAATATTCTTTCAGAAGGTAAGTCTGCTCATTACTGTTTGTGAAAGTTCTTTTCCATCCCTTGTTACCTTGGTGCAAACCCTGTGTATCAATCTTAGTTCTATTTCAGATCTGCTTAATTTTATTTGATGCTCATTGGACTCTGTTATATTTTTTGAAAGGCAACAAGAGATACTCCAGGCAGTTTTGGCTAGCCAGTCTTTGACTACCCCTTAGAGCTAGCTAGATGCTAGCTCTAAATCTATCTCTTTCCAAAGGCATTCCTGCGAACATAACTGATCTCTCTTTTTTAGTATCTTTAGGATAAAACAAGCCTTAGGAAAGAGAACAGATGGCATACTTATCAATAATCTGATGCCCAGAATGAAGTCAGCATTGAAGTTCACAGTCAAGGGCTCTCAGAATCTACTTAAGTAGCTCCTTCAAGTTTTCCATGGTCCACTACACAGAAAAAAAGAGAAAAGAACCCTTTTGCTAGCAAATGCCATCCAGAATCAAATCTGTGATCACAAGTACATCCTTGTTGCTTTCTTCTCTTTATTTTCTATTTCCATGATAAACTGACCTACTTCTCTGAACAGAGAAGAGGGAAAATCTAGCTGGGAAGCAGAAAAAGACGTCCTCACACTGAAGCTGCTGATGAAGCATGCAGATGTTCCCAAAGAAAGACTATTCCCTTGTAAATTCATGTGAAAAGCTCTGTGACTGCCCAGATTCCCATGAAGAAATATCCCCTAATCTAACTAATGTAGAGCAGAAGGAACAATAACACCTTTCTGAATTAGTGAAAGCAAAAGAATTGGCAAGATTAGAGGCAGTACATTTTGTTGGTTGCATATGATCAATGAACCTGTGGTGTTAACTTGCTCAGGAAGTCTGAACTACTCTTTAATGAGTAGGTGAGGAAAGTCCATAGTGAAATACGAACATACTTTTCCCAACTAGAGACAAATGATGGTAAAGGATACCACAATAAGGTACAAGATATCTCATAGACAAAAAGAAACAATTTTTTTCCTTTTTTTACAACTTGTTTGGAATTTGTTGGTGGCAACTGTGGCCAGTTAAATAGCAGTTTCCGGATGCTATTTATCTGTCAAAGGAAAGGAAAGTTATTTCCCATGATGAAAACAACAGATGTGAGTTGTACCCTGGAAACTGAACCTCAAGTCAAACAAGTACTTCTTGAGAGTAAATAGTACAAAAATTAAATTAACAACAATTTAAATGACATTTCTGGTTTTAAAAAGTTTACCCTCTTCTCATAACCAATAAATTTCTTTGCTGACAGTAAGTTCCTGTGAGGAAGATAGGAAGCTATTGCAATATTGAAATAATTAAAAGTTTTGCTCTGTGTTTGAATGAGTGCTTGCATCCATGTGAATGAAACCAGATTTGGTGCACTGTCTGTGTGCTGAGAATGCAAACATGGACTCAGGTCATGCCTAACAATGGCTACCCCAGTGTGTGTACAGTAAGTGCTCCCGTGTGAAATCCTGGACTGGAATAGATGTATGCATGCACTGCACAGATGGCTAACATATGTGATCAGGAATGTCTTCAGGTGCATCAGACTAGATGCAAAGATTAACTCCTGTGAGTACGTGCAGTGAACCCGGCATGTCTGGAGAGTCAGCTTGCACCAGTGCTCCAGGCACTGGTCCAAGACATCTGGACACGTCAATAGCATCAATAGCTGCTGCTGCTGTCTGCTCTGGCAGCAGGACACCCCCTCCACCCTCTGGACAAACCACCACATCCCTATTTACCAACTGAATTACATTTTGGGCTGGGTTAAAAAGAGGGGACATGACACAGAAAAAAGATAAGTAGTTGCTGTAAACACAGAAAAACACACAAAAAGCCCCTATGTTCACATCATTGACAAATGTCCAAATGTAATGGGTCTAGCTGAGATGGAGTTCATTTTTCCCACTGCAGTAAAAGCAAAATATGAAAAGAAGGAGGGAGGGTGGGCATTTGTTCCTTACAGCATTGGCCCTTCTGGAGCAACTACTACAGGTGCTGAAGCTCTGCTTCCCAGAAAGTGGCCAGGTATCACTTGTGGATGGGAACTAGAGAATAAAACCTTCAGTTTTTTCCTTTGCTTATGTATTCACAATCTTTCACTTTTGCTTTAGTAAACTGCCTTATCTCAAAGTATGAGCTGTTTTCCATTTTATTTTCTCTCCTTTGTCCAGCTGAGAAGGTGGTGTGAGAGAATGATGCTGTTGAGGCAGGGATGGAAATGAAGACACTCGGTTCAGAAAGCAAAGACTAATCTTTATTAACAAGTAGCATTCCTCTTTTATAACCAGGATTGCTAAGGTGAAATATGTTTGGTTTCAAAGTGAAAACATTTCACACCATTGGTGCACTATGAATAGCACACTGTGGTAGAACATATCTATAAACAACATGAACAGAAAGAGAGATAATAATTGTTTTCATTCCTTTTCCTAACTTTCCCAGGCTGGGCCTGGAAGAATTCTCTCTCTTTTCTCTCTGACTGAACTGAGAATATCCACAAGAGAACATCTTGGTGGGCACCTGGCATCTAGCCAAGGTCAACCTGCCACAACAGAAAAATCATTTATTCTTAAGTTTCCTTTGGATTATCATTTTAGATATAAATTAACTATTTTTAAAGAAAACTGCTCAGAATAAATATTCTCACCTTAAATATTTTTGCCTCTATGCTTTTGCTTATCAAGATCTTAAATTGACGTGGAATAATATAGCATAGTAAGATTAAAAAGACCACCTTTACTCTCTTAATTTGTAAGGCCATCTTGTCCAGACACTGAAATAGAACTGCGGTCTTGACATTCATGTGCAGCTCATCCTCATTTGTAGAAAAACCATAGGAGCATAATCAACATCCTACTTAGATTCAGTAGTAAAAGTAGTTATGTTTGCTTTAGATGAGAAAGTCATTGTGAAACTACAAACAAGTGAGTGAACCTGACAGAAATCTAGGACAGTCTTTAAAGCCAAGTGATATATTTTCCCTCAGCTTGGTGAGTACAAACATCAGATTTTAGGAAGTCTTTGTATTTTAGTTTTTCTGCTGCTGTCCAAGAATGCAAGTTTATCCTTTACAGAGACAGTTGGACCAATCATCTTCTGAAATAAAATTATGAAAGAAATATTCATTTCATGACAGATTCCAAGGTTTAACATTTCTGTGGGATTTTTTTCATTTTGTTTTATTTTTTTAATAAATTATTTTCACACACAAGAAAATCAGCCTCACACAAGAGCTGCACTCTGCAGCTGGATCTGCTTCCAAGTCTCAGTCTGAAGGTGGGGTATGGACTTTGGATATTTTTAGCCACAAAATATGTGAACTACAAAAGTATGTAAACTACACATATATTTGCCTCTTCTTTCAAAGGAATTCTCTTCATTGCAGTAAAAAAAATATTGCCCACAGAAAGTTGGCAGAGTAGTAGTCCATGTCCCAGCAGATGCCTATGGAATGTTTCTGACTGCTCTGCATGCTAAAATGCGTGGCTTTATAAATAATGCTAGAATATTCAACTCTAGTTAAAAAAAAAAAAAAAAGTTTTAAAAACATTCATTTATTCCCCCCAAGGCACATGTAGTATGGACTATAAACAATGCACTAATAAACCAGCCATTCCCCAAATGCTTTTCTCATCCATAGCTTTAAAAATGTGGCCAGAATGGTCTTAGTTAGGTCAAACAAGACCATTTGCTAATTAAAGCAGTATTTGGGAGAGTGGAGTTGATGCGGTGTGGTAATTCATCACCAATTTAATACTTACTTATGAGCATAGATTTCTTGATTTAGGAAAGCACTTAGATGAACTTATAAACAGGTTTGTCTTCAAGACAGGGTATAAATACAGTATTGTATTTTAACTAAGTATCTGTACCTGTTTTTTCTTATTAACTAATTTTAACTGCTACTTTGCTTAACATGCAGCTCTTTGAATGGTTCTTGAAAACATGCTTAGTTCTCTTAGACATGGAAAGCTCAAGGACAATTCAGGTGGTTTGAGTATAGCCCAAAATGATCCATTTTGAGAGGTACTTCAATCAAAGAGAATTTTAAGGTATGCTTGCAGTTAATAATGTTCTTATTTTTCTTTCCTAAGGAAAGGTTATTGTTCTATTGGAATGATTACACATAAAGCCAATAAAGCTTTCTCATTACTTTAGCATCTTTCAATTTAATTGCATAAAGCAATTAAATATTCCTCTAAAATGAATAGCTACTTACCCTGAATTCGCAATATTCTTAACAAGATGTACATTAAATTACTCTTTTCTTTGAAGATTTTTCTCAAAATAGTCTCAAAAGTATTGCTCTTAGAGCATTAACTTGTTTCGTCACACCACTTGATAGTCTAGGTCTGAAATCCAACTACTTCCGAAATTAAATGGTTTGCTGCATTTGTACAGTATTTCTGTGCCTCAGTGGAATGTCTGCCCATCACATGCCATGGTCAGCTGTGAATGCTCACCCTCCAAGGTTTTTGTAGCTCTTCTCTTCTTCCCCACCATTCACCACTTGTATGTCACCACTGGTACACATTTAGCTATTAACGCTGAGTCAACAACCCTGCTTCAAAAAATGGCTCATTTTTTCCTCCTCCAACTTCTTTCTGCTTAGCTTTTTTTTTTTTTTTTCCTTTAACTTTGCATCCTGAATGGCTTAAGGTCAGCTTAAGTGTAGTCTAACTAAAACCAATCCTTTTTATCTTGATTCCAAAACCCTTTCCGCTCAAACTTTCTGTGGCTGCCAAAATGATCTTTTCCTTGTAATCCAAACACTCTCTGACTCTTCTTTTGATATCTCTCCTCAGAGTCTAACTACAAGTAAACAGGCATACATAAATTATTTTGTCTATATTTGCAAAGCCTACAAGTATCATTAATCGAAATTCAAAATTGTGCATAGCTCTGTCCTGTTTATATTTTGAAAGTGTCTCCTTTACTCTTATGATTAATTTAATAGCTTACCTTTACGTAAAATTATTCACAAAGTTCTATTTTAAAAGTTCTATTTAAAAATATTTTACTATATCAGCAACTGTAATAATGCCATCATCATATAGAATTATTTAGCCATCATTATTATTGCATTTATTATAATGCCATAATTATATAGCATTTCCAAACCCTTCTTCATAATACCTTTCCTTCCTTACACATTTCCTTTTATTATTAATATTATTATTATTACCATCTTCCTCCTCCTCCTGATCACCATCTTTCACATAGTAAGTATTTAGAAATAAAAATTGTTGAAAGTTCAGGTCATGCACACTGCCTTTCTTGATTTTCAGCAAAGTTCTGGCAATATGTGCACATGTGAAATTACAAAAAATATATTAAACTCTTTGGCAGCCAGGTTTCAGTGGTTAGCATCTTTCTTTGGAGCTGTCTCCATGCCAAGAGGATCTGTGCTTGTTGTGGGAACAGTTTTGTTGACTTCATAATGCTTCTTTGTTTTGGAGGGAAAATAAACACCTTTTGAACCAGCTTTAAAACATGTGTTTCAAGGACTCATGAAAGAAATAGATTTTTTTATTGTCAGATTGAACAGGTCAAAAGGTGAAACTGCAGCTATGTTAGGCTCTGATTGATAGACTTTGCTGTAGAATATCTGCCTGTGTGATTCCCCGGGGCTGTTCAGCTGAGAAAGTGTTGTATGATCAAACCTGCTCTCAGTGGCTTGGGTAACGACATGGGGAGTCAGGGCATGGATGGTAGTTCACTGCAATTTCATTTTTCATAGTTCATCTGGGGTTTTTTGTTTTTTTCCTACGTCCCCATTTCCTGAGAGGAAAAATCCACAACTCAGTCTGGACCTAACCTTTCCTGAAATTAAAGCAAACTAAGTCTCATGTTACTTTTTGAGTACAGATTTTCTATCTAAGGATATCAAAACAAAGTCAGGGGGAGATATTACTACTTCTCTTATAATGGAAGTTGTTCTGAACTGAGTATGAGATTCACATTACTAGAGCTTCAGTATTCACTCTTCTGCAGTCCTAGTCCCACACATCAAAGAAACCTTTACTAAGAAGTGAGGTTTGTGATAAGAAACCAGGTACAAACCTTACTGATGGTTGTGCCAGAGGTAAAGCTTTCATCAGGTCTCCCTTTTGTGATTTTTTTGCCTGATGTTTAGGTCACCACAGTCACCCAATAGTGAGCATTCATCTGTCTTCATGGATGTCCTCCCTCTTTTCATTTTGAAATTTGCTGAGGGGTTCAAATGGACATTTTCTGAAATATCTGACAAAAAGATCTCCAAATCACTAATGTTTCAGGAAAGAAACAGGAATAAAAGATTATGAAATAAAATATCCACCTCTAACCTGCCCTAAAAATTGAGGCATAAATGGAGCAATCTTCTGCAAGAAGTTTTAATTCTGGAAAAAAAGCTCTGGTAAGTCTCAGATGCCCAATATGGGTTCTGGCACTGCTCATGTTAATGTCCCTTCTATCCAACTGTGATGATTATCAGTACACAGTGTAGAATAACCCTAGGCAGGTAAAATATGGTCTTCAACAAATTACTTAAGACAATCACCAAACAAATGTATAGATCATGATTGTCCCATGCATATTTTCGACATCTTTTGGTACCAAATATCAACATACATCAACATAGAGTGGTATTAATATAATCACTGTTTAGAGAGCATTAGCTGTTACCTAACTTCTACTTTGTATCTAGAGCAACAGATAAAGGGAATTAATTTACTATGTGAAAATGCTCAACCAGTTTAAATTCTGAGAAATACTCAAACACTGAAAAATCATTAAGTTCTATGAGCTGCATTTCTCTTTGAGCTGCATTTCTCTTTGAGCTCTTGCTCTGCTTCCATGCTCATCTTTTTTAGATTTGTGTTTGTTGTATGAAAAACACAAACAGGTATGAAAAAGTGCTATGCAGTTTAACCGTAAGACTTTTGAAAAACAAGTCTGTAGGACATTGTTTGTTTGCTTCTGAAAGGTTCTCCTGTTTTCCTACATTATATAAATACTGAATTTAAAAAATGAAAGTCTTGAAACATAGTCGTAAAAGTTTAACCACACAAGTGAAAGCTTGGTTTAATAGCAGATCTCTACAAAGAAATTTAAGATTTGGCTTGTCCAGGTTGTATAATCTGTGGAAAATAAAAAGCTGCCTTTCCATAGTGTACTGGGTTACAAATATAATTTCATGTTTTACATTAGCAATTAAATATATAAACTATCAAGGTCAAAGTTAAACATGAAACTTTGGCCTTTTGATGGCTTGATTTACTGGTCTGTTACTAGCTGTGCTTGAGCATCATCATTTCTCTGACCTGTGAGCTTGCATTATGACCTGCTCCTGCCTTTTGAATTTTGTTGTCCCTAAAGGCAGGGGGAGAAAGAAGCACCTTAAACTCTCGATTCATTCTACTTGGTACTCTATGAGCTGCATTTTGCCATTTCTCTGCTTTCTATTATCCATGCAGATGGCTTGATATTATGGTGGTTTCAACCTATACATGCATCTGAATTAATATGGATTGCAGATAAACAGAAGACAATTTGCAGAGCTATCTAATTTATGCTGAGGATTTGACATCAAAAATCACCCACATGCCAGGGTTTTTCAGACTTCAGACTAACTATTGCCTGGCACCAGGTCTGACTTGTGCTGGAGAGTGCTCGCCGTGGTCCCATTGTTCAGCTGTGGGAAAAACCAAGTGAATTAATCCTAAACTAGTTCCATTGTGCAAAGCTGAGCACAGGAAGTGAGTAGGACTGTCATATTCACCTCCAAAGTACAGTCTTTGTTCAATGGAACTCTAAAGTGGATACGTGTTGTCTCAGAAAAAAAGACCTGCCTAGACCAGTATGCTCTCCAGTAGAAGGCAGTAGTTTAGGGGAAGGATGCAAGGAGCAGGACAGGTATGTGGTGATTCTTAACGAATATTCATGTCCACAGACAATACAGATTCACTGAAATGGTAAATCCTGAGTCAAGATTATGGATAGGCTGCTCTGTGAGGGTTCACAAGTCCCATGGCTGCTTTTTCACAATTTTTTCTTATAATTATTATTATATCCATCATAACAGCAGTTCTGATAATATGTAAACACTCCAAATGTGCCCTTTTGTAGAGCTTTAGAGCTTTTACTTTCACTTTTTTTTGCTTCACATCAATGTCTTCAGGCATTTCCAATGGTGAGCCAAAGTGTCTTACATTGGATCTCTAAAAGGAAGCAGACCCAGAACTTACTGGTCATGTAGCTTCACTGTGCTAACAGAACAATATTTGGACCAGAATGTGCTGGAATGATGGCTGAGGTCTCCAAATCAGGCATGCCTCATCTCTTCCAAACAACATTCTTGTACAGATTAGAGGATAATCTGACAGGCAGGCCCGGCCAATTAAAGCAGTAATTGAAATAGCTGAGAGTGTTTTATTTGGCAGAAACTGATTGTTCTGCTTCATTTTTTAATGAACAAATAATCAAGGTTAATCATAATAGTTTGATTAATATAAGAAGTTATTTTTCTGTTAAGATAGCTCCCTATGTTGTGTTTCTAAAATAAAAAATAGAAAAGACAGACAGAAAAGACTCCTTGGGCCCTTGGTGGAACATTATAAACATCAGTCAATGAATAAAATCCTGAAATGATGGTGAAACCACAAAAAGGAAAACAGTTCCCCTTTTGGCTAGAGGTAGGCAAAGGTATTTCAGATGCAAGGAAGGGGGAAACCTCAGGAAGCCCAGACTCATTAAAGGATTGAGGTTCATTTTCCTGAGTCTAAGAAACATTTAGGAAAACAACATTAAACAAAAAGCAAACTAAAACTTCCCCTGCAAGTTCTATAACCTCATTGAGTCTCCTGCAAAAAGCCATGGACTTTCTTTCATTCCACTTGCTTTTGACCAACCCTGTACTATAAGGAAAAAACCCAAGAAAAAAGAACCTAGTCCAAAAGCAAAATTTCAGTGAGGAAAGTAAATGTATTTTAAACAAGTGGCACACTAATTGACAGCTGCCTAGTGATTTACAGGAGACAGCCTGTTAGCACTGGTACAGGGCCAAGTGGTACCCACATCACTGAGAGCATCTCAGCTGCTGCTTGGGCATCAAGAGCTCAGACTCTCCTTCCTACTGTCACCAGTTTAGGAAAGCACTGGTATTCATCAAAGTACTTAGGCCACATGCTTAATTTTAAGAATGTTCTTTCCTCAAAAGAGATGCCTATGAACATGTGCTAGGGATTTAAACATGTGCTAGAGTTTTTTATGGAATTGCTTCTTCCAGGAATGGCATACATCTGAAGGCAATATGGGAGGTATTGACTGCCAAGATGAAGACTGTGTCTTTTCTGTGGGTGAGTTGTGGATTTGAGTTCTCAGCTAATTTGGCACCTTGCAGAAGGAATTTAAAGATGTCAACTGTTTCCTGGAGATAACATGTTTGAGTAACAATACATGGTGCTCAGTCAAGGGCTGGAATGATGCATTCAGTAATTCTGACAAGGAATAAAAATACTGATCTGTGTAGTTTAGTCTGAAGTGAGGATGGCTGAGGGAACCACCATGTGTGTGGAATTCAGTAATTAAGTACCTTCAATTATTTTCATTTTTGTTAAGTATGTGTTAGGTTTACCAGCACCACATGAATGTAGCGGTAAGTTGGGTTAGTCAGGGATGCCACTCCCAAACAGTGGAAATGCCTTTCTGTGCCTTACATTAATTAATAAAATTTAATACACATTAAAGCCTGGGGACTTATATTTCATGTTGTGAAAAGCCTTGTAGAGTTTTTCCATTGGTCCTGTCTGATTTCCTGATAGCAAGAATAAAATATGCATTGAACTCCAAGTAGCAAGACTCCTTTTCTTTTACAGTCCCATTTTTATAAAGGAGTTTTTGCAATTTAGCTGTAAAAGGATTAATCGCATAAGTACTGAAAATATGCTCATGAACTGATTTTGTCAGTGAGCTGGAGTGGCTGCTCTGGACCATGTTACATGCAATGAAATGAGGTCACATGCCTGGCTAGCTGTGAATCCTCCTCTCTTCTTCCTCACTAGTCATATTGTAGAATTTGTGGGAAATAGCACATCTGCACCAACTGCCCATTTCACACAGACAGTGTATTCAACATGGATGAGTCCCTCCAGTTAAGGATTTCATTCAAATTAGGTCCAAGATTCTGGTGAGCTCCTCTTTAGAATAATTTGAGATTTGATTTTGATTTTTCCTTGTAGAAACTGCTGCTCCTGGCATTTCTTTATCACTTGTTGAGTCAAGAGTTCTCACAGCTGGAATGCTCCAAGGCCATGTCACTATCTGCTCTAGGATTTCCCCTCTATACCTGTCTCCTTCTGCCCCTTTGCTTTGGCATATTCCAAAGCCTATTGCTACGTTTTCAACATGACCAAAGATCAAAAGTTCAAATGCTGACAAATTATAATGTATTGCAGAAAAGCTGTAAAAGGAGTGAAAACAAATGTACTGACACCTTTATTTCCATCTGTTTTTCCTGTTTAATAAACACAGACAGGATTATTAATATTCTAATTGCTAATTAAAGACCACAATTCCATGCTCTGACTGAATTAACGCTGAGGTTTTGAATGTGAGAACCTTATTCTATTAATGCAAACAACAAGGATGTATCTTTGCGCAATCATTTTGTTGATATCTTATTAGGATACTTAGACTGTTTTGCTATGCTCGGGATGGCTTAATAGGATTACCTTATTATGAAAGAAACATTTATCCTCAAGTTCAAAAGGTGTTTATTAAAGACTCATGTGCTACACCACAGAATGACGTTTACCTCAGGATGTGTGTGCCCTGTGTCAGATATCGTTTGCACTGAAAATATCAGATTTGCCTCCATTTGATAAAAAAGGGCTTTTCTGGAGACAACAGAACAAACAGCTTCTCCAGTTAGCTGTGCTTGTTGAGAGAGCTGCATCATGTTTGATATCTTTGTAGTAATCCAATAAATACATTTTATAATATTATGAAGTAGAAGTAATTTTATTCTTTTAAACTAGAATTGTTGCATGCCATAGCATTTGAATCTGATAGGTGGAAAAGAAACCACATTAATGAATTGTACTATGAAAGAATACTTTGTGATTTTCTAATGCCTTTCATTTGAGGATCCCAACACACTTTCTAAACTTGCATTACCTTTCATAGCATGTTTGTGAGTATCGAAAGCCTTTTTAATTCACATAAAAAATGAGAGAGAGAGAGAGATAGATAGATAGATAGATAGATAGATAGATAGATAGACAGATAGACAGACATATGAACCAGCCTAGTGAGGGATATCTATCTTCTGCAATCTGTGAATGTAAGAATATTCAGACTGAAAAAGATCCAAACTGTGGTCCCTATTTACCCGCTCTAAACAAAATGTAGGTATTATTTTCCTTATTGAATGATCACAAGCAACATGGGAAAACAGACTGATTGAATTCAGGTTATGTCCAAAAGGGGATAAAAATTTACATTTTACTACCATGACCATGTGCTCTTGCAGGATTTTAAAACTATGAAGGCAATTGAATTTCTAATAATAGTTTCTAATAACTCAGGAGCATGTGGAAGTATCATTGTGTTGACAATTTTTAAACCAAAACTTTGTGATAGGCTTCCAGTCTCTGAATCAAAAACTACATGCATAAATATATTTTCTGCTGGTTCAAAAATGTTTATTGAGAAGTGTAACATTGGAGCCAGTGTAATATAATGAG
This sequence comes from Vidua chalybeata, assembly GCF_026979565.1. Classification (NCBI taxonomy): domain Eukaryota; kingdom Metazoa; phylum Chordata; class Aves; order Passeriformes; family Viduidae; genus Vidua; species Vidua chalybeata. The sequence continues at coordinate 58,528,402 of NC_071532.1, forward strand.
ACTGGGAACTCAATTTCTTCAGGCTGCCTCTGCTGTCCGTAAACTACTCCTGTTAATATAATGATGTTCCTGCTCTCCCCCATGTGTTTTTTGCAGATAATAATCAAAGAAACCGAAAACCAATTAAAAAGTCTTTTCAAGCCTACTGTGTTTTCAGTTGCCCAATATCCTTCTTAAGGCTAGTAGTTAATTAACCATGAACTGATGCTGCATTATTTGTATTTTTGGTAACATCTAATAAGAACTGAACAGCTTTCCCAGCAACTTAAACTTTTCCTGTCAGGAAACTGAGTGAGAGATAAAAACTCCAAATAATGTTATATGTTTAAATTCTGCAAACACAAAAGGAGGCTTCAGTAGGTTTGGTAAAAATTTCATGAAAGACAATTGTATATTTTTATAATGAAAGCAGTCCATCTGGCTGCTGAGCAAATTACTACTGTCCTAGTGATTACTGGATGACAGGGAATTAGAAATAATGCCCAGCTACTTCCAAATATATTGCTAATCGCTTTAATCAGGGAGCTTACAATGTCTCTTCACTGCTGTGCATATTTGAATTCTTAATCCATGTTTGCAGAAGTATGACAGTATGTCTGAAAGAAGATGGACTATGTACACTCCTGCTAAAGTGCCACATACTTTAGCAGACAACACAACAGAGATACCTCAGAATTCTACACGGTATTATTGACAATTATGGTGCTAGATTATAAACCCAGTTTAAATTTCATATATAGAAAGTTCTAGAAAGAGTTTTAGAAAGAACCTGTAAGAAGTCAAAGCATCAGATCAAGGTCTGCAACAAGTTAGGTGGCCTCTCCCTAATTTACTTAATGGAAATTTGCAGAGCCTGATTCACAGTTATACTGCATCCTTGAGACTTCTGCCTGCCCAGCTTGCTTTGACAGGGAAGCTGTTTTCCATGTAGCTACAGCCAACAAGAGAATTATTGTTCTCCAATTTACTTGCTTTATATGTGTTGCCCATCTTTTATTACCTTTCATGTCCTATCATGAAGAGACCATTAGTTACACAGCGTATTTCATGGGAGCTATTTCTGTCACCCTAAGACAAAGAAGGTATCATGGCTGTGGTTCACAGAGTTCATCTGTCTCTCCCAGGAGCAAGAAATAACTTTACTTGTAACTAGCATTTTAAAAGCAGGTGCAGAATAGTAAAGGAAACAAACTGAAGGAAGGGAAAAAATGGAAGGAAAAATGTTGGTCTAGGGAGTGGGGGCCAGAGGCAAGGAGACAGCAGGGAAGGCACAGAGGTTGTCTTTGTCTGATAAAAGTTGTAAAGGTCAGCTTATTCCAGTTGTTATGCCCACCTTTGCCAAACTGTGGAACAAATGTATAAAGCCTTCAAAACTTCTTCATTCACCTAAACAAATACCAGATGGGAGAATCTCTTCTGTTTGGTTTTCAGCTGCTGCCTGGTGTCCCTACGTTATCTTATGATGCTGTATGGTATCCAGATACTTGACACATTACTCAAGTAAACCCCCAGGCTCCCATGGTTTCAATCAGACACATGGTTTGACCCAGCTGGATTACTTCTAAAAATATTCACCACTACAGATATTTTTTAAACACAGAGAAGTCATAATTCAATGATTCAATCTGCTTTCCAGTTACTTGAAAAGTCCACATTAGGATGCATCATTTGATGGCAAGCTCTACTTATGTCTACATGTACTAAGATAAAATTGGGTAAGGCCATATGTATAACTGGACTAATGGGAAGGTTTACTCCACAGCTGCCCACCCTGCTCCTCCCTCAGTTGAATTTGGAGCCTGGCCAGTGACTCTTGTTTGAAGTGCAAGCCTCAATTTCCTCCCTACAGGGAGTGTAGGGCTTACAGTAGGAATCAATATGCTTCCCATCCTCATACTGGCATGAAAACATTAATGGAGCACTCACTAGATAGTGGTCTTGTTTTCAGGAACCACAGTTTCTGATGCAGTCTCAGGAAACGTATGTGTCATAAGGACTCTGAAAAGCAGTCTTATCAATCCACTGCAGTATTCACTGATTGCACCTAAAGAACACCCATATCTCCCATTCACTAATATTTCAAGAAAAAAATTGTCCTAAATAGTTGTTTATCCTTAGATCTTTAGTAAAAAAATCAGTGAACTCTTTGTTCTTCTAGCTTGTATGTCTTCTGCACTTCCTTCCAAGATGGATTTCCCTCTTCCTTTTAGGGAAATCCCTGAACTACATCTCTCTCTATTCATACACTGTAGAAATTGCCTAAATTTTCATAGGTTTCTGAGTAAAAAATATCCATACTGAAATTTAATGTATGCATGTTTGCAGAAGTAAATTAACCATTTAAGAGATATCTGAGTTGATGAGTCTTCTGAAGTTCACTAAGTTAATGCAGTTCTCAGCATAACATGGACAATCAATACTCACAATATCCCATGCATGTTGTAAATCTGATTATTTGTTTCTACCTGTGCCTCCTGACCGTTACTCCATCACTATACATGTCCAGCTTTGCTCCATCTTCTCTCCAACCACCCTTTAATAATTGTAGACATCAGTCAGACACTTCAAAATTCTTTGTCTTTTAGGCTGAGCAAATGCATCTCCTTCAGCCTATCTTTGTGTATTAAGTGGTCCAGGCCACTGACCAGCTTGGTGAACCTGTGCTAGACACTCCGGCATGTTCATGTCTTGCACTGCGGAGACCAAAACTAGACTCTGCACTCCAGGTGCAGTCACACAAGTGCCCTGGAGATGCAAATAATTGCTTCTCTTCATTTGCTTCTCTGACCTTAAACAGCCACCAAAAACAGGTTCTGCTGAACCCTCACCCTTTCTTTTCACATGACCTCTTCCTGTGCCAGTGTTAGCGTGTGGGTACATGTGAACCAGATCACATCCTATACACTTTGGTTTATTTTCTGTACACATCATTAATAGATAACAAGTGGTTTTCACCTCTATAAATGCTGACTGGTCCCCTTTTCTTCAGGGCATCAGCTTGTCTGAAAAACACAGTGAAGTATGACAGAGCATGAGATGCAAAGAACAGTACAGATGTGTAATAACCCAATGATTCATGAAGAAACAAAGTGAGAAGTATCAACATTTATTCCCACTAGTCTAATTCCCTTTTATAAAAGTATCACTGTTTTGGGAACATTTAGCTGTGAAGAGGAATAGGGGCTGGTCCAGACTTCTCACCTCAGAAAGAAAGGAGAATTTTGTCTCTGAATTCAACAGTAGTAAATCCACAGATCTTTTGCCAAACCACACAGTGAACAGGGAGTCAAATTTGTCGCAGCCTCTGCTGTGTAATGCACAGCTGCCACTAACACCCCTTAGTGTAATGGCCATAGACCATCCTCTGCATGGATTAAAAAGTCCTTTTTCGAGTTCAAGACATAAAAGGGAAAAAATACCATATACTCTGCTTGTCCTGGGGAGCAAAATGCATACAGGTAGGAAATGAGGTAGGCTTTAAGCCCAAAAAGACCTGCCAGTTTTTTGGAACAACCTATGAGTTTTAGCTGCTTCCCAGACTCTGGAATCTGTCTTGGAGAAAGGAATTTGCAGAGCCTGAAAGAAGAGGCAATGCCACACCGCCTGCCCCTAGCAAGGAGCGCTGGAGGGGTTCCACAAAATAACTTTTATGTCAGGGAGTAATTATTTTGTACTGAGACAGAAATTGTCTCATTTAAATAACATTTTTCCTACATTACTTTCTCAAGGCCTAAGGGCTGCGCTTCCAAAAAATGAGATTTTTGGCAGCCCCAGAGCTTTTCTCGTATTTCTGTCTGTCCTACTCATACTATAAACAGTATTCTTACAAAATAATTTCAGGACTACAATTTCTTCATCAGTCCACTGGACAAGAAAGGAAAAAAATCTATGTTTTATGTAACTTAGCAGCTCGGTTGTACTGTACAAGTCTACCTTTTGTTAGTCAAATAATCTAGTTCTATGGGATGGGATTATACAGATGTCAGACATGATGTTCGAATAGCCACTTTTGGCATTACAAGGTATAAAAACAACTATTATTTCAGTATCATAAACAAGGTTATTAAATCCAAATTCAAAGTGTCTGTATGCACCCTTTAAAGTTTTTGTATTGTATTGGAGTCACTCATCATACTGAATATACTTTATAGTTTGGGGACAAATTCAGGCTTCCTAGAGGCTGGAAGAGATTGTGGATGATAATCAACACATACTAATAAGAATCCATGAGCATCAAAACTAGATTTGATGGAACTGTGGAAAAAATCTTAATAATTCTGCATTCAACTTCAAAAGCAAATACCAGTTTCTGTTCACTACTATACTCAGTTTGCATCTCACAGAAAAAAAAAAAAAATATTGGTTAGATCAACCATATTCCCTTTACTTTAATACCTGCACATTTGTAAGTAGCTGAAATACAATTCTTGACCTGCCTAAAGTAACAGGGATTTTGCTTGAATCTGTGAGGGTTTTTGGCAACACTGATTTTATTAATTCATTTAAAACATTAATATTTTTGCCCTGTACAGATTTCCAGGGATATATTGGATAGGCACTGAGTGTAGGGAATGCAAATTGCCCCTCCTTCTGGCCAGGGATGGTGACTGATGATTTAGCAGTCCTGTGATGCTCTAAAACATCTCGAGGAGCAGTAATCTTCCAGGAGACTTTAAAACAGAATGCAGTCATTCCACCCCCTGTCTTGAGTCACAGCTCCAGCCGAACCACGAATCAGAGACACCCAATGCCCTAAGCACCATAGCACCTCCTCAGTAATTTCTTATTAAAATAAAATAAAAAGAGGTCTGCCAAGGTACTTTGAACTTTCTGGGGAGAAAGAAAAATGATCATGCAAGCTAAAGCAATTAGAGGAGCTGTGAATGGCTCCATCAAACAGATGGCTAGAGGAACAGAAACATTTCCCATAGGTATTATAAATAATATTTTGATATTTTATATGTTCTATAAACAATTTCAAATGCAGTGGAGTTAGTGGGGATGAAGGGAAATATAAGAAGTGATCAGGGTGGGAGTGCAGGGCGAGGGAGGATATGAAAGACGAGCCGTCTGAAATATGAAGATCATAAGTACTAGCATGTCTGGTTATTTGAGTGTCCCTAGCAGTCAAATAATGAGCCTTCTTCATGTTTTGCCTTTCTGGACTTGGCTTGCTTAGACAAATTTGTAGGCATTAGGGTCTGTCTGGAATTAGTTCCAAGATCTCTTTTTTTTTTTTTCCCTTAACATTTTGCAGCTGAGGCAGCCTTGTGAAAAAGACGCTTTGAAGAGAAACATTACCAAATATGTCTTTTCTCCTGCCCATATCTTCTGTTTCCACAGGAAAAGGACGCAGGCACAGGCAGCCCAATGGAAACACAGGAACATCCACCGTCACTGGGGGAGGAAGGCAAGTCCTGCCTGCAGCCCTGCTCAGAGAGGAAGCAGCTGAAAGTAAAAGTCTTAAACATCAGTAAAGGGGACGCTGACAACTTGACTTTTCTGCCAGGTCTGTAAAGATTTTACTCAGCGCTTCCACCACCTCCAGCCACCCTTGGCTACTCCTGGCTGACCACCTTAGATGATTGTTTTGCTTTCCTCAGCTGCTCTTTTCAAAGTGCAGACAGCAGGGTCTGTCTATTTTTGTCAGGAACACCGCTCACACAGGCAGGATAACTGAACCCTGTGCCATGAAATGTTTCCTGCCAGAACTTCAGCTGCAAAAGCAGCTACATAACCTGCTCACTTCTCTGTGTTTCCAAAGATTTTAGGTAATCACAGAATGAGAGTGGAAGAAGAGATCTGCTTGTTCCTTTCTACTGCTGCTTCTTTTCTGATATAAAAAGTTAATAATAACACCTGCATACAAAAGCCCTAAGGAGGCCGGCCACTGTGCTAGGATTGTATAACCAAAACCAGTTCTGACCCCAGATGTTTTGCTGCCCTGTTCATTGATGTCCCTCCTACTATTATCTCAATAATTTTTTGCCCTAAAAAAAGTCCTAACCTCTGCAGTCACAATTACTTAAAACTCCTGATTTACATGTACTGAAACTCCTCTCTCTTTTCCCCGAGATGTTACTGTGATCTTTAACACAAGCAAAATCAAGCTACTTAAGTAATCATGGTTATCTCTCCACCATTCTTCCCTGCTACTCTTCAGTCACTTTTTTCTGTAATCTATGATAGTCATACCAGACTTCAGACCATATAGACTATAGGTCATCCAGACACTCATAAAGTATGGTTTCTTGTCTGGTCCCTTTTCTGAGTGAACAGGCAACTGCTGCCAGGCAAAATCTCCTAAGGCTTATCTCTGCCTCTTTCTCCTCCTGTGAGGAACTCATTTTGCTTCCTTGCTTCTAACCAGCTTTCACAGAACTTGAATATTTAAACTTTGTGGCAAGTCAGGTTGAAATTAGTGAATGCATTCAAGAGATGCCAGACTTGGTCAAATAGATAGACCATGTCAAAATTATGATATGCTATTTTCCTTAGAAAAACAAACAAAAATATTTCTAGACCATTCTTGCAGATAGGGAAGAAATATTCAATCTCTGGCTACTCCATTTCAGACTAGGAACAAAACCAAATTATTATGGTAGCAAGGTTTCCCTAAGCATTCCTACTTCAAATTCCATTTTCAACAGAAATTTTTGTTCAGCTTTGTGTACTGCCTTCTTGTGCAATTGTACCAAAATATAATTCAAATCAAGTGACACTTGGGAAATTTTGTTCTCTATGAAGAGCTGAAGTGACATTACACTTTGAAAAGCCAAAAAGTTGAGTCGAGACAGAGTATGGAATTGGCAGATGGCAACTTAATTTTGTAGTTAACAGATGAAGCTGCAGATAGGATTGGGACCAATAAAGAGCAAAGAATTCGGAATATAGTTATGTCTAACAATAACCTTGGCATGGGTTCTGAAGGCAGCAGGCAGAATTTTGTGTAAATTTTCTGGCAGTAGTAGTAGGTGGCTAAGGTTTATGATGTGTCTCATTTGGTGATGGCAGACTAGCAAAGAGATAAACCACAGGTGACCTACTGGTAAGCCATTAGATCTTAGTTTATGACTTGTATGAAACCTAAGGTTAGATGTAAAGTAGTTTTTAAATTGTAGGGAGTTATCACATTATAGTTTTGGTTTGTTTTAGTAAATGCCTGCTGCCCATAACTATCTTAGGTTAGTTAGGTAAGAACTGGAAGGAAGCTGAGAGTTAGTTTAAAGCTAGTGAAGTAGCTTGGCTACATCCTAAACCATGCCAGACTGGGTTCAGGATTTTGGCTACTGGATTACTTTGGGATGGGACAGACAAAGAATCCAATGCACAGTGTACAGTACAGTTTAGTAAATTAAGGAGCTCGATGTTACAGTTGTAGTTGAGTCAAATCAGTTCCGTGGGTGGAACAGGGAAGCAACCCCTCTTTGTCAGAAGAGGAGAGGGCATTAGGAACTTTTGCACTAATAAGAAGCTTGGAGACAACAGACTGTACCTTGATTTTTCTCAAATCTGTCCTGCAGGGTTGAAAGTGCAGCTTGTGACTGTACTCAGACCAACATTAGGTTTCAGGCCAAGGGGTGACCACAGGCTAGCAAAAGCTAGGTGAGATTGTATTGCCACAGGTACAGGCTAGTGTGGAGGATTCCAGGCAGGGCAATGGCCAGAGCTGTCAGGTAGTGCTGCCAGAGGGCATCTCAGGGCTGGCAGAGCTGCAGGTCAGCAAAGAGCTTAGTGCCAGAGCCACCATCAAAGGTGACTTGTGCTGGCCAAGGAGAGCTCCAAAGGGCAGAGATCCTGGAACCTGACTGGGACCTGGCATGACAGGCACTTTGCACAAGGTATAAGGCTGCAGGGGAAGGCCACAACAAATAATATGAGGTTCAGGGGCTGGGGGTGGTTTTCTTTCAACTACGGGCACTGGGTGGATTACAATTATATTGACATGTGTTGGTTTTTTTTTTTTTTTCCTAAAATGGTGTTAGAGGCAGTAGATGTCTGTGAGCAAGGGGCACATTAGGTGTCAGTCAGTGTCTCAGCAATAGTGCTCAGGCAGTTTGGAGCTAGGCTTAGGACAGTAAGTGAATTCACAATCAGTCTGTGAATTGCACCCCTCAAAATAATCTTTTATGCTGTTGCTTACCAATCCTCAATGCAAACTCAAGCCACATTTATACCAATACCTTAAGCTATTTATCTTCCTGAACTCCAACTCATTCAAAGTTGTTCAGAGGAAGAAATCAGAATTTTATTCAGTGTTATCTTTTGGCTTCAATCCTAATCCAGTTCAGGTATCTGCCTATATCAAGAGCTCTGAAAAGCTACTGTCCAGTGTGCATAAGTACTAACTGCCATCTGAAACTAAGTCTGAAGCAATATGTTGTAAAGGTCTTCATACCAAACAATGCCATGGATAAACTTCATGCCAGACAGCTTGGCCAATATCATTAAAACAAAGATAGAAATTATATTTCTCCACTGAACACCTACAATTACTTTATTAAATTCCTGTAGCTGCACATTGTTCTTCAGCGTAACACAGAAATGCACAGAAACTCAGTTGTGCCAGAGGTGCAACCAGAGGTGCCTCAGAGAGACTCTCAGGGACTGTCCTGAGGAGAAAGAGCATGTCTGCACCTCAGGAAACACTGAGGTTGCTGCATGGCTTCTCCTTAGCAACACCTCATGAAAGTTTCTGCATACATCTGTGTTGCTTTCATTAACAGCAATAAATAAAACTATTAAAATAGCAGAAAATAAAACTGGGAATGGAAAGAGAGATGCCTTTTCAACAAAAAAAAAAAAAAAAACAGAGGGGCAAAAAGAGGAGAGAGACATTTGGACTTTCAGGTTTAATATACCCTTTGGCCTTTCAGCTGAAGCATATGGGGGAAATGACTTGTTGGTTTTGTGCTAACTTTAATCATCAAATAACTCTTCATAATTTCTAACCAATATTCTTTCCCTTTGGAGTAACAATGAAATAATGCATGATACTCCCTGTTTACTTCCTGAGGAGACGAATAACAACTCCCTCCTGTTATGACTGCGTACAGCTCCAGCCCCTCCTGCAAGTCCCCTGTGCCTGTCACCCCTCCTCTTCTCACAAAACCCTTGTGCCTACAGTGGTAATTACAACCATTCCGAATTTTTGATCTCTTGGCTTTTTTTTTTTTTGTTTGTTTTGTTTTTTTGCTACTTTCCTGCTCCCATTTGTCTCCCCAGCCTTCTAATTCTCTGCATGCTCTGAACAATGGATTAGCTGTTCCCTCCAGTAAAGTTTTCCAGAAATAGTTTTTAGAGTTTTGCCATATGTTTATCTTTCTTAATACTCTAGTGAGTAGCCCCCTCATGACTCACGGGCAAACAAAGGTCTTGAATGGTTTGTTTATTCTTCTCAGCTAGATGGCATTGCCTGGGGCTCGCCATGAGGGCAGCAGAGGAGATCTGAGGAGGTACATACTGTTGCAAATATTTCATTACAAACAACTTCATATTTGCCCTGGCCCAGACTGCTATGAATCAGAATGAAGGCTGGAAAATCTAGCTGCCCTCAGGTAGTCCCACTCTGATATTGTCCCATGTGCCAGCATACTTCTACATGTACACCCATTCCCATGTGGCCCCACTGGTGGGGGAAGCAGAGGAGGAGTGGCGAGGAAGTCGCCCTAAATAACCCAGATTCTGACCTTCTCCCACTAGGCTGTCTCCCATTGCTGACACAATCACTGAATAACCTTCACCCGTCAGTGGTAATGTGTATTTTGGCTCACAAAGAACTAAGTCAAGAACAGTGCTGGAGCCCAGGAATTCAGTATTAGATAAATAAACAAGTTTACCACTCCTGACAAAGACAAAAACACAACAGCCAGTCACATAGTTAAATTCCCAGCAAAAACAAATGTGCCCAGAAGACCTGAGCTGTGGAGCTAAGCAATATTCTTCAGAGTGCTGAATATAAGACTAGGTCTCATGGCCAGAGCTGGGTGTGCAAAGCCATGCAATACAGTCAGATATATAAAACCTTACATTACTTCAGAGACTGAAGAAGAATTGATGATTGCCCATCCCATCAAGGGAAAGGATCAAGGTGAAAGAAGCTATATGTGATCCATATAGGTACTCAAGCAACCAGCTTTCTTGCACTTTTAAACACCCTGTTGTCTCCAAGGGGACTGTGCTGGTCTGACAGCTCTGATTAGGAACATCTGTGAGCTCTTGCTTTTACAGAGAAGGTGTTGGAGGTTGGGCACAGGATGCTATTCAGAGGTCTTCTTTTAGGGCTCAGAAACTTGAGATCTGTCCATTCAGTAACTCATACATCTAGTTGGGGCACATCATGGCATGGATTAGGGTCATAAGTTAAGATGGAAAAGTGACAGGCATTGTGTGATATTTTGACAATCTCCTCATGAGTAGGTCTGGGAAGCTATGCTGGATGAGATAGATGAGACTGCTGGATGCAGCTCTTGTTTTACAAGCAAAGATGTAAAATAAAACGGTTAGAGGAAAATATCTGAACCTACATAGCAGAGGTCCCAAAGTGTCTGTAGTTCTCATTTAGAGAGGGCTGAACAGAAAAACTTGGAACTAAACACAAGTGACAAAATGGCACAAGATCTCAGAAGCATGGTGTTTCTGAGAGGTAAAAAATTATCAGCTTATAAAAGGAAGACGTTTAATCAAAATGACTCTATTCTGGAAAAGAAAAGTCTTTGTGACTGAAAGAAACCTCAGCATCTAAAATGCAGGTTAGTACCAAGGTGTCCTACCTGGTACCCACCTCTTGTTTCAGAATAACATGGGCCTCCGAAAAATATGAGCTGTGACATATATCAGGTACCACAGAGCACTTTAAATGTCACAAATGACTTGAGCAGGCACTTGAGTGGGTCCCAAACTGCCTGGCACCCATGTGGGCACTGAAAAGTCAAACCAGGTAAACAAGGATGTCTGACCTTTCTGGAATACAGTGAAATGATGAAAATTCATTCCCTGAGGAGTGACTACATTTCTGTACTTCAGAAGGTCACAAACTGTCTCCAAATGCTTACCCACCAAGGAGGGCTACCCCTGGAAGATCAGGAGGGGTACCCAGGAAATCAGTGAATTCCGGCAGGCTGCTGTAGTCAGCATCATTCCCTTAGAGACAGGGACCTTCTTTTCAAAAGCTTCTGCTGATCACAGCTGTGCAAATAGCAGGAGAAGGGAGGATTCATGTCCTTTTCGGAAGGGAGGATTTATGTCTTTCATAGGTCAAGCTTCATCTGAAATCAAGAAGAAGACCAGGACGGGTAGTGAATCATGAATATAATATATACACTTCAAGGTAGTATTTAGTGTACAAGATCATTTCAAAAGATTAAAAAGGAATTGACAGTATCTTGAGTTTTCAGTATACCTTGGAAATATTGCCAGATTTCCAAGTTTTCAACATCAACAGTAAATTAAAGGTGAACTCCTTTTCTTAAAGGGTAGAAAAGGGAGGTGAAGGAAGAAAGATATAATGTTGGCGAGTATTTTGTTGCTTTCTCTGAGCAACCCTAATCGTCACAAGTCAAAATATTTTGCAATAGGAAGGAAAGGATAACTTGTACACTGAGGTCTTTTATAAGAAAGGAAGTTCAGTCAGAGTGTGTGTTTCCTAAGCATCAGAGAAACAAATACATTCAGCACCAAAAACTGGAAAAACAGAACAAGTTTTCCAGGCAGAGCTCACCTCTTCTCACAAGGCAGGTAAAAGTCCATCAGGAAGAGGATGAGACACAATTTCAGATGCTGGAGACTTAACACAGTATCTTGCTGTACAGAGTCATGTTAAATTCCAATACTCTGAAATGAAGGCACAAGGTCTGAGTCCCTTTTGAGCATGTATTTCTATCTTTTTATTTACATAAGTATCTTCTGCAACATACTACCAACATGTACTGCATTGTTTCATCTTATATGAATGGGCATGGGCTTGGAAGCACCCTAACAGGTACACTGAAAAGGGAACAGATCCCTGCCTATGTATTTGTAGGCTGCATTTTGCTTCTGGAGCAATGGATTTTCCAAAAACAAGCATAATTTTTTTACCTGTTTTGGACATGAACAGATAAGAAATTTTTTGAACATACATATGTGACAAAATTTTAAGGCTACAAAATCAAGTGCTCTGTCTGTATCTTCTATAATAGGTATAATATTATTTTAGAGACAAAGAATCTACTGCAGTGTGATTCTTCTGACCTTTTTTCAGCAGTGCTACATAAAAGGGAGAAAAATGTTATTTAATAAAGTATCACTCTACATCAATATCCATATCATTGCATATCATCACCATCATGATGGTGATTACATGAAGGTGAATGAGATGTGTTTTGCGTCATAGGTATTGGGCTATTTGTGTAGGCCATGAGAATCAGAGAGGATTCTGTTCTGTGTTTAGTAAATACATAGCAATCTGCTGTTTTGTGGAAGTATTCACCATTTCAGCTGACTTTTTGCCCAGGCCTGTTTTTTGTAAACCTCACCATTACATGTGACATTTTAAGTACACATCACAAGAGTTGATGGCTTCACCTACATAGCTAAAACATTGAATAATTCGTGCCTACATTCATATATTTCCTGAAGTTTTCACAGGCAGGATGGTTCAATATAAAAAATTTGAACTCCACCTACTGTGTCTACTGAAAAATGGAAGCAATCATAACAATTCATTTGCTTCTTGTTTTACTGGCAACAATAACCTTTACCTTGACATCATACAAATAGAAAGAAAGGTTTTGTGAGGGTAATGTTGATTCCTTGAGAGGCTACCTGGAACAGAGGCTAGACAGAGTTAAAGGAATAAAGTAGGTATTTATTAAAAGGCCTTCAAAGGATACACCTCGGGCAGTAGAAGAGCCTGGCCGAGGCTACACTCAAGATGGATGCCAGGTTGTGAGTTTTCACACGTTTATAAATTTTGGTCCATTTACATATTGGGGTTAATTGTCCAATTACAGCTTCAGGTTATGAAGTCCCATCCTCCCAGTTTGCTCTCCTCAATTCACTGTTGTTTATACTTTCTTGGGCTTGAAGATGCGATGGTGTCCTTTGTTCTCAGGCTGAAAAAGGATTGTTTTGTCTAACCAGACTATGAAGAGAACTTGCTAACACTTTATATGGAGTTCAGAGTTATATACTAGTGCAGTACAGAATCTGGAAAATATGAGAGCTAAAACTTAAGGCGTCAATGTGGAGATTTGTCCACGCTGATTTTTCTGGTAGTTCCTTTACTAGCTACCGAATCCTGACACTCCTTAACTATCTACTTCACTTTGTTTTGTTGATGCAACTGCTTTAACTTCAGAAGTAAATTGCTCGCAAACTGCACAGCATTTGTTATTCTTTCAGTGCCAGATTCTGTTTCTGTTGAAGCAGGTTTGACTCTGACCATCAGTTCCTATCAGGTCCTTTATCTTTTATGTAAATCAGCTTTCTTTTTCTTATGAGACAAACTGATAACCATAGGACCAATAAATCATTATCATAGTTCTCTGTCATGTCCATCAGAAATACTGAGAAGCATGGGATAAATGGGGAAAATGTAATTTCAGCTCCTTACACAGCCTATTCTTGTCTTTTGCTGAATGCCAGTTTTGAGTTGCCATTTTCCTCTCATACCTGTATGTGTAGGCACCTTGACTAGTTTGAGAGGATGAGCCTGCACAGCTGTCAATTGCTTATTATGTTTAGAAATTGCTCCTTGAATTGTAGCTTACATCTGTCATGATGTTAGAACAGCATCATGATCACCTGAATTAATTTCTTAGCATCAGATTATAAAGTGTCACACAAAGATTTTTCCATCAGAAAGACTTGCTGAGATTGTCCAAAATAGCTTTGCAAAAAAGAGATATTTTCTTACTCAGTCTGCTGTACTGCTCAGTACTAGATTATATGTATCTGATGTATATCAATCATACTATATTCCTACTGTGCTATACTACAACAATCTAAAGTATTCTATTATATGCTACACATGAAGCCTTATGTATATGTTGCATATTATTATTAATTATATACAACAAATTAATATCCTAATACTCCTTTATTAATGTGATTATTGCTGTATTAATTACATACATCAGTATATTATTATAGAGACTATATATGAATTTATATGTCTACACATTGTTGTGCCGATACACATATATGTATCTCTATACATACACCTGTGTACATACACATGAATACCCAGGCTGTGGAAGTATTTACAGTCTTTACAGCAGTGAATGGAATGGTGGTATAGAATAACAACCTAGATATGTCCATATGGCTCCAGGCTGCTCCCCCTCACAGCTGCTGCCATAAAATTAACTCTGTCTTGGCTGAAAAACAGGACACAAGTGATAGTCTCTTACTGTTTTGGATTATTAGCCGTGGCACCAGGCTAAGGAGTGACATATTTTAGAGTCTGTCCAACCTTAAATCTCACTGTAGCAGTGAGAGGTTAACCACCAGTAACTCCTGGTTTGCCAGTGAATGCCAAAGACCACAAGCAGTCCCGGAGGGTGGGTGAAAGATGCGCAATGGTGAAGCAGAAGAGCAAAGGAGGCTGGTGGACATGCTGGTACCTCCCCTTGGCATGCTACAATAAAGACTGTCAGTGCCAGGGGCTGGGAGTCTATAGTCCAGCCCTGGTATTTCAAGGGACAGGCTGCTCACCCAACTCAGGGCCTTGGGGGTCAGTGCATCACCTTCCCATCCCTCTGGGCCTTCTCCTTTGCAGAAGCTTCCTGCAAGGCCTTGGAACCCCCTACTTTCTCTGGGACTTCAGTCTCACTCATGACCCTAGGGCATCATGCAGTCTTACTTTTCTTCTACATATTTTTTATCACCAATAGAGATGTGATGTTTTCAGTCATCAAAAGGTTACGCCCGTGTTATGATGACAGCAAAAGCAATTCCTTCCTGGCTTTTGGCCTGATATACCTACTAAGTAATAAGTGTCTTCCGTTTGCTGTCTTTCAAGCTGCCTCCTGAAAGCAAGTGGCTGATTAGCATCTGAGCTCAAATAATGAGTCTTTTTCCCTGTCACCACAGGAACTGTGTCTCCCTTTCCTAGTCTTGTATCTTATTAGGAGATAAATTTTGAATTGTCCCTTCCCTTGAATTTTCAGCTGACAAATACCAGAGAGATATTTTCCTGCAGTGTGAACAGAATATTTTCTAAAAGCCATGTTTATTTCCTCAATCAGTGCAGATTTGTATAGTGTGGAAAACCCCATCAACTCTTACTTTCCTTCCAAGAGTGTCCTCTACACAAACTGTAAGGGAAAGTGATATCTAGGAAAGGGGAGGGCATTGTTCTGTCCTGAGAAAAAGACTCTCTTAGTATTTTTCAGCATGTTTCTTAATAAGTGTATATTATGCAATAAATTAGGCCTCCAGTAACATTTTTTGAGGCAGCTGTAAGACTTCACAGAATCATAAATGTCATGGACTGATTAAATGATCTAAGACAATACACTCGTTTTTCCATTTCTCTCCTGCTAAATGATTGTTCTCTGAGCGATGTTTTTCCAGTGCTCTTTCTCAGTTTTGTTTAAAGGAATTAGACAATAAGGGTTTCTCATTGTTTTCTCAGTAGGTTATTTCCAGAGCCAGAAAATTCTCCATAGATATAAACAGCAAATGTTTTGTGCTATTATTGTATTTTCTTGTAGCTTGTGTTGCTAATTTTATTCATGCTCAAATCATATCTTTGTGCTGCTTACACTCTCAAAAGCCTTACAGGTAGTTTCTGTGCTGTATATATGTTCTCCCAGTTACATGCTGGTCTTAAATGAGATTTTTTTTCCTAGCATTACCTTGGATTTAATAAATTGGTTCCAAAATAGTGATTTATAAATTTACATCCCTCAAAATAAATTTTTCCTTACTTTAATTTTTGTTCTACAGGTCTCCTTGTAATTCCTTCCAATTTTCTGTTTTCCCCCTGCATTTTCTATAAATTGAATGTGCTACTGCAGGTTTAATATATGTATATTTTTGTTTGGGAATAGATGTTAAGGTACCAGCTCATCCCAGTGAAGTGGATGTTTTGGATACTTTGAGCTAAGACTATAGATAATGAAACTTCCTTATCTCACAGATAAGCACTATATTTTTTAAAGAGCTCCAGCAAATAGTCATTCACATTTATAACTTGTACAAGCCACAGGCAAAATATAGAAAACTTGTTTATATTCATGCCAAAACTTAGACAACTGCTGCCTCTTGTCAACAGGTGTGGTGTTTAGTATGACCCACAAGCCACAAAAGCCTTGCAGATTATAAGGCTTGGTTTGCAATACAAAACAAATGCCTTTCTATTTACTTAATTTGACTGTGAGAAAGCAAACCTGTGGAAGACACATTCTTACAGAGGTAAAATGTGGCTATAAAAAGTATTCCTCTATTCTAGAATCTAAGTTAGTGACTCAGTACTGTCTTTCATTCCCATGTTAATGTGATGAATGTCTTAAAAAAAAACACAAGTTAATTACTGCTAAAACTTCATTGACTCAGAATGCACTGCAGATTTTTTCAGAGTGCTGTGCAGAAGTGTTGTCTGACTACAGCACTTAGAAGTGCTGGATGTTACAAGTACCTAATGAGTACGGTATGCTAAAAGTACCTCAGTTCCATTACACTTGAGATAGTACTTGAAGTAATTTCCATTTGGCTGGCTCTCAAGCATTTGCTGTTGTCCCTTTCTGAACTACAGCTAAACAAAAAAGCAAGAAAGGCTCTTTTCAACATTGCATTCCACATTTCTCTGCTCAGATTTTCTTTTTCAAGATCCATATAATTCATTAGACTGGAATGGTAAAATGAAAGGGAAAAAAAAACTTTTCAAGATGATTTAGCCTGTGTTGCAGAGTAGGTCAGGATAGTAGTCACAGCCAGAGCAGAAAGGAAATTGGGTGACTCGCTTGTGCAAGGGCAGGGAGGAGCAAGTGAGGTACCTTTACAGCAATGATATCTCAGCATTGGCACTACATATGACCATCAAGTCATAAAATCACTGGTACAACATATTATCCCCTCTGTACAAGGGGAGAGAAGAGCCTATAGACAAAAAAGACATGACCAGGGGAAAGCTGGAGTTGAGTGTTTCCAGCTTTGTGACACATGTGCCCTCTAATGCTGTTTTGGCTGGGGTCAAGTTAATTTTTTTCTTAGTAGTTCATATGGCGCTATACTTTGTATTTTCTTGAAAATGGTGTTGAGCTTATAGAAATGTTTCTGTTATTGACAAGCAGTACTTGCACAGCTTCATGGTCTTTTCTACTTCTTGTACTACCACACCACTGAGAAGTCTGGGGATGCACAAGAAGTTGAGAGGGAACAGAGCTGGGACAGCTTGCCCAGATTTACCAGAGGGATATTCCAAACCCTATGGCATCATGCTCAACATATAAATGGGGGAAAGAAGAATGAAAGCACAGGATGTTAAGAGTGATGATGTTTGTCTTCCCAAGTCACTGCTATGTGTGATGCAGCCCTGCTCTCCTGGAGATGGCTGGACACCTGCCTGCCCATGGGGAGTGCTGAATGAATGCCTTGTTTTGTTTTGCTTGTGTGCACAGCTTTTGCTTTACCTGTTAAACTGTCTTTGTCTCAATCCATGAGTTTTCTCACTTACAGTTTTCTTTCTTATCCCACCAGGAGTGGGTTACAAAAGGTAATTTCTATGACCCTCCCTACAGTAAGCAAATAGGACATGACTTGATCTTTGAAATTATCTATATCCTTCTATTTGTGTGTATGAGAAGGTATCTGCAGAGTCTTTCTTCCTGCATTTGTCAACACAGATTCTTAGACCAACAGACACCTCACAGAGCAGGGGAGCTGTGACAGTTAATAGGAATAGGCAGTGGGCAGTCAGAACAGCTGTGTACTCCTGTTCCTTTCTACACTGAAGAAGTGCAGCTTTAAATATAAATACATAGATATAGCTGAATTTAACTAGAGAAAGTTTACTATGCTTACATGTTTTTTTGGCAAACCACTTAACTAAGTAAAGAGCTTACTGAAATTACAGTTGCATGAATAAACTCTTTTAAATGTTTCTAAATGCCTGTTTAAAAGGCTCTTGTGCCTTCATGGGCAAGTAAGACTGTCTTCAAAATACAATTTTGCATGACCCACTGTGCCATGCAGAAGGAGAGGAGTTTCTGTTTGTTATTTTGAGAGGGAAGATACTTCTGCATGTTGCAAAAGTCTGGTATTTGAGCTGAGCAACAGGATGTCAGACATATTGAGAATGATGATTATGTGAATGTTACCAATTTATCAGGATTTTTTACACTCTCTCATCTGTCAGTCAGTTGTTAACATGCATAGGTGTAATTTATAGTTACACCTACACAGAAATAAGAAACCTCCATTTGCTAGCAGGGCTTATCACCATCTTACTGGTCAGGAGAAAAGCATGAATAGCATGCAGAGATGAAGTGTGTATCCCATGAGGCTTTCAGGAGACTATCCTTTATGTGAGTTCCTTGAGGAGAACAGGAAGATAAAACTGGAAGATTTGGAGCTAGGCCCACCATCAATGTTCTCCCCCCCCATCCCCCACAGGGATACAACACTAACCTGATTTGTTTGTGTTGGGCCAGATATCACAACAGAAATTAATGATTTACAAACACTTGGATTTTTCCCTGCTAAGTCCATATATTATAGTAATATTAATAGTGAAAGGTATCTATCAGGTACATGGTCATAATGACATTTTCTACTTTAAGGAATTAGCTGCTTTCTACAAAGGACAGATTCCCCCAGAAGGGTCTAATCCAGTAAGCATGAATACAGTAATCATTCAAGCTTAGATTGTATTCTAACATCCAAACTACAAGGCTACCAATACTCCAGGGATCTTCATATGTCAGATGAATCATGCCTCCACTTATCATTCAGGAATGGAAAGAGCAAGTGATGACTTCATTCAAGCAGTAAATCCAAAACAAGTGCTCCAAGCCTTTGAACCCTGAGCAGTGCCAGTGAGGCCCAGACACTAAATCTGGCCTTCAGAGTTTGGGAATGTGTTTATGTGTTTATGTGTCTGCAGTCATCCTCTTCTATTTCATGTAGCAGGATTGTCTTGCATGCAAATCCAGAGCCAGGTGACCCGAGGGGAACTGTAGACCAAGATATTTACACAGTACCCACATTTTGCTTGCTGAGCTGTAATGGTTTTAAAACCCTCTAGCAAGGGGTACTCTGTGTTCTCTGCTGTCAAAATGTGCTGGAAAACATACTGTATGCATTGTTTTACCAGGTTTTGGGGATGTGAGCTCCATGCCATCCTCCTGCAGGTGAATAACATGTTAAGGCTCTTTTAGAATAGTCCAGACATGAAGTGGTAATCCCAGACTTGAAATCCTAGGGCAGGCAGGGATGCAGGGTAGTCATTACTGGGAAGTTGAGGCAAATCATTATCTAAACAGATACTCAAAGATTAGCTCTAGAAATCTCACCTTATTCATTGATGTTATACATGGTTGGTAAGGGAAATAGTCATAAATTATACTGTGATACTCCATGGAAAATTGTATGAGTCCACAGAGATGTAAATTGTTCCTATCTCTAGATCTTTAAGGGATATACAAAAATGGAAAATAAGAGCAGAACCTAATTTGCTATGGGATCCACCAAAAGGAATAGGGATTTTACCATTACTACAGTGAAGCAAAGTTCTCTTTGAATATGACATCTTTCTTGCTACAGTAAGTTTTTCCTTTTCCTCCTCCCTTACCAGCTAGTAAGCCTATGATCAAAATAGATTGTGTTCTGCCACTGAACTTCAGTTGCAACTAGTTACCTATTTGACTGTGTTAGATGAATGGCAAAGGCTTTTATTTTGAAGGCTTCCTCTTTCTTTAAAATTGCAAATGAAGACCAGGTTCAGCAGAGATTACCCACATGGTTTTGAAAATGACCAAACTCACAAATAACCATTGTGTTATATGGAACTGCAGAACAAATGTCAAGAGTGGTCCTTTTTAATACACAAACCTCTTCATTGACTGTACATAGAGGCCTCCCAAATTCTTTAAAAAAATATTTGAAAGGTATTATCTATGAAAACATCTGTGATCAGGAAGCAGAATGAGGTCAGAGGAAAAGCTGTGACGAAAGTAAGCTCAGTGGGCATATTATTATCCAATCCAGACTACATGCTGGTGCTACAAGATGGATTTCAAGGTAAGAAATCCTTCCCCAAATGTCTTTGGTCAACACCTGAGCTCAATTCAAACTTTCCTGGAGGTCCAAGAGAAACATTGTGTTCTTCTTAGGTGTTTTCCTGTTTGTCTGCCTCTGTCTTCCTGAGGTGCAGCCTGGATTGAGTCACCTAGCCTTAGAATTCATAGAGGAAATTGCAGAATGTCAGAATGACATCATCACTGTTTCAGGGTACTACCTTAATTTACAAACTTCAGAGGGTCCAACAGCAACTTTATATAGCCTGACCCTTTCAACAGGGTTAGTATTGATCCTAATGTGTGGGTTCCGATGAAACCAAGCAAACTGGCATCAAGAGTGAAGTTAGGCGGAGATGAGAGGCATTGAGCTTCTTCTAAGTTAAAGCAGAGGCTCCATGCTGGCACTGAGGATGCCTCCAGCTGAAACTGATATACAGAAGAGTTTGTACCAATGGGAGAGTAGCTGAAGTTGTAGGCTTGGAAAATAATGCAAAAGAGGAAACCTGTGAGAAGTTCAGGGGGAAGGGTTCAAAGTACAGCCAGCTTTAGGCCAACTTCAGACTGCAAAGGCTTTAGCTTCTCCTGCGTTTCAGCCATGATTAAGGACTAAAGAGGTTGAGCACTCATTTCATCTCTAGAGGAGAGTCACAGGCAACTCAAATCCTTGACATTTATGTCCACTGACATTTATGACTCTAAACAAATGACGTGGAGACAGGTATTTGAGATCGTCCATCTCACCTGACTGCTCAGGGTGGCTCTCTTGTTGTGTTGCTTCTTCTGATAAGCCCTTGTCATGAAAAATAGTCTGTGGTCAGACACCCACTCAGCTGGCTTTACATAGGCAGGCTCAGACCATCTGAGGTATGAAAGCTTTATTGTCCCAAAGACTTGCCCTGGCACAATCTGGAAGTGATACACAATTCCAGTACAGTCACAGGGATTCTTTCAAAGCCTCAGAAATCATTTGGACTGTGTAATTCATGTCCCACTGGGATTTCAGTGGTTCCTGAGTGTAGTCATCAACCTATTTGCTATAGAAAGGCCTAAGGAAAATGGGATTCACAGGAAGTCCTCAGCACTCCCCTAGACCTACTTCTATTCAAAGAAATGTCAGCAGCGTTCAAGAAAGTGCAGGGCATTTCCAAAGGTCCTTCTTCAATCCCACTTTTGTGACACTGGGATAAGGTATTTTTCTTTCTTAAACTTGAACTTTCCCACACTGTTTTGTCAGTGGTGAAAAATATTATGAGAGTTTCTTACCTCAAACTTTTAGGACATTTTTAATTTAGTTACCTAAAGGAAATTAGTGATATATGTTTTTCCTCTCTGAGAAAAAAAAGACCCTAAAAATGGTATCTAATGATAACCTGAAAAACCTGCAAAGAATAAAAATCAGGTTTACAAGCAATTCTAAACAAGTGCCACTTCAATATATTTTTATTCCTTTAATGAGCTCATTTTCCAGTGACTTTTTTATCTGATATTCCTGAAGGGTCCTTGGCATTCCTTGCATTTTTTCCCTCTTGCTTTCAGCTGCTGCATAGTGCCCTTTCTACTTCAATCTTTCATTGAGATGCTAAGTTGAGTGACATACTTTAATTAGGTGACATTAGTTGCTAAGGAGACATGCTTATTTAGACTAAATAAGAGGAGGTTACTTTAAAATCCAAATGCACTGTAAATGGTAGCTTTATGTGTGGAAGGGGACAAGATTTTTATAGGAGAGGTCATTAGCATATTTCCCCCTTTATTTAGGAAAGAAACTTACAACAACACTCATTTTTTGCTGCTCAACATAGCTCCAGTCTTGCCAGTCTGCCATGGTAATGAAATATTTTTCATAATTAATCAATGAAAGTTGGCAAGTTCTTTGATTTAAATCCTCTTGGAGTCAATGTTGCATTGGTATACAAGGACACATACTTCTACCATGCTTATTTTGGCTTTTTGATAGTCCTAATTCTAGTAATGATAATATCTAAAATAAGTAAATAGTACATTTTCAGAGTACCCAGTGTGACAAGGTCTTGTCTGAATTCCCTGTCTGGTAAAAGGAGTAGCAGATGGAGGACATACAATATTAATTATGGGAATATGTGTATAAGAGTTTGTAGCGTCAAAGTAGGTTTCACATGTCAACACAAAGTCCACAGGGATATTCATGTGTTTCAAATTGACCCATTAAGAACCTCCTTGAATTAAAAAAAAAACAAAAATTGTATAACATAGTCAAAAGTAAGGGGAAAAGATTCATATAACAGATATTACTACAACTATATAAAATAATGTAGTCAGTCAATACATAGCTGCACAGTTATAGAGACCTCCTGCAGAGAATAATATACCTGGATTATATACCAGATTCCATAGAGCTCTGAACCATTCCACAACTATTCCTCCTGAATTGGAACCTTATGCATTTTAGAATAGTGCCTCTGATGAAATCTTGGTTCAATTTACGTACGTGAAAGTCCTATAAATCCTTGAAGACTTTTCCAACCTCCAAGAAAAAGAAGGTTAAAAATTTGTTTTGAAGTGAGTTAAAATTAAATTAAATTTTCACTAAGATAAGAGAGAAAAATAACTTGCTATGTCACTTAAAGAAGCATTATCAGGACAGGAAATAAACCTTTTTGTTGTTGTTGTAGTAATAATGTAGATCATTACAGCCATCTTATGCTGCAGGTTATTGTCTTTGACCTTGCCTTTTTCCTGGATAGCATGCTTTGCCCAGTGTGGACAAAATTGATTGCAACAAAATAGGAGGAAGAAGGAAACTTTTCCAGTCTGAGTTACAAGTGCTTTAAGGAGCTGGTGGTGCCATTGAACTAATCCAGCCAAGCATTTTGGGCTAGATGCACACTTACAATAGCAGAATTCATGCAACACATTTACAATTCTTTCCTTGCTACCATGGTGACTACATGTTTAACTATTTGTGAATTATTCCATGCTAAAGATATATTTTGAACTGAATCTCAGTTCAAAACCACCCTTGAGTATCTCGATGGCAGTCAGAATATGCTTAAAAATAACGATAAATTTTTAAGTGCTTTGCTGATCTAGGTAAGAATATAGTCTCACTCATGTTTTTCCACGTGACCCCAGCATGAATAAACCCAACAACGAGGATTGCTTGTGAGCAGGGATCTGAAGATCAGACATTTAACCTTTGAAATGTGTTTCTTTTCATGGAATCAGTCCTTATAGGAAAAGGTAAGTTTAAAATAGCAATCATATTTTATTATCTTCTTAAGGCTGGTATATGATGTTTTGGTTCTTTTTTCAAAATGATGCACCAATAGACTTGCACATTCTCCCTCAGTCAATCTCAGTCTTTAATTGTCTGCCTTGTGATCAGCCACAGATATGAGCCTATACTGGTGAACTCTGCAGCCTGTAGAAATGAGGTTGAATATCTTATCCACTGACATGATGCCTTCTAGCTGAAGACATTTCTTGGGGAATTTACAAAAGAATAGATTTTTTTCTTTGTAGGTGGAGGACAGCCATGGAAGCCCCCAAGGTTTTGGTCTGAGTAAGTTAAAAATGTCAGCCAATGTAAAGCAAGGATGACAAGCACTTTATGTTATTGCTTAAACATGCACTTGTAGATCTGTTTCTACCTGTCCAGTTTGCAAAACTTCCAGATGGATGCTCAACTTCAACAGCATGTGAATGAGGTGTGGGTGAGGGGGGCAACTGGAACCCAGGGCTGGTACTTGGGGCAACTCTGTCACCACTGGTGGCCATTACTGCATTATTTCAGTAAAACAGGATATTGTCCAAGGGAAAAACGGGGTGTCCCTTCCTTTAGCTAAGTTTCATAGCATCTAGGACTATTAATCGTGAAATCTCAGAAAAGGGAGTGGAGACTTCTCTAAGAAAATTAAGGAAATTATCCTGGTTTCCCACATCCTGACAAATATCTGAGGGAACTGCTCACTCAGAAAAAGACAGGGTAAAGAGTGCATCTACTCTTAATGGAAAATTATATGAACTTTTTTGTAGCAAATTTGAAATGTCATGAAATGAAATGAACTCTAGGAGAATGAACAAAAGGATTTTATCTTAATAAAGGATTAAGGCATCTAGATAAAACTGTGTCTTGCAGATTCCCCTCAGACATTTCACAGTGTACCTTTTTGTCTGAAAAAGTTTGCACAAATTGTTAAACTATTAACCCAAATCCAGTACTAATGAAGTTAATTGGGTAAGATAATAATAGAGAACAATACAGAACTAAAAAAAAAAAAAAAAAAAAAAAAAAAAGACGTTATAAAACTAGGTTCTTGCTGAGACAAAAAATAACTTGTGTTTGCACAGCACCAAAGAAAATGAACTCTGATTGACACTGGATGCTTCAAATACATCAATAAAGGATTTGTGCACATTTTAATGCTCTCCTGAATGTGAGCTCTTGTGCAGCAGGTCTTACTGCTGGTGCCTTCTCTATACTTTCTTAAGGTCTATTAGAGCAATGCCAAGAGACAGGGAAGATGAAACTGCCACCACTCCTGTGCCTTCTCTCACCTCTATTTCCCTAAAAAAGAAGACTTCAGTCTACATCTCTACCTTACTATTTCTCTTAATATACACAATTATATCTCAAAATTTAATTTGATAACACAGTTACATGCCTGTCCATGTCTTTAGTCTAATTTAATTTAAAAGTAACAGAGAAAAATACTCCATTTTGAATAAAACTCAGGATCTGACCCCACCCTTCTTCCAACATCCAAACCCACCATCCCAGAGAGAAGTTAAAATAATAATATAGCAATTTCCTAATATGGCCTTAAGGTCAACAGATTCAAGTTTCTTCTAAGATCAGATACAAATCTTGTCCTAAAACACTGACTGAAACTGTACTCCTCTCTTTAAAATTCTGAGGTGTGCATTCAAATCCCTGAGCAGATTTTAGTGTTGTGGTTACAGGCAAACAGGGAGATTTCAGACAGCCAATGCTACTCTAGTTCTCTTAGTGGGAAACACAAGTACATTCAGAGTCCTCACTCCCACATGTGTTGACTCTATTGACTTCACTTGGACAATTCCTGGTCTACTCTGGCACTGGCAAGGTCAGTACTGAACTCAGGAATCTGCAAAAGCAGAAATTTGGTCGCAGTCTTTTCCAGAACCACAGCAAAAGTTAGCATTTATTACACAGGTGTCTCTCAGCTAGATATCTAGTGCACTACACAAAACACTTACAGAGGGCCTGACCTTCCTGCTGTCCCTCTCTATATGCACAACTATGTAAAGGCAATTCTATCAAATACGTGGGTGGGGAGTAATTTGCACCTGCTCCTTGTATTTCCCTGTGTTATTCACCCCTCTACCATTAGCCTTGGTACAAGGGGATGGCTACAATACTACTTATTCCTGTAGAGACTTTTCTTTTTAATTTGCTTTTAACTGCTAACTTTAGGACCAAAAGCTTTTGAAAGTCCAGCTATGAGTGGAGTTCAGGTGCTGAATCAGACAACCATATGTGAAGATGGGAATGAATATGGGAATGCCTAAAAAATTTTACTTGGGTGTCAGAATGGGCAGCATCTCCTGAAGAGAGCAGATGAGGGTTTAGGACAGCTAGATTGCTTCCAACCTGTCACTGACTCCATTAGTGTGAGTGCCAATAACTCTCTGCTGAACACAGTGCAGAAAAGCCATGTAAATACACAGCTCATCTTGCAGTTCTACTCTTGGACCCAGGCTGGAGATTTATCTGCAATGTTGATTCCTTTTTCTTTCTTATGATGAAATCAGGAGAGAATTGCCACCCACTCTGAATCATAACACGGTAAACCTTGAAATTGTGACACAGAAATGGACATCAGTACTTATTTTCCAATTGAGAAAGAGAATGATAGACTACCAGAGAAAGGGTTGTGGCTGTGATAAGATTAGATCAAAATAGTATCCACAGTTTGTCCTTACTTCCATTAACAGTCAGTGAATAATACTTGGCTGGAAAAAGACATTAACTGCTGGTAATTGTGTGATTCTGCTTGGCCACAAGTCTAGTAGAGCTCCCAAAGGCAGCTGGTTTCATGGAAGTTGTGGTTCCTCACCCTTGTGAGCACATTGACAGTACATGGATCTCAATACCCCACTCATGTCTTTTCTGTGAGGTGAACACAAAGGGTTTGGAACACACACTTAGGATAGCTTTGGGGGTTATTTTGCTTGGATAGGATCAAAACACAAGAAGAAGGTTTCTCACTTTGCTCAAGTGCCCTTTGCTCAAGTGCCTGACACATTTATGTTTTAGTAGAAAAACATCCCAAACTACTGTTTGTATGGAAACTTGTTATAACATTTTACACATCACAAATTTGTCCAAAGTCTGTTGCATCTTCAGCTGTTGTTGCATGTCACCACCTTGACAGAATGTGAGGGAAAAACTACACTGAAGTTTCTAAAGATCAGAACTCAGTTTTTGGAACCCCTGTATCACCAGTCTAAGAAACCACTCTAGGAAAAAGTTAGCTCCTATGGGAATTTTTAGTAACAAAATAATATAAACATGGTCCTGGAAATCTCATTTTAGCCATCAACCAACCCTAGTATAAACTAAATCCTATGTACATCTTCTCATAACATAAAAATCCCGGTGTGTCTATATTTGTTTCTTCACATGCCAGAAGTCCCTTCCAACCTGATTTACCCTATGATCCCATGAACTTGATGACTAACTCACAGGGGTGCAGCAAGTATCCACAAAGCAGACTGTCCTTCTCCCTGAACAATGGGATATGCAAAAATCATACCTAATGCAGTGCTATATTGAAAGAAAAAGCAATGGAAATAAACATCTTATTTAGAAAAGCTGCCCCAGCACACAGCAGGTCCCTTGTGTGATGACACTGGCAAAGGCACTCCCTGCATGGGAAGGTGCTTGTCCTTAACCCTGGGTGACAGCTTCTATGCAGTCCACAGGGAGCCTGGATGTTTAAAAGCAAGGTATTACGATATTCACTGCTGTAGTCTACAAAATTTTTTTTAATATACTTTTTCTTCACTTTGTTTGCTTAAAATGATGGCTGAGATCCTGAAGATAAACTGTGACCTCTTTTATGTCTTTCCAGAAGTGGATCTCTTAGGTATAGGAAAACACTTTCCTATTGGAAGTGCAAGGGAAATTCTAAATGTTATTTCAAAATCTGGCCATTGGATCCCTAAAGCAAAGGACAAAATAGAAGAATGGCAGAAGTATGAATTCTGTAGTTAACTACAGCTCTTCAAACTGTACAACTGAAACAACAAGGTTTCCTTGCCCTGTTCTTGAATTTTAAAGATTAATAAACACTAAAAACACCCAGTAAAATAATCAAGCCGTGGGATAGAAGCCTGATGGACAAAGGCAGCCAGATCTAGTTCCCACCCTTGTCAAAAACAATAGGAAATCCATTTCAGACACAAAAATAAATTTCTGCAGAGTAAGTCTGATCCAAGGCCAGAATGAAATATGGTCTCTTCACAAAGGTTTGTGTTTGCCAAGTACCTTTTCAAGCAAGGTCTTCTAAGCAGCTAAAAAGGGAACTAAAAGTGCTGAAATACAGAATAATACATCTAGGATAGGAAAATATTTTTCTTCATGCTAATATCTGAATATGGAGTAGAGTTGCATTACCTTTGCTTGTTTGGTGGCCACTTTCTTTTTTTTTTAGCCTGTATTCTTGTGCCAAACCAAAGTTCTAGTTTGACAATATGAAAGATCTGTGACAATACTGACCTAGGGCACTGCCTTCCACGGAGTGACGACCACGTTTCAGAGGTTTCAGTGCTTTCATAAACAAAGGAAAATGTGAGGAAAGGAGGAGCTGCTCAAACCTTACACTTCTTTTGTACCACTCAGCATATCCTTAAAGTGCCTCTGGCATTTCTGCAGATCCTCTGTTACACCAGTGTTTGGGCTTGCCAGAGGCTGAAGGCAACTATTCTACTGATGCCGGACACAAAAGGATAATTTGTCCATTTTAATCAGTAAAATAAGAGTTGTAGTACAAAAGCCTGAGGAAAATAATCAGGATAACAAAGCTATGTTGATTCCTCAGTGAGACACAGTGTCACAATCAAATATGAAGTCACAGTCTAAACAGGTATTTCTTACTCATTAGACCCATGCAGACTTCTTTGATTACCACACTATTTACTTTACAATACTTTGATTAGTGCACTACTGTTTTCTCACACATGATTCCTGTCATTTTCCTTCATAATATTGCAATTTCTTCTATAGAGAAATGGGAAAAATGTTGCCAGAGGGAAAGGGCTAATTTTTTTACTAGTCTTTTTGGAAAATTAATGTAATGTACCAAAAAAAAAATCTGATTATGATGCACCACTATGGAAAAATTACAGGTTCATCAGATTATTGAAAAAAAACCACTGAAATGCTGTCTATTTTGCTAAGCAATTATAATATCTTTTTAAAAAATATACCAAAATTAAGATTAAAAGTGATTCCCCAGAGATTTAGTGCAGTCTGGAAATGTATCCAAAACAGGGAGTGCTTTGTCCACAACCCGCAGGTTGGTACAGATATCACTTTCTGAAATCAGATTTCACTGTGCAGTGAAAGCACAGAGTTCTTTTGGAAACACCCTGAAAACTGAATTACATGTCATGCATGACCAATGTTAATTTTCTTACTCAGTGAAGCAAAATTCAATCTATTTTATGCCCAAAGACTATCATATTTCTGAGGCACACATCTTGTCATCAGTTCCTATTCCATCAATACTGGCATGTGTGCTGGCTTTAATAGTCCATGAGGTAATTGACTATAAGGTGAATTAATTATTAAAAATATCTCTACATTAGAAAGTTATAGCCTGACTAAATTTCACTACATTACAGAAATTTAAGTACACCAGAAAATGGTGTGGAGAAAGGACAGCAATTCTCTCCCACAGTGGACTTTGCCATTTCCATATCTGACTACAGTCTCATTAGAAAGTCTTGTGAAACTGAATAATCAGCAGAAGAGCCACCAAAGCACAACAAGCCAAGTAGGCAGGGGAGCAGGAAAGAGGCCTTCAGGCAGCCTGGCCTGCTTGGCTTCAGCCAGAAGCATTTCCAAATGCCTGATGTCTTTTCCATTCTGACTGGTCAACAGATACCAGAGGAGCTGATGTTGCAATTGAGTATTTCTCTGCCTAGCTCTAATCATGATAGAAATTAGTGTTTCTGGACCAAGAAAAATATTACTTAGTTTTAAATGCAGGATGCTGGTCTGAGCAGTCACCTTGGGTACACTTTCAAAGACATGGCTTTATTCAGACAAACACTATATTTATGCCTATGTCCTGTTTTCATCAACACTTAAACACATATTTTAAACTGAGTACATTCTTGACTTTTTACTGAGCATCACTAAGATGTGACAGCAATCCCCATCTTAGGTTTCCCAGACAGCTCCTGCACACCTTTAGAAAACTGGTAAGGAGCAGAAACTGTCTATCATCTCTGTTCTGTCAGCCTGTGGGACAGCAAAAACAAATGTTGAGAAAAGACTGTCAAGTTCCTCATTTGATCCAAGGTTAGAATTTGAGCTGGACTGATTGGAACAATCCAATCTCTTTGAATTGTTCTGGCCCTGAAGACCTGCATTAGTAGCAATGAATGAAATGAAAAATGAAATGCTTTTGTTCAATGAAAAAATAAATGTGTCTTATACAATATTGCTGCAGTGATTTACTGCAGAACAAGAGAAAAACTGCAAGTTACCACCAGGATTTTCTAGACTGGAGTACCAGTTACTGGAGTGGATCTCAAGTTTTAACCAAAAAAAGTAGTGCTATTACCTAAATTAGGGATCCTCACTTAGGCCATCAAAGGCAACTCAGGGGAAATTTATTTGGCATGGAACTTCACTGTGCACTGCTTTCAATCTTTCCAGAGTTTTTTGTTTGTTTGTTTTCACTAAAGTCTACGTTGAATTTAATCTTGCACAATGTATTTCAAGTTTCTAGAGGTAAGGCTGAGATGCACAGCATTTTATTGCCCATACTAGTACAAGCAGACATAGGGTGTGCTTTAAGGATGTAATAGTTGTGAATATTTGATCTTGCACTGGAAATGGCATTTATTTTTTCACATGCACTTGGAAACTTGAATAAAACTCAACTTGAGAGGGTCTTTCTGTAGTGGTCACAGTTAGAGGGTAGTACTCTTACAGAAAGAACAACGTTGTCTCTACCCACGATGACTCAGAAGTGGAATGTCAGATGGTTGCAGGCTGTCCAATCTCACAATTTGTAAGGCTGCATTATATTTTCATTTAAGTATATGCTTTCCAAACTGTGGGGACATCAGCTATCTGCTACAGCCTGGCCTGCTTCATTAATGTGAGTGGGGAAAAGAAAATTCCACCCTTTTGCCAATGAATTACACAAAGAAAATGGAATTCTGTTGTGGGACACCTCAGAGTATTTTTTTTAAATCCCACCCAAGGAGTGGTTGTATGAACTGGTGGCAGTCAGTACCTGCAGAGTTAATGCCCTCCTTAAGCCATGTTCAGAATATCTAAATTAATGGATTCAGCATGGAAAAAGGAAAATCCAGAAGCTGAGAGGATTGTGAGGTTTGTGTCTTTTGAATATTTTTATTCTGGACAATTTGTTCACAACTTCAGCATCTCAAGGCCAAATTGTCTGGTTTGCTTCATTCATCTTGCATTATACAAAGTGAATGTATGCCAGGCAGAAGCATTAATTGCTGTGGAAGAAGCCTGGGCAGTCTCTGGCCACTTCAGGAGCTGTGGGAAGAGCTCTGCCCTCTGTCCCTCACACCTGTGTCACCTCCTGCTTTCCTGGACATTCATACCCTGCAGTAAAGGAAAATAGAGCACAGATTAATATTTCCTCTGTGTTTTCTATTTAGACAAATTCAACAGAAGAAGAGGGTAATTTTATAGGGAATAAGTAGGAGATTTGGCTTCTCACAGCCAAAGAAGCCCCCATTTTACAAGTCACAGTTGCATGGAGCACTTGTTTGGCAAGACAGCTCCTCCTCATTAACTCTCACTTCTGCAGGAAAAGGATGTAAAGAGCTCCTCTTCCATGAGATGAATGTGCTGCCCAGCCATGCCACCTTATATATCTGGTTCTTTCCTCTGCTTTTATTCATTCAGAGTTACCCTTCTCCTAGCCATCCAGAAAGTTAGGACAATAATAATTTTCCTAATCCATCTCTTAGACTACTGTCACTTCTTTCTTGGAATGAAACTATTTTTCTTCACTCTTTCACGTCAGTGGAAAACTTCAGCCTCCTCACTATTAGTTCCTATATCTCTTCCTATTTCACCTATACTGATAGCTGACTTCCATCTTTTACAGTCACTTAACTCCCCATTTTTTCAGATTTCAAATATAGTCTCAAAAACAAAGCAATTTTTTAGGTCATCTTTGAATCCCTACTGAAATCTCTCTTTTGATATGATGCCTGAGAAAAAATTGACAAAATTCAGGCTACTGTGGGGTTGAGACAGCCAAAAAAGTTGAACATACCTGCAACCAGTCTTATCCAGGTCTGTCATCTTCTCTTAAAGAGACCCTAAATTTCTGGAATTATCACCTCCTTTTGACCTTGCCTGACAATATTATCCACATTGTTTTGATAGTCTAGGACTGTGGCTCCTAGGCACAATGCAGACATCACTTCGAAAAGGTATTTTTAGTAAAAGTATTAGGGGGCTTATAGCTCACTTTTCCATTACAGTTTGCCCAGGCATTCAGGAAGTTCCTTTTGTCTATCACATGCTTAAATTTCCAGAGCAGTATTGCTTATGACTCAGGATAATAATAAACAAATGTCATAAATTAATTAATATATTTTAAAAATGGGGCTGTAGTTTCCTCAAATTTTTCTAGCTCAAATATTTACAGGTGCAGGCAGAGACTGACTTTCCCTAATTAAAGCTCATAACAAAAAACTTATTACAGTAAAGAGTACAGTTTGACTAAATATGTGGGGAATTAAAAGATCATCCTACCAAAGTCTTTAAAAATGGTGTCAGTCACTGATGTAGTCAATACACTTTGAAGTGATTCCAGTAGAACTCAGATATATTTAGAAAATGATTGGTTTTATTCAAATCATACTTCACAAATCTTTTCTATATGAGATATTAGCACACCAGACACACTGCGAAATGACATCCAAGAAGACAGCCCGTGTGGGTGAAGTGGTGCCTTGCTCTTTCTTCTGCTGAGTGAAACAATATGGATATAGACCTCACAGAAAGAAAAATGTCATGTTCATTGAAAATTTGCTAAAGCTGTGCTGTCTGGTCCTAACATTCCTTTCCTAATACTGAGCTTTTCCCACCTCTTAGAAAAAGAATAAAATAACCAATCCATTCCCTACCAGATTAGAAAACAAGCACCCTGGACTGCCAGCCTGGCAAAAAGGATATTCCTTGTCAATTCTCACACAATTCCATCTGAACATGATGTTAAAAAGAAAGCTGTTATATATGGAGGCTACTTCTGAGCTGATGACAATTCATTTCTGATGTCATATATATTCAATGTGGGTGATTTAAACTGAAAGCAAAAGATTAGAGTCACAAAATCAACAAGGCTGGAAAATTGCCATCTTCATGCCACTGTGGTGAGGGCATCTGTAGAAAACAGAACCAAGGTCCCTCTTTTTCTCATCCAGCTCAAGGCAACAAACAAGGAGTAGTAAGCAATGACCAGAGTTATTCACTGAAGTCGAATTCTTGCCTCTGGAGCTTTGTTTTACCTTCTACCTAATTCTTAACTGTTTAAGGGAGAAAATTAAAAGTAAATTATACTTCAGTATGCAAGTGATAGAACTATGACATAATTTTTGGACAGTCACATCATATCCATTTCCTGTCCTATCTCTTAGTTGTCAGGGTCTCTTTGATCACTGACTTTTAAGGGCAGAGCCTGTCTCTCACCATGTATTTGCACACAGCTTAGCAATGCAGGTTTCACTTTGGATCAAGGCCGCTAAGTACTACCATCATAAAAATAGCCATTCTCGTAGAAACAAAAATCAAACACAAAACTGTGAGGAGATGAAAGAATACATGGTTTTCTGATGACTCATTTTGCACAGTTCTGAACATGTCATTTTATTTTGCTCTCAAAGGCCAAGTCGCACATGGTGCTCTCCACAGACAGGCAAGGATGCCAGCACAGAGGTATAACCTACAACAGGACTCAGGGCAAGCATTTAGGACTGGGCTGGTTTTTCTATCTTTTTCCTTCACCAAGTACTGCATCATTAAACAAGCATTTCTGCCTGCAAGTTATAAATAGGCACTAGTGCCTTATCATCTTCTTGCTCACTGGGAAAGAATGTGGATCAGCTAAAGAATGAGACACCCAGGAAAGCTGATCAACAGCAACAACAATTTTTTGTTTAAAAACACTCTCTCCCAGAGTCAGAGGCATACATTCTTTAGGAATGAGTTTCTTGACCTTGGAAATTACATGATGCTTTATATACAAAAATATTAAGAGAGGATTATGTCATTGGTAAAAATGTGCTGAAATGAGGCCTTTCCCTTCTGCAAGCCTTTAAAGGAGCTTTCCAAGCTTACCAAAACTGTACAGTCATGCTGCTGACAGGCAGCCAAGTTCACATAAGAACCATTACAAGGGCACCTTCAAAGCCAGCACACTGATGGACCTCTCATATAAACTGCGAGGTATGTCAGACTTCACATTACCAACATGGAATCTCAAAGCCCAGAAAGAATTATCATCCTTCATTCTTGTATTGCAAGGTGAATCTCAAAATAGCCATAAACCAGGACTCCAGAAAACATGGAGATGATTAGAGAAAGAGAAGTCATCAAGAAAAGGCACTGGACAAGGATCAACAAGATATAAGCCAAGATCCACATAGGTATTTAGGTTCCTATCATTCATCTCTTTCACAGTGAGCATTGATGCCTAAAAAAGAGTTACAGTCTTAAATTCTTTTGTAGATTATTTCCCTCTGTTTTATTCCCAGGCTTATTCAGCTGACAAAACAATTCACCTCCCAGTGGACAGCTCACATTTCCTAACTTGCAAAACATGTGCATAGCATATATGTATCAAAAGTGCATTTTCACAGACTCAGTGTCATGATGAGAAGGATAACAGAATATCCCCAGGCAAAAAAACAATTTTGGTCCAATAACTGAACACTTGTTTTGCTCCTGCTGCAGGAAGTATTAATGTTTCATCAGATTCTTCCAATGAAGCAAGGTACCAGATTTTTCAGTTCAACTGCAGCTGTAAGTGATAGATGAGACAGGGAATTTTACTTAAGAGGAGGATAAATTTATTTGAATATTATCTGTTTGGAGACACATTCCTTTCATCCCTCTATACAGTAAGCACCTAACTCAAATTGATTCTGCTTTATTCAGAGTTCCTGGGCAGAATCTTTATCATCTGAGATCTTAGGACCACAAAAAAAAAAAAAAAAAAAAAAAAAAAAAAAACCCTAAAAACCCAAAAACCCAAACCATTGTTTATTAAAAAATATGGCCAGGATTTGACCTTAAAAGGAGTAAAGAATGACAAATAAAAATTTAAAAAAATATAATCCTCTTCAGCTTTGCAGTTCATTTCTGCAGAGTAATTTATTCATTATATTAAGTTTTAGCAATGTCTTACCTAAAGCATGCACAGAGCCAAAAGACATTTTTAGAGTGATATTTCTCAGCTTGTTTTGGCAGAGTAAAACCAACGTATCTGAAAGACTTGCATCCTCCGAGATTATAAACTTTGAGAACACACAGGTCAGGCCCTGTCTTCAGGCAAGTTTGGCAGACATCTACTCACAAGACAAAGCTTTCCGAAAGGAAACTTGCTACAATAACATATTTGCTATGAATGGAGTAAGTATCCAGGACAAAGTGATACTCACCATTGCTCAGGGTTCTGTAAAACAGGCTATTAGTATAGTATTTTCTAGATTACTCCATCCTTTTCAGTGCTTCCTGAGTCAGTTGCTAGAGCAATCCACCCCCTTAGACATTAAAACAAATAATGCTGGAGATCTATTTTCTTCTACTAGTACCACAGAACTCTTTCTGGATCTCAACAGGAACTGTAAAAAACTGCTCTGGTTTCAAGTTCAGTGCAATTGCAGAGGAAGGGATTATTAAGTGAAAATGACCTCTCAGTCATAGATAACTGTCCCACATACAAATGAGATAGATGGCAACAAGAAATGTTCTTCACCATATATGCTGAAACTGCATCTAGCAGGTCTTCTGCTTTTGGTAGGAGCCATGGGACTGTGCAGCAGCCTCAGCATGAAGATTAGAAGCACCCATTGGGACATAATTCCCACCTTCATTTGTAATCAGAAATCACCTAGTCACTTTAGAAGCTGCCCAGCCTTCTAGAGGGCCTTTGCTTCCACACACTGCTTTGTGGTAGTAGGTAAAACTCTTGAGTCCACTTAAGAGTTCAGAGAGTAACAAGAGATGAAGTAGCTTAGTCAGTGTGGCAGCTAACAGACCTTTGTTTTAAAGAAGCAGAATTCTAATCCTGATTTTACTGTGAACTGTGCTAGAACAACAAAACTTTTATTTGATTTTTGTTTTAATACTAGAAGAGACATTTTCTAAAATAAACATAGCTGCAGACAGGAATCTGGACAAGGTATGGTAGAATTACACAAGTAGACTGACTTACATCAAACTTACAGAACTGCTCCCAAATTGTGTACACACTTATTACACTTGAAAGTGCTGGACATTGGTCTCCATTTCAATTTAAACCACAGCCAGGGTCTAATTTCCCTTTCTTCACATTTTACATTTTCAAAACCAACTCAGCAAGTTCTCATCCACCCTCGCACCTCAGGAGAAAAAAGACAAAAAGGCAAGAGAACCAGCCAGAGGGAAACAGGAGTGTTCCTGGGCGAGTAAATGACCTTGCTCCAACAGGGGAAAAAAGGTTGACCTACTCCTAGAAGGTGTTGCCACTCCAATTCCTACCATCCTAAACAATTCCATATGTTTAGGATGCTAGGCAGAGAATTAATATTCTCTGACAGTACAACATGCTGACATAGACATGTTATCTAGTCCTTTGTTAGTAAGGATCTGACAGAATACTCTTTAATATATTGGATGTCTTCACATGCTTCTCTTCTTGGCCATGTAGTAGAGGGTCCTCTGACCAGCTATGCCTTTTTGAGTTCTTAAGCTTGTTATGAATCTCATAAAATAAGTTTTTGAAACATTATTAGAAGACTCATGCTGTTTCTTTGTTTTTGTTTTTGTTTATTCAATTTCAGAATTTGTATTTTTTTAACATACAAAGAAATAGGAAATAGAGAGAGATGGGTGCAGCCTTTTGTGTGTCTGTTCCACAGCTCCAAAACAGATATAAACCAGATGTAGTTTGGAAGCTGAGCAATTACAGAAGTACAGGAGTAAATTCAAACCAGCATATCAGCTAGTTGCATTAATTATCTTTAGGTCAGCCTAGTATTGATGTAGTCAAAGCTTCCTTTAATTTTGTATATGTTCCCCTCTTCAGAGTACTCAGACAAGATAAGGAGTCTTAATCTGATTTTACCTGTAGTTTCCAAAGATTTTAATGCATCTCCACTTTATCAAAGCAGAATATGCCAAAGGGTGTCCGTGAAATGATGGTTTGGTATTGCACTTGCCAGAATCAAAGGCAAAAACTGGTCAACTCTTACTTAATTTAATGAATTACCAATTAACTGAAATTTTTGATCAGTGACCCAGGTATCAGAAAAGAAGAGATAATATAAACAATTAAACACTCAAGTAAACATATTTTCCTCTCCTTCCTCAGGCTCATCTTAAGTCAAACACCTATCCTCCTTAATTCTTAGTCTCAATTTCCCTTATTCTTGCTGCAGGATGTACTCAGTCCACCCCAGTTCCTGCAGTGAAGCAGTGGGCGGTCCTGGAAGTTGTATTGTGCTCATAACAGCTGCCGCCTGTTGCTCTGTGCTCACTGGCTTCTTTCTTCTCCATGGTGCTTCTCACTGGTTTTCTTCAACTGTGCTGATGCTTCGTACTGGCTTTCCAGGATCACCTCCTCCAATCTCAAGAACTGCCCATTCTGGAATGAAAGAAATCATGAAAGGTGACAGAAGGCCTGAATGGATGAAGAAGAATATGCTGATCAGCCTCAAATATAAGAGTGCAAATATAAGAGTGCAAATATAAGAGGTCAAGGCAGGGACAGGTGACACAGAGGGAACACAGAGACATTGCTGTATTGTTCAGGGATGGGATTTGTAAAGCCAAAGCCCACCTGGAGTTCATTCTCATGAGAGACATGAAGGCAACAAAAAAACACTCTGGAAAATGTGGATCTACTGCTGAATAACACTGCTACCCTTTGCCAAAAGACACAGAAAAGTACACGGTGTTCGGGTCTTCTTCACTTTGGTCTTTACTGGTAAAAGCAGCCTTCAGGAATCCCAGATTCCTGACATTACTACTCAGTGAGAGTCTACTGCAAAGAAGATTTACCCTTGGAGGATGAGGATCAAATCAAGGAACGTTTAAACAAACTGGACAAGCGTAACTCTACAGCACCTAACGGGATACACCCACGAATGCTGAGGGAGCTATGCAGAGTCATTGCAAGGGTACTTGCCCTTTACAGATCTTGGTGATTAGGGAAAGTTTCTCATGATTAGAAGAAAGGACATTTCAATTTTATCATCTCTCTATGTGACATATTCCTCCAGGGGCATTTTCTTTGGTCTGGGTCTGGAAGAGCTTCCTTTATTGATTTTATTAAAAAAAAAATATATATATATACATATATATATATATATAAAGAAGAAGCTGATGGGCTGGAGTCCTAGTGATTAGACTCCAATCAGGACCTGAGCCTCAATGCTGTTGTGGATTGTTGGAAGACTAAGAGTGTTGTCTGCTCTCTGTTTCATAATTGAACTGTGTGAACAACAGGCTGGCACTCTCTACAAAGAATTAGAGTATGAATTGTCTTTTCTTTCTCCAGAATAAATCTGGTTTGAAAAGTCAGTAAATTGTACAAGGTAGGTGGCAGCATCTGTCACTCTTTAATCCCTTTTGTAATCCTTATGAAATTTCCACCTGAATTGCAGATGGAGGAAAAGGAATAAGCATTTACTTGGAAATTTGTGTAAACTTTTCAGTAAAAGCATGTTAATTGATCATGAAAATAATATATGGAATTAAAATAGTTAAGAACTGAGGAAAATCACATTTGTTTCACATAAAATGAAATGAGCAAGTGGGGTAGGAAGACATTTCTTAACACTATAAGAATGCTATTATGACTGACTACCCACATTTAGAAGTGGTAAACACTGTAGAGTGAGAAGAATTGCATATAACTGCAAGCAATGTTATGACATTGAGCAATGCACAATGTTGGCTACATATCTGGAAAACAGCCCTCTTCATCAGAAAATCTGCTGTAGAGCAGCAGACCAAACTCCACCTTAGTTTTCTGTAATTGTTCCAGTGTCAGGCTAAGGAGAGTTTTGGGTGATGCACCATACCCAGGATACGCTACTGGCAGAAGGATATTCTTGTTCCTGAGGTAATGTCACCTAGTCAATGTCTGTATAATTGGTCCCTGTCTCCTGTTACTTCATACATCTTCCCATACAGTTCCATTCAGCAAGCTGTGTCTTAAAACCAGTTTGGTTCCTTGCTCCAGACTCATCATAGTCTGCTAAAACCTTGCAGTACTGCCAGTTCTTTCAGTTTCTAACCCAGAGTGTGATTCATAGTTATATTAAAAAAAAAAATCAGTGCAACATGGTCTTTAAGCTCAGAGTGTTACTTCCCCTGCTTTCCTTTACTCATCAATGTACTTAGGGAGTGCAACCCATGCTTTCTTTCACTGTCCTTCTCAGTCTCTACCTTGCAAGACAGAACTCTCATCCACTGGCCATTTAAATCATCCTCTCTGCATGTTTTGTTTAAATTCGCTTTGCTGAAGAAAATGCATTAGGAAATGTATTTAATCAGAGGTTAAATTCCCAGTGATGCTTTGGACTCATCTCCATACTATGCTGAAAATATCATATCTGATAAATCTTAGGATAACATGTGACTTGTTCAGGACTGGTCCTGTCTGTGTTTCACAGTCATCCTCTGACTGGCCAATACCTTAATCTGCTGTAGCATACACTCTATCTTGACTTCCAACAAATGTACTCCCAGTTTCCAATGGAAAATTTTACTATATACTTCTAGGTGTGTAACTCCTGCACTTTGATGATTTAAATTCAGGACAGAGATCTAAATCATTTAATAAACAAAACCCTGCTTCTACAATATTTCTCTCCTCCTTGAGAGTAGTTAGCTTTTTCCTTTTTACAGAGAAAAAGAATGACCTAAACAGAAATACAAAGCATTGCATGTTTGCATGACCTCACCCTAGTCTTGTCTCTTTGGAAAGTACCCTACACTCGACATGCATTCCAAGTATACACTGCTTTGCAAATGTTTTTTTATTCCCTCTTCCCAGAACTTATTTTAAGCCACTAGTTCATAAACTAAGGTCACAGCCTTAGTTTTATGCACAAGCTTGCCAGTATAACTGAAAGTGGGGTCATGACCCCAGAAGTGGGTCTTGACAGACAGATGTTCTGAGATTCAAAACCCCTTCTGACCTCTATTAACACCATTAAAGTCTCTAGTAGTGTGAAGCACATCATGAATGCAATGGGAGAAGATGAACCTCCACTTACCATTACTCGAGCAGTTGTGATGAACTGTGAAGTTCTCAGCCTGAGCAGTAGTCACATTGCTGGGTTCAAGACATAACTCCTAAGTGTTTGCCCAATGTGCAATTAAAAATACAATCTTCTTTGTTTCCATACAGGGTGTTTTTAAGCGAGTACAATGAAAATAATATAGGAAAGCCCTTAGTAATACACGTGCACCTCATAAGTCTATTCTAGGCCTGTCTACTTAAGCTGCGAAATTATTTTGACATGCTGATAAAGTTTTTCCAGGCTTCCATTGGGATCATATACATCATTCCTCTCAGATAAATTTCACTCAGTGCTTCACTGTGAGCTAAAATAGTTTGGTTTAGGTACAGAACTGTTCATGCCCAGATAGTGCTCTGGAAGGAATTCAGGAGCTAACATAGCCATTTTCCATAGAAAAAGGGCAGAAGATAAATAGATGCAGACAAATTCCTGCTGCCACAAACATTAAGTAGTTTTAGGACTTGCACAAAGTTAAGAAATACCTTAGAAGAGTGACTGTGACCAATGATGAAATGTGTGCCAGAGCACTCTAGTCCCACAGTTGTCTGGATAGTCAGTCACCCTTCTCACTTGTGTAGTCAAGTCTCCTTCCCAAGAGCATGAAATTGGCTTTCTCTCACTTCATGGTTGGGAGACAAGGGAACATGTATCCAGATCTTGGAGTTGAGAAGCTCCCTAGAGTAAACAACTTTAGACAGTGAGGCTATGTCTGTGTTAGTAAATTACACAGTGCCCAGAGCAGTCCTATGCACTGGAATGCAACTGTCTCTACAGTTCCTGTTAGAAGGCTCCCAGGTATGCTTTAGCTGCCAGCCAGCACCCCCAAATAATTCCTAGATAAAATCTGTGGTCGGAACATTCTCAGGATCATACTCAGTGGGGACTTTGCATGCAAATCCTCTATTTTGCCATCTGAAAGAGCTTATTAGAATAGAGACAGACTATTCAACCCAGTAAACTGGTTTAAATTATATATGTTGAGTGCTTAATGTTCCATTAGCTTCAGTAAAATTATTCATGATCTGTCAGAACCCAAGGTGTCCCTCAGACACTCTTGGATGTTCCGGGTTCAGGTCAGAAGTTTCTGAAACCCTGCCAGGTAGCCAGAAACCCCTGTGGTTTTGAATTTGATCCATGGAACAATTTACCAACCTTGCAGGAAGAACAAGAAATCACAAAAGTTTAGATATTATAATAGAAGTAGTCACAAAGTGAAAGGAATGATTTTTGAGTGCTGTACAGGGGGGTTTTAGGCCTTGTACAGAGGGGCCTGAGTTTTGTACATGGGGGTCAGAAGTTCTAAGATGGAGGGATTTAGGCGTGCCCTGTCCTCCTTCTTTCTCCTTCCTATCCTCCATGTACTTGGTGATGTTGGCACTCACAGATTGCTTTAGAGTAGAAAGTCACTGCTCAATATAGGTGATAGGCATTGGGGAAAAACTATAAACATTTAACATGTAATGTGTGATATAAAAGATGCCACCGGGCGAGAGAGACAGAGACGGAGAGATACAGAGACGGAGAGAGACGCAGAGGGAGAAGGAGTCAGAGAGAATGTCAGGGAATGTGTGTGCCTTGAGATAACATGCAATAAACTACCTTGAGACCGGACGACTGAAGACTACTGAGTCTTTCTTTGAAGGCCCGGGTTGGAGGAGAGACTTGACCACCTCCCGGGGTCACCCCAATCTGGGGGTGAACCTCTAAATGATCTGTTATTGTGGTTAAGTTATTGGGGTCCTTACTGGAGGAGGACAGTGAAGCGGCTTTCTGAAATACTCTGAGCAAGAAGCAAGACTGTGAACTACTTTCAGTGGACCTGAAGGAGGCAGAAATATTCACTTTGTTCTTTTTCTTGCGTATATGCTCATCATCAATCCTCTCTGCTCCAGAGCACAGAGGCAGAGACGGCAGTGATGCTTGGGGAAGGATATGCCAGCCAAAAGCATAAACTCTTGCTGGTGGTGGATCCTCTGTGACAAACAGCACCCACAGTACAGCTTAGCCCTTTCTCTATTCTGACTGGCAAAGGCAGTAACCATCATGCCCACTGGTCTCAGCCAGAAGTTTAGCAGACTAACACTTCAATGATCTATTCCCTAATAAGAAAGTTCCCATTACTGTGACTAAAGTCACCACTTTAAGTGTCAATACTTCCTTTCATTCTATCATTTATTTTATTTCTTTCCTGTAGAATAGCTTATGCCCAATAGATACTTTCTTCTGTCATGATGATACTACCTGGTTTTCCTTTTTCTCCTTATGAACCACTGACAGCCTTTCTTTCTTTTGATGCTGTATTCCTCTCTTTTAGTCTAGGCCTATGTTTTATCTCAGTGGTCCTTCTGAATTTCAATTAGTTTTGCCACAGTTCCTAGTTATTGTCTTAAATTTGCCAAAAGGAAACCAACATGTCTCCAGAGAATAATACTTACATCTTTACTTACAACTTTTGATACTTAACATCTTTAAATTATTGTGCAAATGTCTACATTCAGGACTTAACAAAAATAAATCATCCTCTGCTCTGATACTGATATTTTGAGGCCTGTGGCTCTGAGCCCAGGTGTTTTGTTGTATCCAAACCCCAGAAGACATCAGGCAGGACTGTGCATCAGCAACCAGGCTGTTGCCATTGCTGTATTTAAACTGCTCTAGACACTGGACACTTTTGCCAGTATTTTTTCCACTGTGCTTCAGCACATATG
The DNA here is from genome assembly GCF_026979565.1 of Vidua chalybeata. Taxonomy (NCBI): domain Eukaryota; kingdom Metazoa; phylum Chordata; class Aves; order Passeriformes; family Viduidae; genus Vidua; species Vidua chalybeata. Next base: position 58,571,099 of record NC_071532.1, read on the forward strand.
TTCAGCTATAGAACAGCTCTTGAACAATGGGAGTCTTTTGTATTTGTTTCTGAATTTATTAAAATCCAGGTAACAGGGCATAGTGTGTGCTGCCCCAGGCTTTTTCAGTCAAAATAACTGAAAAAAACCTTCTCAGATGACACAAGTTTTCACTACAACTTTTATCCCCTTAAAATAAAATCTAAAAAAAAAAAAAAAAAAATTAAAGCAGCTAATGAATATTAATGAGCACTTGAGTATACAGGTCTGGTGGCTATAGGTGCACTTGTAATCATATGGAGAACTCAAACAGTGGGTCACAAAGACAGCACACACCTCTGAGAAGGCCTTAATGACTATGCAGTGGAATATAGAGATTGGGTCATATGAGAACTAGAACTCCAGGATCCTCCCTAGTGCATTTTACAAGCCAAACCAGACTCCTAGGGAGATCTGCCTCCTCTGCATGCCTCCCCAACCTGCTCCCAGCTTCTGGTCACACCTGCCTCCCAGAGGCAGCATGGAACCCCTGCTCTGCTGGCTTTACATGTGCACCCACTACCCAGCCCAGATCTTCGGGATCCAAAGCTTTGTACAAAGGTCCCAAATACTGGACTCGCTGTGATGGCAACAGTCCAAAAAGTCTGCTTTGTAAGAAGGGAAAGGTTTAGCAAAGTTCTTTCTCCCTAGCCATCCTGGAGACCCCATGAACTCTCCCCAATGCCCACAGGGCTGCTTGCACCACTAGCAAGGAGGAGCCAAACCAATTAGTCCCTTCTCTTTCAAAAAGGACACAGGCTCTTGAGCTATGCCAGATGTGAGACACTCGGCCCTGTAAGAGCTAGAGCATAGACAGGTCCAAGATGGCTTGCTTCCTTTTAATTATTTATAGTTATAAATGTGAGAGTATAAACTCTGCAAGGCTAAACAATATCTTCTCCCATGACTTATTAAAGTTGAATGGCATGCAGTCTTGTTCTTTTGCCATGCTGTTTCACAGAGCTCCGTCTCAGACCGGTTGGCGAAAACTCACTTTAAGATGAAAAGCTTTTGGAAGAGAACAGCACATTCTGAGCACATAACAAGTACTCTGAGGCAAGAAAGGTTTCTCTTATTTTTAAAGATAAGCTCATTAGGGATTGGGCTTGTGTTTTGTAAGTGATGTTGCAATGGCAACAAACTGGCTCCTTAATCATCCTAGGTGGAACAAACTCACCTTCTCACATCTCCTGCATGCTTCTGTCCCTGCCCAGATACTCTGTTCTTCTTACCTTCCAGCCTGCTGAAAAGACTGCAGGTTGTACATTCTCCCTTACTCAGCCTAGGAGAGTTGTGTTTGACTGATTGGCTGATGATTGTGGGCCACTTCTACTCTCTCTCACTGAATGTAAGATGGTCTTCTGCTGAAGCAAAGAAGCAAATAAAACATGTTCTAGAAGCTATTTGCAGCTGTGTCCTATATATCTGCAGCTGTGCTTTTCATAATCTCTGCTTCCATTGCTTTCTAGTACTGAAGCATTCTGGTTCATAAAAAGCAAAACCATTAAGGAAAATTCTGACTATATTCTGTTATCTGTCTACTGGATTTCCTTCTTTTCTTGCAGGAGGCTAACAGCTCTTGTCCTTTTCTCCAAGGCCAAGCAGCCTGCATCACAAATAACAGCTTTAGTGTTTTCCCACTTCAGGTTAATCACTCTCCCTTCTCCAAACCCCTTCTTAAAATCCACAGTCTGAATCTTCAGACTTCTCGAGTTTGCCATTTGTATCAAACCCTTGGGAAGAACAAGGAGTTCATGACAGCTTCACAAGAGTGTGTAAAGCCAAATCAAATAATCTTGGGCCCCCTTTAAAGAAATAGGTACAAGTGACCATTATGTGGCACATGTTGTCATTCCTTGTTTTCCTGCTTCGCCTCAAAGGTGCACAGTTTTAAGAGTGTGTCTATTCCAGCATTTCTGGATCCCAACATGAACACTGGAAGCTTTTCTCTAGCAGTAGTATTTTCTCTGAATTATTTCATCTTGTTCTGCTGTTTCCATGCAGAATGACAACTGTAACACTGTTATGGTCTGCATTATATTTGTACCTACTTAATTGCTACTTCTATATTTTCCACCGAACAGTGGACAGGGGGGTGGTCATCTCCCCCCTTTTAACTAGCAAATAAAAAAGAAATGATGGAGTAGTTTGACTATTTTGTCTCTTTCTCTCAGACAGAGGACTAGATTTCATTTTACAAAAACTCAAGTTTTTTTGGTCGTTAAACTCACAAAGCATTTGAGAAGCCAATTGCTTTTCTTGACCTTGGTGTCTGAGAGGTAGCTTTTCAAAACTCTTCTTTGGCTGCGTCATCATAACTTTTACAAGTCTGTGAAAAATAATGACAAAAATATAGAGTATTATTAGGGGAAAATACTGACTGTGGTGTCAAAAGGAATATTAACTTTGGACCCAAAAGGGACATTGACTGTGACATCATAAGAAAAACATTCTTAAACATTGCATTCCAAGCAGGAAAAATTAAGAAGTCTTGGCTTGAACTGGTGGTAAATGCTGCCTTACTGAAGCAATTTGGTTTTGTCCGTGCTACTGTTAATTATGTGTATATATACATGCCTATATAAATGTTCCCATGAGAAAAAAAATCTTTTTTTTTCTAATGACAAAGTGGTAGCATCATGTTTCATTCCAGATTAAAATATTTTATATTATCCAGATCAAAGTAAAAATTTCAATAAAAACTGACAAATTATTTCCTTCAGCTGGGCAGAAGAGAATGAGAAGAAAAACAAAAAAGGGAAGAAGAAAGCCACAGAGACAATTAAAAGTAGAAGAGCAGCAGGAGGCAGCCAAAACAGAGCACAGATTTTATCAGATGGGCATACAGAGAAGCTGGCTGGCATGACAGTGCATTAGGGGCTGGAGAACAAAAACGATGCTGTGAACACTTTTCTTTGCTTTGATGCAGTGACTAGCCTCATACCTAAGATGAGAAAAGGCACTGTGTACAAGTGCCACACTATTTTATGAGCACTTGACATACGACATTAATCATTTTTCCTCACTAGAAGCAGCTTGCCAAGTATTGTTCTCTGTTCTGGGAGTGCATTCAATGAGCACTGCACCTACCTAATAGAGATTGAAGTTTCACTTTGAAAGTATTTTGCAGGAGCTTTCCTGTCATAATGCATTCATTTCTATAAGATTCAAAATCTTTAGCTCTTTAAGAGCTACATGGGGACACAGGTATGTGGGGGTCACTCCACATACACACAACTTGAACTCCACACAGTTCAAGTGTCCTGCCTCCAACAGGCTCCATTTATCATCAATCTGGGAAAAGATGGAAACCACCCAGACAACTGCATAAAGCTCTCGTGGTGGGAAATGCCTTCCTGGTTCCTGTGGAGATCAGCATGTGCCCTGAAGCATGAGATTTGACTACCTTACTTCGGATCATAAAACTTTTAATGCTATTAGAAAGCCTTAGGCATTTTCTTGAAATACGGCTACCGTGTCTAGCTTGATGACCCCCTACAGAACAGGCCATGTGCCTGGTATTTCCTTCTACAAATCATCAATCATTAATATCATCACATGAGCCCTGTACATAACCATATGCCCCTTTTCAAGAAGCAGCAGGCCACCTGGTCTTTTGAAAAGAAAAGGTCAGTCTCAATTCAGGGCAAATAGGACAACTTGCTAACAATAAAGGTCTATTCCTCTACTTCCTATGAGCAGCTGTACACACATACCACTTGGAGAGCCTAGGCTTTCCCTGTAGCTGGGACATCCTCAGAGGAAGCACACATCTGTCACCTGTGCAAAGTAGGTCCAGCTTGACGATTAGCATTTTGCCCAGAAGCTTACCCTCAGCCTTGTGCTACACCTGCTGTTGGGCCCAACGGCTTGGGTAAAAAAAAGCCCTGTGAAATAACCATGGTTTGGAGAACCTCAGGTCTGAGCTATTCTGGGAGGAAAGGAAAAAGAAAGAAAGGCAAAGTGAGGTAGTTTACTGCAGGCTAAGCCTGTGATCTTTTTCTGGCAAAAAATGTTGTCATTTTCTTGATAACTACAGATGACTGCAAATAGTCTAGGGGAAAATTTGGTTTGTTATTTTTTTTGTCTCTAGCCCCACATCCTGCATATCATTCAGCTGTGAAGAGTTCTTACATTCCCTTAGACAAGAAAAAATACCCTTCTTTAGACCTGTTGGTACCCAAAGGTTTGCTGTAAGTAAAAGCTTTGCATCTCACCTGAACAGATATACCTGGTAGCATCACTAGCAAAATCCTTGCTGCCTTAAAAGAAACCAGGAATTCATTCCATGGCTTTACAAAAGCTTCAGGTTCTGCAATTTCTTTACAATAATACCTGTGATTCTCAGAAAGCTTAGCTCTAGGTTACCCTCTAGGCGCTTTTCTACCACTATCTTAACAGGTTTTACAGGCAGTACAGTCAGATGGATTACACCAAACCCTGCTGGGGTAACTCACACAGTGGCCCTGCAAGCGGACTCCTTTCTACCTTCATGCAGCTCTTTAACAGTGCAGTGGCGTGCTGTGGTCTTCCCCTCCTACAGGGATCAGGAGACATACATACAAAAATATTTGTATATCTAAAGCCATCCAAAGATATGAAAATGAAAACAAAAATAATTACTTCCATATTGAATACCTGTGTAGGTGGCACAAAAGAGCTGAGAGCTTAGGAGCTATATGAGCTCTACCACATAGCAATAATGTCCTTTGTCTCTATCTAGACATATAGCTGAGTAGGGATTGAAAGCCTTACAATTGCCAGGAAGAATATGCCATATCTATAAAGTTATGCTGGAAGGTGTCAATATATAAATATGTTTGAAATAATAAAAGTATAGCCAAATATATATTGCTCTACATAAATAACTCACATTTTCAGAAAAAGCATAAATAATTGAGATTAAAATGACCAGTATAGCATGGGTGATACACTGGTATGAGAGTGAGAGGGGCAGAACTCCATCTCACAAAATTACTGGAATTCAAATAAGGGAAGAATAGCTGTTCTTCTAAGGGTTTTATTGACTAAATTCTTTATGTTATCAAATCTTAATTTGATTTGAATTTTGTGTTAAAATAAAGGCAATAATTCAAAATTAAATTATGCTAGAATAGCAAGTTTTTATTTTATTTATCATCTGTTTTTACAGGGTTTCTACCTGAAATCACTTTTCACCCATGACTTAGAAAATGGAGAAGGTTGACTGAGCTACAAAATTGAGGTCTGGTTTTTTTAATCTCCTTTTGTCTTCAAATTTTAAGAAAATTTGTAGCAAGCCTTGTTTTCACACAACCAGTTTAAATGGCTGCAGTTGTCTGTGAGTCCATGAATGAATCTGCACTAGAACATTTTCCCTGACATGACACCAGACAAATTTTAATCCGTCTTTGGAAAGGCCACTCTGAGCCTTTCAGGCCTCAATCAGTTGTCACTAGTCTCAGGGTAGAATTATGTCTTTCAGAAAACATGTATCTGTTCACATGCTGTTGTTCTCTGTATGAACCAAAGAGGTGCACTTTTTCTTTCTGACTTTTTTTTTTCTGACACCTTATTTATGCAGTTTCTATGTTAAACTAGGGCAATCTGTGAGAAAGTATTATCTGCTAAGAGGAGATCTGGAAAAAGCCAAATTAGAAACATTTCTTATGACTATGTAATAATCGGTTTTTCATTGAATTAGAGAAGAAAGTACAGGATAAGCAGGGAAATTATAGTACTTTAAAATAAGCATCTTAAGAGGATTCTGTTACTTGAATTCCTTGCTATACATATAGAGTGAACCAACTGATTGTTGAAGGCATGTTTGTTGAGGATTAGCCTTCATGTAAAGGATGCATGCTTCCTAAGCCTCAGAAAATCTGTTTTTAATGTTCAACTGGCATAAAACAAACCAAGAAAAATGAACCCTTAAAATCTATATTGAAAGTGTATTGGAGACTTTTGTTTCAAACTGTCACTGAAGCATTTCTTAGCTAATGGCATCAACATTTTATTTCAGAAATACAGAAATAATCACAGGCTCTCATTTTTATTGCTTTTCACTGAAGAAGGTATGATTTGGGTAATTAGGTATGCCATTTTAGATTAATCCCTTCTGTTTCTTAGAAGATGAAAAAGGGTTCCTCCCTACATTTGCATACATTAAAACCTGTAACTATTGTCTACTGTTCATGCCAGCATTCTAATGACTTCTTAAAGTTAACAACATTAAGGCTTGAGATGAAAATAATTGATTAAAATAACTCTCAAAAGCTTTCTTACTGCAGTAGCTCAGTAAAAACTTTGCAGGTGGCATTGGTGGGTGTGAAATAGGCATCACTCTGAAGCTGTCACCACTGCAAAAGGGTTCATTGCTGCACTGCACTAACAAAACTGAGAATTACTTTTTTAAGGCAAGGAACTGAAGGTTAACTTGTCCTCTTGAAATATTATTTCTCTTTCCAGAGGATGTTGCGGAGCTTGTGTCAAGCTGTGGGAAAGTTTGAGCAGGTTCTGTTATGCTGCTCACACACTGTTGGTGCTGGCCCTTACCTTCAGCTCTAGATCACAGACAACAGGTCCCACAACAGCAATGCACTTACAGTACATAATTGCCAGCTGATCCTTGTGCTGGTTCACTCAGAAAGATCCCTGACCTCAGTGCTTGAGTATGTTTTGTTATTTGCAAAAGCCCACTGTCTTAACTCTGACTGCAGGCAATCATTTTCTTCCCTACCTTGGTGGGCCCAGGACTGAGACTTTTATTTATCAGTTTCTTGATGGATTTGGATAGGTACTTGGCAAGAAGAAAGTAAAATGATTATTTAAATAAAATAAACGGTTTCTCATTCTCATGTATTTTAAGTTATATCTCATCTCAATAAATTCTAAATCGTACAAAACAAACAAAACCAGTCAGGAAACTATCACTGGGGAATTCTTGGGGCAATAAATACACTTCCAGAGGCATGTCACATAATGTTAACAGTTACTTCATTAGTCTGTGCTAACTAGTATGTTGATTCCCTTTTTGTTTTTGGTTTTTTTTTTTTTTTATGATTCTGCAGCTCTCTGCTTCCTGAGAAACAATAAAGCCTTGGATGACTCAACAGGAAACCATTTTTTTTTTTAGAAGAATTTATTTCAACCATTGTTTTACACTTACTCTTCTGGAAAACTCAATAGAGGAGCTGTTTCTCCCAAAAAAGGTTGCAAGGGTTTGTTCATCTGTTCCTGATGAAGAAATAATTTTCTGCAGTTCCACAGCATTTATTTTTGAGCTTCTTCATGATGAGAATAAACAAATAGGTAAAAGCATGTCCTCTTGTTATATATATTAATTATTCCTTTCAAAAACCTTGTTTAAAAAGCAATGTGGCCCCCATGACAGCAAATATTCAGAAAGTTCATAATTCAGAATTTACATAAACTCATGCTACAGAAATCCTATGCTTCATGTTTGACAGATGTGAAATTGAAGCACAGAGTTTGAGGAAAACTAAGTCTGTTCTGGCTCAGTGATTTGTCAAAGATAACACAGGAACTATGTGACAGAGATTTTAATTTAGGTTTCCTAAATTTGTGGCTATCATCCTGACCATCCTCCTACCTTTTTCCTCTCCTCAATAATATCAGCACAGTGATCTTTACCAAGCATCCAACACATATTTTGAGAGGAAGTGGGAGGTAGCTGCTAAGGCTAAAAAGAAAGTCTATGTTTTAGAAAGAAAACAAGCCCTGTACTTGCCAGCTGGCATCCACAGTTAGAAAATGAGCTTTGCTTTCTGTTCTGGGTACAATTATAAATGCTTTTCCTTCTGGACATGTGCAAAATATGCATAGAGGAAAACTGCTACAAGTTGGGCAATAAAGTAACCAAGCAGCCAACACCACTGACACTTAAATACCCTGAGAACTGCTTTCTCTGGGAAAATGTCTGAGGAAGTTTGAGAACATTTCCACTGCTGTCAATTCTCTCCTTTGTGCAAAAAGGAGGCTTACCCTTGCTTTGCTCCTGGTCTTGTGACTTAATTGACAGAGAAACCATCCTCGCCTAAGTGGCATCATGGCTGGTCTTCAGAACATAAAGCTTTCTGCATAAAACATCTATATTAACTTAATAACAGAGAATTTCTGTGGAGAAACATCCTGAGACTGGAAATTGTGTTTATGAAGTAGCCTCACATTCCTGTGCATCTCTGGCATGCCATATCCCTACAAAGTCTGCTGCCTCCAGCAAAACAAGCCTTTTTTTATAGAAAAGGCTACTAGCCATGACTGCAATTGAGGGTCTGTTTTGGAGTGACCTTAAGGATGGGCCACATCCATCCACAGAACACAGGAGAGGATTTATTATCTCCTCCAGATAGAGGCAAAGTATGTGAGAAGGTAAAACTGGACAGTCACCACTGACAAATATACAGTAAAGGGGCAAGTCTGTTGTAAAACTGCATTTCTTCTCAGCAGTGGAATTAAACAGTGAGATAAGTCTGAGAAAAGTAACTCTCTGAAACTTTTTAGGAAGTGATTGTTGGGTTTTTTGTTGTCACACAGAGATGACTTTGCCAGAACCATGAGAATTCAAGCGAACTCAGTGTCCCCATTTGGGCTGAAAATGGCCATAATAAACAACTGGAGGGTGCTGATAGCATATTAACCTACATTAATTCTTCATAATATCCTTGCACTGTTCATTTTAAAAGAAGAAAAACATTTCCTGCTTGGATACATTACAGCAGAGGGCAAATGTTCTGGAATGACCCGAGACAAAGGCAGAGGTTTTGTTTTGTTTTCTTTTGTTTTAATGAGACTCGGAGAATAATAATTGAGGATACCAACAAATAGCCCAGTTGGGCTTTTGCTCTAGTTCTCAGAAGGAAGAAAAACAACCTCCCTGGACTGCAGACAGTTTTTCTTATATTTGTCTTACATCTCATCCAGGAAGGTGTGCTAATAATGGGAGGCTGGTATTGCTTGTGTTAGACTGTAAATTAAAAGGTTTTCAAGCATTCATATTTCTTCCTTATATTAAAGGTGATGCAGCTGCTTTTTCTTAAGATGTTTCTCTTCCATAGATGTAGTTGTAACAGCAATGATAATGGCTGTTAGTAGCCAGGCATAGAACTGACTCATTCATCAGCACTGAAGCAAACACAAAAATGGAAAAATAGTCCTTATCCTTAGAATATTTTTCTAATACTTTTTAATAATTTTACAGAAGAAATTAACCAGCATTTGAAGATGCACTATTTATTCAACTAAAGTATTTAAAAATATCTTTAATAACATATTAAGTCACTAAATTCAGAATCAGAGAAAGACAAGATTTGCAGAATCTGATGCATTTTCCCATCAGAAGCAAGATATTTGGCTTTGAACTTTGACTAGTGTTTTTATTACTTTTGCTCATCTGGCTTGCAGAGAACCCTTAACACCACTGTTTAGTGCAATAGGATCCAGGGCCAATGTTTTGATTGCATTAAAAAATAATTTCTTGTGTAACAGAAGAATATATACAAAGATATTCAACTCCCACTTCTCAGCCCAACCTTCCATAAGGTATAATATCAACACTCACAAGAAGTTTCCACTTTCCTCAGCTCTTAGTTCAAAGGAGAAGTAAAAGAGGCACATGATTCTGCTTTCATATCACTGAAAATCAGGACTAGATCCAGAAAGATCAAGTGAGCTGTATTAGCACAATGTTACCATAAGCAGGAACACAAATGATATGCAATACTGCTCTAACTGTTGGCAGAGTTCTGCCCTCTTGTGTATTTGTTCTTGTAATTTTGACTCTCTGCCTAGAACCTTTTCACATGCTGAATTTTATAGTTATACTAGCCCCTGTTTATTTCTTTTTCCCTGATGACACCCACTCTCAGACATTTTCTTTGAAGTTCTCCTGATAAGGTTAGGAAATCTTGGTAGATCATGAACTTTGAATAGGGTTTTAATGCTGAAAGAAGACTAACATTAGCTCCTTCTTTAGGCCAAAATTGCAATCTTTGCTATAAATCTCTGGATTATTTAATTTTAAAAGCCTTGATAAACCAATTTGAACTCTAAGAGTAATTTTTATTTCTCTTTTCAACCCTCTGCTTAAACTGTCAGGAGTGCCTTTGCTCCTCACTTTTTTTTTAGCACAGAGAGCACTTAGCAAAGTGTTAATTATTAGCAACAGCTAATATATTGTAACTGGCAGCTTTAGGTATGTCCCCTCTTTCTTATAAATGGAATTGGTAACATGCAGCATTATCTCTTCCCTCAAGCCTTTTTGCATCATTGCATCTCTAATATATTTGACTATGAATATACTTGAATATGTATACTTGTTAACATATAGCTAATAATGGAGTAGGACACCAATCACAAAACCATCAGAAAGTTATGCTGTGTGGTCAAGTCAGTTCCTCTGGATCCTTCTGTAGTTAGAGAGAAGCCATTGCTTCTAGACACCAGTCTTTCCACCTTCAGATCAGTGAACTGAATTGCTTCGCTTCAGTTAGAGCCCTGCCCTAGAGAGATAGCATGGACTAGATGTCAGCTTTCAAGTGGCAGTGTCTAAATGGGGTGAAAATGAATTCTGGTCACAGGAGATGACATCCCTAAGCACACAGTGAATGGAAAAGGATAAGATGAGAAATATTTGAGAGATGTTGAGAGATGATAAATTTCACTCCAGATTCTTACCATACTGTTTGAAAATGTTAACATGATAAGACTAAGGGCAGCAGAAGTTTTATTAAAGCATCTTTGCCCAACGTGGACCAATATTCAAGTGAAGGTGAATTACAAGAAAACCTCTCAAAAGATCAGGAGTGCTAAAAAATTTACACAGAAGGTAAGTTAGACTGGTATAATTGGTTTGGCAAGACATGAAGAGGGGGCTTTTTACAAATACAATGCAGGAAAAAAACTACAAGGAAGATTTAAATGAAAGCACAGCACTGAGAGAAGACTAGGTGGGAACATAGGGACTGCAGACACAGGATGGTTGTCAAAATGGAACAGTGCAGCAGCATGTCTTTCTGGATGTGTGATTAACTCTCAGCTTTATGTGTGACCTCAGGAGAGAGGCTGAGAGCCCTCCATTCAACAGAAATGGAGAGTGCCAGGTCTTTTGAAAGAGGTATAGCAGATGCCTCCATTTACATAGGACACAAGCCCCTCTGTGGTGCTGACACAACACATAACACTGCTAAAAACAGATTTCTTACAATAGTTAAAGGGGTGAAAAAATACTGCTTGTCCTTCTCCACTCTATGCTGCCTTCTTTTTAAAGTGAACATTTTGCTAACTGCTTCCACATGTCATTTTAATACATGAACAAATGTCTCAGAAAAGTACCTTAAAAAATATTAACAGCTATTTTAGATTTCAATTTAAATCCAATATCACTCTTCCAAGATAGGAAAAGACACTTTCACAACAACCTTCTGCTCAAACTACTGTTAGGAAGGTTATAACCCCTTGAAAAAGATGTGTGAAACTGAAAATACTGGCAACCATTGCAGCAGAAGATCCCCACTCTACTCTCCTATAAGAAGGATTTGGAAAGAATGATACTTATGACATCAGCTATCACTTTCTTCAAGAGCTTATAATTTTTTCTATGAAGTTTCTTTATCATCTTACCAATGCAGCAAAAAATGTTGTTGCATCCCTAAATGTGGGCCAGATTAGGCAGTCAAAAAGGAATTAAATTGCCATTACTTTAAAGAGAACTTGCTGGTGCAAGTAAAGACTTTCTTGATGTAGCCAGTGCTGTAGAATCTGACCCAGTATTAATAGACACTAGGGAAATGGTCTCCAGTTAAAACCTTATGCTCAATTTAGAATAAACTATATTAATGAGGAATGGTTTTAAGTACACAAATGCTGTGGAGAAGTGTTTATTCTGCATCAGTACCCCATTACCAAAACTGCATTTGGTACTAGTAGATATTTTACCCTTCAAGTGACCACTGAAGGGGAAAAGACCTTAGAGAGAATTAAAAATTTTGTACCAAAAGGAAAAGCCATTTTGAAACTGAACTCAGTTCAGCCAAAAATATTTGCTTGCTGAAGGCTGTAGGTCAAAATAAAAATAATCCTGTAAGGGAGCAAGAGTCGAAAGGTTGGTGCTAAAGAAATACACACGGGTGAATACTAAGACACAGGACACATGCAGTGTGTACGGATCTAAGTGGACATTAGATACAAAAGCAAAGCTAAGCTTTTGAAGTACAGGTATTGTTGCAACACTAGATTTTTCTGGCTGTTCTCAAAATCTTAGATCTCCAGTTTCCTTTTACTAGGCCTCAGCAGAGCCAGCCACCTGAGAACTGAACACCAAACCATGTGTGCTCCATCACTTACAGCTGCCTAGAGCAAGTGAGATGGCACAGGCTGAGCTTTGGTATCTGATTTCCCCAAGATTTTGCTTGATGCCAAAAGAAGAGTGAGTCACTTTATGCAAACATTGGGTAAAATATAGAAACTGCAGCCTGCTAACCCTTCAGTGTCATGCCCCCTCTCCCTCTCTTTCTGGCCCAGTGAGTGCTGGATTCCTCATTGCATAAGGTTTCCCCTTTAACAGAAGCTGTAGAAAACAAGTTTTGCAAAAGCCAGATGATTAAGAAATTCTTCAAGGACATCTGAAAGCAGACTTCCCACGAACTCGGCAATTCTATTAGGATGAAGTAACTTGTTGAGAACTAGGGCAGGATAAATCTTACCCTAAATGTCCACGAAAGTGTAAGCTATGATTTAATTCAGAACTGGATATCACACTCCTGATACAGAATTAGTTGGTGTTCATTCTTCCAAAGCTCAGAAATAACTGGATTTGAAATGCTTTAAATTAGCTTCTTGTTTGTTTGTTTGTTTGTTTTTATGAACAGTGATCTCTACTCAGGGATCAGGAAAAGTAACAGCACAGCACTTTGAGCCTTCTCACACCCATTCACCACAGGAACGGGTCAATATTTTGTTCTTTTTATAACACACTTTTCATATTATGTTTTTTTGTATCTGGAGCCCAGAAACGGCGATACCACTTCAGGCCATGAAGCATGTATTCCCGTTGAAGAGCTTCCATCCACAGAAAGGCCAAAAGCAAACAAGCAACAGACCCTCACTGCCAAGTTGGCCTCAGTGCTGGGGGGCCAACCTTCTGGAAAGCAGCAGTGGTGAAGGATTGTCCATGAGCCAGCAGTGTGCCCTCGTGGCCAAGAAGGCCAACAGAACCTTGAGGTGCATTAGGAAAACTACTGCCAGCAGGACAAGGGAGGTGATCCTGCCCCTACACTCAGGCCTGTTGAGGCCACATCTGGAGTGTCCAGTTCTAGGCTCCTCAGTACAAGAGAGACATGGAGCCTCTGGAGCAGGTCCAGCAGAGGGTAACAAGGATAGTTAAGGGACTGGAACATCTCTATTGTGAGTGGAGACTCTCTCACTGGAGATATTCAAGAACTTCCTGGACACAATCCTGTGTCATGTGCTGCAGCATGACCCTGACTGAGTGGGGAAGCTGGACAAGATGGCCCACTTCCACCTGTCCCATTCTGTGATTCTGGAATCTTTCTACAGGCTACTAGTGAACCCTGGGTGTATTTTCCCTGGGCAGGATGAACTCACCACCTCAGGAAGCTGTTCTTACAGCCACATGAGGAGCCTTGAGCACCAGATGGAGAAGGGCTGCCCCTTTTTCCTTGGGTATGTCCAAGTTGCAGCCCAAATTTGTTTCTTATGATATCTGTCATGCACACGAGGACTCCAAAGTGTATGCTTGAGAATTTCCACATCCTCATGAGCCTCAAGAAGTTAAGTCCCTTAGAATTCAATCCAGCTGTATTTTGGGCAACCAGAAGTTTCCCATTTGCCCCAGTCAGGACTGAACTGACAGTAATGTTTTCTGCCAAGACAAGCACTTCCTTTAACAGTGGGTGGGTAACCTGGAAGCTTTCAATCATGGGAAACAACTGGAAGTTGTAATGCTGTAAGTATCCCCAGGAATTTGCTTAGAAAAAGGAAGTTGAGGATGCAAAAAAAAAATTTTTCTTTGTTTTAGTCTTCAAGTACCATAACACATGGTTTGCATCTCACTTTTCCCAGCAAAGTTCTTTTATAAGTATTTTTTTTTAATATACAATCTGTCTGCTAGCTTCTGCACTTTCTGTCTCACTAAATCCCCTTTTCTCCTATTAAAATGAATAAAAAATATATCCTGTTCTGAGCTATTGACCCATCTCATGGTAGGGCACTTCTGTGACTTAGAAAGCATTACACCCCACTGATTTTGTGGTGATATCTGGCTCTCATGGAGATGTGGTTTCTACCTACTCATCTTTCTTTGAACTGATGTATGCATGTTAAAGGACAATATGACAGAAAAATATTATAACACCCTGGACAAACTGCAGCTAGAAGCTTAAAAAATCCTGTGAAGGATGTGTAACCTAGCATTGTTCCAGTGGCTCACACTTTCTCAGATGCAGCTTCTGAGAAAATCCAACACTATATTGATCACACTTTTCCATTGCCTACCCCTATGCTGCATTAAGCAAACAAACACAGAAAGCACCTAGAGCTGCCTTGAGAACTGGGGTTGAAGAAGAAAACAAAAATTTTTGACAGAAAATTTGGTGACAAATTAACAAAAAATATTAAATATTGAAATATTCCATACCTCTGAAACATTATATTCTCTGAAATATTCCATACTGAAAACAGAAGTGGCAACATAATACCAACATGCTGGGGGGCTTTATGCTCTTATTTCCCTCTTTAGGCAGAGTTCTTTGGTTAAAACACATTTTCCAGGGCACAACACAACCTCCTTACCTGGAGAGGAGATCTGTTCCATTACAACAGCCAGAGTGTGCCTTTTCATCAGGAAATCTGAACACAAACTTTCAAGTATACTTCTGCCCCAAAACTAATTTATTCTGACTGCTGGCATTCTACTTTTCCATAGCTAGCAATATGTAGAATAGTAGATAAAGAGACAGGCATGTAGACAGGCAGACAGACAGGCAGATTTTCTGCCAAAGGCAAGCATCTTCTCATGTGCTATTTTTGAAAAGACAGTTTTCAAAGACCTATTAAAAAAAAACTGATTCTGACAGAATAACCAAACATTGAAATTAGTAGCAATTAAAAATCAAATTGCAATGTACAGAATCATAACCCACCTACAGATTTATGGTTCTGGCCACATCTGTCTCTTTATGATGAAATTAGGAAATGCACTGTAAGTCCAAGTCACGGTCCCACATGGCTAAGAAGAAGCTGAGTGTTGTTTTCCACAGAAGTAGCAGACGTGCCTGAATTCATAGCCCTCAATTTGATATGGAAAGTCTTGCTATGGAAATGTTTTTCTGATCCACAGTAACAATAAACAATTCTCCTTGGCCAGCTACACTGATAGTTGGGTCCTCTTGTGACATTTTCACAGGACAGGTTTGAACACTATATTATATTGTTATCATGTCTTTACAGTTTTTAGATCAGAAATGGCTGGACAGGTTGGAGGAGTGAAATAAGTAGTCATTTAGCCTGTACCCATTTAGAAATGAAGTCCTTGAAAGATTCAGCTTATCATTCCTGGATGTTTTATGCAGGCAACCTCTGAAGTGATGTAGAATCAATTACGTAGAAAGAAGGGATAATTTCACTTCAGAGCTCACACTCTCAGCTAATGGAAATAAGTCCTTTTTTTTCTTGTCTCTTTAATTCTTATTTTGAAAATGTAATTATTGTCTGGGAAATCTGACTCCCGTTAGCCACCTGCCAAGTACTGACTCACATCTGTGTACAGGATGTTCCCAGCTCTTGTGCATGTATTTTTATCTATTTGCAAAACTTTCTAAATGCACAGAAAGAAAAGGACCTCCAGCATAACCAAAGGGTCAGCTTCTGGGGATTCTTTCCCCCTTACTTGCTCCTGTTTGCATCTTCCCACCTTTCATGTCTTTTGACAGAACTACTCCATATGGTTCAGAAGCAATCATGGACTCTCAAGCACCACTAAGGGCAAATATCCAGTCCCTGTTTTTGATAAGATGTTGATGAACCAGTCTACAGTGAATATATGGTGTCTTGATAACAAGCTGGCTAAAATACTTTCGTTCCCATTCCTGAATTACCAGGTTAGAGCATTTCTCTAATGATGGCAGCATTCAAAACTAGTATCAGTTAACTGGTATCAGCCTTGCATTGATGCCATTTTCCAGCACAGTCAGTGATGTTTAGGCAATTCTGAAATTAATTTGGGTTCTTTCACGTATGTGTGTGTGTGTGTGTGTGTGTGCGCGCGCGCTCGTATGTGTGTGTGTGTGTGTACATACTGACTGAGAATCAAGAAGAAAGAGAGACTTGCTGGCTTACAATGTGTATGGTTCCTGAAAAGGCTTTACTGCTAATAAACATTAAGTATCACTTATAATCAATCACCTAGACTGGCATTGCACTCAGATTTGGTTCAATCTCCCATCAAGACACTTAATGTTGGAGGGATACCCTAAGGGGAAGAGAAGCACTGCAGACAGAGGAACACTGTCAGGTGTAGATGGAGCAGGTCAGTCATTGCACCCAGAACCTCGACATCTACCAGTGGATAACAGTTAAGCAGCTGCTCTTTAATGCTACACTAGTGCATCAGTAATTTATGCAGACTAGCAAAGAAATTCCTGTAGGAGTTGCAATTTATTTCCTGTTGACTTCCTGCTGGCTGTTCTTGCAGTACAGCACTCAAGGAAACCTGAAGTCACACTGTCGAGACTTGCAGCCTTTAATCTGGTGAGCTGCAAAAGACCCTGGAATTTTTGTATGCTGGAAGTAGCTGGAAACTTGTATTAAGACAGCCTAGGACAGCATCCCTGATCCCCCCAAAGTGAATTGGTACCCATCTGGTTGTTCATCAGAAATATGATGGGTCAATATGGTTGTGACTCTGTGGAAAAAGCAATTGCTATGTAAATAAGACTGTCCAAATCATTTCATGAATACAGCCCTTGGTCATAAATATCCCTCTTCAAAATGGTACAGACCAATAGGATGAACCCAAGTGCTGTTGAAAAAAAGACCAAAGTCACTTCTGTTAAATTCTAGTAAGTCCTGTAGATTTGATGTTTTGGGGTGACTCAAAGGAGATTTCTTCAGAGTAATGCAGTATGGTAGCAGAGATGAGGTGTACTCTGGTAGGTAGGTTTGCTCACAAGGAGAAGTAGATGCACCCATCTCCCTGTCATTCTTCCTTGTCCTGTGGCCAACTGTGCCTGAGGGAAAGTACAAGGACAAGATATGCACAGAGTGATGCACTCATCTGGAAGAAATGGCTGCTGCTTCCTAGCTATAGGTCAGCACTGCCTAACTTTCTCAGTGAGTATTTGGTTTTGAAATTCAGACTTCTTAAATTATTCAAAGGATGGAATGCTGAAAGCAGAAAAGAATGGAAAAATCAGAGAAAACAAAATCTGCTGTCTCCTGAAGAGCAACTTGAGACTCTGGCTGTTACTTCATCCACTGAATTAATTTGGCAGAAGTCAACCACATATCTCCACAGCACATACAAATGCTTCAAAGCACCTTCCGGTTGCTCTCATGCTGTGTTTCTACAGAGTGCAGAGTGTATTCTTTACTGTCTTCTATCCTGACCACCTTCAACCATAGCTATTTCTTTAGAAGCACAGAAAATAGTCAAAATCCTTCCTGCCAACAAACAAAATAAATTCCCATTAAGTAAAGAGTAATGTATAGACTTTGCTTCCACAAAACAAAAGAACTTTGTTTAGGCATCTGTATCTGAAGGGGGTGTATGCTAGGACTGGGCAAGAAAAAAAAAGTTAAATGTGAAATTTTCTACAATAAATAATGTCACAGGCACAAAGCTCCAGTGAGGGAGCTTAGTGAGACTGAAAAACATTATCAACTGAGATAATGATGCCTGCAACTATGTATCATTATAATGACAGCAATAGTATTATTTGTTGGGGTTTTCCTAGATTCCTGGGTGCAACTGACATGACCTCAGGGAACTACTCCAGGATGTCAGTAATAGTCTCATTGCCTTCTGGAGCAGCTTGAACTTACCATGGAAGTCTTGCAGTACCAGTCGTCAGCAGCTCCAGCCTTATCACGCTGTCCAGCCAGCTTTCGGCAGCAGCTGCAGGGACAACATGGCTGGAGCTGCTCCTGTGTGCCTTGAAGATAAAAAAAGAACACCCTATCTGACTCACTGAGTTAATACCTATCAGCTCTGCCAACACTGTGTTCAGTGTCTGGAAAGCTGATATAGTAAATTTCTGCCCATATTGGTAATGGCAGTGATTCACTGAAGCACTTGGAAAGATGTTTAAGATCATGTAACAGGCTTAGGATTTCTCTACCTGGCAAAAGAAATAGGGATTTAAACTACCATAAATTCTCCCTGAAATATTTTTTTTGCATTTGTTTTCTTTTCCAGTTTTAGCTGGCTTTCTGTTCTTGACCACCTTTCTTTCCTTCTTTCTTTCTTTCTTTCTTTCTTTCTTTCTTTCTTTCTTTCTTTCTTTCTTTCTTTCTTTCTTTCTTTCTTTCTTTCTTTCTTTCTTTCTTTCTTTCTTTCTTTCTTTCTTTCTTTCTTTCTTTCTTTCTTTCTTTCTTTCTTTCTTTCTTTCTTTCTTTCTTTCTTTCTTTCTTTCTTTCTTTCTTTCTTCTTTCTTCCTTCCTTCCTTCCTTCCTTCCTTCCTTCCTTCCTTCCTTCCTTCCTTCCTTCCTTCCTTCCTTCCTTCCTTCCTTCCTTCCTTCCTTCCTTCCTTCCTTCCTTCCTTCCTTCCTTCCTTCCTTCCTTCCTTCCTTCCTTCCTTCCTTCCTTCCTTCCTTCCTTCCTTCCTTCCTTCCTTCCTTCCTTCCTTCCTTCCTTCCTTCCTTCCTTCCTTCCTTCCTTCCTTCCTTCCTTCCTTCCTTCCTTCCTTCCTTCCTTCCTTCCTTCCTTCCTTCCTTCCTTCCTTCCTTCCTTCCTTCCTTCCTTCCTTCCTTCCTTCCTTCCTTCCTTCCTTCCTTCCTTCCTTCCTTCCTTCCTTCCTTCCTTCCTTCCTTCCTTCCTTCCTTCCTTCCTTCCTTCCTTCCTTCCTTCCTTCCTTCCTTCCTTCCTCCTCCTTCCTCCCTCCCTCCCTCCCTTCCTCCCTCCCTTCCTCCCTCCCTTCCTCCCTCCCTCCCTTCTGCAACTTCCGCAACTTCCGCAACTTCCGCAACTTCCTTCCTTCTCTCTGCTGCTCTATATTTATTTTTTCTTCTTTTTTAATGCTCTGTTTTTGTCTTCCCTCAAAAATATGTATGTGGGCAGCCCAGGAGTAACTCTTAAAGCTCAGACATAAAATTCATGTGCATCTTCATAATATTTCTCAGATCTTTCTTTTCTCTTGTTGCAAGTGAAAGGTTTGTGTTTCAAAAGTCAGTTTTAGAAGAACAGGCTGAGTTACAAGAAACATATTGATCACACTGAAGTGTATGATCTTGGATTATAACCTGTTGATACTGATTATGGCTGTGAGCCTAAACTTTGGCCAACACAACTGTACAGAAAGTTTGGACCCTGAAGTTTCCACAGGACATACCTAAACCCATTCACCTTCCTATGAATTCATATTAGTTTGCCAATGACTGATTTAACACACCAGAAAAATTACTGGTATATGGAAATATGATATTATATGAGAAGAAACAAGAAGAGAAACTCTAAAATGTTAATGGTGAAGGCCAGGGAAAGGAAGTTGCAAGGTTCAGAAAACACGGTGGTTTAATTTTGGGAATATGGGAAAATGGGCCTGTAGGACAGAAGGAGTTTGAAGGGTAGAAGATAACAGAGTTGAACTGAAATTGAATTTAAGTGCTCCAGGGAGGTAGCAGAAGAGCCTCACTGAGCAGCTGCCATAGAATCAGTAGAGACTGAATTTCTGCAACTCTTCTTGGCAAAGCTGGACTTTCAAGGAAGGAAACCTATCCTTTACCAGTCATTTCTCCTGCTGGCCTTCTCACTCCCAGGAATAGCTCTGGATATCAAGTATGATATGATATTGAAGTATGTAAAGGTCCAGGGATGAGTCATCAGTGAAGTCTATCTAGCATTCATTAACTACTGCTAACTTTGTCAGTTCTGTCCTCAGCAGAACCTCTGAAAAGAGTACTGAAATTGGCAAGGCCTAAACAAAGCCCTGGTTTATTCTGGTGCAAATTAGCACAAGCTGAATTTTACTAATTTAGGTGAGACTTGAGACTCTGCCTAGGACTCATTTTCTTCAAGTGAAAACCCAAAACTAAATGTTCATAAGGACCTAGTAGTGGGGGAAAGGGGTGTTGGTTGTTTTCTTGGTTGGTTGAGTTTTTGTAAAAATTATGCAGAAAGAATCCCATTCAAGATGGGATATGAGCAACAGACAAGACTGATGCCTCACAACAACATACCAGCTTGGACAGTACTCAGTACATAGCATTCTTCAAATATTGAAACAGAACAGTGTTTAGAACCTGAGTTTGCTCAAAAACACTGGAATGAGAAAAATACTAAAAGAAAATAGTTGGCTACCACTTACATGGCTTCTGTTTCCTTGGAGTTGGGAAACATATGAGAAAATATATTGCTAGAAGCAGTAATTAGTGAAATTATAGAAAGGGACAAACTGAGGTCTAGGTTAGTTAGACGTACCTATTGCCTGCCAGCTGTAAGGAAAAAAGAAAAGGTGCACTTTTCTGGTTTGTTGGTTTTTTGTTTGTTTGGGTTTTTTTGGGTGGTTTTTTTTTTTTTTTTTTTTTCAAAAAATACCCTGTGGCTTCACTAAGGAACTAGAAAACCCCTCACATTGGCACATCCATGGCATATGGTGCTCTGTGTTTTTTTCCCATGTGTCTTACTTTGACTTTCGGACATGTTATCAAATCTTGCAAACCTAAAAAAAAAAAAAAAAACAAAACCAAAACAACAAAAACCTAAAGATCTATGGGCAAACAAAATGTAGTACCAAATAATGTTTGAGATGGATCAACAATTTGTGAATTATAGCTTTGACACTAACGGGGTAAAATGCTGTAACACACTTCACACCCTAAAATATTTGCTGTTTTCCTGTCTTTTCATGGGGCCAAGTTCTTCAGGTCCTGTACGCACCTACTCATTATAGTTCAACAGCATCAAATGCCAGTATAGAATGACATTGACCAGTTCCCTTTTAAGTATCTTTACATGGAAGTGAGAATATTTACACATTAACTGAAGGCTAATCATTGAACTTCCTTAGTGAAAGAGAAAATTTGGGTCACATTTTCCTTTTTTGACTTTTTTTTCCCTTTTTCTTTTTTTTTTTGGGGGGGGGGAGGGGATGGGAGGGAGATTAAAAACATTTGATTTGGCCTGAAGTAAAAGTGCATACTTCACACATATTTCTAACCAACCCCCAAAAACAGTCTCTGGCTTTGAACGTGTTGAACAGGAAGCCATTTAGTGTTGGAATGCTTGCTTTGCTGGTCCAAGAAACACACGTACTTATTACTCCTGGGCTATCTAAAAAGTTTTGAGGGTGAAAAAGTTTAATTTATATGTAGAAACTTGTTTCCTGTTTTGTTTTTTCCCCTTGTGTGCCAAGTCTGTTTTTTAAACTCTGTGATAGGAAACACATTTCCCTTTTTCTCCCTTTCGTCCCACTTTATTTACCCAGCTGTATAATTCACTTCAATTTATAGCTCATACTCTTACCTGGCTTAAAGTCCAAAGACACAGTCAGAGAGAGGAAAAGATGGATGTTGTGTTTTCATGGTTACTGAGGAAAGGGAAGAATCTGGGTGGATGTGAAGCTGCCTTTGTATCAATATCAAGGGAGTGGTGGTGGGAGACTTCTCTTTCAGGATGTGCCACAGTATATGTTGAAGAAAGGTGAGGAAGAGGGCACAAGAAAAGCTGTGCCAGTGTAGAGTGTCCTATGATTATTGAATCAAGTTATGCTTGTTTTAAGTCTACTTACTTTGTCTGAATGAGATACCCATCTCAACAACAATGCTTACTTTGGAAGTACTTACATGTAGAAGCATGAGCAGCTAAAAATTAAATTATGTAAAACAAAACAAAACAATATAATAATAATAATAATAATAGTAGTAGTAGTGGTAGTGGTAGTTGTAGTGAAAAAACCAAAAGACCCATTGACAGATCTTGAAGTACACAGAAGTGTTTATGCATGAACTCTGCAAAGGAATTAATTGCTCAAAGAGGAAGAAAAGCCTTCCTGAACAAGAGCTGTAAGGTCTTAAAATAAAATTTTGCATATTAAACTAAGATTTCTACAATTAAAACAAAACCGGGGAGTGCCTGTAGAACTGGTTTCTATTATCATTAATTTGGGGTCATTGTTCCAGCCAGACTTTTAGTAAATGGTGGGGTTTTGGGAGGCAAAGTGGTGGCTAACAAAATCCATTGTACTCATACTATAAATGTCTATCACAGCTAAAGAGAACTGCCAGACACAATACTTTATTTACATTACTATTTAAATTTATAAGAGTATAACAGCCTATGGAACAGTTTCAGGCTATTTTTTTTCCTGTCCCAGCATTTTGATATTGTCCAGTATAACAAACAAAAAACCACCAACTTTCCAAGCTAGCAAGCAAAGCAAATGTACTAAGAAGAAATCTGACATGATTCCCCTTGTGTGCTCTCCTGGGAGTTAAGGGATGTCAAAAACCTATTTCTCTCTTTTGCACTGCTTTTCCTATGGAGGTCAAATGCTATGTTAATAGCCTCCAATTAAAGTTTAGTGTAAATGCACATGATTTCTTCGGTATCTGCAACAGATCCTTCACTTCCTTATACCTCTATTGCTAAGAAAGAAGTCAATAAAATAGTGAGTGTACCCACCAAACCTGCCCAAACCAATCCCCTTTCCTTCAAGACTATGTGGCTGGGGCAGACCGGTTGCCGAGCACCATTACCTGCAGACACCACATAGCCTCCACACGGGTTGCTAGAAGGCCACACACAGGACTGAAGAGATTTCACATTTCTGCCAATATTCCAGGCCAGACTGCCTTTCACACCCCAGCTGGTGCTGAAGCAGGATTGTCAAATCTCTCTGGGAAGCAGAAATTCTTGAAAAAGACCATCACATTTGTAGCACATTCTCCGTTTTCACATAGGTTGCTTCCTATAGTTGATGGCATATCCCAGATGGTGGCATATGTGCTGAACGCACATAAAGTTCAAGATCTTTCATCTCCCTCGTCTATGTCTTTTGCTGAAGAGAAGGTTCAACAATAGAAAGAATAATTGTTCCTCATTTCTGCCAGAATGGCGCATTCCTTCCTACGGTGTCTCTGAAGCAAATCCTCATGCTGGCTCAAGAAACTGTTCTTCTTCTTCACTCTCCAAGGATGTGGGATATGGGAAAGAAGAAGGGCTAAGCCTTCAGTGCACATCACCCCGCTCAAGGAGAAAAGATGCTGCATTTAACACTCAAGTGATGCCAAACGTTCTGCAAGGGACTCACCCAACCACTGGACAGCAAAATAAAGAAAGCCTTCCTTGGTCTGTCAGAATACTTGCAAAACAAAGTTAAATTATTACTTCTTCTGACTAAATAATATAAAAATGAGGCACTTAGTGCACCATTTCAAAGGCTGGCTGCTAACCACCAGCAATAAATATATTTCAATGGTAACTGAATGAAGGAATTATGGTAGAGCAAATCTCTGTTTGGGGCCTGGTTGAGGCACATTACAATGAAGAATTGGCAGAAGTAGAATGAGCTTCTTTTATCCAACTGGTGTGATTTTCATCCATCAGGCCTTTTATTGTCTGAATAGATTGTAAATATTTGTTCTCTTAAGATCTTACTAATTCTTCTGAGGATCCTTTAAAATTCCTGTTTCTTCTCTGGTTTAGGAACTCTCAATTTTACCTCTGTAGCAATAGCTACAGCCACATTACTACAGACTTCCCCTCAGGGAGCAATCCTACTCCAGGTGGCACAGAGTGACTCGAATCCATACTGCTCAGGGCTATGCTCTGGAATGCCTCACCCACCTTCTCCTGTGGAGTCCAGAGGAAGCCCCCATGGCCTAAGACATAATTACTTTAAGTTGTGACCTTTCTGAACATTTTAGCCTGCTGCAGTGGTGTCTTTATAGCATGATGTGTAAGTAATGCACACCATGCAGCATGTTATGAGTTAGTGAGAGGGTAGTCAAGAGAATGAACTTGCTAGAATTACACAGAAGAACTGCATAGAGCCAAACAAGCTGAACTAGTGTCTTCTGAAAATAAATTATCCCCAAAATAATTAGTGGTTTTCATCTTAGGGAAGACTTGATTTCTTCCAAAGGGCAGCTCAAACCTCTGGTTTCCATGGAAGAAAATGAATAGAGGTCAGAAGATGAAAACAGGCTACACCTGAATTACAGTGTAGACATATCCATAGCCTCTGGCATTTCTAACTAGCAGCTAGCTTCTCAACTCTTCTTCCTAATTAGCTATATGTGTTCCTGCAAATGACAACTGAGCACATCCCTGTCTGCTGAAGGGCTCTGCTTGATTTCTGAAAGTTTCCAAAAGGTCGGATGGTTCAGAATATTCTCCTTACCAACACAAAAATGAAAACTAATCAGCTTTCTTCATAACTTTTTTCTATAGCCTTAAAAAAAGAGCTGATCAGAATTCGGTGTGACAATGACCTCCTTCCATTCGTTTTTGTTTGATCCCAGTAGGTCATTCCAATCTTGGTCACTATTGTGCAAGCAAGTCTAAGTACCTGCTCTGGTGAGAAGGAATTGAAAGTCCAGGAGCAATGTTCTGACAGGCCTTCAGCTGTCTCTGCCACTCTTGGTCTGATACTTTCAAAACTCCCAGTGACTGACTCTATTCTCAGCATAGTTGGTACCGTCCCATTGATTTCCACATGGAAAAGTAGAGACCTCAGCATCTTCTCTATTCTGTTGGTACTAGCCTAAGAAATGGTGCCGTTATACCCATTGTTATGAAAGTCTGCAAATGTAGCAGTGCATAAACACATCCTGTCTAATCTGTGAATCCTGGTACACAGCCTGCCACTTCCAGAATCTACATCTCTTATCTAACCTACCTTAGCAGTAGTGGTCCACTGAAAAACAAAATACACCTTTCCAAAGCTTTACCAGTAGGCCTTCCTTCAAGCTGAATATATAATACGAGCAGGAAAAAAAGAAGAATGTTCTCATTCTACATAGCTCTCAGTGACTGGAAGTCTTCTTCAGCCTTATATATACTGTATGAAGAAAGACACAGTTTATATATCCTTTTTTGAGTTAAGCAGAAATGGAATGCCTGAGTTCTACTGGTATTTAATGAAAATCATGTGGAATTTTTCAAATGTGTTTTATTATTTCCTGCCAGCATTGTGGGAAGTGTAAGCAATTTAAGCATTCCAGGTCATTCACTTCAGCTTTCTCAAATCCCAGAGCAAACCTTGATTGATTCTACTAAAATTATGTTCACTTTTCAAATCTTGCTTTATCTGTATGTTTTCTGATTCCCTCAACAGTGTATTAAAAAAAAAAAAATATACCATTACCATAAATACATTAGGATGTCTACAGCGAAAATAGACTTTTGTTAATCCTGTGTCTATGGAGATGAGCCTAATGAAACTTTTTGCATTATCCCTTCATTGGTTGTAATTTACTTTGAAAATTAGAAATGGAAACATTTACATTTTGTAGGAAGTAGATTGTGGGGAAAAGAAAGTGTCTTTTGCATTGAATCCAAAGAATTTAGAGGCATCTCCATTAGTGTTGGGTAAACTGTCAAAAAATAATCCTGAGGAAAATTAAGAATCAAAATATGCAATTCCCTCTGCCTTCTCAAACACTTGAGGTTGATATTTTTCAACTTCAATCTAACAAGAGTCACCTTTCTACTATATATGATAATGAGGTCACATTTTTAGTGAAGATTTTATGTTTTGGGTGAGTGAGCAAGAATACACATATTCATATGGACAATTTCTTACATGTAGTGTTACGCTGTGTTTCTGTCTGAAAGACTGTATTTTATGAATAATTTTATCTCTAGAACATGTTATCTGTGTGTTTTTGTGCCTTTCTACGACCTAACCCACTCTCTTAAGAAATTCTAGTTGTGAATCCAAGAAACCAGTTCCTTTTTGTGAAACCTTTTACTGCTTTCTCTTTGTAATATTTTGGGAAATGGAACTCGATAAACATTTTCATTTTCTCTGTGTTATGTAAGTTTATCCATCTCTGCAAATATATGTATATCAAGGACTTCATTGCTTACTAAGAAAAAGAAATCAACCAATCCATGTATTAATTTTCTTGTTTGTTCCTACTCCTTCTTAACTTGTGATCCTGGTGGGACTTGGGTTTCTTTACTGCTTTATTTATAGATTATGTAAACATTACAATTTTCATTGTATTTGCACCAATTCTACAGAAGTCCCATAAGTCCCAAAATAAATAGTTTTCTGTGTGTTGTCAAAGCACAATTTAAAGCTAGGTTGGAATTTAAAAGCAGTTCACATTTACTGTCTCTCAGTGACTTCCCATCACTTTTCCTCAGTTTAAAAGCAAAAGGTGGTTTTAGCTGTCAGGTCATTGAGTTGTTTCTTGGTTTGAAAATAAGGTGGAGTCCTTCCTGGCTCATGTATCATCACCTCTAAACCAGTCCTAGTTGCAATAAGACATTAATGTAGAGAAGTGGGGAGATCTTTGGAAGCCCAAATAGCAGGAAAGCACCACAAGGTGACAATCATTTATAACAATTACGTAAGTTAGTTGTGGTTGGGTAAGCAGTAGAGCACAGGTTATCGACCATATTCACAACCCATGGGATTGAAAGAAAAACAATATTTATGGTATTTTTATCTGTAAATGCATTAAACATTTCTAAGACAGAAGGAGAAAAAAAGCATGGCCTATATTTGCATTTTCAGAGAAACACTTCAGTAGGTAGAACTCAGTCTATCCATAAATACATTGGTCTGAGAGAAGGGCTCCTCTCATTCCCCATGAATATCTACTATTATACAATTAGTTATCCTTGATAACACAGTTGACCATTATTTTCCATTAACTAACATATTCCATTAGGTATCATTATACTTGTCTTTTTCTTCATCTAAGAGGTCTGCCTTTTAATATCTTGATATTTCCTGACCACTGCTGAGGTGAAGAAGGGCAAAGTAGTTGAAGCAAAATTAAAGGTCTTTGCTTATTCTTAAAGTCAGTACTGCCTAAAGCTTGCCTCACTTCCTAAAATGTTAGTTTGGTCTTTTTTTACAAATGTTGTGGACTTCCTCTCTTCCAGATCTGGGATAGACAGGGAAATAAATGCCAATATTACAAAATAAAAGCTAAAACTGTGGTAGTGGCAATATTTCTGGGACCAGAAATATTAGAAATCTGTCCTAGAATTCTTATATTCAAATCGCTTCCTCTCCAATTTTGAAGTATCAAGACATTTGACTTATTTAGATAAGGACTGAATAAGAGGCTGGGTTCTCCTGCATGTGTCTGAAATGAAACTGAAGTTTCCAACTTTGGGACAAAAATATTTAGGCATTAGTTCAATTTAAATATTATAGGAGGAGTATTCTAAAAGCTCCAATAGCCATCTGCTGTATAAAACACAGATTATTTGAAATCTCATCATCTTTGCGCTAAATGGTGGAATAACACCTGAATGTGAAAAAAAAAAAAATCTCATTAACTAGGTCCCTGTACCTACTCTGGGAGCAACTACTGAAATCTAGGGAGTATATTAGGAGGAAAAGATCTGCTCAGAGCATAAGGGGGATAAATTGATGCTCAGCTAGGAGTCTTCCTCGTGACCTTGCTGAATTTTGGATCATCCCTTAAAATGTCAAGTTATGTGTACTTTGGAAAAGGAACGCTATATAAATGCGTGAATACACTGTGCCTTATGATCTGCAAAAGCACAGATCAAAAATACGAGACAATTGTGATGGTAATTAAGTCATATGAAATAAATATATTTTCCAGCTACAGTTAAGAGCTGTTAGGCAAATGGTGGTTACATATTTTCATCATTCTGACAGAGAAATGAAAGTATTTTATAGCTGTTGGGAAACAATCTTTATAAACCACATTGTCAAATATGAGCAATCAATTTTTACTTTATTTTTCCCAAGATTCTATCTTTTCACAGTAACATTATAATGGTTCTTTGGGGCGAGGAGGAAGGAAAAAGGTTTAGACTATTCAGCTAATAATGATAGCTTAGATATAAAATATACTTTATAATTTAGACACACAATGCAGTCCTAATGTTAACTCACTTTGTGAAGTCAACAAAAATATCAACACTAAGTTCAAGGAAATAAACTGAAGCCAGAACTTTGAAAAACTGGTTTTTGTAAATTAATCTCTCTTATTATTTGGTAGTTCATGATAAGTCTAATGCAGCTCCCTATTTCTACTGTTGTTTCAAACATCAGCTTTCAAAAACTCATATTCTGTTAGTTAAAATTGTGTCAAATTGAAGTTTTGCATATGGCATACCTTCCACAAGATGAATGTTTCTGAAATGTTTCAGCCAAATCTATAGGGATATTCCTGGGAATGTGTAAGAAAATAGAGATTCAGTGCTTTGTTTTCCTGACCAGACTAATTTCACAACTTGTGCTCTAGCTGGAAACGACCATGACTGCCCAGCTCAGTGCTGCGGGCATGTGTTAAGCACACTAAGCTATTGCTTAAAATATTGCTTTCTCAGAAGACAAGCACAGATTGCTCAGACAGCAACATGTCTCCATCCTGCCTTAGATGACATTTGATTCCTTTTTTGCATCTGAGATGTGAATAAAGATGTGCAATAAACAAATATCAAATTGTTTCTTCTTTAGTGAGCACCAGGCAATCTGTGCCTCAAATGGAACAGGACCTCTGTGGCATGACAGCATGTGAATGTGGGCTACATCAAAATGTGAACATGACAAGGTGCTGAACTTAAAAAGAGTGTCTGGATACTTCCTGGCATGGCCTCAACTTTGCATCTTTTGCATAATAACAAATTGTCATATTGTTGGTGTTTCTGAGGTGGATGATGTTACTAATTCACTTCCTTGTTTAATCTTCTTTGTGCTATTTTGCTTTAAATAATTGGAAAGTCTACAGTTATACCACATTTACTTTATAGAACATGAAATGAAAGTAAACAAAATTAATTGTTAGCGCTGTGTGTGCTTTCTTTGAATGCAGCGAGGGCAGCAACCTTTCTGTCAGACTGAGTAGAAAGTAGGCAAACCATCTTTCCCTTGCATTGCTGTAAGTTAGCTCAACAACTTGAAGTTTATTCACAGAGACTGACTGCAATGTGAGGCATGTGTTGAACACCTGAAGATACAACTAGGTCTGATTATCAGCCTGCCTCTCTTCTGAGTAAAAACTTACTAATATCAGCATGAAGTCTGTTGAACAAGCCATAAAATGATTTTAGGCCACATCTCTCCTCTCATGAACAACTCTAAGACCTTTGTTACAACATTAGGAACTGCAGGAACTGCATCAGGTATAAAAAGACATATTATATCCATCAGGTCCTGTATTATTCTGCTACAGTCCATGAATTGCCACTTTGCAATTGTCAATCAATTTTGATAACTTGAGTCATTTAGAAAGAAAAATATTCCAGAAAATGCTTCTTTTCTTTTCCCCACATACAGCAAACTGTACCCATGTTAGAGTCATATGAATGTCCTGCAAAGACCAGTTCTCTTCAGCATGCAGTGAGTCTCTGACACACCAACGTTAGCAGAAAGGTGATCTGGTTGTTGCATTTCACTTTTTGTCACACTTCTGTTTTAAAAAGAAGCCGTCTACCCTTTATTTCTTCTCCCAATTAATGTCTTGCACTAGGAAGATGTGATGATTCACCAACTTCTTCCCTTTTGCTACAGTAAGATAAAAGAGGTTGGCAAGCAGCTGCAGAGCAAGATGAAGTGGAGGAGAAGCCCATTCTCCCATCCTATCACAAGCAGCATCTAGCAACTGCTGTCTCTGCAGACCTTTTCTTCAGGTGACTCAATCTCTCAAATTGACTGTGATCCTGGAGAAAGGGCTCATGCCAAATAACCATACGGATAATGCTGCAAATTCCAAGCTAATCAGAGAAATTGCCCATTCACTTGAACAACAGTCACAGGCCTGGGAGGCGCCAGTCTCCAACTGCAGTCATGCCTTGGCTCATTAGTCCTGTGTGCCCCCGAAACCAAACTGTCAAAGGGGTGTTGAGTGCACAAAGACTGGGCAGCAGTTGAATTAAATTCCTGAACAGAACCAAAAATAGAACACTTTGAGCCCCTTCTCTGTTGTGAAGAAAAAAATTCCTTGACAAAAAAAATGCTTTTCTTGGTATTATTTAATGCGTTTTTCTGTTTAAAAAGCTAAAGATTTTTGGCCTCAAGGGGTGCTAGCCTGTTACCTTAGAGACTGTTTCTTTTAGAGGCAGTGGAGTGGCAGAGGGCATGCCTTTGTTGCTTACCTTGGCAACCATGAATTGCTAAATGCTGTTCCCATGAATGCAAGCCTTTCACTGCCATTAGTGCCTGCCCACAGGTATAAACATTCCTTCATGAAAAGGTCCAGGGGAATGTACACTACCTCGATAAAAATCAAGACGACAAACAAAAGCATATTATATAACACAGCAGTTATATAAAATTAGATTTTAAAACAAGATGTGTCTTTAATGACATTGATCCTGGATGCGGTCAAATTTCCTGTTCCATTTATATTCCCTACAGTAATACCAAGCGGTGGCAGTGGGGAAGGGAAGAAAGCGAGAAAGCTCGACAGGATATTCTTGTTTCTGTAATTGCAAAATGGAAGACCACTCCGTCTGTACTCAGAATAAACCTGCTGGACAGTTTCAGAGGAATAGGACGACTCTGGCAGTCTCCCTCCCTGGCAGTAGGGCAGATAGAGGCAGGAGGAAAGCAGAGGTTGCTGGGGCTGGGCAATGGCACTAGATCCCCTCTGCTACCAGGAATTCTTTATGGTCTAGCTAGGCAAACACTACAGGCAGCATTCTCAACATGTTTACCTGTAAAAAGGCCTTGTGCTGCAAAAACAAGAGATTTGTTGTATTCTTCCTGTAAATGAGCCTGTTGAGCATGGAGGAATTAAGTTCTAAACTTAATTCTCCCCTCCCTCCCTGCTCAATGGTCTCCATTTTGTAAACTGATTTTTTAAAAAAGCAACAAGTTTTTAATTCTATTATCAAGTCAATTCACTTTCTCAGATCTGATAGTCAGTACTTCTAAGAAAATCTTGGCCCTCCTGGATTTTTAGATTGTAATGTGGTATTCTCCTAAAGGAGAACAATTTCTTGGGTAAAGGGATCCACTACAAGATATGTCTCTACATGTCTGTCAAAATGGAGCTAGAAAGAAACTCATGGCTCATGTGGACTGAAAAGCTCTGACTGCAGCAAGGGGACTAAGGTCTTGAATGGAACAAGAGCAACTTTGTACAATGAGATTGGGGTAAAATCCTACACGAGGTTTGTTGGGCCAGGAGAAAACCTCTCTAGCCTTGAGAAAATCCATGTGGTAATGGTGCTTGGCACTTCCCATGTAACCCTCCCTGAGTGGGCTGGCCTTGCATCCACCATGCCAGGACACCTGGCAGTCAAATAAGCTCTTGAAAGCTGAGCCAAATGCAAGGGCGGTGTTGCAGACCTTCAGCTGATGGCCATATAGGTGCACCCTGTTAGCCAGGTGTGCACACAGACAGACAGAT
This sequence comes from Vidua chalybeata, assembly GCF_026979565.1. Classification (NCBI taxonomy): domain Eukaryota; kingdom Metazoa; phylum Chordata; class Aves; order Passeriformes; family Viduidae; genus Vidua; species Vidua chalybeata. The sequence continues at coordinate 58,602,863 of NC_071532.1, forward strand.
GGCTGCCCCTGAAACATTCACATGCATCCAGATGACAGCAGAACAGCAGCTCTTATATATCTTGTGGTAAAGCATACTCGTGGTCCAAAGCCCTGCAGAACCCTACTAAAACCAGAAAAATGACCAAGCTATCCGTGTGGCCCCTATTTGCACAAAGGGGAAGTGCTCATTGCTAAAAAAAATTTTAAATGTCAGCATGGCCAGCAGGTCAAGAGAGGTGACTCTGGCCCTCTGCTCCATTCTGGTGAGACTGGAGTACTGCATCCAGCTTTAAAGTCTTCAGCACAAGAAAGACATTGAGCCAAGCCCAGAGGGAGACCATAAAGACGATGAGGGGGCTGGAGTACCTCTCCTGTGAAGAGAATTGGGGCTGAGAGTTGAGTTCAGCCTGGAGAAGAGAAGGTTCTAGGGAGACCTTGTTGCAGCCTTCCAGTACCTAAAGGGTGTCTACAAGAAATGTGGGGACAGATTTTTGGTAGGCCTGTGGTGATAGGACAATGGGTAATGATTTCAAATTAAAAGAGGGTGCATCTAGGGAAGAAATTCTCTTATGATAAGGGTGGTAAAACACTGGAACCCACAGATTTCCCAGTGAGGTGGTGGTTGTCGCATCCCTGGAAACATTCAAGGTCAGGCTGGATGGGGCTCTGAGCAACATAATCTAGCTGAAATTGTCTCTGCTTATGGCAGGGGATTTGGAACTAGACGACCTTTAAAGGTCCCTTCCAACCCAAACTATTTGACAATTCTATAAAAACAAGCAGAACATTTCAGCCAGCATTACCAAGGGCCACACACCAGGCAAGCACACAGAGGGGCAGCTGTGATCAGAAGAACCTGGCCTGTTGGCCATGCTCTGCCCTTCCTGGCTCCCAGCAGGGCAGCTGGAGACCAGGCAGAGAGAACATGCAAAACAGGAGACCCTAGTCTGACCTGGAAACCTGAGTGGCCTTTTCTCTTACTCCTGAAACCTGTGGGTTTGACTTGTCTCTCTCAAAAGAAGAAATGTTATACTGACAGGAAAAATATTTGCAGATGTCACTTTTTAAGATACCTCTTTCTTTCTCCTCTTGAGCTCCAGTCCAGTGATTCTCAATCTTTGCTAGTAAAGCAGCAACATTTTTATTTCCCTTTGCCCTCATGTTGTAGCACTGTCAGAAGGTGAAGAACATGGTAGAGGCCTAGTGAGGTTAACCAGGCGTCCCTGGAGGTCCTGCCTCAGCATCTCCTCTTGCTCTCCAACTTTCCTATTTCCTCTCATGAGGTCTGACAGCTGCAAGTGAGCCATGGATCCTCCCAGCACTCAACAACTCAGTATGCTCACCCACATCTGCTGTGGCACAAGCTTCATGCCTGCTGACTAGCTAGTTTTATCACTTTGGTCTTGTGCTGGTGTCATTGGGGGACCAGCTTTATGATTCTTTCAGATTATCACAATGTTGATCACACCATCACTGTTGCCTTGTAGGAATGGGGTCTTTACAGACTTGTATCGTGTTCTTCTGTTCTAAAGACACCTTTGTTAACATTTCCTAGTGCAAAATCAGGAGAATGAGGAATCTTCTGGTTTGTTGCAATGGGTAGTGTCTATGGGCTCCACAGCCTTAGGGGTGTGGCAACGGTTTAAATACCTCTCTGTTAGAGGTTTCCTCTAGGAAGGAAACAAAAAAAAAAAACTTGCAGAGTACAGAACTCACTCCTGCTAGATTTCAAATTTTATGAAAGATTACCAGTCTCTGTTTCTATGTAGGCAAAAATACAACAAAACAAAAAACAGGGCAATTCCACCAGGAAAAAAATAAGCATTAAAAAGGACAAAAAAATATACACTTTTGGTGGCCAAAAGAGTGAGTGTTCTTTTCAGGAGCACTAAATCCTAAAACAACAAAAAATGAGATCTGTCCTTGGTTTCTTGATCAAAACAACCTTCTGTCATGAAACAACCAGCTTTCTAGGTGTTTGTCAAGCTAGAGACAATGGTAATTATGTGACATTTCTATAATCCATAAGTAAGAAAAATTCAAAAATATATTTGATATATGATACCTGAGGCAATTATAAAGCAATACATCTGTGAAATCCATTATGGCAAACATCTTACAAGGTATGTTAAAACACTGGGAATATGCTGAGAAAGTTCAGCAAGCTTCTAAACTTTACACACTTAGAATGTTTGCTGTGTAGTTATGGTGCATTGCAAAAAACCAAAAAATATTTCTTCATGATATTTTTTCCTTGTTTTTCCTTGCCATCCAAGTATGCCAAAATGTTCCAAGAAGCATGATATTTGCTCTGCTCAGTTCAAAGTAGCAGAATATATATGCAAATTGAAGAGATTAAGTAAAGCAAGTCATAAACAATTCTGAAATCAATATGCACTTCACAAAAATATGCTGTTCTGTGTTCAAAAACTGTTGCTTGAGTTGGTTTCTGAAGGTCTTACTGTATTGAGGTAACATACATTCTGGCGTCTCCTTTAGGAAAAATGAAAAAAAGGAAGGAAAATGACCAGGAGGGCTGGAGGATCTGTAAGCATCCACCATCTGTTGTCTGGTAACAAGCAGACTTTAAGATTTAGAGGCAATTAAATTAGAATTATGTTTCCTTTCAAAGTATGGATGGCTCAGATTTGGAGTCCCTTCCTTCCTCTACCCCAAAGGAACCCTCACCTCCCTCCCTTGGCTGACTCTGTTAGGGAAGTGCAGGCCAATGGCTGCCACTGTTTCTTTCCTGGCATGGATGAACAATAACCATTTACATCAATGAAACATAAATCTGGGAGCATATGGCATCACATATCAATCAAAACAAGCCAGATACTGAATAAACCTGAAGACTGATAGGGGAATAAAGACAGGATCAAATGCTACCGTTCTCACCTTAATGAAAGCTTTTCCCTGTTTCCCATTTGTGCTATTACTGCTCAATCAAATGACAACACACAACTGCATTTCAGAGCTATCAAAGAAAATTCCGTATAGGAAACACGGAATAAGGTCAGTTACTTCATTATTTTAGTTTTCCAGTAGCCATGTCAGTTCACATTATATTTGTTCAGCTGAATTTCCTGCATCTGAGCTGTAAATTATTGACATATTCAGTAGTTCCTCCATAATGACAGCTCCCAGAAGAAATTACTCTTGCCTTGCCTTGCCTTGCTTTCTTTCTCTTCTCACAAAAACTCTCCTCCTTCTCAAAGGCTTTGGTGTGGCTTGGTCACCAAGTTTTGTCACTTCAGGTTATGGAGGGTGGCTTTCCCCAAGTCCATCCTGACACAGCACCTGTGCAGCCAGCCAGCAGGTGGGCCTGGAATGCAGCACAGCCCCAGCCTTGACCCAAGAAGATCTATGTGATCACTGGGTCTGGTATCCCTCCCAGTGACATACAGAGTATGTCCAGGGTGAAATCAAATAAACTGGTATAATTTCAGGGGAAGCAAGTAGCAGTGGCTTCGGTTTACTACACTGAATATGTTAAAGGCCAAGAGTTGCAAGGAAAAGGACCATGCAAATTAAGGGATATTTTTTTTTCTGTAACATGGGGCAATCAAAGAAAAGCTAAAATTAGTATTCTAATACTAGCTTCACAGGTCCCAGTTGTGCCATTACTGAATAAATGTGCTGAAATGTGAAGGGGAAAAAACACTTACTTCTCTCAGGGAGCTCTGAAATGCTCTGATTATGAAGGAGTAGTGGAAAGTTCCCTGAATTATCTAGTGAACATGTCTCAGGCTGTTTCAATTCATACCTGAACTCATACCTACTGTGAGCATACCAAGAGAGGACTGCTCGTCCCTCCTTCTCCATATTTTGCCTGTGGGTTGGATGGTGCTGATCATTCTCTTCCTCTACTTACAGCAAACATGCTCAAATTCACCCACCAATGTAACTTCTGTTGTAAAACAGTGGTCACAGTTTGAAGGTACCAGTACACATGGCCCACAGTGACCCTCTTATATTGCCGTACCAAAGTCACCATCAAATATTCCTTGTTTCAAAGCAACCACAGCTAATTATGTTGCTGATTAATGTCATAAGTTATTGTACTTGTTGTCATGGTTAAAAACGCTTTCATCTGGCAGATTTGGATTAACGACTATTTTGGATTGTAAATTCCATGAGAATATGCTCCTAATTTTATTTATCTGGTGGCTTACTTCAATCACTGCCTTTATATATGAAGTCACTGCTGGGATGGTGAACAGCAAATATTTAACAGTAATTGATAATGCTATAATGCAAAAGTTTAGGGAACAAACTAAGGAGGAACACCATATCCAATTGAAGTGGCAGAAGAATGCAGTAGGAAGAATGTAATTACTTGTGTGAGAATTTGCCTAGGAAACTGAAGCAAATGCCTCTGCTCCTTTGAAAAATGCACTTTTTTGCATATAATGATCTAAGTCTCTTTACTAGGTGAACATTGCATTATTAGAGTGCTGGCAAAAAAAGTGAAAAAGTAAGTATAACAGAATAAATGGTGCTTGAATGTTCATTAACTTCAATATGATCTAAGAAAAAAAAAAGTCATAACTGCCTAAGAAAGGCAAAATGGAAATCAAGTGTTAGTATGGATAGGTTTGAGCTTCAGACATCTAGAAGCCAGGGCCAGAGGCAGAAAGAATAAAGGTATTTCAGACCCAGGAAATGCTAAACTTCATATAAATGCTTTTTCTTTCCCCCATTGGATTTAAGACCTGGAACTACACTTACATTTTGAAACCTTTGAAAATTGTTTGGCAATTTATTATGGTTTTGATGACAGCCCTCAAATCTTATTTAAAAAGAACTGGGATCTTTTGAATGTTTTTAAGTTTTGCAAGGAAGATCTGAAGCCTATACTCATTTTTAGTAAAAGCAAAAGTCTACATCCAGAAAGTGATCCAAAGGTGGGATGCAGGAATATGTTTGGAAAAGCAGCACCCAGCCTGGTGATGTTGGAGATGGCTACAGGAGATGTACTCTGTGCACTGCTGAGAATGACTCTGAGCAGAGCACAGAGGTCTCCAGCAGCAAACGGGGAAACCCTGAGGACAGGCACAGATTTTTATCTCCACCCTCAAAGCACCATGTGTTGTACTCAGAGTTTTTGGAAGGTGCCTTCCCCTCTTCAAGTCAAAGTCTCAGTCTGTAGGAAAACTGCCCAATGTATAACATGAAGCAGAGATGTCCAGCCATGCTTTGGAAAAATGACCTCAGGACAGTCTACAGTGGCCTAGTTGACATCTGTGATTCCATGGGAAGTGGCTGACTGCTACTGCTACCTCTGGTCCTCCAAAACTGGGAGAAATCCTATTCCTTTGGAAAGCTCCCAAACCAGTCAGTAACAGGCATGTGCCCTCCTGCCTGCTCAGACATCCTGTGCAACAGAAGGACAGATGTTCTCAGACAAGGTGAGTGCAAATGGCAACTTAACCACTATGAACAGAGGAAGAAAAAGGGTAGCTTTTCATATTACCCTTAATCCCCTGGGCCCTGCCCTGCAACCAGCACAGATGGAAAATCTGATTAGTTGAAGCATAGCACCATGCAGAGGAAGCAATATTCCCTCTCATCCAAAAGCTAACCTGGGTGAGCAGGGTCTAAATATGTACTGTAGTGAAAGAGAGAGGTGATAGGGATACCTATCACTGCTCCAGTCATTGCTCTGGCCATCAGTTTGTTATTATGTCTGATTTTCCACAGGTGATAAAAATGGGATATTCTGGTATCTCTGCAAGTTGAAGACAAACATTATACATTGAAACAGCTGCAGAAAGAAAGAACAGAAGAGACTGGGGAGAAAAACTTCAAATATAAAATTCAATTTAGCAACATATCATGTTTTAGCCCAGCATCCTTCACAATGTTCCACAAAACCAGTCTTAACAGAGACATTTACAAACACAGAGTATAGATCTGGGAGAAGTCAAGACTCCTTTTATTCCAGGAAATTGAGAGAAACTTTCCGTGCAAACATACACACCCACGTAATCACAAAATCTCCTTGAGTGTAGCTTTAAGAGACACAGCAGATTTGCTAGTCAGATCAGCCAGAACCACTTCAGTTTGATTGAAGAGAGGAAAAACAACAACAGTAAAACCACCGGGCTCAACAATTTAGGCCAAGTCCTAAAAATAGAACTGCTTTCTTATGGAAAGGAATAAAAAAATAGAAAAAAATCCAAAACAAAACAAAAACAAACAAAAAAGTTAAAAAAAAAAAAAAAAACACCATCCAGAAATCCGAAATGTTCTCCAAATTGTCTGAATTTGGTGCCAAGTACACAGGGGTAGCCTAATACTTAAGAGGCTGCCTGTTCCAGCTCTGAATCCCTCCAGTAACTAGAGACTGTATATCCAAGACTGCAAAGTGACTATAAAAAAAAAAAAAAAAAAAACCTCTTTTCTAGTGGGCAAGCTGTCCAGCCATTTTAACCATTGCTTGAATACTTGCCTTGAGGCCTCATGATGCACAATGTTTCCTCAGCCTGCATGACTCTGCAGTGGAACCAGTCTTGGTCCCCCACGCTCCAGCACCTGGGGTGAAAGAACAGCTTTGCTTCCTGTGAGGAGAGGGTTCAGCCCTGCTGGAGAGGATGGCAGCTCCAGCCTTCCCCGCTGCCCAGACCAGTGTGTGTCTGCCCCAGGTTCCAACCAGCCTGCTCCTGCACAGGCTCACCCCCTCCATGACCACTGGGCAAAGAGCAAGCCCACAGCTGCCTCCTAGCAAGGAACAGGGCGTCACCGGCAGAGAATGGGTCTGCTTTTGTACAAAAAAAAAATCACAACTGTGAATGAGTTGCCTGAAATTATCATCTTGGAGCAAGTTCTTGCTGTGCTGTACAAACTCCGAAGTCTCTGTGAAGTACTGGAAAGGCACAGGGGAATGTCCTGTTCCTTTCATGCAAAAAAACTGAAGAGGAAAGGCAGTTTTCTGTTTGCCTGCCTGCACCTTCCAGAATGGGCAAAACACAAAAAAATAATGTTAAGAAAATAAGTAAAAAAGCAGCTTATGTTTATCCCCTGTGAGACTCCCTATTATCTTACTAAGAACCAGGCAGAAATACAGCTCCTCATGATTTTGCTTTCATGCTTTGCCCAATCTCAAAATGTACAGTACTAAGACAATGTATCCCCTTCAGGGACAGAATAAAGGAATAAACACTTTCTGCTCATAATACTGGCAAGAAATACTGGTCTTCTTTATTCACATAGAAAGGCAGGATTCTGGATTTTCACAAATCACCTGAAAGCTTCATGCTAAAAAAATTGAAATGTCAGTATTGGCATCTGGCAAAAGAGTTGTCAAGAGTTATCAAAATTTTCTCTCCAGACCAATGGCCTAACAGCAGTTTGTCCAACCTGCAGATGATGCTTGAAAAGACTGGGAGGGCAATTCCACCATCTCTCTCTGAAATGCTCCTCAGACCCTGCTGCTTTTGTGAGGAATTTCACTGGTATTCCAAGGCAATTTCTGTATTTTTACTTTTGCTTATGGTATAAAAAGTTCGTTTTAAAAAGTGTATAAAAGAATTTTAGTGGTAGAATTTAGCTAATCTTCATCAGTTTCATTGTTGCTAAACAGGTTCCAGTGTAGCTCCATCAGTTTTCACATAAACTCCAGACCCCGGCCTTGCCTCAGTTTTTTGAAAACCTTAGCTAAAGTGGCAGGATAAGCTAGTTTCTTCCTTTCCACATGGCTGAAATTGGCATAAGGACCAAGAGAGGCCAGGATATTTAAGGAAGAAAGGTCACTTTTCATGCAAAAAGGGTTTTTAAGAAGTCAGGGTCACAGCTGAATTTTCATATGCCAACTTCAAGAAATATAATATGACAGAAACAGAAGTGCTATTTTGGGTCGCATAAGTATCATATTCTGAATAATCCTTTTATTAGCAGGCTGCCCTTTCCTACCTCATCTTTCTTGCCAGCAGCTACAGACCTCAGGCTCATACATTTCCATCAATGCTATGAGAAGGGCATTTATCAACTTCCTGTTGCTCAAAAAATATAACTAAATCTGAAATTGAACTTACTAAGAACCACATAACAAAGCATAGAGCAGCAGCTCTCTAAGTTGCTTAAAAATGTGTTTTCAAGGAGAAGGTCAATATTTTTTATATGATATTTATCTTCTTTTTAAACGTCTGACCCAAATAAGTAATCAAAGAGAATGAAAGCCTAAAGCAATCAGTTTAAATTTCGTCATGTGATTCTGGCCTGGTGTGTAAGAAAACACTCTTTGAACCTAACAAGCAAAGTGTGCATAGGAAATATTATTCTAAGCATTAAATGGAGTTGCACAACTCTTGTGTGTTTGCTAAAGATAGCAAAAATAGTCAAGAAACATTTTTTCAATTAAAAATGCCCTTTTATTAAAAAATATATATTGTTTATGCTTTATACAGACATTTAGTATCAAAGTATCTAATAAACATTTATCAAGGCTCTTTGGGTGACATGTTTAACAAAAATACTCACAGAGAATAGTTTCCTTTTAACATGCTAAAATGAGAATTGAATTTTTTTTTGTGCAAACATTTGCTTTGCAAACAGCTATCACAAATACTTTCACTTCAGAGTACAGTGTGGTTAAATTGTTTATTCGAGAGTCTAATTAATGATTAGACTTTTCTCCCACCCTGGTTTTAAAAGGTTTATCATTAAGTATAAGTTTTAAAGCTTTCATATGATTTGGACAACTACAGAAGCCCCTTGGAACCAAAGCTCTGCCTGTAGTAGGCATGCTCTGAGGCCAACTGAGTGAGTCCAGGAACATTTTTAATTACAGCACCACCCTATGCATTTATGATTACTTAAGTGTACTTGACCCCACCAGTTGTCTAATCCTTCCTTTTAACTTCTCCACGGTCTATTAAACATCCCCATTTACAAGACTCTCTGCTGGAATCAAACCCTTGATGGCTGCAATGTCTGCCTTTCCTGCTTACAGCGTTCTGACAGCCCTTAACGTATTCCAGTCCAGATTTGACCTCTCAAGGGAACGTGTCTAAATTGAGTTGATCTCATTGACAAAGATCAAACCACTACTTAAAAAGTCTCGTGGCTGGATTTCCTTCCCAGCAGACCCACAACTCCAAGCTGAAGTAAACATGAAAGGCTGCATGCAGCTGCAAGCAGCATTAGGTAGGAGAACAGTGCAAGCCTCACATGATCTGAGCAGCCAGTGCTCCTGTGGCAGCGGTACAGGGAGAAGGGAGCGAAAATGGGCAACAGGCTCCTGACCCTTGAGTAAATTCATGCCTAGAAAGCATGATGGGGATACTCATCCATGCACAACAGGGATACTCACTCACTGCACACTACACATGCACAATGATACAGTCAGCACTGGATAAATGACTTGTCTGAGTAGAAATTAAAGATTTTATGCTATTTATTGATTTACGCTATTCTTTATGGTGTTGCTTGATTCATTTGTACTTATGGCTCAGATCTTTTCACAAACACCATCTGAAAAACCAGCTTTCCTACAAGTCCAGGTAATCCAGCAGTACAATACACAGTATAGGCATTTTGCATGGAAAAAAGAATTGCTGCTCTCAAGTACATAGAGTAATTTATAAATGCTGTTCTTAGGGTGATTACCAGCTGATATCAAACTAGAATAGAAAATACAATTCCTATTGTTTTCCACTGAGAAGTCACAATGTAGACAAAACCATTGTTTTTGCAGGAAGATGAGGTTAAGCAAAGATCTATAGCATCTCCAGTTTTACCTGTGATTTCATTTCTTACTTTCAATCAGGCATTTCATTTTCCCTTTAAGTTATATCCTTTTTGGACAGGTATTCTAGCAAGGAGTAAGAAGAAAGCTCTTGATTTCAATTTCTTGAAAAGGCTATTTTGCCATTAATAAATTGGGAACCAGTCAACAACTATGTTCCTGCAGGGCCCGCAGAAACAGAACTAGTACAGAAAAAAAAGGGGATTGAACTAATTCTTTCAATGTCAATGTAAAAGAAAGTAATGTTCTCACCAGACAAGTTCTTCAGGTCAAGTACAGCCAGAAGGTGCACTTTGAAAAAGAGAATGTATTTTCCAGAAAATAATGTCCTTTGGAAAGAATTCCATGCTCCTAGAAATTGGTCTGTGAAGTTTATTTTCTGGCTACATGGGTGGAGGAACACAGATCCAGGAAATATACTTACAATTCTCAGTGGATTAGAAACGTTAATGCCTGTCTCACACAACTTTTTCAACTTTCTTTGATTCTCTCCTTAGCTTCCTACCGATTATTTTCCGACAATGTCCTATAGTAACTCCGACCTCACTGAATGCAAATTTCTTTATCTCTATCACATTCTTAAAGAAATGCATTCAAAACCTTCTTCTAATGAGACAAAACACCCAGGAAAACAAAACCAGAGTGCTTGATAAGATCTCACTCTGTGATTATGAGAGGTTGGGACAACTAAGGAAAAAGATACATATTATTGTTCTGGCAATGGAATGAAGAAATCAGTTAAATTGGAGGTCTCAGAAAGAAAAGATTACTTCAGATTTTGCCCTTTTAAAGAAAAAATTAAACAAATACATTATTAACATACCAACTATCCTGGGGTAAATAGGTGAATAATTGTTCTGTACTATATCTTAGCAATGAGAAAACCACTACTTCAAAACTATGTATGTAGGGAAGAGCAACTGACATCATCTACTTAGATATTTGACACTGTCCTGAACAACATCCTTGTGTCTCAACTGGAATGACATGAATTTGACATAGGAACCACTCAGTGGGTAAGAAATTGTCTGCATAATCACACTATGAGAGTTGTGGTCAATGGTTCAATGTCCCAGTGGAAACCAGTGAGGAGTGCCTTCCTCAGGATCAGCATAGGGACCAGCATTGTTTGACATTTTGTCAGTGACACGGGCAGCAGGATCAAGCCACCCTAAGTTTGTCAATGACACCAAGCTGTGTGGTGAAGTCAACAGGCTGGAGGGAAGGGATGCCATCTGGAGGAGCCTGTGCAAAAGCCAAGTGTGTGGTCCTGCAGGAGGGTCAGGACAATCCCAAGCACAAATATAGACTGGGAAAATAATTATTTGAGAGTTGCCCTGCAGAGAAGGACTTGGGGCTGCTGGTAGATGAAAAGCTGGGCTCAGGTTGTCATTGTGCATGCACAGCCCAGAAGACCAACTGCATCCTGGGCTGTATTAAAAGCAGCATGACCAAGGGAGGTGATTCTGCCTCTCTACTGTGCCCTTGGGAGATCCCAGCTGGAGTGCTGCATCAAGCTCTGGGGCCCTCAACATAAGAAGGATGTGGACTTCTTGGAGTGAGTCCAGAGAATGGCCATAAAGATGATCAGAGGGCTGAAGCAAATCTCCTGTGAAGACAGGCTGAGAGAATTGAGGCTGTTTTTACCCTGAAGAAAAGAAAGCTCCAGAGGCACCTTATAGCAACCTTCCAGTACAAAGGAGTCCTCCAAGAGAACTTCAGAGAGAGGTTTTAGAAGGGGCACATAGTAATAGGACAAGGCTAATGGCTTTAAACTGGAAGAGGGCAGGTTAATTTAGATATCAGGAAGAAATCCTTTACTGTGAGGGTGGTGAGGCGCTGAAAAAGGTTGCCCACAGAAGCTGTGGTTGCCCCATTCCTAGAAGTACTCAAGGCCAGGTTGGATAAGCAACCTGGTCTAGTGCAAGGTAACCCTTCCCATGGCATGAGGGCTGGAATGAGATGATTTTTAGGGTCTCTTCCAACCCAAACGATTCCACACTTCTGTGATACATAGGTATATATAGTAACCACTGGTATTTTATATTCCCTAAGAAATATTTCCTAGTTTACATATTACACAACGGACTGAAGAGTTTCAATTATACCCTCCCAGCTTTGTACTTGCTCTCCTCCCTGCCAAGAGGAAAAACCTTGTGGCATTTCAGTTCCACTCTGCAGCTGAGAATTCTCAGTACATACTGCATGTTTCTTGTCTTGAGGTAGCAAAACCAATTTGTTAATTTGGTTGTTAATTCAGGTGGAGAGGAGTAGAGCTTCTGGGCTTCTTTGTAATTCTCAGTCCCTTAACTAAGTCTGGTTTTATTCCAAGTATACTGTGGAGTTTGAAATATATAGTAAAGATAAGAAATTATTCTAGGATTTGCTTTCCCATTTAAAAGGTATTTAAATTAAGGTATCTGACTAGAAACTATTACTTAGAGAATATCTTCTTGATAAATCCTTTGTTGCACCTGCTGCAATACCCTCAGTCACTGTGCCAAAGGAAAGTGAGAGCATTGCTGGGGATTCCACATTTTGACAATGTATTTCTAACCTGCTATAAGATGGCTATAAGGGTTTAATGAGAGTTAGCACTTCCCCTTCCCACATGATTAAAGCTGATAGCATCTCTCAATAAGAACACAGATAAAACCTTTGGAATTGCATATTATGAAACGTTTGAGGCAAGATGTCTGATAACTGTAGTATGGGAATATCATGCTTTAAAACTGAAATATGGATTTAAAACTAAAATAGGATTAAGGGTATCTAAGACACTTAATAGCTCAGAATCTAGGCAGACATGAATGCACATGCACAGATTTCTTTGAACCAAGTATGACTAAGTCTTTGACCAATTTAAGCATTTGATGTGTAGCTCATAATTCCAGGAACACAGCAAGACTTTTGCTGCTTAGATGTTTTAAGCAGTGAATCTTGTATGCCAGGTGATGAAAGCATCTGCTTTCATTATGGTTGTTCTAGTTCCTAAGAAACAAAGCACTCTGGCTTTTAAAGTTTCCTCTAGTTCCTTTTCGATTCTATTAATAAAAATTGTGGAATATATTTCATTTGAATAAAAATATCACCTACAATTTTTCTGCAATTTATTCCTGGGATCATTATTTTTGCTTTTGCAAAAGCAAAATATTTCTAAATCACAGTACTAAAACAAACTCTCAACTTAACCAGTCAGTCTCTGACCTGACCTGCTGTCAAAAACAGGACCACAATAATGTATAACTCCACTACTGAGCTGATCTTCAGGTATTTCATTAATTCTTTACTGGGCCCCTGGATAAGAAATAAATAATAATTGACACCCACCACAAGAGATGCTTTAATTGCTTTGACAGTTAGAACCACTGAGGGTGAAGTTTTCTGACTTGAACTTACAGATCTTATCTGAGCCTGACTAGTCCCATTTGTAGACTGAAGAATCTTCATGAATCCATGAAGCAAGACCTTCATTGGTTCAAGTTTTCTTAATTCCTCCCACAGATCTCACCTCTTATAATAAAGTGTTCATGGGAAGCTCTATTCAAAACCTTTCTGTTCTTCTTAATAAATGAGCATTCAGGTAGCTGATTCTAAAGAAAAACAGAAATTACATAAAACAGTGCAAAAGCTTACAACTTTCTATTTAGATAAATATTATACATATTCCTTGAAAAAAAAAAGAATATTGTAAAATTTCCATAGCCTTTGGCCAAATCAGTTTGCTGTCATTGAACTCTCTGATGATATTATTTGTTTTCTCTACTTCTAGCTTTTTTGTTCTGTTTCAAAGGCCTGTGCTGTTCTGCTCCATTAATGTTCTCCTCTGAGGAACTCAGTTTTACCACAGCTGCTGAAACACAAAGCAAGACAACCAAAAATTTGTCTTGGTCCCTTCATATTTTCATCCTGTTCTCCTAATTTTCTCTTCAAGACTCTATATCAAAACAACTCAACTATTCTCTTTTCCACGACATAGACCCCAAGAAGTCCTTTTTCTTCCAAAACCCCTTCTCCTTGTCCTTAAATCCCTTCTTTCTTTTGATACAATAGTCTCCTTGAGTCACCTGTCTATCTGCTCATCACTGAAACTGGCACACAAAAATTGCATTCTGCTCAACTCTGTGGTGTCTTGTGCTCTAGCACAGGTCCTACTCAGCTCCAGTAGTGTCTTCCCACCAAAAATGTTCCGTTTAACTCTTTGGCCAGAAAAAAATCCCTCATATATTACCACTCATTTTACCTTCAGGGCTCTGTGTCAGCACAACAGGCATAGAGGAATCACCAGTCCTGCCTGAAAGATGAACCTCCAATATCCACATCTTTACTGGAACTGTCTTGCGTTTTGCAAGTATTTTTTTAAACATTTCCCTATTTTCTTGTCTGTCTAGGTTTCAAGTTTAGGGTTTCATTGAAATAAAGTAGATCCAATTAATGAAGAATTTGCTACCATGTGTCTCACAGTCATTCTCAAAAAACAAAATTAAAAAACCTCTCAAACGTCTGTCAGCATGTTCTCTGCAGACATAAGAAAGTAATTTGGACTAGGTGATTCACTGTTTGTTCCTTTCCAGATGTAGTTTTCACTATGAAAAAATAAAGTTCTTTGTTTGAAATGCCCTGAAAAACAACAGTAGCTGTTTTCACAGACTAAATTCTCTACTCCTTAGGAAATATTGATAAAGGAATCAAATTACCAAGACTCTCTTCAACTTCTTGTATCACATGCACAAAACTTTAGTAAGTTCAGAGCTCACCATTTAAATACAGAACATTATTTAAAATGAGGCACATGCAGAAGGCGCTCAACTAAGTCCGCAGTTTTAAAGAAGAGCCCTGCTTTAATGGAGACCGCCTCTATCTTTCCTAATTATTGCTAAGCAATTAATCACTGCAGCTTGTAAGATAAAAGCAGAACATTAAGTCAAAACATGATCATATTACATTTACAAATCTCAGGTACCAACCTGACTTTCTTATTTCCTGTTTCACAAGACCTTGGTGCTTTTTGGTAATCCTGATATATCTATACCTGACTTCAGAAGTTACCATAACTGGACAGCTTCTCACAGAAGACCTTGGCAGGAAGAATGCAACAATAAAATATCCCAAAAAAAAGTTTCTCACTTCAAGTGACGTTGTTACATGAGACTTTCTTCTGGGATGGGATACAGATCTAAAGCAGTCTGATTCTTAATATCCAGGCTAATCATCAAGAACAGTACAAACTATGGTATTTAAATTAAGTAAATGGCAATTCTGAGTCATGCTGTTGCTCCCTTCTAACATGCTGTATGTTGTGGCTGGACCATCCAACATCTGGACTGTGAATATAATACTGCCAAAGCTGTACTCTGTGGTTGCAAACTGTTGAGCCCATGTGTGGCTTCACAGCTTGATGTCCAGGGGGACCAACTATGATTCAAATTCTGAAAAATCACCAGGTCTATGGTTGAAATATGATTCAGCAGTTTGGAGGTGAGCCTTCTTAAGTTAAAAAAAAAAAAAAAAAAAGAAAAAAAAAAAACAGCAGCAAAAAACCCCACAGTTGACTATATATGGCATACAACTCCTAGCAAAGAAGCAAACTTCTTGAACACCTTCACTTCACAACAGAGCTCCATAACTTAACTGGATGGTACAAAATATGGCTTATCACAAGCATTGAGCTGAATTCTGCCCCCTTAACAACTGTGTAAACTGAGATGAACTCCACTAATTTCAGCAATGCACAGCCTCTTGCTGGTGCTCTTTGAAATAGCTTGAAGTCATCAACCAGGTAGAGAGCAGCATCCTTACAGAAAAAAGCCTCCAGTGGTATTCCAAGAATGTAGCTACAGAGGTAGACTCACTCCCTACCACACAGATATACTTGACATGTAAATGAATTAAGCCTTGTGAATTGACCAGAAATAAAACCCAGTTTCTGCACACAGAGAGGATGCACTGGGAACACCAGTCTTACACTAATTGCTCTGTGTCCTCCAGGATCATTTACACACACATAAAAAATGACCATATCTTGCCAAAATGAGGTGTCTACTGGCCTGGTACATGGAAGAGCTCAGCTGCTGATTTACATTGCAAAGTCTATTTCTCAAAATTGTCTCCTTGCCTTCTAGCAGATATAAATAGATAAAACATTACTTTTTTCCTTCATTTATTGATTGTTCGGGTGGACCAGCACTGCACCAAGGCATGACAGTCCTCAACCCTCATCCTGTGCTGCTCAGCCCTGACTGGTCAGACAGATGACACACTGTCCTTCCACGTGTACTGCCCTCGTTTCTTCTGGTGATGAGGCTTACTCTTGCTTTGCCAAGCAGAGTGGCTTAACCTCTACTGCATGCAAAATACATGCTCAGTCATTCAGGAAATTGAAAAAAAAAGGTGAAATAAGTGCTGCTCAATTTGAAGTTGAATGATTTGTTCAACAGCACAAAATGTTGCTTTAAGAAAGCTCCCTTTTAATATAGTAAATGAGACAAATGGAGTCTCCTTTTTTCTCATTCCCTTCTCTTTAATAGTAATTGAATGAAGTGGAGATTGTGAGGTAAAACCAAGCACATCTGGGTCAATTAGCATGGAAAGTCAATTCTTTAAAACCTGATGGATGCCTCTGGGAATCACGCACTTCTCAGCATGAATCTCAGTGCAGCACTGCACTCTCAGCAACTGAACTCAATTAAGCCATTACGTGGTTCTTTAAATCTGGGGATGCGGGGGAATTGCTTAATTGTCTACTTGTCATAGTTCCTCCTCAGGGAGCATGTAAACGTCTTCTGTTTCTCCTATAGATATGTGGTGCACATAAGAACAATCCATTTTAGCTGACTTATTCAAAGCTTATTTCTCCCGTGGGAAAATTAATCTTCCACCTCAAACACAGAACAAAGCTCTCCAGTGGAAACAAACCATGCCATCAATGTGGAATAGGTTTTCAGTGGCTGCAGTCAAGTTTATATTTCCTTTTCCTTAAAAGGCTCAGCTATTTCTCCCTGCTTTCACTTGTTCCTATCTTTCACAATCAAACTCCTCAGGCCTGTAATAGAGTTTCACCATTCTCTGCAGCTATGGGCAGCTCTGACACACATAATGCATCCTAAGTCACTCCCTGACTTTACTGTCAACAGAACCCAAGCAAGCCATCTAAACATTTATGAAGTGCTTAACTCTATGGACAGGGCTGAGCATCTCCAGGGGATAACTCATCCCACATCCAGAGAGGTGGGCAGGATGGCACATCAAGAGATGGTCATCTGTCCTGATTGAGAGCTGTTCTGGATTCACTGAACTAAGGGATCTACTAAAGAGATCTTGAACAGCCAGCAGGCTGACAGGCAGACATTGAACTTTTAGACAACAAAATTTGTGAGCTTAATCCCATCTACATCTCCCCACTGCTGTGACTGTGACAACCACTCAGGAAAGACTGCAGTCTTGTCCCTGTTTCAGCACACCACTCACAGTCAGTGAGTTCATCCTCATGTGCACACAAGCAGCTGCTTTCACTCTTCTTTTGCTCCATGTTTTAGACTGCTGAACACCCAAAATCTCTAGCTGGTCTCAGCAGGAGACAGTTGCTGGGTGCTCAGGATTATGGAAACAAGTCATCCCATTTAGCCCCTAAATATGGATTTAGAAGGCTAACTTTAGCTTCAGATTTTTTTTAAACTTGGCATGGTATTAAAATCCATCCATGGGGCGAGTTAATTTTTTACCATCAAAGAGTAGTAAAACAACTTCTCCAAGGTCATACAGCAGGATGACTAGGATTAGAATGCCACAAATTCCATGTGCTATAACCAGAAAATTATTCTGTTTCCTAAATGTAACATAACTGGGACACAGTCTGATAAATGGAGACTGAGTAAGCCACACTAAATCTACTGATGTGTTCTGCAATGTCTGGATGCATCCCCAACCCTAGCTATGAAAGGAAATGTAATTATGGTAATGAGAAAGTACAGTCCACCCATCATTAGGGTTACCACACACATACGTAACCAAATTCCAAATATAGAACTGCAGTAATGTCTCCTACACTCTTATCTCCCATTGGATCCCTTCTCCTTAAGCTATACGCTTGCCATCTTTTCCTCTGACAGGAGAAACAATCTATTTGGTGCATGCACAGCAGCTAAAGGACTATCACATCTGTCAGGACACAGGGAAGAGCTGCTGGATGTTCACCAGAGAGCTGACTCTGGGGGCAGACACCGTCCCTTGCCCACAGAGATGTAACCAGTGTGTTTGCTCAGGCGCAATGCTGGGGTTGAAGAAGGAAGCTAAGTCTGAGGAAGAACGTTCAAGGAGGAGAAGAAGATCAAGAAGCCAGAAATTTTTATAAAGCACCCTTGTGTGTTGGAATCTATGCCAATTTTAAAAATGAGGTATATGTCTCTTAGTGCAGTCTTAAGCCATGAATGCAAGGCAGTGTAGAGATTCAGAAGCCTTATTTAAACATCCTAGTTTGGCTCCAGAGAAGCAGAACAGCGTAGCACACAGTCCAGGCTAACTTACACAGCTCTGCCATGGCAGTTTAGACCAGTAAGTACCTCGGGTGTATAAAGGTCTCTGTACAACGGTGACTTCAGCATGCATCACTCACTTGGTTTACATCATCTGGAGAACATGTCTTCACGGTGGTGCAATGTGTGTGTGTAACTTAAAAATTTCAGCTGTGGCTCCAGAGTACGTGCAAGGGATCCTGACAACAAACATTCTGTCTCTCCTGCCTGTCTGCAATCCAAAGACACAATGCCAGACACTTTTCCTCCTGCGGTGGACTGGTATGCAATTATTTTTGTGCACCTCAGCTTGTCTTGGTTACAAAAAAGAGAGGAAATATTTTAGTAAGTTTCATCTCCTAAACCAGAGTGTGGCAGATAGCTGGACTTCCAGTTTCACCAAGTCTCTGCAGGCAAAGGAGAAGTGGGTCATTGACAGGTGTTTATAAAGGTATTCAGCGGTATCTAAAGCTGAAAAAAGTTCTGCGTCTAACCTGAAAATGTTGGTACTTTAGGCTGTTATGCCTAGACATTTGCCATGAGTTACAGGAGTATAATCAGATATAGCAGAAGCAGCAGTATTAGAGAAATTGATTGTGACCTGCACATCCCCACATGAGGCTTCTTGGAAGTGCCTTGGTTTTGTGCTGAGCAACAGCATGCCACAGCAAAGGAATCCCAGACATGGCAGGGGCAGCCAGTCCCAGTTGCATTGGTCACAACTCCTTCAGTGCTTTTGGGCACAGTCACACATCAGGGCTTCACGTGGAAGGGACCCTCTGTCCACTTTCCACTCACAATGTAAGCACCACCACAGCTCTGTTCTCAGTGAAAATAACACTAAATGTATGTGCATCTGGACCAACTGTCAGGGTGTTGTGAATTCAAGAGACTTCAATTTCTGTTTTAGAAAACAAAGGAGGAGAAAAATCAGCAGACTACCTCTTATACCCTCTGCCTTTCTTATAGCCTGGAATTAACAAAGATGATGCCTTTATAAGGCATGGATGGAAGAAAAATAGGGAAGGACTAGAGCAATCCCAGTAAATTCATTCCAACCAAGTCAACAGCAACTTGAAGTCTTTTTGGATGCTCCACAACCCACTTGCAACAGTTCCTCTAGTCAACTTTCTGCTACAAATGTATCTGCATACCAATATTAATACACACAGAGACCAGTAGCAGCTGAATTGCTTCCTGACATAAGGTAGCGTAGCCTCTACAGTTAAATATACACCACATACATGTTGAGGAAGGGATTAAATATTGAATGGCAACTGCATGCAGAGTAGCCAGGGCCTGACTGCCCTGCATGTCCCTTGCTGTAGCCTGCTATCATGGTTCAGAGATTATGTGAGATGCTGCTACCATGTATATGTTGGCTTCACTTTGATGCAAAGGACTATATTAAATATCACGCATACACACCCACACACCAAAGACAAGCCTTCTTCCAGAGCTGTCAGCAGCATCTTTGAAAAGTTGTATATGTACCTTAAAAAAAGAAAGAAAGAAAGAAAAAAAAATAAAAGCCATGTTGAAGACCTTTTTCTTACCTTTCTTCAGAAACAGCTCTAGCACCCTCCAACACTCAGGCTAGCACAAAACCTGGTATGTTCATCTTGGTATTTCAAGCACATACACAGTCAGGTACATACATACACATATCTATGCAGACCCAAAACTCTCTCCCCAGGAACATGGCCTTCCCTTTTCAGGTACATACCAGTAGGAATGCATACACTGAAGAAACAGAGGAAGAAAAAACATGTTTTTTCACACAGCCGTTTTATTCTGCTTGCAGGAGTTCCTTTTCCAGCCACGGGCAAGGGATGAATCCAGAGAAGCCAAAGGCAGTTGAGACCACACCTTCCAGACAAACTCCAATCATAAGGGAAAAGCATGGATGTAAATAAAACCACATCTTTGCTGGACTAGCCTTCTCTTCTTACCTCAAACAGTTTCCAAATAAGGCCAGTCCTTTGGATGGGCTGCCTATTTCCATTTGTGATGAGAGGCATGTAGGCAAGGCCAAGCCCTTTCACAAACTCTTAAGTAAAACTTTGAGAGGGTTGTTAAGTTTTACCCTTCTCTGGCTCATGGAAGACTAGTTCCTTCTCTGGAAAGCACTGAATTGCTCTGCATGGGGTCTGATGAGCCAGCACATATCGTTCCTCAGTCTTCCTGTCAGGCACTGAAGACTGCTTTATGAAAAACTGCTTAAAGAACACGGATACACATTTTAACATGCAACTTTTACCTTGCACTGACAAGCCTTTACACTGACTTTAGATGGATGCTTTCCTTTCAGCTCTGCAGAATTAAAAAATACAACAATGGAAATATGAGATCCTTCTGCATTTTCTCAATTTTCTCTTATATCCTTCTTTCCACATGCATATCCAAAGATAATTCTGAGATTTCCAACCAAGATCAAATGCAAAAGGCTTGTCCCAAAATGTAAAGAACTAAACTGCAGCCAGGTTTCAGAATAACTTTTTCCAGATGTCAGAGCTCACCATAATCATGATCGATTTCGGTTTGGGTCAACAAGCAATATAAGTATCAGTGAAACCTTACTATCACTGAGAGTCTTTAACTACTTGGAAACATTTCAGATGTCTAGATTAGGAAGACAGAGAACTTGAAGGCATTCTGAGAGAAAAAAACACAGTTCTCATCTATACTCCTCACATGAAGAAAGTCCTGGAGGAATGAAAAAAGCAGACTCAGTTTCCTAGAACAAGATACATGAGACAGAGTGAAAGTGCATACAATGACACGCACTTCATCCAAAAAAAGGTGGTTTTTAATAAAATTGGGAAATAAAATCGGGAAATAAAATTGGGAAAGGTTGTACTGCGTTCAGAGATGTTATCCAAGTTTGGGAAAACAAAACCATCCACATTTTTGATGTTTGCACCAAAGGAAAAAATGCTACTTTGATCATTTGATGGAAGACAACTAGATGAAATCAATATTATCATGGCTCCCACCAATGATACAAGAGGCCAGGAACTGTCAACACTTTCCTTATATATCTATCTTTCAGGAGAGTCTAAATAGGCTTTAAATGACTGTAGTTGGGACCAAAATCTGGATTGTGAGATTCCTGGAAATAAATCTGCATCAAGCAGCTTACAAAATTCCAGTCTAGAGAGACCATGAGAGCAGAAAAGGGATAATTTTTAGTGGTTAAAGGTATCTGACTTGTTTGTGCTGCTAATCAGTGATCAGAAACCGAACAGGATGTTTGGAATCAGTGCTGATGAACACACAGAAGTCTGCATGCACACTTAGCCATCTCCTCCAGCATTTTCTTCTTAAACATACAGCTGCCACACAACACTGGCTGTTTTGTGATATATCTGGAGCTCACATTTCCAGAGATGTCCTGGACAAAACACAGCACGAACTACAGCAGGAAAAGAAAGATTCACAAAAAAACTTGATTTTTAGATTATTTCATGCCCAGGCTTAAAACTAAGCTATGTCTAAAATGAAATTATTATAATAGTTTAATGAACCAGTTCATTAGGCTTAAAGCGTAGCACTCAAACCAAACCATAGATGCAGTTTTCCTTTTCTGAGCCAGTCCCCCAAAGGTTCCTACCTACCCCAGAGCTGTACACTTTAATGAGAGACAGAAAGGACGTAAAATGAGAAATGGAGTCATAGGAGTGGTCTGATTTGGCAGATTTTTCATTTAATGGGCTGATTATACAAATTTCCATCCACTTCTCCTGCCTAATTGCACTGCTCAGTGGCCCTGGCCTTCTCACACACTTGTAGCACATTCCAGCTATTTGCTTCTACAACTTACATAGCTGTAAAAATGAAAAAAAGTCAGTGGTGAAGTTCATTAATGTTTCACTTTACCAGGCTAATTAGGTGTTGGGCAGAACAGCAATGGGTCCTGGTACAAAACCCACCATGTTCTACTCTTTCAGTAATTTATCAAAATGTTTTTCTGCTCTACAGTTTGTTGAACTTCCTCCTCAGCATTTCACTTTCTTGCTATTTCTGCTCCAGTGTATACCATGTACCTCTTCTTCCTCAGTCTTCTTTCAACTGCAACACTCCCAAAAGTAAACCACCTTACCTGCACTCTGGGGAAGTACCCATCACAGATTCTCCTGTTTTACCAGATTTTATAAGCTCTTTTGCACGAACCTGCTCTTAATCTGTGCAGCACAATTGGCAAAATCTGGACCCAAGAATGGCCTCTTCACACAGAAGCTGTGTTTTACTGTGCATTCCTGAAACACTGCACACAACTGGTATCCTTTGCCCATTAGTCTACTATTAAAAGTGTCTTACCCCATCAATTATGTCTCAAACCTACCAGTTCAACAAATGATATAAATTCCTTATATTTTAATTAGCTTATTAGCTAGATCTTTTAGGAAGATGGTCTCTTAAACTCCTAGGCTTACCACAGAATTATTTTGTGAACCAAATCTATATAACAGTATCTGAGAGAAACTTTGAAACAAAATATTACAAGAGAGAAACTTCAGTTGGTGAGAGACCAATAAACACACTGTAAATTCTGAGGGTTTTCACAAGAAACACTGAGTCGTGAATGACTATTCCAGAAATGGAAAAATAGAGAGTCTCTTGACATCTGAATAGGGTGAGCAGGCAGTGGTCCAACAAACAAACCAGAAGTAGAAAGAGGAAAAAATGTCTTTTTGGATCCAAATAGTTTCAAAAATGAAAACAAGGATTAAAAAACAAGAATTAAAACATGGGAAGCTGAAGTTTATTCCCATATTTTATTGCACCACTTGAAAGAAAGCTAAATTTAGGCTCTGTCCTGATGAGAAGCAACATCCTCCATTTTTCTGCCAATTTTAGATAAAACTCACTGTCAAAAATGGGGTTTAAAATAGAACGGGATTTAAATCAGTGGACAGATAGAGAGGTCATGCTACTTCTTCTTTCTTTAAATGCAGGGGTGACTTTCCTAACCTGTGTACTCTAGAGGTGCAGACCACCAGGTAGATAAGGCTCTCCTCTCAGCTCTTCCCCATGCCACTCTGCAAAGCATGAAGTCCACAAGGGCAGCTGCTGGTAGCACTGTCAAGTGCTGAATGCTACTTCCCTTGGCTGTGAAAGGCAAAAGGAATAACCTGCACCAGCCCGCTGCCCTGCAGGCACTGGCAACGCAGTCCATACTTGAGCCTTCTGAAAACGTCCCTGGCACATCACCCTTCTGGGACGTGCTTGAGGGTTTACAGCAGAAACCAAACTACTAGTAGTTTGGAGAGCTGTTCATTGTTAGAACACCTGGATTAAACTCAAGAAACACAAAACGTTCCTGAAGCAGCTCTGAGGGGAGATAAGGTCCTTGTGTGCGAGTGTCATCAGAGGAAAGTTTGGTACCCTCAGGTCACCAAAGAAGATCTCACTGGACTCAATCCCTGCAGCTGCGCCTCAGAAACTCCCCCTGCAACTCCAGCAGAGAAAAAGCATTACAAACAACTACCATTTCTTTACAGGCAGCAAAGCTTCCACCCACACTCCCAGCTATACTGCGCACTAAGCACAGGACTCACACAAAAGCACAGAAAATGCAGAATGATGGCTGAAGGTCTCCAAGGTGAGTGATCCCCACCTGCCAGACTCACTGGCCTGTACCCAACACTGACCTTTTGAACTACCTAACCCAAGGCTCCTTACCACAAACACTCACAATGGGATTTGGTTTAGGAACAACTACAGTGACAGAAAATGGTAAAACTGCATTGCCAAATTTGCTTTTACATAACAGGCTTTCATGACTTTAAACAAATCATAGAATGTTTTAAGTGTTCCCGGATGTGGGCCAGAAAACGTTTTTCCTTCTCTTTGAAGAAGACTGGGTTTCCAAATATGACTTCAGCCCTACTTACAGTGATAGACATTAAAAAAATGTCATTCAAAGTGAAAATTTTAAAAGTGTTTTTGAGGACAATCAAGACCAGTAGGTCCTTGACACAAAGAGGATTCGAAATAAACTCCTCCGACACTTCTCCCTGTCCAAATCAAACCAAATAATTGACATGTTTCAGAACAAAAGAATTCCAAGCTTTTTTCAGCTTCATTTTGCTGAAAATCAACACAAGCAATGCACAGGGTCTATTTCATCAGGATTCCTCTTTCTAATGAATAAAAACTTCAATCAAAGGTCTCCAGTTGTCCTAGAAATTTAGGAAAAAAGACTAGACATGTTCCTGGTGTCTTTGTCTCTCAGTTAAAAAAAATGATAGGCTCTATAAAAAGCATATGACAGATGAACAGATAGGCAAGCAGATGCTCACAGCTTTGAAGACACACCAAAAAAACAGCCCTGAAGTTCTGAAGGGGATTTTCATAGCTTGTCTGTAGTTCTGACTGGTTCCCCAAACGGAAAACAAATATATAACTGCTTTATATACTCTTAAAAAAACCCCAAACCTGTCATAATTTTAAAGTGTGTTGATCACAGTTTATTTTTAGATCTGACAAACCACAGAAACATCTCCAAAAATATTCTAAAGAAGCAGTGACCTTTCCAGCTTGGAAAGCAGAGTTGTTTTAAAAACATCCTCCAAGCTATGCAAGCTATGGTACAGGCTAAACAAATCTGTAAGACCCCTCAATGGCCTTCCCAAAAGTCTTCTACATTCACACATAAAACATTCATACATTGTTTTACAAAAACCTCTCATCTAGGCTAGCAAAGCTAGTCTTAACTATCACTTCATATTCAGAAGCAGACCGAGGAGTCACCTCTGAGGAGGAGAGCATTGCTTTGAAGACAGAAAGGGCTGCTTGTGGGAATGTGGGCTGCAGTGGTGAGGAGCAACAGCAGCTTCATATCAGAGCTAGAGAAGATATAGTTCACTGAAGACACAAGCAAAATTA
Organism: Vidua chalybeata; assembly: GCF_026979565.1. NCBI lineage: Eukaryota > Metazoa > Chordata > Aves > Passeriformes > Viduidae > Vidua > Vidua chalybeata. The sequence goes on from NC_071532.1 coordinate 58,627,993, forward strand.
GGAAAGTTGGTGAAAAGTCACTGTGAATCAATCAGGGAAAATAATGGTCAGGAAAAGGAGAAAGCTTCCAAAATGAAGAGGGATTTGATGCACAAATGATGCAAAAGTAAGTGAATATTTTGCAAGGTGCAAAGGGCAGGCAAGGAAGAAAGTTTTACCCCTCATGCTCTGGGGATGGCATGTTACAGCTGGTCAGGCAGTGTCACCACTGCCCCATGGTTAATCTGCTGAAGCTATCTACAGCTGGGTACTGTATGATGGCTAACAATTATCTCATCCCCTACACTTATTTACAAATTCAAAACTTCCTTCCAAGCAAGAGCAGTCATTAGGTAAGAGAATCATCCTGGGTCTGTTTTCATCAGAAGTATCCCAGCATCAAATCTTCACAAAAATTCTGCGCACTCCACTGTCTTAATCTTGTAAGATTTTTTTTTTCTCTACAGCTTTCCTGTTATTCCCGTCTTAGTTCTCCCCAGAACTCTAATGCATTTGTTCAGTTTGTTCAGATGTTTCAATACCTGCAATTATGTTTCTGCTTGGCTTTCTTGGTAAATATCTGTAGAAGAGAACTTCTTGTTACCTAGGTGTTTTTTTTTTTTTTTTTTAATTTTTCTTTTTATGATTAATTAATTAGAATGTACTATTCTGTGTTGGCCTGAAGCAAAAGTAGGAAAAATTAAGGAATTTTGAATAAAAACATAACTTTGGCAAGATTTACTCTGGTTGCCTTCAAGAAATAAAAATTAGACACCTCATCTATTCAACTAATTTGACTTGAAATACAGCATGTCTGTTTTTCTTGCTGCAATTATATAATAAAATGTCAAAAGTGCACAAGGAATCAGCTCTGGACACAATGTAAAACCAAGCCTCTGCAGGAACAAACTTGTGACCTCTAGCAGCAGAAACACACATCTATACCTTTTCAAGGAGAAGAATTATTCCATTACACTACAGTAACTATGCTGTCCATTCATCCTCAGCTATGATGAAGATTGTAAACAGAAGGGCTGACACATCAAGTAACAGTGCTGGACTCAAAAAGGATTGCTGCAATTTCTCTCAGACTCTCCTTTTCTTTCCTGAAAAGAGTAAAGTGATGAAAATGGCAAACTCATAGAAACTGGAATTACAAACTGTGTAATACTGGTTTTGCTCTTGGTTTTGACTTCATACATATATTGATTCTTCAAATGTTAGAAAACATTTGTAACAAAGCAGTTAATGTCCAGAATTAATACCTTGACCCTGTGCTTTGTAAAAGCACTCTAACAGGGTCTAGGTATTGTGACACTGTGACACTGACTCAGGTCAGTGTTCTCCAGTGTTTTATTATTGTAAGAGTCCAAGTGAGTGCAGTAAACGGTGGTACAAGCTTCACTATGCCTCTGACTTTAACTTCATCTGTAATTTATGCACAACTGGAAATAAGGAAAAAAATAAAAGTTGCTCTGAATGTATTTAATTTTATTGTTTTCTGTTTGTATTTTTATGTTTGGTTAACTTCTTGAATTTGCAACAACCACTGTAATTAAAAACAAGAAACTTGAGGTTTAGGCACAAGTTTGAAAAATGTATATGTATTTTTTTAATCTTATATGTTTACTGTTGAGCAAAACCAGCCTTGCATTCCTTGAGAATTTCATTATACTTATTATTTCATTATACATCCACTCAAACTTAGGCACATTACCTCCCAAAAGCATAAACAAATTCCTTATGTCATATTTGGAAATTGGACCAATAATTCTCCCTTTTTTTGTGCCTGTTAAGAACAAGGTTGTGGAGCAAGCACTGAATTTATCAATTTTATAAACATAAAGAATGTGGATTTTGCCCAGGCTCCTTTTGATGATAGTTCAAAAGTCCAGGAATTGCAGATATATAAAATGCATAAAAAAATGTTACCCGAAGAATGGTTTTCCTTCCCAATCAATTTGCACCATTAAAACCAAAGACTTACCTGCTGCATTCTCCTCTGAATTCTAAAATAACACATTTAGCAAGTGTTATTGTTATTTCTCATGATAGGTTACAGAAGCATAAATCTGTTTCTCCTTTAATTCTTTCTTTATTCTCGCTTACAGATCTGTGCAATCAGATCTTGAGGACTTAGAAAATGTGCCTGGTTCACTCCTTTCAGTTGTTTTCCTGATCATTAACAAGTTCCTAAAATTTATTTCATTTTTTCCAAAAAATTGTTGATTAGGTTGTCCAGTGATAAAGCTCACTAACGCAGACCCAAAAAGCTAGAAACTAGTGGTGTCTCCCCTGTGCACCTCAATGTAGCTTGTTCCTGAGTGAAGCAGGACAAGAGAAAGCAGGGACTGGCTACCAAAAGTGTGGAGAAGAGGAGCACCCATACTTTGCTGCAGACACCTCTCTCTTCTTCTGGCAAATGAGTTTTCCCATGGTTGAACTGACCAGAGCATGGTTTCTTGGTAGTGAAATGCTCTAAAGGCAGTGGGAAGGAAGCTGCCAAGCCCACCTCATCCTTGGCTGGCTCACCTACACCACTCTCCTCACACACTTCCTCCATTCCACCCCACTCCACCGCAACCCTTCCCACACAAACACATACGTGCACCCTTCTCTCCAGCCCTGCTTAGCCTTTCCACTCAGGACTTTGGCTGCTTTTCTCTGGGGACATGCTCAAATATGGCACATGGGTGGGAAGCTAACAGGAGGGGTAAGTCCCTTTCCACCCCCTTGTTATACTGCACTACTTCAAAATCTGACCCCACTCTTTCAACTCCCGCTCTAACAACTCCTTCTGTGCCCACATGCCTCCTCTGCAAAGCTGTACCAATCCCAGTGGCAGGGCAGGATGGTGGCTGACAGCCACGCTGCTGCTGCAGACTGTGCCTTGCAAGAGAAGTTGTGGTCACACAAGGGACGAGAGAGTAACCTCACAGCCAGGGCCAAGGCGTGAGGAACGCACCCTGCCTGCCTAGGACCCACAGAGACCAGTTACTCATTGTGAAGCAGACAGCGTGCATTTCACCAACACTGACAGTCCACAAAAACAACCTTTTTCTATCAAGTTAGCAAAACTTCCTCACTGTGTCCTCTGCCTAGCATTTTTTCTTCATTAGCCAATAGCCCTAATGTGGGAAAAGCCTTTTGTCAGACAGGCAGGGATTTTGCAAGTGCTTTACAACTCCCACATGTCATCTTCCCTCCTGAGGCAGGAAAACAATTCAGTCACATTCTCCTTACATCTGGACAGAAAAGCTGGTAAGAATGAATAAGAAAAACAGCGTGGTTTTGCAAAGCAGTGAACCATTCAGCTTGTTCCAGCTGTAGAAACCCTCCAGCTCCTTTCTTCAATCAACTTTTTCATTCCTAGAACACCCACTCCTCTTTTGCCCCTGCTTTTCTCCCCGTGAGAGACTGGCCAGGGTACACACAAATACAGCACTTGCCTCGGTGACTTTTTGGGAAGCACAGTCCTTTCCAAACTTCTACTCCCCCCTGTGGCAGCTTGATGGCAAAAAAGAAATAGAAAGTGCACTTCCCAAGTCATGCACTCCACTGTCACTCTTTGCAAGCCATTTATCAAGAAAAATAAAGATATGTGAAGGCCTAGGTGAGTTATCACTGAATTTAAGAAGGTAAAATGAGAAGATTGTTCCCAGGGAATTTGAAAATCAACCCTCTGTATCTTGTGAGTGACAGAAGGAGAAAGGCTAGTTTGTATAGGCTTTTAAAACTCACCTGAAATTTTTATTACAAAGTTTGTAACTCACACAGGAACACTGTTAGGACAGATTCAAGATTTTCAAATACCTTGCAGAGCTTAGGCAATACAAAAAGGCAGTTTATGAACTGTCTTTTCATCCCATGTCATAATTGAATCTCAAATAATCCTACAGATCTACCATACTATTAAGGTTAGACCTTTCCACAAGATCCATCACGGATAACTTCCTCACAAGAAATGCACCACAAATAACTTCTTAGGCTCAATCTTCACAAAAATCCCATTGTCCAAAATGGTCAAAACAAACACCATACTGTAAAAACCTAACCTCAATTTCTATTTAAAACCCTTTAATAAAAGGGTTATAAATGGAGTAATATGCTCAGAAACACGTGCTGTTAGTGAAAGTCCTACCACTTTTACAACATCATGCTTATTACTTAAAAGCCACCCATCAATAAGACATCTGTAGCAACATGGTTGTGAACACTGGACCTGAGACCATTGATGTTTAAAACAACTAGGTTTCCTCAATTAGTTCGTGCAGGAAATCAAAATATTTTAAACATGTCCCCACTTCCCTAACAATGCACGTTTCCTGGAGTATCTGCTTTTCTCGTTTCCATGTGAAAAATGGTCTGACAGATAATTTCCCACCAACGCCAGAGGGATTAGCAGTCTAAGATGTTTTTCAGACCTGGCCCAGTAGTTGCTAAATTTCACACACATCTGTGGGTCAATAAGGAAGCCACCTTGGTTGTTGTAGGTTACATCCCAGTTTCCCGGTCTGCGTCATTTGTACAGATGCATTTACACAGGTCACATACCACACATCACTTGCTGAAAAAGTAGACAGCCAAGCTGGCAGCTGAACCATGGGGAACATAGATAAAATTCTATGATTTTTTCCTGAAAAAACATAGAATCTCTAAAATTTGGTGCCAATGCATTGAGGACATTATGTTCCTTTGCAGGTCAGCTGATGCAGTGTGGTTATGAAGTCCTCCCGACGCATTACAGACCTATACAATAAGCCAACTCCTCCACTTCCTCTGGAAGGACTGTGAAAACGGAAAAGCCCACTGCACCAAGGTCAGTGAACTGAGGTTGCGTCAAAAATGGGGGAGACATTTCTCTCTTTTCATTTCTCCCCAAAGAAACCACTCTGTCACCCACACATGTAAAAGTGACCCTATCCTATCAGACAACATGGAAAATGTAGCCCACAGGATTCTCCCCAGGCCTCTACTCCACAGCAGCTACAATATAAATTAAGAGATCCCATAGTTTATGGCAAAGAAAACTCCATTTGTTAATGGAAGTCCTTAATTTGTTAAAATATTAATTAAACACTGGTGTCTCAGCTTGGGGGGAAAAAATCCACAAACCCTCAAAACTTACACTAACAGCTCCTGAAAGAAGCAGGTTGAAAAACTGAAAACAACATCACGCACATTGTAGACTAAGCAGATCTGATTCTTTCCTGCCCACATAATCCATGACAGAGTGGGAGGAAGTGTTCGTCCAGCTGTTTTCCACGTGGTTCCTCTGAGAATCTCAAAAGGATTTCTGGTGTATGTTCTGAGTCAATCCCTGGCCACATTTCCTCTCCAGCCAGCAACACTAATTTTTTATGAATTGTTAACCATTTATGGGACAATTGTCAAAGGAGTGGTTAGTGACTCACTGCAGCCCTACACTAGCTGACTTACTACAGCAAGAGGTTGAAAACCTCAATCAAATCTGAGAAATAAACAACGGAAAGCCTCTCCCTCCTTACTCACCTTTGCGAGCTGTGGAAGGCGCTCTACACTTCCCCAGAAAAACCCAGGACACAGCCAGCCTCCTCACAGAAGCAGTGAATGCTGCTCCTACGGTGCTTCTAAGACCAGATCTGTGGCAAATTTTTCAGAATAAAATAAGATAAACTGAATCTGAGGCTCAGTAGATAAAGGACATTTAGCTTCAAAGTACTCATAATCTCACTTTCATACGAATAGTTTTACATGTGCTTTGAATACCCATTTAGATTACTCTGCTTCCAGTAATCACTTTGCTGGTTTAAGACCACACACATTCACAAAAACTCCAGTTACTTTTTAAGAACAAAGCCAAGTGCTTAAAGCAACATTCTCAGAGACTCTAGAGGTAACAAAATATTTGCATGCTAACACATAAAGAATGACATTACGGAAAACAATAAAACTCAGGTCTGCTAATAGGAATTGCACCTGATGATTTTGCTTTAGCCCAATGGACTTGGACTTTTCAAATCCCAATATTTTGATGGCCAACAGTCCATTTAGTGAACTACCCAACTGATGCTAGCAGAGAATCTGAATCAGTATCTTGAGGAACTTGGACTAAGTCCACCATTTCAGCAGCAAACATGTCCATAGCCTATGCCATCCACTGCACACCCTGCCTTCTAATTCTGTTTCACTTTGGAGAAGAGCTAATGGCTCTGATTAGTAAGATTAGCTGACATGGATTCTCATGAGTACAAGGTGAAAGGCTTTGTACCGCTCTAACCAAGCAGTACAAATTGCACAACACGGATAAGTTGCTTGACGGATCCTGGGAAATGTGGTCTTCTTTGCCTTTGCTGATTCATGAGATCATGCATCTCCCCAGAAAAGGATGAGTAAAGGTTCAGCAAGTGGTCTACTTCAGAGTCCTTTCTATGTCTACAGATACATAGAATAAGCTACCAGATGATTTCTAAGAAAGAGAAATACCAGGCAACCACATTCATGATGGAATAAATCTCTTTATTTTTATTCTGTGTCTATTTCTGAGCTAGCAGAGTATGTCTTTATTGGAATCTGCATTTTAAGCAAAAGCCTACTAACGTAACTTTAACCAGACCTCTCAGAATTTTGAGATGCATTTATTACAATTTTAAAGAAATATCCTGGTGAGCATTTTGGGAAAGGAACTAATTGGCGCACAAAACCTGAGGCAAGCCAGAAATGTCTGAAGCCAGCTACAAGCCTATCGTGATGATAAACAGCTCAGGGTCCAGATGTCCATATATGGCAAGACTTCCTATAAGACTGACAGTACTGTATGTGCATTGCGTATGGTTGTTGGATCAGATTCACATTCCTCGGGTATGTTTCTCTGGGAGCTTTTGATTTCCGCTTTGAGGGCTGGCTCAGACCTCCAATTGCTCTTATAAAAAAATATCTGTGACTGAAAGTTGAAAATGTGCAAGATTCTTTCTTTAAGTACACAAACACTCCAAGTCTAGCCACTTTCCTGTAGTCTTGCCAGGTTTTCACTATGTCTGATACCTGATCAAGTGACTTTCTGGGGGGAAGCAGGAAAAAAAAAAAAAAAGAAGGAAAAACACAAGAGAGGAATGTAGCAATCCACACCTGTACATTTTACAAGACTTCACCAACTGAAGCTGATGTAGACACACACATACCGTATATAGCTGTGTAAACAAGTCTGCAAGGCTGGTGCAGTGAATTCCTAGTTTCAGCAGAAAAAATATACTACCTTAAAAGCATGTGCTGTATAAACACCTGCATGGAAGTCAAAATTAGTGCATTTTAACCATTTTATGCATCAGTGCCAAGATGTACTTGTCCAACCTGTGGCATACTCAAGAGTATGCCACCTGGATGTGGCATCGGGGGATACTGTTTAGGGGTGGTTATGGTGGGGTGACATTGCTGGCTGGACTAAATGATCTTGAAGGTCTGTTCCAACCTTGAGGATTCTGTGGTTGTCATCAGAAAGGATAAGCTGAAGACAGCTTGGAGTCTGCAAGAACTGCCTTTGCTTTCAAGTTCCCTTAGCCCCTGTGCATACATACACACACACACCAATGAGGTACCCATTGTTAGACACATCTAGCAACACAGAAACCAAGATGACCAAAAGGCACTCCTGTGGATTCCGATTCTTACCTACCCGCATGTGCTGATACAACTTGTAATTTAGTGGGCTAATGCCTGATCCACAGTGGTGCAAGACCAGAATTAGTTCTGAATTCAAATAACTATTCAAGCCATTTTTCTCAGGGCAGCAAGTGTATGGGGCTTGCTGTACTTGGCCTGCAGTGGGAGGACTTAGGACATATTTATCCTTTAATTTTGGATTTCCTGGCTTTGTGGTAGTTTGTTACTTTTAAACATACTTTTTCTGTCAGTGAGATTCTTAGGTTTTGTTTAATAAAATTGTATCTCTGAAAAAACCTCTTACATGGTAAGTTATAAAACATGTCTAGAGCCTCTCTCTCTCTCTCTCTCTCTGATGTTCTACCATATTTAGGCATTTTAAAAAGGCATTCTGTTTACCTGGTTACATTTGCATTTTGGTATGCATGTCATACATAGTTTGGTACACATACTATTTACCTAGCACTGAAGCCACTGGAGTCCTTCAAGTGAATACAGATTTTAGGAGACCTCATGGTTTTGGGAACATATATTATTTACCATAACTATTCCTCCAGGATTCATTTTTTTCTTTCAAAGAAGAAAAAAATCTCATTTCTTTTAATGGAGAATTTCAAGTAGAAGAAATGACATCCAAATGACTTTACCAGACACAGTACAATGCTGGCAGAATATAAGTAGCAGTTTTACAGCACAATGGTCCTACTGGAGCATTACATGGAAGACCTTATTTTCCCCTTATGAATCTTGTTTTATTGCTGCATCATAGCATGGAAGTATGCCTAGATATTAAGGGATGGAAAGAACTGGGGAGCAAGGGAGGATGGCAGTGGGGAAAAGCCTGCATACAAAAGATGAGATCTCTTAAGGTACTACCAGATTTTAGATTGTTTATTGCAATGCATTAAGCCGGTCTCTCTTACTAAACACTAACATAATTCCACAGGTCAGAAGCCAAAACACTGGCATTCCTTGCGTTAAAGCAGAGGTCAAACAACATGACACCATTGAATATTCAAATCATACACAGGAGGCAGGGGAAGAGCCATCATCCCAGTTAAAAAAAAAAAAAAAAGAAAGAAAAAAAAACCAGTAATCATAGCAGTTATCTGCAGTGACTTAATACAAGCCACAATGCTTATGTCCTGGGTTCAGACAAATACAAACCACAGTGTTAAGGTTTTGGCTGAATGAGGTGGCATGCCTTTCTCTTCTTGTTGTAATCCTGGGGTGGACAATCAGGAAGGTTGGAAGCAGGGATGTGCAAGGAATGAGGAACGTGTTGCTCAGAAATGACAGCTGCACACAGGCAGTGGGAAAATAATAGCCACTTCTTCCATGCTTCAGACTCCACTCACCGTGCCAAGTATTTCAGAGTAAATAGGCACTCTCTCTATTCATAGAGAGCATCTATTAGGGATGGAACACATTACAAATATTCAGTATGATTCAGTGGTACACAGAGTCAATTTATACCCGGTAGTGTAATTATACCTCTTTTCGGTGGTACCAAAGCGCCGGGACCGTTCGCCGCCGGACACCGGGTACCCCGCGCCACCCCCGATCCACCCGCCCCGCGTCCCCTGTGCCCGGGGGAGGGACGAGGGACGAGCGGCGAGCACAGGGGAAGGGAAATAGCGGATTCCCCCGAACGCCCCTGGCAACCGCCCCGCCGCCCCTTCCCGCCGGACCCGTCGCCTGCCTCGAAATAACGCGTTGCCGGGGGCGGGGGGGCAGCCGGGAGCGCTGGCAGAGACGGGGACTCACATTTAAAACACATCGGGACGAAAAATAAAAAAACCGTGATTGGGGGGGGGGGGGGGGTGAGAGTGTGCGCTGGGGGGGGCGCAGCCGGAGGAATGCGGGAGTCAGGGGTCAGGGCCGCTCCGGGGCGGCGGCGGCGGCACGGGGCGGGGCGGGCGGCGCGGCGCGGCGCGCAGGAATGCGCGGAATGTCGCTGTTTGTCCGCGGCCCCATTCAGCCCATTGGCGAGGCCGCGCCGCCGCCGCCTATAAAGGGGCGTCAGTCCCAGCACTCGGCAGTCACACAACCAATCTCCCGCCGCAGTCGGACGGAGCGGAGCGGAGGAGAGCGGAGCCCAGCAGCACCCAGCAGCAGGCACCCTCCTGCACAGCGCCCGCCGCAGCCCCGTCCGCGCCGCCGAGGAGATCCACCCTGCGGGAAGCTCTCGGCTCACCTCGGCTCCCCTCGCCGCCCGGCAGCCCGACGCCGCCGCCTGCCCGACGCCGCCGCCTCGCCACCCACAAGCCGCTGACCGCTGCAGGATGGTCCCCATCACCTTCGCCCGGTTTGCCCTTGCCCTGCTGCTCGCTCTCCTCAGCCCGGTAAGTGCTGCCGCCCGCGGCGCCGCCGCGCCTGCCCCGTCCGGGCGGTCCCGGCGGCAGCTCTGACGCCCCCCCCCCCCCCCTTCTCTCTCTCTGTCCACCCCGGCACTTGCAGGAGGCTCAGGGCCAGGAGTGCAGCGGGCAGTGCCAGTGCGGAGCGGGGCCGGGTCCCACCTGCCCCGCCGGCGTTTCCCTGGTGCTCGACGGCTGCGGCTGCTGCCGCGTGTGCGCCAAGCAGCTGGGCGAGCTCTGCACCGAGCGCGACCCCTGCGACCACCACAAGGGGCTCTTCTGCGATTTCGGCTCCCCCGCCAACCGCAGAATCGGCGTCTGCACCGGTGAGTGGGGGCCGGGGCTGCCGCGGGGACGGGAACGGGGTCCCGACGGGCAGGGAGCGAGGAAAGTGGGAACCTCCGAGACTCCCGCCCGCCCGACTCACGCTCTGCCTCCTGCCCCTCGCAGCTCGGGACGGCGCCCCGTGCGTGTTCAGCGGCATGGTGTACCGGAGCGGAGAGTCCTTCCAGAGCAGCTGCAAGTACCAGTGCACCTGCCTGGACGGCGCGGTGGGCTGCGTGCCCCTCTGCAGCATGGACGTCCGCCTGCCCAGCCCCGACTGCCCCTACCCGCGCCGGGTGAAGCTCCCTGGAAAGTGCTGCGAGGAGTGGGTCTGCGATGAGGCCAAAGAGCAGACTGCCGTGGGACCTGCACTTGCCGGTGAGTGGGGGGCTCTCTGCAGATGGCAGCCGGGGGTGGGGGCACCCTGCATGATGGAGGCTGAAGCCAGTGGACTAGGTGGACACAGGGCAGAGGCTAGAGGGCTGCAGTTAGTGGAATCACCCCACGGATTTAGTGTAGCTGCCTGAATTTCTCAGGAAAAGGAAGGAACGTTTAGAGGGCTGAGGTCAGGCAGTGGTCTCATTTTTGGTTTTCTGTCTCCTGCAGCTTACAGACTGGAGGACACTTACGGTCCAGACCCAACAATGATGCGTGCCAACTGCCTGGTGCAGACCACAGAATGGAGTGCTTGCTCCAAGACCTGTGGAATGGGTATCTCTACCAGGGTCACCAATGATAATGCCTTCTGCAGATTGGAGAAACAGAGTAGGCTCTGCATGGTCAGACCTTGTGAAGCAGACCTGGAAGAGAACATCAAGGTAAATACGATTATCTTTATGTATGCTGCACTAGGTTGCATCCATCCACTAGCAAAAGGACAGTGGCCAAAAATGTAGTGCTGACAGGTAGTCAGTTTCAAGTGGTTTACTTTGAAATTTGAGTTTTACCCTAGTGGTGATCACTATTTACAATTAAACGCCCTTAATTTTCTCTCATGCTGTGTTACAGCACTATATAAGTTAACCTTGCCTAGTGATAATACAGTAAGGATTAGCATGGCTGCTCACCACTAACTTGCAAGCTTAGTGTGCTTTATGAAAGCCTATCTTCTAAATATCTTGTATTCACTTCTATCCTGACAGAAAGGCAAAAAGTGCATTCGCACCCCCAAAATCTCCAAGCCTGTCAAGTTTGAGCTGTCTGGCTGCACCAGCGTGAAGACCTACAGAGCTAAGTTCTGTGGTGTTTGCACTGACGGGCGCTGCTGCACACCCCACAGAACAGCCACCCTCCCCGTGGAGTTCAAGTGCCCTGATGGGGAGATCATGAAAAGGAAAATGATGTTCATCAAGACCTGCGCGTGCCACTACAACTGCCCTGGAGACAATGACATCTTTGAGTCTCTGTACTACAGAAAGATGTATGGAGACATGGCATAAAGCCAGAAGGAGACACTAAGTACATTCTCAACTTGAACTGATTTGCATCTCATTTTGTAAACATGATTCAATAGCACAAGGTATTTAAATCAGTTTTTTTTTTTAATTTCAACAAACTGCTCCATGTGACTTAAGACAATTTTTCTACTGACCCCAAATGGTGATTTGAAGAAGAACGTAAAATGGACAGTGGGACCACAGCAAGACACAGCTTCAGAACATGTTGAGGTGGTATGATGGGGTTAAGGGAAACAGACAGGAACAGCAGATTCAAGCAAATGTTCCCTTAATGTGGTACAGTGTGCTTCATCTATTAGTGCAATTGAGAAGAGACCATTAGCATGTTTGCTGGTGCTGGCTTAGAGACAGCAACAGCTGGAATGCAAACATCCAGCAAAGTGCTAAGTAAAAGGTGTTCTGTTAGTCAGGACAGTAATGTTTCAGCTCTGACACTCTGGTTCAGATGGCTTGGCCAACAAGAATCAGAATCATGTCAATTAGACTGGACAGCTTGTGGCAGTTAATTTACCTGTAACAAGCTACTTTTTATGAATATTGTAAATACAGTGTGTATATATGTACAGTTATCTAAATTAATTTAAAGTTTTGTGCTTTTGTTTAATGCTTTGAAAGTTCAATGATAGCCTTCTTTTTTGGAGCAAGATAGGTAAGATTTAAAGCTTGTTTGACAATGCATTCAAAGCATGAAATAGATACTCTAGTGGAAATTGTTCAGATAGGGCCAAATGGTGAGTTGAGGTCAAGATGAAGTTGAGGTGCCTGTAATGTTACAAAGCATTCATCTGGCAAAATATGTTTACTTATAAGACAAGTGGCTTTAAGAGAAATGTCTGTTCTGTTGCTCATCAGTTTTTCCACTTGAGCATTTGTTTCTTTCTTTGACTATGGCTCTTTTTGGACAGTTTATTTGTTGAGAAGTGTGACCAAAAGTTACATGTTTGCACCTTTTTAGTTGGAAATAAAGTATTTATATTTTTTATATAAACGACTTGGTATTTCATTTACCTTGAGTTTCCACTATTCCTTTTAATGTTTCTAAAGGGGTTGCTTTTGCACTAGATGAAAATCTAGTAATGTGTGGTGGGTTCTTTCTCCAGAAGCACATACACTTAGGAATAAGCTAAAGATTTACTTATTCTGCTACTAGTGAACCAACTGTAGTTTGTTACTCTTCTGAATTTAGAATGGAGGGAAGGGCCAGGCTTGCTTTGCCAAGCCCAGTATGGCATTAGAAAGTGCAGCAGGCCTCCTCATGCATCGCGTGTAGTTTGAAGGGAGCCAGCTGGTCACCATGGTATTCAACTGCTGCTGTAATACACCACACAACATGCTTAATTTCATTGAGGTGTTCCACTGGTTAATATTTGTTTTCAACTAAGGCAAGGAAAATATTTTTAATTACTAAAAGTGTTGAAGTGGTTCTTGACTCTAGACTCAAATCCAGAAGTCGAAAACCAGAAGTCCAAAATTTGGTACAATACTCAGGGAGTACCTAATGAGTTGTGTCATAAAAATCACAGAATACGACAGGTTGGAAGGGGCCTCTAAAAAACTTCTGATTTAACCTTCGTGCAGTGTAGGGCTAATTTAAATGTAGCTTTACTTGAATTAACACCTAAGTGTGGTGTGGTAGAGCACTGAACTCTGGTGGCAATTATGCAGATTATCTTCCTGCTTGCTGACAAGGCCAAACCATTTTATGTGACAGTTCTGTGTAAAATGTCCATGGGTTCAAACTTGCAGGGCCACGGATGAGAAGTATTGTAAGAGCTACACATTTTGATAATGATCCAAACATTCTTCTTAGATAAGCAAGAACTATTGTAGGGACAGTTGTGAGTGACTTCCCTCATCCCTCTGAAGCTAAAAGAAAAGCTTCAGTCCTGTGCTGGGACTTACATTAATAGCAGACTTTTTTTGTCCCTTTAAGACAAGGAGATTCTTTGATTTCAAAATTAACCTTTGCACTAGAAACATTAGTTCTTGTTTTCAGAAAAAAACATGCTCTCCAACAAGAATCCTTTTCAGGCAAACAAGTTCAATCTGGAATTTCCTGGTGCTGAAAGAGTGTTAGCTTACAAAAATGTCCATCCTTCCTGAGCACCTTCCAAGCCCATTGATTTCAGCTAGCATTAGCAGCAAATCAGTGTAACACCAGCTTTGACTAATGATGAACAACAGAGCCCTAAACTAATGGGAAGTCAATGGGAGTCTTGCCAATGGCTTCACCAGGCTTTGCTGAAGGCCATAGAAGCATTTTCCCTTCCTCTGAAAAATAAAAGGAATTCTCCTGGCATGAGGAAGTGGCTTTCTATGTCCCATATGAAATACTTTTGGGTAGCCTCTGGCTCTTATGCTCCCTGAGACTCTCCAGCATTTTTTCTCTATGTTTTTTTTTTTTTTTTTTTCAGATTATGAATATTGTGCAGCCATTCAGCTCACCCTGGAAACGTTTCACTCGTACAACACCGAGGACTGGTTGCCTGACCGCTACTGTGGCTCCACCCCCAAATAACAAGAAAACTCTCATTTCTAGTTCCAGAAAGGGCAGGATGTACGTGGACTCCATTCATAGCCATCACTATAGAAGCTCTCAGGATTAGCAGAACAGAAAGAAGCACAATGCACCTGGCAGGTTGGGATTAATTCCTTGAGAAATGGGGTCATTATGGCACTGCTTAAGTGTGTTGATGAACAGCTCTGCTCTGCAGTCTTTTATCAGTTAGTATCAGATATTATAATGAATGACATTTCCTAATACCATCATTCCCATGAGCCTCATGACCACGAGATTCACTCATGTCCTGCTCCCAGCTCTCTGCAGTGTGGGCTGTATCTCCAATACCTAATCCACACAAAGCTGTGGCCTTCCCTGGCACTGTCGTCCAGCTGTGCCTGGCAAACAAGGCTGGAGGGTCAGAGAGCAAGTGCAGGGCTCTGGTTGAAGAAGGGCTGTCTGAAAGACACCCACAAAGGGTTCCCCCAAAGCAGCCCAGGACTACTACCTATCCTTTCCCAGATTATGTTATGATGAAACTGCGTTGCCTGCCATCTGACACATTATTGCACTGTTTCACAGGCCAGCAGAGCACAGAAGAGGCCTGTCAGAATATTTTGATAGTGGTTTGCTGTTGCCACTGTGAATTAAAATAAGGGAGTATGCTACATATGCAAATCTGTTAAGCAAGTTACTGCTCTCCCCTGAGCAAATCAGGTATCATAAATGCCAGGTATGCATTATAATGAATTGCACCCCTTTTTCCAGGAATGTGTGTAGTCTTCTGACAGAAGCATATATTTTACACCATTTTATATCATTTCACAGAACCTCTGAAGGTTCTATCTCTGAAGGTATAGAAATTTAAATATTTTATTGTAAGGTCTCCTAGAGGTATAGGTAGGCATCATACTGTTTGTAAGGCTTTCTTTCAAAGGTATCCTGGGAAAAAGGAGCCCTTGTGTGGAATTTATGGCATCTTAAATGATGGCTACAATGTGGGCTTTTCAACCGTAAAGAAATTTCCTGATTTCATTCTTTGTGGCTAAGATGCATAGATGGAAAGATAAAAACCTGAGTTCAAAAGTCCAAAGTCACTTACATGGGAGAGAACACTGGTTCACGTTGCTTTCAAAATACCTTGTTTTGGAAGTCTGATTTTTGTTGTTTGCATCCTCAGAAAATCCTATTGTGCAAGTTTGCTACTGTACTTTTAGAATATTTTATTCATATTTGAAAGTATTCTAATTACCAGATCCTTTAAATGGATCTCTAGCTATATTAATAATACAGTTGGTAAAGAATCATTGTAAAGTCAATACTAATTTGATAAAAGGTATTCAATTAAATATTAAACAGAAAATCAAGGTGGCTGGAGACCAGAGTATCAAATATTTTGAAATAGTTCTAAACCATCGTATTTCAGATTTTTGTACCATAACACTTTAGCATGGATTTGCAGCTTAGCTTTCTAACACAATACAGATGTGAACAACAGACACAGATTATAGCCCTTTCATATGAAATAGGCTCTACTCTCCAGATGGAAATTTGTCAGATTCCTCAGAGCTAAGACACATCCAAAAGACACTAGTTAAAAAAGTCTTCAAGAATGAGCCACTTTTAATGATCTGCAACCACACAGGAACAAATAAGTCTTTGAACAGTATCCAGTTGTTTGTTTCACAAAGACAGGGACTCAGCTGAGAAAACTGACTTTTGGACACCACTAGAAATAGCATATTCTTTACTACATCGTTTATATTTTTCTCATGCAGCATAGCTTTTTCAGACCTTGCACTTCAAGAAAGCCCTCATTCCATTATATTGAAACGGACATTAAATATAAGAAGGAACAGTAATATTCTTATCTGAATATATAATAATTCAACCATTCTGACTTTGTATCCTACCACCAAAAACCCAAATTCTTTAAAAACAGTGCTTAAATGTGGCTTTAACTGATGTTATACTATGCCTACATATGGAAGTAGTTAGCAAGGAGAAGCTGGGATGAAATACCACTGTAAGGCTTTGCCCAAAACCCAAGAAGAATCTGAGAGAGGAAGTAGTTCAGTTAACTTATTTTTCCTCTCATTTTCCACTTTTTTTCCTCCCTGCAGTTCCTTTGATTCATGTCCATAAATGGACATACCAAAAGCCACTACATTCTCACAGTGTTTTTCAGCCTGCCTGGAACCAGGAAATACCAGGAATTTCTTCAAGGAACCTGTTTCCAAACTGTACTAAAGCCTTCAACACATTTAGCATCTGAACGGAGTTTAGAAGCATGACTAAGGTCCCATCTCCCCTGCACGATTCAGCATTGCTGCTGCATCAGACAACAACTGTTTGCAGTCCTTAGTGCTTGCTCTGGCTTTTTCAGCTCTTCTCTGTGCTAGTCCAAGCCCACATCCCCAGAATAGTGAGTATGGGCCCATTCTGAAATGTCCTACCCTGAAACATCTGGCTGCATATTGTGGCAGCATTCCTCAGCTCCTGTCGATTATTGGGGCAGTGCCAATTGCAGGACTATATACATTTGCTTCATGGTAAGTAAATTCAACCCTGGTAGTAGCATAATGGTGTTTATGTTGTGAGGAACAAAGCATTTTACAGCCTCCTGAGCAGGACCAAAAGGCTGCTAACACGGTACTGCAGTGCTAATGCAATCCAGTGGTGCCTCCATTCATTACTCAGCCCCATTAACTGAGCCACTGAAAGAAATGTGCAATCCAAATAGATGTTTGTTGGTTTAAATTAGACCTATTAAAAGCAGGTATTTAGCAGCTTTCAGCAGCTACAAAATATGTTTTCCTGCTCCTGAGCTGAATGCTAAGAACCAGCTTTTCAGTCAGTTTCCAGGACTCTGGTCAGCCTAGCTAACCAACATAACTGCAGTCAGACTGGTTTGGACCACCTGTGACCCAAATGCTAAAGCTGTACAATTTTAGGGGAACTGCATGGGACTGTGCGCCTTGGAAGGCTCCTGGGAGGACACAGGCTGGCTCCTGTGGCATTTACTGGGCAATAAGCGCTTCCAGGAGCACAAACTGCACAAAATAGTATTCTGTAAACAGCTAAAATTACAACCTAGTACAACCTACTAGGGAAGTAATAAGACAGCGTATCTGGTAAATGAAAGAGAAGGACAAGGATTCAAAATACATCTAAGATATTATTCAAACTTTAGACAATGTAACACGTGGGAAGGTACTAGATATAATCTTAATACACTGTGATATGGTATTAAGTATGTTTTTTTAATTAATAGAGAAATGGAAATAAGTAAGAAGTCATATTGGCCTTTTCCATTTATACATGCTGTTCTAATTCTAAGCTTGTTGAGAGGTTAAAAAGTCCAAGTTCAGTAAGTTAATCAAGATTCTGAAATCTAATATGTTAGGAGTTAATGAAGAAAGCCATCTCATCTTATCTTGGGAACTGCCAGGAGTGTCTCTCAGTAGGTTTCCCCATCAGCCTCTTAGCTGTAGTTGCCCATCTGGGGGAATCTGCTCAACTGAGGTTCTTCTTCACCTGTGACTCAAAGGATTTTCATATGATGACATAGAAATGAAATATTTCTTTCCTTCCATTGATTCTTCCAGCCACAGCTCCATAGCCACTAAGTAGTCACCTTGGAAAAACTGCATAGATAAGAATGTGCCAGAGCCAGTGATCTTGAATGGATGCCAGCATGGCTAACGCCTTTCCCAGCATGGCTAATGCCTGTGAGAAGTCACTTGGGATCAGTATTTCAAGCGAAAGCAACATTTGGTTTTTCTTGCTGTGCTAAAGGTACAGTCATTTGATTACAGACATCAGGAAATGCTGTTAGAGAAGAATTGGCAATGCTACCCCACTTCACAAGAGGGTGCCTGACTTAGAGCTAGTCAAAACATCTCAAGTCAGGATGTTCTGTGAGGTTTAACCTTACACACAAGCACTTGCACATGCAGACATCCCCATTGTAGCTGCCTGCATCATCTAGCTGTTCTCATGAAGATGCAGTTATAATATAAGTGTGCCACCTTATACAATATTCTACTTTACAGATGTGAGTATGCTCATGTTACCCTTTGGATAACTGTATGCAATGGGGAATTTTAGTTCTGGCTTTTCTGACTTCTGCAAGAATATGAGCATTGCAAATCTTGGAAGTACAACCAGCCTTAAGAGTGCCAGGATTATCTAGGTAAAAACTTTGGGTTTGTGTGAATAAATAGTGGACTTTCTACATGCAGAAATGAAGCAAGTCTCTTCTGTCCTTGAGAGTGCTTTAACTTTATGCAGTTGAAAAGCAAATTAGAGACTATTTATATAATGTTTTCTTTGGCTTCTGCCTGGCATTCTCCACAGACCTTATAATAAAACAATTTATTAGAAACAATATGTACATTTGTCAACAACCACACACAGACAAATGCAATTGCCCTCTCAATGCAAATCAGAGACAAACAAGCAAAAGGCTGATAAAATTTTTTGTGCTGTATTCAGCACAAACATATATATGTACAATCTTCTGATTGTGAGAGGCAGCAGGATCTTCTTCCAAATAGCTTACAGTTATGCCTAAAATCTCTCTAAGATTATTTATTAGACTTCATTAAACCAGTCTTTGAATACTTTTTTTGCTCTGTACATCCACACCAGGACAAGTTGTGGGCTAGTAGGATGCACAAAAACATCCCATCCTTTGGACAGAAAATAAAGAAACACTGGCACCTGTATTTTGTCTGTCTGCTTTTCCAAAACAAGGAGGAGGCAAATGCTGGTCTGTCATTTTATTTCATTAATTCATTTAGATAAAAGTGGCTTCATTGATGAAGTGACTTTGAAGCATATAATTTCTGGTAGATGATGCTGTTTGTAGATAGCGTAGGAAGTACAGCAATATATTCCATGTTTGTCCTAGCTAGCACCTAATACCCCACGTGAGCCCGTATCAGACTGTCAACTCCCGAAACACCAAATTACGAAAAACACCATGTCAGGTCCTGGTTGGCGCAGAGCTCTGCCAGACTTCACGCCGGACCACAGGAATGAGTCCGGGCTCTTTCTCTGCATCACACTGACACCGCGTGGCAGCTCTGCAGCCGCCTTTTGCTCCGGGTACGAACTTTGCCTCCGTGCGAATGAAGCAAAACAAGCTCGTGCTCTTTTTGGTGGAAAGTATTTGATTACTCACTTGAAACAATTTGTGCTATTTTGTTACGAGGGATGATGTGACGTCATGTAAACAGAGATTTGTTTGAAATACAGGAGATCTTTCTTAATTTCTCAAAGTGAATTAAAGTAACAGCTACACAGTTCTGCCTGAGCACCATGTTTTACTTAGATATCATTGCAGCATTGTTATCTATATTGAAGATAGAGAAAATGAAATCCCCAAAGTGCATGCCACCCACCCTGGAGGAACAAATCACTATAATATGTCACAATACATTACAATAGTTTTCAT
This sequence comes from Vidua chalybeata, assembly GCF_026979565.1. Classification (NCBI taxonomy): domain Eukaryota; kingdom Metazoa; phylum Chordata; class Aves; order Passeriformes; family Viduidae; genus Vidua; species Vidua chalybeata. The sequence goes on from NC_071532.1 coordinate 58,647,709, forward strand.
CATCAAGTATCTGGAAAAATACACAGAAAGAGGGGTTTATTTATTAAGGACTGTATTGAAGGAGAGTATGTTTTAATTGTCTTGCTTTTTATCTTGCATGCTTCTTAAAAATTAATCAACACTTCAAGGTTCAAGTTTAGGATGTGCAGAACTTGCTTCTCCTCCTTAGGCAGATACAGATTCACATGTAGGCTTTGGGGATCTGTCAGAGATCCATAAAATTATCTTATGTAATTACATCTCCTTTTTTTTCCAGATGACTAATTATGTTACAATAAGCTTTTGAGTTAAATTGTTGAAAGGGACAAATTTCCTCCTGACTTCTTCAACATGCATAGACAATGAGTCACATCCATTTTGTGTAGATTTGGTCTGCTAAATAGGTCTTTGATGCTCTGGATCTAACCCAAACCTACCGTAAAAATCTCTGATCCAGCTCCCTACTTGAGACCCATTAATGTGAAAAGGATTTGGAAGTACAAATGGGCCAGAGGGCCACTGTGCCGTTTTCTCTGAATTGTGTCTTCTGCAGCTGCCCAATAAAATTTTGGAGCAGGGTCTGGTAAATAGACTGCTACACCACTGAGACTCAAAAAAGTGGTAAGAAATGCTATATATTTGTGAGGCCCATAATCTTCCTTCAGAAGTTAATATGTTTTCTACAACTCATTTGAATAACAGCTTTATTCAGTAGTGGAAATGATGGACTGACCATTCTTAGTCACTCAGAACCAGAGATTCACGTGAGATATGCTTTCCTTATTCTGCTCCTTAAAAGCACTCTGCACCTCATCTGCATGAGCAAGGAACTGAGGCTTTTTAGAGACACATCTCCTCAGATCATCTTCCCCAAGTGAACAACTTTTAAGAAGGGGTCTTCTTCAGACCTTTGTCAATGCTTTTTTCAACTAACCTGACTGGGAATGCTCAGTGAATTTCAGGCCTGGCACAGAATGCAGAAGCCTTGAGGTATCAATGCCACTCAGTCAGGGAGATAACAGAAAAACCTCTTAAGTATCCTAGTGCCATTGCCCTCCTTGGAAGGGAGGCAGTCTTGTGGATAGCCTGCCTTTGTGCTCACCATCAGCCTGCTCCTAGCTGACCCATTTCTTCAGCTTCTAAATCCCTACCAAGAGTTACATTCCATAACTACCTGTGCACAAGTACTGCTCTCATGTTCCTGGTTTGAGAACACAGGTTGGGCAAACATTTGCTTACACAGTTCACTTTACAGAGAAATTCTTCTGCTTCTTTTTTTATTTAAATGTAGTGGCTCAGCCAAACGTGTCCTGGGGCCACGTTTCCTTAGAAAATGACACTGAGTGTAACAGATCATTTCCCAGTTATTCCAGATCAGGCCAGAAGAGGGCCAGAGATCACCAGCAAATGCATCTGTGTTCACTGTTCATTCAAAGTATAATGTATCCATAAACAAAGTATAACATCCATAAACAATTTATTTTGAACACCAGAATCAAGTGTACATTGTTTCCTTCTTCATGTAAAGGGACTAAATACAGCTTTAGACCTAGTTACAGGACTGTGACAAAGAGCATAATTATTTTTTATAGTAGACTGTGCCATCTTCTGCAGCCAGAAGAAGACTTAGAAGCCAAGCCACAAAACTTAAAAATTGATTCATCGCCCTCAAGCAGCGTGCTTTCTGCCACAGAGAAATTCGAAGCTCTGGCACAGATGCAGGATGGCAAAGGTAAGGCCTCCAGCAGAGACGTTTGAAGGGACATAAAGAAATTCTCTGTCAAGCTTCAGACCGAGGCTGGTGCTAAAGCACTGCTTTGCCAGAGTGCTACAAATGCAGAGACTCATAACAACTAGATGAGAAGTTAACAAACGTGACACACATCTGCAAGAAGGGCTGAAAGGAGATCTGGGGAACTACATGCCTATCAGCCTGGCCTTGATTCCAGGAAGGTCATGGAGCAGATCATCTTGAATGCAATCACATGACATGTACAAGACAGCCAAGGGATCATCCCAACCAGCATGGACTTTAAAAAGGCAGATCCTTCTTGACCAATCTCCTTTTATGAAAGGCTGTGGATATTGTTTACCTAGACTTTAGTAAAGCCTTTGACACCATTTCCCCCAGCATTCTTCCAGAAAACCTGGCTGTTCATGGCTTGGGTGTGTGGGTGCACAGTTTGCTGGGTAAAAAAGTGTGTAGATGGCTGAGTCCAGAGAGTGGTGGTGAATGGATTTACATCCAGCTGGTAGCTGGTCATGAATGATGTTCCCCAAGACTCAGTACTGGGACCATTCTGTTTAATATCCTCACTGATAACTTACATGAGGGGATCAAATGCACCTTCAGTCAATTCACAGATGACACAAAGTTAGGTGGGAATGTCGATCTGCTGTAGGGGCAGGAAGGCTCTGCAGAGGGATCTGAACAGGCTGGATTGATGGGCCAAGGCCAATAACAATACAGTGAAGCGCTGAATCTGGCACCTGGGTCACAACAACCCCATGTAACCCTTCAGGTTTAGGGCAGGGTGCCTGGAAAGATGCCTGATGTAAAGGACCTGGAATTGCTGGTAACAGCAGCTGAACATGAGCCAGCTGTGCCCAGGTGGCCAAGAAGGCCAATGGCATCCTGGCCTGTATCAGCAATAGTGTGGCCAGAAGGACCAGGGCAGGGATCACCTCCCCTGTGCTCAGAACTGCTAAGGCCATGACTTGAATCCTGTGTTCAGTTCTGGGCCACTCACTACAAGAAAGACACTGAAATGCAAGAGTGAGTTTAGAGAAGGGCAACAAAGCTGGTGAAGGGTCTGGAACACAAGTCCTATGAGGAGTGGCTGAGTGAGCTGGGGTTGTTTAACCTGAAGAAAAGGAGGCTCAGGAGAGAACTTATCACTCTACAACTGCCTGAAAGGAGGGTGTAGCCAGGTGGGGGTCAGCCTTTCCCCCCAGGTAACAAGTGAAAGGATGGGAGGAAAATATGAAGCATGAAGTTGCACCAGGTGAGTTTTACTTTGGGTATTTGAAAAATTTCCTCACCAAAAAGTTTGTGAAGCACCAGAATAGGTTGCCCAGAGAAGTGGTTACTGTCCTTGGAAGAATTTGGAAGATGTGTGGATGTGGCACTTAGTGACACGCTTTCATGTTGGACTTGGCAGTGCTGGGTTAATGGCTGGACTCGATCTCAGAGGTCTTACCCAACCAGAATGATTCTGATTCTATGACTGTCAGCCATGCCTATGTGCCCTATGGATATGATCAAAATGAAAGTCTGCTGTCTTCTGATCAGGAGATCAGTCTGGAGTTTTGGGGTGACTCAAAACTCTTTCATCTCACTGTATTTGTTTTATTTCAGTAAATTAAAAATAGAGAGAACTAAACATGCAATAAATGGCAACATAAATTTGATACATGTTGTGGCTGAGGAGGAATACAATAATTTGCAATGGTATCCTCTAAAATCTGTTTCCAGGCTTCCATAATTATTCCAAGTTTGTCCATGGTCTCCATAGCAGCCTTTCCTGAGGCTCAAGCCTGGTGTGGTGACTCACAGTGGTTCAGCAATGGACTCAACTTCTTTCCAGGGAGTCTGAGTCACAGGATGCCAAACCTGGACTGGTTTCCTGTAATATAGAGGTTCCTGAGCTATGGTACACATATCACTCACGGTACACAAGCCACCTCAGCATGGCGCTCCAACACCTCCCAGACATTGCCGCAAGGTACACGAGGGTGAGTAGGAGATGTTGCTGCTGCTGGCAAACAAACACAAATATTTGGCAACTTGTGCTTTAATAAGTTGCTGGACTCTTATTGACTCTGCTCCTGAACTCCTCAGGAGAGCAAAAACAGTTTACCACAGCCCAGCAGTAAAAGTGCTGAATATAGAGCTCACCATGAGCCCTGGGCTGCTTTCCCGAGCTCATTAGTGGTGCTGCTGTGGGCACAGAGTGTTACAGCAGCTGCCCTGTGACCCTGCAGCACTAGAAGTTCCTCACGGCGCTCTTATTCCTCAGCGTCCACTCTGGAGTGGTACATTGGGCAACTCCTTCTGGTACAGGTACCTCCTCAGCAACAAGCTTGAGCTTTGCAGCAGACTTAGAAATGAGGGAGGTCAGAAATGAGATCCTTGCCTCTTAGATTAGCATCCTAACCACAGAGTCACAGATTGAGGCTTCCTTTTATATTTCTTTCTGATTTCTTATCCCCATGAATCTCATTTTCCTGGAAAAGTGGGTGCCTTCCCATGCAGCACATGGGTAGCTCCTCCCAGCTTGTTCAGTATGGTTTATAACCTTGTATTTAAAGGGATAATTTTGTACTTTGAATCTGCTCAGACTAAGGCAAGGCAGGAGCCCAGGCCACCCACTCGCCGGATGGCACAGGGCAGCCTCTGGCAGGTGCTTTTAGCAGACAGCTGTTGTGCACTAGGCTGGACACAGTGGTTTACTGTATTTGGGGTGCGTTGAGAAGAGATTTACAGGAACAGGAATTTTCCTGTCTGAAATACAGACAGTTGGTTTATTTTCTTTATTAATATTGCTTTATTTTCTTTAAACATGGTAGATCCTGAGGTAAATAAGAGCAAGAAACATATTAGTCAAGAAAATTACCTCTCAGTTACTGACAGTAGCAACCAGTGATAGAAGTCTTTACCACCTAAAGACCTGTCAAGGCACAACTCTACTCGTCTTGTGACATGTTTCACTTCTAGTCACATCCAGACCAATGAGCTGAAGTCTGCTCTTCCTCTGCCTTTTTCACTTGCAAGAAGGCCACACACTACACAGCAAAGAAGCAGTTATATTAAGTAATACTGGCAGCCATGTCACATGTCATCTTTCAGCTTTACCTGCTGAAAATGCTTAGTGGAACTCTGTCATGGCTTATGAAAGGCATTCCCCAATTTAGTGTTCCCACTGAAACACTCCAAACCATATGCCCGCTCGCTCATTCCCCGATTGCCTCCCCTTTCCCCTCATCCCTGCAGGAGGATGGAGAGGAGAATTAGAGCCACAAAAGGTAAAGATTGCAGGTTGAGATAAGAACAATTTGCTGGAAATAACAAGATAAGAAAACAAACAGTAACAACAACAATATTAGTAACAGACTGCAGAAGACAGGCCAGTGATTTGCAGGTGAGTGCTCCCCATCACCAGCCAGCAGGAAGGAACCCAACCTCCCTCCCGCCCCCTGTGTGTGGTGTGAGGTGCTATGGAATAACCTCATGGTCCTGGCCATGCCTCTCCTGGCTACTGCAAAAATTAACCCTGTCCTGGATGGAAGCAGGACAAGCTCTGATACCATACACCAGCTGAAACAGGAAACTTTTACATCCAGGTAGATGAAGCTGTCAAGTTTTTCTGAACGGAGTTTGCTGGTGACTGTAGGATGCTCCTTGCATCCCATCAGATTTCAAAAAGACAACCTAGTGTCTGTCATCCTGGGGTAGCACTAGCCACAGGACACCAGGACTAGCACCAGCATTTATTCATATGCTCTGACACCACCATTACAAATGTCTTTAAAAATCAAAGAAGAAATTAAATCAGCAGAAATATTTACATTAACATTAAATGAGAATAACTTTCTGCATTGTCAATTTGACTTGTCAGTTTCTGGCAAAGACACATCCCAAACCCCACTTAGCTCCTGCCCTGTCTTGATGACCATAATAGCTTTCACAACTGCTCTCCATTCCAAAATCAAAGGTCAAACCAGAAGTTACATGCTTGAAGACACGCTGGTTCCATTTTTATCCAGGAGCTAGGCTGGCCCTGCCTCTTAATGGAAACTGGCATCACCTTAAGATGTCAACATATCCATTTGTATTCAGGAGACAGTACCAGTTGTAAAAAAAAAAAAAAATAAAAAAAAAACACAGTAAAAAGAACAAAAAAAAAACCACCTTAATATCTTGACTACCTTTCTCCCTACCTTCCTCTCCTAATAATAAATGTAAATAACATTACAGATGGAGAAATTATCTTCAATTCATGGAGCAAAAAATGAAGCAACTCCCATCCTCCCCCCGAAAAAGTGAAATTGTGCTCTATAACTGCACCAGTTGGTAGCATTTGGTACAGAAAGGGTCACAAACAGCTTTGTACTTCTGATGGGTTTATTGGTCACAGGCAACATTACAAAGCAGTTACACTGAATAATGCTGTCACAGTCCTATCGTAATGTGAGGTTGCTACAACACATTTAGATTTCACACAGTGAAACTACTTGAGAAAAAAAAATCATGCTTGTAACCTAAGATCAAGAAAATATACTTGGTTAAAAGAAAAAATGGTCCCAGAACTTCAGCCCACTCAACTGAAGTTAATGGAAAAGCTTCCTCTGACTTCAGCAGGCTCTGAACCCAGCCTTCAATGTCCTGGCCAAGCTATAAGGTCAAATGCCTCTCTGCTCAGTTACAGGCTCTTCATTCTTCTAACATACTTGTGCGTTATGTATTTTCTCCTTTTTAAATAAGAAGACCATAAATGTGAAATTGGCTATGCCAAATTTTATACATAACAGAGCCAATTTTGGGTCATCAGCTTTAGAGAGTGGGAGAATTACAAAGGTGGTAATATGTGTACTGGAAAAGGAGGGAGTTCCTACACTCCTGAGTGCCTGTAGCAGCTCTTTGTGTAGCCTGAAAGCTTCCAAGAAAGGTCATTAAATGCTTCTTCAGAATTTGCATCTCTGACAGCACCTGCATTCAAAAATGGGATTTCAAAACCACAGCTGACAAGTACACCTACCAAACAGAAAAACACATCTTTACTTCGATAAAGCAAAATTTTTCATCAAATCTAAGTTTAGCTTGAAGTAAGATAATTACTTCTGGGAGCTCAGACATATTCCTGACATAATTTTTTCTCATTCACAGGTGACTTGATGCATCCTACACCCACCCATTCCAAGGATGCATGTACAACATACCAACTGTGCATCTAATTCTCGGTCGGTGTTGGAGCCATCAGAGGGCAGCAATATACCAAGGCTTCCCAGCCCACGGAACTCCTGTAGCCAGGCGTCTCTTCCTTGTGGGGGAAGGTTTAGTTACCAATCCTACTGACCCCAGTATAGCTTCTTGCACCATAGCACTGCATTGTTTTATGACACAAAGCTCAGGGTGCAATTCACACTTCAAGGAAAACTGGAGTGAGAAGAGTGTTGTTTAGATTTCAAGGGTCACCAAGAATGTAGTTCTTTCCCAGAACTGTATTTGCTAATTGTCTGCATTTTTAAAGTAGAATACTGGTCATAAACCATACTTTATAAAATTCTCCCTCTCCAGTGCATATCAAAGATAACATTTGTGTTCATGTCTATGACTATGATGACCAAATGATGTTAGCATAATAATGGACATGATTCCACCACATCCAAGTGAGAATGACAGGCGCTGGCATCCTGTGTCACAAGCATAGTCCATCAGGAGTCCCTGAGATACAAATATGGCACCCACTCTCCTCTCTACTGGCAATTTGGTCAAGAGTTCTCAATAAAAGTTCCAGCTTATTTTTTTTAAAAAAAGGTTTCGTTAATTAAAAAAAGTCTATTTACAAATGAGTTGTGACATGAATAACAACATTCCATAGGAAAAATCAGACTGTCTCAAAAGTTGGTAAGTATGTTTTTAACTGTAAAATATCAGATACTGGCTGTTTTCTGTCTTGATAGAAGCTGAGTCCAGTAAGTAATTCTATATCTCTGATCCGAGCCGTATGAAACTTCATTCTCTCTTCAACCCACGTGGACTCAGACTTGCCATCCTATTGAGAGAGAGAAGGAAAAAAAAAAAAAGGGGCTGTAAAACTTTTTTTGCATTTAATCTACTAAAAAAAGACATTTTGATGTTTTATAAAGGCAGAAATCAATAACTGTTGGCAAGCATCTAACAAACAGAATGTGCAAGGATTATACACAGTTAGAATCTTATCTGAATTTAGTTCTTGCTGTTACCTCCTCAAGTATATAAAACCTGTAGCTGCACCAGTTGTGATAATGGGGAATAGCAAGTTAGGTCCAGCATTTATCTACCATCAGTATGATAAAAATATTTCTGAGAGCTGTGTCTGACTCTAATTCCTTGCTGCAGGATTGATCTACACACTGTTCACACTTTTTTTCTGGTGTATATGGAGCGCAGTTATGTGTGTTCTCACCACAATACTGAGGTACCTGAACTAGAAGCAACCAGTGCTCTTCAGGAGCATCTGTGTCTTCTCCTCCTGGGAACGCATTTGGCCTTAGCACTGACCTTTTGTTGTGGGTGACTCCTCTTAGAAGCTCTTCATCCTTCTCAGCTGTTGACTGAATAGTTGCATTACAGAAGTCTCAGTATGAATCACATTGATGCTCCCTGCATACTCTGACCCCATTCTGCTAGCTCTAAGTTTGCTCTCTGAACAGATCTATTTTCCCATTTGATCATATTCACAGACTTTGATATAATTCTGTTTGCAAAAATATTGTCTTCTCTGAAGATGAACATGTAGACCGTACTATTTTCACAGGCTTTAACCAGTTAATCACTGATATCCAACAAAACAAGCTCCAGCCTGACTCGAGATGTTTATGGGGGCCAAACAGACTACTTACTGCACAGCTTTCACTGTTGTCTTCTCTGTGAGGTACAATGAAAGACAAGGCATCTAGAGACCCTTCACACTCTAGAGGAGTTTCAGAAGTATTTTTACAGCTAGTCAGCACAATGAAGAAGTGTGTTGGAACTGGAACTTCTGAATTACCAGGGTATCTGAAATACAGAAGATCTTTCTGTAAATCCACCAAATCATGCTTGCACAAAGATCAAATGAAACATTCAGTTATATTCAATTTTATCAATTCACCTACTTTGTCCAAAGAAAGCTTAGGTCTGGAAGGAAAATTACAGATTACTATTTTTGAAAATCAAGTTTGGCTTGTAGGCTAAATAACAAGTTTGATGAGGTATAACAAATTGATTTGCCATAAAAATATGTAAAACTCCAGAGGCGATGAAGAGTTCAGCCTGAGTCCAGGAACCTCTCTGCCTGCTAGCTTGAGCCAATTTTGCTACCTGGTGTAACCCACAACTTGTAGTAGAACACTGCCAGCTCGGGAAGTATTAACCATGCCACCAGAGACAAGCCCTTGCCTTGTCCTCTCCTAGAGGCAATGGCAATGTCCTAAGTTTTCAGGCTGGTAGACATCAATCCACATGCAACAGCTTCTCTTAAACTCCACCTTCAGTTTTAAGATGACACATTTTGAAGGTGCATTTTTCTCTTCATGCTCCTTGCTGCCTTCTGAATTTACTTTTCTGCTTAGGACATTTTGCATGTCTTTCTGAAGAAGGATAATAATTACTAACAGATCAGTATTGGAGGAAAGAAACAAAGGATTAGAATGTGAAAGGTTCTCACCTTTTCAACTTTTCTGGGGTATCATAGAGCCCATCAGAGTCATAATCAAACACAGGACCACTGACTACATTGACACCATTCCTGGCTGCAGCATATTCAGGCAGCAGATGTTGATGGAAGTAGTTCCATAACACTGAAACACAGTAATGGAATCAGGAAACAATCTTCACAGTAGAAGCTGCTAATACAACTCTGCAGAGTATTCAGTGGAGTATAGACAGACGTGATAAGATAGGAAAATAAATTCTACAGGTGTTTGCTGTTGATAAAGGCTGCATCCAACTGGGCAGCAGCATTCACTGCACCATGTTCTGACATATCTAACCTATATAATATTTTAAATTACAATTAAGAATTGAACAGTATTCCATTACAAAAAAGGTATCTCTTTTTTTCCAGGAGAAGCACCACAGTTATCCTTCTTTTTAACCAGGAATATTCTTATTTTCTCTCAGCCAACCATCTCATGTTCCCTCTCTCCCAGGAACCAGGGGTCATTTGCATGGTTTGGAAGCCAGCACAATACCAGCAGTCTTCTATTCAACTATGGACATAAAATAAAATACCTTTAAATGCAGGATACATTGGCACAATATTGCTGGTAAGCAAGGCATCATAGTGGGGTTTCTTTGCATCTATCATAAAATCTGAAACAAAAAAAGGGCAATTAATCACATGGATTTGTTACTTTAAACTTGCATTTTCATGCTTTTAGTGATCAGTGTAATAACATTGAGAAGGAGCTGACCTAACTTCATTTTCCAAAACCGATGTGGGTGTAAGTGCTGACTTTCAGTACCTGCCAGATTCCACCTAAAATAAATAATCTTAGTAGCAGCAGCAATTACACTTGTCAGATACACAGTTGGCAAATTACATGAGATTTAAAAATATCAGGACAAGCTTCTGAATTGTGGGGAGAGAAATAAAATTCATGAGTGCCAGGCCAACTTTCCCTGACTGCAGAATCTAGGCTTAAATATAGAATTCTGTTGAAACTTTGCAAACTATGTTTGATGTGGATGTTTAAATAACCTGCTACTTGATATTCAAATGCAGTAGAGTCAATAAAAATACTTCCATATCAGGTCAGCAACAGTTCACAAACAATTTATCCATGTATACAGAGTGAATTTGCATTTTACCAGCTTGCTGGACTTTACTCAGTGTCTACATGTCCCTCCCAGATTCTTCTGTGAGATGCCACTTTAGAAGCATGATAAGTGTCAAAACTTCTGGGAAGTACTAAGTGATCTTGGACAACTCACCAACTGCTGAAGCATCTAGAATGTTTTCCTTTCCCATATGCTGAAGTGAACTGCAACAATTCATCAATTACTGTTTCGTATTCTAATTAGGTATCAAAAACACCTACAAAAGACTACACCTGCTGCATTACAAATCATGTAAATTAGACATGCTATACAATGAAGACAAAGAACTTACTTGGAGGAGCAAGAAATCCGTAAGTTAGGTGAGGATGATTGTTGTAAAACAAACAGGTCTGGTTATGATTCTGTGAAATACGAACATCTTTGTGTAAACAGTTGGAGGCAGCTCCTGTAGAAGAAAGCCATTTGTCCTATTGAACAAGAAGAAAGTATCCTTGTGAAAGCTGACTTACAATAATTCTCTTGGTATGAGGGACTGCAGAACTCTAAATATTAGCTGCAGCTGCCTTTAAAAGTGTGAAGGGCTTAACTATGATGCAAGAATTGTTCCTCTTAAGTCAGTGGAAAACAAGCTCTCCCATCCACTTCATATACCTTGGAAATAAAGTGAACATAACTGCAGCATTTTAGTCAAGTATAACACCTTCTAAAAGAGAATCTAGAGGTCCCCATTAAAGACAACCTGATTTACTGACAGATAGACAGACTCACATAATTGACAGATAGATGTGCAGGCCACTTGTTAGAGTAACTGGTTGTTTCATGCCACTACCCTCAAAACATTTAGGAACAAGTAAATCTTGCCAAAGTTTAATTAAATTTAACAGTCATTATTTAAAACAAATGAATCCCAGATAATCAATTTAAAAGTATTCTCTACTATCCTAATTCCTTTTAAGTATGATCTGGCTTCTAAATTTTCTCTGAATGGGAAAGGCCAACTTGAAAAAACTTTCATTCATCAGATCAGTGCTCTACTCTGAACAGGTGTATCTTCAGCATAGGGTTCAGGACCACAATGACCAGCTTTATTTTCACTGATCTCTTTTTTTCCCCAATTAGGATTATATTCTGAGAGAAGGATCATATCAGGGCATGTACAGCTCAAGATTGTCCTGAGATTACTTTTTCAAAATGATCCTGCCACATTACAAACTGCTTTAAGACTATGAAACCCACATTGAGGCCAGTTTTTAAGGGCAGCACTGACAGACTGCTGTAGTAGACCTATGCTGTCAGTGTAGTCTCCTAGGGGTTCTATACCAATGGCGATGGATTCCTCACTTCCTGATGGATCTGCTCAATCTGGAGGCATACTGTTTCACTCTGAGAAATGGAAGAGTCAAAGCTAATCCTTATTAGCATAGCAAACCTCACATAAATTTCCACTTTATATCTTATGTGATTCAACTTGGTTCCCTGGGAGATAACATCACAGACTCATTTCAGCTGGAAAAAGACCTCTAAGATAACTGTCTTTGACTGATCATCACCTTGTCAACTAGACCATGGCACTAAAGTGCCAAATCCAGTCCTTTCCTGAACACCTCTGCAGATGGTGACTCCACCACCATGGTGACTCTTATCATGAGTAGACATAAGAAGCCTTCAGGAATAACTGACACTCTAGATTTTTACTGTTCAAGGTTGCTTCTAATCTTTCTTTTTATACTTACATCTCTGCCAATAGTGTACGCGCTCCACAGAGACATCCTGTAGTCCCTGCTGTACCCGCTCACGTAGCGGTAATGGTAAAGGAGGCAGTAATTATGTTTTTTCTGCAGAACCCTGGGACGTCCGTAGGGTAAATTAAGTTCCTCTGTCTTCTCAACTGCAACAGAAATAGTGCTTATTGCTTTTCAATTAATACTGGTTGTTAAGTATCCTCCTCTTTTAGACACCTAAGGCTGCCTTAGTTTTCAATTGCCAAGCAAACAGAAGCCACAGAAATGGGACAAAAAATTTCATTATTATATCAAAGGCATAGTTTCTATACTAGATAATAAATTAGGTGTTGAAGCCAGTAAAAAGAAATTATTTAAACTTATAGTAAAAAACATCTACAAATGTAGCTTATGTACAAATGTAGCTTATATTTGAACCAAAACCTTTTGCCTCTAGAAACAGGAGATAAATTTAAGGAGATAAATTTTAAGTCTTTGTTGACTTTGTGCTTCAATTTAAAAATGTGGGATCTGCTTTTATGTAACATTTAGATGGCAGAGAAACCAATTCTGGTGATTTGAAATTACTATTCAGTAGAAACCACACAGTTGTATGTAAAAATGCATTTAAAAGACTAGGAAATACAGAGCTCTAAATAAACAATACAGTGAAGTATTGGATTGGATTTTCAGCTGTGCAAGGACTCACTGCTTTGCCTTTGAAAATTCAAGTATTTTCAATCATTACATGACTAAAATTATAAAGAAGGTGTCAAAGTATATCTTCCATTAAGTAAGTCTTTACCTTCCACAAATAATGATATAGTTTTAAGGCAAATGTATTAAATGAGGAAAGAAATTTAGCAATGAATTTGCAGGGCTTTTTCCACAGTAATTCCACAGCATAAAAGAAAAGTGAAGATTATGACAGTTACTTCTTCACCCATGAGGGAAAAACAATTAATATTTTTTTCATAAAACTCAAGATGCAGTTATAATTTTTGTCCTTACACACTGTCAAGTTATGACAACCAATGAGAGAACATGCAAACCAAAGTAACTAATGAACTCTATACAGTCCTAAGGCACTTCCAGGCCGGTTACTAGAATTCTTTCATCTGTGAAATGCTTTAATATGTAATTAGTTCTTAATCAATACGATTCATTATGAAATTATTACTGTTAAAACAGTGCTATAGCAGGTCTCACTGATAATTCAAGACAAAATCCTGCTGCTTCAAAAATGTAGGTTTAGAGCCTTAAGTTCCTATTTCTACAAAAGAGAACTGAAATATGTTATTGTGTCTGGCCTTGTCAAGTTTCTTCAAAGCCAGGTTAAGCAAAGCCCTCAGGGATACTCAGAGTCTGTTTCAGCAAAACCCCCGGCCCACTTTGGAGAAAACACATCGTATCATTCTAACTGGATTTGATTTTGCTGCTTTCATGAGCATTACAATACTGAAAGACTTTAAAAGGGTTCTGGGACATGTTTTAAAATGATGACCTGTCATTAGTGGAAAAGATTCAAGAAAGCTCTATCCACTCTTTGTTTCAGGACAAACTACACAAATCAACAGAAGCCTTGAATTAACTCTGGATAAGCAGCAAGTACTGGACCCTGCCAGTAACTGGCATTTATGTCCAGTTCTTAACAATAGTGAGCTATAGCAGGGTATTGCCAAATGTAGCTTATTTGCATAAAACCCCCAAGGTTTCATGAACACACACACACGGCAAGGTCTCTATCAGCCTATTTCTGACAGCCTAATCTTCTTGATATCATCCATTAAGGCTGATTAACATCCCATTAACATCTGGGACTAGGTTCCATTTTGACTTACAGTTTTCATTATTTACTGTACTATTTTTACCTGTTTCATGCTCAAAATAGTTTATTTTGTTTTATGACTCGTGAGCACATCTACAGCCTTGCAAACTGCAGCTTAAACATGGCACATCTATGTCCAATGAATGGAAATAAAGCACAAATAAAAGAAGTAACAACTCAAGACCACATAACAAACATGTGAAATACTCCTCATGCCTCATTAAAAGTATGCTGCCATTATGGGTATCATTATTTGCATTGATTTGTTATCAGGTATGTCCCCATACAACACTCTTGCTTCCCATTCTGGAATGCTCATTACCTCAGTACTAGAGAAGTCAAAAGTAATAGATAACACATATGCCATAAAGACACACGTATAAGGATACACATTTACCTGAGAACAAATGGTTCAGGAGGACTGTATTCAAAAACATGAGAATCATAGAATGGTATGGGCTGTAAGAGACCAAAAAGACCATCTAGTTTCAACCACCCTGTCAAGAGCAGAGACATCTTCCACTAGACCAGGTAGTTCAAAGCCCCATCCAACCTGGCCTTTAACACTTCCAGGGGTGAGGCATCCACAAATTCTCCAGGCAGGACTATAGTTCCAGCAAATATTTCAAAGCATTTTCCACATAATTTACTTGAGAGTTGCTCAGAAGTTTAAAAACATAAAATGTTTGATCACTAACAATTTGTTGTTGTTGTTAGCTTTTTAATTTTATAAAATTATCTGAAATTCTTACCTTCTGTTTCAGTAAGATTTAAACGCTGATGAAAATCCCTTATTGGCAAGCCCTACAATTATAAAGGAAAAGCAGTGAGATTCTCCAAAGCACCTTATGAGTTGGTACCACACTTAAATGTAACTTCGGTCTTGCAAGTCATACATACACAGAACTCACTGACATGTACTGGAGAGGAACTACAGGTAATTTCCAGTAACAAATTGATTTTACCACAAGCAAATCTAAAGGCTTGAAAATCACAGCACAAACACAATATTCACAGAACAGAAATTTCAACATAATTGAGGCAAGCCAAGAACTGAATGCTTTCCCCATCAAGCTTCTGTGGGGTTTTTCCAGGCTCTTCAGAGATTAATGTGACTTAACATAAGCAATCTGCAAAAAATTAATACACAAATACAGGATAGCACTCACAAATACAGGATAGCACTCAACCCCAAGCAAGAGTTGATTTTGAAACCAATAGTAAGGGACTGTAAAACTATCTGGAGAATGCAAAGTTTCACTCTTTAAATACAGCACAGACTTCTGCCTCCACTAACCATTTCAGTGCTTACCCCTGTCCTGCAGGAGCAGCCAAGGCTCACTGAAAAAGCTCTTTCTCCCACCACAGAGCATTCAGAAGGATGACTTGTTTCTTTGGGGTGGTGGGGGGTGTAAACAGGGTGCTTTAATAAATGGTTTAGGCGTCCATGAGTTCCATTGTTTGGGGCTGGCTTCACACCAAGCAAATCTATGAAAGAATTCAAGTGATATTATCAGGAGAAGAAAGACTGTAATACACAGCTGTTTACATTGTGCTTACAAGTCTGGATTAGTCAAAGCTTCACTGCTTGCTGCTCATAACGTCCAAAAAGAAAAGTAATGTAACCTCTTTAAAAGGGACCACACAGGTTCTTAGCTAGTGTTCAGTATGGTACTAGTCTTCTTGTAAGGTTGAGCAAGTCGCTTGAATACAGCCACCAATCGCAAGCATTTGCAGTACTCTTAAGCATTTTCTAGATCAAAATCTTTAGTATACTTTTATTCTCACAGAAGCAGTATAGGTTCTAACGAGAGAGGGAAGTAGGCAGGAAACAATGGAAAACAGGTGAGGACCTCAAGGGGAATAAATGAACAGAAAGTGGTAGATCTTGCAACAGACTTTTGGAGAAAACAGGAAATACAGAATGAAGAACAGTCACAGGAATAAGGAGTCACAGTAACATTGTGTTTGAAAGAGGAGCGAAAAGAGGCTTCCCTTCATGATGGTAGAGAGATTGTGAAGTAGCCATTTTTAGTAGTGGTGAGTTAAAGCACCAGCTCTGGAAAAGCCAGAGCTTTTCCACTGTGACCAGAGAAAAAGAGATATACAAGGTAGCCAGACCAGTAGATCCTAAATTGATGTTAGTCATTTAGAGGTGGCCCTTCCACTGAAAAACAAACAGCTGATTTGTGAAAATCAGCAGCAACTCTCAAGGATGAGTTTGTGAGGACACTTAACAATCTGTTATTACAAGATTTACAATGCCCAAAAGACATTATATTTTACTGAACAAAACTGACCCCCCATCCATTGTACTTACCACACATTAAATTATAAACTTCAATGTTTTCAAATGGATCAACTTGAGTACCAAACTTGAATCCTGGTCCAAAACCAATAAAGATAGCCTAGTATTTACAGAGAAAAATATAGTGGAATTCTGTTTAAGAAAAATTGAAATGAAAATTATCTTTATACTCAGAGGGCATTTTCTTCCAAGAACTTAATCTTGGAATCTTAATCTTTTTACCAACACAGTATGTATCAAGTCAAAAGAATGTGCTTTTCTTAAAAAAAAAAAATAGTAGATGTATAAGAATAATTTTTAAAAGTAGTAGAAGAGTACTAGGAAACCCAGTTCTGCCTTATTGTTGCTTTTAGCCATTTATGACATCCCTTGCTCTTCTCTGCTTTTGAAGCAATTAAAAGGTATTTTCTTAAAAGCTTTAAAATATTTAATGGAAATGTTGATCCAAAGTAACCATCACATATCACATCCTCTAAACAATTTGGAAGCTTTTAACTTGGGGCTATAAAAACATCTGTTGGTAACTGTGCTTTAAGTGGTTTAAGCAATGGTAGGATTGTAGGCTTCCATGTCTGGTTTGCAGCTGTTCTTCCTTCTTGCACCACTTCCCGAGCGGTACTGGACCTGATCCAGGAATGCTGCCAGCTCAAAAACCTTTTTTTTTTTTTTTTTTTTCCTGCTAGCTCTTTTCCTTCTGGTTCAATTCCCCAACCTACTTGACACTGCAGCCACACAAATGTTGCATCAGCATACTGCAAGGTTTGCTGCATGAACAAAGAGGCAAGGGCAACAAATGCTTAAGCTCAACTGCTGCCAAAAACATTGTTTTAAAACTTGTTGTCAGCTTATTTTTAATGAGGATAAACAGATTGCACACATCTGTGGAATCAAGATACTGAATGAGTGATGGATGTTTTACAATGTATAGCACGTCCCTGGATAAGATCTCCAACCTCTTTGCAAACAATGCAATTGTCTCAGAATTCATAGCTGTGTGGCAAAAACAGAGGCTAAAACTCAACTCTTAACTCCTTTTTTTGAGATTAAAGCATAACACAGGGCATTATTTTGCAACTGTTGATACTAGAATCTGCAGGCTAATCATGTACTCAACTAGCCTAATTTGAACCAGATGAGGCAGGGACATGCTACCTCCTTTCTGTTGTTTTTGGTTATAGAGTATGAAATACTGTTATGCTGCTACAATGATAGCCACAGAAAGGATAAATTATATCTGGTTTAAGACTTGTTAGGGGTGCTGTGAACTGACAATGCCAAATGTGGCAAAAAAGTTTGAGTAGAGTCAATCTACTGAAAAAAGATTACACAGTCAAAATGCAGCAGAGAGAGATGGAATACATTTGGCATCACATGGCTTGCTGATTGCAACCCATTACTAGAAACGCTATCAAGAGGTTTTCCATTGTCAAATCAAGGAAGAAATATAAGCCTGGAAGGGTAAATTGATCTAAGATTTAAAAAGTCAGTTTGATGCCAACATTATATAATTCTACAACACATGAAAAAAGAAAAGACTTTTAAGAGAGAAAATTATTGAAAACAAGATTTATGAGAAGACCTACAAAGGCCATGTAGATTTCTCTTTATAAGATCTTTCAGAAGATTTCTCTTTATAAAAGTGTTTACACATATTCACTGCAATAGTTCCAAGTACCTCAAAATAGTTTGTGGATTTTAATCCTGAAAATAGCTTTTTGAAATCAGGAATATTTGCTTTCATTTTATTGAGAGCAGAAACTAAGGCAGAGGATAGGTTAAGTGGCTTCCCCAAATTAGACTAAACTGAGGATCTGATTTCATGTTTCCCTATGATCACTTCCCATTTCTCATTAAAGAGAAGTTCAAGACTCTCCTTATTTTTGTGGGTTATCCAGCACATCACAATATCAGTCCTATAAATGTTTTATCTGTTTAACCGCAGATGGAATAATATCACAGATGTTAAATCAATCAAACAAACAAACAAAACCTCAGCAGCCAGCCAACACAGCATTTGGAAATAGAAGGAAGTAAAAATAAGAGCAAACATAAGCTTAAACCTCACCTGCATATTGGGGAAGCGATTATCTGAGCCATGGAATCCACCTTTGCAGCTTTTAATCTCAAGTGGTTTTCTATTAAAAATACACAGTTTGTATAACTCACAAATCACATCAGCATAAAGTACATTCAGGGATGATATATTTACTTCTCTGTTTAAAGATACTCAGAGGATTGTCCATAAGGAATGAGAAGTCTTTAGTGCTTGGGAGGAGAAAGCCTTTAAAATCAGAATGGCAATTTTCTCTGCAAATGTTATCCCTTTGGAATTTTTATGTGTCTGTCAGAGTCATTTAAAGTCAAAGCACATGACAAATGAAAAAAAATTCATTTCAGGGTAACAGATTTTTCAGTTCACTGTCACTTGAGTAAAAACGTTACAGTTCTTTATGTAAGTATATTCTCAATATTTTTAAAAAAAAACACTTATCTAATTTAGACCATTTAGATGGGAATCTTACAGTCTAATAAAAACAAACATCCAACCTGTCCTAGGTCCATACACACCATGTAAGCACACAGTTCTATTAACCCAAACCTGATTTGCACAACTTGCACATGTCTATCTACATTGTTACACAACAGGACTTACTGAAGAAGTGCACTGAAAAACTCTTCCATGATGAAAGCCCTGAAGTATCACAGAGGTGCTCAAAATTAATACCATTACAACAGATACCACTGTTTTGGGACTTGTAAATTCTTTAATCAAAACACAAAGTAATTAACTACCACAGACTCAGTAAGTTCAATGACTGACAAGACTGATTTAACCTAGAAATTATTTACCTGCTCTGCTTTCATGGACTCACTTTGGAAATTCCTACAGCATGGCAAGATGTGCTCATGTATCTGAGAGTGAGTACCGTAGCTTCTAACCTGGCACTTCCTCCATACCCAGCAGGCAGAATACCATTAGCTGCCAATTTAGAATTAACCCTCCCCAGGCCAGCAAAACCTGCAGAAAAAAGCATGCATTGTTCCTTTGCAGTGTTCCTTTGCTATGACAAACAGGAATATCACACTCTAATAGCTATCACTGAACTCTAAGCACTTGGAAGAGAAAACAATAAATTATTTGTTGTACGGTTGGGTACTGAGAACTGAAACTTACCGAGCAAGCTGCCATTGGGAGTCTAAATAAAAGTGCAGCGGTTCGATCCGGTCATTATAGGAATAATGGAAACGCTTGGGGAGCAGCTGTTTCATATAAGCTTTAAAAGGCTGGTTTGGTTTTACGCACTGAAATGTTTAAATTAAAACATAAGGAAATTTTGGTGAAATGCATATTTTATGTCATGCACAGTTCTTACAAAGCACATCAATTACAAATGTTCTGCAATAATTTCCACTAAAAACAATGTAACTCCACTGGGTTTGGAGTCATAAGATCTGACACATATGAATGAATACTTAAATCACAAATACTGACTGGATTTGGATTCAATAGTTATTAAAAGATATTTAATATTGCATTATAGAGAAAACTTGCTTCATTTTTTTCCTTACAGCCTACAGTTCTATAGAATCAAATCATTCTGCATAGAATTAATAAAGAATTACACTAAGACATGAACATCATGATACTTTCACAAGTGATAAGAAATTGTCCAGTGCAAAAAGTCTACAGCTCTGTAATAGAGAAGGTAACAGACATTTCAGGATTTTTAGACTGATCACACAGGGACAAATAAACTTTTTTATGAACCAAGATCCATTAATGATTTTAAAAAGGAAAAAAAAATACCCGCAAAACAAAATCTCTACTATAATGTTGGAATTTTTGAATACTGAAGTCATCTATACAAACAGCATTGTTATCACCAACAGCAGTGTATGCACAAATGAGAGGCGAACAGATAATGGTGCAGGGATGAGAACAGAAGCCAGGGACAGAGGAAAAAAAGCAAATTCATTACACTGCAACTGATATCCTTCCCCCCAAAAAAAAAAAAAATTCAATGTCCTCTCTCAAAGCTGTTTATCAAAAAGGTGTGAGCAAGAAAATCCTGTGTGTGTCCTGGCAATAGAGCTGAGCTTTACACTGACGTGGCCCTCAGCTAGTATGGTCCAGATACACAAGTTCTCCAGTTGGAAGAAAAACACAATACAGTGAAATGAAGACAAAGCTTTAGTTAATGCACAACTCGATAGCTGTATGTCACCTTATTCAAATTTCACCTTCCCCATGTGGAACTACTGTTGTTGTTGTTGTTAACCAAAGGTCACACGTAAAGTCAATTAGGTTGAAAAAGACATCTGAGATCATTGAATACAACTATGACTGAACATCACCTTGTCAACTGGAAAAAATTCTTCCAGATGTGTTGCCCTGTTCTTTTGAGAGTTTTAAAGATCTTCTAAAAGGTTCTTATACCTTCTGATGTTTACATATTTTTACTGAATTTTTTTACACTGTTTGTGTAAATAATGATTGTTTTACATTCTTCTTTGTGAGTAGACAGAATTGATAGACTATTAGTTTGACCAGTGTACTTGGAGAGGTGGCAATTTTATCCTCCAAACCACTATCACTTTTAATATTTTATATATAGTAGAGTCAGAAAATAATATCTTTCTTTCAGTTCTTTTTCTTCCCTCTTTTACATAACATGCATCTGTAAGTTATTTCGTGTCATAGTGTAACACAGATGTCCAACCTAAACCCCTCCTGGTGCAGTATAAGATTATGTCCCCTGATCCTGTCACTGAATCAAAGTACACATAGTATGTAACTTGCCCAGCAAACAGCTAATGCTATAAAATACCTGTAAATGTCAGCAGAAATTAAGCGAGAGCAACAGATAAGACAACGCTTACCGTGAGGTTTCTGACAATGCCTTCATAATTAACTGGAAGAATCATATGTTAAGTATTAGTCACCTAAGTTTAAAAAGATCAGATGTAAAATGAAAACATACCCATCACATAATAAAAATGATACGTTTCAATAAATTTCTGGGCATAAGAAATTATTTTTCCAGATTGAAAACCATATAGAGCAATATAATCCCTAAAATGTCAAGCTATTGCTTTTACAAAATTTTAGTTCAGCCTCTTTTCCCCTTGATTACTTATTTACAGCTTTAAATTTAAATTATATTAGTTAGACTTTAGTTAATTTTATTAGTTAAAAGTTAATTATACTTAGATGTAAACTATATTAACCACAGTTAGAAAAATAATCCAAGAAGCAAGTTTTCAGGAAAAAAAAGCAACTAAATACTGTGATAATCAAGGTGAATTTTTCTTTGCTAATAAGTCTTTAAAGAAAAAGACAAAAATGCAACTACCAGGACAGCAGTTTTGCTTAGCAAATATCCTTAGGAAGAAAGCCAATGACCAGCTGGTTAAATTTCAGATGCTTAGGCTGAAGCCAAAAGGGGCCATTACATCATGTAGTTTGACATTTTGTGTTAAACAGGCCCACTACATTTCACAGTTACTCTGTCCTGACTCTGATATACAATACCTGACTCAAGTACCTAAAGGATTACCCTGGCAAGAGAACCATTCATAATTCCTGCACAGATACACGCCGTGCTACAAAGACAGCTATGCTACTTCATTGTAACAGTGCACACATCCAAAGGAGGAGATGCACCACTTCTCTTCCTGAACTTCTCCAGGGAGAGCCTGAAACTGCATTTGACTCCCATGTTCTCCAAGTAAACATTTAAAACAGTTTAGAATAGCATCAGGCAGTGAAGTAAACAGGACTTAAAGTCACTGGGGTTGAGGTCTACAAGTTTTAAAGGGCACAGAGAACAATAATCTCGACAGAAAAAAATGCCAACCCACCCAAAAATACTATGAAACATGAAGAAAGCTCCCGCAGTCAACATTAAAAAGTACCAAAAATTTCAGGGATTAAATATTTGCCTAAAATAAGACTGCTTAACAAATCAGAATATAAAATTTGTAAGTTTTCATTGATTTTTACTCAGTTTTATTATTTATGTTTACTTGCAATTTACTCAATTACTGTCAGGGCATTAGTTTTTTATAACTAGGAAACATAATACTCAAAAATATATAAATTATAGTAACAATTTAACATTTCTCTAAGACAGAAATATTGCAAATTTATACAAAACTTAATAAATTAGGAAATGAGGTGAAACATGAAGGGAGGATTTTTGGGCTGTCTTGTGCACAGGCGATGTTATGTGAAGGAATGCCATTCACAAGGCAGAAGGCATTTGCAGTTGGTAACTCTGAGGCAGCCCATAAAATGTTTTTCTGTATTTGAATGTGGGATTCAAATATACTTTCAGACTTGGAAATCTGAAAATGGTCTTTAAAAACACAAGTGCACACACTACTCAGTATTTCCTCTTCATCATTGTCCAGGTTGTCCCTAGTTAGCATTCACTCAAGTTTACTAATGCAATACATGGATCCTAAGTTCGAATTTGAAAAGAACAAAAACATATAACCCAATAGCAAAAGTTAGTTTAGCAACTACATACAAGAGAAATACTCATCTGGAACATTATTAGGTCTTAGGCGAGCTGCAGGACCAGGTACAACTATGAAATCTTGAACATTGTCCAGATAGCTGTTCAGATATGCTGTTTTTCTGCAGCTCCCTACTTCCATCCCTGTAAAAGGAAATGCATTTTCTTTTAAAGTGGGAATATAAGTGTAGAGTCACCTTGCTAAGGAGACATGTAAGTTTAGTAGTAGAAGTGAGAAATGCAATTTCTCTGGTCTTTTTATCAGCAATCCCAAAGCATCTGACCCAAGAAGACCAAAATACTCATGTATAGAAGATAAAAAACCAGTCACAGATAAATACTATCAGCCAATGCCTCATCTGAAAAAGACTCTCCAATTTAATAAATAGACAAACTTTCTTCTTTAAAGGGAAAAGAACTCTTAAGAGCCTAAGAACAGTAGTAATGGTCAGACCAAGTATTAATTCAGCCCAGTCTCCTACCTAATAATGTTCAGTACATATCTAAAGAAATAACCAATAAGCACAGAATTATTGACTGGTCTTTCTCCCAGCGCTCTTTATCAGTTTTCAGATGCCAAAGGGGCTTCAAATTGTTTATTGCATTTAAACTCCTACTTTAAATAATTCCTGTCAGGTTTACCCTCCATTAATGTCATAATTTTTATAAGCCTGGACAGATATTTGGCTTGCATCATTCCCTGTGGCAATGAGTTTTGCAAGTCAATTCTGTGCTGCATGAAAGTCTGTTTATAGTTCATTTGTCAAGAAAATAAGTAGAAAAACCTACTTAAATACATAACTTATAGAAATAATTCCAGATATAAAGAAAAGCTAGAAAAACAAATCCAAGCTTCATATTCACAGCTCTCTAATAACATATAAGGGAACTGATATTGGAAAGGAAGCTATGGCTTGTATTTTTAGTCCCTCAGCAGATTGTAAAATGGTGCTGTGGAGTGTAGTTAAAAGACAGAAGAAAAATAAATATATTTTTTTACAGTTCACATTTTTTATTCTACTTCTTTTATCATCTGGTAATGGTCACAAAAGGAATTAGAAATAAAATATGAAAATTACTTAATTCCTCTCTTGTTCTCCACTTCTTTACCCCTCATAAAATAGTCTGACTCTCACAGTGATTATCTTTCATATCATCTTGATAATATATTTTATATATTATTAATTGATATATAATTAATATATTATATTGTTAACCTTGCCAGAAACATACAAGTATAAATTCAGACTATTACTTTATAAAGATAGTTCTTCAAAGTTTTGATATATTTTATAAAATCAAATTTACCATGATCTGATATAAAAATAATGTTCAGGCATTTATGCAAGTTCATTTGCTTTAGACCGTCCATCAGCATCCCTACTATTTTGTCCACTCTCTGTAATGCCATAATGACCTGCAGGACAAAAACAGGAATGTAAAGTAAGTATTAAAAAAACTGTTAAATATGTCTAAATAAAAATGAGAGCCTGCAGACTGCATATCACCTGCACTGTTTCGAGTTCCCTCCACTTACAGAAGATTGGCTATATCTACATTATACAGCACTTAGCCCAATTTTTTTTTCTGCATAATGCACCATGGCACAGCTACACATTTTTATCTGTTATTTCAGTTGCAGATGCTTTTAAAAAAGAAAAAAAAAACCAAACAAAAGCAGAAACAAAAAAACACCTTACAGATTATAACCCGTGATGGTGGTTTTAAAATATGAAATTGAGGATGCTTGTTGCATTGTGCTTGGGCACAACCAAAGACAGCTGGGAATGACAAAGGATGCAGATACTGATGTGCTGGATAGAACAGAGGAAGCCAAGCCTGTCATACCCTTCCTCAAAATGCCGGTTGGGAATTGGAGCAAACAGTCCTTGAAATTGTGCTCTGAGACTAATATCCAGTCAAACCACTTTAAAGAAACTGAAAAAGCCAAACAATGAACTAGAGTCCAGCACTGCTTGTGATCAGGGGTCTGGGGCCCTAGCTCACTTGCAGAGATACAGCACTGGAGCTGCTTTTGAATACTTGCTAGGTTGAAAAAAGTATTTTCCAATGAAGTACTTCTGTCACCCCACTGAACTACTAGTACAAGCTGTCTTGCTTTGTATCAACAAAGAAGAGATGCTCCTGCAGAGACTATATGCAAATCTGCAGGGTCTTTCTCTCCAGAGCATTCCTGACATACAGAACTTTAGACCCACTCATTGAAGAGAAAAATAACCCATTTAATCAAGTTCCCTATACTGTAGTTCCAATTATGTCTGCTACTTCCTTACATGAATAGCAGCTACTCACAGCTCAAGAGGAATGGGCAAGAGCTTTTCTACTTTTGTCACCACTGAAGCTAAAGACCTACTTATGATGCCTAAACTACCTGACTCTTCAAGATAGGAGAATTTTACAAAGATCCTGAATTTCCAAGAACTTTTTGCTTTGAATTTTTCACTTTGGTAAAAATGCAAAGCTATTCAGTATTTTTTAAGACAGTAGCAGTCCCAAAGACTTCTTATTTTTATAATAAATCACAGACTGTGATGAGGCAAATGTTCATTTTATCTGTCTCTTTCTGAGAAGGCCTAAATTATAACTGCAGGGAAATAAAGCCAAAATCCACCTAACCTTAGCACAGAGACTGGGGGGAAAAGAATTACAATTGTAGCATGAATACTTAACCACCACAACTTGGACATTGTTATGCAAACCTCTGTTGTTGCTAAATTAAAATTATACAAATTTTCTGTTCCCATTCCCCTCCCCTGCCAAAAATCAACATGAACCATTAGTAAGTAGGAGCAGATAAAAAAACATACAAGACATATCCAAACACGTTGGTAATTTAAAAGTTATTGAAATAAATAAAATAAAAATTAGGCTCACTAAATAGGCCATTATATACCTTATATCAATGTTAATCATAGATGGACTGTCTATTCACAATTTTTTTTCCTAAAAAGCATACTTCACATGATCTCAATTAACCTAACATGAATTATGGAACTTACAGAGTCAGAGCAAAGCATCAAACTTAAAAAAAAAAAAAAAAATAAGAAACTACAAAACTACTTACTCCGCTGCTTACTGGTCCAAACTTATGGCCCGAGGAATCTGGTTCTTCTAAATACAGAGTGTAAAAGTGTGGTCTATATCAAACAGTACCAAAAATGTAATATTTTACATACATGTTGAGACAGTATGAAGAGATTATATTTCAACAATGGAGATCACATATTGGAAACAATGCTGTCATTCAGAGGAAAAATACATTAAACTGAGAGATGCAACTTAATTTTAAAAGTTTTCTGTCATAGAAACAGGTTTGCACTAAATAACATTTCAACATTGTTAGAATAAAGCATAAGATATTGTTTAAAACATAAATTGTGCTTACAAAGTAATTCATTGCAATACCACTCAAACAGGAACTCACACTGACAAATGTGTACCCACCTTTCATCTTCAGGCAGCTGCAGCCAGCGAAGGACAGTCACCACTCTTTCTTCAAAGGGGATTGAGCTGCATCAAAATAATGCAATATCAACTAACCACGTGTTTCTAAAGAGCTAAATCTTTTAGCCATACATTACCAAAAAATCACTGTACTTTAGAGAAAAAAAAAATCAATAAAGGCTTTTTAGCAGGATACAAATTTGTCTGTGCTAACTGCCTGACTCTACAGGAGTTTATGGCCTGATCCAAATCTCCCTTGAATATTGTTCCCAATATGATTAGAATAATGCTCCCAGTAGTGCTTATGCTTATTATACAAAGCAAATAATTGGCCTTAAGGTGCAAAGTTACTTGCAGGCTTTTATTCCTGTATTATGTTTTGAAAAAGTCCTGGTTTAGGAGTGGGGTTGGGTATTTTAAATTTAAATAGGTTGAATAAAAGTTTCTCATACTATCTTACAAAGTAGATCTTTGCCATCAATTACAGAAGTAGACCAACAATAAGCATGTTGACCTTTAACAACACCAGGCACCCACAAAGTAAGTATTCAGTGTTTAACACAAGTTAAAGTAACAGTGCATCATCAGTTCCTAGGGAAGAAAATATAGGTAGCAAATCTAGAATTGAAAATTCCATCCTGTATGAAGGGTGTAAGAAGAGAAAATGATCCTAAGATAGAAATGAGAAGCTTGATTTCTTGGGCAAGATTTGAGATTATTAAATAAATGGTGATAAACATTTTCATTAAGCAGAAAATGTTTAATTGCAGTGAAGAGCAATCACTGACTAAAATATGAGTGCCTTAATATTTTCAAAATCTGCAATGAAAATAATTTTAAATTGGAACGGCTTACCACAGTCAACAGTAAAACTTTAGTTTCCATGGACAACATCACATCAAGGCCTGATCCATTCACTCATGAGATGTTTGGATTGAAATATTCTACCCCAGCCACAAAAGGTTTACATAAATAGAAAGAGTAAAGCACTAGAGCTTCAAAGCTCGTTATGCTTAAAGCTGATTTTTACACATCTTACCATTAAAACATTTTTTGAGGAATGAAAACATAATTAAACAAAGGCTCTACATTATACTGAAACAAAGTTAATTGGATCCTAGCCTTTTTTCCCCATTGTACAAAATTATTTAGAAAAGTAGGGGAAAAATATGCTTTCTCTGGCATCTATCCCACTGCAATCGTTAAAGTCAAATATTCCTGAGGCACAGGCATTTACATACCCATTGTATATTTCATACAGGTTTGGAAAGGTTCCATTCACTGCTACATCAGACCCAGGCCAGAAGAAGGTCCCTGCTTTCAGCCCTTGGTACATGGCCGTGAGCCAAATCTGCCAGAGAACATTTGCCATCATTAGCGCCCATCACCAAATCAGCTGAGAGCCTGCCAAGCCCACGGCCCCCTCACCAACTCCACACCCTTCAGCGAGATCAGAAACCAATCGTTTCATGGGATGCACTCCATCCATCTTGCCTGTCATCGCTATCTGCAGCCCAGCAACACCTTGTAGGCTGATCCCTTGTGGCAAACACCCACATCCCTGCTGCTGCAATGCCATGGAGAGCCAGGACAGAGGCAGGAACCATTAGCAAAAATGCAATGGTAGAACCATGGCTGAATACCAGGAAGGGGAAATGTCTCAAAAGGGGTGGCAATATTCCAAGGACCTGTGTCCCACACACTCTTAATATACGGAAACAGCATTTTGGACAGTTCTTTTCTGCTGCTCACATGGTTTACAGATTTATGCCTTCTGCATGTTTCCTGCCTAACTCATACTTCACTTGATTCTCAGTGGCCTGCAAGTTCTACACTTGTGTATTCTTTCCTCAAGGAAAAAAAAAAAAAAAAAGACAAGCAAACAAAACAAAACAAACAACAGCAAAAAAACAAACAACCAAAAAAACCCCATCTTCCCCACATCCTAAATACTTATATCTAGTCCCTTGCTATTCTTCAGGCTAGAGCTCACTCAAATTTTTCCATGCCACTTCATTTTCAAGCCAATCTCATCAGTTTTGCCATACGTATATGATTGAGCTGATACAATTTCTTTTAAAACCACATCTTTGGACTTACGAGTAATTTAAGCAGAGCATAAACCTTTATTAGTGCTTCTTATTACTCAAACTTACTGGTCTGTTGATTTCCTCACGGAAGTTAACTGCAAGCCCATTCATGTTAAAAACAGATGAAAATCTGGTAGCTATATTAGCTATTTTAGGTCAGCATTGTCCTTAGGGAGAATTCCATTTAAGTTCAACAAAAGCTGTTACATTTTGTTTCATTTGTTATTTTGCAGCTCTAGTACGGCAAGTCCTAGTGGTGCTGAATAACGCTTCTTGGCTGACTTAGAATTACCCTCTGTACCCTTTCAACATCACTATGCATCCAAGCCATATTAAGTAACATAACAGGGTGTTGTACATTCTCAGAAGGGCATTAATACTTACAGGCTGGCCTTGGTACCACTGTGGATTAAACTTCTCCTTGCTTTTAAGGGTGAAGGATGCGTTTCTTTTAGGGTCATACATCTTGTTATCAATTATACCATGAGATTCAGGATACAGCCCCTGCAATTGAGAGTATGCCTTGTTGCAATGCTCTAAAGAAAAAGAACCTTCCAGCTACTCAAACATGTCCTTTAGACAAATATATCCATTGAACAGTCACTCTGCTGGTGACTTCTACTCCACCAGTAGCTCAGGAACCAAATTCAGCAGCAGCATCTCTCACTGCTTCCAAGCCCTACCTTCCAAGCCTTATTTGCTTGTCAGTGAGATTTAAAAAAAACTAGGCACTGTCCTTTGGGATCAAACTGAAAGACACTGTTAGAGTTCACGCATTTGTTGTCTCTTTAGTACCAAAGATAAAGCAATTAACCTATGTTAGACCTCCTTCACATGAGCAAAAGCTCTAGCTCTAGAAAACCACTACATGCGTAGTCAAAGAACCGCAGGCACCAGGTGTTGGGTAGTTTTAGTAGACTTTGTGCTCTGTCTTTAATCAGACTAGCTCCTATTTACATTTATAAGGGATAAGACACCACCACCTTGCTACTTTTCACAAGAATGAGGAGTTGAGATAAAGCTCTGTACTGTACGCCTCACATAGCTGCTGGGCATTATTAATGACTCAGTTGCAGATTCAGTCATGGAGATTTGTGAGGATTACACAATTAAGCACCTCATTTCTGAACTTGTGCTCTCATCAAAGGTCTTGACAAACTGGGAAGAAAGTGCAGATCCTAGTATTTTATTGAATTTTAGTCATGGCATGATGAAACTAAAAAGGATGTCCTGGATTCCAACTCTGCATTTGTGTTGAAAACCTCCATTTTTCTTTTTCCTCCTATATGCAAGAGGTGTCAAATTTACAAGATCGGCTTTGTGACATTTCTGTGCAGGCTTAGGTACAGTCCATCACAGAGACAATATCAGCATGATGCTCAAATCTTTCCTCTCATTTCATACCCTCCTTTTCATCATGCCAGGCTACCTTAATGAAGTGGAATAAGGTTGGCAACTTAAAGCAGTCAGGCTGCTCCCACTCCAAGAGACGAAACTGCAATTTAGTCAAAATACACAAATGAGGAGTTTTGTAAAAAGTGATGTGTTGTTTTGTAAAGTGATGTGAAAAATCCCACATAGCCAAAAGTTCACATCTACTCTTGGAAGGACTTGATTTATTTACATTAGATCTGGCCACTTAGCTGTACTGTTATATAATAGCTGTTAACCTAAATTACATAAATATAATACATATTTTTTCTTATTCTGAAGGGAAATCAAATTATTTTAATAATGCATCAAAATATACTATACCCTTGGAGAAAACTTGATAATTAACAGTAGTGGACACATATAATATACAAGAATTCTTACTGTGACAATGGAGTAATGGTTGGGAAAGGTTTTTGAAGGATACACTGGTCTCATACTGGAAGTGTATGTTCCACATTTCTCTAGAGGAAGTAACAAAGAAAGTCAGCAAAATTACTGAAATAAAAATCTTGCAAGCTTCTCTCATGACAATGTATAGCTATTAAAAAGGAAAAAAAAACCCAGAATATATTTCCAGAAGGTTTTAATTCTTCAAAAATGTTGATGTAATACTTAAGTTTTCTTCCCATATTCATTTACAAGCTGACTAAAAGCCTATTAACACAAAATATGCCTACTGGCTGACTGAAATGGTCACATGAGCAAAACCTACAGCCTTTGTGAAAAGCATGTACAGATAAGAATGAAAAATGAAAGACATCACACCCTCCAAAGTTGCCCTGGTATGCAGTAAAAGCAGTCTGCAGCTTGAGACCAGCCAGACACTTAACCCTGGGTGCTCCCAGAGGCGAGGTGAAGTGGCCACTGGCACAGTGGTGCCTGGCTCTCTAAGCCATCTGTCAAATCATTGCTTATTATGCAGTCTTCCTTTCTTGTTTGTGGGACTTTTAAAATATAAAAAATAAGCTCTTATTCTAGGATGAATGTCAAAGATTTCTTTATCTCAATATACAAATCATATGGCTTTATGGAGATTAGTGTACAGTATTTTCTAGGATGAAGAGGCATTAGCAAGGCCAAAACAACTGGACAAACCTTATTTAAGGGGTCTAAATTTCCATCAGCAAATGTGTGGGTCCCAATTTTCAGAATGAAAAAAAAATGTTTTCATGACAACTTAAAAAATACCAAAACTGCTCCAACAGATGCTAAAGGACCAAAACTAATGACCCTATAAGAAGAACATCACTGCGTCATCTTCACTGTTAGTCTGAGTAATTATATATAATATAAAGAGAATATAAATTAATGGCTTCATAACATAGGAGGTGTTTCATCAAGGTACTTTGAACTCATTGAATTGGGGCTTCAATTAGATTTCAGTTGAAATAATCAATTTGAGCTAATCAAGATAAAAGAAGCCAGGTGAGAAAAATAAATCCTTTCAAGTCACACAGGCATCCCCTACCACACTTGTGTTCTGTAAGTAACTAATAATCACTTGTATCTTCTCTTATTACTGGAAAACATCTAGCACATTTCAACTACTTCCAAATCTGTTGTTGAGACTGTTTTCCAAAATCTTAGTTTTTTGGTGTGGGTGGCTGGGGAGGTTGTTTTCTCTTTTTTTTTTTTTTTTTTTTTTTTTTTGTTTTGTTTTGTTTTGTTTTGTTTTGTTTCCTTTTAAAAGTAATAGAAAAACACACTTTAAAAGTTTTGCCAAAAATCCTAGGCAGTTTTTGCTAGGACTTCCCATCAGAGTTATGATTATTCTTTTTGGCTCATTGGCTTAGCTAAAGATGTTTAAAGATAAAAGGATCATTTATCTAAAACTTAAAATATCACAGCATAATTGTATATGAAAATGTCTTCTCTGAACACCACATGTGCACAGCAAGACTATGCCTGGCTTCACTAAAATCCCTCAGTTCCATGCTGAATTGTCCACCTTCCAAATAGCAGGGAGAGCAAATGTATAACAGAACATGGTAAAAGTGAAATTATTATAGTCTTACAGACATCTTTTCTGACAGATTTCTCCAAGGAGACACCAGAATATCAGGACCAAATAATGGCAATATTTTTATCTATTGGAATTCTGCACTTGTCATAAAATGCTTTAAATCCAGACATTTAGCACGGTCCTAATTTAACACAGAACCAGGCAATCCCATAAGTTTCTGAATGTGAGTAGCTGTTCACTGCTTTGTAAATGCTGTCATTCTTAAACTCTTTTGAAAATTGAATAGTCCTATAAATGGACAGTTATGAACTCTGAAATTATTTAATACAATTTTTCAGCAATAGTCAAGCAATTTATTCACTATTGTTACCTGTCTACACAGAGGAATAGATTTCATTACCCTTTTCTGAATAGTGAAGTCCTGCAGAAGTATTTACTCACCCATATAAAAGTTTATTTTTAGAATATGACTGCTTCCACCATTTTTGGACACATGGAACATAAAGCACATAAGAGATTTGAAGCCACAGGCCCTCAGAGTGGATATACACCTCAGTGACACCAAGTTTCATTAATGAGACTATTTTTCTCTTACTAAAGAAAATTTGGTTTATTTGAGCAGTTCACCAATTTGTTACTACAAGGGAAAAGAGAAGAAAACTGAAGATCCTGTAGCACATTGTATAGCAAAGCCCTTCTACCATATTACCAAAAAATTATCCAGAGTACTCTAGAACCATAAGTATAATGCATAATTAATACTTGCTCCCAGACTGGGGCATTATTTTGCTGGATATAAAACATGTATTATTAGGCATTCTGGTATTAGAATTCTTTAAATATATGCATTTTGACCATCAAAAACCTTGTAGCTGTGGAGAAGTGAAATGACTTTGATGAAGATACAAATATACTTGTATTTCTTAGTGGTCAGAATTAATCATGGCTTCAGTGCAAAGAGAAGTACAAGTTAATTAAAGAAGTCAATGAGAGAAGTCCCACTGTAGTCTATCCAGACCAAAGAATGAAGAAACACTTTACATGTATAAGTGTCACAGACTGGAAGCCCTACAGATGCTTTGTGACACTTCTATCCTGTATATCAGGCAGAGCTAGAATAATTTGTACTAGCCAGCCTCTCCTAGAAATGTCCAGAAATCTCCAGTTTAATTTTTTTATAATTGCATCTAATAAAAACTTTGCAAATGTCTCATTTTATTCTAGCATGGAACAAAACTAAAAAGAACCCAAAACCTCAAATACATCTGCAAATTGTTATCCTCTGGAACACTTCAAGTTGTAACAACCACTGTGTAAAAAAGCAAGTATTTTTACTGATTTATTTTTAGTCAAACTGAAACCAGGCACCCCAGGTAGTAATTTATGAATGTCAAGAAGATTGGCGTATTTTTCAGACAAGAAATACCATCAGTTCTCTACAGACCACAGCCAAAACAGAAACAGGAAAACTAACTAAAATTATTTAGACACCACCAAATCAAGTAAGACATTAAAAAAGCTGGGGAATATTTCTTATTTATTCTGGAAATCTTTGTTAAATTAAGGTTTTCTTGGATTCATTACATTTCTACCAGCCCTTCTATATCATCTCTTCTTAGTCTATTCCTTCTCTGTCTTCTTTCCCAAATATAATCAAATGCTTTTCATTTTCCACAGCCATTCCACCTAAATATAAGATGATACACATTATAGAGTAAAAAAGGATCTACTTCCATTTTGAAGAAATAAAATAACCTCACAGCAAAAAAAAAAAAAAAAAATCCACCTCCTAAATATAACAGGGGCTATAACTCATAAGATTTCACTGAAAATCAAAAGGGCCCTTTCCTCAAGCCCTCTTTTTCTCTCTTTCTTGCCCTTCCACTTTCCAATACTAAAGTTCTTTGTGCATTGGTGTCCTTTAGGGCAACAACTTCCATATTCATGGCAGAAGAGTCAGGATTTTAAAGAGTGAGGAGAGCTGCATTTGTGGCTTTTTTTCAGGTAAGACATCATAATAGTTTTTAGACAAAGAAACTACTCACGTAATTTGCTAATAACAGGTAGAAGTCCACCCCAAGTCTGCAAATATTCTGCTCTGAAGCCATCCAATGAAAATAGTAACACTGGAGACTTGGTAAATCTGAACAAACAGAAATTGAATATTAAAAGCAGACTCTGAGAAACAGTTTCCTATCACTAATTTCAAGAAAGTTTCCCCAGACAGTGGGAATGTTCATTATGGGCCAAGGAAATCCTCCTCAGCAGAAGTTTTGCTGGCACAGTGGTGAGCTGTCCAGTCCCTCTGCTCAAGAGGCTGAGGTTTGCAGCAGGGCATGCACAGAAAAGCCATGACCAAGGCCTGATTTCAAACACACCTTTAAGATGAACAAGCCAAGATGCTCAGGTGATCCATCTGATAGGTTTGGTACTCCTTATCTTGAAATCAGTCCCACTGAAGCAACACTCAGCCCCTCCAAACCCGTTCTCCCACCCCAAGCTAAGAGCAGGGAAAGAAAGAAGGCAATGCAAAGCCAGATTTTCCTTTATTTACTTTCCTTCTGAACAGCCTGTAACCTAATAAAAAAATGATTTTTTAATGTATATATACAGCGCAAAGACCTGTAAGCAAGTCTAATGCACAGGGTATGTTAAATCAGCAACTAAAACACATACTTTTTTTCTCATCTTCCAAAGATTGTCCAACCAAAAAGAATTTGCTTACCACTCCAGAAGTCCTACCAATCTCCAAACTCAAAAATGTGGCCCTGCGACTGAAAACACTGTAACAGCATTTCTGGCAGGAACTTGACAGATAAATTCAGATACTGATTTCACTGGAACCAATAAAAACAAAATCTCCCCTTCCAGTCTCCACAGGACCTATGTTTTCCAGTCTTGACTTGTTCCCAGATTCAGTCCTGTTCAAACAATTTCTCCCCAACTGTAAGTACTTAAAACATTGCATCACAGACAGGAATAGTAACTTCTGTAATATCAGTAACTTCTTCCTTGAAGAAAACATACCCTGTGTTTGACCTATAGATATGAGGGCATGTGAGACTGAAAAAAAATCACTGCTGTGCAGCAATAACTATTGAAAATACGGAATTTCATAAAACAATTTAATATTTATAATATTATAATATTAAAATATTGGTTTATTGCCAGCTCATTTTCCCTTTTTATATTTACATTTTTTAAACTTTGTTATACTTCAGTTTCCAAAAATAAAAGAGTGAGGATAGAAGACAAATATTATTTATAAAGTGTTGACAATTTCTTTACTGATGTATCCCACAAAAAAAAATCTGAAGAGTCAGTTACAAATGAAACATTTATGAGCTGTGTGTCAGTCAAACAAAAGTAACTATATTAAACTAAGAAATAGTCAGGCAATCAAAACATGTCGATCCTAAGAAAATTTTAATCAACAATTTGGACAACAGTTCAGCTAAAAGGATTTCATTAGTCAGAATTATTACATAGCCTACCCTATACCCCATAGAATAAAATCTTTAGATGTATTTCTAAGATGAATGTTTGTAGCCTGCTTTTTAATTTATACGTCAGAGGTGGGAACAGAAATTAATGATTTTCAGGTCAAAATTAAAGCCATATGGCAGAACAGAGTAAGGAAACGGAGCACTACCTTTGCCCATATTACAAGTAATTTTTTGCACCATAGATTCTGATCTCTACAAGTTTTACATGTCCCTTCTCAATAAATTGATTCACTTCAGTGCAGAGGTCTAAAAATCTTCACTGCAAAGTTCTGTGCAATAAAATGTGAACTTTGAGGCAAAGGCTGTTCAATACTACTTACCAACAAGTCTAATTAAAAAAAAAAAAAAAAAGAAAAAAGAAAAAAAAAATAAACCAAAACCAGACCAGAAAACCCCACCAAACTTAAAACAAGCACTTAGAAAGGGACTTTATGCAACTGTTTCTGGTTTGGCATTTACAAGTAAACCAACTGTAAAATACATGTTTCGGTTGTCTGCAAATCTAGCAACTGACCCCTTTGCACGTGTAAAATTAAACTTGGCAAAATAGGCCATTGCCACAATGAGGGCAATTGCCCATTTCACTTCTTGTATACACATGCCAAAACTCATCTATTTAGTGAACTGCCCTAGTGTTCAGGGAAGCAAAGCATGACAGACCATGTTAAACTGCGCTCTCTTTGGAACAGCTCCAGTAAAATCCCCAGACAAACTGACCCAAGCTCCATTCTTAGGTATATCAGCCACTTCCACGCATTTTTCCTGTCAGTAGCCAAGACTGCACTTGCTACTTAATGAATGGGCTGCCATGAGCAAGCAAGTCTGGGAGGCTCAAGTTTTGGTCCTGTTGTGATTTATGCTGTCTGTGTCCAAACAGTAAGACAAGCGTGTTTCACAGCTCTTGGATAAACAGGTATGCCACAGTCACATCCTGACTCCAAACTGAAGGAAATGCAGTAGCAATTATCCCCTCCTATAAACTGGCTTCTATGGAAGCATTATGCAGGCAACACAGGCTTGCTGTGGTCTAGTAGGTTCACCACTCTATATGATCAAGAGGCCAGAACCAAGGAACACATTGCCAAGTTGACCTCCCTCACTGCAGGCAGGTTAGACCATAATTAAGAGAAAGAAAACAAAATAGGAAGGAAAAGAAAGCTCTCTTGAAAAGCCTAATATAATACACAGAAGACTTCTTATCCTACATACATTCATACTGCTTATATACAGCCACAAAGCACAGGAAGAAAAACTTTCTTTTCCACTAAATGTACAGAAAGCCTCAACAGGAGGCATAAGAGCAATCTCCAGATATAAAGAGAGATCAGCAAAGAGGAAAGTAATCAGATGCTCTTACAGCTCAATGAAGACAGCACAAATAGTAATAGGCCTGAAGTACAGAAAAAGACATGAGGACAAAAAGACAGCAAAAAGTCATCAGCAAAGCCATCTATGTAAGTACTAGGATAAACTGCTTAAGTAGGTTTGAATTGTCTGAGTATCATTCCACTCCTAGAATAGTGGGAATGACAAGATCACTCCTGAGATCTTACAGCCTATTAACTTTATAATGCTATTAAACAATATAGAACCCAGTTTTGGAAAGACTTAGTTGTGTACTTAATTTTAAGTAGTTGATCAGTGAAATCAGTGAGCAGTTGATCCCACTGAAATCAGTGGGATTTCTCAGATTAAGCACCTCATCTTTTGTCTATTCTGCACCACAGGAACAGCTAAAACCCAGCTAAAACTAAAACAGAATAAAACCAGCAATCCGAACCCACATATGCTGTATTAATATGCACGGAATCAGAATTAATATCCTGAAGTCTCAAAATGAGCACTGCAACTAAATTCACCTGCACTACCACACAGCATAGGTGTGCCTACCACACAGCATAGGAAGAAGTGGATTGTTTACAGAGTTGTTACTTTTGGGAGAGGCTTGTGTGCTAACAGTCCAAGATGAACCTTCAGTCAACACTGTTTGATTCAACTCTGACCACACATCACCCTTTCCTGGGCTGGGTTTTATTGCAACATTTTGGGGTTTACCAGGATTAAAGCAATTTTAGAGGAGTAACTATGTATCCCTTTCATGAGCTGAACAGAAAAAAAACAAACAAAAAACCCTAAAAACAAGTTAACCAACAGGAGTTGCCCTACGGCATATGCGTCAGTAACTTTGAGTGTGGATGTGCACAAGTCTCTTCTTTGTTTACCAACCTCTTGAGGGCAACGCTTCCTAACCCTGCGTGAGAGAAATCATCATTCTAGACCCAGTTGCCAGCAAGAAGTCCCAAATGGCTCCTGAATTCGGAACAAAATTCAATGACAAAACCTTCAAGAACCACCTGGCTATCACTTTCCTACATAGGGGATTACTGGGGACTTGGACTACAAGCTGGACAGAAGCTACAGTTTCTGTCCTGATTAAGGTTCTGACATGTCAGCAACTGTTAGTGCTCTGAATCAGAGTGAGGGGTACTCAATTGGTATGAAATATTTCAAATGGAAATATTTTGTATTTTGTTTGACAGTATTATAACTCCAATGAATAAATATAGCATGATTTAAATATCTTAAGTCAAAAAAGTAATGACATAAAAACAAAATAAAATAGTTTTACTTAGAAATATCCGATTGGACTATAATTTCAAAATCAAAATAAAATAGGTCTGTATTTTTTGATACTTATCAGACAAGAATATAGTTATCGCATAACGTGTCCCATAACATGTCTAGCAAGTATTTACTACTGGAACATAAATCGATCTAGAATTTAAGTCACTTCTATTGATAGCTTAGATTTACAATCATCGTTTATAGTCAACTTTAACTATAAACTTAGTTAGAAGATCCCACAGCAAAAACAGTTCAAGTAATACAAGCTTTTTCTCCTGGCTGGGAGCTTTGCTGTACTATTCAAGCCTGAGTGCTGATGCCATAAACCACATGAGTCATTCCTCACACACTGTATACATAACTTGCAGGAGCAGGCCCAATGCGGAGCTGAGCCAGAGAATACAAGGATCCCATGGCACTTTACACCTTTTAAAGAAAGTAATTCAGACAGCTTGCAAATAGTGTTGTCCCACTCCTAGTGGAGCTGGAACACAGATCTGCCCACAGTTTGCAGTCCTGAGGCTGGAAAATGCAAGGTATTGGAAAGGTCTTTTAAAGAGACAAGGGAGGGAGACAAGAGTCTAAGATTGCAGAATGAGTCCCAAAATATTTGGAATGGTATTGTAGCACATGTAGGTCAATAATATGACTGGCAACCAGGCCGAGTTGCCCAGGGCACACACATCCATGAGAAACACCAGGGCTAAGGAATAGGCATATCTTGCAAGTCAAGCAAGTGCTGAGATAGAGCAACCTGATGCATTTGGTAAGCACCACCAAATGCTGGCTAAACAGGTGTTCATCTCTCTCTAGCAGCTGCTTTCACTGTGTGTGTAAAAGGCAAGCGGGTCCCAGGAAGGCACAGCAGGGAGAACAATCTCAAAAATGAAACACAAGCAAAGAGCAAAGCTATGCAAATATAAGATTTCCTCACCCTTTCGGACACTGAGGTTCAGTAATGTTCTCACACTCTTCTTCAACCCAGCTTGCCTCTCCTTAAAACAAATGAGTGCAATTCATTTTTTAAGACAGTACATTCTTACTGATAGATGCAAGGTTTTTTCATGTTACCAGATGCTTTTGAAGTCATATTATGTTCTTGCTCCTTTTATGGGTACATTTAAAATATATACATACAAATATGGGTATATATGAAAGAGGGTAGTAATTTTTTGATGATATTTACCTTTACAAACAGCTTGATAATTAACACAGCAATCATTGTTTTCCACACAATCATCTGAACAAGAACAACGATATTCTAGTCGCCTCTTTTCTCCACACCTGAATTTATTGCAGGTCCATATGTGGGCTAAAAAACAGGTGACAGAGAAGGACAACAAAATGATTGATACTACTGTAGGTACAGAACTAATAAAGCAAGTGTTAAGTTCAGTCTCAAATCTCTACTCACTGAGAAATAGAGATAATGTGTTACAGATGTGTAATAGAGATAATGAGTTATCTCATACATGTATAGTATGGCAAATTTTGGCACTTCAGAAAATTGGAACACCCAGGACTAAATATCCATGAGCATAGTCATCTGAATACAATTATGCAGCATATGGGTATAAATACCACAGATCAGAAAGAATCCATTTTACAGATCTCCTGAAATATGGTAATTTATATGGGTTTAATTTGGTATGCTCATACTATAAAAAAGTTCCCAAAA
The DNA here is from genome assembly GCF_026979565.1 of Vidua chalybeata. Lineage (NCBI taxonomy): Eukaryota > Metazoa > Chordata > Aves > Passeriformes > Viduidae > Vidua > Vidua chalybeata. Next base: position 58,687,352 of record NC_071532.1, read on the forward strand.
ACTCCTCCAGAAAAAAAAAATAGTCTGAATTTGGAATGCCTAGAAAACACTGAGCAGCATTAATTTATTTATTTATTGCATTTGAAGTCACAGTGGATTTTATCAGTCATCATCAGGCACTCCAGCCTCTTTCAGCACCTCAGCATCACTGCCACTATTTAAGACTCTATAAGCTTAAAGCTTAAAACTAAGCTCAAACTTCAGCTCCACTGCTGATTTTATTAGAGAACAATGTTGGTTTCTCAATATGAATGGCATATTGCAGTACATTGTATCATTTGAAGACCTAGATGTCCTGGTGGAATATGAGTTAGCAATGCCCTGGTAGTCAGGAGGGCCTGTGTCCTGGGGGGCATCAGGCACAGCATCATCAGCCAGGCAAGGGAAGGGATTGTCCTGCTCTGCTCTGCATGGGGGTGGGCTCACCTCAAGTGCTGGGGGCAGTTCTGGGTGCCACAATATAAGAAAAGGACTAAACTATTACAGAGTGCCCAAAGGAGGGCCATGAGGATGGTGAAGGGTCTGGAGGGGAAACCTTATCAAGAGCAGCTGAGGTCTCTTGGTTTGTTCAGCTGGGAGAAGAGGAGACTGAGGAAAAGCTCCATTATAGTCTTCAACATTCCCATGAGGGGAAACAGAGGTACCAAGCTCTTCACTCTCGTGATCAGTAACAGGGCTCAAGGAAAGAGCATGAAGTTGAGTCAAGTGAGCTTTAGGTTAAGTAACAGGAAAAGATTTTTCACCCAGAAAGTGAATGGGCACTGGAAAAAGCTCCTCAGGAAAGTAGTGACAGCACCAAGCCTCACAGAATTCAAAAAGCATTTGGAAAACGCTCTCAGGCACAGGGTGTGACTGTCCCATGTGCATGTCCTGTGCAGGGCCAGGAGTCGGACTTCATGATCCTGATCGGTCCCTTCCAACTCAGCATATTCTGTGATTCTATGATTTGTCATAAACATAAATAAATCCTTTACATTCAGTTAGGATAAAAACCAGTGAAATTACCAGCTGAGTGAATACTAAGTGAATACTTAAGACTAAATACTTATTACTTAAGTGAACATCTTAACAGAGACATGGAAGCCAAATCTAAATGTTTGAGCAGAAGATGCTCAATGATTTTCATACATTACTAGCAATTAGAAATCCCTAAAAGCATTGTCAAGAGGTTAATCTCATTTTCAGGTTACTGTACTTCAGTAATTCCACTAATTACTGTATTTCAGCAATTCCACTAGTACCAAATAGATCTCTACTTCCATGAGAGAGAGAAGTATCTATTATGGTTCTAGTTACATGATACTATTGGGAAATTAGAATTTGATTCTCCACTGATGTTAGGGATAATTAAAAAAAAAAAAAAAAAAAAAAGCGCACCAATGAATTCATTCATATTCCTAGTGCTAAGTCAGACTCTCCAGTTTGTTTTTAAAGAACCTTTATACTCCGGGAGAGAGATATAATAAAACAGAGTAAAACCCATATGACTATATACCTGGATATATCAACTATATATGTGTAACTTGACCTTTCAATAGCAGTCAATTGAAGCAGGGATCTGAGCTCAGTTTATTTATTTGGTTTTCAAAGTCCACATTGGAATTTTATATGTATCGGTGTGGTCTCACCCAGAAATGAACCAAATGTATATAAAGAGGAGTAAGAAGAAAAAAGTTATCTGAAAGGAATGCTGCTTTTGAAGCATAAAGGCAAAACAAAAGTAGAGAAGTCAAGTGCTGTCCTTGTTGTTCTACACACACTTACATCTTTCCCTGTAAAATTTCTCCAAGGTATTTTTCACACGTTTGTCTATTTGACCTTTGCCTTCTGGCAAATCATGGCAGCTGCTTCTGATTTCACAATTCTTCACCAGTGCAATCTGTTTTGTCATCCTGCCTTGATTCATGCTCATGACCCTTGCTTCACACTCAGGCTGGGGAGTAGCAAGGCCGAGGGCCTGAGCAGCTGGGTAAGGAGAGATGGCAGCTTTCACAGAGCTGCTCTGTCCTTCCCCTTTTTCACTCAGGCGATGACAGACAAATGCAATATGCAGAATGCACTTCTATTCCAGGCTTGCCCAAGAACGTAGGAGTTATCCCTGATGCCAGGGACAATGCGGGTCACTGTTGTCTCATCACCAGCAAACAAAAAGCTGGCTAAGACCTCGAGTTGCCATTGTTCCTCCTCCTTCCAAGGGGGAGGGCAGCACCACAGTCTGTTGCAGCCTCTCTTCTCACAGGAGAGCTATGGGAAAGCCAGCCTACTGGCTTTGTCAGCTCCTAAGTAGTCCAGCTGGGTGAAATAGAAGCTTTGTTTGTGTGAAACAGCAGCTGTGCCAGAGCCCTGATGTTTCCACGGGAGTACCCAGTACCAGCATTATCACTGCAACTCTATCCAGGAATGCAACACAGCATAAAAAGGGGGAGATGAGTGGCATCATAACAACTCTGCTGCTCAGTAGCCCCACTTTGCACTCAATGCCCATCTGAAATAAGCCCTGACCACAGCAGTACTTATATATGCTGAGCTGGACCCTGTCAAAGAACAAGAGAGATTGCTCCCTCAGTTTCTTCCATCCTTACCTGGTTGTATACATGTTTCCTGGTAATCTAAGCAGCAGTTTCCAAGCTTGACACAATCTTTATCGCAACGGCAGCTTCCAAAGGTCCTTTCAAAGCAACGACCTTTGCAGGTTTTCACTGTAATATTGGATAGTGTTAGATATCAGTGACTGAGCTCAAATCAGTCAACAGGCAAAAGAAACTAATACACCCAGCGTATGAAATGACACAGCTGGCGATTCCACAATGTACAGGATGGCTGCAAAAACAGTGACAGCCAAAGGAAAGTCTTGATCCAACCAAATGCTTATTTCCTCTTACTGAACAAAAATAATTTTTCATCGTATTGATCAAAGGGTTCTCTTCTCTTTTAGCAAAAACATGGTGTTTCAGTATTGGCAGAAACCAATGAAAAAAAAGCTAGATGTGACTGTCCTTGCCTTTCTGTGTCACAGGAAGATATGAGTACAGTCCCTCAGAATATGTAAGACCTCAAGATGTAAGGATGGCTGTTCCAAAGCAGACACAAGAGATACAAACTTGAGTATACTGCCTACTGGTTTATTTTTTGTTCAATTTAAATATCAAAAAAAAAGACATAGCATTCTTCCACTACATTGAGGTTGCTGAGGGCAGGGGAATGATCATAATAAAAACCAAAACAAACAAACAAAAAAAGAAGAAAAAAAAAAAACCCACCACCACCCAACCAGAAACTGGTGATGTGAAGGATTAACAGAACTTAAGAATTTGGTCACACTGTCTAATCCTGAGCAATCACTAGAAGAAAGTGAAAGAAATCCTCCCTAATATGGCTCCTCTTCTGAAGAATCTTGAGATGTGTGATATTAGGAAAATGAGATATTAAGGAACCAATACTGCAGAGCTGTAATAAAATGAGAAGAAACCTATATATATTGTAACAGAAATTTTATAAACTGAACTTCTGTTGAAAATCATTTTATGTTCAGCTTTGAAATTATTCTTCATATTTGTTCCCGATATAAGCCTAATCTCTTACAAAAAAAAAAAAAAAAAAACCTTTCATAACCTTCCACCTGAAGAAACTTCACCACTGAAAAAACCGCATATTTTTCAGAACAGAAAACAGACAGAGGAATTCCACCAGGAATGTTTTGAGGCTACAATTCCAACCAGTAAAAAAAATAACTTTTTTTTTTTCCTCCATAATTGACTGGAAAAAATGAAAAACAAATGTTCCAGGACAACATGAAATAGAAGTTGTTGTGTTTTGTTGTTTCATTTTGGTTTTTTTAATGGTGAACTGAAAAAAGCCAGCCATTCACCACAGTGACAGCTGGGATACATGGAAGCTGCCAGATCAGACACTTAGTACCAGGATCACTTTACCTCTCAAGTGAGTACACACAATTATTGAGTACACCTGAGTTTTATTTTCTGGTATTTTTATTCCACTCTTACTGATACTACTTCAAGCAATGCACACAATCCTCTTGCGGCAGCAAGAAGGGTAGCATTCTAATAATATGAAAACAAATTCACAAAAAAAAAAAAAAGGAATTGTTTAGGAATATTACTAAATAAAAGACATATTATTTACCATCTTTTGAACAGCTAGGCTTCAGGCCAAATATACATCCTAGGATTGTCGTTAACATGCAGACACAGAGTACCTGTTGGACAGAGAAGAAAAGAAATAATATTAAATTACCATTGAATGATTTTGAAAGCACTCATTTTCTCTGTAATGCTATACAATTGTACTGAAATTCATAAACATGCTGATGTCACTGTTTTCATCAGTAGTTTTCACTTCCACAAGTAGTTATGTTGTTTGGAATTAATTAGCAGTGTATGAACATGTTTGTCACAACTGGGCCTATGTATATAATTTCTCCTCAAGTCCTTTAGCATAGACATATATCATCATGTCTTTCTTGATTTCTTTTATATCATTCTTTCATGATGATATATTTCTATTTCTTCTATTTCTTTCATTTTATAGAAAACTTTTTTACTCCACTCCTTCCTTCCTCATATGTTGTTATAAGAAGGCAAAGTTTTGCCATTAACCACAGACAACAAACAGAAGGCATAGCCCTTAAGTGATACCTATAATTTTCTTAGGCAGGAAAACTTTTTCCCACTTCCTAGCATCCAGTTCATACTAGATCTGGGTCCACACCATGGTAAGCAACTGTGGGATATCACATTAAGGCTGACCACAGCGTCTTGCACTGACCGGAAACCATGGCTGTGTTCGTAATGGATTCTAGATGCACTGAAGTTATAGAACAAGCACTGTATTATCCTTGTTCAGCATGTTACAGCAGGATTTAATGCCTACTCAAATGCAGAGACAGGTTTCTTTTAACCTCATTAAGATTTGGATTTATTCCATAAACTCTTTAGAAAAAGTATACATGCTATCAGCACTTATACAGTAATTAAAGAGAAGCCAAGAAGGCAGTTACAACAGCTATTCTATTTAAGTGCAGAATGTAATAAAGTACTTTGCCAGAAGTCCTGAAACAGAAGATACTGCAATAATGCAGGCTTTCTTATACAAAAGGATTTGGGGAGCTCTGGGTAGGGAAAATGTGTACATACCACCTTTCTAGTCACTGTTTTCTGCAGAAAAATCGCATTGAAGCAATACTTCAATAACTTCACATACATGGCTACACAATTCTGTCCCTTTATTTCTCCTTTCCCATCAGAAAAATCTGCTGAGTCTGCCTTGTGTAGGATGCCTGAATCATATTGTGATGTGGCAAAAATTCCTTCCATTTTAAAATGCACCTAATTATTTCTCAAGTTTATTCTTTTTAAGTACTATGAGCACTTCAGTAACTAAAAACTATTTGCATTGTTTTTAACAACTCTACAGTTTACTATGCAATTTTGTTCACTAAGCAGTTAATAAAGACAGTAAGAAAGCAATTAGTGGAATACTATATATTCAGATATTACTCTGAATCTTTAAACTAAAAATTATGAAAAACCAAATCAATAGAAAAAATATTTCATATATACCATTTATTTTAAAATTGAACTATAGGCTGGATCTGATGAAGCTGTGCCTTAGAATTCTGAACCAGGCAAGTCACTGTAGCAACACGTCACGTTTAGCAAAGAAATAAGCATTTTTTCAGTTCAGTTTCAGTCTTTGAACTGACAGGGAAAGAAGGAAAATATTAAAACATTGAAGGGGGAAAATGTAGCATCATCTATTCACCTGGATATGAAAAAAGTTACAGAAAGATGCAAGTCTCCATTAAACCTAACTATCAAGAATGAACACAAGTACAGAGCTTTGTACTTTTCTCTTTCTTTGTTTTTATTTTTTGGCGTTTTTTGGGATTTTTTTTTGTTTTTAAATCAGAATACTACTACTAACACGTGCAGCATCAACACTTTCTGTTACATCACTATCGACAATATTATCTTCAATGTAAATTGTTCTGGACCATTGAAATCCCTCATATAAAATATCACCTAGATAGGAGCTTGTGCACAGGGAGGTAGGTGACACTTCAAATGCAAGATGCACTTCAAATGCACTTCAAATGCAAGATGTCAAAGCCCAGTAAAATCAGTGGAGAGGGCGAGACCTGTTTTTGTCCTTTTAACATTATTATTACTGTTATAATTATTATTATTAAATTACAAATGGATTATTTTCTTTTTTAAAAGCCAGGTTGAGAACATTTTATTTCAGGGTGAAGATTTACTGCTTCTCTGCTCCCACCAGGCCCTGCTACTAAGATCAAGGAGTAGAATGTCCTCTGAGATGTAAACACAAACATGCTTTAAAACAAGCAAAACCCACAGCTACTCTATTTGCAACAGCTTTATTCCCATATCTTCAAATAGCTACCTAGACCTATGACCTATGGGACTTTGGCCACCGAAGGCATCCCTGTACAGAAAACACACTGCAGTGCCACTAAATGGACTGTTAATATTCTCTTACGGAGCTTCAGTGTAGGTAATACAGGAATTTAATCATGACACCAAATTAATGCAAAAATAAAATCTACATAAAACCCACTCAAAAGCGACAGCATTATAAAACTTCTCAATGTAAACCTGGTAAAACGTCGCTAAAATTCTCACAAATAATTTCTGGGATTTTGGCAGCAAATGTAATAAAATCACAGTTTTTTCTTATATTCCAGGTTGTCAGTTTTACACTTCTATGAACATAATTCTAATAAGCAAAAACAACAGGATTATGTTCACTGAGGCACATGAGTATTCTTTTGGGTACAAAATACTACAGAATGCAATATTAAATGCAATTATATACTAAGATCTTGAAACTCTCAACTCACGACATTTTATCCTTTGTTTTCTTAACCTTAGTCCCACTAGCTTAAACTTTTTCTTAAAAATATTTTACTGCAAAACACTAAAGCTTCCCCCTCCTTTTTATTTTCTTCCTTCTTTCCTTCTTTAACACTTAATAAAGATTTTTTACAAAAACAGTAAGTTTACACATTAAACATTTGACAGTGTTCTGGGACAGCCAAATCTAACCCAGTGGAACCTCATGCAATTGCAGCTCAGTGTTTAAGGCTTTGAATTGAAGCTTTATCTTGAGCCTGAATGACTTCAGTCACATGGATATTATCCACACAAATGGCAAAATGTTCTGCTGGAACAATAAGGAGCAGCTAATACTGGCCAGCAGCAGCAGTCCTGACTAGGCACAGCAAGAGTTGTTACAACAGTAGTTGACCTATTGTCAGTGGAAAGGCCCTAAGATTATCAACTCTGTAGATGATGAAGAATATTCAAACTATTATTAAAGATCCAGATACTCACTGCATCTCACTGCTGCACCAATTTACTTTGCTTCTTTCTATATTGCAACATATCTCTACTGTCCAGAGATGTTTTAGACGTCTTGGAAGTGTTCCAGGCCAAGTTGGACAGGGCTTTGAGCGACCTAGTAGAAGGTGTCCCTGTCCATGGCAGGGTGGTTGGAACTAGATGATGTTCAAGGTCCCTTCCAACCCAAACCATTCTGTGATTCTATAAGAAAACCTCACCACAGCAAGTAGGTTACTAATTTTACCTGACCTGCTTTCCATACAGGTAGGTCAGGTTGGAGATGCTGCTGCTACATAAAGATTATGTATTTTTTAATCCATACAAAGACAAGTAGCTGCATGCATGCTTTTTTACTAACAAGGACCTTGTTTAGCATCCTGCAGAAGCACCAAATTCAAATCTCTAGCTACTACCACACTGTCAACATAGCACCTGCCTTGAAGGTTTAATTTGCCTTTTTAAACCATAGGAAGAAACCTTACCTGTTCTCTTTCACCTGTATTCTTCCACTCAAAAGAGAAAGCAAGAATTGAGAACAAGGTGCCATTAAGAAAGAATATGGCACCTTTAACGTTTAAATAGGAAGACGTTTAATAGGAAGACAAGTAATATTAAAGAACCTGGCCTTGTAATACACAAAAGTAGAAAATTAACATTTTATGACCTGTATCTTATGAGGCTACTAGCACAAACTGTCAGATTCAGTTCTAACATAGCATCTGACAAAAGGTTTTTAAAACAACACAGTAACAACTGCAGAGAAGAAAGTGTCCTTTTTTGGTTTAAAAATAATTTTTAGAATGTTTGTTTTGGAATCACAAAAACATTGTCATCTAGAGATGAATCTCTGTCCCATCACTGCTTCCTTTACGTAGGAGGAAGCAATAAAAGCTTTGCTTTGTAAACAATTATAATGGTTGGGAATAGGTGGTTGAAAGTCTGGAAAACTGCAATCCTGAGAACATTTCAAAAGCCTTTTATTTCAAAAGCCTTTCATTTTGAGCTGGGTAAATGAAAATATGATAGCATGGTTAGAGAAGAGAATAATTTCCCTCACTCATTTCTAGAGCTGCAGTTGAAGAGAATTTCTCAGCCGTAATTTTGGGAGCTGCTGGAAGGGCTGGAGTCAGCAAAGCATGCAGGCTGCACACACCTGATCCCAAAGAGACTCCTCAGCTATATAGGTCCTACTGACACACAAAGAAATCTCTCACTGGCCTTAGCTACTGCCACCTTTCCGATCATATTTTAGTCCTCCGTTACACAGTTAATACTACTGTCCCTTTCTCTTCATTCTTCTCTAGCTCTGTCCACCTCTCCAATTCCTCTCCTCTATTCTGTATTTTCATTGGCAAAGAATGCACTGATAATTCTTTTAAGGAATTATCATTCTGAATTACATTTGTTTCTTTGTTCATCTTCCTCATTCTTTGCCTGCCATGTGCCCAGTTGCTTTTGTCTCCCTTCCTTCATCCCTGGTATTCTATGGCCAACAAAATTTTTCACTCCAAGGTTTAAGACACATCCATTAACAACTATGCAATTATCAAGGAAACCATGCAAAATAATGTTTTTCTATCTTAATCTCCACGATTGGTTCTCACAGTTGTGTCATACGTATCCATGAAGAGAGGATGTCTAGACAGGGTCTGTAATGCCAGTATTAAGAAAACCCATGGAATTTTCCAAAACCACTGGCATCTGCAAAAGGCATGCTATGCTTTCACTGTTTTGTGCACCTAGAATAGATGATTACTGACCTGAACCTTAACACTAAACTATCTTTGAGAAAGAATTTCACCTGCAAAAATGTAAAGAACACAACAATAAATAATGAATTACAATCAAGAATATGGTCACCTTCTGACTCTAAAAGGGCACTGTTAAAAATTCAAAAATTCAGACAGCATACTGTATAAAGAAAAAAAAAAAAAAAACTACAGTTATCTACACTTGCCAGGGGCAGAGGAACACTTACTCATGCTTGTAAAAATTATTTTTAAACCAGCATAATAATCCCTTGCCAACAGCTCAGTTTTATTCAAAAGCAGGGATTACTTAATAAAATTTAATAAACTGAAAGGAGGTTGATACTTCACTCACACCAGCACAGCTACTTAAGTAACACTTTCGTAAATCACCTAAAAAAAAAAGTAAATCAGCACTGAACCAAGTGCACCACCTCCTTCTTGCACCAGGCATCTCTTCTTTCCACATTTGTAAATATTTTTATGGTCTACAAAGACTTGCTTCTGTTGATCTACATTCCACTCGTGGAGGCCAGCAGGAGGAGAATCGCTGGGGCTCTCAGGTCCTGGCTGTTGTAAAACACTGGAGGTGACTAAATAATTCTGAAGTCAGTGGATGAAAATGCTGGAAATAACACCCAAAACTTTTCCAGAGCTAAAAGGATTTACTAGGAAAATGCATCGGCATTATTGTTTTTCTTCTCAAAGAGGTACACAGGAGGTCTATTCTCATTCTTTCTATTGAATGTTCTTAGGACTGTTGTTATGTGCTATTGCAACAAAGGCCATTCAAAGGACAAGAATGTTTTAAAGGTAGATTGAGCCGCTGTAAAGTATTATAAAAGCCTTCACAGAGCTCACCAAAGAGTGGTAACTCTTCACTCAGCAGAGAATTATCAGCAGAAGACATCTTCATACTATAGTTCTCTAAATACCTTCCAAAACTATTCAAGCATCTGTTTTTAACAAAAAGATACCAAAAGACAGAAGAGTTAGCATCTGTCACCTAGTCAGCTGGAATCTAAAATATTTTTCTTATTTGTTGCTTGCCCAGCTGTGTAGGTACATACTCTCCTGGAAGTCATAAGCACTTGAGCTGTTGTTAGCAAAGCTTTACCCCAGCTGTTACCTTTTTCACTGCACTTAAGATCATGGGAGAATTTAGAGAAAAATTAAAGTGCAACAATATGCTAGCCAAAAGGAAAGGGAAATAAAACTTCTTGTTCAATTGACAAAAAGCAGATAGCAGCTGACTCTGCTATTTAATCAGCAAGTAGATTTTTGTAAAAACCTAAGGAAAACAGGATTGAAAACTCATGTTATGAGAAAAAAGTAAACATTGTACTTTCAAACACAATTCTTTTATTCAACACAGCAGACTAAGAACACAGAACAAAGCCCACCGCACGTCATCTGCTTTAGTGGCAACCACATATGAATGCATGACTGCCTAGAAAGGAAAGAAACTGTCAGTAATTATGCCAACTAAAATTCGTTTTCCAAACAAGTTGCACTTGAGTCATAAATAAAAGCAAAATTGAATCTGAAAATATGGCCTTGAGCCATCTTCATGCTCTTCCTATTCCAGAAGTCCCTTTTCAAGAATAAAGCCAAAGCTGTTCCAGATTAGATTACTGTCATGAGAGTTACGACAAGAACAGAGTGCAGAGGGGGTGGCTTCTACATGGTACTGATTATACCACAAAATATGCCAAGTAAACCTATATTCACATCCATTTTTCTTTGGCAGATACTGTTACAACTGCCACCATGACGGCAATATTAACTTCCACAGGAAGACAAAATGACCAAAATGACCTTAAAGAATAAGTGAAGAAATCCTGTAAAACATCAAGATTATAAGAAGTGTCAAAAAATTGCAAAACCACAAGCAGTATGAGAAGAATGTAGGACAAATCAGGTTTCATACAATCATTTAGGCTGGAAAAGACCTTTAAGATCAAGTCAAACAATTTCAGCTATTCATTATAAGTCTTTACTAAGTACATTGATATCGATCACAGACTCATCTTCAGCCCTTTGGCCTTTTCCCAAAACAAAGACCAGGGCTGATAAACAGGCCATTATTTACCTCAGCACCTCTTGAATATAGCCCCTCAAAAAACAAAAGGCAGACTATCAAATTTTGATACCTCACAACATGGAAACATATTTGAGCCAGAAGAAGGTTCTAGAACTGGCCCATTTACCAGCATTAAACTGTGAAATGAAATATACATGGTCAGGCTTATGGATTTTTTTTGAAGTAACTATAACAACACTATACTTTTTGTTATTCTAGGAACAAAAGCAACCAGTGCTCAACACAAACTTGTATCCACATACACATATTAGAAAGCATTTATATAGGTTGATTTGCCTATATGCCATTACACAGCAGAACTGGGATAAGGCTACGCTCACTGAGTTTCTTCAGAAGTGCAAATACTATATAATTACTTATTACTTCCTTTTCTCCTTAGCTAACTTATTGTATTAAACAATTAAACATTATTTCATTTGTGAAAAATCCTTATTTATACTACTTTTCTTTATCCTGCACCACACCCCATTTACCACAAAAGTCACTGCTGCCTTATAAACACACTTACAGGAAACTTTTTATACAGGTGACTTGTGCAACACCTACGCAGAAAAGTACTTCTTGCTTTTCAGTGCAGAAAGTGTTTTTTTGAAAATATGTCAGGAAATATATCAAAACAATGTAAAAATATCACTCCAATATTGAACATTATAAAATAGCTTCTCTTAAAATCACATCTACTACTGTTTCATTCAAATGGGACACTGTTATGATGCAGCACATTGACAAATTTTATCTTAGCATAGGGTCATGGTGATACTTGCTAATATATTCATTTCTATTATCAGCTCCAAGGTGAGAAACTCTTCATACCTTTCATGTTTTCAAAGCCTTTATTTACTCTGCTCCTCCTTTCAGCCAGAAGCAACAATAACATAGCTTCCACTGCAAGTCAAATCAGAAGAATTCCCTCTGTGTAATTCCAGTGATACTTAATAAAAAAATGCAAAGAAAAATTTTTGAAGAGCAGGAGTTGGAAGATTTACACAGTTTTTGCATCTTTGGCCTTGACTGAAATCCAAGTTTTAGCATAGTAACTAAGTCACTTGTTCTGATTTCAAGATAAAGTTATTACTACAGAAAGCCTATCCACTTAAAACCGTTAATGTATTCTTTATTATTTTAGTATCCAAGAGTTTTGCAGAATTAAATGAAGGTGTTCAGAACAAAAGCTGCCTCCCTCCTCCCAGGAGTTTGGCTGCCTGTGCTTGGGGCCAGTTCTCCAGTATTGGTTCAGTTATTGATAGCACTATTTGGGAGATCTCGACCAGTCTTGAAGATAGCTCTTCAAGAAAAAGCTAGAGAAAGCCTCAGAAGAGTCACTCCCCCTTGTTTTAGTCACCCTTGCCTCTGTGCCCTGTCTGGAATATGGTACAGCCACACTGCAGCCAAGTCCATCCTGGCCATTTATTCTGTTGACCCAAACTCACAGGCCTGCCTTCCCTTACCTTGGACCTCTCTTACTATTATATACTCACCTGGCAATTTAGACTATTGGCTGAACCTGCTTTGGGTGTCCCCAAATCCTCTGTACTCACTTTGCTCACACACAGTGAGACTGTCCCTTTCCAATAAGGGCACAGCCCACGTCTGCCTCGTTGCCATGACTGGATGCAGTTTTAGCTTCTCTTCCAGCATGACCTGCCTTCACATGGTGCCTGACAGGTAGATGACGATTTACTGCAAACATTACTGCAAAATTAAAAAAATGTAATGGAAACCCTAAGGCAAAGATTGAGTTGGAACTCTGAATGCTGCAGCAGTAAGTCTGAGCACACAGCACCAATCACAACCTCGTTCACTCATTCTGCCTGAGTCTATATTGCAACATATCTCAGCAAGGGCTGAGCCATGCACAGTGTGGTCTAATCTACACTCCCATTCTCCACTCCCTAATTCTACACTCTCATTCCTAGGCCAATGTGGCTGTTTTCAGGCAGGCAACCAGCCAGGAGCATTGACAGATGCACCAGTCACACAGCTGGGGTGTGCTTCAGCCTGTCTCAAGATTTGCACTCCAGCTGGAGTCCAGGCAGCCAGAAACATCCATACACACTGCACTCCATGGGGTAACTGAAACCTCCTGCATGGCTTAAATCCTCCAATTCAGCTGCAGAAGAGAGTATTTGGTAGCCTAAACTCCATGCTGTTTTATTGATGCTAAAAGCCACACCTAAAATACCTAGCTGACAGCAAGCTGAAGTTTGCTTGGCCAATTCACAATCACCCCTTTGATTGTGTATCCAAATTCAACCTAGCTGGGCAATAAAATTTAAACTCAGTTCTGATTACAATCTTTAACAAATATGGTCTCTACTCTCCCTTTGTGAAGATTTTTATAAAAGTGGAATTGGGGGAGCTGTTTTTCTCTGTTGTTTTGGTTTTGCTGTTGCTCAGTTGGTGTTGGGTTTTGTTTGTCTGTGTCCACTGTTGTTTGATTTGGGTTTGTTTTTTTTTTTCTATACTTCAAAATCCCCAACCAAATGGAAAGACTCAATTCCTGCAAGTGTTTCTTTGGCCAATATTTTTTTACTTCATATCATTTTTTTTACTTCATACCTTTTAGGATAGGTTATGCCAACTAGCTCTATGAAGTGTAAATAAAGCAAGAATACAAATTAACCCTGGAAACCCTTTAGAGCTAAAATATCCAATTTTTTTTTTTTTTTTTTTTTGTATGAGAGCAAGATTATTATTTTTGTCTTCAACACCTGGCATGAAAATCCCCACTTGAAGGGCAATAAAGAAATTTTGGATTTACATTTCCCTGAGTATAATGAGAATTATTTGCCAAGTCTTCCCTAAAAAATGAGTAGACTGAAGAGAAACATTTAGCTATAATGATTTTTAAATTCAAACCCCATGATGGCTTAAATTGGATAAAAACGTCTTTATTTTTTGTATGTATAGTTACATTTTTATTCTAATTAATGCATTTAAGCAATATCAACAGCAAGCTCAATTAAAAAAATGTTTTGTCAAACACCATGTGTTTAGATTTAAAACCAAGTCAACATGGAAGCTGGAGAGCTGTATCATTGGCAGAACCCAGCTGTAAAGCATTCTTGTTTCCCAACACTGGAAGAGATTTTCCTACAAATTATTAAGATATTGGAGATTGGCCAAGAACTCTTTTAATATTTCTAAACTGAAAGTGCTTCAAAGTCTATTAAAAATACGGCAATCTTGTCACCATCATTCTTTACTTCATATTTCACCAAGGGAAGTTTAATGCCAAAAAATTTAAATCACCCAACAATCTCTCTAATATTACTGTTGAGCTGTGTGGTGTTTCTTGGTTCTCAGAAGTCCCATCTAAGCTCAGTCCAGCACTGTCATGGAAGCAAGTAATTTCAGCAAGAACCACTTTTCCCTACTGAAAAATAAAGAAAAAATTACAAGGCACATAAAGCAAAATAATACAAAAAACCAAAAAGGCTGAAATGGAATGGTTTGCTGAGGGACAAAAAAAGATTAAAAACTGAACATGGCACCCAGGCTTCTCCAATTCAGACAACAGCATCCTTCAATCCAGTGCTTGAGAACTGACTGATGCCCATAAAAATACCCACACTGAAGTCAGCTGAAGTCACTAACCATGGTCCAAATCACAAGGTTTGGGTAATTAAACACATATTCTGCCTTTTTATGGAAAAATAGAAAATAGCTATGCATTATTAATTTTGTTTTAAAGTACTAATCTACACAAATGTTTGGGTACCTTCAAGCCTCTTTAGGAGGAAAACCATCAGCCTGAAAACAACCGAACAGGAATACAATCTTCCCAACAACTTTGTAAGAGGAGATTGTTCCCACATCTTCATCTATGTGGAGGGAAAAAAAGAACCAAACAACAAAACCAGACAAACCTACTGTTGTCTCCAAAATCCTGACATAGCACACCCATGTTTCCCTGCCTGAGCACAAAGTCAGCAGCTATGGGTTATTTTCAAATGAAGTGGTGAAAACCTTTCAGGACTCTTATAGAATATCTTGACATCCAATAGATCTTTTTTCTACAGTTAGACTCTCTGCTGACTGCAGCAATGGCAAATATGAAATGGCAACAGAAATTCTCCCTTGGGCAGAGATTGTCTAATTTATTTATGATAAATGGGGGTTTATGATTCATAAAAGCTTAACATAGCAACCAATGGATGACTGAAACCAGATTTATAGAATCACGGAGCAGATGTTCCTGAAAACTATTCTAAGGCACATGGAAAATAAGAAGGTGATAGGTGATAGCTATTGTGGCTTCACTAAGGGCCAGTTGTGTCTGACAAATTTGGTGGCCTTCCAAAATGAGATTACAGCAGTGGTGGAGGAGGGAATAGAAACTGAAATCATCTACCTGGACTTGTGCAAAGCATTTGGCACATTATGCATGACATCCTGGTCTCTACACTGGAGAGACATGGATTTGACAGACGGACCACTTAGTGGACATGGAATTGGCTGGATGGTCACACCTGTGAACTATGCTTAGGGACTTGATGTGCCAGTGGAAACCAGTGAGGAGTGCCTTCCTCAGGGTCAGCATAGGGACCAGCACTGTTTGACATTTTGTCAGTGACACAGGCAGCAAGCTCAAGGCACCCTAAATTTGCCAATGACACCAAGCTGTGTGGTGAAGTCAACAGGCTGGAGGGAAGGGATGCCATCCAGAGGGGCCTGGGCAAGCTTGAGAAGTGGGACCATGAGAACCTAATGAAGTTCAACAAGTGCAAGGTGCTACACGTGGGTAAGGGCAATCCCTGAGGTGAGTGCAGACTGGGAGAAGGACTCATTAAGAACAGCCTTGCATAGAAGGACTTGGGGGTGCTGGTAGATGAAAAGCAGGGCACAGGCTGTCAATGTGCACTCGCAGCCCAGAAGGCCAACTACATCCTGGGCTGTATCCACAGAAGTGTGACCAGCAGGTCAAAGGAAGGGATTCTGCCCCTCTACTCTGCCCTTGTGAGACCCCACCTGGAGTACTACACCCAGCTCTGGCGCCTTCAGCATAAGAAGGATTCTTAAGGCTTCCTGAAGCAAGTCCAGAGGAGGGCCACAACAATAAGCAGAGAGGTAGACCACCTCTTCAGTGAAGACAGGTGGAGAGAGCTGGGGCTCCTTCCACCTGAAGGGGCCAATGAAAAAGCTGGAGAGAGACTAGTGTACAGAGCACGTAGTGATAGGACAAGGGGAAATGGCCATAAACTGAAAGAAGATATGTTTATATTAGACATTAAGATGAAATTATTTATTGTAAGGGCAGCAAGACACTTGAAAAGACTGCCCAGAGAAGCTGTGGATACCCCATCCCTGCAAGTGTCCAAGGCCAGATTAGATGGGCTTTGAGCAACCTGGTCTAGCGAAGGTGTCCCTGCCCATGATAGAGGGGTTGAAACTGGCTGATCTATAGGGATCTCTTCAGACCCAAACCATTCTATGATATGATAAGGCTAGAAGAGACCTGAAGAGGTTTGCAGTTCAATCTCTTGCCCAAAGTTGGAAGTTGGTTAGTTTTTGGGACGTGCCTTAAAAAAAACCCCAAACAAAAAAAAAAGACTAGACAGTCTTAATGAAAAAAAGAGACTATAAAAATATTAAGTGTATTTCACAGCATTTTTTTAAACTTCACAATTTATTATCTTCATGCACTCTGAAATGCTTGAGTTACTCTTTAGATGAGACTATCACACTTTCAATGTCTCTATCTGGACCTTACCTGGAATTTTTTTGTGATTTTTTTCTACTTAGGACTTCTCAAGCTGCAAAACTCCTTAAGAATTTTTCTAACAAAAGTGTCAGTTTAAATGAGTTTTCCAGTTCTGACAAAAAGTCTGAAGCTGTTGAAAAGAAACATTCTCTTACATTATTTCTTTTATTTCTCTCAATGTTTCAGCTGTTAGACTGGCATGGAAAAATTTATTTTAATGGAATGAATGAATCAGACCAAAATGCAATGCCTGAGTTCCTGGCAAGTGGGAAAACCTCAAACATAAGCAAAGGTTATGCTGCTCTTGGGCAGCAGCATACTGCTCACTTACACAACAGCCTGGAGAGACTACAGACAGTTCACTGGGCTTTGAGGGACAGAAGTTTGAACTCAGAAAAGTGGCAAGACAGTAAATAAAAAGGTGGCTTAAGGTGCTTAGCGAAGCACTATGGGTAAGTAAATTCCACCACTTGCGGAATCTCCCTGTGCAGCAGCAACAGCTGCTCTGTGATAGAGTAAGATTGGCTCATGGACAAGAGTTGGGAATGTTGAGGTTATGTTCACAAATTGCACAGACATCTGCAGGTGGCAGGCACTTGTGAAGGAAGAGGAGAATGCAGTCCAGTCTGAGCTTTCCAGAAAAATAAGAAGAGTGATTCAAGTATTCCTTAATCAGCAGAAAAGCATTAATGAAGTTTTAGAAAATTTCAACATAAGCTCACTTGAAAGCAGTTGTTTATGTTTTTTTTTTTTATCTACATAAATAAAGGAAGAAATAACACATACAGCTAGGATAAATGCAGGCAAATGAGATTTACCTACATCTGGACACTTTAATAGTTTCCCATTACCAATAAGACTACAAACACCAAGCAGCTAAGTCTACTCACTTTTTTTATTACATTTGGGTATCATCAGTGCTTTCTAAATACATCGGTTTCTGAGAAAGAACAAACTAGCATTTCCAACTCCAGTTTGCCACTTTCTGACATGTTTAGGTTAAATGCATTCTTGTTTTACTCAATCCAGTATCACCTGCAGTATTTAGAAAGTTTTCCAAGTTCTCACTGAATATCTTACATTATCTCTGTGTTTGCAGTCACCAAAAAAATAGTGCATGGCCATAAATGTTTAGAATTTTTTTATTTTTTCTGTATAGATGACATATTTCCCTCTGACACTTTCATGAGCACAGGAGGAAATTTTTGCCAGTTCTCAATGAATGGCATTTGGAAAATAAGAACTTAATTCAGAAGAATAAGTAACTGCAAACACTAACTTGTGCTCAACTCCGGTCTCTAAGTGGCTGTGCATCTCTAATAATTCTGTTGCATTAGAGCCTTCTGTTGCATCAGGACAACAATAATAGGTTTTGAATAGGATAGCAGTATTTCCCACTACAACAAAGTAATGAAACAAGCTACTAACCACAACCTTTATTTACAGGGATATTTCATCAGAAAAGTTGCCAAAAAAGCTTCTGCATGTAAATTACCATAGACCTTTGCACAAATGTGCATATTTTTCTTATAACATTCTGACAAACAGAAACATAATTCACCTGCTATGTCAGAAAGTATGACCAACCTGAAGTGACAATGATATGGGTGGCTGAATCATTTGAAACATTAGCCAGATTACAAAGATATCAGTAAATTTGGATAGGCATCTTGACATTTATGCTTCAATGTATTGAAAGATGACTACTTATGCATATATACATAGTGACTGACATCTGCTGCAGTTCCACTAAAGCTTCCTTCCAAGAACACCACAATTCCTTCACCCTGATAATGATTTTAGCCTCATAATGATTACTCCAGGCAGTTTGGAAGGTCTTATTTTCACATCTCTATGAGGAGGATAATTATAATACAGCAGCGTGGCTAAAACTGGAAAGTGACCTACCTGCTAACAATGGCTTTGGCTGCTGGGGCTTCTGAACTAGGGCCAGAAATGCCTAACAGCAGCACTTGGAGACAAACTTTCAACCCACGGTAGCTCAAATTCAGAGAAAGGCAAGTTTTTACACTTCCTCTGTCCTTTTGGTTTTTGAACTCTTTTTAGCTTTTCTAGCCATATTTTCCTATTTTAACCAGGTTTTGTCTTCCCTGATGTCCCCCCTACAGCATACAGCTAAAACCACAGGATGGAAGACAAGACAACCACTGACACCACGAAAAATTTTTGGAAGATTCAGCGCTGAGTACCATCAAAAGAGTAAAACAGATCAAGAGTTACGAATCCCTCTCTGAGGCAGGTCGCTGTCTCTACGCAAGTGCCACGCTCCTGCCCGAGGCTGACTCCCGAAGAGGAGCCGTCCCGTAGCACTGCTGCCCCGGGCATCCCGAGGAGCCCGTGCTGCCGAAGGCAGTCTCCCTCTTCCAACCCCGCCGAGAGGCTTCTAAGCTCCCGCCGCGGGCTCGTCTCCCATCTCCCGAAGCTTGGAGACGGGCGAAACACCTGCGCCAGCCGCACCGCTCCCCGCGCTCCCGCCGGCGAGGTGAGACCCCGGTCGGTCCGCCCGCCCGGCCCCACGGCAGCCCGGCCCTTACCAGGGAGAGCACTTTGTAGGTGTTGGGATCCTTGCTCTTGCCGCCCGGAGGCTTCTCCGGCTCCTCAGCCACCTCCATGGCCGGCAGCATGGGCACAGCCGCAGTCTGCAGCCCGCCATCTGCCGCCCCTACCCCGTCCAGGTGGTCCTCATGGCCCTTCCCCGCTTGCTGCCCGTTCCCCTGCATGGTCCCCGCGGCTCTGCCCTCCGCCCGCTCGGACACGGCTATTAATAGCCCGGCGGCCCGGTCCCGCCCCGCCCGGAACGCGGACACCGGCGGCCCCCGCTCCCCGGCGGCAGCGGCGTGGAGGAGGGAGCGGGATGTTCCCGTCCTTCCCTGCCCGCCTCCTCAGTCACCCCGGCTCGGCCGCCCCCCGCTTCCCCACCCTCCCTGCAGGTGAGGGCGGTGCACGGCCGCCCTCCCTGCAGGCAGGGAGGCGGTGCGGGGCCGGAGGACACGGCGCTGCTCCGAAATAGCGTCCGGGGGAGGGCGCCGGGCCGTGTTTACGAGGGAGCGCGGAGAAAGTTTCCGCTGCCCGGTCCCCGGGCGGAGGCGGTGGCGCGGCTTTCCCCGAAGCCGCCCGGCGGCGGTGGCACAGGTGTGCGCGGGGGCGGGGGTCCCGCTCCCGGTGCTGCCAGAGGCAGGCAGCCAGCCCCCGGTGCGCGTTTGCACCCAGAGCGCCGCGGGCTGCTGGTCGCCTTCGCAAGGTGCTTCCCTCCCTCCCTCCCTGCAGTTCTTCGCCGCTTCCCGAGGAGGTTTTCCCCTCCCGTCCGTAAGTGGCTGCGGGATGCCCACGGAAACCCCCTCAACGCGAGGCGTCAGGCCAGCCGAGTGCCCGCACACCGAGGGCGCAGCGCAGCAGGCGGCTTCCTCGCCCGCCCAGGGGACACTGCGACTCCTTTGGGGTGATTTGGTCTTTTCAGCCAAGAGAAGAGGCGACTGAAGGGAGACATCATCCCATGTTTGCAACTTTCTCGTGAGGGGAAGAGGAGAGGCAGGCACTGATCTCTTCTCTGCGGCGACCAGCGACAGGACTCGAGGAAATGGCCTGGAGTTGTATCAGGGGAGGTTTAGATTGGATATCAGGAAAAGGTTCTTAACGCAGAGGGTGGTTGGGCACTGGAACAGGCTCCCCAGGGAAGAAGTAATCAAAGCACCAAGCCTGACAGAGCTCAAGAAGCACTTGGACAATGCCCTCAGGCATGCAGCGCGACTGTTGAGGGTGGTCCTGTGCCGGGTCAGGAGTTGGACTTGATAATCCTTGTGGGTCCCTTCTGGCTCAGCATATTCTCATATTCTGTGACTCTGGATTCACTGCCCCCAAGCCAGGCCCTGCTCAGAGGGCTGGTGGTTTTGGGGTGAAATCCATGTTTGATGCCCTTCAGGGCCTTTTTTTGGGACTGGCACTATCTGGCTCCACAATGTCACTTCCCAATCATTCCCACTAAATTCAGCCCTGCTTGTTAGGCAAGAGAGAGGTGTTTGTACACACCCTGACTGTCCATGGGGAAAGGCAGTTCACCCCATGTGTGTAAGTACAGCCCTGATGCTGGGGTGGCTCTAGATGTGGGTCATTCCTCCTTTCTGTAGTAGATCTGTGAGTGTTGAGTAGCATCAAGACTTGCAAAGTATGCCTAAGCTTAAAATTACTAAAAGTATCTCATTCTCCATAATTCTTTAAGTTTTTATACTGTATACAGTTATGTATGTTGACATTAAGCTTAGCCTTTCAGTTCTAATGGGATGGTGGATTTGATTTCCTAGGGCTTCAGGAGTCTAGATCACATTTATTTTAACTGTCAATGTACTCAGAAAGGAGTGGCCCTTGCATAGTTTCTGACAAAAATACATATTTTCTAAAAAATAGCTACAGTGAAATGAACACTTCCTTTGGAAGTGATCTTGATCCCAGTTGAAATGTTGTTGCTCTGCTTTCTATTTCAGTTGAGTTGCAAGAACAAGCTGTCAGTACAACTTCCCATTAAAAATAATTGCTGAGATGGAGCATGAACATTACTGCTGGTCTGTAGTGCTGCTGCAGCTCACAGCATGCTGAGAGTCACTGCAGGGCTGCTTCCATGTGCCTGTTGTCATCTAATGGGGTTCCATATGTGCAGTCTTGAGAATTTCTACACTAACGTTTCACTTGGTCACAAAGGAAAGAGAAAGGCAACAGAAACTGTGAGAACTAAGACCTTAAGCCTACATTAAAAATCTCCTTGATTCCATTAATGTGGCATTTCAAACAGCTGTCCAGCTGAGCAGACGACTTATACGTTCAAGGATTTTGTCATGTGAAAGTTGCAATTGAATACTGGTTGTGCAATAATTTTAAAACTCTCATAAAAACTGACAGTCAAATTGTTTAGGTTCTGTTTTTTTTCAGTGAATGTGGCTTTAATAATTAGCACAAGTGGCAGTAGGACCCTCACTTTTTTTTTTCATAAAAATGAAAAGGTACTGCAATCATGTGTGTAAGTTCAAATACTTTCTTTTTCCATTTCCAATCACACCAGCAAGAAAGTAAATGCTTTCTCTCTACAAACAAAAAAAAATTAAAAGTTTACAGGTTTTTTTTTTACAAGTAAGATTTCATTTCTCATTTCCTTGTTTTTTTATGTAGAAATATAATTTTTTATTAATTTTAAGTCAAATAGAAATCTACATATTGTCACCCACTCAAATATTTGAATAGCACATATTGTATAATGATGGTTCAATGACAATTATGTATAACTACATTGCAGGCAAAAAGGTATCTTTTTTTCCCATAGAAAGAAAAGATATTCTGCATCTGGAGCTAACTTCTGAGTTGTCCATTCATTAACCATTAACTATTCATTAACACTTACTCTTCTGTGTACAAATATTCACGAAACATAAATTTTGTAATTTCTTTCTATGACAATACAAATAGTTAAGGTACTTCAGGCTAGGCATGGAAAATAATTAACCAGCATGAAAAATAATTAACCGACAGTGAAAAGTAAGCTCATTTCAGCTGACTGACAAGGTGTCAAAGTGCTCTAGACAAGAGAGTCTGGAAAACCCAAAAGGAGTGCTGAATACGTCCCGTCCTTCCCTGCCCGCCTCCTCAGTCATCCCGGCTCGGCTGAATACGTCAAATGTATCTGAATAAATCTATTGAATACTAGGGGAAGAGGCAAAACATCCCAGTATTAAACCTTTAGAAATCCACATCTGCTTGGTCTCTTTGGGGTAAGGTTGTTAAATAGCAGTCAATACCATTTTAACAAATCTGTGACAAAAGACATCATTGTGCAACAAATTAATAGCAGAGATTACTGAGGCTGCAAATCCAAATTCCGAAAGTTGGCTGCAGTCATTTCAACAGAGACCAAGGAAGCTTTTGAGGAAGCAAAAGCAGCTGCCAGCTCCCGCAGTAACTGAATCAAACTGCCCAACCAAATGTCAAGGGAGAATAGCAGTAACACCAGCTTCATGTTTGCAGGCCTTATCTGTGAAGGGAATCATCAGAAATTATCAATTTTAATTTGCTGTTCAGCTTTTAGTGGCTGCAGCAAAGATAAACAAACTCAAATTATGTACTAGGAGAAAAGGTAAACAGGAAGTTTTCCATGCTGCTGCATGTCACAGCTTATGATGTTTTCTTCTTCCATTTTTCCACCTCAACACAATCTCCACCAAACATCTGTTTTTTGGAAAGACCTGAGCAAACACCAAGTTCTCTCATCTATCCCCTGTGTGTGAGGTGGCTGTGGCCCATTTAGGAGCTGTGGTTAGTGACAGGGGGTTGTGTATTGCACCATGTTACATGATTGGACTATATACTTGCACCAGCCAGAGTTGGGAGGCCCTTGCTGCTCTCACAGCAGGGGGACAGACTGAGCTTGTGGGTAGAGAAGCATCATCTTGTGAGGTTGGTAGTGAAAATCAGCTCCAGGCTGGCTGAGTCTTGATCCTTACATTGGAATAGAAACCAGTGGTGGTTGTGGCAAGTATTTCCTATTGCATTGCCTCTAATGCACAGCAAAATTCCTGTAACCATGAAAAAGACCAGGAGCCCTAGGAAAGTCTGAAGCTGCTTGTTAAAGACCATTGCTGCTCAGTGTTACACTGGACTCAACCTTATAGGAGCTAATTGAAGCTGTTTCTCAACTCCTGCTCTAAGGACTTCTCTGGCATTGTTGTGTGAGTGTTGCATTGTAAACTAGTCTGGAAATCATTGAAAAAAATAGCAATTATGGTAGCTTCTGAAATATTCTTATGGGTAATTTTATTTAACATTCGAAATGTGTCTAAAACTTTACAAAAATCCAGGAAGTCCTTAATGAAAGGAACAAATGAAACTGGAGGTATATCTCAAAACTGTTTTATTATGTCTGGGAGTAATGCCTAAGATGAAGTCAGAAATCTCATGGCATTTATGGGCATATCAAACTGTGCAGACTGAACAGTTTGCATCAAGGGATGGCACATAACCAAGCAAAGATCCAAGACGCAAGGGCAAGATAGAGTTTCAAGGCACACATTGCAAGTCTCAGGTTCTGAGCTTAGCATCAAGATGCCTCTTTCTCAGGAAAAATTTATTAGTTCTGTATAACTCCTTGCTTCAGAATCTATTAATTTTACACCCCAACACACCCCTTTTAATAAGTGCAGAAAGAAAATAATTTTTGCTAATAATTTCCTATTTTTTAGTTGTTTTGCTGGTCTCCAAAAAAAAAAAAAAAGTCTATAGATAATAAACTTATAACCTACTATTTCCCTGTATAATTGAAAAATGGCATAATTGTTCCTCCTTTCAATCTTAATTTGGCATATATTATTGGAAATTTAATAACTGTTAACACCACAGTTGTCAGGTTGCTGGCAACAGTAGAATAAAAATATGAAAAGTCCTTTAGCAATAGGAAATAATTGCTTGACAGTGATTTCCTGTCTCTCTAAGCTATATAAAAAAAGCATCTATTTTATTTTAGAAAAAATGCCTATACTCCTTTAAACTATAAAATCCTGATGTGATGACAACATATTGGCAGGATTTGTTGGAAAGCAGACTATAAGATGTTTGCATACTTTAATGCTAACCAAGCAGACATTTATTATGCTCTTCTCAGTGTAATCTCTCTAGCAAACAGTTTCAATACCTTATATGCCAACCATATCTAAGTGGTCTGAACAATCAAGCCTATTATCAGGAAGAATACTTTGGTACCTATGGTGGAAAAATTGTAGGATATTCACAAAAAAAAAAAAAAAAGGGGGGGGGGATGGGGAGGGGGAGAGTACAGTATTAGAGTAAACACCTGAGTGGTTTCTTGAAGATCTGAAAGGTTAATGCAGTGGTGCTTGTAGTAATATTGAAAGCAGTGCTTATCAGTCTGGGAGGAGTCCAGAGCAAAGCAATAGTGTAAGTACTGCAACATCCACTGCAGCTAGAGGATGATATAAGGAAGATAAAATGTTCTTTCACAAGTTAAATGTTGTCTTACAATTTAATCTAGATATCCCCTTACCTCTCACTGACTTTTGACATCTTGAAGTGAACAAGATTCAACACAAACCAGGATGGGAAGAAAAAAGGCTTTTAAAATAGATGGTCAGTTGGGGGCAGAGATTTGAAAAAGATGCACAAGGAATTTAGCAATGGGCATCCAGCAGCTCCATACAAATTTATATTCTAAATCATATAAATAGTTTTGAAATCCACGTTTATTTCATCCCTAGAAGTACAAAAACTGCTCTATTTAATTAGGGTAGACAGTGGTCAAAGACCTGCAGTTGAGAAGATTTTTGAACCAGAGGGAAGGACTCCTGCTAAATACTGTTCAAGATAATTTTTCATCATGTCTAACCACTTTTTGAACACATACATATTTTAGGATCTACCCCATCCTGTAGGATAAAATTTTGCATTCTAACATTTGGTGAAGAAATACCTCCTTAAATTTTGGTATATTGTTGTCACCATGTAAAATATGTAGGTCACTGTAATTTGAGGAAGTTCTATGTCCTGTATAGTAGCTTAACCATTCCGATGCTGCATGTCTCCTTTTCAATGGCTTACAGGCATTGGCATTCACTACCTTTTTACTGGAAACAAGTGCATAGAGTGCCAAGTTTGTATTTCACTGCTGGAACAAAACCTATCTCATATGAACCTACCAAAATGTCATCAAAACAAGATTCTGGAAGAAATCTTTACTTCTAAAAAATACCTGGAATGATACTTTAAGTCAGGCTGAACTGAATTAGCATGGAAAACAAAGTGATTTTCACAATGCAAGTTGCTTCTTCCGGTGTTTCAACAAACAACAAATGATCCAGGAACTCGTTGCACATTTAAGGAAACATCTGGAATTTTCAAATACAATATTACTCAATACACAAAATTAAAATACTACATGCAGGGATAATAAGAGAAAAAACATGTGTTCTTAAGGAAAAAAAAAAGAAAGTATAAGATGGAAATTTAACATTATTAACATCAATATTAATATTATTAACATTAATGTTGCACTTGAAAATTATAATGTTAAGGCCAGCTGGAAAACTCAAGAGATAAAACTCAAAGATGTCAAAGAGGGAGAGAGGAGTGGATGGACAGAGGGGAGTACCTGGGTGGAAAGAAAGGGGGAAGTTTTATCTTTGTTTTTTAGTGCTGTAGGTGCTATTTCTCATCCATCTGAATTTTAGTGCCTCGTGTTTAAGCATTTTAACAGATGATCCAAGTCAATAGAACAAAACACCTAATGAAAAAATTTTGGTTTTGATCAAATTTCCTCTCCATAAAAAGGACATCCATAAAACTTCCAAGTAATTTGAACAGTTGTGGTGTTTCTGTTCTTTAGAACTGTGACAGCAATAAATACTCCATGTTTCTGAAGATTTGACCATCACAACCTTTACTGGACAATTTGCAATTGGTTTTGCAATCCTGAGAGGTCTCTGTGCAAACACTTTTGAAAGCTTAAACACTGTTTAAGAATAACATCTGTAGATAAATTTTAAATAAAATATGAATTTTAGAGCTAAAAATCTCTGAGAAAGCTGACCAAAATCATGCTTTCTCAGGGAGACTAATTTTTCCAATGGAATTATCAAACATTCAAGTTTTACATGTAGTTAACTGTCAGAAATAAATGCTTGTCCTTGGACTTCCAAGTCAGTCTATGCCTGAGCTGCTTGCTGGCACACACCTCTTGCTCAGCCCTTCTGCTTCTGTGCTTCTTCTGACTTGATGCACATGCAGAAAAATCCACCAAATAGGTGAACATGGTCTTGTGACAGGAAATGTTCACACTCCCATCTCCAAACAGTGTGAGTGGGTGTGACCAGCACCTGAGCTCACAGTACTCCCTCAAAACCTGGAGTCTTCAACTCTGCTTTGTCACCCAGATAACCTGTGCTTCTTCCTCTTGGGATCTCATGACAAAAAAATACCCAGGGAAATTCCAGGAGAATATTTTACTATTATTCTTTTGGGCTTCATTATTTGCTCCCTCTGTGTTTACAAAGCAGATACTACAAATATTTATTAAAGTACAAAAGGATGAAAAATTGCTTCTGGCAAAGCTACTCCAGAGTCGTAAAATGAAACCAATTTCTGGGACTTGTCCCAGGCAAGAAGCCCACCAAGGGAAAGAATGCAGGCTTAAATAAATATTTTTGGAGAATCTGCATGAAGTCTCTATCAGGGTGCCTACTGCTGAATCACTGCTACTTTATGGCCTGGGCATATCATGCCTGACCCATGCATAATTAAAAGACTGTCTAGAGATTCACTGGAGCTAGGTGTCAGGAATTACAGCTATTTCCGACTCCGGAGAATACCAGGAAGTGCATTCTTCCAAGTTTGATGCAAGGTCTATGCAATGTACCCCAGACATGATCTTCAGAAGGAGAGAAGTTCACAAGGGGTAGGGAAACCGATTCCTTAAGATGAAATAAAAATATGCTTTAACTGAGTCATTGCCCATATTCTTCTTGCCATTGCAACTCAACCCATTGCTTTGCTTTCAGAGCAGAATTTGAGTCTGTTTTTAAGAGTCACAATATTGCTAGTGGACAAAGAGAACTGAAGTCTACAGGTGATGCTGACAGACCTCATCTAGGGAACCTGTGCTAAACCAGTCCTGAAGGGACACATAGTCAATACTGACGCCACAATTCGTGTAAAGGAATACTAAAAACATTCCAGTCTCTACTGTTCTCCTTTCATACCTTCCTGTAGCCCATGGGAGAAGTGGAAGGCAATACTCTGCATCTATTTAGGATGCAGAATAACAAAAACCAGGTGATTAATAAACACAGCGGCCAATCCTCTGCTGACCCGAAGATAGAACTAGCTGTTTCGGGCAGCAGGCTCTTGAGCCCATTCACTACTCAATTTGCTCTTTGTTTCAGCTTAATTTGCAAATTAATCTTCTGAGGACTAGAATTAAGCATCCCTTATAAAACTCCTAAATCATTTATGTGAAGTGTGTTAACAAACTTTTTTGCAGATGTCTACATTAAACTAAATCAGTAATTCCCCTCTGTACACATGCCACAGCCAGATTTTGAGATGTCAGACAAAGATTTGCTCGTTCCATATTTGCTTCCCTTGGTGAAACTTGTTTGTCCCCAGTTTCTCAATATTCCATCACTTATGAGAGAGCAAATCTTGGCTAAGAATCACTCACTGTAGGATACGTACTGTAGGTAATGCAGACATAGTGTTGCCTTCTCATGTGAGTTCTTCCTGCTAGGATTAGAAGCTGGAAAAAAGGAAAAATATCTCAAAAGGCAGATATATGAAATTTACCTGACAAACAACTTCCCCAGAGCAAAGCTTAAAAGCCAATTTTTACATTAAGTTTTTTCTTCATGTTTTTTGTAAGATGATATGAAGAAAACAAACAAACTGATTTTATCATCAGCTTTTGTAAGATTTCTTAAGACTGTTTAAAAACTAACATGTTCAACCAAACCAAACTATGTATTTGACTTTAGGGAGGTTGAATTGACTCAACCAGGATGTTAGTGGTGTCTAAAAGTCATTTTATCCTCACCCCAGAAAGAAACATGGTGTGTTTTTAGTTAATGTTTATTTTTTCATGGAAAAATTAAGTTCCAAGAGCTCTACATACCAGATATATTAAAAGCATAGTTTACAAGTTGTTGGTAAATCAGTTTGTCTCTGAAGAATTGCTTGTCTTTGGAAGGTATCTTTCTGTAACTTTTTCAGAGTGTTAACTAACCATGGGGTTGTTGAGCTTAGTTACCCTGAAAGTTACTTTTATGTTCTGAGCTGCGGAATAATTTGCAGAGGAAGCATATGAACAGTGGTGACTGCTGACATTTTGAACATGGTACATCATTTGTGCTAAGGCATTTCCCTGTTAGTTACCCCATTAGAAATGTTCAGTGTTGATAATCACAGTAGCATTCACTGACGGCAGGTTGCCTCATGGTGATGCCCTGTAACACACAAGTTAGAACTGCTCAACAAAGACCTAGATGAGAATTTGTATTTCGGACTTCAAAATCTGGTTTTAATTTAGCCTATTTAGAAAGAGGTCAAGAGTATATTTTTCATTGCTCTCCATGGAGAAGAGGGATAGATCAACCAGTTCCTTAAGATGAACTAACAATGTGCTTTAACTGAGTCAGAAGTCACTGCCCATATTCTTCTGATTTAGCAATCCACCATGCCCCATGGGCTTTCAGATCATGTACAAAGAATTATGAAACAAGAAAAACTGTGGGCACAGCTCCATGTTCTTCCTGGCATTCTTAGAGAGCAATGGGAGTGTCTAAGAGGACTCAGTAAATGCAGACTTTTCCACAGAAACAACACAGACAATTTCTCCATGCAGACAAGTCATAGCTTCTTTGCATGATACCTCACAAAGACATTTCCTCTGACTTTTATCACAGCCCTCTTTCCTAGCACAATATATAGCACAGGAGCCCAACACCTCTCACTTTCTATGTCTCTCAGGAGGAAATCCACCTCAACCTGAGATCAATCAGGAAGACCGACTTGATAAGGAAGCTGACTCACACAAGACCAACACCTGGAGCTCGTACTGTGACCTGGTCTCTTATCACAACCACCAGTTTCAAAAAAGAGCTAAACAGGTGGCACCAGGTAATAAGGTGGGATGAATCCCAAACACTGATGGTCAGTCCCAGCAGTGCTGTTGCCCTTGTACTCTATCCAACCTGTACTTTGTTTACAAAAGCCTACATGTTGGCAAGTATTTTTATTTTTCAGATTCCCCACTAATTATTGGAAATTAGATATTAATGGGATGAATTTTGAGGAAACAAAGAAGATATTACTATACTTCCTTCTGTATGTCAGCTTAAAGCCTCAAAGTACATGCCACACATTAATCTTTTTACAAGTTTTATATGAGGAACAGAGACAAGTAAGCATTTATTGTAGTCTGTGAACTACATAGATACTGAATCCTTGTGTGGTTTACATGAAAAGAATTTGGAGCAACATTTTTAATGTTAAAAGCTACAAGGCAGTCAATCTGCTCATTCTTCCCCTTTATGGTATAAAAATCCAAAGCTCCATCCTAGCAGTTTACCTTATGCATCAGCTCAAGCATATAAAAAAATTTGATTCTGCTCTTTTTTCTGAGGTTCTATATCAGCAATTATCTTATGTGTGTTTATCTTATGCATTGTGTATCCCCCTAGATAAATGAAAGGTGGCAGAAAGGTAGAATTTTTTTCAGCTACTCTGGAACTCTGCAAATGATAAAACAGGCAGGTCAAGCATTTTATCTCTTATCCTAGGATAAGAGTTAAGTAGTCTTCTGTCACTAATCAAATAATGATACTGATGAACAGTGATGAGCTGCTGCATCGCGCATCCAAAATAACAAAAGGTATAGGGACCAACCTATTACGATAATCACCTTATAGTCACTCAGTCATCATATCTCACAGCTAGGAAATTTAATACATGTAATTGCCTATGGGCTCCTGCAGTTGTTCTATATCTTCTGACTGCTCCCATAAATAAAAATGACCTGCAAGGCAGCTTCTCTGACATGAAAGTTTCTGAGCAGACCACATCCTCCATCATGTGCCTGTTGTCCTTTTAGCCATGCTGCCTTGCCCAGTCTCTGTATATGTTCCAACAAAAATTCATAGATCGTTTTCTTATGAGGAGTTGGAATAGGATTTTGGCAAAGCAAGCAAGGACAACAGCATGAGTTTTGGATGTGCTGAAGAGGAGAGTAATGGCAGAAATGCTGCACTGGAAAAAATTTCCTGCCCTCAGGGAATTTTTAGGACTTCAAAACCTCTCACATTCTGCACTAGGTCAGAGCCATCTTTCAGATGTGGGGACCCATCAGATAGAAAAACAACAAAACAAATAGTAGGCTTGTTATTAAGACACTCACCCAAGTAGTACAAAATCTGGCATCAAGTTTATGCTTGCAAGCTGCTCCAGCTCTGGATTTTGTCACCTCAACAGGCCATGGAGCAATATGGCTGTTGGCCGGGATTCAGTGACTTCAGGTTGTTTGTCAGCTCTGGAGAAGCTTGAAAGAAAAAGTCATGGAGATGATGTGTTGGCATCTAACCTTGTTCTGAAAATTGTCTGGCTGACACAACTGTATTGAGACACCACTGAAAGCAAATTCAGACTCTGCAAAATTATTTAATTTCATGGATCTGACTAATTCATTAGGAAAAAAAAAAAAAGGAAAAGAAAGAAAAAGAAAAAAAAAGCCAACACCAAAAAAAACACCAAATCCAAAATAAGTTTTATTAAGTTTTTTCTGACCAACTCTATCCATGCCCTTTTCCTCCTAGCTAGTCAAAAGCACTTTGTACAGACATTTTCTGGCCAGTATGACATCTCTTGTCATTCTTCCCAACCTCACAAACACAGCTGGAAGTAAAGCAAGTAGGGAATACGGTTTTCCTATCCACACGTTCAGGAATATGATTCACAAGCAACCAAAGCAGAGCATGAACTAGGACTGATGAAATGGCAACACCAGCAGTGCTCATACAAATCCTGGCTACACAGATGCTTTTTATTTAAATTGCAGTAAACCCAAGCAAGTTTCTCAGGTTACTGGTTGGCAAGGACTTGAGGTGTTAATTAATCTCTGTTAAACATCGTTAATCACTGTCTCAATCAAACAGGTCTTGGATTACATTTCTAAAGTAAAAATGCCTTTTTTTCTTTCACTTAATCATTATTCACTGAGGCAAATAACACAGGCCGAAGTGAGTCATTGAGGCAGTTGCCTGCTATCGTGGGCAACTGTATAATTCAGGCTGATTCAGAGGTTGACCAAGCTCTTTACTTTAAAGTATTTTTGTTCATCCCTTGCAATTTTCATAGAATAGCTGTTCCAGAGGCCTACTGGTGAAAATCTGTCTTCTGATTTCCAGCTAAATCTACAGCTAGCAAATTTATGTATCATTATTATTATTTGGTGCTAACATTTTTCTATATTATAAACTACTCTTTTTCTTTTTTTTTTCTTTCTCTGCTGTTAATCACTATTATCACTCCTAGCAGTACTAGAAAGAGTAGTTAACCTCCTCTTAGTTTCTGGGTTTGCTCTGCTAAGCAAGAAAAAAAATTAAAATCTCTTGTTGTTTGTGAAGAGATTAAAGTATGTAGGCATATAGGGATTTAATTTTCCATATGATATCAGAGCCTTCCTTTGCTTTTGCTCCAAAATGAAATCACCTCACACCTATATGGAATTACAGGGCTTCCTTACATTTTGGAGTCTCTTTCTTGTGCTAAAAAACAACAAAAATGTATAATCAGTATGTATTTGCTAGCCTTACATGAGCTCTACTCTGTTTCTACCTCCAACCACCACCTCTGAAAGCCATGTGGATCACTATTTGTCAAGCTGTTTAGTTACTGGCAATTGAGGACAGGAGGTTTCACCAATGGCAGTCACACCCTTATTCAATTTGAAGCAAGTTTTCTGTTCCATGAGAGCTTTCTGAAGCCCTGTGTGCACTCTGTACAGGCTTTGGGATGACTAAGACCACATTACTGGAAGTTTCACTGCCGCTGATGGTCATCCTGGGCCTACACACAATCCTTGTGCCCCCTGGTCTGAGCTGACCAAACCCATAAGTAGCTACATGTGAAACCATTCAGAATTAATATCTGAAGAAGTAATTATGCCATTCTTTATTTTCTCTCCTCTACTTGGCCATTAGGGCATCATCACAGCTCCCCAGCACAGCCAAGCCCCTGTGGCCATATAAACACCAATACACATGGAACACTTCATTTTGCATTCAAAGTAGTGAGTACAAGCTAACAGTAGCTCAAAAAGGACACTGAGCAGTTAAAAAGCATATGGACTATCAGAGACAAGGAGGAAATCACAGTTTTCTTCAGTTTAACCTCAAACCTCAGTACACAAACCAAGATGCCACACAGGAAAAACCTTGAGCATAAACAGGACACTGATGTGTCATGTCCCATATGTCATTATCCCATGCTATAGATGTCCAGAATAGCTGTGCAACTTGGTTGAACAAGAAGTAGACTGTGGATTAAGTGATTCATAAAGTAGAAGCTTCAGCCAGAACAAACTTTGTTCAGTACTATTTTACGGTGAAATTATTCTTCATTAACACAGTAGAAAGATATGTAATAGAAAATAGAAAATTAATTCCTATGAAAATATATAATCTCTTTTACAGTGGGTTTCATAAAGTTCCTGAATTATTCAGACTTCCTTTTGATTTTATGTCATGTATCAATTGTGTTTCAAAAGGTGACATTTTTTGCAGCAATCAATTAGCAAATTTGTCAAATATTGCAGTATTATGCCCATGGTTGTATTAGGTTATTTATAGCTGAGAAATAGGGAACTTTCCTTAATTGCACTAACAGCAGGTAGCAATTTTTCCCTGCTGCTTTGAAATATATGCTGCTTATTATGCAAGATATAAAAATATTTTATTCTATTTTTTTTCTATATAAAGATTTCACATTGCTTTTATGCACTTTTTTGGTAATATTTGGTTGCTTTTAATAATGGATAGAACAGTTGGCAGTACCACTGACAACATTTCTTCTGGATAATTTCTCTTAAGCATTTTGCTTGTGAGGAAGACCTTAAAAGAAAAAAATCTATAAACTTCTGTAACGCATACAGTTTTGCAGCATTTCTTGTGCCATTGTGTTTACTTAGAAGTTCTCAAACACAAGTCATTCAAATCAACAGAAATTTTCTGTCTAAGGGTCTTTATACAAGTACGTTAAACTAAATCTGTACCTCAGAGAACAGTTATGATGTCATGCAAGTTATAAAATGTTAAAGATTTTTGTGATGGAAAAATGCTTATTTCTGGGTTTCCCATAGCTCATTCTATTCCTTTGTCAGAAACTGTGAGATTTTAATGACTGAATTCACTACTTCTACACTTAGCTTTCTGAAAATCCTGAGTTGCGGAAACAGTATGATTTCTGGTCCGAGAAAGCATGGGTGGCAGCGATCACAATCCCAAAGCATGAGCATGAAATTAGTTCACATACTGGCTTTATTCCAAATTAATGGTTTTGGAAATGTGGTTGGCACATGAGCCATGTGCTAAGGGCCAAGTTGGAGAAAGGAGTTGAGACTTCTTTCCTTGTAAGTGCCGACAGCTGGATAAGACAAAGATCACACTGAGACACAGATGATGGGGAGAAACATGACCAGCGCTGGGAAGAGACAAAGATGAACACTGGAGCAAGAAAAATGATGAGCAGGAACCATGGGAAAGATGTTAGACAGCAGACACAGCCAGTAACATGCCACACAAAAAACCCCAGGAACTTAGGTGGTTTCTTCTTCTACCCAATATTGTAGGTCAACTACAAAGAGAAGTCACTGACCAATCCTTGTGCCTACCACAGCCCATATTTTCCTAAGGAAACATTATTGGTTCTTTTAGAATCTTGCCTCCCTGTCATCACCCTTCCCATCAGACAGCATCCTGTTTGCTATCACTGTCTGACACTACCTTTAGGAGTCAAGATTACAGGAAATTATTTGCTGCCAAACCACCAAGAGCAAGTTTGATACACCGAACAGCACCTGAAAATTGTGGGAAATGTTCGCAAATTAAAATTTTCGGAAACAAAATTTAAATTTACTGAAACAAATATGAGCTTATATCATGTGTTTCCTCAGCCTATGTAGCTAAACTGTTTCCAAAACTTTGTACTACTCATAAGACTGAGTTGCATGCCACATAAAATGTGATCTAACTCATAACTGAGTAAAGGAAATGAGGCAAGATTTCTCATTCTGTGGAAAGAATTAGAGTGAACAACAGCTTGAACTCACCTTTCCCATGGGTCTGCAGTTAAGCTTTTAAAAACACAAAGGAGCAAAAATTTCAATATTCCGTTTTTTTCTGCATTCAGACAGTGCTTTTTTTACTGATCTTCCTCCTCTTTGTAACTGAAGACTCATTTGTAATGCTTAATGGTGCTAGGGAGATATCCATAGTGGATAGGAGGGCTACAAACTAACCTCTTTGGAATATTCTACTTCATGAAAATGTGTTTGCAGATACAGAAAAGGCATCCTTTTGCCTAAAATGAAGGAGAAATTAATAATGAGAAATTAAAACTTACTATCATTTCTGAATCATGTTTTGCATTCTTGGCTGATGGTGATATCCTTCAAATATTCTAGAGATTATAGAAATGGTATGCACATTATGTAGTTTTGGTAGCTAGACAAAATTCCATAAGCTTTTCCCCTGACAACAAATAGGAATGAGGAAAAGAGTCCAAAGCAGCACAACTGAATAGATGGAAATTACATTCACTAGCTTGCCTGAAAAGCAAACAAAGCTTTCTTTTTCAAATGCTTTTTCTCAGCAATTCCCCATAAATCCTCCTTCTTCCCTGGGAGAGCTGGTCACTCCTGAGATTCAAGGGAGGATTCTGTGGTATGACCTGTATGTGATATGAAGAGAAGGACAGAAAAATTGTTAGTTCCCATAGTTGTTATGGCATTTTTTTTGATTGATCAAATTGAGTCTTTTATGCTTACAGTTGACTGACACAGGTTTCATCTGTGCTGAGTGTTAAGTGGCTCATACAAAAAAGTCTGACATATTTGAACTGCAGGACTACAAGAAAACTTTTATTCTGCCTACAGAATAACAGGCTTGTATTCGGCCACCAACAAAAAAATCAGAGCAATATATAAAATGCTTCAAACAGCATTCTGAAAAAGCACAAATCTTAGCCTTGGACCTTTGAGGCATTCCCATTGCTGAGTAGTCACTAGTGGTCTATACTGCCTCCACTAGTGTCCAACATATCCGACGGGTCAGAGGATACCCTCAGCAAGTTTGGGTGGGTTTTATCAAGGTGTACAAATACGTGAAGGAAGGGTGCAAAAAGGACAGACTCAGGCTATTTTCAGTGGTACCCAGTGACATGACAAGAGGCAGTGGACACAAACTGAAACACAAAAGGTTCAACTTAAACATAAGAAAAAACTTTGGTTTATTAAGATCCCTATGTTTGCAGTGACCTGTAAAATGAATCTAGACTAACCTTCTAGTTACATACAGGTCTTTTCAGGTTTTGCCTCCATCTTACCCTATAACTAGACCTTGTAGGCATTCAGAGATCCTCTTGAATTAATGAGGATATCTTTTCTGGAGCTGGCTTAGAAGAGCACTATTTACTGAAGAAGAGAATGAGGGAGAAAAAAAATGAGGATTTTGATTTAGGGAATTCACAGAACTTAGCTTTGGCTCATGCCCCCATCAAAATGTGGAGCCAGACCTGGAGCTCATTTTTATTTCAGCTATATGGCACCACAGATAGTCATGCGATTTTTTAAACTCAGCAGCCTTTTCCAAGAACAGCTGGATTTAGTATGGTTAGCAAATCTGTTTGTGAACTGTTGATCCCATTGAAAGCACAAAGTGGTCAAAATTCACTTGCCCAGCCATGGCTTTCCTGAGAGAGTAGTTTCTAAATCATCTCCTACTGCCAGTGTAACTGTGATTCTGGGACCTGTTGTTAAGGTGTGACCTGGCAGAGAAATGGCATTCTTACTGCCAAATATCAGATGAGTTGAGCCTCTTCTTTGGCAGGAAGGAAAGACGGTGCCCACCACCTCCCCATATGAGACTGCCCTGCCTCTTGGCTTGTAACACCACTCTGTACAGTCCCTCGTCTTGTGCTAAATCACACATCCCTTTAGGGAATTGTTCCATCTGTAAGGCAGCAATCTGACACACTGATAAGAGGCAAGCTAGACACCAAACAAAGCTCTACAATTTTATCTTTCCTTGGAAAGCCTCTGGAAAGCCAAACTCTTCCTCCCAGCCATGCTTCTCTCACACAGGGTAAGACCTGGAGAAATGCACTTTGCAGATAGTCTTAGGAACCACTCGCTCTCCTTCCAACTCCCAACCATTGCAGGCAAAGCAGGCTGTGGACAGTGGGCAGGTTGGTTTATGGGACACATCAGTTGCCAAGTCTCCTTAAAGTACATTAAGGCAATTGGTGTTCTTGGCACTTCTCCTGCTTTAAGTCTGGTTGATGTCAAACCCAAAGCTGTCCCAAGTCCTTACTCTGGCTAATACCAATTTGAATTCCACCCAGCACTTTTCATCCTTCAGAGGACACTCCTGCTCTTTGGTTCATGCCTCAGGGTCTGAGAAGGATTTGTATTTCCTGCCATTTTCAGACCATGATAAGGAAAGTCATGACAGTAGTCTTCACTTCTCCCTCCCCAGGGGGATTTGTGGTGGGACAGGCAAGTGCTGCTCTAAGAAGACACTTCTGAGCCTCCGCTTTTATCAAGACTTTGGATCCAGAGGCATGATAGATTTGCTTTCCTTTCCTATTGACAGCCTTTCACCCAGAGGTATTAATTCCCTCACTGCACAGAAATGGCTCAGTAAGTATAGAAAAAAAAAATCTGTACTTACAAACAATTGCACATGTTGCATATGAAAAATCCCATCATCCTATGTACAAATATTGCAGGACCTGTGCAGGAAGTAATTTTTTAAAACAGCCGTTCAATATATATCCATTGACACTATTTCCTTTAGAGGAGGATGTCCAAGGTAAAGGGTATTCTGTGCCACTTCAATGTCTGCACTCAGCTTTGAAGATACTTCAGGGAGGTACTGACAAAACGCCAGCGGTCTCTATAATAAATATTAAGTGAACAAAAAAGGCTTGTTTTATATGGTGACAGTCTCACGGAGCCAGGGTGTGGTGTTAGGGAAACAGTAGCACTTACTAAAAAAACATCAGTTAAGCTTTGCCTTCCTCTGCCTTTCTTGGAGCAGGGTAGGCTGCTTCCCTTGCCTAATTTCTTTCATTATTACTCGACCTTGCTACAGATAAAAGACTAGATACAGGTAGTGCCAAATTTCTATACTTGCTTAGAGGTTTGGTTCTAATACTCTAGTACTTAAAAAGGACCCAAGCATAAAAGAGGAAAGCAGCAAGGTCCTCCAGAGTTCAGATTTTCAATGTCTACTGGAGCACTCAGTTTCTTAGCTTCAATAATGGCCCATGGAAAATCATGTTTTACAGAATTTACATTTTTAATTCTCACATGGAAGGTGGCTCAGAGAGCTGACACTTGGCAACATCTGCTTTTGCAGTTAGAAGATTAATTTGTGGTTGTTCCACTTCAGCTTTGGGAGTTTCAGAACTGGCTGAAAAACACAGAAACAAAGGGCTTACCAATTTGGGAAAGCTATACTCACATTCCCTAGGGAACAGAAGTTTGAAATGTTCAGAAACAGCATAATTTCTTAAATCCCAGGACAAAGCAGAATGATTAACAACAGAGGATTATGTTTTTAAATTAAATATGATGTGTTTGTGTTGTCTATTTGTTGTTACTTTAACTTTTGAATTTCTCAGCATTTCAAAGTAAAATAAACCCAATCTATTTTATACATTTAGTCACTGTTCTTTTGTCCCGCTCTTCTACAGTAAGAGTGTAGATTTTTTTACTTGAGTTAGTGTATGATTTACCACAAAGTGAAAAAACAGTCATGTTATTAATTGGGGCAGTTTAGCAGAAGTCTCTGATTTAGGTGAGCAGACTTAAGATGTCGAAAGATTGTAGGGTGGTGAACTGCAACTCCATGATGGTGTAATGGTTTCAGGGAGATAAAAATCTTTATGTTCAGCTTGGTCCCACATCATGATTTTAAGATCAATATTACTAAACACTGTCTGGTGCGTAGGCATACACTGATCATCTTGGGGACTTTGGGAAAAATAGAGTCTTGTGGTGGGTTTGGATTCTTTGTGCTGAAAAGTTTGGAAGTTTAAAATTTCATTCTTTAAATAAACATAGCTCCTTCAGTCCACAGTTAATTTTATAGATTGAAACACACTTTGACATGTTTCTTTAAAATGCCGCCACTGTGCCTATAAATCAAATGATCAAATCAAATTAATTTTCTGCTGTTTTTCATTCGTGATTATTCATAAATGCACTTAGCAACATTTGTAGTGGAGTAGTTCATCTCAACACTCTATTATGGGTGACATTTTTGTATTAGCATAATCTGGAAATTTCCACTGTCTTGTCCTGCTTACCTGTCCTCAGCAATAATTTGTGTACAGCAGTGTTACACAGTATCTGTTTACAAAGTCCCTACAGAAAGATTGACTATTTGTTTTGGATGTTACTACTCATTTTGTGCTCTCATCTTACATTTAACTATTTAAAAACAGACACAAACATTTTGTTATCGCCAGGCATTTGGAAACCATTGCAAATACAGGTAAATATCAAGACAAAATTCTTCTGTGTAGAGCATTTCTTTTACCTCTTCATGTTCAGAATGTTTTAAGATTTCTGAAGGGTATAAGAATATAGATCATTCACTTCACTTCACTTGTTACTGGCATAATGAATTAACCCAAGTGGAAAACACACGTGATGATCACTTGCACTACATACAAACTTTTTGTGAGTCTGAATATTTTTCCATGTGAATTAATATCTGAGAAAGAGAAATTCAGAACATTTCAGGATGTGCTTGTGTTAGAGAAATATAACCTCTTTGATAAATACAAGGGAAAAAACA
This sequence comes from Vidua chalybeata, assembly GCF_026979565.1. NCBI lineage: Eukaryota > Metazoa > Chordata > Aves > Passeriformes > Viduidae > Vidua > Vidua chalybeata. The sequence goes on from NC_071532.1 coordinate 58,726,924, forward strand.
CACACACTCCTCTCAAACTGTTTTATTTTTCAACTCCATTGTAGAAGCATTTTATATAAAATTTTCAGTTCTGGTGTCTCTGTAGTATAAAATATGTTCTTTTTGTTTTTTTTTTCAATCATTACTACTGCTATTATATATATATATATATTATATCACATATATTTAATATATTTTATAGCAATATAATATATTCGTTTTTACATAACAAAAATATATTCTGTATTTTGAAAGCCTGGCTCAACAATGATGATTTAATTCACTTTAGAAAATTTTATGTATCATTTTTGTTCAAATTTTATTGGCACAAAGCACTTGACTGAAAAACACAAATCTGAAAAGCACTCCCATATACTTAAGCAAGGAAATAAGTGAAATCACTAAAATTTTCTTTCTTCCAAGCACTGACCTCTTTTCCAAAGATAATCAGTTACTTTCAGTCTCAAATATTGGCAAAAATGTCTTTAGCCGCAAGATCTCGGAGACAGATTCATTTCTTTCCTGGTAAAAGTCAAGCCCAGTTAGCAACTCCACATCCCGAACACGTGCAGAATGAGCCTGAACTCTTTCTTCAACCCATTCGGAAAGTGTCTTATTTTCCTGTCAAAACAAACAACAATGTTCAAACACATAAAAGGCCCTCTGTTGTTTGGTGGCAGTGTTAGGCAATTACCAGTGTTTGACCTGGTCTGACAGACTAATGGCCTCCAGTTGTTAAAACTTCTTTCAGGCTTTCCTGGGCATCTTTACAGCCTTGCTCTTAGGGATCTCATTTAAACAGAATCAAGTGGATGTCTCTTCTACCCACCTCTCCACTTCCAAAGTGACAGAGAAGAAGAATTAAGCTGAAATGGCAATGGTGACTTTTAACTACAGAATGCATGAGTCACGTTTCAAACACACAAGTAAGGATAGTTTTAGTTACAGTGCAAATTAGCTGCACTGCTCAGGCCAGTCAAAAAACAGGCACCTGACAACTCACAAAAAGTCCTTACAGCAGTTCAGTCTTAATTGCTGGACAGCAAGAATAGTTGCTGGTTAGACAGGGAAAACAATGGAAAGGTAACCACTAATCAATCCAAAATGTTATTTTCTGTTCTTTTACTACAAGGATTTTCTTGCAAACAGCTGGTAGTTTGCTTTTTCATTCACAATATCTGCTTCTGAGGCAAATGATTCATTAAATTTATGTTACTGCCAAACGTGATTAATACAAAGTGAGAAGATTTGGGGTTTATTACTAAACTTTAGAAATTACAGTCAAATAATTTCTAAAGTATAACAACTAGTTCATTCTAATAATTAGTCAACCCTCAACTACTCAAAAGATCTCACTGGGAAGTTGAGGATTATCCACACATGGGGAGACACAGAAATTGTTTCCACGTAGGGCAAGCTTGCACCTGTCTGGAGTTATGAGTTCAAAGTTATAAATAAACTAAAAACTGTCTGTGAAGACCAGTTCAAGTCTGTGCAGCTGTACTTGTGCAATATATATACCCTGAGTTTAGGAACCTTCTGCAACCCAGCGTTTGTGGAATAGCACTCAGCTGCCTCAACAATACATATTACACTCAGATTATGTATTTTGTTTGCTACAAGGCATAAGATTCACAGCGTTAGTGGTAAGCAGAGATTTAATTTAATTCAAGTACAAATTTTGACTGCAGGACCATGCATCCAAATGCCTGCTGTCTAATTTCTCATAGAGGTGGAATAAGCAACTGAAGGAATTTTCTAGCAACTGAAGGGAATAACACTCAAAGTCCTCTGATACCTCTGAAGTTTATCCTGCAGTCTTTCATATCTCATCTCCCTGTTGCCTGTGCTGCTGTTCTCAGCCCTTCTCAGGTGACAGCATTTCCCAGTCCTCTTATCTTAGCTTCCTTTCTTCTTCCTTGCTTCCTAACAGCTCATTAGTTTCCAGCTGCCTGTTCTGGAGCTCCTTGCTCTTCTGGTGATTGCTTCTGGTGGAGCTTGATCTCATTGCCAGCTCATGGGGAATGAGTAAATTCCACAGACTGATCAAGATTCTCTGGATGACTAGATTCCAATGGGAATCAGTTCCCAAAGTTCATTGGCACACAGGAAAGTAGAACTATACTTACAGCACAGCTTTCAGTGTTGTCAGGTCGATGAGGAATGATAAAAGACAAAACATCCAAGGACCCTGAACAGTTCAGTGGAGTATAAGATGTGTTCTTGCAGCTCGTCAGAACCACATAGTAATGGGTTGGGACAGGGATTTTTGTATTATTTACATACCTGCAAAACAAACATTAGTTAAGGCATTTATTGAGATATCAAGTATTAACACCACTGATGCAATTAGAAATTTATAGAATTTATCTCAGCATATATCTTTCAATACTATATTACTTAAATTTCTTTTGTAATTAAAAAAAATACCTGATGGGATACACAGCCTACCATTTATTTTATAAACAGCCAAACATACATGGATTACTCTGTGTGCTACAGTAGTCCCACTGAAACAGGACTGCTTAATATGGTGAATACTCTATTTTGCCAGAGCCAGAGATCTCTACATCTGAAAGAGTCAGAATACAGCATCATATTTGCCCTTCATTACACAAAGAACTTCAACCACGTAAATTGGAGGAGAGCGATGAGAAAATTAACTTCTGACTCCTTGCCATTGAGAAATGCCAGAACAGTGATTTGTGGCTGTGTGCTGTAGAAACCAGTTTAGGATACTCAGCTGAAAACCTCTTTTCTGCTCTTTTCTGACTATTCTGCAAACATGGTCACTCTTGTGTATAAAGAGCTGAATGTTTCCTAGGCTTTTCTGTTCAGTATTGAACAAAATGCTATCACTGAAATTATTATACTGCTTTGTATGACTAACCATGCTGACTAGAACATGCTTATTCCAAACTGGAGGCAGCATTATGTGGTCAACTGGCTATTACAGCATTCTGCTTGGAAGGAAGTAGTCTCTTCTCCTTTCCACCCTCCTGCTACGTGGCAGGCTGATTTTCCCTTTCTCAAACCATTTTTAACAGATGTGGTCAAGTCTAGCCTGAACAAAACATCTCCAGTGAGAGATTAATCTGTGCAGACTTCCCAGCACCTTTCTACTCTATAAATGCTCTTACCCCCCTAATCTAAGTTTTTCTAATTCTGTTTTTATTTCCTTGTATCCTTATTCACTGACATAAATAATTGGTCTTTATAATTTACATGTAAACATGTCTGATATTGCAGTAAGCTGTGTTAGCCATAGTTATTCACAGGTACCTCTCAGGTATGTTACATTTTGCATTTCCAGTTATGTGATTCAGTGAAGGCAAACACACAAATCTGACCTTTGATGAAATACATCAGTTTGAGACAATAGGAAGAAACAACAAACAGGTGAGTGAACAAAACATCAAAATGAGAAAATCATGCTTAAGCATGTCTTCTGCATTTTAAAATGTCATATATTCTCTCAGCATTTCTGATGCAGAGGCCCAAAATCTAAAATTTAGGCATCATCTTGGGAAACTAATTACTAGTCTGTACCTGTGTATGTGTATAGAGATACACATGTAACTGCACAGCTTTTTTACTCTTTACTTGAACGTCAACTTCCATGGTACTGTATCTCTTTGCAAGAGCATTTCTTGTTATATGAGTAATAGTGGATGTAGGATCATAAAGAGAATACTGCATTCTCTATTATATTTGTTTCTTAGTCTTTTAAAATAATAGGGTATTTTTGTGTGGAAACACAGGAGATTTCATATAGAGTTTGACTTCTGGCTTTTCCATCTACTTACTGTTTAATTTCATCAGGGCTATCAAAATGGCCATCATAATTGTAATCAAACACTGGTCCACTGATAATGTTTACCCCATTCCTTTCTCTAGCATACTTCCAAACAAGCACATTATGGAAATAGTCCCATATGTCTGTCGTAAAAAGAAAATAAAAGCAAAATTAATAGAAATTTAAAGTCATTTCACCACTGAAAAAAAAATAGCGTATTTGTGTTTTCACTATAGATTAATAAAAAAAAGTTCAGAACTAAACTGCCAATAAAATCAACTCTTTGTTACACAAAATTTGGATTTCATCAAAAGGGACATACTCCCACTTGCCTTTGAAAGAGGTGCTGTAAATGCTATTGTAGTCCTGCAAGGCAAATTGCACTACTGGAGGGTATATTGATTTGGTCTAAAGCTGAAGATACAAACCTACAGCTTAGAGGTCATAAATTTCTGGCTGATCTGCCTGTACCTGCAGTGTTACAAATAGTAGGAACTGACATAATGGTTTTGTGAGAGGAATACTCACCACCTGAGTGTTAGTTTAACTGTAAAGAACTCGTACCAAACATCGCTAGACAATTTGGCTTATTTCACAAATGTCAATCAAGAAAATACAATTTGTAGGATATAAGATAGTGAGATTATTCAAATATTTACAACTGGCATGGCAAAAAAACCTGACAGGTTTGGGGCATTGAGGGCATCTCCTATTGATTTACCTGTTGTTTATGGTCTATAGAAATTTCTTGTTGTTTTCCTTAAAAAATTGAATTTTTCACAGTCTGTGATTTACTTGGAAGATTAAAGACACTTAGGTCTTCTGGATCTCTTGCTTTATATACGAATGATGAATAAATGAGATCTGAATGTATTAGAAAGGTAGTTAAATATTCAGGTTTTTCCTAACTTTTTCCTTTAAAAATTCCTCTTTTTATGCATTTTCTAAGAAAATGAGCCTAGGCCTAAGAGTAAAACAGGATCATAAGCAGTTATAGAAAATTTCTTATCAATGATTACAAACAAATGTGAGTCAGGCTGGATGGGACGAGCTTACCACTCTTGCATAATAAAAACATCTATTATAGAGATAGTATTGCAAGATTAATATTGTTGAGGCCTTCTCTTCAGCTTTTGAAAAAAGAAAATGTGCCATTTTCATTCACCTTGAGCATATTCCCAAGGAAAATTTTTATGAGAATTTCATAGCTAGCATTTCATGTTAGGACAGCCCAGAGGAGATGAAGAGCAAATTGAAAAGCAAACAGGTAAGCATAGATAAGCAGAAATCAGATGGGACTATACAAACAAACAAGCAAGCAAACAAACAAACAAACAAAAACAAACAAACAAAAAAAACACAAAAAAAACCCAAAACAAAACAAAACAAAACAAAAAAAACCCCAAAGCCATATAATTGTGTTATAAATTTTCAAACATCTACTCCTAAAATGTTTTAAGTATATTTTCACAACATCTGGATATCCAGCAGGCCATGCATTAATGTTTTAAAATTTTGTGATAGCTTTATCAATCCAGAACAATAATTACAGAAAATTAATCATAATTAATCAAAATTTTGCCACCTACCTTTGAAAGCTTCATACATGGGAACAATATTGCTGGTGAGTAAGGCATCATACTGTTCAAGATCAGATGAATTGTAGTCTATATAAAAAGACCAAAATATAAGTAAATGGGAAGATGAATACAAAGACCAATTGATTCATATGTCACTATAATTTGTAAGTACATGTAATTCAATTACATGTTACATTTGAGCAGGAGTGTATGATCCTACTGCAAACGTATCTCCAACTTTGTTCAAGAAATCTACTCAATAAATAATAATGATCAAATATGAAAATAGGAAATTAATATTTATGCAGAGGAAGAGGGACAGCCTTTCCTTCCAACCCTTTACATCATTCTAACCAGTTTTCATCACATTCAAGTTGTTCCATGTCTTAAAAAAAACCCTTAAATATTCTAAACCAAAAATATTTAGTAGCAGCTGCCCTACTTTTGGTCAGTCTGCAAACACTGGAAATCTTTTTCTGCCCAACATGCTGATCCAAAGAAGTTTGTTTTGGTGTTTGGGTATATGTTTAAACATAAACCCACATCCAGCTGATTAAGACTTTCTAAGGTCTCTATAAAAAGAACCATGCTCACTGGGAGGATAGAGGAAACTGTGGGTCAAAGTCAGCCCTTCTGGGTAGTCAGAACAATTTTGGCTCCAAGCAGCAGGGATTCTAACATCAGGCCGCAGACAGTCTGAAACAGTGGGAGGAAAAGGAGATGTGTTTTCCTGTGAAAAGAAAAAAAAAAATCTTACACCCACGGCTGTGGCTAAGCCAATGCTTTGTATGGTTTTAACTTTCTAGAATGGACTTCATTGAATCTACTCCTATTTTCATAGTGAATCAGACCAATGCAAGTAATGGACACTAATGTTTTCTGGATAGTGTTTTTCTTCTACTTCTGGTTTTGGGTAATTCAGGGAAATCCATATGCACTGTGTAAAACTGTAGCAGCAAAATAAGGTTACACCTTAGGCAAAAAGAGATTTCACATTTGACTCATTCATCACTTTTACATATTTCTGGAAACACAAACTTGAATGTCACATCCTCCTGGGAAGCAGTTAGTATATAAAAATGACACTATCACCTCATCTTGGCATCTGAGCATGCAGTCTCCATGAGAAGCTGTGCTAATGAAGAGTTACAGATAAAGAAATCCACAGTAAATTTAGAACATTTTACTGGCCTTAGTAACTTCACCAAAATGTGTTAACATGCTAAGATCTGGCCAAAAGTGATTCTGATGACTATAACTCTTTCTATAATCTTCACTTTTTTTTCCTATAATGTTTTCTACACACTTTGTCATAATTTTACATGACATTAAACATCTGAATATGCGTTTTTGTATTTAACTTTTTCTTTGTTCTCATTTACATTTTCATTTTGGCAAGACAGAAGTTAAACATCTAATTTGATTCTCAGTACGTTGTTTTGATCAATTAAAATCAAGAAAAATAAAGAACTGATATGTTCTTCTTGTGCCTCTTTGTACTCCTTAATTTAATTTCTGTAGTTACTTTTATCAGAATTCAAGTAGATGCCATATTATGGTCAGGTTGTATATTAATGGAAAATATATATCCCACATGGAATGAAATATAAAAGACAAAAGTCTTCCTTTGACTCCTGAGCAGATCATGTGTCAAAAAAAAACAACCAAACAAACAAAAAAAACCAAAAAACATTAATCACCAATTTTGCTCCTTCTATTTCAAGTCAAAGAACCATAATGTCTCCTGAAGAAAGCAGTTAAAACTAAAAATTGGCTGTGCCTATCACATCACGAATTGTCCTTTTCAATGCGATTTATTACTTTTTGATCAGCCAGTAATTAATGTCAAGAAGCGAGAGTTATTTGCATTATATAACAGAATTTAAGCATCTGCTGTGGTCTCTTATGTCAAATTCAGCCCCCTTCAGGTATGTTTGTCTTTTTGCAAGAAAATGTGCCTTCCTCCCTGGCAGATGAGTATAAAACCTTGAGAAAACAAATGTCCTTCAATCTTAAATTTTCCTTATTCCTGAGAATACTAAGTAATCAAAATGTGGACATCTTTTATATAAGATCTGCGAGTGTATACTATTCACCAGTTTCAAAACTGCCAAATCACATAAAACCAGCAAAATCCCAGCCTGCATTTCCTAGTTTAATATTGAAGACCTTTTTTATAGCTACCTAATGATGAGATATATCCCAGCTTACAAATTGTGTAAAGCACTGCACAGGCTGTATTCAAACATAATTAAGCCAGGATACAATAAAAATTCTGTAGAAAGGGCAACTTTCTGTCATTCCCAAGTATTGCAGCCAAATCTTACAATCAAATGCATTAGCTCTGTCCCTCTGTCCTTCCACAGGTGTTATAATTTACAAAGCCAATTTCTCTCGATTAGCACATGTAATAAAAAATCATAATGTCAGCTTACTGACACTTATGAAAAAGAGTGTGTGAGCTCTTACACTCAGAGCCTTTCACTGTTGTATCTCTGACACTATTACAGATGTAATTTATTATTTCCTATTCTTTCTATTGAAAACATACATCATTGTATTAGTCTGCTGTGACCTATATCCTCCAATACTTCAGTCTCAGTCACTCACTGCTTCCCACAATGTTGCATAAACTGCTATAAGAAACTCCTGCAAAATATATATTTCTCTTAATTTAGATGTTAAGTTGAGCAAGAGCTTTCCTTATACGCTTCCAATATCTGAAGGGGACCTACAGGAAAGCCAGAGAGGGACACTTTGTAAAGAACTGTAGTGATAAGACAAGGAGCAATGGGTACAAAGTGAAAGAGGGGAAATTTAGGTTAGAAATTAGGAAGAATTTTTTTCACATGAGGGTTGTGAGACACTGGAACAAGTTGCCCAGGGAGGTTGTGCACGGCCCAACCCTGGTAGTGTTCAAAACCAGGTTGGATAAGGCCTGGAGCAATCTGGCCTAGTGGGAGGTGTCCCTGCCCATGGCAGGGCTCGATTTGGATTAAATGGTCTTTAAGGTCCATTTCAACCCCTCAAAGTTCTATGATTCTATGTTTCTTTGCTAACTGAGAATTTGTTTTTCAACAAAGGAAAATGTCTGAAAAGTTATTTGGGTTTTTGAGCTTCATTTAAGCTCAATATTAAGAAGACTGCAGCTCTGATGGGACTTTTCAATCCTTTTAAAGCAGAATCAGACAAAAAATATGCCCACAATTAAAGTTTTCAATTGGGTAGTGCACTTTCATTGCAACGTTTAAGGGCAGATCTTCAACATGAAGTATAAACAGTCCTTGTTGAAATGGACATTTGTTTAAATGAGTTTTAGCCTTCTTATGATTGGATTCATGATTTTTCAACCAAGATAGTGAAGAATCAGTAGAAAGTATGGAGTGAAACTTTCTGAAATACTATCATTTTAGCAGCATTCATTTGATTAAAATAATTTCTTCATATTTGTACTGATGAAATAAGAAATCACATGGACATTAATAAAGTCCTCTTCAGACAGAAGAATCAACATAGAAACTACTTCCTCAAGGCAACTAAGAAAAAGGGTCTAATTATAAGGGCAAATAAGCCCATGAATGTCCATTAGTTTACTGACCCTGAAAACTCAAACAATTTATTCTGGATCCGCATACCCTTGAACACTCAGAGGTTCATTCAACTATAATTACATTTTTCAGAAATTATGTCATGTAACACAGAGCAAAGAACACACAGAAATATGCACTAGTGCAAACTGAATGTAGAGTTGCATAGAGGGTATTTAATAGGAAAAAAATCATGGTACTCATTGGAAAGCTTAAAACTTCTGATTTGGGAAATCACAGCCTGCTTTTCCACAGGAACTGAAAGGCGAGATGGAGAATTGTCTTGACAGTATATCCCTTTTACAGAACAGGCTTAACAGAACCAGCTCACCAGCACCTCTACTGTCCTATATCTTCTGTCCCTAACAAATGGTCATTCCCACTTCTCAAAACTTTATTTTAAGATAGCTGAATTTTAGATTATATCAAAGACACTTCTTCTGACACAAGTGCCTTAGTCACATGACATCCACCAGCCCTTAAACAGGGCTCCTGAAGAATGGACCACATTTTCAATCCATTAGACCCCGTATTTAAGAGTAGTAGAGATATTTGATAACCTACAGGCTTATTCACAGTGTATGCAGTCCACAGTGGCATCCAGATATCATAGCTGTATCCACTCACATACTGATGATGGGAAAGGAGGCAGTAGACCTTTTCCTTCTGAAGAACTTTGGGTCTCCCATATGGCAAATGAGATGAGCTTGCCTTCATTACTAAAATTTAAATAATAATTATTGATTCATTCTTCTATAATATTTTGGATGGCACAAGGGGTTAAGAGAGCAGACAAAAACAGTTAATTTAGACTTCACCAAATGCAAATAGATCCAACAGTAAACCTAGTCATGTGGTTCTTTAGGTTTAAAAGTAGAATAAAAAATGTAGAAAATAGTTTTCATATTATGTTTAATGTACAAAAGTCAATATAATATATCAGATTTGCAAATTCTTGTTTCTTTGAAATTTCATACCAATGCAAATATTTTGAATTTATCTTGCCAGTGGAGTGAAATTTACATCTTATTTGACTAGGAGGCATTAAAATATTTCCCAAAAATTCCAGAAACCCCATTAAAAAAGTAGAAAGAAGTATCTATGGGAATTTTTGATCAGAGAAAGGTAAAGTTATGGATACAGGGCAAAGAACAAGCATTATCTCACACAGCCTGACAGTGCTCAGATGTTTTTTAAGACCATTGAAATCTTTATGGTGTTTTCCAAAAATTTAATGGAGTTCAGATTATATTCCTATATATACATGTTGCTATATGAGTCCCTTAGCATTTTTTAAAGAAATGAGAAGGAAAAAAATTTTTAAAATGTTTCTGACCTGATTTTGCTACTTCACTTTCAATTGTAATTAAATTGCAAAAAATCCCACTGAAACCAGTAACATAAAATATAAACTAGGTGTAGATTTAAAAATACTGCTGCTCTTTTCATTTTTTGCTACTTACTTTCTTCTGTGGTGAGATTTAACCTCTCATTTAGCTCTTCTAGTGACTCAACTAAAATCTGCAAAAAATAAGAGAATTGTTAAAATTATTCCAGTGTTTAGAAAAAACTAAGAAAGCAGAACACATTTGACAAAGATGATTAAAAGATGCCAGAAACCCCCATTTACTTGTTTGCATTCGCATCCCAGGGCATCTGTAGGAGTCAGACTGGAAACTGGACATGAAGAGGGAGATGAGACTTCCTTTGGATGTGAAGGATTGTAAAAAGGTTTCTTTAAGAGGTGATTCAAGCTGCCATGTGTTCCATTGTTTTCTGCTGGTACTATATGCAGCAAATCTGTTGAAACATTTGAAATTTGTAAACATATTTTAAGACTAAAACGGTATTTTAAAAAGTTATTCTCTTTCCAAATCTACTTGTTTCCTAGTCATTTTTTAAAGGTAGAAGAAATAGCTTATTCCATTATTTAAACTATTACCATAAGTACCCCACCAATTTGTAATTTTCTAGGTCTGAAGATTCTTTGCTACCTTCCACTGCATCAAGATTTAGTAACTATAGATTTGAGTACTGTTGGTACATTTTTATACATTGTCACAACATTCACAAGATTAGACAGTTTACTGCAAAGTATAAATGTCATTGCAAGTGCATCACATTGTGAAACTTAGTAGCCTATTGCATTTTTGTGTGATGCTTTAATCCATATTTTCTGAGGCTCATGCTTCCTAATTCTGCACTGCTGGTCCATCCTAAGTTAGGAGCAAGAGCAGATACTCTTTATAAGATTCTTATCCACAATTCCACAGGCATCAGATTGACAGCAAACCCATGTGGCAGGTGTGGTTCTCTCTGATTATTAAGGAGTTCTTCTGCAATCAGAAATAACCTTCAAAGCAGAACAATTTCTGGAAGTCAGTTTCTTAGCAGTGTAAAGAAGACCTAAGAGCATGGCTTCAGTGCTTTGGCTTTGAATTAATTCACTCAATTTTTAGCTATGCTTCTTTTAGCTCTTACAACACCGGTATTTGAAAATACTAGAACTTTATATTCCAAAGTAGTGGGTTGTTTCTACTCACCACACATAAGGTTGTAAACCTCAATGTTTTCAAAAGCATCCACTTCTGTTTTCTCTTTAAAACTTGGGCCATATGCTAAGAATATAGCCTAGATTGTAATAGTAATAATAATAATAATTTTTAAAAATAGTTACCAAAAGGAATCCAAAGTCAAAACCAATTCAGTTGCACTTCATGAAAACTGGGATAATGAACGAAATACAGTCTTTTCACAGTCACAGAAGTTAAAAGTACAGGATTGTTCTGGTAAGGAAGGCAAATTTCTGCCATTGCACATAATTTGAAGAAAAATGCAAAGCAAAAATTCATATTTTAAACTATATAATGAATCTTATTTGGTTTTGGGGTGTTTTTTTTTTTTAATACCTGTTGCACTCTGAAGTCTTTGGGTCACTTAAGAGTCTTTGGCCATAGTTAAAGCAAGGAGCAGGGAACTGCAGAAGCCCATTGCAAGCTCAACAGAGACCTGCATCTATACCACCAGTGGCAAAATGCAGTGCTGGGCAGCCCTTCTGTAGCCTGCAAGTCTTGTTGCAGAACACTGATGCTATGTACAGTCTCACAGGAGTTTCTACTGCTTTATGAGCCTCCTGAACTGCCTGCCTGGAGATAGAGGAAACAGGACTAGCAGGACAATGATCTGCTTTAAAATAATATTATGTGTCCGAAAGGAATTTTCAATTTGTAATAGAAAGATTACATGTTGCTCCTTTCTTAAAAAAAAAAAAAAAAAAAAAAAGTATCAGTTGTGGCACCTGTGCAAGGTTATCTATTATTAAGGTTTCCATGGTAACCAGAATTTACCTTTTCTTTCCATACAAACATTCAGCATAATTCTGATCACTGACATTTGGTTTTAACATAGTTATAAAGATCTGGAAGGATCTGATTCTTAGGCACAGAATATGGGAGTTAAAAGTGGCATGCTTGACCTTAGTTAAAGGTTCAAATCACAGAAAGTTCATGAAACACCAAAAGCTCAAGACCTCAAAATATTTTCACTGTAACCAGAAGTGAAAATGAGATGAAACTGCAACACAGGCTATACTAACACACAGTATAGCTAATCAGTTTTTTGTTCTGGTGATATGATGATAGCTGTTGAAAGATAAGCAGAGACAATGTGATTTAGTTTATTTGAGCATACAGGCTTTCAGATGCTCAGATGAACTCCCAGGGCCGATGGAGATTTTTCGGTCATTGCCTCAGTGGAAGAATGAAAGAACAAAAGAATTCAGTAGCTAAACATGGTGCACTTGGTTTACTGCAGTCTACCTGTCTCCAAGCAGGTGAGGTAAGCCCAAACTGGTTTTACTACAGGACCCCAAAGAAACAGGCCTTGTACACATCGATGAAAGGCAATACAAATATTTGGACCTAGTATATGTTTACAGTTTACATGTCTTGTGGCCAGAAAAGAAAAAGCACACTGCAAAAACTGTCATTGTTCTGTATTCTGGTGATTTACATGTCACATCATGATTTAGTATATAAGAAAGTGCAAGAATAGAATAGAATAGAAATCATCCTACCTCCATACTTTTAAATTCGTTGTTATAGCCATGGTTACCTCCATCACAAGATTTGAAACTTTTATCCCTAAGGAGAAACCATCACAGAATGTAAATAAGAATGACACAAATAGAAGCACTTAGTCATTGTGGCTCACAGACTCAATCATTCCTTGAGAACTGTCGCTGCCATCACATTGTAGTACTTAGAGTTCATCATAGTGTTCATTTCTATGAAGACTTCTTTCTCCTTTAACAGAAATTGCTATGGACAGTAATAAATTATCCTAGCTGGTTATGAGTGTACAGTGAAAGAATATTTTCAAAGCAAATTGAAAAAATGGCTATTTTGGAACTGGGGCCTTTACCTAGCTACAGGTTGCAGAATAAGCGTAATCTGTTTTGGAAGAATTCCTAGTTATATTCTTTGGTATTTAAACAGAAAACTTAAAATGGAAGAACTCTGCTGTTGGCCTCTGTGAAATAATATAAATAAGACTGCAAGGGGTTTTGCCTTACAAGACAGTCTATTTTCATTATGGATTCTGAGGGGTGAAGAGTCGTGGAAAATGTGGGAATGGGCTATAGAATTAACAACACAACTGAATACTCTGACATAGTGACTAATAGTTACTTTTATCTACCCATTGCTAAGACACATGGAAAAATAAAGAGATAGTCACCCCATACCAATTCAATGCACAGTTGTCAAGTGCAGGTATCCTGTTTTCAGAGGCCCAAGAACATTTGAACACACTTTAAAATAGGGTGATTATAAGATTTTTTTTTTTTTCAGCGCACATTTCTTTTTGTATGTCCTGGACAGTTATTTGATTTCACCAAAACAACCATGTTTCCTTTTTACACATAGTACGATTTTAACTGTAACAAACATGGAAATGTAACAAGTCTAAAGCAAAACAGGAAATTAAGCACCTGTGAAGGAAATTAAAGGGATGAGAGTGGGATGGAAAAAATAGAATAACAATCACACAAATTATGTTACCTCACAGCCAGCCACTGTCGATCCACCAAAAGATGAACTTTATCAATACGAATGTTGTTAGCATAGTGGAATCGTTTGGGCAAGTCAGGGGTCAGGTAGGGCTTGAAGTGCTGAGGGGATCTTCTGCACTGTGCAAGAGGAAAGAGTCCAGTCACAAGTTTTACTCAGTTTCGAAAAACCACCCATCATTCAAAATTATCACAAATATCTTAGTGATAGGAACACAAGCACAAAGCCCATTATTCACAGACAGCTTCTCAGATGACCTGCAGATGTCATTTTTGGCCCTGGAAGCAACACAAGGAAAAGCGACACTATTTTGGAGCTCTTTGAAAATAGACTAAATACAATTTGTATATTGAATCCACAAGTACCATGTTAAAAGTACATCTAAGGCTTAAAGACACTCAATAGAATTGTGTAGTCTATATTTCCGAACTAATGCCATTGGTATCTAGTTGGTAAGATTACACCTCACAAGAGAAAGCTCCCTGGCAGTTTATTTCTGCCACCTTCTGTCACTTTACCATTCAATAAATAACAAAGCAAGCCAAGCATACACAATGTAGACAGCCTAGTGCAAGCCTGAGCATGTAAATGTCCATTGCTCAGCTATTAGCTAAAGGTCTTAGCTTTTACACCCACGTTTAGTGTGTTCATATAACTGCTGCATTAGCAGGCATGCCATGGAAGAGCTTGGAATTGTGAGCCTAATGATAACCATATGACATACTGCAAAGAGTTAACTATATATGGCCATTAGAAGCCATTCCAGCTGGCTGCAAGCATCAAGGCAAAGTTTCAGCAGTGTTGCTCCTGATCACAAATCCAGCACTGGGATAACCCAGAATATCTAAAATGCTAAAGGAAGAGCTGCTAGGAAGCTGGGTAGGCTGCAGAAGTGGACCTGTTTTACCACACAGGCTGTCCAAACAATACCATGCTTGGAGTCTGGTCTGACATCTTCACTTCTAAGTACTAGAATTGTATGCTCTGCACAGGATACAGACTTTAACATGTGACATGAAAGTAACTGTGCCTCAGCAGTCACCAAAGAAGAACAGAGGAATCCAGGAACATGAAAAATAAGGATTCAATGTGTTTGCTAGCCTGGAAGAAGAGGTCTAATTAAAAGGAAAAATAGAGGAAATCAGCATATGACTTATGTCTATTCATTAGTAATTAATATACAACATACAACTCCCTTCTCTGCAAAAAATCCTTCAATCTAATAACTTGACAGGAACAAAATACACCAACTATTTATGAAGAGAAAAGGAAAGAGGACACGTTCTGGTACCAGGCTATTCCCATAAGGCACAAGATGTCACATCTCTGTAACTATTAGCAGTAGCAGTTTCAACTGAGGTTGAGAACATGCAGACTGTTATATTCCCCTCATATCAATGCTCTTTGATGTGACAGACTCCGCATCATACAGGAGGTGGGGGATGTAGCACTGAGAAAGCTCCTTCAGCTATTTCCAGCCATTGATCCTACTCCTGCGTGTTCGACAGGTTAACGGGGGACCTCTAGTGGAGATTTATCGGAAACCTATCCACTTGGGAGCCCAGGATTTTGAAAAAACTGACAGCATTTTTTCTAAATGTACCACAACACCTGTCCACTGCTTAGCACAGGACAAGCCACAGAAGAGAAAACAAACTGGCAATGAAGAAAAGAAGGGGAAGTTTTGACAGCACACTGCGAGCAAGCAGTTTAAATGTTTAACTCACTGTAAATTGTAAAAGGAAAGCAATACAGAAAGACAAGTGTCCTACAAATGTTTTAGTTTGTCCAGCACATTCATCCTACATATATTAATGTATATCTTGAACACTACCAAAAAAAAAAAAAAAAAAAAAAAAACAAAAAAAAAAAAAAAAAACCCAAAAAAAAAAAAACCACCAGAATTATCTGTCTAAAAAAGTATAAGGAAAGAACCATGCACTGTCACATCACCCCTTAGTAAAAGAAATAGGTTTGGTCTTCCTTAGGTTTGCACTCTGTTCTGCACTTCTTTGTTTGTATCCTTCAGAACTCAGCTGTCAAAGCTGTCAAAGCTCCCATGTCTACCCACATGGGAGACACAGGCAAGCTTGGACCTGCCCTCAAGTGCTGCATCCATTCAGCACGGCTCAGTTCCAAGCACAACTACCAGTACACAGGGCCCTATTGTGGTGTAGCATATGTAAAAGCACTGCAACTATTGCAGTGATATGTCAAAAGATCCTAAGAGAGTCATACTGCCTGATGCCAAAGGCCCATCTTGCCTAGTACTCTGTTTCAAATCAGATCTCCAAAATTTCCAGAATCAGAAACTTAGAGATAAGAACACGCCAAGTATTGAATGAAGTTTCTTTCTCACATCTGTTTAGTTTCTTCTAGGCTTCAGGGACTTTTTAAGTCAGATGCTCCTTGTGGATCTAAAAGCCCTTACAGGGCTGTCCTGCATTAACACATCTAAAATCCCCCCCTCCTACCTGTATTTCCAGCCTCTACAACACTTTGTGGCAATGTGCTCTACAATGGCATTATCTCTTGTGTGGAAAAGTTACTTTAGCCTAGCCTGAGTGCAGCACTTGTGATCCACTGCTAACAGATGCATATTGTCAAAAGCATATCTATGCTGTATTCTTTTCTATCATGAAGATATACTCTAGTTTCTGCCCCTGAAGTCAGCCTCTTCTCTTTCAAAGTGAAATAGAACAATTTTCTCTGAACAGAGATTCCCTATGGCAAACCTATGGAGTACACTATTTAAACTAGTGTACTCCACCACTGTAAATTACCACCATAGTCTCATTTTTCTACAAACTGTATTTTTTCTTCAGATTCCTATTAAGAGTAGCTATGAGTAAAAGTTATGAGAATATTTACTCACTGTGAGGTTTTTAACGATTCCTTCTGAGTCAACTGTTAAAAAGAAAAGATGAATTAATGTACATTCGAATGGCTGAAAGACAAAACCTCACAAGAAAAACTTAAACATGCTTTTTGTTTCTAAAGTTGGCTTTCTTTATTAGCTAGTGAAGATAGTGGCAACTATAGCCTTCCACAGGTAGGAATGCTGTGTTTCCAGTGGTAACTGCCTGTAAGTGTGCCTGTGGAAGTCACGAGAACACTAGAACTTTGGGTACATCAGGACAGACTGTAGAACACTGCAGTGGTGATGACTCCCTACACCTAAATCTGACAGATCCTCAGACCTGAGGTTTTTTCTTTTATCTAGCCCCTGTTTGAAGTACAACGTTTTTTACATTGAACAGGACCTGGAGAACTTGTCTTGTATTTTTCTTCCAGCAATAGTCACAGAGGAAATTTCAGTCTATCGTGATATTTTCTCCTTGCACATTTTGAAAGAGTAGTTTAACCATTTGACATTACCTTTCTAAATCTGAGCACTTCATGGAAGAAAAATTCCTACAGAAAATCTAGGACTATTAGAGGAAATGAGTCAACAATTTTATTGAGATTGAGATACAGAAAAACCACGAGTATTCTTTCCTCAGCTCACTACTCTGCTTTTATCTGACTTAGATCAATGAAAGTCCGCTTTATGTCATATAAATATTGTGCCTTCAAATATAAGTACAATTATAAAACATGAATAAAAAATACAATGGGATCCCAGCTCTTATTTTTGACCTGCAATAACTATGCCTTTTACAATACTTTACAAATTCTTTGAAGCCAATACATAGAGCTTTTCCATGATTTTATCTCCATTCTTTTCCCTGATACAGAAAGTTCTGGGATTTTTTTTTCCAGTCTCGTAGCATGGTATCTATTTCAAGTCAGAGTTAGCTCAAATGGTTTCAGTTTTCTGTTCTTTTGAGATACTAGCTAAAGGGCTTAACCAAGGCTTAGATTACACTGTGCTAAGGTTCAGACTCTGTAACTTTGTACACACAGAAATATTCATTACTTCAAAAAGACTGACTCTGCCAATGTTGCACAAGAAATTTGTGAAGAACTTATGAAATATAAGCATTCATAAGCACTTATGAAACACCTGAATTCCAGTTTAAAAAAACATACTACCTTTACTTCATCTTTCCATGCCAAGAAAATACAAATTAGACTCTGCAACAATCTTTTCTAACCTTCAAATTCATCTAAAGTGCTCATTCTTAAAAAAAAAATCCCAAACAACTTCCATGGATGTTGAAGCCAAGTTAAGGGAAATAGAAAAGCTGCTTACACTGCTGATTACCTCTGATTATCCATTTCCTTATTTGTTTATTTGGTTTTGTTTGTTTATTTCCTGCTATATTGATTGCTCAATCCCAGGACTGGTCCACACTTACAGGTAAAGTAGTCCTTTGGAACATTCTTTGCTCGAATGCGAGCTGCAGGCCCAGCATAGAGGTAGAAATCCACCTTTTTGAAGTAATTAGTCATATATTCTAACTGCTTGCAGTAGGTCCTCTCCATCCCTAAAGGGCAACATAGAAACAGAACTTTTTCATATGGCAAGGAAGATAAAGTGATTTATAAAATGCATTAGCACTACTAAGCCCACATATTTCACACAAGAAGAAAACAGTGACTCAGTAAAATTAACTTGAAAAAAGAAGTATATACATTACCATGATCCGCTAAAACAATGAGGTTTACACACTTGTGCAGATTTCGTTGTTTAAGGCCATCCATGAGCATCCCCACTGCTTTATCTGCTGTCTGTAAGGCTTTGATTACCTGTGGGATAAACCAGTTACATCTAAGATAGGAATAAATAAAAGACAGCTCTGAGGATTTGCCAGGCCATGTGCTTCTAAATATGATATAATAACATCATTAAAGTTCAGTCTAAATATAAATATTAATACTTTTTCTATTCATGTGATATGAAATTTCAGTCTGATGGTTTATGGTTCTTTTGATTCACACACAGTGTGGGAATCATAACATTAGGCTCAATTACAAGCAAAAGTTCTTAACAAAAAGTCATAAAAGAGTCATGGCCATTTTTCATCTACTATCCTTCTCAGGTCTATAAATTGGTTAATTCATGGTACAACACCATTTTTAGAGCAATTAAGTATAAGAAAAATATAGAAACTACTTACACCAGCACTAACTGGTCCAAATGAATGTCCAGAAGAATCTGGTTCTTCGATATATAAAGTGTATATATCAGGCCTTGAGTTAGACATAAATAAGAATGGAACATTATGAGAATTTAGAGGCAGCACCTAAAGAGAACACTTTGATTTAGAAAGAAAAAAAAAAAACCAGTATTAAATGGCATTTTAAATAGAATTATAAATAACTTCTTTAAACCTTGATAACAGTACATACAGCAAATACAATCATTCAACTTCCTCTGAGTTTTGTAATTAATCAACACAGACTCTTTGAAGCTACAATTTCAGGAACAATACCCAGTGTCTTTAACAGGTAACCAGAAATCACTTTGGAAAAATTCATGATCTCAGACACCAGAGCAAACAATCCTTTTTGAGATGTAAATGGAACTACCATCTGAAAGAGCTCTTCCTGACTAAGCAGTGAGACACTAGAGAGCATCTCCTAACTGCAAATACATTAGGATTTTATTAGCAAATTGTAATATAAAATATTTCATTTCTTTACACGTCACAAAGTTAACACCACGATCAGCACTGATATTTGCTTTTCATCCTGAATTACTTACTGCAATTACTTTCATGTATTTAACCTTTCTTGTGTAATAGCCTTCATATAAAATCTTTCATCCATACACTTAGACTAGAAACTGAATGTTCAATGTTTTCTACAGGACACACACCAAGAAAAAAGACATAACAATCAAATAAAACTCATACAACAGTACATCCTGTTCACTTTTTAATCTTTTGTACCTACAGTCTTATCATAGCTATGATAAGATACAGAACAGGCTTAAGTTCAGCAAATAATCATTTAAAATGGTGAGGAAGATTCCATGTTTCATAAACACCAACATAAATTTCAATTGCTAAGCATTAAAACCTTTCTAAGCTATAGTCTCACAAAGCAGGTAGATATTACAAGGTGTTACCTCTCAGGTTGGGCATTATCAAGCCATTTCAGTATTCCTGAAATTCTCTCTTCATATGGAAATGAACTGAAAAGAAAAAAAAAGTAAATAAAAAAAGATATGATGCTAACAAGACTTTCTGACTAGCACTTCTATTTCCTAGATACAGAGAAAGTGTCCATACTCTAGTCATATATCAAAGTCACAGATCTGGAACTAAGAATGATGTATTTTAACAAGGTATACCAATTAAATTTATTACTCTACTTTTTAATTGAATACAAATCACTTTAAGTGGCAAATTAGACAGACCCTGATTTTGCAAACACAAGCCTGTGTTGGTGGGACTACTCATATATTTTAAAATACATGCAAAAAAAAGATATTTTAAGTTCAGGAAATAAACCTGAAATACAAAGTAGAATAATTTTTATTCTTTTCAGCATGTATAAGCCTTGGACTTCCATATTTCAAACGTAAGTAATAATCCTTTTTTTTTGAGATCATGCTTTGTTTCCTATGAAAGAATTCACCCATTAAGTAGCTCTGCTTTCCCTCAAAGTCATACACAAGTTCTATGTTAGTTACTTACAGTACCCAGGGGTTTTCCAAGTACCATGCCTACACATCACTGCAGAGTCTGTTATCTATAGATACTTATGGTTCTATGCTTGCTTTAGATTATCTTTCTAAAGAATCATGGGAAGTACACTGCAATCATCACAATCATCAAAAATCTAGAAATAATTTACTAATGGCAATGCCTTCCATAGCAAAACAAACAAACAAACTCCAAGAAACACAAACAAAAAAAAAAACCCACAACAAAAATAATGCCACAAAAACTATGAAGGTAATTGGTACTTCACATGTGTAACCTTTGAATGAACTAGAAAAAAACATACAAGAACTATGATTCAACAGCTGTATGCATATTATCAAACATGCTGAGGAAATTTAGAGCCCTTCTTCTTTCAGTAGCTTCCCTATCCAGCAGTCTCTCTCCAATAATTTCTGTCTCCCATAGCCTCTTGCTACGGCTTCCTAGATTGTGTTTGTTGTCTTAGGGTATAGGTTATCTGTAAGCTTATTCTCAAGTGCAAGTATTTTTAGAGTGCTATATAATATCTGTTGATTTTATGCATAGAAATATGGCAATCATTGGTGAAGCTTAGCAGTGGCTACTAATCATTTCCATGATGCTCTCCTAGTGTTTTGCATTTGGCTGGGACTTCTACACTGTCTAGAAGAGCAGAATATACAGTACCCTTTGACTTTCTCACTGTGAATGGTTTTGAAAATTTCAAGTATTTTTGGTCATTCTATGTCATAACCAGGACAATGTGACATGGCACTGATCTGTCAGACTTGTTTAAAAATCTTGTCTTTCATTTCCTTCAACTGTCAAATAGCAGTTTGGGTTTTTGGAGTAATGTGCAGGAGTTTAGTACAAGCCATATCAGATCTTACCCGTTGTATACGGTGTACAAGGTGGGGTATGTTCCCCCAATTGGAACATCAGAGCCTGGCCAAAAGAAGGTGCCTGCTTTCAAATTTTGGGACATTGCTGTCAGCCAGACCTTTGGGTAAAGATAGAAACAAATGATTTTTTGTCACCACTGGAGGACTTCAGATCACAAAAATAGAAATATGTGCTGCAAGCACGCATTTTTCCTTCTCCTTTCACAGTTAGCTAATGACCATATCTGATCTGAAGTTTTGTTTCCTACATGCACATTCTGAAGAAAAACTAGTAGCATGGAAACCATGATGTTGAAATTTCCTGGATAGTCTCAGCATAGAAAAAAACACATAGGGATTTCCATAAATGGCAATGGGCAGTGATCCTTATTCCTGTGGCAAACCCCAGGACCAAGAAGATGGAAGAAGCTGCCTTAGGGATATTCAGAATTGGCATTAGGAAACATTTTATTACACATACAACAGGCTTCCTAAAGCTGGTTGTTGCTGCCCTGTGCCTGTCAGTGTTTACAAGGCATTTGGACAACACCCTCAAAAATGTGATCTAATGTTTGGGCAGCCCAGAGTTGGTCAGGCAGCTGTAAGTCCATTCAAACTGAAATATTCTATTGTATTAGTTTCATTTTGTTTTGTACCTATTTCTATTTCACATATAGATTCTAATTATATTATTTTATTATAAGAGGGCATATTTCCATTAATCCTAAGAAGTGCAGCTCTGGTTGTGTTACAAACCTGATGGAATCCTTCAGGAAAAAAAAAAACAGCACCAAAATCTGGATATTTGAGTATATTATAAATATTACCACACAGACAGAGACAACATAAATATAAATGTATATTAAGTAAGTATACCCCATATTGCATATGTTTAGGGTCTTTTTCAGCACCATTATTAGAGCTTGATATTTCTAGGAAATTAGTAATTTTAATCATAACTATAGGTACAATTGAGGGTTGTTATGAAATGTGCCGTATGTTATATATAATTGACATTTTTTCAGAAGTTAAGCTCTTTGCTATTCCCTTCCTTGCTTTTAAATGCCTAGATATTTGCAAATAGATATGTGTAAATAGATGTAATTTGAAAACCAATTTCATTTTGTAGCAAGTCATCAAAAGCCAAGCAAAAAAATACCCCAAAATCAAATCATACTGAAAATTTACTGTGGCAAGAAATCCATTCCAGTACTAGATGAAATATTTGAGTCTTTTTTTACTAACTGCCACATTAAGTGAAAATTTTGAGTCTCAGAATTAACATTTTAAGAGTTCTTTTACTTTCATAACAAGCAAACTACTTTGTAGGCAGCCTATAATATGAAGCCTACAGGTTATCTAGTACTTTCTGCGAATATATTGCACCGTTTTTCATTTTATTCCCTTTTTGTGTTGTTTTATGATATGACACAAACCATTCTGGACATAAATACTGTATGATGAACAAACCTACTGGTTGCCCTTTCCACCACGCAGGTTTGAATTTTTCCTCCCCTGAAAGTGAGAAATGCGCATTCAAGCCTACATCATACATGTTGTTATCAATGATACCATGAGATTCTGGATACAATCCCTGTAAAATGAGAATAAACAAAATAAAATGCTTAGTCCTGAAATCAAATGAACCCTAAACTATGTTTCAATGCACACTGCTACAATGCTGCAATTTTTAAAGAACTTTTTTTATCCTAGAAACAGAACACTTTCCCAATTCACACTGATCATCTTCCTGCCAATGAATTCAGCGTGCCCATCAAATTCCCTTTTCCATATTTCCTTCCCAGCCCAATTAAAACCTGATGTGCTATAGATTAAGTACCCTGTATGTCATGTCACTGCATGTCAGCTGCCAAACCCACCCTAACAAATACTATCATCAAAAGGCTGTGTCCTCACCCATGCTCACCCATATCCAATTAAACTGACAAGGATCAGGAATAACCAGCTCACAGGCCAGGGACAGATAGCACAAGATGTATAGCCACACAGATCATGCCCATATGTACCATCTCAGCATCTCTATCTCTCTCTGATATCTATAGCATGAGTTCCTGTATCCCTCAAAAAGACAGGCACCACAAAATCCTTTCTGTGTTACCCAGACAATGAAAAGGAAAACCAAAAATTCTCACTTACTGTGACAATAGTATAGTGGTTTGGAAAGGTTTTTGTGGGGTAAACAGCTCTCATGTATTTTGAATGTGTGCCACATGTTTCTGCAACAGATTAGGGTATTAATATGCATTTTCTTATCTTTTTTTAAATTGAAAACTAACAGTCTTAAAAACAAACAAAAATCACTGCTATCAGTTGCTGCAATTTAGATGGCGAAACGTCGCTCCAAAACAAGACATACAATCCTGGTGTCTTCCTGTGAGCCAAGCTAACTGTCCCCTTGCAGCCAGTGGACCTGGATGCCCAATTCAGCTGCCTAAAGCCTAGAAGCCTAAGGTCCTTTGAGAAACCTTTAATGATCCTGTCTGCCTTTCAGATGCTCCTCCTCCATCCTGTCTGCCAATCCAAATAAATTTCTCAGATACTTCTGAGATCTAAAATGGCCTAGCTATACATATTTATGCAATGAGACTGAAGCCTCAGGTCAGACCAAACAAGAGCTGCAGAGCTGATTGGTGACAAGCAGGACTCAGGACTCAGTTGCTTAAGCACTGGAGCCAGGTGCCATTTGAGAAACCCTCTGTTGTCCAAGACATCTGCATGAAAGTTGACAGTTTTGATGCAAATCACTTCGAGATCTGTGTTCTCCTGACACAGCTGCTGAAGGCCATGGCACTCTGAAGTATACCAAAAACACAGATTAGGGCAACAATTTGTCCTGTGGCACCCTCTGTCTGTTGATTGAGATGACTTGTCCTCTAGGTTCCTACACTGCACTGTGCAAACTATATTAAACATAAAGGCACTGATTCAATGAGCATATAATCATCTCACATGCAGACATCTCCAAGAATATGTCTAAATGCAAATGTTCTGCCCTGGAGTGAATCCCACCCCAGGTGTCCTACCCATATCTCCAAACATTGCATTATTTTTCATCAATCAAAGGTTCTCAGCACACAAACATCTGTAATGTCTAAATCCACTGTAACATTCAACTATCTTACCCACAAATCAAATACATGAAGACTGGAAGATGCCTTAATGACATTTTTACATTTAACTCACATGGACAAAATTCTATATTAAGCTGTAACCAGATGATTATTTCATTCATGCTCAAACACAATTTTTTATTGATGTAGAACATTTCAGTCAAAGAACAGAAGCTGATTTTGACTAAGCAACCAAAACAATGTGTGAAATTTTCCAACAAAACTGTTCCAATGTGATACAGAAAAAAAAATAAAAGGCTTAAAGAGTGTTTGAAGAACAGCTGAATAATTGAAAGATATGACAAAATCAGCAAAATTTTCTATGGATTTCTCTTGCACAATAAAGGATCTGTATTCATAGTGTACATATTCTATAAGCTTGATTACCCTTACTGAAAGTTCTAAGTTAAAGGAGTTAATAGAGAGGAAAGATTTTATGCTACAAATCAACATTACATTTTTTCTTTTGCAAAGAAATTTCTTTCCTGTAGATTTCTGAGAAATATAAGCATGAGTGTGCATAAACAATTGCTCAAGTTGACCACAAATATGAGCAATGCTGACTTAGATTGGTTCATGTTTCAAAAGATTTCTTGGAAACATAGACAAAGAATGGTATTCGTTCCTTTTGCCAGTTTGGCATTCCTTTTTCACCTTGTTTCAAAAGACTGGAACTGACTACTGACTTCAGCATTCATGACTCCTTCACTGATTTAAGTTCTTTCCAGTCAGAATGACATCAAAGAACAAACAATTAGCCCAAGAAGTCAGGTATGCACATTAGTTCAAGTTCAGGTTTCTGGATACTCTCATTATCCACAAACAAGTTTGTTAACTATTCCATAAAATGTAGTACTTCATAACATACATGTGAAACTTTCAAATGAGCGCAATAGAAACTTAATGTAACATACTCAGGAGTGATACAAATACTGTTGATTTAGACTATTGCTGCTGAGATGAAATTACTAAATATGGAGACATTTTGTCCAGATACAAAGTCTCTGGAGATCTGAGCTCTAAAATATTCAGGAATTTTAACCAAGTGTGCACTAATGGTCTCACTTTTTAGAGCGCTTTAAAGCACAAGCTAAAGATCTTCAACCTGCTCTTCCTCACAGTATTCAGAAATGCTGGGAAATGGTTACTTGAGCCTTACTGCAATAATATCAACATACTAACATCTTAAAATATCTGATTTGAAAAAAAAAGAAAAATTTCCCAATAACTCAATGTATTATACTGTAATGTCCTACTCCTTATCAGCTATTTAGCTATTTTTTTAACGCAGTACTGAAGGTGCAGGAAATGCTTATCTGGAACTCTTTATCAGTTTTAAACTGCATTTTAATGTATATTTCAAACTGTGTACTTAATAAAAAGCTGCTGACCAATATTAGAGGCCTCATTAAAAAAAAAGTCATGTTTGCCGTGCAAATACATGAAGCAAGGCAGAATATATACAATAATGAAAAGATTCAGCTGATGAGAGAGGCCTGATTTGTGATTTTTTTTATTGCTGAGCAACACATATGCATGACAGTAGCAAAAGGGACCAGAGAGGTTGCATGCAGACTCTTAAAGAAAATAGACAAAGCACCCTTGGTAACTTACTGAGTTTTTCAATATTTGGCAGCAAAGAACTCCAAGTTTCCAAATATTCTGCTCTAAACCCATCCATTGAAAAAAGGATAAGTGGTGGGAGAGTAAATCTACAAGAAAATATAAGTTTATTGTCATAAAGAAGGTGGAGAGTTGGTGACTTATTAAGATTTCTAACAATATAAATTTGGCTTTTATAAGCATGATCTGGAGTATTCATGTGCATCCCACAATTAATAACACAGTGTTTATTAATTTAATTTATTAATTTAATAACACAGAGATAAAGAAATAGCTCAATATTGAAAGCAAATAATAATAATACTCCTTCTGGTAAGAAACCAGAGGAGGAATAAAATACAAGTAATCATTTCAGCCGTAATATTTTTAAAAATTACATATTGACATCAGGCAGTAATGACTATCCTTGTTTGTTCTTATTAACAGTGGTCTTTCCAAAACACAGAAGCACACTAGCATGAATAGTTTGCATAAAGCCAGTCTGCATAAAACAGCTTGCTGATTTGAATCTGAAATTAAATGGATCTTTATATTGCAATGCAGTGTATAGCACTTAAAGAAGCTCCCTCTGTTACTTTCTAAGCTTTAGCCTATGAAACTCAGTTAACTCAGCAAGTTATTTGTTAACCTAAAAAGTGTACTTTGATACCTATTTTGGGAGGTATATGCAGGAACCCATAAAGAAGTCACAATGCTAATGGTCTTACTGTTATAATTAAACTAAATTGGCAGTAAAATAAAAGAAAATCATGGATAATGACACAAATACCATAACTGAACCAGAAATTAATTAATCTTTCTTTGCGGATGACTTTTAAATGGTGTTTCTGCCTAGCCTCTAACTATGGTTCTGAAATCCTGCACATATAGCAAAACTTTTTCAGCATTTGTAGATATACAGCTACTTCATAGCTATCTTTTAAATACACCTTTCTTCCTGCAAATAATTGGACCAAAAAAGTCCCCAAACAACCGTGTTGCCTAAAGATTTGCAGTCACAGATTCTAGCTGTTATTACAGACTGCATAAGTTGACTTATCTGAATTGTCAAAGATACAATATGGTAAAATAAAATGGACTATGAACAATGATGGACTAAAATGGACTATGAACTGCTCTAAACTGTAAATGATCAATGAATGACAAAGGTTTTAAAAAGAACAAACATTCCTAGTCACAAACCATTTCTACAGAATATTCCTCAGGGCAGGGACTTTACTCTCCATAAATATGAAAACCTGTTTCAGAACACTGGAGTATTTCTGACCATCACAAAAAATTTATTTGCTAAGAAGACAAATTCCTTTATCCTACCCATCTGGACACTGAGGAGTTTCAATTGACACACATGGTTCTTCTACCCAAGATGTTTCACCTAAAAGGAAAAAAAAATACTGAGTTAGCACTGAACCCCACCACCACTACCAAAAAAGCAGCTGCCTACATGATCTTTTTAAAGCTCTTCCTGTAACATTTTTTCAACAGAAATCTAGGGCTAAAGACACCTTTACTTTAGAAACAATTTGGTGCAACCTATTAGGCCCTCAAACCCTGAAAGGACTAGTGCTCACAAGTCAAAACCAAAGAACATATGCCACACAGAAAAGCAAAGAAACAAAATGAAGAAGAAAACACTACAAAAGCTTAGACTTTTGTTGAGTTTTAAATTAAAAATATTCAAATTGTATCCTGTCCACACTGGGCTACTTATTCATTTTTTCTTTTCTGGGTACTACTGACACACTTAGAGACAAGCCCAGGGCTCCCTTTAGTACTTCTTTTCTTTTTGTATGTTGTGGTTTAACTCCTTTTAGCTTTAATCTGCATTTAGTTAACAAATATAATGTTGCAGGAGTTGCCTTCAATTTATCCCCTTCCACAACGCAAAAGAATTCTGATAACAGATACCATGTCACCATCATACTCCTCAAGTGTCATTCCTGTAACTGAATTATAGCTGCACTAATCTTTAATGTGTTTAGCTGGAGCCAGTATGAAAAAATTAGCCATCAACAAAGATATTCAAAAATAAGTAAAACATAAGAAATCCAGTCTAAAACCAGAATTGTAATCAAAAGCATGGGAAAATTTAAATTAGAGATGACTACTACAATATATACTTCAGATTGTCTCCATCTATCTTTGGGGAGAAAAGGAGAAAAAAAGAAAAAAAAGGGAACATCCAAAGCCCCCACACGGTATACTTCTGCAATATCCAAATCATTCTGTCTTTCTTATGAATGACACAATTCACAGTGTTCTGCAGAAAAAGTGCTTTTCACAGTCAAAAATACCAAAAGCTTCACCTCAAAACATATTAATTTTTCAAAATGCCAGTCAGACTCTGGTCTGGAGAAGCAAATTCATCTGCCTTTATATTTTCAATGTTTGCCCAACTATTTCATACTAAAATTTATATGTAAAACTTTTTGATTTTGATTTACCTTTACAAATGCTGTAGTAATTTACACAGCAGTCTTTTCTCTGCAAGCAGTCATCAGAACAAGAACAGTAACTTCCAGGTACTCTTGTCTCACCACAACGGAAATTAGTGCACTTCCAAGATCGGGCTGAAAATTCAAAGGAAAAAAACTGTGATTCAGTTCACAGAACCTCATGTGAATTTTTTTGCATGGAAATCTTTCAAACAAGTAAAGATAAAAACTGTTATTTATATGTACTGTTTGAGCTGCTTTAGAAGTTTGCTCTGGAAAGAAAACTCAAGATTTAATTTAATTCAAAAAAATTAAATTTCTTTGGCCATTCAACACCAACACAGAGTCATAAAAAAATTTATTTTACAAAGGTATCCCCAAAGTCATCTCCCTCAAAGCCTTCCATCTTTCCAAAAAGATCTACGGAAAAACACAATCAAAACAAATAAACAAAAAACCACTCCATATTTCTTTTACAGAGGAGAAAGAGAAGCAAACTGATCTTTTTTATGCTCTTGCACATGAGTTCCAGCAGAAAGCAAAAAAAAAAAAAAGAGAAGTAAGGACTGAAGTGGGCAGAAAAAGCAATAAGGATGAAGAAATACATGAGCAGCTGTTGAGAAAGCAGAGACAGTAACTGGAGAGGAGCCTGGCCTCAATGCAGAACCAGGCTGTCCACCGGAAAACAAGTGGACTCCTCCAGTCCCAAGCACCCACCGAGGTCTGCATGAGGCTGGAGAGCACAACTGACTGGGAAACACGGCCTTATTTTCAAATGTGCAAGAGGTACTGGCACAACAGGGTTGCTTCAAGGGCCCTGCTTAAGGATAACCCATTATTCCCACTCATGCTCATCTTCAGCTTTGTATGCACCATGAAATATACGTGGCAAATGCTTTAGTTATCCATAAGGGACAAAAATACAGGAGTCTGATTTGAGAAAGATGCAGGAAGATTTTGTGTCCTGCCAGGTCACCAAGCCACCTGATTACAGAGGCAGCTTGACTCTGCCACATCCACCTGAGCAGGAAGAATAACATTACTGTGAGGGTGATGGAGCACTGGAAAGGTTGCCCAGAGAGGTTGTGGAATCTTCTTTCCTGGAGACATTTAAAAGCCACTGGGACACAAGCCTCAGGAGTGTGCTCTAGGATCTTACTTGAGCAGGAAGGCTTGACTAGATGACCTCCAGTGGTCCATTCCAACCTTATAACTATTCAGTGATTTTGTGATTTTTTTGTCACATTTCCCTCCCTAGGAAGGAAGGAAACATGACATGACTTCTGTGTATCTGCATAAACATGACAATTACCCATTTTCTATTACAGTCATGTGAAGAAAAAAATTCAAAATAAAATGGACACCAGTGAGCACTGCCTGGAGGGGAACTTACTTGGCTCCACACAAGTGTCCTCATAGTCCCAGCAGCAGTCCTGACGCTCCTTGCAGCCGCTGTCACACTGGCAGCCAGGCACATCTTTCCTGTGTGGCTCATTGCACTTGTGTCTGCAGCTGACTGTAGGGAGAAGGCAGCGAGGCTGAATGCTCACATAACCCTGTGCCAGGAAGGTCAGTTAAACAGATCATGGATATGGGCTGCAGGGAGAGATGTGCTGAATAATTTCCCAAATCTGATTCCCTAGCTATTTTCCAATATGGTCACTAGCACGCGGGCCAACACGGTGGAAGCAAGGCTGTAGGAATCCCTCTGGGAGCTGAAGGTCTGACAGCTGCTGGCACCACAGCCTGGGACAGAGCTGTCTCTGCAACAGGTCTCTGCAGGACCAGGGTGGCAAAGCCAGGGTGTCCCACTCTGTCAGCATAAGAAAGGGGAGACTGGCATCTCTCCTGCTCATTTCTCAGTCTGAAATAAAAGAGGAAGAGTGATTCCCACTTTGGATGTTCTGTAATACATCTGCATGGGACAGAATCTCCCTCAGGGCAGGGTACCGAGCCATAGAGGTCCCCAGGGGCAGCGGGGCAGGGACCAACAATCAGGAGCCATCCCACCACTCCATCCTGGAGCAGCGCAGCTGAGGTAGCACCACGGCAGCCCCACACCAGGAACTGGCACTTCCCTGACAACAGGGACAGGTTATGGCCAGGTTGTTGGCCTGTGGGTGGGTCTGGCTCAGTAGGACCCACGTCTGGGCAGGGCAAGGCTGTGGTGAGCTGGAGGCCATCCCTGCTGGGTCAGTGCTGGGACAGGGGCCGTGGCTCCTGGGCCCTGGGTAGGGTGGAGACAGCCTGGGGGAATCTCCTTTCCTGGAGACATTCAAAAGCCGTCTGGACACAATCCACAAAGTTTATTGGAGCACTCAGAACTCTGGCAATATCTCTGCTACTTTATTGATACCATGTCCCTTAAAAGTCTGTAGGTTGGGCTATTTTAATTACAACAAAGAAAAGGATCCAAATGAAAGTTGAGACAAGCGTTCCTCAGCACAGCTGTGACACCTTCAAGCAGGGTGAAGGGACAGGTCTGGGTTTCCTGAGGACACCTGAAGACAATCCCAAATCTCCAAAGATCACTCGCAGTTCCACAACAGCCTCCACATGGACAAGCCTTGTATGCACGTTCTCTGTACTCCAGAAATACTTATTGAACCCTGCTGAGCTCCCGCATTTCCAGCTTTCTTCTCCAGTCACACAGTTAAACAGGAATAGGTATAACTACTCAGTTTTGATAGGGCAATTCTATTATAATTACCACAATGTTCATGCTTTTTTTTGCAGGATGCACTGCCTACAAATTTGGCTTTAATATTCACTTTGTAGAGCCTATGCAGAGCTAAAATTATTTTCAAATTGCCAAAAACCAACTACGGTTCTATTTCATCTTATTTGCTATTGAAAGTCTTCAGAAGGATCTAAGACTTGATGAGCTACTAGGTAAACAAGTACTGTATGTGTTGATTAGCAATGAGAAATGTGTAAAGAAAATGTGCTTCCTTGAACTCCTCCAGAAGGGATTACTGTTGTTTTGATTCTAAAGGAAGTGTTTTATTTAATTCACAGTGTGTTGCGTTTGCTTGTTCTCACCTAGACTGACTTGTTCCCCCGACATCAAAACATTACTTTGTTTTTCTAACTAAAAAATACCATTCCACTGAATCAAGCCACTATCCCCTCTTTACTGTAGCTTTACAGAAACTCAAGTTTTCAAAGAATATTCATAATCAGTTTTAGCATCAGCCTCCTGAACTATGCCAAATATACTGAAGATTATCCAATGATATTTCTTTCACAAAATATTGTTTAACTAATTGAAATAACTATATATAATAGGATAACATATCTCAAATTTTCTGGAAGTGTTAGTGCAATAAAACTTCCAATGTGCCATGAACTAGATTTCACACTTTTGGGAAGATTCAGCAAGACACTTAGTGGTTTAGGATATGTTTTTCAAGTATAGATTGTGAGTGTTCAATTTTTATACAATCAAACTTGAGAAATGTAAGAACTTCATTTTCTCAAGTGCTGACTTTTCACAGATCATTTACATTATGCTATAAAAAAGCCTTTGCTGAAAGCCTTTGCCAGATCCAGATCGTTGGCAATTATGCTGAAAGTATCGTAAACATACCTTGCTCCTGGTTTCCACGGTTGAGTCCTAGTCCTAAACCTAGTCCGAGGGCTACAACCACCAAAGCACACAGCAGAACCTGTCACACAGACACAGGGAACCAGTGTTCACAACTGTGGTAAATTGTTGTGTTTATTAGAAATTAACTCATTAATATTTCTATGAATGCATGATTTCTTAAGAACTAATAATTTCTCTGAAGTTCTTCATCAAAAAATTGAACCTGAAGATAGGAGAGGCGCAATAGTTATAACCTTACGGCCAGTTGTGATGTTGTAATTGGGGAAATCTTTGCTGGAGAAAAGATAGTAGGAAGTAATCAGTATATTTATCTGTTTTGCATAGGCTTTGCCTGTACAAATAAAGGCAATTACTTTTATTTAACTTCTGTATTTACTTGATATGATCACAAGGATTTCTTAAGAAATTTAGCTGGATTGAGGTAGTAAACTTTTCACCCACATGCCAGTTTCTTATAAGTCACCCTGTTAGTAAGGTTAGAGGAAATTGGAAGGAGACTAACAGCCCAAGGAAACTCCCTAACATAAAACAGCATACCTTTAGGGAGACTGGGGGAGAGCTGAGGAAGCCTCTATCAGCTCAACAGACACAAAGCTCAATAGACCAAAGACAAATGGCAATTCATGCTGGCTAAAAGGTGCAGTGAAAAGGGACAACCTTCTCAGAGTAATTTGTGATATATGCACTTCCCTCTTCACTAAGATAATAATGGAAAAGAAGATGCATATCACACAAAAAATCACCATGAAACAGCCCAGTTTATGTCCCATTTTTGCCTCAGAGCTTTCTTTTGTCTTCTGCCATTTCCAGGATTCAGTCAGCTGATTCCTGGAAGTACTAAGGTTAAAAATAAAGTAGAAATGAGAGAGGATTACTCTCAAGCTCAGTATAACTGTAATGGAGCCTCTTATCTGAGACTACAGCAATCTTAAGGAACTGAGAACAACTGCACGTGCATCCTCTGATCTTTGTGGCTGCCTGTCCTGCCTTGCAGGTGCTGGGCAAAAGTGTGGCATCAGGGAGGGCTGCTCAGTTCTCGGATGTGGGTGTACAACTGATTTATTTATCTGGCAACACCAAACACTAGCAATGCCATAGTTACTTCCTTCATACTTTCTCCTTCTCTACTTTACTTTCTTCCTGCTACTTACTCGCAGCTTTTTTGTACAGATATACCTCAAAAGGAGTGGAAATGGGATTGGTGAGAGAACTGGATGAGGGAGATAGATGGAGTAAAGATGTGTGGAAAGATTGCCCAAACTGGCAGAAATGCTGAAGCCCCTTGAAGAGAGACTGTATGTGTGAAGGCAGCAGTTTAATCATACATCCAGTCAGCAGGCTCTGAGAATAAGGGTGTTAGGGTTTTCGTTTGGGCTAGACCAGCAGCCACTCTTTCTGGGCAGGGAGGATAACACTGCCAAGTGT
The DNA here is from genome assembly GCF_026979565.1 of Vidua chalybeata. Lineage (NCBI taxonomy): Eukaryota > Metazoa > Chordata > Aves > Passeriformes > Viduidae > Vidua > Vidua chalybeata. Next base: position 58,760,615 of record NC_071532.1, read on the forward strand.
TTCACTGAGCACAGATAAGCCTAATCACCAGGGCATGTACTTTTCACCTTGAAGATACTATGATTTTACCCTTCATTTTGATTAAAACTCACATTTGTAATTGAAATAAATAGATCCTACTAAATTGAAGTACAAATTAAAATACAGCTACTACAGCAACAAACATCTCCACTCCTTCAAGTAATAAGACAGCTGAAGTAAAAACCAAAAATTCCTATCAGGTATACAGATAAGATGATCCATTTTTTACAACATCTACACAAACACCCTTGATTTTGGGACATTCATTCTTAAGGTGAAATAACATTGGTAGCACCTATTCAAATCCTCAGGTTTTCCACAGCTAACTTCTATGACTAAATTCAGAATTACAACTACTTATTCTTAGAAAAGTTGTTCCTAGTGCATCTGCTGTGTTTGCTGGAGGACTTACTAACAGTGTGACTCCTATTCTCTGCCTAAACTTTCAGGAAGAAATTGCCAAGAAAGTATTTCATGCATTAGATTTAGCAAAAACATAAATTGTGTGGAATATTAACAGTTTACACCTCCAATATGTAGATTGTGAGTTTTGTATAGGCAGGCATTTGAAAACTAGTACATCTGAAAGAATGAATATGTTTTAGTAGACTTAAATTTCTCACTTTACTCTTCCATGTACCTCTTGAAGGTATAATTTACCTTTCTTTATAGTTATGCAGTTTTCCCACATTCTTTCTCATGACTCATTTTTAACTGATGACTTTAGAAAAAAATATGTCTGTTATTTCGTCTTCTTTTTTTCAGTTTCCAGTATTTCCCTCACATTTTATGCAATCCTTGCACAATGCAGCATTAAATAGGAAATTGTACTATGTGAAATTGTTCTGATGACATAGAGCTGAAAAGTATAGTAGCTTGACTCTCTTTTCTATAGGGCTATTTTCAAAATTAAGTTTCAAGCTTTTCTAAAATTAGTACCTGTAGTTTCCTCTAAATTTCAATTTACAAATGCAAGAGCTTGTGTAAACATATATACATATTTAATGTTTGTTTCTAATGTGGTCACCAACAGAAGATACAAGAAAAGATTTTAAAAATTTAACAAAAAGCCTATACTTTATTATTTACAAGGCAGCTGCATAGCTCTTAAAGCCTCAGGAAAGAGGTAAAGAGCTGACACGATATTTGAGATGTGGGCCTGACAATACTGTACAAAACGTTTCATTAGGCTTTCCCTATGCCTTACTTCCTGAGTGGTTTTTGCCAACGACTTGCCTATAGGTTCTCTTTTGTTAATTACAAATATAAAGATACAAAAGTAAGGAAAAAGAAAGTGTGGTTGCACATCTGTTTTGAGACACTATCTAAAACAACGTATCGAAGCAACGTCTTCACTATGCAAAAGAACTGTCAGGTTAATGAAGTACAACAAAAACTGCCAGTAAAAAAAATTGCTTCATAGGTACTAGAAGAACTTTAGAAATGTGCCAGTGAAGCTAGTGCAGTTTCAGTGACACACTCATGTAGTAAAATTTTAACTACCAATTACTAAGCTACCCTGAATGATTATACTGATACAATAAAACTTTAAAAAATCCTTCAGATTTGAGAATTGTAAAAGTAGCAGCCCTGAAAAGCAGCCCCTACTTACAGCACAGATGACTTTGTATTTTAAGACGGTTTTTTTCTTCACATACTCTTCTGATTTTAAAGACATCTCCTCTGAATATCTTCTGTGATCCTTAGTTATATCATCCTCAAGCTCCATTTTGTCGAGATCTGCCACTCGTCTGCGTCTTCTGCCTTCCTCAGCCTCCCCAGCTGTGTTTTCTGCGAGTGAGATGCTACTCCTTCTTCAAGACTTCTAGTACTTTGCTCATAGATCTTTTAATGAGATCTCAGCTCTTGCATCCGTGTTAGGTTTGCAGGAAGCCAAAGCAAGCAGGAAAACTACTCTGAAAGGTCAAAGGCTGAAAAACATTTATCTGTGTTCTGGGAACCGGACTGTTCAAGATAAGAACGGCATTAGGCAAACACTTAAGTGAAGATTAGAATTAAAGTGTTGCTAAGCAATAAAATGCTAAAATACTCAAGTACTCAACTATTTGGTTAAAAGCTTGTTATCCAGAGAATATATCCTCAAAGAAAGTGTTAAGTATACGAAACCAGTATGAAAGGAGACGGTTTCTTATTTCGTGTTCTGTGTCACGCCTATGTATTCAGATCCCTTTCCTTATTTAGCATCAGAGGATTCCTCCCTGTTAGTTTCAATCCATTTTTGTCTCAACTTCTTACCCCTTCTTACACCGTTTTCTTTTTTGCAGTACTTATAACTGTGCTGATTAAAAACAAATCGTATACATCCAAGTCAAATTCAATAAAAAAATAAAAGGTTTTGTTTAAAAGGTTTTGTTTGTTAAAGGTTTTGTTACAATTTAAAATCTATTTGTTTTTCAACTTGGTGGTTACTGGAAGGATTTGCTACTACGAAAATGTACCTTCATAGCCTACTAGGACTATGATGAATTTGTAACTATTCAGATTGTAATATATGATTTATAATAAATTCGTGCTCAGGACTAAAAAATACAGTATCCTTTTTAATGGAACCAAATATACACAGGATGAACTCCTGTCTCAGAAAATGGTTATTCTGAAGGATTATTCTGTCTAGAAGATATGCCTTGAATTTAGAAGCACCACAAGAAAAGAGCATGCGTGAATATGTGAAAAAGGATAAAAAGAAACAGGAGGATCCCCCCAGAATCCCGCTAAGTCTGGAAACAGTATAAAAAAGACCCTGTGAAATCAGTACCCTGTGAACTGCTAGAGTACGGTGCTGCATTAGTCTGGACGCAGTTCACCCAGCACCCACCCAGTTCATCCACCTGGCTTGGTGCTGATTTGCTTGTGGCTTTTCCAATTTTACTTTGATTTATTTTAATAAATTCCTTTAATTATTAAATTGACTGATTCATTTATAACAAGATGTTGATCTGACTCTAAATTTGAACGTTGCATGAGCTACAACTTATAACAATTAAATTTATAATGTTTATAATTATGTTAAAAAAATCCTAAGCATTATACTATACCAGTTGGTATGAAGAAAATTAACTCCACTGCAACCCAAATTAGTACAATCTCCTTATTCTATACAATTTGAGTCATGCTTAAATCCCACATTATCCAGCACATCCCCAGTAATCACACACACACACACACACACACATCATCATCATCATCATCATCATCATCATCATCATCATCATCATCATCATCATCTTTTAATTTACAGACAGATATCACTCCCTTACTCTACGAGACATTTTACCCCTGTAAAATGCCCATTGAGTTCCCTTCTTTTATGACCAGGGTTCCATCTCTTGTGGTGATTGCTCAGGTGTGTTGCGTGGAGCTACTGGTAGCCAAAACATAATCAGGTTGTGTCAAACCTGTAGGGATTCTTGCGAGGCTTGCCCTGTGCTCAGGTGGCTTCTGTTATAGTGCTTCCCATACAACACGCAACTCAAACAATGAGTTACAACACTTAAAGATAGTATCTACTTCAATTTCCGCACCTGGGGCCCTTGAAGGATGCTATAAAGTTCCTTAATCAAGTCTTCCTCTTACCATGCTGGTATGGACTTACTCCCAAGTTGCAGGCTTTCCCTTGGTTGGAAAGCTGCTCTGCAGAAAGGACCTTAGAGTATTGGTCAACAGCAGCTGGACATGAGCCAGCGTATGCCCAGGTAGCCAAGAAGGCCAGTGGCATCCTACCAAGGATCAGCAATAGAATGGCCAGCAGGAGCAGGGCAGTGACCGTCCCCCCTGTACTCAGCACTGGTGAGGCCACACCTCCATTGCCATGTCCAGTTTTGGGCCCCTCACTGCAAGAAAGACATTGAGGTGCTGGAGCATGTCCAGAGAAGGGCCGTGGAACTGGGGAAGGGTCTGGAACACAAATCTTATGAGAAATGGCTGAGGGAGCTGGAGGTGTTTAACTTGGAAAGAAGGAGGCTTAGGAAGGAAATGTATCCCTCTGTAACTACTGAAAGGAGGCTGTAACCAGGTGGGTCTCTTCTTCCAGGTAACAAGTAACAGGACAAGAGAAAAAGGCCTCAAGTTACTCTTAGGAAAAATTTCTTCCTCGAAAGTACTGTCAAGTATTGGGGCATGGCATAGTCACCATCCTTGCAGGTATTTAAGACATGTACATGTGGTACTTAGAGACATGATTTAGTGGTGGACTTAGCAGTCTTTTCCAACCTAAATGATTCTACAATTCTATTATTCAGGGGTCTAACTGCTCCACAATGGACATATCCACAGCCTCAGACACTTTGGGGTATACCTGCTCCAGCCTGGTGTTATTCAGAGCTCACAGCCCCTTCAACCTGAGTTCAGGCTATAGTCTACTGCCTACAGCAGTACAGGAACAGCAGCAATGACCAGGCCATCTGTCAGCCCAGGCACATGGCCAGTGCTGTTATCAAAATGTTCCTAGGCACAGGAAAGTGAGATGATAAGCACTACAGCATATGGCAACCACAATCACTCCATTCTAATGTAGAGCAAAGCAAGTAGGTCCTCCGGTGAGAACCGCAGCCTGCCAGTAAATAGCTCAAACAGCTGTAACAGCTGTAAATCCAGTGGAGCACATTCCTATCAAATCTGTCATTATCTTCAACCCCTCTGGTCCCACACTGGGTACCAAAAAGCACATTTGTGGGTTAATCTGAGCAGCCAGCTCAGCTCCACACAGCCATTCATGCTGTCTCCTGCTGCGGGAAGCAGGGAAGAGCAGAAAGCGTAAAAATGAGAAAACTTGTGAGTTGAGATAAAGACAGTTTAATAGGTAAAGCAAAGCCACTCACATAAACAAACCAAAATAATTTCATGGCTACTTTACATCAGCAGGTAGGTGTTCAGCCACTTTCAGGAAGGCAGAGTTCCACCACATGTCATGATTACTTGGGGAGGCAGACACCAGTCTCACTCTGACCATTGCCTTCCTTTTTTTTTTTTTCCCCAAAGTTTTATTGCTGAGCACAGCAGCATCATATGATGTGAGGTATCTGACTGGTCACCTGGGGTCTGATGTCCCAGCTGTGCCCCCTCCCAGTCTCTTGTGCATCCCATGCTACTCAGACAGAAGGCTTTCAGTCTGTTTAAGCACTGCTCAGCAATAGCTAAAATGAACAGAATGTGATCCCATATACCTGATTTTGCTACTTTTAACCAATCATTGCTCCAACTTGACACACTTTACTGTCTTCATGATGAATTACAATATTCTAGAACATTTTTCACCAATAAAATTCGATTACTAAACTTAATAAATATTAACCAAGAACCCAAACTTTTCTGTTGCAAGATCAAGGGCCTCATATATTAAAAATACGTATTTTCATCCCTACCAAAAGAAAATTCACATTAAAAAAAAAAATCAATATGATCAATATATAAGACTAAAAAAGAAAAAACAATAAGGAAGAAGGATATAATTCTCCTTTCTGCTCTCAATTACTAAATCATAACTTTGAGTGACCGTTCTGCATACAGACTGACACTATACCAATGCAGGGTGAAGGTATAAAAAAACCCATTCCCCCACAGTTACACTGCAGTCCTCAGTTCATCTGGCACTTTCAGGAAGAAGAAGGTGTTTTCAAAGAACACAGGCAGGACATCTCTGCCATATACATGTTAACAAGCATGTCAGGAAAATGGGGAGGATAATTTCTGAATAGCACTGTGTTGTAGACACTTTCAATTTTCACTGCTAAGAAGCCAGAAGTCCTCTAAGGTCATGAAGAACTAGACAGACCCTACAACCATGCATTCTAAGATGCTTTTGTACTCATTTGTCATCTATCTTCTAAAATGAATGGCACTCACTCAGGAAAAAACATTTCAAAGTTTAACCATTTTTCTCATAAATGTTTCTTGTCACCCACAAGCATTAAAATGGTCATTTTGATGAAGGTGTTTGTGCTAGAGTAATATGATATTTACAATCATTTTGAAAAGTGCATTTCTTTTTCTGTGTCTGGGGGTGTGAAGAGGGTCATTTCATCCTCACCTCTTCTGCCTTGTTTAGTGGGGTGTGTGGCTCTGTTATTCAGTACAGGGTCTCATAGTGGTTCATGCCTTGGCAGACAGACCCAGGTGCAGTCGCTCCAGGGTTAATAGCAGTACTGTTTCTCCTCCTGGATACTTGGCTGCCTTAGGCAAAGCGGGATGAGCTTTGCTTAAAACTGATTTGCCCCAGCACCCCTTGCTCCCAGTTCCATCCCAATGAGATTCTCTGCTAAAGTGTGACTGAGATAAGTTCATCAGGTCCTCAAGTGTGCCCTTCCCCATACACACCCCTCTTCTTTACAATTGTGTCCAATGGGAAATATGATTTGTCCTGAAATAAGAAAACCAAGTGAGAATGGTGCTAAGATAAGAACATCCACTGATCATTCCAGGAGGAACAGTCTGGATGTTCCCATGATGACAAATTTCAGAGACAGGGAGGTCTAATGATTTCAACTGACTTTGGCACACATCAGTCTGCAAAAGTGTTTACAATACTGCTGGAGACTGGGCCAACTGGGCAAACTGGTCTCTCAGGCTGCAAGCAGCTTCCAGGCAGATCCCCCTGTCCTGGAAGGGATGCCTGCAGGGTACATCCAGCCCAAAGATAGGGAACACTCACTTTTGGGCAGGTGAGTAAAAGCACCAAAATCCAGTCAAGTAAAGTGATAAAATCCTAAAGCAGCTCCACAGGTGCTTTGATGCTTTGCCATTGTGAATTCTGTAAGGCCAAAGACTGTAAACCTGTATATTTCTAGCTGGTTATAATATAAGCTGGTTATAGTACGTTTATGTATTATTACATGCTTATATTGTATATTGCTTTGGCAATATTTAGATACTGTATTAGCAATAAATCTAATCATAATAATCTACATAATGGGTCATACTTCTTGTGCCTGACCAAGAGCCTTCTTTCTACTACTCTTCTACACAAAGGTAGGATTATAGGTACTTCAGTTTTGTTAAAATGAGATCTGGTTAGACAAGATGTTCATTCAGGACAGAAATCACCATTTGAACCTCTTTGAGGGTTCAAGGCTATTACATGGTTGAGTGCTTCAGTTTTAAAATTTGAAATTTGGTATAGTATTTGGGACAAGTGGTGAACCAGGACCCTAACTAGGATTAGACCAAGTCTGTCTACTAAATATGGCCATCTAGATTTAGGCTTGCATGCTAAGTTCTCTTTAGAATGTATGTTGGCTAATGACTTAAAATCAAGGTAAAGTTGTATTAGGCAACTAATACAAGTTGTACTAGTTACCTAATACAACTGTACCTTGATTTTTTAAACCAAAGTAGTGGACAGATTGTATGTTGTACATATTAGGGTTGGATAGGAATGGCTCTTAGCCCAGAAGTGTGACAGAGCAGTAAGGCAGAAAAAAAGTAAGAATAGTAGACTGGTCCTCAAAATAATAATAAGACATTATGATGAGTAAAACAACTCCTTTTTGGCTCATTTCTAGTCCTCTTATGAGTCACTGTGGAAATGGATTAGGAACTTGGCACAGAATTTGAGTAGACACCTACCCTGTGCATTGTCATTTTATATATGAGGTGGTCTGTCCTGGATGGACAAGTACTGACACTGGGTCTTGATGGGATGCACATGGGCATTTCAGATTGTTGTGCAACACTCTTTAAATAAATACACAATGAAGAGTATAAAGAACAATTCTTACAGAATAAATAACTTCATGTTAAGACTGAGGGCAACCCAATTCTAAGAGCAAGACAAGCAAGCACAAGCAGACCTTCAATTGCATCCCCTCTGTTTTCAATGATCATCTGTTATGTATATTTAGGTAAATAATACACATGTAAGCATTATTTGTTTCCTAACCAGGTATTTCCCATTGCTGAAAAGAAAGCACAGACTTCAAAGCATCCTGTGCCTGTTGGCTATAACACACATCTCTGGTAGCTGTGCAAGCACTGATGCCTCATGTATCACTGTTCTCTGTTGTACTCCTTAAATTTACTTATAACATTTCTCATTGTTTATGTCATGTATTCTTCCAGGCCTATTTACACAAAAGCTGTTTACCTTTAAAACAAGTAGTTGTCTATCCAATTCCATGTGAGCATTTCCCCCACTCTGCTATTTTCCACTCAACTCTAAGCCTGAAAATGTTAATTTTTCACTGCTCTGAGGCCTCTAGTTATCAGCTTGATAGTTGATCAGACAGGGAGTTGATCATCTTTATTTTTCTGTTGAAGACATAAGTTTGTACGTGTTTACCAGCACTAGCTGGATGTTTGCAGCCAAACATCCACAGACAGCTCAGAAAATAGTGTCAGCATCAAACACACACAACATTTTAGAACTGTCTTGATTTGGCGTTTTACATTTCTTTCTAGTATAAAAATATCTGCATATATATATACATACATATATATATGTATGTATATATACACAAATATATATATATGTATATATACACAAAAATATATATATGTGTATATATACACAAATATATATATATATATATAAAATGCTCTCTACCAGATAGGAGGCTGTGCACAGGTGGAGGTCAGCCACATCTCCCAGGTAGCAAGCTATAGGACAAAAGGAAATGGCCTCAAGTAGCACCAGGGGAGGTTTAGATTGGATATTGGGAAAAAAAATTGTCACTGAAAGGGCATTTAGGCATTGAAACAGACTGCTCAGGAAAGTGGTAGAATCAATATCCCTGGAAGTGGTGAAAAAATGAGTAGATGTAGCCCTTGGGGACATGGTTTGGAGATGGGCTTGGCAGTTGAATTCAATGTTCTTAGAGGTCTTTTCATAACTTAATGATTCTGTGATTCTAACTCATTTTTAAATGTAATACTATTGCATTTTACTGCGGCCAGTTCTGCCAAGAGCGACACGGAGCTGCTGGAGTGGATCCAGTGGAGGCCTAAGAGGATGACTGGGGGACTGGAGCACCTTTCTTATGAGGAAAGGCTGAGGGAGCCTTTTCAGCTTCCAGAGCAGATGACTGAGAGGAGACCTCATCAATGTCTATCAGTATCTGAAGGGAGGGTGCCAAGGAGATGGAGTTAGGCTCTTCTCAGTGGCGCCAAGCAAAAGGACAAGAGGACATGGGCAGAACTGATGCTCAGGAAGTTCCAGCTGAACGTGAGGAAGAGCTTTACTGTGTGGGTGATCAAGCACCAGAATAGATTGTCCAGAGAGGTTCTGGAGTCTCCCTCACTGGAGCTACTCAAGAACTATCTGGATACAATTTTGTGCCATGTGCTCTGGGATGACCCTGCTTGAGCAGGGAGGTTGGAGCAGATCATCCACTGTGATTCCTTCCAACCTGACCCATTCTGCAGTGCTGTGATTCTGTATTCCTGGATGTCTTTAGATAAACACATTTTCAGATTGTTCTATGACTTACTACAGGAATTAATAACTCCACAGTAATTACACCAAACTGGGCTCCAGTAGAAATAGGGAGAGAAGTGGCTGGAGATCAGCCCTGCAGAGAGGGATCTCATAATAATGAGATCCTTATACCTAATACAGCTCCTTGCCATAAGAATCAGAAGCAGCATTTCGCCAAATTATCAAAGAAAAAATTATTCAAAGAAAAGATTATTCAAAAACCAAAGAATATTTTGCAAAACCAAAGCGAATATTTTTGCAAAAAGAAAAACAAATCTAAGTTTTAAGACGCTGTTGCTTCCCCCACGCTGTGGGCAGGCCGGGGCGGGCGCCGCCGCCCGGAACAGCCGTGCCGAGCAGCCGCTTCCCGGGGAGCGGGATCCGGGACGGAGCTTCCGGCGGGGCGGGGGGAGGAGGAGGAGGGGTGGGCGCCGCCGCCTGCGCCTGACAAAGGGCCCGGCGGGCCCGGCCCGGCCCCATGGCGATCCCCATGGTACCCATGGAGACGCAGCTGCAGAGCATCTTCGAGGAGGTGGTGGTGAGTACGTCCCCGGAGCGCAGCCGCTGCCGGGGCCGCGTCCGGGTCCCCGCGGCCCGCAGTGCTCCCTCTGGGGTGGGGCCGTCCTGAAGGAGATGAAAAGCAGGTGGGAGAGGTGCTTTTGGTTTTCATGGCGCTGTCGGTGCGGTGGAGCCCCGCCGCCGTCCCCGGCCGTGTTTGGCGCAGTTCCCGGCGGCGGGGGAGCCGTGGGGGAAGGGCCCTTCAGGGCTGTCGTCTGCCCCCGCTGGGCTTCATAGGAAAGCTGGGACAGAGGACTGGCCGTAAAACAGCGTGCTTAGCCAACTACAGAGCGCTGAATTTGCTGTAAAATAAGCAGTTTAAGGAGTTTTGAAGGAGACTAGGAGAAGATGGATGACCCGAGTGGGCGAGCCAGCATAATGGCATGATCAGATTGTGGGAATGCACACGCGCGATACTGCCTGCAAAACGAAGCACAATTACCCCAAAGGTCTCCTCCATTTTTCATACAGCATTCCTTCCAACACTTTACCCAGCTTTGCTGCCTGCCCATGGATGCATTCAAGGCCCCAGAACCGCTCACAGTACTCCAGGTGTGGCCATACCAAAGCTGAGTGCAGCAGGATAATCGCCTCTTTTGTCTGAGTGGTTGAACAGGGTTTGATGCATCCCGGGATGGGGTTTGCCCTCCTGGCTGCCCAGGCTCTCCCTGCTGGCTCACACTGAGCTGCTGCTGACCAGCACTCCCAGATCCATTTCTGCAGGGCTGATCTCCAGCCACTCCTCTCCCAGTTTATACTTGTGCCCAGCAGTTCACTCTTGTGCCCAGAGTACTTGTTTGTACTCTGTCCCAGGTACAGACTCTGGCAGTTGCTAAATTTCATGCCACTGATTGCTCAGTGCTCCAGTCTATCCACATCCTTTTGTAAGACCTCTCATCACTCAAGAGATTCAACAGCACCTGCCAGTTTAGTATCATCAGGAGATTTGCTAATGGTGCATTTACCTCCTGCACCATTATATAAATATATTGAACTCTAGAACTGAGCCCAGAGGAACACCAGTGGCGACCCATCACCAGCCAGATGGAGTCCCACTGACTGCACCCCTTTGAGCTCTGCCCTCCAGCCACTTCTTCACCCAGCACACTCTGAACCTGCTTATCCCACAGTTCAACAGCTTGTCCAGAAGGATGCTGTGAGGGGTAGTATTAAAAGCATTATCCAGAAAAAGTACTTCCACTGCCTTTTCTTTGTCCTCTCTAGGTGGGTGTCCTTATGATAGAAAGATATTAAATTAGTTAAACAGGACTTTCCCTTTGTGAAGCCAAGTCAGTGGGTCATTAATCGCACTTGTATGGAGCACAAATGAATGAACTTCTTGGTAGATATGAGACATTCACAGTTGGAAACACTGGGGTGACAGAAGCTGATCCTGAATGGGAGTCTGACTGACATTTCAGACAAAAAAATAAGCTGATTGAAATGTCTGAAGTGGAAAGAACCTGTAGGTCTCAGAGCAGTTGAAAATTATTTCCTTGTGATGAATTTCAGTAGAGGAAGGAAAAGCCCAACCATTCTGTTTTAAGTTGGCATTATAAGGTGTATGATGTACTTTTCTTTATGTGGTGTTAAGTTGCTTGTAGCATATTAATTGCCTACACGGGACTGATTCCTCATTTTGGTGCTGCCATTCAGATTGTTTTGACATTTTTAATGTTGTCATTTGCCTGTGTTGTCACACTGCCTGTTTTTATGTACTGTTATTTGCCTAAGATTCATAAGGAACAGCAACAAAATAGTTCCTGAGAAAATTCCTCTGTATTTTTGGAGCCATAACTGATAAAATAGCAACTTACTGCTTTCCCTGTTGCTGGTACAGACTTGGTGGACAACAGCAAGCTTTACCTTGCTTTCTGTGCAGATCAGATGAGTGTCAGCTTCTGCTTTGCTTCTTGAGTAGCAGTGACAGACAATTCTGGGCCAAATGATGGAAAAGGAACACCAGCAAGTTGATTTTGTTACATGCTTTTATGTCTGTAATATGACAATGAAAATACATAATGGTCAGTGAGAGATCACACCTGAGTATAATATGAAATTCTTACAAAAGGTAGGAAAGGCTTTAGGATAATATTTTCCAGAACCCATTTGCTGAAGTTCTAGAATAATGATGTAGAAGCCTTTGAGCAAAATGAAGTTGAAAAAGAGGGGGAGGGGGTAAAGGAAGGTCTTATAGCTGATAAATTGAATATTCATGTTTGGTTTTTTATCTAGTACAAGACCATTACATCATTCAATCAAATTTAAAAAGCAATGGATCTAAATTTGGATGAGAAAGTAATTGTATTTAATTGATTTATGTAACTGAATGTCATGGAACATAAGAGGGGCAGAAGCTTAATGGAATTCAAAAATACTAGTTTTTCAAGTGATGAGAAGAGAGCTGTAATAATACAATTAAACAACTTCTCCAGCTTTGGGAAGTGAATTGATCTCAAGGTGTTTAGAAGACAAAAAAAAAAATAGCAACCCAAAACAAAGAAACAAAGCCTTCATCTGGATCCACAACTTTTATATGTCTGTATGAAAACAAAGCAATCTCATCTTTGGAATAGTGTGATTTAGCAGAAGACACCTATCATTCTCTGGTACAGTCCCATAACAATTGACTTTGTCTTTTGTGCTTCATCCTGGGGCCATGATAGTCATAGAAAACCTTCTAACAGTAGCTTACTTGGGGTTTTTCTCTTACAGAAAACAGAAGTAATTGAAGAAGCTTTTCCTGGGTAAGTGTAATACTGCTTTATTTGTGCAAGGTTTTATGTGTAAATGTATTTTTCTACTTGTTTCACTGGGTACTGCTAATAACTAATATTCATGTTTGCATTAGGATGTTTATGGACACTCCTGAAGATGAGAGAACCAAACTGATCAGCTGCCTGGGAGCTTTTAGACAGTTCTGGAGCAGTCTTTCCCAGGTTAACATTTGATTTGTTGCTTACATCTTTGTACTTTATATACTTTTTTAATATAAAGATATTTTCTAGTAGACAAACACTTTAGCTGTAAGGAATGTGTCCAGTCATTCAGCATCTGATTTCAGACATGGCGTAGTAAAGAATATAGGAAGCCTATGCAAGAAAAAAAAGGTAGTTTTGAGATTTGTAAGGTTACATAGTTGTTCAGTAGAGGTTGGTGTGCAGTGCAAATAAAGATAAGCAAACAGAAGTGTAACAGTAAAGAAATAAACAATAAAAGGTAGTTTGTTACAGAATTTTTGGTAGAAGTGAATAAATAGATAAAAGAGAAAAAAATAAAATAAGATGGTTAAGTTAAAAAAATCACCTTTCAAAAGCTAGATAACTCCAGACACTGCTCCATAATTGGAGACCTGTTCATCTTTATTTTCACTGAATTTGATTATAACTATGAAAGGGAAAAAATAATGTAGAACAGATCTATTTTACTTTAGTCTGTGCTAACTGTGCTTGTGAAAACCAAAGTTGACTACAGAAATCAGTGGTTAAGCTAGGAAATATTTCCTTTTCTGGACAACTGACCTCAACTTATGCTGGACAAATGAGCTTCTTCCAAATAAGATCAGAAGACTTGTAGGAAAAACTATAGGTTGGGCAACTGGATCATTTCTACCAAGTAAAGTGATCCAGTTTACTATAAACTGATAAGATGTAGGTTTATAGTCCTGTTCTTGTGTTAGTTTTATTTTTTCATAGTAGGATACTATATGAATTTTATAGTTTGTTTCACTGCCTGTAAATACATTCTTTCTCCCCTCTGTTGTTTTTTCAGGAGTCCCATGAACAGTGTGTCCAATGGATTGTAAGATTCATACATAGCCAACATAGTCCTAAAAGAATTTCTTTTCTTTATGACTGCCTAGCAATGGCAGTAGAAACTGGACTTTTGCCACCCAGGTGAGCCATGTTGGAATAATTGATTAGCTACATGGAAGATGTTATATTGGAGGTATTTTTGCAATGACATTCTACAGTTACTGCTGGAAAACATGTACTTACTATCTGCTGTTCATTCTTGCATTGTCTTCTTCTGCTAGGATGGTTTGTGAATCTCTGATAAACTCCGATACACTTGAGTGGGAAAGGACTCAGCTGTGGGCATTAACATTCAAATTGGTTCGGAAGATTATCGGAGGTGTAGACTACAAGGTATCTCTCCACTCATTCCTTTCTCTTTGCAAAGACATGTTATTTGCTACCTTTGTGTATGTGATTTTATCTAAGAGACATCCAGTTTTTCAAAGTCTGCTTTTCTTACAAAAGAAAATTCAGTGAGCACTTCCAATGCTTTTTGAACTTTACCCTAAGAGATAATTTTGTGTTTACAGTGTAACTCTTCATACACTTTTCTGTTACAGTCCCTTTCCTCCATTTTAAGTTACAAGCTAAATAACCCTAATGCAGTTGCAGAAGTTTGTTTCTGGTAAACACCGGAAAATAAAAACTATCAAGCATTAAGGTTGGAATTCTGTCATCTGCATTACCTCTGTTGCTACACAGCAAAAAAGCTCCTGAAAGCTGAGTCCTTGGCATGGTACAGCTCCAACAGAAGGAGTAAGAGACCACATATGTCTTGCCAATAATCACTTCGCTGCATTGTTGATGATGGTAGAGCAGAAAACACAAAATACAGCACTGTGTTCTGGTCAGGCTGCAAAAGGCATTGTAGGTGGGATGTCTCTGGATGCAGAACAAATACCAACAGTTACTTTCTCTTCTGGAGCATCTTAAGACTGAGACATTCCAGAAGGAATTTAATGTAATTGGTGTTAAATTTTAATGTAATCAGTATTAATATTGTCAGTAGCAGTTTGTCTTCTGACACTTAGAAGCAAGAACTAATTTTTCTGTCAAAATATTGTCTGACCATATTGATTGTGTAATCTTTCTGCCAGCGATAAAGAGTATCTAGGAGCATTAATTTCATGTGCTCTCTTTCAGGGTGTGCGCGATCTGCTGAAAGTCATCCTAGAGAAAATCCTAACAATTCCAAACACTGTGAGCTCAGCTGTTGTACAGCAGCTTTTAGCAGCAAGAGAGGTAACTATATGGATTTTATACCACTACAGAGGAAGATAGGCCTCGTTCTCTTGTTATTAGTGAGTTTCTGATGGTTGGGATAGCTCTGATTGTAGTTCAACAGGAAAGTCTTACTCTTTGTGTTCAAATTCTTTGCTGTAATTGCAGTTTATGCAGTAAACAAAATGCTTTTGTGGGATATTTTAAGTAAGTGTTAAGATCCCTAATAAGAGAGTCAGGCCCAATGCTTGACTTGACTAAGGTAAGATGTATAGGATGTAATAATGATGAATAGTTTTTTCTTAGTGAATAAAAATAGGGGTTTTTTTCAGTACTTTATGGGCAGACATAGAGGCATGGTCTTAATATGGCTCAAACAGTCTAACTTAGGCTTGAACAATTAAAAACAAGTTTGAGAATTATTGAAGTATTGCTATCAGAATACAACTTAACAAAAAGTATTTTAATTCTTGTAACTGTTTTAGTGGGCTGTCTCAGACTATTAAACAGATTACACATTCATTTACCCTATCCAGGATTTTTTACACTGATGTATTTTTTTATTTATAGGTGGTAGCCTACATCTTGGAAAGAAATGCTTGTTTGCTGCCTGCCTACTTTGCAGTTACAGAAATCAGAAAACTATATCCTGAAGGAAAACTTCCCCACTGGGTAATGATATGATAGAAAATAATGTACCCTGGAATTTTGTTGCACACAATACCTATATTTTAAAACAAAGTTCATGTGAAAATTTAAAATCTGCTCAACAGTAAGCTCTGTGTTTAGTCACATAAATGAAGATACAGGCTTGATGTGATTGCAGCAGCAGTTCCCTGTGTTCTTGCATGAAACTTATAATTTTGACCTATGGTCTGATGTTCAAAACTCTTGAAACACTGAGTTGGTTTTATTGAATATGTTTGGAAATGCAGGTCATGCATACCTGCCACTGTGTGCTTTCTTTGTATCTTCAGCATAAGAAAAATCACTTTAAATAACTGACCAGTGTTTTCTATGTTTAAACTTAGTTATGTAGAGATATTTGGGACTCTAGTGGAATGAAAGTTGTCATTGTTTAAAAAAAAAAGTGTAATACTGATCCAGTTTTTAATTTTGCATACTGTTAAAATAACTACGTGTTTGGAAAAGGGTAAAATCCCAACTCCCCTGTATTGCTGGGAAAATTGTTACTGTCTTTTGAAAGACGATTTAAAGTAGATTGTACTAATTTGGGTAATTTTTCTATCTGGAGTTGTTATTCAGTGGCAGAGATTTGTTATGAACAGAAATTATAGTTTATTTTAAATAATCTGTTTCTAAGTGTTATGCATTCAAATAAGATAGTTTGCATAGGAAACAGTTCTTATATAAACTCCTTCTTGATTGCAAACAGGGAAGAGTGCTTCCTGCACCTCCTTTCTAATGCCACTGTGCTCATTTTGTGCTTTTATGTTCCAGATGATTTTTCCAACTGTTTGAAATAGGAAGCTAGTTATTTTGGTAGATTTCTGCATATTTTATTAAAATCCATACACATATATATTTTTAAGTCTTAAATATTCCTTTTCAATGTCTGGAACTTAAACCCTGTTTTTTTTCTCCTTTTCTCACCCAGTTGCTAGGTAATTTAGTATCAGATTTTGTGGATACCTTCAGACCTACAGCAAGAATAAATTCTATTTGTGGTAAGACAATGACTTAATGAATGGCTTTAAAATGAATTAATTTATTTTGAACTATTTTTTTCTTAGAGCCTCTTGGGATCTATATCATCTAAGCAAAATAATTCAGGTCTTATGTTTCATCTAGTACCTCTGCCCTTGTTCAGTTTGTTCTCAGACTTGGTTCCTTTCAGGTATTGTTTTGACAGGGAAAATTTACTGATGAGATCAAAATAATTCTTTGCTACCTGCTGGTAGTGGAAGTGTGCTAGTTGTTACATGGTCATATGGTTTGTAACTACAGGTCACTAGTAGAGTAGGGAAATTGTAGGTTTTGTGTGCCCAAGTTAATACATATCCACTGGGATGTTAGTCTTGGAATGTTTTGATTTCAGTTTCCACTAGAGCTTTTGTAGCTGCTCAGCCTCTTCTCTTGTTGCTGGCTTCTGGGTGAACATTTCCTAGTTCACATGGGTACTCGTTCTACTTTTCTGTGAAAGAAATGCTCATCCTCGTTTATTGTTAGAAATCTGATGATCAAAATTTGGCTTTGTTTTAATGTGATTAATGTGAAGACATAAAAATGTCTTCTTTTTGCTTTGAGTAGTTTAATAAGAACAGCATTATTTCTGAGCAAGGTTTATTGTGACAGAGCTTCTTTAGTGCAGAAATTAAAAATGTAAATTCATCTGTAATGCTCCCAAAGCATTTTGTTTCAGAAGCATCAGAAGCATTGAAAGTGTGGCATAGCTTTTATTTATGTGGCTGACAGGGATCACATTTTATTTTTCCAAGTGTTGTATGTCTAAAAGACCTGTATAGATAAAACTGAAGGGAAGAAATAAATATTTATTTACATCTTATTTTATGTGATAATAATATGGCCAGTTTGGGTAATAGAAGTCATGGACTGAGAGAGGTCAAAATTGAGGCACCTAAATTTACATGCTGATACAGAGGTTTGCTTGGGGCTCAGTTCAGATGCTTATGTTTAAGAACTAAAATAAAGGCTAGTTGTCTAACCTACACTGACTAACAAGTGTAAATTCAGCCTACCAAACACACTTCATATGTTTTGGTCTCACTAGGCTATGCTGACTACATTGACTGGATCTTCATTGACTTGAATTGGAATACACACGCTTGTGTTTGGCTGCTTTACTGGACATAGTCTTGCCCACTGGGTCAATGAAGGGAAATTGAAAGACTATATTATACTTAGATTTATAAGGCTATTTTCTTTGAAGAAAGGGGTCAGTCTGCCAAAATCAAATCCCTAGGTCAAGCAGTGGCAGGGGAGCAGTATTCTGGTAATATCTAAGGGTGCTTATAGATTGATATTTGCAAATACTTTTATTTTTGGGGTACCCAGTGTGAATAAATGGTGACTTTACTGCGTAGATATTTTATTAGTTGAAAGTTGACTAGAAAAATAAAATCAGTTTTAATCAATCCTTGTGGTAAAACCTTTAAACAGCGGAAATTTAAGGAGAGCATAAAAAATGGCTGAGGCCAGTTTTTGCATCAAAACGATTAGGCAATGGGCCAGTTTCACTGGTTAAGAATTTATGTTTCATTGCATATAGGTCGCTGTAGCCTCCTTCCTGTGGTAAATAATTCTGGTGCCATGTGTAATTCATGGAAGCTGGATCCTACAACGCTTCGTTTTCCTTTGAAAGGCCTCCTACCATATGATAAGGTATGCCTTATTAAACTTCTTAAACCTGTTACATTCAGTAAAACAAAACTTCTGTGTCATTAAAGGGGGAAAAATTTCAACCGTGACTATCTGTTCCAGTTAGGCTAACTTTGAAGGTGTGGATGTTTTATATTTCAATTATTTCAAGCTATATATAGAGGACCTGGAAAGTAATGTTTGGTATAACTGCTGTCCAGATTGTTGAAGAACATGAGATATAATTTAATGTGCTTTGTGGATGTGTGCATGTGAGAGAGCAAGTGAGAGTAGAGAATTGATTGGAAAATTGGCTAGTGGAAGAGAATGGGAAAGTAATTTCTTCTTTTCTGTGCTCTTCATTATTCCACAGGAAAGATAATTTACAGTTCAGACTTAAAGTTTGCATATTTAAACTTAAGACTCTGAATGTGAAGTAGTGGTGTACTGAAAGAATTTAAAGGATCAGGACAAAAGTCCATGTTGTCCTGCATCCCATTCCCCATACCCTAGATGTCTAAGAAAGGAAGTATGATCTGTCTAGTGACATGTATAGTGCTCACAATCTGCAGCCTTTATCATTTTGTGTGTTTCCTGACAGAGATGTGGTTTCTCTGTATTTAGTAAACCTTCATCTCCCAAATACTTTTTCAGACTCTTCTTGAGCCCCGTAAGCTTTTAGTATTTTCAGCATTGCTTTGACAAGGAGTGCCACATTTCAGCTTCATGTTGCATGAGGAATCAGATCCTTGTGTTTGTTCTGAACCCAACTCCAGATAACATTTTTATTTAAAGTGATTCAGGCTGTGGGAAAATGCAGTGAGCAGTTGTTTAATACCTGATTTCTTCACATCAGTTCTGATTTTTATGCATTTTGGTGCATTTCCTCAGTTGTCTTACCTTGTTTCCTTCGAGTTCAAGGCTTTTCCAAGAAGTGTACCATCCTTCTATTGGATGAAGAAGGTTCTTCTACTTGGACCTCATAAAATCTGCCACTTAAGAACTATGATTATCTCCTCATTTCTTTTAGTTACAAGAGAGCAAGACAATTTCCCAGATAATACATACCTGCATAAATTAAGCATTCATTCTTACATTGTTTATTCAGTTAAATGTAAGCTCAGTATTAAACATAATCTTGAGGCAATATATGTTTGTATGTGATTGCTTGTTTCTTTTTCAAGGATCTGTTTGAGCCACAGACTGCTTTGTTGAGATATGTGCTGGAACAACCGTATTCCAGGGATATGGTCTGCAATATGCTAGGTCTGAATAAGCAGGTACTGTACTGTGCTGTAACACGTGATTTAATTCTGCATAGAATCTGCACTATTCTTTTTCTCTTTTCTTTGCTATAGCTAACTAAGCAAAACAGTTTAGGTACAGAGAGTGTTTTTTTTTTTTTTTATGAGATCATATTAGGTTAATTGGACACTGTTATTCCTATCATTTGTATATTGCTTTACGAATGTTAAATTGAAAAGTAGAGATTTAAAATATGATTTTTTTTTGCATTGCTTTTTTTTCCTATAAGGCCAGCCTCAAGTACACCTTTGACAGACAGTAGGAGACTGGTTATTGTTAGTTTGGTTTTTAAAACATTGTTGTTCTCTGTTATATTGGAATGTTATAGTACTAGAATAGTTGGAAGCTGGGCTTTGTTTTGTTACATTTTTTTCTTTTGAAACCTTAGAATGGGGGGGCTTAGTCTGACTTGGGGATCCTTGAGGCTGGCCTCATAGTCACTGTTTTGTCTTTTCTTTTTTTCTTCCTTTATTTTTGTTCTGTCCTGTCTTGTCCTGCCCATCCTCCAATGCTCTAGACCTTGAACATTGCTCAGGTATGTTCACAACCTTACTGTTGTATTGTGACTAACGATACGCTGGCCGCTTTGTAGCCACTGATTCCAGGTAGAAAATACATGTACAGTCAGGGCTTGAAATTGGCAGGACCATTAGTCAAGGGCAAATTCTCACTACAATTCTCTAGAGATATGAGAGATGCAGCATGATGCTGACAATCAGTGGTCCTTTGACGCTAAAATTTTCATTGGAATGGACTGCTACTATTTCCCTTACCAGTCATAACTTTAACTTTGCTGGAATTTTCAGATGAGGAGAGATTTTTAGTTCAAAATTTCTTTCCTTAATTCGGTGGAAAAAGCATCCACCGGACTTAATTGTAAAAATATAAGGCTGTAAATACATAATTTAAAAAAAATAAAGGTTTACTAGTGGAATTTTCTTATCGTTAGGAAGCCTCTGTAAATAACTTCCCAACAGGCAATTATAATATTCTCCAATCTAGGTGAAAGAAGACTAGTGCAGAATACCACACAAAAAGTAGTTCCTTAAAATTTTGGCTACTTGTTTAAATGAATAAACACCTGAGCAAGTCAACCAAGTGGACTTCTGCTTGAAATTTTAAATTATGGGTGTTATAGTTTATCCCTCATTACACTAATAATTGCCACACCTACTTTAAAAAAAAACCAGTGTTTAAGATTTATAAAATAGCGTTGCTGTTTGCAATACTATAGTGAAGGTTGTGTCAGTGTTTCCATTTAAGAAACTTTTTTCAGGTTTGTAACTTGACTATAAAATTTACATGATCCTGAAACCTTGTGTACATTTCCCAATGTAATGGAATACACCAGTGCATTTTATGAACTGGGACAATGTTTTTGAATGCACAGATTCCTGCATCTTGGCTGACAGTACTCTGTGTTGTATATGACAATCTTTTGTACCTGAGACTTAAAGCAGCTGAAATGTTAAACCTTGGAACTGAGCTGCTAGGTTTACTGTTTAAATTAGTAGTATTTGTGTGTCTTTCTGTGTCTGCATTGAGTTGATAAATGAGACTATTCCTCTATCCGTCTTGTAGCTGGTAAATAATACAAGATATAGACAAAAATTATGTTGAACCCATTTTATTCTTCTAACTATGGATGGTCTGTCATTTCATGTAAAAAAACCCATTTATGTTAGTGCTGGGTTTTAACTCCTACTTCACCGTCCTCTAAAAGTAATTGAAGAAATAAAATGTATTAAATTATACTTTTAAAATTTGTTTGCTAGTATAGGAATTCCTACACAAAGTTTCATCCTGGCATGAACTTTTATGGCCAAGGAACAAACGTGAAGAATGTAGCTTATAAAGGAAATGCTGACAGAACATGAACTATAGCTGTGCTACTACAGTTACACCATCATAAAGATGTTGAAAATTTGTGAGTTGAAAATATGTGAGTTGAAATACAGATATAGAGGTGGGTGGTACAGTGGTATAGAACAGGAAATATGTTCCATTTAAACGTTAATATACTCTGCGTAAAACTGTGGAAAACATTAAAATTTTACTTGTTTTTAGGTACAAATAACCTTTGTGTCACATTTCAATTTGTTGTTGTAATTTGTTAATGCCGCCTGACAAAAATAGTCAGCATGCTTTTCAGAAGTTGTGTAACTATATCAATGCTTTCAGTAAAATGGCTGATAATGTTGTATTTTATTATTAGAGAAATAACCTGCAGAAATTGAACTGTCGCTATTATAGAAGACACTTAGAAATGCAAATAGTGCCAAGTTTGTTTCAGAATAAATACAGAAACACCTCAACGCAATGATCATTATTTATTTATGATCATTAATTATTTGTGTGGAGTTGCTTGTATGCCTGTCAACTATTTACACAGATCCAGTTGCAGGATTGGAGCCTTCATTTGAATCTTTTGGCATCACAATCTAGGTATGGTTCAGCCAGATTTGTCCTAGTTCTTGAAGATGAACAACGAAATTTTGTGGTTCAGTCTTAACTAAGCAGATCTGTGTTAAAAACCATTTACTCAAGCCATCTCTGAATTGTGTAAAAAATACACAAATCCAGCTGTCCTGTTAACCTTGCAGGGAGAAAAATGAAGGTAAAATATCGTATGTTTATAGATTCACATGTTCCTTTCAGGATTCTAAGTTTTCTTGTGGGATAAGGTTTTCCAATAACCTTATCAAGAATATGGTTTTAAGTCCAAATGTAATAATATGGACTTCAAAGTGTTTCTTTTGTTGGTGTCTGGGGACTCTGAGATTTTGCTACTGTGTACTTCTGTGTGGACATACTCTTGTATATCTGTTTGAATTGGTCTATAGGAAGTAAAGATGTAAATTGTATTTTATCCTGTATATTATCATGGTTTGCAGTTGAAATCTTATCTTAAGGGTCTTTATGCAACCTAAATGACTCAACAATTCTATGTCAATTTATATTCTCCTGTTAGCTGGGGTGTCGATTTCAATTCTTATTTATTTTTTAAATAATTTTTTGAACCATATAACAATTTGGTTTTTTTGGAAAATTATTAGCAGTTTGGAGTGTCATAGTGCACTGATACCACATTAAGATTTGGTTTAGGGATCTTACAGCTGTTTCTTAAAACGGAGCTAAAGTAATGTCTTAAGGACGTGAACTCTCTTTGGAGGTTTTGGTTTACGTCTTTACCTTCTCTGTATGTACAGACTTGCATGAAGAATAAAGTGCCATTTTTGCTTACATAGTTGCAGTTAGGCTCTTGTTGCAGTCCTCTAATCAATCAAAAACTGTTATTTTGGGGAATATTTGAGAGAGGAGGTAATTTTCAGGTGTTTTGTTTCTGTAATGTCAAAATGTTTAATTAGCAGCTATTGAATTAATTATTTTGCTCTTTAAATAGTGTATTTGGCTGGTCACCTTTAAACCAGTGGTGGTGATCTGTAGCTTATATATACCTTAGTCTGTGCAGGTGAATGTGTAGTTGTGTTCTCTGCTAGCTACAAACCAGGATAATTAGCATGGGTAAGCTGTTGTAAGCTGAGCTGTTAAGTGAAAGGAATGACATAATGCAATATTGAAAAATTGACTTCCACTTTTATTTTCAAAATTTCAGTTGATGCTGGGCTCTTACTATCCAATTTTACTGGTGATAACATGGCAAAGTACTTAGTTTAAGGGGTGTGATTATTTTTTATAGATTTCTGATTGTAAGGGTGTGCGCTGAGAACACTCATGTATGTTCCTTGTTGAAACTTGCTCCTTTTTTTAATGAGGGAAACTTGAGAATAGCTGCCAAACTTGGGAGAGATGATAGAATCAGGTATAATATAAACAATAAGCTTTAAGGTTTTGTATCCTCATAGCATACAGTTTTTGAAAATGGAAGTGTGGGAGCAGTTCTGCCATGTTTTAACTACTTTAGACATTTTGAATTGGACTTCTAGAGACAGCATTTACTCTTGTAGGGATCTTGGCCTCTGTGATTTGGTCTTCTGAGTCCATTTCTAAAGTGTAGATATTTACTAAATGTTGTTTGTTTAAAATACTGAAAAGCTATCAAAGCCATCAGCCACCCTTACTGACTCCTTAAAATATTTTTCTTAAAGGAAATACTTTTAATACTAGCCATGTTCCTGCTCCACCCTTTGATACCCACCCTGTTTCGACACCCCAGAAAAAGAAGGAATTAAAAATTCAAACCCAAATTAGAACAAGCCACCATCCAACTGAAGCTCTAATCCACTTGAAGAAATACCAGTAATCCATTACAGTGCTGGCCTTGAGAAATTTTAATGTCGAGTTGTCGTGTAAGCACTTCCCCCCCCGCCTCCGTATTTTGTCATAGTTCAATAATGTTTTCAATGAAATTAAGTATTTTCAGATCTTTAAATGTCATTCTCCAAACAAAATGGAGAATGTGTTTGTACAATCAAACTGTAAAAATTAGGGTCATGTTTAAGGGAAAAGCACAGAAATTTTTGAATTCTATATTTTTTCATACATAATCCAGAACAGCATTTGCAGGTTTTTTTATTGTTCATTTTTGTTTTATTTAAGCTAAGCCATGCCAAAACATGAATTCCTACTTATTTGTGAGGGTAATCAGCTCTTACCTATAATTTTATTAATCTCAGTTTATACTGACCTTTTCTTCCACTTATGAGCAACTTATAAAACAAGGGCCCAATCCTGCGAGTTCCTGTGCAGCATGGTATTTTATTTCCAAGAGTTCTGAAACTATAGATACAAAATCTTTGCAAAAATGTATATTCACTGAAAATACAGAGAAGAAAAATTGGCAGAAAATTAAATTAATGAGAATAGAATGTGATGCACTGCTATTTTTCTCATGGAAAATTGTTTTTAAAGCAATGAAAGTGTGGTTTTCAGAATAAAAGCTTGAATTCGTTTTTTAATTTCCTGGCTCTTAAACTTTTCCCAGTCTTAGAATTACTCAGAATAGCAAAAATTTCCACTGGAAATTCTGGCTCTCTTTTTAACAGTAATATTTTTCCTGTTGTATTCTTTGAATAACTTTATTCGAAATTAATATAGCCTAACATGATTAGGTTTTGGACATTAACCCAGTGCTTAGCAAACGATTAAATTTCAAGCCCTGTACATAGTAGTTTTGCATGCTGGATTATAAACTAGTCTGTAGTGTTGTCTGTTGCACCCTGCTCTGCTTCATAAGTAGTTGCCTTGGGAGGGGGAGAAAAATGAGCCACGAAAGACCCGAAGTGTTCTGAACTGATGTTGCCAGTACTGCTCTCTGTAACCTGTACCGTGGTTGGTCTGTAATAATGACGTTGCGTACTGGGAGAAGAGGTATCATTGGTGCTTTCTGTCTTAGCTAGAGGTTTGTGTTAAGCATGCTTCAAGAGAGCACAGCTGGAATTGTAGCTTTCTGCAGTTTTAAGCTGGCAAAGAGCATGCAACAGGGGATGCTGTTCACTGTATTTTGTCAACTTTTCCAATTCTTGCATTCTATTTTTAATTGAAGAGAATTTCTTTTTTCTTCATAGCTAAAGAGTATCATCAATGAAGGTAGAACAAGCATCTCCTTTCAGCATCTCTCTTTACTTTTATTATATCTTTATATATAGCCTTTTGTTAGGCTGCCTGGCTAGTAAGTCAAAGAATTCATCTAAGGCATCCCTGAAATGTTTTATGAGTATTGGAGTGATCTTTTAAAACTTTTTTACATATACCTTTTTGCCTCTAGAAACGGATAATGCATTTTCACGATTACTGTTTGAGCAGCTCAGTTCCTTTTCTTTTGTATCATAAAGTAGTAATTTTTTCTTTAAGGCTGCATTATGTTACAGGCATCAGGCCAAATAAAAAAACTAATAAATGTGACCATTCCTGAGTACAGATTGCCTTGAAACAAACAGGTTACATTATTTCCAAAGTGCTAGCACTTTCTGAGATAAGTTAAATTCGCCATGTTTTTTTTTTTTCCTGAGTTATAGTACATTATATGAGTGTAACAATACAAATGCAGGATAATAACAAAAAGTTGTTGCACTGAAGATCTTGTAACGTGACATTATACTAGTCTTATACTAGTCTTTATAATATGAGTTCCAAATTACTGGTAGTGGACTTACTTTATGTACTAACATTTGATATTTTCTATTTTATATATTCTGTACTAACAGAATATATCTGAATATATAATGCATTTCTTACTTGTTCATTATTAAAAATCATCAGGGATGGTGTGTATTTTAAATTATATCTGGGTTTGCATAGCTCAGTGTGAAGACTGTGGCAGTCTAACATCTGAGGGGCTCCTCACTCTGATGTGTAATTTCTGTTCTATTTACAGTATGTAGAACACAGCACTGATTAATTTCCAAGCATTTTTGATGTAGTAACCTGTGGTGCTATGTCAATAGGACAGCGTCTAGTTATAGGGGTATTAACCAGATGTTAATTCTGCTGCTAGTTGCAGGTGGTAGGTGAACCCAATATGAGAGTGAAAAAGAGAATACTCTTCAAATAACTTCATCTTGTATTGGGATGTTTTCTCTGAATTTGATGGTATAATTGATACATTTCTTTATCGTGATTCCTACTTTTGAAATGGACTTAATAGAGAAAAGAAAGAATGAAAAGAAAAAGCCAGCAAAAAAACCCAAATCAAATAAAAGAACCTCCACTGTGTGTTTAAAGAATGGGCTCTGTGTTCTATGAGTGTGAGATCAGAGAAGTAACATTTTGCCTGAATCTGCTATAAAACAGCGCAAAAAAAGAAAAAAAAAAAAAAAACCAAACCAGATGTTATCTGTGCATTGATGAGCTGTGTTTTGGAACTGAGTTGGGGAATTCTGGAATATATGATAAAATGTAAAAATCATTGTGACCTGTAACATAGTGCAGCTTTAATATACTGGCTTATCCTTAACTTAAGTTCAGACTTCATCTCATGCTTCCCAGCCTTCTGTCAAAATACTGTACTGTAACTGCAACTGTGCAAGTTCTGGAGTTAATGGCAAGGCTTTTGGAATACTGTATCTGATCTCTGCCTTACAGCATAAGCAACGTTGCCCTGTGCTGGAGGACCAGCTGGTGGATCTTGTGGTGTATGCCATGGAACGGTCTGAGACTGAAGAGAAGTTTGATGATGGTGGAACCAGTCAGCTTCTGTGGCAGCATCTCTCCAGCCAGCTCATTTTCTTTGTGCTCTTTCAGTTTGCAAGTTTTCCTCATATGGTCCTGTCACTCCATCAAAAGGTAATTTGTTTGTATCACTCCCACATGGTAAGAGGGATTTAAAAAGCAAAACCAGTATTTTTTTTTAAAGGGTCACTCATCCCTGCAAGAAGTACCTTAAGAATTAATTAAATTTTTAATCACTAAATTTTTTAATAACTCTAGAAGTCAAATTCTCAAGTTATGGTGCTGTGAGCTAGGTGTGTTTTTAGTGTATTCAGTTACAGGATGCTGCATTTTATTTGGATTCAAAGTGGGCTAATAACTAGAATAAAGAGACATAAACTGGCATAATTCAGAAGATCTAAGTACTGTGCTGTTGCATCCAGTTTACAAACAAGTTTTGAACAGAGTGAATGCCCTGTTCTGTTTGTGGACTAAAAAAAACATGCCATGGAAATGGATGTAGGAACTTGCTGTTTGTCTAATCAGTCTACTCAAGCAATCAAAGGTAATTTGTCCAATTATGATGATACTAGCAATCACAGTCCCAAGTTATTATTACTTCCTAGTAATAATTTCATTTGAACTGATACTAGAACACCCTTTTCTCTGGTGCTTAGGGTTATAGTTCTAAGGGTGGTGATGCCAGTTCTCCAGAGCTCCTTGCTGAGAGAGCTGTATGCTGTTGATGGTAGGGTAGGGATGTTCTTTCTCCTTGCTATTTAGATGCAGTTTCCAACACGTACAACACGTTGCTCCGTCTTCATTTGTCTACAGTTCCGTGTTACATAAAAATTTTCTATGCATGTTGTGTTCCACTTGTGATGGATTGTAATTCTTTGCTGTCTTTGTTTGAAATTAATTTTACCAGGGCTGTATTCCTGTAATTACTGTTAATAAACCATTGAAACAATAGGCATTATGAAACACAATTGTACAAATCTAGTATAAAATTATAGCAAACAAGATAAGAGTAGAATATTAGTTATTAGGGAGTTGCTGTTACAGATAAAGAAGTTAATTAACAAAAAAAGAAAAAAAAAAACCCAGGTGAGTCCAGATGAAGCAAACCAAAGTTGTTCTGGCTCAGGGACTTCCTTTGTGGGAGTTTATAAAACCTGTGGCCTGATGCTAGTAAATGGCAATTCTGTACTTCACTACAGGTTTACAAGGTGACAATTTAAGGCCAATATTTAAGTATTGCTAATGTTTCAAAGCAGTGATCCTCAGGAGTTACATGCATTTTAAGTCTTACCATTAATTGTGGCCCTCACAGAGTCCGTTCATGTGCTACAACTAGTGTACCTATTTCCCTTCTTTCTGAAAATGATGTGTGTTTCTGCCTAAGTCCTGATATAAAATTCTCTGCTGAAACTCTTTTCGTCTGCTCTTCTAGTTTCATAAGAATCTTTGCAGTGATTTTTCTTCCTCATGCTGTATTTGTCTGTTACTGAGTGTTCTTGACAGTTGGCAGGCCGTGGTCTCATTAAGGGAAGAGACCACCTGATGTGGGTGCTACTCCAGTTCATCTCTGGCAGCATCCAGAAGAATGCACTGGCTGACTTCCTCCCAGTTATGAAGCTGTTTGACCTCCTGTATCCTGAGAAAGAAGTAAGTCTCTGATATTAAAAGTTGTATTTTTAATTCAACTTGGGACCTTCATATGTCAGTACTACTATCCTTCTTGAGTCACTCTTAGAACAGTGTGCTGCGTAGTTGGAGGGAGATGTTTCGTAAGTTTTTTTGAGGATTTCATATCCATGTAACCACGTTTGTTTTTAGGGGCAAGAAAAACTTGCGTTAAGTCCTCTCTTCCTTGGCTTTGGTTTGACTAAGGTTTTGAGGAGTTTACTAAAGCACTGAGGAGACTGTAAAGGAATAATGTGTAATTGTATTGGTACATCTGGGTTGAAACAGAGTAGTACTTTAAATTCATTCTGCAGACGAAGATCAAATCATATCCATACTTGGTACATTCCCCTAGAATTAAAGTTCCTGAGGAGGGGGCACTTAATGAAGTTCTTAAACTTTAATTCTGGCAGCACTGTCAGTGTGAAGTCCTGATTGCTTAGTCTTATCGTAGTGCTTTTTACTTTGGGTGAATGGATAGAAAACTACAGGTGTGTGATGTATCAAACTCATAATGTAAAAATTTTTCCCCCTGCTACGTTAGTTTTGACCCACAGAAATTTTTCATTACAATTTGTTTCAGAAGATTTCAATTGCTTTTGTCAGCATCAGATACTGGAAGAGTAATAGGACTACTTACTTCACCTGTAGTGATGGCTCCAAGTTACACTTATTCAAAGTCTTTGTTTGACTGGTGCTTTTTGAGTGCTACATTTTAAGTGCTTGTAAACTGAATCCTAGGAAGCATTTTTTAAGATTCAGTTTCACAAGCACTTAAAATGTTATCTCTGGACATTGCTCTTAAAAGGATCTGCCTTGCTATCCTGTTGATGATGTATTGGTGCTGTCTCATTTGCACTGTCAGTGGTGTTTCTGCAGCAGTAACTGTATAAAAGGGAAAGAAATGTGGATGTTGGCAAAAGGGGAGAGCCAGAGTTCCTTTTCCAATGGCAGTACTGTAGCTAAGTCTGGATCCAAAACTTTTTAATTTTGTGTTGTATCTGTACCTTTTCATGAGAAGTGTATTAATGTTTGAAGATTGACTGTGACGCTGAATAATTCAGAATTTTCAAAAAATACTGTTGAACCACTGAGTACCTACTATGGAAGGAGTTACCATAATTAGTTTCTGAATAATGTGTAAGTGTGAGGCTGAGAGAAAAAGCATATGCTTTGTAACTATATATGTCTGGGAACTCTATACTGTTAAGTATGAATTTCCTTTTGCCAAGGCCTTAGATAATTTGTTAAAATTACTGAAAACCTGATCTTGTGAATACTGGCTATCTAAGTTGGTTTTTGCACATTAATCCATATGGTATGTCACATTAATGTGTTCTTTCTTTAGTATATTCCCGTACCTGACATTAACAAACCCCAGTCAACTCATGCTTTTGCAATGACCTGCATTTGGATTCATCTGAACCGGAAGGCCCATAGTGACAACTCCAAGTTGCAGATTCCCATTCCTCATTCTCTTAAACTTCACCATGAGTGAGTGTGGGGATTTTGTTATGTTTTGATTTATGTTTAAGAATAATGAAATTGGCAGTTCCAAGTCTGTATTCAGAATGTATTGTGTGATGGGATGCTGTATAAAGGTTATCAATAGAGTGACTTCAAAGTCATTCAAAAAGACAGAGCTCCAATTCAAAATATTTCATAAAAAGTGAAGTGTTGTTATCCAGCTAGTGGAAATGATATATTTTATCTCAGAATAATTAGTCTATATTACTGATAGAGAATCTGAAAGTAAATGGACAATTTTGTTTTGTTACGCTGTGGTTTGAAAAGCCTGGATAAGCAGTTTGGTTCAGTTTTTGTCTGGAAAGGTGATTTTTAACTGTGTTTTTTTCCTGAGCAATTTCTTCAATGTAGAAAAATCGTAACACCGTGAAACTGTCCATAAGAAGTAATTCTTTTGATGTAATGCAATTAATAACTATTTTGATTTTTTTCTATTATTTTATAATGGGTTTTATGACTGAGATTGTTGTAGCTGTATTCCTTTAATGCATGTGTATTCTTCTTTCTGCTTAATGTTTAATCTTTCTGGCACACAGGTTTTTGCAACAGAGCTTAAGGAATAAGAGCTTACAGATGAATGACTACAAAATTGCCTTGTTGTGCAATGCTTACTCAACCAATTCAGAGTGTTTCACTTTGCCAATGGGTGTGCTAGTAGAGACTATTTATGGAAACGGCAACATGAGGACACCTCTTCCAGGCACTAATTGCATGGCATCAGGGTCTATCACCCCATTGCCAATGAACCTCTTGGACTCACTCACAGTTCATGCCAAAATGAGGTACAGTATATGCAGCTAGCTTTTTCTTTTTAACCTGTAAATCTGTGTGTAGCTAATTATCATCAGAAAGGCTTCCTGTGGCTGGACATGTCATATATAGATCCATTAATTTACTTTAAAAATTAAAGTGTGATTTAAAAATGTGTTAAATTTCAAGTCCACGTTTTTGATTCAAAAACACTTTCTCTTTTTCCTCAGTCTGATTCACAGCATAGCTACAAGGGTAATTAAGCTGGCTCATGCAAAATCTAGCGTGGCCTTGGCTCCTGCTCTTGTGGAAACCTATAGTCGCCTATTGGTTTATATGGAAATAGAATCCTTGGGCATCAAAGGCTTCATCAGTAAGAAAGAAAACCTTTCTCCCCCCTTTCTTTCTGTTAAGTAGTATTTTTGTTTAATGGCAACTGGAGACCATAGTAAAACTGAAAATACAATGATGCAGCATGTATAAATTAGTTTAATATAAAAGAAACTGTGAAAGTTGTCCTAGTGCTGCAATAAATTCCAGACTAGCTGTGCTGCTGTCCCTTTATGCCATCACTTGTATGTTCAGGACCTTTCCAGTTGTGCTGTGTTCTGTAAAAACATGCTTAATGGAAAAGCATAAGCAAAGTTACT
Source organism: Vidua chalybeata (assembly GCF_026979565.1). Taxonomy (NCBI): domain Eukaryota; kingdom Metazoa; phylum Chordata; class Aves; order Passeriformes; family Viduidae; genus Vidua; species Vidua chalybeata. The sequence goes on from NC_071532.1 coordinate 58,792,006, forward strand.
TTGAGACACATGGGATACTTAATTGCTCTTGTTAAAATAATTTGCATGTCTGCAGTATGTATGCTGTTCGTTCAAAATATTATTAAGCTGTATACATTTACAGCATCTTCAGACAGCACTTGCACATATACTCTTTGGAAGTAATACACTTTTCAAATTAAATGTCTGTGACTTACAGCCTAATAAAACCAGTGTACTCTGTAGTTGTATTTCAGGGTGTGGTCAGTTGTAAAACTTACCTTTCAAACTTTTCCCCATAAGGTCAGCTCCTGCCAACAGTGTTCAAATCTCATGCATGGGGAATTTTGCATACTCTGCTGGAAATGTTTAGCTATCGGATGCATCACATCCAGCCTCATTACAGAGTCCAGCTCCTCAGCCATCTTCATTCTTTGGCTGCTGTGCCACAGACTAATCAGAACCAGCTTCATCTCTGGTGAGTGGGGTTTGCCATATTTGTCCATAATCTCAGACTCCTTCTTGCTGAAAGCTGCATGAGAACTGTTTAAATGGCACTTCCCAGTCTTACTTCTATGACTGACTTGTTTTGGGGCATCTCAGCAGGGCATGCTTCAGCAGTACTGTTGGATGTTAGCAGTAGTGCTCTGCAGACACACATGAGGCAGTGTCTGCACACACATGGCAGCAGTGTCATGGGTCAGCACACAGGACAGTTCTTGGATGGAACTGTCATGTCCAAGAAGTGCTTCTTGCATGGTAGATAAAGGGCAATGCCTGCTACTTGTAATCAGTGCTTGGCTTGTCTGCCAGTGAGACTGTGCTTGCTTCCTTCTGTAGAGGATGTTTAATTGCATTACAAGAGTTAAGTTGGTTCCACTTAATTCTTATGTGAGGTTGATTTTCAGTCACATGAGAGAATTAATCTGGTTCACCCTGCAGCTGAAAAGGCATTTGTGCAAAGCGATGGTGACTGTACATGAACCTGAGTGGAGTCTCTACTATGGTGTGTGTCAGAATAGCCTAAAACAGTGGCTAATTTGAATGCAAGAAAGGTGACAAAGCTGGTTAGAGAAGGTCTAGAGGGGTTTTGCTCATAATTCCAGGCAAAAAGCTTTGAGTTTACCTTACTTTTAATGAAGTTGAAGAGCATGAGATGCAGTTTCTATGTAGAATCTGGGGTTTGTTGTCAAAGAGTTGGGGAAAATAGTGCCATTGACTCTTAGAGTACAATAAATCTTGCGGGAGTATGTGAAACAGAGTAATTTCATTATTACCAGTTCATATAGAGAAAGTCTAATTATACAGTAAATTCATAGATCCATAGAGTGGTTTGGCTTGAAGGGACCTTAAAGTTCATTTGGCTCCAGCTCCTTTGCTGTGGGCAAGGATACCTTCCACTGGATCAGGCTTCTCAATTTCATAGTCCAAATTCAAATTGCTTATCCTTTACCAAACATAAAGAAAACAAGTTAAGACAAGTTTCTCCTTAAATTCAAGGCCTTGATGTCTTTATTGACCTCAGTCTTGTTTTGTCACTTAGTCTGTAAAATACAGATGTTAGTAAATTTTAATGAGCACTGCGTGCAACTAGAATAAACTAAACTATGGCTTTGGCATTTCAAAGACGGAATGTTACAAAAATCTTTCCAATGACATCAAACTACCTGGTGTGAAAAGTGCTTCCAACTAAAGCAATGGAAATTAAAGTGCTTTTAATCAAAAGTTATACTTCCTCAGCTTCCTAATTTCTTTAATAAGGACAATTTAGTACTGACTACTTGAAGATGGTATTTAGCTTTGAAGCTACCTGTGTATTATTCATGCTGTTTTATTTTGGTTTTGCATATATTTATTTATATTATCTTCTTTAGATGAAGATATGCAAGAAATAATTTTGGGGGGACTAAATTGGAGATACTTGGGGCTCTTTATCAGGGTCTCTGCACTTGGAATTTTTGCTAAAACTACTTTTGAGTGCTTTATTTGAAAATAAGGTACTGAAATAGTTGATAAATTTATTAAACAGTAGAAAAAGTGAACTTTTTCAAAATGTTAAGAACATCATTTTAAAAACAAAATGTTTCTATATTATTTGAAGCAGTAAATGGAGGAAAAATAGGTATTTTTGGAATCTTAGCATCAGCATGAGTATTACTTGCTAACTGGGCTGTTTCCATCTTTCAGTGTTGAGAGTACTGCTCTAAGGCTAATCACAGCTTTGGGCAGCTCGGAAGTTCAACCGCAGTTCACACGGTTCCTCAATGATCCCAAAACAGTTCTTTCAGCAGAATCAGAAGAACTCAACAGGGCTTTGATTTTAACTCTGGCCAGGGCAACACATGTGACAGGTAATAGCAGTACATACCAATAAAAGCTCTAGTCAAACCATTTCTCTAAAGTACAGTTCAAAAGAGTGTAGTGGAAATTACCTATAAAACATATCCCATGTACTTTTAGTTTTGAACAAAAAGTGTAATTTTAATTTCCAGCTACTTGTATTTAGGCAAAAAGCTATTATTGAAGAGACAATGAGACATTCTCTGAAAGTTTATTCAGAGGTACACTGTGACTAGGGTTTAGAGGTTTTTTAGTGTCTTGAGTTTCATTATTGTAAATCTAAACATTTGTATTGATTACTGATACATGCTATTTAAATAGCATTAAATACTCACAGCAACTATATTGCTCATGTGGAAACACCCCCTCTATAGCTTGCATTTAAGAAAACGTAGTCTGAATTCCGAGTTTCTTCTTTTGGGAAGAGAACAAAGGAAGCTTTCATTGTGTCTTTTAAATTTTTAACAGTGTGCAGTGACATGGATCAGGTTTTTGTTAGCTTTGAGGGAGATGTTTTCTCTCTCCTTTTTTGTGGTTCTAGTCTGCAGACACACTGGAGAGTTAGAACAACTGATTCACAAAGACTGGAGGTGGAGGTGATTTGAAAGGGAAAGAACTTCTGTGTGTTGGTTTCTTTTTTATTATTTTAACCATTTCTCAACCTTTGATGAAATCAGCCCGAGGGTTGAGGGAATGAGGCTTTCATTTCTACAGCTTAATTGGGGCAAGTACTTCTGAACAGTCTTTCTGAAGCAAAATAAAATGGCATCTGGCAATTTCACCATCATTATCTTCCTCAGGATTTTTTTCTAAAAGTCTAATCAGTTAATCAGCAGAAGCTTGTTTTAGTGACATTACAGGAAATTAAATACAAAATGTTAAAATCATGATTGCATTATTTCTAGCTCAAACCTTATAAATAATTTTCTTATTGTTAATAGCGTAAAAAAGGTAATATCCAACATCTTCTATAGAGCAAATAAAGTCAAAGAAAGGGGCTGGGATAAGTTTGACAAAAACAGGAAACTGTGTTGGACTAGAAAAGCCTTGATGAATATGATGACAAAAGGAGAAATTCTAATACCACCAATCCATTTTCTAGACTTTTTCACAGGCTCTGATTCAATTCAGGGAACTTGGTGCAAGGACATACTGCAGACTATCATGAGTTTCACTCCACATAACTGGGCATCACATACACTAAGCTGTTTTCCAGCTCCTCTGCAGGTAATAGTTTAAATCTGAAGACTTTAAAATTGGAAATACAGTGCATTTATTCTCTTAACCAGATCCTTTGCCTTTTGTGGGTTGGTGAGATTCTTCCCCTGTCTCGACTGCATTAATCTCAAGTCCCTAAAGAATGCAGCATGATTATAACAGTGCTATTTCTTTAGAAACTTGTTAGCTACATTCCCATGGAGTATTCTAAGGCCAGATTTGGTCAACTGATACTTCAGGTGCAAGATAGACCAGGTGGTTTAAAAATTAAAAACTAAAATAAAAAGTTGGAAAAACAATTTTTTCTTCAGGCAGTTTGTCATGTATCTTTGTTAGTGATAAAACAGTCACTGTGGTATCACAGTGAAATAACAGCCCTCCCTAGTAGGCTGTATGGTACGAGCAAGTAGGAACCCATACAGTGTTAAATCAGGCAAAATTTTCCTGTTCAAATGTTTTATTGGAGGCTCTCAGTCACAGCAAAGCCTACTTTTTTCAGGTGTTCTTCAAGCAGAACAACGTGCCTCAGGAAAGCCGTTTTAATCTGAAGAAGAATGTGGAAGAAGAATACCGGAAGTGGAAGTCGATGACCAGTGAGAATGAAATAATCACACACTTCTCTGCTCAAGGGTCATCCCCACTTTTCCTTTGTCTCCTGTGGAAGATGTTGTTAGACACTGATCACATAAATCAAATTGGTTACAGGTGAGCTTAAAAAGTGCTATTTCAACGTTAGTGCAGCAGCGTTCTCAGCTCAGAGGACATAATTCATAATTAACAGCTTGATCTTTTAATTAACTTGGAGCATGCATAGCATGGAAGAAGAGAGTGCAACTAGATAGTAGACAACATGTCATAATAATTGTGCAGTGTTTAGGATTGGTTCCACCATGCAGTGGTCTGCAGTCCATGTTTTTCCTGAGAAACAAGGATGTGAGGTGTTTGAATTAAGCAGTTTACTTGTAATAGCAGTGTTTCAAGCAATCTGAATGAGTAAACAAAATAAAAAGCATTCATTTACTTAGCCTTTATACGTGAATAAAGGACAAATATTTCTTTAAAAAACAAATGTTGGATTAAGATGAAAATTCATTACAGAAGTAGTAATCATCTGATTTTTTAGAATTTGTTCCTGGTAGAAATAGCATCAGTTCCACATGTGAAAAAGAGATTTATTTCTTTTCAGTCCTTCCTAGGTCTGCTGAAACAGTATTTATGATAGCATGTGTTACTCTTGTATGCAGTGAGGAAATAGTTTATAATGCTATAGCTGGGCATAGCATAGGAAAATAAAGTTGAGTTGCAGAAGGTTGTCCTCAGAGGTGTATAACTACAATTACATAAGTAAAGCATGAGTTCTGAGCAGAATACTGCAGTTGAAATTAGTGAACTTGAAGCATTTCTCCTGAATAGTATTTTGACTTAGGAATTCTCTTGCTCTAAAATTGGGGTTTTTTTGCTTTGCTTTGGCATTTACTTCAATAATATAATAAAAGGGAGGGATTTTTTTTTTTTTTTAAGACAATTGTGTTAAAAACTGCTTACTCATATCAAATAGACCAGTTAGGAATGTGTTAGGAACTGTAACAATGACTTGTTGCTTTTTTTTTTTCTTCCCTGCTAGAGTGTTAGAAAGAATTGGGGCCAGAGCACTGGTGGCACATGTCAGGACATTTGCAGATTTTTTGGTGTATGAATTTTCTACGTCTGCAGGAGGACAGCAACTCAACAAATGTATTGAGATTCTCAATGACATGGTGTGGAAATACAATATTGTAACCCTGGATAGGTTGATACTCTGTTTGGTAAGTATCACTTCAGAAGATGACAGTTCATGCAGTCTGCTTTATGACTCATTTTTGAGGAAGATTCTTTTAAAAATAGATTGGTCTTAAATAGTGACTATTTGCTAAGTCAATAATCAAGAAAATAGTAGATTATTTCTTTAAGCGACGTAACATTCCAACTCTTACAGTTCTCTGAGTCTTCAGGGAAGCATTTCTTGGTTATTCAATGGCAGCCATTGAACTGATATTATTAAATGTTGTGATTGGTGGTTTGAGTCTCTGACCTCAGAGCCGTGCAGTTATTTAGGCTCTGCAGAGGGATGTGGACAGGCTGGATCAATGGGCTGAGGCCAGTTGTCTGAAGTTCAGCAAGGCCTGGTGCCAAGTTCTGCACTTGAGTCACAGCCCCATGCAGTGCTACAGGCTGGGCAGTTCTGGGCCCCTCACTACAAGGCAGACATTGAGCATGTCCAGAGAAGGGCAGGAGCACTGGTGAAAGGCCTGGAGCACAAGTTCTGTGAGGAGCAGCTGAGGGAGCTGGGGATGTTTAACCTGGAGAAAGGGAGGCTTGGGAGAGACCTTATCATTCACTACAGCTGCCTGCAAGGAGGGTGTAGCCAGGTGGGGGTCGGCCTCTTCTCCATGAGAAGTGACAGGCAATAAGACAAGAGGAAACAGCATCAAGTTGTGCTGGATTGGATATTAAGAAAAATACCTCTGCTGAAAGAGTTGTCAAGTGTTGGGACAGGCTGCCCAGGGATGTGCTTGAGTCACCATCCCTGGAGGTACTTGAAAGGTGTGTGGGTGTGGCACTTCAGGATATGGTTTAATTACTGCTTAATTAATGGTAGGACTCAATGATCTTAAAGGTCTTTCCTACCCTAGATGATTCTATGGTTGTGTGATTCCTGCAGCCTTAAAAGGTAGTTAGGATATGGCATGCTATTCATTCATTCACAAGCATATGGAAAATCTTGTACCCATTTGAGTATGCTTTTTTCCCTTAGAAATTAGCCTCTTTCATCATAGTAAGACAGAAATGGCATTCTCTTGCTTTTCATGTTATCCTATAAAATAAAGCAGTATTCATCTAGAGAGAGCTACATTTGCATTAAGTAATTGTCCTTTATATTTAATTTTAAATCTCATCTTAATGTAAAGCTGGTTGTTTGAATTCTAATTTGATTTTCAGACTGAAGTCCAATCATGTCAGAGTGGCCAGAGGTTAAAAGCCATCTTGACTTCATTGTCACTTAATTGGTTATTTTCAATAAGACAACAGACACATAAAAGTGAGCTAGATTTCCTTCAGAAAGTGCTGTCACTGGGAAATTTGTAAGACCTTCTGCCCATGGAACAGAAAACGGGATAGGGATTGAACCTGCCTCTTTTTTATGGCTTCACTTGAAAATTAGAGTTGAAAGACCATATATTCAGTGTGAATTTCTGTGCAGATGTAGTAAATTTGGCTGCCATGTTTCGGGGCTATAAAGCAGACAGCAGTGTCAACTGTAATTTCATGTTATCTGATCTGTTTCACTTAAGGCTATGCGTAGTCATGAAGGAAATGAAGCTCAAGTTTGTTACTTCATAATCCAATTACTCTTACTGAAGCCTAATGATTTCAGAAACAGAGTGAGTGACTTTGTGAAGGAGAATTCTCCGGAACACTGGCTGCAGAATGACTGGCACACAAAGCATATGAGTTACCACAAGGTATCACAGCTAATAATGTTCTTTTATTGTAATAATTTCTGTGGCATTCATATCAGCCATGATTTACAGGACAGCTTTATCAATTTTTGGACTTGCCTAATAAGCTGTAATTTGTTTGGGCTGTATGAAAATAATAAATCACTGTATGTAATGACTTTGAAATTCTAATGCAGTAATATTAAAGATAGAAGTAGCTTAAGAATTGGGTGGATGTTCATTCTTGCTCATCTAAACCAAATAATTTAAAAATCTTGTTTATACTGAAATTCACTTAAAACAGTTTTTGTGCATCAGGGAGAAGGTATTTTTTCTGGTGTTTTAATACTATACCAATAGTTAAACGTACAGTTTCTTCTAATTATTAAAACTTCTATCTTCTGTGTGACAGGAACACGATAGCCTGACATGTTAGGTAAGACAGTTGCTGAGCCTTTAATGCTCCTGTAAACATACTGCTTCCTGCTGGTTAGAAAAGGATGTGCCAATGAGTTGTTCTGTCAAAAAATAAACAGTGAGATGGAACAGATACAAACTAGCTGTCATGTACCTCAATACATGCCATCTAGTTTGATCCAGGAACTGTTTGGTCTATATTAGCCCTCTGACTTGGCTGTGCAATGTTTTGACAGTGCCTAACTAAAAGTGTAAGTGTAGCAGGGAAGCAAATGAGCCTGGGAAGTGCTCTGACATGGCTGCACAGCCACTACACCCAACCTGGCATATAGAAATTTCAGTCACAGGTAAAACATAAGTTCAGCCCTCAGCAGTACCCATTTGTTATTTGAGTACACTACAGTTCTTTCCAAGGGAATTATTTCATTCATGCTATTTCTAGTGTTCTAATTTAGTATATGATGCAGAAACTTCCAGTAGTGCTGATTTCCCTTAGGTTTTCTCTTCAAGTACATGACAAAAGACACTTTAGCACTGGCCACTTTCAGCTTTTCTTTGGGGTTCTTAATGTTCTCTTTTGCCCATTTTGAGTGACACTTTGTTCTGGTTTTTTTTTTTTTTTTAAGATGTTATCTACTATTTTAATATTCCATTTAAGTCAGAGTTCAGTTTTCTTCAGTAAGTTTACAGTAAGCTTCACTGAATTCAAATGTGATAAAGAAGATTCTAAAGTGTCTTTTTAAAGCAATGTAGATGCTGAATGTTTAATCCATTACTTATGAAGAAAGAAATTTTGATTTAGGTGGGTTTCTTTCCTTCCAGAAATACCCTGAAAAGCTGTATTTTGAAGGCTTGGCAGAGCAAGTGAATCCCCCAGTTCAGATCCAGCCCCAGTACTTGCCAATTTATTTTGGAAATGTATGCCTGCGCTTTTTGCCAGTGTTTGACATCGTAATTCATAGATTTCTGGAATTGCTTCCAGTGTCCAAATCACTAGAAACTTTATTGGATCATCTTGGAGGTTTATACAAATTCCATGGTAAGTTATCCATGAATACAGTCAGATATATTCCTGTTGTGATCATTATGTCCTCTTCAACTCTTTCATTCATAATGTTTGTGTGTTAGCACAGCAGTGCCTTATTCCTTTCCTGTTGTCTAAACCCTGTGTACATTTACACAGAGAAGTGCATTTCCTATTTAGTGAATTTCAGCTTACTAACAGTGAACTTATTTTTATTCAGGTATCTCTTGCTAATTCATGCTTCCTTCACACCTTTCCCTTCCATTCCCTTCTAGTAGTAAATACTTGGACCTGTGTCCTAACCAACTTTCTGTTACCAAGACTGAAGCAATTGAAAAGCAGTTTCTCTCTATCCTTCCTTAAGATTCAAATAACTTGACCTGATACTTGAATACTTTTAGAAATGCACTTTATTAATTCTTTTATAGGTGTCATTGCTATGTTGTGCTCAGACAATTTACAATAGTCTTTCTTTATTGTGACTTCATACCTGTATTCTTCTTACCTAATACCTTGCATATGAAGAGATGTTTTTAGTCAGTTTACTTACAAATATATTAATATTACCATTAAGTTGTGAACTTTTAGTAATACTGATCTTTTGTTCTGCACAAACACTGAAGTATGTACAAGACAAAGGAAAATCAGTTTTGTAGAGTATATTGAAATAAAGTACGTTAATAAATTCCATATGTTCTGTTTTTTAATAAATGCAACTTAGTCTTGCAGAGCTCTTGATTTTAGTTTTGTTTGCCACAGATAGTGATGCTGGAAGTTATTTCTGGCTTTTATTGTTTTCTCTTTCTCCTTGGCAGACCGACCAGTGACCTACCTGTACAACACTCTTCACTATTATGAGGGGCATCTGAGAGAGCGCACAAACCTCAAGAGAAAACTTGTTCATGCCATAATTGGCTCCCTCAAAGATAATCGTCCACTAGGCTGGTGTCTGAGTGATACTTACCTCAAATGTGCCATGAATCCCCGAGAAGAGAATCCATGGGTTCCTGATGATGCTTACTATTGCAAGCTCATTGGAAGACTAGTAGACAATATCCTTCTAAAAGTTTGCTTTAAGTAAGCTGTGACAATGTCTTACAGCTTCATTTCTTCAAAATATGAAGTTCCATTTATTTATTATTCTAAACAGGTAGACATCTTAAAAAGATATGGTGAAAGTGAAGTACAGTGCAGCTGTATAAATATTTCACTGTTTAAGCATCACTTAGAAATGCAATTACTGATGTTCATGCTTTCTGAATTGAATTTTGATTGTCAAAAAAATAAGCTTGATGCAAAGTGTGAGTTTTAAAGAACTTTTCAAAAATTAGATTACTATTACTGTTTTCTAATGACATTTATTAGTATTACTGAGAATAAAATATTGAGAGCAGTGCCATATTTAAGATGTGGAAATGGCTGGCAAATTAGAGAATAGGAGTCTTCTGGGACTTTGGCTTCTTTCCGGAGCAACTTTACAAGAGTTGACCAATCTTCAGGGTGTTACAAATTCTTTCATTCCTTCTCCTGAGCTTCCCTTTCTTAAGTGTGTAACTTGAAAGAAGTCTATTCAGGGTCTCCGAAGAAAGCTAAAATTATATAAACTCCTGCTTTTATGCAAATGTTAACTGTGAAGAACTTTTCTGTATGTATTTCAAATAAGTCTTGTTTGGGAAAGTGGAATATTTTCAGAGACTAAGCAGATGCTCCTTTTGCATAAACTGTCACCCTAGAAGTCTGCTAGAAGGTCTTACAGAGAGGCAAATTAATGGTTTCTGAATATGAGCATAGAGAATTCCTATTATTTGTTTTTTCTCCTCTTGGAATCAGACAGTGAGTGAGATGGTTGGTGTTTTTTCCACTTCTTAATCAGGGGAGTTTATCCTTTGTGTGTGTAATATATTTATAGCTATGTATTCATGCAGTCCTTCAATGATTATCAGCATCTTATAGTCATACTTCTGTATGACTATAAGATGCTGATATATGTGATTGTTCTACTTGTTTTCAATATTTGAAAATGTGATTGTTCTACTTATTTTCAATAACTTTTAGTTCAGTTTAGTATGTGGTATATGCATCTATTTTTAATCATTGTGCTGCTTATACTTGTCTGTGTTGGGGCAGCTTTTTTTTCTTAACCGTTGCCACCTATGGCAGGCAAATCACCTGGTCCATTTCCAAATTGTGACTGGAGATTCAATGAGTTTCCTAACCCAGCTGCCCATGCTCTGCACGTTACCTGTGTGGAGCTCATGGCTCTGGCTGTTCCAGGGAAGGAGGTGGGCAATGCTCTGCTGAATGTAGTGCTAAAGAGGTATGTTGGATTTCTGAAATGGTTTTCTGCAATATATCATACATAATTAGAGATTGCTAAGGTAGTCTCTGATACTAAATTTCTTATTTAAAAAAAAAGGTGTATATAGGCAACATTTTATATATAAAGTATTTTTGGATGACAAGCAAGGTGACAGGGATCAAGCAGAAAAATCATGTGTTAGATTCCTGTGGTGTAGTGGATTGTGTGCTTCGGGAACAGTTGACATGGCATGATGCCCATAAAAGTTAGAGGGAAGATATCACACAGGCCAAGATCTTATCCATTGGGTTCAGCAGGAAAGCCTGGAGAAAATCTGTTATTCTTTGAGCTGTGCTGAGAGGAGGACAGTTGATACTTACAGCATCTTGGAGTGCAAGGAAAGGGACAGGAATCATTGGCAGGGCTCTGAATCTTCCTGATGTAGATCAGAGGTATTTTGAAAGAGTGGTGTGCCAAGGCTGACTTTTTGTCACAGTACATTAAATTTGACCCATAGCTGATTCTTGAGCAACCACTGAAAAACCTGCAGTGAGAGACAGGACTTGGTGTTCTTGTAGCCATTCAGTTGACATCACTGAGCAATGACAAACTGGAATTGCTTGGGTATAGCCTCATTTGGCTTAGTAATAGATTATTGTTAGCTCTTTTTGGGGCATATGAAGGTAAGGAGTCAGTAAAGGGACAAACAGCCCTTGGACACTAAAGCTTAAGGAAAGAAATTTGAAGCCTTTGAAGGAAACCTGCTGCTAATGCAAAACACACCTGCATAAAGTTTTGCACACAACATCCCAATAGCATTTATACCATCTTTTGCCTCTGTAAATACCTGTGTGTATTTTTGTAGTTCTCTAAACTTGACAAACATTCTTGGTGTAAGAAGACCTGGTCTGTAGATGCATGCGAAACATAAATTGCAGTTGTGTACTTTGAAGCTTTAGTTTTCTTTGTCTCTAGTCAGCCTCTGGTGCCAAGAGAGAACATCACGGCTTGGATGAATGCAATTGGACTGATTATCACAGCGTTACCAGTGAGTCACTATGTAGTATTTTAAAATAAAAAAAAATTACTCTTCCATGAAACATTTATCATTTTTCTAGAGTACATTGTAAAATCTTACAGCCAACATCTGTAGATTACACAGCAAGCTATTTACAAGGCTGTGTGCATGTTTGAGAAAAGTCTACTCCTCCAGCATAGAAAAATTGACCAGGTGTTTTGTTTTTCTATTATGTTTTGAGGCTAGGATGAAAAGAAGTAAATCACTCTTGTTTAAATATATAGGTAAATGCCATATATGTAGTATTGAGAACTGGAGCTATGTAATGGGAAGATCTATAAAGGTTCTCATACAAAGTTATTTTTTGATTATTGCTTGCGCTTTCACATCTTGTAGTTCTTAAACCATGTAAATGAGATGTGGCTAAGATAGCAAAATGAAATGTCTGCAGTACTGCAGTTTGTGTATCACTAGAAACTTTGATCTTCTGAATATCATGCCTCTTGGTACTTGACAAAGACTCCCGAAGTAATTTTGATCTTGCCAAATGTGTTGCTTGTGTGTGTCAGAGCTTTCCTTCCCTTGTGACCTCTCTTCTGCAATAAAATGGTTCCTCTTCTTGGAGGGAAGCCAACATGAATTTAATCCTTATTATTTTTATAATGCTACTTCCTCTTCCTGTTTCATCTTGTATCTTCATCTGTATTCTTCGTCTTTTGTACCTTTTTTAATTTCCTGTTTCCATCTTGATTTTTTGGTCTGTTTGTGCCTGCACTTAGAAAACGATATAATTCTCAGACCTCTTTCACTAAATCTTTTTGCCTTGTCTTTGCTTCTTTTCAAGACCTTTATATCAGGTGATTAAATGATTAATTCATGAGATATGCCTTGATAACACCCTTGAGCGTGCCATACCCACTAACATAGATGCTTTCTGCATTGTGCGTCTTTAATTTTCATCTTCATCAGACATGGTTATGAACTACCATTTGTATACCATATGTCATTTATAACAATTTTATTTATACATATACATATATATGTGTATATACACTTTTTAGAAATGCCATAATAACCGAAAGAACTAAGGAAGCATTGTCTTAGGTGATGTTCTTTTTATAAACAATTCTGAATTTTTAGGTGTGTTCTGTTGGTTTGGGTTTTTTTCCCCAGGAGCCATACTGGATTGTTCTCCATGATTGCATTGTTAATGTCATCAACAGTCCCAGCTTGACATCAGAGACAGAGTGGGTTGGTTACCCATTCCAGCTGTTTGACTTCACAGCATGTCACCAGTCTTACTCCGAGATGAGTTGTAGCTACACTTTGGCTTTGGCACATGCAGTCTGGCATCATTCCAGCATTGGACAGCTTTCTCTCATTCCTAAGTAGGTGCAATGATATTTGATAATGTAATTTGTCTTTTAAATTCCACACATAATGTAGATAACAAAGTTCCACTACTTATACCAGTGAATAAATAAGTACAGGGGAGCTCCAAGACTTGCCAGATGGATCACAAGGTTTTTTCCAGCTCCCTCTTCCATTGACATAACTCTGGTTGTCTGTAGGCTTTAGAGCTGTCATGTGGTATGACTGCCTTTAATAAGCCTTTTTAAATCTAGATTAGCATTTATTAATTTAAATTTTTCTTAAAGCGTGGACTGTAGCATGTTCCTAAAGCATCTGTAACTGTAACAGTAAATATTATTCTTAATTCTAGAGCTGCCCTATTTTGAATAGCTCATATTTCCAGAGGCACACTGTTTTTTCCTGAAATAAAGGTCTAAATCTGTGAGAGAGATTTTGATGTTTTGGCTAGAATTTGGTGGAGGTGAAAGAAATAACCCCAAATAACCAAACAGTTGATGTAGTACATGTCTTGACTACTGTAGGTTCCTCACAGAAGCTTTGATACCCATTGTGAAAACAGAGTTCCAGTTGCTCTATGTTTACCACCTCGTTGGCCCTTTCCTGCAACGATTCCAGCAGGAGAGGACACGGTGCATGATAGAGGTAAAGTCTGGCTCATGTTTTGCTTTATACTGTATGGATTATTTTACATTTGCAATTAACTCATGAATCAGAATGGGATAAAAATCTGTGATAAATATTCAGAATTAAATTCTATACAGATTAAACAGTAATTACAAGGATCTGAGTTGCTGAGTTGGTATTCACCTTACCCTGTTAACTGAAATCTTGTTGGATAAAACACCTAGTACATTTCTTTTTAAGCAAGAAAAGAAATAAACCCCCAGAAATATCAAGCAATAGATGTTTGCTTTGACTCTCAAACTACTTGCAAAATATACATCAGTCTTACTGCCTGGGAGTATGGAAGAGGTGAATTGTGAAGATGGAGGAACATGAGCTGTTTCTTACATTCACATCAGTGTGGATAAGGTTAGGGGAGGAAAAAAGAGATGGAGCTCACCAGTAGGCAGATTAGCTGAAAAATGTCAGATATCAGAGACCCTGCTAGAAAGAAGAGCTTAACTTCAGAGTCATATAGTGAAGCATAATGGGATGACTTAGACCTGTCCATTTGTCTGTGTAAGAAAGTAAGAAAGTAAGCTGCTTAAAAAGCAGTACATATTTATTGTATTGTTAATCTAAAGCATTTTAAAACCTGTTTTCATTGGGGTTGCTCATTGTGTCTGTGTAAACAGATTGGAGTGGCATTTTATGAAATGCTCCTGAATGCAGATCGGTACAGCTCCCACTTGAACTACATGGATCCCATTTGTGATTTCTTGTATCATATGAAATACATGTTTACAGGTGACAGTGTGAAAGACCAAGTAAGTAAACAGTAGATATTGATACTTTAGTTGTCTTTCTTGCCATATAATAATTTAATCTTTTTGTGAACTATTTGTCATAGGTAGCAGTACAACGAATTGCTTAACAGTTGATTAGTCTCCATATACAAAGTAAGAAGTTGGTGCAGGAAAAGCTTCAGATGGAGTAGATTGGATATCTAGATTGTAAGATTAATTTATGTAATCTGAAATTTAAGATGCAGCTTCAGGGTGCTTTAAATACTATTATTAGAGCTATTGCTAGAAGTAAAGCTATTGGATATTTCATAACTTCTATTAATTTAAATCTATTTCTTTAAAGTTTTAGTTAATTTCTGATTCAGTAGTGTAACTTGACATGTGACAAAAGGAAGACTTCATTCATGTTCAGTGAAAAATCATTCACTCAATTTATCTCTAGTTTATAACAGTATGAACTTTTAAAAGTGTCAGCTGTGTGACTTGTTTTACAAAGCTTTGGTGCACAACTCTTACAACAGGAAGGTTTTTTTTAAGATTGGTTATCAGAAGAGGTCCAAAAGTTTTGTTTTAATTGTTAATATTAAATTAAATTAAATATTATAGAATATATAATATATTGTTATATAATATTATAATATTAATATTAAATATTTAATGAAATATTTATGTAAATACCTCTATTTACTACAACTTTTCCCATTTTCTGTTGTGCTAATGTGATGCTTGTGTACCGTAGTGGCATGTAAAAATACTCCTGTTTTTTACTGAACACATTTTTTTCTTTTTTTAAAACAGGTAGAGAAGATAATTTGTAATTTAAGACCAGCTTTGAAACTTCGGCTGCGCTTCATAACACACATCAGCAAAATGGAGCCAGCTGCTGTTTCACAGCAGCCTCTCAGCAGTGGGTCCCCAGCACAACAGCCCAGCCAAGTGCCCGTCAACGTGGCCTTGCCAGTAACCCAGTGAAATGAGTTGCTGGGCTGACCTTGGTGGGAGGGCTTCCTCCTCTTACTGACCAAAGGAAGCAGCATCTGTTCTGAAATCTGGTTGCTTTATAAAAGGATAGAGAACCACACACAGACTTCTGCTTTGATTTCTTTTGCATCATGAAGCTGCCTTGCTCTGTGCATGCCAGTCTTCTTAGCTATTTATGCTAGACACTCGATAAGGGATAGTTGCCTTTCTCTGAAAGTACTGAGTAAAGATCCTCTGCAAACAAATACATGGATTTCTGAAGAGTTTACCCTATCCTGGGTTGAGTCATCTGGATTTTTCCTTTTTTCTGCCTGTGATATGAAAAGACTCTCATTGTGTGTAAAACAGCCTTTTAAAATTTGGGTTCTGCCTTATTAAAAATTTCTATTTTTTCATCCAACAGAAGAATTTAAATCCTTTTTGTCTTTTGGGCAGACAGTTTAAGCCCTTATACAGAAACACTTCTAGACAGAGAGATTGCATCAGTTTTATTATGACATCTTTCCAAAGACTAAGAATGAACCTTTGAAAATATTTGTAAATTTTGTGTGTACAGATTTCATTAAACACACCTCAGTGGGTTTGATGTAGTGTCAGTTACTAGACTGTTGGGTTAAACCCTGGAGGCTGTCTCCAGTGAGTCTATTGGAAGTCTGCTTATTCACTTCAAGCTGTGCTGGTTCATATTTGATCTTTCCTATTTGGGAAATGGTATAGTTTTTATTAAATCAGTCACATCAATTTTACTGATTTTACTGCATTTTGGATTTGTCTCATATTCTGCTTTAGGGTTTATCTGTACTGTGCTCAGCAGGTTTTGATGACAGAATTTAAAGGCTCAATGTTTTGTAAATAATCATCTTTTTGGGCAAATTTGTAATTAAAAAAAACCCACAGTTTAAAAGTCCATATTAGTATTGTTAAATTTATTTCTTTTCCATACTCATTATCTTAAAAATAAGGATTGACCATAGCAAGGATACTTCCATGTCCCAAGTTCTTTATCAGCTTTGAATTAATGACTGTTTTAACATGTTACAAATAGAGTCCCAATTAATAAACTCAGGTCTCATCTGATTTATATCTCTAAAAATGTAACAGTTATGGAAAGAAGTTGGTGACTCAGTGGGTGCAAATTCTTTAGTCTGCTTTTTTGCTGTTCTTGTACTTTGATTCTAAATTCTGCCAAGTGTAATTTGAGTAACAGAACTGTGAGTGCTCTTTAATGAACTTGTAGTCTGACAGAAAACCACATTTATGCTGGCCCTTGCTGGTCACAAGTGGTGTTCCCCAGGGCTCATTGTTGGGGCCAGTCCTACTTGGTCTCTGTATCAGTAATCAGGACAAAGAGATCGAGGCCATCCTGAGTCAGGTCACAAAGGACATGAAGTTAGGGAGGAATGTTGACCTTCTGGAGGGCTGGAAGGCTCTGCAGGGGGATCTGGACAGCTGGATCCATGGTCTGAAGCCCACTGTATGAGGTTCAGGAAGGCCAAGTGCCACATCCTGCACTTGGGTCACAACAATGGCTGGTACAGGCTGGGGGCAGAGTGGCTGGAAAGCTGCTCTGCAGAAGAGGACCTGGGGTTGCTGGTGACAGCAGCTGAATATGAGCCAGCTGTGCCCAGGTGGCCAAGGAGGCCAATGGCATCAGGAATAGCGTATCCTGCCCAGGACTCAGCAGGATACTGGGAGATACTACAGTGTCAGCAGTACTCAGCATTGGGGAGGCCACACCTCAAATCCTGTTTGGTGCTGGGCCCCTCACTATAAGACAGACATGGAGGTGCTGCAGCATGTCCAGAGAAGGGCAGTGGAGCTGGGGAAGAGTCTGGAGTCTTGCAAAGAGCAGCTGAGGGAGCTGGGGTTGTTAACTTGGACAAGAGGCGGCTCAGAGGAGACCTCATGCCTCTCTACAACTGCCAGAAAGAAGGCTGTAGTATGGTGGGGGTCGGTCTCTTCTCCCAAGTTACAAGTGACAAGACAAGAGGAAATGGTCTCAAGTTGTGCCAGGAGAGGTTTCAAGTTTCAGATTTAATATTAGGAAAAATTCTTTCACTGGGGGGTTTGTTCATGCACTGAAATACACTGCTGAAGTGGAATCACCATCTCTGGAAGTGTTTTAATAAGCTCATGGATGTGGCGCTTGGGGATGTGGTTTAGCAGTGAACACAGAGGTGCTTGGTCAAAGGTTGGTGATCTTAAAGGTCTTTTCAGCCCTTAATAATTCTATGATTCTATGTTTGTTTTTAAACATCTTGTATTCCATTCCAGAGTCAAGTCACTTTAGTGCCACTGGGCTCCATTTTGACAACAAGACAAACAAATAATAATTGGTCAAATAGTTGGTCTCCAAAAATCCACTGAACTGTTCTGTGCAGGCCTTCCCAAAGGCTTTCTGGGCAGACCTAAGAAGCAAAATTTTGGTTCTGGGTTTGCACACTTTTGTTGGCAGTGAGACTTCTTTCCTTCAGCGCTTTTTGCAGCGCGTGAATAGAAAAGCCTGTAGAAAGAGTGTTTAGTTCTGTGTTCTAACTGTTGTTCTGAGCATCTTCCTGAATTGTCTTATTTCATATGGAAATAGTTTTTGTGCCTTATGTGGCACCCAGAGTATCCCTTTTAATATTTAAACACCTGTTTTCAGTCACAGGGATTTTAGAGCGTGTACTGAGGAAGTTGGCTAACTGTCATCAGCAGCAAATCCTGAAAGTTGTTGGAATTCTTTAAAGTTCTCTCACTGTGCTCTTTGTCTTTGCCACATGTGCAGTTATGTTAAGCTAATTTTAGAACACTGGTCTGGCACTACTGGGGGTAGGATTTGCCTCAACTGGACTGGCACTGGCAAATCAATGAAAAACCTGGGTTTCATCAGTACTGGACTAGATTTTAACTTTTGTCCCAAAGCTTAAAGGCACTGACAGTGCTGTGAATTGGGACCCTTGCTCACCTAGTTGAATTAGGGATTTACGTGTTCTATATGTTGCAAAATGCAAAGGAAGACCATCTGTTCTTTCCAACATGCACACTTTTTCTCTGCAAAACTCACCAAGTTTCTGAAGGTTTTAACCCTCACTAGTTGGAATAAGGTATCTCTTCT
Source organism: Vidua chalybeata (assembly GCF_026979565.1). NCBI lineage: Eukaryota > Metazoa > Chordata > Aves > Passeriformes > Viduidae > Vidua > Vidua chalybeata. The sequence continues at coordinate 58,810,620 of NC_071532.1, forward strand.
GCAATAATCTACATTTGCATTTTCAGCAGCAGTACTGGTCTAAAAATCAATTCGTATTGACGCTTGCTATTTGAGTTAAACATCTTGCCCTTTAAAGTCCAGTTAACCAATTTCTAAAGTGCTAGCACAGCAAGACAAAATTCTAGTGTACTTTCAGACATATGTTTGTTAATGATTATGGCTGTCATATGGCTGGGTTTTAAAATTCAAAATACACCAGGCAAAATTTGTCGGTCTGCTGAACTCAAAGTGGTTGGGAGCAGTGAGGAGTAATATAAGTCTGAGGTTCAGGGTTTGACTTTTATAATCCATACAGAAATCATGATTAAGAATGATACTATGATTATAATGATAAATCTTATGATTATAAGAATGGATGGAGAAGCACAGTGGTATCTCTCTGATTATGGCTAACAGCAGGTGCACAAGTGAATGAATAGTGGGGTTGGATGGGAACTTCTCCATGTTGTTTTTCTGGATCCTGAACCAGAAAAAGAGTCCCTCCTGTGCTTGTATTTGCTGAAGGAACAAAAGCACAGGGAAGGCCAAAAATATTCACCATCTTTTAGAGCTGCAGAGACATTACCCCTGTTTGGTTCACCTTCAGAATAAGGCTGCATGATTTCAGAGACAGCCTGCCAAGCCACAGGTATCCATTTATTTCCGAAAAAGCCTTCATGCTAAAAACCAAATATGTGGTTCTTATCTACTGCTTTTTTTGTAATCAAGACAAAATCCTGTCATCAAATTTGGTAACTGTTGCATAAATCAAGTGATTGGCTTTTATAAAAAAAAATCTGAGACAATTCTGAACGACTAAAAATCTCTGTATTTGTTTGGAAGACTGCAAATCCCATAGTTCATTGGGGTCTTCCAGCAGGCTTTTGAGGAAGATAAATAAAACATATTTCAAACATCAAGGACAACAGTGTAATGTCGCCTATATGTTGATAAATCTTAGATAAAAATATTGGTAGATCCAAGGAAGATCTGAGTGTTCAGAATATGTCATTATACTCAGAAACAGTTGAAGACCAGATTATATTTTTTTAAGAAATATCCCTCTGGTGGCTAAAAAGGGAATTCAAATTTTTCCTGACTTCTTTTTTTTTTTTTTTTTTTTTTAGTTTAGTAATCTCTTGACTCAGCCAGTCACATTTTGATCAACTTTCAAGTCCTACTTAATCAATACTCTGTGAGAGTCAAATGGGATGGAGGAAGTCTGGCACTATTATGTCTCTTCCATACTGGCTGTCTGCAGTTTGAAATACAAAACAAGGAAGATTTTTCCTTTCAGGAAAGGGAATGAAATCCTGCTATTTCAATGAGGATCAACTGGGCAAGCTTCAGGCCATATTCCTGCACTTAAGGTCATCCCATTGGCTTTTCTTGTTTTCCCCTCTTAGCAGGTTTTGGGTTTTTTTCCTTTTGAAATTTCAATCCTTCTGTTTCTCTTCTGTGTCTTTGTTTCCCTTTCATTCCTGATTTTAGGGATTTCAAAGGGAATAATTTGGGCAAGTTTTGGTTCTTTTCCCTGCACCGCATTTCATCTCAGTACAATTGGTTGTAGTCACTCCATTTCTAATTTTCAGGACTTTGCAATGTCATTTTTGATGGACCATATCTCCTTTCTGGAGTGTTTGTTCAACTCTGGCCTCTGATTTCAAAATTTCATTCCCTTTCCTGAAAGGAATTTCTTATATTGATATAATCATTCTTATAATGTAATCATTCTTATAATAATTTCAATTAAAAGAAAGATCTTTGTTAGAGGGGGTGAGGTTGGTCTCTTTTTTTCTTGGTTTTTTTTTTTTTTCTTTTTTTTTTCTCTTTTTTTTTTTCCTCCTCTCCCTCCCCTATATAACTGTTCTATATTATCTCTCATAAGCTGCGTTGCTGTTCAGGTCTGGTCCTTCACCTCGTTTGTGTTTCACACAGAGACCGCTCTACGACTTGGTGTGTGCATCTGATGTCAGATTCAATAGGAGTGAATTGTTTCAAAGGTAAGTGGGCAACTTCTAATATTTTTTTCCTGAAATGTGAGGGAATCCTGTGTCCTAGTGAGAGGAGTGCAGTCGGCTCCTGTCAGCCATCAAAGGCAGAGGATCTGTAGCTCTGTCCCAACCCTGCTTCAGCTTTGAGCAGGCCCAGGCTGCTTTACAGTTTAATTTTTAATTAAAAAGCTGAAAAGTCCCTGCATCTAATTGCCCCCACATCAGTGCTACATTGGAAATTCTTAGGCAACCCTGGTACCTTTGAATAAAAAAGCTTCAAAACGCTGCATGATGGAGACTGAGGGAGGCCATGCAGGAAAAGGAAAAAACTCATTATTAAGCTATTATTAAATAGTTCCTAGGTATATAATTTACATGTTGTGTGAGGCTCTGATCATATTGTTGTTCTAAAAATAAATTGAAACTTTGATATTCCAGATTTAAGGTAGGATTCCATTATTGATTTAGCTCAGCTCAGCCTACAGTGAAATCAGCCTGCACATCTAGAAGAGCCATTGTCACACTTACTGTCTCTCAGGTGCAAGTCCTTTCTCATGTGTACAAAACAACTTTCATATGCTTCATATTTTTATGGTCCTGTTGATGGGATATAATATCTAGTGAGCTCTAGGGCATGTTAAATACTGCAAAACAAGCCAGGAGAGGACAAGCAAGTGTCTACGAGTTATGTCTCACGTCATTATAAACAGATGACAGGTGGCTACAAACAGTAAAAAAAGAGCAGACAGAGAGCAGTCTGACAGTCCTGTTTAACATTTGTGCTAAGGTGGTCTCTTCCATGCTGATTTGAAGACTATATCTGTCATGACATCAACAGCAGATATATTTAAAATTAGTAAAGTTCTACTTTAGAAAGTTGTATAAAATAAAATTAGCATGTTCTGTGTGAAATAACACAGAACAGATAGCATTATCTGTATGATTTGAGAGGAATTGGGAAATTCAGCGGCAATTCCCACTGCAGCTATAACCCAAGGGACACAGTTTAGTAAATATGTCAAAGTCAAGAGCACAAAACAAAGTCCTGAATGAGCCAGTCCCTGCCCTGGGGAACTTTCAACCTATAAATGACAGTGTGCAGAAAGAGAAAAATCATATACTTGAGGAAGAAAAGATTTGTTGGATTTTCTTATTAGAATGTCAATTTTCCTGTGAGTGCTGCAAAAGCAGTATCTATGTGTGATAATTTTGAATGAATTTATGGAGGTGTTTGGCAAATGATGAAAGACCTTAAGAGGCGAGGATGAGATGAATGTGGGAATGGAAAACTGTTAATGTTCTTTGAAGGGTTGTGTGGTTAAATTCTCTAAGAAAAATCCTCGTAGGTTCTTTCCTTCCTTGATTCTGTTTCTGCTAAGATGTAATTTAGAAGAAAGGAGTCCTGGCTGTAGCTTATCACATCAGTATCTTTTCTGTTACGTGTTCATATTATCAAGCTCCAGCTGAACCAGCCCTTTTTTTTTTTTTTTTTTTTTCGTCTTTCTTGTAAAGGTTAGATAAAATGATTAGAGGAGTGTAGATTGACTCTATGCATGATAGCAGAGCAGGTTGTCATGTGCCTTCAGCAGGCACTGAGCACCTTAAGCAGCAGCAGTGCTCTAACTACGGATAGAAAGAGGAAAGCCAGAGAATGTATCCTCTCTACCACTGCAGAACTAGCATTGCTCTGTAGGTGAAACCACGTTAAACTACATGATAAAAAGAGTTCAGCAGTAGCACTATCTTCTGCTTCCCCCTTCCCACCTATTCTATTTGTGCCCCCAGTGACTCCTCTCCTCCCTAACTGCAGAACTATCCTATGAAAATTGATATTGCTTTTCTCTTTTGGGAGTGAATCCCGTCTGGGATCTGGCGTGGGAGAGCACCAGGGCCTGGAGGAAGAACAGCATCATGAGCTTCTCCCAGCCTCACGAGCATCTCCCAGCCTCCATGCTGCAGGAGGTGCAACATGGGATGAAGGTGCTGCTGGAGGACTACATCCTGAGTGTGGACTGGGAATGTTTGGGCACTTAGTAGCTTTAGAAGGGACAGGGGAAGCCCTGTGAGGTTGGAAAGGAAGTGTGGGTGCATTGCTGATCTAGCTAAGCCACAGCACAGACCGGTGCTGGAATTGCAGAGGACCAAGCCACACTTGTAATGGGTCCCTCAGCCTCCATGTGCCAACTCTTTGGAAATGCAGGTCACGCATTAGCCATGTCACCTCCTCTTCTTTGATGGCTTTGTGCCTGTTTTCCTTATGACAGCTTGCCTGGTGAATCAGATTCTTCCAGAGAAATTCTAGGAGAAGCAGAAAACAGAGTCTTTATTGTCTCTTTCATACCTATGATCTCAGATTGAAACTTGTGATGCTTTGGGAGTATCATGGCCTTCCCAAGTACAGGACAGGATGGATTTCACCTCTCCTGCTACCTCCTGGCTGTTGGCCAATGCCCTGCTTGTCCCTCAGAGGAGCCTGGCTGTAGGTGCAGGGAAGAGGGTGCTGAGGGCTCACATGTTGCAGGTCAAGCTGAATTTTGACAGTGAACTGCAAAGCCTTTCTGAGCCTTCCACCTCTAGAATTAAAGGAGCAACTGAGGGAAGACTGAACAGCACCCAGATGTTGTCTGGAGTCCTGTGGGCCTCAAATTTTATATGTCAGAAGCACTGTATGTGCTGTACCTAGCTGAAGAAGCAGCCTCATATCAGATTATTTTGTTATGTTATGGTACACAGCTGTCTATCTCCATTCTTCAAGTGGAGAATGTTAAATTCTCTTTTTTCACTAGGATAAATAAAACTCCCACACTATAGATGGGAGAGAACAGCCACCATAGTAATTTCATTTTAACTTCCCCTTTTTTCTTAATAAAAATGCATTCTCTAATATTTAGAGTCAGTTTTACATATTTTAATAGCTGCTTTGACTGGTTTGAGGTTTGGAGAAACAAGCCAAAAGAGAGGAGTGAGATGAGATACTGCAGAGGGGTCCAATTGTCCTGAACACTGGGCAAAACTAACTTGTCATTTTCCCCATTCCCCCGCCCCCATTTCCCCAGTCAATCCCTATGTTAAGATCAAAGCAAAGACAGTCGTGAAAGTTCAAAAAAATGTCAAGCCTGAAAGAAATATTTACAAAAACTCCTTCTCCTCCCACTATAAAAAAATGTGGCTGAGAGTTTTCTGTATTTTCCATTAAGCTCTGGGTTTGTTTTTTTTTTTTTTGTACAAAAGGAATGAACAGCCTTGAAGAAAGGTCACAGCCAGTGGCAACTCAATCATTTGCAGCCTCTGAGCAAAAGTGTTTCTAGGTTGATCTGACAGAAGCCAGAAATGCTGTTTGCCTGTCCCTTGTAAAGAGGAGCTCCAATTACTCCAGCTCACTGCTTCAACTTGACACTCATTATGATACCTGCAACAGAAGTGAAGTTGCTCTAAGAAGGAATGTAGGGTTTTTTCCATCCACAGGAAAACAAAAGCACAAACCCAGCAGCAGCAGTTACTGCTTTCTTGTCCTTAAGCTTTTCTGCAGGGCAGCAATTGTTCTACTGTTTTCTTAGATTGGCTTTTTGCAATCTGTCATACGACTGAAATGCCACTTTAGCAGATTTTAAGAAATATGTGTTTCCATGATATACAGTGCTGGGCAGCACCTCTTGAGTATCTTTGAAAGAAAAATGCATTCACAGATTGTGACTCATGTTGCTATTTATAATTTAGGTCAAGGTTTTTTTTTTTTTTGGTGTTTTTTTTTTTTTCCTCTCATTTCCCTTATTCTTTTTCCCCCTCAACAGCTCCATTTTACAGTAGATTTTGGCGTTTGATTTAATAAGATGGATAACGCTTGACAGATAACAAGTCTGTCACCCCTGCACTCTAGCAACTCTCTCAGATTCCCTTTGAGATTTCCTTGGGGATTTTCCTATCTTTTTTTTTTTTTCACTCAGCATTTTCTGTAGGAAAAGATTCACAAAATCAAGGCCAGAGGACTTCCATGATTCCCCACAGTATTGCTACATGTCAGAGAAGATTTCCTGTGCTTCAGTGTTTGCAAGAAGCTCTGCCCCAGATGTGGGGCACAACTGGGCAAGCACACCTGGGGAGGGCTCTGCAGAGCAGGGACACCTTTCCATGCCTGCCTTCCCAGGCTCCCCTGCATTCAGATCTTGCACCCCTGAGCATTCTCCTCTCTCACCCGGTGAGCAACTGGAGAGATTCCAGACCAGCCCATGAAGGGTGGCCCTATCATGCACGAGCCACTGCAATGCAGTCTCTTGCTTTTCTGCAGCCTCCATGCTGGCATTATCCCATTTCTTTCACTTTTCCATGCTCCCACTCTCACTGCTGTCATCACAGCTTTCCTCTGCAGAGCCTCAGTGGCCAGCAACCACAACTTCCACTGTATTCAACCTCCTCCAGCTGTGAGCTGCTCACCCCTGTGAGCATGGGAATCAGCCAAGAGCAGAGTATACATATTGCAAATAGTAATAATCCTTTGGTGAAGACTTGGGACTTTCTGTCTTTAGAAGAGGACAAGAGAAATTATAACAATCAAGAAAATAACAGATGCATTAAATATAATTTATCATTACTATTTTCAGAGAAAGTACAAAAATCCCTTGAGAATTCTGGAAAAATGCAGTGACCCATATTTGCCATGGAACTTTAAAAGAAATTATTTGGTTTTTTCCTCTCTCAGTCACCATAACATATGAGTAGGATCAGGATATTTGCCACCTGGAAAAGAATGTCACTATTTAATCTTATTTTCCACAGCTTTCTGAGAGATGTGCCATCACATGAACTGTGGCAGTGGTCCAAACTCCAGCCTGCAAAGAATTTTATTGAACACATTGATGGTGCTCTCACCTCTCAGAGACAGTTTGGGCCACCTCTTTCTTCTCTTCAAAATGAGCACTCTTTGGCTTGAGCACATTTCCAGCCATTGTGCAAGCAGAAGCTGCAGCACTGCAAGCTGTGAAACACATTTATTTATGAACATTCCTGGTCTGGGTCTTACATTGGAAACTGTATGCAGGGTGTTCAAGTTGTCCTGCACAGGAGGCTTTTCTAATGTTATATCCCAAAATACCAGAACAGCCCCTAGGATAGTCCTTGCTCTAGGCACCTCCCCAGTGTTTGGGCTCATGAAAGAAAGTCTTGAAGTGAAGAGATTGATCAGATGTCTGTTCCTTTGGGTCCTCTGTCAAGCTTCGGTGAAGCCCAGGGAAATCCTGTCATCACTTCACTGGATCTGGATCTGGGATTTGCCCTTCTCAGACTGGCACACAAAGCTCAGTCGCCAGGTTTGCCTGCTGGGGTTGCTCTGCAATTGAATGAGGGCCCAAAGCAGGTTATGTGGCATAAATGATTGATTTAAAGCTTTCCAAGTGTGCATTACATCAGCCTTAAACATTTAACCTGTGTTTCTATATACCCATTTTTTCCAGATTAAGGTGTTGGAACATAGAGTATTCAGCTAACTCAAGGAAAATGTAGGATGGGTTGTTGTATGAATTAAAAACAGAGATGGTCCCCTAGAGCACATGCAATGCCTCTGAAGTAGCATCCTGTGTCAACCCTGTCAGAGAAAAAAAAAACCCTTTGAAGTCAATGGGGGGCATTAAAAATCCAATTTCTATGATCTGTCAGCAAAATATTTCTTCTACTCCAGCAGATGACAGGCTAACAAAACTTGTTTTAGCAAACATTTCAGCTTGCTTAATAAATTATAAAAGGCAGCTTGCAAATGGCACATTTCATTTGCAGCGACATAAATCTCAAACAGATTTTTCAGTAGTGTTACAAATTATATAAAGTGTTTATAGTGTATATATATAGGTTTCCTTGGCATCAGTTGTCTATATTTTTCCCTGAAATTAGACAAACTAAAAGACAGAAAAGTAGGACGGCATTAAAAAAGCATTAGGATTAAACACTACAGAGTGGAAGCATTTTAAAAATTAAAGTATAAAATGCTGACAAGCAAGGCTCATGGCTGAGGTATGGGAGGGAACTTCAGGTTTGTTCTCCTTCTCTGACACAGCCTTCCCAAATGATCTTAGACAAAGCTTTGGAATTCACATTAAAACTTGGCAAACAATGCTTCCCTACCTCCTGGCTGGGCCATGGAGGCTGTAAATATTCATGTACTTAGCAGTAATTTGGGCCATGTGATGGCCATAGGGAAATAACAGGAAAAACCATGAACTGCTCAGTGAATCCTTCCCTTTGAGCCTGGTACTGTCCTCTTTGGCTTCTACAGAGGTTCTCAAACTTGTGCTCCTGTGCTGTCACCACTGCCACTGTCAGCTGCTACCCTGGTTCTGCCTGTTAGAGAAAATTTTCAGCTGTCTGTAGTATCTGAAATCAGCCTTAAGTGCCCCACACCGAATGTACCACAATTCAGGTAGGTCAAAATCTAAAATTACCATCAAGACAGAGGTGGGTTTTATTTTCCCCTGAGGAAGGAGGGTAGAAAAAGAAGTTTCAGGTAGGGACATAAGCATTCAAAGGACAAGATCATATTTCCTCTATGTATTTTTCAGACATCAAAGTGAGTGACATTTCTGACTGAAATCACTGTCCACAATCCTATTTATCACCCCAGGACATGTCCCACCTTCTCCAGCCTCAGGCCATGACAAGGAGGCCCACTTAGCTAGAGGAGATGCATGATGGCTCCCTCACTCTTGAGCTTTTCATCCTGGAGCCAGGTGACAGAGAGAAGACAAAAAATTAATGACAGTATGTAATGGGAAGACTGTTGACAACCTCTCTACAACCAAACAATTAAATTTGTTCCTGTATTAACTTAGTCAAGCCCCTCCATTTGAAACTGTCAGCAAGAATTTGTCCAGAACAGAACTAAGAGCTTGTTTATAGCGGAACTTGTGCTGCTCAGCCAGGCTGCTTTGTTAGAGTGGTGCAACTCTATAGCTCATGTAGTGGATGATATATGATGCCCCTTGTTAAGCTCTTCCACCTTGCAGTGAGGTTGCTGGCCTTGTCCTTCCACTGTCCTTGTCCTTCCATGTGCTGTGCCAAGGTGCTTTTAAGCTTCTTTAACCTCCTTGTTTACAAAGTGGTAAAGCAGCAGCACAGCTACAAATGAGGAAAAATTGGACACTCATAATTTTCTCGGCTCTGTTTTGAGCTGCTTTTCCTGTGAACAGCACTTCTGTGTTACTACTGGGAGTCCAGTGAACAGGATGAACAAGCAGGCTGATCTGATGTGGGAGCATGAGCAGACTGTGACTAACATCACTCTGTAGTCCCTGCCTGGTGTCAGGCTGGGGACAGTGTGATGGCGCTGGCTGCTGCCAAGCGAGTCATGACTAGACAACATGGATATCTACTATACTTTCAACACAATAACATGGATTTTTTCATGGATAATAATAGTGCTTGTTTTCTCATGGTGAAGAAGCAATTCAGGGGGGGATTTCTCCACCTGAGCCTAAGAGGAAGCAGGGATCATGCCTTAGGTTGCACTGTCCCTGTTTCTCAAACCAGCATTTTTTCTGGGCAAGTATTTCCTAGCTGAGCCCTGGGAAAAGAAAAAAAAAAAAAAAAAAAAAAAAAAGCCTAACACTTAATTACCCTTTCAAGTGAAAGGTGGGATTAAGACATTTATCTTGCCCTTTTCCTTCCTCTTACCCCTTACACAGGTAGAGGTCATGTTTGCCCACATGCACATATGCAAGACTACAGTGACTTGAAAAGCATCACTTCTGATCACATGAAGAGCTGAGTCTTGATTTCCCCAGACTCTGTCCTCTCACTGTTACCATTTGTTTATAAAGAGCTATCAGTGGGAATTTGTTGTCAGAAACCCTGGTGCAGAGAAACTTTCTAATCTACCAGCTCTCCTCCTCCCCCTTTCCTCCTCTCCCTTTCATAATAAAGACATTTCCATTACTTTTCTGAACATTCAGAAGAAGAGCTCGTTTGCAGAGTACTGTAGAGCCTTGCCAAAGCTGCAGCTTCCAAAACAGCAGCTGCTCATATCAGCAGGTAGTGGAGGGGAAAAAGTTTTGAGTGGTGTCATACGAATATTGTGTGGAGGTTCAGGAGTGTGTGAGGGAAGACAGATAACATACCGCTTTTAAGATGCTTTAGGTGTCCCAGTAGTCACATGGAAATATTATGCTCAGATTTAGTATTCCCCTCAGTTTACAAGAGAGATATTAAACTATCTTTCAACTGCAAATGATGTTCATACTAAATGATCATTTTACATTGGCCAAATTCCCTAGCTATTTAGTGTGTTTCTCCATTTTGTCTCATCACATATGAGGTCTAAAGTTGCCCTGGGACAGAAATTCTCTTTCTTATTGCATCTGTTCTCAGTAACTTGTAAAGCAGAGCTTTAATTCCCCTCAGCAGGGCTTTTAGGCACAGCTATACTGTAGCATTAGGTGCTTGAAAACCCGAGACCTTCAAAGATGTAGAAATATGCAGATTCTGACATTTCCCTTTCCTTGAGATGTCTGCACAGTACTTCTCAAAAGCTTTGCTTGTCTTACTGAGAATGCTATGAAATAGTCCTCTGCTGTTCATGCATCTGACTAAGAACCTTGAAACCAAGTAAATAAATTGTAATTTAGAAGGATCTTTTATAGCTTTCTGATGAGCTGAATCCAGGTATTTATGCTGGCATAGCAACCTTCATCAGAATGATAATACTGCCACTTCAATAAAAATCCTGATTTCCAGGGGAACTGGGTTTTGCCTCACTGAGAATATTTTTGAAGAATGAAACTGGGTACATGCTCCAGTTCAGAAAGCATGCTCTTTCAAGGTGTCATATCCTTGTCATATAAACTCCCTGCAAATTATAGATGTCAACTTAGTCATGTTTTCATTTTATATATTCCACTCATCCAGTCTTGGTTGTTGGCCTTTATATGAAGTAGTGCTGTGGACATAAAAAATCTTGATGTCATACTGCTTCAAATTCATGTGGAATTGGTTTTAGCAAAGTAAAAATGTTGCAAGTATTCAGTAACATGCAGAATCATAAATTTGCACATTACAGTAAATTTTTTAAAAACTCACAAAAGTTGCAAACGAAAACCTGGAGTTTATTCAAACAGCACAGTTCTCACAGTTTTCCTTCAGAAAGGAGGAAAGTCAGACACGTGTTGAACAGCAGTCAAATCGTGTCACAAATGCAAATCCCACATTAAGGTAAGGAAGTATATGACATGTAAGATTTTATACTCATCAGTTTCTTTTCTTGGGTTTATTTTAGCAATAAAGATCAGAGATGTTCCTTCATTATTTCTTAGCTAGGGAAAGACTATTACAATTTTTCCAACTCATAAACACTGTGATAGCACAGTGGGGGATACATGAGTGCTTTGATTAGGACTTAAAATTGCAAGGAAATGAAAAGGAAAGCAGAAGGTGGTTCTTTGTCAGTGTGGTTTAAAACAAAACAGAAAGGAAAATAAGATGTACTGCTGTGTTTTCTGGCTCGGCAGAGAGTTTCCCTGCAGTGGCTGGGGGTCAGGAGAGCAAGGTGAGTAGAGCAAACCCAACAGAGCACTGGAGATTGTCTGGGATAGTCTGTTGTCACCTGAACACTGGCTGGTCTGCCTAAAGTGTTTCTCAGGATGAATGGGCTGTTAGTGGGCAGGACCTTGCCTCTGAGTGCCACAGGTAGAGGGACAGGCAATGCCCACCAGTCTCCCCAGGTAAGACAAGCATGGAGAGATGGCTCCAGGAGAACTGGGATGAGGCCAAAAAAGAGCCAAGATTGGTGCTAGTGGCCTGCGCTGCTGTTCCTTGCAGCCTGAACATGGTGTCACAAGTGGCAGAGCAGGGAGGGCAAACCTGCAATGCAGCAAACACTGTGGGCATGGCCAGTCACATCCCTGTGACCTGCCACATTTCAGGCTGGTCAGAGACCACAGGGCACATTGCCCAGTCCTGCCCAGCAGCGAGGTCACAGCGTGGTCAAACTGTGTGAGCTTAACCAGCACACCTTACATCTTCCTCATACAAACAAGGAACATTCACCTTTTGCTCTGACAAATGCAATGTGGCTTTGCCAGGAGCCTTTTCTGCTACACTGCCACTGCACATTTCCCATTTCTGTAAACACTTCACTCCCCTTGTCAATAGAAAAGCTGTGGAAGGCAGATTATGGAAAAGCTATTGGAGAAAAAGAGAAATTTCTGGACCATGTGGTAATATAGCAGATCAATGCCAGAATTGCAAAAGTAATTTCTGGAAGGGTTTTTTTTTTTTTCCATCTACCAACAGATAGGCCAAAATCAGAGTTTTTAATGTAGGCTTCTATCAGACCGGGGAAAAGAACTTAGTAGAACCAAAACCCTGTTAAATTATTTTATATTTGTATTTAAATAATTCAATAATTGCATATTTAATATGCACTATTTAATACCTTAATGCATGTAATAATTTAATAAATATATAAAAATAATCTACATTTAAGAATTTGCTTCTGAAAGTGGTGTTTATAGGATCCTGTACAGAAATTATCAATGAATTTTTGTCTAATTCCTCTAAATCTATTTGTACATCATGCATATACAATTTTATATAGCCCTCAGTGTTGTAGCATACTAGTATCTCAGAAAACTCATGTATATTTACATATATATATATATATATATATATGTCAGTTCTGCTTGTACTTGCTCTACTTGCAACATAGACCTGTAAAATCCCTCAACATAAAAAAAGGGGAACATGGGAACAAAATATTGGTATGAAAATGCCAAAATGTTTAATGTTATTGCTGTTGGATTACAATGGTTTGATGTTTCATTCAAAACAACAGTTTTTGATATAGAAAGGAAGCAAAATTAAAAACCAAATTGCAAGGAGTTTAATTGTGCACAACATATTTTGTTTTATTTATTAATGAATCATCAACTTGTTCAGGGTGTTTTCATCTGAGAGGGAAATACTTTAAATACACCATTTGTTACAAAGAGTGGGGGCAGACAGTAGTCTCTGCAGTTCACATGGGACCTACAATTATACACCTGACATTTATACACCTGACCCACCCTCACTCTTTGTCCTTTCTGAACAATTCCAAAAAAGCCTGGTTTGGGTCTCCTGGGCCTCAATACCTCCCTGTGGCTCGTCCCTGCGCTTTGACTCTGCCATGCTTCCCCATGAGTCTTTCCTCTAACCAGCCCTTAACTAATGGACCATTAAAAACGCGTCAGGTGTCCTTGGGCTAATCAATGGTTACTATCTATGCAGCTTGAGAGCACACTGAAGAGTTTGTTTGAGCACGTTTGTTTGCACAAAACTCATTCTTTAACAGTGGTTTCTGTGCATTTTCCCTCATCAGGACCAGCCCCTCCTAAACCTGCCTGGCGAGATCATTTTACCAAAAAACGTCCTCTAGGATTAAACATTTTTTCAGTAGGGTCTTTGTTTGGTTTTTTATATGAAGAAGGAGAACAACAGCAGCACTGCTGCCAATCCAGCTTTAAAAAAATTATTAAAAACAACAGCCTTATTCTTACCCTTAAATAATTTTGATCACAAATAGAGCAAATTATATAACAAGCAGCTACCTAGTGAGTTAATTGGCAGTGAGTTTTCTAGTTTGTATTCATCAGCAGTCATGTCGCCAGAAGACAAAGTCAGGGAGAAACCTTTTATGTTATGGTTCTAATACTCACAGCTTGTGCCTTGAGTGAGACAGAGAAAGAGAGAGAAAGGTTGCATGACTGACCAACTGCACCACAGTCTGATAGCGAAGGAAAGCTATGAGGCTTTTATGGCTGCTTGGGAGATGGCAACAAATGCTCTGATGGTGTAATTCCTGTTTGAGCTGGAACATGCAATCATTTCATGCAAAGCTATAGAGGGTCAGAATTCCACCTATTTGTTTATAAAGTCCAGCAAAGGCAGGTGGCTTTGAAAGTGTGAGTGTGGAAACATGATACATGTTAGGGAGATAAAGCTTTGGAGGCCCAAATGCTCCCGTAGACACTTCATCTGAATAAAGAAAAAGGAACTGATGATAAATGTGTTCCACACAATCCTCATAATAGCTCCTCTTTCTAAATAGATACTTTCAACTGTTCTAAAGGTACCCAATAATGTATAAGAATTGCTTTGTTCCAAGGGGCATATATGTATTTTTAAAGACTGTTCAAAAGGTGCTGCTTTTTCAAGTGAATGCCCTGTCAACAATCCCCTTGGTTACTTCATTTTTTTGTTTTGCAAGTTTCAATAAGAACAAAGGCTAATTTCAAAAAATATTTTCTGTGGAATTCAGACAGAACTGAGTAATAAATAGGGTTGTCTTACAAATAATAGCTACAAATATATTTGGTTAGTCAGTTCCCTTGAGATCAGTTGTAAATTGCCTTCTTTACTGATGAACTTTAGTTGTCTGTTGCCCCTGGTTCATGGGAGTCTTTCCACTGGCTCTGATAGGAGATAATGATTGGAATTAAAAACATCCTCAAAAGTTTCTGTACCCTCCAGTCTAGTCCTTACTCATGGGCAATCTGTCTGGATGCCTCAGCCTGGTGTCAGAGAAGGGGATTTTAATGGAAGAAGACATGTGTGAGAAGTCTATCACAAAGTGTCCAAATTACAGCAATATAGGGTAAAATCTAAAAAAAAAAACTGAAATAAGAAACCACTAATGAGCAGTACTCAGTACTCAGAATGGCAGATTCATGAGGGCAAAGTAGAAGAGACTGAAATTAATCCAGCCTGGTATAAGATGCAAGGTTGACTTTTCAAGCTATAAATACTTTTCTAATTTTAGGGATCAGTTTTAAATGACTCAGAAAACACAAGAAAAGGAGAACACCACCCGTAAGCATTTATACCTGGTGTGCTTTGTGAGCACGCTGCAAACACACTTGTCTGAAATTCTTCTGCATGTCTTTCTCACAACAGCAAAAGCTCTTTTTGCATGTTGTAACTATGTATGGGTGTGTTTCTCAGACTGTGTTTATGCCCTCCTTCCAGAGGAACAGCAACTTGGAGTCCTTCCTCTGAGGCACCTCTAAGGTCTGGGGTTGCAAAGACCATTATTCCTGCCCTGAACCTCCCACACATCCCTCTTCCTTCCCCTTCATCTAAACCTTTCCCTTGAAGGGCATAGGACAGAGCTTGGGGGACACGAGAACAGTGTTATGGCTAGCACTTAATTTCATTTTCTCCCTGATGCAGGGTGTCTCTGTACTTTCAGCATTGAATGGGAGTCCTGCTATCAATGATTTCTTGCAAATCTACCTATAGAAGTAATAACAAGAGAACCAAATGGTAAAATTCAGTTCACTCCTCAATGATTCATGGTTTTTTTTCATATTCTCTGTCTGCCTTGATAGTGAGACAAGGGGTCAGTATTGCTAATTGTCCTCACCATATTCTGCCAGTGTTACCCAAGCCTTTTGTAATCTGAAATCAGTATTCTTCTCATCTTTAATAAAGATAAATTATTGTAAAAATGGGTACCTAAAACATAATAAAAAACTGAGAGTATCAAGTAGATGGTGCCAGGGAGCAGAATGGCTCCCCTGTTATCCAGGAGGAGGCAGTCAGAGGACTGCTGAGCCACTTGGATGTTCATAAATCAATGGGCCCAGATGGGATCCATCCCAGGGTAGTGAGGGAGCTGGCAGATGAGCCTGCAAAGCCACTCTCCATCATTTACCAACAGTCCTGGCTCACTGGTGAGGTTCCAGATGACTGGAAGCTGCCCAATGTGATGCCCATTCACAAAAAGGGTGGGAAGGAGGATCCTGGTAATTATGGGCCAGTTAGCCTGACTTCAGTACCCAGTAAGGTTATGGAGCAGTTTATATTGAGTCACACAGCACTGACAGGATGGGCAGGGTATCAGACCCAGCTAGCACAGGTTTAGGAAGGGTAGGTCATGTTTGACCAGCCTGGCCTCCTTTTATGACCAGGTGACCCTGCCTGGTGGAGGCAGGAAAGGCTGTGGATGTTGTCTGTTTGGACTTCAGCAAGGCCTTTGACTCTGTCTCCCACAGCATACTCCTGGAAAAGCTGGCAGCCCACAGCTTGGACAGGAGCACTCTTTGCTGGGTTAGGAACTGGCTGGATGGCCGGGCCCAGAGAGTGGTGGTGAACAGTGCTGCATCTAGCTGGGGCCAGTCACCAGTGGTGTCCCTCAGGGCTCTGTGCTGGGGCCAGTTCTGTTCAATGTTTTTATTGATGACATGGATGAGGGGATTGAGTCTTTCATTATTAAATTTGCAGATGACACTAAGCTGCTAAGCTGGGAGCATGTGTCAATCTGTTAGAAGGTAGAAGGGCTCTGCAGAGAAACTTGGAATAGTTGGATGGATGGGCAGAGTCCAGTAGGATGAAGTTTCTGAAGTCCAAGTGCCGAGTCCTGCATTTTGGCCACAATAACCCCCTGCAGAGTTATAGGCTGGGGACAGTGTGGCTGGACAGTGGCTGAAATAGAGATTTTTGGAGTTCACTTAAGTTAACAAAATGAATTAAGCATTTATATTTTAGCTTGTAGAGTTATGTGTTGAATTTTAACCTTTTACTTAAGAAACCTCTGCCTGGCAAAAAGGGCACAGGAAAATGCAAATTTCTTGCATAAAGAACAATACTAAGGGATGCAAAGAACCCAGATAAAGAAACTCCTCTGTCTCCAAGCCTAACAAGACTGACAGACTACTCAGATAAGCACCAAAGGACCAAAAGCGCACATGCAGAGGGGAAAAGTTAAAAAGTTCAGTCATGAGGAAGACCACGATCTTCAGCCTCAGAGACCCCCGAGAGACCCCTGCAGGACCACCACAGCAAACCACTCATGTCCAGAAGGGTGTGGACCTATTTAGCATGAGAAGCGAGGAGAGGCAGGGCCAGGGGTTGAATATGCATGGCAAAGTTGTGTAATGTGTTGCGTATGGAACACCTTTGGGAATAAAGGTGTGGGTCAGACTGAGGCTCGGGGCACAAGTTTTCAGAGAGCTATTTCAGCTGTGCCGGGCGCTGACATACATACCCAATTCATAACTACCCCAGGCTGTGGTGTCTATGTATTTATTCCACGTATCGCTTCATGGCCAAGCAGAAAGGGACCTGACAGTACTGACAGCTGGCTGAACATGAGCCAGCAGTGTGCCCTGGTGGCCAAGAAGGCCAGCAGCATCCTGTATCAGGAATAGTGTGGCCAGCAGGAGCAGGGAGGTCATCTTTCCTCTGTACCTGGCACTGGTGAGGCCACACCTTGTGTCCTGTGTCCAGTTCTGGGCCCCTCAGTTTGGGAAGGACATTGAGACAC
The DNA here is from genome assembly GCF_026979565.1 of Vidua chalybeata. NCBI lineage: Eukaryota > Metazoa > Chordata > Aves > Passeriformes > Viduidae > Vidua > Vidua chalybeata. Next base: position 58,827,894 of record NC_071532.1, read on the forward strand.
TCAAGTGCATCCAGAGGAGGCAACAAGGCTGGTGAGGGGCTTGGAACACAAGCCCTGTGAGGAATGACTGAGGGAGCTGCGGGTGTTTAGCCTGGAGAAAAGGAGACTCAGGAGTGACCTTATCACTCTCTACAACTCCCTGAAGGGTGGTTGTAGTCAGGTGGGGGTTGGTTTCTTTCTCCAGGCAGCAACTGGCAAAATGACAGGACAGTCTTGAGCTGCACCAAGGGAAATATAGGTTGGATATCAGGAAAAAGTCTTTTATGGGAAGAGTGATAAAGTACTGGAATAGTCTGCCTGGGGACGTAGTGGAATCATCAAGCGGTTTTTGTACAGTTTATTTTACTTGAGGCAGGGATTTCGGCGATTGGGCTTTTCTTTCCATTCAAAGTCCAGCATATTCATAGAGTCCCTTTTCTCTGCGCTGAGTTGAACAAAACTGTATCTGGGAAGCGATGTATGCCAATCAGAGGGTTACTCGACATTGAGATGCGTCTTCTTGATGGCTCTGGCTATCTCAATCTGAGATATTTATCAAGTATTCATCGCCTGGGTGTTCCTGAGATTACCTTGCAGAAGCACCCATCTCCCACGTCCATTCGTTTGCAAATTAGGTCCTTTTCTCCCTGCTGCCAGCTGCGGTTTCAAAATACTGTGAAGCAGCCTTCCCATCCCGGCTTGAGTGCTTAAAAAACTTAGAGGAATATTTCTTACCAGTATAACATATTTCATACATCTATTTCTCACAAGTACGAATTATCTAAAATACACATAGCAATGCCATGGTTTAGTTGAGTTGTTAGGGCATGGGTTGGACTTGATGATCTTAAAGATCTCTTCCAACCCAGTGATTCTGTGATTCTGTGAAGTTCTCTATCCCTAGTTCCAGCTGTCAAAGTTTGACAATACTAATATGTAAATGCACAATTCTTCAAAAGTTCCTACTGTTGCCCGTTTCACTGTATGCATTAAATAATTTTTAGATAAACTATTCAACTGAAAACTTTTTATTTCCATTTTATACAGGGATTGACTCCTTTTTGTTTGTGTAAATATTTCCCTCTACAGATGAGAGGAAAATGCAGAGGAATTTATTCTTACTGATAACAAATATTAATAGTTCGAGATTAGTTTGGCTTGATGGTTACAACAGAAAAGTATCTGGTAAAAGCTACCTTAGGACACACCTTTTGTTGTGGATGTTTCCGCTGCTTAACATTCACAGTGTGAATTGTACTCAATGGGAGACAGGGAGGTTGGTTTCCTTTTGACACCAGCAGTGGCTGCTAACTCACTGATTAACTAAAAGCAATGGCATTGTTGCTGAGTGAGTCATTAGCATCGTCAGTGAAAAGCATTAATGAGGATGGTAAAAAAAAATGCTTAGAAAAAAGCACAAAGCACATGATCGAGTATTTTAATTTGTTCAAAAATAGTTTCTCTTCCTCTGCTGGTATAATTAAGGCTTTATTAGTTTAGAATGGGAACAGATGAGAACATGAAGCTTTGTGTGTCTGCATCAGCTCAGGCACGGCTCATAACCTTGAAGAGGGACCACCAGCAACCACAAGCTTTCAGGGGCAAAGGTTCCTTCATGGTAGCGGCTGTGGGAGAAATTAATATCAGCCTCCTCTGAACTGATACCTACTTCTGTATCCAATTTTTGCAGCACGCCTGTATGAACAATGGACAGACTTCAACAGTGCGACGATTTAGTCATATTCAGTATAATTTATTTTCTGTAGGCTTCCAATAAGAACCTACAAGTAACATGCAAAAGAAGCAAAATCCTACACCTCTGCATGTAAATGGCAGTGGGCATTGGAGTATAATCAGGAGTTCATCCATAATGTACTAATGTTCCAACAACAGATTTAGTATATCTGTGTGGAAATTACCTCCACAAATTCCTCAGTCAAAAAGCCATTGAAAACTATGATAAACTCATGTTTTGGAATTATTGAGGTCTCTATCAGGCTCCAAGTCTCATCTTGGAAATCCAGATTTGGAATCTAATTTAATTTTTTTAACCTTCAAAAAGTCTGGATCAACATTCCACTATTATCTGCAGGAGTCCTGCACAGAAGTTCAGAAATTAAAATTTTTCAAATTGATTCCACTGAACATATTCAAAGAAAATAAAGCATGACCTTGTCTAGATCATCCACTTGTATGTGTGGACGCTGAAAGTGACATGTGTTCAACATATCAAGGAATCATAGAATCATGGAATGGTTTGGGTTGGACAGGACCTTGAAGATCACCTAGTTTCAACTCCCCTGCCATGGGCAGGGACACCAACTAGACCAGGTAACTCAGAAAGGGATCAAAACAATTCATGACTGAAGAATGAAGGTTTATCCCTGACAGGCTCTGTGTGTCTTGAAACACAGACTCAGAAAAATCACAGAATAATTTAGGTGTAAAGGCATCTTCTAAGGTCCCTTTTACTCTGACCTTCTGCTTGGGATCTAGTCAGATTACCTTTTCCAAGGGTTGTGTCCAGTCAGGTCATCCCAGGATGGAGGTTCTCTAATGTCCCTGGCCCCTGTTCTAGTATTGGACCACCTTCATGCCAAAAAAATGTTTTACTGATATCTAATAGGAATTTCTCATGTCTTCTGTCTTCTCAGATCAGTGGCAGACAGCCAGAACACCTCCCTTCAGCCTTCTCTTCTTCACAGGCTCTTAAAGAAGTACAGTGCACTTGACTCCTACAGATCTGCACTGCTTCCTAATATCAGGCAGAGTCCCTTGCTGTGGGTAGCCAGACTGTGACATTACTCATTTCTACCCACTTTTCTCCTCTGTTTGTACCAGGTACCCTATCTCCCTCAAAAATGCTATTTTAAGGGAATCATGATTTTTAATCTAGTTGCTGGCATACCTCACTCTACCCACAGGAAAGCATGGCAGCTACTGAGACAGGCACAGAAAAGCTGTGCCTGCCATTCTCACTCTGCATCCACCTGTCTGAAGGTGCTCCACTCCTGTTCACACAGGGTTAATGTCTGCAGAAAGGCCCATCTGAGCAGAAGTAGGATTTGAGCCCAGCACTAGATCCAGATTTAAGAAGCCAAAAATCTCTGTATATTGACTTCCATACTACATGAATCCAGACATATTGAAATCTTAGCACTGAGACATTACAAGATTATTTGAGGATACAATACAACATAAAAATGAGAGAAAAATGGGAACAACAAAGTGTAGATGGAGGCTTGTGTCTGTGGAACCCAGTCTTTATTTTATGTTTCTTTACTAAACAGCAGCTGAAAATAAAAGGTTGGATTGCTCAACTATTTCCCCATTTATCCTCAATAGAAATACAATTTTTTACTTATTATTATAGAATCATAGAATCTAAGATCAGAAAAGACCTACAAGATCATCAAGTCCAACCTTTGACCTAAGTTTAATAATACTTTAATACCAATTGCAAGGAGATTTGCAGGTGAGTCTGGGCAGAGGTCTTTTTAGGGCCTGTGTAGTCTTGGTTTTCAAAGGCAATAGAATCACATGGCAAATAGGATTCATGCAGACTCCCCAGATGGGGCCCTTGAGCAGCATTGCTGATGCTAGAATGACAGACCATCCAAGCATCTGTTCAATGCTTCAGCTCTGGGCCCTCACACCTGAACTGGATGTCTGGTCCATGTGAGTATGGAAGCCACTGAGAAACCTCCAGGCTTCACTGCATAGAATAAGTTTGCCTTAGGATCTTGTTCTCATTGCACGTGTTGCAGTTGCATGACAACTAGCTAAACTTAGTGTAGGAGATTGGACTAGGTCACCTCCACCCTAAATTTTACTGTGATTCTGTGAAGCGCCAGATTAAATGTTAAGACTTTTCCCTTCCCTCTGAGGTTTTCTATAACTTGGTATTGCAAAGGCTGATGATTCAAGGATGTTGAAGGAATGTTTTAAGTCTAACCTTCCTTGAAGTTCTTGAGGCTTTCATGTCTGATCCAACATTCAGGTTCAAGTGGCCCTCTTGGGGCCTTTTGGAAAGCAGCAATATCATGCTTTTAAGAACAGCTCTATGTAAGAACCCAGGTGGAAGTTGGTACCTATAGTATTCCTGGACAACAGGACATTGCAATATCTAATTTTTAGTCATGTTTCTCTCTAGGCCATTAAAGTCCTGATTGAATTCACTGGGCTGATTGAATATCTAACACCTAGCTCAAGATAGTACAGCAAGGAATATGTAAAATAGCTAATGAGCGATGTTCGCAATTCCTCTCTCCATGCAAAATGGTGCAGTTCAAAGCAGAAGGCTTGAGGAGCTCTGTGATAAACTGCAGAGTATCTCACAACTGTTATCCGCAACTACATAGGACATGTGGGTCCAACATGATGCAAACAACAAAGAGAATAATCTTGTTCTTCCCGTCTCAGGTGAGACTTCTAATGAGTAATTAAGGCAGAAAATAGGACAGGATCCCAGCTGTGCAATTGCTCTTGTTCACCAGATGTGACAGAGTGATTATACGAACCCCAGCAGGTGCCACAGCAGGAGCAAGGAGGGAAGGGATCTGCCTGAGAAGGGGGATTTGTGAGGCTTTGATTCCCCAGGCAGGAATTCAAGGAGATTTTTAGAGGGAATGTCAAAACCCAGGAATGGCTGACAATTGGAAGGTTGCAGTGATCAAGGTTTTGAAGATCATGTACATTTTAGCAGGCAGTTAATCCATCTGTGAAATCAGTCTCCTTGTTTGGAATTGACCCTGTTTATTATATAAATCAATAGGTAAATAAACAGAATATTTTTCTTAAATTATACTACATAGCACTTAGGACTTCAGGGAAGAAAAGAATCTATTTCACAGTCTTTAAATCTTGCATAATTTTAGTTAAATCATATTTAAAATCCATTAATCATTTCACTGCAAGCTTGTCTTTTAAACTGGTGTATGTTTTCCAAAATGTAGTAGTTTCTTAGTATTTTTTATACCAAACACCTCAATCTCAAATACTGAAAGAAATTATTTTAGAGAGTGAAAGAAAAAGAAACACCATCACTTCTCTGATGTTCTGCACTGAACAGGAGAGTAGTTCATATTGATTAACAATTTTTCTGAAAGTGTTGCAGACTTCTGGTTACCAGGAACCCTGGAAACCCTGTCTATTTGCACTTTAGTTTAGCAAACAGAAGCCTTGCTGTTCCCTTTGTTTAGAAAGGTTTAGATCAGCATTAGCAAGCTGGTAAAATACTTTGCTTTAAATTTTTAGAAGGGTCTAAGATAGGTCACATTGCTATGTTGTCATGGTGATAAGAAGTGCAGATGTCAAGTAGAAAGTAGAAAGTGGTGGTATTGATGGTTTGATTATTAAAAGACTTGATTAAGGCAGCTTTCAGAGGGCTCAGATGTTCTCTTTTCCAACAGATTACTCAGACTTCAGTAGCTGGAGGCCCAATCCACCACAGAGGCCACCACATCCAACAGCCCTCAGGCTTTTGGTTTCACTAGACTGTGGATATGGCCATTAGTAAGGTATTGATGTGAAACAAATGCATTAGTTTCCTGTTTGCACAGAGACAAAACCCCCCTACAGACTGAGGTCCTGCAGCTGCTTGAAGTACCTGTAAATTTAATAAGGACTATTTTTAGAGGGTTGTGTTTGATATATGGTAAATGGAGTGTTACTAAAGGTATTTCAGAATTAAATTAGAATTAAAATTATAATTTACTTAACCAAAATATGGAGGGAAAATATAAGTTCACATACAAATTGCCAACATATAGAACAAAATAGGGTGAGTAGCAATTTAAAAAGCAGGTTTGACTCTACTGAAGGTATTCCTAATTCCGGGTATACCTACTGCAGGGGAGCAGTGGCAGTGATAAGGGTCCTTAACAAGGATGAATACACTGAAGCCATTCTTTTCTTTCTGTTCTGCCTTTGTTCACATCTTTAGTACCTTCTTGATATTGTCTTTATGCTCACACCACAGAGAGATGCTCTCACACATGAGCTTGATAAAGGTTCTTGGTTTGGAACAGGAATATATGGTTTTGGTTTGGGTCAGGAATGCATGAGCATGTGACATAGGAGGAGAGGCTTGTTCATCCAGGAGAAGAGATGGCTTTGGAGGGAGCTGTGTCCTTCAACAAACCACATTATGGGTAGTGTTAGGAATCTCACAGACATATCCTCTTAGAGGTGCGCACTGAAAGGACAGGAGACAACCAACACAAGCTGCAACAAGAAAAATTATGATTCAACATAGGGAGAAAGAAGTTTCACAGGAAGTTTGGTCAGGCTCTGGGACAGATGCCAGTGAGGCTGTGCATCCTCACAAGTACTGAAACTCAGATGGATGCAACCCTGAGATATCTGCTTCAGCTTTAAAACTAGCCTTTTTCTGAGTGGAAAGTTGGAACAAATTACTTCCAAATTAACTTATTTTATGATTCAGTGTTTTTCTGATTTAAATTAGAGATACAAGTCAGGCTTGTGATAAGAGAACCCAGGCTTCTTCTATGCAATGCAAATGTCCAACAAACATCCTGTTCTGCTTTTCGGTATAGATTTAGTGACATTTTTAAGCCTTTTTATGTTGACTGGTCAATAACTCCAAGACCACACTTCATAGAAATGTCAGTGCATTTAGCTTTAAGTATTTCAGCCTGTTCTCCTCTTTATGTCTCTTAAACAGTTGTTGCTCAGCCAGAGACCTCTGAAATCTGCAACAAGGACATATCTGCTATAGATGAGGCCAGGGCCTTCTGGGGGGGGACCACTAGCTTAATGATAAAGTCATTTGCGCAGCTCAAAACCAGCAGTGGGGAAATGGTGAAAATACTTTCCTCATTCCCATCCATTTCCCTTCTCCTCAATTGTTGGCTACTTTCTTTTCCCAATGGGATCCATCTTGCCAGAAGGCCAAAACCTAGAGGTACATCCAAGAACAGCAGCAGATAGATCTACGTGACACACAACTGTGGTGATTCTTCAAGCAAGGATGCTGTCTTCCCCACTCTGCAGCCTATTTTCCCTATCCAAACAAATCATGTTTTCTTCCCTTGGCATCAGCTGAAATACCTCCTATCCCTGCTTCTGACTGTAGCCACCATGAGCCTTCTCACATTCTACAGAACCTTTTCTGACTCTCGGATTGTAATTTTCTAGGTACAAAAAAAAAAAAAAAAAAAAAAAAAAAAAAAATCCTGGCATCATCTGCTTCAAGTACAGTTAGGATTTTGGGCTACTCTCAGTGTAGGAAGGATGCCACTCACAGACGTCTTACAGGCAAGGAGAGGGACGTGTGGAGTCACATTAGCATGAGCTGCACTTTTAAGCTCCAATCTACTGAGGGTACATTGGGGTATTTCTTGTCCTGCTCAAGTGAAAAGTCCCCATATGTGACACAAGTAAATCTGCATTGCTGGTTGTGTGAACAATGATCCCATCATCAGACCTTATGTATTGATGGACAACCAATCAAGTTGTAAGAGAGAGAGGAGTCAAGACCAGAGGGATTTAGCTGAAGTACAAGTTAATGTCTAAGTGTCTAATGAATTTTATTATCCTACAATCCTCAAGATGTCCCGGAGTTTTCAGGTCCAGTGCTCTTTGGCTGAGAATGCATCCAATTAGATGACAGTTCAAAATGGTGTGTTCTGGAGGCAGACATTTCTTTCCCCCAACAACGACGTTATTTTATATGGGTTGCGTTGCCCTGCCACAGCACATAGCATGGAGATCTGAGCTGCTTCTCTAGAGCTGTGTTTCCAAAAATAGTGATGCTCACAGAGAATGGAAGAGAGAAAGCATGTATTTCTCAGCAGAAATCTTGGAGGCAAAGAATGGGGTCGAAAATCTTTTACAACAGACTGCATGAGCCAAAGGAACATGTTCTGCACTGGTCTGTGCAGCTGTGAAATAAACAAGTAGCCTGTCCCTTCCCAGAAACCCACAAAGACACCTGCAGGGACAGCCCCCATCCAGCCAGGCTGATGCTTGCCAAAACCCCAGTGACTGAAAATAATCTGATTGGGCAGGTGCACCAAAAGGAACTGAAAAGGGCTTCAGAGGTCAGAAGCAATAAGTGGAAATCTTATACATTAATTCATGTATGTTGACCTCTGCCACATTATTTCCAGATAAGTCGAAATCTGACTAATTTCCAAGATGTTAAATTCATTTGATAGAATAACAAAGGGAGTTTTCAAAAAGCAGCTTGACTCTAAGTGCTCTGAGGACATTATTTAAAACATAGTTAGCTGACAATGACATCTGAATGAACTCCTCTGTATATACAGTGACATTTTGCTTCATTCAAATGTTACCTTTGGTAACCAGGATTTTTGCCTAGCCCTTTCAGATGGCATTTGTTCAAAAGCCTGAAATGAAACAATGATCACAGGGATTTCAGTTTAAATCATTTCACTGTGTAGGGAATAGTAGTAAAGCTGTAATTATTCATTGGGTGATGCTCAGCTTCTGAAATGAAGGGAAACCTCCAACTGAGAGTACAGACACTGCAGCGGAATTAGCAATTATGCATTGTGACCTCCATTTTCTGTAACTGTCACAGATGTTATCACAATTAGGATCATTATTCCATCAGGAGGTAATGTTCCCAATATAGAAGGAAAGGAGGAATGTTTGTTTAATCATTTGGGGGTGACTTGTTCAAAGGTCACAAGTTCTGTTGCAGCTTTAATGCTCCTGCTGCTGGGTGAAGATTGCTATTCAATCACCCCTGTCTGTTAATGGTTTGTATGAAAGAGTTGCTGTTCAAAATCTGTTCTACAATGGATTTTTGGATCCATATTTTAGGATTCAACACCTTAGTTAGAGGGATTGGCAGAAAGGAAAGCAAAGACCTGCTGAGTGCCATACTGTGGAAGGTGCAAAAGACTCAATCATGTCAATGGACATTTAAAGGAGCAAATCCTTCAATTTTGTTACGACTTTTGTTCTTAAAAAACAGTTTGAGTTTTACACTCGATGAAACGCAAGAAGAAGAAATCAGTACTTTAGAGCAAGTATTCTTCACTGAATAGTAGCATCCAGCTCACCCATAATGATGTGTTTCATGAACAATAAAAGATAGAGCTCCATACTGCACTAGAAAACAGATTAATGTCAAGTTCCTGGTAGTTCCAACTACCAACTTCAGTTGTATACACAATCTCATTTTGAAATGTATATTTCTATATATATTTTTTTGCTAAAGCAAAGTATCTATTGTACCTATCAATTCCCATCCTTTTAGGGGTAATAGAGGGTAATAGATGGTCTTACTACTTCTTTTCTCACTTAGTATACACTTCTGTCCACACAGATTAATTTCTGCCTCGTCCACAGAGATATAATAGTGAAGGCATTCCCTCATTTTCCAGACTTTGGCTGCAAAGGTGTTAATTTTCTTTACAGTAACCAATTTATTCACTTCACTGACTTGTTTTTGGCAATCACCTTTAAGAAGAGTGGTAACTTTAGCAGTTAGGTGCCATATGTGTCTGTGTCTGCCTGGTCTTTGGATGCACATTTAACAAAATCTGCACTGGCAGTGCACAGTAAGAAAAACTTCCTCTAAGGTTTTTTTTGCTGTGATGTAACTTCATCCTGTAACATAGTGAAGGGCAGCAATAAGTCCTCAGAAATCGATGACCATTTGCTTTAGCTTCATGATCAATCTTTCAGTGCACCTGCCAGTGGAATGGATGGGAAGTAATCTTGCAGAAGAAATTTCAACAGAGACCTTCTGTGCCTGTAAATAAGGGCACACGGTATAGATATGAGTGAGAAATATTAACATATAAATTTCAGAGCTTCACCATTCTCCTTTGATGTTCTGATGTTGATCTTTTGTCTCCTTGAGACAGTTTCCTACTTGCCTTCTCTGTAGTGAATGTTGTGAGCAAATTACTGCATCTCTCTTAGCATGACTTGTGTCAGATCATTTCTGCTTCTCTTACTATCTAGGACAAACAATTTGTGCTGCTTCCAGCTTTCTTTGTAGCTTGTGCTTTCTAGACTGTTGGTAATTCCTGTTGCTCTTTGGCTGACTTTCTTCCATTGATCAGTTTCTTCCCTGAAGTACCAAAACTGGGATTGGTTCTACAGTCAGGTCTCACCAGTACTGAGTAAACCAAAGGAATTATGTATTACTATAGATAACAGATACTGCCTTTTTTACATTCTGGGATGAGGTTCCTTTTTTTTTCCCTAAGGATGATGATTATTTTTTTTAACTTGCTCTCAGGCAACTGAGATCAACTGTTTTCTGAAGGGCACCTGCTAACCATTGTGCCCTACTCTGTACTTGAGCAGTTGCATTCTGTATAATGTATATGTATATTTTTCATGTACATGTATATGTACGTATATGTATAATTTTTCACTTATTAAATTGCACTTTGCTCTGCTTTCTAGAAATTATCTTAAATGTGTAGAGCTCTTTTTTCTCCTTTTGTAGACCAGGGTGTTTCAGCTCTCCTTGTGCTGGGGTTGCTACCTCTATCCAGTCACAGAGTCAGAATATCTACTCATCTCAAGTTTCCTGTGAGGGTGGAGAGCATGCCAGCACCTTGCAGGTATCTGGAATCAGCTGAGTTTTCTGGGAAGAGGTCTGCTTAGCTTTCCACAAGTGAAGAAAATTGGTGCAGATTCCTACACAGAAAGGTCAGCTTCAACAGGACAAAGTTTATCACCCTCATTTCCTTTCACATTCTGGGGAAATCAGAATACCACAAGTGTTTGTCCCTGTCCTCTGAGTGAAACCATCAAGGCCATGGGCCATTACCTTCTCTGAGGTGGAACTGAGATACTTGCCAACTCCCAGACTGGGAGCTGGGTGTCATTTCTAGCCACAAAGATCACCAGTAACACCAGCAAGTGTTCAGTGTGGTTAAGGAAATGGTTAAATGCAAAGTGACTTGGAGGCTTTACCACACAAAGAATGCAATGCTCTTCCAGCATCATAGGTTACAAAGCATAGGTTAAACATTCTTCTGCCTCCACATATTATTACTGAAAAACACCAAACTGCCACATTAGATACTTGGAGAACTGCTGGTTCTTAATGCAGTTAATCAGTTTCACTCAATGTGTCAGAAGAGGTGTCTACATCTGCATCATGGCCTTCTGCAGATCATAGTCCATAAGAATCACTCAATTTCCTTTCAAGGAGTTCAGAAGCCTGACCTGATAGTTCAGTCTTTCAAAAATAAAATGGTATGTGCTAAGCTGGGAGCCAGCAACAGCAGATGGCACAAGTGCCCAAAGGCACCTACAGCTGCAGGGGTTTGCTGTGTCCAGAGATCCTGCAGACAAAGTGCCATGCTGCAGAGATTGTGTCAGTCCAATATAGAGAAAAAATGCGACACCAGAGCCATTGGCAGCAGTTTGTAGGTAAGGAATTTGTGTATCACTGCACTGAGTCCACACAAAGACTTTCCCTAACAGTCAGTGCATTGACAGTAGAATTGCTGTGTGTGGGAAACACATCTTACCACACAGAACATGAACAGGGAGATCAGAGGCAACAGCAGTCAGATGCCTCTGAGGAAGGTTGCTTCTCTGTCAGAAGTCAATAATTTCTTGAAAGTATCTTGCACTGCATTGATGTCAACAGAAATAATAGAAATGATTCACCATATTTTTTTTTTCCGTTTCAAAATGAGGTTTTGGTATTGTTTATAAAATGTTTTGTACTTGCTAGACAAATTAAAATTGGGATACTTTGTTGAAAACAAAATATAATCATTGCTGGCCTTATCGGGTTTTTTTTAATTAAAGATTTTTCTAAATTTTCATGGTTTGAAGTTTCTTTTGACCTCTGGTCAGACTTGTATTCTGATTTTGTGGCAATCTTTTTGAAATGGGAAATTAATTTACAGTACATCATTGAACTGACCAGCTGATCAGGCTTTGTTGCCAATTTGCCTATAAAGCTTAAACTGAGAGCTTCTGTACTTCTTAAAAAATTGTATGAATTATATTTCTGAAAGGAGAACACTGATACAATCCTACTGTTCATTCCTGGTGTGTCTTATATTTGCAAATCTAAGAAAACCATCTCTTTGTCAAGCCTTTAGTGTAGTTTAAAAATTGCTTCCAAGTAAAAGATGAAAAATTATGTTACCATGTCATGTATTGATTTCATTTGGATCACGGTGTGAGTGAATCAGATGTCACAATATAATTTTACTAAAATGTTTAGTGAAGTACCAGAGGCTAAGGAAGCATGCAGATGGGGCTTTTTGTGTGATTATGCTGTCTTTAGGAATGGTTGTGTTGTGGAGATTGGTACTTTTCACTGTGCAATTAACACATACAGGCCAGATTTTTTAAATATAATGGCTGCATCTCTGGTTTGAGACCTGTTATTCCTTTTTCCAGAGCTGGTAATACTGTGCTTGTTGAGCTGACCAGAGTTTAGAAGTTAATCTTTAATAAGGTTGTAGCTTTCAAAAATTGAATCAAAATGGTAAGATTATCCTGAATTTCCTTGAAAAGGGCCAATTCTTTGAAAATACATGGTGATGTGAACATGCAGTTTGTGCTGTGTACAGAACAGAACACTCGAGTGTCTTCACATTTTTCTTTGTAGCTCTTCTTTTCCTCTTGAATCTATTTTAAGAGCTTCGGTGCACAGTTCCCACCCATGACAGCAAAAGTCTTTATGTGGTGTAGGCTAGAACAGACTGCAGTGTGGGAGGATGGTGGATTACTGTAGCTTCATATTCCAAGCAGATTTAGCAAGTGCTTTAAAAAGCCAAACTATGAAATAACTTAAACTCATGACCAAAAAAAAGTCTAGAAATATAACTCTGAGGCTTATTTTATTCTAAGAGCATATTTAAGTGGAGAGCAAAGGACTGATGATAGATGGAAGAGCACACTACTACAACAGTAGGAAAGGTCAACCCAGATGAGTGATTTCTTGGCTGACTCACAATCCATTACATTAATTGTATTATTGATTAATCTTTAACAAAATCCCCTTTTGGCCTTTTCTTATTTTAAAATATTTTTAAAGTTTAATGAGTTAGCTTAGCTAGAGATTAGCTCAGTTGGATAGAGCATGGTGTTAATAACACCAGGTTGGATCCCTGTATGGGCCATTCACTTAAGGGTTGGACTGGATAATCCTTCTGGGTCCCTTCCAATGCAGTGATTTCTGTGATTTTGGTAAAAGACAGCAAAGGTATGACAGGATTCAGACATTATGGCTACTGTGAATGTCAGAGTTCTAGGAATGTCTTAAAAATTTGAGAGGGATGTAATCCTTTCTTCTCCCTGATAGAATCCAGCCAATTGTTAATACAGATTAAGTAACTTCCCCATACAGTCTCCAGTACCTGCTGGTTTGTCTGTGAATGAGCAACCTCTACTGAAAGTGTCCAGTTTTGTGCCCCTCAGTACAAGACAGATGCTGGAGCAAGTCCAGAGAAGGGCAACAGGGCTGGTAAAAAGTTTGGAGGACAAGTCGGATGAGGAGTCACTGAGGGAGCTGGGGTTGTTTAGCTTGGAGAAAAGGAGGCTCAGGGGAGATCTTATCATTCTCTACAATGGCCTGAAAGAAGGGTGTAATGTGGTTGGGGTCAGTCTCCTCTCCCAGGTGATAAGTGACAGGACAAGAGGAAATGATGTCAAATTGCACCTGGAGAGGCTTCGATTGGATATTAGGAAAGATGTCTTAATTGATGGGGTTGTCAGGCATTGGAAAAGGATGTCCAGGAAGGTTGAGTCACCATCCCTGGTGGTATTTAAAAGAATGGATGTGGTATTTGGGGACATGGTGGGTTTGGCAGTGCTGGGTTAATGGCTGATCTCAGTGGTCTCAGAGGTCCTTTCCAATGATCCCATGAAAGAGTTAGAAAAGCAATAACGGCCTTTGCCATTCAGTAGATGGTGCTCTTCCCTTCTCCTGAAGTTATGGCTCATGTTGCTGATGAATTAGGTGTCTCACTTCAGAAGTGATTTAGGTCTACAGTTCTCCTATCTTTTATGTGACCAATGCTTGCTGTATGTTTGCCAAGACTGTTAACCCCTGTGCCTGGGCCAAGTCAGATTTTATTCTGTTTACTTCATTTATTTTCTTACCTGAAAAGGACGAGTTGACAACATATGAGGCTTGTGTCTACCAGCATTTTACTGTCAGTCCCCATGGATGGTTTAATAAGTACTAATTATGTGTTTTAATGGTGTTCCGGGCAAAGAAACAATATGTGCCTGATGAATGAACTTGGTATCTCTCCAGAAGTAGACCTACTGGTTTTCCATAAGGGTGCAGCATTGTTCTGAAATATCTCTTCCACTCAGGTACCAACATAGACTCTGGCTTTTCAGGACCTACATCTACGCTGGTGGACTCCAAAGAGTCCAAAGGGTGAGTACACATATACTGAGGCACCCAACCTGATCAACCTTATTCCTTACCTGTGCTGGACAAAGAACTGGGCATGATCCAGCCTCCACCTGCCATGCTGCACCCTGGTTCGTATCAGAAGAAAATATAACAATAGGTATTCCTGCCACATCCTTGATTTGGATTTGGTAGAAATGCTGAAGGCATACAGGATCATGCATCTTCTGCTCAAGCTGGAGACAATCTGAGTGAAAAGGTCTAAAAAGCTTGAGAGAAAATAGGCATATGCTGAAAACAGTTTTCACCATGAGGACAATCATGCAGGGGTACAGATTGCTCAGAGAACACGGGCCAAACACCTCCCTCCTGCGGTTCCTTCCAGCCCAATTGTACTGTGATACCACAATTCCCTGTTACATTACAGTTTGCTGTAAAAGCAGAAGCAATCCTGAAAAAATAAAAATTACTGTGGATATTATTGACCTAAGGCAGGATTTTATTTCAGTCTCCTTTAAAGGGTCAGGAGATGCTCAGAGAAATGTGTACATGGGTGATGTGTTCATTTGCTCTCCTCTGGAGAAGGAAGAGCTTGGAGACTTGCATTTGGGCTGGGGATGAGCCCTACATGGGGAAGCGTGAACCTGAGTTACTTCCCTTGTTTGCAGGTTGGGCCTGGCTTCATTTACTTGGTTGTCCTACTCATAGATGTAAGGATCCACCAGTAAATTTCATGAAATTGGAACAGTCATGCATCAAAAGGAGAAAGATCAGTCTTGATTGATAGTAGATTTGGCATCAGTTGGACCGATGCCAACTTCAATAGTAGACCTTGTTTTTTCCTTCGAGAAGATATTGCATAGCATGTAGCTGGAAGAAGATCGTGTAATAGAAATTGAAAATAGTTGTAAATTTATAAAATGCTAATGACACACTTCAGCTGTGAGGAAATACTGCTGGCTGTTAATTTAAAAAAAATAAAAATGGCCTCACCATGTTATAAGGAAGGCATTCCTCATTTTCAAATTACAAGTAAAGTTTATAAGGTGTGGAGAATCAAGTCTGATTTAAAAAACCTCAAATAACTTCCCAAATATCTTCCTGTCAGTATAATATAGATTAATATAAACTCTGTTTTGGCAGAGTAAAGGGTACTGCTCGATGACATATGATGATGTACCACCATAAAGACAGATGGATGGTTTAATAAGTACTAATTATGTGTTTTAATGGTGTTGCGGACAAATTACACTGGTGCTCATACTCATAGAAGTTAAATATACATAAAGCCAACTTTATTTAAAGTTACTAAGAAAGAGCATACTTTTTTCCTTCCCACTGGATTTCCCATCTTGTTGGTGATTTCTGCCACAGAGTTTCAGCTAGTGGCACCTACTCCCAGCTGGACCTCTAGAACTGTTTCTGACACACACCTGTCTTCTGTCCCAGCCTCTTTGGGGTTTGCAGAACAACCCAAAGCAGGCCCCTCCAGTCTGCGCAGAAGAAAACAAGCCAGAAAGTCTACGATGATAATTTGGGAGTGATTGCATTGAAAAAGTAATGATAGGATGAGACATTTGAACTCTTCTGCCTTTGAGGCACTGCACAACACTGCACTAGAGAAAAAATAATGCTGAAGGAGGGATGCCTCCATCACTACTACTGTTGAAACTGGAACTATCCCATCTCAGTCTCTAAAAACATTTACACACTTACCACTCCCTGAAGATGACAGACAGCACATCTACCTTTCTTATAGCATAGCACACTCCTAGTGAAAAGGCCACCATGCAAGAAGAGGTGTGGATCTAGTTTATATGAGGACTAAACCAGAAGATCCCATGGATGCTGAAGTTCAGACTCTCAGGCTGGATGCAGTCAGGGTCCATCCTCTAAATGAGCAGGGATTCAGAGAATGCTTGGAGTAGCAAACATATTTTTTTCCAAGCTGGTTTGCTCATTCCTATTCCGAGGTAAACATTTAATACAGTTCCTAGTCTAGCAAAAATAGTAAAAGTAGTCATCAAAATCAATGTTCATTATGCACTATTTCATACTGAGAACAAAATGCAGAATTTATCTTCAAGTGATTATTTAAAAGAATCAGCTTTTATTTTGATTTTCTCTTCGCCTCCTATTTGACATGTAGTCTACCATTCTTTACTAGTTAGATTTAACTGAACAGGATTTTTATAAGCTCTGACTAATCTTTGTAATATGGGAAAAAATTCTACTGTGAACAAGGGGAAAGCAGGCAGCACTAATTATCTCTAGCACAGAAGAACTCTATGTCAAAAAAATACAACCCTTGAAATACATTTTCCTGTCAAAGCCTGGCTTATAATTATGCTCTTCAGTCATGTAAATATTCCAAATATGTGTCATATAATATGACACATATTAATATGTTGGTGTCATGTGAATGAAATATACAATTTTTTTTTTTTTAATTAAGAGCCTTTTCAGAAGTGCATTTATGCTATTATGATGTTGTTGTTCCCTCTCCTGCCAAGCCGGCAGGTGGGGGAGAGCTCCCTGTGCACTGCAAGGTTCTGGTCCTTCTAGCAGGAAAACTCAAGCGACCAATAATTTTCTTGATCCTGAGCTTAACACTCATCAAGGCTTCATGTCATCTGTGTTGTCAAAAAGCCTTGACATTAAAATGCTTTCCCTTGTTTTCCTTCCCTTCCCTTGTCTTTTCATGTAAATGTTCAAAACTCAGACACCATAAACCATCTCAGAAGACCAGTCATTTGAAACAACAATTTTCTCAATGTGTATATTCTGCCAGCTGGGTGCCCCTTCAGGCAAAGCCTTTGCTGAGGGCTGCATTAGGACCACCTACATGGTCCCTGAAGGTCATTCACCCACAGGTCTCTGGCTTTCATCTCCTATTTCCCTCCCTGCCCCAGACAGGGAGGGCTGATGTAGCTGAGGGATGTGAGGGTGGCTAGCAAGCTGTCCCATCACCAGGTGGGCAGGCGTGCACATGTCCCATGCACACAGAAGGGATTGATGACCTCAAGGTCTTGGCAACAGAAGGGGCTCTTGAAGATCTGGAAGTGCTCCCCCTTAGTTCTGCTCTGCTACCAGCACCTCTACAGGCCCACCCTGGACAGCACATACATAGGAAGCCTTCCCCTCTCCATGTAGAGAAGATCAACCAGCCAAGCTCCCACCACCATCAGAAAATGTTTGGGCAGGTGAAGGGCACTGGTTCCTCTTTGAGAAATGAAGGACAAGAGCAGGTCTGCTTGGTGGCTTTTTAAAGGACACTTCATTTCATGTTCTCTCTTTGCCAGTCCCCATACACAATGGCTATCTAAATGCTCTGTGTTACGGCATCTGGTCAGTTTGAATAAAAAGGAGGGCTGATGCCACCATTTGCCCATTGCCACCAAGATTCTTCCAGTCTTGCAGCAGTAGATCAGCAAATGCATTTGGCAAAGCTGCTAAACAGAGGATACAGGTGTGTGTAGCCCAAGTTATGTCTGTGCCAGAGGAAAGAGGGCACAGACAAAGAAAGAAAGAAAGAAAGAAAGAAAGAAAGAAAGAAAGAAAGAAAGAAAGAAAGAAAGAAAGAAAGAAAGAAAGAAAGAAAGAAAGAAAGAAAGAAAGAAAGAAAGAAAGAAAGAAAGAAAGAAAGAAAGAAAAGAAAGAAAGAAAGAAAGAAAGAAAGAAAGAAAGAAAGAAAGAAAGAAGAAAGAAAGAAAGAAAGAAAGAAAGAAAGAAAGAAAGAAAGAAAGAAAGAAAGAAAGAAAGAAAGAAAGAAAGAAAGAAAGAAAGAAAGAAAGAAAGAAAGAAAGAAAGAAAGAAAGAAAGTAGCAGCATATTTTTCCCTTGAAACCTCCTGCTCCCAGACCACTTCTTTGTACTTTGCAAGTGAACATATTTTGCAGAAGAACAAAAAGGGCAAATGTGGTTTTCCCATACTTGTTTTCATGACATCATTGAAAGCTATCTGACAAACTTAGGACAAGATTAGTTGAAATTACAATACTTCAGATTTTGCATAGATTTAGTAATAAGGTGATTAAAATCGTGCTCATATAAACAGATGTAGTTTAATCCCTTCTTTTCTGGTTTCTTACAGTGAAGGAGTAGACAATATGGAAAACATTGTGGGGTTTCCTTTTTAACAAAGGTGCATCAAGCTAGGCTACCTTATTTCAATATTACTTGCTCTGTCCAGATTCATAAAATTTTATCACTGGGAAGGAATTTATATCTCTGATGAAAGAAGAAGGCTTAGTGGTTTAGGCCTACATTTTGGTAAATCTATGATTTGTATCTTCTAACTTGCAGCTCCTTGCTTTTAGACTCCATACTCCAGCTAAAGTGGTCCTGGTAAAAAAAAAAAAAACTGGGGATGTCCATCTGCATTGCTCTCTGTTCAAGGCCTCAAACTCAAAGCAGACTAATTTGTTGTCCTGACAATTTATTTCTGGCTTAGGGCTTTTTTTGTTCTACTTGCTGTTATAGTTACTCACTGGAATATATATGTACTTCTTGCTCTACCTGCTGTCTGAATAGGTATAATTTCCTGTGAAAGGCAGCATCTACACTGAGAGTAGAAGGGCTTCATGTTTTTAATTTTAAATACTATTTAAAAAATATGTTTTCAGCCACCAAAGGCAGATGTTACAATACCAAGAGACTATTTGTTGATAATGGTCATCCAAATGGACTATGTGACTGATGTCCTTTCTAACGTTTTAGGTGGCTAACATTAAAATCTGAGACAACTTACTTAAAATGCATAAAATTTCATTTCTCTAAATTAAGCAAACTCTAATCCAGTAATACATCGGGCTTCATGTATACAACTCTTCTTCCATCACTCCTGGTTCTGAATATGCTATTTCCAGGCTATTGAAGTTGAAATCTTCTCTTGATAGGCTTTCAAGACAAAACAACAGCATCATTAATGTTATTTTTAGTTGAATAAAGTAGTTACAAGGGGCATACTCATAGATGCACTTCCTCTTCCTGCCTAAATTCCTGACTTGTCAGTATTACATGAATCTGGCTGAAGATTTTGTTTGAATTAAGAGATTGACATTCCCATGCTGTGTATTTTTCACACTTGTCTTTCACATAGTTTTTAACGGGGCCTTCAATAATCTAGTCCTACTTTCTCTGAATTCCCTGGATATGTACAGAAGGAAACCCATTCTCTCACACTTAGACTAAACACTGTCAGTGTGGGTCAGGATCCTGGATTATTTATTTATGTCAAACTTTCACTGAACTGAGACCAGTAGCTTGACTGGGAGGCAAAAGTGGGGAATGTTCTGCCAGCACCACTCAAATTTCAGCCACTGACAAATTCGAGCCCTGTAGTGAGTTGCCCAAAACATCCCAGTGCCCCAGATAGGACACAGATGTGACCCTGCTGCTCCCTCAGCCAGCCTGAGTGCAGGGACCAGGAGGTGATCCTATCCCTCACCAGGCTAAGTCCATGCTGCACCACAGTGAGTCAGGAGATGCTGTAAGGTGCTGCTTTTTTGTTCTTGCCACACATGGCACACTGATTTTACTATCATTTGGGCTTCTCCAACCTTTAATTACTCCCAGTAAAAGGAAGTGGAGGATATTTACATATTGGAATAGAGTTCTCTGAGTCTGGAGTATGGAACACCTATAAAGAGCAGTGGCCCTTAGGAGCAATGAAATGCCTTAGGTCTCTAGAAATGAAAGTAATTTATGTCTTTATTGATTGTTGTCTTAAATTTTGTAATCAATAAACTAACTGAGCAAAGCCAGTTTGATCTTCTAGGTTTTTATTTCTAATTAGAACTAATGAGTAGTCAAGAGAACAAGACAGAGGAGTTATTGACTGAGTCATATAACAGATCTCTAAATAAATAGGCTGTTTGATACCCTTTGGGAAAGAAGTCAGCAGCATGTCACTCATGGATGGTGTTACACTGACAGGTACAGGGTTTATTTTTTATGTAATATTTAATCCTAAAAATGTTTCTTAAGGTACTGTCAGAGCAGAAGCTGAAATCTTTGTAATGTTATATTCCTTTTGAATTCAGTAAGAAAACTTTGCAGCTATCTGAGTTCACAATTTGAAGCCTAGGAATTATAAGCTTCATTCAAGAAGGATATATAACTTCTCCACAGAAAGGTACATTGATTCAGAATATCCCAGAAAAGCTTTCTACTTGTGACTGGTTTGGATGATATAGAGATTGCTTTTGAATTCAGGTTCCTTCATTTGTGGTTTGGGTTGGTTTCTTTTTGATACCCTTTGGCTTATGCTCATCTTGCAGAATCCAGTCCCATGTCCTACTAAGTTAAACTGCTGATCCTTCAGAAAGAGCAAATGGTATAAATAGCTGTCAAGAAGGCAGGATAGATAAGTGTGCTATCTGGAATCCCACAGATCCTAATGTCAGGCCAATCCTACGGCACTGATTCAAGGGAAAAAAAATCCTATTTATGTCAAAATGATTTTTTACTCAGTCAGGTGTAGTCTGACTGCATTTTCAAATCTATGGCATGCATAATGGTCAAAAGGGGGCAAAAAAAGCAAAACAATAGAGCCCACCTATCTTCAAAGACTGTGAAGTGATAATCAGTTTTACACCTCTAACTCAGATGAAATCCATGCAGGTTTTCATACAAAGATGTCTTTAACTCTGATCTCTCATGACAAATTCCTAAACCAGAATGATTGGAGCAGGAGTAAAGGTGTGACACCAGTGACAGACTTCAAAGCCAAAGGAGTCCCCTGCTCATGATTTGTGGCTAGATTGCAAAACCCCTGGCACCCCTGAGGTGATGCAATGTATATTATGATACAGTTTAAAATTTCTGCCTCATTGCAGCAGTGATGGGTTTTCAGGCAAGAGAGCCTCTTTAGTAGGTGTTGGAGTTACTTACATTTCACATTCTCCATCAGTGTTTTATTTGATCTTCAGTGTACAATTCTGCATCAGAAAAGAGGGGAGTTCACTATGAATCGTTGATGATTAGCAGCATGGGGGTTTAGGCACAAGTTCTGCTTGCATTTTCTAATGAGTACAACTGCTAATTAATGCAATATTTTAAGTGAAATACTGGAAACCTCAATGAGTTACACAGCTTTTGCATAGCTAATCCAGAGTCCTTATTTCCTTGGCACAGACATATCATTCATGGGGATTTTGTTTTATTTTGGAGTTTTTTTTTGATGTTGTGTGTTTTTTTGTTGTTGTTGGGGTATTTATGTGTGTGTTTGGTTTTTTGGGATTTTTTTGTTTGGTTTGTTTTTGTTGGTGTTGGTGGATTTTTTGTATGTTTGGTTTTTTTTTGGTTTTGTCATTATTGTTGCTTTTTGGGGTTTTCTGTGGAAGTTTAAAAGGTTTCTGTATGTTAATGATCTCTGAGGAGATCTTTTGGATTTGCTTCCTGCTACATTCACTCTCCATCTGCCTTCTTCTCTGCATCTGCTGCTTGTTAATCTTTAGCTTTGCTGTTGCTCTTGGTTCTGGTAAGGAGATTTTGAAAGGGCACCTCCTCATTGTCTTCTACTGCAGTTACACGAGGATAGAGGAAATACAAAGGAGAAAAAAGAAAGGGAAGCTGTGAAATCCTCAGATTGGAAGAGGAAATGCAAATAAAAAAGAGAAAAATGCTCATTCTCAGGTGGAGGAATCTTAATACAGTAGAGCATAACACTGTAAGATACCATATGGTATTTTAAGTTACTTGTGTCTATTTTAAGATATCTCACCCCCAAAGCATTGACAGAACAGTCATTCCCTAGTACCTAAATGTCCCTCCTACTATTCAGCTACAGACATTTAAAGCTGGCAATACGTTTTCACTGCATGTTATCATTAACCAAGACCTGGGTGCATTTGTTACTCGTGGCTTTGAGATACCAACATGATACAGCCATGAAGGGGGTTACTAAAGCTGGAGGATGGTGCTGTCACAAGAATATACAGATAGGAACCAGCCATCTATAACAATTACCTTGAATCTAGGTCAAAGCATCTAAGCATCCCAGCTGAGAAGTGCTGCTCTGAATTCCCACACAGTAGTGAGGGATAAAACTCAAATTGCTGTTAAAGATGGCACTTGAATACTTTGAGGTGGGCACTGCATAGTAGCAGCACAGTAGCTACACCCCAAGGCTCAGGAAAATCCTTGTGTAACTATGCACCTTGGAGAAGGGGAGATCTAAGTTCAGAGGACGTAGGACACGCATACCAAATTCCTGTCCATTTTTTCTTCCTCCTCTTCATCTTTCCTTTTTCCCCATTTTTTTTTACCCCAGTTGGACCTTTTATCACTATTTAACCCTTCTTTCTTGCTCTATGAGGCAAGAATACACCTGGGTTGAGGCAAGCGAGAAAATGGACAACAAATAGAGAGGTGGAAAGATGGAGAACAGACTTAATAGGCTGTGTCTCAGTGTGATTGCTTTTTGGTGTTTCAGTCTAAAAGTTTTGACATTTGATTTTTTTATGTTTCAGTCTCAAAATGTTACAAAGAAATTTTGGGTTCAGTTATCTTTATCTCCCCGCAAAAAAATCTCCAAAAAAAAAAAAAAAAGAAAGAAAGAAAGAAAGAAAAAAAACCCCTCAGTTTACGTGGCTGAAGTCATCCTTCTCCTCCAAGAAGGAAAGTCTTTTTCTCCTGCAAACACTTGCTAAAAATTATCTGTGAAGAAAGGTTACAGAAGTGTCTTCAGGACTAATATCCCCCAGCTTTGGCTGTAAATGTAGTCCCTCTGTGTAGCTACCTTCCTGTTTTGATGCTTGCTGTCCTCTGAAGGACTGCAGAGCAACTGGAAGCACTGGTGACAATGGCGGTGTCAGACGATTTCACAGACATCACCTGTAGTTCCTTAAAGAAAAATTTTGCTATGAGGAAGTCAATGCAGTTTCCTCCTATCACACTTCTATTTGTTAAAAACCCATGACTTGCCCTTGTAGAGCAGCAGAAGGTCACATTTATGGATTCAGTGGCGCAGCAGGTATGGATGTGTGGCACAGGGAGTGCCCGGAAAGCACCGCCCGGCGCAGCATTCACCCATGCGGCTGCACTGGCGCTGGGCTCGCTCTGTCCTTTCTTTCCTGGGTGGCAGGGAGCCATGCCCTACCACAAAGCCTCCATTGTTGAAACATAAAGAACAAAACATGCATGTGTTTAGTCTGATCAGTGCTGGAACAAATCGCTTGTACTTATCAGATTGCAAGGTCCCTTCTGGGAACAGAAATTTCGAATTTGCAGAAAGCTGAAGAAAAACCCCTCAAAGTAAAAGAAAGTCAGGCAACCCAAAATGCAGTGAGATATGTCCATCTCTGAGTCACGGTGTTTCATGAGTTGCTCATTTGTGTAAGTATTACAGAGCTATTGTGAGACACATCCAGAGATCCGGACCGGAGGAAAGCAACTTTCTTATCATTAACTATTTACCTGAGATACTAATCCTTACTACCTAAAAATATATTTCTCTCTGTTAGAAAGGCAGATGCGAACTAAAAAATTGATACAAGACTAGTCCAACGTTCCTCTGTTGCACCACGTATCCTTGAGAAATTGCCAAATGACTGTTTGTGGGTAATTACTCCCCAGGACGTTTCTTTCCCTCAAAACATTTTTCAGCATGTGTCATCAACACATCATAGTGCTAATGACACATACTTCAAAATGCATGTCAAATACATGTCAAACTGTGACAAAGAGAAAAATCAAATACATGTCATCTGTGTAAAGGTGGTCCCTTATTTAAATTGCCTGATAGGGAATGACCAATATATATATTAGTCCTGACCATAACCAGGCTTGAAAAAAAGCACTTAAGAAAAGGATCACCTGATGCTGTTGCTGAGATCTGTGGTTCAGTGACCTTGCCAGTTTCCTTCAGTCTTGTATTATTTCCAAGTCTCTTCAAACAGCTACTAACCATCTTCTGCATCTCTAAATAAGCTATTATAAGTTATTTCCCCCTAAGTTTTAATAACACTGAGTTTGATGCCAAAGGGCCCTCACAAGGAGACATCAGTCAAATACGTTCCTTCTGGAGCTTCAGAAATAATCTGTTTATACCCAGACCCTGTCCAAAGAACATTTTGTTCTTCTGGGTGTATAGCTTATTTAGTGCAACAAGTTCCCTGAAGCAAGTGGAATCAAGGTTTCACAGCCTTCCTCTGCCTTTATGTTTAGAGTCCTTAAGGCTTGTCTCCTCAGGGCTTCCTCCCTTCCTTCCTTCCTCCCTCCAGAAATGGCATTTTCTGAGTAATTCACTCAACCCTAACCTTGGCTTTTCTCTTTTCAGGTACACCAAAAGATACTAAATGCCTGACTCTGGTTTAGCTGGGAGTGAGAGGACATTTATTCTTCCTATTTCACCCTAACTAACACTCATATTTCTTAATGCAAACAGGTCACTGCATTAGGAGTGCATATTTTGGCATTATTTGCAGTGTTCAGAAAATAATCTTTTCAGTAAATAACTCTGTTTTGCTCTCCATATGACAGAAGAAAGAAATACAATAAACTACCAGTTATTGTCTGTTCTTATTTCTATTCTATTTCCTATTAGTAGTTTTCTTTTTAAAAAAAATTTCCAGTGTAATTCGCAGCCTCCTTTCAGCATAGGAAAAATGCTGTGTTTGGATATTTAGGGCATAATCACAGTTTCCACTGAAATGTGCATGAAGAGTGTGATTTCCAATGACTGGGTTAGCCCCCAGAGGCAGCAACTCCTTTGGCTGTCATGTCTGAAAGACACCTTAACTTTTTTACCATCCTGGAAAAAAGAAAGTTCTTTACTGGTTGTCCCACCATGCTAACTGGTTCCATCCTCTTAGCTCTATAAATACAGCAAGTATTTAAACCTGACAGAAACAGTTTTGTTTGGTGATCTTCTCATTCCCAGCAGCTGGACAACTGGAAAATGAGATTTGAGAGCAAATAGCCATCCTGTCTAGCACAGTCTGAAAGTTTTACTATTGATTTTTTTAGGATTCTGTAAAATTAGTGTCTCGGTCAGATAGCATAAGGTACAGCATTAAAAGCTGCTTTGCATGTATTTGCAGATATGTCTAAAAATACCAAAAAGTACAGATCTGATCAATTGCATTTCCACGATTCCCTTCTTTCTGCTCCATCTTTTTTCCTTAAGGCTCTTCTGTGAGCATCAGTGATTCAATAGAGTTTTTATCATTTTGTGGAACACACAAAAGAAATGTCATTTTGCATCTGCAGATTAATTCTTAATTGTTTTCTTCTAACTTGTGAAAGATATATTTTGCATACTTACCAATCCTTCATAATAAAAAGGTGTAGCTGGACATTAGGTGCTCCTGTCTGACCCTTTGGCAGTGCTTTCCTCATTGCCAGAGCAGGGTCAAGGCTGGAGGAGGCATTTAAGGAGGACTCACAGCCCGTGCAGGCCACTTGTTCGATGACAGAGCCCCATGCAGTATCTGAGCTCCCCTTCTGCTTTTACCAGGACACATACATGCCTGGAATATAGGAGAAATAGGAAAAAACTTATCACAACATTGTGACCCAAATACTGCCCAGTCCACAGGCTCCATATTGCAACAGATCCCAGCATACTGCAGCCTTTGCCAGAACCCCACTTTCCAGAAAAAAGGAGGATGGAATTGAGATGGGAAGTCAGCCAGGGAAGCCAGGGTGCTAGGAAGCTGCTAAAGAGCTGTGCCTTGGGTAGCTCCTCATATCTCCATGTCCTTTCCATGGTTCCTTGACTGCATCCATGTGGGACATGAGGGCTGTGGGACCCAGCCTGTGAACATTAAGGTGAGATATCTGAGATATTTATCAATCAAAACATTGGGGGTTAATTGTGGAATGATAACCAGTGGGGCTGGTTACATTCAATGTCTGAAAGCTGGGAAGGAAACAGAAGTGTTTGAGCAGTTTGATGGGAGAGCCTGGAATGACACCAGGAGCTGCTATAGTCAGAACTGGTGAAAGAAATGTGACACTAGTAGCCCTGTCTGCCTTTGAGAATTAGGAAAATTAGGAAGGAAAAGCTGGCAAATTAAAAAGACAGAGTAAGCATGGTAAAGAAAGGAAGAAAAAAATCATGAAAGAATCAATCATAGTAAAATTATTGAGAAAAACACTGAAGAACTTGGGCACAGTTAGTCTATACAAGATCTACAGAGCAATGACAAAGGGTCAAAAATAGGCTGCCTGTGCTGGTCAAGACAACATCAAGCCTGGTGATTTTGTCAGTGAAGATTCACAGTTCCAGAAAAAATTATATTCTCAGGTTTTTCTAACTGATATCCCTTTATGTGTGTTAAGGTCTCCCTTGACAAAAGCAGTTATTTCATTATCTGTGAGCCAGCTGAGGTTAATGGTCCCTTTACAGCTGGAGGTAGAGAAGAAAGTGCTGGAAGAAACTAAGGACATGGGAGGACAATATCCAAGCTGGGGTACAGGTTAAAGGGCAGGTGTTGAATGAAAGGAGATTGAGCAGTTCTCATATCCTAGACCCTTTTCCCATTTTTCCCTGTGCCTTTGTGCTCGTGGTGCCACTATTGCCCATGGCAACGTGGGTGTCTGGGGTGAGGAGTGTGTCTGGTTCCTTCAGCTGCAGTGACAAATTCTGCTGCCTACTAACCTGATTCATGCTTGAACCAGTAACCCAGAGCTGGGAGGCTGCCTAGCTCATTAAAAATTCCCTGAGTGAGTTTTCTGACCCAATTCCTAAACAACAGAGAAAGCTTTTAAAGTTGGTTTTTGGAATTCATGTCATAAAAGATTCAGGCAACATATGGATTATTTATTCACGTAGGGGATTTTAAATTGCTACTTTATTTAGAAAAAAATGCATCTGATTTTCAGCCCTGTCTTTGTTGTACAACTATTCAGGCAGCTACTAAAGGAGCAGGTAGAAGGGGAAAGGAAGAAACTGGGACGAGGTCTTAGGCATGACTACAAGGACCCAACAAATCCATTTTTACTGCCAAATTGTTTTAATGAAAGAGCTGAGTTTACTTTCTACATGCCTGTGAAGGGCTAAAGGGCACATTTGTTATCTCAGCTACTTTATTTGATTCATTCTATATAAAGGAACAACCCCATTTTCCATTTATTTTGGATTCATCAGAAAAAATAATCACACCCAAATCTGTTTGTATAGCATGTCCTTCACTTCAGTCACGAGACACAAGAGATGTCGCCAGGGACAAGTCCATTGAAGACACACACCAGCTGTTCTGATTCATACGAGCTTCAGCTCTACTCCATACTCTGTTAATGAAAATGAATACAGACTCACAGCTTCACCAAAACTATTGTGATTGGCTTCAGGCTTTAGCTAGGAGCACCCCCACCCCCCGCCTCCTGCAATTGTGCTGTATGTCAAATCCCTTTTGAGGAAGCCAAAGGTAAAAATAGAAGAACAACATTGTTGTTGTTGTTGCAAATCTCAGGCAGGCAACAGCCTCTATCCATGACCTTCAGGTAGAAAAAGTTTGTTTTTTCAGGAAATTTCAGTAGAACTTGAACTCTTAAGCAGAGTTAATGTCTTTTGTAGAAGCAGAGGAAGAAATGAAAGGACAAGAAGCTGTAGTTTCTATCCCTTCCAGCACTGGTTAATGAAGAACGAGAGTGGGACAAAAAGGAACAGAGTGTAGAGATACACGCAGGACTTTTACACCTCCACAAAAAGGTTGGAAGCACAGAGAACAGGAGCTCAGGGAAGCAACAGCGATGAGCATGATGGAAGGAATTTGGATTCTGCACAGGGACCCTAAAAGTGATGTTGCTAGTGTGGGGCCCCCAGCTATTCTCTCTGCAGCATCACAACCTCCCTGCATACTCTTCTCCTGCTCTCCTGATATGAAGCCTGAGGTTTGCTCCATTCCTTTCCCTCTGGATAAATCTTGTCTGACCTCAGAGATCAAAATGTTTGATTTCTAAAGTTTTCAGCCCAGGAAAAGCAAAGGACTAGTGCAGTGGATCAAACACAGCAGCTTCCCAGATGACAAAAAGGCAGATCTCTCCACACACGAATCCAGCCAAGGTCACATTATATCTTGGATAAAATCTATTGCTGCACCTATGGAAAAAAATCCAGCTAATCAGCAATATCTTGCCAATCTTCCCTGAAAATAAAAGTGTCCATGTAGTGATAAGTTCAATAGCCTGAAATGAATCCAGGTAAAATACTTTATAGCTGATCCAAGAGTCAACTAATAAAACATTTTTTAAAAGTGGTATATTTAATGCTGAACAAAGTGCAATTATGAAAAAGTAGCTTGTTATCTGTTGATAATACTGCGAGATTGATTGTGAAATCCAACTGTGGTTGTTGTAACAGACTCTGAAGGGTGTATGATGTGGCACAGCATGGCATTTTGATTAAGAGGCAGAGTGAATTAAAAATTTGCTGGTAGGTCTCAAAATGTAATGGAGACTTTTGTTTTCATGGTTACATTTCTAGTGGTTCCCACAGAGACAAATTTTTAACATTATGCCATTTAAAACTCTTCAGTAACAACCTGGAGAAATGCAGTCATCTGCAAAAGTTAAAAGAAATAAAAGGTGCACTAATCAATTATGAAGAAAACAGCCTCAGATATAGAGCAATACAAATCTGTCAGTAAATAAGATACAAGTATACAATATCCATTTGAGTGTGGCTTATGATGGAAATATGTCTACAAAGACTGCAAGCTGAGCTCTGGGGAGGGCTGTGGAGGGCTAGTGGAGGCTGGAGGTCCTGGCACATCACCTGCTGAACATGAGCTTCAGAATGATGATGGCAAAACCAGTTGCTCTCATCTTTCCTATATCCTAATTATAGCAGTACAAAGCAAAACGAACAGAGAGGTTTGTGTCATACCCACAGGAAGGCTGCCGCTGAAATTTTTGTCTCAACTGATGCCCACAAATTCAAGGAAGATGCTGATGAAACTGGAGAAGATACAGGAAGGAACCACAGAAATTACTGAGGGAGTGGAAAACATGTCTCTTGAGAAAGAGAACAAGGGATCTAACCTATTTAGTTTACTCAGATGTATGCTGGCCGTGTTTAAAAAGCAGTTTGCTTTTTAAACATGGGGAAGAGAGATATGATAGTTAGTCTTCACACTGAAAAACAAATACAAAAGAAGGAAAATTGAGCTGGCCAAATACAGGGTATTTTTCACATGCTTTCCTAGGGATAGCAAAGTCTATGTACCTTTCAGTTCCATCCCTTGTTTTTCCTTTCCTTTCCCACTCAGGCATATTTAAAATATCTTTAGCATATTTTTCCAGTTACAACCAGCTTTACTGGAGTGAGGCAGTGGGAAAGTAGAAATCTCAAAGATATGACAAGTCCATAAGTGTCCTGACACCCAGCAATGGGGCAGAGCACTGTGCTGAGTCGTGTCCTTACTCAGAGGAGGGCAGCTGTGACTGTGTGTCATGGTGTCTAGCACAGACACCAGCTGGTCAGTGCACACACACAGACACACACCCAGTTCAATTTGCCAGTTCATGATGCATTTGACTCATAATAGATTTTTCTAAAAGCCTGAGTGTAGCAAAGACTGAATCAGAGTAATCCTGTCTTTTATAGAGGATCAAAGTAGATATCTGTGGTATCTGCCTCACTGTCTCTGAATCCCTGACCATTTGACTCATAAAAACTAAGACAGTGCCAGCACTAGAGAGTAGGTGACACAAGGGAGAGAACAGTGTTGAGAATGCAGGATGTAAAGGAGGTTTGAGCCAGGCATGAAACACTCGTGCTGCAGCCCTGTCAGCCAAATCTGCAAGCAAATGTGATTTCCAGCCCCCAGGCAGTGAGCCCAGGTGAACAGGTACTTCAGTGACACCAGTCTTTGAGCTGCCCCATTTAGCACTAACTTAGGTGTAACTACAGGATCTGCAGTCACACCTTTCAGTGTCAAAGGGGCATGTCCTACCAGAGTCTGGTACAGTAAGCAAGCGATTCTCCCTAGACCACTTCATTTATCCTGAATTTTTTTCCTGGAAAGGAGCTTGCACAGGAGGAAGGAAGCAGTCTGGGTGCTGGGGCTGTGGGGTGAGTTGGTGAGGAGCTGACCCTCTGGGTGCTCCACAGCCAGACTCCTTCAAGAGAGGCAAAGTGTCAGTTTTCACAAGCTCCTTCACCAGGCAGCACACGCTCAGAACACAGTGGGAGGTAATTTAAGACTGTCACTGACAGATTTATTCCATTTCCTTTTCAGATAAGCACTTAGTAAATAGAATTGAGGGTGCTGGGACCGCCATAGGTGCAGTGACAGACTGGCTTTACTTGAGTACACAGGTGTGACTTTGGTGCTCGGGTTGATTACAGCCATCCAAAAGCCTGGCTTTGGAGCAATATGTTCCCTCATGTATTTTCCATATATAAAATGGGGAAATTGTAGTTTTGAGTGGGCCTGTTCCACCTTATCTCCCAGTTTGAGTCATTCATGGGAATTCAAAACTGTCACCTGAAGCCATAGACAATGATGGAAAAAAACTGGACAGTGCAGGTACTGCTACTTCTGAATTCATGGTGGCACCTACACTCCTGCACTTTGTACCCAGTCTTGCAGGGCTCCATGAAGAAAAGCCATGTACACCCCAACTGCCCAGTCACTGCTCCAGAAATTCAGTCCTGGAGAGGCTGGTGCAGGATGAGCCCAGTGCAGAAAGGTATCAACTCAGGCTTAGGCTGAGACATAAAATGTCCATTTTTGCACAGTGTAGCACCCCTGCTGATAAGGTAGTGCTTATTGCCAGGTCCTGAGCAAAAAACCAGCTGAGCCCTGAAGAGTGCCAGGGTAGTTTTGTGTGACCTATTTTCTTGAATATGTTTTTTCCTATAAATGTACATATATGAATAGGAATTAGGAACACTGCAAAAAGGTGTCTATTGCACTTGAAACACAGAAAGTTCACATGGCCCTAGTGGGTAGGACAGTTTCTCCCAATCTCTGGAGCAACCAACTCAGCGCAGGCATCTGCAGGCTGCTGGGGCCTTTGGGATGAACTTAGGGTGCAGCTCAAAATTCTCCCTCTTGTTGCAAAGCCTTCACCGCTCTGCTGTTTGTGGGACACCCCAGAGCCACAGTACAACCAAGCCTTGTTTCAAAAATTCATCAGCCTATGAAGTGGGACCCAGCAGATACCTTACAGAAGACTTGTGGCTACCACTCCTGCTGCTGCTTCTTCTCTCAGGCTACCCCGCTGCAGACACAACACTGAAGGTGCTGCTCACTCTTCCTGAGTAAACTGCAGCTCAAAAGGCTTTGTGTCAGCCTAGTAAGCACAAGATAAAAAGAAGACTTCACTTTTTGTACATGGAGAAGTGGATATTCACAATGCTTGTTGAGAGAAGAAAGCATAAAGTTCTGCAAGAGACACCTCTAAACACTAGAAATCTTTTAATCGCAGTATGTCTTCCTGAATCAGCACAGTCAATCAATAGTGTTACAGAGTTAAACATCACATTAACTTCCTTCATATCTTCCTCCTTATGGTCCTAACCTTTACTCTTCCATCTATGTTGCTGCCTGCCTGTGTTTCTTTCTCTTTCTGAGCCTGTTCTGCCTTCCCTGACCAATGCCAACATGTTCTCCATCAGTAAATACCAGCTGCTCTTGAGAAGTCAGTGGTGAATTGAATGGGACAAAAAAAAAAAAAAGCTGAAGCCAGAATTTCTCTGCTGGTTAAAAGGCACTAAATCTGACCCTAGGCTGACACTCCAGAGCTCCCTGATCAAGGCTACTGGCCAAGAAAATCTCCTGTTTGGAAGGGGAAAGGCTGTAGGTTTGCCCATTGCTTGCAGCTGGGCTGGCATGAGGCTCTCTGTGAATTGCACAGAGCAGAGAAGGGAAGACTTGCTTAGAAAGCAGTCATGCCTTCCCATGGACAGCTCAAAGGACAGATCTCTTTCTGCCCTGAGATGTGTGCTAGTGGGGGATAGGACCAGACCTCTCTGACCTTCACCCAAATTTGCATCTTATTAACAACGTGGCCTTTTTAAATTTCATTAGCTTGGGCTTGACAAATACCTGTAATTGGCCTCAGAAAGGCTTTGGAGAAGAGGCTTGGACTGGATTTGAGCTGTACAGCATAAAGGAATTGCTTTTCACTTTGGCAGCATGGACAACACTGGTAGGATATTCCACTCAACAAGTTCTGCCAGCATTTAAGGATTCAGATACTCAATGGGGATTTATTATTCAGTCAAAAGCAGAGACAAAATTAGCAAGGATAAAACAGAATTTACAACAGCTATGTGCAGAGCTCTATCAAACAAGCTTTTTGCTCAGAACTTAACGTACAAATATGCCATGTAGACCTGCTTTTCATTGTAAAATAAGTGTGTGATATTTTTATAGTGGCAAGATCTAGCATAAGAATAAAGTCTTCTTTGCATTTGTTTTCAGTCATACTGATACAAACATACAGAGATGTCTGTAATTGTGCTTAAAGAGCTACAAAAACTGCCATGTATATATTTTTTCTAGACTCTCAGAAGCTGTGAGTCAATCACCACTGATTATGCATAGAAAGTCCCAGATAACCTTATCAAAATTTCATTACAGGCACTGCGTAAAAATTGTGCAGAAGTGCAGAAGTTAAGGTATTATACAGAAATACAATATCTGACATGTTTAAAAACTGCTGGTAAATGCAAAGGGGTTTCCCAGCCAGCATTCTTTAGTATAAAATATGGTTATGTTTTCTCCTGCTATTACAATAATATTTTGCTCTTCTATATCTTTTTCTTCTAGCTGTATAGAACACCAGTGTCAGCAAAACCAGTCTTCTCTTGCTTTCCCAAGGGCATGCAATGAGCGTGGTTCCTGAGACCTGGCATATGGGTACATGAGAGTGACAGTCCCCATGGGCTCCCCTGTCCCTGTGGGCGCTGCTCACCCCAACTCCCAGGGCCACAGCAACTCCCAGGCTGCCCTGACACCTCCCACAGTAAAGAGAGATGTGCAAAATCATGTCATGACAAAAATGGGATGGCATTAACTTAGAAGATGTCTTCATCCACATGATGGAAAGCTGTGCAAGAAAAAGACTTGCTCTGCCATCTTCCCAAAGGAGGCAGGCAGAGAGGCAGCCCCCAGCTGGCTGCTCTGGAGCTGGGTTAGGAGGCTGTGTGGTGGCTACCCTGGGCTGTAGCCAAAGGCACTCAGAAGTAGTTAGCCTTGCAGGCTGCTTGGATCATTTTCTCCTTTTTTGTTTTTCTTTGGTGCTAAGTACCATCCCTAAATAGCTTAACGAGGCTGAGTCTGAAAACTCTGCTATTCATTTAGTTGAAAAATGTGCCAGCTGGACAAACCAGTGGTATTTTAATTGAATAATTTATTTGGATATCAAGGCACGTGGATAAATAGATTTACTACTGAGCAAGAATTTAGAAAATACGCACAAAATAATTTATGCTCATAGTGTTCATGTATATTTATCCTACCTTCTGCATACAGATGTGCATATATTGCAGTTAGTATCTTATATATTTTGATATTTGTTCACATGCATATGTATTTGGGATAAAACAAAGGAGTGAAAATAGTTTTTGAGTATGCATTTACTGTAGGTATTCTGCAACACTTTTTCCATCAAAAATATGGTTACATCACATGCTCAGTACAGGAGAGGCATGAGAATTTTCCTGCATTTTTCTGTGCTTGGATAACCTTACCAATGGTATCATTCTTGAAGGTATGTATACAATTTCTTAAGATTGTTTTTTATAATGGAAAAATAGAAACGGAACATTTCCTGTATTTACTATTTTGAAAAATGATAGTGAAATTCAGAAATTGACAAAGATACTATTTAATTACTTATTGAGAACTGAGATGTTAAAAACACAGCATCATCACAGTAAAAGCAATAGTAGTGGTAAAAAATAATGATATCAACAGCAAAAAAAAAAATAATTTTAACAAATAATGCAGGAGATCTTGGGGATCCCCTGCGGTGTGATGGAGGGTGCTGTATCTCACTACCAGGGGACAACATACCCTGTCATATGGTTGCTCTGCAAAATAGAAGGGAGACAGTGACAGTCTGGTTTGCCAGAACTTCCTCCTGTGACTTCAGGGAAAAAAAAATCATCTTCTACATTTTCTGGTTAATCTCAGTGGATTTTTGAAAAGCCATGAGTTTCATACCCTACATTGTTCATACCACTACTTCAGGAGTGTAAACGTGACTCTGCCTTGGTACCTCCTTCGGCTGTAAGAGATCCAGGATTTTACTCCTTATTTTTAATTTTCCTCATCTTGAGATTTTGAATCAAAG
The DNA here is from genome assembly GCF_026979565.1 of Vidua chalybeata. Classification (NCBI taxonomy): domain Eukaryota; kingdom Metazoa; phylum Chordata; class Aves; order Passeriformes; family Viduidae; genus Vidua; species Vidua chalybeata. The sequence goes on from NC_071532.1 coordinate 58,862,482, forward strand.
ACTAGAATGGCACTTCTTTTTTTACAATTTCAGTGTTTCATTAACAATGGTTTCTTCTCTTACTACATTCAGGACAACTGACTGCCTGTGATAGCTCAGACACCTGTTACAACATGCAATAGAAAACAACCCAGGACAAGCTGTGCTGCGACAGGGGAGCTTCATGACTGCATTCACATTGCTTGGCTCAAGGTTCCTGCCATTCCTGAAAGCTGATTTAGGAGCGGGCTAGTGTCAAAAGAGGTGGTTTCATCTTTCCTCAGTCACCTTTCAGCCTGCCACTGGCCCCACGTTGCTGTGGTGTCCCTCCAGCTGGTACCAGCACTCACATGGCCATGCAATGAGCTGGATCCCATAATTTATCTGCCTCAAAGCTGAACTTGACTTTTGTAACTGTCAGAGACAGGTTAATTTCCAGCAGCTGACTACACAAAGGAAGGGTTGGGTCAAGGGAGGAATTAAAGAGGGCACGGAGAATCTAGTGAGGTCTACAGGACAAACAGTTTAGTCAAAAACAGCTCATGTGTTGCTTTTAAGAGGCTAAGAGAAAATAACACCCTTTCAGAGCATGGCTTGCAATGGGTAGTATTGGTAAGGGACATTTCTCCCTCTCTGTTAAGTTTGCACTTGCAAAATATGCTATTAAATAAACAACTAAATGTACCATAAAATCATTGACTCTGTTTTTCTACACTCTACTGTCCTTTGATTCTCAAATAAAGCACAAAAGAGAAGACAGGGAGGGAATTAAGGAAAAGAAAGAGAAGATAAGGGAATAAAAGTACTGAAAAGCAGTGACGAGAATTTTCTCTTTAGTTTATGGAAATTACAGTCTGCTGCCTAGATAGAGATAACTCTGCAATGCAACGTCATTCTTGCTGAGCTTTTCTTTCCTTTAATCCCGCTGACTAGAAACAGTCTATTTCTGTACTGTAAGCATCTTCAACTGAAAAGCTTTAATTTAATTTTTCTAGGCAGGAATCATCTTGAGATTTATATGTGTGACTACTGCTTTCTGGCTCCATAGAGAGAATAAAATTTATAAATCAGGTACTGCAGTTTGTCTGCATTTCATCTGCTGGGAAAGGGAGAATGAGAAGGATTCCTTGTGGAGATTCATCTAATAACAAAATTATAAATGAGATGCTTGCATAGCAGCAGCAGTTGTGAGATGAGGAATGCAATGTGGAGTACAAAAATGCATAGTTAGCTCATGAACTAGTCATAGCTGGCTTAGTTTCACTGAAGTTGCTGGAATTGTGCTTGAATTTTCTTCCTGCTGAAGAGCAAAAAAAGTAAAGAGCTTGCATCAAAAACAGAGTCAGGTGTATTTTGCAGACTTAGATATTGGGGTGACGTGCATGGAAGAGAAAAAAAAGGACACTGTAGATAGTTTTTCTCAATTGTAGGGAATTACTGACACAGACTGATGCACCACTGACTATAGTAAAAAAGGCAACCCCAACTGGGAAGAAATGATGATGTCTGGCTCCAGATCAGAAGGCTGAAGGATAGCTTTATTAAAACGATACTATATTACATTAATATACTATTTAAAGAGAGAGTATCCTATTCTATATGCATACTTCTTACTTACCTATCAACTAACAAACTCATGACTGCCTGTTGAGAGTCCAAGACACAGCTGGATCCAATTGGTCATTGAACCCAAACAACCTTCACCAGAATCCCATCAAGTAATCACTTCAGGCAAACAATCTCCATACCAAATTCCACATGGGGAAAACAAAGGAGTAGAGATAAAGACTGTTTTATCTTCATCTCTCTGTGCTTCTCCTGAGAGACAGAATTATGTCTTTCTGTCCAGAGAATGTGAATGCCACGACAGACAACTGATTTAATCTCTGCAATGTTTCTGTAGGAAAAGATGTAGAAATTACTAACAATGGTGAAAGGGCTGGCAAGAAAAAAATGTTGCAATGCTGCAAGAAGCACTTCATTATGCAGCCCTATGGCCATGGTTATTTGTACAATAAAAAGCCAAGTTGATTGTTTTTGCACTGTCTCTGTGCACTTGCAAAGGCTCTGACCATGGCTCATGGATCCCAGCAGGGCTTTCCCTGCTGGAACTCCAGTGGCTGCAGTCAGGGTAAATCCTTCCACCACAAAAAAATCCCTGCTGCCCCCTATGATACATTTGTCAATTTTTAATCTCCACTGTTAGATATAATTTTTCTCAAATGTCTTTTTATTTTTCACATGTGTTTTTTGTTGTTGTCTTCCCTCTGTTTCTGTCATAAAGGCAGAAAGTCCCTTGGCTCTCTGCAGCACTTGGTGCAGAGCTTTCAGAATGTGTAAATCATGGAAATAGTGGCCCAGTGCAATGCCAGTTATGGGTATCATGAATTTGTCAGCAGCATGTCACAAACCTATTCCTGTAATGTTTGCTGTAAAATAACAGATGCTGACCATGCCATCACATTTTATGTTTGGTATCAGGGCTGTTTACATGAGTGAGAGCTCAGCAGCCAGCCAGTAGTTCCCACCTGTGGCTGCACCAAAAAGGAGGGAAGCAATATGGGGAAACCAAAGGGGATAGAAAATAATGCTCTCTCTTTAAGTCTTTTGTAAATTTCCACGTGCAGTAGAACAGAGGCCATTTAACAAGAAACAGAGTGGTATCTGTAGCCAGAGCAGCAAGCTGGGACACAAAGATGTGTCTCAAGTAAGCTGCTAGTGCATGGTTGAAGTTAAGTGAGAAGCAGGATTTTAGGGCCTCCCCCTGCTAGCATTTGTTCATGGGAAATTAGACCAGTGATGCCAAAACTATTTTGCTTGGGCAGTAAAAGAATTTTGAGCACCTCCCCCCTGTATTTATTTATGCATAAATAAGTGTAGGACTGTACTAATATCACAACAATAGAAATAAAACTAGGATGAGATAAAGGTAAATTTGTGGTTTTTTATTTTAAAATTAAATTAATTAATGTGCAAAACTTATTTTCTTTCTGCCCCCTCATGGCTTGTATTGTGCAGCCTTGATGTGTGCACACCCTGCTTTGGAGAGCACCAGTTTAGACAGCCCTGACACTCCTTGTGCCATGAAACCCTCCCTGGAAAGCAATGTCTCCCCCTTCCCTACAGGAGGCCATGAGTGTTTGCCCTGCATTTGGCCACCTTCTCCTCCCCACCCACTTGGGTCAGAGCAGAGTTGTCATCACCTTTAGAAATTCTGTGCCTTGGGCACCTCTGTTAACTGCTCTAATGTTGCTCCTATCAGATTGATGCAATCACTTAAGCAGCAGGTGCAGAGTTTTAATTACACCCATGTTGTGTTCAGCCTGCACAGCACACAGATGTGTTCTTTTTCTGCTCAATACACACATCTGCTCAAATTATTCTAAAGCACTGGAGTCAGTGCAAAGTATCAAAGTGTACCTTTTTTTGATTTTTTGTACAACTAGTGTTCAGGCAACAAACTTTGCCAGATCTCTCCATCATTCACTTTATTCCATAGAAGAAGCAGACTGCACCTCTCTTCTGGAAATATTTTCCACATTCTACACCACTAGTCCACCACAATGTGCAGACACCTTCCACAAAATCAAGCAACAGGAAAGCCTAGGCTAACACATTCATGTACCTGCTCCATTCTCTCCAGACCTGAGGAAAATTAGTCTGATCATCTTCCTAAGTTCAGGAAGCAGGTCTTGTCCTTCACAAGGGGCAAAGCCTTTGGCTGTCATCAACCCTGGCTTTCTTCTTACATCACTTTGCAGCCTTCTGCTATTCTTCTCTCTGCCAACCCTAACCCTAGGGCTAAAGAGAACCTCAATGACAGCCTGGGCAGAACTTGCAGCATCATTCACCCTTTTCTTCTCTTTCAGGGGTATTGTTTTGTGTAGGCTCCATGGGAAATAAATTTATGGGTATTCCCTCTGCAAATGCTGAAGGTACTTGGCTCTGCTCTTGGCCCTGGCTCTGCCAGGGCTGTCCCTCACCCACTCAGATCTGGAGGAGGCAGCCCTCACCATGGTTTCAGGATCCAGTGGGTGAGAAATGTCTGATTATCTTCAGGAGCAAGGGTTTTTAATTTCTTTCTGAGGAGATGTTGTGCCAAATGATGGCTTCTGTGAAGGTTATAAAGAAATTCTCACAAAGCCCAGAAGTTTTTCATGCATTTAGTAGGGTTTGACCACCACCAGGACTGTGGCTAATGGCTAACTGAGGGATTTTGTTGCCTGCCCCTTTGACTGGGCTTGTGGGCTGTCATTCAGATAAGGGCTAGGGCTTTATTTGGTGTTTGAATTAAGCAAACCAAAGGTTTCAAATCCCTCACTGGAGACCTCACTCTGTAGGAGGCTGAGCTAGGAAGAAGGCTGGGATGACTGTCTAAAGCCTTTTCTCACCTTTTTGCAGTCTGAGTGCTGTGATGTACCTCAGGGATGCTTCTGTAAGGTGATCACAAATTTAGTGTTGAACCCCATGGGGACTAATGGCCTCACCAAATATCCACACCTGCAATTCTCATAGCTGCTGATATCCTCTAAAATCCAATAACAAACTGAGGCTATTTGCTCTGGTCTGTAGCAGCTGAGAGGTTATGGAAGTGGCTGCCTTCAATTACATCTATCTTTTCTCTCTTTTCTCATGGGTAATTCTCTGCCTGGATGGATTTAAGGGCAGGGTGCTGGGAAATCAGTAGCCTCAGGAATGAAAGCCATTGTTGGCATTTATATAAACTGCAGTCTAGAGAAGGAAAGGAACTGAAAGCATTAGTCAAGGCTTTGTTCTTTTCCTTTCTTGCTCTTCCTCAGTGTGTTACTCAGGCCAGGTTAGGATTTTTAATAACTGGAAGTTCAGAAGCTTGTATGCCTGGGAAGGCAGATTGCTCCTGGGTGGGGCTGGCCAGGAGAAGATTCCCCATTCTAATTGTGGGAATCAGAATCCTTCATCTGCTGGAGCAAGAACTAGTCCCCTCCTTATTTATTCCAGGTTAGTGTCGGAGTTATTCCCTGGAGTCAAGCAAACCTGGAAACAATGCAGAACAACTAAGTTCTCTCTACAACCTCTTCAAAACAACTTTTGTACCAAGGTAAAGTTAATAGTTGTGTTGCTCAGCCTACTGGAAAATAACAAGGCAAGCAAGACTGCTGCTGTTGATGCTAAGGTTCAGAAAATACAGAAAATATGCCTTGAAACTATTTTCCAGGAAAGGAAAATTTCATTTTTTCTTCTTGAGAAGTATTTATGACAGGAGTTAAATTTGTAAAAAGAAAAATGTTTGTCTTTGCAGAGACTCATTCAGAGATTCATTCAGTATCTTAGAAGAGTAGCTTCCATAGAGGATATTCAGGTAACACTCCAGTTTGTCTGACTACTTTCCTGAGCAGTCAGCTTAATTTCTTGTTCATAATGGTAAAATTATAAACTTAGTCATTATCACATAAGGAACAGGCAAGATTCAGTCTCTTTGGATTTTAAAGTAGCCATAAGAGAGTAACATTCCTTATGGTTAACAGCTTTTATGGATACCCCTGTTTTAATGGCTGTATCATTAAAGAGAGTATGTTTTAGGTGAAAATATCAAACTCTGAAATTCTCTCAGAATGTCCTGTTTGTCCTTTGTTTATAACATTTTTATGGGATATGTTAATAATTCATGGTAAAAAAATAATTATGGTTAAAATTCTACTACTTCCTGCATAAAAGCAGTTTACTGACCTTTCTAAAGCCTTTTATTTCCATGTTTTTATTAGCTTACCCATGTGTTCTGTTGGAAGTTGAGGTTCAGAAATTCCGGATGCAAAGCGTAACTTCTTGTCTGTATGACCTGAATTGCCCCGAGTCCACTGAAAATTTAGGAGGGAGAAAACAGAAATAACAAACTAATGGTGTATCATTTCTCAGGTGCACAGAATATGCCTGGACCTGCAGGCAGTACAGGTACTACACAGTAGAGTATGTTTTGCTAGCAACTATGAGGACTATTTCCACTATGCAGAGACCCATCATCAGAAAAAAAGGATGAACACTAATTGTGAATGCTGTCAAGAGATGTGTTCTCAATGGCACTTTACATCCAGAAATGCACAAATACTTCATGTGCTTCAGCTCTTACAGCATTACCTGCACATAAAGGCGGAGAAATGGAGGCATCAGAGGCATTGCCTAAAGTCCCCTGCTCTGAATTCCAGTTTCTGCTCACCCCTCCAGGAGTCAAAAAGGCAAATGGAGAAGACAGCTTGTAGGCAAACAAACATTGTCCTGGTTTTGACAACTGCCACGTGCTGCCAGACACTCAGCCTGATGCATTTTCAACCATCTGACGTGCGTGACACTGCCAGTTCTGCAGTCCTGCTCCTCTAGCTACAGCACTAGTCCCTGGGGCTTTTAAAGTTATGGGGTTTTGTTTTATTTTTGTGACAACACATGCAGACAGAAGTACCAGAAATGTCACTGGCTTTTCTGATCACTTTTGTGGGGTTTCTTTTCTCTTATTTGCTCTTGCTTATGCCTTAAAAACAGAACAGTTTAAGGGATAACTGTATGGAATTGGAGCCTAAGTAAAATATGTTGTTTTTTTTCTAGAAAACTTCTAATTCTGCTTCCAAATTATCATGCAGCTTTGTGTTGAATAAGAACTTACTGTAAAGCAATCAATATTCTACTCAAACTGGGCCTGGAGGAAGAAAAGGGCCTGATGAGTCATTAACATCCATGGTGCCAGCAGAATTTATACTGTCTGATGATCCATCTTCTGCAGTCTGCTCTCAATTGTTTTATTTCTCATCCTGCCTTCCATTTCCCATGTTATTGAAGCCTTTCTTGGAAGAGGTCCGGCTCTCCCCCAGGATCTCAGCTTTGTGGTAGCAGATACACCAACACAGTCTTCAGAGTGTTGCGGACTCATTCTGAATGTATGTCTTCTTCCACTGTTGCATTTATAACAGATACTGAGATTTGGGTTAACAAGGACCCTCCTGGCCATGCTGGCTGCAAGCTGGTCACGCCTGGAGAATAAATAAAAGCATTGTGGCCTCCTCAGCCTATAGGTACAGCTGGTTACTGTCATCAATTCAACATCTCCCATTACAAGAACAAAAAATCACACACAGTGCCCCAGGGAATTCAGTTTCATTTGTAAAGCTGGGGATTAGCCCACTGTAAATACATTGGACACAGCAGTCAAGCTGAATGTTGAAAGGTGATGCTGTACCATTACTGCATTAATTCACCAAGCTCATCAGTATTTCAATCACCAGATCCAGGTGGCTTTTCAGAACCATGGGGTTGTTAAAGCTCAGTGGGATTCCTTATATCTATTGCCACTTTATTCAGGAAGCAAATATTTTGCAGCAACAATAGATTTATTTCCTACAGCTGTCAAATGTTGAGAGCAATACATATTAATGTTTCTGAGGAGGATCTATTCCTCCTATCTGGAGTGCAAAGGGCATCTCAGAACTGCAGCCTGCAGTTCAGCAAGGCTGAGAAGCAGATTCTGACATTAAGAAAGTAAAAACTAACTCATGTTTCTCATGGCCTGGATAAAACCACCATAGCTCACTGTGGGCCTCCCTTCACGTTGAATGTGCCAGCTGAAATGGCTCAGGCTAGCAGAGGGACACGAGGAGGAAAGGCACAGGGACAGGTCTGCATGCTCAGAGGCTCCTGGGTGCTGCCCAGTGCCTCAGCTCTGCTGCGTCCGATGGCAGGTAGGTGCCATCAGGCTGAGGAGGAGGACAGGGAACATGGAATATGCTCTGGGATGTCAGCATCATACAGTGGCTTGTCCAAGCCCTGGACTACAGGACCACAGGGGAACAGTAAGACACACTAATTTAATGCTGCATGTGGACCAAGCCATGGGAGTAGGCAGGGTGCAGCTGCGGGCAAATGATAAATGACAACACAACATTTTGCCTAGTCCTCTTTAGATTCAAATCATCAATTAACCTGCTGATGTGAAGCATTGTGGACTGCTTATCCTTGAAGATATTGACAAATAGACTACAGAAGGCTTGGAGAACATGATCTAAGTCATGCTGCCCCAGGGACTCCTTCCATCTTAAATTATTTTATAACCCAATAGCTCAGGAAAATAAGTAGCTAGCAGGAAAACCTACTCAAAACAGTTGTAAGGAGACATTGTTATGGTCTCTATGGTAATAAATACTGATGTGAGCCCTGAAAGGTGACAGTGCTCCTACTTCCAGAAAGGAGATGTCAATTAGCAGCACCATAAAAACGACAGCTTCTCAATGCAGCATTTTAATAAGATGTATCCTGTACAGTATCTTTGAGAGAATAAGCTTTTCTTCACACTGTTCCGTGTACATATTTCATGGCTCTTCACTGAGATCCAGTACGGAGTACTATTACATTAGATTAAGTAAATGTAAATTAGTATTTTAGCAAGACAATAGTAAATGAGTGGTCTTAGCATTTGATTTTCCTGGAAAACTCTTCTCTTAGAGAGAAAGCAAAAGTTTTACTGAGTCTAATTAACCAATAGATGTGAACTGATTCAACTTTTTCACTTGTTTTGGCAAAAAAAAAGTCACGTTTTCCTGCTGTGCTGCTAAGGACAGTTCACAGCTTGGCTACAGTCTAGTAGCATCAAGCTCCAGGGGATTCCTGAAGTGTTTTGTTGTTAAGTGTCAAAGGTTGTATTATAAACCTTAAATCTTTCATCTACTCCTACTCCTCCTCTTTTAGTATATGTATGTACCTTTAGCCTTGGGGTCCCTATAGAGTTGAAATTTTTTTATTGGCTTAGCACAGAAGAAAATCACTGCAAGTCGATTGCATGGTCACGGGCTAAGCTGACAAGCTGCACTGCTGGACACAATGACTTTGGGCACTGACATGCAGGAACAGGCCCTGGGTAGCCAAGACTTAGAACAGGGCCTATTGCTGCTTCTGAAACCCAGATAAGCTATTATCAAGTATCTTTGTATATAAGAGAAATATTTTTTCCACCTAAGACATTTGCACATCTACTTTGGTATAGTAAATCTATTTGGTGATTTCTCATGTCAACACAAGAAATTCATACCTGACCTGCCTTAAAACAACAACAACAACAAAAAAACACCCCACACTTCCTCTCTTGTTTGGTTTGTGGTATTATTCAGTTTAAAACAAGTTTAATATCCAGAAATCTCATCTCTTCCTTTATTGCTTTTTTTTTCTCCTGCCCTAGAATACATCAAATGATTGGAGTTTCTTTAGAAGCGGAGAAGCTGAATTTTTTTTATTTTATTTCTCTCTTCTGGCACCAAGAATGCCTTCCCCCCTCCAAAATTCTAACCTCGGAATTGCTATCATAGTCATTTGTCTTAGGCTTTAAAATGCAAAGCAAAATCAGTGAGAGCTGTACTCAAAATCTTCCTCTGATCCTCAGCATCACAGAGCTTCCAAGCAGAGATGGCTGTTGTGTGAGAGGACACAGGTGAACAGTGGCAGTGTGGCCCTTGCATGTAAAGGGAATGAGAAGCCAAAAGGCAGCAATGACAACTCAGCTTCCAGAAACACTGATGGGAAGCTGTGGCAGCCAGGAAGCATCCTGGCTCAAGCATCCCAGCACTGTAGAAGTGCATTATAGTTATAGTATAGAGCTATTCATGCCGTTCCAGCTGTAGCTTTGAATGCCATGCTTGTTTCTTCCTGCTTTCCTATGCCATGTGGAAGGCCCTCATACTAATTTTGCATCTTTTTCATTGAAAGATCTGTGGCAGCAGCAGCTTCTCAAACTCCTAAAAACCAAGGCAGAGAAAGGCAGAGGGGAAAGAGAGGAATAAGTGGTGCATTATCATCACAGTAAAAATATCTAAAAGAAAACAACAGCAAAAACAAAAGTTGCTCTAAAAATACTTTGTTAGATTAAAAAAAAAATAATGGGCAATGAGATCCTCCTCTTAATTCTGCCTCCCTCTAGGCCCTCCAAGCATTAGAGAAACCACCACAGTGCTTGTGCCAGTGTTGCAAATCCCTGTTTCTAGAGCAAGGTGGGATAGCGAAAGGTAACACTGTATTTATGCTCTGACACATTCCTGCACTCTCACTTCATGTCACTTTATACCACTTTAGAAAATCCTTCACTGGAAATTAATTTCTGTCTGTCACAGCTAGGCACAACCTGCCACAAAAACACTGGAGTTGAAATATCTGAGACCAGACCTAAGTCACTTCCTTGTATGGAATGGGTTTAAATGAGAAAGAAATACTTTGCTCATCCTTTTTCACCACTCTTTTTAGTGGTATGAGAAGATGAATTAAAATATCAAGCTTATTTTAGATTTGTATTTATATTAAAAAATCTTGCCAGTCTATTAACAATGAAGAGTTTACTGTTTTCAGTCAAAATACTGATATAAAAAAGGAAGAAGTAGGAACACACAGAGAGAAAACCTCACTCCACAGAAAACTGGAGACTTTCAATTAGGAACATTTCAAAGAGTGACATGACTCTTATGTTGATAAGACAAGGATTGCAGGCAGACTTGACTTTTTTACTGAATGAAGTAGCTTAGCTGGAAAAGAAATGAGGTTTTGGACACATAGACCCTCTTATCTGAAGACGATGGAGATTTGAGGATTATTTAATTTGTTGTTATCTATTATTTTAGGGGACTTCTGTTGGACAAGACTTCAAACTGCCTCTTCTACTTAAGATGCCTCAGCTTGAACATTCAGAAATTCAGTTGAAAAACTGGGTTGTGAAAGATGTAAAATAGCCACAGTCAAATGGATTAGTCATCTAAATAGTTAAGCTAAATTGTATCTTCTTTGATTTCACGGTCCTCATTAATTTCTGAGGGAGCTTGGCAAATATATCTGAGGGCACAGTTTGGGTTTTGAAGTGTAAATTGGCCCCTCCCTATCCTAGTTGAAAGCTCTAGTGTATCAATTTGCAAAACCTAAGAGTAATTTTTTCACACTGCCATTGTAACATATTCCACAAATTGAATCCGCAGTGGCTGTGTTGCTGGCACTACTACTAGCCAGTTAAACACTCAACCTCTCCAGCAGTGGCCTGGAGAATTTATCCCTGCCACCATCCCACTGGAGGTAACTCTGATTCCTTTGAAGTTCAGCAAAAAAACTTCAGAAATTCACCTTGGATTTCAGTGGAATCTGTGAATGGTGAGATCAAAAACATCTAGAGAGATCCCTTGTGCCAAAGGGGCTAATATAGAGTGTTGCTTTTGTAATTGCCACTTAATTAGACATGTAATGATTTCATGCCTGGAGAATTTGAAGGAACAACATGGGAAATACACATGCGAGCACACACCTTCTTTGCTCTCTTCTGCTAAAACTGCTTGTTCTGACAGTATTTCTGAACAGATGAAGGATTAATAATCATTGGTGTAGATTATTGAAAGATAGGCACATATCTTTCAATATGATAATAATATAGGCACACATCCAGCAAAACACATATTCAGCAGCCAGCTCCACATCTCCTTGGAGCAGCAAGACTTGCAATGCAGGGGGACAAAGGGCATTTGGGAGACTGAAGGGAATACAGAGTATTGTATGGAGCACAGGAGCTCTTTGATGTCCTTGGATAAAAGCATAAAATACATTCTGACACATACAGCATAGGTCAAGGTGGGGTTAGTATTTTTTCTCAAAAAGATGTCTTGTTATGTTTTGATCTTGTAAAAACAACTTTTTAAATTCACAGGTTTTTCAGAATGCAACGCATGAGTGACAACTCATGCTTTCCTTCCTTGTGTTTTTCAGACTGAAACAGTGTCTTGTTTTACTTTCTTCTTCCTGATTGAAACCCACAATAACCTGCTATGAACATGTTCATAATAACTAGGGAAAAAAAATCACAAAAATATGCTCAGTGACCTCCTGATCAACTTTCTGTGGAAACTAGCAGGAAAAGGGTGAGAGAAGGACATGGATGCCTTCCTTGCTCCAGGAGTTAGGAAGAAAGGTTGGGTTAGAAAACGCTGAAAGCCTCACAGGCAGCATCTCTGCTGAGGCTGGTGTCAGCACACAGCAAGTCCCTGAGGCTGGAGCACAGTTAGGGAGAAGCCAGTCTGACTGGCTGCTTTTGTCTCCTTGCAACCTAATTGCACGGAAATGTTTTGGGAACACACAGCTGCCGTCACACATGGCGCTGGCCCATATCTGAAAGCAGACAGAAATGCCTGTTTAACCAACCCCAGGATTTCTGTGTGGCTGCAGGAAGATGTTCTTTTTCTCACACAGGCAGACAAGCCCCTGGCAATTTATCAACCCACAGCAGACATCTGTTTCAATAAGGACCATTTGCACCCAAGGACAGGTGGGACACTAAATCTGTATGGCAAAGATAATATTTCCTCTCTGTCTCCTGAGACAAAGAGCTGCCAAGTGACACCTCTGCTGTCAGTAGCTTTCTAATGAGAATTAGTGATTGCTGGAGGTGTCTGGGAGTCCAGTGAACATGTGACCTCTTCTGTCCCCAAACCAGCAGCTTTGCTCACCAGCAACATTTTGCTCTTTGGCATTACCTGCTGCCTTCTCCATTTGTCTGTGTTGACCCCACCCCAGAAATACTCTCACTCCATCAGCACTGTGCTGCCTGAAGTGCCAGGCACCCACCAGCCCCACGGCATCCTGCAGCCCCTCCATGGGCATGTTGCACCCACCCACCCCTGCACCCTGTCTGGGAGGCACACCTGGCCCTTGGCATCCTTTGCTCAGTGGTTCATTCTTTCAGGGAGAGATTACTGAGCTCACATCACTTTCTTGGGTCTGTTAGTACTTTACTTGCTTTGAATTATCCCCATCATCTTCCCACCAAGGCACTTTGGCAACAGTGCCTTTTTCCCACAGCTCATTTGGGTGAATGTGGGGAAGAAAACCAACTGGGATTGTCCTGGTGAAAAAGTGGCCCTGATTTTCCCCAGCCTGCTAAGCCCACTGTGACTCAGGAGAGACAGAGCAGTAGCTGGCTGCATACAAATTTAATTGTGAGGCTTTTAAATGGATTTAAATGGTTTAGCTATTCCAAAGCAGCTTTCATATGTGTCTCTCAGCTGCAGGGTGTTTAGACCTCCATGGAGAATTTGACTTCTCATAAACTAGCTTTGTGGGTTTGTTTATGCAAGGATCTGGGCATTTGGGGAGTTAGAGAAGATTTAAAACATTATTGGCTGCAAAGCAAAAGGACCTGGTTGTTGGCCCAGGGCAGAGGCAATAGCTGATCCATCTGATAAGAATGATTTATTCAAAATTAGATGTGCCACAATTCAGCTTACCACAAAACGTGCTTTCCCTGATCACATCATAAATTCAAAGTTATCCTATGCTCTGGGAAAAAGACTATGCATAGAAACTAAGAATCTTTTACATGGAGGCAGAGAACAATTGGATCACAGCCTGTCTCAAGATATTAAGCCAGTTCAGTGCCTGAAAATTTTCAGTAATGCCAAGACCCGCAGGGAAAATGCCCTTCTTGAATTGCAGCCGTAGCTTAAGATGTGCACATGTTGTTCAGTCCCTATAAATTGCAGTTTCACACTGGCTGCTCCATTTTCTCCCCAGGATAGCATCCCACTGGATTTACCTGAGAGGATCAGGTTATCTGGGTATAACTGCAATAGCTTTTTCATACCAAGCTTGCTACTTACAGCCACATGGAGCCTGGCAGCTGTGCTGACCTTTGGTACATTCGTTATTGCTCACTACTGAGGCAGACCTGTAATTGTGCCTGATGCCTTACAAACATAAACACATCGTTACTCTTACAAGGAAGGACCATATCAGTTTAAAAAGCGCTGTGCCAGGATAATGGTTGGAACAAGGCTAATGAGCTATTCAACTGTGATCAGGGAGAAGCGTAAGGATGTGGGGGAGTTTATTGATCTCAGCCTGGCAGAGTTCAAATTAATGCCTCTCTCACCTGGTATCAGCAGCAATAAGAGCTCTTTCAACACTTGAAACAGCAATCACGAAGTCGAAATAACAGAGCATTAAACACCAGATATTTTCCGCCTCTGTTATTCTTCCTACAATAAAACCTGGCTTTGCATGAAGGAGGCTGCATGAGAAGTGAAAGCAGTGTGGACAGAAACAGTGATGCCAAGAGATGCACTTTGCACTGCATTTACAGCTGAGCAAAATGGTCAAAATTCTTGTGTTGCTTCAGTTCATCAGGAGACTCAATTCACCAATTCACCAGTGCTACCTGCTCTCCTCACACCACACCTGCACTCACAGCAGAATATGAGCAATATGAGAATATCACCAACCCCAAGGCTCCAAGAAGGGTAAGAGGAAGAGGCTCAGCAGAAAAACCTCTCCAATGGGAGGTGCTGAGTCCAGGTGACTTAGCCTGCCACAGCCCACAATGGTTGAAGAACTGAATCTATTTTGAAATTTTTTTGTCTTTGGAATAATCTTGGTGTAAAAAAAATGCTTGGAGCCGCATCTTCCCAATACCTTTTTCTAGAGCAGAACAATGTGTCCTGTTATGAGGCCTTTTCATCTTCTATCCAGAGTTCTAAGTATTTGTGGAGTTTACCTCAGGTTTCAGAAACATGCAGTTTTTCTCTGAATGTTGAACAAACTGTTGTGCACAATTGCCTACAAATCGCCATGAGATGGATGTTGATTACAGTAAATAAGAACTGAAAAGATTATACAGAAGGAACTTGAAAGCAACTAAAATGAAGCTCATTTATGTTTTCTCAGCCTGCCTTCGGTTGCTTTGTTGAGTATACATTACATTTTATACCCTGATTGAAATTCAAATTACTTTCTATGTGGGAAGATCTATTGAGAACTAGGGATACCCTTGATCTGCAGATTTGGGGATCTTGTATTTAAAACGTGGTATTTAGCCAAAAGGCAGGTTGTTCAGCCAAGCAGCCTGACCTGAGCAAACAAAGGGAAAGCACTTCACTGAAGGGAAACCTTCACTACAGGGTTTGAGCAGAGTGAGACCCTTGCCCCCACCCCATCTGTCCCTTCACAAAAATCTCTGTTAGCACTGCTGGAATAGACTAGGCAGGCACTGCAGCAAGGGAGTCTGAGGGAAAGGCACAAGAAATTAGCCCCATGTTCAGCATATGTAACTCAGCAGGCCTCTATCTGCAATTAGCCCTTTCATAGCACTGCCACTCCAGCACAGCAGGGCCTGCCCATGAACCAAGAGCCATTCAGACATTTTTTTCTCAGCTGCTTGCTCTGAAATTGCAGTGACATTGTAAAAGGAAAAGAAAGGTCTGGTGTCACTGGTGAAAGCAATGAGATGCATCTTCAAATGAGAATGAAATTTTATGCTTCCAAAGGAGAGCAAGCAAGACATTAAAAAAATCAATGGCTCCCACCACCTGATCCCACTTCAGCAGTGAGGGATGTCTGGAGTAAGTGAATGCTCTTTAACATTTTCAGTGCCATATGTGAAAGAAGAGAAAGCCCAGCAGTGCTTTGCTCCATGTCACACTCCAGGTTAGCAGCAGGGAAAAAGTCGAGTTCTCCCTGGCTCCTGAAGAAGGGTCTGAAGCACAAGTCTGATGGTCTGGTGAAGAGCTTCTGAGGGAGTTTGGGTTGTTTGGACTGGAGATAAGGAGGCTGAGGGGAGACCTTATCACTCTCTACAACTATCTGAAAGGAGGTTGTATCCAGGTGGGGGTCTGCCTCTTTTCCCAAAAAACAGGCGATAGTATGAGAAGAAATGGCCTCAAACTGTGCTGGGGGGGGGGTGTGGATTGGGTATTACAAAAATATCACCACTGAAAGGGTTGTCAAGCCCTGGGACAGGCTGCCCAGGGAAGGGTTGAGTCACCAGTCTCAAAGGTATTTAAAAGCTGTGTAGTTGTGGCATCTGGGGACACGGTTTACTGTTGGACTTGGCAGTGCTGGGTTGACTGTTGGACTTGATAATCTTAGGTCTTTTCCAACCTAAAGAATTCTGCAATTCCATATCTTTATTTCTGTAGCATGTTGGCAGTGTTCCCCATCTGATACAGACCAAAAAAAAAACCACCCAAAAACAACCAACATCAACATTTTTCACAGGTACTTGTCTACTTGTCTTCCTGTCTCTAGAAAACACTTCCAGCTAAACCTGCACAGCAGATGCAGAAGCAACACCATGATTAGAGAGTGGTGGTGAGAGACTCAATCTGCTTAATTCAATACTTTTCACTTGCTGAAAAAATGTTGTATTTTTTTCCACTTTCACTCTTTGATTTTAAATGGTTGATGCAATAAATTAGCAGTAATTAGACTCTGTAGGTTTGCATTCTTCAACAGTCCCTAATTAGCCATGTAGCACACTGCATGACCAGCCTGGTACCCAAGTGCTGTGTGAGGTTGCTTTTCTGGAGCACGCCGCATCCTTACCACACGGGCTGTGCCTTCCCTTCAGGAAGAGGGCACACCACAGAGGCTGCCTCTCCAGGGCCTGATCAGGGCTTTCTTCTTGTCTGAATTTACAGTTGTGTCCCTTGTCCCTGTTGAGGAGATGGAGCTTTCCAGCTATGACACCTTCCCCTGGGGCTCTGGTCTCTTCCTACCTCCTCGTCCTCCTCATTCACAGCTGTCTCCAGCCACCTTGGTGGTGAGCAAAAATACTGAAAATGTGAGAAAATGTAAAAATGTAGTAGACATCCTTGAGCAAAAAGGCCTCTGAAAGCTTTAGATGTGACTTGACAGTTGTTAATTCTCTGCACTGAAAACTCAAATTTAAAGTGAAGGGCTTTAAAACAGCTTTTGGTTACGATTTTCAGGTTGGCCTGAGCCATATCTTTTCCTTTTTGGGTCATGATAAAGGCAAGAATAATCTGGTGAATATGAGCAATCCTGATTCAGACTCCAGTAGAAATGAACCAGTTAACAAAGCTGGAGATGCCTGATTAGAGATATTCCTGCCCTTTTTCTGAAAGTGAATAGAAGATCTTCATGTATATGAATTAGGGTTTTGGGGTTTTTGTTTTGTTTTGGTTGGGTTTTTTTGTTTTGTGTTTTTGTTTTTGGGTGTTTTTTTTTTTTTATCATCTTCCTATGGTACCCTGGAAACCTGCAGCTTGTGAAGAAATGACCTTTGTCCCATAGGTAAGAAGATACTTTTTCTATCTCAGTAGCAGCTGTGATTCCTTCGCTGCTACTCCTGCTGCCAGTGTCCTCTTCCGGCATACCTGGGTGTTCCAAACGCCTGCTCAGCACATGCCCTCCTTTCTTGGGAACTTCTGCTGTTAAAGGGAAGCAAAGGTTGTACTACCCAGCATTAATGGTACTGCAAGTGCTGGGCAGCTGCTGCTGGTCCCCACCACAGCCAGTGCTAGAGAAAAAGCAATGCTGTAGCTTGGGCTTCCCTCGTGCCATGTGAGAGGATGAAGTGATGCAGTGACACAAGGGGCTCGTGCAGCTGAAAGCCTGCAGTGTGCAGAGGAACAGGGGTAACACAACCAGACAGGTCTGTCTGTCCTGGGAAATGCAACCTCGGGTTCATGTTCCAGCAGCACCTTGGCAGAATGCACTGAAATATGGCAGAAATATCTGATATAAAAGCAGGCTGGTTCTGAGCCCAGGAAGAATGAGCAAACACAGAGCAAGCTTTGAAAAGGAGGACAATATGATGGATAGGAGCACTCTTTGAGTGATAAATGTGGCCATCCATGTAGCCAAGATGTACAAGTAGTGACAATTTCAACCCAGATGGACAGAGCTGTGCAGCAGTGCTTTCGTGTGCTGCATCAATGAACTGGCAAGGCATCAGCTGGAGTCAGTCTGTGATAACAAGGCCAGACCACCCCTGGCTACAGCAGCCACCCTCTCATAAAAGGGCTCTTTCCACAATTTTTGCTTAGGAGATCAGCCTGTAATGCTAATAATTATGCCATCTGAGTATTGCTTTGTGAATTTAACAGTTTTCAGGCATTAGAAAGAAAGATCCACCCATTCTGCAGGGTCTGTGAGAAAACTAGTGTGCTTTGGAAGAGGTATGTGTTTTATGCAAATAATGGCATATTCAGAATTTAAGAGTCCCACACACCATTTGGTTTTGCAAAATCATAACCAATATACATAACAAAATATTCCTGATGTGGGGTGACTCATGGGAAAGCTTTAAGATCTCATAACCCCCAGGTCAGAGCACAGATCTACATTTTAACTACGAGTCTTCAGAGAGTAATATTTGGAAATGTCCTCCAGTTTTTGGAAACCTTAATTGGTAAGAAGTGACAGGACAAGAGGAAATGTCCTCAAGTTGTGCAGGGAAGATTTAGATTGGACATTAGGCAAAATTTCTTCACTGAAAGGGAGGTCAGGCATTGGAAAGACTGTCCAGGGAAGTGGTTGAGTCATCATCCCTGGAGATATTTTAAAGACATTTAGATGTGGCACTTGGGGACATGGTTCAGTGGTGGACTTGGCAGTGCTGGGTTAACGTTTGGATTCAATAATTTTAGAGGTCCTTTCCAAATTTAGCAATTCTGTGGTTCTGTGATCAGTGATAACTCACCCACGATCATTCAGATAAGGATTTTTCATATATTATTTTTATGCTAGTACTGCTATTCTGTAGGTACACAGTTTGTGCTAATTGGGAGTGGGGCTGCTGCGAGCCTTATCCCCCAATGGGCTGCAGCTGTGAAAAGCAGGTGAACAGCATTGGAAGCAATGAGCCATGGAGTGCCCATGTGCACTGACCAATCACCAAAGGGAACAGAGGGCACACAGGTGCAATGCATGGAGGGGTATAAAAGGTCAGGCTAAAGAACAAGAGCTGTAGATGTTTGCAGCTTTCTGAGGTGACATGGTGTTATTGTGTATGGGTGGACATGTGATGCCTTCTGCTGTTACTCTGTATGGGTTGAATATCTCTGAAATTGTATGGTGACATGCTGTGTATCATGGCTGTCTCAACTGTGACACTGTCCCACACCATTTTTCTTGATGCTGCTTTGAGGAAGTACAGATGAGACTCTTTCAGTCTGAAGATTTAATTTTTCTCCTGCAAAGTATTTGGTGAGAAGAGCAAATGGTCTTCATGTTTAAGTCTCAAAAGCTCAGAGCACACTGTGGTTATGGTATGACTGCATCTTTACAACACATTCCTGGGGCGTCCAGGGAAAAGAGTTATTTCCCAGCTGGGAGGGTGACAAGGCACTGGGACTGATTAAACTGCTGGTAACAAGCCCATGGTGGTGGGCAATGCCCCCAGGGCTTTCAACAGCAAGCACAAATGAATTTTCTTACTTGGGTAGATAAAAGCTTTGCTACCCAAACCTGGGGTCTTGGCCCTGTATGACTGCTTCCTTTATATCACAGCCAGTCAAGAGTACTCTTCCCAGAAAAAAGGGAGCTATTCCTGGGCTCCCAAGCCAAGGCATTCCAACACACTCAGCTGCCACAGCCTCCTCAGGGCTACCACCAAGGTGGTTTTCTTTACAATAGGAGCTATTGAATTAGTAACAGCAGGAATCCTGTCAGAGCAAACCCTTTTAATTGATATGTTTATGGCACTGTAATGATGGCAGTAAGGCAGAAATAATCTGACTTATCCTTGACTAATTCGATCATATGGAGCCTTTAGAAAACTGACCCAACTGATCTAATCATGCTGTGGGAGTAGACTAATGAACCATCAGGGATTTCTGCATCTCTTTTTCCCACACTCCCAGTTTCTAACACAGCAATGGTTTGGTGTAACAGAGATGAGCATGTTCAAAGATCTGTTTCTCCTTTGAAGTTGTTAAATATGTCCTCAAAATGTATCAATTGAATTGTAAAAAGTCTGATCAACTTTTACTGCCAATAGAATCACTTCATTTTATCAATCCTCACATTGAGTCCAATTTCTTATTCTTATCAAATAAATAAGCTGAGTTAATGAATGATGAAATAACAGATTCTGGTTTAGATCTCTGGATTGAAGCAAAAAACCCCTCAACATCAGTCCAGAGCAGAGACTGAAACAAAACTGAGAGAGTATACTGAGGGTTTGTGTTAATGGATGAATATAGGTCTTATTTTATGTTCATGTTCTAGGCTGGTAGGACACAAACCATCTCTGTGGCTGAACAAATGAGCCATAAGATGAAATTTGTTTACATGCTGTGCTGGACCTGCCTCATGTTCAGTTAAGCTGAAGTCCTCAGAGCAGTCTGTGTCTGTGGTGGGTGGTATCCATTTGCTATAAATAATCTTACTATTCTCAAACTATCTTTTGCTTTAAAAGAAAATGGATGATAAATAGCAGTAGCATCACTTGGTCTCCCATGCACTGGCCATGCATGGCCGTGTTGCTCAAAGTGACGCAAGCCCCACTGATGGCATGTAATAAGATGAGTGATCTTAAAATGTCTGGCTATTGTTGATGTTTCCACCTAATACCAAAAACTAGAGGGACTTACAAAAAGGTGGGTGCAGATACCTATGAATCCTATTGAAAACGAATCAACCATTTCATTTCTGTGAATACTTTAAAAATCTTGCATGTTTATTCCATGTCTTGTTCTGTATTTGGAAATATTTCAAGCTGCCTGTACCCGATTAGAATGTCACTAGTAACTCCTAAGGAAGTTAAGAAAATTCATGGAATAAATTAATATCTGATATAATCCACATTATAATTCTAATAATCCACATAATAAATTAAAATTAGATATAATCCACATCCTAAAAGAGTTTGTTGAGAAGGCGTTTCTGTATTAAGAGAACAGAAGTTTCAGATGCTGTGGAAGGGTGATAATATAGTGCCAATAGTTTTAAAAATAATATCATTGTGAATAATGCAGTGCAATATAAATAGAGCAGCCTGCCACAAGTCCTAGGAAAAGTAGTAATTAAAAATAAAAATGGAGAATCACTTCTGATGGGATTTGTTCAGTTCATTTCAGTTACCAGGTGATAACTGTGATAGTAATAGTGGCATGATTGCAGCATGAATGTTTCTTTCCAAGTGGAAACTAAAGGAGCTTCCTTAAGCTATCAGAGGAAAAAAAAAAAGAAAAAAAAAAAGAAAAAAAAAAAAACCAAAAACAAAGAAAAAAAGCTTCCTGGAATGCAAATCCAGAGAAATCCAATGAGCAATTAGGATCATGTTTTTACCACCAAGAGTACTTAGTGGCACAAGCTGCTTACAGAAATGAAGAAATCTCTTATTTTTTTCCAGAGAAAGCCGAATGCATTTGTAGGAAAACAGGGCAGGAATCCACAGTGCATGCTGGCCATGCAAAATGAGTGTGAGTGCATGGGGCAGGGAGACAGAGCTGGTGACAGCAGCCCTGTCACACCACACTGCTGGGCATGGGCAAGACCCCTCCACTCTCTGGAGAGAGGAAAATCACTGCTCCCTAAAATCTGATCTGCTGCCTTTCAGCATAGATACTTTAGTCCAGGTGGTGGCTGAAATGTAAAAGCTTTCAGATGTCTCACAGGTGCTATTTTGGTGATCTGCAGCCTACTTCAGATAAACAGTTTCCCTTTTTAGGGGCTATGCACCCAAAGACAGGACATGGACATCCTGCTATTCCTGTCACCTACAACTGCCCACATGCCAGAATCATATACCCCAGCTGTCAGTGCAAAACTGAACTGGTTTTGTCTGGGTGATCCTTCCAGCATGTCACTGGGACAGGACTGAATGCATTGAATGTTCTGGGTTTGTTTTCATTTCGTTATGATCCATTTTCTGTAATTGTCTAGAGGTTTCATTTAATACAGTGAATCTGAAACCTGGCAATGCCTACGATTCTCTGCTCTTCTCTCCAGCCCATAATACTTGCTGTCTTTGATCTCTTGCAGCAGGTTTTAAATCTGTTACAATTTGTTGGGAATGGCTTCTGTAAGTGTCCTTTTTATCCATCTATCACCTGTGTGCAAGCTGGTCTGTCTCAGTTCAGCACTCCTACAAAGCCAGTGATTGCACGCGGTAACTGCAGCATTGTATTGTTACTGTTGTTTCAGCCTGTGTGAAAACACTTAGTTTCCAAGCTGCCTTTTAGCTCTGGCTCTTCAAAATGTGATTATTTGGGTTCTTTGCTTGTTTAGTTCTGGTTTTGTCATCCCACTTCCAATAGGCAGCCATGTGCACTGGACGGAAGTGGGAAAGCACGACTTGCGTAGTCTGTAGCCCCTGAGTGTCCAATGGCACCTTATCCCAGAGTCCAGGGGTTCATCCCATGCCAAATAAGCTGTGGTGATTTCTTCTGCTCAGTTTGCTCCTTCCCAAACCAACCATGAGCCACTAAACCCCTTCCATGTTCAGCACCAGGTATATGGCAAGCCAGGAGCCGTGTTGCCTTGGCTAAGCCTCATCCACAGGGGATTTGAGGACTTGTTTTGTAGAGTGAAGTGAGGAAAAAATAAAGCAGAGGAGCCCTGAGCAGGTCAGCTCTGGGCAGGGGAGCTGAAGGAAAGGGTTTGTTCTGCAGAAACCTGAACTCTCAAGGCAGTAAGGATCACACTGTTTTCTTCTCAGGACGTAATTAAAAATTCCTCATTTGTGTAAGCTATAGTAGAGAGAATTGTATTTGATTTAAAGATTGGAAATGCAGAGGACTGTGTGGCTGTACACTGTCCTTTTTGCTGCCATCATCTGGATGCCTTTAAGTATGCCTAGGAGCAACCCCCAAGGTTCCAGAGACTACCAAGTACTTGGGTTCTTGGCCATTACTGGAATGTCATTTTAAATGATAGATGGCACAATGGGGCTCTGCAAGGAGGTGGTGAGTCTGCAACATGGGGCAGGCTGGAGGCCTTCAGCCAGCTCAGAAATTGCTGTGGCTCATGAGACACTCAACTTCCCTGAAGGAAGATGAAGAACTTGTCCCAAGACCAGTTCAGTGACTTTGTTCTCACAGGCAAGAGCTTTGCACCATATTAAGCCATTTCTGACCAAGTCTGGATATAAATGGGGTGTCCCAGCCAGGGGGAAGGGTCTCCTGCCTCCAGGAAGCCTACTGCCCTCCCAACATGGTGGTCAAAACCACAGCGTGCAGGCAGGGAAAGGAGATGTCAATCAGAGCCGGGTTCAGGGTACGGAGATACCCCAAGCACCCCAGGATGCTCTCTTGTGCCACTGGGGCAAAGCTGAACCAAAAGGGGCAGGTGCTGGGGTCCCTTTCCTGAGGCTTTCACTGTTTCTAACCTTGCTCTGGTAACTCCTCTTCCCCATCACTGTCTGAGATGGAGCAGGACCCTGCAGCTGTGTGCCACACAACTTGTCCCAGACAGTGCCTTTGCCACTGATGGCAGCAGGGAAAGGGTTTTTTCTATGGCAGGAGGGAGTTTGGTGCCCCTGCATGTGCTCACAGGTGGACAAAGCACAGCTCTGCCTGAACCACAGCAGGTGGTAGGGCTGAGGAAAAAGAAGAGGTCCATGGAAACAAATTTCATGGATGAATGCAAATTTCTGGGAAGTGGTTGGCAACAGCCAGAAACAAACAAACAAAAAAAATTTGACAGTTTCCATATTGATATTTACCCTCAGGAATATATTACATGACACTTGGGATTTCCATGCTGGATCGTGTGACTTTGGCAGGAGGATTTCCCTGCTGGGACTGAGTCAGAAATTCAGCTGACATTTTCCAGTAGCATCAAGATAGGCCTTTGCAATGGAGAACTTCAGAGTTTTTTCATGTCTGTCCTATTACTTTTCAGATTTAAAGAAAATTTGTAAAAATTTAACTTTCAATATCTGATCTTTCTAACCATAAATCAATGCCCATGCTTGTTCCTATTTTTACTTATACATCACACGGCTGAAGTTGAGTCATTCTGGCAGAAGGATTCAGCACTGATGAAATGGCATGTTGCCACTTCCAATGACTTTAGTCCTATTCTGTTGTTGTGGTTTAACATATCAAACCATAACATCTGTGCAGGCTGGGGAACATGAAAACACACAGACCTGGAAATTTAGTGTAGTTTTTCCTGTCTAGCAAAGTCAGCTGTCCTCTGCCCCTAAGGTTTAGTGCACCTCTCAAATTCTATGTTGTGAGACCTCACAGCTGGTCACTGCTCCAGTAACTCACCTAAAGACCCTTGAATGCAAGCATGAACAATCTACAAATAACATGTTTAAAAGATATGGTATGAATTTGTTAGGATTTACTGTAAGAAAGAAGAAATGAAAGAAGTTTTTTATTTTTTTCCTCTGTGCTAGTGAGCATTTAAACAACATGTTCTCCTAGACCTGTAGATGTCCCAGCTGTTTTAAAAGTTCAAAACCTCAATAAAACAAAATCAACGTCATAAAAAATATTGAAGTGAATGAGAGTTTTAATTTGAAAACTGAAAATAGAAAGTCCTGTTCTCTGATAACCCTAGAATGGGAGCGAAACACAAAACAGAAGGTAGATGTATTTGGCAATCCCAGCTGCCATAAGAACGCTGCCTCCAAACTGGAGGCTCCCTTTTCCCATGGGTCAGCAAATGTCCTAGGACAGAAGGCACCAGCTGGAGAAATGGGGTGGGGGTGCTGTGTCTTTACAGCATGAAAGAAAACTTGTTTAAAATTAATTTATCATAGTGATCTTGTGTAACACCCCTGACTTGAACAAAGGCAGGTCAGGGTTTTCCCATGGCTGCTCTCTCACCTGACTCCAGTGAGGTCACCTGGAAATGGCAGACTCTTCTGTGAGACCTCAGAGGTCCCAGTGTCCCAGCTAATGACAGTGTGTGAGAGTGCTGTGCTTCCCAGCACATGCTGGACAGCAGCCTTAAAGGGCGTGCTGCAGTATTTGTCAGGAATGCCTTCAGCTAGGTGAGGAAATACTCCCACTTCTCAGCCCATAACTCAGTTTAATAGATGCTGGGAGGGAGGGAGAAGTGATTGACTAAGTGTTCAGAGTAGAACTTCCAGGGCCAGATAAAGTTGCTTCAAAGTTTGCTTTAAATAAAATATTAAATTAAAATGCTGCTTTAAGAACAACCAGGTAAGATTAGTATAAAATACCATCAAAATGCCAAAAAAGAGTAAGAGGGTTTTGTTAATCAGCAAAAAGCAACAGGAAATGTGCCTTTCTGTGCACAACAGGGAGGAAGAGGAATTGATCAATAGGGGACTAATGAAAGTACCAAACAATTGAATTGCCTCTGGCATTGCAAACAGCAACTATAGATGAGTATACATATAAACTCAATTTACAAGGTCACAAGATGACGCATGCAGCTTGCAAAGAAATAGCATCAGATCACGCTTAAGAGATTAAGAATATTTTAGCTGAACAAAGATGCCCAGATGGAAAAACTTGGAGAGATCGCATGTTTGTTTCTTGATATTTTCAGCATTTTTCTGAGGGAAGAGACCTTTCCAAGAAAAGAAGGTTATGAGCAGCTTCTCCTTAAAGGAAGGTTTCTACTTCAGATTTTAATTTCAAATTAATAACTAATATTATCAAAACAAATATTATGGGATTTGTAGGACTTCATAATTGTTTCTTTTTCATGTTTTGTTCTCTGTTTTGAAGGTGCTGCTAAAAATGAAACTGCTGCATAGTTGAGTGAAACTTTTCCCAAAGTAGTTTCAGCCTGAAAGGAAGCAGGAAATCCAAGTAATCATAAGGAAAACTTTGTTCTAACGCAGGCACAAGGTTAAGGTGCTTTTTCAGTTGTCTAAACACTTACTGTTATCTCTAAGTGGATTTGCCAGGATAACTTACCTCTGGCAGTTGTGATAACTGGAGGAATGAGACTGTTGCATTTGTTCTGAATTTACTTTAAATATTTAGATGACAGATTCTGTGAACTGAAGTTTCAAGCATTTGTACTCTTGCAAATGAGTCTTGTGCTGTGGACTGTGTCTAAATATACAAGAATCTTTTTTTTTGTCTGGATACATTTGTTTGTCATTGTGGAAAACATGATCCTAAAAGTAAATTTTCAGGTAGGTTTGTCCTGATGTAGAATAAACTCAAGTCAATAAAACTACATTGGTATATCCCAAAGATCTTCCCTAGTGCTGAGATCTACATTTGAAAATGAAGACTTAAATTGGATTATTGAATCTATTACTCTTGCCACATCCCTCAAAGGCTGATGGGACCTTGAGTCTTTCAAGTCTGCTTTCCACAGTGCTAAAGTCACAGGCAGCATTGCCAGTACACTTAGCACATTTGGGCTTAAGCCATGGGTGAACAGGATTCTGTTTCCATCATCAGCAGAAGGGAAAGTGCTGTAACAAACTCCTTGCAAAGAAAAAATAACTTGCACATTAAAGAAATGGGATCTCTGAAGAGAAAGTAAATCTGGTATTTGATGCTTGATATTTAGTCTATTTTATAAAATATCATTACTGTAGCTGATCACTGCAACTAAGATATGAATGTTGCACAGGAATGAAAATTGAAAGCATCTTTCTTTTTGAAGGCCAGAAACAAAGTTTCTTGTGAAAAATATTATTACCTTCAGCCTGCAGGGTTTTTCTTTTCATTAAATTATTTCTCTCTCAGAACCTTATTTTCTACCCCTCAAATTGATCAAATCTAAATACAGTAAAAAGAAAAGAACTGTTGTAATACTTGGAAGTTGTCCCATCTCCTCCTTCCTACAATGAACAGCTGTCTGGGTTTATGTCGTAATTTCACTTGCATGAGCTTTGGCAGAAGTATGAAAGGAGAGAGCCATGCGATTTTACCTCCACTGGGATCTCTCTTTTCTCCTCTGAGGTGAGCCCATTCTTTGGAGCATTCATCAGCCAAATAGTTCATCTGAAAGAGAAGAAGGACCCTTTTTCTTTTTGGTTGTGAGGATTGGTATGATCCAAGTTTCTTCTGGTAACTGTTGAATTGAGAAGTAAGCAGTTGCGCATGAACTCAACTCTTTGAGCTTCTCATATAGGAAAGTTAGCTTGTCCATGCCGGTTTTATTACACTTGTATTGATAATGGATCTAGCGCAGTTTTCACAGTACATTTTGGCACAGGGACCACTAAAATCTTACAGCTGAAAGGGCACTCTACAGCCCACTGAGGTCACTGGCAGCAGGTGCTTATTCTTACTACTTCCTGTCATGACATTATAAGTAGTATGGCAAATCCAAAAGTCCTGGAATTGAAAGCAACAGATACAAATGAAATGTGCTGCTTATCTGCA
This sequence comes from Vidua chalybeata, assembly GCF_026979565.1. Classification (NCBI taxonomy): domain Eukaryota; kingdom Metazoa; phylum Chordata; class Aves; order Passeriformes; family Viduidae; genus Vidua; species Vidua chalybeata. Next base: position 58,889,508 of record NC_071532.1, read on the forward strand.
GTTGGATGAGGTGCTAAATCTGCACTGCTTTTCCTCTGAAATGAAGCAATGCAGCAAAACAGACATAGTGAAGTCTGGCTACCAGAACATGAATAATTTCTGCATGACTCAATTCTAGGATGGTTTGAAATGACCACACTGTACCCCACTGCTTAAAATTAGTTCAGATCCCAAGGACTTGAAAGTGGTAAATGTGGCATCAATATTTAATGAAACCCCAGGGGAAATTTTGACAATTACAAGGAGTTAAATGTGCCTTATCCATTGAGCAGATTAATGGGAAAACATCAGAAAATAGATAAATATGTCATATATGGAATGAATCAACATGGCTTTTAGAGTAAAAGCTGTTGGAGCTATTTGAAGATGCCAACAAGCATACAATTAAAGATGAGCTAATCATCAAATCATTTTAACAGTGTCTCTTCTCAAAGTGCATTAAAGAAATTCAACTATTATGATTATAAAATTAGTAGAGTAATAGGAAATGTAGAATTACACAGATGTTTGTAAGGGACCATGAAAATAAAGTGAAGACTTTGGAGACACTTTTTGCTGATAACATTGAATTAATCACAGTAGTCAAAGCTAAGTCTACCGAGACCTGTAAAAATATTTTGTGAGAATATCAATAAATAACGCAATGGCTGAATACATTTAATACTGATAAATACAAATCAATGCAAAACCTACCTTAATTACACATTCACAATAATGGTCTGTCAATGAGCTATTGCTACCCAGGAGAAAGATCTTGCAATCATTGTGAGTATTTCTCTGAAAATTTCACCTTAGTTCAGGGCAATGATCAAAAAACTAAACTGAATGTTATGAATTATTAGGAAAGAAATAGGAAATATAAAAGGAAACATAATCATGCCAGACTATATATGACTTTGGAATGATAACAATGTCTTCAGTTCTAGTCACATCAGTCCAGAAGATCTGTCCTAGGACACAAGAGGTGTAACAATGGGCCAGCAAGGATAAAAATACAGGAATATAAAATGGTTCCCATATGAGAAGAAAACACACTCTCAAATAGAAGAGAAATAGCAAGTGAGTTTTCTGTGTTAGTAAGGAGTTCTAAATTCAGGTAAGGTACAAGAGATGAGGATAATTCCCTGTGCCAGGGGTGGGAAAAATACTGCTGAAGCATGAAAATCTCCTTGGGCTTTAAATGAGCAATCTGCGCATATTATCACCTTGAGTAGGCTCTTGTGAATTTACCAAGCCCACAATTGTATTTTTGTTGCTAATCCAATCTCAGCTTGATAACAATGCTTTTCCTGTATATGATCAAATGAATAGTACAGCAATTTTCCAAAACCCAATGAGTAAGGGTAACAAAGGTCACATGTTTTGCAAACTGGCCAAATGAAATATTAATCAGATTTCGTATTTTAAAAGACAGAAAGAGCTTTATAGCTGGGGCTTTCCTAAAGTGGCTGTGGTTTCAGTATCAACCCACAGTGGATTTCCTGTCATCCATTCATCCCCCAAGACTTGTAAAGGTTTTCCACCAACAAGATCCTTCTGCAGTATGTTCCACAGGTTGATTATCTATTGTGTACTAAACCCTTTTTCTGTTCGTGCCCTGCCAGTTTCCTCTAATGTTGCAACACAATATTTTGATAAGATCCAGGCTGTTGAAGCACCAAGTGATAACACAGACCCAGCCTGCTGACATGTCTTCAAGAAGGACCATTATTTAATAGAACATAAATAGGAAAGGAGCATAACAGAAAAGCAATATTAATGATACATTCTCTCCAGTTAGCAGCTTTGGTGCACTAAGAAGAACCAGACTTTCTCCTAGCTCTGGCAATTCTACTTCACACCCAAACCCCAAAGTGGAAAAACAAATTTGTAATTTCAGTTGTAATTATTATTCAGGCAACATTTTGTCCTGATCTAATAGCACACTAAAAAGGCTTTCTTTCAAAATAAGTATTTATTTTCTGCAATCACAATCTATTGTGCACTATCTATTTGGTCCAAAGTATTGCATTTGACTCTCTGGTCTACTTGAAATACATTTACCCTGGGCGGATGTAAATTACCCAGATTGCCTGCCTGTGAAGAGGTGATCTTGCCCAAGGCACCACATCTATGCCAGGCACAACCACATGGCTGTTCTTCAGTTGGAGGCCATGGTGCCTCAGCTGGAGGCAAATTGTCGCCCTGGTTATCAAGATTTTTCTAAAGCCTTCTGAGTTTACATTCTTGTAGAGAATTTTCCCACACAACTTTCTGTAAACAACCTATTGTTTTGCATTCTTTCATAGAGGCGGAGAAATTTGATGTACAGGTAGTTTGTCCAGTGTCGTTGGAGAGGTGGCACGTTCACCCTCCAATCCACTGGCACCTTTTGAGAACTATAAAAGATTGGAGTCAGAAAAAATAAATTGGTCTCTTCATCGTGACCAAGGCTGTGGTGCGTCGTTTTTCCTTGTGTCATCTGGTGACAGCAAATCATCCCAGGGGATGAGGATTTGCAATGTCCTATCTGAAAAACAGAGATGCCCACCAACCTTTTTCTGGGAACATCTCCCTGACCTTGGCAGCCAAACAGGTTGGATTTGGCACTGCAATACAAGGACAGCTGTTAGTTTGAGCATCAAAGAGCTTTGAGGAAGCCTTGCTGCAGGATGCTGAGGGCCACAGCATAGTATGAGCCTGGCCATTTCCTGTGCACACTGTGGGTACAGATTCATGGCCTAGCAGGGCATAAGAGCAACCCAAGCCAATCCACACTTTTCAGCCCAGCTCTACTTCTACGAGAGCTAGGACCATACCAAACAGCACTCAAAGTATTGTTGTGAAATAGGATTGAGTTTTCTTTTGCTCATTAATTAACTTACAACTTCAACTGTCTTTTATTATCATTTTATGTCTCTTCTCTGCTCTTTGGAAATAATTTTCATTTTTGCTAATCAGGCTAGTAATCACAGCCTCCAGTTCCAGATGCAACTTCCCACTCACCAAGTCCCTTAAGGGTTGATTGCTGGAAACTGGGAGGATGTGACAGGGAAAGAAACACATAGCTGAAGCAGCCACTGCTGCTACAAGTGGGAACATGGCTCTTTGTGCTATCTCTTACTTTGTGCTAGTTCTTACAGTCACATGAGTAAATCAGGGGGGGAAATTTTTGGTTTAAAGAAATGTGTTAATGCATGTAAACTACAGCTATGTGTACTACCTGTTAAGTAGGTTTCCCATTCTCATTTGGCTCTGGAACCACAGAATATTCTGAGTTGGAGTGGGCCCATAAGGGAAACAGTCAAAAAGAGACAAAAAATGTTGATTTCTCTAATTTTTTTTTTTTTTTTCATAAAAAACTTGGCTGAATATCCTTGCATATTTTTTGCATGATTTTTGATCCCATAAAAAGCAACATTGTGACTTGTGGAATGAATTTGTAAGTATGCTTGCAGGTCTATTTTGCCATTATTTAACAGTGTTTATCCCAGAGGCTCAGAACAAGGTTTCTAAAGCTATTCAGTGTTGGCCTTAGTATACTTTCATTTCTGTTAATGCAAATGTGACACCCTGGTTATATTTTTCCCATAGACTGCTGGGGAAATTTACCTCACTTGAGTAGCAAGGGCATTTTCCATTTTTAAACACACTCTAAAGTAGTCTGATTAAAAACAGGGCTATTTTAGACATCATGCCAACAGCCCACTCTATAAACAACTGCCTAATAAATATTTACTGGTTCAGTTTTGGGATTCTACTTCTCTCTCTGTCCTTTCAATTGAGAAATCTGGGTAATGAAAGACCCTCATGATGATTATTTTGGTTTGAAATCAGATTCTCTAAATCTGGTGTCTCCTAGCCCAGGTTTGCTCAGCTCCTGGATGTGTTGCCACTTTGAGCCTCTTTTTCTCTCCAATAAAGCACCTTATGGTGTTCACATGAATGAACAAAATTCTTCTTGTCATGTAACTTTGTCATGGTTTGACACTGGCGCAATGTTAGTGCTCTTAGGAAAATATACTTTCCTAACATAAATGTTGTGAGATGTTATTAGGAACAGAGTAGAGCAAGCTTAAGCTTAATAATAAAGGAAAAAAACTTTATTAAACTACTATTACTATAAAAGACACACACACTAAATTTAGGATGAAGACTTTTTAAAACACTCTTTTTCTTACCTAATTTATAAAACAGCTACTATGAAATATTACCTGGGATTCTTGATTAAGTTGCTACTCTTTAGATAATTAATGCTTAGTCTATCTAGGGAGAGAGGAGTCACTCTTGTACTATCGACCCTCCATGAAACACAGTTGCCACCTTCTGTGTTCTCATGTCACACATGGCAACTGTCTGAAGAAAATTTGCCAGTGTGACACTTTTTTTTCTATGTTACAGTTTTTACTACTGTGTATGGACAGACTGCTTATAGGGCTCTTTTAAGGATGCTTTGCTAAGGACTAAAAGAGACAACAGTTCAGGTTCTTATTTTGGGACTACAGTCTCTTTTTATTTTCCTCCTGGGGCCGAGGGTCTAAGAATAGAGATAATTTTCTTCTTGAAGACAGAGGGTATCACTACACTCTCTTCAGCTTTTCTCTGTTCTCTCTATTCTTGTGCTGGTAGTTGCTGAAGCAGGTCTCTTTGGTTTACGATTGCATCTTCTTAAAAATGCAGTCTCTGTTGCCAGAGAATTTGGTTTAGTTTATGGTTAACAAGAAAAGTCTAGCTAAAAGCTACTCCATCATCTCTTCTTACTTAATTATTTTTTTAACATTTCAGGTTTCGGACTGTCTCTTTTTTACTTGAAATTGAGGAGGAGTAATATTTTATAAAGCTTTCATTTCTCAGAAGAGGGTTAAAAGTCTTGGACTCCTTGGATGGCTGGAATCTCTGCTTAGAACTCTTAACTTTTATACTGGGCATCTTTCTCCCTCTTTCTTTCTTTTTTGCTGGTAAATTTCTAGGTGCTGTCAGGCAGGAGCTGGCTCAGTTTTCGTCACTTCACTCTTTGATTACCTCGACCAGGCCGTATGGCTTCTGCTCCCCTACCCAGCCTGTGGCTGGGCAGGGGAGGTCTGCACTGTACTCTCTGATGACTGGAACTAAAGAGACAGTTCCCCTGGGAGTTCTTAACCCCTTGTGTTCTCAGAGGCATGTCTATACTTTTAGTGGTCATTTCAGGTGTTAATATTTAAACCTGACTACTGATTGGTTTGACTTAACTTCTTGAAAAAATTTACTTCTGTGTTAAACCACGACAAACTTACATGACATAGATTTCAGCAGCAGCAGCACGAAGTGCATGCCAGTGCTTTGTGCATAATCTGGTGTGTCTGCTTGTACAATTAATAAAACTTTGAGGTAGTGGCTAAATCCACTCTAATTTCTTTTGAAAGCTTCTTAATATATTTGTGTGATTTCCAGGCTAAGTGTTGATAGGATTATGAAGTTTCTTTAGTATCAGGAGAGTTTAACACAGGTGCTGCAACATGTTCACACCAGACTGTGCTAGGTCTGTGTTGGGCTTGTGTTTATTTTTAAACTGTTAAACTGGTATGACACAAACCTCCAAATCTAAATAACATGGTTAGTGAAGGATGAATTTCACAAACAGCCAAACTGAGCATTCCCATGTGGCATAGCCCCCACTAAAGAAGCCCTGCAGGATGACTTCCAAGTAATTCAGAGGACGGAGAAGACTATGTGCAATATGAAGATTTTATCTGTGTGTTCAGTGTCCATTGCCATAGGGTTCCATTTGATTTTGTCCACAGGCTTCCTGTGCCTCTGTGACTAATCCTCTGGGGCCAGCTGTGGCTAAAGCAAGCTTCTCTTTGGATTTCTCTGGAGTGAGGGAAGTAGACAGTGTGAGGAAAATGTCCAATATTTTGGCAGAGCCAAGTGCTCTGAGATTACATTCAAGAATAATGATTAACAAATGTTAGCTAACACTTCTCTGAAACCTCCTTAATCTAATTCTTGCAAGGACCAGTTTGAGTCTGAAATACAAATAATAACATTAATCCACCCATGCATAAGATAATGTAGTATTTGGATGGAAATGTCTGCTGGTGTGGAGAACAGCCCACATGACAGATGGGGATGTGGTGAGGCTGCTGGGCACGTTGTGGCTCTCCCAGCCTGGGAACAAGGTCTCATGTTGACAGCTGCCCTGTGCAGCTCTGATGGAGGCTGGATAAAGGATGTGAGACGGGGTGGCAGGAGGTCAGCAATGCAGGAATCACTGGCTCACACAGCTGGTGGACCAGCACTGCCAGAGGGTGTGGCAGGTGGCAGCTCTGTACCATGGAGACTTTGGTCCAGGGGACTATGGAGACTGACCCCTCTCTTCCTAATTCTTGGCCACCCAACCAGCAGAGAGATTTTGGGGTGGGGAGCATGTTAAAGCTTAGCTTAGTAGTTTGTAAAACCCCATTTTTTAATGTGTTAGGTAATAAACAGTCACTTTATGCTTTTGAGTTGTGCATGTCCAGTTTGTGGAGTCTCTTTATGCCTGGTTAAAGATGCTCAAGCAAACTGAGCTGAAAGAGCGCCATAACACATTTTGACTTAGGTAATTTCACTGACTACAGAGAAAATCCTTCTTCCCTTTGATCCCATGGCCTTCAGCCTCTGTTACTCCATCACACTCGCTAAATTATGAATGTATATAAATTATTAGTTCATGTGGGTGATCCAGAAACACTACAGCAGTAAAAAACCCAGAGACTTAGTAAGTAACTATGAAGGAGCATCTCTGCAGTTATTAAAGATGAAAAGTCGTCTTCCAAGAGTCTGAGGTTACAGGACGGCAACAAGACAAAACCAGACAAATGGATCTGTGGCTTCTCTGTACTCATCTTTTCTGTAACTAAATACATCACTAAATCCAGCGATGTTCCATAATGTATTTTCTCCATGTTATTTTCAAAGTAGTAAACTCTTATTTCCTGGAAGTACAAAAACTGTCTAGTATATAACTAAGAAAGTTGATTTCTATTCTCTCAAAAATTTATTACTTCATTTCCTTTTCTATAATGTTAAGGTACAGATTAAGTGGGTGTTCTCTGTATTTTGGTGCCTTTCCTGTATCTCTAGAAAAAATATTATTATGTCTACATGTAAAATTATAGAATAAATATGTAACAGGCAGGTCACTGGACATGTTAGCTTGATGAGCAATGAATCTATTTTTCTCTGTTTTCTACATCTACCACTAAAAGCAGTTTCAGTTATGTTCCCTTGATTCGCATATTTTTATGCCTTGAATGCAATGGAACTATACATGTTAGACTTGGCCCTGCACTTGAGGTTTTACTGGGATGGATGGATGGATGGATGGATGGATGGATGGATGGATGGATGGATGGATGGATGGATGGATGGGGTTAAGATTTGTTATATTATTAATATTAATTAAATATTATTTTTAACTAAGAAATTAATCTGTTTTTTCCTTTTTGTACCTTCACTTTTGAAACACCTTCCTTACCTCTGCAGAATTACTGATTTATGATATTGCTTTAGCCATTCTCCACATATTCCCTTTGTTAGCAATCATTCTACAAACAATAGGATCCCTCCCAGTCCAGTGATACATCTAATTTTAGAGCACAATGGTAAAGAAGGTTTTAATTTACCAAGTTATCATATTTACTCGATGATTCTGCCTGGTTTTGCAGTGGACCCTTTTTGTTAATTAACCTAAATAAGTTTGCTGAGGTTTGTATTCCAATTTCCTGTACTTAGCAAGAACAAGACTTGATGCTGCAGCCATCACCTCGAGCCATTTGCAAACATTCAGTCATCCATTTGTTTCTGGAGGAGGGAGGTTTGTTGGTCACTCTGCTCTGCTGGCTGGCAGCAGGAATGCCTCAGAATTTAAGATAATTTGCAATTAATTTCCTCTGCACATTTAAGGACTTGACTACTTATTCCACTTTGACAGAAATTGGATAAAATTGTGTTTTAGCTTCATGAAAATTGTTCCAAGTCATGGTCATGTACTAGTTTAATTTGTGAAAACCTTTTGAAATTTTGATTCTTCTGTAAGTTTTCACATAGTGACAAGGGGTAACTTCTGAAAGTGATGAGGTTCAGAGGACCTGCACAATGCTAAATGGAGATTCAAATGCACACTTTGTTCCTTTGCTTCTTCCTGCTCCTCTAGAGATTATCTCCCTGAGCTCTGCCTTGACTTTACCTTGACTGAGACTCTATCCTGCAATATTTCTTGTAACCCTTCACTTCAGTGCTCTGCTAGAGTGACTACATGCTCATTCAGCCTTCTTCCTTGGATGTATCTGGTTGCAAAATGTGTCTGGGAAATGGGACATTTGCCTGTACAGTACAGCAGAGTGACAAACACAAGTGTTCATTATCTGACTGACCAGATGCAGAGAACGCTATTGTTTTGCTTCATTTCATCCTCTATTCTTCTAAACATTTAGACTTATTAATTTTTTTTCACACTGCCAGCTACCTTTGAATTTTATCATTAATTGCTGGTATTTCTTCTTTATTTTGTTTTTCTGTTATGCTTTGTTTTTCTGAGTTACGACCAAAGTTAAATCATATCAGCATGTTTTCTTCTTATCTTCTGAGTGTTTCAGTGCTGAAGTTCTCTGTATGGCTAAGAAAAGGAAAGAAAAAAAGAATTAAAGTAAAAAGTATTCTGGAAATGCAATGCTTTCTCCGAGTTTTAATTAAAATTGTAGTTTTGCTAAAAAAATCCCACCAGAATTTCTAGAGTCAATCTTGACCTCAAATCATCTCTGCCTGTCTTATATGAAAGAAAACCAACTTTTATTTCAGATAAGCTTCTACTGAAATCCCCATGTGTAATTTTTTAATTATCTCCTCTTAACTGCCATAATTCTGCATTTTGGATTGGTTTAATCCTTAATCACCACAAGCAAAAAGGGGCTTTATTTTCCAGCAATGAGAGTTCCTTGAAGAAACCGTTCCACGTCCCAGTCTCTGCTAATGCATTTTTCATCCAAGAGTCACTAAACAAAGAACATAAACAGCAGTGGGACCAGAGACCACAAACCAGCAGTCAAACTCCAGTCTCTTGCTGCAGAATTATTTGCTTATCAATGCCAGAGTGCCCTTTTTGCTATGCCAGGAATGGCAGGCATATCGCTTTTTGTTTTCCCTTGTACTGTTCTAATTATTGCTCCACTATGAGTGTGTTTTATTCCTCAGCCCAGCCGTCTCTTGGGACTGATTTTCATTCAGTACAAATGTTCTCATTATAAAGGCTTAACATGAGGAGAATATAAATGAGAAGATGAGTGCATGCTAAGAAGTTGCTTATACAGAAACTATTGATCAAAGGAATAGCAGAGTAAAACACATGTCAGCATTAACGTGCTCCTACTTCCACGGTTTGAACAGTTTCCTTTCCCATAAGAATAGTGTGACTCCTTGCCTCTGAAACCAAGCCAGGAAAGACTTTGCTTAATTGAAATAAAAAGTGCAAAGCATTTCTATAGAAGATTATGGTGTGGCACTAAAGAGCTCTTTGAAATCATATGCACCTTCAACAGTCTCAGAGATTACCCCCTGTCACTATGTGAAAACGTACAGAAGAATCAAAATTCCAAAAGGTTTTCACAAATTATATTATTACATGACCATGACTTCACACAATTTTCATTAAGCTAAAACATCACTTTATCCAACTGCTCACTAATCATACAGTTGATCCATTCACCATCCCATTTCTGGGAGGGCACATCCCTTGGGAACTGCTTTTGTCCGGTGGTTTTGGGCTGGATCAGACAGTAGTCGCTGCCAGATGAAGACTTCAGTGAACAGTCATGTAGGCCCTTCTTCAACCTCTGGCCCATTGAGCGAGACCAGAGGTGTCTCTGCAAAAGCATCAATCTCTTTGGGATTTTAGCAACAACTTCTCCCCTCCTCCAAAGGGATGGAAACAGCTGAAAGCCACAGTAGTTCATCCCCTCATTTTTTCAGGCCAAGACAATACACCCCTAACAGCTGAACAGAGGCAGAGGGCATTCACTGATAAAACATCATTTTGAAAAAGATTGTGCAAAACCAAGTCTGTGAGGCTAAAGCAGAGTGAAGCAACACTCAGGTGCTTGGCTACCAGGCTCCACCTGAGGCAAACAGATTTCCTCCTGCCTTCCACTGGGCTGCAGCCAGCTGTGCAGATAGTATTTCATCTGCAGTGAAAAAAATTCAGTCTACATTTCATTCCATATTCTTGGACATAACTGGAAAAAAATATGTGTTTTTACTAAATTTCAACTTAAAAGTTCCACTGAGGGCAGCAGCCCTGCTCTTCTATTTTTCCTGCTTGCTGACTACATAAATGTGTAGGATATCTCTCAAGACTTTTAAAAAGTCAGAATTCTAACAAGAATAGGTGAGTCATGTCTAGACTGACATAAAAATGAACAGCATCATTCTTGTCACCCGAATGAAGCATGGCTTACACTCTGATCCATGACACGCTCACATGGTCTTTAGGCTAAAATAGCACACGCAGAAGTGTGCACAGTTATAATCAGAAACTTCTATAAATATGTAATATGAAGCCTCTTGAATCCTAACTTACAGACTGTATAATCTTGCCAAGAAGTAGTATTTTACCTAACAATTCAATAGACATAGGGCAGTATCCAGAGTGGATCTCAGTACCTGTATATCTGGATACAGCATTCAAATCTGACCTTAAGCTCCAATCCATTTTAGCTTTAGGTCACCTTCAGTCAACTCAGAAACACCATTTAGCTTCGTTCTCACAAAGGCCTTGATGCACATTCAGCTGGTGCATTACCCCTTAGCTACCAGACTGAGTATCCTTATGCCATGTGCACCTGTGCTTAGAGACATGGGTTTCCACAAGAGTCTCCCTTCCTTCATCAGAGAATTGGTGTCTATTAGTCAGGACTTACATGGATTTACTGTCTCTCCGGTTACTCTGTCAACTCTTAAACAGCTCTCATGCACAGCCCAACTGTGTAGGGAATTTATGGCATGGGTTGCTCAGATATCTAATGCATGTCTTCCACAATTTTTTCAGTCTAAGCCTGGACCAAGCCTAGATGTCAGGAAGTTTCTCAGTAGGTCACGGGCAGTTCCATCTAGATTAGTCCTGGAAGCTGAGCTACTGTTTTTAAATCTGTCATAGACAGCTCTACAATCAGCAGTGTAGAAATACTCTTTGAGTATGAGCAAACTGGAAGGTAGAACTGAAAACAAAACATGGACAAACTTGCACCATCTGCTTTGAAATGCCAACACTTTCCTAGAATAACCTGTGCTTCACTACCTTAAGACATTCCTCAAAGAAGAGCTTATTTAAGAAACAGAATTGTTGTCTGAAAATTACTTGTAAGTGTGAGGAAGGCAACACGTTTGTTCTGGTGGGTGCAGCTCTGAGCTTCACACCTGCCTATATTAGGTTCAGTCTTTATGTATCTGCATTCTTCAGTGCTCATCTCACAGCTCCATAAAAGAGATTTATCCTTCAGTTTGGCAGTCAGGCTTCACTGCCAGTGGAAAAAAAACTTTGAGAAAGCAAGAAGGGTTGTCATAAGAAAATGAATCCAGATGTAAGGGTTTTTTCCCCCTATTGTTTTAAATTTTGAGTAAATTAACAGTCCTTCTTGTCAAAACCAGAAGTAAAGGCTATTTTAAGAGAACGTGAATGGCTCAGAAACAAAAGCCCTATTGATTTTCCTGTCTCAAAACATCTGAAAATTAAAGATGGGTTTGGGTTGCTTAAACATGGGGTGCTTAAACACGGTATCCAGAATATTTTTAGAGGTTCTGGGGTGTCCCCTATCCCACAGTTCCTGATCCAGTAGAATGTCCCCTTTATGATTTGTGCCATATCTGGCAGACTCACTCCAGTACATCTCAGATGATGCCTATGCTCAGGCCCTTAACTCTCCTAAACATTTTTCAGAGCTGCTATTCTCGATGCCATCCATAGCAACTGAATGAGCAAACTCTCAAATAATGAGGTCACCTAACAAAGTACGTGGACATAAATTCAGTGATTAATTTCCACAGTTTTACTTGAAACATAAGAACAATGAATGTTACAAGCTGAATAATATAAAAAGTCCCTTAATTATGGAAATTACTTGTATGAGGAATAGGAGATGGCAATTCATGATTCAGATATAATACAATAAATTGTTTTCCTGTTTTCACAGCTGAGTGTCTGGTTTTGTGTTCTTATCTGCAAGTTGGATTTAAATTGCTTGATAGCCTACAAAAAGCTACCTCTCAATGATCTCCAGGGGTGATTTCAGAATGAGATTTTTTCTTTAATCTATCATTCTAGAGTATTTTGAGACTACTCCTTTAACTCACACTTCAAGAGTGGACCTCTAGGAAGTTGTAACCAGTATTTATTTCTAAACCTGCCCTGCCCAGAACATAAATTAATCCCAAGAGTTTCAAAGATTTTTCCTTGAAAATAATAATGACTTGGGCCTAGTTTATCTTCATGATTTCAGCAGCCAAGCTCCAGAGTAGTATGTTGGCACAATACCCTATAGTCAACTTAATGGTGTGAAACACTGGAGCACTATTTCTCTCCTGTAACCCTGTTACTTGCAAGCACTTAGTTTTATTCAAGTCCATTTGGAAACAGGTGAAAACATACACGGAGTGCAAAGGAAAAATATTTTATTGTGAACATGGCATGTAAAAGATGTGTTTCAGAATATGCTGTTACATATCAAATAAGGAAAGAAAAAGCTCTGACGTGAGATAAATGAACAGTGCTTGAGACAAATTAAGAACATGCACACAGCTGCTCTAACAGCACAATTCTGATACCAATCACAACATATTATATAGCTTTTATGACAACGTTTATAAAAATTGCAAATATTGGACCTACTCCTGCATTGTTGTCCATGATCCAAATCTTCAGTGAATCTTGCAGGTGTGTGGAGGGAACAATGAGAGCAAACTGACACCCCACCTCAGGCAGCAGAAGGTAGAGATGGAGGAACATCAAAAACAAAAGACAAAAACTCTGTTCTACAAAAGTAAAAAGGCAAATATTATCCCAAGGAATATTATTATTTGTACGAGAAATCTTAATTGCAGCATCCTGACTCCATTAAAGCCAATGAGAGTATGCCATTGAGAGCAGTGGAACCTGAATTTCATACTGAAATTTAAAACATTCTTGATTTAGTGTAAACATCAGCAGAAACTAAATGCCAGCATCTATACAAGTATTCAAGTGCTGTTTAAAAAACAATAAAAAACATACAATGCTAACCCAAAATGCCAGTACATATACAAAAGACAGATAATTAAAAGAGGATTTTTTTTCCCCAAATATACGTTTTGAAGTATTTAAAACCACCAATTTTTTAGTACTTGTACATCATTGTTAGGGAAGGAGTATAAGAGAAAAAAAACTGAATTATTTACAATGATAAAGGAAGGGCACAGTGTTTGCTCAGATCTATTTGAAACCAGTATTTTTCTACTTTGGAGTCATAACATATGCCTGCACACTCAAACAGGTTTCAATGAGAAGTGGCTATACTTCATTATTACGAAATATAATCCTTCTGTGCAAGTATTTCAGCATGATTCCTCATGAGCCATTTTATACCCATTCACATTTTTAGTTAAAAAAAAAACGCGAACAAACCGACCTGAAAAATTTCTTGCCACAATATTTTGTCTTTAAACAACCTGATGAGATTTTCCACAATGAAAATTTACAGTCATGCATTTGGAGACTCAGAATCAATACAACTTTTCCATTTACTGTTACAGTCGTGCCTGTCTCCAAAGAGTTCTTTGCTAATTTTTGTGCGGATCTCAGGACTCATTAACAGCTCCTTTATCTGATTCAGTCTGGGTAACAGGGCCTGCGTTTCTCTGTGTAAAGCTTCCTTTACTAAGTCTGCTTCATGGCTCTTTCCTAGAGGAAAACAACAATATAATACATTTTATAACTAATGTGATTTAGAATCATTAATGTACAGAGAAAAAGAGATCATATCTGGTTTGAACAGTAGTAAGTGCTCAGTGTTTCACCCATACGGATTTTTTATAAAAAGGTATTTCATCAAAAAATATAATTTACATCAACAAATGCTACCAAAATGTAAAGAACAGTACAGCATCACATTTAAGGGAAACTCCTGCCTTATTACATACTGTGTAATAGTATCTGCGATGAGTATCTGCAGTGGTAATTTTTAGCTTGGTATTGACTGCTGTTGACTAGGAAACAGCACGTGCTCTCACACGGAGCAAGCAGCCCTGCAGCGCTGCCAAACCCTCGGGCACAGGGCATTGCTTCCACTTATGGCAAGGCTTCCTCCACAGCCATCCATGACAGTCCAAATGACAAATGCAAAATGTTCAGCTTCTCCTCAAAAGCAAGAAAGGGATTCTTGGTATCAAGAGCAAGTGAAGACTGGAGCCGCCTGCTTCACCGCTCTTGTCTTTTTTCCACCGTCCATCCCTCCCAGCATTCGACAGATTTTCAGTAGTGCAAGCACTTATTAAACCAGTAGACAGTGTCCTTCAATTCAGAAAAAAACTTTTGATAAGAGACTCACAAAGCAGAATGCCTGACACCCAGCACCACTTTGCAAATTTCAGCAGGGAGCAGAACATGTTTTTGTAGTTATTCTTGGTGGGATATTTGCTCCCAGGCTTTTTGCACAGTGCTCACTTGCTGTTATCATTGTCGCTCTCATTCTTGCTGCTGCTCGCTGCTTCCTCAGTTTTTGCAGGGCTCCCATCAGTCTGCCTGCTTTTGTTTTGTGTTTCTTCTAAATATTGCTGCACAGCCTTCAGCACCGCATTCTCCACCAGCCTTTTGCTGAGGCTCACCAGCTCTGCATCGTCTGGCTCTGCTGCTTGTTTTTCACCTATGCATCATAACAGACAAGAGAAGGAATTCATTGCCATGCAAAGACAGTAGCTGTCATTGTATCAGAAGCTCCTGACTTGAGCTGGATTCTAAGTTACTAGCTGCCTCTTCCTGATTGTAAAAAGTGATTTTCCCCCCACTCAAGCTCCAAACCAAAAGTGTTACATAAAGATGTGTACAGCGTATTAGATCAAAGATATTTCACTGCTCATGTTTCTTATAATACTCCAGCAAAAGCCACTGGCTAACATTATAAATCCTCATTCAGCTTAGAAGAGTAAGTGTGCAAATTTAATTTTTTCTGGCCAATGACCACCTGTGACATCTGAGCAAAGTACACAGTTGGAAGGGACCCATAAGGATCATCAAATCCAAGTCTTAGGTAAATGGCCCTTAAGGGAATCAAATTTGCAACCTTGGCATTATCAGCCCCATGCTCTGACCAAATGAGCCAATCTCAGGATCAAATATAGCATAAGGCATATTTGCACTTTAGAAGCATTCCTAAATTTAGGTGCCACCATTTTGTGATTTTGCTTAATAAATCTAAACCTATCTATTTATTCATTGCTTGTAATTCAGGAGTTTCTCACAGGAAAAACTACGAAAACACTCCAAGCACAGGTTACATATATT
Organism: Vidua chalybeata; assembly: GCF_026979565.1. Taxonomy (NCBI): domain Eukaryota; kingdom Metazoa; phylum Chordata; class Aves; order Passeriformes; family Viduidae; genus Vidua; species Vidua chalybeata. The sequence continues at coordinate 58,905,031 of NC_071532.1, forward strand.
TTTCTAAACAAAGCATAAAACTTTGAAAAACCATATAGTCCCTCCCCTCAAAGCTCTCTTCTGCCTCTAGAGCTGTGATGTTAAAGCTCTAACATCAAAGGATTGCAAGTTCCAGAAGTCCATTCTGAAATATCTGCTGCTAAAAACAAAAAGCTGAAATTTCCCTGTTTTGCTAAAACTTTGTATGAATAACATATTCAACAAACCAACTGTATACATAGTGAGGACTCTCATACATCATTACATGTAATTTGAAATGGTACTTTTCCATGAAACATTTTCCTGATAATCTATAAACCCTACTGCAGAATCCTCCTTTTACAAAGAATTTGTTGCAGGAAAAGCAAATTTTATTGTCCAATTCTCATTGGTCATGCCATTTGCTATTTCACAATACCCTGCACTATGTAAATAACTGTTTCCCTCCATCTGTATTTAAAGGTCATACATTTCGTGTCCTCTTTGGGCATTTGCATTCTGCAACCAGTAATAAGAGGCTGCTTAGTCACACGCATCTGGTGAAAGAGATATTATTGTATGTTCTCAGCACAAAGCTTTGTACTGTTCAATTATCTAAATTTATCATTTTTCATATATGTAATTTATTAAAGTTTTCCAACACATTTAGATAACAGTTATGAAAGACTTTTATTAGTCTTCCTAGTGTACTGCACAACCTGGGAGTGATTTCACTGATAAAGCATAATTCATATGGGGATTCAAGGAGCAGAGAGAGAAGGAAACAAAACTCTTCATATTCAGAGGCAGTGCCTCTATTAGCTGTTAATCTGATCATTCTGTTCTGGAACAGTAGCTCTTCCAGTTCTGGGCCTCCACAGCACAGTTAGTACGGGCAAGGAAGAACTGTGCTCTCCCCCTGAAGAATCATCAGACCATATCTTGGTAAAGCATTTCTTTACATTTTGGAGAAAGTGTAGACAAATATTCTAAAGATATTGAAAAGAATATCTAAGGGGATAGTTTTGGTTAAAACCAAATATAAGAATACATCATAAGAATGTATTATAAGAATGTAAATATAAGAATACATTAAAAACAGAATTATCATTTCCAAGGAGAAATATTTCAGGCTACCATGCAACGGAGGCAGAGGTGCTATTCCCAAAACCAAACAGCTACACACTCCACATTCTCTGACTCACTGCTTACCATATCACTGCTATCTCTAAATCCTGGGTCTAAGTTTATCCTTTAATTTTCAGGAAGGAGGGACTTAATTCAGACTCTCTCTCAGGGCACCCAAGATATTTATGAGCAGCATCTCCTCACAGCTTTTCTGAATTGATCCCACACACTCCTTTGAATGAAGTCCTTTGATTACTGATTTCCTTTGCTTCTAGTAAAGATGCTCAAAAATGTGTTGGTTGCCCTGGTATATTTAGTCACTAGAAAAAATAATTAAAATACTTAATGATTATTTAAAATAAAACTGGTTTCCAGCTGTAGAATTTCTTATTTTTCAGAATTGCTTGTGGGTCATGGAAATTATTACTCACATAGTGCTAATGATCTATCCATGCAACTCAGAAAAAAAAAATCAATGGGAAATATGGTGCTCAGCTACTCTTGCATTTGACCCTGTAGTGCTTAATATGCAGAATACGACTAATCAGTCACAGAGGCCTCCAGATACCACACAACAGTACTGATTATATTTACTCACAGTGTAATTTTAGTTGTAGTATATAATATATTATGGTCTGAAAAACGCCAGAGCTCTTCTCCCATGAATACTTTCTGCAGAACAGTTCTCATTTACAGATATATGTATAAAATCCATATAGCTACTATTGTGTTTATTATTTCAAAATAAGCAGGTAGCTCACTTATAAGTACTTTCTCAAGCATGAAAAACTTCAGATTTTTATAAAACGGTACTTTTATAAGTTCAGTTTATATAGCTACAGAAGAATGGGTTTGTGGATTTTTGTTTGTTTATTTTTAATATTTTGAGATATTCAAGGCTCATCAAAAGTCTGGGGTGAAGACTGTAGCAACTCCTAAGAGCTCTGCACTCCCACTGGAAAGGCATCTGACTGACATGTGAATGCAAATGCATGCACATCCTTGCATGAAGATTGTGCTTGAATTTATCTGTGCAGCCACCTTGGTGGACAGGTACATGGGCCTATGTGATTCCCTGATGCTCTGTTTCTATTCTCATACTTCCAAAATAGCAGTTGTGGGAGTGTCTGCAATGCCATGGTTGGCTGGCAAGGTAGCTGGGTACCATTGTATCACTCCTATTCATGACTGTTGATAAAATGAAACAGGTCATGTAATAAAAACAAGTGTTGAGCATCTAGATCTACTTGACAATGTAACACACATCTGTCCTGTTTACATCTCTCCTCCCATGCTGCAGCTTCTGCTTGCCTGCTTCTTTGATGAATACAATTCCTTTGCAGCAGGCAAATGCTTCTTTGAGTGCCCTGTCTAACATTATTGGAATTACTGGAATATCTGTAGAAGTCATTGCAGATATGAATGTTTTAGATTCAAAAGGGAGGGTTAAAAATTCACACTTGCTCTGTTTGCAATCTCTGTTCTGAAAACGAAACAGATATACCACAGCACTGTATTTGCATCAATATTGTGACACTACTTTATTTCTGTGCCTGTGAATAAAAAAAAATCCACTGTCTTCTCCTCAATGTTGTTCAGAATAAAAATGAAAAAAACCTTTCATTTTGTTTATCCCAGAATTCTCTTCTATAATTTTCAAAATATGAAAACCAATTCATACCCTGTGAATGTACCTCAATGCATTCATGCTGAGCAGTGTTTTTTATCACTAAAACTGAAGCATACCAGTTGTCCTGAAAGGACCATCATTTTTTACAAAGGGAACTATCAGCTCCACAGAATTATTCAAAAGAGGCTTTATGATCCTACATCCTACTGCTAGCACTTATGGACATGAACCAGATGCCTGCAAACATAGCCAAGTTTGGATTCAAATTCTCTGCTGTATCTTTCTACTGGACTAGGTTTATTCCCCAAGTCTACGTCCCCCTACACATTACAAGATTGTGAGCTGAATTTTGAAACACTGTATTGGAACAAATCAGATATCATGGTCCTGGTACAGCATTTTCACGGCCCTGACACAGGCTGTTTAGAGTGCATGTAGGTATCTCAGATTTGGAGAGAGGCAGGACAGTTTGAATCCCTCTATTGTTCATATGATTAGCCCATGGACTGTGATTTTTTTTGTAACAGATTTAATTGAAGGAAGCAACAGGGGATCCCTTTTATAGGAAAAGCCAGTTTTACATCCTTTTACCAACTCTGCTCCAAGACAATGTTCTGCAATCCTTTCCTCGTGGCCTCAACACACTGGGCTTTGTTCTTCTTTCCAACAACCTTTCTTGGCAACAAAACACTGATAACATGGGGAACATTATAAAAGAGACCCTTAGTATTTTGAATAGGTAACTGAGAACCGCTGGGAAATTTGGTGGCAGAAGTTCTGCTCTGGGACCTTGGGAGGGCTGTGGTAACAGACATGCCTCTATCTACCTTTTGGGTTATTCCAATAATTATTTCTAATATAGTTTTTACAAACTATATGAACACAAATATGAGCACATGCCCATATCTAATCAACACAGTAAGTAGAGACAGGAAAGTCACAACTCTGAACATTTCCTTGTTAATTAAGAAGGACTTGCATGAAAAGTCTCTTAAGTGGTCACTTTAGAAATTGACACAAGGCACTGGGAGGAAGGTGAAATCATAATCTCATTATGATATGAGGATGATGACATTTCTGTTGCTGGATGTTCCCACCTTTGTTAGATGTAGGACATCTAACAAACTTCTTTAGGTTTACATATATTGCTCCGTAAATACAGGACTGTCTTACAAGGCAATGCCAATCTGTCCTTCATGCTGAATACATGGTTTCTAGTTTGCTGGAAAGGTTTTTTAATTTAATTTGGCACACCATGGAATAAACCTGATAAAGCAGCAATTTCTACTAAAGAGGAAATTAAAGCTGTTGCGGCTATTCAGGGAAAGTGGTGCTCTTGCCAGATTCAGTAATGACAACAGGAGTAGCTGCGGGACCCTTTGAGCTGCAGACTTGGCAAACACAGCAAAAGTTTGTTTGGTTTCACATAAACCCCTGGAAAGCTCTGATATAAATTTTCTGACCACCTCTAAATGAAGAAAGAGGATGTGATCTGCTAAACCTACTCATCCCTCTGCAAGCACTAAGGGATGTGATGCCACAGGCAAGAGCCTCCAGAAAAGAGCCTAATTCTGGCATACAGGGAGTTCTGTTAAATATCTTGGGTTTATTTTTCTATTAAAAGAGATCTGTTGACAGAGAAATTCCCTGATTCCTTTAATGTAGTTTAATTCTTAAATTGAACTGATTTATAAGAAGTCTAGTGCAATAGCAGGAAAGATAGCAAAGTTGCCAAAGGAAACATGATGGCTTAAAAAGCTGTGAGTTTTACTTGATTTTTTGCACCAACACTCTGGTAAAGAAAACAGGCCAAGTTACAGAAGTGGTTTCACATAGCCACAGTAACATCCACTGTGCATGATGGCAATGGGACAACCAAACGATTGAGGCAGATTGTGATAGCAAACATCCAGCCAACATTATTCACTCCCCTTTGTGCTGCCCAGTGCCAGCAGCTCTCGGGAACAGGGAACAGGGCAGCTTGGGTCAGCAGGCTGATCAAGGAGAGCAGAAGAGTTTCTCTGCCCTCTAGGATGGTGCCAAGGGGGAAGCCTCTTGCTGTTTCCAGAGCCTAAGAAAGAGAGAGATCAGGCTTCCCAGTTTTCCCAGGGAAAAGCTGAACTCTGGAACAGGAGTTCAGGAACGTCAGTGCCTTGCCTTCAGTGGTCCTCCAAAACTAATACTGAGAATGTAACACACTATGGGTGACATGTAGGCTGCTTCCCCATCAACCTCGGTCACCAGTGACCACAGACAGAGCTGACTGGTCTTGAAGGCAGAAAATCACCCTGCTAGGTTACCAAGCTGAGGGAGGTGTAGGCCCAAAAACACAGCTGCTAATGAAAAGGGTATATACAAAGATTTTAATTGCCACAGTCCAAGTATTTTGGCAAAACCTTAAAGTCCCTGCTTATGGACCTGTCAGCCATGAAAATCAAACGTTTACTCACCAGCATGCCAAGGCAAGTCATTTAATAAACATTCACTTGTTACTGTTTCCTTATCCTTCCCATAGTCTATGAGAACTTCAGTGTCATGTCTTTAGAATTCATTTGTTACTACACAGCTTCCAAAGGGATGCTATTTTGGCTGTGACTTTTCCATGCTGCTGTCAAGTATACTAAAAAAAGCAATCTTTTTTGGACTAAGACAGATTGTTAAACAAGTGTTAATAAGTGAATCTTAACAAGCTAAACCTGCATTGTTGTTCCTCCTGAGCTCAGATAAAGGCTCCATACAAACTCATGTTATCACAGTCTCTCACATAGTACATCTCTTTCCCTGGGGAAAGCAATTATGAATATACTTGTAAGTTATGGACAGAAAAGTCAAATTTTAATCAACATGCATTTTCATTTAATTATTTAAGTTGCAGAAGCATGAGTTGTCAAACACAGCTGCATACTGTTTGAACTGCAAAAGGAAGATGAAATCTTGCAAAAAAATGCAATTCAAAAGTATGTCCAACAGTGTCCATAAAATACTGTAATAATTTTAATTTTATTTAATAATTTTAAATACTGTATCATATGAAAAAAACCCCCCGTTATCTGCAAGGTGCTTTTAACATCTCTGTAAGCATATTTAATTAGATTCTGAATCTAATGGAAGAAGGTTAGAGTACCCTCTCTCGGTATGAGCATCTTAGATAGTTTTGAACTGGTAGCATAACTGCATCCAAAGGCAGTCAAAATAGATGGGTCTAATCCTTTTCCCCCAGAATCTTCCTCTTGAAGGAACTGAACCCACTACATAAGCTTCTTAAGCAGATCATGAAGTTATGTGGTTTTGAACATATGAGTAGTATTGCTGCTGTCTTTCCTTTCATGGATCAAGTCCACAGAATCTGACCAAATTTGCTAACAGCTTTGGGAAAACTAACAAGACACCCTTAAATCAATTTGAATTGCATTTAAAAACACCCCCTAATATTAAGTACTTATTATGGTATTTCCTATCTGAATCCCCTTTATCTATCACAGATTTTGCCTTAAATAATGTATTTAGTTTTGCTCCTTCTTCCGTCCCTTTTGTTTGCCACCTAACTTACACTTTAAATGGAAGAGCTGGAATTTGTTATCAGTTTTTAAACTGATATTATGAGATGTAGCTGCATAAATATTCACTGCTCTAACACACAAAAGTTTGTAAACATGAAGCTTTTGATACTTGGAGAATACTAGTACATAGACGTTTAGGCCTCTCTTTAAATGCTCTGGCCTTGAACCTGTAAAACCACTGTTTGGGATCTTCTTCAGGACAAGCTCTTCCTCAACTTTTATCACTTTCTAAAAGCCCAAATATACCCACTTGCAAGAACACTGAATCACAGAATGATTTGGTCTGGAAGGAACCTTAAAACTCATCTAGTCCTACCCCTGCTGCGATGGGCAGGGACACCTTTCACTGCACCAGGTTGCTCAGAGCCCCATCAAACTTGGCATTGAACACTTCCACTGATTGGGCATCCACAACTTCTCTGGACTCACCACCCTCTTTCAGTTTAAAGCCATTGTCCTTTCACCACATGACCTTGAAAAAAGTCCCTCTTGATTTCTAAAGAAAAATATTACAAAGACAAGATAGGCAACAAATTCAGGCACGTGCTTAGTCATAATAAATTGCTCTGTGTCATGGGAGTTTTGATGACCTCAGACATGAAATCAGAAAAGCTGTAGATAAAGAGTTAAGAATGCTGAAGGTATGACTACAGCTCAGTTAATCTAATTCACAGAAATTTAAAAATTGTTGCTAGAGGATGGCAGAACAAAATCTGTGGATGAAAAAAATCCTGAAACATTACCATGCCATAGAACTAAATTTAATGTAATCAATCCTTCACATGAAAAAACAGACTTTATAATCTAGGACAAGAAAAAATTGAAAGAATAGGAGAGGACAGTACTAAATTTTTTCCCATCCTATGTTCTTTATGAATAGAACGAATAACCTCATATAGTGAACAAGCACCTAATAATCAAAATTAACATTATTCTTGAGTCTGCATCACCATTAAAAATCAATAATAACTGAGTCCTAATTACTGTATTTAAACCACTGGACCTTACTTCCATATCCTTCCAATGTTAAATATCAAAGTTATAAAATCATTTTCTTTTTGAAACAACATAAAACTCCTTTAAAAACCCATTTCCCTACCTAATAGCAACATTTCTTTATTGAGAATAAATCCCTACAGCTCTAACACTGCATTCTAGCAAAATAATAACTCCCCCTCCCTTTCTTCCCCCATATTTCTACTTCCTCAAACTCAGTGAGTCAAAGACTGTTCTAGCAACACTTCAATGAAATCAATCTAAAAAAATATGTCTGCTATGCCAAAAACTGAATTAATCATCACAATTTTTACCAATTTACTCTGTACCATAATGGATTGCTCATTACCATGCCTTAAAACCAGTGGTTCTCATCTCTTTACATTCCTTTTTCTATTCACAAAGTTTCTCTCTACCTACATAGTATAGAGAGCTCCACACCTTCCTCTTTAGCATCTCAATAATTCTAAATCTGTCCCATAATATCAGCAAAAAACTGCTTATTTATGCCAGCTGGTCTTTTGGGCCTTTATTTCTATCAGGCTAAACAGTTCTGATTTGGAGTTTCATATATTTTCTTCATCCTCTTTAAAGCAGTATTGTTCTCAGCCTTTCCTGAATTCAAGAGTAAAAGAATAAAGGGTGGATATTCATGTCATAACTAGTTTTTGCATTTCTTTTCATTCTATTCAGAACCAACTGTGTGGTAAAAAGGTGGTACTTTAGTTTGCTTTTGCCTGTATATTTTCCATACAGAAAAGTTCTCCCATTTGTTATCTGACTAGAGGGCCCAAGAAAAGTTTGTTAAGGATGAGGAGAAGGAAAGAAATGGGCAGTGGTTCTCCTCAAGAGCAGATTATGTCATTCATGATTTTGAGATTTCCTGAGACAGGAAAGCACATGCAACAACTGCTCAGCATGACGCAACGTGGTTTGAACTCCACGAATGCAGGTGTAGCTATACACTGAGGGTTACCGTGTGGGGCACCAGAAGCAGTAACCTAGAGCTTTTGAGAACTGGCCTCCTCACAGCCTGGTTGCAGCACCACAGGCATCCACACATTCTGCTGCTGATGGAGAAGATTAAACATGGACAGACCTTAACACATATCATGTTTTTATTTAAAGTCTAATCCTGTACTATTTTCTTATTTTATGCCTTCATTAAAGATTATGGTTAAAAAAAGGCAAAGGGATTGAAATGGATCTTTCAAAGTAAAATGATGCACTTCTTTTGGAATGGACTTATTATTATACACTTTTGCTGAAGCAAGCATTACAGGCAGTGACTCCATGATCCGGGCTGTATTACACATGGCCCTTCTTCCACATATTTCAGATTAATTGTAGCAGAGAACACACATGCAATGTATGAATAGAGCACACAGGTGGGGGCCAACATAAATGTTCCAACATTTATGTGAGGATCAACTGTGCTTCAAAACACAAAAACACTACAGCAAATTTCATTTTAACAGAGAAAGGGAAACCCCGACTTTAGAAGAGGGTTCAGTCCCTAGAACAGACCTCACAGGTTACAGTTTGTAGAACTGCAGGAGTAAACTCATAATTTTGTGCTGGAAAACCTCTCACAGTGTATTAATGAGGTGTATGTGAAAAGCAAAAAGATGTGAGAAAGAAAGAAAGGAAAACCTTTTAGACTGCATTAGGCTATAGTAGATGGTAATGGATTTTTAAGACAGAAAAAAATGTACATTTGCTGTCTGCACTCAGCCACAGTAAGTGATACAGAAAACATGGCTGAGTCTTAATATGTTTTTGTTCAATCCTTGTGCTTTGCAGTAAAATGAAAGATTGAATAAAATGTCATTTAAAAAATATTGCTAGGATGTGAAACACAATAATAGACCATAGGGTAAGACAATTCACCTCTTAGCAAAAGGATACAACATCTCTGGTGAGTGAAATGAATTATCCATGCCTGAGGATTTTACTCACAGGAACCTTAGCAAGTGCCCAGATCAAATTCACCTGAGATTGGCAGATATTCAAAGGGATTAAGCCATCAGAAGAAAAGATAAAGTTAACGGTGTATTCTGAGATTTGGGGACTGGGATCCAGAGGGAATACCTAATAAGAAGTGAACTTTCCCTACACCAATTTAGAACAACAATTCAGGCAGGGTCAAGAGACTGACAGAAGTTCAGCTGTGTACACTAACATCAGAACTGCAAGTCTAAAAGTACTGACTATTGTACAAGTTTGGCAGTGCCAAACTGGTCATTGGTACAGCGTATTTCTAGCTCTTTAAGGCTCAAGGACAGCCTGCACCCAGTTCATTTTTCTTTTAAGACAATTTCCAACCTCATGCTCCACAGAATTATAAAATGGTTAGGGTTGGAAGAGACCTTAAAGTTCATCTAGTTCTAAGCCTTCTGCCATGGGCAGGGATATCATGCTAACTTACATAGCATATACAACCATATACCTCAAATTCCTCTAAATCTCAATCTCTTCTGTCAGTTCTCCAGCTTCTCAATGCTTATGGAAACAGGACCACTCAAATTTTAGGAATGGCAAAATGATTTGGCAAAAAACATTATTAAACTATCAGTAATCAGCTGCTGAACAAGGCATCAGTACATCTTGCTATGATACTTTTCAAGGTATCTTGTTTTCCACTTTGCTTATAATAATTTCACAAATAATAACAGACCAATGTCATCTAAAGGACAACCCCTCACTCGACCAAGGACCTGTTGTTTGTCTTGCTTTCTTTGTTTGTCTGCATTAATCTCAAAATCTTGGTCACAACATTGCAAAATGTAGACTCTCTGCAGCCCAGCATCTGTCACTGACAGGAAGCTTTCCCTGAAATATACACAAAATGTTCTCTCTTGTTCTTATTTCACATGATGCAATAGAAGTAATCCCATGCTATCCTAACAGTTGCTTAATCATGTTAACCAGTTCCTCCTCCTGCCTTCTGGCTTTGTAGCTTTTTTTTTTTTTTTTCTTCTTTTTTTTTTTTCCAAAACTAGCTAGCTCCTGCTCTCAGAGCTCCCCAGCCAGTTTCTGGAGCACAGCCTGGGCTTCTACTTCACGTTTTGAGCATTGTATTCTTTTGGAGACACAGTACTTCCTCCAAACATCTATTTCCTCTGCTCCATGAGCTTCTCGAGCTTCTAGGACAAAAGTTACTCTGATCTTCCTAGGACAGATTTAGCTAGCACTGCATGCATGCCATTTCTGCTGAAAGGTTATAGGTCTGGTGGCACACAAGCTTGCTGGAGGGGAAAAGAGGTAGATTTCGGGGATTGTTTTTTACTTCCCAGAAGTGAATCTTTCCACAGATGAAATCTGTTTTCACCCCTTTTTTAAAGAGGACCAAGTACAGCTTCCTGATCATTCCAGGTCAGTATAGAAATGTCAAAATTGAGAGTCTGATTATTAGTTCAGATTCTAGTTTCTAGAAACCTTTAATGAAACAAAATAACTCATTTTCTCTTTCTTAATTATATGGCATCTTTAATGGAGGCTGTGCAGACCAATTTTGTGATTTTTTTTTTTAATCATTTTTTAATGGTTTCTGGAATTGAGGTTAGAACATGCCTGCCTGCTTCCAGGAATACCACTCTCCATTAGCAAGCAAAGCATTCAATTACCTAGCATTAAACATCACAAATCAGACAGTACAAAGGGAAAAAAGTACATTTAAAATATCAGCTTTGGAAGAAGTAAACAACTACCACATTTTGGTTGTATAACAAACACTTTCCCACTCTCAAGTGTGGCTATTCTATTTCTGTAATACATTTTTTTATCCATATGCTACAATTTCTACATTATGAGTGGCTCCACTCTAAGCTCACAGGGATTAGGTTACAGTAGGACTTGTCATATAGCAAGACAATAGGTTGAAGCAAATGAGCTTCTAAATTGAAGAGGTAGCTGTTCACATATGCTCACAGAGAATGGTATTTCATGTTTAGCATGTTGCACTTTCTATTTGTCTGTAACATGGACTTGCTTATGGATCACTTTTGAAGAGAGAAGGAAAATTCAGCTTGGGTTCTATGTTGACATTAGACAAACACCTGTTCTCACAGTACCATGAAAAGCATCTCTGAAACCCGGTGTTTCATGCAGAGGCACCTGCCTATGTGTACACAGGTGAGCTCTAAAATTCCAGTATTTGTTGGCTCTAAGGCCAGTTAGCACAGAGCAAGTCAGGTCCATCCCATGCAGCTCTGCAGGCCTCTGAAATACTGTGGCTGTATCCAAACTGCCTGCTGGGAAAGGACTTGGGTTGGTACTAACTTCTAACCAGTGCCCAGGATGTTTGCCAGGCCCAGAACTATGCCAGGGTGGTGGCATGGGCAAGGCAGTCCCAGTGTCCAGGTACATCCCCAGACACCCTGACATGCAGTGCACTGGAGTCCAAGGCACCCTGAGCAGTCAGAGCTGGGCTGTGTCTGTAGGTAGCAAAGCTGAGAAGTACATTGAGCCAAATTCTGCATTCGTGGAACAGTTACTTCTGTGGATTTCTCCTGGCAGAGGTTTTGAATCGTAACTCCAAAGCAGCCCAGCGCAAATGAAAACAGAAGTATGAACTAAGAACAGTTTCAGAGAGTAATGCAGTAGTAGCTAGAGTAACACGTATGCCAGAGGACAGGATTTGGCTCCTTACTCCAGTAAAGTTGTGGGAACAACAGAATTTCCATTTCCTCTTTTACTACAATGAAATCTCACTACTGTAGTTCTGATTTATCCTGCAGAAGTAAGGAAATGGAAAAGCAAAATTCATAACTCTAAACATTTAGACTTTCTAATGTTTTTTACTTTTCAGGGCAGGCCTTACAGCACTTAAGAAAACCATGCAGCTCCTTCTACTGTTTGGTGTGTAAAGAGTGGCACTATTTGTACAGTGAATAGACAGAGGCACTGTGCCAGAGTACACACAAATCTCAGTAAACTGAGACAGGAGCATGCAATAATGAATGAGAGAAATAGTACTTCCATAATACAGAATAAGGTATTTGGATATTGTTCACTGGGAATACAGGGCAGCTTTTAATATTATCTGATAGCAATGACCTGTAATTTACCCTCTGAAAAGCAATAAAAACATAATGCTGCAGCCTTTGCTTATTCAAATATATCTAGAGTAAAGCAAACAGAGCTCCTCTGAGAACCCAGTCTTCCTTTTGCTGTGGCAATGTTGTTACTAAGATAATCTTTAAATCATTTTAACAGCTTAAAAGACCGAATATCTCATATCTAGGTGTATATGGGGGGGATACCAAACATATTTTCCACTAATAAGCAATAATGTTTAACCTGCATACTTATAGAAGTATGAGAAATCCATTACACTTTTTCTTCTTAAGTTGAACATCTGCATACAGGACCATCAGGGAAATTATGCTCTTCGATTCACCCACAACACGCTTATGTACATTTACATTTTATTTTGGCTTCTTTTTCCCTTTGAAACCCAAAAAGTATATGGGATGGCAGCAGACACATTGCTTGGAAAAACTAGTGTAAATGCAAATTTAAAAGTGATCTTAATTTCTTTCCAGGCTTACTTTCTCTTAAAGAAATCATGCTGGAAATCTCCTGCAAGAGCCAAGAGAGCAGACTAACAGTCTGATTTTTAATGCTCAGGGCTGCAGAAACAGCATTTTACCCGGGCTCCTTCCCTTGCTACGTATGCACTTAGAAAGAGGATTCCAGATGGAGCTGGCAATTTGTTGGCTTGCCATCTGAACCAATCTTTCTGGTATTATTTATAGAAGGTCTGCTTTTAAATGGTCTGGCAGATACTCTCATCCATCTCGCTGCAGCTCTGGACTCCAGGGGCTGCCAGTGGACTGTCACAGCCACGACACTTGGCAGGCCAGGTCTTTGGTTGGTATAAATCAGCACTATTCCTGCTTACTCCTGCTAAGGGTTTAACTTGGCATTTTCAGTACTGCTTGATTCATGCCCCAGTTAATCTGTTTCACTTTCATGGTTTTACTCACATGTTTAGCAAAAAATCCTTAAACACTGTTAGCTTGTTTCTAATTGAATATTCCAACTGAAGCATCCTTTTAGACAGCTTTCAAGCATTGCAGTACTAAATGGTATATTATTATTGAAATTATTATTTTTAATTAATATAAAATTATTAAAATTAACAATTCAGTTACTGGAAATTGGAAATTTTTCTGAGATTTTACCACTACCAGAAAAATTACCTGTGTAGTTATTTTAGTATGCAGAAATAAATTTTCTGGGCAAAAGCAACATGTATTCTTATTGGTTATATTGCAAATTGATAGACAATAGTTAACTGACAGTTATTAGCCATTTATAAAAGATGAAAAACAGTTAATCATTACAGAATATTTTAAAAGAGTTATTAATTTTTATTCAAGCTGTTTGTCTAACTTTATGCTGGAGATTTTACAAAACAAACTAATTGCATTTGAAAGATTTAGCCCCATGAGAAATTGCATTTGCTATTCTTTGGTCTGTTTGGCTTTTTGAACTAAGAAGCAGCACAGTTTGGAATTTTAAATGCAACTTTCAGCTGTAATCTGCCACTGCAGCTGGTGGCCCACAGTAATGCTCAGGGCTATTTGAGTATGATTGCAGCAGAATTTGCTCATATTCCAGATCACCATAAAGCTTCTTTTTTCCAACTGCCAACGAAGTGTTCAGATGTATTTTTGTGCCTTATTTTCCTCCCCTTATAAGGCAAGGAAATTAGTTATGGTGGACAGAATTTTAACTGATATCTATATAACCTAAGAAATACAGAACTCAATTCTGCCTCTACTGAAGCCTCCTGTCTCCCAAAACTTTCATCAATCAATTTAACTGATGTAGCATCAGTATGCTCAGTAAGAAGTTTAAGAAAATACTACTGTTCCTTTGGAATTTTCTGGTTTTATTCATGTGTTTTTTTGAATGAAATACTTTCCAGAAACAATGAACAAAATGTCTGGCTAATGTCACGGTTAGAAACTTCTCCACATAAGCAACTTTCCAGTGCATTCTCTACATAGATCGACTTTGTAGCGAAGTGTACTAAAATGTTATTTGGCCATACATTTTAAACTAGAGACCAAAATCAAGAAAACAAATCACAGAAATAATTAATTGCATCAACGTGCAGTAAAATAAACACTTTAAGGAAGGTCCCTCTGCTTGACAGAGGATTTTTTTTTCTTTCCTTTACAGTACCATACATACAACAGCAGCAATACTGCATGGTACTCATCATCACCTCTTACTGTGTTTAATTTCCACTCAGAAAACTGCATAACCATAGTATAACCTCTGTCAGCCTGACAAGCATGCTGACTAGTTCCAGCAGTGGTGACCTTTGTATGGACTCACTGGGATCACAGGCTCGCTTCCCATATCAGCAAAGAAGCCTTCAGCTGTAAACAAAACAGTTTTAATGTTGTCTCTCATCTTCCCTCAATGAAAAGTCCCATAATAGAGCTATCCATTGCAGTACTAACAGGACTAAACAGTGATTACCTAAATATCCACAGATGGCTCATACAATGCCCTTCACAGCAGAAAAACTTGCATCAGTTTTTAAATTTTCTTTCATGTCTCTTAATATTTTCTGACCAGCAGTAACTAGCAATCATTTCTTTGTCAATAAACTCATTTCTGAATTATAGCTTTGCAGATCAGAAGAGGATGGGAAAGCACACAAATATGAAGATAACCTTCCTGTGAAATACAAGCATGATAAGTGCGACAGGACCTTGGAAGTTGGCCGACCAATAAGAAGTACAGGACTTTACCCTGCGGAGCAGCAGCCATACGAGGCAATACAACTGAGAGAGTAGGCAGAAGGGAGAGACAGAGTCCATACACCTCTCAAAGCTTTGCCCTTCCAACTGTGTTTGCTGCAGTTTCTGAAAAGCACTCAGCTACAATCAGGCAGGTCTTCCTTGCTTCCTCCATCTGAGTGCAGGGTAGGTAGAGAGACACCATTTCACTGTCCTGGGACTGCTACACTTAGCAGAAAGGCTGACCCATCTGACATCTACATGATTTAATGTTTAATCCACAGGTACCAATGGATCAATCTGCACAGAGGCAGAACTTATTATTTTAAATATAGTAAAAACCCTTTCATTACACCAAGGAAGCAGTATGCTCTGTTTGAGAAAGACGTCATAATCAGCTTTTCTGGTCAATGTCTCCTCTTCCCACTCTGCTAGTCCTTTCCACATGCATCAGAAGCTTCAGCTCCTTGCCACTCCAGCAGGGTCTGCTGGCAGTAGGAAGTATCTCCATATGTGTGTGCACATGTTCACAAGGTATCAGAGGTGCTCAGTACTTTGCAAAACTGAGCCTGTGTATTTCTCTTGCGTATTACTCTTCACTAGATCCAGTCACACAATTGAAAAAGCTACTGTGGCTACGTGACCTTTACCATCAGCTGGTCCAGGGTTTGTGAGAATTCCTTAATTCACTTAAAACAAAATTATCCAGGTGTAGTCAGCTAATGATGGAGGAAGCACTTAACCTCACTGGGGTATTTTTGCCTTTATTAAAGGAGTGCTCACATAAAACCTGCTCTGCGATGGATCAGTCCACACAGCACAGATCACCAGTGCACAGTGCACACAAGCAGGGATGGCAGCAGCAATGCTTCTGTGGGATCTGCAACTTCTTCTGTCAGTGCTTTTTAATCTAGAAGATTTTTATGGTCATCAAACCATTATTGTTTTGCTTATTTTTGTTCCTACCAACATCTATCTGTAAGAAGCAAGGTTAACCTGTATTGTATGTGATCACATATTTCTTGATAGAACTCACTATGAAAAATGGCAGCTTGTAGCAACCTCCCATAAACTACAGGCAGGGTTATAAAAAGTGTAGCCAGTTCTCACCTTGGTAGTCTTATCTAAAGATCACACAACTCCCACATCAGGGTAAGGAGGACTGAGATTATAGTGAGGGTGAAAGTAAAAAACAGTTATGTTATGTATATCCTCTTCTGCCAGTCATTAAACTGATATAAAAGATACTCCCTGTGTTGGGAGTGTTTGGGACCTAATCCAGTTCCAGAGGTATTGACAGTAAAGTAATAGTAGCACGTGAATGGAAGACAGAGAACATGACATCAATGTAGAAAATAAATACAATTTCAATAGTATAGGAGAAATCTGTGTAAATACTTCTGCACAATATGACTTGATAGCCAAAAAGGTACTCATTTTTTCCACCTATGCAGAGTAATGGTTTGGCAATTAAGCTGAAGGTAAGATAGCCCTTGAACACTTAAGCTAATGGACAGTCTAGATACAACACACAGTGGTGAAGTGCTCACAAAAACATCCTATATGGAAGCTGAAAGAAGATCTTTACCAGACATTTTCTTCTACTGGCATCAGTGGAAGCCAGGAAACAGTGTATTATAATGAGAATGGCTGCACGGTTACCTGGGCAGTTCTCATCTTGCGACACAGTCACAATTCACTGGAGACTGGTTCTCTGCTGACACACTTTTTACAAAAAGTGATCATTAAGTTCATTAAAGTTCCAACTCCATCAAAATGGAGCCAATTTTAGTGACCTCATCTCCATTTCAAAGTCTCTCATCAGGGTCTTCTGAACTTTCTTTTCTTTCTCATTCTCTCATACTGGGATCAAGTGTTGGTACCTGTCCCATCTAGCTAATCCTGGTCTTTGCTTGCTACAGCTGAAATGAAATGAAATCTCTTCCTATCTTCTCATGAGTTATCCTTCAGGCCTTTTAATACAAGCAGGTTTAGCTAAGACTTTCCCTGAAGTTTCTCAGCATAGTGTAGTTATGGATCACTGTGGCCAATAGTACTCCAAATAAGGCCTTCAGCCCCAGATACATACTCATTTCATACATAAGTGTATATTATATAAGGATTAGACTTTTAGCAGAATTTATAATTTCAGTATTTTAGAACAGCTACAAATTAACCTCGACATTTTTTGCTTATGAACCACAGAACTCCCTGACTTTGCTCATGTTTCCTTTCAGGAAAAGAAGCAGTTCTGTCATATCCCTAAATAAATTATATAATAAACACTTCTGCTTTTTCCCGCCATCAGTAACATAACTTAATCACAAGGCAATCACATTTGACTTGATCCATCTCCAGAATTTCTAGTTGCAATTTATTTTACACAAAACATCCTGTCAGGAAGGTGGAAGGGAGCCCAACTTTTGCAGTGTGATAGATTATGGAGCAAGACAGTCTGCTGCATACTTGTGAAATAGTAAAATGTAGCCTACTTGAAAAAAATAGCATTCTATGTTTCAAAATTCCTCATACTCTAATAAAAACTGCTATAAAAATTAAGTTCAATAATTTAATTTCTTTCCACAGACCATATATACTGGTAGGAATTAAATTTGGGCTTACATATCCCTTTGTGTTTATATCAAATGCCACCTAAAATGACTACAGGTCAGACACAGAAGAAATTCAGCAATATGTGCTCATATCATGTAGGACTATTTTCTAAATGTAGTTATTAATTAAAAAAAAAACCCAACCAACAACCCCAAATATGTTGAGACATTTTAATTTCAAGGAGGACTACCTAAGACATATGGAAACATCCAACAAAATTTTTAAAACTTCCTAATTTCACAGTCCCCAGTATTTCTATCCTCTTTAATTCAAGACAACTATATTCTTCATTCTTGAGGCCACAAAAAGGCATCCACTTCCTGATGGCTTTCTTAAATATCATTCCTCTGATTTAAGAGCCTGTCCTTTTATCATCCACTTGATACCTTTTTGCAGTGAAAGTGAACTTAACACCTTATTTTCTCTCTTAGGTTTTAAAAAATCTCGATCTTCACTAGTGTGAAGATAATAAGTGTTCTCTTAGCAATCTAGCTGCATTACTGAGGGATTATTTTTGACAGCCACTGTCAGACCCAAGAATGGACATACATGTAAGATACTCATGATTCTACTGACATTAATTAAGGTCAGTCTTCAAGCCCTGGTTGGGCTTATTGCCTTGGTCATCAAACCTAATATTGGTTGCAGGAGGATGAATACTTGTGTAACTTTCAACTTTGACATGGTAAGTATTGAATACTTAGTTTTGGTTTGGACTGTTAAATTTTCTTTCTTTTCTTCCCATAGAGATGGAAACAATGTTAGCAATCTAATCACAGGCACTGTGAAGTTTTATGAGGGAAAAAGACAAACAACACCTAGTTGTTATTCAAAATGTCATTTTGAGGAATGCACCTTTCCTTCAAATTGTTTGTGTTTTGCATCCACGTCATGCACCTCTTTGTGTGTATCTTGTGTGAATGTGTGTGTAGGAGTGAAGAAACATCACACAGGGAGATTAAGATTAGCAAGACAGAATATAAGCACTGGAAAATGAGTATAAATAGGACTCATCAACCTCAGCTGATGAGTGCATTTTCACATTTCAGGAAGAAGAAGGGAAAAGAATAGTGTCTTTATAGTACAACAGCAGGTATCACTTTGAGTAAGTAAGAGTTAAAACCTCACAAAACAGAAGTGACAATAACCTGCAGGACAGGGAGCAATCATTATTGGACAACCTGGCAAATGTACAAGGCCTGTTCAACAACAGGGATTGACTTGCTATTTGTGGTAGGCAAACCTGTCCTGTCTCTCATGACAGAAAGCCAGACAATGCAACTTTTGTACTACAGTTACATAAACACAAAACAAATCATAACTTACACCAAACTGCAAATTGGATCAAGTCATTGATTTGCAAATGTAACTTTCAGTATTTTCAAACTCAATTTAAGACATATAAAGTAGTTGGATTCTGTTCATTGAACTTTGCTTTACCCTAAAAAACCAATCCCTAATTTAATACAGTTGGGTAATTTTTGGTCAGGCCCAAAAGATCTGGACTGCATGTTGCTGGCCTGGCTGGATGTTGGAACTTGCCAGCTTGCTTGGTTCCTCTGTATAGGCTACACAGCCCCAGTTCCTGTGTTTATTTATTCATTTCTACACTATTTACCCACTGTGTGTTCAATATGCACTATGAGTATTAACATATAATAATAAAATCATAGAATGGTTTGGGTTGGAAGAGGTCTTAAAGATCATTTAGTTCCTGCCACAGGCAGGGACACCTTTCATTAGACCAGGTTGTTCAAAGCCCCATCCAAACTTGCCTTGAGCACTGCCAGGGAAGGAGCATCCACAGTTACTCTGGGCAACGTGTGCCAATGCTCCACCACTGTCACAATAAAGAATTTCTTCTTAATATCTGATCTAAACCTATGCTCTTTCAGATGAAGCCATTTCCTCTAGTTCTGGCACTACGTGCCCTTGTAAAAGGTTTCTCTCCATCTTTCTTGCAGGCCCCTTCAGGTACCAGAAGGCCACAATAAGTTCACACCAAAGATATCTCTTCTCCAGGCTGAACCCCAATTCTCTCAGCCTTTCCTCGTAGGACATGTGTTCTAATCATCTTGGTAGCCTCCTCTAGACTCATTCCAGCAGGTCCATGTCCTGCAGGTCATCCCAGAGCTGGATGCAGCACTGCAGGTGGGGTCTCACTAGAGCAGAGGGACAGAATTCCCTCTCTCACCCTGCTGGACACGCTGCTTTGGATACAGCCCAGGATACAACTGGATTTCTGGGCTGTGAGTGCACATTACTGGGTCATGTCCAGCCTCTCACCCACCAGCATCCCCATGTCCTTCTGGGCGTGGCTGCTCTTGACCTGTTTATAATAGCTATCAAACAACAAATTGTTAAATCTAATTAAATTAAAACATGCAAAAAGTGCTCACACTGCTATCCTCTGCCCTTTCAAGTTGAGAATCACATTTTTTAGAATGCAAATAAGTTTCATATTCTATTTTGATTTTATGACCAGCCTTCTTTCATATCAGTAATTGTATAATATGAGGATTTTGTATGCATTCAATATTTAACAGTCTTTTTAAACAATTTCTGGCCAGTACAACAAAGTCTCTCTTCCTTGGTTTCCCATCAAGTAGCAAATGGGCTACCACATATACAACTATAATGATGTATAACAATGCTTATTTTGTAAAGTGCTCTCTTTTATGACAGATTTAAAAGTGTCATGCTGTGAAGTTAAAACAAACAACTTTAGACCAGAAATGAACTTGCAATTAGATGATTTCAAAAAGCTGTTAAAAATAATTTGAGACCATTTCCAAAATGAAAAAGTACTTATTGAGCATTGACATAAGCAAATCAATACGAGGTCTAACTACAGGGTTATCATGCAGGCAATTCCTTCATGATATCAGAAATATAAAGAATTGTTAGACTAAACACTAATCTTTATTTGAAATATATACTCTTTGAAAAGCTCCTCCTTGAACACAGTGAGTCAAGTTTTGAAACTCTAACCAACTTCACTGGAACTTAACGTGCTGAATTGAGTGTCTGTATCCTTGTAGAAGGCTTTCTCAGCCTTACAGTGGTTACATGACCATTCACTAAGACAACAGAAAGAACAAGTTGTGAAGGTCTTACATGTCTAAGTTTTAACAGTTTCTACTCATTCTTTATTTGTGTCTATCCCACAGTCAGTGGTGAGAAGAGATACTCTTTTCCTTTCCTTCATTGCAGAATACCCTAGATCTACCCAGAGTACATTCTGGGAATTGATTTCTACCAAGTGTAGCAGAAAAACTGTTTACTAAGATAACATTCAGTATATTAAATTGTATTGGTAAGCATGGCTAGTAAGATTCTTTACAAAAACCATATTTAAGCCATAAAGTCTCTTGTTGGAAGATAGTACAGATATTAAAAATTTCTGTGGATTCAAGAGGAGACTGGAAAAAAATAATTAAAGACTCATGATTATCAAGGATGCCACCCCGCTTCACCAAGTCCACAAATCTTGAACTGCTGCAGCATTAGAACTTAATTTTAAGGAAACACCTTCTTACACACCTGTCCTTTTTAATAGCTTTAAGGCATGTTAGGCATGTGTTAGGAAGACAGATCCTAAATCTGGTCCAGACAACAACTCTTATGATCTTACCATCACCATAAAACTTGGCTAAATGTTTTCCATGGCTATACCTAAATTTGAAGAGACTAGAAAGGGATGTGAAATACCTAACTGTGTGTGGATACAAGATGTAAACAAGAGGCTGTAATAATACAACTCAGCTTCCACTTCTCAGCACTTTGGTGTGTTTCAATCATAAGCACCTATTAATTACTAAGGTAAAATAGGTTAATTTTTTTTAACAATGTAGATTGAGTTGAAGCTAAATTCAATTCACACTTGCTGTGATCTAAACTCAAATTTTAAAAAGCACACCATGAAAGCACTGAGCTTTTACCTCACTCAACACAAAGACATACAATGCAACAGTACCAGACAATACAATTACAACAGTTTTTGAAATTATGCTTTACATGAAATGAAAAAAATTTCCTTACTGCATAAGGAACAAACCTTCAGCAATTCAATAACTGGCTGAGTTCACTTGAGGCACCTCAGCTAAAACAAAACTTATAGGAAAACCATAGTGAAGTTCATACATTTTCATTTTCACTGCAACTGAAATGAGTCAAGTAGCACAGTGAGCTGCTGTTTACTGCACATGCTTGCACCTTCATAATGTACTTTTTGTTTCTTGTGTACAACAGCCACATGATTGTGATTTGCACCTGCATGTTTCCTAACCAGGATAATTTAGTAATAAAAAGCCTGGGTTAATTTCTAAACACAATTAGTTTAGAGGTCACCATGATAATATGATAAGAAGAGGAAAAATGGATGTGAGACACATTCCCTTCTGCCTGTTCCTCATGGCCAGCTTCAAACCACTTCTCTGGCTGGGGCCATGCTAGATGCCCAGCAGTGCTTCTTCCCAGCACACAGAGGGAGAAACAGATGTGGCAGAAGAGAGGGAGGAGGGAGGCCAGATGAAAGGAAAGTAATTTCCCCTCTCTTCCTTTTCTTCAGTCAGTGCTGAATGAAGGGGAAAACCAATCATGTTCACCACGCTTGTCCTATATTTCCTCTCTCTTTCCCTTTTTAAGATCACTCAGTCATGTTACTCCCCCATGAACACTGGGAAAACAGTGCCACATCTACTTTTTTCTCTTCATTTCAGACACCACCTTCTTACCTCACCCACAGCCAGATCTCCTTGCTTCAGATTCCCCTCATCCTTTAACTACCCATTTCTTCCTTTCCACATTCTCAAGGGGTTATGCCACACCTTTCAGTTGCTACATGCCAAAAGCAGACATCTTTCAAAAGCCTTTGTGACTTTGCATATACATAATGACATCTCCTGAATGATTTTTTGATTACTTGTAGTCTGAGCTCATACTGTGCTAAATGTTATATTCAGTGTATGTTCCAGTCACTCACAAGAGCACATACAAAGAAAGCTGGTGCATGACAGGTGATGTCAGAAGAAAAGTTAAAAAGCAGTGAAGTGAGGGGACTGAGAGAAGCAGGATGCAGAATATAGTACTTTTCTCTTTCTCTTATTTTCTGTCAACAGAACAACTTAAAAAACTCAATTTGTATTTGTTGTCTGTCTTCACCAATTCATATATTAGAAGTGAGATGTGCTACTTACTTGCTCTTCATATAAAGACATTCTGTACTGGCTAGATGAAAGAATAGTTTCAAAATATAAAATGTTCCTAGTCATTTCCCCAGTGCAAAATTTGTAACATTTACCCTCATACCATGACCTGGAAAGGAAAAACATTTTAAAATAACTGCCAACTCATCTTCTTGAGGCTGTTTTTTAGATTCTTGCACAGTTGGTAGACACATTTAGTGTTTAATTGATGGTATAAACTCCCACTTTAGTTATGCCTAGACAGCTTCCTGAGAAACAAGAATGGAATATAGACCAGATTATAAAACTAGACTTTCTAGCCTACAGCTAATGAATTATGTGAATTTAGTTAAAACTGATTTCAGACACAATGTGACAGAAATTTGGCTGTATCTTCTAGAAGAAAGGTTGAAAGTATTTCACTGAGCAAGAAGTCGAGAGCAAATATTTTATTGTGTAACCAAATTTAGGACAAACATCATTTTCAGCACAGAATTTAACAGAAACAACATTCCAGTCAAATTAGCTAGCTTGACTCAGTACACCAAAGGATAAAGAGATCAGAATTGCTCCCTCTGATTCAACTTATATTTACTCAACTGAAAGCAAAAGCAGATGCTACCAGATCCATACATAAAGTGTGACTTCACTTGGTCATCTTAAGACTACATATCCAACCAACACCCAAATGGAAATCCTTTGTCATCTGTCAAGATTGACATCAACAAAATCTCCATTCTTTCTATCTGTCTCTAATGAGCTTTACCATCAACATGCACACGCTTACAATATCAAAACCTTCTCATCTCTCCCTCTAAACTGCAGTTGCCAAAAAGGAAAATCAATATACTGACTTCGGCTACATCTGCTTGCAGAAATGGACTGACAGAATGCTCACAAACAAAATTAGACCCGATCACTTATCTCTATTAGAAAGAAATCTTCATCTACTTGGTGGACATATTGCTTCATTTTTCTCAACCCCTTCTCTAAAAAGCAATCAGTTAATTTCCCAAAAGGAAAAACCCCGCAGGAATGCTCCCGCAGCTCCCTCCCCGCGGCGGCGGCAGCCAGCGCCGCGCACTTACTGATCTTCTCCTCCCCTCTGGAGAAGGGAAAGCAGCAGAGCTGGCCCATGGCACCGGCCGCCTCAGCCTCTCCCTCGTCCTCTCTGCTTGCACCTTAAGCAAAACCTGCAAGTCGGGCGGCGGTCCGTGCAAAAACTGCTTATTCCGCCCGGGAAGCGAGCGGGAGACGGGGACCGAGCGGCGGCCCCGCCCCGCCCCGCCCCCGGCACGGCACCACCAGCCCCCGCCCAGCACGAGCCCCAGCCCAAATCCCAGCCCCAGCGCCAACCCCAGCCTCAACCACAGCCACAGCCCCAGCCCCAGCGCCAGCCCCAATCCCAGCGCCAGCCCCAATCCCAGCCCTAGCCCAAATGCCAGCCCCAGCCCGCGGGGCCGGGGATCACTGGCATCCTGCACCTGTCTCCCTGACATCCAATTTGCTTAAAGACAGATCTTTCCTTTCCCGTCCTGACGTTACGGGAGGGATGGGCGCTAGAAAATCCAGGCAGCCGTCTGTCCACTTTAAATACGGCACCGGCCAGTGGGGCTGAGTGCCCCTGCCACCACTGCTCCCCTCCGCCCCACAGCCGTGTGCTGAGAAACGGGAGAAAATATAGTTAAGGACATATTATGACAATATATATTAGTATTTATAGTTAATTTATGGGCTCTCTTTCTTTCCCCCATAAGGAAAAATGAAGTTACAAGACTAAGGAAGAAAGCTGCTCAAGCAGCTGGAGGAGCGGCACAGCAGCCCTAGTCTGAGATGCTGAGAAACAAACTGGGATTATGGCTCGGGGTGTGGTGGGGATTTGCCACCGACTTCAGAAGGAATAGAGCCGACCACCTTCACTCCAGGTTACTAGTTCTCCTTTCTCAACATGGTGTGTACTGCAAGTGTGGGTGATGAAGGTCACCTGATGGATGTATTAAACTTAGGATTTTCTAAGGTAATAAAATACTAACAAGATGCAACCTCAGTTAGTGATTAAAGATAAAAAAGAATCAAAGTCAGTCCTACAAGGATTATTATTAGTCCTAACATTACTCAACACAGTCATTATTGACTTGAAAGTAAATAAATGATAAAGCACCTAAGAGTGAAAGTTTGGCATACACCATGAAAAAGGATAGTAAATGAGCACAGCCTGTACAGCTTTGGCAAACTGAGTCCATTCCACCAAAGTATGTCAGTCAGTAAAAACAAATGAAGAGACACACATTTTGTTTAAGTATTCTTCCACTCACCAGAACCAAAACTACCCAGTTGTCTACTTATTTTGTCTTGTGGTTCCTTTAATTTAAAGGAATAAAACATTGTTGGGGTGCTCATGCTCTTGGCTATCAAAGCATCTTCGCAGGTTAAGTCTATGTGAATATCCCAGCTTTTGCTGCAATTAGCTGTCAGCACAAGCTGTTCTGTTAAACAACAAGGAATGTACATGACATGTGGCTGAGAAGTAGCTCTCTGGTGTCCAATGAACTTGTATTGAAGACAGACCCATGATCAGCCATTCATAATGGCATAACTCCCTGATGTCCTGTGGCTCTTAAAACCCAAGCTCATACTGCAATTTTTGTTTCATTGTGGGAATTAATGAAATATCTCTCTCTTCTCTCTGGATGTGTATTTCTGCCAAAATGCAGATATTTAATATTTCAAGATTTCTACATCTGATTAGTTTACCAGAAATCTGCCAACAAAGTTTATGTTGTAAAAGTTTTAATGTTGTAATGGGCAGATAGCACACATACATACACATAAGCAAAACATGATCCCACAGATCTTCTGTCATTTGGCTAATAATGAAGGAATGCATTCCATTCAATTTTCCAAAGAGTTCCATTTTCTTCTCTGTAGCTGGTACACTGCTGTGTTTTGGATTTAGGATGAGAACAATGTTGGCAACACACTGATGTTTAAGTTGTTGCTGAGCAGTGTTCACTCTTAAGTCAAGGACTTTCAAGTTTCCTATGCTCTGCCAGTGAGCAGGTGCACAAGAAGCTGGGAGGGAGTGCAGCCAGGACAGGTGACCTGAACTGGCCAAAGAGATATTACAGACTGTAGAATGTTGTAACCTGTATCTGAAGCAGGGAGAGTTGGCTGGGAGGTGCCAATAGCTGCTTGGGGAAAGGCTGACAACTCATTTGTCAGTGGGTTGTATTATTCTCCTTTTGTATTATTATTATTTATTATTATTATCATTATCATCAACAATGACTTTATTTCCATTATTAAACTGTTCCTATCTCAACCTACAGCTTTTAATTTTTTTCTGTTTCTTCTCCCCACCCCACCATGGGTGGGGGTGGACAGGGAGTGAGTGTGGTACTTAGTTGCTGGCTAGGGTTAAAACACAACACAATTTCCTGTCCAGGAGATCCAGGAAAACCATGGTGTTTCATTGAGAGATCAGCCATGTACACTTGAAAAACCAGCCTTTTATTACTGCAGTCAATTTGCTTTTGAAAGTAATTTTTTCTACATTCAAAAAGTAAAAATAAATCAGAAGAAATCAAATCCACAATTACCTTTCATTTAAAGACCTAATCTTGCACCTAATATCTCCTCTGGTGATACCTGGAGTCACTGACACTTGAGCACCATTACAGACAACTTGTGACAGCAATGGTTCTTAACATTTGATATTAATATGAAGGATGCTAAAGCATGCAAGTTTCTCCTCATTATATTGATGAACTAAAACATAAGGCTAAGGTGACTTTTTTATTATTCTTGTTTATATTATAAAGACTAATACTTATGAGCAAAGAATCCAGTTACCACGCAGGTGAAGGTATGAATTCTGCTACTATTAATCTACATTTTTAAAATGTTCTAGTTCATATGACATGCTTTCCATAAAGCTAATAATTAAATCAGTGGCAGAAGTTCTTCACAAAAATGGCTACTACTTCACATTCAAACTACTATTTTATTCAAGAAATTATATGTTTGTTTCCCCAAAAGTTAGAATCTCAGACTGGAAAATCCTATGAATATTTCTTATTTTTTTATAGAGATAAGTCAGCTTATCTCAGAAGAACAAGTGTAATATATTTAACATATTTGTAAAGCATGGTTTTTCATAAAATTAGAATTGTCTTTAAGTGACATAATATTCAAAAACTAAATGTGTAAGGTTGGTAGGTGATAATTTTTATTCTTTTCCATTACTACTCTACTATTAACAATAATTAGATCATCTACTGCTTAAAGAATTATCATCTTCCAGTAGCCAAAATAAAAAATGAGGACAGTATACAAGTTTTTTATTTTTTTAAGTAACTATAACAATTTTTACGTTCTATATTCAATGAAATTCCTTTGAGCTGTGTAGTTGCCTCACTTGAGGAGATGCTGTCAGCCTAACCCACAGCAAAAGGAAAAGAACATGACCCATATTCTACAACATAAATGAATTAAACATGAATACTAGAGGGCATAAGTGAAGACAGTCATCTAAGCATGGAGAAAGTATTTCTAAGAGTGTATTTCTAAGAGTATCCTCCAGTCAGTTCAGGATCAAAGCAAGAAGACAGACAACATTTTAAGCAAACCCCCCAAATATTCTCAACCAAAAAACCTTAAAAAATAGAAAAAAGCCCAAATAACCAAAAATATTCAAGTAATAAAACAAACATTAACATACAATTTTCAGTTTTATGTAAGCATAATCTCCTTCTATATACACATATCATATCTCTATAGTGCCTAAATGAATACAGAGCTCCTGGTGCTCTCATCTTTCCACAAGTATGTTTAACCAAGCAGTATTAAGAAGCACAAAGTCATCTTGTTAACCCCAAGAATTCTTCTGTCAAAACATGCAATAACCACAGTTCTTACGGATCACTTTCTAAGCAATCCTGGCAATCCATGGATGTCAGGATGACAATAATCTATTAAGCAATTCTGGAATAGTCACAATCAGTGATAGACCACTTTCATCCATCTATAAGCCATCTTTTAGCCAAAACTAATGAAATACCAAAGCACAAATGTGGGTACAAGGAAGAAACAGAGGATTCAAGGTGGGCCCTGGCCTTTTAACACTGGCCCCATCATTCTACATGCATTCTAACTTCCCGGATGAGGGTAGAGACCATCAAGTCCATTGAAACCTCCAGAGCTGGGTAGGGTCCATCTTAAATATTTTAAATATGATATTCAGTAACAAAAGTGGGTCTGACCACATTTTCAGTGCTTTGCTAGCTCAAGGCCTGCCATTTGTTCTGTTTGGACAGCTCTTGAAATTTTGGTGAGGTATACAAAGTACATTTTTGACAGAAGTTACAGCAGAGCAGCAAAGCTTTCAGCTGTATCAGGCACATGTGACTGGATATCGAATTATAATAACTCTAGCCGCATAACAGCCAAAGCATTATTAAAAATGAATAGGCCTCAAAAGACACTGGTATATATTTTGTTGGGAGGCAGACAAACTGAAGGACACCTTGGGATTGAAACAGAGGGGTAAAATTTTGCCAGGTAAAGAACGGCAAGGTACCATCCTTTATCAAGGATGGCTGTTCAGATTAGTCAAAACGAAGTGGTTGATACAAAACCAGCAAACAGAACTTTCGGCCTCCCTAAATAGAAATTATGGGTTTGAATCTTGGGTTTTTTTTGATACAAAACCAGCAAACAGAACTTTCGGCCTCCCTAAATAGAAATTATGGGTTTGAATCTTGGAAAGTCTCTCTCCATACAGCAGATAAAGACTAGGAGAAACTAAAACGTTTGTTTTAAGCAGAGGCAATTTCAGCCTTCTTAATGCTCCTGAATACTGTTCAGCTGATCAGAAGGAACCTAGCTTTTTTTAGATGATGCTTGTGGTGCAAATTATGTAAAAAGTGGGTGAGGAGGAAAAGCTGATCTGCATTTCAATTTAAAAGTATTTCTGCACTCAGAACCTAAGCTGTTCCCAAGCTTATGTATAAAAACACACATACACACACATAGAGTGCAGAAGGCAGTATATCAGTGTAAGTTTTGTTTTGGGAGCATCTACCAAATCAGAATTACAATCCCCATTTAGAAGATAAAACAGGGATAAATAAATGATCTGTTGGACTTGCCAATATGCAAACATTTTCCTATTGTGTTTGATAGTGCAGACTATGCTCCCACTTCTTTCTGATACTTGGTTTGTAATGCATTGTATAATTCTAGCAATTTTTCAATTGTGTCTTTCTGAAAACACTTCCAATTCTATTTTCCTGGAGAAAAAGCTTAAATGATGAGCCTAAATTAAATTTAATGTATTTTATTTTCTTTCAATAGATTAAGAATATTCCTAGAAATATGCATTAAACAAAACAAAACAAAAAAAGAAGATAATGAGTTGGCATTTGCTTTATAAAACAGGAGTGCATATTTTAGCTATGCTTTTTTAAACCACATTAAAATCCTCCAGGGAATTCTCACCACTAATATGTGTTTTACAACACTGCCTTCTAGAGAGAGAATCTTGCTCCTACTCACTGCAAATCACTATTCCTGTGAGTTCCATTTCTGGAACACACTGTACCTTTCAGGAAATGCTGGGATGCCAGCCACCAATGAGCCTGCCTTCTATTTTTAGTGCAACCTAAGGGCAAGGCTCAAGACCAAATCTGCAAATGTACAAGTTGTTACCCACAGGAACGCATTCAGAGCCACTTTTTGAATAAGCCATACAGCACTTCTGGGAGCAAACCACAAACATATCATGGCACCCTCCTCTGCAGAGTGGATGTGACCACCTATAGCGTGTATGTCTCAAGGTAGCCCATCTATTCCTGAAGTGATTTGGCCTCACTGAGAGGATGTGTATGAGAGGGACTTTCATACTGGCTTGCCAGTACAAGAATTCATCCCCTTTGACATATAAAGACTTGTAGATAAGTCCCATGACAATGACAATGTGAAAAACCAGGGCAAGGTCCTCCTCACACTTCAGGGTCTTGCCAAGGCTCAGTTTACAAGCCTAAGCCTCTGAGACTTCCTAAGCATTAATTTCATTCAATATTCAGGTAGTTCCTGCTGTTTCTGTGGAAAAGAAAGATTATATACAAACATGAGGACCAGAAACAGAAGGATACATTCATTATTGTGAGGGAAATGCCCTTTAAAATCCTGACTCTCTTATCTTAATACAAATTATTAAATGTCATGTGTGCAAAAATCTGTAATAAAAGTCAAGGGAAAATTTTTTGGTACTTACATACTTTTTTCCTTCTGAAATAAAGAAACTGAGATAATAAGGCTTGAAAAGAGTTCTGTTCCTAGTTTGCAGTCTCAATTTTACGAAGCAGTCAGTAGTTACAGACAGCTATTATTGTCCAATGATGGTTTACTGAGAGTTAAACTGACTGTGAGGGCACCAAAGATGTTTTAAGGAGAATATAAAAGATTCCTCTCACTTTCAAACTATTTACTATAGCAAAAAAAAATGATAGGTGGTTTAACTATGTATATAAAAATTAAACAAGAATAAGATGTGGCAGTGGCAAGGGTCTAATGACTATGTTCTGACATCTACATTGCTAAATCTTAATTTCCAACAAATTATCACTATGCAGTTTGCCTTGTTTTAAGAGGACTTTCATTTTTTCCCCAAATGTTGTTTTGAATATTTTATTTTCCTGATTACATGTAGTGTTTCTAAATTATTATTTTGAAGAACTGGGAAATCCTGTTACCAATAAAAAGAAATTAGAGATCTGTTGTTGTACATCCTCCCCTTGTTCTCCATTCAAACATGATAAATTTTTACATTTAAAATAAAATGCATTATGCACAGAGCACAGTGAGGTATTTTTTTCAATGAGCATATATTTTTGATCACATTATGTTAAAATTTTCTTTCTGAAATGCTGTGTTGTGCATAGACTAGAAGAACAATTCTTGTTGAAAAACCTGAAATGAGTTCTCCACTAAGAACAAGCAAATTGAATACACTTTTTTTCAAAAGGAAAAAAAGAAATTACAATTAATTGTGACTACTAATATTCTTTGCTGTCAAAGACTGTCATGAAAGTCACTGAAATGCACTGACAATATACCACAGTTCTGTGTATCCAATCTGCTACTGCCACTGACCCTAGTCAGTATTTTATTGCTGATATATTGCTCTTCATTACCATTCTTTACTAAAATTATTCTTGGGTTTGGAATACTTAAATACATAAATAACTCACTGAATGTGCCCAAAATTTAGCTGGCATAAGGTTGCACAGGGAGGTCCTTATTGCAGTCCCCTTCTCACTCCTGTTGCAACACTCCTCAGTATTGCAGCTTTTCCCTACATCTGGCACTCCAGTGCCCATTTGTTAATTTTCTGAGAAATTACAAAGTTCCTTTTCCCTTGCTTGTTAAAACTTCTGTCAAGAATGCAAGTCAAGACAGAATTAATATTTAAGGTGGTCCTTTCTGTAAAAGTTTTCATTTATTTTAGAAGTACTTGATGGTACAACTGCAGAATGCTCCTTAAATATGTATTTCTACAGTCTGAAGAAAAATTAAATGTTGACTAGACAGCTGCCCTATGCTATTTGAAAATCTGAAAATCAGTAGTAAAAGGTTTTTTTCCCTGACTTTCTAGTGAGAACAAATACCCTGTATTTTATGTAATTCTTCAACCTTTTGCCATATTATTCCTGAATGCCAGTGAAAATGAGGTATTTGGTACTGTGCAAACAAGTACTTAGCATTAAAGAACAGAAATGCAGGGACCAATACTGGTTACTGTGTGTTACAGCTATGTTTTTGAGGCTGTATCAAAGGCTTTAAATGATAGATGGGGGAGAAAAAGGAAAGTCACTAAAGGAATCCATATACAACTTGCATTAAAAAACAACAATATAATAAATAAGGAAGGTTTTGATGCCATCAGCTAGATTGCACCTTAATATTGTTCACTGAAATCTGTTCATGTGCTGCCATTTGCTTTAGTAAACTGTACATGGAGCACAGCTTAACCAATCTCTTTGGTCAGATTATAAAGAAAATAAATATTCTGAAAGAAAAGGATTAATTATTTCCTTTGAAATCACACATTTCACCTCAAAGCCTTTCAGAAAATGAATTTCTAGATTTGAATAAATTCTTAAATACAGCATTTTCTTCCAAAGCTAACAGTCCTTCAAAAAAATCAGCCACACTGGAAAGAAGGTCTGTAAAAGGAACAAGGAGGAAGAAGGATGCTCTGACCAGTGGTTATGTTCAGTCCTAATCAATCCTCAATTTTAAGAGATTGACTGGCATTTACACACAAAATCAGCAAGAAGTCAGGCCAAAGTCAATGCCCAGAGAATTCTAGTTTCCTCCATGCCAATGAAATGAGAAAGCAGCTTAGTCTGCCAAGCAGTTCCTTCTCCCCCTGTGCTCATGTTTTGGCCACTGGCACCAGGCAAAATATTCCCATCCCACACTTGCACCACACATCTGTGAGATTCCTCAGGAATATCATCTTTTTGGGCTATCTAAACCCATTCACCTCAGCAAAGGGCTCTCTACCTTGAGTTTCACACAGAAACCAAGTATGGATCCTTCAGGCCACCCTCTTGTTTGAATTGTCTTATCTGACTAATGTGCAGCACCATGACTTTCATCTGACATGCACAATGTCACTTAAAGCAGTACATGCCAGGTGAAGCTCAAGTCTGTGTTCAGCTAAAACTGATAAACAAAGAACAAACTTTTGCAGACAACAAATGCACTAAACTGTTACACTCTCTTCTGAGTATACCAGTTAAAAGAAAACTTATTTCAGGAAAACTTTGCTCTCACTCCTTCCTAAAAAGACAAAAATTGGAAATTGGAAAATATTTCAGGACCTAGCTCACATATTCTTGAATATTGTGAACATTTAGTCCAGCAATCATTTACTGACTGTAATTTTAAAAAGCTGTTTCTTTCTTTTTGCATTTTTCTTTTCACTGTTTAAATTTACACTATGAAAGGAAAGGGGAAAAGACCATGGAATTTGAAATATTTATCTCAAAAACAGGTGCAAAAAATGCACCCATTATTAATATATCTTTGCAGTAAGTGTAGTGAATAATCCACATTTATCACTTCCAGTTGACCCCTTAGCATATGGTCTACCAACACATCACAAACACACCAACGGATTGAAAGCTGGGTAACTGCTGGTGTAATTTTAACTAAAAGGCATTACACTGCCATGACTGCCTATGTGTGAATCTACCAGATTTATCATCACAAAGAGAAGTGCCAGATAGACTCTGCTAAAGGATCAGGACAGGCAGTAACACTGACTCATTTCTTACGCTATTCTGCTCCAAGATTTTCTTGAGACCAAAGCAGAAACTCATTCTAAATGGAAAGAAAAGGAGAACTGGGAATGCCAGCCAGATTTTGCTTTCTCAGATGACTGTGAACTCATTTTTGTTACTCATACACAGATCCTTGTTATTCCTTTCATACATTCTTCTCTAAACCACCTAAGTAACAAAAAAAAAAAAATCAAGCCCTGTCCCAAAATTAATAGACAATCTAGAACCCAGCCATTCTTTTGCTACGGATCAACAGTCTCCTAATTTTGATTTAAACAAATAGTTCTGCCAGTTTTTCACTGGCCTCCAATTACAGCTGAGATAAAATATTTGAGATCACTAAAATAATGTAGATGTAATTATAGGACTTGCCCAAGAGACTCAGACATTAACAGAATATGCTTATAGATTTAAAATTAAAATATATGAGTGTTTCAATAAATTGATACGTTTCTTTGTAGTTCACATAAGATTACTGACAACAATTAATATGAATGTTATGCGTACTTGGAAGAAGTAAAACATAAAGAAAGAACAAGTGAAGCAAAGATTATGCATTGTGATTTTCTATCACATCTCTATAAAAAGATCTAAAAGTGATATCTACGTAATATAAGATCTGGAATACTGAAAGTGCACAATCTCAAAGAACTAGAAAACTATGGAGTCCAAAGTGATCTAACAGCTAGGAGCAATTTACTGGAAAGTTCTCAAAAATCAGCCAGTTAGGACTACAGCTTGAAGACCTTCCTGTATCTTTACCTAGAAATATGTTTATTGCCTTCCAACCTCAGTATTTAAGATTTATAAATATGAAGAAAGTGTGTTATGGAATTTTAGTTTAGTATATGAACACCTATTACCTGTTTGTACAAAAACTGTGCCATTTTGAGAAAAATATTTTCATTCTCAAAAAGGAATTTAAGATTTGGGAGACTGAGATACTTATATTAACTGAGTAAAATGTAATTAACTGAGTGGGCATTCCCACATATTTCTATACTCCAAGGACACAGGCATTTATAAAGGTCATAAAAAAGGGAATGTGATTCTGCATTTGCTCTGTGAACAATAGGATACAATATCAAATAAGTGAAATAACAAATTCTTTCTCTTTACCTCAATGTATTGAAAGGTATTTCTTTACAAAATCTATTCATGTAAGCAGGCATTAGATGAAGTAAAACAGTTTCTTTTGTTTGTTCTCATTCTCATTATTTCCATAAAATTTCTGTGTACTGTACAATTCCTTGAGAAGGGAAAGACACATTGTTTTCATCCTTAGCAATGATAAATATTTTTAGAGAGAGGAGAAATCACTGGTAAGACCATCAGTATCTGTTCTGATTTTAAAATTGCCATTTTCTACTAATTGATAAAATAGGATTTATGCATATTAATTATGATGTTAAACATTAAGTTTTAAAGTGCTAAGGAAACTTTTATGTAAGAGTGCAAAAGCTAGCATAGCTTGAAAAATAAGCTCACATACAAAAGATAACAACATGTCACAGTCAAAAAAGATGCTCCTTTAAATGGACATTCATGTATGAGATTCTCTCATACATGGATTCTCTCATACATGGAGATTCTCTCATACATGGAGATTCTCTCCAAAGAAAAGGAACATTTCAATGAAACATGTACTAACAATAGTACACGTTTCATTTACTGTGCAACTGGAAGGCAGCAGCTTGGATATATGTCAAGGTACCATACAAGTCCCATAGACAAAGGCTGTCCAAACCCACACATACTCAATGCTTTTCTGCTGTGCTTTTTTTAACCTCCTCCATGCAAACGAACATCACCCACTGCTGTGGCTGAATTGATTACAAGGATTTTAGCAAGAAAAGAGCTGCTTAAAAGCAGTGTTTTGCATCACCTTACTGTAAGCATGCATGCAAGTGCACTATATGCAAACATGCAAACACACACACAGGGACATAAATATAATATGTATGTATGTATGAATGAATCCTATATATCGATAATTTTTTTCTAATGAAAACCAAAAAAAGACAAGCACTAAACTGAGCATTTAGCCAGCAGTGATGCATCCACATCCAGAAACTGAATAAACCTCACATATTCTCCTGATGTCCAGTAGCAGAAATAGTCACATTCAGAACTGGCTCAGTTTGAACAGCCTGGGCTTAGGATCCAGAAACTGGACACTCACTTTTCTAAATGAGTCACAAGATTAAGAGTTCAGTGAGTATTTTAGTATTGTGCTTGTGACCTCTGTAAGACTAGACACTCCTGGTAATAATCACAGGATTACAGTCTGATTTGGGGCAGCAGTGGGGCTCATTCTTTGGCTCTGTGATGTCCAAATTCTCTGCTGCTCTGGTGAAGCTCCTTGAAGAACACTGGTACATCATTAAGCTTCCATGCTAAGCTGCCATTTGTGGCTTTGCTAGTCTTTGGGGGCTTGAATTTCCCCAAGCTGAGAGAAGAAAAAGTCCCAATGTCCAGTTTCATTTTCAAGCAAACTATGTATGCAAAAAGTTATTTCTTCTTTAAAATAAAATGTGAAACCTGATTTAAGTACCAATGTATCATAAGCAGAGGTTTTGGATCCCAGTTGGGTGAGACGCCTAACTCAAAAATCAAAGTAAGACAAAGAGGTGTTGATGCCTGGCTTGTTCAGTGCAGCATTCAGTTCAGCCTTTCTTGACTCTACTCTGGGATACTGGACTCCACACAACTGGAAATGGAGGCATCTCATTCTGGGGCCAAATTTATGCAAAAGATATTAATCTAAAACCTTTTTTTTATTTCTCAATATTATTTATACACAAGCATATGAAACAATTCCCTCCTCTAATACAAAACAGAGGAACTTTTCAATATACACCTATGAAAATATACAGAACTTTTCATAACACACCTATGAAATGCACTTTTTAGCCAGGTAGATAACATACATTCATACTGTATTTCACAGGGCAAAAGACTGTGGGCCAGCACTGTGGACCAACATTTGTTTGGGAAAACAGCCTTTAAAAGAGAGTCTGAAGATTTGTAGATTTCTTATTGTATTTGCTGTACTAGAACAGTTATTAATACAACTGCACTGACAGATCATTACATTTGAATTTGCACAAATGTAAATTTACATTGAAAAAATGTATATTTGTCACAAAATACAATCCCTTAGAGATTCTTCCACTATATTAAATAAACCAAAAAGAAAAAAAGCATTAAAATAAAAATTCAACAGTCAGAATAGCTACTGCTACAGAAGAGAAACTTATCAGGTGTATGCAGCTGACTAATTCCATGTATTTGCGCAGCGCAACTCATTTAGATAAGATCCCTCCTCTAAACAAAAGGGATGCTAAATAGTTCAAATATATTAAAACAATCAAAAACATTTTGTACTTAGCTATTGCATTCTACTTTATAATTCTCACCTTTAAAATCTACTAGCACAAACCAATATTCTCCCAAGATAATTTTCTTTTCCTTAGAATCTCATTAGGTGAGCCTCACCACCACTGGTACTATACTACTTAAGTCCCAAACAGATAAAGGAGTGAAGAAAAGGACTGAAAGTAAGTGGAGAGTTTAAAACTGAATGTGCAGATAACAGTAAGAAAGAACTAAATCTTTAAAACCTTAGTTCTTGTTCCTCATAAGCACCTGAATTAACACAACAACATTGTTCAAGCTGCTCATATAAGCCAATAAAAGGCACCGTGATTCAGAAAAGAAGTAAAAATACAGATGAATCTTTATCTGGGAAATATTTGCAATAATTCTCAAATAACTAGGGCATTAAGGTTTACACATCTGTATTTCAAATTATAGATTTTGGTTTGCTCTGAAATGCATAGGGTTTTATGTCTTTATAGAAAGACTTGTACTATAGTATTTCAATCTCCATTTGGAGACACAGCATATATTCATGTGTTTTGTGTTCTCAGAAATTAAGCAAAACTATCCCAAGACTAGACATAACCACTAAGTACATTCAAACCAGTCCACGTAATGAATTATGAATAAAGTTAAACCAGATATTCTGCATATTTCTGGGAATAAAAAAATTAAAAAGAGAAGCTCTGACTAG
This sequence comes from Vidua chalybeata, assembly GCF_026979565.1. Classification (NCBI taxonomy): domain Eukaryota; kingdom Metazoa; phylum Chordata; class Aves; order Passeriformes; family Viduidae; genus Vidua; species Vidua chalybeata. The sequence continues at coordinate 58,942,292 of NC_071532.1, forward strand.
TTAACTGCAAGACAACTGGAAAAAAGGAAATAGTATAACCATAATCTGGATTGTAGATGACATTTTATTTGAGATACTGCATACATCAGGAAAGGAAACTACAATGTATAGAAAGCTGAATTTACCAATAATAAGGATCACAAAGAATTCAACATAATCATCTGAAAGAGTACATCCCATACTAAATAATGATTGCTTTTACTTGCTCTCATGTGAAAATAACATCTCTAACATTAAAGATACACTAACAAACCTGCCCTCCTTTCAGATATGGTGTAACAACCTAATCAAGTGATGAAAAATTTTAACAACCAATATGTTTTGAGTCTGCAGAATTACAGGAATGGGGAAGAAAAACTATAGAGCTTGCCTGCATTTGAAAGATAAGACAGATTAACATTGCCTGGGAATTTTAAAGTACTAAGAGCTGTTTCTGAATAATTCCATATGTGAACACTCTTATTTTGGAATAAGAGAGTGCTTTGTTCCTGTTCAGCTTGACCCACTTTCCAAAAGCATTTAATTAGGAGCATTTATATGTGTAAAAAAGGCTTTTGTTTGTTCTCTTGATTAAGCCAATAAAGTTCAGTATCTAAGGTTTCGGATTCAAAACATCTTAAATATTAAAAAAAAAAAGCTATGGCAGCCTAGGTATTAAAATTAATTTGTGCCATTTTCACTGCTTCTCTAAATAAATGATTTAAAAGGCAAAATGTTTTTCAAAGAGTCAGCAATTACTTTCTGCTGTAATCCCTAGGCTATGGATGGCTACTCAGAATTCTGTAAGTCAAACCTGTTCTTTGCAAAACATGAAGTAACAGCAGAGACTTTTAAAAGTATGGGTCAACTGTAATGTCTTAGGACTTCAGAAAGTAAACTTTTTACCTAAAGTAAAACCATATAGTCTAGGGAGGACACTCTTGCTGTACCAATAGTTGATCCAAATCCAGGTGAATAGAAATCTGTGCTGCCAACTGAAACTGTCAAGCTCAGTACTCTGGCAACCACATATGCCCAGATATTTGCTCAGAATGCAAGCAGTGTGAACTCACACTGTCTCAGAAAATAAAGAGTAGGCGTGTTTAGAAAGTTAACGAATTGGAAGCCTGCCTTCAGATGTCTGTAAGTATGTCTGGTAAGTATGAGTATGTTTGCATGTTCAACCTATGCGTGGGTACCACGGCTTTGGCCATGTAAACCTCCTGAGCTGCTGATGCTGGTACAGAAATGTACAGAAATTAGTACACAGCTAAAGATTATAGCATCAGCCTAGTGGTGGCACCCACACTTGAGAAGCACTAAGAACAGCTGCATTCAGCATGGTAATCTCCATGTGATCTCAAGTTCTCCCTGTCACTTCCACAGCATAAGCGAGTGAGGTACATCAAACACTGGAGTAATACCACATAGCTTATGCCATGTGTGGTTAGCACATTCAGTCCTGCAATGGAACAGGTAAGGAATTGTCACTAGCATGAAAGACAGTGTAAAAACCCCACATCCTCTGGTACGTGTGGGGCAGGGGGATTACGTGCAATGCTGGACTGTCCCTGGCTGGATGGCTGACAAAAAAGGGACCACACACAAACCCAGATATACTTCACTAAGAAGAAATGAAAACAAATTTGTGAATTGCATGTTACACCCTCCCAGAAAGGTCTTTACTGGTTGAGTGACATCTCCAACCTTTTGTACCCAACATATCTGCCTAACTGTCCTATAAACAGAGAGGAGGTTCAGGTCTCTTATCTGTTTTCAAATATTAATGCAGATCTTAAATATCTTCATTTAAAAAATAGAAGATCACATACTATGTATCCAGCAGGTACTGTGACAACACTCTCTGTTTTAAGAACAGATTAAAACCAAGTAGGTTTTGGCAGGCTACTGTTAAAACAATGATGTCATGTCTTAGCTTGTAGTTGGTGTAATCTTTCTCTTACATTCTGCTGCTTCCATGAGAAACAGCACATTGTGGCTTTGTTGGAAACAAGAAATGATACTACAAGCCACATTTAAAATCTGTCACATTTTATCTTGAAATTATTTTCACTAAAAGAATCTATGTTTACAAATACTAGGGGCCTCAAAAATATTTTATGCACAGTCAGAATAAGAAAACTATTGTTTCTATCCTAGAAACACCTGTTTCCATAAATTGCTGAGTACTGTCATGAAAGAGAAATGCAACTTGTGGTATTACTCAAAACAAGCCCTTTTCCCTAACACCTAAATTTTTATGTCAGCATTTGTCATAATCTCTGAGGTACAGACCTCTACTGATCTGCAACCATAACTTATTTTAAAATACCTCATAAGGATTAGGTAGGAAGCCTACAGACTCTGTGGAACCATGCTGCACACTGGGTAAGAGTTCTACACTAACTCTTACACTGGGTAAGAGTTCTACACTAACCAGAAACAACTAAAAAATGGTGACATTTGAACAGTGGAAAACTGGTTGTCCTTTCATTCCAGGTCCTTCAAACTACTGAAAAAGACTGCTCAGAAATTGCAGAAAGAGCATAATTTGATTATGGTAAATCAAACATACCTTTTCTTTGATGTCAACACTATACAAGTAATATGTATCAACAAAAGCACCTTGCTAGCTAGCAAAATTTTAAGAATATAAATTAATTATCTACAACTGATCCATTCAATGAAAGAATATTATATATTTACTGATCTGTTCAATAAAGAATATTACACATTTAGTTTACTCCGCACCACCTAAGTGGTCTGTTTACCTTTTTGCAATTAAGGTATATTGAAATCAATGCTTTATGCATTTTTAATATATTTTCAATATATTAAATTTAGAAACAAATTCGTTGTTTGAACACCAAAGTATGTTGAGGAAAATATCCTTAAAGCATAAATACTTAAGACACTAAAAACCTGCTGGATGTTATTATATTGTATTTTTATAGCACACTATGTTCTGTTGTGAAAAATCAATTCTGCCTTTTTAACATACTCAACTAAATTTTCAGCTATGAATCACAATCTTACTGACGTCAAATAAGACTTTGTGCTCTCCTGTTAGATTTACTTCATCAGTTTTATCCCATTGCTTGCACATATTTTTGAAAACCATTTTGGAAAATCTTATTTTGACTTATTTTCAACTACTGATAACAGCTCTGGCATAAAAACACATCACTACTTCAAATACTCTTTTGTTGAAAAACAAAGGAAAATAGTCTTTTGAACAGAATTGCATTATGATATTTTAAAAAGAGTGTAGCAAAAATGATCCTGTACAATAAAGTAAATCTCATAATCAAATACAAAAAAATAAATCTCATTATCACAGAAAGCGATGAGAAGGTTTTTTTTTGCTTGTTTTCAGTACTAGAAGATGAATGATTGAATTCTAAATGCTACTGTATTTTTTGCTTGACACTGTAATTGCATTTTTATCAAGAGCAGACTGAGGGATGTTGACAATCTATCCAACTATCAATTGGTTTCCAATTCCTTTATTTTTATCCTTCTGTTTCTTCTCAGTATTATTCAGAGTTCGTAGAGTGACACTATCATATCTATTTTCTGTTTCAGGTACAGACGAGTCTTTCTTCTGTTCTTTCTTCTGGAATTCTTTCTTCCCTGTGGGTATTCCCAAACCTATTGCTGACAAACTTATTTTCAGTCTGGAGGGCTCATATGAAACTTATTATCAGAAGTATCTTCCTCTTTGTTTGAGACATGGGTGTTGAGCAGCTGCTTGGCTAGCATTGTACAATGTAATGCGGAAGCATAAACTGCACCATGAAAGCCTAATCAAGTTTATTAAAGAAACAAAAATGTTACTTTAATGGTTTAAATAGCCTAACACCAGCAATTGACAAGAATTAATTTTTTTGTAACATGTTTTGTGCACAATGTTATTGATATCTCTCAGAAACTTAAAGATTGCAAATATAATGCAACTTTTTGCTATTTAGTTGAAAACTTTTGTCTTTATATAAACACATATATGGAATTAGCAAGCAAGCCAATTAACAAATATTAACAACTGCTCAAGCAGTGTACCTTAAGCTCACAGCTTGGCTATCATAGACACTTTTTAGATCCTGCCTTAGACACTCCATTTAGGATCGGAAGAATGACTTTCTGCAGGTGTCTCCCATCTCAGAGAGACTGCAGAATGACCTTGGTGACAAGGTCAGACTGGACACCAACTTGTACACAGATCCACTGAAAAGAAAATTGATCCACTAGTGTTCTGCTACTTAAAAAGAGGTATTACTTGAGCAGAAAAAAGCATTGCCTTTTACCATATGATTATGCTTTTATGCAGATAAACCAGATGTTTGTAGTCTGATATTTTATTTTCCATATTGCTACTGCTAGATTGCAAGGATTAAGGGGGACTGCAAGACTTTAACCTCCAGGTTGGTCCACATTCCAGAAATATGAATTTTGGCTGTGCAGAAAGTAACAGTAACCTGCTGGGTGGTTTCCACCCAGCAACAGACTTCTTGAAGTTTCTCTACCTCAGAGACAGCATGGGGGAAGTCTGATGTATAAGCTTCTTACAAGCCACTCAGAAGAAACATCACAGAAAACAGGTTGGTATGTGATACCTTTCTTTAATATGTATAATCTCATTTTACATTATAATACTACAAACAAATTTTCTTTGAAAGAAGTCTACAAAAATCTTCATTAATGGATCCTGAAAATATTTAAGTGAGATACTTAATGCTAAAGTTGTATTTGACATAAGATTTACATAATGCTCCTCCCGACAGTCAGAGGATCTATTGAACATTACCACAGTACCAAAAACTGACCAATCATTCAGGTGAAAGAGCATATATTGAAAAGCTCAACTCATTCCAGCATTCACTCATCTTCTTTGGGATTTGAGGCGGCATACAACAGCTGCCATGAGGCGGGTGGTCCAAAGAAGGACACTTTGTTGCCTTGCTATTTTGCTTGCTTTAAACAGCAAACTGAACTCTACTTTGAAGATGAAGCTTCAACATTACCTTTACTATCACACCAATTTTTAACTCCTGAGCGCATACCCTGTGGGGCTAGCACAAAGATAGAGAAAGCTTCTGGTGCAGTTGTAGGCTCTGCTAAAGTTAGTGGATGCTGCTCTGTAACATCCTGTCAAAGCCTGGTTACCCGCAGTGTATACTGATGCAGTTCAGCAAGTACTGTACTTCTGCCTTTTATTCATATCAATCTCTTTTGGTTCCCCGATTTTTAAACAGACTTTTAAATAAATGTGCAGCTGATATGGCTGTGACACTTATTAGCCACAGAATCATAGAATAAGCTGAGCTGGAAAGGACCCATCAGGACCATCAAGTCCAACTCCTGGCCTTGCACAGAACAGCCCAAGAGTCACACCATGCGCCTGAGAGCATTGTCCAAATGCTTCTTGAATTCTGTCAGGCTGTGACCACTTCCCTGGGGAGCCTGTTCCAGTGCCCAAGCACCCTGTGGGTGAAGAACCTTTTGCTGGTATCCAGCCTAAACCTCCCTCACGTCAGCTTTATGCCTTTTTCTCAAGTCCTGTCCCTGATCACCAGAGACAAGAGATCAGTACCTGCCCATCTGTTTCCCCTCACAAGGAAGTTGTAACTGCAGTGGGGTCTTCCCTCAGTATCCTCTTCTCCAGGCTATAGACAAAGTGACATGGCTGCCTCTAAAGGCCCTTCACCATCTTTGTTGCCCTCCTTTGGACACTCTCTAATACTTTAATGTCTTTTGTACATTGTGGTACCCAAAACTGCCCCTGGCATTCAAGGTGATGCTGCCCCAGTGCAGAGCAGAGCAGGACAATCCCCTCCCTTGCCCAGCTGGCCATGCTGTGCCTGATGCCCCCCAGGACATGCTTGGCCCTCCTGGCTGCCAGGACGTGGTAGTAAGCAAGTCTCCATTGTGAATGGACTTCTGACATTAATTCTGATCCCCCTTCAGATCTTTTCATCTTATTAAATGCAAAACATTCAACCCTGACTCTAGGTAACAAGTAAATTCTGTTTCTGTAATTTCTGTGTACTTCAAAGAAAAGTGCTCGAGTACATGTACATGTAGGAAGAACTAGACCTGGATATGGTGTTTTGTCTGTATTAAGTAGTTTTCAAAATTCACTATTTTTGATGTATTAATAGAATTACATTACCTCCCCTATTTTAATGTCCTAGCTACCTATAATTACTAAAAACCCCATCCAAATCACATTTTAAAACTCATCAAAAGAAATTTTTCAAAATTCATGAAAATAAAATTTCTTTTTCCCTGAAATTAAAAAATAAGTAATTTAAACTCCACTCCAATATAGTGTTTTCCTTCACTTGTTGTCTTTACATAAATATATATTAACATGTACAAAGCCAAGAAATTAAATGCACATATTTCACCAAGATGCATCTAAATCCATATAGAACTGAAAAAATGTGAATAATGACAGTGCCCTTTCTTAATCTAATATCAGTGAAGAACATCCATTCTCTCTATTGCTAGAAAAAGTCAGATGTAGTGCGCATGTAAAAATAATTCAAAGCAGAGTTCTGTTTGGACTGTGAAAATGACACATAAATTCTTTAAACATGGTCATACTGGAATTGAATTAAAGCCAAACAAGCATCTGATTCTTGCTTTGAATACTGGTTGATTGACTGCTGTTGTAAACCATTTAATGGGACTCACATTCAAAACACTGTTGAAAAACTGTCTCATTTTAGCAATCTGAGATGTCAGTAACAAGACAAGTTCAAGAAGACAGATTTAAACAAATGTTTGGGAAAAACATATCTACCAAATATACTACTAAGCAGATTCTTTTTTGTAATGATTTATATACCAAATTCCTTAATCATATTCCAGAATAGTCTGAAGAATATTTGTAAATAGCAGAGCCTCAATTTCACCCAAATCAAAAATTTTATACCATGCTAAATGATCTTATAATTTTTCTTACTCAGTCATTTGGATGCATATAAATAAAATTTAAATGCACAAACATATACAGAAGACATTATATATATAGCTACGTACACAAAGATAAACATAACTATGAGGCATACATAACACAACGTAATAAATATGATAAGACAGATATATAGATAAATAAATATGTATAAATATATCTCATATTGATTTTGACTGATCTAGATTTTACAATAGTTTTGCCACATCCTATACTTTTTTCCTCTTTACTGCTTTTGATTTTTTTGGTAACAATTTAGCTAAGCTAAATAAAGGTGACCCTAAGCACAAACAAAACATTACCAGCAGCTAGAATTTGAGAGGTGCCTGGCATGTTTAAGTATTTAATTAAAATCCTCAGAACAATCCTCAAGACCAGTAAGCACTTCCAGCAGCAATGCTGCAGCACAAAGAAGTCACCGCAAGGAAGAAACCAAATTATCACCAAAGCCCTACATGTAGCCCTGAAACCAGCACTAACTTCTAACAGTGGTATTTCTGTTCAGACAATGCCCAAAGACACAACTCTGATTTCTAACAGTGTAATAACCTAGCAAGGTGTCTGTAAAATGTTTAAAGTCTAATTCTGAAGACTTATTATCAAATCTGTGGTACCACTGCAATTCTCTCTGTACATGAATGTAGTACATGAAAGTAAGGTCACATCTCTGCCATACCAGAGACATTTCACTTAGCTTTAATCATCTGTAAGTACTGTGTCTAATCTGACTTAGTCACACAGCCTGTCTTTAAAGTCAACAGAGAGATGAGCAGCTCTAGGGAGTGATACATCTCACTTATCTTAAACACTCATTTTAGGATGAGAAATGGAATGGGATTGTGGAGATGGATAATTGAACATAAACTTTAGCTGTCAGAGAGAACCACTGCACAGAGTTCCTGCAGAGCCAAGGCTGAGGGAGAGACTTCTCTCAGACTCCATGGATCTTACAAGAATTGCCTAACACACACTCCAGAAAAAATGGCTTTTTGCACATATAACTCAGAGATGCAACTGACCAGAAGAAAATTATTATGTACTTACCAAAAACAATGGAGGACTCACAGTAGTAGTAACCATTTGGCTGCTTTTTTTTCAACATGGAGCAAAGATCAAAGCGGTGCAAGATCTCATCTCCAAAATAATGGTTTTTGAAATCTTCGTACAGACTAGAGTCAATTTTTTTCACCTTTAAAAAGAAACATAAAATTTGGTTAGGCATTCTACTTGGACACTGAATTTTCATATCTAATTCCTATAGCTTTCATTTTAACCATAAGTACAGTTAGTATAGAAAACTACTTCAAGATGCAAAAAGAATACAGAAATAATCATATGCCAAATCTTCCATTTTAGGGAAGAACTGTCTACTGCAGAAAATAACAATAAAATAAAAGTGTCATTAGTCCTCCTTTCTACCACTTCCTTTTCAGTCTTGTAGGAAACAGATATACACAATGCTACAAGTGCTTTAACTTCCAGTGGTTTACAAGTGTTAATGGAACATGTAACTGGAAATTATTCTTGCTGTCATCACTGGGTATGCTGCTACAAGGAACAATCTCAAAGGGTCATCAAGGGTAGTCTTCTGAGTCATTAAAATCAGTCCACAGGAAAAAAATGGTTGTATTTTACTAGCACTAGACTTCTTTTATCTCAGTAAATCTAAAAACTTTCTGGGATTTATAACATTGGAATCATTAGCAGTTTTACATATATGAAGCAGAATATAATAAATATTCTATTAGGGTATTTTCAGAAAACATAATTTCAGTAGTTATTTTAAGAATTATGGGGTCCTCATTCCATTGCATTGTCAATAAAAATATATGATCTCCGTAGAAATTCAGTATTTTCTCCTTCAATCTACCTCCTAATAATGCTGTTTGCTATTTAAATATCATTATTCTATGCTAAGGAGTATTAGGAGCTTCTAGCAGCTTCAGCCCCAACTGGTGTGTTCCCTACTGCGTGGTTGCTGGAGTCCAGTCCAGCGTGTGGGAACCTCAGTCTTTGATGGATGTACCTGCTGCTTTCATGTCCCAGAGACCCATGCTGAAAGGACATGGACATGGCTGGCTACATGGATGCCACTGCCTTGACTAGCACCTGCACATGGGGCTCAAAGGAGACACAAGCGCAGGTCGCTTCTGGCAGGGACAGAAGGTCAGCAGTGTAGGATGGACATGACTTTCTCTCCATGTTCATGTCTGTGCATTCCTGAAGCACCGTCATGGCCCCTCTGTCCGCCAGCACCTCTGCCCAGATTGCTGGCCTCTTACTGAGCCCACAGGTCTCCACTTGCTGGCTGGCCCAGCTTGAAGTTTTGCAGTGAACACCTGCACTCCCCATACACAGTTTGGGGAGGATACAGACATTTGCCCCTGGCAATCAGTTGGACAGGTGTGCCCACCAGCCTCATTTTAAACAGGACTGGCCCCTTTGGCAGCCTGCACCTTCCCCTCCTCTTTTGTGCTCTTCTCCAACCTCTCTGCACGCCCCCCATGCATTTGCACAGTCAACTGGCCAACATCCTGGACCCTGGACAACTGCAAAGTCCCGGTTTGCCTGTGGTTTCTTGGCAGCTCATCAGTGTGAAAAGTAAAGTCTGCTTTAGCCAAGGTCAAATGTCTTTTCATTTCTTTAATCTCTGAAATCATGACATCTAGTGGTGGATGCTTTTCATTTCAGGAAATGGAAATGTGGGAGTCTGCATCTCTGTGGAAGTCTACATTTATTCCATCCTCATAGTAATTACTTAACATTTTATATTCTATGGCTATGGCTAGACTAGTCCTTATGTACTAAGGTTATTCTGTCATTAAATAATCATTCCTTGCTTTTTGCCTGACAGTTCTAGAAAATACTGTTAGACATCAATTAGTAATAAAAAAAGACCTTTTCAGCCAGGAGAACACTTGTCAAAATCTGAAGCCTTGAGCTCTTCTGGAATGAAATGAAGAAAAGATAAAAATCACAACTTCATGCTCCAATAAAAAAATAACATTTACAAGAGATTGGGATGTTGCTTGTCAAAGACAGGTTGCTATGGTATGAATCAAAAGTTGAATGCTTAGGAATTGAGTCGTGCTTGTGATGCACTACTGAAAAGTATTTGGAAAAGCAGCCATGGGAAAACCATGATATTTTTAGTAACTGGAACAATTTCTGGAGTGCTGCTTGCAGTCAGATGTGAAAGGATGAAGCAATGCAGGCGCATGGGAAGGTTATGGCTCATTTCTTAACTGAAAGGGTCTGGAGCAGTAGAGATGCAAGAGAAAAGTTGTTACCACGTGGGAATAGTACAGATGCTGATAATAAGATAAGCTATAATGAGGAAGGGTCAGAAACAAGAATACTCCAGAGCACACTTTGAAGCGTTTGGTGCTGGAAGGGGAGGAGGAAGACATCTGCCTCTCGAGGAAGCACTGTAATGGGCGATGCCTGTAAAGGACACGGCTGAATAACACAGGCCTGGGGAAGCACGGCACGAGGAGCTCTTGCAGGACTGCCAGAGCACCAGGAGAATGCCTCTGGCAGCCCTGCTATGTCTGGGTTTCCTGCTCGTGTCTCTGGGAAAGTGCAGCCCGCTATCCCAGCAGTTGAACCCATGCAGGCCCCGTAGCTACTGCCGCCGTCAGCCTTGGGATCAGGAGCAGGAAGGCTCCAGTGGTGACAGCGCAGGTAGCAGAGACGCAAGCACCTCCAGGCTCCGTGTGCCACACCGCACAACCCAGCACACCATTGAGGTGCTCCCTCCAGCGGGGGCCTGCAGGCGGCCCGAGGGTCGCTCCCTGCGGCGCGGCCCCGCCGCCAGCCGGGACAGGGCCGCAGCGGGCCCGGCCCGGCTGCAGAGGCGAGCCCGGGCCCCTGACGGGCCCTCCCGACGGAGCGCCGGGCTCCCGCCCGGAGAGGAAGGGAAAGGGGATAGCACAACGCCCTTGGGCTGCAGGGAGGCGCAGCAGCTGAGACCAGCTGCCCTTCTGTGGTGAGGAGGGTGAGTAGCGAGCAAAGTGGGAGGGGATTGGAAGTGAGGTTCTGACAGGGATTGGTACCTCCGATCCCTTATGTGCTTCTATAGCAACTGGAGCCATGTGATGGTGCAGCATAAATATGGGGCTACGACCCTGAAATGATGGCCAGGCTATGGGGCTGCACTGCATGGTCAGCGCAGGTGTGTGTCACGAACCTCTGAGAGATGATTTTGTACATGGATATACAGGTCCATGCATGTTACTGTATTTATGGGTACTTGAGTGTACACAGACTTAAAAAAATATAAAGAACACAAACTGTAAAACTAATGCTGGTAGTTAGCCCTGTTACTCCTTCCTTGGAAGCCAATAATGGCTGTAGTTATTGGCTGTGTCTTTTCACTTGAACATTTATAGTTAATTCCTGGTAGCATCTCAGATTCTCCAGGCATGGAAGACTGACTTCCTGTTAACTTCCTGTTGTCAATTAAAGTTACTTCTCAGGACGATTTGGATGAATTGTGAATAAAAATACCTCTTGTCAACAGATGAGTGCCACATCAACCACAAGCTGTGCCTTGCCACTACCGCTTGGGCCCGAGCAAGAGGAGCAAGAGAGCTCGGAGACACATATGTCTGTTCTGTGGTATGCAGGGCAGCTGGCAATTACTTACTATGATACAGAAGATTGCTCAGTCTACTTCATGCCTGACATACCTGATAATGAAGACCTCAAGCTACTGCAAAAAGTGATTGGGGAACTTAACCCTCAATGCATAGTGACCAGTGCAAAACAGGACCAGAATATTGCCAAATTCCTGACCAACCTAAAAGCAACTGCTGGTGATAAAGACATAGGAAAACCAGAAATTGTCCTGTTTCCCAACATAGATTTTGGTCTGGAAGTCAGCAAGCAACGGATCCTGTCTAGGCCATTTCCATTTATCCCATCTCATATGACTGCTACAGAGAAAATTCTCTATTTGTCCTCAATCATCCCTTTTGAGAGTCCACTCATGATACGAGCCTTGGGGGGCCTCCTTAAGTTTCTAGACAGAAGAAGGGTTGGAGTTGAACTCGAAGACAGCAGTATAGCAGTTCCTATTTTGGCCTTTAAAAAATTTGTGCTGTCAGATACTGTGAATCTGGACCAAGACACTTACTGTGTCCTGCAGATATTTAAAAGTGATATCCATCCTTCTGTGTACAAGCTATCCAGTGGACTAAAAGAAGGATTTAGCTTATTTGGAATTTTAAACCGTTGCAGATGCAAATGGGGAGAAAAACTGCTGAGGTTGTGGCTCACACGACCTACCCAGAACATGACAGAGCTGAACAAACGGCTGGATGTTATCAACTTCTTCCTGCTAGCTCAGAATCATGAAACAGTCCTCACTCTTCAAAACTGCCTCAAGAATATTAAAAATGTGCCTCTTATTTTAAAGAGAATGACTCTTTCCAACACAAAAGTTAGTGACTGGCAAGCACTGTATAAGACAGCATACAATGCAGTGTGCCTTAGAGACACGTGTCGTTCTCTGCCCAACACTATTGAACTTTTTCAGACTATTTCACGTGTCTTCACTGATGATCTGCACTACATTGCTAACCTGATCAGCAAAGTGGTAGACTTTGAAGGCAGCCTCTCAGAGAACCGCTTCACTGTTAGACCCAATGTAGATGCCACAATTGATGAGAAGAAACGAAAGCTGATGGGACTGCCAGACTTCCTTACAGAAGTGGCACAAAAAGAACTGGAGACTTTGGACAATCACATTCCCTCCTGTTCTGTGATCTACATTCCTTTGATTGGGTTCCTTCTCTCCATTCCACGCCTACCAAATATGGTGGATAAGACTGACTTTGAAATTGAAGGCTTGGACTTCATGTTCTTGTCAGATGATAAACTGCACTACAGAAGTGCCCGGACCAAGGAGCTAGACAGCCTGCTGGGTGATTTGCACAGTGAGATCAGAGACCAGGAAACACTCATCATGCATCAGCTGCAGATAAGGATCTTGGAGAAGTCTGAAGTACTTAACAGTGTGATTGAGTACACTGCACACCTGGATGTGCTGCTAGCCTTGGCAGCGATGGCCCGGGAGAACGCCTATTGCCGACCTCGCTTTACTCACCGCCACGGCTTCCACATCAAGGACGGAAGGCATCCACTCATGGAACTATGTGCAAAGACTTTTGTGGCCAATCCTGTGGACAGCGGCGAGGCTACCAGACGAATAAAGATCATCACAGGGCCCAACTCTTCTGGAAAGAGTGTTTACTTAAAACAAGTAGGTCTTATAGTGTTCATGGCTCTAATTGGCAGTTATGTCCCTGCAGCAGAGGCAGAGATTGGAGTAATTGATGGGATTTACACAAGAATCCACAGTAGGGAATCAGTTTCTGTAGGGCTCTCCACGTTCATGATTGATCTTAACCAGGTTGCCAAGGCTGTAAACAATGCCACGGAGAGGTCCCTGGTACTTATTGATGAGTTTGGTAAAGGCACCAACACACTGGATGGCCTGTCCCTTCTGGCTGCTGTCCTGAGGTACTGGATCAGACAAGGAACACAGTGTCCACAGGTCTTTGTCTCCACTAATTTTCACAGTTTAATGCAGCTAGAACTCCTGCCTGACACACCTCTTCTGGAGTACCTGACCATGGAGACCCATCAGGATGGAGAGGAATTGATATTTTTCTATCAGATCAAACAGGGCATGTCCACCATTAGTCATGCTGCCAATATTGCTGCATTAGCAGGAATGCCAGCCAAAATTATTGAAAGAGGAGTGGAAGTATCAGAACTGATTCGCAATGGAAAACCTATCAAATGTCTTGATAATCCTTCAAAATGTGATAGGATGGAAAAATGCAAGTCTGTTGTGGAAAAGTTTCTTTGCATAGACCTTGACGATCCCCAAGTGGACTTGGAAGAGTTCATGTCTAAAGAGGTGTTGCCTTCTGCAGCCTCAGTCCTGTAGCAAGGGTATGTGTAAATACATTGACTGCATCATATCTACCATGGACAGTCTTTAAACAGAACTTAACAGAACGATCACTATGACATGACACCTCACAGGACATTTAGCTTGCAACAAACTGTCATGTCCTTCCTTCTTCTTCTTGTTTAAACCAAGTACTTACATATCCCTGCAATATGGTGTATCATATGAGTGTATGAAGAGGAAGAATTTTTAAGAACCTCTTCCAGGTGTTGGGTCACTCATTTTGTGCATTTTCTGTCCCTGTTGCTGGAACCTCAGATTAAAAAATATACTGCAGAAAAATCACAACACATTTCTACTAGTCTTAGAAGACTATTAAAGGAACATGTTTATTGTTTCATATTGTGCCAAAGTGATGGTTTCAGCCATTTTAGGATCAGCATAAAAGATTCCAAATAAATACACAGCTCAGACTCTTGTACTAACAATTAACAGTTGTCAGAATAAAAACCACTAACATAGAGACTGCCAGAAGTAGCAATGCAGAGGGATTTAATGGCTCTGTGGCTTTTCTTATACCAGCTTTTCTGTCCAAATGCCAGAGATCCCAGGGGTTAGATATAAAAAGAATGCTGGTGGTCAGATTCAGTGGGGACTGATAAATGGAAGTACCTTAGTTTTACTGAGAACTGTTCTCTTCTTTAAGGTCCTGTATGATACAGTTGTATCATGCATTCTATGTGTCTGTGCCACATGGGTATAAATAAAGGCAAAATTACAAATCTAGGAATGTAAGAGAGAAATTCACATTTTCTATTCTATTTTCAATTATTAACATTTGAGGATTAATACCACAAAGGGAGGATTCCCTTTCACTTCTCTTGTCATGCAGAGGATCATTACTGAACATAGTATTTTATGTATGCATATGCAAGAAAAATTCATTAACAAATTAATGATGCAAGAGCCATATCTAAACACTATCAAAGCAATAATCTTTCCTGCAGCCAGGCAAGTGCCTGATATTCCTCATGTAAATAAGACAGAGGAGACATTAGATAGCTTATTGTCTGCCAAAACTTGCTCTAACCACTTACATTATGGCAAATAAAAGACATACTACATCTCTCATCTATGTCATTTCAAGAAGCCAAAAATATGAATGTCACATAAACTGAGAGAAAATTTAGATTAAAAAAAATTAAATCCCTTAGTAATTATCAGTAGTGAACATGTTATCTGGTATATCTGGCTGAAGATAGCAAAAAGATGAATATCAGCATACATCAAAAAGAGGTATAATTGGAGACACTGCTTTGGGTTTGTTTCAGTGTGGAATTTCCTCCTTGATGATAATGGAAACTATTATTATTACCAAATAAGTACCTTATGCTATTTCTGTATGAAACTGGAAAGTGACAGAAGTTTAACATAATTTGCATTTAAAAATACAGTAATAAATTACTGAATAGTGCATTTCATGCCATTTCCAGTGCAATCATAACAATACTGTCTGCATAATATCTGGTATCATGATGTCACCATTGAAGTGAATGGCAACACTGCATCAGGCCTTGAACAGGCCCCTGCAATACTCAGAAGTGTTGCTAATACAAATATTTTTCTCAATAAAATATTCTTTTACTATCTATACATGCAGCATCTTAAAGATACACTGTACAAAAGAATATAATATACAAAAGATTCATGATTTATCATTTTGGCATTTCTTGTTGTCAACCGCTGTCTAGGCTAGGCATATACTCTGCACTAATTAAGTAGATTCCATCAGAGCAATTTAGCTGTCAGTCATCTTCTACTTATGAAATTCATTTCACAGCATTTGCAGTTCTGGCAGTACTAGGTATCAAAGGACCTTCAAACATCATACAGCATTTATGAAGTGTCTCACAACACACCCTGAAAGAAACAGGAATGTGGACAAATGGAAAACACAGGGCTTGTGACTGACTGGTGGCAACTTAGGAGGTGAGTGAGGGAAGCAGGAACAGAAACATTATTTTCAAATGCAAAACTCCAGTTGCTTCTTTTGTTGTGCTTCATTAGGTTCTTTGCACAGAAAGTAATGATGATAACCCAGGATTCTTCTCATTCAAATAATTCTGGAAATAGCTGAACATGTGCAAGTAAATTATATCCCTTTGTCTCCTTCCACAAGGACATCTAGGAGCACATTATTGGGGAAGTGTTCAGTGGCACATCTGATCTGAGAAATGCCCAACTAAGCATGAAGAATGAGTTGGTCCCACTTCTGAGTAGGTAAATAAGTCCTTTAATTTGAGAAGCTGAAGGGGGTACAGTAAACCAGATAGCTCTTTTCTAATCCACTTAATTTCACACTGTCATCCTTTATTAATATCTGTTTCCATGTTTTTTAGATTTATCATTATGTGTATGTATTAATTATGTGTCTTCAAAGTGAAAACCTTATTTCTTGAGATCTTTACTAACTCTGAATTCTCAAACTCTTTGCTTTGTAAATATAATTTTTAACTTTGGGAAAGGTGAAATCTCTACAGAATATATGCATTTCAAAATTACTTCAATTATATTAAGGTTTAAAAAACAGATTTTTTTTCCCCTAAAATATAACTTCGGTGGAATTTAGATGTCATTGAGAGGAGGGTGACTTAACAGAATATTGTTTCAAATAAGGAAGCTTACATTAAAAAAATAAATTAATATACTTATATAAAGATATGGCTGAGAACAATACTCAACCACTTCAGTACTATTTGCTCTTTTATAAGTTTGCTCATGTAACCTTCATCCACTTCTCTTTTCTTGCTTTTCATATTGTTGTATGATCTGAAAATGCAATTAGACATTGTATTAAAATGTACTGCCAAATAATTACTCCTTTTATGATACATGTTTTTATTTACTGTTTTCTGTAAGTGCATGAAACTATCTAACTAAATGCAAGAACACAATGAAAGAAAAAATTAGAGTAAAGACTGATGCTTATGCCTCACACTGAATTGACAGAAAAATGTACAGATTTTTGATACATAATATTTTCCTATGCAGTAGATCATATGCATTATCCAGCATTATGGAGGGCTCAGGAAGATGATTTGGAATGACATTGACCTGGTTCTGTCAGCAGCAGTGAATATCAGAATAGAAAGGATACATCCTGGCTAATATTTCATGGAAGGTAGATAAATGTAAATGAAACAACCAACCAGCCAAAAAACAGTAAAAATACAGAATAGCAAAAATCCCACCCTGATTGTCTCAGATGTTTTAACCAGTTAAATCACTGAAGAGCTGATATTCTAGAAGATCTGTGGATTTTTTAAAATTAGCATTTTAAAACCCAACTATCATTTCAAGGAAAAGCTTCAGTGAGTTTACAAATTTAATATCTATACCACCTGCATCCTGTGGCTAAGTCTTTATTTCTATTTTAGAACAAGTATGCACACCCTCATATTTTCTTGATGTATCTCAAATCTCACTACCTTCTTTCTACTGATTTCAAAATACTACTTAATTAAAACATGCACCTTCAGCATTTTTAGAGCTATTTCTAACTAAAATTTAAAGCTTGATTATTAACTTTAACCCACTATTGAGGAAAAATCAACTTAAAAGATTAGTTTTATGTACTTTAGTTCTTATTTAAAATATTTTTTCTGAAAAATATTTTCCTAGTCAATGTTAAAAAATCACATAAAACATTCTACACAATGTCAGAAAAAAATGTATGGATGTATATCTTGTGTTAAATAATACAGTACTACAGTTAAATTAGTATGAAATTTAAAAAAAGGTACACTAGTATTGCTTCTATATATTTTAATCACAGTTATATCCTATTTTCATGTATTTGTGTATTTTGTCAAAAAAAAACCCCTAATAGGCAAGAAATAACTGCCTGCAAGAGAGAATATAGAAGATATATTAACTTATATATATTTATTAATATAGTTTTTCCTCATTACTCTGAAATTCACCAAAGCATATTCGGTAGGGAACTAACAGTCTGTCCACTATGCATAATCCAAACAGAAATTCTACTGTTTGTTTGCTCATTTTCTCCTATACAGTAGCAAAATTCAGCAAACAAACTGCATGCATACAATCTACCACTTAATGAGAGTTCTGCAACTCTGAACAAGTACTTTTAACCTTTGGTCTTGCCTAATTTCCCAATAGAAAACAGACCATGATATTACTGCACTGAGAATATCAAGAGTGGTAAATTACAGTACAGGACTGTTTAAATGGTAGATACACTAATTATTTCTTTAAAAGCCAAGTGTTAAAGTCTTACCTCTTCAGCTGGTTCAAAGTAGCAAATATGATGCTACAGCATAAACAACACTGTCCATCTCCAAATTAAACTTTCTAGATTGCTGCTGAGCTATGTGAAATGTGAGCTCACCTGTTTACGTAGCTCTGTTGATTTTGACAATTTCATGAAGGTCAGATGTGGTTTAAAACCTCTTTCTTCTCCTGCCATGATCCCCTTTTCTTGAAATATCTTCTTCATAGTCTCTGACAGGAGGAGAAAATTGCATAAATACAAAGATATTACATAAAGTAATGCTTAAAATGTGCTTTCAAATGTAATTTTAGTCATAGGTGCTTCACATGAAAGAAACAAGATGATGAGTACTAAAAGGCAGGGAGATTTCTACTTAATTTCAAGGGTACATATTATTCCTTCAGAGGTATATACTATTTCCTGTGAAAATTGATATAATATTTCATGTGAAATATTTGCAGTTAATATCAGTTAAATAATGGCATTTAGAAAGCTGTTCATGCTGTCTGATTTTGCTATCAAAATCAAGACTCAACATTAGCACTGTTCAGGAGTCACTCTCACTAGAAGTGTGGGAATCTTCAGGAAAACTCTGTAACAGAATTCTCAATTCAAAAACAGTATTCTGTGGTGACTTCTATGTTCTGTATTTGGGTAATCTCCCACTCAGACCAAAGGAAATTTGGAAGTGAAAGCTCTAAGTTTTGACACTGGAGTAACACGCCAGCATTAGAGAACATATTAGGTGTGCTGATGATTTTTGCTTGGGTTTTAAAGCTTCACTGTTGCCTTCTGAGCTAATTTCCTACTTTTAATGTACTTTTTCCTACTTTTATCTGTTTATAGTCCAGGCCAAAACAACTCGACAACACTGACCTAGTTTACTATTTTGCAACTTATCTGCGCAATGTAATGTTTAATTTCTTGGAAATAAATTTCAGTGTAACTTTTGAATTATGTTCTATGGGTTTTTGTTAAATTAAATACTTTCAACTTTTGAATTGTGTTCTATGGGGTTTTTTTTAGATTAAATACTTTCAATGTGAAAAATTTCTGTTTGAAAAAAGGTTTAGATAAAATTTAAAAAAACTGTGATAAAAATAATACTGGCAAATAGAGTATTTCTATTGCTGAAAAACAGAAAAATTGCTGAAAAAAAATTGCTGAAAAACAGAAAAACCTTAAGCTTTTGTTTTTTTTTTGCAAGTACAACTTCCAATTTTTCACTAGGTGTAGGTCTAGCTCACTCACACAATCAAACTAAATTCAAAATGGGGGGAAAATTATCAATCCTATAATCCTATCACATAAATTTAATCAGCCCTTAACAAAACAATGCATGTTCATTTAAATATATTATTTTTTTGCTTGATAGTTCAACAGTCTTCTTTGTGGCACCTGGAAGAAACAGCATCACATCAGGAAGCAAATAACAGAAGTACAGCTGACCTACTTGTATTATTTTAAATTTTGTCTGTGGGAGACATTTCTAAATTTACACTGAATCCCCACTAAGCTCTCTGGCTCCTGTATCTAATCTCTAAACAGCACCATTTGGGGACCCACTGACACTGATGTTCCAGCAAAGGGTAAATCTTATTGGACCCAGGTTTACATTACCATGTGATGTTCTGACTTCATCTTGTGCATAGCAGTTTTTTTTTTCCCCTCTGAAAACTCCAATTTTTTTCTGCCATCACATCTTAGGCCATGCAGTCTTATCTGACACTCTGCAACTAGGATCTGTGCTGATGAAGAATTGCACCTCTCCAGGTGTCCCCTCCTAACTCCGGGAAGAGCTTAGTATCAGAGCAGAGGCTTGCCAATGTGCCTCTGATCACGGGACTGTGAACTCAGGGATCTCAGCAGGACAGACTGATCACACAGTGCTGTGACTGTGTGGGAATTGGGCAGGACAGCTGGGCACCTGCACTTTACCCTGCTGAACAGAACCACTGGCCTGCCTGTCTTCGTTTTGTGCGAAATAGCTTTGTTCGATATCTGGTCGATTTATCTTTCCAAAATCCTTTCATATCTGGCAATTCCAATCAAGAAAAAACAATGAAAACCTGGGTCAGAAGAGAAAAGCATGGAGAGAGAGACTGCAGTTTTAAACATAACAGTTTTACTTGTGTGTAGGTGTGTGTCTACACATGTTCTCAGGGGCATCAGACTTTGCACACAGCTTTGTCACGGCACAGACATATTAAACATCACAGGCTCAAGACATTGGGCTTGCTGGGACTAAAGATAACCCCAGAAAGTGTGACATTTTACTGGTTAAGGTAACTTATGAACATAATTAACTCCGTGTTTCCTTCTTCAAAAATAATGAAAATAGAATGAAATCTGACTAAGTGGAGGGGAAAAAAAGAAATAAAGAGAAATGTTTTCCTGAGAGCACAGGAAGGTTACAAGATAATGTAATGCTATTAATATCCGTGAAATTCTTTGAAGAAGTGGCTACAAGAAGGGATTTAACAGAAACTGGAAAGGACACATGGATGCTGTGGGCAAGGGAAAGTTCTAGGCTTATGAGACAGCATAAAAGTCGATCTGTTGACTGGCAAATGCACAAAAGTTAAAGTTTATGATGGGAATTACTTTAGCTGAAAGAAATTAGAGGCCAGTGATGAGAAAAATAGACAATGCCCAGGGGTTTTGACAAATGAGTATCCTCCATCTTTCCTCCAGACATTATCATTACTACTTAGAGTGAAAAATCAAACAAAATCTATGTTTTCCTTTATTAGCCTCAGGCTGACTGATGTTTGCAGCTTCAAAGTATACCCTAGAAATGTTAAAGCTATTTTTACAAGCACAATGACTTCCTGGAACAAATTTTTGGACAGCTTTCAGACTGCCTTTCATGCAGTTTGAAGTACTCTGTAATATCATTTCGTACCTCATTTTTATAATGTCAAAATTACTGAATGTCATCTGCCTCTTACACTGGATGCAGCTGAATCCATTAGATAACTCTTTCCCTATAATTAGAATGGAAATGTGATATATGAAGCTTACTCAGAACCACTTTACATGGGAAAAGCTCAAAAATCCAACAGCTAGATCAATACAGACCAATTCATAGTAAAATTGCTTATTGAGCCATATTCCATAATACAAATGGCCATCTTCTTTCCAAAGACTTCATTAGATAGAGAAACCTGCTACATATGTATACTTCCAGACTATTAATTTCTTCTTGTCTCAAAACCATGTTCCTTCAATTAAAAGGTTTATAATTTAGCGGTATTCTGTCTTTTTACTGATTTTTTTTTGACTTTACACTTGGAAATGAAGAAAAGTTGAGCGTAGATAACTTACCATTAGAACTATCATGTTAAGCCATGCTAAAATTATTAAGTTCTTAGGGTTTTTTAAGAGATGGGCCAAAAGATAAGCCAGTCAAGCCAGTTTCCCAGTAGTTCGTCCACTGCTCCTTGGTTGTGTATTAGTTAGACTTTTTTACAGTGAGCTGTCACTGTCCCAGACCACTGCCATGTATCAGCGAGCTATATTGTTATTTCAAGCACTCATCAGGAGTATGTGTGGGTTGTTCTGTTTCTCTCCATCACCACACACATACACATAAGAAAGATGAGCTTGTTCATAAAGTGGGATGCATGGAGCAGCTGGGCCTAGCAATCCCCACTTCATACCCATGTCAGTACATAAGCTAAGCCTTACAAGATAGTGACAATGTGAAGGTAAAGTCCTAAACTGAAAAAGAAACATAAGTAGAATGGGTGATAGCACCTTCTTTTAAACCACCATAAGCATATTGCTTCATTTTAGTGAGTTATTTATCAGAGCTATTGTAATTCAGTGTTAGGCAGCACAATATGAAAAACAATGTAGATCAAAATCTAAAAGCATTTGCTGTCCTCGCTTTCAGTATGATTTCAGAGAATCATTTAATCATTTCAGAGAATCATTTCATAATTTCAGAGAATACTTCCAGTCCCACCTAACTAAACAACAGCAATTTGGACTGCCATAATTTTGTTCACTTTGTACAAATCAGTTCTTCTAATGGAAAATTACAATACTTTTGAGTTCCAAATTTTTTCATCATGTGAAATGACCTAAGAACAACTGACAAGAGGCAAAATTCATTTATCACAGCTCCAGCCATCTGTAACTAAAGTGAACTAAATTAACTGAATTAAACTATTTCCCTATGCTGCCTGAAGGGAGGGCAATGCAATTCACCCTCAATTGGATGCTGAATGTGTGGATTCACGATTTTTAAAGAAGCTCATCCTTGATGAGCTTTAAACTATCATCCTTGTCAGAACAGACTGTTTCTCACCAGCCTCATGCCTGCCACTGCTCCCATCTTTTCCACCAGCAGATATATAGCTATACAGTAAACTTCATGGGCAAGTTAAATAGGCTAAAAATTAGCTGGCAAAGGTAAAAATGTTAATTTTATCACAGCTGAATTCTCCATGTGGCTGCACAAAGGAGTCAGATTGCTTTGATATGGTGGCAATGTAAGTTTATGCTCAAGTAAAGCTGTAATGTATCTAGAGAAGAAGATGGGCAGTATGACTCGCTTTCCGTTTCTCTCACTCTCTAGTGTGGACTTCTAGGAAATCAATTTGAAGAGATTAGACTAAATGTCATTTATACACAAGTGAAGTTAAAGAAAATTACTAAGTTAGTTGTACTGCATGTCAGCCTAACTGACAGTAGTACTACAGTGAAGTCCTAACTGTATTAAAGTATTTAAGCCAACAAAACAACATTTCTTAAAATCAGAAGACCAAAAGCAAATGAAACATTTGTATGCATAAACAGAAGAGTAATTTTTCTGTTTGTGAAATACAAGCTCCCTCTCATGGTCAGACCATAACATGCATCATTAATCCATAAAATCAACATCTGCAAATCCTGTAGGTAAAAAACCAGGATTCACTTATTTACTTTTATCAGCTGCAAGCAGCATTTACAATGTAGCTATCAAAATAAAAACCAAGCACTTCATTACTTTTTCCAGATTCACTTAGTATTTGTGCTGGTTTTGGCTGAGTACTTTTCTTCATAGTACCTAGTATAGGGTTATCTTTTGGATTTATGCTGAACAGAGGTTTGATCGTTCAGGGATGTCTTAGTTACTACTGAGTAGCACTTGCACAGAGCCAAAACCTTTCCTGTTTCTCAGCCCACCTCTCCAGCAAGCAGGCTGGAGATGCACAGGAGCTGGGAGGGGACACAGCTGGGACAGCTGACCCCAACTGACCATAGAGATATTCCATACTGTATGGTATCACCCTCAGCATTTATAGTGTTGGGGAAAGAAGAAGGATGGAGGATGGCATTTGTCTTCCCAAGTCACTCTTAGTGATAGAGCCCTGCTGAATCACTGAAGAGCTGAATATGTGCCTGCCCATGGGAAACTGTGAATGAATTCCTTGTTTTGCTCTGCTCGAGTGCATGCTGTTCACTTTCCCTATTAAACTGTCTTTATGTCAACCCACAAGTTTTCTCACTTTTACTCCTCCAACTCTCTCCCCCAAATGGCTGGGGAAGAGTGAGCGAGTGGCTATGCAGGACTGAGCTGTCAGCTGGAACTAAACCACAACAGTCCTTCAAATATTCTGTGGTGCAGCAAAGCAGAAGAAAGTTTTTTAAAATGTCCTGTAATTGTATATGTCATGTAAGCGCACAATTTCTAAAAAGACTTTGACAAACAGTTATTAAAATACTCTTCAAACCTCTGTCAGAACTGTTTAACACTATTCCTGGTAGATAATTAAATTATGCTAATGTCTTTTAATGGATTTTTGGGAAGTAACTGGGAAATCAGAACAAACAGAAGATTCACATTAGCTCTGCTTTTCCTGGACTTCCATCTCTGGCAAACCTACATCTACACTGGTATTAGCAGGCATGCAATGACCACATTCAGATGTTATTATCAAACAATTTCTCTGTATAATTTACAGAACAAAATGGTTTCCTATAATTTAGAAGCTAATTTAACTTCATCTATTTTCTATTGATTATGTTTTCAATATTTCTCCTTTATTCATGTACAACACAAAATAACAACATGAAATCAAAATTCACATTAGAACATAGCAGAAGCCATACATAATCTTGAAGTAGCAAAACAGTGATTCCTTAATAAATTCATCTGAGGTCTTTGTAAAAGGTCAAACCAGCTGCACTTCAGAAATGAAACTAATGAATTGCTAGAGAAAACACAGTATTAATAAAGAACTTTTTCACTTTTTCCCTCTGTACTGGACTGCAAAGAGGTAGTGTGACAGCAGCAGTCCTTGCTGCTCTGCAAAATGGGTTATTGCTCTATTAAAAAATGGTGTGACCTCACATTCCTCAGAACACAAAAGATAATTCATCAATACTGAAAAACTCTTTTAAAGAATCTTTCCAAGGAATAGTTGGAATTGCCAGGATAGTTTTAAAGGACACGAATGAATTACAGACAGTACTGTTCTTTGAGAATTTTTATTAAATATCTGTAAACAACATAGTTTAAGTATAGACTCATAGGCAGATAAAAATAGGACCAAAACAAGGTAGCATGGAGTCTTTACATCCCACTTACAGATTTGCACTATGTTTTTTACATATACTAAATAAAAAGTTATCAGAGAACAGTACTGTCTGTAATTCATTAACATCATTTTGAAATACGCAAATTAGACCAGGAAATTAATTATGTAGCATTTACAGCTGTTTAAGGTAAATTACTATTGACTAAATTAGCACCTAGTTATCTTTGTGCTCCATTCTCATTGAGGTTGTTGAGAAGTCTTTAAAACACTTAAAACTAGATTGACAAGTTGTACCTGCTATTTCCTTAAGCAGTGTTGTATGATCATTTTCTGCCAAATTCACAAATCCAACTTGATTTCTGAAGTGATCAATTCCTTGAAAAGACAAATCCACTCTTTTTCCTTTCAGGAGATCATCTACAAAAACCTTGCTGTCAGAAAGAGCACCAACTGCTCTGTTGAGAGGAAAGAAAAGACCAATGTCAAATGAATTTCTCGTGTTAATATTGCCATTAATCATTACATCAATAAATGTAACAAAGATTTTTTTAGTACCAATTTATTATCTACTGTGGTACTTTTGGACTGGTTTCTAGCAATACAGTTGTTGTTATTATTATTATTATTATTACTACCACCTTTTTATAAAGGTAAAGTGGTTCATACACTGTGCTATAAAACCAAACCAATAATAAAAGCAGATTTAGTAGTGGGTGTAATTCCTCAAAAGAGTTTATCTCAGTCCTCAAGGTATCCAGATACTAACATGACAGTGTCCCTATTACTTTGTGAATCCCATTTAAATAAGATGATTACTCAGAAGCATTTAGTTTTCCACTCTTAAATTAATTTTTTTCCTTTCCTGATATGTCAATTGAACTAAGATTCTTCTTCAGTCCAAGTTACAACAGTGTTAGTTAAATTATAAACAGATGTAACATTACCTATGTAATGATAAAATTACACAGAAATTACAATTAAGCTCATGAAGAACTGTTATTAAAAGAGGTGCAGTCTCAATTTACATTTACTTTCTGTAAGAGCTAAGAGGCGTGCACACTATAACTGCAAAAACAGGGTACAAATCTTTTAATGATCATCTTAATTAGCCACATCAAGTGTATGTACAATTACATGAAATAATTGTTTTGACCTGCACTTAAAGTGATTTAAATTCTAAACAAAAACCACATAAACATTTTTAGTGTTTTCTAAAAGATTTCTCACATCTCACAGTTTTAATTCTATTCAATTAACCTGATTTTAATCTCTTCCCCAAATCAATGCAGACTTTATAAACGCTAGATGGCAGTAATAGGTTAAAAATGCTCAGAAGAGGCATTTTTACTTTTTCTGTTTTAGCTGGATGAAAGCAATCACCGATTTCTACAGTAGGTTAAATAATTTCATCAAAACCTGTACAATTCCAAGAATCTCTACACATTCCCATTGTGTTTAACAAGGTGGACTCCTGATCTGAACTGTGCATTAACTGGAACCTAGGCCAAGTTAAGAAACACATGAATGTTGATTACATGACAGAATATCCTTCACTGATAGAGCCCTCCTGTGGTCTTTTTAGAGGGCTTTAATCTATAAGCTAGAAGTACTTTGGTTCCTTTATAACCATTTTAAACACCAACATTCCTTGTTCCTTGGCGAAGATATTTTACTCTAAGTGTAGTCTCTGTCACTTACCTACCCTCTTATCACTGTTAGACAAGCCTGTTCCTGTGTCTTCCTTATGTGCTGTACTTCAAAATCTTTCAAAAACACCATCTAATACTGGTTCTACCTGTCAGATTACTTAACATGTAAGCAGGCATAGATTTATTTACCAACATGAACCTAAAAATTGGTCCAAAACAAGTACAGATATTTCAAATACATTGAGTCAAATTAAGTTAAAGCTTGCAGAGGGCTTTTAAGTATTGATTCATGAAAGTATTTAAAATCCATCTCTGGATTTTTTACATTTGAAAACTAATCCACAGAAAGTCCATGGAAAGCTCTGTTCCTCAGCTGAACATAGATTTATATTTCCATACTGTAGGGTCTGCTGCAGAACTCACTGACCAGCCCAAGCCAACTCGACAAGTTCCATGAAAGGTCAATCCACACGGTGCAGTGTGCTTTCAGTTTAGCACTGTGGCAGCAAAGATCTACTTCTATTTTTACTTTTATTTATAATTTTGCAAACACTAAAATATGTAGAAAAATAGCTGTCATCTCACTCTAGCTATCTTGCCTTTTGTATTCTATCAACTGCTTCATAACATCTAACAATTGCTTTGTAAGAATAATGCACAAGGACAAACATTTCTACTGAGTCAATAGCTAAAAACACAACAGTGGTTATTCTTGTTATTCCATACCAAATAGTATATACAATGCCAACTAGTAATTATACTCAGTGCAACTAATCCACAGAGATACCCAAAAAGTTTACAAGCACTTTGATCTAAAGTCAAAAAAGGAAATTAAAAAAAAATTAAACAGCATATTCTAAGTGAACACACGCTAGAATTATAGAAGCGGTGCCTGTTTTCTTCCTATATTGTTGCAATGTAAATATTGTAGCACTTAAAATTCACCAAGTTTCTTTTTAGAAATTTCTGAGTTTTAATTTTGATCATTGGCTAGAAAAAGTGATCTCTCAAACAAAGCCAAACTCAATTCCATCAGATCTGTTATTTGTAATGCAAAGGTGAGATTCACAGAGTTTTTGACAGAAAACTAGCAAGAAAAACTTGACACTATAATCTCATAATTAGGCATTTACTGCTAAGGCAGGCATCCTGATTTCTAGCACCTGATCCCATGACTATGCACAGTTAGCATAGGGTAGAACTTCCTGGCTTGAAGGGAGTGCTGTCATGAGTCTTGATTGCTTTCTTTCTTTCTAGTTTCAAAATCTCACATTTTTGATTTCACACAATCCTACAAAAAGAGATGTACAGTGTATTCATGAAGGCTAGACTACAGTCAATCAGTTAGGAAACTCACATGAGAATTGCAGGTCTGGATTCCCTTAGAAAGAGCGGCCTAGAATACAGATCTTCCATTTTCAGGGTGAAAGCTGTATGTACTAAAATACCATACAAAGGGCTTTGTGCTGAATTGAATGTTATGTTTAGCACATTCTTATCACGCATTTGACTTCAAATAGCATTCAACACATTTCATTTCTGTATAGACAGAGGCACTATTGTGCAAACACAGTTGAAAAACTGTAGATATCTAAGTAACTCAATGGATCCAAACCTAAGGATCTGTGAACTCTCAGATGCCCAGTTGACTAGCTGCACTTTGTTTGAGAGATTACTCTCCCCCTACATTACACACAGGTTTGTTTGCCAGCCTGGATCTTGCTTTCTTTCCATTAACCTGGTATCAAAAATTGGTGAAACAAGAAGAAGGTATTTTACTCTTTCAGATCTCCCAGAAGATTAAACAAAAAATATCAGTTATGATTTTTTTTTAATCTCATTAAAAAGAACATGCAATCTAGAATACCTGAGGATAGCTGAGCTAGAAACCTATAGGAGGCATCTGGCCAGGGAAGGGGTGAATCTCTGAGGAAGCTCCTGCTGACTAGAGGACAGTTCTGAGTGCCTGGACTGTAGAGTTCTGCTGGGAGAGGCAGAGAAGAACTCTGTAAGTCACTGCTTCGGTGGCATTCAGACAGTGGAAGCTGAGAAGGGGCTCACAGAGTAGCAGAATATCCTGAATTTGAGAATATTTGTTCTGGTATACAGTTTTGGACTCTTAAAAAATACTCATGAAGAGGTACATGTGCTTTGAGGTACTATCCCATGTTCCTTTTTTTAAAAGTTTGTATTTCAAGCCCTTTAAAAAAATCTCATATAAACAGCTGGTGGTTGTTCTCACCAATTTTCAGGTGCTATCACAGTTTACTCATTAACCAGACACATGGAGAGGGGAGGATTCTACCAGATCGAGTATCCTTTGCTTGCCTTTTTATTCTCTGTCCCTGGCTGTTTCTCTCCCCTTAGATTAGACTGTTGATGCTGACAAATTTGCATCTTCACAGTAGAAGACTGCTAGGAGTATAGAGATCTCAAGGATATAGCATTCAAAAAAAACAAGCATGTAAAAACAAGGCAACTGATTCAGATATACTGATCATTCATTATTTTTATGTGTGTCAAATGCTTTCAGCCAAAATACTTCTACTTATTAGAAGCATGCCCTTAACTACTAAATGGTTCCTACATTCTACCTTGGATTCTCACTTTCTTATGAGCAATCTGCACTTCAGCAGATTTTTAATTCCCTTGTCCCCTATATCAAAACATTGTTTTAAAGTAATTACTTTAGCAAACACGAGATATGTGCATGCAAGTTCAGCACACAGTAAGTAAAATGCAAGGGAAAACCACATATTTTGTTCAGAGCTTATGACTACCATAAGTTATGAAAATAACCCTAGTAAATTAGGGCTGTTTATGGCACAAAAAAGTATCAGTTAACCCTGCTAGTCTCTTTATGAACACATTAAGCAAAAATACTAGTATATACTTTATTTCCACTAAATACCTACATGCTAATTTCTTCTTCACTGGATAAATGCATCACTAACATGGTGACATGCAATGAGCCAGAGCGAACCATTGCTTTGGAAAGCCTTTGATCCTTTTGTATTATTGCATCTTGGACAGCCTGAATACTGCCAGTAATCTGGGAAGAAAGACACAGAAACAACAGTTAGCCACTACAACAATTACTGTATCCCATCATGCAAGTGAACAAGAAAGCACACAAACTAAAAGCAAACGTTTATGTAAAAACCATTCTAGCAGAAGAAAGTTTTATCCTCTGACAAAGCTGTACTAATTGACCTGAATGAACCCAAACGGGATACAAATAGAGTGATTAATAAATCACTGGACAGTCCCCATCATATCTTAATAGGAGCTTCCTTCCATAAGTATTATAAACTCCTGAAGCAGGTTAAGATCATCTAGTTTTACACTGCCAGTAATACCAACAAGAAGTTTCTTCAAGGAATTTCTCTGCTCACTCTGCTAAACATCTGTCTTGCTATGCGCAGGTAAGTGACTGAAAAAAACCTGATCTTTGCAGGACTGGGCACATACAAAACCAGAATATTTAGTAAATAATTTGTAGAGATATCTGATTTGCAATTCCAATTATATAGTCCAATAGACAAATATAATGTATATACTCCCTTCAAATGTATTTAGACAAATTTCCTTGCAACAGGTATAGAGTTCTAACTTCATCAGTCTTTCTCTTTAAAAATACTGGAATTACATTTTTTATTGAAAATTATTTATATGGTTATACATGCTCTATAAATTATATCCAAAATGTTTACTGTGCTAAACATTATGCTAGTTGTATTGTAGCAATTTAAAAAACAAAACACCAAAAACCTGCAATAATTCTTGAGTATGTTAGTGAAAATTAGATCAAGTCAAATAAATCTGATCATCTGACGAAACAAATTACTTCTTAAAGCACAGTGAACAAAGACATTACAGTCAAATCATCTTTGGTGTATAAAGTCTAAAAGAAGCAGGTTCACTTTTTTGTTGTTTACTTATTTGAAATCCAGTAGTGAATACTTCACAAATGTACTGTACAGACTTGACTTTTGTAAGATAAGCACAAGTAGTTTTTGGGTATTAAAAAAGCATTGATGTATTTTGGCAGCTCTGTTAATCATAAAGAACACAAATTTCCTGGGAAAAAAATCCGACAATCTAATGCGACTGTTCAGTATTTTTGTGACTGAATTTCTTGAGATGAGTTTTGCCATGCAGAAATTTTACCCAATAAGCCATAGATATCTAGTAGTGTCATATAAATATAATTAAATTATAACTCAAAGGAACCAATGCTAGTGAGGGTAGGGAGAAGGATGGAAGGTAAAAGCTACTTGCCAGAAAAGGGAATATGGCATTTACAAAAACCACACGTGTCTTAAGTAGCATAGAATATATGAAGAAAATTCCACCAACATTTTATCATAAATCATGTTGTAATAAGACCACCTTTCTTCATATGTCAGAACTGATCTCCTCCTGGATAAATAACATTTTCATTATCTCAGATACAGGAGGAATTTAATCCATATTTAAGCAAAGAACTGGTAAATGTGATTCCCACTAATGACAATGTATTGTCTGAATAATTATTTAAGTTTATAAGCTAAAGCAAAAAAAAAAAAGAAACAAAACTAAAAAAAAAATGTGTCATAGTAATTACAATTTTATTATTTTCAACTATTGCTTCTAAATTTAATTTGCACCTGTGAGCTGGAAAGGAAAAAATATAAATGTAAGTGTACAAGCCGTTCAGAGTACAGAAGACAGATGTGGCACTGTGTTATCAAAGCAGTAAAGACCATCCTAGCTCTGAAAGAGATCAATATTACTCAGCATTTAGTTCAGCAACCAATACCCTACATCCCCATACTCCTATAGTTCCTTCAGTAGTACGTCCACAAAAGTATGCTCCTTCAAGGCTCACTCCTTTATGCAAGCACCAATGACACAAAAACTGTAGGAAATTAATACCTCTGAGATGTCAATTTTTCTGTCCAAAATTGGACAACAGGTTGAAAACCCAAAAAATCCCAATGGACAGGCTCATAGCTGTATAAACTCTATTAGGAAACCAAGCTAAAAACCTAAAAAATAATATGGCTTTGGAATAAGATTAAGTCCAAAGACAGCCAGTTATCAATTCCAGAGAAAAGTTATTGCTGACTCCATCAAGAAAGTATGAAAAATCCTGCCCTTTGGATACAGGTAAAATAAAAAGAAGGCTGAGCACATCCTCTTGTTCTCTCTCTCTCTCTAAATGGCAATGCTCTACACAATCAATATTATTTGGGAAGAAAAAAAAAGTTTTCAAGTAAGTTTTTCTGAATTTCAGAAAGTTGTTTTTCAAAGGTTTTCCCTGAAGTTATGCGATCAAAGTGTAACACAACAGCTGTTAAACAGGCGTGCCATCACAATGCATATCACAATTTCAGATTTGTTCTGTTTTCTCCAATAAATCTAAGGTGCAATTAACATGTGAGAATACTATTCTAATGAAGCAAACTAGAACTCTTCCAATGCTATATAATAAGCTTTGACCCACTGCATAGATGAAAACTTTGAATTGCTATTTAACCTGTTATTTACATTACCTTACGAAGTACTGTTTTACATTTCAACTGCTATCATGCTATTTATTTTTACTTAAGATGTCCTAATGTAATTCAAAATCTTTTTGAAGGCTGATCACACTTAACAATTCCTCCCTCTGAATTTTTTTTAAAAAGTTCTAAAAAAAGGCCTCAACTACTGATTTCAAGATCTCCTCTCCCATTACCTGAAGTACATTATTCTGAGGAGTAATAGAATAACACCATTTTGCTTATTACAAGGATACTACTAGTAAGTAAATGTAAAGCTTTAAAGATTTAACAGATCAATAGCAATTATAGTCAAGACTGGAGAACCCTGAAAGGCTAACCTACCAATGGTAACACATCATGTAAGTCATAACTTAAAAAAAAAAACCAAACAAATAGAAATAGATCATAATCTTTTTAGCTATTTTTACACAAGTAATAATGCAAAGTTCAATATAAATTCAAAATTAATGGAACAACACTTTTAATTTCTAAAGATTCAAAACAATTAAAACGAAAACAAGAAAACTGTTCATTATCCAAGAGGAACAGATGATTAAATGTTTCAGAAATACCCTTTATTGAAAAATTTCCCCTGTGTAAAGCTTAAATTATTACATAAAATACAAATAAAAACACTAATGCTTAAAATACTTCACTGGAATAAAATAAGCTTTTCAAAACATAAAGTTCTCTCATTACCAACTGAAATAATACCAGCAATTACCAGATTCAGTCTGGCTATCAAGAAACCAGGCATCTAAATTTTTCGCTAATATTGCCTATAAAAATTCCAATGTGTATTTTCTACTTTCAGAACAACTTTACCTCTAAGGCAAGTATAAACAAAACTTTCTAGCAAAGTCCTGGAGTTCCCAAATGCTCTGAGATTAAATGTAAAGAGTTGTTTCTTTACCTCTGTAAATGATATGACTAGATAATGACATATAAAAAGCCACGCATACTTAAGACCTCCCCAACCAACCCTTGGGCATAGTAATGATCATCAGCAGGAATTCTCAATTACCAGATTATATAACCCCTACATTATTCTTGCACTTGTTAAATCATGAAATCTATTAAACAGATCTGGAAGAAGAAAAGATATTTTAACATAAGATGTCACCAAAGATATCCTACAATATTTGTAACAGGCTATCCTGGATCTTATAAAACCAGCCTTTACAATCTCTTCTTCACATATTATGTTTTGAAGAATCAAAGACTGCAGTGTCATTTTCAAACCTATTTTAGTCTCATTTTGTATTTTCTTAATCTTATTTTACTTTTTCAGAGAACTGATAATACAGAGTTAAAATTCATATGACATAGTTTCTGATATTAAAAAACCCCACAAACTAAATTTGCAAATGCTTTTAAACTGCTGGGTTCAACTTTTTAAACATAAAGCACCTACTTTCCTTGTTTCAGACACAAAAGATATCAAAGATATACCAGAGACAACCTGCAGCATGTAAGAAATCATTTTCATTTACTGCCTAAATGAGACAACTCATGTAACTGCAAGAAAATACATTTTCTTAAAGAGCTCTTTGCATTTCCTGAATTCATGTGAACAACATCTCACTAAAACAACAGTTGTTTTAATTTTAAATAAGATGAACCATTTCACTGTAAAATGCTAAACTACAAACTGCCAAATTAAAACAGTAATAGATCCAAATACAAATTTTTATCTATAAAGAAATCTAAAAATATTGCTAGAATTTTTCTCACTAAATTTAATAGGAATATCTTCCTCATTCTACGTGAACAACAAAATAGGCAATACTGAACACTGCTGAGGGGAGAGGGGAAATTTCAGCAAGCTTCAGTGAAATCCATAAGACTGACAAACTGAATAAAAATCTAAGTATTTTTCCTCCAGTCTTTTTTAGAAAAGCAATTTTATTCACAAAAAATGTTACATAACACAACATTACTCATTGAATAGACTGCTAATGTTTCTTTAAAAGTACCTGAAAAAAATGTTTGGCACAATATCAAACACTGTTCTTATAAACACATGCAGCTGTTGAAGTAATTCTGGTTATACTATATTAGTATAATAAAGAATATCACCTTTGGATTAGTGATTGGAAGAGAAATGAAATAATTTGGCTGATACTGTTTGTTCTTTTTCTTCTTTCTCTCAATGCCTTCTTCAATTTCCCTTCCAATAGTCCGCTTTCTTTTTTTTTTAATACTTAGTTCAGAAGTCACATGCACTGAAAAAAAAAAAGTCACTTTCAGCATAGAGACATTTGAACAAAGACACTCTTAATATCACACCAACAGGAGCTGGACTTTAGTCAACTGACTGGAGTGTGTCTTCCCACTGACCTGCTCTGCCCATGCTCTGAACTGTCTGACTGGGATCCAACTCTGACCTGAATTAATATAGCCATACAATTAATGTAGGCTGAACTAAGGCCTACACCTCTAAGCAAGGTTTATAAGCTGCTAACACAGACAGACACATGGCTTCCAAACCACTGAATCTCCCTTAGCCAATATATGCAGCAGGACAACAGGCCTGCAAATTGTCCATACTTGAACATGGACATGACTGTAGAGCAGAAGGGCCAATATTAAACTTCAAAAATCCCATGCATTCTCCATTTTGAAATATAAAATGCAGGATTAAATATAGGATTATTAAAGCTAAAAGTTGTACTAGACTAAGACTAACTAACTAATAGTACAGGAACCAAACCCAGCCCAGAAGAAAATATCATCCCAGACAGATTTGCTCTCTACCTCCTCCCTTCCCAGAGATACCTTCTGGTATAGTCAAAGAAATGTGTGTGTCCTCAGTTCTTCCTTTACACATAGTTGTGTTTCTCTTGGCTCATTTCCTTGAGCCTTTGCAGACCCTCTCCCACCACAATGCCTGATACATACCCCCAAGCTGACCAGGCTGCAGACATCCACTGTCCAATTACAAGTGTACTTCCAGCCTCATGCTGGGAATACACATATTAAAGAACAGCTCACAAAACCCATCACCTGAGAAGCTCACATACAGTAATGTGAATTGACATATGAAATTTCTTTATTCTGTGACTCATTGCTCCACAGGATAACAGGAGGGTGAATTCTTAATATGTTCAAGTACTGTAGGACCGAAAAGTAATAAGAGAGGGTCTGGACTGTAACACGTTTGCAGGGAGACTGTTCCATGTGCATGACCCATGTGTCCCTGCCAACAGGTAGGACCAAGAACTGAGTGCATGATGTGTCTATGCTTTCACATTACTTCTGTTTAATGTACTTACTAGCACATTCATCTTCAATATCTGTGTCCACAAATGGCATTTCTGCCATTAGAGAATCTACTGAATCAGCAGCACATGGCTCTTCACTCTGTTCTGTTTTTTCCTTATTCTCTTTAAAGATTTTCTTTTGCTGTATATTTTCCAGCCCATCTGTAATATATTTAAAATAACACACTGGATCTTAGTTTTTGATATAAACAGCTAAGAGACATTATACATAAGCAACATATGAAGTAAACAGTTAATTAATTATCAGCAAATATATATTGACATATAACCCTGCAGGGATCCTGTTCTTCTTCTTTGTCAACAGATCAGTAAAAATACCTCAACATTTTATGTGAAATAGCAAAAAATAGAGTTCTGCTTTCTATATTTTAATAACCTATGGTCTTGTTTGGTTCCAAGTAAATGAAATTACTGAAAAAAAAAAAAAAACAACAAAAAAACCCCCAAACTTATAACTGAGCACAAAAAATAATACCCTTCAGACATCACATAATGTTCATTTTAGATAACAGTAATGGCATATGAAATTCAGTGCAGACAAACATTGGCAAATTAATTCCACTGTAAACATACTGAAAATGAGCCATGAAGAAGCAGCAGGAAGGGAATCCTACCATTCCACATATAACGAAGGGTTCTCATCATTCAGGAATGAGATGATTACTGTATTCCTGCATCTCCCACTCAGTATAGCATGTTTTAGACAGCAATGATCTGAATTTCTCATTCTAAAAACTGACTTTTAGTATTTAAGCTATAGAAGGAAATCAATGTAAATGAAAATACATCTTGCATGTACAAAGATATACATAAAGCTCTACCTTAGAGTAATACCACAATCACAGAATATTTTGAGTTAGACAGGACAGAATGTCCACTAAAGTTTTTTAAAAAGTCTTTTTCTCCAAGAGTACTAACTGAGCATGAGTCATTTCCTTGTCTACTTCATGCTTCTGCATCAGTAAACCCTAATATTGGTATATTAAGTTATACCTTAAAAAAAAAGAATAAGCAAAATCTTCTCTATCAGCAAACAATGGGCATATAATCAGGCACCCAGCAATACTCTTTTGGGACAACTCCACAATGGGATTACTGTAGTGGAAGGAGCCGTGTGTTAGAATTGCAGTTTATCCCAGGACAGCTCATTACCACCGACAACACATTTTCAAAGCTCCTCTCATGACCAGTGCAGATGGCCCAAATCTGGCCTAAGAGGAAAATTCAGCAGCAAAAGTGTACACTATGTTCTTAAGGCACGCAAGGCTACACATGTATAAAATTGATATTACAGACCCAGTGTGGGTGATTATCACCCTGTGGAATGTTTCTTACACATATCACTTTAAGCTAGGGAAGATAAATAAAAGAACAACCTGATTGAATGCTAATTCACTCCAGGCTAAAGTAGGCAGGCATAAATCACTCTGTGGTTGTAGCCTGACACCTTGACTTTATCCCCCCAGGCTATTTAAAGGAAACAAAGTATTTAGATTTGTTACTTGTTCCCTCTGCAGACACTAAAGAACTATGCATAAGAAACAGATGCTAAAGCAATAATAAAATTATTACTTAACATTTAGATTAAAGCTCACACACAACATTGTTTCTGGTATCCACAGACATACAGAAAACAACCCTGGATCCAAAGAGATCTCAAAGTGAAGGACAAGACAGAGGTCCATGAAACTGACAAACAAGTAGGTCAGGCTGGGGCAGAAAACCTCAAAATTCAGCAGTGAAGAATCACCAGCTGAGAGCAAAAGGGGTTTGTTAAGGTAGTATCAGCTACAGTACAAGGACTCACATAAATCTGAGGGATGCCTATTGCAGATAGCAGGTTTCCTTTGCTCTGTCTGCTCAAAAAGCAACATACTTGCACCACTTTGCAAAATGCAGCCTGTTCACAATAGCAAAGACACAGCTAAATTAACAACGCACCCTCAGTAAACTGACTTGAGTAGAGCAGGCACTGTGTCTAAATTCTACAGGTTGTGCTTCTACCAAAAAAAAAAAAAAAACTCCCTCTCTTTTTTGAAAAAAACTAATTAAAGAAATCTGCAACAAAATTCAACAGTTGCAATCTAGTTACTAATACAACTTGAAAACAAGATTTTTCAAACTTCTTGACATAATGTTGATAATCTGAAGCCTAGGGTACAAAACTAGCTTCCCTAGGAACTCCTTGACCATCAAGCTGTTAATAGGATAAGCTCTTTTTTCTTAATCGCATGCTTAATTATATTTGCCTGAATTTCATATATGAGTAGATGTATTCATTATTCCTTTATTTGTATTTAAGTGACTGCTGATCTTCACCAGCATTTGTCATCTGTTCCAGCAGGAAAAAAAAAAAAAGATCATGATACATCTACGTCACAAAGGAGAAACCACAAAAACAAGGAGCAATAAAATATATTTGATTGTTCTCTGACCCCAGCTGCCTTCTCTACATATTCAGATTATTGTTTCAGATAGAACAATCTTCTTTTCTTTGACGTGTAAGTATCACAGATCACAGTGAGACTTGATCTTCAGGCACTGTTCCCTGTTCACTATGTTTGTGTGTTTAATAGATTTATCACAGAATCAATTCGGTTGGAAAAGACCTCTTGAGATCATTGAGTCCAACTTATGGCTGAATACCACACTGTCAACAAGGCCATGGCACTAAGTGCCATGACCAGTCTTTCCTTAAACAGAACTAGAAACATGACTCCAATGCCTCTCTGGACAGCCCATTCCAATGGCCAACCACTCTTTCCATGAAGAATTTCTTCCGAATGTCCAACATAAACCTCCCCTGGTGCAGCTTAAGTCTGTATCCTCTTGTCCTGTTGCTGGTTGCCTGGGAGAATAGGCCAATCCCCACCTGGGGAGGCTACAGACTCCTTCCAGGTAGCTGTAGAGAGAGCTAAGATCCCCCTGAGCCTCTTGCTCCAGGCTAAACACCCTCAGCTCCCCCAGCTGCTCCTCATCAGACTCGTGCTCCAGACCCTTCACCAGCGCCATTGTCCTCTGGACACACTCCAGCAACTCAGTGTCCTTCCTGAATTGAGGGGCCATGCAATGGACACAGGAGTTGAGGCATGGCCTCATCAGTGCCAAAAATCACTGGGACAATCACTGCCCTGGTCCTGCTGGCCACACTATTGCTGATCCAGGCCAGGATGCCATTGGCTTTCCTGGTCACCTGGGCAAACTTGACAGTCACTTTTCGTTGACTGTCAAAACAGTACCCTCAGGACCTTTCCCACTGGGCCACTTTCCAGCCACTCTGTCCCCAGCCTGTAGTGCTGCAGGGGATTGTTGTGGCCAAAGTGCAGGAAACAGACTTGGTCTTGCTGAACCTCGTATCTTTGAAATCAGCCCATTAATCCAGGCTGTCCAGGTCCTTCTGCAGAGCCTTCCTACCCCTCCAGCAGATCAACACTCCAACCCAACTTGATCTTGTCTGTGAATTTGCTAGTAGAAGACCTGATCTCCTTATCCAGATTATCAATAAAGATATTGTACAGGACTGGACCAAACACTGATCCCTGGGGACACCACTAGTGAACAGCTGCCAACTGGATGCAGCACCATTCACTACCTCTCTCTGGGCCTGGCTGTCTAGCCAGTTCTTAACTCAGAGAAGAGTGCATCTGTCAAAGCCATGGGCTGACAGCTTTGCCAGGAGTGTGCTATGGGAGATGGTGTTGAAGGCTTTGCTGACGTCCAGGTAGACAATATTCACAGCCTTATTCTCATCCACCAGGTGGGTCACCTGGTGATAGAAGGAGATCAGGTTGGCCAGGAAGTATCTGCCTTTCCTAAACCTGTGCCGGCTGGGTCTGATCCCCTGGTTGTCCTGCCTGTGCTGTATGATCACACTTAATATGACCTGCTCCGTCATCTTGCTGGGCACTGTGGTCAGACTGCCAGACCTTTAGTTCCCTAGATTCTTCTTCCAGCATTTATTGTAGATGGGCATCACACTCGCCAGCCTCCAGTTGCCTGGGACCTCCCTGGTTAGCCATGACTGATGATAGATGGAAAATGGACAGAGACTTAATAAGCTCTTCTGCCAGTTCCTCATCACCCTAGGATGGATCCCGTGCAGCTCCATACACTTGTGAGCATCTAAGTGGTTAAGTCACTAACTACTTCCTCCTGGATTACAGGGGGTCCATTCTGCTTCTCCTCTCTGTCTACCAGTTCAGCTGGGGCCAGCTGCCCTGAGGATAACAAGTTTTCCTGTTGAAAACTGAGGCAAAGAAGGGGTTAAGTACCTCAGCCTTTTCCTCGTCTTTGGTGACTATAATCCCCTCCCTGTCCAATAAAGAATGGAGGTTTTCCTTGACCCCTTTCTGTTATGAATGTATTTATAAAAACACTTTTCATTTTCCCTAATAAAAGTAGCCAGAGTAAGTTCTAACTGAGCTTTCACTTCTCTAGTTTTCTCTCTGCATGACCTAACAACACCCTGAAACACTTATGAGTTGCTTGCCCCTTTTACCAAAGATGATAAACGCTCTGTTTTTCCCCCAGGTTCCTGTGAAAGCTCCCTTCTCAGCCAGGCTAGTCTTCCTCCCTACCAGCCTGTCTTTCAGCATACAGGGACCGCCTGCTCCTGTGCCTTCAGGATGTCTTTCTTAAAGTATGTCCAGCCTTCCTGGCCCCCTTTGTTTTTAAGAACTGCTTCCCAAGGGACTCTCTAAATCAGTGTCCTGAATAGGCCAAAGTCTGTCCTCTCAAAGTCCAAGACAGAGGTTTTGTTGATGCCCCTCCTTACTTCAGCAAGTACTGAAAATTCTTATCACATTGTGGTTGCTCTTGCCAAAGCAGCCTCTGACCACCACATCTCCCACCAGCCCTTCCCTGTTCATAAAAAGCAGGTCTAGCAAGATACTGCCCCTGTAGGCTCCCTCACCAGCTGTGTCAGGAAGTTACCTTCCAAATGCTCCAGGAACCTCCTAGACTGACTCCTTTCCACTCTGTTGGGTCTCCAGCAGACACAGGCAGGTTAAAGTCTCCCACAAGAACAAGGTCTAGTGATGGTGAAACATCAGCCAGCTGCCTACAGGATATTCCATCTGCCTCTTTATCCTGGTTGGATGGTCTGTAGTAGACTCCCACCAAGATCTCTGGCTTACCAGCCTTTGCCCTGATTCTCAGCCCTAGACATTCAATCTTACCACCACTATCCTCAAGCTCTGTGCAGTCAAAGCACTCCCTGAGGTACAGAGACAGCCCACTGCCTCTTCCTCCTTGCATGTCCCCTCTGAAGAGCTTGTAGCCACCCACTGCAGCACTCCAGTCATGGCAGTCACCCCACCACATTTCCCCGATGGCGACTATATCACGGCTTTCCTGCTGCACGACGGCCTCTGGCTCCTCCTGTTTGTTACCCACACCGCCTGCACTGGTGTAGATGCACTTCAGCTGGGCTACTGATTTCACCCCTAACTCTGGCATGCAGCTCCTAGGTTCATCCCTAGTGAGCCTGGTCTCATCCTCCCCTTCCCCCTTCAAACCTTCTCAGTCAGTCCTGCCAACTCATTGTCCAGAATACTTTTGCCCCTGTTAGACAGGTGAACACCATCTGCAGGCCTGGTGCTTCATAATCTCCCCACAACAAAGAAAAAAACCCAAATTCCACCAATGGCACCATCTTTAAGCTTGATGACCACATGGGTTTTCCTGTTCCTTCTGGCATTCATCCCTGATACCAAAGGAATCAAGGAAAACATCATCAGTGCTCCTGTCCCTCAAACAAGACAATCCAGTGCCTTGAACTCCTGTTTCATAATCCTGGTACTTCTCTCATCAACCTTCTCACTGTCAACCTGGACAGCCAGCATTGGGTAGTAACCAGTGAGCAGAATTAGCTCAGGGAGTCTCTTGGTAATATCCTTTATCTGGGCCAGAGGAAGTCATCAGACTTTCCTGTGGAATGGGTCCAATCAGCATGCAGAGCCCTCAGTTCCCCTTACAAGCAAGTCACCCACTACAACTACCCTTCTTTTTCTCTTAATGCGTGTATTATTGTATACGTGATCCACCTGGTTGACTGCATTGGTCTGGAAGGCCCTCCAGATAAACCTTCTTCTCCACTGTTGTCTGCCTGACCCTCAAGATCCAGGGCTCCTACCTATTCCATAAGGGCCCCTAGGGAAGCAAGGGATGCCCAGAGCAAATTCTTCCACCTCTCTGAGAAGGGACCTTTTTCCATTCCTCCCATCTGCCTGACGGCAAGAGGGTTGGGGATCTTTGACCTCTTCCTGAGCTTTCACCCGCTGCTTTCTATTCATATTTTTAATAACAAATCAATCCTTTAGAGACAGTTTAACTGAGAGGTGCTGTAGAAGTAGATGGTCTTAGTGTCAATGCATTTTGAACCTCCAGTACTGGCACTACAGTTAACATAGATAAGGAAATCATAATTAATAATAATAATAATAATAATAATAATAATAATAATAATAATAATAATAATAATAGCTTCTTGTGGGAAAAAATGGCAGGGTTCGTATTCAGCCAGGTGACATATACAGGGAACTGAGAAGAAAAGGAGTAGTAGTAAACTTAGGGGGAAAAAAGGTAGGTTTAGTGTTCAGTCAGGTCGGATGCATACGCTGACGGCAAGCCTAGGGACTGAGCGGGGCAGTCAGGGAAGCGCCAGAGCCTTATGAACAAGAGCCCTGCTTAATAATTAATAACTTAATAATTAAGTTGAAAAGTTTTCCCTACGCCCCAGCGCGCCCCGCACGCCCCAGCGGCCCGCCCGCAGCCCAGGGGGAGGCGAGCGCGGGGTCTGGCCAGCGCCTGCCCTCTGCCCCCGCGCCGCTGTCCCGCCGCCTCTCACCGTGCTCCGGGGCCGCGCCGGCCGCGCTCCGGGCATCGCCCCCGACCCGTGCCGCTCCCTCCGCCGGCCGCAGCGCCATGGGCACGGCCCGCCGGGCGAGCAGGGCTCGGGCCGCCGCCGAGCACAGCGAGGGGAGAAGCCGCCGCAGCGGCGGCCGCATGCTCGGCCGGGGCGAACAGCGCTGCCCCGCCGGGAAGCCGCGGGGCCGGAGCGGGTCTGGCGGAGCCGCCGCGCCCCTCGGGGAAGCAGCGAGGGAACGGGGCCGCGCGGCCAATCGAACTACAGCTCCCGGCACGCTCCGCGGCGGGGATGGGGCGGGAGGCGGCCGCGGCGGGGATGGGGCGGCCGCAGGGCCCTGCCCCTCGGCTGGCCCGGCGGGCGCTCCGCGGTGGCGGCGTGAGGCGGGGCCGCCCCTCACAGTGGGTGGCGGGGCCCGCAGCCGGAGATCGTCCGATCGAGCGCGGCTCTCGCTCGGTATCTTAACGAGAAGTGGCTGCCCCAGCGCTCGCCCCCGTGGGGGGCTGCAGCCAGCGGGATTTGGCGTCCCTCAAAATAACCGGCTGTGGCTTAGGGCGGCAGAGCGATAATTAACAATAATTCAGCAGCGGAGAATAGACAGTCTTGCTCTGAATGTGCTCTGCCTTATGCAGCCCCGGGCCACAGTGACCGCTGGCACTAAGGGCTCTGCTCTGACTGTATTGTCTCGTGTTCGGAATGGCCTCAGGGATGATAAATTACATAAAGAATAGAAATTTTGAGTTTCTCTGAAGTTACCGAATAGACCTTAAAAACTGACTGGCAAAGAAAGATAAAAGGATGTGAAGGTATGCACACAGGATTATAAGAGTGGCTGGAACCAGTGGAGAAACAGATAAAAAGTGCTGTGTATGGGAGAGGCTGCTTGTCTGAAGGAAGGAAGGGGAGATGGTCTTTTCCTGCGTAAATAAAGACTTGGTGCCTCTTGGAAGCCAAATCCTCTCAGGGCGTGGGGTGGGAGAAGCCAAGCTAAATGCCACCTGGTGCTTTTGCTACTTGGTTTATCCATGTAAACCAGATCTGAGGGAGCAGGTAGTATATATGCACATAAAGATTCCTACTTTCATTTGTAAACACAAAGTAGGGATGGTGTCACGACTCATCAGTGGAGGGATGATGTTAGTTGTAAATTCTCATCAGGCTGAACTCTTGCATTTTTAACTTTGGCGACCAGCCCGCTGTTGAGGCTCGAGTTGTTGGCTAACAAGCCCTTAAATTCCTTAAAATACGTTTCCACAAACGTGGTGGCTAGCAAGTCCTTAATTTTGTACCATACACTTCATTATGTTCTCAACTTGCAAAACAAATCAAGGTGCTGTATCAGAAGCCACAACACACTTCCACGACCTCCCTACACCCACAACAAAGTTCAGTATGGGAGGCAGAATATGCCTGGCTGTGTCTATGCTCTGCCAGGCAAAGCAAGTGGGGAGAGAAATAAGGAAAGAAAAGGGAAAGACAGTACAAAGCATTGGTCCTGCTGTGTTGGAGGCTCTGGAGCTGGGATCATGAGAAAGAAAGCAAAAGAGAAAGAGAGGGAAAAGAGCGGGAGAGGGCCTGACCGCTTTCTTTTCTAGATAACCTGGTGCAAGCCTCTTACGTAAACCAGATCTTTTGCCCTGTTTTGTTGATGCGTGCACAGCCAGCCCTTGGAGTCCTCCCACAGGAGGTGAGTGTGGACAGGGACACTGCGCACAAGTGTCAAGGTGAAGCAGGAAGTTGGGTCAGAACAGTTCTGCCCCACCTCTACATCTTTAGATCACACCTTTCCCATTGTAACAGCCACAATGTTTGAGACAAAAAATGCGTATGTCTGGTTCTCCATAGATGGCAAAAGCAAATATATAAAATAGGATGGTTGGAGGAAACAGCATGTCTGCTGGAGGTTAGAAGCTGGTTGAAAGAAAAGTGAAAAATTAGGCCAGTTCCTGCATGCTCCTCCTTTTACCCTCATTTTAATCCATTTTGAGCTGTGTTTGCCATTCACATAGAATTTTTATTTGATTTGCATAGTTCTGTAGAGGCTAAAGGTTGGATGTAATGCAGAAGTCCAAGTTCTGTGGGATCCAAGATAAAGTTTTGGATGAGGCTGCTGGCAATTTTTATTCCCATTTCATTTGAATATCAGCTATCATTAGGAGACTAAATGCATAAGTGGTCACATCTTCCTAGCCTGTTTCCATTGTCAAGTACAATACTTCCATAAAACTTTGATTCTAGAAAGTTATAGGTCAAATACTGGAAGAAAATATTTTTGGAATTAAGTGTCTTTTTGTAAATATGAATTTAAAAAGCAATTTGGATCTGTAACTGCTCCAAATAAATTCATTAAGTTTTTTGCAGAAATCTTCAGCAAGAAAACTTCAGGAAAAAACATTTCTGCTTGTAAAATTGACAGGGGAGTCCAATGCAATGTTTAAATTAAGATAGCATTTAATAGTGCTCTTAACAAATGAAAGTGCAGTGCATTTTTATGGAGCTAAAATTGTCTGTAACCAGCACCCACTAGCCTGGCATTAAAATTATGCCTTTAGCTGTATGCTTTGGTCACACGACTTGCCTGAATATACTACTTCCAGGATGCGAGGAAGTGAGAAATGAAAAGTACCTCAGCTAGAGCTGGAAGCAGTTCCCATTAATTGTCCCTACAAATCACAGAAGTAGTGTTGGAGGGAAGCATTCAATTGAGGACTAGAAAGATGACGTAACAAATTGTGATTTTTCTGCCTGCCCAAATACTGCACAAGTTTCACCGAGGTCACTGACCTGGTGCCTGGCAGAAACTGCTTTTCATTACTGCTTAGGTTTGGCCCAAAGCCAACACTTTATCAATTTTCTGTGGCCTTGCCTTCATTAAAGAAAGTTTCTGATTAACCTCTCAGCA
The DNA here is from genome assembly GCF_026979565.1 of Vidua chalybeata. Taxonomy (NCBI): domain Eukaryota; kingdom Metazoa; phylum Chordata; class Aves; order Passeriformes; family Viduidae; genus Vidua; species Vidua chalybeata. The sequence continues at coordinate 58,987,224 of NC_071532.1, forward strand.
GTACAGTTGTCCCTTCAAAGGAAAAAAAACTCACATTATGACAGCTGAGTGACGCTGGCAGAAAGAGGAAGCAGGGTCAGCTCTGTGGTTGTATTTGCTTACACAACTGCACTGCCAATGCCTGTTAGCCTCTCACCTACCTTTCCTTCTCTTAATCCACCCACTAATTTCAGGCAAATTCTGTAGAGTGTTAGAGGATTCAGAGGTATGATATTCCCACACCTTTCCTGAAAGTGGGTGATTTGGGAGAAAAGGAAGATCCATTTCACTCCCAAATGAGGGAAAGAAGAAACTATGTGCTATGTGTCTTTTTTTCCGAGAGTGGCTGTCCATGAGTATTGGCTGGCTCCTTACACTGTAGGTCATGGCACATATTATCAATACATATTATGTCTTATCTTAGTCAAGCAAGAGATACGGGGGAGCTATGAGTATTTGGGGCATGACTCACTGAGGGAAGTTAGGTAGTAAAAAGGCAGGAACGGGATGTATTGCAGGGAGCCTAGAGGAGACATTGGGATATTGTGTAGGCCATGGGAGGGAGTTGAAGGGATTGTAATGAGAGGGCATGGACGCTGTAGGGGAAGCTTGGGTTGTTGTGATAAGAAAGGAGTACATAAGTGATACAAAACAAGTCTTCATTACTGTTGCTGCTGTTGCAGCATCTTGATTTCTAACAAGTGAAGAAGAATTACAGACTGTGACTTGATAGTAATAAGAGATTTGCCAGAGAAACAAAGAAAAGTTTGAGCTGCAGTACTACAGATGATGGAAAATGAGAGGTAGAGGAATGCCTAGGATAAGGTAATTTAATGCAAAGATCAAAAAGCAAGTAGTCTGGAGTCTCTACAATTACTGGTATAAAAGGAAGAAGTGCATGATGATGCTATCAGATGTAGTTAATAAATAGAAAGTGCATTTGATTGACATCTGACATGAAAAAAATAATATAAATGGATATTTTCATGATCTGTTGATCACAGGCAGTTCATTTACATTTCAGGAGGAGGGAACAGAACAGTAGAAAGCAGCTGAAAAATTAACTGCTTACCAAGAGCAGCAGTTCTTCACTTGCTACCTTCTGGATAGCAACCTATTGTAAGGGACATGGGCTAAAAATCAGCACAGACAAACAAATGCTGTTAATGTCAATGTAGTATTTCAGACACTTCCAGGTTTCTCCAGGATTTTTGAGGAATGACATTTGTTGGTGGAGAAAGGATTCACCTAACAAAGTGGAGCCAGAATGTCTTTGCCAACTGGTTTGCCACCCTCATAAGAATGGTTTTAAACTAGGTTTAGGAGGAAGGATGGAAAGGATGGAAGGATGGAAAAGCAGTCCCATCAGACCTCAGCTGGAAGAGAACTGGAAGAGAACGGAAGAGAACTGGAAGAGCTAAAAGCTGATGTACTGACAGAGAGGTAGTGGTAGATAATAGAAAAGCAGGTGCAGGATAGCATGATGGCAAGGTTGCCTGGCATTTAGGGGGACCCCAATAGGCTGGAAAAGTGGAACAGTACATGCTTGCTACATGATATTCAACGAAGACAATTGTTAAAACCTTGCATCTAGCACCTGATGGGTTTTGGCAAAAATAGCTAGATGCACATCTGCACTAACTTAATGGTCCATGACATATTTTACCAACTTGGACTATTCACTGGGTGTTATTGTTAGGTGTAATCTCTAGCCTGAACTCCTATAGTATTTGCTCCCTGAACATAGCATTTATTAAAGCTAATTTATTGCTTTACCCATTCCCCTTGCAAATTTTATCTCACTGGCTAGTTTTAATATTCCCTCTTAAATACTTCAAGCAGCAGACATAGAATATGCCTTCCCAATCTATATTTTTCCTGATTTAATCTTCCTTTCACTTTTCAACACAGAAAATCCACCAGAAATCATGTAGGTAAATCCTCATTCTGCACCAGAGTAACATCATCCTTTTCTACTCAACAAAACCAGTCTTCCCTATGTTGCTCCATCGTCAGGTTGAAAGAAGATATTAATTTCTTTAGTTTTGTCTCAGAAGCATAAATTCCATCACTGTGATATACATCACTACATTTTCAAAATGTGAGGTAATTAGAATACAAATAATAAAATGGAACATCTCCAGTAGTTCATATTTTGTAATGTGAGTAGATAGCTTTCTTTTTACTAAGTATTTATATACATGCAAACAAAACTATAAAATAGAAAATAACTCTAAGTGATTTTGATTACCACAATCTTGTTTTTCTGATTCTTGACAAATATAATGTGGATTTAAGCAAGAAGTTGCCTGTCCTGGAGACTGTTACGTATGCCAATCTGCAGGGTGAAGACAAGATTCAGTTTAATAGGAAACCTTCACACACCTGCAATATGAGAGACTGAAATAAAAGCACTGAAATAAAATCAGATTTCACTTTTTAGAACTTTACTAAACCCACTTCACTTTTTAGCTCTAGAGGTCAAGTTCGGTTTGCTCTGGAATGTCCAGTTTCCTGGAGCTGTTCTTTTTTTCTGACTGAAAAATAAATTTGAAAAAAAGCATGTGCAGGGGAAAAGTGGATGGAAAGTGTTTAAGTAAGAGAAGACACTGCCTGCAATTAAAAAGTTTGAGTGAATATGGCCAACTACATGCAGAAGTCATGCAGCTGAGACACTAACTAGATCCTGCATTCCTTGAGCAAAAGACACTTTACTGGGAATCTTAAGCAAATAAAGAATGCAGTTTTGAATCCAGAATTCATACTATTCCAGATGTGGGTGGGGGAAATACACACTTACTTACTAAACTGAAAAATCTTGATTTTATGCTGCCATTCTGTTCTGTTGCTTGCTCTCCTCTCTCCTTTTGTTCTTCTGTCTGTCACTACCTTCAGACACAAGCTTATTTTTTAGATCTGGCTTCCTACTTTCTCAAGCTTCAGGTATTGCACAAACACACTGCATCTGTGACCACTATGCAGGCTTTGTGTGTGGCCTCATATCCATGGATTTTCTGTCAAGTTGGGACGTCTGTGGAAAAAAGGCAGTATCTTTCCTGCATGTTTACATAGCCCATTGTCCAATTAAGAAAAAACAAAACTATGTTCCTTATTGCCAGAACATATTAGAATTCTTCCTGAAGTTCAGCTCATCATTCTCTCTTCACACATTTCTGGTTTGTACCTGCTGTTTTTCCTAAAAGGAGGCCAGACATTAGTTCACAAGCACTACCAGAGCTTCTGACAGTTGCTCATTTAGCCTAAGGTGTGAATGTATGTGCTTTGGGACTCTTCACCAGTCAATAAAGACAGAGGCTTATGTGAACTGTAGTTCGTATAATAATAGTAGTTCCAGAGATGCTCTACTCTCTCCATGAACAACTAGGATTTTGTCTTGCTTAGACACAACCTCTAATCTGCATGTTGGCTAGAAGGCTGAAGTTGGGTGAAACGGATCAAGACCTGAATTTTGTTATCACCTGGTTTAGAATTAGGAAAACAACTTTGTTTTAGCCCAATACTTGTTCTGGCAAAGCCTTTTGAAACCCAGACAATTAAATTCAAGTTCTGCTCTCTAACTGGAAACACTTCAGTCAAAACAGCCTTTCTTGATTGTTATACTAATCCTCATCATGATGGAAGAACCTACTATGGCTATGGCTTAGTGCTGCAAAGCTTGAGTGCTCAGAAATCGTTGTGCAGTGTAGGTTTTGTGATCCTGCCAAGTTAGAGCCTACCTAGGAAGAAATAATTAAGTTGTGTTGTTTTATGTTTCACATGAATTTTGAAATTGAGTTACTCCTGGTGTTGCTGAGTGTAACCATGGAAAAAAATCCCACCCACCTCTCACATCAGCAGTCTCCTAAGATGTCTGTTTATGTTTAACCTAAAGTCTAAAACAAAAAACCACTGATGCTCAAAATACCTTTCCTACGAGATATTCAGGGAAACAGTAACTTATTGTTTGAAGAAGAAAAGCGCTCCTGACCTCAAGAGAAATGAGAGATCTCAATTCTAACATTGGTATAGCTACCACTCCCACTTGGAGCAACGTGATCTGGCATCCAGTTTCTGTCACTTAAGAAAATCTTAAGATTTTTCTTAAATCTTAAGAAAAATTTTCTTAAATCTTTCTGTCACTTAAGAAATCTCTTGAGAGTTATTGGATCCATCTGTATGTATAGACCTGAGGCTATTCACCACCTCTTTGCTGATGGTGGAGTTTCCTGATCCTCTTCTTGAGGCTCAATGTTTTAATTTATAAAATCACAAGGATGAACCAGTTCAAAGCTCTCTTATTTACAATAATGATTTTAACCTAGATCAAAGGCATTAACTCATGTCCGCATTCTAGTATGACAAAACATGAAAAAACCTAAATGCAATTAAAGAAAAACACATTCTGACTCGTGGGAAAGAGACACGTTTTAATTCTCCAGATTAGCACGCTGTTATGTCTTTAATAGGTTATATCATACAGTTCTTATTCAATACTCCAGACTTTTGTTCAGCCACATTTCCATTCACTTTCATAGATGCACTAGATGATCTGCAATAACTGAAATATTTGCATTTCCAGTAGTACTTTCAGTCCAGGCTAGAACAATGTTTTAAAGAGTCCTATTGAAAGAACCACGTTTGGGTCATTTTGTCAGGCATCCAGTCTGTCTCCATAAGCCAACAGGTGACTATTACCATGTATCTGTGATAGTGGTCTAACGGCTGTTTCATACAGCTAGTATAAAGTGAGAAGATGGAGGGGAAAAACATCTCCCCAGGCCTCCAGAACAACTGTAGTTCATTTGGTCTGATCAAAACAGCTGTTTGGTCTTATCACAAAAACTTGTACCCATGTAGGGAAGCAAAAAAATGGTATTATTTGTTGTTATTTTTATTCACTTTCTGGACGGTTTTTATTTTAAGAGAGCCGGACATGCTTATATATCTACAGCTTAAAAGTCATGAAAGCTTACACATGCTTTGAAACACTGAAAGGAAGGAGCTCAAGCAGACATTAAAATGCACTCTATCAAAAAGTCTATTTTTGATGGGCATCCAGGGAATCACTGAATTTTTTTGACATGTAACTCATACTCAGTTCAAAATATTCAGTATGAGATATACTCACATTGTGTTTTGGCCAGATGCTGTAACTTCCTCTGTAACATAGCATGACAGGGTGGCAGAACTGCTCTCTTTCTTTCTAATTTGCACCGATTCCTAAAAAAATCAAGATTTTGAGCATACATATAAGCATCAAAACTGAAAATAACAGGCAAATTGAAAATAATAGCCAAATAATAGTATGGGACATGTAGGTGTCTTTCTGCTGTGTCTTTGCAAAATGGTATCTACAATCCTAAGAATGACCTTCCTCACAACACAGCTCTCTAAGACAGGTAAGGTGCATGGAGACTTTCAAAAAGGGTGAAATCATATCCATAAGAAGGTTGCTTTATGCTTTTGCAACAGTTGGGAAGACAATAATAGGATCCCTTACTTGAAGTGCATTCGGTGAAAGAACTAATGCTTTCCTGAAATGATGTAGTATAGCAAGGATCTGTTCCCTTAAGTGATGAGGAGAAGGACCTGCAGAAAAACAAGGGGGGAAAAAAGCAAGCTGAATTGCTGAAGGATATGTTGAGCTGCACTTGTGTCAAATCTATGTGTGGGTCTACAGCAGGCTTTTCCAATTACATACTGTATTTGCAGGACTCCAGAGATTCATAGGAAGTACCACTAATGACCATTGACTTGTCATATCCATGTAATTAGAATGATAATTAGGGAGATTTCAGAGCAAGGGAGTGTGATTAGGTAGAGTTCACTGATTTCTCATGGGATCTGGCAACCTAAGGGGCCTTTGTGCCTTTGAAATTAACTCTGTATGTACTTGCTTTTGTAAATGTTATGGCTTATCCATTCATGTCCAGCCTCAGTCAATATTCTGTTTACATTTGCTGTTTAAGTTCTTCTAAAATTGCATGTCTACAGTCCATTGTCTGCCTTACAGTTGAATCTCTTTTCACTCTAGTCTCAAATGACCCAAGGCCCATAATTGCTCTTTGTGGTTAGTTGACATCTTTCAAATCAGGGTCAAACTTCTGCCATTGAAACCTTGTCTCACTTGATTTTTATGATAATGTTGACTCATGATTATCCCACGTTTCCACATTGCCTTTGGAGGATTTGTTTTATTCCTTGACCCCTTTGTGTATACATTTAATTTCTTCCATCTAATGAACAAGTTACCATCTTTATCAAATTCACTTTCAGGTTTTTCTCTCCTTCATATTTTTTTCAAATTAAGATCTCAGCCTGACTTTGACCATCTGCTTATGGATGTCTGGCTTTCAGCCTATGTGCAGCATCATTAAACATGGTTTGTCCTCGTCCTCACTCTCCATATTCCTTCAGTCACCTGGAGGCACAGCTACTGCCAGTCAGTTAGTTCTTATCACAAAAGCGTTATGTTTGTCTCAAAACTCTCAAAGCTCTTCTCTCAATCTGTCATGTGTTAGGCAGAAGTTAACTTTTTACCTAAGACAGAGTCTTGTAAATGTAAACTGTAATGCTTACTATTGAAATTCTTGTCCAGATTTCACTTTATGTCTCAATATTAGAACTTTTTTTTTCCCTTTGGCCTTGAAAAATGCAATTTAATTCCCCTGCACAGTAATTTAGAAAGTCTTTGGAAAGGTAATTTTTTCTACAATTTCAACTTTTGCAATGTAACCTATCTTAAATTCCTCTTCAACTTCTGTATTTTAGCACACAACTTAGATGTCTTGACTTTTATTCTTTATGGTTAATGCCTGCCTTATTATCTTGTGCTTAATACTGAGAAAGTTGATTTCTTTCTCTGAAAGGTTTGTAACTTAAACAGGTGCTATTACTTGTGCCTGCATAGCTCAAGAGAAGCAGAGTCCAGATCTTAACAACTGGCCTTGGGTACTGGGACCTGGATGGCTGTTTACTGTGGCTGTACATCTGGATGAATATACTGGGCTTCTTAGCCAAGCAAACAGCCCAAAGAGAATACTGCACTAATTAATTTGTTCTGCTCTCAGTGTGAATTTAAGTCATTCAGAAGCAGCTCAGATATCTGTGGGCAGCGCTGTGTTAGTACTGTGCAGACATGGATTCTCTGGTTTTTTTTCCTGCACTCCTTCTTCTGCTTGGAAAAATACCGCTGTTCGCACCAGCAGAATGACTTTGTTGTTCTCCTTTAAACTGTTGTTTACTATGAAATTGCCAGAAAAAAAATCCCAAACAACAACAGCAATAATCCTTACAACTGCTGAACTAATAATGCACTAAGACAATCTTCTAAGCCGTTTAATGCTAGTCATATGGCTCCCTGGTGTATACGCCAGTCTATCTATCTCAGATGGAGCTTCTCTGCTTTACAACAAAGGAAATGGCCACCACAAAAATCTGTCTAATGAAAACTGGACAAGGTAACTTCTTGTTTGTGTGATAAGTATCAAGCCTTGACAAAAGAGCTGGTATCCTTTGTAAACCTTCATTTTAAAATCTCATTTTAAGCTACTAGTAGATAATTTCAGAAAAACACATAAGAATTCCAGTAAATCATATGTCATGAAAGACATGTCTTCTTGTAAATACTTATTCCTGAATCTTTTCAAGTATTATTACTTGAAAAGTTTACTCTCCCCCAGATATATTTCATAAAGATTTCTAAGTGATTCCTTGCATCCAACACTGTTGAAAATGGTCCAGTTTAATTGCATGAGATGACATCTATGTTGGTAGAAATCTGGGATGTAAAGCTGTAATAAAATCTGTACTAGAAGGAATACTCTAGAGAATTATAAAGTGGTTTATATTTTATTTTAATCTGCTTTTTTGAAAGTGGCATTTTCATTTTCTTTCTCTAATTTACACCATGAAAAAGGGAATGTGTATATTGCCTCTCTACCATGAGGACAGCAGAATTTAATAAGTCCTTTGCAGACAAAAGGGGTATATGCTTACTGTGATTATGCTGTGTAGAGATTTCACAGTTACTACAAGACCGCTACTACACTGGAAGGAGACAGTAGCTTTTGGAATACCAAGGCAATTTCTGCCAAAAAGACTGTCCTCTTAGGATCAGAAAAAAACACTGTTCTGTTCCTGCTTTCACCCATAGACTGTACATGCCTAACAATGAGTTAAAGTTGAGAATAAATACATTTAACTGAGTTAGCTTATTACAATGTCTTGACTACGTTGATACTTCTGGGTGGAAACTGAAAATAAAGTATCTAAGTTGTTTGGGAAATGCATATTTCCGTACCAAAATCTTTCTAGTTTTCTAGTGCTAGTTTTCATAGGCCTTGTTATAGAGTGTTCACTGTGTGGGTTGCTTTATGCTCCTTACTCGGGCAAAGGAATCTTTGCCAGAATTAGGACTTCATGAGAAGGTCCTGTACATTACAAACCAGACATGGAAGGCTATTAGGAACTGGCTGAACCCTGCACAGAGGCTGACAATTCTTCTCTCTCCTTATATATTCTGCCAGCACCTGATTATTTTTAGGTATGTGTCTTTAGTACTGCCAAACTGTGTGCCCCTGTCTGACTTGTTAGTGCAAATTTTATGGAAAATTGGTCACAATCTGTATTAATTGACACTGGCTTTAAAAAAAAAGTACCAGAAAATTTTAAATCCTCTCTTAAAATATTTGCCTAAACTATGCATGCAAATGTAGGCACAGAAGAATTGAAAGATATTTGTATCCTGAATAATTTCTGAAAAGATTGGGACAGTTAAGTATGGAGCAATTTTAATTTTATCTTTTGATCCTTTAATAATTTTTTCCATAGTTATGATTGGAATTTGTAATGGCAGGGGAGATTTAACTGACAGATAACGTTTCACAGATTTTATAGCTCTCCTAGAACAGAGTTGCAACTATTGGCATTTATTCAGTGCCACAATGTTGAATTCATGGGATATTTTACTTCTGATGTCAGTAGGGCCTGGATTCTTGCCCTGGTGCTGTGGCTGCCCAAGATGGAATTTTATCCACCCTGCAGTAAAAGACAAACTTTCTGTATCTTCAGTCAGAACAGAATTTCACACTTCAGGAATAACTGAAAATTATTCCACTTTGGTAGCTGATCTGCTTTAAGACTCATCTCCCAGGTCCTTTCCCCACTCCAGCAGTGCACATTTGCCCCTGCACTGCTGAAGCAGAAGAAACGAGAATGAGAACGTTGAAAAAAAATTGGATTAACAATACCTTAAAAAAATTAATTCTGTGGAGTTTTTAATGTGTGTCATTTTAATGATCCACCTTATCCTAGAGTCCAGAGACCGCTCTGTCCACACAACTTCTTTGTGGATGCAAAGTACAATGTAGATTTGGTCAGACTGGAAATGGTAAACAGAGCTCATCAACTTGATTTAAACTGACCTTGCTGCCAAAAGTAGTGCTACACAGTTCCACATCCTTCATGTGTATAATAAGTAGCTTGTACACAAAGGGAAAAGATGCTGTATTCTTTTCATGATACATGGAGAAGAAAGAGAAGTGAAATTTTGGACAAGAAGATGGTGTTTGTTGGGTTTTCTTACTTACTCCTTGAATATCATGAAGAACATAACCAAAGGTCAGAGAACTGTGGTCAAAAGCACTGAGAATACCAAATATAAAACCACATATTAGAAGTTATTTGACAGCCTAGTTTCCTTAGGCCCATGTGACTGCTGTCAGCCATTGCCCTTTATCATTTGAAGTCCGTGACCAATTTCAGCAATATGTGCAAGAGGATAGTAATCTTAAAGACAATTAACGCCTTACAAGTCTTTTAAAAAAAGCCCTACAGTAAGCAAGAAGAGAAAGGAAAAGAATTCTTTAGTAGAGGGAAAGGTTCTCAGCTTTGCTACTGTCCTTCCTCCAGGTTAGCTGTAGTTCATGCTGTCTTTTGTCTGAAGCAGGTGCCACGGAGGAGGACATGAGATCACTGCAGTGGGGAAGGAGATTTCAGGACCAAAAGACATAAATCTTTACCAAACCAGACTCTAATAGTTGTGCTGCTCAGCCAAACATGTTGTTTCCTCATAAGCAGCTACGGCACTTTTGTGACATGAGTAGAAAGCCACTAGCTCAGGATTCTTTGGCAAGGCAAATAAACTGATTTTCATTGTGAGATAAAAATAAAACCTTTTAAAAAGAAGTAAAGAAATAACTTCCTAAACAGCTTGAAGGAAACAGGACAGAAGACCTCCCTTTTTTTTCTTCTTTCCTCTTTGCCGGATACAGGGCTTACAATCCCCCGGAGCACAACACCTACAAATGAGTGGAATCTGATAACCCATTTTTAATTACCGCCTTTATCTGCACTTCTGTAAAACAAACAAATTAAAAAGCCTATAGCTGGGCTTGCACAGGGAAAACCTAGGTGTTTGTAGGACTAAATTCACCACACTTCTCTCTGCACTATTTCTCTTTTCTTCATCCTGACTTTTGAATCTGCCCTGATGCCCTCATCTGACACAGCAACTACATCAGGGAGAGAGAAAACAGGATAGGCTTTCACTTTTGTCTGGCAGCACAAGCTTGCATTCTGTGCTTCGGAGGTTTTCAGAGGCTCTTTATTCCATGTAATGTTCCTGGAGTGGAGAAGCATATCTTTTGTTCTTCCTTATAAAGGGATATTTTTATACACAAAGATATACAGTACACTGAATTACAAGAGTTTTTATGTATTGGATTGTGAGGCTTTAGCACAGAAATTTCTGATGATTCTTTAATTCCGCCTTACCCAAAGCATTTAACTTCAAAACCTTTAAAGCATAGATGAATCAAAGCCACAGAAACATATCAACTAATTGAAGTGACATCACAACCAAAATGAGACTCTTAATTGAAACAGGTTTCACTCCTAGCATGCTAAACATGTATCCTGCCTATATGTGCTAAGCTGCATTATCTCAGTATACATATGTATGGCTTTATATACTTGCAAGTAATTAAAATGAGGGAGGACAAACGTACTTATTCCCTGCAAATAGAAATACTTCTTTTATGTTTAAGCATATCTCTTGTTGTTTTAAATGTAGCTTCCACATTTTTCCTGTGACATTGTGTACATCCAATGTGATGAAGCCTGTATAGGTCTTCTGATTCCTTTAATATCGTTTCCATATTAGATAGCCAGATGGTGGAGAGCGATAATACTCTGTACTAATCACTTAGGAAGTCTACAGAGTGGTGCTTTGAGATTTAGACCCACAGCCACTGCCATCACTCCTTTGATGGAAAGCTGCAGATACTATTCCAACCAATTGAATGTTTTTAAATATATCAACACTGAACAAATTATCTAAACAGGAAAAAGACTGACAAATACCATTCAGTGCTAATGAAGAGAGGGTTTTGTCCAAAGGAAATAATTGTGTTCACAAGGATCAGAGACCAACATGGCATTATGCAATAGTATTTATACACATCCAGAAAAGTACTTTTGTGTTTTTTTATAGCTATCACAAATAGAAGAGACTTGCATTGCTAAGTTACTTCCCCCTCCAAAAAGAAAAAAAGCCCAGGAGCAGAAATCATCATCTCAATGAGTTACTCAGTGTTTGATTTTTAATTCCGCACTGAATTTGATTCCACACTGAATCTCTTCTGTCAATTGTAGAGTTTTGTAATTCCAACAGATCAATCAGCAGAAACCTTTTTTCCTACAGTAATATTCACTTATGTACAGGAATATCTTTTTGCTTATGTTTCTACCTTGAAAATACTTGGTTTCTTTTCTGAATGATGCATTGTTAGTCTATGGGCATATTTTACAGGAATGAAATGTCAGATGTGCCCATTCCTAATGTCATAGACTTTTTCATATGCTTGCTGAGATTTCTACATAAAAAAGGGAAAATATTTCTCAGTGAATTTTACTTTTATTGTTAATCATTTCATAAAAACTCACACTGCAGGCTCTACTCCAGGCTGGCAACAAGAGGCTCTGGAAAAAGAGATGGAGGCAGCACTGATCAGCACTCAAATATGATAAGCAAGCAGACTAAACATGTAAACAAGTCCTGTGCTGAGCGCTGGTAGCACCCATTGTCATTTCAGTAGAGGAACAAACAACCCACTTCAGGCTGTCTGGTTTATTAATTGTAGAACACTTTAAACAGTAAAAAGAAAACACAAAATAATGTTAAGCTAAAAGGCTTGTAAGATACTTCTCAGAGCTGGGCAGCTCTAGTAACAATTTTCAAACTGCATTAATGTTTTATTCCAGCCATAGGGTAAAATAAGCATCTTCATCGTCCTGATATTTGTACAACATTGTACTAACATTGCAAAAATGGTGGACTTTATAGAAGTTCCCTCCCGCCTATCCAACATTATTTTTTTAGTGCTACTGAACAAATATTTACTTAGCATTTCTGAAAATCTGACTCTTTGATACCTGAGAACAGAAGACTGAAGATGTCATTTAAAAAATATTTCTGTTTCTTCTTTAGTGTGCAATTTTCCTCTTATTATGCTTAATAAAAGAATGTATTAATGTTTTGGATGACACTATTAAATTGCTAATTTTAATTAGATTTTTCTCTCCTATCCTAAATCCTCTACTCTGTATTACAGTATGTATCACTGTAGATTCATTAGTTACATTACCATGCAATGTGGCATTTCACAATTCTGCCCAGTCAGCCTGAAGCCAGAAAGCTTGATTTTAACCTTGAATGACTTCATGGAGTTATTCTTCATACACACTAATACATTAAAAAACAAACACTGGATCATAAATTGTATGAAACCAGCACTCAACACATACTACTCTTAGAGCATGCAGTTGTGAAATGTACATGGGAAATAAACAAAGCATTAAGGAATGTCTTTAAAATGAGGATGGAGCAGGCACACAGAGAGGAAGAACATGTAAACAAGTGGTGGAAAAGAACAGATGTGTGCTGTTTAGACACACAGGCAACTTGCCCGAGGGAAGTTTGGATTATTGAGCTAACATGGCAAAGATACATAGTCTGTTCACATTTAAATCATAAGAGGGTTTGTGCATGTTGTGTGAAGCGTGTTCCCACTACTTCTCTAAAGTAGATGGTTTCTTAGTGTATGCCAGAGTCACACATAAAGCAAATTTGCAGTTCCATTTGCCTAGAAATTTCCTCAGAAATGCTGGTAAATGCTGCATCTAGTATAAAATTCAACAGAGATGCAAGTTACAGAAACCTCTCCAAGATTGCTGCACAAAGTCAGCCAAAAAAAAAAGCTTCAGTAAGGGTGATAATTTCAACAGGCATTAATGGTTGTGATTCCACAGATATAGCATCCCTGTACATTCCTTTACATTTTTCAATAATACAGTTCAATTCTGTCATTACTGCATGTGAGTTTTCCTGGATATACTTCTTGTTTCTGAGGTCAGCTTCCCATGGCAATTCTGCACAATAAAAATACCCCAACTGTTGGAGCAAGAAGGGAAGAAGAAAGAGGTAATTATCACCAAGCACTCTGATGAAGTAGTCCAGAGATTCATAGACCACAAATCTCATTTGACTTTACTTTTCCTGCCTTCACTGTAGTTACAATCCTGGTAAAAAAGTAAGATGTACCAAAGAAGAAATGTAAAATTGCATCCACATTAGAAGAGAAGAAATACACATCTCTTTTGGTTCTATTTAAAATCTGTTAATGAAAAATGGTACATACAGCACAGCAAGCCACCAGAGTCCTGGAGAAGAAATATATTCTATAGAAAAAGCGGCAATTTGTTCATAGTGAAATTAGTGTTAGAACTAAAGACTACAGCAATAGTCAGTAGCTTGTTGCCACAAAAATTAGTCATTCATGCGACTCAGGCTTGTACATCTTACCAGTGCAGAATCTCCCCTAGGCTTGTCCTTGCCACATTTTATATCTTTGCTGAAGCTTTAGCAGAGTAGGGACTGAATACAGGGTCTTGCAGCAGTCAGACAGGAAAATGAAGAGAAGGAAGAGGTTGCAGAGGAGAGAGGTGATGTCAAGTGAGGTGCAAGTTTTAAAAGGAAAAGGGGTGCCCCAACTGGGCCCTGAAGGAATGGACAGACATGACTTTCCCAGAAACTCCAGGTATAGTATTTTCTCTTCTTAAAGAAGGACAACTTAGGGAATTTGTAGTGTAGGTTTTTGTGAAGTGCAGAGATGCAGAGCTGTTTGTGTGCCTATCCACATGCTGTAAGCAGACTTTTAGGAAGGCATTTGGTTACTCTTTCTCCTGGCATGGTTGCCCCACTGTCCTTCCCATAGCACCCTATTACTCCTTGCTAGATCTTGCACTTTGAACCCCACTGCTTGGCTCAGGCCCTTCTTACTGAACAAGAGAAAACAGTTCAGTGCTGCCAATCCTTCTGTAGGGCCTGTGAGTACGTTTTTGCGTCAGTGATGGCAGTGATGCATGTGGGAACTATGCACAGAGAGACTGTGGACTGATGGGGTGGAAGGGGGAGGAGAGGGGCTGCAACGGCCTTAGGTGCTAAACATCTGGCACAAGAAGTCCAGAAGAAGTTTGAAAAGCCTAGAAAAGAACACCTCCAATTTTCCTGATTTGCTACAGTAACTCATCTGCTGGTTCACCACAGAAAATTGAAGGAAAAGAGGCAATATATTAGTGATGCATAGCGAAAAGAGCAAACAAATGGCGAGATTAAAGGAACTCAGTGCATCCTTTAAATTGCTTCTCCTTTTGAATTAGTCACAACTACTTTTGAACTGAGCCATGCTTGGCAGCAGACTACTAGAAGACTTTAAAAAAACAGGGTGATTGAAGCCTTCAGGAGCAGGGAGTCTAAGGCTGTCAGGCTTCCTGCAGGATAGAGGCTTACAGATTTTATTTGAGAGAAGAAGAATAAGTAACACTGCTAGGCTGGAAGCCAAGCCACTAGAAAAGAGTTGTGGAGTAAAGGGGAATCCAGGCAAAGTCCCTGAACACCACTGCCTCCTGACAGATTTGTGAGAGGCTGCTGTTGTGCAAAGGAGCAGCTGAATATGCCGAGTGATACTCAACCTCCCTTTCCAAGAATGTGAAAAGATGGCTATAAAGTATACATGCAGTATGTTGTATAAAACTCTCCTGTGAAGTAAGCATAACACTATTTATATCTATATTTTTATACTTGTACTAAACAAGGTTGACAGCACATGAGATTACAGACCCATGCTTGTCATGGGTTAAACTGCCCAGGGTTTGTAAACAGTGCGTAAATATACTATATGATACAGCAGCACGTCACTAATCCACGGTAATGCAGGGAAGCCCCAGTGCAGATTAGTGGGGTTTGTGGATTACGGCCTGAGAGGGCATTTGAGGGGAAGTCAGCCATGTCTCAGGGCAAACTCCCGGCTCCACTCAGTAGCGCAGTGGAACGCTTGTCACTGGAAGGAGCTGCCAGGGGCACCTCCGCTCTGCTCGGCTCCAAAGGACATTAGGAGCAATGCTGATGCTGTTATTGCTTCTGTTTCAAATGCTGTAGTAGGCCTGCTCCAAACAGGGAATTGCATTCCTAGTCTCCCTTGAATCACTTTAAATACTTAGTATACACCTGCTGTCCAGACACTTCAAATCAAATTAAAGTGAAATTATGTGGTGCATATGGATTTTGCAAGGAATTCTAACCTGCTCTGTGCACAGCTTGCACGGACAGATGTTATTTTGTATGTACAATGCAAAAGTTATTTTCTGAGAGTTTCTAGGTTAAACAGCAGTGATGTCAACAAATACATTGTTTCTGATTTTATATATATAATGGCTGTTTCACTCACCCAAAAGACAATATCACTCCCTAATTCACAATTATCTAGAATTGCATACAATAAAATAATTTTCCTTACTAACAATATAACCAGTCACATCCACTTTTAACTGTGAAAGATGCTTTTACTTGTATAAAACTGAAATACTGCTAAATGTCATACGGATAATAGTCCAAGTTAGTGTCATGATAAAATATCAGTAGAGCAATCATGCTGATTAAACATTTTATGTTTAATAAAGCAATCATGCAGTATTAAAAAATTGAAATTGGATATTTGGGCCCAATATTGATATTCATTGTAATTTCTTCCATTCAATAAACAAAATGAATAATGCATACCTAAAAAAGAAGAATGTGAGGTGTTTGGCTGTGTGTCAAACAAATTTTATATTATCTGAAAATCAGGATATTCATTATTTTTTATATAAGACATCACAGATGTCTTGGCAATGTCATGGCTATACGTGGTATGCTTTTGTAATGCTGAAAAGTTACCTGAGGCAAAGACTTGAGATAGATGATTTTAAAGGGATCAGCACTTCTTGAAGCACATTTTCCCCTCAGCAGTCTATAGGCTCAGACAATGAGTTTGTCCATTTTAAGTTTATTGACCTTTGTGAATACAGTACTTGAAAACTGCTAACAGATTTCTTTGAAAATCAATGCCAGTTGTGAAGCTGTTTGTTATCTATTCACCGTTTTTTCTTGAGTGTGATTAATAAAAAAGAAAATTAAATCAGCGAAATTGAAAAGTTAAATTAATTAAAAAGGAAACATTCATTCCATTCTCCTTTGGAAAAGCAAAATGAAGAAGAGATGGATATTTTATCTGGATCTACATATCTGAACTACATATATAATAATGTCGTTCACCACAGACCAATTAAGTTTCTAATAGTCAATCCTGAGAAAAGATTGTGTGGAATTCTATGCCCATATTGCAGGAGGAAAAAAAAAAATCAAGCTAATTTGCTTCTTTAACTTATTTTGGCCTAAGCTTGCAAAAGTAAATCAGTTGATTCACACTGATGGCCATATTATGGGATAAAATAGAGGCCCCTGTGCTGTCAAGAGAGGTTGATTTATAGTGATAGGGTGAAGCCAGGATTTGACCTTGGTTTCTTTTGTCACCATTAAGAGTCTTACATGAAATTCTGAGAATTAGAAACATCAGCATAAGCACCAGTTTTTCTGTAAAACACATTTTTCTGACACATTTTCTGACAGCAGCACATAAGGCCTTTTCTCAAGCGGTTTGCTGTAAAGGTATCTAAGCCTAACTGGCTGCATGGGAAATCTCTTGAGGGCAAACTAGTTTCCAGTTCTGCTAACAGGCATAAATATGAACTAGGTACCAAGCTGTCTGCAGGACCAATCAATATAAATGTTAACACCCAGTATAGGGTAACTTGTCTGTAGCCAGGTTCCCCAAATCAACTGTGTTTGTAACATAGATGGGGCCCCACAAGCTATTCAAAGAAAACATTGCAAAAGCTGCTTGCCATTTAATGATTGCATTAACACCATTATCTACTATCTAATCGATGCTGTGATTGACAACTTTGCTAATCAGATTAGCTTTCAGTCTGCCTATGAATATAGCGTGGCTAGGAATGGAAAATTGTGTGGGCACCAATTTGTGGAAAATTAACAACATTCAAAGGTATGAAACAGAAAATCACTGATACTGCAGATTAGTTACAACAACTATACCCCAAGAGATACTAAAATCACTCCTGTGATTTTTTTCACATCTTGCATCGCATCACTCCAATGTTGCTCTCATACAGTGAGGGGAAGTTCCCACCCAATGACATCATAGTTTGTCTTTGGCTAGAGCCAGCTACATATTTTTAAAGAGGTCCTGTTTGTTCCATAACTGAACTCTTCACCCTTTGATTATATGTTTTGGTGGGGGGTTAAAAGGAAAAAGCCTGCTAGTAAATTTACTTGAACTTGGCATTCACAGTCTCAGACTTGGGTGGGCTGCATTCCCTCCTCCGGTTACACCCTACCTGAAATCCTTGTATGTTAAATCACTTGACTAGTTCAGCCTTAATGATTGGGTCATACCCTGGGAAGCAAGTTCAGAGATACTGGAAATGTGTGCTTACAAAAACACACATAATTGTAGAAAAATATGTGGACGAACTAAGAGAGAAACACTGAGACTGTGGGAAAAAAGCTCACAGTTATTTGGAATCAAAAAATTATCTCTTAGTCGTGAAGAAGTGTCACAAAACCACATTATTGCTACCCTTCCAGTGACACATTTTTATGAAGAGAAATGCCTCCCCCCTCCCTCCCTCCCTCCCTCCCTCCCTCCCTCCCTCCCAATCAGGAAACTTTAAGCTATTTTTACATATTAACAACAACCTTAATATTCCTGTCTTCTTCAGCTGCTACAAATGCATTCCCTATTAAAAACATGTATGAGAAAAAGTATTTCTGTAAATATCTGGATCTCCATAGTAGCAGAGTGAGCTATTGATAAGCATGAACTGTTAGAGAAGTTTTATGTCACAATCAAGCAAAGTGGATTTATTATTACATTTACAGACACACAACTTCTGTGTTTTCCCTAGCAGCAATCTCAAAGATGGAGTGAGCAGGCAATTTTCTAATGGTCTGTAAATAATTGATAGGATGCATAGAGCTGCTTTCTTGCTTCCACATACTTGGAGGAGTATCTAGGAAAAGTCAGGAATCTTACTTAAGCACTTGGAATGGGACAGATATAAGTATCTTAACTGCCTCTTGTATGCACTGTCCTCACAGAGAAAGTGAAGGCCAGAACCACAGCTGGAACACTTAGCAAAGACTAAATATTTTCTTAACACTACTGTTCCATTGGAGCAGTTTCTGTGGTTGGCCCTGTTTGTTCCACAAATGGAACCAGAAGTGATCCATGCCACCAGTACTCTGGCCTGGGAAAGCTTGCTTTAGAACACACTCAGCACATATCCTAAAGAAGAGAAGCAGAGTGGATTCTGGATGTATTTTTTATTTTGAAAAAGTTATCATTTTAGAAAACAAGTAAATGGTTGGTTATGATATCAAACATGTGAGTTTCCCCCTTTGCTAGAATTGTGAGAAGAAATGGCTAAGTACCATTGCTACTGGGGATTTTTGGTGTGGGTGGTTTTTTTTTGGTGGGGGGGTGTTGCTAATTAGATTTTGTACCTATGTTGTGAATTCCTATCTTTTTGCCATTGGAAAGTTTCAAAACATAGCAGGAAAATAGTCAGGGAGTGGTAGAAACTTAGAATTTTTGGAAAGTAAATAAATATTCTGTTCAAAATTCTTGCAGAAAATTGACTTTATTCCTTTACAAATATTCTCATCTATATTCTGATTTGCCTTTATTGAAGTAGTGGTGCTGAGGCTTCCACTCAGTCATGAGGTTAGCATGGAACTCATCTAATTAACCAATGTCCTCTTTTCTCATTGTGTGGTCTGGCGCACTGTGATATACACTTTCCAAAGCGTTCTTAGTGAATGGTTTGGCTTCCTACCACAGGACACTGTGATACAAAAACTTATTTAAATAATCCTGGTGAATCTGTTCCTACAAGGTGTTTAGTGATTTATACTGAATTACAATCATCCCCAGTTTATTCAATCTTTGCTAAGTGGCAAGGTTTCCCACATCTTGATCTCAGGATCTTAAGATGGATGATTCTATGAATATGTACAATAGACACTATGATGGTGATGTAAATATCCATTTAACTGTTGAGGACAATGGGACCAGGGTGGGACCTTAACCTATTAGGCACAGCTGTCATGAGACTCCAATATAAATAAAAAACATCCCTCCCAGCTTACATTTTCACAATTCTATTTATCAGCCCCATGAAAATGCCTTTCAAATCTGACAGTTATCTACAGCTTTTTTCAGCTAAGTGAGAGCCCTCTCTCACAAAACTTGATGATGACACAAGCTGTCTCCAGCTGGAGTCCAGAAGCTTTCATCACTGCTTAGCATATTAGACTCAGAAACATTTTAGACATATTAACAGAGACTGTACACAAATTGAGAAGATACGCCTCCTCTGCTTGACTTAAGATGCCTCTGGAGTCTCTGTTGGTTGGTTTGGTGCAGCTATGAAAAAAGTAACTTATTTTCTTTCTTAATGGCTTTCATCCTCTACTTTATTACCACACAGTCATGTTTCAACTACATTTCTTTAGGCATAACTGATTTTGAGCCCTACTTGGCCTGCCAGGTTGGATCTTTCCATCTGTTGTGGATGTTTGCTCTACAAACAAAATCTAGGTCTTCAGCAACACTTGCCACTTACCCATGCCAATATTTGTTATCCGCTTCACTACCCAGTCGGTAGTGATGCCAAGCAGCAACATCAAGGGAACACAGGCTTTTCACATCAGCAGTCACTTTGAACTACTAGTTGATTTTTGCTGTTCAGTGGAATTTATGTTTTGGCTTTGATTTTGACACTTAACAATACTACGGAATCAAACAAATGGGCAATCTAAAGACAAAAGAAAAGCATAACCTATGGGTATTCATTTCATGACCAACACGGTGTATTTCCCATGTGATTGTCTCCTCCCTTTCCTCTCTTCCCCCAGCCTCCCCCTCCACCCCTTCACTCTAGTTGAATGAGAAGTTTAGATTCATTGTGTTTATCTTACATAAACTGCCCATCTTCAGGATTTTTTGTTATTTTATGGTTTTCCTTTAACACTCCAGACTCTACAACTTCTATTGCTATGACAAGTGCAAAAGCCCTTAAGGTGTGCCTTTTCTTCAGAGATAAATACAGGCTTCTTTTCTTTAATGAGATGGTCCAACAATGCACATCTACAAAGACATGTCCTAACTTGAGGCCAACCCTTGAGCCAGTATAGCAGTAACCAAGAAGAATCTTAGCAATTCAGAAGATGCAGTCATATGAAGGAGTCCTTTAACCAGTAGTTTCTGCAAGATCAGAATCTTACTAAATCCAAACCCCTACAATTACATTTATCAGCTTATAATTACCATACAAGAGCTGTCAGAGCGGGATTGCTGCATTTGTCCTCCCTGTCAGCACCATAGCTGCGGTGTGAGAAAACTCATGCCTTCACACTGCAGCAATATAACTTGTCTCTTGTTTTGGGCTGTATCTTATATGTCAAATCTGGGGCCAGAGAGAATCTGCTGCACTGTTCTACTGCCAGAAGCACAAAGCAGAATCACACATTAAAAAGTACCTGGTTGGAAGGGGCATTCCTTGATCAGCAATCAAATGTAGTGGCAGTATCCACTCCTGTGATGCCAAAGGGTATCTTTCACATCATTCATGCGCATAAATTGTGTAACTTTGAGCTCCAGATGCTGCATACAAATTATATTACTGGGCACATGAAGTCTCCTGTGCCGACAGGTTGAAAATATTATCCATGATAAGTGCCTTCATCAATTATGCATTTTTATCACAGTAAAATTGCAGATAAAATGATTTTCTCCTACTGTGCATTTTTATGCCGTAGCATACTTTCTATTCATTACGGAAGATATTTTCAGCCATTAATCCAATGCCTCGGAACCTTGCTGAATGCCGGTAGACTTGCCAGCAAAACAACCTCTGGGCAAAAAATACATTTCCTTTCCAGAAAGCAGTCTCCTAGAAGCTTGTTCCCATCTATAAGAAAACTTTATGGAAGGAAGAGAGACAATTTTCAGGACCAGCTTCCAGACCACTCAGGAATCTACTCATCTTAGGAACCACTCAGGAATCTACTTAGAAACCACAATGATGTTGCTGACTAACTCAAGTTAGTCACTAAATATAATGAAGTGTAACTAAAGCAGTTATATTATTTTACCAGGAATAGATTAGACAGTTTTCTTGTGTTTACTTCAGCCATTTGTGGGATCTTTTTCTCATTCATTTTTTCTTCAAAATCTCTGAAAAGGAGACATCTTTACATACAAGAAGGCAGCATAAGTATTTTTCCTTATGTCTTGTTTTCTGTTAACATCACATAGTTTATAATTAGAAATGGAGATTTTCCTCTTATTTTCTTTTGTAACAGACACTGTTCACAGTTGTGCCAACAGATTAATGTGGAGACTACAGAATGAATATTATAAAAGTGTCATTTAGGTAAAGCCAAGAAGCAAAGCGGCACAAGAGTTGTGCAGACAGCCATTTTGATTGCAGATTTATAGTCCATAGGCAGCAGCTCCTACGCTGCAGCCTTTTTATCTCTTAAACAGCGTGTAGGTTGTATCAGCACTTTAAAGAAATTTTGCATATTGAGTGCAAAATTGCAAAATTGCACAACAACAGATTGGTAACAGTTCTTATCACTGTGGCACCTACACAAAATTTAGGTATAAACTCTGAGAAGTGGAAAGGAGATCGAGAAAAATATTTGAAACTACAACAATGGTTTTTCTCTAGTGCTAGTACAGCACAGTACGTGTCCCAAAAATGTTGTATGTTCCACTTGAATATGAGGAAAAACTTCTTTACTGTGAGGGTGGCTGTGGAATCTCCCTCAATGGATATATAAGAAATATCCTATGCAGTGTGCTTTAGCATGATCCTGCTTGACCAGGGAGGTTGGATCAGACACTGTGTTGAACTTCACCCATTCTGTGAAAATCAGAGGACTATGAAAATCACCACCTGACATGCTGCATACAGAATGACACAGACTTTGTTTGGCCACCCAGATGTTCCATTACTCTGCTTAAGAACTTCTCTACATCCTTCTCCTCTTTAGGACATGTTTGTTCCGCAATAAAAATTCAGGAAAAGTGCACACACCAAAAAATGTATTACATTTAATGTTGTTTAAAGAGAAGCAACATAGATTTTTAATTTAATGAAACTGCCAGGCTATTTACTCTTCCAAAACTGCAGATCAGAGAAGCAAAGTTTGTAATAAGGCAGCAGATTTCTCCAGAAAAAAATGGCCTAAAACCAGTGTGAGAAGAAATATGAGTGTAAATAAACCTCTGGGAGGTACCTCTAACTAGGATTCTGAGCAGAAATGTCCAAGTCTTGCTGACAAAAGAGGAAAAAAGCAGCAGTTCCTTTGAAGTCTTCCTGAATTTTCTAATCTAGGGAAACTTCATTGCCGCCATTTCCACCAGTTTTAGCAACATTGGAAATCTTAATGAAGACAAGATTGTTACAGGGGCAGTTTTAGTACTGTGTCAATTACATTTGCTCAGGCCAATGGTATTGAAGACTGGCAGCCAGACAAGTACTGGCAATGACAGACAGCAGCTGGGATGGTGCAAACTTAGGAAGCCTCTGAAAGCAGCAGAGACCAAGTGTCTCCTGTTGCACCCATAAGTTAAGTCTTTTACAGTAGCAGTTACTGGTTTTAGGCATGCATGGGAAGCTGCTGTATTATTTTCTTGAGAAACTGGCACATATTCTACTATCATTCTTCATGCTTAGTGATATTAAAGCATCTGCAGAATGAACCAGAAAATATCAGTTTTAGAGTCTGCTCTGCATATAGAAAGCATCTAGAGGTAAAACCCTAACCCAGTAGTGCTGTGGTAATTGTAGAATCTGCTGTATCAAATTTAAAAATGCAGTGACTGGTTTTCCTGAAAAAGAAAAATTATATCCATCATCTCCTCTTTTTTAATGCTGTTTTTGAATGTGGAGCAAGAGATACTAAAAATAATTCATCAGCTTTATTTAAATTATGCAGTGTAATACATAAAACATGAAGATTACAACATCAAGCGATATAGCTGGAACAGATTAAAACTGTTGTGCATCGGCATTATAATTCCTTCTTTAATTACTGGTCCCTAGCCTCTTTCAGTGGATGCAGAATGAACATGTGGAATTAAGCACAGATACCTAATAGTGCCTGCTCTCTATTCATTGCCAACTCATTGCTTCTCTCTGCTTACATTAATTTCCTTTAAGAGCACTCCTATGAGTTGCATGGTTGCTTTTACTTCTGAAGCATTAAGATTTAAGAAAAAATATTAGTCGGTGTCAAATAGGACTTGATTTCTTGACGTTGCACATTTTCAAATATGTAGAATATATGGTGTATGGCCTGTTGACTTAACTTTCACTAGCAGGCTACCCTAAATGAGACCCCTAATCTTAAGACTGGCATTGTGAAAACACATCCCTCAACCAAGAGGGATTGACAAAAAGTCAGATTAAAGCTATGTTACCTGGCATCACACAGAGATTTTTAAGAAAGAAAACTTGGTGTCTTACAATTTTTTCAGAATTCTGTAAAGAGCAGTCAGCAACCTCAGTCATGAGCATGTTCCCTGACTTCTAATTTTCCTAGAAATTACACAGGGATTACATATAAAATGCCTTATTTTACTACACAGCTGTGCTCCAGAGTAGAAAAATCCATTCTATGCACTATAAAAAAAGGCATGGCCTGGTACGCATGAAGGTTAGGCAAGAAGTTTGTGGTTAACTTTAGGTCATAATGCATGAAAGGGATGAACTTGTACAGGCAACATGTATTATGTGCTGGATTTTGCAAAATCAGTATGACTGCACACAATGTAAATAATTTTCTGTTTCCATAGCACTCCCAGGGCCTGCAGCCTTTGCAGCACAGCAGTTGCCATGAGTTTTTCATATCCAGGCCTTTTAGCAGTCAGAATCCACACACACATCCGAACACCGCTAGAAAACGCAGGTTGTAAGGAGGCCTCTCACTTAACCTCCAGCTCAACACCAAGGCCAGCTGCGTGGTCAGTGCAGGTTGCTCAGGACTGCATCTGCTTGGGAGTGGAAATCCCTGAGGAACCCACTCCCAGGGCCCAGCTGTCCGCAGCATGAGTAACTTTTTCCTTACACCCTGCCTGACGCTCTCATTTCACCTCACTCCCGTTGTCCTTCCCTCAGCAGGACACGGAATCCCCGGCTGCCTCTTCTCGACCAGGTCCCCACGAGTGCTGATCCTATCCACAGCCCACGGCAGTCCCGACCCTCCACTTCCCCGCACGGGAGGGTCGCTCCGGCCCCGCCACCGCGGGGATCCCGCCGGGCTCCGGGTGGTGTGTCCGCGGGACAGCGGCACCGCACCGCGCGCACGGCCGGCGCGCTGCCCGGACTCGCCCGGGGCCGTGGCTCGCCAGCAGCGCTGCCGGACAGTGCCTCTCCGGTGCGATGCCGACGCTGCGACGACGCCACCGAAGCCCGTCCCGGCCCCAGGCTAAAACCGCAGCCCCGACGGGCACCGGCCGCTGGAAACGGCCCAGGAAGAGCGGGCGGGGGCGATGCGCTGCCCGCGGAGATTGACGGCTGCGCCAGCCAATGGCGGCGCGGCTAGCGTGGAGGCGGGGCCAGGGCCGCCCGGCCGGGAAGGAACGGGGGCGGGGCGCGGGGGCGGCCGGGGCGCGGATTGGCCGGGGGGCGGGGCCGGCGGGGTTTTCTCCCGGGCTGGGCTGACGGCCGCGGCTGGGAACTCCGGGAGCGTGCGGGCGCCGGCGGCCGTTCGAGCGGCAGGTATCAACGGGAGCGGTCCCGAGGGAGCTCGACTTACGCCGGCAATGGGGAGCGAGGAGGGATGGCGGGGAGGAGGGGGTCGGGCAACTATAGCGCTGCGCTGGGGGCCGCTTTGCCGCGTATCCATGGCCGTTTTCACTGGTTCGCTCCGCTCGCCGCGGGATGCGGAGGCTGCAGGCGGGGCCGGCCCGGCTGATCGGGTAGCGCTGCCCCCTCCCTTCTTCCTTCCCTTCTTCTGTGCCGGCCCCGAGCGGCCGCGGGGCGGGCGGATGGGGGCTGTCAGCGCCGCGGCCGGCAGGGGGCCGCAGCGGCCCCGAGGACGCGCGTCCGGGGGTGGCGGAGGCGAGCGGCTCCGAGCCGCAGCCTCTCCGCCCCGGGCGGGCAGCGGAGCGGCTGGTGGGGCTGGCTCCTCCCTGCCTCCTTTTCCCGCAGTCTTGGACGCTGGTCCCGGCGAGGCGAGCCGTGCGGGGCCGCTTCTCGCCGCTCGCTTCCAAGCCTCCCTCGCGGGGCTGCCGGCGCGGGCAGTGCCGCGCCCGCCGCCTCCGGCCGCAGCTCGGGTCACCCCGGCCGGCGCTGCTGTGCCCGCATCTGGTCTGGGGCCAGAAGGAGAGAGGTGTTTAGGAGAGAGGTGTTTTTCCCCGAAAAAATCTGTCCCGCTGGCTGTTGGTGCCTTTCCCGCACCCGTCGCGTGAATGCTGCGTGAAGAGCAGCGGTTGGTTTCCTAATTTCCTTCCTCCCGGAGCACCACTCCTCTCCTCCTGATAACTTCATCTGTTTGCATCTTGGGCTGTTCCTTTCTTTCGTCTGTAAGTTAGCAACTGCAGAAAAATGAGCTAAGTAGGCCCCCGCACTGAGGCTGTTTGCCAAGAATCAGGTAGGGGGTGAAATCGAGGAAGACTTCGCATCCCTAATTTCCCTTCCTTTCAGGATTAGGGTAAAAATAAGTGTAGAATCCTCTTATATGGTTTGTGTCTACTATTTTAAAATAAGGCCTCCTTTCAAGATGTGATGACCCAGCCTCTGAGCATTATGCACTGAGATCTTTAAAAAAAAGTTTTTTATTTATAAATTTAGGTCCAAAGTTCTTTTCCTATTATTGTTCTTTCCTAAGGCTTTGATTACAGTACTCTGAAGTCTGAATACACTCAAAAGAGCTATTAGCAGTGTGGTAACATTTTTTGTGTGCAGCGTTCTTCCACAGGTAAAGATCCCACTGAGTTGAACTTAATCCCTTTTGATGTTAATAGTGCTGTCCACACATGTATGTGGCTAGAAGGATTGCTGATTGACATGAAGGGAGTTGTTTTGAGGGTTTGTCAGCGTAATGATTATGATTCCCACCTTCCAAAAAAAATCACTGCCAGAGAACAAGTAATAGCCAGCTAAAGTAAACTTAAGGTGCTTTGATACCAGTAATAACTAGCAAACAGTTGGTGTGTTTTTTACTTCTTGTAAAGCTCTTCAAGACCAATTTTTAATTTAAATTATATATTCTATATTTGCCTTAAAGCACATGTGTTCATTTTCTTAGCTTTGTGGCCTTCCTTTCTGTCTGCTGTCATGGGTGCTTCCAGAGCATTAGTGAAATGCAATAAGCATGGCTCTACAGAACTTAACCTTCAGCAAATTCTCATAAACTTCTGTGTGTCCAGTCCTGCTGAGGTTGAAATGAGAAAATGCTTCTTTGAGAGACTGTCTAAAAGAAAAGCTGTGTCCTTTAGCATCATGTTTTGAACAGCAGAATAACGGAGTCCCGAAGCTACAGTGCCAACCAGTTACAGAACAGAAGCAGTTTGGTGGCACCCTGGGTTACGCAGCAGTGGCCTTGGAAGGGTGTTCAGCAGAAGCACTCTGCTTCGGCTGCTGCTCTCCTCCCTTACAAGTTTCCATTTCTGCTGGCCATGCTGCTTTCTGTCTGCTCTTGCCCTCTTGGTGGGAAGTTGAGCTGCTTTCTTTTGCCTAAATTGCAACATTCTGCTGAGTTTCATTACCTTTGGGCTTAGAAAATTACTTTCCCTTCAGTGTTTTCTGAGGTTATTGATCTCAAAAATTTCTGTCAACAGTTTGTACCTGTGGCAGATGAGCTTGCATTGTAAAAATATAATTTAAATGGCCTAGACAAGACTTTCAGTAATATGCATATTCTCTCTGCACATTTGTTGATAGTGGAGAAGAGGGGGAGTTCAAACTTCTTAACATATGGTCTGTGTGGAATAAACTTCCAGGCTTCATTCATGTGGAAATAGACCTTTTCTTCCACTTCTACTTGGATAATTTTCCAGTAACTGCAGTCAATTAATATTTTTTTTTTTTTAGATTCAGGGCCTACACAGGTAACATTCTGAAGCTAGTTTGTCTTCCTGATGTTTTAATGGGGATTCAGTGGCAGCACTGCGGAGTTCTCATTTAGAGAAGGTAACCTGAAGAATAACTGTATTACTGATCGGAATCAGTTTGTGAGTGTGGATATAGGCAGAATATTCATTTTTCATGGGACCAGCTCCCAAGTCATGCCTTTAAAGATGAAGAATGTGCATCATAGGTGGAGAATGGAGAAGTGTTCTGGGAAGTACAGACATGTAAAGGAGGTGTTGTGATAAATAATTTGGACATACATTCTTTTTAAGCTGATGTTCAAAAAAATCAAACTAGGTTTATAAACAATGTTTAAAATATATGACAAGGTAAAAAAAAAAAATCTGTAGTTGGTGGTTGTGGGGTTCCTTTTTGAACTGGCATTTCCTTTCGGCCTTAATCTGGGAAGTATGTTTTAATACAAAAGATTGATGTATTTTAGGGTTAAAAAGAGAGGGAACAACATAAAATGATGGTAGGTATACTTGTTACATGGATGAGAGCTATGAAAGTATTCACTGGCAGAAAAAGGCTCTAAATAGTTTACATTTTTAATAGTTTTGTCTGTAATGTGTAGCTCCACTCTAACTTTTGAAAGAGGAACTTTTCTACATTTTAGCTTACTGTGTGTAAGTTTCAGTAGGTTAAAAGTCATTTTACTAAAGATTGTAGTGTGTAACATATTTGCCACTACATATTTCTAAAGCAAGGTTGAATGCTTTCCTGAGGAAGATGTACTAAGTCAAACTGTGGTTTCATTCTGGAGTTGGTCTTAAATAGGTGGAAGTGAGGAGAGGGAAGGTGGGCTGTCTTTCTCATTGCAAGCAAAATTAACCCAAGAAAAATAGTGTTGGAAAACTTCATTGTGTACTCGCACAATGGGTGGACACAAGAAAGAGGATGGGAGCAAGAAAAGGGATGTGGAAGCATCTGATTGTTGTAATCTGGGCTATACAAGTCAAACTGCATTGTAAGGGGTTATTTCTGGCCTTCTATTTTGAAAGCAGACTACTTCAAACTTTAAGGGTGTTAGACATTAAAATAAACTGCCACACTTCTATTTTGTTAAGAGACAAAAATCAAAGTGCAAGTTAAATGATGTGGTGCAGGGTTTCTTCCTCTTTGTCAGGGTCTTCACATTTTCAAAATGTTTATCATTTTAGCACTGTTCAATTTCAGTTATCTGGTTTTCTAATTTATTTGGTGGGTTAATTTTTTGGCATAATGTGACTCAATTATTCCCTCACAGGCAAGCAAGATACTGTGCTGTTATCCAGTTGGCATAGTTGATTTCATTCTACAAATCTTCAAGATTCCTACTGGAGTGAAAGGTAATTTTTAGTTTATTTTTTTAGATCAGAAGATTCATTGCATGAATTTAATAAATAGGCAAGCTTTTGTGTTTTGTTTCAGCTT
The DNA here is from genome assembly GCF_026979565.1 of Vidua chalybeata. Lineage (NCBI taxonomy): Eukaryota > Metazoa > Chordata > Aves > Passeriformes > Viduidae > Vidua > Vidua chalybeata. The sequence goes on from NC_071532.1 coordinate 59,016,228, forward strand.
CTCATTTACTTTAGCTATTGATGTGATAAATTTACATGGCCTGAGTTGTCAGTTTTGTGATAGCATATAGAAAAGAACATCTAGATGATGCTGTAAATATTTTGACTTCTACTTAAGAACTTTGTGGTGTGCACTCTTCTGTGAAGGTAATTTTGCTGGTAACTTATTTCCTCCATAGACTTCAACTTGTCTTAGAAAACTTTGTAAAGATTTACAGACTAAGTGAAGGCCATATCAACAGAATATTGATTAATTACTATTGGGTAATCCAAAAATAGCTGTTCTGTTTGGCTAGTGAAATGAGGAAAGTATGTTCCATGTATACTATGAGATTATAGATTGGCATGTACTGCAGGTGGGACAGCTCAGCAAGAATGCAGGTGTATTTATTTTAATAGACTTGGGGAAAAAAAATGGTTTTTCTGTTTTTTTTTTTTTTCACTTGCTGTAGTGTCTGATGTCTTAGAGGCACTACCCAAACATTGCATTACAACTCTGAGTTGGTGTTGTAAAAGAGAATGTCAGATGCCAACCCTTTGCTGTGCACATCACAGCTGCCTTTGATGGCATAATGTTTTCGTGACTACACTAAAGTATGGGATGCTTTCAAGGCCTGACTTCAGTGAAACTGTCCTCTTGTGTAAAAACTGATTGTCTCTGCAGATTTTCAGAAGCAGGTAGTAGTATTTTGCTTATGTGTTTCTTTGATTGGATTTTTTTTTTCTAAAGGAGAATAAGGTACTACTGCTGTTCATCTCTGTAGTGCTTTTATTAATAGTAGCATGGCTCATCAGGCAGTTCTTGTGAGGAATTGTGGGAAGAGCCTCTTTCTTAAAACTGAAGACTTGTCAGTGTCTAGGGAGTTAACTGGGTGTTTTACTTGATATTGTATCTACCATAGGACTCATATTTGTCTGTATCTTGGTTTCTCCTCCCTGTATTCTTTCTGAAGGGTGTGATAAAGCCTGTCTTTTAGCTTACCTTGCTGTTACTAAGTCATGCAGCCTGTGTGCTCTGTAAGGTCATTGTTAGAAGATCTTGCCGTTGAGTAGTAAAATAGGGTTAGCTAAGGACAGTTTAAAGAGAACTGTGCATTGCCATGGTCCTCAATGCTTGAATCTTCCCTTATACTACTAACGTTGTCTAGTGGTTTTCTGTTTGCTTAGCAGTAGCTCTGGAAAACTGTTTCATAGGAAAAGACACTCAGTAACCAGAAAATAAAAATAGACTCAAAAAACCCCCCCCCAAAAAAAAAAAAAAAAACCCAAGGACTCTCTGAAAGATCAGTTTCGTCTTAAATTGCTTGCACTGATGACAAAGCAGAGTTTAACCAAATATTTATTGCTGACATTACTCTCTAATTAGTAGTGTTGTACAGCTAAATGTAACACCAGATTTTACTGTAATTTGCTGCTATCCCCTTACTGTGGGTAGAGAAGTATAGACTATGACTGTGGTATTCTTTATAGTGGTCTAGATAAGAATTTGACTACAACATTTTAAGAACACAGAATGTTATTAAGAGACTGAAAAGCTTCAGTATGTATTTAAAATGCATGATGTGCTGTCTTACCACAATGGAAAATGAGAACAGCTTTTTCTAATTTGAAATACTCCGTTATCCTGTATATGAGATTTAAAATATATATTCTTAATTCAAGTTTTTGAATTCATGCTAGGCAGACCCTTGAATTCTAACTGATTCAGCATGTATCCTCCTTCTTCTGAAAATCAAACCAAAATTAAAATTTGGTGATAAAAATGTGCTTGGGTTTCACATTTGTTGAAACACTTTTATTACCTCCAGTTACTCACAAAAGCAGGGATTCATCAATTAAAATATGTCAGAATATACTAAGTATGTCCTACAAACTTCTTTGAACATTTCACTTCTGGATCTGAAACTTTTAATTTCCAAACAGTGTTTTGTACTTTGTAGACATTATTTGTAAACAATCTATTTGCTGTTTCCTCAGCTGAAAGAAGCTGTTTTATCCCATTTGGCTTCTCCTTTTGAAGCTGTACTTAAAAGCTGTGTTTAAATAATACTGTAACTGCTGCTGTTTCATCATCAAGCAATTAAAGAAGTATGCCCTGTATATCATTGATCTTCTCTTCAAGGACTGAATCCTTTTTTCTTGTATGGCTTTTTTGATACTTTTCCTGGTAGAGTATTTCATTATTTGGTCACAAGTCTGAAATAAACCCAGTGTCTGGGAGGGAAGGAGGTAGAGGGAGGGTGGACAGAGTAGGGAACCTACAACCAGAGCCATAGAATGCTGTAGCATTAAATTAATTTTCAAGTCTGTGTGTTGCCTTATGCCTGCCTTGTCCCCTCTGTAGACAACATTTGTCAAAGATTATAATATATTATGGTTAGAGGCAGCTGCTTAAAACAAGGCTGGGATTGCGACCTATCAGTGTTACTGCTCCTTCTTTACAAACCCCGGTTGTAAGTGATTTTAGTATTAAACCTGTTTTGGACTTCTAATTATCTCATTAGTTGACTTAAGCTATTGGGTGTTTGGCCTCACTTTCCCAGTGTGCTTTCTTGACTCTGTGTGTGTGCTTGAGAATATATTACAGAGAGCAATTAATGCTTAATGAAATTTGTGCACTTACGGATTTTTTTTCATTCCCCACCCCTCCATGCTACCCTTGTATTTGCTTATACTGAGACCATTGTATTTCCAAGCATGTTGAATTTTTTTTTTCATTCTGAAGGGCAAGACATATTTCTGAAGGCTGAAATTTCATAGTCTCCAGATTTTTTACTGTGTTGAATTGGTAAGGTGAAACATGTAGCATATTAAAACATTATAGGTTTTTGTCACTTCTGGATTTAGTCCCAGTGACATTTCAGAAAGTAAGGATGCTATTTAAGTGCCATGGCATAAATGCAGAATAATGACTTAGTGTTGAGGTTGAATAGTTGAGGATTTTTTTGGGAAAAGTTTGCACTGTCACCGGCACATTGTTCTTGTACTGTAGAAGAAATTAAACTATGTAAAAGTGAAGTTGGGAATACCGCAACCCTGTGTTGTAGGTGAGAAAATTCTTGGAGGAAAGGTGCCTTTTCCATAGAAATGCTTTGCAAAATGAGCTCTGTTGCAAGAGTTCTATGTTTAAAAACTTAATCCAAAGCAAAAATGAAATTGTGCTACAGAACACAGTAAGAAATGACAGTGTTCCAACTCGGGGAGAGTGGCAGGGTGATGTGGCCAATCGAGTTTTAAAAAACCACACATATAACATTGCTGCTCCCTTCATGTTCCCTCATATGCTCATTGGTTTTAGCAAATTTAGTAAAAGGCACATGCCCCTACATTCTACTTTCATCCTTAGACCATTACAAGGTCAGGAATCCAAACAGAATATTTGCAGTCTTAACTAGAGACCAGGTATTAAATGTGAGACAGTTACCACTGAAGGAGGAGTTTTACAGTTTTAACCCTGATATGAAAGGATGACTAGAAGCTGCTTGAGTTCTTGTCTCTTGTATATTCTGGACTTCTGTTCCTTTTGTTTCAAAAAGCATAATGAAGTTCTATAAAAACACCCACACATTAGCTGCTGTATATTTTGCCTGAGCTGATTTGTTTGAAACATCTAAGAAATCCAACTCTATATCTTGAGGAATCATGAGATTTGATATACTGGGCTAATAATTAAGAGTTTTATTTATTGCTTGCAGTTGGATTTTTAAAGGCTAGTGTGAGAAAGGCAAAATATGTTCCCAGTATATTGGGAGCAAGTTTGCTTCAACCATTTTTTCGCCTTGATAAAAGTGCAGCTTCTTTGTATTTTTCAGATCTTCTGCTCAGTTTCCGTGATTTTTGATTTTTAAAGAAAATTTCTTTAATTGTATTCCAAGACAACACCTAGTATGAAATTGGTTGGCTTACCACAAAATTACTCAGTGGTGGTACATCATGTCTTGGATAAAGGGCAAGACATGTGCTGTACATAGCATCTTAACACTTTGGAATGGGACTAGATGAAAACAGCTTTTATTGGGTGAACTGTTTAGTCACTGTCATGAGCCCTGATTTTTCTGTCTTGAAACATCTTGTTTCCATAAACTGTTGAATGATGTGGGAAGATTAATTTGCCTGGTGGAATCACTTGCAAAAAAAAAGAGAGGCAAAAAGGCTAGTGTGTTGTGATCCACATGTTAAGCCTATTGAAGTCAAAATCAACCTGCTTCATTCTTTTACTGCTGAATGACCTTTGCTTGCTCGTAAAGGATACTCAGTTAGAAGAAAGTCTGTGGATCCTTCCTGTTCAGAAGTTCACAATGGTCTTCTTGTTTTGCTCATATTTAAAACAAGTCAGATTTTCTTTAATGATTTTGGTAAAAGGTTTTACAACTTGAACTAGTTATGCTGCAGAGATTTTTCTGCAAGTGTTATTTTTAAAATTCTGAGTGGGTTTTCATGTTGTATTATTCCCAAGGTTAACATCAGTACATGACTCTTGCTAGAAGGTTCTGTATGTAAGCAGTTAAACTAACAGTTCAAGACACAACAAGTGATTTTATGTTCTGTGACTATTTTTAGATCTTAGGTTACATTAAGAAGGTGAAATCATAAGCACTTATTTTGGGAAAAATCTGTTTTTTCTCTGCTAGTTCATTTTGGGTGTTTGGTAGTGGTTTTTTTTTTCCTTTTTCACCTGCCTGTCTAATGCTTTGCTTCACGTAACTTAGGCAATATGTTCATATGTGTGCCCTGGTAAACTGATCATGAAGGTAGCAACTCAAATTAAAGGAAAATAAAGTTAATATTATCAGAGTTCTTTTATTTAATGTAATTTTATTAATTGGTTAATTAAAAGTAATTTCTGTTTTGTCAAGTCTTGCTTGTTCTTTCATCATAATCCTGTTTTTCAGTAAAAAATGAAATACAGATGATCCCTCTGTTTTTTGAGAAACAAAGTTGGTTTGTGTGGGTTTTTTTATGGGTATGGAATTTTTGATTTCTTTCAGAGAAGAGCAGCTTCTGCTGACTGGTTTCAGGTCATGCCTCCCATCAGTTTGTTGTAACCAGTCACTTATCTCCTTTTATTGGCACTATATGTGATTATGGGCAGACTGTGATATAGCAGTGAGGCATCCTAAAGAAGGTCTAGGAAGGAAATTCCCCAATTTTGTGTTCCCATTGGAAAACTCCAAACCATGTGCTGCTGCTCACTTACTTCCCCCCCAGCTTCTTTTCCCCGTCATTGGATAGGGAGGCGAATTGTAAGCACAAAAGGAAGAGATTGTGGGTTGAGATAAGAACAATTTACTGGAAATAGCAGTGAAATAAGAAAAGGAGCAGTAAGAGCAAGAATATTAATAACAGTGTATGAGGGAGGTGAACGAGTCACATGTGAGTGCTCACCAGGCAGGGCCTGATGAATACCTGACTGCAGTACCGTGCTACACGATGCAGAAGGGACTCCTTCCCCTGTCCCCAGAAAGTGATGTGAGGTGACATAGAATAATCTTTGTCTCCTGGTGAGGCCTCCTCTTGGCTACTGTAAAAATTAACCCTGTTCTTGCTTGAACCAGAACATTATCCTCCCCTTAGTCTATACCATTCATGTCATGCACAAATCCTATACCTACCAGCAGCTATATATATATATATACACATACAAGCATAGGTATAATTTCAGCAGTCAATAGCTGTCTCTCCAAGATGTCCATTGAGTTAATTTGGTCTGTGACTTTGGGCTCTGTACAATCTAGATGTCTTCCAGGGCAGGAGGGCTGGTGTGCTGCTGGGTGGTTGTGAGCTACATCAGGAGCCTCATGTATCTGGAGCAGACCATATTTATTGCCTATGGTAGTTATGGCATAGAGTGGCAATGCCATTCAGCAGCCAGTGTTATAAAAGTCAACATTACAGACTGTTCTCACCCAAAAATCAAATCCCTTTGAGGTACACATTGTGTTTCCCCATCCCTCTACATTACCTAGCAACTGCTCAAACAAAAACAGTCGCACAGACAGGTTGCCTTTGCTTTAGGCACGACCAATCCAAACTGCTATTCCTCAAATGCACCACGGAGACTTCATCCCCTTCTATGGTAGGGGGGGGGGGTTGATTGAGCAGGACCAGCTTGATTGCTGGAGCCTCTGGAGTTACCTAAACCACGCAGCCTTTGCTAAGTGTAGATTCCAGTGTTCAAAGGCCCCATCACCCACTGCTTTCAATGTGGTTTCTAACAGTCCATTGTTCTGTTCAATTTTCCCAGAGGCTGGCACATGATTTGGAATAGGGTACACCCACTCAGTCCTGTGCTCTGTGGCCCAGGTGTCTGTGAGACTAGTTTTGAAATGAGTCCTGTTGTCTGGCTCAGTTCTCTCAGGGGTGCCATGTTGCCACAGGACAAGGCCCAAGAAGTGGTGTTCTGGGAAGTAGCATCAGGCAGGGGGTATGTATCCAGACATCCAGGGGTTGTTTCCACCATTGTAAGCATGTAGCACTTGCCTTGGTGGGTTTTCAGCAGTGTGATGTAGTCCATAAGCAGGGCCTCCCCATATTTGTATTTCAGCCATAGTCCACCACGCTATAGAGGCCTTGCCTGCTTGATCGCAGCCCATGTTTCACCGTTATGGATAACTTGGGACATAGTGTCCATGGTTAAGTCCACCCCTCAATCACAAGCCCATCTGTGTGTTGTATTGCTTCCCTGATGATGTGAGGCATGATGGGCCCACCAAGGCAGAAATTATTCACCTTTTTGTTGCCAGTCCGTATCTACCTGAGACACTTTAATCTTGGCAGCTTGATCTTCCTGTCCATTGTTGTAATGTTCTTTGGTAGCCCAGCTCTTGGGTACATGTGCATCTATGTGACATACTTTTATGGCCAACTTCTTCACCAGGGCAGTGATGTCTTGCCACATTTCAGCAGCCCAGATCTCAGTTTCCCTCTGTGCTGCCAGTTGACCTTTTTCCATTATTTGCCGCTATCCATGAGTCAGTGTAGAGGTAGAGCATTGGCCATTTCTCTTTCAGCAACATCTAAAGCCTGCTGGATGGCTTTCAGCTCTGCTCTCTGTCTTGATCCATCTTGTCCCTCAATAGCTTCTACAGCTTGTTGTGTAGGATTTCACATGGCAGCTTTCCATTTTCAATGTATGGCAGGAACTGTCAATAAAAAGAGTGTGTTGCTTTTCATTTTCTGGTGGTTGATTATATGATAGGGCTTCTTCAGCATGTGGTACCTTCTCCTTTGATGATGGTAGTCTGAAATTTTTGCCTTCGTGCCAGTTCTTGCTGACTTCCAAGATCCCTGGGTGATTGGGGTTTCTTATTTGAGCTTGCTGTGTGGTCAACACAACTTGCCTATTCCACGTAGTGTGTGACGTGATGTGTGGCTGGGACTTTGCCTTTGAACATCCAGCCCAGTATTGCAGTTGGGGTGCCAGAAGAAGCTGTGCTTCAGTGCCAGTCACTTCTGAGACAGCTTAAACTCCTTCATAAGCTGCTGGTATCTCAGTTGGGGTGTAACAGGCCTGGGATCCTTTGCATCCCTGACTGCAGGAATCACGGGCTTATCCTGGGTGCTTTTTGCCAGACACTTCAGGAAGGACCTTTCTCCCTGGCTGCAATGTAAAGCACATTTTTCACATCTTGTTCTTTCCTGGTTGACCCAAGGGCTACTGCATGAACAATCTCCTGTTTAATTTGTTCAAAAAACTTGTTGTTGTTCAGGACTTCACTTGAAATCATTCTTTTTCTGGGTCACTTAATTGAGAGGATTTACAATCTGACTGTAATCTGGAATATGCACGTTCCAAAAACCCACAGTGCCTAGGAAAGCTTGTGTTTCTTCTTGCTGCTTGGTGGGGACCTGGCCACTATTTTGTTGACCACATCCACTGGAATCTGACAATGTCCGTATTGCTGTTTTACTCTTAAAAACTACTTTCCCAGATGCTTCAGGTATAATATTATATAGGTAAAGTATTAGTTCAAGTACCTAACTGGTATTTGAAAAGCTGTGTAGAAATTCTCTTACTGAGGTTTTTGGGTGTTGCAAAGGCTCAAGTAACTCTTTCATGACAGAACTTTTAATCCGGAAACAAAGTTGGAAAGTTTTGCAGTGTATATGTCTTTAATAAAACTAAAGAGAAACAAAATCATAGAATAGCATATTTGTCGTCTGTCAAAGCAGTGCTTCATGCATTTTAAATATTAGAACAGCAAGATTCTGCTATAATGGGAAGTCTACCTGTACCATTTGCCTAGTTGTTTGCTATTACTAGGATATTAGCACTTTTTAACAAAAAAGTGCTGCCATTAGATTTTTTGCAAGCCTAAAGTTACAATTATTTCAATTTTTCAGTAACATAAAGTAAAATTACGTAATTTTTTTTAAACATATGTTTGCAGAGCATTATTAGCTTGAAATCTTATGTAAATTATGATAGCACAGAGGGAAAATGTATCACTGTGTAGGAGTGAATGGAACTGGGAATACTTGGGATGTTTCTGACTATGATTCATTATTTCTTTGTCTGGTTTGGAGAGCTTTGAGTGTGGCTTTTGTACCATTGATCATGTCTACCTTATATGTGCAAACATTTGAGCAGCAAATTTGGTCCCTAACAAGATAGTAACTCTTCTTCAATACTAATTTTGAGCTGATTGAAGAAGTGATATCAGTGGGCAGCTCTGTGTCCATGGATTATGCTTTTGAACTATTTGTTCCTATTGTGGAACCTTTAAAAAGAAGAATGCACTTAAGGAGGCTGAGTATCTCTAGTCTGTATGGAGGTTGTGTTAAGCAACAGAAGTTGGGGTTTCATTTTAAGCAGTAGATGTACTGTTGCATGGTTTTTTCCTCTCTCCTCCAGTTTATACTTTCAAGGTGTGGTTCACTGTATTATCTCCCCTTTATCCTTTCAGCTCCAAACAAGTCCTTTGTAACCTCTTCTCCCCACTTGATTTTCTTCTGTTCTTTTTTGGTTTCCCCTTGAATTAAAGTAAACACTGCTGTTTAACTTTGTTTACAAAGTTGTGTGCTTCTGAAGAATTGAAGATGGCTTCTGCTGTACTAGTCATCGCTAAAGAAACATTTGTAGTGAGTTGAGAGTGGTCTGATGGTTACATGCTGTGAAGTTATGCAAAACTTTTTGTCTCTGATGTCAGTAGTAAAATGTTACTTGATCCACAGCTGTATTTTTAAAATACAACACTATTTTAGCACTGAAGGCTTCTTGTTGCTTTGTGTAAAAGTGATCACGTTCAGGGCTTTAGCTGGAATTGAAGCAGTCACCTCAGAATACTTTCATTAAAAACAGGCAACATAACTGTTGCTATAATGAGATAATCTAATGCAGGCCTTACATCAGTATGGTTGTAACATCTTATGTAGAATCAAGCTAAGCCCAATATGCTCTCATATTCAGCCAGCCCTTCTGACCTTTTCTTCTGAAAACAGCTGTTGCTCCTTTTACCCCCCTAGACTAAGGGAGGTGCCTGGTTGGCTATTAAGGTGTATGCTCCTTTACATGAAAAACCTTTCAGTTTTCTGACCTGTCTTTGTACTTAAAAAGCGCTGCCATAGGCTACGCTTACTTATCAATAGTAAGCATCAGTTCACATGAAAGAGCTGTCTTTGCTGATACCCTGAAGGTTGGTAATTCTGCAAAGGGCTTGAATAGTCTGCAAGGGTTTTACCAATAATTCAGTGCTTTTCAGCCAATAGAGTGTACTACTGTATTCGGTTTTCAAGTTTTTTCCACTGATTTGCTTGTAGTTACTGTTCGGAATTATTTTTATGCTTTGTTGTATTGCTGCTCTTCTTCAAAATATGCTTGCAAATTTTAGTGTGGAAGTTTTCAAGAACTGAACAAACAGATGAAACTCTTCAAACTCTTAGCTTGCTGTTACACAGGGAGAAGTGATAATAAGGGAAAAGTCACTGCATATAGAGTGCACAGTTACAGAGATCCTGGGCTTTGACTTCTACTAACTTTCCATTTCTGATTGCTAAATAGGGCTTAACTTTTGGGGTGAGAACTACAAGAAAAGGTAGAATCTAAAGTAGCCCTTTTTTCCCCTTGGGTCACCTGTTTTTTGTTCTACAGCCTTTCGTACCCTAGTAGGATAAGCTGTACTTACTTCACCTAATGGGTTAATGCCTGTAGTCTTTTCCTCTCACAGCTGGTGGGGCCTTGTGGCTGGTTTTTGAGCTTCAGAGCGCAAGTGGTGATGCTTAAAGGTCTGACTCGGAGCTAGTTACCGAATAGCATAAAGTGAGGTGTAATTAGACTTGCAGTCTGACGTGAAGCAGCATTGCTGCAGGTTTGTGCTTGCAAGATGTTTGAGGTAGCATAGCAATGTGTGATCAGTAAAATATTGATTTGTTTCCTGTAAATGGATGTTATTTCCTCTTAATACTGGGACATTTTGACTTAAACATTTAATTTGTCTATAAAGCTAAAATATTTCTAAAATATCTTCAATGATTGTTGTTGGTATTGACTTAATGCTCCTGTTCTTCTTATACAGTATTTAATTAGAGGAATTAATATTTTCTGATTATGGTACCATCATTGCCAACAGCAATACTGTATTTTTAAACTGATCTCTCAGCTAAATAAGTTCTTGCATCAAAATGGTTAGTTATAGTGATTTTATAGAATCATTACTAGTGGTTCATACAAGGGAGGATGCTGAAAAAAGCAGTAGATAGGCATCTGGAAAATAACTTTTTGAGAGGAATTTAGTGTGATGAAAATTTTGATTCTTTTATCCTCAAAATGTAGAGATGGATGCATTAAGAGATTTCTGAATGGTTTATCATTATTTTCTTTTTGGTGGTCTTGTGACTGTATTATCTATGTTTGCTCTGTAGCTTACATAAGCTCAGGAGACCAGAGTGTTGTTAAGTGTGAGGTATCTCCTGACCTTTCAGAAGAGTTTGAGATGCCTTTGAGAGTTCTAAATCAGATCTGGCGAATTCTTGTAATAAGATGTCAAAGACTCTTGATATTTTTCTCTTCCCCACAGAGTCTGAAAAATATCGTAACTTGATTTATATTTTTATTTTTCTACCACGTTAAGAGAATTAAGCAGCTTCAGTTCTACAAAGCCTGCAAGTGAACTTGTCTGATGTATTTTGTGTTAGATACTTATAGCCTACTGAACGTGGTATGTTCTTCAAAAGAATATATATGGAATTTGGCGTAGTCAGTTCCCTGGGTGACACCAAAGTGCTTTTATATATTGTTTATATCCGAAGGTGTTTCTGTCTAAGCCATAATTGCATTTTGAAACTGTCCATTAGTGCACAGACTGGAAGTAGACAGACTACCCAGCTGTGAGTAAAGGTTATCTTTTGATTTGGGACATGATACTTCTGTTTCCATGCACAACTGATGTGTTTGCTTCCAGGCTTAAGAGGTCACTATGCCCAGTAAACTGCCACAATTTCTGTGTCTTTGTGACAGGACTACAGAAATGATATTATGAGTTATTGGTAATCTGAGGAATTGTTACTGCCAAAATTTCAGGGTGACTCTCTGAAGTTTTGTGTTAGGGTACATTCATAACCAGTGTAAGCAGACTCAGTTTGAATGCTTGCAAAGCCAGCATGAATATTTGACCAAAATTGTCAAACTAGCAATTCAGGAGACAGAGGTGAGTTTTTTCAATCTACATCATCTTCTTTGCATTATTAGTTCATACACCTGCAGCAGGCATAGCTTTGCAGCTCTAGCTCTGCTTTTATGTTCAGCTAACTATTGACATGTTTGAGTTGCAGATTCTTTGGGTTAAAAGCACAAATTAGTTTGGTTTCTGAACATGTAATGGTGGTGGATGGGGAGGAGATGGAAGAAACCCTGAATGTGAACTCATAAGTCCTGCAAGATGAATAAGCTGGGTTTAGAGATCCCATCTAATGTCCACTGAAATTTTCTTACATTGCTAGATTTTCTTCTGCTAACTTATTTCAAAAGACATTTAATAATGATAATACTGTGGTAAAAACAAGAGACAAGCAGTAGAATTTTTAGGTAATAATAATTTTCTCATGTATTTGAAATATTGTTCCACTCATGTTCTTTCTCATTTTTCCTCTTTTCATGCTCTTATGCTCCACTATACAATATTCTGTAATAGTTAGAAGTAGTAATATGGGAATAATGGCTTTAAATTGAATGAGGATAGGCATAGCTTAGATGTTAGGAAGGAATTATTTACTGTGAGCATGATGAGGCACTGGAACTGGTGGCTGTTGCCCAAGGATGTTGTGCATGTCCCATCCCTAGAAGTGTTCAAGGCCAGGTTGGATGGGGCCCAGGGTAACCTGGTCTAGTGGGGGGTATCCCTGCCCATGGCAGAGGTTTGAAACTAGCTTTTATGTCCCTTCCAACCCAAATAATTCTATGGATACTGGAATACTAGTCTCTCAAAGCTAGTGATAACAAACATGTTGTTGAGCTGCTTGTAATCCTCCTCAGCATTCATTTCAGGTTTACATGGAAGCATCACATCTTTCAATATTTAAAACTGAGTTGCAGTGGAAGAACTTATGAGACATGGTCTTCCATGACTTTTTCATGCTCTCCTTCATAACAAAATATCAGCTTTTTTACATGTCAATTATAAATGAGAGGTTCTGTCAGTACCTCTCTTCTTTGTTTTCTTGTATTATTCCCTGAGTATACTTGATGCCGAACCATCCAAATTATCATTAGATAAGTATTTATTTTGTGTGGCTGGTAGGTGCTGACAGTAAAACTAGTAAGGCAAATAAAGTAGATTTACATATGGGTTTATATTAGACACTCTTCACTAATTGGGTTTTCTTTCCTACCAAACTGGCTTTGCATGTCCTGTATAAATTAAGTATTATTGAGACCTCTGGACCACTGCTAAATTTGGTTGAAATTGACCATTGAACTTAAGCATTACTAAAGAAGAATAACAAACAGATGAACTGGCAGTTTGATTGCATAGATCTTCTTTTTGTAGGAAAACAGGCCAACAACTGTAATGTTTCAAACAACATTCTTGTTGGAGTTCAAAATAATCTTTTCCAACCTGTTCCTAACACATGTGGTGATGATTGATATTTCTTGTTCTCAGTTTGATTAGGCTAATAGCTAGTTTTCTGAAATCTTTAGCCCTTTTGACTGCTTTTTACTTTTAAGAATGCTTAATACTTCTGGTAAAAGTGAGTGTTTGTAGACTGCCTTTTGCTGTCAGGCAAAGTTTTGCTGCTATATAAGCTCTGTTGTTCATTGGATCATATAATGGTTCAAGTTGGCAAAGACCTTTCAGATTATTAAATCCAACTGTTAGGTTAAAACTGCCAAATCCACCACTAAACCATGTCCCCAAGCACTACATCTCCAGGTCTTTTAAATACTTCCAGAGATGGTGACAACCATGTCCCTGGCCATCCTTTCAGTGAAGAGATTATCCCTTCTATCCAATCTAAACCTCCCCTGGTGCAGCCTGGGGCTGTATTGCTCCTGTCTTATTAGTTGTTACTTTGGAGGCAGACGCTCATCTTGCTTGCAACCTCTGTTCCAAACACTACGTCAACTGTTTTCCTACATCCTCTCTAAGTTTTTATGGTCACGCTGCTGAATATAATTTAGCAACTGAAGTCTCTGACAGCTTGTTATGAGTGAAAGGTCTTATTTCCTCCTTTTTTTCAAATAGGAAAAGATGTTAACCAGCAGAAGGATGTTGTAAGTAGGGAAAATACAGTTGTGATTGTTACCTTAGTAACACTTAAGTAATTTGCTGGGTATCTTTCAGTACTTGGAAACTCGACTCTGTTAGATCTAAATGACAACTGTTTCTTCTTTGAAATCCTTATTATGAAAGCAAGAGTTTTCTTAAGTGTATTAAGATTATTTTTGACACAGTGTTTTAATGCAGTTGTCAGTACCTCCTTTACATTGTTTTTGCAGCAGATCTGTTGAATGTGTTGTTAGCTACCTTTAGTTTTTCTTTAATGAGGAGTCTTTTGAAATTCTAGCCTTGGTTTGTGTAGTATTTTACAAGTATGACTCGTAGTAATATACTAAATTGCCGTGCTACAGTAATGAAGTAAGCTTGAGAGTTTCAGCCCTGCACTGCCCTGTCTGCTACTTGGTTCCCTGATCCACAAATTTACTTTTCTGCTACTTCTGCCTTTTTAAGCAACAGAAACTGTCCCTCAACTTATATGTATCCATGTTTCTAATTACCCTTGCTGACTGGAAATTTTGTAGCAAACTTCCCTGCTCTTCATTTTAATCAAGGGCATGCCATGATTCAAGTGTAAAACCCCTAATCCTTTTCAGGTGTTCCCTTGCTGTTTCCACCCAGGAGAGAAGCTACTAGTACAGCACGCTTTGGAGTGAGCCCAGCAACAACTGGCACCATGTTCACCAACAAATCCAGCCCTCCAACATGTTTTGAAGTGTTCCATGAGAGGCAGAAACTCTCTTAGATTCCAAAACTTGTCCTGGTGATTGTCATCTGAGTTGCTAAGAAAATACAGAATATGCTTGATCAAATGAACCTGAGTGTTCCAGTCAGAGAATTAACTGAGCTTCTTTTAAATGTGAAAGGCATGCTGTTTCTTTTTCTCTGACCTTAAGCATGTGGGAAAGAAGATCATTTCTAAGCAAAGGGAAAAGGAAATTGTCTCATATTTATTAAATCCTTTTCCTATCAGGAAGTATGCATCAGGATTATATGCTTGGCAAGCAAGAGTACATATTTTGGCACATTTTTCTCTTTGTAACTTTAACAGCCTGCCAGCATTGCAGGCAACACTAGCAACAGTCTGTGTCCCAGACAGTTTTGATTATAAATCCCAGTCTCTACAGCGGGGCAGAAAGCTCTATGGGGATGGGTACTGTTTGGTCTCCTTGGCTCCTTTTCCTTCCCAAGTGCACTGGGGAAAGAGAGGGTAGGGGATAGATGGAGAAGGCAAGATTATGGTCATGCTTCTGGTAACTCCCTCTGCACCCTAGTTAAATATCCCATGAATAAATATCCTGTGTAAGTTTGAGGAGAATCCAGGCTTGTTGTGATGGAGCCGATGGTCTGCAATCTAATTGTATCTGAAAGATCTCCAATAAACCATTGTTTGAGTGCACCAACCCCCAGAATTACAAATGGCATTGCCCACACAGGCATTCCAGAAATTGTGGACACAGTCTTTTCTTGGTTGTCAAATGAAAAGTTAAAGGGTAAATATCTTTTAAAGTTCTTTTGGGACCAAAAATAATGTTGTGAACTTTAATCCTCTGTCAGTGCTCAGACCTGTATTGCTGATTGTGCCATTTGAGGTGGCAGTGGCTTCCCCATTTACACAAGAATGAGGAAAAAATAGCTGAGCATCTTATGTTTGCTGTGAAGATTTTCTGTGAGAGTGATGACCATGCTGCTGAAATAACTTACATTTTTTTAAATAAATAAAACTGAATTGTGAAGGGTGGTAAATGAAGAAGAGTAGATGTCCTTGTTTAGGAAAGATTCTGAGGAAAAGGCTGGATGTGCAACTGTCCTTTGATTTTGAAGAAGAATTTAGTACCTTGAGCGCTTGTTTCTTTCAGATACTCAAAGTGATTACATAAGCATGTTTAATAAGGTTGCCAAAGTGTTATGTTAATACAGTTTGAGTGTTATGTCAACTTCTTGTTCTTCCAAGTCATTTGAATAGAATACAGTTCTGAAATTTTATGGGAATATTCCATCTACAAATTCATTTTATCATCATTCTGTGGAATGAATATGAAGAGTAGCAAATAATGGAATTTCATATGTCTTTCCAACTTATGCCTTCAAGCAACTTTTATTGCATTTGAAACTTGTTTTAAATGTGTAAAGCTACGTATTAAAATCTAGGGTATTCCATTTAATATTGAAATTAATGTTTTTAGTGAATGGGAGAGAAATGTATAAGAAATATTTTGACTAATTTTTGGATTGTAAACTGCTTTATGCAGCAGTTAAGTTATATATTCAGGTTTTGGTTAAGATGGAGTTTTTTCTGGAATTTTTTTTTTTAAGCCAGCCAGTTTCTTCTAACACTAAGGAGATGTAAAGTTAGTATCTTAACAAAAAATTGAAGCTTATTTATTGACATTCTTTTTAACCGCATGTAAGCTATATATTGAGATCTGCTTTTATGGCATGTAAATTTCCTGTCTACCTATTTGGTTGTGTGAAATGCCTGACACAAATTGTAGGTGCTCTTAACTTAGTTTTACTACATCTCTTGCTCTGTGGTTTGATCCCAGATGTAGCTTTTTAAGTCTGGAACAAGGAAAGCTGAAGTTACAGAGAGTGAAAACTTTGGTTACCGTGCATATAGAAGCTACTCTTTGTAATGCAAAGGAATTGGTTTAACAAAACAAATTATTTCTTTTTCCTCAAGGGAAAACTGAAGTGCTGCCAATAAAAGAACTCTTGAAATTACTGCAGTCTTCCACAATTTCCTTGTGTCTGCCACATGTGAAGTGTTTTGTATCTTTTTAGAATCAAGGTATTGAAGGAGACTTTGTCATGAAGATAAAGGAGGGTTGGGTTTTTTTTTAATCTGTCATGGAATCTGAAATTGAGTTCATAACATCGCAAACATGTAAAAGCTGTTTCCTGAAGATACTTTACAAGACTGGATTTCTCTGTACAGAGATTCAAGAAGTGGATTCCCAAAGGCAGTACCACAACTTGTTGAGATTGGTCTTTATCTCTAGGTATCTATCACGAGTCAAGGATCCTGAATCTCATTTCCAAGGACGGGGTATTTCACAAGAGGTTGTAACCATAGGCAAGGAAAGAAAATGGCATAAATTGTTACTATTTGCCTTAATTGTATCATATAGATAATTCAATGAATTGGTGTTAATTAGCAGAAAAGTGTTATTGTGATTTCGCAGACTAAGTCTCTACTGTGTGTATAGCATGAAAACAAACAAAGGTTTGATTGATTGCGTCTTATAATTCTTTTGGCAGCAGTTCTTCATTTAGGAAGCTTCTGCCACTGTACCTAGTTCTGTATTCTGTCTTTTCCTTACCACATTAACAGACTGTTGCTTCAACTTTCTTCACGCATCCTACAGAAATACTGTCCCTTGTTTATTTCCATTTGCTGTTTAGGTGGCTTCTCCTTAAACAACATACCTGAAATTGTTCATTTTAGATATCAGCTGGGGAGTTGCATATTAAACCAAAATCATAATGAGCAGTTGTAGCCTTACTAGGTGGTACCTAGTAGAAGAAGAAGGAACATCCTTCTTCTAGGTAGGGAATGAATGCTGTTCATTCTGTTAGTTAAAAATTAGCTTGGTTAGGAATGGACACACTCTATGTGCACTGCAATGAAAAATTTAATGAAAGAGCGTGGTAGATGATTTTTTTGGTGGAGGGGGCACCAAATGGGGCTAGATTTAACCAGATGGATACCATAATTTTAAAAATGGTGCTATCCAATTTAAAAATTGGTGCTACCAATTCAATCATGCACTTGTTTGGTATTCCTGAATGAAAGTAACAATACTTAATGCTATAATAATACACAAAAATAAGTCTTTGAAATTATTACTGAAAATATTTTATGCCTATGACATAATTCTGGCTAAGCTGCAAAGCTCTTAATGACTGACAGATTGTGGAGAATAGTGGAGTACAGTTTTTAAACACTTAAAGAATGAGCCTATGGCTGAGAAGTACTTTCAAGTTGTAGATATTGCAGATATCAAGAAGAGTGTTGAAGGGAAATGCAGATGTTATTACAATGGTTTTCAAAATATATATGTATGCCCTGAGTCTCTGTAAAGTGCAGGTAGCTGATGGCAACAGTTCAGTTAAGTATAGCTGTAAGCAGAGGGACAGCTGTAAAGGGATGAAAAATTTATAGTATAGCTTTGTAGAGTAATTGCAAGCTTAATGCAGAAGAATGTCTCCTGAGGCACTTCAGGAGGTTCAAGTGAAATAATTCACAGTGAATTTAGCAGTAGCTGGAAACAAACTAACTTCTTGTTTTGTTTCAGTAGTAGTAGCAGCCTGCTTTCTTTCTATGCCCATCCTCACCCCCCAAAATAATGAAGTTTAACTGAAATGCTTAGTTTAAACCCCTGTGAGGGCTCATTGGAATGATTATACAGAAATTTGCTGAACAGCTGGAGTTTTATAACCAAAAGTTAATGTTGAGGGCAAAGTCATAGTTTTAATGTTTTTGGAAGGAGAAGGTATAAACAAAATTTGCCTTTGTTGTATGCTTTGCTTAACAGTTTTTGTCACTGAATCATCTGTAGGTGGGGCTGATAAGGGCAGCAAAACCTCAGTCTAAAACCAAAGGATAAGATTCTCTGGGTGGAGGCTCTGTTTTGTCTGCTTTGGCACAAAGGCTACATGAATGGCTGAGGGTGCTAATGCTGAGTGTGGTCTGCAGCCCACTCCTCTGCCTCTGCATCCTGCCCTGTCCTGTCACTTAGGATGGTGAGGGAGGGTAAGACAACTGCGGGTTGTTGCAATAGCTCTCTGTTGCGAAAGGCAGAGGCAAGCTAGAGCAAAGCTTAATTCCTGCAGTATCCTTAGCTCTGTTTCTGTTCTGGTTGAAGGTGGTCAGGTTCCTGGGAAGCTGTCAAAGGTTGGTAATTTGGGCAGAGAGAAGTCAGGAGCACAGTAACAACAGTGAGGGTGGGGTTGTCACTAAACTATGGAAGAAAGGATGGAAGTTGGAGTGAGTACTGTTGCTGCAGCAAAAATGAGTTTAACTGGAAAAAGCTAGTTTTCTCAGTACTCCTGGAAAGCCTTTAATTTGTGCTTCCTTGTCCCCAAACTTTCAAATGAATGGTGTTATTCAGTCATGTGACTGGTGCCTCTTAACAGAATAGACAAAAACTAAATATCAGCAATGCTTAAAAGTATCTTTGTGATTTACTTTTGAAAATGTATTCATAATAAGTGATATCACACATCTCCTCTGATAGCTTCTCTTAAAATAAGCTTCCTTTTAATTCGTTGGCTTATCAGGATGTTAGAAATAGGACAAAGGGTTGAAGGAACCTTGAAAAGCTTCAGTGTTTCAATAATGTGTACAAAACTTAAAGCTAAGGTAATTTGAGAAACGTAGTGCTTGACCTATGATACTGCTCTAGTTCGCTGTTAGAATTGGAAGAACTAACCAAACCAGTAAATCCACTGTGTAGAAAACAGTATTCTGGAAAAAAACTTCAACAAATCATTTATAAATCAAATAAATATGTTACCTACCAGGAAAGTCTTCAGTTTCTCAAAAAAAGGTCAATGCAGAGTAACCAGTCTTATACTGGAATAAAGATGGTTGTGTTGTGGCAATAGAAAACTTTTTACTATTAAAGATTTTACTTCTCAAATTTGCTTCTTTCTAATATTTCTGGAGATATAAAATGTTCACCTTTTAGACTTTTTTCTACTTATTTTATAGTACAATTTGAAGAGAATTTATCATTAATATTTATTGTACCTGACATATTACTTGGATGCCAGTCTTGGAGTTGCCCTGACAATGAATTCTGAGATGATCAAATGTATCTCCTATAACTTCTGATGCATGTAGTGCCATAGAAGAATATTCTCAGTTTCTGCAATGCACTATGCTTCAAACTAGAACTGATTATATCTTTATATTATATTCCAAATGCAGCCACAGGTTAGAGATATTGACAAGTCAGTCATTACAAAGTAAGGTGCTGTGTGTCCCCAGATGAAACAAGTTTTCCTTGAAAATTTTATTTCTGTGGAATAACTCATTTTTGTGTAGTCAGATGCAAACCATTGTATTATGTCAGTCTATGCAAATTTTGGAAAGGAGATTAGGAGAACCTCTCTTGAGTACAGATTTAGTCACTTCTTTTAATTTCCTTATAGCAAGTATTCCTTTAATTATCTTGAAATTTTCAGAAATAGCCATCATTTTAAATGGACATTGAAACGGACCTGGTTTAACAGTCAGTAGGAAACTAAATTGTTTATAGTTGTTTAGTGCCATCCTAAAGCAGCACTGCTGTTAAAGTGTCAGTAAACTTCATTGCCCCATGATTTCATACCAAGATTTTTGTTTGCTGAGAATCCAGGAGTTGCAGACTCTTTCTAGAGAGGGAAGGATTGGCAGTAGTTCATGAGTGGGACTGCTGAGTGCAGTGTGTCCACATAGATTCACTGTTACCTCAGGATGATCCTGTGATATCCCTATGGCTAGTGGTGATTTAGGTGACCCTGTCTGCCATTGTGATAGCCTGGTATTTATAATTAATTTGGAAGGGGACCCTCTTCTAGGCTGCCAGAAGATGCATTTACTGTAGTTGTGGGCTGTCTGGGACAGTGGTCCCAGACAGTCTGTTGCTCAAGGGTAAAAGTTAGTTAGCTTCTGTTAAGTCTTATTTATATAAATGCATTTGTATTGCTTAAGTCCATAGAGAATATTTGAAAAACACATTACAGTTCAGACTTAATTCTGAAACTGAAGACTTCTATGAAAGTGACAACTGGCAGTTTCTGGGAGTTTATCGATAGCCTGCATTAAATATTTGTATAAGGGTATATATATCATGAGGGACATTGCCATCAGTGCTTTCTGATAGGAAACAGCTTGTAGACTGGGGAGGTAGCAGGGGCACAAAGTCAAACAGTTAACAACCAGTGATTGAACCACCCTCTTTTTTGAAGAGAAGCCTCATAGCCTTATTTTGTGGATGAGATTGCTGGAATAGTCTTGCTTTGTTTTGTTTAGAATTTACATCTGTTAATTGACAAGTGGGAGAATTACATTTTCAGTGTGTGAGTCCTGTGAAATGTGAACATTGCTGAGTTAGAGGTTCTAACTATGGCAGGCTTGGTGTATTTGCTTATTGAGGCACTGGTGTGTCTGACCTAATTGGGTCATAAATTCCAGCTTTTGTTCTCAGCCTTTTTTTGAGGGCTCATCAGACTTCAATACTGGTCGCTGCATGAAAAATTGCTTCTCACCAAGTACTCTGGGAAATTCAACAATGGGTAACCTTTGGAGCCTGAAATGGTCTTGAAAGGTATTGGCTTGAGTGAGTTCTGTTTTTTTGGGTAGTTGCAGTGCTGCTCTATTGCTTTACTGTTTTGACACCTACAAGTTGAATGGTATAGTGATTTGTAGTTTAGTGGGAAAGTAACCAGATGTTTTGAAATACTAATATTTTTATGCTTATAAAGAAATAGCTCAAAATTTGTAATTTTAATTTAACTGGAAAAAGTCATATTTCATGATACAAAATATTTCTAGAGGCTAAATTAAATTCATGTAAATGGGGGAATAGGCATGATGCTCTTCACACCAGTTTTTATGTGTATATATACTTTCTTAGACAACTCTGATATACTGTGGGTTTCTTATAGAAGTCGCTTATTAACTTCAATTGTAAAAGCAGTTGCATTCAAAGCACATTTGCTTCTGGCAGCTAAAAATTCACTTCAAGACAAGGAATGCTTTAGTATCTGCCTAATACATTGGCTCTGTTAATTAGCTGGAGTGCCTTGTATTACATGATTGAGTGTCCGTGTGGAGAATTAAATATACTCTGACTCTTAAGCAAATCTTGCTGTAATAAAAAAGAAATTATCTATGATTTGTCTGGAAATAGTTTCTGTGAGAGTTAAAGAAATACCTGATCTCTCTGTTGTGAGAATTGCAGTGCTGGCTTGGTCAGGTGAATTGCAAAACACAACATAATGCAAATCAGAGCATTCCAAATTGTCAGCATATGCAGTACTTCCACAATTTTTCTCCAGATAAATGTGTGAGGCTTTGGCAGACTGTACAGTGATGTCTGCCATGTCTCCCACATAGGTTGCCCTGTAGCATCCTACTGCTGCCAAAAGGATGGGTGGGTGAGGCTTCTGTACCTTGCCAAGGAACTTAATGGCTGATTGCTTGAAGCAATACTTCTTTAGTTGGGTCGCTTTTTAAACTCAGTTGTAGATAATTTCTAGGTTTATCTGCATATCCTGACTGAAAATGTTAACACTGCAAATCTGGGCTTTTTTAACCACTGCATTTTTAATTATATCCTGTTTTTAAAATGAAAACGATGAGAAAATTGTAAGGCTGGATACTGTGCAAGTGTTCTGCATATGGCACTCAAAAAAGCAGGATTCAATGAGACTCTCTGATTAAAAATTTTTTTTACATATTCAGTTTCAGCAATTACCAGTTGAAATTTCTTAAAAGGCTTTAGCATTTATGATAATCGGAATGATTTTCTGACCAATCTTTATTATAATAGAAATTTAAATGATGTCACATGTAGGAGGGTATTTCCTGAGGAATCCTTGGCTGGATGGCAGATAAGACTATAGTATGCAGAATTACAGAATAGCTGGGCTTGAAAGGGATATCCGGTGATCACATAGTCCAACCCATCTACTAAAGCAGGTTCACCTACAGCAGGATCATGGACAGACAGGTTTTGAATGTCTCCAGATCAGGAGACTCCACAACCCTTGAGTAGCCCGTTCCAGTGCTCTGTCACCCTCACAGACACATTCCTCATACTCGGATGGAACTTCCTGTGTTTGAGTTTGTGTCCCTTCTCCTATCACTGGGCACCACTGAAGAGTCTGGCCCCATCTTCTTGACACCTGTCCTTAAGATACTTGTGCGCATTGATAAGATCACTTTGGTTGCCTCTAGGCCAAACAGTCACAGCTCTGAGAGAGATGCTTCTGCCCCCTGATCACCTTCATAACCCTCACTTTAACTCTCTCCAGTAGTTCCTTGTCTTTTTTGGACTGGGAAGCTCAGAACACAGAACTCCAGGTGCAGCCTCATTAAGGATGAGTAGAGGGGCAGGATCACCTCCCTCTAACTGCTGTCAGTGCTCTTTCTAATGCATCCCAGGATACCATTTGCCTTGTTGGCCACAAGGGCACACTGCTGGCTCATGGACAGCTTGCTGTCCACCAGGATCCCCAGGTCCTTGTCTGCAGACCTGCTGCAGGTCAATTCCTGACGTTTACTGGTGCATGGGGTTATTCCTTGCTGGTCTTTGTCGAACTTGATTTGGTATCCCTCTGCCCAGCTCTCAAGCCTGTCCAGGTCTTGTTGAGTGGCACACATACATTTGTGTGCAAGTGTTTAAAGAAATGTATGTACTCATGCCTAACTCCTCCGTCTTGTAACTGCTAATGCATAGTGACAGTTCTTGGATTAGCAATGTCTGGATCTTTAGGGCTCATAGATGTTACATGCATGACTTCATTAACCTGGCATTGTGCATAGAACAGGGCTTGTTAAATGCATGTAGGTGTATTGATCTGACTGCTATTTGGCAACTCCTGATTGTGCTATAGCCTGGTAGCTCCCCAGCCTTTTAGCATTCCTTCTACAGCTCCTGCACTTTCAATGGCAGCTGCTTCTGTCAGATGTCCTGTGAGCTACTATGATGGGATTAAAATTACATTTTCTTCCATAAGCACCTGATTTGGATGATATATTATTAGTTATATATATATATATATATATATATATATATATCCATATTAGTCTATGGATAATCAGAGGAAAGCAATTTGTTTTTTCACAAACTTTCCAGCAGCTCTGTAATGGATCTCTCGTGGCTGATGCATGTGACTATGTTCTCGTAAATTGACCATGCTTGAATGCACTGATGATAAAATAAATGAATGAATTATTTTTCTCAATAGGCTGTTATGACTGATAGTGATTAAATTATGAGAGAGTGCAGAACACATTCCTTGAGTGGCTAAAAAGAGTTGTCTCTTCAAAGCGGCAGAGAAAGGACACTGGGTTTCTGTATTCCTATTCTGAAAAATTAAAGTGGTGCATAAAGGAGATGCTGAGTGCTGTGATAGCAATGTAAATTGACAAAGTTGTACTTTCAGTTTTGGTAAGTGTCAGGAGGTTTGAATTATTAGATACTAAAGACTCAGAATAGGTCTCTGGGGTCATCAAGAATCGAAAATAAACAACACCTATTTCAAGACCTTGCAAGTACCATTTGGCTTGTTAATCCTGTTGCCTTTTAGGGAAACTGATCCCAAAATCTCATTTGTTTGTTGTATGAAAAAACCCAAACCACTTGACATGTATTTCATATAGTTAGTCCAGAAATTTATAACCATTCATTTTTACATCATCTTTTCTCAATTAAGTTGTTTACAATTTCTTTCCAATGTACTATTACTATATAGTTCAGATTTCCTCATCCAGTGGTAGGGGAACTCTGAAAGCTGTTTTAGCTTTTGCATTACAAATGAGCATAATATTTGTGTGCTTGCATCATGCTTTCCTTACTCTTACATAATATCAATTTTATTCATAAGTAATGTGATACAGAATATTTGGTAAGTCAAGCATATTTAGAGACTTTATTAAGAATTGCTATTGATCACCTTAAATTTATTGAGCTCTTGATTTGTGCTGCCCAGCATCTTGCCTTTCTTATGTTCCTGAGAAGTGGGGGTTGTGTGGCACTCCAGCAAAGTGCTTGGAGCAGAGAAGCTGCCAGCCTTGTGTAGAGCTGTGTTGGAGTTAGTATCATACAGTATGGAGGTATCATGAATGGAGGGAGGAGAGTAAGTAGTGAGAGGAACACTCACCTAACTCTTTTTGTCTAAAATGTTTAATGTTATTGATAGATATGATGGTTTTAAAATCTAGTTTGATATTACCGTTGGGAAAAATTCAAATTGTATTGCACATTGCCAGTAAAGACTGATTAATCTGGGTGGTCCCTCTGCACTGTGCAGAGCACTAAGCCAGCTAGATTGTTGATTCATTTAGCTGTAGCGATTTCATCTGCAAAAAACCACAAATCTTAACAGGTAGTGAAAAGTCAAGAAAATACAAGCTTAAAATAAAGGGTTGCTAATGTTCAGTCTTAAATTCATTGAGTAGTTATACAGCTCCAATACAAAGGGAGTAATTTGTTGGAAGTGTTTTGGCAAGGTGGAACTACCATACATGGTTGTGGAAAAAGTTGTTACTTTTGGTTTTATGCTAGTCAGCTGAAGAGTTTGTATGAAAAGTTTCCTTGGAAGGCTCCTGATCCTGAAGTAGCAAAATACTTTGAATTTTGAATTTAAGTCTTCAAACATGTGGCACTTGCATGAAGGGCCCTAACTGGGAAATCAGTTTATGGTTCTTTTGAAACTCAGCCCTGTTAATTAAGACACTTTAAGAATGGAAAGTTTGGTTCTATAATATTTTTTCTTTAATCTTTCATTCACCACGATTATATACATGATTTCAAGCATGAAAAGAAATCCCTGTGTTTGGGGAAAAAATTATGGTGATGTTCAATTTATTAAACTTACCTAAGATATGAATAGAATAATGCATATTATTCTAACAGCCTGGTTCTCTTAAAGTTTGGGTTAGAACAATATGGAGATTTGGTAATATGTCCTCTGGGCATCAGATCTTGCTGTATCGTTTTTGGCACTGGTGATATCTAGGTTAAAGCTAGGGAGGGTGTGTTATTTATATAGTAGTCATACTTCTTGTTCATACTGGAAATAAATCTGTTGGCTCACTAATACCACCTTTGAGTCAAGATTTCAGTCAAAATACTCTTACTTCTGCCTAGAATTAGTCTCTTTGCCTACTTGCTGATTACATATTTGTAGTTTCATGAAGGTAAGGAATAGAGTTTAATAAGGGAAATTAAATTTGACATACTTTCTTTCCAATGGCTTTGTTTACACTCTTTTTTTGTATTTTTTCAGAATGTGTTTATCCTATGGTCAAAAATGAGACTGTAGCTACTCTTAGTGTATTTAAGTGAATTGGATGAGGTACCAAAAATGCTGCAGCTTGGGGTAGCAGCCCCAAAATATAATGGGTTTGTGCCAAACCAATATACTGAGTATTACAGTTATTCCTTTTTAACTACTGTTAGTTGCTGAAGTAGTTTGGTTGTCTACAGACACATACTTGCTGCCTTGAGATCCTGGAGAAAAGCAGCTATGAGAACATACATTTTCTAGAGATTTTTGTTTTTAAAAACGGAAATGTTGGATAAGTCCATGTTTTTCAGGAGTACCATTTTTTGTGATACAGTTACATCAGCAGAAGTATGTCAAGTACTGATACTCTTTAGCAGTTACCAATCTAACGACAAGCTTATGTGCTGATGGATGTATCCAGAATAGCCCTGTGAATTGTGATAGAGCATCTTCTGTCTTAAGCTGCATGTAGTTTTGTTTGGGTATTAAATGCTGCCTGTTAAGAATTGATATGAATATAGGTATTTGGACACCAAACTTAAATTCAAAAGAGGGATAGCTCAAACATTGGTTGGATAAATTTGTACTATTAAAGTAACCTATTGCAAGCTTCTACCACGCCTGGAAGAACTTATGATACACTTTCTTACACTTCAAAATAGAGTGACAGACTGTTAGTGCCATGGCAGAGCTGTAAAGGATCACTGGAATTTTCTGATAGGTGTACAAGAGATTAGGGAGTAGGTTTGGGGAAAAGACCTTGCTGCTTTGTATGCTGTAAGTGACCTTATGGGTTGACCATGTGTGTAAATTGAGTATCACGACAGCAATGCCAAATGTAAGATTACATTACTGCTGAAAAAAAATGCATTTTAACAACTACTGAACAAAAAGAAATAGAGGCTTTTGGAGAAAAATCCTGAAAATACCTATGTGCAGGCATATGCATATAGTTTGACAGAACAGTAAGAACTGCCAACCAATTGAAATCAGAGGATGTATTCTTTAAGATAGTTTTGCCATCAAATCAGTACAACCTGTGTGTTTAGAAATCCTCAGAAATAATACCTTTCTGCAGACTGTGCTGACGTTTTGACATAAAAGGTTTTTCACCCCCTTATTGATGGACTTGGTCAATGAATACGGGCTACAGGGCAACTGATTTAAGAGTAGGATATGTAACACAGTGGGATACCTGTTCTAGTTGTTTAAGAAATACAACTTTTCTGTTTCAGTATGTGGTCAGTTCTAGCTCTATTTAGAACGTACCTAAAATTTAGCATCTAACGTTGAGGACTTCTGTTGCTTTGCCATAGACAGAACTCAGGATTCCTTGTTATTCTTTTTAGAAGAAAACTCTCTCTTTATGAAAGATTAAAATGAGTGTTTTAGAAGGGCTTCACTGATGTCTCAAATAAAAACTTGAAATGTCTTTAGAAAGTGGCTTTATGGAATATTGCAGTGACTTCATTAATGAACTTGAAGATTTTAACATTTTCAAATGAGTTGTCATATCTGTTTGAGCAGCTGTAATTAAAACAGCCTAAAAGTGTTTTTAAAACACAGGAATACAAATTTACCAAGCAGCCTATTTTTTTTTTCTTTAAAAGTCTTTTATAAATGTTACCTTTTTTAAATTAACTTGGTTTTTGAATGTTAAAAACTTCTCTTGGATCATTCTCAAAGTGGTCAGAGCTAGAAGAAGAAAAACTGGCTCTAACAGAGCTTCTTAAAATTTGTTTGCATTCCTTTTATTCTTTCTGTGTTTCCTGAAGGGATTAAACACTAAGTAGAATAAATATTGCACAGCTTCCAAGAAACTTCAGTATTCTTTCTTTTTCAGCAGGACCGTAATGCTAGGAATTAGTGAAAAGACAAATGGCATCTTTCCATTTTGCAGTTTTTTTTTGATAATTGATTTTTGTTCCTGCTGGGTTTATTTTCATTTACTCAAGGATATATTTATTTTCATATACCAAAGGAATACTACAGATTAGTTAGAGCCAATTCTCAAAGTAGTGTCATGGTCAAAATTGAGAGAAGAAAAAGACTGTGATGTTTCTACCACCTCTGCAGGAGGTCTGCAAGCAGTAAAACCTGCTCCAAGTTGAGTAATGAAGAATATATATTTTTTGCTAAAATTTTATATTTATTCTTTGAACTGGAAAATTTACTCCTTAAATAAACACTGTACTCCTTTAGAGTAAAGATGAGGGCTATTTGTCTGCCGGGCAGATTGCAGCTCTCTTAACGTGTACTGAGATTAACATAGGCTGTGCAGCACAGCATGTGCTTAAACCCTGGCTCAGATTGAGCAGTCACAAAATGGATTGGTGACTTAGGCTATTCATCCCAGCCATGACAGTTTAAAGGAGGTCGCTGACAACGTCAACAGAGCATGCAATCCTTTTCTTCTACACAGGCTTTGCCTTGCGGTTTTTGTCAGGCAGAATCACAACTATTTAGGTCTGCCACTTTCATCTCTGTTACTCAGGGGCTGTTCTGGAAGAGATTCCATATGAAAGGAAGTTTGGTGTTCATTTTTGATACCTGTAATCCCTTCAGTTAGGGAACACGAAGATCTTAATAGGCTACGGATCAAGAACATAATCAATCCATGCTTTTCGGAGCAAGATACTTTGGGAGATGTGAGCAGAAAAATCTGGTGATTTATAACATTCTCAGATGTTATTACCACTTTGTTTAAAGAGTATTTCTGTCACTTCCCCAATTATTTGGGATGTTGAAATTGCTCACTGGAACATACATTGTGTTGCTTAGAAGAAGAAAAACTGAATCTCTTCAGCTTCCCAGGACCTCTTTGTGTTATGTTGGCTGAACTGGTTTCCAGTTGCTTTGGACAGAAAGAAAATCCCAATACTAGATTGTGGTATAGTTCTCATTAAAAAATTAGCTGCAGAAAGCATTCTTTATTTCTGAAGCTGTTTCATTCATATTATGTGTTTACCTGTGGCTTAATTTGTCATTACTTGAATGGCTTTTAAGTACTACACTTGAATTTTTTTTTATTTTGATCAGTTGGCAAATAAGGAGATTCATATAATTTTGTGAGCAGCTTATTTTACTTTTTCTTCTGTGGATAAGATTTGAAAGAAAAATCCAGCTTGCATATTAAATTGTTTATTTTATTTTTGTTCAGGTGAGGCACTAAACTGTCTGGGTGTAAGCCAGGCTCTTGATACAGTTTGGCACCCTGGCTTTCTAGCAATGGTGATGGAATTAAGAGTGGAAGACATAATACTTAATTGATAATCAGGAAGATTCTAAAAATAGCAAGTAAGATTAAGTGAAGGTACTAGAGGGGAGGGAGAAGAAAAGAGGATGAAAGAGATGCTTATACGTGAAACTAATATGAAGTAAGAAGGATTTCAGCATATTACGAATGGTGAACCCACATATCATATCTGAAAACAGCCTTGTTGCTATGTCTTGGGAATTTTTTGGGATCTGTTTCTTATTACAGGATTATGGAACCATGTTCTTTCTTTGCTGTTTTTGTCTAAATGTCTCTTGATCATATGACTATAAATATATTTAAAAGGCTTAAATGTTCATTTTAGTGTTGAGTAACATAAGCTGATAATACATTTTTAGAATAAGAATTATATAAATAACTTTGGACTATTTTTGATAGTTTAGCATACTTTCCATTTTATGTGAAGTATTGTACAATATTTTGTATATTTCACATAATCTTTGTGGGACAAAAAATATTTTTTTCTTTAAAAATTTGAAACTCTTACTTGGAAGTCACACCAAATGTGCTGTATTACTTATCTGTATATCATAAAAGCAATGCCTTCAGTTCCATTCTCTGTTTCCCTTTTCCAGTAAATTTAGTATTTTAAATCTTTATCTCAAGTTTTACAGTGTATTCTGTAGACATGTGCAGTCGAAAATTCATTCTCCTTTGTTAAAGAAGACAATGAAACACTGTTTTAATTGGCATGAGCAATGCTGCAGTTACTCTATGCGGAAAGAAGACTGCATATTCATTTTGCCTCAAGTATTGAATTGTTTCTGTGCAAATGTGGTCATGGTAATTAATGAAGTTGCCAGGAATCATGTGATGACAGCAGTACCTCATAGGAGGAATCTGTCAACACAGAATTCTTCACCTGATGAGCATTTGGTTCATTTTCTACATAAATATGGTGAAATTTAATTCCATTGAATTGGAATATATAGTTAATATTGTCTGTTTCCTCCAGACTTGAACTGAACTTCAGGTTTTCAGTGATACCATACAGCATGAATTAGATTGGAATATTCAACATGAGAATGTTGTATCTCTTGATGTGCACACAGTCCTTTTAGCTTGTGTGATAGTTTTCAGTAGAAATTAAGCTGGGAATATTTCTGTTCTTGTTTATAATTTTAAAAGTGAAAAAGCTAATTTCATAACTTTTTGTCGCTTTCATAACTCCCACGTAAACCATTCTGACACTCTGTACATGTAATGCAACTTTTGAGCATGTTTAGATGACCTCATGATGTAAACAGGTCAAAAAGACTTGTCTCCACTTTTTCTCTTCTATGTGAAGTTAGGAAGATTGCTTTTGTCTAGAGAAAACTAAGGTTCCCCTGTGGACTGTCACCCTTATATTTTAGGAGAGAAGTAACCTCTGTGTTTCAACTGAAAATAAGTGAAAGGCTATGATTTTGTCTCCTTAAATGGAACAATTAGAAGTACTTGATATCAGTGTTTGATAACAGAGGCCTTGAGATCTACTTTTGTTTTGGTCTACTTCTGTCGTAGTGAGCATGCCTTGTGTATCACTTTCTCCTCATAGTGCTCAAGTTTGTCTGTCTCTAAAAATTTTTTGCTAAAATAAGAAATATTTCTTTAGATGGGTCAATTTTATAACTGCTGCAAAGCACTTATCTTCAGAGGGATATTTTACACAGATGTTTTGTCTTTGTTTCTGTCTCTTCAACAGAAAGTAAATGAGATATAATTAATGATCTGTTTTTAAACCAGAAAGAAGGAACTGGTGAGCCAAAGATGTAGTTGAATTCTTGAGGCAGCATGCCTCTAATGTTGATGTTGAATGAAACTTGATGTGTAGATAAGCCAGAAAACCAGAAGTGAACTAATTAGAATACTGTCATTTTATGAATTTGGAGATACAGTAACACAGTTTTTCCAGGAAGTACAACTTTTCACTTAGTTCATTAGGCAATGCAAAGCAAGCATTTGCTGTTTAAAAATAAATACACAAAATAATTATAAGTGCAAAGGAAGGAGTATTCTTGTTTAAATCTTACAACAGAGGAGCAAATCTTGAGACTTGTCACAGATCGGATGTAAAAAAGTGAAGAAGCTACTCTGGAAGAGCTTTAAAAGTGAGGTGTATATACATGCTGGATCTCCTGCAGCCTCGCACTTGAAGGACCAAAGCTTGGAGATTTTGTGGGCTGACCAGTAGCATCTGTGATATAACATAGCTTGTACTGGAATGTTGGTGTCTTCCCACCCTGCCCCCTCTCTGGCCTCACTACAGCTTTTTGGCTATTAGACAAATCATGACCTTCTTTCCTGTTTTGTCTTCAGCGTCCGTTTCCTGTTTTTTCCTTCCCTCCCTCACCCCATTTTTTTTTTTACTGCTGACTTTCTGTCCAGTGGCGTCTACTTTGTTTCATTGCTAGCTTGCTTTTTCCAAGTTCTGTCTTTATAAAAGAGAGCAAGAAAGAGTTGAGAGCTACAGCATGAGTCCTTCCCTTTTAGAGAGTTTTTGAATCCACTTTTTAGTGAATTTTTTAAATGTTAATTTGCATGGTATTCATACTCTCTCCAAAAACTCAAGTCTGTCACATGGATGTATTTCTCCCAGCCAGATAGACACATTTTCTAAGGTTTAGAAGTTTTCGTACAGTTTTGTTGAGGTTCTTATGTTTTGGCAGAATTCTGAGAGTAGCATGCCTCAGACTTCATCCAGACAAGAGCTTCAGTTCTTGATCTCTGACATCTCACTTTGAGAAATAACCAAGTTCTCCTGATTTGTGAAAGAACATGATGTCATTTTAAAGAGTCACAGGACTGTGACTCTTGTCCTTCCGTTTGACACATGCTCTCTAGTGCTTCCACGCACATGCTTTCTCCTGCTTCCAGGAGTATGGTCTTGCAAAAAAACCCCAGTTGTTAACTAGTATACCATGGTAAAAAAAATATTGAATTAAATTTTGTCTGTACACGTCACCAATTTTAATTTTCTCATTGCTTTAT
The DNA here is from genome assembly GCF_026979565.1 of Vidua chalybeata. NCBI lineage: Eukaryota > Metazoa > Chordata > Aves > Passeriformes > Viduidae > Vidua > Vidua chalybeata. The sequence goes on from NC_071532.1 coordinate 59,048,192, forward strand.
ATTTCAAAGTACTTTAGATTTTTAAAATCTAGATAGGGCAAGGGAAATCAATGACTGTGAGCTCAAACATGATTTTGGATTTAACATTCAATGCATGAGAAGCATACCTTTAGAGAACATCTGGGTAAATATGCTTTCAAGCATTTCTTCAGTCAGCACCTAAGCCAAAAGGAAGCAAGAAACCACTAAGCCAATGCAGACTCGGAGTGTCACTCAAAGTCTTTTCAGTGCAGAGTTCACAGTATCATGCTGTATGTGTTTGTGATAATAAAATTGTATGATGATAAATTACTGTCATCTTGAAGCTGTGTTTGCTTAGGACTGTTTCAAAGCTTTGAAACTTCTCTGCATGTACAGAATGAGAACTGAAAGTACAGCCCAAGAAGGCAGAATAAAGCCTCTGCTTGGCCTGGAAGCTTACTGTGACAACACACCATCCCCATTTGTATGTGGTCATTAAAAGGCTTTTCTGCAATGGGTGAGGCTGCTTTGGTAAACTGCAGTTTGTGATGTATATTTATATGGGAGTGTAATTAAATTTGTGGTTTGGCAGGACAACATTCTTTTTTCCTTTTCTACAGGACAGTCCTAAATACTCTTCCCCACCTTGTTCTTGGTGTTCACAAATGAATTATTCTTTTAAATCTTTCTTATCTATTGTCATTCCCTAACTCTCCAAAGAAAACTTTGTTTAAATAGTTACTCCCTTGGGACTTTCATGCATATCCTGTTATCTGTTTTATATTACAATCTTTCCTGCTGGGAATGTCCTTTCAAAAAGCACAAAACAGCTAAAGCACTTAGATGACTAATAAGTGTGTTAAGTGCTGAAGTCTAGGCACAAACCCAGCATTATTAGCATTGGTTTTTGCCTTTATCTCCATTAAACTTGTTTCTGACCTCTAGATTCAGACATGAACTAGGCTCCTTTCACTTTGTCTTGCCCAGAGATGTTGCAGTGGTTGCAGTGTTGCTAGTTGTGAAGCCACTGCCGTGAAAAGTAGGAAACTTTTAGAAAGTTGCTCATGTTTTCACTCTTCTAATCAAATACCAGCATTCAGAAGAGCCCATGGGAGTGATGAAGTTTTGGCTGCCAGTTTTATTTGCTCAGCTAAGAGGCATCTCCACTGCTTTCTGTTGCTTGGGATTGGCAGAGCTAACTCCCACAGGAGCAATAGATGCATACTTTTTAGAAGAGCAGTGTTATCTCTAGTTTCAGTGCTTCTTATATATTCAGTAAACATAAGTATGTGGGAAATAGTTTGCTGTGTTGTGCTTTACATATATCATGTGACCTGTATTATAATTGTTTTGAGTAGGTGGGAAACATTCAGCAAATTTGTTCTGCTTTTTCAAGGGAACACTTCTGTTCCAGTAGCACATGAAAGACTTGGTTAGCTTGTGCTAGCTGCAAACATAAAAACTAAAATACCAAAACATGACCTCTCAGGTGGCTAACCTCTGAGGTTTGGGGAATGTGGGAGAGCAGTCAGGGAATATTGGATAGCTTTTATTCATTGCAGCAGGAGGTGAGAACTATCCTGGTTTTAACTATTGTACTTTTAATTTGTGGTAGTTGTTTTTTGTTTGTTTTGGGATTTTTTTTTAAATTATGTTATACAGTTAATAACCTGGGCATGCTTACTTGCATGTGCATTAAGCTCTCCACAGGTTCTTATTTCCACAGGTTCTTCTAATCACAGTATGATTCACATACTGGTAACAACTTAACCCAGCAAAGACACAGCTGCAATTTTCCAGTAGAAGTCCAAAAATACTTAGCCATATACCTTGAGACATTGCACTTACTTGGAATTTGGACTAAGCTTGTTTAAGAATGATTGCCATGGATGTCATTTAATCAAGTATTTGGAACTGAATTTATGATTGGTAGAAAGTGTGGCAGTATCAACTTCAGTATTACGACTTGAATTCAGAAAAACAGACACTAAAAAAGAATAGCGGCAGGAGATGATTCTCCTGTCATCTGCATAAAAAGCTTTATAATTTTATTTTCACTTTTTCCAACTCTGTTTCCCTCAGTAATGGCAATCATCTACCAGTATTGTTCAAGTGCCTTGCCTAAGAGAACTGTGCCCTCTGTGGTGCTTATATTTGGCAATAGCAAAAATGAAACGCCCTTTAAAGTGGAAATATAGAACTGATGTTGCTGCCAAAGAAGTCACTTTTGTGGTTATGTTTAGACCCTAAAGCTTTGTAAACATTTGTCGATTGAACTCTAGTCTTGTACATGCCAGAGCAGACTGTCTTAATGCATTTGTCAGTTGTGTTTTGGCTTTGTGTTTTGTGGTTCCTAAGTTGGATGAGCTGAAATAAAAAGCTAGCAGGCATTTTGAATGTGATCTCAGTAGCATCCACATCTGTATGACATTCAGCCTCGATGTGCTTGTGAAAAAAATGTAATGGCTGCATCTGCTTATGAAAATTACTTGAAAATATGTGTGTACTGGTCTCTCTCTTTACTGAAAGTACAGACTAGTTGCTTTTCTTTTTTTCCCTGACATTGAATTCTGGTATTGCAGAGATTTCTCTTTTTGCATGCTGTTGTACACTTCCTGAACATGTGCGAGGGTAATAATTCTCTATATGACTTCCACTGCAGAGGAAATAGATACTTGTCAAAACAATGATGTGCATCTGGAATTCCACCATTCAGGAACTTTATTACGCTGAGGCTTTCCAGTTTGCAGTACAAAAAATTCTCAGGTACTAGTACATTATTTTTCACCAAGTTGGCAAGCGTTTTGATTAACTATGTTATTGTAAGTGCCGTGTAAGCATACTGCATGCAAGAGTGAACATAATGTTGTCAGTATAAAAAGAACTTGTTTTTAATCTTGCCAATACATTATAAATAGAAAGAATGATAGTTGCAAATGGAATTTTTTATTGTGGCATCTACAAATCAATCACCTCCAAATCAGAACAATGCAGATAATTTACAGAATCCAAATGGGATTGTCATTGTCTGCCCCACCCCCTAGAGCTTCTTTATTAAGAATTGGAAAAATGTAAATGTTTGCCTGTGCTTCAGTGAAATTGTGTGACTGTCATAGAACCAGCCATTTGGCAAGGTGGGATAGAGTGGAAGGATAGGAATGGAGATTGGAGGGACAGCATTGCTCAGAACAAACAAATACTCACTGCTGGCTTTAATCTCTAAAATTTTGGGTATTATGAGGGTTTAATGTAAACAGCCAAAAAGCACTGTAAACTTGCAGAGTTGATTTTAAAAATAGGACAGATTTTTCTCAAAATCTGTGTTGATCTTAGTTTGTTGGACAGATAACAGGAAAACAGAGCTGTCTCTTGACCCATGTTCATTTTCTGTCTGCTGGAATGAATTTGGAACTAAATCCCGTTTTTCCACTTGAGCATGTCCTTCTCTAGCAGTGTCAGGGCCTGGGTGGGGTCACTTGTTCAATACAGCTTTTCAAAACGACTGTTGGATTCTCATCAGATTACAACACTTTTTTCAGTGCTGGGGAAGAGTACAAAGCTATCTTGATGAACAGATTATATTTGTGCATAGGTACTCTGGCAAAGACAAACTTCTTGCTTAAAATTAATTTTCTGTTTGAGACTTATTCTTTGCCTTGATATAGCAGCATATTTGTGGATTGAAAATACAGAAGGAACAGATTTCTGTTAGCTCTGCATGTGGCAGAGATAGCACAAAGAGAGCTGCTGGATGTATATTTGCTTAAATTCCAATGTGGGCATTGCAGCTTGGCTATGTGTAGTATTTATGTTCTGGTTTTCTTAAGGCCCTGGGGTTGAGTTTTACATGGTCTATAGGTGCTGTTACAAACATAATGCAGTTTTCACTGCAACTTTCATTTAGTTTGGAAAACAGCACTTTCCAACATTATTTTCTTAGTTTTGTTGCACATTTTTAGACTGCTGCACAGTGTCAGGAGATAAATTTCTACATAAATAGCTTTTAAAGAATCCTTACTGGCTTTCATGTCTTGTAGGATTATCTTTCCTTTCTGGAGTTTTCCTTCAACTGACTTATCCATTAAAACTAAACCTTTAAAGTTGTATATGGATTTCAGTAACCAAGTTATTCACCAGACAAAATGGAGACGTCCTGTGGCAGGTGTTCTAAGAAAAGTTGAGGCACTTGGGTGATAAGTAATAGGTATGTGTTGTGCTGCTTTAACAGGAAAAAGGATTTTGAGAAAAATTAATGTTCCAGGATGTAATTTGAGTTTACAGAGTAGAGATTATTTCCCCAGGGCTGATTTACAGAAATTTGTCAGCATAATAGTTTTATTGTGAAAATATTCTATCTAAACTACAGATACTCACTTTGCAATTTCAGACAGAAGTAGTTTTTTGTGTCACATTCAATTTGCTGTCTATATCCTTGATTTTTTTTCTTTGTCTTTACAGCAATCTTCAGAAATAGACTAGTATTTGTCTTACGTTGTTGTTTCAGAACTACCTTATAAATTCTCACCATCCTATTGTAGGAACTTGCCAGTGTTTTTATGATGAGCTTTCTGTGTTCTGTGCACTGGAAGGAATGGTTACACAACTACAATAATTTTCTCACAGTATAAAAATGAGTTCTTGAAACTTCAAGATTTAAATAAGGACAAGAATGTGTTTGGGAGGGAAATATTACGTGTTTGCAAGTCATCAAGTGTATGATGGCATGGATATAAACTTGAAGGCTAATAAAATACTTGTTACTTTGAATAGTGACTTCATTATCTAGATAAAAGGATTCTTATGAATATAGTTTCTATTAGCTTAGGGGCTGCTAGCCACTGTGACATGCCTGTAATTCCCTGGAAACTAGATTTGATAGGCATAGGATTCTTTGGGAGGGCACCACTGTGTGCCATTTCTTCTCTTGGAGATAAGCATGATGTTATGTGAATATGTGTATGTATTTAGACACACACGTGTTCATGTACACGTGTAACTAATTTACGTTGTCATGGAGTCATGATTCACTGTCTGGCTCTGAAGTTATATTTATTAAAATATGTTATGCTAATACTTCTATGAAAACATTCCATCACTTGTCATAATCTGGGAATTACACTTGAAATTGAAGTATTGTTGCTGTTTAAAGTTTGGCCTTTGAAATGTGCTACTGACTTTCAGAACTATTATGGCACCATCTGCTGACCAATGCACAGACTGGCAATGTCAGTTTGCTCACCTGTTTAACTCCTTCAGAATAAGTTCCCAGTTTAGGAGGAAGCCAAAGCAGAATCATGAGGAGAAAGGGCAATTTTTTCAATGGCTTACATTTGGGAAAAACTTTTACTAGGAAATATTATTACAAAGGCAAAAGTCTAAATCAATACAGATTTAGTTGTCTACTCACCTGAAGTATTGCTTAAGCTTTCTCCATGAACTCTGAAGCTTTAAAAGAAGGAATTGGTTTTTTTTCCTTTTAGCTATATATGGCATAGGATTGTTCTTGGTAGTCTGTTTTTCAATGTGTTACCTTCTAAGCCTGCAATGAAGAGCAATGACAGCAGGAGATCTGTCCAAGCCCCAGTTCTGGTGGTCTTGTCACAGCCTGGGAAACCAATGGGCTCTGACAGGCTTCTGCCCTGTGGCTACTGCAGAGACTCACAAAAAAGCCAAGTCTGCAGTCTGTCTCTTCAGCCTCTGCAGTTAACCTTGATTTTTGTGCACAGTGATCATCAGGGAAGGAGCAGACAGGAACAGTGTTTGTCACATTCATTGTGTGTAAATACCTAGGTTTGGGTTAAATTGCTAGATACTGTCTTTGATTAATAACTTAAAAATAGGTGGCTGGATTTTATGCGTATAAAACATGTACCCATTTCCTCTGCTTTTTCTGTTGTAACTTTATCATACTCACTAGTTTGCTGAACTTGATCTTTGACTTTTGTATAATCTATTTTGTTTTAGGAATATGCTTAAAAATGAATATAATCCAAATTATTAGATTCAGCTTTCAAAGTATGTTTGTATGTATAAACAATTCTGTGTATTTATACATACAGAGAACTGAGGTGTTTTAGGGTTGATATTTGACTGCAGAACAATATTTAATTGGGAACTGTATGATGTGAATGTTGCAAATTGATCTAAGCCAACTTTAGAGATGTTTTTGCTTTCTTGAAAACTTCATTCTTTAGTAGAATTTATTCCTTGGTGTTCAGAGCACTCCATGTCTTTTCAATTGTAGTAATCCATTTAAATAATGACTAAAAGGAGAAATTGGATTTGCTTTTTGCTTTGTCTGCTAATAGAATGTGTGCAGGTTATATTGGCACCTTCAGCAAAACAATGCTACACAGAATCATGGTATACCACGAGTTTTGTTGTCTACATACCAATGATAAAATACAGATTTTAAAATTAGCAGAAATCTAAAATAAAGTTATTTAGTTACTCCTTCAGCCAAAATTGAAATTTAAATTACTGTACAGAAAAGAACTGATTTATGTTTTTGTAAAAATATAGTTGTAGTATCAAATTTCTCAGATATTACCTACTGTTTAAACTAGATCCTTTCACACTCTAAAGTATCAGTACCCGTTCCAGCTAGGATTTTACTTCTTTATAGCTTTTATATCAACAAATCTTACATGTTGAAAGCAGCATGAATGATGTGTCCTAACCATCTGTGAAATGCAGATCAGGCTTCTGCTGAGCTTCAGATCAATAATATGACAAGAAATAAACAACTTTATTTGGGAGCTTTTTTGCTTTGTTTTAGGCATATATACACATGACCTTGTTTCAGGTTTTCATGTGTATTTTTTCTGATGTTAGAAATATTCTTTGATATGTTTTTGGATTTTTTTTGTGTGTAGCCCATGTGAGATAAATATTTGGAATATTTATGAAGGTAGTGATTTAAAAAATAAATTATTAATACTGTGGTGATCCAGAAAATTACCTAACCTGCACAGACACACATTTGCTTTTAGTGCACTGAGCTGTAATTTATTTCTGTAAAAGTAGATTGATTTTTTTTTTTCCTTTTTCTTCTATGCCATGATGGTTTCTCTGTGAATCCTAGTAGACTGATGGAGATAAAACTATCAAAGCAATTTTTATTTATTGAGTTTGCTATGAATTTCAGTGACAAACTGAAAAAAGGAGAAAGAAGTTTAGGGCTGCATTTTCTACTTCTATGTTCTCAGAAAATGAGTAATATGAGATCCAGAAATGTATGGAAAAAGGATCTGGATTTGTTCGTCTGTGCTGATAAATAAGAAATACGGTAACAGAAGCAGTGAATTAGAACATGCATCATCAAAGAATACTTCATTTCATTGCAGTTGGTTTTAATATTGTCTGTGATCTTTGAGCTACACTACTTTTTTCTTTTGCTATCTCTCTCTTTTTTCCTTTTTTTTTTTTTTAAACTTCATGTTATATTTGATATGTTTTCTGTTTCTAGTTTATCTATGGTGGCAGGAATCCTTTTGGTCAGAAAACTACATTTCAAGAATTTATGCTAGAAAGTGGAAGAAAGGTGTATCAACCAGCTGACCAATCTATATACCTGAGAGGAAGGAGTGTAAGGAAAGAATGTAGCATCCTTTTCTGCTTTCAGCTGGGAACTCTAAGCATTAAGCTGGGCCAGCACTAAGTTCCTTCTCAGTGCAATAAAAAGAGAGAGGAAGGGATGAATAGAGAGGAGTGAGATTATCTGTTGTCTTCAGTTGCTTCCTGGTCATCACCCTTACTTGGGGAAGTTGATAGAGTTATAAGTGGGGCAGATCATCCTGTAAAAGTGGGATCAGTTTTAACAAACTCACCTTCTCGACAGAAATTGTGAAGTGTTTTGCAGTACTTTTTTCCATTCCACCCTCACCTTCATCCTTGCAGTTTAGGTAGTCATTCAGTTGGCATGAGCCAAGTTTTCGGGAGAATTACAAAAGATACAACTGTTATCACTTGTGGTTTAATGTCATGAATGTAATGTAATGTCATTAAGCATGAGCTTAATGTCAATTACAAAATCTACCAAGATAATTTTCTCTGTTCAGACACTGGTAATCCTTTATTTGAGCATCACCCTGAGGCTCCTTCTCTTTAGGCTACTCTTGCTGCAACATTGTTATTCTCCTTTCTCAATTCCAAATGAAACACAGATTTAATGTTACCTTGCAGTACAAAAAAGGTGAGATAAGGAGAACCCTATCAACTCTATCCTGCTGCAGTTGTTACAGAGCTTACAAAAGATTACAGAGGTAAAAATATTCAGTGTGCTTATGCTACATAGTAAGAATAAATGAGAGTTTACTTGAAGACAAAATCAAGAAAACATGCAGTTGAAGTTGAGAATTCTAAATTTGCAATCTGATTTATTTCTTCACTATATCACTTCTGAGACAAATGCTGTCTGCTGCTTGTTTCCATTTGCTTTCTGGCTCACTGTTGGCTGTTACACCAGAGCTGTGTGAGATCATGTGAGGTCTTCGCTATCAGGGCATGAGGGAATCAGGAAAAAGACACTTTCAGAAAACCTGGTTTCTTGATTGCTTGACTGTTGTGAAGGTAACATCAGAGGCTTTACAAACTGGACTCCAGTGTTTTGTCCCTCCCTATCTCTGTTTTTTCTGTGAACTACAAAACTGGAGGATCTGACAGAGCATTGAGATAGGGAATGCGAGACCCAGTTTTGTGTTTCTCAAGAGATAGCTAATTCTTGTACTAACATGCAACTCTGGAAAAAAGAAATGTATCAAGCTAATGTGCTAGAGAAGGTAGGTATTTTGGGAAGACTATAACTTACACTCTTGGTCAGTGTCCTTGTGTAGTTAACTCATCCACCTCTTCACAGTTAATTCAGAGACTACTGGGAGTATAAAGAAATATGCAGGCTCAGCAGAGAGGTGTGCTTCCTTTTGTAGGGTTCTCCTGTCTATTCCTCTTCTCTCCCTCTCCCCTCCCCACCCCAAAAAGCGCTAAAGTTTATAGGAAATTGAGCTCAGGAAAGAAATCCCTCCTGCTGTGGGCATCAAATAAAGGCATTAAGTGAACATGGACAGATCTCTTCAGACAGGGGATGTAACAAGTTTCCCTTGCATCTGCAGTATAAAGTTGTAAGTTCACTTTATAACTTTGATTATGGAAACCTGGACACTTGAAATGCAAAACCTTTCTTGTTTCGCATTGAGCAAGTTTGTGCCACCCACTGCTATTCTGTCTAAATTTAATCAGTTACGATATGTAACTTGATATTCTCAGTTTCTTTTATTGTGAGAACAATATCATAGAGATGTGTTTACAGGGTGACTTATTTTGCTTAGTTCTAAGGAATTTTATGGAGATGTCTCCTTTTTGACTATAATCAAATTGTGATATTAATTTTGAGAGTGCTATATAATAATGTTTTATTAGTTTGTACGTGTATTTCATGCATTTCTGCATATTTTGAAAAGTAAAACTAAAAAGTGCAGGAAATATAGTGACTTCCCTATAACTTCTTTGAAGATTTGTATATCAAGTATTATAAAATTATTTTAGCTACTTTCTGAGAAAAAATTGGTTCTTTCTTAGAGATGTATGAAAAAAAAAATCACCACCATCTCTGTTACTTGTGAAACCTCCCTTATGAATTTATTAAGCAGTGTGGATTGTTACTCTCTGATCAGCAGACGTTTCAATTTTTCTCAGGGAAAATTGAGTTTAGTTTTCTAGATAGTGTTCATTTTTCATTTTGATAATAAAGTTTTACATTATTATGTTAATAAGATAGCTACCATTTGGAAAGAACGGGAGCACTTCTGTGTGAGATAGGTGGTAGCAAAATGTAATTTGATTAGTAACAGCTTGGAAAGTAGCATACTAATATATGGCTTTAAATAGCAAATTCTTTCATCTCAATAGTGAAAGGGAAACCTGCCTTTCAGAGGCCTGTAACCTCTGAGATAAATAGTACTTACATAATGTTTAATATTTTATCACAAGCTTTATTAGTAGTATTGAAACTTGAAGGGTTTTATAAAAAGTGGTAGAGATGGCTACATAACTGTAATATTTAAGCTAGAAATGTATTCAGAAGTCTCTAGTGTAGCAGTAAAGGTACTAACTTTTAAGTCAATTCCCCCTTGGGAAATGCTTTGATGTTAGGTAGTGTAGTGTTAAGTGATGAACAAAAAAAAACCCACACACCATTGCAGCTACTTTGGTCTCAAGATGCTTAACGTGAATTTGCCTGTAGATAGTTCAAGGCTCCCATGTCTAGGCTTCTTAGTAAGATAACTGTCAAGATGGTGTTTCCTTTGGCTCAGTATTGCTCATCTCTTTGGCCAGAATGGCTTCTCTTGTATATTTAGGTAACTATTAGATTCCTTTTTTCTTTCTTTCATATTAGGGATTGGTTTAGCTTAACTCTTTCTGACTGCCTATGGATGTGCTTTGGAAACCTGGAGGCAAAGTGTTGCTGCTGCCTTGTGAGCTAAACTAGTTCTCAATTGGCTTCAAATGCAGTTTAAATTGCTGTGCAAGTTAATTGCATCAAGCCTGAGCTCGATAACCTTGACTCTTTTTGGGCATGGGTGAGAGCAGTGGAGTTCAGCAAGAGCCCTGAACCTAAGAGCCTCCTGCCTCTAATGGCATGCAGTGAAGATAATCATAACGGAGAGGGTTCCCATGTTATAAAGATATAAATGTGATTGTAACTAACTGTGAAACTTTAGGCCAGAAAAACAGACCATCAATTTAAAATTAATTGTTTTCAGAAGATTGTAAGTAAATACCTTGACAAATAATGAAATGTAACCATTATAAACTTTTGTTGGACACTTGTATGCTTATTTTTGTTGGCTCACTTCAATAAATGGTAAAAAAGTAGTTATAATACACTTCTAAAGCAATGCAGCACAGTGCCACAAAAATAACAACACTTGTTTATTCCAATTTTTTTTTTGTATAAATAGCAGTAATGTTAAGTTGAAAGGTTATTTTTGCGTGTCCTGTTGTTACAGTATTGTGATTTATCTTAAATTTCACTGAAGGAAGAGTAAGCAGAAGTGATGAGAGTATAAGAGTTATATATTATTTTTTATATATATATATATATATGATTGATATAAAGTTCTTATTAAAACCCAACCTTAGGTTAATTAAAAATGTATGCTCCCCGGCATTATTAGTAATTTCAGCAATATCACTGACTTATAATTTCTCAATTTTTTATACTCGCTATCATGCTCACCTTCCTTGTGTCCTGTTCTTTGGTAATCTTACTCTTGCATTTCCAATTACTTATTTTAAGTTGGTAAGCGTTGCCAAATAACAGGGGAGTTGTACCTACCAGTTTTACTAGAGAAGGTGGTTGCTCTTCTGAAAATTCATTTTCTGGGTCTGCTGAGGAGCTCAGTAGAAAGAGAACTGAATTACTTCTGAAATAATCTTGGCCAATAACATTAGGAACAAATGCCTTTCAGTGAGCACACTTGAAATTTTATCAAGGAGAAGGAAACTGTAGATCTTTTATCTGCAGAGCACTAAGTTTTAGCTTACTGGTCTTACTTGTGAACTCAATACTTGAAAAGAAGTATTTCTTTAACCCTAATAAGTCTAATAATATACATGAGGCTATGAATTTCTACAAATTACTGCAAATAATCAGTCAGTAAAAGTAGTGATGCTGCATAAAACTATTTTTATTGTTGCTTCTTTTAGTGTCAGCTGTGATAATGACAACTGAAATTGGTTCAGAGACTGAAGTAAAGAAGGATTCTGAGCAGCTGGGACCAGACAAAGCCAAGGACAAGTCTGAAGAAGCATCAGAGACTCCAGGAGATCAAAAGTCCAGGGAAACATCCTCTGGAGAAGCTCAAGATTCTTCTGTCCCAGCACCAACTAACCAAAGTAGTCCAAGTAGCCAGAAGAAGGAAAAATCTTCATCTGAAAGCAAGGGTATTTCTCGTTTCCTTCCCCCTTGGCTTAAGAAACAAAAGTCATACACCTTGGCAGAGCCCAAAGATGAGCCCAAGAAGAGGGCTACAGGGGAAGAGCAAGTAGCAGAAGTAAGTGAAAGCCAGGCAGTAGAGGGGGTGGCTCAGCCAAGAAAGAGCTTGGAAGAAGCAACTGAAAACCGACAGAATGCTAAAGCAGATGACAAAGAAAAACACTCCGTTAGTAGTGCTGAAATACAGGTACGTGTGGGAAGGCTCATAGATACTTTGGAGTAATTTTAATGAAACATGATTAATGAATTATTTAATTAATGTAAAGCTTTGTTAAAATCATACTGGGGAAAAAATGACAGCTATTCCAGTTGCTAGGTTCCAGTCCTGTTTTTTGTGAAGTTGCATGTCAATTCTTAACATTCATATTCTAGGGTGGCAAAGGCCAGAGATACTGTGGAGTCTTCCCCTATGAAAATATCCAAAACCCAAGTGGATATGATCCTGGGCAAATTGCCCTTTGTGGCCCTTGGGGTATTGGACTAGATCTCAAGAGATCCCTTCCAAACTCAACCTTGTGTTCTGTGATTCTATATCACTTGGCTTTCATAAACACTGGGGTTTAGTTCAGTATAATTCCTGGAGCTTCTTAATAAATTTGTTTCTCTTTGGAAGAAAGCCAATAACTCATATTAAAAAAAACCAAATCTCATTTCAAGGAAAGGGGAAAAAAGGCACCTCCTCTGGTTTGAGAACAAGAATGTCTGGTCTCTAAAAGACCTTAATGCTTATGCTGGTTATTGTGTTTCCAGTATGTGCATAACTTTAATGAATGGTTACTGACTTATTTATTAGTAGCTTATGAAAGGAATGAACAAGTTTAAAATATCCTCCTTCCTGAGTTTGTTTGTCTGTATTTTATATAGCCTTCCAAAGAAGATGGTAAAGAAACAGAAGTAGAGGAAGTTGCAGAGAAAAAGGAAGAAAAACAAGAAGAAAAAGAAAAAAGGGAGACAAAAGAAGTGCAGACAGCTGAAATTAAAATAGATAACATTCCTCAGAAGTCTCCAAAGAAAATCAAAACTGTGCAGTGTAAGGTGATGCTTCTGGATGGCACAGAATACAGCTGTGACCTAGAGGTAAGGCATCAAGTTATTATATAAAGAGTGTTTTCTGTAGGGAAAAGAAAACTTGCTTTCACTGTACTGAGTGTTTAACACTATCGCTAGGAGTAAGTTAATGTTTCAGTTTAAAATTACATCTTTAAAACCATATCAGTTTATTCTTAAAAATGCACTACACCAGCTGATTATTTGACAGCTCAAATTTGTTTATTTTTCTAAAACATTAAGGTTTTCCTGAAGGTAGTGGGACATGTGCTAATAAAGCTTTCTTGAGTTCATTAATTTTTTTAAAGTTATCTCAGCTGGAGATAAATTTAAACTTTTTGAACTTTAAAGTTTGAAATAAATTTTCTTCAGAAAGAAAAATTCCATTACAGCTATAAAACACATATTTATATTCAAAGTTCTCTTCTAGTTCCACATTTTCACAAAAATTGACTGCAGGGTAGTAGCCCTGGAATAGTTGTTGGTTTGGGATTTTTTTTCCTCATAAATCAGGATGTTTAAATCTGAATGGTATCTCTGCTTTAATTAAAGGCTATGTGAGTTTCATCTTCCTGGGCTTTTCCCTATCCTGAAAGGAGACTTAAATGAAGTGGTGGCTTACCACAGATCTAAGAATATACCATTTTGTATTTATAACTGCACTATTTTAAGTTTGTCATGATCCAGTTAAGTCATTTGCCAAGAAATAAGTTTTCTCATTATTTGCAGTAAGACTTTCATGTAAGAACAATAGTAAAAGTCAATTAGGAGGGAAAAAAAGTCATGAAGAAACAATTTGTTTTATATGCTCATTTGAATTATTTATAGGACATGAGCAGTGCTGACTGCGATTTTATGGATGAATTCACATTCTTAAATACATGTAGAGTTTTTTATGCTGTACTACCATATCAAAATACTTAAAGTCTCAGAAAGCTATATCAACTGATAACTGAAATTTCAGTTTGTGCTTTCTGCAAAAGATCCGAGTAGATTTCTAATACTCTTTTTTAGTCTTCCTTCAATATTTAGTGTTTGGGTAAATGTTGGTTTATTTCTGCTTTTACAAAGTTACCGAAGTGATACAAGAATGAAAAAGTAAAAAATCAAAATTTTTGCAGTCAAAGCCCAGTTTATGTTGGTTGACTTTCAAGAAAGTCAGGTTTTAGTTTTGGGCACTTGTCATGATTTTCACATTCCTGATGCCTTTTCCAGTTTACTATGGACTGTAGACCAGCTTCTTTATATTTAAAATATATATACTTGCTAACAGCAAAGTAAAAGTGAAAAATACCTTTCATTACTGTAATTTGATGGCTTTTGGTAGAATCTTGTCTTTTTCTAATAGCCATTCTAAACCTTCATGATAGTCAGTAATAAAATCTGAGCTAATACATTACTGAGGATTTTTCTGTTTGACTTGCAATCCTATTCCCTTTTTCTTTTAGAACTGCATCAATTTGTATTCACATAAACTAAAAGGAGTTGTGAAAGAAAACAAAATATGAAAACAAAACCTCATTAATTTAGTCTCTGTTAATTTTTCCCAGTTGTTCGTTCCTACTGTGTGTCTTTCTGTGAGGCAATAGCTGGGAACAGGCATAAGTGGAAAGAAAGCCATGATGCAGTAGCTTCAGTTTCAGCACACAGATCAAGGCTGATCAGGATTTGCAGCAGTAACTAAATACTGAGAGTTTTGTGGCATATTAGTAGATATAATATTATGCAATTAATTAGTAACAGTGATGAATCATAATATGAGTACTTAGTACTTCAGCTATTGTATACCTTAGATTCACTAGAATTTAAATAGAAAATCTTGAATTAATAGTAATACTTTGTTTCTTAAAAAAATAAGTGTTGATGAATTATTCTTAGAACATAAGCTGTTTCAGTCAGAAAAGCTTTACTCTTCCATGTTGAGTATGTTCTAATCAGTAAATGGTTAATGGCAAAAGCTTGAAGATGTGATTTGGAAACTAATGGAAAAAGGGAGGGTTATGGCTACATGTGGGAACATTTGAGATGCAGAGACAAGTTTCATGGGACCTTATAGAACACACCCACCAGTACTCAGCTGGCTGTGTTCCTTCAAGGCCAAACTTGACTGTATTGGAAATGTCCCAGCAGTTAGGGGAACTTCCTGGGATTTTTTGGGGGGGATTGGAAAAGCAAATGTCATTCTTATTTTCAAGAATCTTTTTTTTAATGCCATCTTAGGTTCTTAAAATTCATAGTTTTTTATGGCCCTTTTAGCAATATTAGTTTATAGCTCACTTATTTTTGCTTGTAGGAAAAAGCAGTTGCATAAAGTCTCACCTATTTGTTATGGCTGTCCAAGTACCTGTTTTTCTCTAGTATTTTGGTGGGTTTTTTTTTAAGGAAGATAAATCCCCTAAGTAATTGAGAACTCTTAGGCTTGTTCTGCACTTGTACAATTACAAGCCTGCACTTTAAGACATCATACTGTCTAGAAGGGCAGACGAGTTCAGGTATAATATCCCTAGCATTTCCTATTAACAGCTTCTAAAATAACAGCTCTTTTGTTACTGCTCATTGAATTCCATGATATATGCTAGTTGTTCAGTCTGACATCTCTCTTAATTTCCTTCTATTTTTCCTTATATTAAAAAGCAGTCTTAGTATAGATTAAGATGCTAGATGAAGAGTTCTGATAGGTTTTTTTACTTTATTCCCATTCTATTTTCTGTCCACCCATCCTGTTCATAATTTTTCCTGAGAGAACAGAATATCCACTGACAATAGTTTGTGTGCTTAGGAAGAAATGCCATTTCAGTAGACCAGAAACTGCTCTCTAAACTCCTGTCCACGTGATAGTTAGATTTCTATCCTGCTTATATTCCCTTTTGCTTGGTGAGCTTAATTTTGTTTTAGACGCATTTGTGGTTATGTTTCCTCAGCTCCAGTGATTTTAAACATTTCAACATACTTAATTTTTTATAACATGATTTTGAATTTTGAATAGGGAAAGAAGGAAACATTGTTTCATATAATGTCTTGTACAAAACCCAGTTTTTACACATACACAACCACCCCCTCCTCCACTTTCCATTCCCCTCCAACACTGAAGCTGATTATGTTTCTTATTTTGTAAAGTAACATTTGGTACATATATAAATTAGAATAATTTCTCAAAGATGACTGAAATAGATTTTTTTTTCAAACTTAAAAAATTGATATTTCAATTCAGGAAAGTATTGGTGAGCTTTTACAGAATATGTAAAACAGTTGTATTAGAAAAGAGGAGGCTACAGTTTTTGCTTAAGGTTGGTGTTTAGTGACAGTGCATCTGGAATTAGCTTTTTTAAAAATGTATCATCTCTGACACTTAGACTAGGCAGCAAAAGCTCTGTAGAGGTTGTTCTGAACCAGGCTCTCCATGCTTCACTAAACATTTTTAGAAATTTAATATTTACCAGGTGACAAGTGGATATCCTAACTTGCTGTAAATTGAGTTCAGCTATATTCTGGAACATTTAAGTTCCATAGTATGAAGCTGAGATAGGCAGAGGGGATTAATTTAAGTGAATTGGTTTAGTCCTGTAATTGTAATGTGGCTAAAGCAAATTTGTGTCTGTTTACATTCTTGTTTTCTGTCCTGGCTACCACAGATTAGGTTTTGTAATAATAATAATCTTTATATTCTCAAGGATCTTCTTGTCTCAGTACAGCAAGATCCCTGTAAGCAAGAGGTTAATGCTACATTATTGTCAGCTGAAAAAGACACAGATGGAAGTAGGTTTTGCATAAAGGAATCGTATATCACGTCACCTTTTTTTTTTTTTTTTTTTTTGTACTCTGGAATCTTCAGATGAGAGGTTTTGGAGCAAGTATATGTAAGAAATTGAATATATATGTACTATTTAAGAAAAAAAATTACAAACCAGCAAAAATTGCAATCCAATTAATAATTATAGCTAAAAATTTGCATGTATGTGCATTTTGTTCTAACTTGAACTAGATCAGTTTATTTTGGATTAATTAGGTACATGTACAAACTTAGCATCTATTATGTTAATAAAAAGGGATTTATTACAATTTAAAGTCTAGTTAATATGAAATTGATGTGACTTCTGCCTAATGAGGTGTTTTCTTGGAATCTGTATTGAGTTAAAGCACCTCTTGGAAAAAAGAAGTCTATGTGACTTACAGGTTGCATTGAGAAATATATCAGAGTGAACAAAAACTCGTTTCTGTGACAAAATGTTCTGAAAGTGAATTCCTGTGGTGAGTGGTACAGATGAGAAATGGGTGGGCGGTGCTCACTTGGGAAGCATATAGCTTTAAGATGTTGAGATAGTATACTTATATATGAAATTGTGGGGGAAAAAAGTTCACTCCTGGTGAATTAGCATGTTTTTAATGAGGTATTAAAATGTCTTTGCAAATGACTATAATTTGATGCTGTTCTTCCATAGTTCAGAATTTGTCATTAAATATTGCTGTAGGAGTACAGGTACATTTGAACCTTTCTTGTTTCTTTGCAATTTGGGTTGTATGTATTGGTAATTACTTTAAGTTCTTTTTTGCAGGCAGCTAGTGTTATTTGAGATGGAGTTATTTCTTCTGGCTTGTTTTTGCATGTATTTCCCATTGCTCCAGGCATGCCTGACATGGTTGATCTTTAGATTTCAGTATAAAGTAAATCTCAGATATTTGTCTTTTTTTGATGTTACTTTGTAAATTAATTTATCACCTCTGAGAGTCATCTATTATTTCCCTGAGAACTCTTTATTTTGCCTTAGTAGATCGCCTGAGTGATGTGAACTTGACAGTTTGAACTTAAAGTCAATAATTCTTTATCTGTGGAACTGTTTGAACAGATATTTCAGTTTGTTTTGTGATTATTTTCTTTTTATTTCTCATTTGTCTTTGTACTTTCATTAAAGATGCAAATTTGAAGGACCTAGTTTGTAATCGTTCTGGAGTATGGCTTCTCCAAGTATCCTTGTCTGAATGCCAGTGTAGATACAACACCTAAGGTACTCCACTGTTGCCTAGAGAAGTCCATGATGTGAGAGTTAAACCTTGTGCTAGGTGAAACCTGTTCTTCAGTTCTTTGTAGTTTGAAATTCTCACTGTAGCGTTTTGTGATTTTTGATCTTTCCCAGAAATGAACTGCATTCAGTTCACCAATGCAAAGATGCTGACTGTAATCTTGCATGGTTTATAAAATGTGGTCTGTAAATAATTACTCTGCATCTTGGCTATTTGCTTTGGGGAATTAAATTTTGGGTGGGAGTAGTGTTATGAAGATTTATACCAGCCACTCTTCAAATGTGCTTTATATTGTTATTTTGGAATCTGTAAAGTTTTGTAAGGCAGCAAAATATCCTCCATTACAATGTTATATTGAATTCCTTTAACTTTACTATTTTAGTTCCTTAAGTCCATAGGTTCCATATTAATAAAATAGATTGATTTTCTTTGCTTGTTGCTTTAAAGGAATCTTCTGAAATAAATCACTAAATACTATTGCATGCAAGTACTATACTAAACAACATGAGTTACATGTACACAATATGTGCATTCATAGAGCATGAGCAATTATTTTCATTATTTTAAGCTTAAAACTATTGTAACTCTTAAAGATAACACCTACTTAGCCTCAGAATCTTCAGAGTAATATGTGAATGCCTGAAGAGATGGAAAGACAAAGGAGCTATTGTTGAATAGTTCTGGAGGAGCATGACTTAAAACAACTTTCACAGGCTGTGAACTGTTAAAAAACTTTCAGTTAACTTTCATTACTTTAAAGAGAGTCAAAGGAGTAACAGCCTGTAAGTCTATCACAGTCAGTTCTCAAGGTACTGAGGATGAAAGCTAATGAGTGGTATTTGCTAAAGACTGTGACTGAACATTGTGCTTGCTTGAAATGACAGACCCATATTAAAGGATAAAATAACCTTGGTTCATGATTCAATAGTGTAATATTTGAGATGTAATGGCATTTGAGTTTTAATAGCTTGAATGGGCAGACTACTGGAATATTTAAGACTTAATTTTTAGGAGAAATTTTAATTTTTTAACACAGTGCAAATGATGTAATTTTGACCTACTAATTTCCTCATAATTGATCTCGGTGGGAGGTATAAATTACTAATATGTTACTGTGAACTACATGTATTTCTTGCTTTTGTGGGGGAAATAAACTTGCTTTTTCCCTCTCATTCTGTAGTTTTGTAGATAGTTGTGAAGAAACTCTGTCACTGAATTTGGGATCTGCAATAAAGACTAGTTTAGATTTTCTGTTTGAAATATAAACTGTGTTTTAGTAGAGAATAATATTGTTCAGAGAAACAAAAAGAAGTACTAAGTGCATAATGATTGCTAGTTAGAAGCAAATGAAGATCCCATTGGGTTTGTTTACTGCATTGAGTCAGTGGTCTAATTAAATATTTATGACAAAAGGCATTTAAAGGATGCCAGCACTGACCGTATTTTATGCACGTATGAACAAGTGAAATATATCAGAGTTGACACAGACTCTATGGTTACTTACAGTTTGCTAATACAAAGTAAAAATATGTTTGCTCAATGTACAATTAAGATCAATCTTTAACCCTGAATTAAGAAAACTCTGAATGAAGCTGATATGGAACAGATGTTTAATTGTAGCTGACTTTTGATTTGCAAATCTTTTTCTGACTGCTCAGATGTCTAGTCTAGGTTTATTCAAGCACTTAGTGGTCTGTTTAAAGTATGACATCTTTTATTTAGAAAAAGGAAAATAGGGATGATGTTAAATTTGGCACATTCTTAAAATATTTGTCTAGATTCAACAGACACCACTGAAAGTAATGCTTATGAGTGAAGTCATCTCAGTTGCTGGGGATTTTTGCCTTCCTCTGCAGCATTGAGCACGGCTCCTTGCCAAGGGCTCCTTTGGGCCATTCTGCCTATGTTCTCTCCTGCTGCTTTTGCGCCTCCAAGGCACCACTCATGCCTTTCCTCTCTGCCTTTCTTTGTCACTCCAAGTTTGTAGCAGGAGTGAACTCTTGTATTGCCTTGGTTTGGTTTTCCCCAGGGTTCCTGTTTGTACAAGGCACTCTGATTTGCTGCAGCATCAGGAGCTGGCACTTTTCAGCTCTCTCTGCATGAAATACAAGTGCAGGCCAGGCATGAGAGCACTTTTCATGCATCACTGGCCAAGAAGCGCAGCAAAGCAATTTTTTGCGGCCAAAAAATATGCTTGTCATTGATATGCATTATAATTTTGAAAACAACTCAGGCTGTTGTGCATCTCCTCCTCTTTTGTGTGTGACAAGTACCAGTCCTTATTCTGCAAGTCTCAGGAAACAGGGACTGCCTGGTTCATATTCCAGCTTCTCCTTTCTGTGGCCTTGCCTTTGCCAGACTGCAAGGGATGTTTTGATTTTTTTAAACAAAACTGAAGAATGCATTAGCCTGGGCCTGGCTAGAGAATTGCGTTGTGTTTAATGCCTGTGAGCATTGCCTCTTAAACCGATTCAGAAAAATAAAATGAAATTGAATCCTTTTTCCTCCCGTAAATATGTGTCTTTGAAAATGTTTTTGGAGCTGAAAAAATACTGGCATTTCAGGCAAATACCAGTCTCATAGTTAATCAGTTTCTGTGCACTGCTCCTGTGCTTGTGTTTAGACACTTATGGTTAGCCACTTTGGAGATGGACCCTCACTCTGATGTAGTACTGTTGTTCTCAATTGTTATAAAATGTTTTATTACATTTATCCAAGGGAAATGGCTCAATCATTTCTAAAAATGAATACAAGAAGAAAAAATAATCTCTGGGGAAATAATAGGTATTGCACACTTCAAAAAGTCACTCCGTTTGGAAGCATGTCCTGCATTCGGTTAAGGGTTTGATCTCTGAAGAGATATGTGGAATTCTGCAATTCTATGGAAACCCAGATTAACTGAATAGACACAGAAAACTTAAAAAATTGTACTTGTTTTTGTTGGCTTTTTTTCCCACAAAATCTCTTTAAATGGTTGAATTAGTTTGAGATAATGCACAGCTCTCACTTCCATCCGATGGTACATACCTCCTTCCCACACAGAGACATTCAGTGCCTAGGCTGGGACATGATTGCCCATTCAATCCTTTTTGCTAGTGCAGGGCTGGGAATGTTGAGATTTCCCTCTGCCTTTACTGCTACAGAAACGTGAAGGAAGGAATAAGAATAGGATAGATTGTTTCAGGTGGAAAGGACCTCCAATGGTCATCGAGTTCAGCTGCCTGATGACCAACCCTTTAAGATAAGAAAGCACTCATGCCACAAGGGCTAACCTAAAGGTCCAAATGACTTTTAAACACTGACATGCTTGGAGCATCAGCCACCTCCTAGGAAGCTATTACACTGTTTGATCACCCTTGTGGTAAAGAAATGCTTCCTAATGTCACATCTAAACCTTCTGTGGTGCAGCTTTGGCCTGTTTCAACATGTCCTGTCACTGATCCCAGGGAGAAGAGCTCAGCACCTTCTTCTTCACCTTCCTCAGGAAGCTGTAGGGAGCAATGAGGCCACCCCTCAGCCTCCTGTTCTGTAACCTAGATAAGCCCAAAGTCCTAAGCCAATCCTCATAGGACATTGATTCCAGCCCTTTCTCCAGCTTTGTTGGTGCCCCAAAAAGGGACATATTCAGGGACCTTTAAGAAGGATGTCCTTCTTAATTTGTGGGCTTTGGTATGGTGTGGCCATACCAAAGCTGAGTGCAGCAGGATAATCGCCTCTTTTGTCTGAGTGGTTGAATAGGGTTTGATGCATCCCGGGATGGGGTTTGCCCTCCTGGCTGCCCAGGCTCTCCCTGCTGGCTCACACTGAGCTGCTGCTGACCAGCACTCCCAGATCCATTTCTGCAGGGCTGATCTCCAGCCACTCCTCTCCCAGTTTATACTTGTGTCCAACATTAGTCTGTCCTAGGTACAGACTCTGGCAGTTGCTAAATTTCATGCCACTGACTCCCCAGTGCTCTGATCTATCCACATTGCTCTGTAGGGTTTCTCATCCCTTAAAGGGAGTGAGTAGCACCTCCCACTTGAATATCACCAGCAAACTTGCTAATAGTGCATTCAACTCCTGCATCCCTATCATAGATAAATGTATTGAACAGAACTGGTAGCTGTGAATGTTTATATTGCATGAATAGTTGGCAACTCTTATATGGCCAAACAGCCATGATATCCTAATTCCCAGTTGCATAGAAATTTCCATTGTGTATGTCAGCTGCAATTGCTTTGCTCTTGTTTGCTCTTCTTTTGAGGATATAAAGGACAGAAAAATGCTACCTCTGGTTTTATGAGGTGGTTGCATTATGAGGTGGCATCTGCAGTGTCTTAAGTACAAGCTTGAAATTGGTACTAGAATGACCTTGGTTACATGTGTTCTTTTTATGTTCTCACTTAAAAGAAAACATAACTTGGCAGCAATACAGAATACTGCTGATCTGAGTACTCTTGTGTTTTAACTGCTGGTGCTGTCTCTTGGTATAGCTAGGTTGAATGGGCTCCCCTTCTTGTGAAAGCAAGGATGGACTTACACTTGTACTGATATTTCTGCATTCTAATTTGGAACATGAATATTTGTTGTGCTATGAACACGTATGTGTGTATATATGGATGCATAAATGTGTAAGTTTGCATACATATAATAAGAATAGTGATTATAATTTACACATTGGTTGTGAATATCAGTTAACATCTCAAACATCTGGTGGAAAATGAAATGGAATCCATTCTAAAAAATAACACACTGTGCAAACCATGATGATGTCTTCTTAAGAGTGCCCTGCTCTATTAAAATATTTCTAGTTTCTGAACTGATTCGATCACAACAGTTATCTTCAGTTCATGTTTAGAGATATTCTACTAGGAACATGAATGTTTCCAGAAAAGTTATGTTATCATATAATTTAAACTGTGTAGTAATGCCTGTCCCCAAATGGTTTACAAAGGAATTGCACTTGAAAAGTTTGGTTTTGCAAATTAAATACCCCTTTCGATTTTTAAAACTATATCACTCTATACACACACACACATATATATATATATGTATATATATATTTGAAATAACTCAGAGTCTTTCAATTCTACAAATAGGATCTTATAATGAAAACCACTGCTGGTACTGAGAGGCTTCTTATGCTTTTGAATCCATAATAGAGCTCTATAAATACTAGTTGCTGATGATATAATGTCTTTTCATTTTGCTTCTGTCTAGAATATAGACTCACAGACTTGGGCTTTGTGACATGGTAAAGTTTTTCATTATGTGGAAGAACCGTGAACTGACAAAAAGATGTTTAAAGATACAGTGGACACTGCTTAGTATATCCAAGTTCTTTGTTTATTATGACTTCCTAATAAGAAACTGTGCAATATTTTACAGTTATACTTGCCATATATTTCCTGTAGATGTGCCTGCTTTATGTTTCTGTACATCAAAGACTTGATATTAACTGTGGGTTTTAGTATATACACTTTATAAAAAAAAATCTGATTCCAGATGGGGGCTTGATATGATAGCATATATTATTTTGCACTAATCTATAGATTTCCTTTACTGAAATATGTATAACTGAAGCTTGCATTTGCAAGATGTGATCACTGACCTGCACATTGACTTTGGAAAAAAAGTGGTACCTATTATTACATGCATCTAAGATTCTTTGAACTCTCTATTGCTTATATTTTTTCTGCTTTCAATTTACCGCTTTTCTATATTGGTAATTTTTCTTACTAAGCTGAAGATAAAGCTGTCAAGAAAATAAAGTGGTTACTTCAGATGCCTAGAGGAAGTAGTAATCTTTCTTGAGGAGTAAGATTTTTTTGAAAGTACCAAACAGACTTAAAATTCCCTGCTCCCTATTTCAGAAGTCACTCTGACTTCTACTTTCTTGATTTAGCCTTGCTACTTGGGCTACTAAATGTGGTCGTTTTTAAATTTTGCTTCTGTAAAAGCTTTCTGATTTTCCTGAATAGAATGTCTGCTGGACAATGCAATTTTGAATAAAGCTCTGGATTCTTGGGGAATAAATCAACAATGCCTTCACTCTGTGCTCAGTGCATACCTTCTTTTCTCCCCTCTCCCTCCGCTCTTGGCCTTTACCGCCCTGTGCCATGGAGCCGAGCTGCGGGAGTGCCGGAATGGGGCATGTGGAGTGCTCTGCCACTGTCTGCAGGGACAATGGCCACAGTGTCACCCAGGCCTACACAGGGGCTGCCGATGGTGTTTCTGTGGAATGGCAGTGGTGTGTGGCATCTACTGAAATCTGTAATCTAAGCAAATGCAAAAATTCCTATAAGCTGGCAGACCTTTGAAAAGGCCATGTTGTGGCCTCTATGATAAATGCCACAAATAGCAGAGCTGTCATGAAGGAGTTGGTTCAAACTGGAGACTGCATGCCAGTCATGGTCAGATTTGAACTGTGGAAAGAACTTCTCATCTTCCCACCCCTGAGCATGTGGTGTGAGCCATCTGCTCTAAGTCTTTGTCTCCTGTCAGCAGGAGGCAAAGATTTTCCTTAAAACCTGGTGCACAGAAGTAGAGCCTGGACCGGTTTTCATTACTGGCACTACAAACATATGGAATGTTTACATTCCCAGTTTCAGGTACAAGAATCACAGCGTGGTAGAATGGTTTGGGATGGAAGGTACCCTAAAGAACTTCTAGTTTTTAAAGCCCCTGCTTAGGCCAGGACACCTTCCACCTGACCAGGTTGCTCAGAGCCCCATCCAACCTGACCTTGAACATTTCCAGGGACGGGACATCTACAGCTTCTCTAAGCAACCTGTTCCAGTGCCTCACCACTCTCAACAGTAAAGGATTTCTTCCTAATATTTAATCTGCCATTAAAAGCCATTTAAAGACATTACCCCTTGTCCTGTCACTGCCTGCCCTTTCCTTCCCTTCTCTCTTAAGCCCCCTTTAGATACTGGAAGGCTGCTGGAAAGGTCACAAGAAGAATAGATAAAACTTCAGTACTGACTGTCATTTCCTTTAGCTCTAGTAATACCAAACTCACCAAGTGAGCTTGAAAGTGGCCATTTTAAAACACTGTTTAAGAATATGGTAAAATGATTATCAGTGTTCAATTACTATATTTATAAAGCAGCAGGCTATGATACGTAAACGAACCTCAAATAAAACCTATTTTCCTTTGTTACTGATTTCCACAAATCGTATTTTTAGGAAAAATAAACTTCTTGAAGATTTCTTATTTTTGAGCACCTAATGAATTTGTTGGGTACTGTGATTTTAGAAATACACAGACAGAAAGCAGCCATCTTATTTTCTGCCCCTTAAAACAAACCACTGCAATATAGATGACTAGACATGTTGCATGTGTTCAGCTTCTGCTTGCATGCTGCTTTTGCTGGTCTGAGCATCAGCTCTTAGTGGTCTGCTTGTTCTTTTTATCTTTTGCAGATAACACATTTTATTTTTCAGTCATTCATATAATGGGATTCAAAGTCACTGAGGTGTATACCAAAATGATAAAGATGCTAAAGTTAACAG
The DNA here is from genome assembly GCF_026979565.1 of Vidua chalybeata. Classification (NCBI taxonomy): domain Eukaryota; kingdom Metazoa; phylum Chordata; class Aves; order Passeriformes; family Viduidae; genus Vidua; species Vidua chalybeata. Next base: position 59,073,714 of record NC_071532.1, read on the forward strand.
TGTAGAAACAGTATTAAGTTTTAGAAGATAATATAGAAAAAGTTGGCTCAAACAAAGAAGGCTTCTGTTACTTTAAAAATAAAGATCTAGAAAAACCAAGACTATTTAGTGACACTTAATAATTAATAATATTTAAGTTTTTCAGGTACTGAACTTTCCTTGTGTATTTACTTTGTTGTTGTTTTGGGTTTTGAAAAAAAAAAACCATTGAAATTTCTCTACTTTTTTTGTCAAGGATATGTATAGCTTTGAAGTATGGTGAACAGTCTTTGTAAGAAAGCTTACAGTTTTATAATCCACTTTATGTATATTTTAAATTCTCCTGAATAGTATTGAATAACAGTATCTGTAATTAAGAACCTTACCGATTTACGTATCTTAATTTTCTTTTTTCTTATTTTTCCTTAATTTTTTCCCTCTTTTCCTACCCTCCTACCCCTCAGAAAAGAGCAAGAGGACAAGTGCTGTTTGATAAAGTATGTGAACACCTCAATTTATTGGAAAAGGACTATTTTGGGCTGTTGTTTTATGAGAATTCAGAACAGAAGGTAAGCCTGTATGAGGGTTTTGTTTGTTTTTCATCACTGCCACTCACTTCAATAGTTCAGTGAGGTATATTCTGTTAAATGTTTACTGTTTCAAACACTTGAGTAAATTTTGCTGCCTTTTCTCATAGATGTGTAAGAATGCTTTGTTTGTGAACATGAAAATAATCTAGTCCATAAGTCTGTAACAACTTATGTCTGTAAGGCCTTTGAGTTCCTTTATTATTAATTTTAAGTTTAAAGAAAATTTTTGGCTTTTGTAAAGAGGCTGAAGCTAGTCCATCACTGGTATTGGATGCTAATTTTATAAATGAATGGCATTTGAGATTACTGCATTTGAAAGGATTTCTTAAATACCATTTGGTCTTTGGTCTAGTGATAAAGAAGATCTTTGTTGATCTTCTAAATAATATCATAATCTTATATGTTATTTTCACTTGTTGCTTTATTTGTGCTTCTCACTATTAAAAAACTGTACTGTACTGTATATACACAACAAAATAACATAAAACAGCAGTCTGATCAGAAAGTCTGGCTCAGACTTTCTTTTTCTTTCTTTTAGTTAGGCTGAGACTTTCATGGTGTTCTTCAGTCATTAGAATAGAGAAACTGAGGTCCACTCTTTAAAAAGACCCATCTGTTTTTTCATATGTCTTTTTCCTTGGACATACTAAAAACTTGACTGGATCTGAACCTGGGCAACCTGACTTAATTCAAAACTGGCTCTTGAATCACACTTGGACCAGTTATGTCCAGAGGTCTCTTTCAGTGTGAATGAGTCCTTGAATTCCTTATCGATTGAGTGTGAAGGTGGTACTGTAGCAACACTCATATTTACGTAAATTAAGAGGTATTTACATAAATTGAGAAATATCTGATAATGGGGTCCTTATTCAAAAGTAGAATAGATCACTTCTCACCTGGGTTATGGACAGCAGCAGGCTTTTATTTAAAAACTTCTGGGGAAATCTGGTTCTTTTTGTTATGAAGACTAAACAACTAGAGTTGCTGGATTTTTCTTCTTCATACAAATACATTCCTAATGTTATTTGGAGAAACTTAAAAAAACCCCTTTCCTAGCCAATTTATGTTTAGGCCCCTCTTTTTTGTTCACCTCTGTACTGAGTTACTTTTTAATTTTGGTACCAGTTCCTTTTTTTTTATTATTTTTTTCTGTTATGACTGTTGCCTTTTCAGATTAAAATGCCACAAATCCCTGACCTCCAGGCCAGTCAGTACTAAATGCTGAATGATGTGTTTTTCCCATTCTTGTGCACTCATCACAGCCACCCATTTGTGAGCCAGCTGTTGAACGCAACGGCAGCTGTGGCGCGTGGCAACTGAGTACCAGGCACTCTGTTGAATTAGAGCTGCTCCCCAATGCACCATCGGGGTACCATTGGAGGAGGAGTCCCATTAACTTTTCTCCATGGGTGTCCTGTGCAGCTGGGAGAGAGGTTATGTCTTCCAATCAGACTGATTTTTGTTAGCTTTAATACACGTTTTAAAACTCTTTCATTTTTTGGAAATGTTAAATTTATTAGTCTGAAGTTTAGTTAGAGATTTCATTGCATTGCACCCTCAGAAGTTCATGAATGCTCCATTCACACTGTAATTGGTCTGCAGAAGTGTTAGAAAGCTTCTGCTCTTATGTTTTGGGAGCCAGCTGGAAATGCTGCTTTTCTGGATTTGTACAAAATACTTTTGTACTGGTAGAGAACATTTTGTTCTTTGACAATACATTACTTTGTCTCATCTATAACCTTACCATTCACAAATTAAACAAATAGATTTCTGCCTACTGGAGCAAAGTAGTGTGTATACACTTCATCTTTTGTTTTGAAAGACAGACCTGTCTATTCTGCATTATGAGCTCTAATTTAGGGTAAATTCTTTTGTGGTGTTTGTTTTTATCTATGACAAAAGGCACAGATGCAAAAAAAACCCCACCTCTGTAACTGTGCCTATAAATGGAATATAGCATCTGATTTTATTTGACAGAGCAGTAATGAAAGTTGGTGGCTAAGTCTGCTTCCAATAAGCTTATTTCAGGCTTGGAAAAATCAGAAAATGAACTGTATTACTTGTGTAAAGAAGAGATTATCATCTTGCAGCATAGTCTGTATTGTATGTTCTTTTCTCCTGCTTTGTAGTGATGAAAGATGAAGCACTGAAATCCTATTTTGCTGTTGTAGTTATTCCATGCTCTATTCTCTATTTATTTACTTGATGCTGTGTCTAAAATGTAAGGATTTAAGATCCTTCTAGTTATTGTAGTTGCAAGAATATGGCTGTGGGTAATTTCAGAATGGAATCCTTGCCAAAACTGAAAACCTAGGATGATAGCTGTAGCTGAAGTGTGTCTCAGTTAAAATTATTTGAAGACTTATGTTGTCTTCCAAGACCTTTCCATGTCAAGGTTCTTCTAAGAGAAAGCAATTTTTCTGACTTAAGCATTATAAATGGTATCCAGGATTTTGGAGAAGTGATTTCTAACTCTTCCTTTGTAAAAATGTTATGGACTTTGACTTCTCTGGAAAAATTATCATAGCTGTGGAAAAGTAGAGATCACAGACAAAGCAAGAAATGTGAAATTGTCTTTTTTAAAACATTACAATTGTAATAAATTATAAAAAGGGAGTTTTGCTTTTAATTTGTAAATAATATTAATCTAATATACACCTGGTGCACTGGTGATGAAATCTAATTGGACCAAGGTCATTTACAACAGGGATCTTGGTGTGTTAGTCCATATTCGTTGGAGACACATTCTTTGTCAGCAGGGCTGATCTATGTTAAAGGTTTGCACTACTGCAGAAATGTAGTTGCACATCCTCCTAATTCACACAGATCTGTGAAACTAGACTAGCATTTTTGTCTTCTTGAAAGAGGATGGATTTCAGGTGCAAAAGCCTGTAATATAGACTGAGATATTTGGTATTGGGAAACAGCGGTGCATCTGGAATTTGTTTGCTACCATAGATTGAAAAAGGTGGGTCACATTATACCCAGGATGCTCTGCTTTACTAAGGTAGGTGAGAAACATTGGTAGAAATCAGCCTTTGGCAACATTTGTGCTGCACTGAGGTATTCCCTCAGACTTTAAAACTGCAAGTACCTGCAGTGGCCTGTGAAAAAGCAGATATTTTCCTTGGCCTCACAAGGCAGTGTCTAACTCTTCCCTGTATTTTACGTCTGTCTTTGAAATATTGCAAGACTTGCTGTCAGGCTGGCTTTGTGTGTTTCTTCCATGAATGTGCTTGTGGGGGGGGGGGGGGGGGGCTATGGGAAGTAAAGGTTCAAACTCAATGAAGGAAAGTCTCAGTAACTGTAGTTAAAATGTTCATGTTCCTAGTCTTTTAACCTGTTTTTTTTTAACACGTATGGGTAAAACTAGTAAACAGGATTGTATGAGTTAGTGATGAATGTATGTTACAGATTCCTTAGTCTCACTTCCAAAAGTTAATTTTTTGATGATCTGCCACAAAACAGTCTCTTTGCACATGTCAGTAGTAACTGAAATGTAAAAGCTAATTAATATGTTGCACAGATTATATCAAAGTATTTTTGATATTGAGGATTTTAAATGCTGGCTGTGGTTTGCTTCTTGTTTTTTGTTTTTTTTTTTTTCAGAACTGGCTAGATTCTTCAAAGGAAATTAAGAGACAAATTCGAAGTAAGTACTTCTGTATTCAGATGTTATTATGCTCCTCTTTTTTTCTCACAGAAATATTCTTCAGAAATTTAGTAGCCTGAATGTCGATTGCTTACAGCTTTAAAATAATTTCTATCTGATAGTGATGTATTCACCTTAAAAAAGGAAGCAAATCTTTTATCTCCATCCCCTGTCCAAGTAGGGGAGAGGGAGTCATTCAGCATTATGCTGTAGAAGTTAATGATTATACTATATGTTACTATTATATCACTATATTATAATGATTAATCATGATATTATATTAGAAACTAATCAAATATATTAATGCCCCAAAATTTTCCCTTGTTTTGTGAGAAATAGTTGATATTTTTGTATCTTGAAACTGTAGATGTTTTTTAACTTTGTGCTGATATTTGGTGCTGATATTGGATGGAGAATGCGATCATGCAAAGATGGTAATGATTGTTGCCATAGGACTTTCTTACTTCAAAGAATCACCAGAAGAATATGAACCTACAAAAAGAGAATTAATATGTTTTACAGAAAATGAATATTCTTCAATACTGATCAGTCCACCATTGACTTTTTTGATAATGTCCATCATTTTCAGAATGGAGATGGAATAGAAAGCATAATCTTGGAATGTCTCACTACAGTACCTTTCAGACTGAATCTGCTTGAAATGCCTTTCTACTTCCTATACTTAGTACATGATGAGTAATTTATTTTACTCTGTTTGCATAAAGCTCTGTCAAAACCCTTCACCTGCTGGGTAGCTTTTGTAGTAAATGGAGAGTGTATGGACAGTAAATCTAGGTAATACTCTGCCTGAGTCTACATATCACAAATAAGTGGCCAGTAAAACATGCTAGACATCCCTTGCCCTTACTGAACTTACTGCTATTGCTTTACCCATTTGTGGCCAAACTAGGGTTTTCGTTGTTGTTGTTTTGTTTTTAATGGAAACCTTTTGGTAGTACCTGATAGGAAAGTGGGGAGAAGAGGGTGATGATAATATTTACAAGCCTGGACTTACAACATGAGAATTTAAGCTAAGAAACTGACTGTACTTGTGATTAAGAACAGCAATGTGTTAGTTATAATGATAGATGGTTTCTTTACTGCTGTTAACTCCACTGTTCTGAGGCAATACTCATTTTTTCCAGAAATCACAGTAGTGTTAATTCCTTTTTCTTCACATCTTTGCCCATTGATGAAATCCCTTAATAGGAAGGTGTGGTTTATATTCTCATTATAGAAATGAAAGTTACAGAAGCATCCTTGGAAGCTGTTTTTTTTTTTTCATCCAACATGCTCTCGTGTAAGCAAACTAGACCTATTAAAGCAGTGAATGTACTAATACGCAAGTAGCATCCACACCTTTAATTAAGGAAAAGTTACTGGTATTGGAACTTCTGCAGGTCTTCAGTGAAAATCTATTAATTGTCCAAAGCAGGCTGTTTGGTTTGGTTTTAATAAACAACAAAAGATGGAGGATGTTGATACTTTCTGTATCAACTTTGTTGATACAAAAGTTTATATCTTTTTGTATTCTGTAGCAATTTGCATGCTATCTAGCCTACAAGTTAGTGTCACAAATTTGAAGTGTAAGAACTGACCTGAAATTTTTTTGGATGCACTAGACAAAGTTATTTTTAATACTATATCATATGCACTACAGAAATATATGTTAAGGGGGTTTGATTTTCCATACAGCATGACGACCTACATTTTATACTGGAGAACAAGTCCAGTTACTGAATGAGGAATCATGATGGGATTTTTTTTCCCCTCTGGTCTATAGTATTTCAGAGTTGATAGGCATAATAAAATAAACAGTGAAGTAAGAATATGATTTTAAGCATTTTAAAATGATGCTTGGTTACACTAATATGCAAGTAATTAGCATACTGTTAGTTGTGTTCCTCATCATTAGTCTATTAAAGTTTCCAGATATTGGAATCTTACTGCAGGCACAGTTAATCCTCCAGCTACATAAATATCAAGTAATGAGACTTTTTTCTTCTCAGACTTAATTTTAAATATGTTTGTCTTTAATCAAGAATGGAAATCCTGTGTACAAAAATACTCATTAAATTTAAGGTAACTGTAAAACCTATTAGTCTGTTTGAAAGTTGAAAATGACCATTAACCAAATGAACTTTCGAACCTGAGATTAGCTCAGATGGATAGAGCCTGGTGCTAAAAAAGCAAAAAACAAGCCAAGGTTGTGGGTTCAATACCCTCTATGGGCCATTCACTTAAGAGCTGGGCTTGCTGATCTTCGTGGGTCCCTTCCAGCTCTGAATATTTGGTGATTTCTTTTTCTGTTGTATGGCACAAACTGAAGCACTAGCATGCTAGAGAAGTGTATTTGGACAAATACATTGATCGGAACACATAAAGGTGACACTCTCAGAAATGTAGTTCAACACATCAGTTTGCAACATAATATTTACAATACCTGTCTCTCTCTTAAATGTGAGCAACACCAATACTCTGCACATTGGGGATGTATGTACCACCTGTGATTGGGAAAGGCAAAATAAGAATCCTGTAGTCTCCCCCAGGTCATGTTCTGCAGGCTGTCTCTTGCTGTGTCACAGTCCTCAGCCCCTCTGTGCAATCTCTTACTTGTACAGGTTGGCCTTTGGCTGGGCAATTATGTTGGCTCTCAGCAATTACTGATGTTACTTCAGCTAATGAACATGATCCACAAATTACTGTCTCTGTTCTCAGGGCTACAAAGGTGACAAAAATCTTGTTTGCTTTCAGCCAGCCTGATCTCTTCAGGAAAATGAATTCTTGACTTTTTTTAACTCATGTACTTGGCTATCCACTGGCTTGTGTTAAAACCTCTAATTACTTCTTTCAGGGACAGGTAGGTAATTACATTTCTGTCACTATCTTTTTGAAAATTGGTACATCTCAAGTGGATTCAGGCTTTTGCAAAACTGAGAATCACAGCTTAGAATATTGTGATGGTACAGGCAATAGCAAATGACCTTGAAATAGTCAAATCTCAGATGACACAGAGGGTGTGTTGGGTCACCCTTATACAAAATGCAATTTGAGAATGTATCTGTTTAAACCAAAGGTAATTTTATGTCATTTTAATGGTTTTCTAGCCTGCAGCATGGTTAGTATTTTTACTGCAAAAATACTCCCACATCACATATTTTGTGTTTTATATCTAGTAAGAAATGGAGAGGGTTCAGAGGTTCTGGGAACAGAATAGACTGGAGAACTAAGACAAGTTTTAATTAATTAATTAGGAAAGAGCTCGCATTTTAGGTGCACAACTCTGGCTGTCTGATTTTAATGCTAAAAAATGTATGGGTATGCTCAGGCACCAAAATATGGTGGTCACTTTATGCAGGTTCACTTTATTTTTTATATCATCCTATTTTATATATATTTAGTTATATATATGTAAGTGTTGTAGCTAATTTTCATCTAAGCTGATTACACTAGAGTGTAGATTGTTATTGTTGAAGAGAACTAAGTACCTGTGCCAAGAGAAGGGTTTTCTTGTAAAAGCTGATATACGAGAGATCATGAGTAAAAGCCAGAAAAAGCCTTTACTGGAAAAAAACCCTCACTGATTTTTTCCAGTTTAAATGGGATGAATCATGTTAATTGTATGCTGCTAGCTGGTTGGTTATATTGCATTCTTTTCTCTAAGAATGGACCTAAAATTGCCACAGAAGCATTTTTGATGTAACAAGTTGGCTAGAAAAATTTTTGACATTTCTGTAGCCCATACTACTGAAAAACAAAACAGAGAGCCTTATCAGGGACAGAATGCTAAATACAATTTTAAATCAGCTTTGGGGCTGTTTTTTTTTGTCTTGGCTACCAACTCTGTGAAGAGCCAGCAATAATGTGCATTATTATATGAGGACAACTATGATTATATGCCTCGTTCGTGCAGCTATTAAAAGTCTGCTTTTACTGTAAAGTAGAAATATAGACTGTGCACATTGTAATAAACTTGCTACTCTGTATTTAGGGGATAAATGTGCTTTCAGTAATCAGGTAAAATACATGGTCACCAGCTGTCCAGAAAATATTTAGTACAAAATCAACCTCAATATTTTTCAATAAATTAGCAATTTAATCAGTGTAAGTAGAGATACGATTTTTTTAAACAAAAAACAAACAAACAAAAAAAAAACCCCCAAAAAACCCCCAAAACAAACAAACAAAAAAAAACCCCAAAAACCACACTCAGAGGATTTATGCACTTTTTTACAGAGAATATAGTTTTTCAGGTTTTTTTTCTTCAAACCACACCTAAGTCTCCTGGCTGCAGTGCTTTCTGAAAGGTAGCTCTAGAAGTGCTGACCAGAAAGAGCAGCAGTTAAACAGTAAATTCGTATGTGACTAGTTTAACTGCAATTTTAGACCAGGAAAAACTTGCAGACTGGTTTAGTACATCCTTCATCCATTTCTCCAGCTCTGTTAGCATGACAGCTCTCCTTGAATGCTTTTTGTGTAGATAGTTTGGCCCTATTGCTCATACTCATCACTTTGGTTTACCCAATATCAGTGTCTTTTCATTAAATTATGCTGATTCCCTGGGAGATGATGGAAGTAGGTTAATCTATTCCATCATCAACTGTATTTGTTATGCTGTATCTATTCATTGCTGTTAGACTTTTTTTCCCAAAGTATTTTTGTCTTAATTCTGTTTTGCACTGCATTGCAGTAGGCAGTGCAGTGATAAATGAGACCTCATTTAAGGGTCCTGCCTTATTTTGTACACAAAATTGTGCAAAAACTTGATATCTGGGAATGTTAAGATACACTAAAACCCTGAGCTCTCAAAAAGAAATAGTGGCTTAGTAACCATGTGTAGAATGAGGTTCACACTGAAACAAAAATTGAAGTGCTTCAGTGAATAGCCATGTCTGAAAAACCAAAATAATTTTTTAAACGCTGGAAGACATTAGGAATTCTGACACACCTCTTTACCTTTAGTAAATATGGAATTTCAGAACATATGTTTTTTTAAGAAAGTAACCTTAAATAATGTCAGCACTTTTTTCTAGCATTGTGTTGAACGTGGCATTTCAGTCTTTTTCTGTTGCTGTAGAAAGACATATTTTTCAAAGCATGATTTATCTGTGTAACACAGATTTCTAAAATCATTTACTGTTCAAAATACTAACATTCTGAAAATGTATTTTAATTATTGATGTGTGACTTAGCTTTCAAATCTTAAAAATTTATTTAAAAACAGAGCTGTGACTAAAGGCAACATTTTATGCTTTTTCAAATTATTAATCTAGTTTTAGGCATGCTTTTGCTTAAAAAAAATGCATGTGTTATTAACAATTCTAACATATGAGAATTTAAATATCACTGCTATTGTAGTTGTTTAATGTGGTGTTTACCAGAAAAATATTTTAAAGTAGGAATGGCTAATATTTTGTTTTCCATGCATTTTCAATGAATAATTTATTATCTTTCTGTTATATACAACAACACAAAGCTCATTTTGATATCTCATGTTCACAGTTACTGTACAGTCTCTCAAACTAAGTTTAGACAGGAGGAGACTGTTAGCCTTGGAGGACTTGGAAATAAATACAAATTCAATGCAAATGCCTTTGAACACATAATATCTTCGAAGTGTTAATATACTATGGTCTTTTTCAAATTAAAAATGTCTTCTGATATTTGTGTAACTTACTGTAAAACATTATTCAAAAATAATTTTAACATGCTAATCTTTCATTATATCTGTGGGTCTCTACCTGCTAATGAAAATAATCTATGCTTCTTAATAATGTACAGTAAAAACCAGAAAAAAACTTCCATCAAGATTTCAGTGATTAGGATTTATTCTACTTTCTAACATTTTTCAATGAAGTTTTTTCTTTGCTTACTTGGACTTAATTGAGATTAACAATCAGATATTTCCCATGTTTAGGTCTACCTTGGATATTCACCTTTAATGTGAAGTTCTATCCCCCTGATCCATCACAGTTGACTGAAGACATCACTAGGTATGCACAGGCCCTAATTTTAAACTTTAAATTACTGTTACTGTAATTTAAAAGCCACATAGAATTTCTTCTTCAGTTTGTGTGTACTGTACACTGTAGATATTCTTGCATACATCAACTGCTTTTTGGAACAAGGTTGAAAAGGTAAAATGAAAACTTCTGGAAAAAACCTGAGCAAGAAGAATTAAATGATAAGTGGGGATATGATTTGGGCAGCAGGTAAGGTGCAAGTGATAGTATGTGAAAGAAGCCAGTGGTTTATTATCAGACTGCTGCTTTGTTATGAAACAAATGAGGGCATGGGGGTCTTGAGCAAAGCTCAAGGGATCCAAGATACTTCGGTAATTATCTAGACTACGTGGATGAAAATGTGGATTTACCCATGTGCTTTAAATAAAGCAATAAAACATAATAAAACCTGAAAATAATTATCTTCCAAATTTCTTAGATAGAAAATACTAAGCACCTAAAAGTAGGATTGCAAGGCTGATAACTGGGGATAGAGTGCAGGGAACTGATTAATTTTTCTCACGAGTTACAGGAAACTGACATACTTTGGTTTAGAGTTAGCTGACTCTGCCGAGGCAGGATATGTGTTAGTACTACATGTTGCATTGGATCAGTCTTCTGCACAAAATAAGATAACTATGCAAGTGTGCAGCTAATATATTGCTACAGATAGGGATTTGTAGCATCATCAAATGCATTTAATACAGAATGTATTTACAAGAAGTTGTGTGTATTTTCTTTGAAAATTTTCAGTGAGTTGGTTGGTTTTTCAATTGCGTGTTCAACTCATAAAAACATTTTTTTATTATATCTTCAATCTAAGTTTTACTAGTAAGACTTTATTTCACTTACATTAAAAAAAAATCTCTGCTAAGGGTGGGCATGTCTGCTGATGTTTAACTTGTTAAATTTGGTGGAAGGCTGTATACAGTACCTGAAAGACTGAATTCTAATACATACATGGTTTAAGAAAGGTAATTATGGTTTCAGTACTAAACTAGATTTCTTTTGTGTATTACATGATATGATTAGCATGTGAACTGCAAGGGATATAAAAGTTCAAAGCCAAAGGGAAATGTTAAAGAAATGCATAGCTTATATTTTTAAACCATAGATAACTACAGGCTACAATGTGAACTAAACAAGTTCCTAAGTCAGCTTTTGTTTAAAACTACATAGCTTTTTACTCATTTATATTGGAAATCAGAATTTTTCCTGCTTTTCACATTTTTTATGAAAGTAATATTGACCCTTAAAAATCACGTGAAATTTTCTGTGTGGTAGTAATGCTCAAATAATATAAGGTCATTATTAATGCATTTTCTTACTTTAAAACTCACTTAAGCCAATTACATGTATCTTGATGAATTCTGCCATATTCCTCATTATGTGCCATAGGTAACCCTTTCTTTGTTCTTCTTTCTCTTTGGTTGATCTTTTTTTCCTTTGTCTTGCAGGTATTTCTTGTGCCTACAGCTTCGCCAGGATATTGTATCTGGCCGACTGCCCTGTTCTTTTGTGACTCATGCCCTCCTTGGTTCATATACCCTGCAGGCTGAGCTGGGTGATCATGACCCAGAGGAGCACAGCAGTGATTATATCAGTGAATTCCAGTTTGCACCCAATCAGACTCAAGAAATGGAAGAGAAAGTGGCTGAGCTACACAAAACACATCGGTATGTCAGATACAGTGGGATTAAAAGAAGTCATCATGCTTTGTCACATTTATGTCAATTCTTCTAAGCGTGTGTGTAAAACTGCTGAGGTAAACTTATTGTTACTTTGGAAATAACTTCTTATGTAACTAAAAGCTCTTACTTTGATGTGTTTAGACAGTTGAGTTTGAAAATAGTAGTTGCACTAAGGTCTTGGTAGGGAACTTTTGGAAAAAAGTATTTTTATATGAATGAGTTTAAGCAACATACATCTGTTTGAAGGAGTGAAGGTAGAAATCTGTACTCAAGTAAAATAATATGCTGTGAAAGAACACTTCTCCTGTAGAGCAAAAATGTTCTTGATACCATATAAATGGAGGTTTTTCTATCAGTCTGAATTTCAGGATTCCACTCAGTTTTGATACATGGTTTCTTGCCAATAAACTCAAAGTTTGTTCAATGGTTTTAGGGGCTTGACTCCAGCACAGGCGGATTCCCAGTTCCTAGAAAATGCTAAGAGACTCTCCATGTATGGAGTGGATTTACATCATGCCAAGGTATTGGGGATTGGGTTTGTTTGGTTTTGTTTTAGATAGACATGCTAAGTATTAAAGAAAATAAATAACATATATATAGACTATTTTTAAAAAAGTCATATGCTTAATTTTTGGCTGTAGGCCTTTATCTCTTGGTTATAATAATTACTCAGTTTATAACTCTAACATCAGTAGAATTTATATATAAGTTTATTTAGTGCATAGACATGTGCAGCTTGGAAATAATATTTCACTCCTAAGAGCAAATAAAGACATTTAAAATGTCTTATTTTTTATGACAAAGAGATGTGGGGCCAATAAAGTAAAGCCTAAAGGAACATGTAATTGTTTTCATAGTACCATGAGAGTTAAAAAATATGGGGGGGAGGTCATGGGGGAGGATTTTGGTGCTTTTTCCACTTCCTGGGGTAGGTCAAATCAAGTTTTCATTTCAAGTGGATTTTTTTTTTTTTGGTTAAAACCTCAAAAGGCAAACTAATAACCTCCTCCCACTCCCTCTCATAAATACAGAATCTCAAATCATTAGGAAATTTAAGGTATTGTAAGCATATCAGTCTTGCATTTAAAAAAGAAAACCAAGACTTTTAAGTACTGGAGAAATGTGGTTAAATATTGTTTTGTTAGTTCTGCCAATGAAGCAATTCCATAATGACAGTGCTGGCATTTGATGTAGTTGACCTGTTGTTGGGCAGGACATGAGATTCTGCTGTATTGTGTAGTGTATCAGTAAATGATTAGTTTTGTAGCCCATAAAACTAGCATCAAATGCTGTCAGTGAAAAAGAATGCTCAGAAACCTATCCATTACCTCCTCTATCTTTGCTGGAATAGTACATGACTGTAAAAGACCACCTTGATCACCAGCTTGTTCAGACTTCCACTGACTGCTATAAATGGGACAGGCCTGGTTTTCATTTTTCTTATTTTAATATTTGTTGAAATTATTGCTAGCACATACACTGGCCATACCTTTCCTGCTTTTAAATTGTTAACTTAGTCCCTGTTACCAGAATATTGAAGAATTTCCCAGAACTGTGGCATATGAATGCCAAAACCATTACTTAAGAGTCCAAAGTCTTTCCTATAAAATGAATATACTTGGCTATTTCTGATTTAAGAATCTCATTGTCAGAGTCAGGTTTGCATATGAAACATGTCCCAATTATAATAGTCCCTCAAGGTATGTCAGCAATAATTACTTGTTTGGGATGTTATTGAAGTGATTTTTATGAAATTGTCTCATACCTGGTAGGATTCTGAAGGTGTGGATATCATGCTGGGTGTATGTGCTAATGGTCTGCTGATTTACAAAGACAGACTCCGGATCAACCGCTTTGCTTGGCCAAAAATTCTGAAGATTTCATACAAGCGAAGTAATTTCTACATCAAAGTTAGGCCAGCAGAAGTAAGTAGCACCTTTCAGTCTTGTTTCTTCTGTGAGATCACTTCTGTCCAGCAACAAGAAAACATCCTAATTTTTTTCCACAGTTGTCCTCATAAGCTTATGATATCTTCAAGCAGAACTTACAAGTGTTTTTTTCTCTTCAGATTCTAATGACTGTATTAAACACCTGTCTTGATTAGTAAAGGCAAACCAAGAAGAAGATCTATTTTCTTTTTTTTAAATAGAAGCTGTCTTGTTATTTTATTGGGTTTTTTAAGCAAAAAGCTAGTTACATTGGCCGTATTCTGACTGTGCAAACTTGCAGTCCTGGGAGAGAGCCAGCTGCTCTTCCTCTTTGGTATAATTGTCCACTAAATGTCAGCACCTTAAGTTTGTGTCTGCAACCAGAGGCTTGAGCTGTTCTGTAGAATATTATAACTTTGCTAGCTGCAGTGGAAGTAGTGGATTCAACTTTCTCTTCAGTTACTGCTAAAAGTTTCTGGGAATAGCTGAAGGGGCTGTGTGCATGTTTACATTTTGAACCCTTTGTAACAGGAAATTAAAAAAGTCAAATACTCTAATGCTTTTTAAGTTTATACTGTAAAATGTTTAAGGTGGCTTTTACTGTGTGAATAAATAAAATAAAAGAGACATCCAAACACCAATTTTACAATACTTACATTGTAGTTATGTAAGTTTTCTAATGCAGATGTATTGTTCTTGCATTCACTTATGCTGTTCATGGATGAAATATTTTTGCTAAGAAAGTATTATATAGTGATACAGATCATGTAAGTTTAACACTGCCATATAGATTTCAGATGTTTATTAAATCCAAGCAAAGTGCAAAGCACAACCTGCTGTATAATTACTTCATGCAATTTATCCACCATGACATAGCCCACCAAGTATAATTCTTTTAAAAGGCTGGAAATTCTGACATTTAAAAAAAATAAAAAATCTTATGAAGTCTTATGGCAGGAATATTACAGCTTGATACAGTAATGGAACTATCTGAACTCTACCTCTTAATTATTAGCCAGCTTAAGGAAATGGATTAATTTATTTGTGGATTCTTTCCAGCTGGAACAGTTTGAGAGCACTATTGGGTTCAAACTGCCAAACCATCGGGCTGCTAAAAGGTTATGGAAGGTTTGTGTGGAGCACCATACTTTCTTCAGGTAAATGATAATTCTCTCCTTCCCCCACTTTGCAAGGTGTGCTCATATCTTTCTTTTAAAGGGTGGAGGAAAGTAAAGATTTCCCCCTTCTTTGCCCCTTGCAGTATGACCTCTTAGACAGAAGATACCCTGACAATAACTGACCCCAAATTACCAATTCCTAAAGTCTCAAGTACAATTAACTGCTTTATCCAAACTTCTAGAGTGCTAAGAGGATGGAACTAAACAAGTGGTCATGGAGCACAGGAGGTATGCAAGAACTGCCTGGCCTCAATCCTGTGCCATGTGCTCTGGAATGACCCTGCTTTAGCAGGGAGGTTGGACCAGATGACCCACAGTGGTTCCTTCCAACCCAATACATTCTGTGATTTGTGGTCTGATTTCTTGAGAGACTGACTTTTCAGAATGACCATCTAAAAAGACCTTATGCATCATCACAAGATGGACTTGACAGTAATCTTCATTTAATTAATTTGAACATTCTGCTGAGTGTAAATCCTTCTAGCTGAATTTTTCCTTATTTATGAACTAGGTTGAGTTCACAATCATTCTTCAAAAAACAGAATCACTTTAAACAGGCTATTTGTTTATGTAATAATCTGTAACATCCTCTGCATTTTTTTCTCCAGCAATTGAGGAACACAGAACAATGAATTGGTCATTGAAACTATGATCTATTTGTAAATGAGCACCTTAACAACAGGCCTCAGAGTTGTTCCTCTGTCTACTTGCTCCACTGAAAAGGATTTTGACATTGTTTAATTTTTATAACAATGCACATTCCATGAGGGTGTGCATGTGCTCCCTGCAGCCTAGAAGCCACAGATTTAGGTTGAATCTCCTATGAATTGGATAGGCATTGAATCTGAGTTTTTTCTTCAAAGCACAGTACCAAGGGTGTGTAATGGTAAGCTTTCTCCTTCAGTAGCCTGTTTGTTAAAAAAAAAAAAAACAAAACGGTTGTGTTTTAAAGTAGATGCAATCCTGTTGCTGAATATGCTTACTAGACAGAACTTCAGAGAACTTGGGGACCAGGAGGTCTAAGCAGATGATTACTGGAACTGTCTCATTGGATGGTTTTCAGTGTTCAGGTTCATTCATTGGATGTAGCATGTTCTTGAATGCAAAGGTAGAACTTAGGCTGAAATTGCCAAATCTCAGCATAAATCAGTCTCCAAATGCTTAATTTAGAAGCACTTATTTTTTAAATCCTGATCCGACATTTTTTTTCATGTTGATGGGATTCATTTATTAACACAGTCTAGCATTTTATTCTTCTTGAAAATTTGAAGTCTGCTTTGGCTGGTGGTGTCTATTACCACAAATAGCATGCAGTTCTGTCTACAGTGAAGAGTTTATTAATACTCTTCAAATAACTCATGCAGTGATTTGCTTTGTTGGTAAGATGTATTTCCTAGTTTTATAGTAATAAAATAGACCTGAATAAAGAAAAAGCAAATCTTATGGAAGTCAAAAATCCTAAACTGACAACTACCGTTTGCAATTCTGAAAGCTTGCAGGAGCGTTAATAGCTATGAAATAACCTTACTACAGAAATTCTGACATAATAAAAATAATTGGATTTTATTCCAATCAGAAGTGGCTTTTCCTAACCAGGAATGACATTATAACAAGAATTATGTAACAAATACTTGAACCATTCTGTAAATCCATATACTCCATTGATGTCATCAGAGACAAAATCCTTAGAACCTCTCATCCTGATTTAAAAACAGTAAAATAAAGCCAGCTCTATCTCCCTTCAAAGATAAAAAGCAGAAAGCAATTGCTACAGTCCAAGAGACTGTAGCTCATCCAGAGCATGTGTAAAGCTTGTGTATGATGCCACAGTAAATTGTATACAGTTTAGATGCCTATTTTTAGCTTCCAAATCTCTTAGCATGCCCTATATAACATGGTAAGATTCCTTGTGTTGTCTTTTGTGATGTTTCAGTTTGTCTCAAATAATCACATTAAGATCTGTTCTTATAGTGTATAGGAATTTCTCTAGTATAAGAAGCTATTTATAAAAATTGTAATGAACTGTATTGAAAATGACTACCAAAGGGCATTATATTCACTTGTTATCAGCTCAAACTTAGAGGATTCCAGTAGCATTTTCAAACAGCAGCAATCTACATAAAAAATGCAGTCAAACCATATATCTACATAAAAATTTTGAGGTAAGCTTAGTTGGCAGCTCTGGATCTTAACCACTATCTGCGGAGACATGCTTATATGCATAACACTTTGTGATGTTTTATTTGATATTTTCATGATTTTTTTCAGCGTCTCCTCAGAATGTCTTAAAGTAGTAAAAGCATAGTTTTCAGTTATATTACATAATTAAATCTGTAATACAAAAATCCATTCAAATAGCCTTAATCAGGAAGTAATTAGTTCCCTTGTTTTTTCCACATTAAAAGATTAAAAGTTTATCTCAGCAGGGTGGAAGATAAAAATGGCAGTTAATGCTGTAACCTTGCCAAGAATGGCAAATCAAGAACTGAAGAACCTTGGACCCTTTTATCCTTCTTTGTCTTAGTACATAATGCACTCCCTCTTGGAAATAATGGGGAGAAAGACTAGTCTTGAATTGTTTTCTTTATAAATGTTGGAACAGATTAAGATTTAAGTGCATTCATATGCATCTTAGACATGGGGAATTGTACACTTCTGGTTATTGCCACAATAAACATTCTTTCTTAGGGAAAAGGGGGAAGATGTTTTTAAGATTTTGGTTTACTACTCATTTCCTATTCTCATTTGATTGATATGAAATTAAATTAATTTATTCCCACATCTAGTTCTCCTTTGCTCATGAGGGCAATTGGTGAATGATGTCTCCCTGTCCTTATCTCACCCATAAGCTGCTTCTTCTTACATCTCTTTTGTCCAGCTGAGAAAGGGGAGTGTCTTTCGTGGGGCCCTGGTATCAGCCAGGGTCAGCTCACCAGAGCTCACTGTTCTGTTTGCTAGCCATCTGAAAATTCTTCAGTTTTGCTGAAATGCATTTAGAATGATTGTTGTAGTCTTCAGAACCCAGTACTGGATAGTGCCTTAACATATGCTGGATTGGATTCCACTGACACAGATATTTCTGTGCAAGTGCTTCAGAAGAGGGGAACAAAGTCAAAGTCAAACAGTTTGGACTCTTGCTTGCCCATCTGTGCCATCCTCAGTACAAATGGCACATGAATTACTGGTTCTGCTTGAAAGAAGTTGATGTTCAGTGAGCTGCTCATTCTTTGCAAATTCTCAAATCAAGAAGCTTTGTCTGCAATAATCTGATAGTTTTATACAGAGAGAGAGAGTAGGCCATGATGGGTGAGCATGTATTTCAACATTACATTGATCCAGAAAACAACTTCAAAGGCCTTTCCAGAGAAGTGGGGACTGGGAAGAGTTTCTTGCAGTGATGACTGTTTGCTTTATCAGCAAGGATGGCAGTGGACCCTCAGTGTTGCAGTTGATGGTCAGTTTTCAAAAACAACGTACAAGCAATAGGGTTAGATGAGTATGATCTTGAAGTCTGAAGTTACTGAAGGAAATTTAGGAATGTAGAAAGGATGGGATGTCTTCAAACTCACATGATGGTGGCACAGAATCACAGAATCAACCAGATTGGAAAAGACCTTGGAGATCATCAAGTCCAACCTATGACCTAACACCACCTTATCAACTAAACCATGGCACTAAGTGCCACATCCAGTCTTTTTTTAAACACCTCCAGGGACAGTGACTCCACCAGCTCCCTGGGTAGCCCATTCTGGACTTTCTGACAAGGACTCCAACACTTATGGTACAGATACACGTACCCAGCATTAAAAGTACATATAACTCTCTTTCTCACCCTTTTCACAATATGCTTCTTCCCCCACTCCTTATATCCAGCAAACATCAACCTATATAATTTTATAAATGACATTGTAAAGAAACTAGATTCTGAATTTAGGCTGTTAAACTTTTTGCTGTTGGGTAACAACTCTCCAGTCTTCTCAATCTTTTTTCACTTGACATTCCCTTTTATACACCTTTGAGATACCTTCCCTAACTTTGAGGAAGAGCAGTTGCTATATTGGTACCTCAAAATATAGGAGAGGCAGTGGGAGTGGGATGTTTAGCTTTTACTATAAGTAACATTCTAAGGAGAGATCTGAGAGGTATTCTACATGACCTATAATGGCTTCTGCTTTCAGCTTTTTCTACAAAAAATTAAAATTTAACCAAGATAGCAGCAAAAGACAAGAGTCCCAGATGCTTAGTCATGCTGTGGAAAAATGTGATGGTTATCAGCATTACTCCAACTGCAAACAATAAATAACATGCATTGTTTTAAAGATCTTTGAAGAGCTTACACTAGAATCCTTTCTTGAAGAGCACAGATTATGCACTGTGAACTGAAGCTGAAGTACAATAAGTAGCTTCAAATTACCTCATTAAATACTTAAGATAAAGCCTTTTAAACTGACTTTGCTCATATTTCCCTTTCAGACTTCTATCACCAGAACAGCCTCCCAAAGCGAAGTTTCTGACCTTGGGTTCCAAGTTCCGTTACAGCGGCCGTACACAGGCGCAGACACGACAGGCCAGCAACCTCATAGACAGACCAGCTCCATACTTCGAGCGCACTTCCAGCAAACGTGTTTCCAGAAGCCTTGATGGAGGTATGAAATTTGAGTTCTTTTTTCAGTGTTTTGATTACACTAAGTGTCGTCACTCTGACCTGACCAACATTCGGAAATGTTAATGTTACGGATGGCCAGAAAGTCATTTGACAGATTTATGAATTTCAATTTCTAAAGCCACTTTAGGTACTTGTCAGTGTTAGGTGACCTAAACATTAAGTTCAGTCACTGCCTAAATGGTATGGCACTGCTGTGGGTATATGGAGTTCACTATATTGGGTATGTAGCATCTGTGTACACTACTCATGCCTTCTTGAAGGCATAGGCACACACTACAGGCTCTTAATAAAATCTTTTGGTCAGTGGCATCTTTTGAGATCTAGGTTGGTCTGAGCTTCTCTAAACAGAAAAGGCTGAATGAGTTGTTTCTTAGAGTTTTCCATCCTTTTGTTCAGTATTTTGCTATCCTAGTATATTTATTCAGTACTTCAGTGTTTAGTTAAACAGTTTTACGTTCACTTTGAATAGCTAAAGCGTGGGGGTTTTTTTTGTCATTACTGGTATTTGGTCTTTTTGAGCAGAAATACCTTCTGCTTTATTGGAAACAGGCATTCTTTCCAAAGGCAGGTATAGCAGCACTAAGTGTGAGAGATGTAAAAGCACATGTCTTACTCAAAATCACTTCTGCAATAATATATAATAGAAAAACACTTCAGCAAAATAACATGAAGCTTGACTTAGATTCAAGCATGCACAACGTCACTGGAATAAAAGTGAACAATGACAGTGATGTGAGTTTAGCTACAATGGAGCTGTCAACTTTATCTTATTTTCTTAAAAAATCTTTTACTTAGAAGAGTTTGTATCAAAGTTGTATTTATTAAAACTCCCTCATTTAATGAATTCTCTTCTATTTCATTACTACTATTTTGATTAAGCCAGTCATCATGATTTAAAAAAAAGAGCCACCCTCCTCATTAGTCCTGTTAGGCTGAGTCAAATAAGAGGAAGATAATTTAAGGCCTTTTACTCTCTTGCGCTTTGACTATATTCAAGTATACATTCTTAATATTTTCCCCTTCCATTTTTTGCAAGTATATAGGGAGGAAAGTTCTTACTTTCACTGAGTTGTTTGCTAAAATTCCAGTGAAAAATACTGTGACAGTTATATGCATAACTATTTCTAGATTGCATTAGAGTAGTCCTCTTAAATAGTGAATTTCCACAATATACTCTTTCATATTTCTCTCTCTTTTTTTTAATGGTGATTTTTACACTCAAAAGAGCAATACCTTCAATTTATCTTCCAAGACTAATCAAGAAGTTGATAAATACTTGTCTGATACTGTGAGGGTCTTTTCCATACATATTAAGTGCAAGTTTTCTGATGGGGTGCTTTGCTGTTCATACCAGTGCAATGGGAACCACAGACCTTTTGTAAAGCCAAGAAGCTGAAAAATACTGTATCACTCAGTAACTAGCCTGTGTTGATCATTGCTGACATAATCATGAAGTGTTTTTCCTAAGAAGATTGAAAACTAAAATGTTTCAGCTGATCCAAATTAGCCAAAATTATTTTGTTCTCTAATAGCTCCCATGGGTATTTCAGACCAAAGTCTTGTAAGAGACTTTTCTGCTACTGGAGGGCAGGCTGCTGGAGATAAAATTATTGATCTTGAAGCTGCTGGTCAGGCCAAGTTAAAAGAAGGTGGCAGAGAAGAAGATGAAAGTCCACTCAAAACTCCACAACTAGAATTGACTCAGGATGGAAAGGTATGTGTGACTTTCACACCAAAATTATTTATTCATGTGAATGTGTGCATCCATGTGAGGTTATTTAGTGTCTATCTCTTCTGAGTATCATATAGAACACTATATTAAAATATTAAAATTGTCAAGTGCTTTCTGTGTGCTTAACTTAATGTAAGCATATGTAAGCAAAAGAGAATACAAACTTCTAAATGGCACTGACCTAGAGTTTCTTTTATTGCTGTAAATCTATTTTAAATGTTCAATAAGCTTGCATGAGTTCTTGAAAAAATGTTTCAAAGGGTAAATCATGTTTGATTCACTTCCTTAGTTTGTTTAGACTTGAATAAAAATGTTAATGTACCATGGTTATGTACACTCTACGGAGCTGGGTATATTATGATTGAGTTTTTTTACCATAGGTAACAATTTTGTTTTAGTAGCCATTGCTGAATTATTGCATCCTTTAAAAATTTGTATGTTGACTAAGGTATAGATTTCTGTGGAAAGTTAAGTACTGTGATCTGTTCCTGTTGCAATTGTTTGCTTGTCTTGTTTGTTTGAGCTACTAGGGGAATAGGTCAAAAAATTTAATCTATATTTTGTATGATATGATGTAAAAGTTTCCTCCCAAAGTGCCAGTGCTGCTTATTCTCCCTTGGAGAACATTTCTATTTCAACAATTATCCAGAACTTATTTTAATATTTAAAGAGTAATTTTGTCCTCAAACATTTTTGCAAGTTAGCTACCCATTTTATTCTTGGTGAGACTGCTAAGTTTCTCTCTGCAGTTCATATGTTCCCACTGCATTGAAGTGTAGGAAGAGAACAAATACCACAGCTGCATTTTTTTGTTTGCTGGCAAGTTGAAATAATTTTGAAATAGCTGAGAAAAAAGGCATACACAGTTTCTTTATGGGAGAAAAATGGTAAAATAAATTACTATGTTTTGCCTTTGGGCTTGGTTAAATGGTGATTCTCCCTTGTTCTCAAAGTGGTGTATCTTTCAATATTTTCACCAGAACAGTGGTGGAGGGGAAGGCAGTATTTTGGGAGGTTGTTCCAGAAAGCTGTTCAGTACGGTTTTGTTACATATGCTTATTCTGTGAACAGCTTTTCCTCTTTGCCCTAGTGCAGATGTTTCTTTTCCTTTCTAGTTCTCTTTAAGTCTTAGAGAAAACAGCTATAAACCCAAGAAGTGCCAGCTTGTCTTTCGTGTACTGCACTGTCCTCTGACCTTTCTGCCAAAGCTCTGAATGTCTGTCTGCTTCCATCTGTTTTAAGTGACTACTACAGTTCAAAAGTGCACAGTTCTTTACAGCCTGAGAACAAAACATTTGTAATGGGTTCCTTTCATAATCCACAGAAGTAAACAAGTTGGCTGCTTGTAAAACACAGCGGGATTTTTATTTCTATTGCATTAGTAAAGCTATCCCTTCTTCTAAGTACAAGTTTTCACTAACTAATAATTTCTCTTTTTTCCCCTCTTCATGTGCCTTCAAACTTGCATTTTTGTTGTGCTTTCATTTTCCACTGTGCACAGAATTTTTTTCTTCAGCTCACTCACGTACACCCGTCATCGCTGCCCATCTATTCTGTGTCATCCCATCTCACAAACTTGTCACCTGTCCCCGAGATCGACATGCTCTCAGATATTTCAGAGGAAGATCCCTTTGAAGAGCCCGTCCTTACCATTCCAGACATTTCAGAGTGCAATTCCATAGAACAAACATCAGATCATAATAAAACCAGAACAGCTTCACCAATTAATACCTTTGAATCTATGAGACCCCTAGCTAGTCGAGGCTCCCCTGCTGTTGAGGGAAGAATCCATACAAATGACTACAAAAGCACTGAGTTGTGCGTGTCATTCAGCTTCTTCAGATGCCTTTCTTTTAGTTTCCGTTCGTTGCTTGATGAGGATGGCTATATTACTTTTCCTAGCCTTCCTGATGTTTGCATTTCTTTCCTCCCACCTGGCCTTCAGCACTATATTCCTATTACCTCTCCTTCCTTCATCCCCTCTTTTCTCCTTGTCTTTGTCCTGCTTCTGTCTGCTTTCCAGTCTATTCCTTTTTCACTCACATTTTCCCTTCCTCTCGCTCTGTCTCTCTGCTACCTGGAGCCTAAGGTGACTTCCTTTAGTAGCTCTAATGGCAGTGACCTGAATGACAAAGCAGAGGAAGAGGAGGTGTGTAATTTTGCTGCTTAAATGTTGACACTTGCACATTGCATTTATGCTTGTTCTCATGAGGCTTGCTCAGTTTTGCACACTTCCTAGTTTAGAGGTGTGTCTGTGTACATGCCTGTAAATACATATGTCAATACACAAACGCAAAGGTGTATATCTATATCTTTTTAGCATTTCTCATTTGTGAAAAATTGCCATTGTGGGATTTTTAGTCAATAAATAGCTTATGATTTTTCTGCCTAATTTCCTACAGCATGCATAATCTCATTGAATTCCACAGATACTGAGCTGCAGGTGGACTTGCATTGTAGTTCAAAATGTTAATGAGGACATAAAACTCAATACTGAAAGTGCTCTGTGTAACAATCGATATGTTATTTGATACTATTTGCAAGTTCTATTTGCACTGTCAATTAGTTTTAAAATGCCTGTCTCCCGCATGCATTGACTGGAATGCACATCTCTGAAGTTCTGTTTAGATCTGAAAAATGAAATTCCTAAAAGCTGAATTCAGAAAACTGTGAATACTTTAAAATCAGTGTTTTGATTTCAGATGTTTCAGCTCTACAAGGGTGTGTGCAAAGCTGAGTCTGTCCAAGGCACTTTTTCTTTTTTCTTACATGCTTTGATTAATCTCTAGCAGCAGTTGAGATTGATTTCATTCATTAGCTGGGATGGCAGGTTATGTCAGACTGTGTCACTGAAATCTGAGCATTCTTTAGAATACACTGCTAAAATGTACAGAAGCCTCAGTCACACCAGTATGTGCTCTGATCATCTGGAGTAGCTGACATACTGCCTCCTTTCCTTATGTCTGCTGCTCATGTTACAGCAATACCACTAGAAAAAGGTCTTCTATTTTGATCCTCAAAGAAAATATTAAACCAATTATTACAGAATCAAAATGGAGGAGGATCCGTTTAATGTTACATTTAACAAAGTTTGCTAAACCGATGTACATATTAAAGACATGCTGAATATGACATGATGCCATTATAATACCAGTCTAAGTATAAAATAATGAAAAACATGACTTTAAGATTTTCTCAATTTTTCTGTAGCCTAATCCATTCAATAATTTTTAGCGTAGTTACAGAAAATACAACCCCAGATAAGTCAGAAATTAATAAAAATATTATATGTACTATGTCATTCACACAGAATCCAAAATGCAACAGTATGACAGTAAATCCATCTTCAAATTTATGGATTTGCACAGTGTTGACTTGTAAATCTTTTCCTAAGATTGCCAGTTGATATTTGTACTTGTGGAGAGATGACTGGGAAGTGGTTCACTTTTTAAAGAATGCTCTTCCTTAAGGCATTCAGAATACTTGGAGATAAGATATGAAGATTAGTTACAGAAAATTACAAACAGAATGAATTGCAGTTTAAAAATAAATACATTCACTTAACAAGGGGTCTATGTGTATATGTGCAAATAGTTCATCCCAAGACAACAACATTCCTAAAATTTAAGACAGTTTGTAAATACTAAGTGCTAAAGTGTTTGACTTGAACCCTAAACTCTTTTCCCAAAAGAACTCCTGGATTAGATTCCATTTTCCCATCAATTTGTTGCAGAATTTAAGTCGCTTACCATATAAATTATGCATATCATTTTCGTTTGTTACTCATTCTTAAATTTTCACCTGGGAAACAATAAAAAGTGCAGCAAGAAAGGGACACAGTGTGAAACTTCCATTTTTCATGCCACTTATGCCAAAAAATACTTCAGCCATTCTACAACAATGTAGGTGCAAGAAGACCCAAGTCGCTTAATTTCAACATCTGGGGCCGAAAAAGTAAAGGTCTGTAAAATCCAGCACGCTTTGCAGCATTTACAAAGAGGTGAAGCCTCTGCGTTAGTCTGTAAGCCAGTGTTAACACTTCCTTTTCTTGATAATTTGTCATGCGCTCGCACAGGTGGAATATGAAGAGGAGGAAGCACAGCAGAAGGTGCTTGGTTGTTCTTTTCCAATTGAACCTGGCTGTGGCTGCCTGCCTTGTTAGCACCCTAAATTTTCTGTGGGTTGTGTCTGAATAGTGCCTTTTCACCTCACCATTTTATTTCCTTTATTTAACTGTCTGATTGTAAGGGTCCTTTTTTTATTTACTTGCTGGTCCATTTTATGTTCTTTAAGTTTTGTTTTGTTTTTGTTTTCTTTTTGTTTATGTGGTTCAATTTCACAGATCAGTTCCTTGAGAGTAGACGGGGAAAATATTTATGTCAGACATAGCAATTTAATGTTGGAGGTTTGTATGTAATACAAAAAGTACTCTCCATTCTCACGGGCTGCCAGGCTGCATGGGATGGGAGGTCACCTGCAGGCTGTTACGGCCACACTGCATGAAGTGCATGGGGAAAACTGGCTTGGAAATGTTGCATGTTACCATTATAGTTTCTGAGTTTAAACAAAAAACAAACAAATGCAAAATACCCACAACCAACCCTCAGCTTGAACACTGAATGTAAATTTGTGTATTTTTGCTAAATGTTTTCAAGGTGGCAACTGGGAATAATAGCCCTATTTAGATACAGCAGGCACATGGGTGCAATTCATAATTATAAATGGATATTTGTACATTGTACCTCAATGTTTGCACATTCAGACGAGTAGGGTTTCCAGCTTTTGCCTGTTTAATCAACCTTCCCCAAATACATTAGCTAAATAAATAGAGTTAGTAAGGGGAAAGCAGTAAACGTATAGAAAACTAATTCTGGTTCTGACACTGGTTTTAGGAACATTGAAAAATGATGCAAAAAACGGAATGTTTGGATATCTTCTGAAATATTTGCTTTTTTTTTCCTTTTCAAATGGAAGTAATTTTTGCTTCTTGAAGGTTGGTTTTCATTGCAGATGAGCAACAGCAACGAGCTTTGAACAGTATGTTCATGTGCAGTGCACTGTCACTGAAGTAGAGATTTTTATTGTAAGAATTTTCATATAGATTGCTGATCTCAATTATTTTATCGGAGACTGTAGTTATTATTAGTATCATTTAACTTGTGGTTAATAACTTAAGCTAGTAACTGAAGATATTTTTAAAAATCCTACTGCTGTCTTTATTTCATACATCCAGATGGGGCTATAAATAATTCCCTTTGTCACAAAACCAGTTTTTTGAAAATCATTGGTTTTGTTCAGTAATAAGGAGATGTGTGGATCGCAGTAACCCAACTAATGTTTTATGGCTTTTTGCAGCTTTTTGATCACTATTGAAACTTTGCTTGTGTATCACTTACTGAAGCACTGAAAGTGTGCATTGCATAACCGTGCTTTGATCAAGCCCAAGAAATGTGCCTTGTGTCAAGCCAAGACAGGTCTTAAAATAATGACAGGATTGTTATGAGCTTCAGTTGTGTAACAGAATGCCTTTGGCATAAGATTTTACTTCACTCAGGAAATACAAACTTTAGGGGGACATATTTAATGTCTCATTTGTTAGTCCAGGATGAAAAGTGGTCCTGTGACAATACAAACATACAGAGTTGCCAGAAGGGGACAGGTTCAAATGTTCAAAATGCATGCAGGCTTATCCACAAGGTTAGGAAATAGATGTGCAGCACCAAACCCTTACTGGGGCTGAACATGCAAGTGAAAAGAAATTAAAACCTAAGGAGTTTGGTGTGGGTTTTTCATGATTTAATGTGAAGCATCTTTGCATTGCAATCACTGGCAATAAAAACCCTAACCTAAATGGTAGATTTTAGAACATTCTGCTAAAAAGTATTTAAAATCCTTGAAAAAAATCCAGATTCTTTACCTATATAATTATTTCTGGTTACATTCTTTTGACAAAACTTCCTTAATAATTTTGTCAGCATTGGTAATATTTCATTTCAATCTTCAGTCTTTTAGTACTAAAAATGGATCTGAGGCTGAAACTTGAATATAACTATAGAATACTACTGAAAAAAAATATTCTTGTGTTACAGTGAGCATAAGCAACATGGGCTTTTCTTGAGGCCTGGGATGCTGGAAGGAGGACAAATTGTGAAAGCAGGGTGAAATCTGCTTCTCCTAACAAATCCCAGCCACTGTATTTAGAAGACAATGAATTCCCAAGAAAGCTAAGCATATATATTTTTGTCTGGTTACTAGAGCAGTTACATTTTGGCATAGCTTCTGAACCTTACCTCTGCCCTGTAGCTGATACAAAGTGAAATAATACCTTGTAATAATTTGATCCAAGGTGCTGCAGTTTGGCCTTAATGGTCATGAGAAAATCCAATTCACAATGTGGCATTCCCTTTGGCACTGATCTATGGAGGCGAAATTTAGATCATTTTCTTGGTACAGGCATGCACAAAAAACTATTCCTACTTGTCTGTCTACTGTCAGGTTCTTAAAAGTAGAATTGGCAGGTAACAGGTTTTAAGTCTTTAAATCTGATTCTTCCAGTGAGTTTAAGCCTGCACGAGAGGCACAATGAGTTGTCTCTCTGAAGCTAAGTAGGCATTAGCTCCTTGTATATTTGGCCTTGTAGTATTGTGTTCACACATGTATTTTTCATAGAGCTTGTAATACCAAGAAAGATGCATTTTTATGCTCCTTGGGTTAACCTATTCTTTCTTACAGCTACCTTCAGTTATGTTAGCTGTGCAGTATCCTGAAACATTTGTGTCTGTGATTACAAATTTTAGGCGAAGATAAACAGCTCCTGGAAATTTTTGGACAAAAGTAGCTCTTTGCAAAAACCATGTACAGCACTATTTCCCTTTGCTTTAAAATATGGAAGAAACAGTGTATGAGTAAGACCTTTACTACAAAAACAAAACCAGAAAATCTTGGTCCTTTATAGTATTAAACATTTTTATTTTGAGGCACTACAAAGGAGGTCACCATTTCAGACACAAGGCACTTTTCTTGGTTTGGCTGCTTCTATTTCTTTTTTTTTTTTCCCCAGTTAAGTTGGCTTTTGTTGTCGTGTTTTGTCCTACTTTGTTTTATGTTGCGGGTTGCTAGGACCTGGATAAGACCCAGGACGACTTACTGAAACACCAGGCTAGCATTAGTGAGCTCAAGCGCAATTTCATGGAATCCACACCTGAACCACGCCCAAATGAGTGGGAAAAGCGGCGTATCACACCTCTGTCCCTACAGACACAAGGGGTATGTCACTGCACACACCTGTCTGCATGCCTTTCCATGACACCCTCTGTGTCATACAGCAAATGCAGTTTGTCCTTCAAGTTAACACTTTGTCTGATATAATATTTGTTTATACTAAGTATACATTAACTTTTTTACCATTACTATTGGACCTGACTTTAAAGAATGGGTGGAATTTTATTCTTCTACATGAACAACTGAATGAGAAGAAAACAGAAGTGATGGCAGCATTTTCCTGTATGTTAAGGCTATTTTAAATTTCACCCTGATTTACACAGATTGATAGAAATAATTTTTCAGTGACAGTAGAACTTTTCCTTCCTTTTCTATATCTTTATCTCTTCATAGACAGCTTGTGCATAAATACACACACAGTCTGTGTTTTGTTTCAGAAGGACTTTATGTGATCAGTTAATTTTCAGTGTTGACTTCAGGACACATTTAATGCAGTTGTTAAAATTTACCTATCTTAGTCTTTAAAAGTCGGTAAAATGAATTTATCTACTTCTCTCTACCTCTCCTTTCTGACTGAACTTTGAAACAGCAGTATGGAATACAGTTTTCTACAAATATCACCTTCAATGCCTGTAGCAAGAAACCTACCCAAATTTCTCATGTTGTTGTGAAACTTTTAGTTCTATTGGGTTATTAACTGTTTCTTTCATACAGTAGATGAGTACATCAGTCTTTCAAATCAGTTTGTTGTGTTGTTGTCCTTGTCTATCACCATGGTTCCCACCCTTCCTTCCCTAAATGTATTTTTGTCCTATCCCCTTAAATTCTTCAGCTTTCTTTTAGTCCACAGAAAGGTGAGCTTTCAATTAAGCAGGCCTGATGCTACAAAATTATTTTTGATAATAGGACATTATTTCAGTAAGATCTGTAAGCAAGCTGAACTGTGAGTATGTGCATACAGAGAACACAGCAACTAATTACGCATCACTTCTTTATTTTGTTAATTTGTGGTTACTGACAAGAAATTCCTCAAATTTCTGAGTAGTACCTTAATATTTCTACATATAGTGGTATATGCACAAGTACAAATGTTGGTCATATTTTCAAACATTCATGACACAGTGATTGATTTAATAGCTATAAATACATTTTTGGTTGAAACAGACATTTATGTAAAAGTGTAACTTAATTTTTATTACGTGGTTGTGTGTATTTTCTGTATTGATTTCTTCTCTTGAAGCTGAGGGCCTTGCAAGTTACTTTATATCTGGTGGTTTGGGTTTTTTTGCTCATTTTGTATGTTCTGTCACTTCCAGATGATTTGGTTTTATGTTTATGTAATAGTGCATGTCTGTCTCATTGCTTGTTGATTTACACTGGCTTTATAAAATGAAAACCAAATAGAAACAAGGAGACCACATTTTCCAACTGAAAACACTGCCTGGGAAGGAGAAACAATGGATTGCAATGCCATGGATTGCTGGAGCAAAACCAGAGGAAACTGATAAGGTGGCTGCCCTGAAACCTGCTACTTTTTTTGCTGTATCTGCTGTGGGCTAGCTTGGTGGCTTGGGCACTTTTCTTTTTCTTTTTTTTTTTTTTTTTTTTTTTTTTTTTTTTCCTTGAAGGAAATAACTTTTTAAAGCCAATACTGAAAGGATAATGTTGAGTTGTAAACCAGGATCTCTGTGTGTATATGTGTATAGATACACATGTATGTGAATGCCAGCAACGTTTTGCTTAAACATCAAACTAACCACGAAGTTCTGAATGGCCACTGAAGAGAAACCCAGTGTTTCATTACTGTTCAATACTGGAAGATAACTGTATTTGATGTGACTAGGGTGACAGCAAAAACATGTGTTTTCACTCTATACATAAATAATTGCTTGCAGTTTTTTGACACTTCACACAAGAACTTTTGCTTTGTATGTTCACTATATAATGATTATTCAAATCACTAATGCTGTGTAAGCAGCTTCATTTCAAAAGCAACCTGTTCTGAATACGTCTGCACTTCTGTACCTCTCTTTTCATTAAGGAAAGGAGGGAGGTTTTGTCCCTGATTACATCTATGCGATGAAAAGCACTCTAACCAGTGGGACTAGAAGCAGTGTGATAGTGATGATGAGTAGCAATTGTGATGTTGGTTTTTTACATCACTTTTGGTCTATTAGGTTAATGTGAAGCTGGCAGTCCTATTTCACTAACATATATAAATATGACATTTGGGGAACTGTGTTTCCATCCTAAATTATTTGTTGATGGATGCCTATTGATCCTTGCCTGTCCTTTAGGATAGCTAAATAATAGATGAGAATAAAACAGGGATACCACTGTTAATATTCTTTTTCTTCTTTTGCTTCAGCGAAAATGCTTACAAGTAATTTTCTGTGTCCTAGAAATGTTATTTTGGGTACATCTTATTTGTGTCACTATACTTCTAGATCTACCATAGTCCTGCAAGTGCACAGCATCTGTGACTTAATTAAAAACTGGCACATTGGTATTGATTGCAAATAGGAGAAATATTTCTATTTTATGGATACCCACAATACCTTTTTTCTTTAAGCCATCCCCCACAGCTTGTAAACAGTATTTCATGTTAGAGTGTATGACTCTGTACCAGAAGAATTTGCCAAGAATTTAAACATAGGCCAATACAAAATTTATTAATTCTATCTAAACATTTAATCCTTTCTAATAAATGCTCCAGGGAACAGGGAGCATTATCAAATGAATTGTGTGACTGAGGTTTTTGTTTTAAAAGACTGGAAGACCCAAAAATTTGAAGGTGGGAAAATGCTAAAAGATGGGTGGTATATGCCAGCCTTTAATTTTATATATACGGGGGAGCAGGGATAGAGAGAGATGCAAACAGTCAGACCACCTACCACATAAAGATTTTGGGTTTCCCTGCGGTTTTTTTTGCGGTTTTTTAACTGCTTTGAGCAGTCAGAAAACAAGTTACCAGAGTACAATGAAAAGAGGATCATGAACATTTTTGTCTTTTGATGTAATCTGTTAATAGATTAATGTTTCTTGGGTGGAATAATCTAGGGAAAGAAAGTTAGGGGTAAGGAACACATTGCCCAACTGGATATTCAATGTTGCATGAAGGCAGATTTAAAAATTTGCATTCCTGTTAACTCTTCTTAGCCACCATTGAAATAAACTTTGAATTTTAGTGTAGGAAAAGAAAAAAACGAGTTAGGAGTTCTTTTTCTTTTCCCTTTTCTGTTCTTCTGCATGCCATATGTGTTGTAGTGTCCGTACAGTAGCATGGTGTAACCTCTGTCACTTCATACTCCCCATCACCGCTCACGTGGTGAGTCCCCAGGGCTGCAGTTGTGTGCATGGCACCTCGGCTTTCCTCTGGCACCTGCTTCTGGCATGATTCTCTGTAGTGCCCTTCGGGAAGGCTGAAATGTATCTCATGAAATGTTGTCAACATGTGTGTTGTGTCCGTGTTATGTATTTGTACGTTGTTGGCTTTTTATTTTAACAGCTTTTACTTCTAACTTCTTACCAGAGCTTGTGGAATGAAATCTGGAATAAAGAACTGTAGCCTTTTCAGAGGTTTCTACCCACGTGAACTTTCAAAGTTTGCTTAACCATACAGATTTATAGCCCTACAGAAAATAGACCAGATTATGAACATATGCTTTAAAGCAATGTGTCACCTTTCATGTGTGTTTGAAAAATACAAGTTTTCCCACTGAAATGGGAAAGGCTTTTTGAAAACAGATTTTTAATCAACATGAATTTGCTTAAGATATTTAAGTATTAAAAAAAATAACATTTATTATAAAGAAGTAAGAAATATTTTAACATTTCAGTGCTGTGGGTATGTATTCTAAGCAAATACGTCCGCAGCCCTAGAGCTCTGATCCAGCTGGGCTTTAGAAGGTGTCACAAATGGATTTTAAAGGGGAAAAAATCCCAATAGTAAATACGGAGTTACCAGCTAAGTAAACTGTGCTGTTTGGGAAGTCCGTGTAAATGTCGATGTGTAAATGTCGATGTGTTCCGTTCGCACGGTGTTGTGCGCGGTGGAGGCGCAGCCCCAGCGCACGGCTGTGCTGTGTCCCCCCTGTCCGTGCCCCTTGCTCCTGCCGAGCCGTTGCCTTTGTCGCGTCTCTCTCTTGCCAAACCTCTCCCACTGTAGGTGGCTGCCGCTCCGTCCACCGCTGTCTAATTCTTTCCTTTCCCTTCTCTGACCCGTCTAGAGCCTGGAAGAGGAGATTACCTCCATTTTGTTTAGTAAGGAGCGCTTCGGCGCCGGCACCAGCGGGCCCTTCGCCGCCGCCAGCCCGGGGCCAGCAGAGGGCGCTGCGGGGGAGCAGACGGGCGCCGCCGCGCCGGGGCCCCAGGTGCTGCTCGGGCGCGGGGCCGGGGCCCGCCGGGGACGGGACGGATCCCGCCGGGACAGGGACAGGGACAGGGACAGGTCCGGGCTGCTCCCGTTCGTCCCGGCCTGCCTTAGAGCCGCGTGCCTGCCTCAGAGCTTAACTCTGCATCTGCAGCACGCCAGAAGCAGGGAGGAATCAGTGCTTGGCTAAACTTAGGCTCCGTAGGTGCTGCACTAGGTAAACAGCAAAAAAAAGCTAGGATTAAGTCACAGATGGTGTGTTGAATTTTGTGTTCTTTTCATTTGGGCTCTTAATTTTGCTGCAGACTATTCGCTAAATGTATGTTTGATTAAAAAAACCTGACACCCTAATACATCATTTACTGCGGGCTTTCAGATAGCCAACATTATTTTGTTATGGAACAAATCCTAGTAAAGCTGCTTTAATATCATCCTTTTGGCTCCAAACTGAATTCTTATAGGACCTTCTTTTGTAATCATGTATTGCTATTCTGACAGCATACTACCCTGAGCAGTCTTCCTCTCATTATCTATTAAGCTGCATAAAGTAAAAGACCAAAGACAAACAACTAATAAAACCATGCAATAATGTCTTTTTTACTGTTTTTTAAATTATGGCAAACTGGTAGTAGAGCATTATTTTTTGTTTACTTTTGTCTAATATTACTTATTCTCAATTCCTGATTTAACTGAGAAATAACTGCCTCGGTAGCATCACTGGCTAGTACATTCATGCTTTTTATTTTCAGATTCAATTCTTACACCAATAATAATTTCCATAATTCTTACCTACTTTTGATTGAATATTTAGATGGAGTGTAAGGCAACTAGCATCTTGCAGTGAATATGTAGCATCTCTCTAGTATCATGTGTATACATTCTTAAAAGCTTGCTTGGAGGATGTTGCACTGTTGAAAAGGGTTATGCATTGATTTGTGTCCTCTGATTCCTTTTTGTTTCACAGAGACATGCTTCCAGAGCAGAAGGTCCTTGTACTGGAGTCAGCGATGCTGATAAGGTTCTGCAGATTTTTTCCATGACCAAATTTGGCTCTAACTCTTCCAATCCATCTTCATTCTTTCTTTCCTTCTTTTTTCAGTTAACCATCACAAACATCTTTTGTCTTCCATATGACATGAACCAGCTAATTTTATTTTCATCATTTTAATTTATTCATATACTCTTCTTTTGTTTATCCTCATCCATGTTTTTTGTGCAGAGTTCACATGAGACTCTGGACATAGTGGAGGAGAAGAAGCAGGCAGAGTTTGGGATAGAAGAAACACTAGTCGTAGACGAAACCAACAAAGGGAAAATGCAAGTTGCCACTGATGCTGGGGAGACATGTAAGGTGGAGCACGTGTCAAAAAAGGACTCTTCATCATTGCCATCAGATAGTAGCAGCAGCAGCAGTAGTAGTGAGAGTGAGGATGAAGAGGTGGGAGAATACCATCCACATCATAGGGCAATTGAGGAAGTCATCAGGGAAGAACAGGAAGAAGAGGAAGACATGAAAAGGAAAGAACATGAAGAAAATATGCAGCATGTGGAAGCCATACCAGAAGGCAGTAAACTAAATGTACCAGTTGAGCACACACAAGTTACAGCTGAAGATTTGGTCCAAGAAAATACAGTTTCTGTAGCTGCAGAAGAGAAGAATTTGTCAGAGCAAATAAAGCAAGATGTAGGTGAAGAAAAAGAGGAGGAACAGCTGAAACTTAATGGAGATGTGTCTCATGTTGACATTGATGTTGCACCACAATTAATTTGTTGTTCTGAGGTAAATGGTAGAACAGTATGACAACTAGATTAAGCAGAGATATTTCTTGGGGTGAAAATATACCTGCCTTTCTTCTTCTCCTATTCCTCCACGTCTTCTGGCATCCAAGATTCAGATCATTTGGAAGCGGAAACCACTGATGAGCAGTGAAATTCTGTCTCCCTCAGTTATGGTTTCTGACGTTTTGCTAGAACTGAGTGAAAATCACCAGTAAAGGCAAACCTTCCGAAGACTGAGGTTTTTTTTTTATCTCCTCCATATTTTATATGCACATACATAATGTGTATTTATTATTTGCATGTTTCCAGTGTTTTAAGTCTTGTCTTGTCTATTTGTCAACTGCTCTTGACAAGTCCATGACATGTAATTGTGATTGGTAAACCAGTGCAAATTGAAATTAGAAGGCACCTGTCACAAATTTTTGTTCCTTTTTTCCCTGTACTCACTCACTGCTTTTCTTGCCTTTTTTCCTCTCCTTCAATAAAACATAGAATATGTATGGCTAGAAATTGCAGAGGTGAGAGCACTGCACTGTTAAGTGGTGAGGCTCGTATCACAATGTTTCTGTGAAGTCTTCTAGTGCAGTAGATACTTAGGAAGCATGCATGAGTTCCTGTCACAACCAGTTGTTTAAGCCAAACAATGTTGAAGAGTTGATTACTGGGCAAATGATAAAGAAGCAGAAAGGGAAAAAATGAAAGGCAGGCATGTATGTCTTTTTAAATTTGTCATGATCTTCTTCTGAGTTTTTCACCAGTTTGGTGAGTTTTTTGTAGTTCTCTACCTGCTTGTTCTTGTAATGGTGGCAAATTTTTTTTCTTCACTTTTTAATCAAAACAACTCACATTCTTTCTTCTGTTGTTTTTTGCATACACAGCTGTCCTGATTAATGATGTGAAAGAATTAGTTTATTAGACTTCTAAAATTTGCAAGTTCCCACACTTCCTAAAAGCATAGATAGTTTGAAAAAAGAGGAAGAAGGGCTGCTGTGTGTACAAGCGTGAAAGGGTGTTTGGGTTTTTTCCCCTGGGATTTTTACCCTATGTGTATTCAAAATCAATATAAGATAGAAGCTGATGCATCTAAAAGAATATCAAAAGGCTTAGTTCTTAAATCTAATGAAAATCTGCTCCAATAAGATAAGTAATGAGTTCACTATCTTACAGACCCCAGGTTAATTGCTTTGTTTGTGATATTGCAGAGAACACAACTAGTTTACTCTAAATTGTTGATGTAGCTTTTTAGAATTTTTGTCAAAAGAAGTTTTTGACTTAAAGAAAAATTTAGACTGCTTGAAATCCAATTTGCAAGAGCTTTTCTTTTCCAGAAGTAATACATATTAAAAAGTTAAATGTGGAAATTTTAGTCCTGATTTACAGACTGATGAGTGATAGCTATTTTCCCTGATTAGTTCTAATACAAAGTTTATCTGTCTGATCTAGCTGTCAATTTCTTTCTGCAAACTAAGATTTTTATTTTTTCCATAGTGATGCTTTTACACAATTTCAGTACGTGTTGCAGCTTTGTTTTAGCTATTGCTCTTTGGTATGTACTGTTGGCTGAAACACTGAACTTTGACAAGGTTATTAGGAGATTAAATTTTCCTACAATGTTATGGATATCCTAGAGGGTTGATGTATTAATCTTCATTTCATTTTGCTTATTTATTGCATGCTTTTTGTATGGGAAGTCAGTCAAATACTTATCTTACGCTTTTCTTGAGCTTTTGGTTGTGTTTTCTTGGTCCACTTTACAAAACTTCTTCTGTCTTTTGAATTGATTGTTTATTTCTTGCATCACAGCCTCCAGTAGTGAAAACGGAGATGGTAACCATTTCAGATGCCACACAGAGAACTGAAATCTCAACTAAAGAAATCCCAATTGTTCAAACAGAAACTAAAACTATCACATATGAATCCTCACAGGTATGGTGACTGGTTTGTTTGCAATCTTATTTTTATTACAGTTATGTAGATCAGCATAGATAATGTCCAAAAATGCTTTTCAAAAGCATATACTTTTTTCCTAGCAGATAAGATTATACTTTGGCTATGAATTGGATAAGTGAAATGCTACAAAAACATATTACTTAAGCTTTAATTTTATTTTGCTATATAAAGACTTAGTTGCTGACTGCAAAAGTATAACTCACTTTAATCCAGTTTTGGAAACTTGATTAAAATATCTCATTTCTCCTGAAAGGAATGCATAACTATGAGCATGAATTCTCTACAGGAATGGGCCACAATAATAGCCTTACCTGACTCTGTAAACTTGGCTGGCTTCTATTTAGATTTCAGTTCTAGCTGAATTAAAGAATTTGTTTGGTAAGAAAACTAGCCTTTTTTTTCCTGTGAAAACAAAGTTTTTTAAATGCCAATATACAATAATACCTTTTTTTTTCTTATAGCTTGATGGGAATGCTGTTGGTGATACTGGTGTGCTGGTGAGTGCACAGACAATTACATCAGAGTCCATTTCTACTACCACAACTACACACATCACAAAGGTAAATTATATTTCATGTCTTCCTTAATTAAAAAAGACACCGGACTCTCAAAACACAATTTTACATGAAGCTTCTTGTATATCTGCTAATTCATTGAGGAAAACTAACTTGAAATGGAAGGATTAATTCCAGGCATGTGTGAGAATTAAATCTTTCTGTACAGATTTTGAAGACAGAAGTTCTAATAAATAAGCAGGAATATCTGGGAGTAGGACATGGAAAGGGGGAAAAATATGATTAGTGGTTTTTCAGTAGTTCATATAGGTCTTATTTCAGTATTTGACAAATTAGTATGTAATTAAATTTTTACAGGTTCAGTCCTGTCGTCACCCACAGATATCCTACAGAATCTTTGCTTGTGTAACTGAGGTCTGAGGTCCACAGGAGCCCTGCTAATGGCACTGTGATGAACTGAAACAATTTCATCATCCTTGTGCTTCAGGTTCAGGGTATATTTAAAAACAGATCATTCTTTTGGATTATTTTGCAAGCATGCTTGGATCCTGAATTATTTCTTCTGCATTCCATGCTTGAAAAGGAAAGGGAAACTTAGTGTTAACAGGACATCACATCTGTTTCATGGAAAACATGAAACGTGTAATGTTTCGTGCCAGAGTGTGTTAGAACTAGCAAAACATGATGATGATTATTGCTATTGCTAATTTATGTAAATATTTGTCAAATTTTTGGCATGCCTAAACAACACAGTTTTCAACTCCTCTTTGAACTCTTAGCATCTTTTTCTAAGAAAATTACAGAAAACATTGTTTAGGATAAAGAAAAATGGAAGAGGGAAGTAAAATGTGAATTCAGGATTCCCCCCCGCCCCGCCAAGATACAGCAGTTTTACATCATGACACAATTGAACAATAATTCACTGCTCAGTGGATATATTTTCTAAAGATTGAAATATTCTGAAGATTGAAAGTCATATGCACAAAATTATAGTGGAAGAATAATGTTGGAAAGTGAGTCACATGAAATAAAGTAAGCTCAGAATTAAAAATGCATATGTTAAAAATACATTTGTTATAAAGACTAGTCAACAGATCGTTTTCAGACTCCTTCTCCTTTTTGGAACCATTAAAAAACCACCACCATTTTAAGAAAAAAATCTTTATTCAATGAATTGAACCACAGTTTTGACAGGAAGTGTACATTTTCTTGTCAAGTTCAGATGTCAAATAGTCTTGCTTCTTGGAAGGAACAATTAAAGAAAACGGTTTCAGTCTTGTCTTCTACTGAAAAATTACTGGAATTACCATGATGCAGCAGATCTTACGTTTTTTGAATTGATGATAAACAGTCAGTAACAAGATTGTTTGAATTTTCTAAGCTGACGTTTTATGTTACATTGCAAACTGTTCATTACTGATAAAGGACCTTCCAAAATAGTTTTAGTATTCTAATGGTGTTCTTAAAGGAGTCATCTTGGCTCTTCCCTGTTCAGTGTATCTTAAGTAGTAGTTTATTCATTTCTCATACACAGGCTGATTTAAAAGGCAAATAATGTTATTTCTGTGAGAATTTTTTTATAAGCTGAAGTGTTTTAATCATTAGAATAAGAAATGAAGAAAAAAAGCACAAAACTGTTCAGCAGCATGAAATATGTTGAAAATATCTGATGAAGGTCCTTGAATGACAGAACTGAAAATCAGATCATCTTTGTATTTAATGGCATAGGATTATGACTATGGAGAGGCCCATGATAGATGGATTGAAATAAAATAAATGACTTCTGGAATATCTATGTTGCCAGATTAATATGGCAGAAGTGGCTGGAATTACAGTTTGCCAAACATGGGCTCTAGTAACAGGAGTAATTCTCTATTGCTTGATTTATATCAAGTTTAGCAATTGCTAGAGAGTGACCAACTGCATAGCTGAAAAAAGGAGAGAATGGTTTAGCACTGAATGCATTTATTACTAATTGCAATTCAGACATAGAAATCTATTTGCATCAGTGCAACAGAAGGTTGTGCTTTGTGGAAATATGGAATAATCACAGGGATATTTTTCTGGGTTTTTTTTAATTTTTTTTTGACATCTGTAGATGGTAAAAGGTGGAGTATCAGAAACAAGAATTGAGAAACGCATTGTCATTACTGGAGATGCAGATATTGACCACGATGAGGTGAGTATGCAAACTTAACACTTAAAATGTGGATTTTGTAGTCTGGTGAGATCTGGATGATGTTTCAGAAATACGAAGTAAGAGAAAGGTAGAAAAATTGAATAAAACCATATAAAAAGACCCTGAGACTGTTAATTGTGGCATAGTTATTAAATAGTTATGTTTTACTATTAAGAAGCCTTTTGAATACATGTGAAAGAAAAACAGCATTTGTAAATTTGCATCATAGATCATGTGAATGGATTTTTGCTATTTTTAGAGGGATTACTCTTTTTGGAAGAGACCCAGTTTATTTAGTGCAGCTTTTGTACTGGGAGAAAAAACATTACTGAAATAATCTTATTTTGATACACTGATCTGGATAGATAGGAGTCTCTTCTGCATTGTTTCAGCAACATCTGAATGCAGCGCTCATTTTTATTGAAAGCTTTGAAATACATTAGAACATTAATTGCTTGAATTTAAAAATTAGGTTTTGGCCAGTATTTGTAGAATTATGTGTAACAAAAGTAATTGTTGATCTGCCGTAATTGTATATACCTTTTATCTCCATCAGTACTAAAGTAGTATTTTACAATTACTTAGGAACTAAGGTTAAAATCACTTCTACGTTCCAAATTAATAAGGCTGAATTTGAGCACTACACAGGAAAATAATTGAGAAAAGTCAATTATCTAGTCTTTGTAGTGATGATTACACAGTTTTTTTTTTTCATCTAAGAAACTATAGTAAAAAAGGCAATCAAGAGTCATTGGTTAATACAAATGAAAAAGCCTACCTTGTGGTGAATACATTTCTAACTTTGTGAAGGCTTCACAAATCAGCATAACAGGGTTCAGTTTAACTTATGAATTGTAATATATTTAGAGTTTTCAAGGAATTTACTTTCACATTTTGATTTGTGTCCAGGAAGTGTCTTCGGCAAGTTGAATCTGTTCTTGAAACTCATAATCAAATGACAGGGCTGGTTAGCATCAGGCATGAATGGCTCTTGTTTGCCTTGACATGCATACAGTGCACATCAAATGTCTGGAAAGGTCACAAAATAGCTTTAGTATACCAGACAATTCTCAAAGCCCTTGTTTAATTTGGGATGAGTGAATAATGAAGTAAAAAATGAAATAATAAAGAAGGAAGTACAAAATGGAATTTTAATCACCGAAATTTTAAACAGCAGTGAGCAGCTTTTAAGAGATTTAAGAAATATCTACCATGTTTTCTTAAGTGAATATGAAGCTTCTTAAATGCCCAAACTACATGCATATTTTTTCTATTAGCTCCCTATATTACTAAAACAGTTTTCAATAGGAAAACAATATTTGAGTGTGGAGTTTCAGAATACGAATGTTTGTATTACTTGTAATTTACCAGATAGAGTCTTAGGGTTTTTTCATTGTTTATGGTCTGATTGCTAATAAACAGCAAACATCAGTATTGTACCAATAAACATCATTCCCTTAATAGGATTTCAAATACAGTGTCACATAATGATTAGGGTGCCTAATGCTGGTGTTTTTGATCTCTGTTCAGACTTAGTTATATCTTCTCTCACTTCATACCTGTAGCTAGCTCAGGAAATAGTCACTTTTCTAAACTATGATAAACCTTTTTGTTGTATTATATTTTTCTTGCTCCTTCTAGTGTTTTGTGGGGGGTTTAGTTGCATTTTGTGCTAAGGTGAACAGGTCAACTGTTGCTTCTGAATACCTTCCTGTGTCTTCAGGCTTTTCTTTTGAGTTAGGTTCCAGCAGAAATACGGCTCACTGAAAAAAGATGCGTACTGAGATGTTGGCAAGAAAGAGAAGGGCCCAGGTGCTATTTCACCTGTGATGATTCATAGTCTTACGTGGTTGACTATGATGTAGAATAAAATACTACATTTCAGTTGGAAGGGACTTATGATGGTCATCTGATCCAACTGGGTATATTGGTACATCTCTTAAATGATAAAATTTCTTAAAATGGGGAGAGATTATAAGTAACTGAATGATACTTGCATTTACACTTCCTTGAATTAAGCTAGAGAAATTTCTCTTAAACTAGTAGAAGGAGAAAAATGGGATTCTTGTGCTGAGAAATTTGTTACGATATTATTCCAGAGTTTCAGTACCACACTTAGTATACATTCCAAAGTATCTTTGTTTTGTTCAGGAAACTGAAGGGCACTCTTGTTTTTCTATACTATCTTAAACTCTTGTTAAGGTGTATTTGTTAGATCTTTTGCAGAAGTTCACAACGTTTTGGGATATAAAAATACTTTTTTTTTTTTTTTACCTAAGATGAGCTAGAAAGTTATCTTAAAACATTATGGTTACTTGTTACTTGTTACAAATTCTTGGTAAATTTTTAACATGGTGGGTTTTCTTTTTTTTTGTTTTGTTTTGGTTTTTTTTCTTTCTTTTGGGTTTTGTGTTTTGCGAATTGGTTTGGTTTGGGGTTTGGTTGGTTTTTTTACCTTTGATCTCAAGTTCAGGAATTTACAGTTCTGAAGAATTATAACCAAATTTTCCAAAGGTACTCTCCTGTTCTCTGGCCCCATATGAATGTCCTCTTGATTTTGTTAAGTTCCATCTTTCAAATACATTTGCAGGCCCTGGCACAGGCAATCAAAGAAGCCAAAGAACAGCACCCTGACATGTCTGTGACGAGAGTGGTGGTGCACAAAGAAACTGAACTTGCTGAGGAAGATGAAGACTAAAATCAAAAATGCCCTCAAGCATTCAGGTAAGCTTATGTTGCATTCTTGTCTTTTCAGCTGAAAAATCTGGGGCATCTTTAAGGTAGGGATTCCCAGAAGAGTGAGTTGAAACAGGTGCTAATAGAAGACTGTTAGTATAAGAATTTTTATCTTAGGTCTAATCTAACATTTTGTCAGACATTTTGTCACAGTACTTTCACAGCATTTTCTACAATGTCTGGGCAAGTTGTTATAGTTTATATTGAAGTGGGTTTGGGCTATTTCTGCAAAATATGAAGGATGTGTCACACTTTTCTGTTTACCTGCACAATTATAGTTCTTGCCTAACATCTTGCTTGTTTAGTGGGAAGACTGTGTAGTTTTCAGTAATGAAAGGCCACACTTGGACGTTTCAGTTTAGTCAGCTAATCCTTAATCCTAAACACACTGAGATTTTTGGCCTTTTATCATTTTTCCAGGCAAGAAGGTAAATGTAAAAGCTCAAGTTTTAAAGCCTTTTATCAGTTGAAAAAGCTATTTGAAGTCATGTTAGTTTATTAGGCCCTCCTTTCTAGGTTGAGGAAAAAAAGGAAAAAAATACGATACGGTTCTCCCTCATGTATTCAATATAAAAAGCAGGTTGAACACCGAATAAATCTGCTCTTGCAGTCATTATAGGCTGATGTCTTAAAGTTCTGTAACCATTTGGGGGTGTAAATCTTCAGATTTCCTGTGCTTGTCACATTGTTGGTATAAGACTCGAGCTTCAGGTTTTTTCAAAATTGATGTTTTTTTTATTGGTTAAATGGTTATATCAATGGGGAGAGATTTATAAAGAAAAGTAAAAAGCAGTGGTTTAAACCTTCATTAGGCTTCTTCTGATTTTTTACTGACCAGCCTCTGTATTTAGCTAGAAGAGCAGCGGTGTTATTGTATTACATCTCAAGAGGGAAAATTGGTTTAGTACAACTTCAAGCTTTTAATATGCACTTTGATCAATTTTGATGTAGGGGGAGACAAGGTAAAAGAAATACATTTTATATGTTTTAAAGAAATGAGAGTAGTCATGATTCTTATTTCCCCAGTTCAGTATTTTATACAAGGGTGGTGTGGCCCATGGACAAGAGACTTCTATGTCCTGTGCAGGCAGGTATTCCCTTAGTATTGAACAAACTTATTTACCCAAGGAAACTAGCCATTATAAATTTCAGTCTGCAGCTTTAACAGACTTGAGCACAGCCATGGAATGCCAGGAATATATGAAAAATGAGACACTGACTTGATTCCAAATTTGGTGTAAGCTACT
This sequence comes from Vidua chalybeata, assembly GCF_026979565.1. Classification (NCBI taxonomy): domain Eukaryota; kingdom Metazoa; phylum Chordata; class Aves; order Passeriformes; family Viduidae; genus Vidua; species Vidua chalybeata. The sequence goes on from NC_071532.1 coordinate 59,117,131, forward strand.
AGAGGGGAAGGTGTTTTTCACATATTCCTGATAATCTGTTGTGTTAAAAAGATCCATTTTATTGCTGTGCCTGAATTTCCTAAAAGCTGAAGATATAACTGTTGAGTATCACTTCTGGGATCCACAAGAGAAAAGATTCAAGTGTCAGTTGAGAGGATATGAAGTGCTTCTATTGAATGCTGTTCCATGGAGCATGACCATTATCAAGGAATTGGGCTCTTCCTGAGCTAGTGTGATCACAGATGCATATTTTCAGCTGAAAGACATAGACTAAACCTTAGTTTATTTAATCTGCCTACAAGTGTCTCTTTTCTTGACATCTGGATAGTAATGAGAGTGCCTGTGTGTGGTGGAGGAAGGGGAGAGCTAATATCCATTGCCAGACGTTGACATGGATATGGTCAGTTAAGAGACTGCCTGTGGTGGGCTGTTGGGGCAAGAGTTTTTCACATCTGCTGGCAGAATTGTTTGGTCTCATCACTGTACACATAACCCTCCTTACAGTTTGTCCTGAACTCCTGCTATATGCTGTACCGCATTGAGCAGCTATGTTGAGTGCCATGGAGAATATGAGGATGAGAGTAGGATGGCCTGCCCTCTGCCTGCATACAGGAAGTTTATCCATCTTCTCTGTCAAAGTGGTTCCAATTCCCTTCCTGACCACATACAGATTGTGCTAGAACTACAATGCTGGTTATGGTCATGTGTGTTTACACAGTATTTTCTGGCTAGTTTTTCTCTGAGCTTCTCAGCATGTAAATTTACATAATTTTTCAGGATGTACAGTAGAACTGAGTTTGGGCTGTCTCCAGAAAATTTCTTCAGATTTGGTCAGATTATTCTGTGTTTGAAAAAGAAATTAATATTTTTTTGTTCATAAATGTACAGACCAGGAGAAAACATGGATCACGTTCAGAAGTGCTGGATGAGCACTCACCTGGATATTCATGTTATCATTCATACTTTTAAAAGTTACTTTGACATAAGATAATGCTAGAAACCAAAAATAACACTGGAGATTGGGTTGCTTGTGAGGGACAGTTGGGGAAAAGCACCAAAAATAAGAAATACCACACAAATGCCTGTTTTTTCATTGTACTTTTATTTCAGCATTCAGTTGGGTTTGTTATATGGCTTTGTTGCTTAGTGACACTGGAACTGAGTATAACATGTATGCTCCAGTTTTGGTTTAAAAGCACAGGAGAGGACAGGGAACTGTACTGAACTGTGAGGTAGGGGGGTATTGATGATTCCCCACATTACATAAATGTTCTAGAAGGTTTGGAAAAATGCACATCACTTTTGTGAGAGCTGTTTGCAGTAAAGAGAATGCCAGTGCTTTGGGTGATTTCACTGGTCCCTTGGTACGAGAAACATTAAACATGCACACTCAAACCACCCCCTGCATATTTTCAGCACTTCCATCACAGGATCTAAGGTAGAAAGAGACACTGAAACAGCAGAACAGATGGTTTGGATTTGCAGGGTTTTACTATTCTATGTGCTACCGTCACATTTTGAATTCATTATTAATCAGTGTGAATTTGAAGGTCTTGGAAGCAGGGATTGCCTCTTCTCTTACATGTGTGTAGAATGTGCCAGGTTCTTCATGCTACCTTAATCCAGAATCAGTGTTTAACACAATCTATCCCATAGAAGTAATGACATCTTTTTACAGGGGACTGGGTCGTGGGAGGAAAAATCAGCTTGGCAGGTTTGCACCATGTTTCTATATTAGTGACCAGCTGCAAAGTCCTTCATCAAATATTTAACTACTTTGCAAAAATTTTATTCAGGGAAGAAAGCATTCAAAGAATTCCTTCCATTGTCTGAGGGCTTTTTTTTTGCATTCTTGAGAAACATACACATTGGTTGTTTGCAAAGGACTAGAGTGTGTCAGTTGTTCTTGTCTGAGTTTGCCAGTTGCTTTACAGGTTCCTGGTCTTCAATGCTTGTGAGAGAATAAAAGAGGACATTTCTCCATGCTACTTTTGTGTCAGACCTGGCGACTTGTTTGACTGATGATTCCTTTCAGTTAAAATTTAGGGAAAAAATTCAGTCATCCAAACAAAAGAAAGCTGCCACAACTGCCTTGAGTATCTGTCCTTTTGCTCTCCTGTGCTAAGGCAATGGAGTCATGCAATGAATTTGGCATAGTTGTTTCTGAGGTGATGAAAGCTCTGATGACTACTGCGGTATTCTTGGTGTAGACTTGTTTTCTCTAATAAAAGTAAAAGATGCTGCATTCTAATTCTGAAAGATTGCTGAATTGAACAAGTACCTTCCTTTTTTATTTATGCTCTAGGTTGTGGATTAAAATTTTCAGTAAGTTGTGCAAGTGGCTGCAATTAAAATGAGAATTTTGGGAAGGGAAAAAATGCTCTAAAGCAAGATGAGTACTTTGAGAAAGTGTAGTACTGTATGCCTAATGACTGAAGGGGTTTTAGTCAATGCAACATTTTTTAAATTAAATAACCTTCCCTTCTTGTAAAAAAACCCAAAGAACCCTTCATAGAGAGTTACTTTCTGACTCTGATATAACATTGACATGGTATCTGTTCCAAATGCTTATGTAACCTTCCATATAATTTTTTTTCTTCCAGAAATAAAAATGTCACTGACCACGAAGAACTGTAGTCATTCCAAGTCATCATGACTCCACTGAATCTACCAGGACTAGCAACAATGACCAGATGTTCACGACTTAAATGCCAATACCAAACTCCATTTTAACATCTTTGGTCTATATTCCCTTACAGTCTTTCTTGTTTATTTTTATAACCACTTCTTAACAATCTTAGAGTTTGGGGTTTTTTTTAAATGAAGTTCTAGAGGGTTTGATCTTCTTTTGCACAAATACTTGTATTTTTGAAACTGATTCTTAATTATATGAAAGTGAACAAAAGAAGTCTGGAAATCATTGTTCACTGGAACAGGTGGTAATTGTGCAGGAAGGAGGATCTTTACTAATTTAGATATAGTTTTTTTCAGATATTTCAAGTGAAATCTCTTACTGGAGTAATTTACAGAATTTTTTTCAGATTATTCAGGTAAATATATGATATCACATAATGAAGTTTTTTATAAAAATAAAACATTTGCTAAAATTTGAAAAAATATATTTCTTTGGATAAATTTTATACTGGTATCTCTGTAACTCTTTCTTTTCCGAGGTTCTCCTCTCTGCGGAGCAGAGATGGTGTGGCAGTCTGTAGAGGAGAAGGAGTTGCAGACAGATTTCTTCTGACTGAGCACTGTGTTCTTTTTGCACTTTGGTGCCAATGCTCAACTTTTTGCAGACTTTTTGCTGTCTGCAGCATTCCAGATAAGGAAAGAAGGAAGAACAAAATATCTTTCTCTTTTTCCAACAAGAGATGATCTAGGCAGCTTAAAACCGTAGTGCTTTTTTTCTTACTGTGTCCCACTTCCAATACTTCCATTATTTGGATCCATGTGTAGAATGCTCGCTTGCTATTAAACCTCACTGTGTCTCCATGTTAGAACTGACATTTCTGTTACAGAGAAGGTATATGTTTCACATGCTTCCTCTAATGGTTAATGCAGGTTTTTAGGTTACTGAATAAAAGATGTAAGATGAACTCCACTCATAAAGTAGTACAAGAGTACCATCAGTTGAGACTGCCATGGCAAAAACCTGTTAATTATATTGGGGTTTATTTTTCATTTGTTCTTGCTGGGAGGTTGTTTGTTTGGGGCTTTTTTTTTTTTTTTTTTTTGCTGTTGACTCTGTGTATAGTTAAAATGCCAAATTAGATTTATAGTAGCTTGAAGTTGTATTAAGTGATATTTTGCTTTCTGTAATTCTGTTATAAAATAAAGTTGTTTATTCTCTGTATGACTTCTGGTACTCAGACATAAGCTTGGAGGATATTTGAAGTGTGCAGATTACTTCTGAGAACTGCAATTCTAGAGGTCACAGAGCCTTAAAAAACAGGGATTAGAGCAAGTGGTCTGCAGGGCTGCCAGAAGGGTGGCACAATTGCCTGGTACTTAAGTACCAGTGTTTTTTAAACATCTTCCAATAAACTCCTGATTTCTGTAGTTTAGAGAAGAAATCTTCAACTGCCAAAACAGAGGAGATTTGAACATCACACTGGAAGTTGAAATGCCCCTCGGTCCCCAAGTGGTTCTACTGAGTTCATTGAGATAGGATCTACTGTGGTTTTCAGATAACAAAACAAATCATAAAACTTCTCATTACATTCTTCTTCACTTCTGAGCAATGTATTTTTGGTGCTATTCTCAGTTTAGACGGCTGCCATCTGTCAGCACACTTGTGTAACAGAAGTTCTCGTTAGCTTTGGTTCTACATAGTTTGGATAACGTATGACAACAGTAACCGAGATGTTAATTTCTGTATGTATGTAGTCATTCTCAACTGCATCCACATTACCTGGAGAATTAGCAGATAACAGTCTTACCTGCTTTCCTTCAAAACCAGAGGTATTCTGCTTTTCAAAAAGGGGAAGAGAACCCCACCCAGCTTGACAACACTGCCACAACGCTGTGTGAGTTGTCAAAGAAATGGCAAGTTTGGGATATGTAAATGTAGGTCAAAATGGACACACATGCATTTAGAAGGATGTCTCAGTGGATTTTTTCCTACAAAAGTGTAAGAAAAAGCTATATAAAAATCTTTATGGTATTTTTGATATGGTGTAGTATTAGTTGCAGATCTCGTTTGGTGGATAGACAGCATTTGCTTGAATTAATTGATTTTGGATTGGTCTGATTAGTTAGAGAGTAGATCAATATTACTTTAATTGCACTTGTATTTAATCCTTAAAACTGCAAATATAATCTTCTTGAAACAATATTATTTTCACTGAGATATGTCTTTCTTCAAATACTAATAGAACCTTTTGTCAGTGAAAAATTAATAGTATTTTCAGGTCAGCATAGCTTGTGCATCGCTGTCACTTGCATTGATTAAATATGTACTAATTAAACAGCCATTGTCATGCAGAAAAACATAAGCCCTAGGTGTGATCAGTCATACAAACAGTCAAGGTTTACAGATTCAGGTTGTATGTAATTAGTCAAATTATCTGGAATATTGTGCAATTCTGAAGTCTCATTGTTTCCTTTTTATATATAATATATCTACAGCAGAAACTACACATGCAAAAAAAAAAGAAATTGTTCTCAAGGCACTTCACAGACTAGCTTTATAATACATGGGCAATTTCAAATACAATTACAGTAATTAATTCTGCTTAAATACTTAGAAAAGTGAGTCATGTGGGTCTTACAAAAAAACACTTAATACATCTTCCTTTTTAATAACGATAACCTCAGGGTTCATAATAAATGTTGGACTTGTTCTGCAGATCATTTCCCAGATAAAGCTTTTGTAAAGGGCAGGCATGCAAATCCAATGAAAAACTTTAAACAAAAGATTTATTGCTCAAAGCAATGAGGAGCTATAGTACAAAGTGTTTCTTGAAGTATTCTTCTATTTGACAGTCCAGCTGAATAGCAACTTTTAACTGGGCCACAGAAGACATCAAATAGATGGAATAAAATACTGACTACACCTCTGGAAGATTTGAAACTTCTGATTTTCAGGCTGCTCAGTTGTTCGGGGCTTTCATAGTGCCCTTGAAAAGATAGAGTAGTAATATTAATACAAATTACAAGCATTGGGAATGCTGTGGTAAGTCCTGTAGTGTTAAAATATTCTGTTTGGTTTGAGGCAAGTCCTACCAGAGGTTTTGGAGGTAAGTCTATGTGAATGTCTCTGCTGGGCCAGGCTAAGTGACTAACTCTCCCAGACCTCTGTCTCTGAGGCTACTGGTATTTGCCTTGGGGTGTGTGTAACTATGATTACTATATTAGAAAGCAGTACTTTCCCAAATATTCTTCCAGCCTTGAGCAATTTTTGAATACTTACTGGTGTATCAGTTTTTATCAGTATTTCTCTGCCTCTGGATTTTTAGCTAATTGCTTTTTAAAATTTCCTCTGGCAGGCATTTTAACCCTTCTGTGTGTCTTAAGGAAGAAAAGAGCCGAAAGCATTTTTTGTGTCTTTTGAACCTGCTTCTGCTCTAGCATTCTTGGACAGCATCACTGCAGACTTTGGAATAGACACCTATCAATCAGGCTCGTCAGTCATTCCCCAGCCAAAAGCGCTTTCTCAATTATTTATCACTTTGCCATCTCTCTCAGTACCTTTCCAACTTAAATGTTGAGGGCTTGAAATTCTGGGAAGCGAAGGGGAAGCAGTCACAGGCAGGAAGGTTTTAAATATGCTTACTGATTTTAGGTGGAGTAGAGTTTAACTTCACATTATTGCTAGAGACAGGAAGAGAGAGGACTCTTCAGTGACAGCAGTAATTGAAGATGTTTGTGTAAATGAAGATATATGTGTAGAATGCTCGCTTGCAATTACTCTGTTTGATAATGCTTTTTCAATTTATTTAGACAAAGGTGTTGTTCTATGGTGTTATTTAAATATGTCTTTTCCCTTTTTGAAGGAATTGTATGGGATACTATGGTGTGTTTCATGCTGGTAGCATGAAAACATATTTCTTGGCACTGTTCAGTAATGGAACTAAAAAACAAGAAGGCAAAATGAGAATTTCCCTTGCATGTTACTAAGTCGTGAATGTCAGATCCTCCTACATGTTAGCAGTTACAGCTCAATAAGCAGTTCTGTCAAAGGCACAGAGTGTATGTATATAGTAGTATTTTTAGTATTTTTACCACTATTTTACAATGAAGTGCTGTTTAACCGTTTACCACTTCTTGACATTTCAAATCTCCCCATTCTCAGACACACTGTGGAATTTAAAAAATCAGTTTTCATTCTGTATTTTTTACATGTGGTCCTGGTCAATCTTTTTTTGGGTAGTGAGAGATTGAATGTTTGGGATTCTGTATGCTAGAATTTCTTTAGCATCTGATCAATATCCCAGATGACTGCTTTAAGAAGGCAGCATCCTTCTTAAATGTAGAAAGTAAATTCTTTGCAGCAGCTGTCTCAACTTCCTTGCAAAAGATTGTGTTTCCATTTCCAAACAATTGCCCCTTCACCTGTGCAATGTATTCTATGTTATTTGCACAGATGTAAACTAGTGTGATGAATTATGTCTTTTTTAATTTGTGTAGTGTTAAAATGGGAGAGAGTGTATGGGTACTTGCTGTTTAAATTGGTTTTTTTCTCCCCAGACTTTGATAAATTACATTGTTTTTTTAAAACCTGTGGTCATGGCCTCATTAGTATTTCTATAAAATGATTTTAAGGAGTCCTTAAAAGTCTATGAGAACTGAAACTGTGCAAACCACACATAATCTCAGACAAGGCATTATCCACTCTCGCAGGATGAGTAATGACAAACAGCTTTAATGAAAGGTAATTGCAGACAGCAATCATGAGCAGACTGGGACAGTAAAAACTGAGGACAGTAGTCATAGTCACTTCTCATTCCTTGCCTTGAGAGTCGGAAAGAGAAGGTAAAAGCCAGTAGTATTTGCAAACAATTTGAGTTGCATTGTTGTGGGCCATCTGCCACAGGCAATCTGAGATGCACTAAAAACTGTACAGCTACAAGGGAGCAGGGAGGAAGATTTTTAAAAATGTGTGTCAGTTGACACACTGAAAAGACAACTCCATGCTTCTGCAGTTTTTTATTTACAAAAGTCATCCATTTGTCCTTAAAGGAGAGTAATAGCTGCCTTACAGAATACTGACTAAATCTTTCCGTGGTTTCAAAATTTGGCATTTTCAGTCAGCAGAGAGAAATCCTTTTGTTTCCTGCTACTGTTACATTTTACTACCAAATTCTGTGGAAAGGATATTTTACAAAACCCACAATCTTTCCCAAAGTATACAAGCTAATAAATGTCAGTTCCCCTTCAAAACCCTTTTCAAATTCCCAGATGTCAGTGTTTGATATCAACTTGTTACTTATGCATCTCTATTTCATACAGCTGCCTGCCTTGGATGTGCCAGCTCAGCTCTCCCGTTATGAGCTCGTTATGTCCTTTCTCCTTGGTAGGCCAGGGAAGGGCTGGTGAGCAGGGCACTGACCCTGCCAACAAATCCTGGGTCGCACAAGGGAACCAATGCAGTTCATTGCAGGAGGCCTCTGGTCTCTGCTGAGCTGCACAAAGGGCCGCCTGCAAGAACTCTGGGTGGCAGCAGCTGTTTCATTAGGATGGCACAGCACTGGCTTCTCCTCTCCAGTTTTGTTTTCCTGTGTGGTATTTATTTACAGCCATTGGTTGTTTAACCTGTAGGGCTGAGTACTGGGTTTAAGCTTGCTTCCTGAGACGTGAAGCTCCCTTAAATGTCCTTGAGTTCTTGTATCTGTTCTCTTTTTGTCTGGATCTCCTGGGTTTCTTCCACTGGCCACAGTGATTCAGAAAGGCATTCCTGGAATCTTGTGCCATGACCATTTCCTCCTCAGCTGAAAAATAATCCAAACAACACAAAAATTCTATAAGAATATGCTGATTTCTTATGGTGAGTTTTTATAATGAAAAAGAGCTGGCTTATATTAATAAAAACTCATCTTGCTAAGGTGAAAGTGTCTAAAGAGCACACTGTTACAAGTTGACCCATGATTCTAGAGGGAAGTCTTCTGAGTGTTACTATGCCCAGTGAAGTGCTAACATGGACTACTGACATCAGCAGAAATGCTCTGTTTTCATTTGCCTCCACAGCTTTCAATCAGAATAAAACCCTTAAACAAGAGCAAAGAGCATAGTTACTTTATACTGGCAATTCGTGTTCTGCTTTACAGAACTGTGGCTGTGCTGTGGGAACTGTGAGCTGGCCTGATCCTCCCGATGCTGCCTGTGGTACAGACAGAGCAGAAAAATGCTTGCTGCCCACATAACTGGGCATCTTGGATGGAGAAACAGAGAAAATAAAAAAAAAAAAATTAAAACCCCATTAAATACTTGTTATTGCTAATTGTTCAGAAGAAATGTGGGCTGTTTTTGTTAGATGATTTCATTTTATATAGTGATATATTTATGCAGAGCTTCTCTCTTGCTGCACAGAGAAAAAATGCTTATTTAACAATGAAGCAAAGCAGTCTTGATTTTAGTAATAAAAAATTCTCTCTTTCTTTTTTTTCCTTTTTTTTCCAATAAAGGGATCTAGGGAAATAGGCAGCTGAAACTTGCAGATTTTTTGTTGTTCTGTAGGAGAGATAGCATTTGAAGGAGTCTGTTCTCAGGCTTATCTATTTCTCTCACCTGATGGTCTTAAGCTAAAGCTAGGTCCACTTGCTTGTACAAGGAGAGCTGCTCAGATCTTTTGTGTAAGTTGGCTGGAGGCCAAAACAGTAGGTTGGTCTCTGACAATCTCAGCTTAAGAAAAAGATCTTGGAGACAGAGCTGGGAATGCAATGCCTGAAGTATTACATAGACAGGAATTCATCTCACATCCTCTTGAGAATCCCAGCCAGAACACCTGTGATCTGCAAACTCAACCATCTCCTTTCCTGAGGCATTGAAAAGCCAGATGATTCCCTCCAAGCATCCTTCTTGGTTTTGAAAGAGAGAAGCACAGCAGCAATATTCCTTTGGCAAATTAGTCTGCCAACTACCTCATTCACCTCTCTCTTACACCCTTGATTGCTAATCTCAGAAAATTTCCGAAACCATTGCTTTGCTTAAACTCATTACAAATCCAAGGCTACATTTTCTGTGCTGTAAGAGAAGCAGAATTTAACATCTGGTGCTGTAGATTATTTACAGACCTGCAGAAAGTGTGTCTAAGGAGGATATGAGTGCTGTGAAAAAAAGGCAGGACAGTCTGTTTCAGCAGTTGATCATGCATCACGAATGCAAACGTCTGTGGGCTTTTTTCAGATGGGTTCATCTGGCTTAATGAAAGTATTGTCTGAGCCCCAGCAAAATACCTGAACTGATGGGATCAGTAGCCCACCTGCTTTTCCTGGCTTGCTTCATCCTAGCTGAAATAGAAAAGTGAGAGCATTACCAGGTAACAGGCAGTTCAGTAGCAGCTCTGTATTCTTTCATAATAACTAATGTCTGACTTTATATTATGTGAGCACAGAGCTCATATTACAGATTTCTTATAATTACTTAAAATTTCCTCACAGATACTGAATTGCACAATGTTTTGGCATTGCACTGTTTTTTGTTGTTGTTTTATTAGCTTGTGAAAAACCATTAGCACCTTGCTGTAAGAATAATCTATAACCTAATGCAGGGCTGGATTAGGCATGAGGAGCAGGCTTCCCTTGCAGATGATTTCAGCATCTGAAAGCACATCTTGAACAAGAAATGTTTGAGTTTTAGCAGCTTGAAGGTAACTTGAAGTGTGTGCTCATATGCAAACAAACACCTTTCCTCTGTTAAAGCCTTGGATCTAAATGCTCAGAAATGTTACACAAAACAGGAAGTTTGTTTTACATTTCTGGCTGCATATGACTTTTCTTATGTTAAGTGGCCAAATATGCAGGATAGAGCAAAATCTGAGTGCCCAAATGACAGTGTTTGGCCTGGCATCTAAGAGAGATTTCTTTCCTGGCCTTGCACTGGTGGGTAAATCCTTCTCCTGCTGGGCTGAAGCACCCCAGGCCAGCTTGGTGCAAGGCTTCGGCTGATCTGCAGAGCCCTGTGGACAGGACTGGCCTGTCTGCTCCAGCCTGGTCTGCTAGAGCTGAAACCTGTAGTGGGAGAGTTGTGAAACATTGTCCCAGGCAGGGTTCTCACCAAGCTGTGTCAAGAAGCATCTGCAGTTTACAGAGAAAACCTGGGCTGTCCTCTTAGCTCTCCTGACACTCCATATAGACAAAATGTTCAAAAGACAGATAATCTGAGGAACAAGCTTAGCCCAGTATCAGCGAGTATGCTTTCAAAGAGCTGAAGGAAAGAATGGTTGAGGCCTCAAGCCAATGTGCCCCAAGGTTGGCTTTGGCAGCTGGAACCCTAAAGCAAGAGCATGTGAGGAATCTGCTGCTGCAGCTGGGACCTGAGTCTTGAGGGCATGAAGATTATCCCATCGAGACTGGATGGTCTGAGGTACAGGATGTTCCTGTCTAAAAAGAACTCCCTGCCTGCTACAAGTGTAGGCCAGTTGGGCCAGGTGAGCAGCCTTAGTTCTCAGTACACAGATGTGTTACAATCACTGCACATTTGCATTGGGATGGGTGTTTTTGTTTTACTCAGAAAATGGATTTTTGAAGTGAGTTTAAGCTGATTTTAAAATAGAAAAGGCAACATGGCAAATGTGCGCTTAGGTACAAAATAAAAGCAAATACATACTTTTGAAAGAACACAGACACATACTCAAAGCCCAATTACTTATAGGCTGTAACTGCTGATACCTGTCCCACTGAAGATTTGCACAGTGTAAGCACAGAAGAAAATAATCTGTGAAAATGATGCTTTAACTGCCCTTTTTTTCATTCTGGTTGCCCTTTCTATAATGTAAAACAGTAAAATCTCCTATAATATAGTATATAAAACTATGACATTTTAAGTGAGAGGTCAATTCAAGTTCTAAACAAATACCTGTGGTGTTTTTCAAACAGAAAATGGTCTAAAATACAGTACAACTTAATAAAATTGTTTCTGATCATAGTTATCTTCAGTTTAGTTAATGGTACAAGCCTAAGTTGTCTGTTGAATGAGAAGGTTTGTCTCCCTCCCATCTTTGTCCCCAAGTCCTGACTCACCTTCTCTTAGTTTGATCCTGAAGTAGACAATTAGGAGCAGCAGGAGTAAAGTCACGGGCATAAAGATCCAAGCAAAGAGAACATAAGCAGGCAGCTCCCTCACAAACACTGACAATACGTAACCTACGCTCATTTTCCTCTCTGGCAAACGTGCCAAGCTAGATCCTTAGGGTGTCCAAGGTTGGACCTTATTTATCCTGCTTTCTTCCTTTTTTCCCTGATGGACATTCTGCCCTTTGCTCAGGCCATTATCTCTTTTTGGACTTTGGTTTGTTTGTGTAGGTCTGTGATCTCAGTAGTACTGGAGTTCACCCACAAAGTTATTCAACAACAAAGTTTAAAAGTGTGTTGAAGTAATGTAGGGCTTTGAAACCTTTGGATGTTGGGCTGGGCAGGGCTCAATATGTGAGGCTGCTGCTGCCTTTTGAGCAGTGTGGGTTCTGTCATCTGCTAACACTGTACAGGCCATTCTGAATAATAAGCACCTTCCTCCTAGATATATTATTAATTTTACAGTAGATCTCAAATGCTCACTCAGGGTGAGCATTCCACTCAGGGTGGAATTTACAACAGGGTTGTACATTCACACAGGTACACGTGTGGTCTCAGCTCTGAAGAGTTTTCAGACCAAACCACTGAGGCAAGAAGCTGTGGTGATGTGGTACCAACAGCGTTCTTTCCAAAGAGCAGCTGCAGAACACTGAAACTCAGGAAGGTTTCTTTCTTAGCAAGGTTGAAAATGTATGATTTTGCGGGGGGGCAGATGTGCCAGAGAATTCAAGAACCTTTTCAATGTTCAAGTAGTTCCATTTTTCCCATCTGGTCACCAGCCTATGGCAAAACTGTGCCTTGCATGCATTGATCTTATTAATCAAAAATTTTAAAGATGATTAGTCATTTTATAGTCCTCTATAGTCCACCTTCATATTTGTAACCATATTGTGAGCAGTTCTGTCCAAGCATCCAGGAAGACTGTACAAGGTTTGCTTCAGTAATTGGTTAGGTGGGTAGGCTGGAACCAAGGGGAAATGTAGTAGATTCTAAGACTTTCAGGGGAAATAGGTACTTCTGTGTTCACCTTGTTTTCTTCACCTATTGTTTTCAAGAGGCAAACAACCTCACCTAAAACTATTTAATTTTTTTGAACTGTAAGATATTTGAGGTCCTGTCTTTTTAGCAAGTGATGGAGAATATAATGTTTACAGGTGAATTCCTTGTTTTGTTAATTACCTGCCGATGTAATTGATAAAAGAGCAAATGGAGTGTGTCTTATTTCTTGCTTATCCTTGTTCAGCTTCAGCTTTGTTATATCTTATTCTGACTTTTCCTACAAGATGTTTGACCTCATTCATAAAGTGCTTTATGATCTACTGATGAAAAGCATGGATTAAAAGCCAGATGGTGAAGATATTAATATTATTATAGGCCCATCTGCTGCCAGATAATTCCTTCCTTGAATAGATACCTGTCAGCTGTGATCAATAAATTCCTTAGACTTTTTTTCTTTGTGCATGAAAAGTTAATTCCGTTTTTTCTTTTTAGACTATTGCGATTGTTATTGCTCGGGTTTGCAAAACAGTTGCAGTATTTGACAAACATTCTTCTGGCATATTTTTTAAATCCCTCTCTAACTGATGTTCTTATATAAAAATATCATGAGTAATCAGAGAGCTCAGTCTTTCAGAGTGAAGTCTGTGACTGAATTCTGAGCACTGTGACATTACAAAATGAGCCGGGGGACACTTCTCTGATATGCCTGTTATGGACCATAATGACATTTTTGGGTGCTAAATACCTGCAGACAAGGGCAAAACACTCATGTGGATTCTTTAAAATTGGGTTACTTTGTGTGCCTGTGATTACAATTCCTTTCTTTCAAATGTGATTCAGGGGAGTTGAAGTAAGTAGCTTGACTTGCTTGTCACTTCTGCCTCTCACAGTTTCAGATGCCTGATGGATTGGAAGTGGTTAATTTTTGCTGAGGAAGAATAAGAAAATTCTCAACTCTCCACATTTGCACAACCTCCTTGAGAAATGGCAGCTGCCAGCTCTGGTCTCAGCAGTGAGGAACAAAACTTGGCTCGTGCCTGCTCAGTGTGGCAGACGTGTTATGCAAGTTTCCATATTGAAGCGGGACAAATGCAGTGGAAATGAGGTCAAACACATTTTTACCATGAAGGCAGTTGATTTCCTGCCTGGTTTGGCTGGGATGGTTTGTGGTTTGTGTAAAGGCAAGGGGAGCTCTGCTGCTGGGCAGGCAGCAGTGTTTGCAGCAGCAGTGCCTCGTGTGTCGTCTGCCACGGCAATGTGGCAGGGTGGGCAATGTGTGCCAGGCATGGATTACTAACACAGGAACGTATGGTTTCCTGGCTGATCTGTCAAGCTTGGGTGTGCTTGGGAAAATAGATGGATTCACAGGCTTTGGGAACTTGTCACTGACTTTCACAACAGAACTGATTTCTTGTTTACCCTACAGCACTGCAGGGTGGGCCTGCCCAAAGTTTGCTTTATGGTTAACAGGGATTTCAGCAATTTCCAAGTTTTTCTTTTGGCTTGAATCAGAAACCTAATTTCCTGTGAGAAAGAATTTAAGGAACATTAATTTTACAGCAAATAAAACTCTTATTTCAGCTGTGTCATTTTGATTATTTGCAAGAAATGTGAACATGAATTAATTAATTCAAACTTCAAATGACTTTCTATTTTCCAAACTTGCCAACCAACACCAGAAATTATGACCATCACACCTACCTTGTTGGAAGGAATTACTTTTACTGTTCATCCTTGTGTGTGTGCTAAGGACACATATTTTCACACATGCTTATTGAATATTTTGTTTCAATCACAGTTTCCAAAGGAAAATGTTCTCTTAAAATTTCTAGATGGTTTTAGTAGGGAATATAAAAAGGGAAAGAAGTACCTATTGGTGCTGAGGGGAAAGAGTAAGATGTGCCTGTGAAGACTGAACCACAATAAATGAAGAAAACCTGGTTATTGCAGGTGCTCAAGAGCCTTGGCAGAAGCCAAGATGCACGTTTCGTACATGCAAATTGCCAACATGCACAGCAGATGATCTGGCACAGCTGAGGTTGCACTTTCTTAGAGAAGACACTGTAAAATTTGCTGTAAGACTGAAACCTTTTGTAAAAAAATCAATATTTCTGTCATTATGGTGGAAAGAGAAAGCAGTTCAGTCCTGGCTCAGTAAGGACAGAGCCTTCCAGCACACACCAGTAGGTCAAAACTCTTGTTCCTTCCTGAGCCAGGGCTGGAACTGGCCCCAGAGGGCTGGATATTCCCAGAAGTGTCCCTAGCCCAGGACGGATGTTGGTAAGCTGGGTAAGGCTGTTGGTAAATTGCTAGGTTTACACTGCTCAGAAAACACATTTTGGATGATAAAGGGCTTTAGTTCCTGGGGCTATCAAGGCACAAAGTTCCCTGAAATGTATATTAAGGTTATTAAATTTAAATGCTAAATGAGCATTTAGATCTATCCTGGATGTTCTGCTAGAACACCAAAATTTTCTGTTCTCCTTTCCAACATAAATTCAATAAAGGTTATTAGATCAGGTAGTTTGATATCTTTATTATTACAGGCAATTTCATTTCCTTCCATGTCCTTTGCAGAATCCAATAAATTGATTGAGGCTTGTTTTCCCAAAAAGCACTTAGCCTTTGTTTGAAAACGTCAGGAGACAGAGAATCATCTGTCCCTTTCCATGCCTTATTCACAATGTAAAACACTCACTTCACATCTGGTTTAGAGCTTGTCATGGTTCTGCTTTCAGACACTTGTTCTGCCTGCGCTTTCCTCAGGGCATCAGGGAGTTTTGGGAGACCTGTTATTTTTCCCCCATGAAAGTACTTATGCCTTGCAGTGTCATGCCTCAATTTCTTTCCTGTTAAGCTACCCATTCTGGTCTCTTAATTCCTTACAGCAGGAAATATGGGGGTTTTGCCCATCCTTGAAACTTTCTTGCAGGTTTTCTATGCTTTGTCTAATTTTTAAAGGTATCTTTTTAAATGTGGGCATCCTGACAGTTGCAATCTCATAACCTGAGACACTCCTAGGGGTAAATTCATGTCTCTATTCCCACTTGCTAATCAGTTTTTCACTTGGCCCTGATTGCTAGAGCATTTGGAGGTACTTGGATTACACACCTGCTTGCTGTCTCAGTCCTCTTCAGGATTGCGGTTGCCCAGGGCAAGTTTTAGAGATGAACTTTTAAGCTTGTTTCTAGATGGAAAATTTTTGTTTGAAAATGTCATAATGGCTTGTGTTGAGATAAACCCAAAATCCAGATCACACAGCCTAGCTGCTTGTTACTTCTCCTTACTGCTTAGCATCAAGCCTTTGATTATCTGCACCTTTTCGAAGTGCTGACTTTATACAAACTTCTACCTGATGGGTTTTTCCCCCCTCTCCTACTTTGCTGATTTTCTACTTTGTTACTTTTCTAATACAAGTATTTGTGTCTGCGTAGTGTAAATTGCTTCAAATTATTGATCAGCTGAAAAGCTGCATAAGCTGTTTCTAGGTTTTGAGGGAAAGTGTTAATGAGATTATTGTGAAACTGGATCCATTTTCTGCTTGAGTTTGGAGACAGCTTTGCTGCCAGATGTGTAACCACCACCTCACCAGAAGCACTGCAGTAGCTACGCTGTGGATATGACTTTTAAGATCCCTGTAGCAATTCCTAATTCATTGCTTGTGTGCTCTATTCATATAGAAAAGTGATTACTTTTTAATGAGCACATCTTGTGCTATTGATTCAAGTGCCTTAGGACTTCTAGGTGTATTGAAGTTGTGGTTGACGTTATCAAACAGACTTGTAATCTCACTAACAAAGGAACATCTATTTTGCATAAACTATGCTAAGTAGCTTATTTATATTCTGATTTTCTATCTCTTTGAACAATCTTTGCATTCTTCATGGCTTGCATTTGGTTTTTTTAACCTATAACTAGGCCAGATCATTTGAGCATTGGCATGAAAATAATGGGTTTCTGGGCTTCTCAATATTATGATTAAGATTTATGAAAAATTAGCTGAAGTGGGGAAAAAATGCCAAAACCTTATTGGCCAACTTCCAGGCCTCTTTCAGGCTTCTTGATTTTTCAAAGTTCAGTGCAGGTTATTTAAATTTCAGCTTTGAAGTTAATCATCTGTACTGCTGAATAGTAATCTACCTGTGCCCAAACATCTGGCAGTGGTACAAATGGATGAACCTTTTCTTTGAGTACAAACCAAAATATTAATTGAGAGTAATACAGTTATTGTATTGCAATTTAGCTATTGCTTAAAGCACCCTGATATGAGCTGCTGTCAACATCTCTCTTGCTTCTGGTACAATTTTGAAAGAATAAAAAATCTGTTTGTTCCTAATCCTCTGACCACAGCATTTTCCATAGAGTCCATTTTTTATATTCATGGCTTGTCATGCTTGTCCTTAACTTGAAATATGACTAGGCAGAAAGCCAGTAGATTTTTCTTTTGGAATTATTACTTGTGTTTCTGTTAAATACAAATTTTAAAGTGTGTCAGATATTGTAAGTTAATAAATATTTACTCTCTCCATTGAAGAATTTTGCGAAAAATTTTGGAAATGGGTTGATTTCTATTACCCACTTTAGAGTGTGTGTGTATGTACACACACACTTGTTTCTTGTTCGAGCTGCCCACTGTTCACCTGACTCTAATGAGACTGGTTCCCAATGACTCTCTGTGACCAGCTGCTCTTCACCAGCTCCAGCACAGGGACTATTTCACCTGTACCTGGCATAAACTAGTCCTGCAGCATCCCTCCTGACAGCTGAATCCCTTTCTGTTGGAAGACTGTGGATCTTTAGAAGCCATACAATGAATGCTCTCTGTGTGAGACTTCAAGCAGTGTATTTAATTGAAGGGTATCTTTTTCTTTTTAATTAAACCCTTCAAAACAAACCCAATCTCTTTCTGTCTCATCTCTCAGAAAGCTCATGGCTGCCTGTCAGTGTGCTTTTCTCCTTGATTAGTAAAGATAAAATCAATGTAACCTTTAGGCAATGTAGATACGTGAGTGAGTGAGTGATGAAAAATGGTGCTGCTCTGATATGCTGGAAGGACAGAGCCAGGCTGACCTGGGAATGGTTGTACAGTGGTAACACAGGGCTGTCTTTTTGTCTTACCCATATCCCAAAGCCCCAGCTGTGATGGCAGTTTGCTGTATCACTGTTTGTTCAGTACCAGCTTACTTTTCACACAGCAACAAAGTAAGAAGATGTGCTTCTAGAAACTAGGAGAGGCTCAGACTTTCATTTGGTGTCCTGATGTGTAACTGATCCTGAAACCACTATGTAAAAGTCCAGAGAAGTGATCACAGGAGTTGTAAAATCTAAGCCGACTTTCTTTTTAGCTGGCTTGATTTCCAATGTGTTATGCTGTTTGTTATGTTTCAATTGAATTATGCCATTTGTTGCCTCTTGGTTACCTAATACCTCATGATATTACTTTACAACATGTCTGCTGCCCTAATGTTGCTACCCTACCATACCTCAGGGAGTTTTGAGTCACCATGTAGCTGTAGAGTAATGCACTGTTTCTTTTCCCACTTCTCCAAAGTAAAAGATGATCGATAGCAGGCTACAGTGTCAAGATTTACAGCTGTGCCCAGCCAGCTCAAGAGGCTGAACTGGAAATGCCCCAGATTCTTCTACTTGGGCAGCCTGACCCCAGCCCCAGCTGATTTTTGGGGTTGCCCTGTGCAGGGCTAGGAGCTCAGGATATTCTATGACTCCATGATCCAGCATGGGGCTGGGGCAGCTGCAGTGTGGATAATGAGGGAGGGTGCTCAGCACCACAGATAGGTTTTGAACCCTGTGAACAAGCTATGGGGTGGGACTAATGCAGAAGCATTTTATTTGGTGGCTAAACAAGCACAGATGTGTAGCTGTATTGAATTTGAAGCACAACTCTGCAAAGTATTCAAGTGGTATCTTCCAGATCAGAGTGATTTCTAGGGCACGTTGGCTTATTTGTGCCTACTTGTGTTCCCTAAGTGGCTTGAGTCACTTACAACACTTCAGCTACTTTGCAGGATGCCTGAGGATTTTGCAGTATCTCTGTGTGTCTTTATTAAACATACTTAAGAAACAGCCCAAGTTTCATAGAGTAGATAGAGCTGTAGATGACTCAAGATCCATGTTAAAAGTGTCTGTGCCACTGTTGCCAGTAAGCCAAGTTGTTTCAAATTGCTCATTGCAGGTCTGGCAGACATTTTAAGTGGGTTTTCCCAGCAAGATTCTCTCATAGGAAACTGAGCTGTGACCACCTCCTTTAGCACAGGCTCATTCTCTGGAGAAAAAGGGCTCCTCCATAGAGGGATCCGAGCTGTTCGTTGAATAGGGGCCATCAAAAACTTACTGGGCTAAGGCCTGATGTAACCCTGGGTGAAAATACCTGACAGTGAAATGAACAGAGCAGAAAGTTCATCAGCAGTGCTGGGGAAGTGAGCGTGTGTGCAAAGCTGCCTCCTCTGTCACAGCATCTGGAAGGAAATGAATTCTCTGTGTGAGACAAATTTTCAGCTGCTGCCAGCGAAAGCTATGGTTAGTTTAACACATTTTGTCAGCTATCTAGTACTCAATTAATGTGACATGAAATGAAATGGCATGAGCACATATCATTTTCTGTTATGTATTTCTGGTGAGTGCTAATTGTCATTCCACTTTCCACACTGTACATTTACACAGTAATGAGTTGTAGCCATCTGCTGGCATGAAATTATCTTTTTTTTCCTCCTCTCCCCAGAAAGGAGATAGACAGACCACCTTTCATGTTTTTCTTTATACTCTAACATATCCAGAAAACCTTATGCTTAATACTGACATTGGTATCAACAAATGCAAATTTACACATGCAACCATGTAAAAACAAAGAAGGAGTTTTTAACCCTGCCTTGTTTGATGATTTAAAATAATTATTGTGGATGTTCTTTCTTGGGGAATTTCATGTAGTGTTTTAAGAGGGCAAAAACTGCATTTTTTCCCTGAATGACGTCTTTTCCCATTCTAAGGTCTTTTACTTATGAGAATGATAAGGCAAAGATAGTCCATCCTCATCAGAAAACAGCCCCATTCAGCTTCTCTAGCATGAATGTTAAACCATGCAGAGCCACAGAAGTAGAATAAAGGAGCTTCAAACTGGTAAAATAGAAAGAAGGGGAAATGAGACAATAATTCCTGTTTGAGAAAGGTATGGCTGCTCTGAGCATCTGCTGCCTCAACTTGCTGACTTTTCACATTGTATTGAGAATGCTGATAGACCCTGTAAGACTTGACTGATATGATGGCCAGTATGTCTGTAAGAGGGGACAAGACTCTTAAGCTGATTTGTACAGGTACCTCAAGACATTGATTGCACAGTTGGTCCTGAAGTGAGAGAGAATGAAATCTCTTTTGCTTAAGATAGCAATTTTGCTAATTTGTCTTTTACACTGAAGTTCCCAATGTCTCTTATAAAACTCACTGGTTTTTACATCATCAAGCCCTGAGATAGCAAGACAATTTTAAACAGTTATCCGCTACTGTTGGTACCTCACCTACTTCATCCTTGATTTCTCTTAGAAGTCTTCAGGGAATAATAGGGATATGTTAGTGTGCATTTTCACGGTTAGCTCCGTAACTTCATCTACAGCTACTTCAAATTTCACATATTTGCTCCCCATTATTCTCCACCCAGGAATTCCAGCATGGGGTCTCCCCAGTTTATTCTAAAGTGAATATTCACTAAAGGAATTCATTTAACTTCCCTGCAGTGGCTTTGCCAGGGGTTGCCCTTGTACAGATGTCTGGTCTTTATTCAAAAAATACATTTAGTACTTTGACTCCTTGAAAAAATAGAAGTCACAAATGTCAAGAAAGTAAAACAGATGGTCGGGAAGAGCTGCAGGTATGTTTAATGTATTAAAAATACTGAGGATTCTACCTCCCAGTGTGCTATCAAGCAAACTTTAGCTTGTATGGACTGAAAAGTGTATGAACACAGAGTAGCACTCTGGCTACTCAGTGGGTATATGCCCCCAAGCAGATTTTTACCTGCCCTGTCAACATGTGGTGGCTAATCACTCTTCTGGTGAGCTTGTGCCTGCCTGGGCAGTAATCAGGGAGTAGCTGTGAACTCATAGCCTACTCTGCCTGGCGACATATTTTTATGTTGTGGTGTGTGCATGCGTGGATCTGAAGGCTATGATTTATCAGTTTTGAATATTTGGGCAGTTTTATTATTTACAAAAACAGAAACAACATGGCATCTGCAGAGCTGCAATCATCTGTAATTATTTTTGCAGCATGCTTTTTCTTTGGTTGGTTGAAAAGCTGGAGAGAAATTAGTGAAAATACATTTTTTTAAAGTTTTTTTTATTCATTTTCTTTTCCAATCACCCACACACTGTTTCTTCCATTCATGCTGTTTTTATCTTGGTGGCATTATCTGTTTTCACTTATAGTTAGTTGTGTGACAACGACCTGCTGATTTTTCAATGGCTTCCAACAGCACTTATTATCTGGCACTCTTCTTCAATCAGTGGATTGCAGAAATACAGTGCACTCAGGGATACTCAGATAATGGGTTACAATCAAACAACGTTAGAGAGATGCATTCTCCTGTCTTTCTGAAGTGCTTATTTGCACATTTAGCAGAGCCATGATACTGATATTTGAAGTTCTGATAGGGCTTTCTATCTAAGGGTCTCCAGGCATTGTGCAAAGCACTGATGGATTCACTCACTTAAATGTGCTGGGACTTCAGCACCTCCCAGGAATGCTGGAACTCACAATCCTAATTTTACAGCAACTGAAGTAAGATTTTTACCCATCTTCACAAATTTTTAGTAAGAAAGCAACTGCTTTATCTTCTAAGCATTGATGGAGGACGCACAGGGCAGCTGTAGTTGGCAGATTTCCCTGAGCTGGATGGAGGCAGAGAATCATCTCATTTAATCAGTAGCAGAGTAACTTAGTGTATCTTCAGTCATACCTAAAGAACTAAGAAACATCTCCCGTATCACAAATCAGTGGGGAAAAGGTGGGATGGCACAGAAAAGAGCTGGGACTTTCTCTGGTCTCTGAACACAAGGGAAGGTAATGACTGTAGGTTACTGGGGCCCACCTGCCTGAGCAAGGAAGAACAAAAGCAGAAGGCAGTAGGCAAACCAGGGAGATGAATTAGAAGAAATTTTGGTGGCTTAAGTCTGAGAGAAACTGTGTTAATGGCACTGTTGGCTACTGAGAATTTGGAAAAGCAAAGTCCACTTATCTTTTGATTATTAAAAAGGGTCGGGTTTCTCAAAAATAAATAAACATTTCTATCCCTTCTTACTTCTCTAATGTAGCTTGGAAATGTTCACTACCAGCTGAAGTGTAAAGAGACAGAAAGAATGTCTCCTATAACCTACTTGGTAAAAGAGGATAAGGAGCATACATGCTGTTCCTGTTAACTCTGCTTGCTGGGAGTAAGGAAACAGAGTTTAAACCCTAGTAGCCAAAATGACAAAGAAAAAAAAAGCAGGAAAATGAAAGCAAATCATTCAGTTTACTGCTCTAGCTGTTATCTGGAATTACTGGGAGAAGTAGTACCAAAAATATGGGGGGATTACTCTGTTCAACATATTAGCAATATTCCAGTACAACTTAGGGAAATTTACCTAAATGCCAAGTCTTCTGTGACTGTTGATTGTGTTTAACAAAACTGAGTTAGCATCATTGGGCTAAAAAAACCACTTAACTGAAGTAATTTTCTGTACCATTATAAAAGTTCACAGAGTATTGAAAGACTTTCAGGCTACAAGAGTATCTTAGAGAAAAAATTTACTCAGAAACATTAGGCTTATTTTGAAACCACTCTTAAAAGGTAGTGTTGTTACCTTCTCACTGGCTGGTTGTCTCAGTAAATATGAAATACTATTCTCTCTTTATAAATTTACTGACGATGATGAAATAAAAATCAAGGACTCTTTCCCCTGTTGCATTAACAGTTTTATGGTAACTGCTGAAGGGAGGCTGAGATGGACATTCAGTTTCTCTAGTAACCATTTGGAGATCTGCTCTTTTTACTTGCTGAATTATTTTGTGCTGCCTAAGAATATTTCTTCTTTTAACTCCTTCATACATACCCCAGATAGTCTTTGTCATTCACTGTCCCTCTGCTATGATCACATAGATAACAATCTCTGGACAGCTATAATTCTCGCTGTAGGTATTTTTCAGCATTTGAAAGTAATACAGAAAATCAAAGAAATATCACTGGAAAAGTTTTCAGGAAGCTGTCTAGCCAATACCCCTCCTCTGAGGCAAGGTCAGGAGCAGCTGTGTCTCTTGAACATGTCAAAATAGTCTATCCTTAAAACCCCCTGAGGCTGAGGTTCCAGTAGCCTCCTGAGGTACCGCTTCCCTGGGGTACCCTGTAATGAGTGGTATGCTGAGACTTCTAGACTGCTGTCTAGCCTAAGTGACTCTTACTGTAAATTAAGTGAATTATTGTTCTATCTTTCAACAGCAGTCTGCTCCTATCCCCCTTTTTTGACACCTTCTGTAACTTTGTTCTCTGGTTTATGTGTTCTTTCATTCAATTTATGGAAAAAGCCATTCTCCCCCCTCCACCGCCATTTTTTGTTGTTATTTCCCCTACCTTGTTTTTGAAAGATTTATAGTTGTGTCTGTTCTTCCCTGAATTATGCCCAGCTTTTTGAGAATAACCCACTCAAACTCCAGGTCTCTAGTACTCTCCAGACTGTAATGCTTTTCTCTATCTGGCAATGTTTTTTTCTCATATAGGGCTTCCCCAGGACAGACCTGTTCATTTAGGATATACCTTCAGTATATCTGTTTTTTGCAACCGTGTCTCTTCACTTTCAGGTTTTGAGCCACAAAAGCCACCAGGACTGGAACATATCTTGGCTATTTTCCACGGAGTATGTGTATCATTCAGTTTTACTTGTGGTCCTTTGTACTTTGAATTTTATAATTCTCAGACTATCGCTCCAGTTGTTCACATTCATTTTAAATCCTAATCTTTTCATCTTAGCATGACCTACATGCTAACTCATCATCCACGTCATTGATAAAGATATGAAATAGATTTGTCTTGGGACAGACTGTGTGACCACCTGACTTGAATGACCCTCTCATTTAAAGCAGATAGTCTAACATATAAATGTGCATTTACCTTATAGACTTTCTTTCAAGCTCTTCTCTGAGAACAGAAATAGGGCTGTATCAAAGGCGTGCTAACATCAAGACATACTGCATCAGTAGTTTCTTTCCCTACATGAGACCATGTTCTCTTTTTTTTCTGAGAAAAAGATGAAAAGGTTTCTTACAGCTTGTTCCTGACAAATGCAGTGTTGTTAAGGAAGGACCTGCTTTTGGGGTTGGAAACTCTGTAGTGACATCAGTCAAAATTGTAGAGCACCAGCTCTCTTGATAAAAAGATAGCATTTTTTTTTCTTTACTCATATCTTTAGACAGATGAAGTTTTGACATGCTCTTTCCATTTAATTTCTTGTCAAACACATATGCTAGCTGAACTACAACCATTTTGTGAATAAGTTAGCTAGCCCGTTGACATTAACGGGGGATTTTCTAGTGCCATAATTGGCCAGAGGCCTAACTGGCTGCAGCTGAAAGCAGTTTCCATGCCAGCACAAACAATAATTGTGCTCAGCAAATATTACATCTTGGCAGCTGCAGCTGAACCCTGTAGCTCAACTCTATTTTAGCCTATATGGGTTCAGTTAATAGTTATTTTATCTTGCAGTAACTAAGGTGGTTTTAAAGCTATTTTGGCCTTGATATTAAACAATATACATAATACAAATGAGCTGAAAATACATATTTTTATATTAGAGACATTCTAGCAATAAAAGCAAGTAACCAATGAATTAAAGTAACTTTACATGGTTTTCCTGTTCTCCATTAGCCCATGCAATAGCATTGGCTGTCCAGTTTGTATAGCAGGATGCAACATCAAAGCCCAGGCAGTTTTTAAATATAAAAATTTTTCTCATATATTTTCCATTCACATTTTCATTGTTCTTGTTGTTATTTGGGGGTTGCTTTGTTTTGTTTCTCTTCCCTCCTGCTGTCTTCTCATCCTCTTGTTTTTAAGTTAAGTGGATTGGCTGTGGTCTGTTCCCAGTCTGGCACAGTAGCAGGAAAGGAAGTACCAGGAGCTGGAGGAATGGCTCAGCTGGCAGTAAGTTTGCAAGGTTTATCCTACAGCCAGTGGAGGGTGGAAGAGCCCAAATGCTCTTGTGCATGTTGGGGTGGGCTGCTCTCAAGAAGCTGATGATTGTATGGTGCAACTTCTTCTGGCCCCTCTGGGGGCCAGCCAGGAGCTGGCTTTTGGCTTCCCAGGGGTTTTTGGGGCTTTTGGGGCTTTGTCATCATTGCTGGATGTAGGTGCCATCTGGTCAGGGTCTGTGTTGCCAGGGAGTGTGAATGGACTGGAATTATCTGACACAGGTCCTTAGCACTGAAAGCTAATTGTGCATCTATTCAACCTCACTTTGGGGTGAAATATAAAGTCTGCAGTGTGTTTGTGTGCTTTGGAGGGCAACAATGTCTATTTTCAAGATAGGCCTAAGGGGTGAAGTTCAGGTAGCTTGTGAAGTTTTCTAGGCAAGGCTGAGTTCCAGAGCAAGCCTATATTCCTACCAAAGAGCACACTGCTGGTTGGAGTGCCTCTTGTTTTTCCTTTCCCAATGGGTTGTGTTACTGTTATGTCTTCCTGTGTAGTATTTGGCCTTTGTCTTCAATCACAGTTGTTAGGAAGGACACTGGCCTGCCAACAACACATTTGATGGCATAGGATGCTCTTAAATTAAGTGTTAGTATCTGCAAGAACATAGAGTGTGCTCTAGTTTCTAGGCCTCCAGCTATCCCGCATGGCTCCCTTTATTCATCCCTTCATCAGAAAACTGGAAGGTTTTTTTAGTAATACACTAGGAATGAAATCTAAAAAAAAATAAAAACAACTGAAAGTAATATAAGAGATTATATGGTGTAGCTTGCAAAGTTCAGTGAATTTCAAACTTGGAATGGAAATGTGCCTTTCCCTGCAAATAAAAAAAAAAATTGATTAGGTATTTCTATATAGACAGATGGTCACCTTCTCCTAAAAGCCAAGTAGGAAACCATTGTGAACTGAAAAATGGCCATGGGATCCAACATCTGGTAAAATTGTGAGCAGAAATGTAGTAACATTTTATTGTTTAGTTTTGTTTACTGGATTGTTTTCTATGCATGGAGTGATTCCCTTCTCAGTTCTTAGTTTCATAATAATCCCCTTCTCAATTCTTATTTTCAACTCTTTTTGAAATATGTGCTGTGGGAAATGGAGTGTTTTAGTTTTCCCCTCCAGTACTGTAAAGAAAATATTCTTACCCAAAAATAGTGGAGCTTTACTTTTTAAAAGCTTCATAGGTGGGTCATACTGCTTTTTTACACCAACACCAATAACACAGCTCGCAATGTTAGTTAAAAACATTCTACTGCATTGCATTAATCTACTGCCCATCATAGACTATATATACATAGTTCTGGAAGCTTTAAATGGAGCTAAAAAAAAAAAAAAGCAGCCTTGGGGACTGTATAACCCAAGTAAGTACACAGCAAGAGGAAAAAACCACAAAGAGTAGACCACAGTAGTCAAAGTAATAATCAACATACTTAGCACAGAGACCATGGCTTGTGGTAGGTGTCATAGCAAGGAAAGTTTCCAGAAGTAATCTGAATGCAGTAACTGAGGCCGTTTGAAGTTGCTATTTTCTGGTCACCTCCTAGACATTAAAGTGTAGTAATTTGAAACTCGGTGGGTACGTGGTACAAACTGGCAGTGTGAGCCTCTCAGTCTCTTGGTGTTGTTCAGAAAAATAGGTCAGTCAGGTGGGTCAGAATATGGGAAGTCTTGGAAAAGAAAAGTAGTAGTCAAGACTACTATAGCATACAGAATCAGCAGCATGGACAGATTGCAATATAAGATTCCAAACTGATGGTCTAGAAAAACAGATTTTGCAGGTGTGCTCTGCATAGACATGAGCAGATGGGGAGGAGGGCCTGGCTGTGCCCCTCTGAGTCAGGGAGGAGGAAGTTGCAGAAACAGAAGCAGGGAAATGAAAGCCCCTCCCTCCAGTCCTGAACACACATTTACAAATGCCTAGTTGGATTTTCATGGCTTAAAGTGCAGGGTTCAGCTGTCTCAGTAATCTTTCACAGATTAAACCACTGTCACCAGAGAGACAATTAATGCCAAGATGAGATCACAATGTTGTATTCACACTTTACTGTTAAATCATAAACAAATTGAGATTTCATAGTGGGATATTTTGCACTTTACTCTTAAGAGATTCACAAAGAAAATATTGCTTGAAAAATGTAAATTGTGCACAATATCTACATTCTTCTGCAATGCAAATTGCAAAGTTTATGCTAGCTTTCTGTGTTACAGACTTTGTTTTCCCCAGAAGATACACATTTTTCTGAACAAAGTTCTAGTGACAAAGTGGGTTTGGGGCTCCTCTAGAATGGGAAGAGTTGATTTCACATTGCACTTGCCTCATAAAAGTTCACCAATTACTATGCTGTAAGTCAGCACTTTTGGTAGGAATGAAAAGAGCCCTCCCTCTGTCTGCTCATTGAAGCTGCATAATCTGTGAAAAAAAATGCTTTGGGAATGAAAACCCAAGAATTAAAGAAAATCTGCTATTAAGTACAATTTCTGATTAAATTCCTGTTTTCATGCTTTTATTTGAGTAATTTTGTCAGCTCCCACATGATGTGCATATTGCTTTCAACCACCAGCAGAGCTTTTCATTGCCATGCAAAGAAGTTGGCGGTAAATTATAGAATTCTGAAAATGTGGTTTTTTTTCTTTATCCCAGTGGCATCAACCTACTCCACTACCTCTAAAGTCAAAAATGCACCACAGTTAATAGAGAATTTCACACTCATACATACAATTGGTAAAAAAAAGCTGCTTTTGCAATTTTTTTTTATTATGCTCTGCTAAGGTCTTGGCTTTAAAACAAACACCTGTCTGAAAATCTGCATTGACCTAATATTTTCAGTGATCCATTATTGAATGGATACATGTCTTGTCTCAGATTATTGACCTGGATAAAGTATAAAACAGGGGTTAGAAGCTGGAAGTTAAGACTTTGCTTCATGGTATCCCTATGCAAAAATCTTGAATATATGTATTGGAACAGCAGCTACTCCCGTCATTGTCACATCTGTCAGTCTTAAAGGACATTATACCAGTCTGTCTTCCTATGACTATTGGAACATGTCTCAAATCAAAAGGCAGTATGAAAGCTTAATGTTAAGCTCAGTTTAGCTTCAACCACTAGTTATTTTGCATTGGCTTCCAAAGCCCTTAAAATGCTTGGAACAAGAACAAAAAAAATAATCAGTAAAACTTGGTAGGAATTCAATGAGAAGGAAATTCAGCACACGTCTCTTCTAATTGATGCTCTCACAAGTCAGGCATTCAAATTATCTTTGGACATCTCTAAATTTCTGGCAACCACCACTTTGAGACATGAGCTTGCATATATGAAATTATCAGATGACATGAAAAGACACTACACTATTTAGTACCATTTCTAGCATGTTTGATGGTTTCCTTTGAAAAAAATCAGTGCCCAAAACTCCCCAAAATTTATTTCTAATTTAATATATAATTCTAAAATCTCTGCTGAATGGCTTATTAAGCATGGTTTGTCACTTAAAAAAAAAGGCATTTTGTAAACAAACTTGTGAAGGAAATTGAGGAATTCCCCAAGGAAGGAAATGGTTTTGCAATTTTCCATACTGTTAATTAACTATGGTTTTAATATTATACCAATGTCTTTGAGAGGGTCCAACAGAGTTGGGGAATTCTCCATATTAAGCAGTAAACAGCTGTCCCATTCCAGCTGCATGAAGGACAGATAGTAGACACCAATATTTGAAGGAAAAGGAAGCACTGCTATCTCCTTTTAAGTGCAATGGACGGGGGAAGGGAGGCTACATGGCTGGCCAAAGGTCAGATGGGTGGACTTTAGTGAGAGCCAGAAATAGAAGCACAATGGCTGGACCATCAAGTCTCAAGGCCATCTATGCTCTCTTATAACCCTGATTGCAGCTAAGGTGCTTGTTCGTTACATGAAAAACCTCAGAAAGGTTGGTTCAGATAAGCATTCAGTCCTCTGAGAGCTTATCTCAGCCTAACTCAAATTTACTGATTCCTCTGAGCCTGCAAAGGGGATGTCTTGCAAGAACTTCAAAAAATATATGTTTCTGTATCTTAAAATCCAGTTGGAAGCAGGCTGGAGAGCAAGCTAACAGGGATGAAAATTAAAGATAATGTGAAGTGAATAAACTAAATTTCAAATCCCAATATGATTTGGCCTGTCAAATTTTGGTGAAAGTCACTGTGGTTTCATTTTTTTTACTTCCCCCCTTGCACTGGAAAGAAACTGAGCACTTCTCTGCCTCTCTTTGGTGAGCTGTTGCCCTCCCTGGCTTGTAAAGTACTGTTGTCCACGATGTCTTGGTGGGATGTGGAAGGAAAGGTTCTTTCACCCAATAAAGTCTAAGGCCAGCATGCATTAGGGATTGGATCCTACTGCAGGATGAAGCAACAAGAGACAGTGAGATTTGCTGAACCTGTTCTGTTCCAAGCACAAAGCAAAAGCTCATGTCCTGCACATTGGTGGGTTTAAACTTAACTTTCCTACCTTGTCTCAAAACACTCTCACCCTCTTGTTAGGCATCAGAAATGCCATAACAAGGTCTGGAGCATAGTTCTAAGGCAGACTGCTATAGGGACAAGGGAAGGACAAGACAAAAAGCCACTTTTGAGAAAGATTCAGAGATGCCTTGGTGTGCTTGAGTGCAGCATCTGCTGAAAGAGGCTGTCCAATATGAGCCATTTATTTTCCATTGCTGTTGTTCATTTTCAGCTGAACTGCTCCTGGCAGGACTTCCTTGAGGGATGTAGCATGATGGCACTGCATTCCTTCTCTCCCAGTCAAACTACAGGAAGAACTGGAGGTCACTCTCTGTTTTTTGGGTAACATCAGCTCAGTCCAGTTGTCCAGTTCTTATAGACCTCTTTCTCCTCACCTGCTCGTTACCATTTGCATCATATTTAGTGATAGCTAGTGGAAGGCTGTGAGTTTTCTTGGGTAGGGATGGGACTCTGAGGGATTTTTTTGTCTGCAAATCTCTCTTAGGGGAAGTGTCTTGGTCAGGTATGGTTTCTATACGTGCAGAACAAGAGTCTTCCTCCACAAAGCCTTTGGGGATATTGAACTCAGATGTGCTCTAACGATTGCTTTTTCTTTACTATCCTTACTGAGCGCTGGCCTTAAAAATAACCTTAAAATGCTTCCTTGACTTTTCTGTCCTTTGAATGCCAAGATCACCTTTGATTATCTCTGAAATATCGTATTTACTTGACAGTTGTATTTCTGGATACAGACTTATGGGATATTAAATGCTCCTTCTCTATGGTCAAGGCCCCATGGTTTATTGTAACACAAGTACATTTAAATGAATAAAACCGTAAATTCATGCCATGGCACAGTATAAATACTGTTTGTAGGTTGTGAGGGATTGGACTGTTAATGGCTCAAACCAATTGCCTATTTCTGCAGGCTCCAGGGTTCTTTACTGAGGCCAGGTTTGCACCCTTAGTGGGGGGAGGAGATGAGTTTTTGGGTGTGTGGTAGCCATTTTACTAAGACAGAGGGGGCTTTGAAGCTGATAAGAGGCAGATCCTGCAAGGTGGGATTCCTTTCCTTTCCTTTCCTTTCCTTTCCTTTCCTTTCCTTTCCTTTCCTTTCCTTTCCTTTCCTTTCCTTTCCTTTCCTTCCTTTCCTTTCCTTTCCTTTCCTTTCCTTTCCTTTCCTTTCCTTTCCTTTCCTTCCTTTCCTTTCCTTTCCTTTCCTTTCCTTTCCTTTCCTTTCCTTTCCTTTCCTTTCCTTTCCTTTCCTTTCCTTTCCTTTCTTTCCTTTCCTTTCCTTTCCCTTTCCTTTCCTTTCCTTTCCTTTCCTTTCCTTTCCTTTCCTTTCCTTTCCTTTCCTTCCTTTCCTTTCCTTCCTTTCCTTTCCTTTCCTTTCCTTTCCTTTCCTTTCCTTTCCTTTCCTTTCCTTTCCTTTCCTTTCCTTTCCTTTCTTTCCTTTCCTTTCCTTTCCTTTCCTTTCCTTTCCTTTCCTTTCCTTTCCTTTCCTTTCCTTTCCTTTCTTTCCTTTCCTTTCCTTTCCTTTCCTTTCCTTTCCTTTCCTTTCCTTTCCTTTCCTTTCCTTTCTTTCCTTTCCTTTCCTTTCCTTTCCTTTCCTTCCTTCCCTTCCCTTCCCTTCCCTTCCCTTCCCTTCCCTTCCTTCCCTTCCCTTCCCTTCCCTTCCCTTCCCTTCCCTTCCCTTCCCTTCCCTTCCCTTCCCTTCCCTTCCCTTCCCTTCCCTTCCCTTCCCTTCCCTTCCCTCCCTTCCCTTCCCTTCCCTTCCTTCCTTCCTTCCCTTCCTTCCCTTCCCTTCCCTTCCCTTCCCTTCCCTTCCTTCCCTTCCCTTCCCTTCCTTCCCTTCCCTTCCCTTCCCTTCCCTTCCCTTCCCTTCCCTTCCCTTCCCTTCCCTTCCCTTCCCTTCCCTTCCCTTCCCTTCCCTTCCCTTCCTTCCCTTCCCTTCCCCCTTCCCTTCCCTTCCCCCTTCCCTTCCCTTCCCTTCCCTTCCCCTCTACCTCTACCTCTACCTCTACCTCTACCTCTACCTCTACCTCTACCTCTACCTCTACCTCTACCTCTACCTCTACCTCTACCTCTACCTCTACCTCTACCTCTCTCCTTCCTTCCACACTTCCTTCCTTCCTTCCCTCTTTCTCTCTTTCTTTCCCCTTGTACATTTTCTTAAGGGACATTTTTATACTTTCATATTGCAATATTGCTATACATCATAATAACCAAAATGGTTACATACTTGCTTTCCATTGAAACCAAATTCTTCTAAAATAAGCCTTACATATATGTATTTTTTTTTTAAACCCACAAATCATTTAGAGTCGTTTGACTCTAATCTGCCCCAAGGGCTCTATTAACAAGAGCCTGAGTTACCCTCACCTTCTGGTGAATGTTTAAAGGGTAATATAAGACTTTGGCAATGACGTAACTGCTGAACCTCTGTCCCCTCTATCACCTTTCCATTTTTTATATGTAAATAAATCCATAGTATTTCTGTGTTTAAATAATATCCTTTGCCTCAGACAGGTGTTAGCCATTACACTATTAGCATATCTCATTCTTCTGATGTATCTCCTGAAGAGCAAGCAAGGTTATTCACAGACAATTAAGCAGACAAAGACTGGAGTTTGACTTAAAAAAGATATTTATTTTACTTAATAAGTTGCTGTTAGACAGATGCTTCCTGAATCAGTGAATAATCCCTTTGATTTTTTTCATGACTGCAGTGAAAGCTGAAGCTCATCATCCCTTAATAAATTGTAGACCCACAGAGATCTGCTCTACTAAAAAGTCTGCAACTATAGTGTGAGTTTCCTAAGGGGAGCTCTGCCCACAGCTATGTGTTATCCTAATCCAAGAAAGAAGCTTTTTCCTCTGGCCTCTGATCTAACAGTTGTCAGATGACACAAAGTTGGTCTTTGAAATCACGTCTTGGCACGAACTATGAATCACAGGTCTTGTACGAACTATAAAACTATTTTTATTGCTGTTGAGAAATTTATTATGTCTTTGTTAGCAGCAATTAAATGTTGGTCCAGCTTCTATTTAATTTTTTTTGGGATTTGCATCAGTAATAGAAAGATAGGCTAACAAGAAGGCAGCATAATTATGTGAAAGGAAATTCCAGCTTAACAAATCATTGAAATACTATCATGGAGCAAGGTTCCTTAAGTTACAGCCTGGAACTGCAGAACAAAATTTTATATTTGGATGACAGTAGTGAAGTGTGTTTGTGTTGTTCTCTGAATGTGTTTCGGGTATCTATCAAAACTCAAAGTGGTCTTGAATGTTCTTACTTATGCTCCTATATGTACTGAGAAATACAGTGCTGAAGCAAGGACGTTCTTTTTTTTTGTGCAGGAAATATGACTACCAGCCATTAATTCCACCTTATTCACTATTGCCCAAGACCTTGCTTGCTTTGTGTACCCCTCTTTGTGCCCATGCCCACACAATCTACATCTTAATGTGACAGTGTGCAGGGAAAATGTGGTATGGGGTCTGGAAAATCAGCACTTGAGAGCAGCTGGAGAAAATACTTTCAGCCTGAGAAGGAAGTGCTTGGAAGCTAGATGCAAAGAGAGCTCTGGTCTTCCACTGCCCGTGCTTGACCCTGCTCTGAATCCCTGACTCTTACGGCAAAGTTTTCCTCTCACCCTGCCCTAACTTCATACTTGTTCATCTCACAGGGAGATCCCTGAGACAATGCTTTCCTTGGCTGTTCCCAGGCTCAAGCTGACAATTGAAAGCAAAAGTCAACATATCTAACAGGGCTCTGTGCAAATTAACCCTTGCCACTCCAATGGCAGCGGCAGTCCTGGGGATTCCCAGGAGTCCCCTTCCTTGGCTCTCTTCTTCTTGGTATCTCAATTGCCTGAGAGAAAAGCTGCTCTTAATTTACCCATTTGTTTCAATTTAGCTCGTTCAGCAGCTCTCAGCTGTGCTGTGTGTGTGTGGGGATAGGAGATCTTGATGTGTTTACTGCCCAAAAAATGGGATGGCTCATCTCTGCAGTCTCTGTGGTCTCTTGGTGAACCAGAGATGCTGCATGGCACAAGGTGTATGTAGGGCAATATAGGAGCAATAACTCTGCTCTCTTTCAGAAACTCTTGTTTAGAAGGATCAGACCCCAAGAGGAGTCCAGGTGACCTCACAAATCCATCAGGATTAGTGAGGAGATGAGTGTCACGCTGTGGTCTGAGAACTGAGGAAGGGGAATTTATTCTGCTGCTGTCACTGCTAAGTGCCAAAAATAGCAATGGTGCACAAACTGGTGAGAATAACTTTTTCCACAGAGAATGTAGGGCTCTGTAGGAGTGCATGGTATGTCTTCCAGGCATGCTGTTGGGCATGGTGACTTCAAGGGAATATGTGATTTGTCATCCTTAAGTAGTATAGAAAATACTAAGGGGGTTAAATGCTGTTATAATTTCCTTGCAATGATCACATTACAAATTTTCTTTTAGTACTTCTGGGCAAACAGGCCATAATGTCTAATGTCTAAATAAATTTAGAAAGCTGTAATAATTGTTCTTATGCTTTAAATAAATTCTCAGAGTAACATTAGTATATTGTCATCTTAGTTTCCAGTTGATTTGGGAAATTTACAATGTGATATGTAATCAAATGAAGTCCTGGAGTAACGCAAAACCTGTTCTTGGATCCAGGGAACGATAGTGCCAATATCTGGAAGAGAGCTTTTCCACAGAGGGCCTCTCTGGCTGTATTCTTTATTACAAAAACTATTGTGAAGCAGACATGTGTCTGTAGTCTTGTATGTTGATTCAACAAGGAGGACAAAATGTATGTTTGAATGTACAGTCCTAATGGTGGTCCCTAAATTTGGGTCAAAGCTCAGTCCAGTGAAGGGGCAGAGAATCTCCTGCAGCCATTAAAAAGTCTAAGAGGTCTGCCTAGCCCCCTTAATTTATCCTTAGTGGAACAATACCAGGTAGAGTCAAAGCACAACTCTGTCTTAGACCATTTTTCTTCTTTTCAAGGTATCAAAGTGCAACCACAGCAACTCAGCAAACCTAAGATGTCAACCTCCTAAACATGTTTTGAAAAATAAATTATTAAATTAGCATAAATCTCAGAGCTAAAAAAAAACTGCTCTGGGATTAAGTACACACAGCTGCTTAGTCTGTTTGTAATCCAGTTTTCTCTGTGGTATCTGGCAGTCAGAGCATAAAAGGCATTCTTGAAAATAATTTTTTTCTAGGATTCTCATACACAAAAGCATCTGGATACTTGGAACTTAAAAAAAAGGGAAAGCAAACATAACTCAGACATTGCAATTCTTGTTAAAAGATAAATGCTTTCCAGAGATGTATTTCTGGTTAATATAATATTGAAAAATCTTCAGAAGACAATAGGTATAGAGAACGAAGACAACTTATGTGGCACAACATCTCCTTGTAATCCACCCTTGCTTGAAGCAAGAGCCATAATTTAAGTTACTGATTCCAACTGGTCTTCTTGGAAGACAGAGTTCAATTTACATTTATGACTGCATGAGCCTATTTTGAGGAATCTAAATAAAAGTATAGCTAGCCTTCAAAGCTGTCTCAGAAATGACACAGAAAATGTTAAGCATTCTTGTAGCTTGCACTTCTGTAGTTTGTTATTATCAGACTTACGTTGCCTCTGATTTTGAAGTCTCAAGGGAACATTTACTCTGCAAAGTGTGCCTCAAAATGTAAATGTGTTTTCTGAAATGCATTTTGTTATTGTTTCTGAAATACTTTTGATTTTTTTTTATTTCTCCTTTGCAAAACCAAAAAATCTACAGAAAACAAACACATTTGTTGCCCTTACAGTGACAGTTGAGGAAAGAAAGAAACCAGCCAATCAATAAACCTTTTTATGACTTTGTAGTTGAAGTAGTTGTCATAGTAGCTTTTGAGAAATGAAAAATTTTGGAGGCCTTTAAGAGAAATGGATGGGTTTGAAATATGCTGCAAAACCATGTCAGAAACAGGGCCAGCTGACAGGGACTGGGTGTGTGGGCCAGATCAGCAAAAGCACACACTGCACCTCCTTTTCAGGAGCACACTGAGCACTGGGGGCCTGGACCTCTAAAGCCAAAAGCCCCTGCCTGGTCTTTGCCATGCTACCATGGTACCATCCTGTGAAGTGCCTGGAAAATCCAGCCAGGGAGGCAGGAGACTGAGACTGGCAGCTTTGCCTTGCTGAAGTACTGAAGTGAAAATACCTGCTGAGTGCTAAGAAGACGACAATATATGTTGCTGATATAATTTACTTGAAGGCATTGAATTCTTAGGAGAGGTTGGCCAGTGCTTTGCATTGAGACTGCCAGGGCCTCCAGGTGCTGTGAAAGCTCCAAAAAAGACTGAAAAATGTACAAGCTTTAACAAGCGATTGTGACAACCGTGTCCTGGAACAGCTATGAACGTGTGCCCTTATGTATTCTCATTTCCAGTCAGGAATAAAAAAGATAGAGCATTAGTGTCTGACCTTCCCCCCTTCTCCAGCAGTTTCAGTGTATATTTGATTTAGTTGTAAGTACCCATTAACTCAGAGGAGTTAAAGGGGATGAACTTTGGACTTTCCTTATTTCTTTAAGGTACAAAGATAAGAAAAATCCTAATTAGCAGCATCTCTTGTTTGAGATTTTTTTAGCCTGGAAAAATGCTCTTGTACAAATCAAGAAATGCATTGAATTCCCTGTAATCTCATGAGATATTAGTTTGCAGTTTTTAGACTATTGTACAGCTCTCTGTATATCATAGAAACACAGGTAAGAAATCTGTGTCCTCAGTCATTTATTCAGAGTTTCCTCACTTGGGCTGAATCAGCTCTCCATGAGAATGAATTGGAAAGTGGATTGCTGAGATCATCTGAGTTTAAAATAAACCACACAAAACAAATAAGTCAAAACTGAGTTTTATTTTGTTTTTCTGTATGGTGGAGATGGAACAAATAGTGTTTAGCTTTGACAGCAAGGACCTGAGAGTCCTTGGCAGGAAGTTTCAACAGGCAAAGCAAAGGTACAAAAAACTATCTGAATTTAGACCTTCCCTTGGCCCTTAAAGACAGACACTGGGGTGGAGGGGCAGAGAGGCATGCAACACAGCATAGTACCACAGTGCTGACTCTCCCCTTTTAAATTCATCTAAGCTCAGTATCTTGTCCACAAGGGGTATCAAATTCAGAAGTTTCAAAAATACTTTAATCACTAAATATGTCTAGTTATACTTCTCCATGGTATTTCCAAGGGACTGGGCTAGGAGAGCATTTGCTTTCCATGTTAATTTATCAGAGACATTTGAAAGTTTACAGTAGCTTTTGGAAAAACAGAAGTCAAAGGAATAAACTTTTCCTGCCAACTGCATCAGTTATAAGCTGCTGACATGTAAGAGAGTGAACATTTCAGGGCAGCTCATTATCAGTGTAGAAATTCTGAGACTAAGCGAGATGATCCAGCAGTTTGAAAGGCATCTCAAACTTTCTTTTGAATGACAGCAACCCCTCTGAAAGTGAAATTTGTGGATATGCTTTCCTTCCACTCCTGCCTCCCTCTCCATCAGCCTCCCCAAGCCACTACCAAGAATTAAAAATTATCCCCTTGTCATGCTGAAAAAAATAAATGAACATGACCATTTTCCATAATAACTATTTGACATTAAAGCAGTTGGTAATTAAAGTAATCCTTGCTCCCTGGTGACACATGCAGTGTGACAAAACAGAGGTAACGTGGCAGCAGCAGAACCTGTCTCCTTTATTTACTCGCTGCTTCAGTGCCTTGTCCTGTTGAGTGACTGATCATCTTTTGCATTACCAAAGAGCAACTGAGTTACATTAAAATGAATACTTGTGGTGAAAATGTTAACTTGAAAGCATTTGCTGTGATAACCCATAAAATAAAATCAATATACTTGCAGATTCATCAAGTCCCTCCTGGGTCTGTGGTTGATTTTGCTATGGTTTTCCAGAAAACAAAGGCTGCAGCTCAGCCACTGGACTGAGACTGGGAAGCCCTAACCTGGTCAGCTCAGAGATCCAATATGTTGCATGGCACTGGCACAAAGTGGGTTGCTTTGAAATGTCCTTCACTCAATGTTACCTCAGCAGCTTTGACTAGGTACTTTTAAGCAGAGAAGGAAGTTAAGAGTGGAACTAAATGTTGGTTTAAATTATCTGGGTCAGGCTGGGTAGGTCTTAGTAGTACCTTCTTTAGGATAGTCTACTGGAGACCCGTAGTGCCACAGCTCTCTGGAGGGAGGAAGATCTCCCTCCTCTTGGACCAGCTCTGCTTGATGTGTGCCAGATTGTGGAGCTTGTCTGCACTCCTTCCAGGCCTTGGAAAACCAGCATCCATCTGTCTTCTTGCATTCATTTTCCAAAACAAGAATGAAATCTGTATCCTTTATGCCTTTTTTACTATTTCAGTAGCATAAATGTACACTGCAGTTAAGAAATGCAATATGAAATGCTTTATATCCTGAATAAATGCTACATGAATCAGGACAAAAGAATAGTTTGAGACAAAAGATAAAAAAGACACTTTATTGATGAGTAGAATCTTAGGCCAAAGTAGCTGCTTGAAAAAAACTTTGGAAGA
This sequence comes from Vidua chalybeata, assembly GCF_026979565.1. NCBI lineage: Eukaryota > Metazoa > Chordata > Aves > Passeriformes > Viduidae > Vidua > Vidua chalybeata. Next base: position 59,155,148 of record NC_071532.1, read on the forward strand.
TGGAAATTGATCACACACAGCATGATCAGCACTGTCCTTCCTGCAGAATGCTGGGCAAAGAAGCGAGTCCAAGAAAATACAAAGTCAAAGGACTCAGAAACCAACTGTGGTGCTAACAGAAGTGAGGATGGAGTTGCACTGATCTTTTACAATGGATACAAGGTAAGGTTTGACCTTCAGAAAAAAATACCCAAGTAGACATCAAATGAAGGAGGAGGTAACAAAATTAATTTTAACTTTACCATCATTTGGATGGGAGATTAAACTGAATAGAAACAATAATTTACATCTCATTGGTGCTCCACAAGATGGTGTGCCAGACAGGACAAAAGCCTGTAATGTAAACCTTCATCTCAGTGTCTGCTCTGCCACAGCACTTTTGTATGATTCTGGAAAGACTCTCATTCTCTACATGCTTCTGCCTTCTCCCTGTTTCCTGTGACAAAGGTAATAAATTCCTAAGAGTAGGAAAGGAAGATGTGGATACATGCTTCAAAGCTTCTGAAGAACTCAGACACAGTAATGTATTCTCTGCTGCTAAAATTCCTGTACTTATTTCTAAATGAACTAATTGAAGTTAAGGCATCACTCATGCAAGCTGAGTGGAAAATAGTTGCTCACTTTAGATGTGCAGCTCCATAAAGACAAGAAGCTAAATTTCAAAGGCTAAGCTATGACCAGCTGGTAATTATACCTGGGGAAAGAACAGCTACTGTTGTTAAAGATTCCATTCCGTTGCTATGGAAACCTCTATGGCATGGAGTGTCTTGTATGTGAATGGTATAGATGAAGAAATGCAGAAAAACATTTTGTTATACAAGATCAAGAATGCATAGACTTTCTTTTTGTGCTTGTGGAAAACGGGAAATACATTTTCAGCGAAGCATGAAGTTATTTTAAATATTTTATTACTGCAACATTTGGTCTCAAGTGCTACCTCTTCTGAGTTTTGAGAAAAGATAATGCCATCACCACTTGACTGCAAGCAGTACCCTTTAATTCTCTCTCAGGGACCTTTGACAGACCTTTAAAATACAAAATATTCACTCCCTCTGCTCAGTATTTCTAAATTATTTAAATGACCTGAGGAAAAATGCAATTTAAGCCACCTCTGCACTGGCAGGTGTCAGGACAGGAGCTCAGCCAGAGAAAAAGACATACAAGAGAATTTGTATTTTCCAAGCTATTTTTAAAACTGCCTAAAATGGTCCCAGGGCAAGTTGTGGGTCCATACACTGATGAACATGGTGGCCATGGTGGGAAGGCAGCTAAGCAAGCACAGCCACCCAAAAAAGTTTTAACTCCTCCAATTATTACCCCAGTTAAAACCGTGCAATCTGACATGTCTCCCCAATTTCAGCGCTGATCCACACATGAAACCAACTGCAGGTTGTAAAGGCTCAGACCAAACCCTCCTAAGCTCAGATCTTCAAGGAGATATTTGTGGTAGTTAAAATGTCCAGGCTGTAATTCAACTAGAAATAATGTGGCTACCCAAGAAGACAACCTGACTATTTTCCTTTTCAGAGATTTGCATTATGCTTTGAATTAGATCTGCAGTGATTTGTGGCCTTCTGCCTCCAGGGGAACTGCAGCACAGCTCACACTGGGCAGCTCAGACTGTGCTTCAGTCCATCCTTGCAGATGTCAGTGTGTCTGAGCCATTGCAGGAGGCAAGTGCTTTCTCAGAGTCATTAACATTTGAGTTAAAATTGCCTCCACAATATCAGCTGAGCTGTAATATCAAACTGTGCATACTTCAGCAATGAAATGGGTTAGCTGAAATCACCTAAGGCAGTGGCTTTTCTGTCAAGAGGTGAATTACACCCACAGTGTGTTGGTTTTGAATAAGCCTTAAGTTTTAAAGCAAACATTGCACAAACCAAGAGATGTGCAACAGTTTCCTCCCAAGAAAAGAATCCAAATTGTTAATGTATTGATTCTATCTTTAAACCATTCTTCCCTTGATGAACTTCAGACTACGTTCACCTAGAGAGCAAAGAAAAATGTTGAGATGACAATCTAGCACATTTTCTTGGATTTTAGCATGATCTCTCCTTTTAAGAAGTCCAAATATAGTTGTTCTGTACTAAACTTCTGAACAACCTGAATACTGGATACCAAGATATCAAGAGATGGTAGTTGTAGTTGTTGGTGTGGAGTTTAACTTTGTGGGTTTTTTTTCAGGAAGCCCAGGTTTATCTCTGAAATTCAGAGGCATCTTAAGAGTGAAGAGAAGCACCAGATAATGAAAGTTTGATAAAGCAGGGGGGTGTGCTTAGCTCTAGCTATCCATCTTCTGGCCTGGTTGTTGCAGGGACCACTGCTGTTCATATAGGGAGTGCTGTTTCAGGCACCACTAATGCTCAAAGTGTGCTTGTGACCTTTTAAGACACAACCCTGGTGATAATCAGATTATCTGCTTGCTTAGCAGTGAGATCAAACAAAGGTTCTTGGCTGAATTCCCATTTTTGCTGACATCAAGGCAAATTACTCAAAACATGACTTGTAGGCATGAATGCAGTTCTCCCTTCTCTGCTTTCAAACATCCAAGCAGTTGTTTCTCACATATCTTTTTCTTTTTCAGTGTGGTGGAAATACTTCCAAACCCCAAGTTAGTGTATTTCAAGTCAGGGTAGCTTGTAAGCCTTTCTGTGTCCTTGGTTTTCTGGACTTTTTCTCTTGCTCCAATAAATTTTATTCTGGCTTTGCCATTTTCTAGATGTTTTATATTATTATTGTGGACATACAGAAGAGGATTTAACACATACCTTCTGTGTTATTGTGGCACTCAACAGTCCACAGTCCATTTCCTTATACATGCAGAAACAGATTTTGATAAAGTTAGCTAAGTAAGCATATGGCCAAAAGTATAGCTGATACGAATGTTTGTAAAAGCAGGTCAATGCTTGATTTAAATCAGAACATACATGATTTGCTCTGAAATGATCAAAATTACGTTTTTGGACACTCTCAACTAACTGCATGTGTCTTAAATTTTTCCCAGGCTTTGGTACGTTGTAAGATGGAAAGAAAGTTGGAGGCTTTTTCTTGCTTGTGTAAAGCAAATATTTTTCCAAGTATTTTCTTGTTCAGGTATGGTGAAGCATGGAAGTACGTGGCCAGCTTTTAATATTCTGAATGTTCAGGTAAAAATACTTTCCTCAACTGAGGTGTGAACAACCATGCTTCTAACAGTCTAGCCTGTTGAAACCATTAAAATGTTTCATGTTATGTGTCTCATCCTTGAGGAACACCTACGAACATGTCACACTGATTAGATCCTAATTAATAGGGACCATAATTAGCTTTCTTGGAAATGGTTATAATTCCTGTTCCTGAAGGGGTTGGCCCCTCAGCTGAATTCTGGGCTATTCAACCAAGGATTTTGACATTAAGCAAATGCTTCACACTGGGCAGCACTACTTTAAATTAGGAAATCCATGCTTTTCAACAGACAAATCATTGTAATATTTGCAAAGATAGTCTACTCTAATAGCCTCTCATATTTCAGACATCATAGCTGAAGCTTGTGACAGAAAAATTTGGAATTTTTATCCCATCATTTCAGCAAAGAAAAGACTAGAAAGGTTGCTAGTGAGAGAAGCCCTTTCACAGATGAGAAATTGAGGTGGTTGTTTCTTAAATATTATTTGAGGACAAACTGCTGCAGGTTCAGCTTGAGTACATTGTCTCTTGGGCCACCTGAAAGAAAATCTAGTTGATACTATGGAACAGAGTGAGAAGTTGGCATGGGGAGAAATAAATGGCAGAGGTGCTCATGTTAGATGGCTGAGAAGAATGAATCCTAACTGAATTTTATGTATAAAATTGGTTTTATTGTTTTATACACAGCCTGACTGATGGTGCACAGTGCTTTCTGGGCAGGAGGGAGAACACACTGCACCTCTCTGATCTTGCAAAAGTCCAAGCTCATGACAGATTTGTGTTTCCCTGAACAAGAAGGGAATCCATACTTGTTATCAAATTGCCTGTCACTTTTTACAGTGTTGTCAGTATTAAAAAAATCATTAGAAGATGCCATTAGAAGACACTGAAATCACTCTTAATTTTATTATCCAGAGATCCACATAAAGGTACATGATGTTCAAAGACATTTTGGCTTTTTTTAAATGTCACCTTTCTTCTAGTTACTGCAAACAGAGATTGTAGTGATGCAGTTTATCTGTATTTAAATCCCCTTGAGCTGATAGCATGACTGAAGGCTGAACTGTGATCTCTTTGTGCATGAAGAAAAGACACTCATTTATTTATATTAATGTCAAACTTGTCTACTGCATTTTTTTCTTCACCTTAACTGAATGTGTCTGCAGTAGCTGAGAGGGCATGTGCTTAAATAGGAAAGACTAATTGGAAGAAGCTGTCAGATTAACAGAGATTATTTGGATATCTTGCACTTCAGTAGAAAATTTTCCTCAGGATCATCTCCCACCATTTCTGAGGGCATATTATGGATGCATGAGGAAGAGGGTAGGAAGATATCTATTTAGGAAAAGTGTGAGGTTGCTATGTAATCGCAATGGGCCTTTTAATCTAGAATGGATAAAATACTAAATAGATGAGTTCCCGGTAGGTTACTGAGGCTTTCACAGTTTCATTTTCATCTTATTTCAGAACCTCTTTAGCCCCTCTGCACTCTAGAGTGGGGAGTTGGTTCATTTCTTGTGTCCCCACTGAAATAACAGAAGCATAACAGACAAGAGATGACACATTCTCCATCTGTTCTGTCTCACTGCTATGGCTGCAGAGCAGGGAAGGCTTGTTTCTACCATCAACTTACTGAAAGAATATCTAATGTTAGACTGAGTGTGTAAACACAGGGTTACTATTTCAACTCTTGATGGAATTCCCAGAAAAGATAATGAATGACTCCTAATGTTAATAGGTCCTTATTTAAATTAAATTCAAGATTTTGTCCTCCAAAACACGTCTTTAGCATGTTTTCCTAATAGCCATATGGTTCAACCTTTTAGTAGTGGGTATCTAAACACTTTTCAAGTCTAACTGGTAAACTGGTGGCATTGGTGCAAACCTTCAGTTTGAGAGATGTCAGCTGCCACTGATCTCCGATGGGATACAGGCTGTATCTAGCACAGGGATCTGTTACTGCTGGTGCCTGTGCAGTGCCCCAGCTAGGCAGTGCAGCTGGGCTATCCACTAGCAACACATTTCTATAGTGTTTCAGGAATGGGAGAAGAAAAACAGCCTAGAGAGGCAGAGGAAGGCAGAAGTACTTGCTGCTGACCTTTGGAGAGGATGGGGTGACTGTGCCCTCTCTCTGGACTAATTAGCCACAGGCATCCCACTCAGAGCCTGAGATGTTGAGTAGCATCAGGAGCTGCAGACGAGTGCTTGAGCCGCTCTCAGCAGTGACCTGTCCTTACATGGTACTTATGTGCTGGTTTATATGGTGATACATTTTATTGTCATGTTTGTAAACAGGAAAATAGTTACACAATATTCAGCTTTCATTTTACAACGAGCTGCCTTTTATAATAAGTGAGCTGCCCCCAAGATCACTGAATAAACAGGTGGACTGAATGCGTAGTTTTCCAATGCTTTTACATAAATATTAGGTTTTGAGAGAAAACTCTGTTAGTCAGAGCCTTCTGAAATGAGCAAAAAGCTTTTCTCCACTAAAGAACAGACTACCTGTTTGCACCCACATTCCCAGCCCTTACTGCAGCTACAGATCACCTATCTGCATTGCTCTTTCTTTCTCAAAACATATTGCATGGAAGCCCCCCTGTTCCCAAAGGTTGCTTAGGCACTTCCAATGGAGAAAGTCTTCACTGCAATATTTATACTAGGAAATTCCATTTCTGATACTAACAACATTTGCAGTTAGCTTGATGGATGCAGTGCATTTGCACTAAAACAGTAGCAATATTATTTTTTTTTAATTGCAAACAGCTATTTTATATAATACATAATTCCATCTGGAGAATGTTCCAAATATAAATTCATGTTCCAGAAATGTACCTATGTTTATTTCTCCATAGAGCTAGAGGAAAACATAAGGAAAATCAGTCCAGAAAATCAGCCCAGAGATTATTTTATGTAGCACTGAGATCTGTACCACTTTCCCTTTATTTACAGATAAATTCAGAAGAAACCTGAAAAAAGCTGGGAAAATACTTGTTTCACATGGTTCCATCATGCTGCTGCTTGCCATGGTGACTTCCTGGTAAAGTTCATATGCTTACAGAAAGTATTCAGTGCTTTATGAAGCTGCAGCCACAGTTTAGTATGGTTTAAGACCTTTTGTCTTTATTTTGATTTGTAAATATTCATGATTATATTGTACTGGGAAGAGGTGAATATTTTTGCTCTCATTAAATTATAACAGAATGTTGCTTCAGCCTACTGGAAACTTCACATTCCACCCACTGATTCTCTGAGTTCATTACCAGTATCATTGATTCCAGCTCTGCAAGTCACACCTGTTGAGCAAGATATGCTAGCAAACCGTCTTAAAATTAAATATATGCTGAAGCCATCTTTCTCCTTCGTTTTTAGCATTGCACTGAATAGACACTTACGGATTTACATACATTTAAAGTTTTGCTTGGTTGTGAACTTATGCCCTTCTTGGATCATTTAACATTTGAAACAGAAAACAGCCATTATCATTTTCACTTCCAAAATCTTGCTGCCTTAGATTGTTGGGTTTTTTTGTTTTGTTTTTGTTTGTTTGGTTGGTTGGGGTTTGTTTTTTTGTTTTTTTTTCTCTCCTACTGGGAACGAGATGTCTATTTCAGCTTCTTCACCAGTCAGAAGCGACAATCGAAAGTGGCATTATTAAATTCTGCCACTTGGTGGCACTAAGAAATAACACAACTGCCCTTACAAATGATGCTGTAACACATGGCCAAGCGCCGGGTGATAACCTGGCCCTCAGAAAGGAAGACATCAGGAAGGGATTTGTGCCGGCAGAAATCCCACGGCCGTTTTGCTCACTGTAGATGTCAGCAGGTTTCCAGCACGGCCCGTGGCCGCTGGGATGCTGCTTCCACACCTGGGCGTGCACAGCCAGCGCCTTCACTCACCGCTGGCTCTGCTGGCAGATGTTCCGTACACCTCTTACATTTGTTACTTAAGAGTCAGCTCTACCTGCCTAGGAGCGGGTTTGCTGGCAGTTGAGGGGAAAGAACTAGCAAAGCCTTCATTTCCAGTACCTTAGTTCAGGCAGTGTCAGAGAGTTTCTCTTGGACAAGGAAATTTGCATGGATCTCCATGAGGAGCCCACCCTCCCCAGTGTAAATATTATTGCCTGCTTGGTTAGAAGAGACGCAGCAAAGCCATTTAAGGATTAAACTCAATCCAGAGTGTGTGTATGGATGTAGGGGTTTGTGTGTGTGAGTGTGTAGGATTTGACTGACTTACCACCACTTCTAGTACAGAAAATAAAAGAACTGGACCGAGAATTTATTCAGGTTTTTTTCTCATCTTGGTTGATAATACTCAGTAAAGGTCAAGTGTCCTAGAAACTGATTTCATTTGTGGTTGGTTACCTTCCATCTCCCTTGTGCAGCTCTTATTTCAGATGAGAACTGAAAATTTGTTTTTCTCTTTCCCGCTGCGTAAAGTTTTTCTTGCTGGTGTTATTTACTCAGAACTTTTTACAAGGGCATGTAGGGATAGGAAAAAGGGGAAGGGCTTTAAACTGAAAGAGGGTGGATTTAGATTATGTATTAGAGACTCTTGACTGTGATGGTGGTGAGGCACTAGAACTGGTTGCCCACAGAAGTGGTGGATGTCCCATCCCTGAAAGTGTTTCAGGCCAAGTTGGATGAGACTTTGAGCAGCCTGACTAAGTGGAAGGTGTCCTGCCCCTGGTGAGGGGGTTGGAACTAGATGATCTTTAAGGTCCCTTCCAACACAAACAATTCCATGATTCTGTGATTCTATGAACTGAGAGCTGTTTTTCTGTCTGATCTTTTCTTCTACTGTCATTACTCCTTGTATGCATGTTTGTGCTGGTTTGGACTGCAGTGGATTGCATTTTTTCCATAGTAGCTGGGATGAGGCTGTGGTTTGGATTGTGCTGAAAACAATGCTGACAACACTGGGGTGTTCTATCTGTTGCTGAGCAGCACTTGCCCAGAGCCAAGGCCTTTTCTGCTTCTCAGCTCACCCCTTCAGAATGCAGTTGTGAGTGGACACATCCATGACAGGCTGACTCCAACTGAACACAGGGATATTCCATAATATATGGTATCATGCTCAATGAGTAGAGCTGGGGGAAGAAGAAGGAAGGAAGGAAGAGTGATGGTGTTTGTATTCCCAAGTCACTGTTATGTGTGGTGGAGCCCTGCTTTTCTGGAAATGGCTGAACTGCCATCTCCAGAACCTCCCTGCCCTTGGGAAGTGGTGAATGAATTACTTGTCTTGCTTTGCTTGCTTTGCATGGCTTTTGCTTTACCATTTAAACTGTCTTTATCTCAGCCTAGGAGTTTTCTCATTTTTACTTTTCTGATTCCCTCCCCCAAACCACCAGTGGGAAGTGAGCAAGCAAGTGTGCGGTGCTTAGTTGTTGATTGAGGTTAAACCACAATGGAGTCCCATTAAAGCTTCTTTTAAAGAAAGTCAAATTGTAATCATTATTCCCAGCCTTCTCAACTGGGAGAAGTTTTCAGAGTGAAAAGACTCTTGGGACAGAAAGGAAACAGCCACCTGAAAAGCAGTGCTGTTATTTAATTTCCCTGTATTTCTAGAGTTACGGCTATGTCTACACTATTAAATAGTATGGTCAAATAGGATTACTTTTACAGAGCAAAGGAGCTGGTACTGAGGACTTGCTGTGCACTCCACACAGCTTTTTGGAGGGTGTTAGCTCAGGCTTGGGACTGCCCTGTGGAAGGACCACACCTCACAGGTGGAATCATCTCTTGCTTGCCCTCCTGTGTTGCTCAGCAGTGTGAACTGGAGGCTGGCATGAGAAGATCCCTGGGACATTTACCATGGATGTGGCCTCCCAAGCAGAACAAAACTGCTTCTCTTTTCTGAGACAAGAGCCAAATTCCCAGGCTGTAGGAGATGCAATGGAATCATAAATTGCTGCTATCCCAATATATTAGTGAGGATAATGAAATAGGCTGGCATGTAAGTATATTACTGAAAAAGTTAGTCCTCATCAGTGATTTAAACATGGATCACTGGAAGTTATTACCAGCATCTGAGTAATCTAAGTAAGCATCTGAGTGTCTTGCTGGGTTAGCATAACCAGCCCAGGAGAATGATGCATACCAAGTGCTGCTGGCAGTGACACAGCCCATGCTAGGAAGCAAATTATTATTTCAAATGTCCTGGAAAACTATTTGGAAATTGGAAGAGCCAAATATGAGACTATAGACTTGACCGACTCAAGGAATGGCAGGGACAGATGCCACAGTGATGGGTGAAAAGAGCTAAGGAGATGCCGAGAAGCTGTATGGAAAGTTAAACCAGAGAAATCTGGGATTTTCTTCCATCCTCAGCTTGAAAACTGAGGGAACCTCTACCCTGATAAACAAATGCATGGTCAGGAAAAGCTGTATCTGCACAGAATCACTTAAGCTCAAAATAGAATTGATCCAAAAGTGATTGAAGCTCTCCAAGTAGAGGTCCAAATCTTAGCAATATCTGAGTGAAAAACCTTCTTTCAAGATGAGAGGCTAAGTGAGATTTAGTGTAGTTAATCACTTTATTAATTTATTCTCCTGTGGCTTTTACATAGCCCACTATAACTGACAATCCCAATAAAAATGTCATGTCAGAAAGACAGTCATATCTCTGAAATAAAGGCATGAAATTATGACTCCTGGGTGCATTGCTGGTGTGTCAGTGTTTGTCTTCTAAATATTATCAGAACATCAGTTTTTGAGTTTTACCACAATGGGCTATATCTCAGTCAGCAGCAAACCTCAGCTAAGAAAAAATTACCTTTATAAAAAGGCCTTTCAGAGGTTAAGTTTACTGCATACTGCTGGCACTATGAAAAATAACCAGCATATTATAAAAATCACACTTTAAAAACAAAACCCAGGCAAAAATATCCATTTGGATTATTCACTCAGCAAAAAATCAAAATTGCTGAAAGGTATTCCTGTACAACACTCAAGCAGGTGTACTTGTTCATAAACAAAGGCTAAGGCAATCACTTTCTCAGCACCCTGTAAATGGGGCAAACTGTCTTTAACAGACAAAAGCAGTGAAACAGCAGGAGGGCTTTCATTAAAATGGCACATTCCTCTTTAAAGCAGACAGCCATCCAAGGCAATAGTTATTTGGCAGTTATCTTTAAAAAAAAGATAAAACTTTCTAACATTTGATGTTTACCAAGCATGAAATTTAATCTGACATACTTGGGCTGTGACTTTCTCCAGTGACTTGCTTCTTGTTTACATTTGATTTACATCTCATTTACATGGGAAATCAAATGTGCGAACTGCCTTTGTGTAAACTTCAAAACAGGCAGTTTTATGTGTTGGAAGGGTTCATGTTACTGTGTGATCATACAAAAATAGCAAGTAGACCACCAGAAAAAGATGCTTGCTGTACAAACTTCCTCCTTTTTGTTAATGGTGGTGGAAACTGCCTCCTAAAACCGAAAATAATTACTAAAAGATAGACTGCAAGCTTACAGTCACTCTGTTGTAACTCAGACCAATCATTAACCTCAACAAATATCAGCACCAAGGTATCATCACCAGAAACTATGGATTGTCATCCTTGCTCCATCACAGCTGTTTGAAGAAGAGGTGGGAATAGGCACAGCCCATCTTTATAAAGGCCACCAGAAATGACGGAGCAGTCTCCAGACAGAATTGTTATAGGAAGCACAGTAAGATAAGATAGCTGTTTCCAGCTAATTGACAACCATGTAAAGGTTAATGCTAAAATCAACTCTCAGCAAAAGCTATAGGTAATTGCTGTGAACTTGAAAACGTTAATTACATCTCACATCATTCTCTACACAGCATCCAATTAACAGATGATAGATTAGGAGAATAACATCCTCATCCCGCTCATACCTAAAACTGTATCACAATGCCACTGATTACAAGGTACCAGAAGCTTCAATATGAAAGGAATGGAGAGTGACAAGTATGACAAAACTTTAAACTAACCACTATTCCAAAGCAGAGATCATTAAGTCCGACTTTCATACTAGCAAATCTTCATGAAACAATAATAATAAAAAGATTTTTGCAAGGACAGAGAAGAATAATATAATAACTTCAAGAGTTCACTATGGAAATATGTTGCAACCTATTTTCCAAATGTTCTCGAAGAGAGAGCAAATAGAGACACTGTGACATTTTTTATTATGCAAAAATTAGAGTAATCCCTACTGAAATTGATTAAAACTGCCTCAGAAGAGTCATGCAATACTGAATGACTGGATTAAAAAAAAAAAAAAGCTAGTTGAAACAGAAATATAAAGTGATACAGATGGAAGGGAAAATGATGCATTTGTGATGACAGACTTCATTAGCTATTACCAGTCAGGAAAGAGATCTCGTCGTCATTATAAAAGCTTCTGCAAGCATCAGATCATCACTTAGCAGTAGCCAAAATGATGAACACAGTCCAATTAACTGTTAGGAAGAGAGGCAAAAATAGAAAATACCTCAATGCCAGTACAGAAATCTCAAGTATTTCTCACATCTTCAGTGTTGTACATATTTTTAGTTGTTTCCATTCCTGAGCAGATAGAGAAAAAACATAAAGAAGAGTATAATGGTGATTAGAGGTAAGGAATTTCTTCTGTGCATGCCAAAATTTATCCTCTTCATCTTAGAAAGATTCTCTCTGAGAGATTCAGAGACTTATTAAACAAGATTGGTACAAAGAATGTGATCAAGAAACTATGCACCTTTCACAGTACAAAGTTAGAGAGATACTACGCAAAATAGTTTGGAAGCAAGTTGGAAGAAAAGGGAAGGAAATATTTTCATACCTTGTTAGTGGATTGTTGAGCTAATCCATTGGCATAGGACGTTTTGGAGACCAAGAGATTTAATGGGCTCAGAAAAGTGATTAGTCGAAGTGATGGATGGAAGTTTGTCAAAGACTGTTAAACTCAGCCATGAAGCTGCTCCAGCTCCAGAAGCCCCTGAACAGGGGCTAGCAAGGGGCTAGAAGTGGATATGTTACTGTGTTGTCAGCCTGTACTTGTCATCTCTCTAATCATATGCTGCTTCCTTCAGTATCCTCCCTTTGGCAACAGCCTGTAGACAGACCCTTAACTGAAGCAATATGAACACTCACAGGGTCCTGAATCCATATTTTAGCCAAAACATGCCAATTTTTTGAAAAGCTGAGAGTAGCCAAGAATCCTGACCATTGAGGTAGTTTCCACTCACTGGAGGGTGAGTAGCTGATAACAAAATTTCTGTTGGTGTTTCTCAGTGGATTTGAGGTTTTTTTCATTTTGTTGGGTTATTGTAAATAATTTTATGCATCTAGTTAGTAAGACAAACAGTCTTATTTGTTTATATCTCCTGTAATCACAATCTGTGTTAAATAGGATGTCTTTCCCACCTAGGGTTTTCAGGAATAGAATGTACCCTATGTAATTATTGCCTTAGTCCTCAGATATCTGCCGTTTCCACTAGAATCACAGAATCACTGGGTTGGAAGAGACCTTTAAGATCATTGAGTCCAATCCATGACATAACACCTCAACTAAACCATGGCACCAAGTGCCACATCCAATCTTTTTTTAAACACATCCAGGGATGATGACTCCACCACCTCCCCGGTCAGATCATTCCAGTACTTTATTACTCTTTCCATAAAAAACTTTTTCCTGATATCCAACCTATATTTCCGTTGGCGCAGCTTAAGGCTGTGTCCTCTGGTTCTGTCAGTTGCTGCCTGGAGAAAGAAACCAACCCCCACCTGAATATAACCACCTTTCAGGGAGTTGACAAGGCCACCCCTGAGTCTCCTTTTCTCCAGGTTAAACACCCGCAGCTCCCTCAGTCATTCCTCACAGGGCTTGTGTTCCAAGCCCCTCACCAGCCTCGTTGCCTCCTCTGGACGTGCTCAAGCATCTCAACGTCCTTCCCAAACTGAGGGGCCAGAACTGGACACAGCACTCAAGGTGTGGCCTCACCAGTGCCGAGTACAGGGGGAGAATGACCTTCCTCCTCCTGCTGGCCACACTATTCCTGATATAGGCCAGGATGCCATTGGCCTTCTTGGGCACCAGGGCACACTGCTGGATCACATTCAGCTGGCTGTCGACCAGCACCCTCAGGTCCCTTTCCACACCATCCAGCCACACAATCCCCAGCCTATAACACTGCAGGGGGTTATTGTGGTCAAAATGCAGGACTCGGCCCTTGGATTTATTAAACTTCATCCTACTGGACTCTGCTCATCCATCCAACCATCTTCAGGTCTCTTTGCAGAGCCCTCCTACCTTCCAACAGATCAACACGCTCCCAGCTTAGTGTCATCTGCAAATTTGCTAGTGACACACTCAATCCCCTCATCCATGTGGTTAACAGAGATATTGAACAGAACTGGCCCCAGCACAGAGCCCTGAGGGACACCACTGGTGACTGGCCCCAGCTGGATGCAGCACTGTTCACCACCACTCTCTGGGCCCGGCCATCCAGCCAGTTCCTAACCCAGCAAAGAGTGCTCCTGTCCAAGCCGTGGGCTGCCAGCTTTTCCAGGAGTATGCTGTGGGAGAGAGTCAAAGGCCTTGCTGAAGTCCAAACAGACAACATCCACAGCCTTTCCTGCCTCCACCAGGCAGGTCACCTGGTCATAAAATGAGGCGAGGCTGGTCAAACATGACCTACCCTTCCTAAACCTGTGCTAGCTGGGTCTGATACCCTGCCCATCCTGTAAGTGCTGTGTGACTCAATATAAACTGCTCCATAACCTTACTGGGTACTGAAGTCAGGCTAACTGGCCCATAATTACCAGGATCCTCCTTCCCACCCTTTTTGTGAATGGGCATCACATTGGGCAGCTTCCAGTCATCTGGAACCTCACCAGTGAGCCAGGACTGTTGGTAAATGATGGAGAGTGGCTTTGCAGGCTCATCTGCCAGCTCCCTCACTACCCTGGGATGGATCCCATCTGGGCCCATTGATTTATGAACATCCAAGTGGCTCAGCAGTCCTCTGACTGCCTCCTCCTGGATAACAGGGGAACCATTCTGCTCCCTGGCACCATCGACCAACCCAGGAGGACAGTTGTCCTGAGGACAAGCTATCTTCCCACTAAAGACTGAGGCAAAGAAGGCATTAAGCACTTCTGCCTTCTCCTCACCTGCAGTTACTAAGTTCCTGCATGCAGTAAAGAACAAAGGTTGGTCTTACCCTTCCTTTTGCCATTAATGTATTTGTAAAAACATTTTTATTTACTGTTGTATTGTGCTTTTACATTCCTGTAATTGTTGTGTAATGGTTTGTCCCTTTACCCCCCATTTTCTCCCGATGGTTCTGCCCTGAGTTTTCCTGCCTTTTGCCTCAATGTCAATCTCCCTAAAAATGCCTAGTCATCCCCCAGTTCCCCCACCTTGGTACCTTGTCCATCACTCAGCTCCCCATCCCACTCTTCCAGAATCTTCTACCCTGGGCGTCAAGTGATTGGGCGAGGGCCAGGGGCCAGGGGCCCGTCCCTTAAACTTCCCTTATTGGTTTTTGTACTTGTCTATCCCTTCCCCTCCCACTCCCTCAAATCCCCTCACTGGTTAATGGGCATTCCCTTCCCACTGTTACCACCCCTGTATTTAAACTATTGTAAGAGTCCAGAGCTTGTTTTCAGCTGCTGGATCCTCTGGTGTTTGGAGCTCTTTGGAGCCTGGATTAAACCTGAGCTTGTTTCCCCAGCCTTGAGTCGGCTCCTTTGTTACCTCCTTGGACTCTGTGTCTCCTCCATACTGGACTGACAGCGCAGCGCTCAGTCTAAGCTGCTTCCCGACTCTCCTCGAGATACAGGGGAGTGTCCCCTGCAGCTGTCTGTACCACAGGTGAAGCCAGCGGGTTTCAGGTGGGCATGGCAGCAATTTACTGTGGTCTTCAATATTTTTTGCTGTTAAAACCTTGAAATTCCAGTTGAGAGTTACATATCTCTTTTATAGTGCCCAAGACAATCTTGTTGTTGCTTTGAAATGGGGCAAACCTGTTCAAATTTTTATTCTTTGCCACTTTTTGTAGATTATAATGTAACTAGTGTATCTGTCACTGAAGAGACAGGGCACTGTTGATTTCAGCATTGAGATTAAGATGCTTAAAGGAGCATGTGTTTTACACAACTGGACAATTTAGTATTTGCCCCCCATTTATGGTAGGGTTTTCCACTCTAACCACAGATAACGTTCACATTGTATATTATATTTCAGACTGGTTAAATAAAACTATTTATTTGCACCTTGTACTATGCTAAATCTGTTTGAGTGTAATTATTAGCATAAGGTACACTTATCTGTGTGTATGTGTGTATCATACTGATGAATCATTACAGCTGCCATGTAGAACTTTGTATCTGGACATTGCCAAAACCAATGATTGAACTCTTTGATTTTTAGTATTGTGTGTGTCTGTGTTAGACAGGAACAAAACCCAGACCAGCAGTGCTACAAGTACTGACCTTCTGGCTATTTTCAATTTATCTGGTAGCAGAACAGATTAAATTATTTAATCCAAATAATCTCAAATTATGCAAAAACAAGCAAAGAGATTTGAAGTCTGGATTATCCTTTTCCTTCTTTTATCTGATTTCAAAGGTCTCTTCCAGTCTTCATAGTTCCATGATTCTATGATCTCCCCAGTCTCTGCAGATGAAGAAACAAGAAAAAAAAAGAAATCAAAGTCATTATATTGACTTTGTGTCAATCCCACTTTAGGAAAAAACAGGCTCATTTTTACATCTCTCCATCTCTTGTTTTCACTCATCTTCACTTCATTTACCATCTCCAGTGGTGCCTTAAGAGTGTATTTTCCACACAGTAATTTGTGTATAGGCCCTTCCCTGCAGTATATGTTGACAGAAGGAGACCAAAAAGAAAAATCCTGTAACCCATTGTCATGGTTTGACACTGGCGCAATGCCAGCGCCCCCGTGAAAATACACCTTCCCAAATAAATGCTGTGAGATGTTGTCAGGAACAGAGCAGAGCAGGCCCAAGCTTAATAACAAAGGAAAAAACTTTATTAAACTACTACCACTAGAAAAGACACACACACCAAATCCAGGATGAAGACTCTCTAAAATACCCCTCCTCCTCCCAATTTCCAAAACAACCACCATGAAACATCACCCAGAATTCCTGATCAAGTTGCCACCCTTCAGATAATCAATACTCAGTCTATCAAGGGAGAGAGAAGTCTCTCTTGTGCCATAGACACCCCCCCCTCCCCCCACCAAGGAAACACAGTTGCCACCTCCTGTGTTTCCCTGTCACACATGGCAACCGCCCAGAGAAAATCTGCCAGTGTGACACTCTCCTTCCCATGTCACAGTGCTCTCACCACCGTGCATGGACAGACTGCTCATAGGGCCCCCTTAAGGATGCTTTGCCACAGACCCAAAGATACAACAGTTCAGCTTCTCATCTTGAGACTACAGTCCCCCCCATTTTCCCCTGGGGCCAAGGGTCCAGGAACAGAGATCATCTTCTTCCTGAAGACAGAGGGCATCACCATTCCCTCCTCAGCTTTCCTCAGTTCTTGCCATTCCTGTGCTGTTGGTTGCTGAAGCAGGTCTCCTTGGGTCACCACTGCATCCCCCTAAAATGCAGTGTCTATTGCAGGAGAATTTGGTTCAGTCTATGGCTAACAAGGAAAGTCCAGTCAAAAGCTACTTCATCATCTCCTCCCACCTAAAAATTTCTTCTTCCAACATCTCAGGTCCCGGACTGTCTCTCTTCCACTATAAGTCGAGGAGGAGTAATATTTTACAAAGCCTTCATTTTCCAGGATAGGGTTAAAAGTTCAGACTCTCCAGACGGCTGAAATCTCTGCCCAGAACTCTCAACTCCCACACTGGGCATCATCTCCCCCCTTCTCCTTCTCCTCTGCCAGTAAATTTCCAGGTGCTGTCAGGCTCTCTGTCTCTTTCCTTCTGGAGGTGGGAACAAAGGCATCTCCGCTTCTCTCCACCCTTCCATCCACAGGAGCTGGCTGGGTTCCAGACCTTCAGCCCCTTGGCCTACCTGGACACGGCCGCGTGGCTTCCCCTCCCCCACCCAGCCCATGGCTGGGCAGGGGAGAGTCTGCACTCTCTGACGACCGGAACCAAAAGAGAGAGTTCCCCTGGGAGTTCTTGCTTTTAACCCCCTGTGTTCTCAGAGGTGTGTCCATACTTTCAGTGGTCACTCCAGGTGCCAATATCCAAACCTGACCACTGATTGGTTTGACCCAACTTCCTGAAAAACATTCACTTCCATGTCAAACCACGACACCCATGAAAATATTAGGCCCTTCTGCAAAACAGACAAAAGGGTTCAGAACTAGACTTTTGTAACAAAATTCATGTCAGTGTGTCTAAATTAAAAATGAAACCCATGGGATAAAATAATCTCTAGCATTTTCTTTGTTCACTTGCATAATGGACTTGGTGCAAATAATAGGAATTTGTCCTTGCAGACTACTTTCACTGCCCAGGAATATGAGAGAGATTATTTGAGCTTCCATAATATACTCCAGTGATTGAATCCTGTATTTTTATGCAAGCTACTTTCCTAATGGCGCTGATAGGAATTTTGCCAAGCTATTGCCTTGAATTGAAATGGTATGTGTGGGAGGACTGTGGAGTGACACCCCGAGCATATTTATGCATGGCAGATACTTATTATACAGTCAGAAATATTTCATAATGAAATGATATAAATTACAAATGATAGTATTTCCTTCTATACCATTTAAAAATAAAACCCAAAGAAATTTATCTTTAAAGTTGCTTTTTCAGTCTTTGTCCTTCAAATGGGCTTGTGAAGTCTTTATTTCATAATTTGAAGATGTCTTAAGCTGACTGTTTCCCCCCTTTTTATCTCTTGTTGGACACATCTATTTAATGCAAATTCTCGGAATGAGGGAAACAGGCTTACCAACTTAAAAGAAATCCATGCTTAGACAATCAGCATATCACTCTGAAAACCCATGTGGAAGGAGACATTTTTGCCTCACATTAATTCTGGAATGTGCTTGAAAGCTTTTTTTTTTCCTGAATCTTATTGTTAGAGACAGTTATCTTGCTAGAAGGTGACATTGTCTGTGACATGGGCAGAGAGGGAGCCTCACTGCAAAGAAAAGTTGCCATTCTGTTTTATAACAAGATAGCTGCAGTGGAAAACATGACTTCATGTGATTTACAAGCTTCTGTGTACAACACTGTGGGATTTCTTCCACTGAACTTCACCGGTGGCTCCATTGACTCTATGAAGACAGGACAAGCATCCACATGGATCCCTCAGGTGCCTTCACTGGCTGAGATGGCAAAGTTATATCATGCATGGGAAAAGATTCAGGATGGACTGGTTTGCTGTAGGACATACTTTTAGCTCTTGGCTTTGTATGAGCTATAGGACAGGAAATTCAAGGACACAGCAATCATGCTACAGGATCCTATAATGGTGTGCAAGGCTATCTTGAGAAAAACAATTGAAATATCAAATACAGACAACTCCACATTTTCAAGTAGGATAAAGTAGTGTTTACCCTCATGAGAGCATTGTGGGTGCCAGAGGTTTACATTATTTAACGCCGAGAAGCTTAATAAGCACCTCTTGTCTGAAGCTGAAGTTATATTGGTGTTTCAGTGCCTTTCAGGTAGAGAGCCTAAGATAAACACTGATTATGAGGCTTGGGAAAATGATGGCCATGTGAAATGGAACGAGATCTGATGCCGAGGTGGCCAGAGTAGATGACACTATGGTTTCCTCTGGTTTCCTAGGTTCTGTGAAAATCTGCATTCTAATCTGCTGTTGCTTTGGCCACTTGCAAGAGCGTGTCAGCATCTGAAGATTTGTATGCCTTGTTGCAAAATATTGTTTGTTTCTTTTAACTTGCACAGATAACCAGATAACTGAGATAACCAGTTTCTTTGTGAAAGACTAAATCTAAAAACACTAACAAAGTCATTGAGATTTTTATTTAAACTATTCATTACATAACTCATAGAAATTGGTCAAAGATATAAACTTTGATAATTTGAAATTATCCAAGTTTATCCATGTAGGCAGACAGTTTTGATAGCAAGGGATATAATGAAAGAGGCAATTTTTTTACAGGTTTTCCTTTTTATCAAAATTTCTCTATTTTGCTTGTTTAAAGCTTAGTTTAGATGTACTGTTCCTTCATATGAATCATAGCTAAATTTTGGATAATCGGAAAGATCATGCTGTTTATATTTGATACAATGAAGCTGTAGGGATCCATTGGCAGTGAAAATACCAGAACTAGGATTCTGGCAGTTATCTCCTCACAGGGCTTCAAACAGGCTGGGACGATTAGACTAAGTGAGAGCTTTGGTACTCAATGACCCAGTTTGCCCACAACAATGCGCTGAGTTTCATTTGAAAGGAGGAATTAAATTTCAGGGCATTTCTGTTGACCTCTAAAGCTCCTTAGAGCTT
This sequence comes from Vidua chalybeata, assembly GCF_026979565.1. Lineage (NCBI taxonomy): Eukaryota > Metazoa > Chordata > Aves > Passeriformes > Viduidae > Vidua > Vidua chalybeata. Next base: position 59,174,753 of record NC_071532.1, read on the forward strand.
GATTTATTTTTTTCTTTTGACCAGTAGCTGTAATTTGTTGGCCTGAAGAGATACAGGAGGTAATACTTTTGAATGGATCTTACTACAGAAACAAAAGAAAGTACACAATCTGCTTCATGTTTCAGCTGAAGGTGTACATCTGAAGCCACAGACAGTAGAGGATGTTTAAAACTTTCTGGATCTTCCTTTGGTTTTAACTATTTTAATAATTAGCGTCCATGAACAGTTAAGAGATTTGGGCTAAAGATCTTTAGCTTTGGATAATTTGCAAATATCTTTTCTGTGTTGTTTAGAAAACACCACCCACATAGATTAGTGATGATGCTACCATTCTTTTTCTGAGACGAATGCCAGGACATTTTTTTAGTAGGAAACAGATGTTTAAGTTGAAGGGTTTTAATCTTGCCTTAATTCTTTAAGGAATAAAAGTGATCTTTGTATCTTTCTAGAAGGGAACTATTCACATGACGTGCTACAAGAGAAATTTACAGAACTTATGAAGTAGAAATGCCATCACTGAATCAGCTTCCATATAGTAGTTATTTCTTAACAGCTACTATTTTTTATTAACAACTACAGCTGAGGAATAGTGGAAGCTTCCACTCATATTGACATGACTGCAAAATCTCCATGTCTCTTGCTCCAGTGCAACAGACCTCAGACAATATGTACCAGAAAGGAAAGAAGCAGTTAGAATAGCCTTGTACACTTTGGTATAACTTCGCAGGGGATCAAAAGGACTCTGAACTGAAAGCCCCGGTAATTAGGATTAGCTGATCAATGACAACATTGGGTCTGTGCCCAGCTGCTGCTTGGATTGTTACTCAAGTATTAGGAAGTACTGGGAAAGAAGTAGAGAACAAAGAATTCTGTCATTGTACAAATCAATGGTTCTCTCACATCATGGGTAAAGTTTTCAGCTCTGGTTGCCTCACCCCTGAAAAGATACAGAAGAACAAGATGAATTTTGAAGAAAGGCCACAGGCACAATCAGGAAATAAACATTTTCCACATGAGCAATGTGTGAGTTGCTTGGGAAGAAAAGGAGTACAAATTTGAGGACGACATGACAGAAGTAAAGTTATGAGTGCCATGGATAAGAATAATAGAGGTAAATTGTTCCCTCTCTTTTCCAGTAGAATTGGGGAACATCATGCAAATCCAGGCAAGAAGCAGATTCAAAACCAAACCAAAAAATACAAACATTTTCATTCAACTGATTTCAACCCTGCCAATGGAAACTTACAGGCCTCGTCATGGAGACTGGACTGGACCTTGCTGGTGACCAAAGAAACAAACTACAAAAGGCTCAGGGAAACCTTGGAGGTGAGAGACTGAGGGATGGTCTGCCAGTGGTAAAATATTCCTCAGTGACCAGGAATGATCAATCATCCACTATTATTGAAGTTGCACAATATTGCTAAAGACAAATAAATAAACAAACAGTTTAAATTTTCTATTATTTAATTAATTCTACATCTAGAGAAAAGGAGCCTGTAAAAACCTCAGGGACTGATGTCTCTAACACATATATTGACATCTCAAAATCTAATTAATGTAACCTACTTGCCATAATGTGTTAGAAGAGGAATGCTTTATTCATTTTTACTTTGTCCTCCTGTGCTCATAAGAATAGTTTTTCTTGGAAGCTTGCTCTCATAATTATGTTTGTTCTCCTTGTATGGGGCAACTGGATGTACTGAGAGAAAATCTGTGGAAATCTCAGTTCTTGCCAATCATGAAAGAGATTATTGAACAGAAATTAAAACTCTTTGGGACGTAGAAAAAAAAGAAGAAAAATTGTAAAGAGTCAGTACTCTGCACCAGAAAGAGCTGTGTCATATGTTGTACTAATTGAATACCAATACAAGTTTTCTGACTGAAAACTTTCCAGTGTACAGCTTTTGTCCAGCCTTGACATAAACTTGGGGACATAAGGCAAACCATGTGAAAGACTAGGACCAGATTTTGTGATTTTGTTTGAATGATTAATACATTCTTTAGATTGATTACATTTCTGTTGATTACGGAAATCATTAGCTATCTCTTTCATCCCAAAAGTATCCTTTCTCAGGTAAAAGAAATAATAAAAAAAATTAACATATCACATCACAATTAGATAGGAGTCTAGTCGGAGACTTTTCCTTGTCATTTACAATCTCTTTCTTAATATCTGCTAGGAAAAACCATTTGGGTCCCATTTTCATAAATAAATTTCATACTTAATTGCCCTAATTACTTTGGCTTACTAAAAAAACTGATGTAGGTTTGCAGCTATTGACTGTGTAACTACTCATATGTACCCAATTACACCACTTCTGAACTGCATTTTCTCTCTGTGGCTAGACCTAATAATAACTCAGGAAGATCACAAGCAAATTCTGTTCTTAAAATAAACTCAGTTTCCATGATAATCTTTTGGGTATATATTTCATGGAAATCACTCATTTATTTTTTCCTTTTTATTTCACAAGGGTGACATTCATGTACCACATTTATCCAAGTATAATACCAAGCTGGTTGCGCTGGTTCAAAAAAAATCTTTGGAGAGGTGTTTCATATAATACTTGCACATATTCTTACACTTAGAGTCAAAGGTCATGAGAGGAAGCAACTGACATATAGAAGGGGGAAAGTGAGGACAGTTGGGGTTTAAATGAGCATAGGAACCCCTCAACTTCCAGCTGTCCTATGGGTAATGGGTGTGGTCTCCTTTACCACCCACCTGCTCTTACTTCAAGTAGGCATTGCTTATGAGATGCTTGGGTGTATCAATTTCAGGAGAATGCTGATGAATGATGGGCAAATATTTTTCCCATTTAGGAAAGACCAAAATTATGGCATTGCTTGGATAAATATGCTGTTTGTGTTTCATGAGTTACCTCTGCAGGGTGGTGTGATGCTCCACAGTCTCTTTATAAGGGTCTCACATATTTCCCTCCTGTGATTTTGCTCCTGCCCCATTAACGCTTGGGATTTTTACTTTAACTGTCATGAAATAAAAGACTCAGTCAAGAGACTTCTGTTAGAGCAAGTCTTTTTCCATCAAATGGCTGTGCGATTGTATGTCTTCAGTAGGAGAACAATTTGATCTGCAAACACTTCCGCTAAAAAGTCTCCTTATCCTATGAAGAACACATCAAAAAGAAAGAGATGCAGGGATCTGGACACTAAAAAGAAAAGCCTCATCAGAATCTATAAATGATGATATTCACTTCATTGCAAAAACCGGTTCACAAAACCCTAAGGTCCAACTGTTTGGCTCAGCATCAGCATTAGCTGGATGTGGGGAACATGTTCACCCCTGTGGCAGCCCAAACCTCACTGACTTTGCCCTTCTGACACCGACTGCAGAGCTGCTCCTGTTGCTTGTGGCAGGAACAGGGGAAAGGAGGAGGGAGGGAGGGAGGATAGTCCCCTCTGCAACCCTCCAGCTCCCTCATGCCAGCTGCTGCCAGCTGTTGAGCTCTAGGAGCCAAAATACAGTGCTTTGAGCTTGTTAGTAAAATCTGCTTCTTGAACAGCTGAATTTCATCTTGTCTGCAGCACTGCAACAAAACAGGGCATGCTGACCCTTCTAGCATCTTAAATCTCTTGCAAGTTGGGAAATGAGGGCAGATGTTGTGTTTTCGAAGACATCTCTACAAAAAGGAATTTCATTGTGAGTTATCATTTCTTTTAATCATCTTTGTTTGAATTAGATCTGTAGGAATTTCAGAGAAATAGCCTGAAAGCTAACATTACAGGCCTTCTACATCTGTGGTTATTGTTCGTATTTTAGTACTAAAGGTCAAGATGTTTTACAAAAATGTGTCTGTTTTTTTTTTTTTTTTTTTTTAATTAATAAAATCCTGACAAAACACTGGCAGTCTGGGTTTGTGGAAATTACCTAAGAAAATCTTTATCTGAGAGACAGATGCAGCAGCATGGGTCCCTCACATTCCCCCAAAGTCCATTGGATATCAAACAAACTCTTTTCCCTAGGATTTTATTTGACCTTGCTTTCCTTTGGATTCAAGACAGGTTTTCCCTCTTCTGCTTTGATCTTGAAGGCATCACAAAAAGAGTTTTTTGTCTGAGGTCATTGTATTTTTTAATCAGCTCTTTCATTATAAGCTGCCCAAAACCTACTGTCTGCTTTTATAAAATGACAGGTGAAGAATGACAAGTTAACAGGTTGATAGAAGAATGACACATGTGATAAAAAATTCGGATAGTCAAATCTCTTAGTCTGAAGGAAAGACATCTGTACTGGGAAAGGCCCATCTTGGAATGTCAACAGGAAAATTGAGAAGGAATAGACTTTAATCACAGTAATTGCATAGAAAATGGACTCTAGTTTATTCGCTCAATAATAAAGATAAATGAAACTTAATGAAATGATTCAAGGAAATATTGAGGGGTGGTTGGTTTGTTTTTTTTTTTTTGGTAAGTGAAAAGGGATATGTCGACAAGATGCAGAACTCCCAGAGAGATACATTATATTGTTAACAGAACAGATGAGACTTACAAAAATTAGATAGGAATAATCAAACTGACAGACTGTAAATGCAAATTTTACAGCTGTGAAAACTCCTGTCCATCCATATTCTTTTTCTATTAAGCCTCACTATTGCAAATTTAAACTGATCTTTCAAGAAGGTACCTGAGATAAAAGTGGTGAGGGGCATGGAATAAAGCCCATGTGCTGGTGGCCTCCAGGATTTCTATCTGTACAACATCCACACAATGCAGTATGGATAATAGATCCCTCCAAGAAACCCCAAAAGAACAGTAAAAGTGAATACACTATCTTGTAGCAATTATGTATGCTGGCCAAATATAAAAAAACCCACCTTAATTGACAGATTAATGATCAAAGAGTGATAGCTGTCTCACAGCTACCCAAATGCTATTCCACAGTCTGATCTAAAACCCTCTGGAAGCAGTGAGCATTCATTTAAACAAGCCTTCCATCAAGCCTTTTATCTCAAGAGAAAAAGTATATACACTGTTAATGCTAAAACCCCAGGAAGGCATCTAGGTGCTCATTACATGAGAAAAGGATGGGCAAACACTTCTGCACTTTACATTTCCAAATTGAAAAAAATGATAGAAAAAAAAAAAAGTGGTGATCTTGGATATTTAGTGGAAAGTGAAAACTGGGTCTGACTAACACATCCTTATGTAACCATTACAGGCCATGGGAAAATTCAAAGATTTGCCAAATATTCACTGCAGCAATCTGTTGTCGAGAGCTTTATGCAGTGAGAAAAGAGGTTTTCATGAAACTGAAGTTTATAGGTAAAAAAAAAAAGCTCATTTGCTTGTCACCTCAGATCCAACTTCGCTGCACAGCACATTTTCAATGACAGCTTGTAACATGGATCAGATAATATGCTGAATGTCATGGAAATGATTCAAAATGTCAAAACAAAGCATAATTATTAAAACAAATCGGAGTGAAGAGGAAAGTGTAATAGAGCATAAAATGAGCATACCTATGAGAAGTTATTTTGGTCTGTAATTTTTTTGAGAGCAATATCAAAATGATAGCACTTTAGAGTATATGTTTCTTTTGTAGCTCTGGCTTCTAATTTTAACTTTGCAGTGTCTGTGAGCATACTTATACTTAAAAATGTTTTGGAAGAAGCAGGTTCAGGCATTTCCTCACCTTACTTTGGGCTGCTTTTGAGTTGCACATACTTTTCTGTAGAGGACTGGCCATCATGATTTAAATGGGCACATTGCCAAAGGTTCCAGTTTAGCAGATAACACATGCAGCTAGCCCAGAAGGAGACATGCACAGCTAAAATGCTGTGCACAGTGCTATGCTAAGTGGGGTTTATAGGCCATCTAGTCAGGAATTTTTTTTTAGGGGATAACACAAGGAAATGTTTGTCTCAGAGAGACTTAGAAATTAAAATATGGCCCCCAAATTATATGCTCGATATAAAGGAAATGCCTTCTTGTCTTTAATAATACAGTGAGAATTGCTGAGGCAAAGTATAAGGGTTTCAGGTCAGCAAAAAATTCATTGCTGTTTTCATGGCTCTACAATAATGGTGGACAAATGATTTGCAACATTTATTCTCCTTGTCTGTTATATCAGTGACAGGATCATGATTTCCTTCAAATATATACACAGCTATATGCAGGCAGGCTACTGTGCCGTGTCACGTACCAGAGAACCTAAAATAGGCACAGTGTCACCAAGGACAGAGAACGCTGTGGGCCCCGTCACTATTGGTGTTACCCTTGTCTGGTGCTACTCTAGAGGTGCCAAGAACTACAGCATTATAAAATTTAGTTTGAAGCAATCTCAGTGTTTACACTGCCCTAGATGCCCACAAGCTTTGTTCTGTGGCGAAGTTTTAACCAGGATTATGGACTCAGATCAGTACATTTAGCCTAGTAAGTGTCATGTCAGGAATTGAAGCTCATGATCCTGTGACAACACATTTTCCATAACATTTAATGATGTTTCCTTAACCCACTAGAGTAACTGTCACATCTCAGTCCTCTTTTGTAGTAGAATCACACAACACAGAGTGTTACTTTCCATCTAAATATTTGTTTATAAACTATACATTCCCCAGTGGGTTTACTCCAGCTTTATTTGGATTCTTATTTTTCCTGGTCCAGTTTTCTTTCTTATGACTTTGATAAGACTGCCCAGTTGGGTCACCAGATTGGCAAGTCTCCATGGGAGCAATGGACAGGAATCAGAACTCCAGAGAAATCAGCAGCCTCCCTGAGCTACACTTCAGTATGACTCCTCTGGCTGAGCACATGGTATTGCTGTAGGTCTCCAATGTGCAAAGGCAAAAAAGCTCTTCCAGTCTAAACAAGTGCAAAGAGTCTGTGGTTGTAGCCATTTCAGTAAGCCATTTAATCAGGCAAATGTGTGTGGTAACACAAATGTGTGTGGTAACATGGTGTGCTTGCTTCCATTTAAGTCTGTGTTCTACAGCTCGGAACAGCCAGTGTGGAAAAGTAGCAACCAGCAGAGCTTTCCCCAGCATGAAAGCTGGAGTACTGGCAGACTGGGAAAATATTAAATGGGGCCAAGGAGTGACATCTGCTGAGTGAAGATAATTTTTATCAGTTAATGTAAGGGCACTGTTCTTTGTATTAGTGACTTCACACTGATTTATAGCTATTCTGTCTGGTCTGTGTCTGAAGTTCTTCTGTATTTTACATATTTGAGTGGAAGAACGAACTGACCTCATTCAGGTTGGCGATCTGTTTCTCATATATGTGCCAAGAGACAAAGATGTCAAACATTTATTTAAGCCTGCAAATATTACAAAATAAAATGAAAAGTACGCTTGAGCAGTCTGTAGCAGAATGGTAATGTTCTCCAAGGGCTTATGCTCAGTGTTTCCCAGGAAATAAATAGTATCTGCTATTCTAATATTGATTTTTCATTCTTCATCATACTTAGTCAAGCCTTTCCAAACTAGACACCAGATATTCTAACAAAGGGTGACCCAAGGAATGGGAGGAGGGTAATATCTACACTCAGCCTACACCCTTGACTATACCAAGTGATCCATTTTAGAATTCTCATTGCTTGTTGTGACTTGTAGCTGGTGTAGCAGATTCAAGCTAAGCTCTTTAGAGATATGAAATAATTTAAATTCAGCATTTATTACAAAAACCCATTTTCTTCAGTTATCATGTCACTCATTTTTAGGTTGATTTGTACATAACTTTCAACAAAGGAAAATAATAAGAAAATGCTCCAGTGTGAAATCAGGTGAAATGACTGACAGGATGCCACCATATGCCAGAGGCACTGCTCCTGAGCTCCTCCTTGGTGCTTCCTTACTGCACACTCACCACTTCCCACCTGTAAGCATGCACAGGTCTCAGAGGGAGATGCGGAATCCTCTCCTCATTGTTCCCTTTGGCACATGGTACAAGCCACGGATCTCTGGCAGAGCAGAAAAGCACTGAACCATCTTTGTAGCCATCTCCTATATGGGTAAAGGCATGAAAATTGTATTGGAGATGGATTATAGTGGAGATTTTTTTTCTTTCTTTTTCTTTCTAAAGCTGGTAAAAAAAAATCAAAGCAACTTGCTTTCCTCATTAAGGAAAGCAATGTACTTAACAGAATGCTTCTGGCTCCTAGATAACCTACAGAGACAGAACGGTTTGCAGGAATGGGAAAGGCAAAAAAGGTGAAATTCTTTTAGAAAAAAGTCCATCAGGATCCACACTTTATAATCTCCAAAACAATACAGTGCTTGTAATGAAAATGCTATCATTTATTCATTGCTTATTTTTTCGTGCAAAGTGATTCTCTGTAACTAATAACATTGACTGTGTACATAAAGATAATAGTGGCTATTAAAAAGTCCTTAATGGTAACTACTATAAATTAAGAAGGGCACAAACACTTATTAGGTAGTAAGTGCAGCTGCATTAGTGGAATTTTTATTCCTCATTTTTCTGAGGGCTTAAAAAAGGTGTGACTGTGCTGTCACTAAAAAAAAAAAAAAAAAAAAAAAAAAAAAAAAAAAAAAAAACAAAAAAAAAAAACCAGATTAAAATTATTACTAAAACTCAGTGGTAAAAATATGAGTGAGCAGAAGGGACCCCACTGGTAAACCTTGGTGCCCAGGGAAGTGTTGGTCTGAGCAGGAGAGATGTTGTTTCTCTCTCAGTGTTTTTCCCCTCTAACTGGAGCTGCTTCAGTAACTATTTCCCACGCCTAATAACCTTTTTTCCAAAGACATTTTATTCTAAGAAAAAGATTTTTTTTATCCAAGTTTTAAAAATATATAAAGTTCTTCATAGCTGGTTTTACATTTCTTCTGCCTACTCTCTTCATACTGCCCCTGGCACTGATGCTGCCTTCTGTCTGAGCTGTGCATGGGTACTGCTGTAACTCCCCTTCCTCTGCCAAGGCTTCTCTACCACTTTCATTTTCAAATTGCAATTTATTTCATCACAGATAAGCACTAGAATCCACAGTTGTTAATCCCAAATGAGGACTCTCTTAAATGTCCTAAAGTGGTTCATTTTGAATAAAGACACCGCTGACAATTTCTCTTAGACTATGTAGTACTCATGATTTGATTTTTGAGATTGCAGTCTCCTGCTAAGAATTAAATCCCTGTGATCATCCTGAGAAAAACAGGGGGTAGAAGATACACATAAAGCTTGCAAAGATGTCTGTGCAATGCCAATAGATTTTATCCTCCCATCTAACAGAAATTTACCTGACTATTTAACTTGATGGGTACACTCAATGCTTTCACATGCTCTTCCTGGGATCTCATCTTTTCATATTGAAGGTCATGGGCAAATGAATACTGATTAAATAGGAAAAAAATTTAGAATAATAAATTTTGGAAGAAACATAGTATTGTGAGTTGAGAAATTTGCAATTCTGCAACATATTTAATGAGAAGCTGTTAAATTACTTTTTACCACAACTACATTGCATTCTTTAACAATAATAAAATAGAGGGTTTACCATATAAACATGTAGGTGCTATTTTTATAATATTTTTATAATATTTTTTGCATCCTTAAGTTGTTTTCTGAAGAATTTTTTATTCCATTAGTAGTAAGAAAAACTTTTGAAAACCACTGGCATAAAAGATAATTCCATCTGTTTTATGAACCTTCCATCTCCCTCACAGTCCCTCTTTCTTTTGTATATATGTTTTCCTATGCCTTTTTCATTAATTCACTCACTTTATCTGTAAGAAAACTCAAGAATCAGCATTACCTTCTAAATTCTATTTGAAATTATCTGGTAGGCACATTATAAGTCAGGATAGTTCACCTTTTTGTTGCTTTCCACTCTTTTGCTCACCTTAGCTGAAAAACTGCTCAAGGAAATGAAGCTTGTTAGACTTCAAATCTCTGAAGAAATGCCTGAGGAAAGAAAAAAAAATTGAATTTTCTACAGAATTATTTTAGTGTGGTTGTGAAATAAATACATCAAGAAAAGAAGAATTCCCTATACGAATTCTCCAAGTAAAATATTTATTGCACTGCAAGCTATCCAGGTGAGTTTGCATCCTGGGATTTATGACTACTGAGGGAAAGTGGAAGGCAGCTGCATTTGCTGCAATGCTTTTCTGGAGTGTCTGTTGGCCTGGGATCATGCTGGAGACTTCCACGGGGAAGAGACACAGGGAAATTATTTCATCCCTATTTTTCAGGCCCAAGGAGATTTTCACAGAGGTTGCTTTTGATGAGGTATTTTTCATGCAGGTTTTGCCTCCACAGGAGCAGTCCACCTGTGCCTGCAGGTGGACTTGCACAATTTGGAGCAGAGCTCCCAGCAGGAAGATTCCCATGCCAGCCATATGGTACTAAGCAGACAGGAAAAAAGGCCTCCATCTAGACCCCAGAGCCTACAGGGACTGTGTGTGTATCTCCAGATGAAGTGGCAGAAAAAAACCCTCCCATTTTAATGAGACATCTGTCAGTGCCTGCTTGTAGGGAGTGCTACGCAGTAGCAGTGTAGAAGTTCCTGCAGTGGTAACAAGGTAACTGCATTCCCTGTGGAGTGGAAGTGTGCAAATGCCTCACAGCAGCGTTTGCTGTAGTTTCTTTAGACATGTTCATGTGAAGAATATTAAAAAACAGAAACAAATCTCACACAAGTGAGTGTCCTTCATCCTCAATTGCAATGAAATAATAGATTGATAAAATTGTTAAGGTTGGAAATGATCTTCCAGATCATTGAGTCCAACGGTTAGCACTGCTGGTTCCACCACTGAACCTCGTCTCTTAGCACTTTATCTATATGGCAGTGTCCAGATTAAGTTCTAGTTGGGCTTAGGCCTTTACAATTTTCTTCATTAACAGCCTCATGACATCCTTGCACTTCTCCTGAATTGTCTGCCCCCTCTTTCGATGGTTATAAAGTCTCTTTTTTTTCTTCCAACTTACAGACAGAGTTATATGTCCTGCCCTTAACACTGAACTCAACTGCCTTAATTTACTATAATGATATAAACATTGGACTGTTGCCATTTTAGCCAAAGCTCTATTGTTCTAAAACCTGTAATTGTGCCAAATCTCCTAAGAAGGAGATTCTTTAACCAGAATCTGTAAAGGCTTAATATATCAAAAATGAGGATTAAAAAAACAGGGAAAAATTAAATAATCCTTTGTTTAGCAAATTCTTTTTCTGGGCAAATGCAAAACTTTATTGGACAGCCTAGACTGAAGCTTAGTGTTCACACATGGTGAAGCAGTTGTGGTGGTAACAGTATATGAAGAGATACTTTGCTTAAGTGGAATCTGTGCTACAACTTAATTATGCCCTCATCACTCTCAAGTTGCTGGCCTTAGATGGATCCCAAGTCCCAGGAGCTGCCCTAGTTGAGTATGTGGACTCCAGTTAAATGAACAATCTTTCCTGTTCAATATGGCTAGAACATGAGCCTTGGTGAGTATTATTGACTCCTATACCCTAACAGAAGCAAGCAGCTAGTTTCAAACTGAGCAACTATTTTAGGTGTGGGAACTGACAAAGCATTTTAAATGGACCCTAGCTTCTTCCATTTATTAAAACCTACATCATGTCTGTGCTGATGACCTGTAAGTAAAATACTCAGAAACTGAAGTATTCTTCCTTGAGCTAGCACTAGTCTCATCTATTCTATCACATTAGCTTTTCATAAAACAACAAAATAAAATTAAAGAACAAAATCCCTTGTACTGTTCATATAAATTAATTGCATTCAGGAACGCTGTGTACCACCAGAAATCAATGAACTGGTTTCATTAATGGTCAGGCTTAGACACAGCTTTCTGCCTTTTGTGATTTGCAGCAGCTTCACTAAAGAACAATTACACTTATCAAACACTGCAGACAGAGAGAAAGAATAGCATCAAACATAGCAAATTTCTGTTATTTGAAATCAGGACTCATTCTTCACTTTTAGGGACTGATTTGGATATAACTGCTACAAGTGGGATGTAGGCAGAGGCTGGAAACCAGCACAGAGGCACACAGTGCCCATAACTCATGCTTTCCCACTAAGCCCTGCAAGCGTCCAGAGCTTCAGAATGCTGCCCAGAATTGCCTCTGGAGACAGAGCTTCCTAGATTTTTAGCCAGCAAGAATGATATCTACATCAAATGCTTCATTTATCAAAGGCTTGTGGCTAGCAGAAAACAGATGGCAACCTTATAGGGGTGCTTCTGGCCTGGAATGCACCTAGGAGCGCAGGGCACCAGGACCTACAGCCTGATGTGCTCTGCACATGGAGCAGAGTGGGGAGAGGGAGTAGCACCAGTGCCACCAGCTCGGCCTCCCTGCCCTGCTGGAAGGCGAGGGAGTCTGACCCTGTCACTGCTCCCTTTGATCCAGCTTGCTTCTGTTGATAGGAAGCCTAATATAGACACCTTGCAAATGGAATGGAAGGTATCTAAGCATCATATTTCAGGTTTTTTTCTACCACATAAGTTCTTTAGGCAAATCACCTTAATAGATCATTGAAGAGAGTCATGAAAATTATACCACATTAAAAGATTTATATTAATGAGTATTTCTGGATTTTCTGATGAAGCTTACTGTATTTTTGGCATAGATCTGAGAAGGAAATTATTTTTAAGCTTCATTATCAACCAGAAGAGACAATGTTTTTCAAATCATGATTTTGGTTTTGGTTTTTTTTTTACATTAAACCCAGTCAGTTAACAATAAATATTCCTTATTTTGCGTCTTAATATTGTGGGTTTTTTAAATTAAACACTCCATTAAGCTGAATACTGAACAAATTTTGTGGATCAGATGATAAACCATTTGCAGACGATTACTTGCTCAAGGCTTGTTTTGAATCCCACTGAAGTTAAAAGGGTTCTTTTCAATTACTTCAGTGGATTTGGGACTAGGCAGATAGATTGAGTAGAGCAGATGAGAGAACTCCATGTAAGGAACTAGCATCTTGCACAAGAAGGGATTTGACTGTGTCATCCAACAAATAGAGAGAGGCATAATAGTTATTAATGTTGTACGTGTTATGGAATTAAAAATCAGCTGACATTAATTTGACAAGCTATTTTTTAACAAAAGAAATGGCAGTGTGGTTAGCTCTAGAGAATAGCATTTTATCAATGTCTGCACTGTTGTGCTCGAGGTCACAGGACTGCTTTTGTATAATTAGGAGTCCACAAAGAGCTCATATTTTAAATGTCTATATGTACACATACATACACTGAAATATTTATATAGAAAAGTTCCAACTACCCTTCAATTACCACAATCAGCAAATAGAAATTTGTTATGGCTTCTCATACTCCTTTGTCAGATGCTGTCATGTGGGTATTTTCATCTCTGCTTTTTAGTGCAAAGTGCCTTTTATTTATACAGGAATATGTAATCAACAGCAGTCTGCAAATTAAAATATTACTCACTAGGGGGAAAATGACCTTCTTATAAGGATTGATGGAACAACCACCAGAAACTTAGAGAAATTATGTTTACCTTTTTCTAAATGATAATATATTGAACCAATTTTGATCTTTCTGTATTCCTAATCTACCTCCAACTCATTTGTAGCAGACCAAAGAAAACAAACACAAGTGGAGATAGATGTTTAATTGTTTGATGTTGTCATTATTCTCTTGTAATTTCCTGTCTTTTAAACTTGTACACATTCGTACACATGATATGACTCCCTACTGAGTAATATAAATGACTACCTTTTTACAATTATTTACAATCATAAGCAGGGGAACTTGCCCTTTTTTTGCCCCCTTAATGTTATTCTGGAAGCACTTTAAAGCCCTATTAAAGATCAGTAACTTTTTGTACCAAAATCTGTCCTCACAACATATAAACAGTTTCTATTCCAGATAATTCCCATTTGAAATATTTACTGTGGAGGTTGCAAGCATGTGATCATCAAAATAAGAGGTAAGATGAATAACCTGTAATCAAGCATTCACTGGTTATTTGTAAATAGCTTCTTAAAGGCGAAAAAGTATATACCTCTGAGAACTTCAACAGGAAATTATGTTCTTCTAACTCCACAAATTATTCCTGGTATGGAATATATAGACTCTCACACAGAGAACAAGTCTGAAGTCATCTTTCTTCACAAAACCTGCTGTTCAGTACTAACAAAACTGCAGTGTGTTAAAATGCTCAGAAAATAGCCTAGCGTCCTTCCTTACAGAAAAATCAGTAAAGATGTTAGGCAGGTTCAAAAGCCCTAAGAAATGTTTACCAACAGTAGAAAACCTGCAAAGTGTTCTTAAGTCTTTGTTGTTGGTTAACTTTAATGGTCAGCTAAACACCACAGTGCTCTCAGCTCATTTCCCCCCTTCCTCAGTGGAAGAGGAGAAGAGAAAAAGAAGAAAAGCAAGACAACTTGGGTGTCAAGATAAAAAAACGAAGCAAACGAAAATTTAGCAAGTGAAGAATAAGTGGAAGAAGAGAGAAAAAAAAACCAAAACAAGTGATGCAGAGGGAATCAATCACCACCTCCTGTGGGCAGACTGATGCTCAGCCAGTTCCCAAATAAAAGGTGAGTAACACAGCTAAAACGCTCCTCTTTTTTTCCTTCTATTATTGCTGTGCATGACATTGAAATCAGGACTCAGGACTGGAGTATCCTTTAGTTAGCTCACGTCTGTTAGTTTGGGTCACCTCCTGCCCCATTGCACACCCCTCATATATTCACTGGGGCAGAGAGAGAGGACCTTGGCACTGTGCATACAGTGTTCAGCAAAAGCTATAACATTAATGTGTTACCAGTACTGTCTTGGTCAAAAATCTGAAGTGCTACCATTTGAGCTACTGTGAAGAAAATTTATTATCTCCTAACCAGGCCCAGTAAAGTCCTTTTAATTTTCACCCCCAAATCTAAGACTCGTCTTAGCATATGTGGTGCATTGCTCAAAGGAATCTAAAATTTTCTTGCTTTCACAAATTTTGCCTGGAACTTCCAGATATTCAGAAAGCATCATAGAGAAGACAAGAATATTATTTTCCTCATAGCACATCTTCTCTTTCTGTGAAAAAGTTATCCTTCCCTTTATTGAAGTGCCTTTTTTTAAGGGAGGCTGTAGTTATTTCTCACACTGCAACAGCCAGCAGATGAATTGTACTGCCTCTCTGAGACTCGTGTTTCACATTTGAATATCTTTCTCTGGGGATGCAATGGGCATCAGGAGAATGGGGGATTCTTGTATCCTTCCAGAAATCAGAACAAGAGTCATCTCCTGGTAGGCAGTGCCTGACTTCTCTGCCAGCTGTATCAGAGGGCAGACCTCCCCTTGATGTGCATGAGCAGGACAGGACCCTTAAGAGCCAACACAGCCTTATAGTTGTCATCCTATAAGACACAAAAGTTTCAAAAGGTCAGTGGAGGTTTTTGAGGATTACATTTTGCATGAAGCCATGTCACATCAGATCCCTGTTGCTAGGGAAGTTACACGATGCTGTGCATGGAGCCTACAATTGCTGGAAACTTTTTGCAGCTCAATGTGATGCACAGGCATGAGAACTAATAAGAACATACTGTATTATTAAAAATATCAGCTTGACAGGGCTTGGCAAGTGCCTGTAGCAAGTGCACCTCAGAAACAGGGGAAAAGCCTGACACCATTAACTCTCTGCATCTGAGCCTTCTTTCTTATCTGTGGAGAGAGGCAGAGAAATTACATGAGGTTGAGATTTTAATGAGAAGAAGTAGAGGACTAATGAAATGCTAATGAGATCGACATAACCCAGTGTGTCACTGCAGGCTCTCAGTCCTCCCAGGCCTGGTAAACAAAATAGCAACTATTAATTTGCTTGAAGTGGATTCATGAATTTCACAATGGAATTTAGAAAGCATTGAAAATACCCCATGCATTTAGCAGTGACACTGAATCTTGGGGGTTTTAAGGTATTTCTTGGAGGTGGAAGTAGGAACTCAATTTTCCATCTGCCAGGAGCTTGCTAAGATGGCTTCAGACTCAGCCACTTCCCTCACAGGGATAAGCAGGTGACCAGATGGTTCCACTCAGGTAACAGCTTTGTTAGGAAGGAGACCTGACAGTGAACTGGGGATGGAACATGTGTTTTCAAGGAAAGCACCAGTTTTGAAAAGGTAGGTTGCTTTATGTGCTGGTACCGGGGGATATGGGCTGGCTGCAAGACAAGGGCTTTTGCTTCACATCTGTCCAGCTCATCCCCCTTCATAAGGCCCATCACTTCCCAGCCTACAGGGAACTTTCAGAGCGACATAGCCCTGGGCCACAACAGCCTGTGTCATAAGACCGCAGAGCTAAGAAAGGCAGAAGTGGGTTGAAACTATTTTTAAAGCTCTGTGATCCAAAGACAATCTTTGTCTTATACAAGAGAGAACAAGTTTCAAGCTGTTCTGTTTTGCTTTGGGGTACTTTTGCAGCCTTCAGTAGCCCACACTGCTCTGCAGGGATTAATGGGACACGGTGCCATGGGTGCCACTCATCTCCTTTTCAGCAAAAGGACTTGACTCCACAGAATAACAATTTAACTCAGATCTCTCCCAGTACAAAAACAGCTGAAGGCACTACAGGGCATGTCCAGAATTACTCCTTAAATTGCATCAGCTGATTTCTTTATTCACAGCTCCTAAAGAACCCCACTTTTATATAAACTGAACGTCAGGTTTCAGTGTTACTGTCCATCACAGTTACATTTGCTGTGTTTGGGACCTTATTATAACTGACTGGTAACTAGTTCTAACCTGGATGATAATTTTTGGCCTAGCAGCTACCAAGACAACCCTGACTAACTTTCCTTTGGATCCTCCATTTATAGAATCAAATTATGAATTCCAAGTACTCGTTCCAGACAAATTGCTTCTTCCCCACAGGTAGAAGAAAAATGCAAAGAGAGAAAACAAAAGCAGTCATCTTCAAAAATACTTTACCTCGACTCCACCTTCTTCTCTGTTTTAATTTTTGTTCTTTTTGAGAGAAGTCTCTTACCCTTTCAACACATCTTTTCAATTATACATATATCACAATAATTTAGCATACATTTCTCTAATCTTTGATTAGTTCATTACCTTTCACTTAAATACCTATTAACATGAAACCATCACATCACATGTAATTTTGGTTGAATTCTCATATCACTGAAGTACTGTTAATGAAAACAAAATTAGCATTTGAAGCTTCAAAGAGATGATTGCTGTAGTGTTGGATTCGCTCCTGACAAGATAGACTCTCTGATTCTTTCAACTGAGAGAAAAAGCATAATTTCCTTCCAACGAGATTTCTACACTTTTTTTTATGTACAGAATGCCAAGTGAATTTAAGTACAAAAGTAACAAGCCAGGGATTCAGCATTTGGGTGAAAAGTGTGCTCAGGTCACTGTTGGACATTTTGACCAACACCTATCTGACATGCTCACTAGAACTACTTTATTATTTCTTCTTTTTTTTTTTTTTTTTTTTCCCAGCTGATATATATGTTTCCATCAGACCTTTGTCTTCTCTCCATGTTTAAAGAGTCGGGGACAGGAATTACCAGTTACAGAAACACAAGCAACAACACATTTTACCTCCTAAAATTCCTCTTCTGAAACAAATTTCACCTTCAGTTATGAAGTACTACATGCAAATTGTATTCATTCTAAAGTGTTCTTTTCAAGAAAATTAGTCCTCTATATTTCTTCATAGATTTAGTTACCTGCTGAATTGAAAATAAATTTCAAGTGCCAGAATTCTGTGACTGACGGTGCATTTGTGTTTATAGCTAACACTTTCAAGATCCACTGAAAATCTTAAAGGCAGCCCTGAGATTGGCAGAAAATTACATTCTCAAAATCCCTCTACCTTTGTTCTCACTTATGCAAAATGACAGCAGTACTGATTTGACAGAACTACCATGCAAGACTTAAATTCATCAGTATTTTTAAAGTACTTCAGGACTCCAAAGTGAAGTGGACTTAAAACACTGTTGCCTTAAGAAATGTTGATCTTTTCTTGTCTCTTTTTAACATTCAGTCAGAACTAGAATAATGTGGTTTTAATCCAGAAAGACAATTCGTGCATAGGGTATTTTTGTCATGACCCTGTACTGCATTAGCACCTTTATCCCTTTCGTCTTGAGTCATGTGGTCCACCTGGACACAAAGGTAAGGGTTGACATCACCTGCCCTGGATGTGCAAGAACAGAGATGAGGAATTCACAGGGAGCCATGTGGTGCTGCTCCTGGCAGTGCAGTGTCTGCTTGAAGGAACTCATCTGCTTTTGCTTTGAATGCAAATTGGGTCAGCTGCCGAGGTTGTCCCCTGATACCCCTGCGAGGCCTTGCTGCTGCTCCCTCCTGCTGTGTAGATTCAGCTCTTTCAGATTTCGGGGGGACTGGGGGGCAGGACTGCTATCTCCGATGGAGAAAAGGTCATCCTTAGCCAACTCTTGCCCTTACTCTGAATGCCACTGACCCTGTTTTTTTGCTAAGTGTTAATGAGGACTGACCAGTGTTTTCCTTAGGGCAGGGTCTGATATTCATAGCAGAGTGGGTGCTAGCCCTGTGCTTAGCCTAGTTCAGCATAGTGGATTGTGTCATGTATTTACATGGCTTTGCTAGTCTCCTTCCACTCTTTAATTAAATGAAAATTACCTGGAGTTCATTTTGTCCTCTGTGAAATCTGACTTGTATCATGCAGTCAAAGAAGACTGCTCTTGTTTGTTGAAGTTGTCTTTGTCCAGTGTTAATTAGGATGTCCACAAAACCACCACTGTAGTCCTTAGCCTGAATACACTTGTGCATGTTGCTTACCAAAATAATGTGAATAGTTCCACTGAAGCAAAAGCTTAAGTTACACAAGATTATAATACAGTATTTGGGCTCTTCCTAGATTATTAGAATGGTTCTCATAGGATTATGACATCACTTAACTCCTCAGTTTGCTCATCTGTACCTCATACCTCATTTTACTGGTTTGTTAATCAGTGTCCATATTATATGATTGACTTCTCAGTACTATCTTAGCAGTATTATTTGAAGCCTTATTCAGTGCAAATAAAATGTATGGGTCTTTAAATAGCATCACACATATCTCAGATATTAAGTGTAAAATTAAATACTACAGTAAGAAAAACACCAGTCTACATTTCACAACAATTCCACCAGTTTTAAAACTATAATACTGTCCTTTCCTTCAAGATTACACCTGGCCTGTGCAGAGGGGGGTTTTAAGGCAACTCCCCCAAACAGATGAATGGTTAAATGAAGCATAAAGACACAGAATAGAAGAAAGCAGTTTGAGGAGAATCTGGCAAAAACAAAATTAAGGAAAAAAAGGCAATTTAGAAAGCAAACTTTAGTCTAGTTCAACTTTAATTAAGGGGAAAGAGGGGAAATAAACAATATGATACTCATAGACTTTTGTTAGATCAAAAGCCTACATTTAAAGTTGTTTATTTTATAAGGTACTCTGTAGTAGATGAAAAGAGAGAGCTACCATTCCAGGGCAGATCATATATCTATGAAATATATAGAATATCAATGTGTAAAACATCACCCTTTTAACATCTTCTTCTTTGTCCCCTTCCATCAAAGGATCAAAAAATACGTTCTAGCACAGTAAGCAGTGATAACAGTGCAAGCTTCTCCTTGCAAGGATTTCTCAGGTTATTCTTACAACAAATATTCATATAGGCCTCACCAGGACTGAACTGGGGAAGAACCAGATGTGAAAGTCAGTACTGGAGATTTGTTATTTTTTCAGAAGGGTGGTGGATATAGTGGGTATTTACAGTGAGGATTAACATCCAGGTATACTGTTTACAAAATATTTTCCACAACAAGTTTGGGGTTTGTTTCAGTTTTCAGTCCATTAAAATTCCAAAATGTGATTGTTTTCACAAAACCTGTGGTATCTTCTTATTTGATCACTTTTTGCATCAGACTTCACTCTGGAAAATGCTATAGTAAACCAGCTTTGCATCCTTCAAGTCTGGGGTTGCTGCATGAATATCGGGCATCATCTACATAAAGCCTAAGGAATAAAGTGTGGCCTAAGATTCACTGGCTCTCTAATGTCAGCAGCACTGTATGAAGTCCTCTCAGCACATATGCTTTACCCTTGCCAAACTCCCGCTTCCCAGGCTAAAGTAGAAACGTCTTGCATTTTCCTTACTTTGTGCTGGAAGATTTGTTTCCCAGCAGAGTCTCTCCACACCTGCTGAGGTTCTGCAGGTGCTTCTCTCTGGATTAAAGGCACTGAATCTAACCTGGAAGGGCCAAGTGCCTGAATGTCTCCCGAGAGGTGTGCCTCTAGCTGGAGGTCAGATCCATAAGCACCAGCTCATGCCAGCACCACTTTTGCCTATGAGGCAAAATTATGGAAGGATGTTGATTTGCTGAGAATTCATGGAAACTTGGTCTCTCAAACAGTTGCTGTAGCAAATAAGACAGATTTGGTGATTATTCTGCAATCTCAGGGCTCTTCAAGCCTCAGCTGCTCTTGCCATGAGAGCCCAAAGCACAGCAGGTGCCTGCAGGGTGACATGTGCCCTTCACCTTCAAGCAGGTGAGAGGGACACAGCATGTCAGGCACAGATTGGCAGCTTCACTGGGCTCTTTCTCCTGCTCCCCTCAAAGGAGGGGAAAGGAAACATGATGGATTTTGATGTCAAGCCCTCCCTTTGAGTGGAGGTGAGCAGTGGGGGTGGTGAGATGGAAGAAGAAACAGCCCTGTGTGGTTTGGCAGTGACAAATGACCAGCACTGCCTCACATGACATATTTAAACTTCCCCGACACACTTTCTACTTTTAGATGTTTTAATTTCCTATAATCTTTACTCAGCCACATGTGGGCAAGTAAACAGATTGTTCTGAATCAAACAGCTGTGCTGACTTATTGCACTGTTTAAAACAAAGCTCGAACATGTTCTTGAATAAACGCAGGGACTGGATGTACCAGCGGACAGAAACAATCTCCCTTCAAACTAAAACATCCACAAGAGGCAGCAGCCCGGCCAGCAAGCAGGGTGGTTTGTGAAGGATTGCCTCCTCCTGGGTCAGGACTGTGCCTCACATGGCCAGGGGGCTGCGAGCCGGCCCCAGGGTGGGAGGTGACAGGGTCCTTCCCAGCGGGAGGATACTCGGCTCCCTCCTTGCAGCACTGCTGAGCATCTCCCAGTGGCCTCAGGCAGAACCAGGCACTGCAGCAGCCCATGGCTCTCCAGGCAGATGGTTTCCGGCTTCCCACATACAAAGCTGGCTCCTCCTTGCTTTTCCCTCTTGTGCTGCCGCATCTCCTTGGCAAGGAAATGAACATTTTCTTGTCTGGAACCTGTGCTATGGACCAGAGCATAAACAACGCATAATAGAAGACAACATGAACACTTGACAGGCTGGAGCTCACAAGTTCTTACAATAGGTTATACACCAAAATCTAAGGCCAGCGCAAGTTAAAAGATTCAGGGTTATGTCCTAAACCACAGAGCAGGGAAAACTGTTTCTGAGCTTAGGGTCTCCTGGTGGTCGACGTCACTCAACTGTTTACATAGCAATTCTGCCTTTTCCTGGCATAAGGTACAATCTCAAACACATTGTATTTCTATCAGTTTTCCTTTCTGCTTGTAAGGCATTTCATGGACCCCATGTTTATTAAATGAAAAGCAGGGAGAGCCCCATTATGAACTGGTGTGGAAAAATACACATAAGTCTGTAGTGGAAGGAGGTTATGGTCACGATCAAGTAATATTTTTTTTTTTTTAGTTTGATTTTTGTTGTCATTTTTGGGCTTGCTTCCCTTTGCAATTCTCACATCTGAGTTTGAATCTTCTAAAATTTCTCTGAATTTCCACACCATGCTTCACTGAACATTTCTGCAAGGAGCCAAGCAAAAAGATTTCAATTACATTTCTAATTATCTAATGTCAGGTGAGAGATCTCCTGCCTGTGCTTACCTCTGCACCATGTCCTGATTGCCCCTGACATGAAACTGTATTAGGAGAAAAGTCCAGTGAGCTTTCCTGATAGGTAAACTGCATTTTGAAAAACAAGTTTCATTTTTCCCCTATGTCTATTCATAGGCTAGCAAGTCAGAGATTTTAAAAACAAACTGGGCTGCAATAAAAATATACATATGTATGTATAGCTGTTTCTGCAACTGGAACTGCCCAGGAATGATGTGTTCAGCAAGTTTTATGTTGAGATTAATCATTGTGGATAAATACCTATGCTGACCTAACCCAACGTTTAGTAGGAAGACAACTTTAAAAAACAAAACAAAAAAAAGAGCAAGCAAGAAAAAAAGAAACAGGTGGCTTGTTCCAGGCTTGCCAAGAACATTTTGGAGCCTTGAGAACATCCACTCCCCTGCTTGACTGAATGTTGTTTGCCTCATCCACAAAGTGATTTCTTCTCTTTCCTACAACTTCCTTCTGCTGCCAGCAAATAACCTGCTCTCTGCTCATTTTATTTGTTCCCTAGGGATAGGCCTTACCATTTGATTCCCCGTGTTTTTTCTTCTTCATGTCAAGTCTTCCTAATATGCAGATGACAGGAGCTGATAGATAATTACCCTCACCTCCATCCACCTCATTCTTCATTTCAACCAAATAAGTCAATACTTTTCACTTTGGGGTTGAAAATGCTGCTGCTCTGTGTGGTATATTGGTAGTATTGGTGAACACAGATGCTCAGGCTAATCATGAGCAGAGGTATGGTTTTCCTCAGCTCACCTGTCTTCCTTCTTCATCAGTGAAAACCAGTACAGCATTTACAGGAAAAAAAATACTATCTTTTTTCTTTAGTATCAGTACAAATGAGATCCTGAGGATTCAGCTAGTCCTTTGATTTTAATAAAAGCAGGATACTGGTCCTCATTTCTCATCCATGCTTTAGAAATCCAAATCATTCAAAATAGGAGTATTACAGTGAATTACAGCATTGGCAGACCCATTTACACTTTTTCTTGTTCAGTACAGGAACACATATTCCTTGAATATACTTCATCAATACATAAATAGTGCTTTCATATCTTTTTGTATGTCTTAAATATAAAAAACCATGCATGCCCCAGACAACATTGTACAGTGGGGTCAGTGCATTCAAGTCACAGTAAACCCCAAAATGTTTGTGCTAGTCATTTCTGCATGTGCAGTATCTGTCCATTTGGGATTTCCAGATGTCTGGAGCCTGGCCAAAGCTACTCCTCCACCAGGGCTTCTGGACATCTAGAAGTTCCAGTCATCTGGAAATTCCTGGGGTGAAAAAGAGAACTTATGCAGAAATCCAAATGTATTTGTTCAACTTATCAAGAAACTCTAGACAAAGTGATGATGCTCACTGTAATGCAAACAAGCATTAAAAAATGTCAGCTATCTCCTACTGAAAGACAATAGGAGTGCCAAATTCCTCTGAAACCTCTCAAATCCTGCTTTGTATCTCATTTTGCCTTGGGTTTATTATGCTTCCTTTCATTACATCTAAACAGGCACCCTCAGTAACTTTTTTCCTCTTCTCTTCATTGTGAAAACATTTCTGAGTACCACATTATACAGTGCATTTTCAAGCTCCCATCTTTACTTCTCTTGGTGTGTTCAGCCTGTTTTGTTGGCTTTTTCTTCTACATGGCTCCATAACTTACGCTTCTCAGGGGCCCTGTGGGCTATTTTTACTGGCACATCACTCCCTGAGTCATATGTGCACGTGGCTTTGCAGTACTGCTGTACAAACACTTGACATGAGCTGTGCATCGCTTTATGAAACTTCAATCGATTAGGCAATTGTTCCAAAACAAGACTAGGCCTACATTACTCCTAGAGTTATCTTCTAGAGATAATAAACAAATTGTGAACTGAGTTCAATTCATTCTAAAAACAGTGTGGTCAAAGGGAACATTCGTGCTCAGAATATTTGGAATGAGTGAATATGCATGAACACTTTGCTGTTACTGTGGGAAGAATTGAAGTCCTGATTAATGGATGTAACTTTCATGGTCAGAATGATAAATCAGACAGTAAGATTGAAGAGAAAACAATTTTAAAAAAATGGACACATGGGGAGAACATTTACATCCTTGAATCATCAATAAAATAACAGAATGCTGGGTGTGATCTTTGGTCAGATTTTTGGTTTGCAGTTAATTTTGTATATTTGACCTAAAAAGTAAAAATTGATCAGGCATATAAAAACACAGAAATAGAAAAAAAAATGTAGCTAGGTAAAATGAAAGTGGTATCAGATTTAGAAACTGGTAATTGTTTCAGATCACAATCCTGTTAAGACTCACACCTGGAATTAATGCCAGGAGTTAATTATATTGCTTGCACTGAGGCAGGCAGTCTTTTCAGGTAGTGAATTCTGTTGCTTATAGCTCGGTAAACTGTGGTGAAATTTTCTTTGTTTGTGAATAGCAGTTATTACCACTTCCCTAATTCTTGTCAGGAGTTTCTTCTCCTAGACTGTTCTATCCTTTAATATCATTATTTCTGGTAGGACCCCATTGTTTTTTCCAGGCTGCTTTCAGTAATCCAACACTTTCAAGGCCAAAGCAACCGCCATGGACATTTCAAATAAATCCATTGCATATTCATGTTGGTAAAGGGGACAGTCTGACAACAAATAAGTTCTATAATCAAAGCATATTTTAAATGAATCTTAAATGTGTCTTAATTTTACAAAAACAGATAAAAATTATTTTGATGCATTACTTGGAACTACACTAGTGAACTCCTATAGTTTTTTTCTCAATGACTAATGTGTATTTTCAAGCATTCTTACCAACTTGATAAGTAACTTAAGGAAGCAGCTTGAAACTTCAGTTTTACCCCATTTAATAAAAATTAAACCAAACCAGAATCTGACCATACCAAAACAAAAGCAGATTATGTTCTGTGTATGGTTTAGGGTTCACATATTAATTTTTGGATAATAATGAGTGTATATCTATATATGTATTTAAAGTTATACTAAAACATTTTAAGGGAAAGGATTATACATAAAATAGTCTGTTCCCTGTTTCTGTGTTGTTGGATTTCGGGGCTTTTGTCTTGCATGGTTTTTTGTTTGTTTGTTTGTTTGTTTGTTTTTCCCCACAGAATATCTCTTAAAGACCATTTTTGCATTTACTCCCCTATGACAACGGTCATTCTGGCCTTAAAATGTGTGCTTGATATCTTCAGCTCTTTAGCAAAAGGTAGCATCGAAATGCAAAATATTTGTATTTATAAATAGGTACCATTCATTACTGGCATAATCAGCACACTCTAAGCAAACAGGAGTTAAGGTTCAATTTTTTTTAGTATTAAGATGTAAGTACTTTGAGGAAAGTTAATCATTTTATAAATATAATGTTTTCTAGTGAATGAATTGATAAAAATAATGTATTTCAAAGTAGGTTTCAAAAGCATTTCAAATGGTTTGAAATAATGCTAAAAAAGGGCAGAAAAACCTGCATTATCCAAGAATACATGTAATCTATAATTTAATGCATAGTATCTGCTCTAACCCAGACATTACCCTGCCAGAATCTGATTCATTATTGTATAAAAATGAATACCTCAAAAATCCTAAGTGCTATATGAAATCTTTAGGTAGTATTTACATTTTGAGTGGCAAAATCTTCAGAAAGAAAAAATTTTCTCTCCAGGTCTTTACTAAATTACACACCTGATCATGTTAGGAAAGGAAAAACAATTGTGCCTGCATAATCTTAGTAAAGATATATGAGCTTCTTTATGGAAGCTCTGATTTCTTAGGAATCAAAAGCCTACTTCTCAATCTATAGCTAAAATCCCATGTCCTTCTAATCTGTATTCACTTGGGAAAGCAGATGGGACTGTTAGAATGAGTAAGACATCATTGAGCCCAGAATTCTTTGACAGATTATAACATTTTAAAACTCAGTTTGAATGATCTTTCAATGTAACACACAGGTTGCAGAAGTGAAATGTATTTTTTATCCATTTCTCAATGAAAAATTGTTCCATATGGAAAGTAATCTTTTTTCCATTTAGAGCAGAAAAGTAGAGATCAGATGGAAAACAACTTAATTTCTTGTCTGGGAAATTCCAATTGCCACATTTGCCTACATAGTTGTAGGGGCAAAAATGAACTTTTAATTCCAAGTCTTGATGTGCAAACTAGTAATTTTATTTTCTGTAGAAGCCTACAGAACCTATATAATCAAGGAAAAGATTAGTCCCTTTTCTTACAGATGTTAAAATCTACATGCAAAAACCTTTTCCTGAAGGCCATATCTAGTCTTCAACCTGGTTCATCCAGTTTGAAATATTTCCTCCCAAACTGCCTCCCTTTGCAGTCCTGTCACATTTGTCTCTGAAAAACATCGTGGGGTTGACAATGGAAGACCTAGTTCTTGTTGTTTATTCTGTTGAGTGATTTTGATCATGGCATTTGGAAGCAAAATGCTTCTTTTTTCCTCCTAATTCTTTTGTCTTGTATAGTTTCTCAAGTTTTGTCTTTGGGCGCATCTCTGTGACATAGCACAGTGCCTTGGCAGTATGACCAAGCTACCTTGGGCACAAAAGCAGTACACATTAGCACAACATCCTGTCTAGGTTAATTGACTCGGCTGAGAGGATTTGTAAGCAGAGTATCACATTGATGCTCTAGCCCTTATTGCACCACAATTAGGGTGCAGGATATTTCTGAGCAATAATACAGCCTTGTCCTTCGACACCATCATCAGTGCCAGAGGCTGCAAGGCGACAAAATCTGCAATATCTCAAGCAGCCAGAAGAGGATGAAGCTCTGAGAGACAGAAGACTTGCATAGATAGACCCTTCATTTGCCTTGTCTGTTTAGTCCACTGCCACAATTAGTTCCTGGCAAAGGCTCATGAGGACTAAAAGTAGCTGTCTCAGGGATACTGGAAGAAAAAGAGTGTTGTTCATAACGCTTGGCTGGGATTATGAAAATCAGATCACAGAATGACAGAATATGCTGAGTTGGAATGGACCCACAAGGATCATCGAGTTCAACCCCTGGCCCTACACAGCATTATCCCCAAGAGTCACACCATGTGCCTGAGAGCATTGTTCAAATGCTTCTTGAACTCTGTCAGTCTTGGTGCTGTGACCACTTCTTTGAGGAACCTATTCTAATGCCTCACCACCCTCTGAGTGAATAACCTTTTCCTGATATCCAACCTAAACCTCCACCAACACAACTTCAGGCCATTCCCTCAAATTTTATAATCTGCCAAAAATATCAGGTTCAGAAACCATTCACATTTTCCAGAGATCATCTCTGAAGGATGCTTTTGAATATAATAAGTGCAAGACTTTTGTTGCTAATGGTGACTGCAGTGATTGTGTTGCTCTTGAAATCAAACAATACCAGATGCTTCCACTTCTTTTGAGGACCTACTCTTTTGGCTAATCTATCTCATGCTATTCCAAGAAGAAAATGATCAAGCCGTTTACAGTATCTTGAAGTTTCCTCAGCACCTTCAATGAGTACCAGATTGTCTGTTTTCAACCTTGTGCAGCCCAAGATTCT
This sequence comes from Vidua chalybeata, assembly GCF_026979565.1. Classification (NCBI taxonomy): domain Eukaryota; kingdom Metazoa; phylum Chordata; class Aves; order Passeriformes; family Viduidae; genus Vidua; species Vidua chalybeata. The sequence continues at coordinate 59,202,184 of NC_071532.1, forward strand.
CTCCCCTTGTTTCACTGAAAAAGGTTATTGGCCACTCATAGTGATGAGTGCAATTCTTAAGTCAGCATGTATTTTTGCTATCTTACATATCTTTTTTAAAGCCATATCTAATGTTAGCAGCATGATGAGAAGTTATCTGTCCTCAGGAAGAAAGCAGTGTTCGTGATAGGTCCACTTTTCAGAATTCACCTCACTAAGACACATATAAGTACTAAATAGCACTTCCTGGACTGTAAAAGTGGAAGCAAACAGGTCCAATAAGAAGGAAAGAAAGTGCTTGCTGAATGTTATGCTGATGTTTTCTTTCTTGACACTTAGAGCAGTGTAATTATCCTGTTGACAGGGAGCTTGACTCACACCTTTTAAGTAAAATATTCACTTTGACTTGTCTAAAACTTATTTAGGTGGAAATACAGGGGATTTTATGCCTGATTTCAATATACTATGCTTTTAAAATTGCAAATAGTCTGATTTCAATCAGAAAGAAATTCAAAGTAAAAATATTCATCCAAAAAAGACAAGAACTTTGTTCAATCTTTTAAAAATATTCTTAGTCTCTCTAATGGCTGATTACACTCATGGATACACTCATGCAGCTGAAAATAGCCTGTAGACTCAGATTCATAATGTGCCTCTACTGTTATGAATGTCTACAAATGAAACTAATTCAATGGCTTCGATTTGTTCTGTGGAACCAGAACTGGAATAATAAAAAGAAAATATTCAGGTTATGTGAAAATCTTGTATGCAGGATTAGTTCCTGTAACATAATTTGTGTAATGGATGAAGCTGTGGAAGTGCATCTTTGCTGATGATAGATTGAAAACAGAAATCTCCTTTCAAACAACCATCTTTATGTACTGCTCCAATTCAAGACTTCAAATGATTGCAAAATAAATTGCTTCATATTAAAAAACCCAGTTGTTTCTCATTAGGTTGTTGGGATACTCAAGAGATGTAATGGTGTTTTTGTGGCAAAGATAGGAAATTAAATAAAGTGTGGTGATGTTTACTGCCAGTACAGCTATTAACCAAACTTCCATTTGCAGTAAGGACACTATAAGCTACACTTAAAATAGAATTTAATTAATGGAAGTCTTGTTAATTACCACTAGGGCTTTATTTGTCTTATAGCATTTGTTTTTCAACAAATAACAATAGCTGTACCTTTCAGTGGCATTGGCTGGGTTGGAATTGCTATGCAGTGGGCATGTGTAAACTGTAATTTTGTTTATATCAAAATTATGTCTGGCAAGAACTTGATTTGAAGCTGACCAGGAGGTTAGAAATAACATTATAAGCAACCCATGGTTCTCTGTTCCAATGACCTGATCAGGTCAAATCAGGAACAGACAAGCTCAGGACCATGCAAGATTAGCCCTTTACTTTGCCATATTATAGGCAACTGCAATTCCTGATTTGTTTAATTGCCTGGGATCAGACCTGGTGAGTCCTGGGAAGCTCTCAGAGCATATATCTGAGCTTCAAAACCATATAATAGATACTGTTTAGAAAAGTTTACCTGTTAAATATTCCCTGTAGCTCCCAGAATTGTTTCCAAAACTGGCTTGCAGTTATAGTGTAGCTATGAAATACTGTCCAGAAGGTGAGTCAGCAGCATATGCATTTACAGATAATTTTTGAATGAACACAGCTGTATTGCTTAGTGATTCACTGTCATGGTAGTTCAAACTTTTATGAGGCCTAATCAGATGAACTCAAGATGAAGGCAAATGCCTCGCATTATTAATGTATCTGTTATCAGAACTATTTAGCAAGATCTTAAAAAAAGGCTTTAGAAATTTTCTTCCAGGTGTTTAAATATTTATCTAGCATTTCTTTTTAACTCTGGTGCAAATCTTTGTCGTCTGTATATTTATCCAGTCTTTTGTAGATTTGACACAGATATATATATCCTGTATAAATAAAGAATAAGAACCTTTAAAGCAAGATAAAGCAAGATACCTGACAATGCTGGTGGGTGGGCAAAAAGCTTCACTGACTGCTGCTGGTCTTGAGCATCATGAGATTCTTGTAGCTGAGCAAGACAGCAGTTCTATCTATGTGAATGAAGCAAATAATGGAAACTCTGGGCTCCGAAAACAGATGTCTCTACTAAATGCTTTTAACCCAGTAGTCATCTGTCCTGGCTGGAGTCTTACTGTTTAGTCAAAATAAAGGTGGATGTGACATTCCAGATACCTGGAAAAGTGGATATAGGGTCAGAAATGTCCTCAGGGAGCTTTCAGCAGAGCTGAAGTTTGTTTGTGGAGGGGAAGCTTTGTGCTCAATAGTGGTATAACCACTTTTGTCACCATTGGGTGACAAGGGCTAACAGCAGGGCAATAGGTGTGATGTGTAAAGTGTAAATAAGTGTTTTACAAAACTAAGGAAAGGAGATGCAGCAGGACTGCACTATAACAGGTTAGGGGAAAGGAAGATGAAGAAGATGGTAGTGGTTATAGTGAAAAGCAGAGGGGAAGGAAAGAGAAAAAATTAGTGTAAAATGATGAGAAAGAAGAAATCACCAAAACTAGGGAGACAGACATTTTCATTTAATTTGATGCAATACAGAATAAGACAAATCTTGTTGTTTGCTATTTATTTACCCACACTCTGTCTCCATTACCTGAACCAATGTAATTTGCAGCTCAAATTTTCAAAAGTATCTTTGATGTAAAATTCACTGGGGATTCCTCTGATCAATTGAGGAAAAAAGTATACTAGTTTTTGTGGGCTGTTTGAAATAGCTTTTGTAGACCATGTGTTGGCTGCATGGCTAAGTGGGATATACCCAATGGAAGAAACTGAAAAAAAAAGCAGCAAAGGACTGAAGTGAAACAGGTGAACAGATAGATTAGTCTCAGGGAGGCTGCACAGGAAAAAACATTTTGTGTGCTTCTTCTTAATCCAAGATGATTCCTGAAATGTATCAGCATTAGAAGATTAACAAAGTTACCAGCCAGCCTGCTGATCTAACTCTGCTCAGGAGTGAAATCCCTCTCCGCATCATAACATTTAGAAAAGCTCCTAGAATTTATCTTCTGTCTCTAACATTTGGACACTGATTAAACAGGATCATCAGACAGGATCGTCAGTGTCCGGTTATACAGAGCAGCATTTTACAAAATTAAATCACTTCTATTCACAACAGATGAACTTGAGATGCTGGCTGCCCAAATAAGCACTGCTGAAGAGCCTAGGATGTGGGCTCCAGCAGCTACATCTGAAATACTGTATCATAAAACAGTAGATATAGAATGCATAAAGAATGGAAACAGTTTTTAATGTATTCTCAGTAAGTGTCAAAAAGATAATATGCATCTGGAAATATATTTTCTTTTACTAACTATGTATAAAACACTACAGTCATTGCATGGGTGCATAAGAAATGATTGTTAAGATTGTTTTTTAATAACATATATGTCAGGGGTTTTGGGGGAAGTAGATTCCTCCAAATCTACTTTCTGTCTGTGTTTCAAACCAGAATCCTCAGTGCAGATCCAACAGTCATAGTATGATTTCTCTTCAACCCTGCCATCTGCTTGATGTTTTGAAATGGTTACTCTGTGTGCATGTGTGTGCACGCATGTGTGTGCACACATGTGTGGAACGGTCTTCAGGTCACCCCCTTACCTTACTGGCTTCAGTCAGAGGCTTTCAGTGTACATCTGTGAGAGGAAGCTGAAGGTGGAGGACAGTTCACTTGCTCTGGGAGCCATTTGGAATCTGCTTTTTTAACAGGTCTCTCATAACACTTAAAAATTGTCTTTTTTCTTTTCTACTTTTCTCCTTTTCATTCAATTTTTCATGGACAAATGGAAGAAGAAAAGGTCTTGCTATGAATAAATAATGACTCTTTCCAGTTGCTACTGGAGCAAATAGGTGCAAATGGTGCAAATTTTGCATTTTTAAGTTTTTTTGTGGGTCCCCAGGAACTGCAGCCTACTATCAAACCTGCTCCTCATGTGACTCCTTCACAGTCTTGGATGACATGAGCACAGACTTCCCATGCCTCTGACGTGAGTGCCCATGGGTAGTGTAAATAGCCTTGACTTAGAATTTCCTTCTGGGAGGGCTTAAATAGTTTCCTTAGGATTTCACACCCACGGATCTGAGACTGGAATTTGACAGACAACCTGCTGCACATTCAAATGTCCAGTGTAATTATTTCAGCCTACTGTTTGCACTATACCACATTTCTGTACATTCAGGTGCAGAGGACTACAGATAGAAGTACCATTCTAAGTGTAGTAAGGTATACCAGATTATGTTTGTACAGAAATATATTGTTAAGTATGAAAATCACGAATTTTTTCCCTTATCAAGATACACAATGTCACCTTTTCTGCTCCCTTGTGCTCTTGGGAATTTATCTGATAGTGTGGCACAGGTTGAACCAGGACTAATTCTGTTATTCATGTTACTAACTGGAACTGATGGGAAAACAAGAGGAGCTTTTGCATTTTATTTTAACTTTGGGTTGAAAAAAACAGAAGCTGAAAATTATACAAAAGCTAACATACTCAGTATGAGTTTTCATGCCAATGTTTTGTTTTCCAACTAAATTTTGAAGTGTTCTTGGGAAGCACAGACTGGCAAATGCCTTGGCTCATTTTCAGCAAGATGTGATTGGCCCCTGCATTGGAGATCAGTACACATGAAATAGTTCATAAACTTTGTTCCATCCTGTCTTTAAAGGGTGATTTCAAGGAGTTGAGCAAAATAGTAAATTTGAGCATCTAATCCTCCACATTTGTACATCCTTAAGTGGTCTTACTTAAGGTTACATTCACTGTGTGAATAAAAGGATGTTTAGGCCATGCCCCAGTGAATGATTACATTTTTATGGCACATTGATTATTTCAGTTAGACATAAGTAATATTTTAATAAAAAATCTTCAGAGAAAACCCAAAGCCTAAGGTGAAACCCATCTTTTTTATGCTTATCCTGACAGATGTGGAGAAGTATTTTAAAAAAATTATTTTAATATGCACAATAATTGACCACAACTTTTGTACAACATAAATCTCAGTGAAAGCAATAATTTCTGTGTGCGTCTATATTTCTGATGTTTCCTTGTATATGTGCCTTATGTGCATATATTATTTTTGTCTTAAGCACTTCATAGGTGTTGATAATAATTTTATACTTTAATAATAAAACACTTTAATAATTAAAGTTCACCCAATAATTTATACATGCAGGACAGCAAAGGATTCAGTCAGCGTATTTAATGTCCTTGAAATAGAACAGGTGAAGTTTTAAAAATTATAGTTTTAATACTTGGCATTCCTTCATTCAGAAATTATTCCATTCCTTCCTCTTCCCCCCTCCTCTGTTCTTGGCTTATTTCTCTACAGTACTGTGAGTGTTGAGTGTCTACTGTAATGTAAAGCCCCTTCTCAACACTGCCAGAGGAATTTTCCAGCTAAATGCTACATAACCAGCATATACAAAATGTAATGAACCCATCTGTGGGCGTAAGTCTGTTCAGTATAGCCTAATATTGTCATCCAGACTGCACTTGGGCATGTATCACTTATATGAGAGTTGGCAACTAGTTCCAAATATTTGTTGAAGAGACATTAAATGACTTTCTCATGGCAAATTTTAGCAAAGTTATTTGCAGTGTATGCAAGTTTACCTGATGTTAATTCTTTTCAAAAGAGTAAAATAATCCATGTTCTGTTAGAGTGCAATTGGATAAGCCCTCATTTATGACTTAAGAAAAATAATTATCCCACAATATAATGCACAAGACTAAATTCAACTCAATTATATTGATATAGATCCACTGCAATTCCACTAGTAGATTATTTTTTTTCCAAGTTAATGTTGAAGTGACTAAAATTCAAATGCTTTCCATAATTTCTGTTGTCATCTCTTGGTCTTTTCTTTCTCCTCAGACAGTTTTTAAAGAGTGACTGAGGGGACAGTAGGCAAAGATGAATGGTACGTTTCTACAGGGATTTTTATCAAGAAGGCAAAATTTGAAGATCTTTCTATATGAATGTGGAAATACTGCATTTCTACTTTTTTTTTTTTTTGACAGGGAGAAGCCAAAAGTCATGCACCAATCCTCTTGCTCTGCAAGAGACCTGAGCTGCAGACACACTTGCAAGGCTGGGGGTGTTCCCAGTGGGCACAGAGCATCCTGTCAACTCACTCAGCTGTTTCTCACTTGTAAATGCATATGCTTGGCCTTTTCCAGGTGCAATTATGCAGTATCATCACTACTGTTTCATACATGTACCTAAAGCTGACCTGGTACCAAGGGCTGCTGATCCAGGCCTTCTTCCAGACACTCATGCATTAATTAGATGTTTGCCACATTTTTCTGAGGAAAAGCTTCCTTCAGCTTCCCATTTTGTTTTGTTTTTTTTTTTTTTTTTTTTTTTTTTTTTTTAAATCAGTTCTAAGCAATAAAAAATGGGTGAGATTTTTACTGTGTTTCTGTTATGACGAATAATTCCTTCAGTATAACAAGAAATTTTGTCCGGAAAAACTGAGAAGTACTCTTATACACAGAAATGCTATATTGCCTTTATTATGAAGAGTTAAATGACATTTTACTGCCTAAGGAGAAGAATTTGAAAAATGGAGAAATATCTCCTAAGAATATTTTAAATTTAATTGTCCTTTAAATATGTATTTTATCAAAGTTAATCTGTCTGGAAAGACTTTTTCAATATCAAGCATACTTCTGCAATCCATACCAAAGAGTGCATGTGCACATTTTAGAACTCTCAAGAGCTTTTGCTATGTAGTCAGTATAGTTGGAACAAAATTAATGTCATGCTTGAAACTACATGTTTCAGCCTTTCTGTTATACATTTTTTTGAGGGAAAAAAGGAACCTTTAGAAGATACTTTTACAGCATATCTAAATTACATCAAATAAATGCTCAGACTGCCTGCTTTCTTCATAGCAATCATGCATTACTTTATCAGGCAGTCATATGAATTTTAACTTCCATTGTTCACTTGTTCACAGTTTTCTGAGGTGAGCTCATTTGGAGTTGAGGTTAGAAGTACAATCACATCAAATTGCTTTGAAAAGTCTGGTCAAAACTTTCTGAAATGACTATTGCTGTGAAAACTTGAGGGCAATCAGTTCAGTGCCTCTTCCATTCTCTATGTGTGAAGGAGAGAAATCTCATTGCCTTACAACCAAAACCAATGGGTCAGATGCTGCCACTGCAAGATGTCAAGCATAGATGTAACACACTTCAAATGGTGAGACTGTGTGTCAGTTCTTGAAATGGATGGGCTTCCACATTTGTCATGGAAATAGAAGAATAATATCACCTACCTCTATTTCCTTATGCAATGTGCATTGATGCTCACAGAGCCTTCCTCCTCTGTGGAAAGAGGGTACATTTAGAAGTAAAGCCAATAGGTAGGTGCTTCAGTGGGCTTATTTATTCGGTTTCCTAGACTGATCTTTAAAACATGCTTCATCTTCACCTTGAGAGATCTGACATTTGTTAAGACTTCTTTCCTTCTACTGTCTTAAATTGAAAATCTTTTCAATTTTGAGTGCACTGATATTGATAAAAAGACTCCAAAACCTAAAGTTCAAACTAAAACTAGGAATGGCATTAGTAATTTACTCTCTATAAAAAAATTATACCACTTCAATTCTATCCATTTTGATTAGACACTTATTTCTGCAAGTTTGGGATTTTTAAAATAAATTCCATTTATTTTGGTTTTGGAATGGTAAAATGATGTGTTGTTGAGTTTCAAAAATATGCAGCTGTGCCTGTACACAGACCAGATGCTTTGTAGATACAAACATGTTGCCTAAGCAGTGATTGAGAAGATGTTTATAATATGCAGAATCAGTTACTGGCATTAGAACTCACTCCCTTTAATTCAGCATGTTTTCCCTCTTGTTGAATGTGATTCTTCCTGGAAATCCTGGCTAGGTTTGCTCCAGAATGCAAACTAACTTGGTAATGGACCAGTGGTCATTCTGCTTGCTGATGTGGAGCACGGCTGTATTTTCCCCAAAAACTGTTGTCACTGATTCAGAATGGCATTCACCTGGCATCTGTACCTTAGGAGTTCACGTTTCTAGTCATGTCCTGAAATTACCATTGCAGGGATGCAAATGGATAGTCCCGGGTTCAGACTACTTTTCAAGTAGAAAAGTGATAGATAGCTTAGGAGTTTTACGACTTTTGACCTTTTCTAAACATGCAATTAGTGTTTCATTGCTGCATATTTAGAATCTCTTATTTGAGCTTTTTTTTGAGATTTCATCTTCCAGCTGAAAGAAAGGGCTCAAAAAAAAAAAAAAAAAAAAGTGGAAGAAGGGATTTTGGCTTTTATTTGTGAGACTTTCAAGATTTGATTTATTTTCATTTTACTTTTCTATCTGAATATAGTTTGCAAACAGTAAAAAGATCAATATTAGAGTATGTGCTTAAGCATAAAAGCTGCTTATTTAGGAAATAAAATGGTCCTAACTTGTTGCTGATGCTAAATCAAGGCAATTGACAGCTTATCTATGAGACCATCAGAAAGAAAAGCTTCATTGTTTTCAATCATTGGATGGAAGGGTTTTACATTAATTTTTGCCATTATGACCAAGTGAAATAGAGCAACACAGCAGCATTTTCAGTCTTCATCTTGTGAAATCAGGACAAAGTTACGGCCACATACACCTGTAGTGACAGAAGGAAAGCATATGTTTCACACCAAAGTATAATGCCTTCACTACCAGACAAGTTGCAATTACAGAGAAGTTACTCTGATAATCTGGTTGTGCCAGCAATTTCCTAAAGCATTAGAGAAGGCATTAGGTGAGAAAATATAGAAATGCACCCTCATTCCTTCTCCATCTTTTTTTCTTGAACTCCTATTAAAATTTCACTACAAAGCGAAGCAGCCTGAAGGTTGTAGCAAACTCACCAGGGATTTTATTTTCCATACTAAACTGTGCTACTCCTAATCTCTTCACAGTTTCTGGGACTCTGGTGACTGATAAGCCTTCACTGATATCAGTCAGTGATGTTTAATGGGGCATATAGCTGACCAAGTGATCTGTGAAGCTCTCTCTCTGTGGTTTCCAGCTGGGAAGAAATTCTTGTCAACCTCAAACTACTATGACAATTTGCAGATTAATTTCATTTGGACTGCTGTCACACCACATTAACTCTCTGGACATTTCTGATGGTAGCAAAACATAGGTTTGTGGCATAAAAATGACATAGGAAGGTATGGATTTTCTGTTATTCAGTGACTCAAGTATAATCATAGCATTAAAAAAAATAATTTCCCCAAATTGCCTAATTGGGTAGCTTTAAACCTCTAACTCCAACTTAAAGGGCAGAATTTTCTTCAAGAGACAGTGGGTGATCTGATTGCCAGTAGTTGCTCTGGTCTGAACCCAGCTGTGGTGGTGGGAAAAGCAGAAGAGCCACTTGTCCCTAGTTCACTTAGCATTGCTCCTCTATGGGAAATTACTGTCCATCAGACTTAGTGACTGGATTGCTTGTTTTCTTCTTGCTGTGTGAATTGTTTCTTGTGTAAACTGCACCTTTACTCGCTCCAATCAAAATGAAATCACTTAAACAGTTTACAGAGTAAACTCTACTGACCTGGTTCTTCTTTGTGCAGTTAACACAAGAAACTCGGGTCTGGGGAGACCTGAGCAATTCCTGTGGTCAGGATCAGCCAGGTGTGGCAAAAAGGGGTGATAGAAAAACTTCCCTTTGGCTGTGATAGAGTATTCTCCTGTCTGCATCAGCAACTGATTCTTTTTGGGAGGGAGAATTTTGTGTTCATCCTCCTGGTATACTCTGAAAAAAAAAGAAACAAATGAAAAATTTTCCAAAATGTCACTGAAATCAGCGGAAACTACATGAACAACAGCTTGGGTGAGGAAGAAGATGCTATTTTCAGAAGAAGGTATACCCCTTTTTTTGCACTTTTACAAGACACTATTACTTATAATCAGGGGTTTTGCTTGGCTTTTCCATGGAACAGAGCGTTTAGTTGCATCTCACTCTTTGCAGTATAAGGCTGGAATGAAAATATCATCACTTTCTGAACACAGTGTTTCACCACTTCTTTTTTTTTTTTTTTCTGTGAAGCTGCCTCCCCCTGTTCTGGCATTTTTGTACTAGTGAAATCATTTTTGTTCTATTCCAAAAGCACTGATGCAATAGGGCAATTGGAAATATACAGGGCAAGTGGTATTTCCCTCACTGAGCCCTTTCTTAAAATGTCTGTTGGTTTCTTCCATCATCCCACAGTGCTAAGAAGGGTCTGTTTGGGGTAGAGCCTGTCTCAGTGTCTTTTAATATTCTGCAAAAAGTATTTCTTAACTACCATCTTTAAAAACCAGAGAATTTTCTCAGTTTCTTGATATACATTATGATGCCATATCCCTCATGTCAGACTTATGGTTTACTATCTTCCTTTTAATTTTACTTCATTCCTTTTCAAGTATCTTCTTCAAGAGTCTTTATATTGCAACTACTAAAATTCAAGATAGACTACCCAAACAAGATCTTTGCTCTGCAACAAGTACTGCTGTGGAGTTCAAAGCTTCAGTTTACATTAAAGGCAATTTTTCAGACATCTATTTTTGTCTCCAAAGTCATCAGATGGAATAATTTGTGAGAATTTGCATGAGACTCCCAATTGCTTGTTCTGCTTCTCAGCTCCAGCTGTAGCTCTACTTATTTCACCAAGGTACTCCAGGTTTACACATCAAGCTCAAGTGAATTAAATAGGAGCTGTCCTTCCATGTATAAAGCCAAACATGCTGGAAAAAAAAGATGGTAGGCATTATAGTGTGGCCAGTCAAGGTTACTAAATGCTCTTTACTTTAAAATATCTGCCTACATCCTAAGGGAAATGTGCAGGAAAATATTCAGAGGTGTAGTAACCAGAGGATGTTCATAGTTAGACCTTCTTTTTGATACGTTTGTGTAGAGAACCACAACTTGAACTTACAACTTGAAAGCTCTGAGCTGCATAAATCCTGCTCCAGAGGTTAGCCTCAGCTGGGTTCACAAAACAGACTCATCTCTCATTCAAAATTTCTAATAAAAAGGGAGAGATTCTGGATACTGAGGCCAGCATTAGGGAGACAGGAATGGTATGTTGTAACTCCTAATCTGGTGAAGAGTAGTTACATAAAATGAGCTTCATAGGGCAAGACTGGCAGCTGAAACTAGTTTTGGACAGTATATAAATGCCATAGAAAGAAATGTCTTCTGATAATAAATGTGTTCAGTTATGCTGTGCAACTGAACTGTCAGCAATGCCAGTTGGAAGCCCTGTGCTGGGGGCCCAGCCCAGTCCTGCACTGCCCAAACCTGCTGGATCCTGACTTTAGCCCTCTTGTTTTTCCAGGTAGTGCTGCTGCACAGAGTAGAAAGCTCTCTTCTTGCATCCACATGCCAGGAGTCCAGAAAACACTGTTCAGTTTGAAAATTCCTTGCCTTTGAGGGGAGGAAGAGGGAAGAGTTTTTAGCAAAAAATCCACAGAATCAGATCCCAGCCCCGCAGCAAGAATGTAGCAGTGGGAGAGCAGAGGGGATTGAGAAGTAAAAAACACCCTCTAAACCATGACTCCCATAAACCTACCAGTACTGCAATAACTGGTGATGTTATGACATGAAAGATTTGTTTTCAATTTCATTACTGTCATATCCAATTAGGTTTGATCCAAATTAAGTCTAGTTATGCAGAAGAAGGATTCAAATTTATTTTATCTAGTGTAGATAAAAGCTATTACCTACAGACTAGAGAACACAGGAAGAATGGCACTGAATCCATCACTTGATGTGCTCTCTCATCACCATGAGTGCTCTCTCATTTAATCCCAGATGTAGGTCCCTGACAGTGAATCTTGAGGGGAATGGAAATATCCCACTCTTGGAAAAAGAGTGCCGAATCTGTTCCCCTCTTGCCAATACCTTTCCCTGGATAGGGAATTATGCTCTTTGCTCTGTTTGTGATGGGGCAGGCACTAAATGGCAGAGTATTTTAAAAGCAGATGCTACAAATTACATTCTAAATCCTCCTAGGAAACTAATTCCCATGTCCAGGTTCTCATCTTGGAAGATGACATAACTACCCCCTCCCAACTTGAATGGATATTAAAGAAATACATTCAGGTCTAAGAGGCACTCAGGTACCATAGTAAGGAGAAACACAGCCTACAGAGGATAATTCCACCTTCAGATGAGGCAGTGGAGTGCAGTAAATGACATTTGGTGAGCTGCACACTGAAAAAGAAGAAGAAAGCTAATATTAAATAGCTGCTAGCTGCATGAGTATCTTGTGCTGAATGAGAGGACGGTTAGGGAAAAAAAGGTACATCATAAAAGTGTGTCATAGTTTGTAGGCATACAGTGAAATAATTAAGGCTGTACAGGCTTCCTCTAAATGTCAAATGCTTGCTTTTTCAAATTCTAAATTTTGTTCTGCTATGTACGGGGTTTTTCTTTGAAAATGAAATCATGTATTTTCCAAGAGAGCTTTTCCTCACTTTGTCCTAAGAAAACTTTCTCATGTAAAATTAAACCTGAAGGGTGTCCTTTTGAATGGATAGGCAGATTTATTTCATTCTCTTTTCCTCTTTGTGTGCCACCTTTCTCTGGGGCAGACCGGCTTGGACAGGTTGCTGCTGGAATTCTGTGGTTCACACAGTGCTCACCTGGATCACCAGGATCACTCTACCCCCTACACCTTATACCTGCCCATAATTTGTCTGATGTGCAGCCAGCAGTCTGGGCACACGCCCGTGGTCCTGTGGGGAGGCTTCTCCATTGTCCCCCTGCAGGGGTGTGCAGAGCCCAGTTGTCCTTGGTGGGTGCTCGATGCTTCCTCTGCATGTCTGCAAGCAGCAGCTGGTTGACACAGATTGGAGCGGCTTTTGCTGGGTGGAGGTGTTGCTCACTTACCCACAGAGAGTGAGCAGGCAGAAAAGTGTTAAACACACACGTTTGTTCATCTGCATTCTGCCCACCTTTCTTAGAGCTGGGATGGATGTCCAACTGTCTCAAGCACACAGAGCTAAGTCTCAGTTCACTCTCCATTCCTGCTGAAGGCGCTACAGATATATTTAGGATTTATACATACATGTATGCATAAACATACCAAAATTACTGCAGCTTGCTCACTTTCTCTCTTTTGTTGACATATTATATTACTTTTTTATGATAGCATTTTTCTGAGCAGAGATTTAACTGCAGCTTGCATACCTCACAGAAAGCAAGTAAGTGTTTTCTGATAACTAGCTCTCTTGCTCCCAAAGGACCCTCATTCTGTTGCTGATCCCTCTGACCCATAACTGGCAGCCTCAGAGCAGAAACCAGCAGGTACAGTGAAGCGCCATGCAAAATTTACCAAGTCTCTCCAGCCTGGGCAGATTTTATAATGCAGAGCCAGTACAAGTCTCAGTTTCTTTCCGTAGTTATTATTTACCCAAGCTCTTTTGCATTACCATTTTGCATCAGCATTTCCAGGATTTGGCCTTTGTCAACTTTAATTTGCATTTTGAAGAGCTTAGTGGGGTTCTCTTTGAGGTCGCCATGCTGAGGTAGGAGGACTAAAGAGATGACTCCTGCTGCAACAGGCAGCTTTAGGAACAGTGCTGGCTAACTGCCCTGGCAAACTGAGTGAAAAGAGAAGCTATTTGAGAGCAAAAGAAGAAGAGACAAAAAATTTTATATGTCCTTTTTGTGTGCACATTGACTTTCTGTTTTCCACTGAAGATTAGAAGCTTGGAAACATATCATTAACTTGTCTTTCTATGAATCTCATTTTCAAATGTGGCAGCAAACAGAAAACAAGTGATAATCTGGCTTCTGTAGCAGATACTTCAAAGCAGCTTACTTTTTCTTTTTTTTTTCTTTTTTTTTTTTTTCTTGAAACACATTGAAACAAAGCTTCCAGAAGCAACATCAAGATATGAAGTTCGTGCACCATAATCAGTGTGCTGACAGAGTGATGCCAGCTCCTCCTGTCGTAGTGAAATTATTAAAAATGTATCACTTTAGATGAACAAAAAACAAGGGGGATTCAAAGGAGATTTGTACAAAAGAGATTTGTAGTTTGTGAAGTATCCCACACTGGCTCTAAGGTTTTTTTTTAATATTGCTGAGTCCAGACCTGTGTTTTATATCAAGCCTTTCAAACCATTTATATCTGGATTACATACAAATCCTGAAACAATAGCCAGAGCATGATGGCTGTGTGGTTCCTGTATTTGGCAAAAGTTGCTCATCTTCCTTATGTGGAATAGTCCATAATTAGTAAAAATATGTAGTTTACCGAGCCCACTGTTTCCTATGGCCTCGAATGTAACCAGAAAACATGGGCAGCTCAGTTTAGGATTTGCAGAAGATATGAAGAAATTATGCTTTAAAATGGAAAGAAAAGTGATAATAAAAAGTGCTTAGCTCCAGCCCCATTACACTAAATCAGCCTTATATTTTTTTATGTAGGACAACAGGATGCTATAACATGATTTGCTGTTTTTTTAGCATCTTGCGTACTGTATTTAGAACATGGAGATGGGGAACTCTTTCCCATACCTTTCCCAATGTGCCATTTACTCTGTTAGTCCTAAAAGCTGAAAAGGCCAAGAGCAGCAATGATTTTAACAACATCAGTGTGTAGAAATCAGTGAGCACTGACAAAAATATACTCAAATTTTATCACATCTGAAAGTACCTCGTAGCATTAAAAAGTTAGATTAACCACAGGACATATGAGTCAATAGATAGCCAGATGCATACCTTTAGTTTTAAATCTTCAGTAACTTTCTGAAATAATACCTTGCCGTTTTTCTACTACTCAGTTTTCCAGTTTCAGAAGTTTCCTCTTGGTCTCTTTATTCAGGCATATAGACTTTGAAGTCTTCAACAGGAGGGAAATTTTTTTGGTTATGAGACAGAGACAAAATTATGTCTCTATTCTTCTACAAGGATAATGGCAAGTAGCATCCTTCAAAGCTAACTCAGCTTAAAGGAGGATATGACTTTGGTTTTGATTTTTAATGTAAATCTTTTTCCAGAAGAACCTATAGGTAGGGAATAATGATTTTCCTCACACTTCTGTCATGAATTAGCAGAGAGTTAATAAAGCTTTAAAGAGGCATATCTAACGATCTTTAACAACAGGTTGTAAAACTCACTTACCCAGTTTACCCAATACTATCTGTAAATGAGGGTCCCTCAGGAGAACCAGCCACAGAAAGCCTCTCTTCCTTTAATAATACCAACCTCTGTTTCTATGGAAACAGCACATCGTGTTTGCTGCTAGCAAGGCATGCGTTTAGCCCCTTTTAAAATAAACTGTGTTCTCTTTGCACTCTTTTTAAGGCTGAAAAAAGCACTCAGCTTCCAACACACCAAATTATTAATGCCTCTCCTTCCCCTCTAATTAAAAAAAAAAAAAAAGACATTGGATGTATAGCCTGTAGCTGCCAATTATTGTAACAAGTAGTGGCCTTTCTGTAGGTTACCATTTTGTGAAGAATAGATATCTCTCTGCTTTATGGCAGAGCATTGGAAATTTTGGAATTGTGGCTAAGAACAAATATTAACCTCCTAAAGATGGTAACTGGCTGGCTCTGTTAAGTGCATACTTCCCTGCATGCTTTTCCATATGTTGGAGTTTGGTGATTTGCACCAATGCATTTTCGAAGTGCTTGCTCTTCATATCACTAGGTACTTAAAGATGCTAAAGGCCATCTGTCAGACACCTGGTGTGCCTCATATAATGCATGTAGTCACCTCTTCTACTCCTGGGCCAGCAGTTTTTCAGCCTGAGTCACTACAGAAATTAATGGTGTTCTCCTCCACAGCTGTAGAAGTAAAACAGCACTGAATAATTAGATTGCAAATAAAATAAGATGTTTAAAATAAGAAAGCTGTAACTTATCTGCTTCATTGATGGGTGCTTAGGTCATACTGAAACAATTTTATAAGCTGATGAGTTTACCATGGAAGCTGGTTTTATAGCTTTCCATATCTTGAGCAGTGAAAATAGACTGGTCCACTTCAA
This sequence comes from Vidua chalybeata, assembly GCF_026979565.1. Taxonomy (NCBI): domain Eukaryota; kingdom Metazoa; phylum Chordata; class Aves; order Passeriformes; family Viduidae; genus Vidua; species Vidua chalybeata. Next base: position 59,218,225 of record NC_071532.1, read on the forward strand.
ACTGTGATGGAACGAAGACTTACAGAGCTTGGAGAGTCCAAAGGATGGCATTACAGAGTTGTCAGAGTAACAGGCCTTTGGACTCTGCACTGTTTATGTTTAAAGAGAGAAGTCAGCTGGAGGCAGACATCTGAGACATGTTGGATTGATTTGCAGCTTAAAAGCAGATTGTGTTTGGGAAGAGAAGAATGGAACTCTGGCTTGCATCTGTTTTTCAGATTATATAACAAAAAAATGTTTGCTTTAAAAATGGCATGAACACAGCCCCACTTCAGCAGTTGCAGCAGTTTCAAACACCTAGTGAAGTACAGCCTCACCTTTGCAGTAGGTCATTAAGAGAGAAAACTGGTGTCATGGAAGAAATCAAAGCAATCCAGATAATCAAGTTTAAAAAATTAAAATAAAATTGGTTTTGAGCTTTAAAGATAGGCATATTTTATACACCACTTCATATGGTATCTGAATACCACTTCCTGAAAAATGGAAGAGATTTGACCCTACATTTTTCACTCAGCAAGATGCTCTTGTTGTCTGGGGCCTTCTTCAATGCTCATGAGCCAAATATAAAGGGGTAATTTGCATATTAAACTTTAAAAAAAGAATTGTGGTGAATACAGATTGGGAAGAGAGAAAAAAAATTCAGATGCTTCCCAAGTTCAAATTAAGAATTTGTAAATCTATAAATTAACTCTCATGGTTCTCAATACAAATGTGGCTGATAGCAAACTGGATGTCTATGTCTTTCCTTTGTGGGAAATACAAGTTTTACAGTTCTAGGAAGCTCTTGATACATCTGTTATTCCAGTACTTCTCAGCTATTCTTTGTAATTAATTACTGCAATGGAATTCCTTGCCTGTTATTTAAATAATACAGCTCTTTAGCCAATTTGTGAAAATCTGCAATTTTCTGTCTGCCCCTATTGTGTAAAATTGTACTTTATTTCTTATTACTGTAGCGTGTCCATTTCTCTGTTGATCAATATGGTGCACTGCCACTTAAAGGGAATATTTTCACTGGAGTTGAAAAGGTTTTGTACAAGACACACAGTAATTTTCTTTTGAGGTGAATCATCTTTTCCTTTGCCTTGTTCTACACTATTTCTCTGGGTCTTCAGTTTCTAAAGGACTTTCTTCATACCAGCTTTTAAAGTTATGTGAAACCTGTCTCTGTTATAGCTGAAACTGATTAAATGGATAGAGATATAACAAACTTTTTTAGTCAATTCCTCATAGGTATTTTAACTCCCAATTCCATATAATCTAAGATACTTCTAGAAGAAATTTTTGTCTGTAATAACTTTTTAATAATAGGGTCTTTAGGCCTCTCCATTTTCAGTTTCTGTTTGAATAAAATAGAATAAAAAATAAAAGTATTTGCTGTATTCATCTAGTCATTTGTATGTAATTCTGTACTGGGGAATACAGACCATCAAATACTTCTTTTGATCTGCCCTGCTCTCTTATCTCTTTTTTCCCCAGCTTTTTTTGCCATAGAATGATGAGAAAGTTTTTTGACTTTTCTAACACAGCTACAGCTGTCTAAATGTTGTTTCCAAATTTTAGTGAACTGACAGTTTCTCTGCTGGTACCCAGGGTGTCAAAGAGCACTGTCTTCTTGCTCTTTCCTTTCAACATATGTTTAAAAAGGACTGGATGCTGAAGCAGAAAGTACAATTAAAAATACTTTTATTTCATCAGCAACAGTCAGAGTAATATATTTGGCTCCAGCTGATAAAAAATATAAGTCTCAGAATGAACTTTTCTCAAACAAACAAAGAAATATGGTTTTAGAAATGTCATTGAGAATTATTGTAGACTCTGGTTGTTAAATTATTTTTTCCAGTTTGTTGGTCCTTAAAAAATTAGAAAGGCTGGTATGTGGGCTCTGATATACATTCAAAACTACTTGAAGTTTCACAAAGTCATTGCTTTTAATGCTAAGAGATACTATGATTATGTTGATTTTCTATTCAAGGTAAACCAGCAAGATGCATCTCTTAAATATAAATTCATGCTGAAACCCATCAGGTCTGTCCATTTGAGTTCCTCAGTCTTTCTTCTGTGACTAAAATCAGTGTTACTTATTTACTGGAAAGTAGTGTGAGGATTTCTTTTCATATTTAAGATCCTCTTTATTTTTTAAGTATCTGGATATGATATGATTGATATGATATGATATGATATGATATGATATGATATGATATGATATGATATTATATTATATTATATTATATTATATTATATTATATTATATTATATTATATTATATTATATTATATGATGGTGTTTGGTTATCCTCAGACTTGATTTTTTATTTATTTATTTTTGCACTAGTAATTGTAGTAACAGATCTTTGTCCCATCCATAGGCTGTGGCATAGTCGAAAAGCTGTAATGAGACTTTAGAAACTGGAATCCTCATTGATCAAATGTGGCTCCAAAACATACTTCATCAAGAAAAAGGATGTTTCTGTATCCATGTTTACCAAAGAAGATAAGCAAAAAGGGTCTTTTTATTACTTGCAGCATTAAAATATGATGAACAATGGACCCCAAAATATAAAAGGCAACTTTATATCCCATGCACACTGGAGCAGATGGGGGTGTGTGTGTATGTACTAAACCTTCTTATCACAGGCTCTGACACTTTAAGCTTCCATCCTCTGCATCCCAGCTTCCAGGGCAGGCGGAAAGGAAACCAAGAATGATACCAAAACGTAACTGTAGGTAGTTGTGTAAAGAGGTGTAGAATTTTTTTGCATTGAAGTTCAACTGCTGACATTTTCCTGTGAAAGAAAATCTGTAATCTAAATTCACAAGCAAGAAATTGTAGATTATGTGCTTTTACTACGTATTCAAACATTCACTCATCATATTTGTCCTCTGATTTGTCTAGCTTACCTCTTTCAAATCTTTGGTTTCGTCTTGACAAGATTTAAAAATCTATTTTATTCTTCTACTGATGTGTACAAATACTTTTAAAAGTACAATGACTCTGGAATGCCAATTCTATCTGAACAGCTTCTTAAGGAGACACGGAAACAAACCACTCTGGTTTCTTTTAAGCTGTTTCACTGATGTTAGCAACCAGATCTCTGTTGTGTCCCTGGTAGAGAATTATTATTCTTTACTGGTGTTCATCAGCATAATTGCATCAATCTTCCTTTCTCAACTTATGCAAAAGAATATTGGAAAATAAGAAATTTTTATTGTCACTTACACATCACAGACTTGCCAGAGACTAGAATTTGCAGTAAGGGATTGAGACTATGCTTGTTAAATGATTGCTAGGATAAACTGGCAGGGTCTCTGCTTTTAAAGATAGGCTACTCATATACTAGCACAAGAGACTGGTAAAACCCAGGGAAGAGTGAGAACCCAGGTGCTCTCCTTGATGTACAGAAAATACTGCTTTACAGAGGTGGCTCTGCCTCTCCTTTTGTCATCCCAAAAGAAGTGCAGAAAATGTGCCTTTTACAGGGAGGATTTCGACCTTGTAGCTTTCTATAAATGCATAAATTCAAAACTGTGGGTTTATTTTAGAGTAGATTTCCCATGGGAATACAAAACTGGAACAGACCTCCTGATTCATTGAGATCATCCTCTGCCTTGTCAGCAGTCTCAGGCAGTCACATCACACACACTCTTTTAACAACTGTTTTAGTGCCATCCTAAAGCTAGATGCACTTAGATATTTTGTGCATTAAGAGAATCTCCCAAAATTGTTCTTGTGCTAAAATCTCAGAACTTCTTACTCTAATAAAGTGATAGCCTTTGAAACTGGGTATCTGCTTTCATTACCCAGTAGGCTGCAGACTTGAGGGGTTCCCTGATTAAAAATTTTTCAGTTTGTTTCCATCTCAGGCTGGGTGATTCCCATTCCCCTCATTATTCCAGCCTTTGGCCTGGTGTCCCTAATTTCACACTGGTTCTTTCCTCTGTCCTGTAATCTCTTTCTCTGCTCTCAAATTTTCTTACTTGAGATGACTTAAATATTTCTTATTTGAGATGGCTTAAATATTTTCTGTAAATATTTTCCCTTTTTGATGTGGCTGAACTGTCAGATAGGTAATGGCTAAATCTTTGACTACAGACATTTGCTTTCTAACCCTTCAGCACTCCAGATGCTTTCTTAAACTTGGATTTACCACCACTGGCTTTGCCTCCATTCCATCCTCATGATCGCTTCCAGAATTTGTAATTCAGCAAGACAGAGCAAGAGTGTTTGAGCACACTAGGGCATAAGATGTGAAAATGTTAAGTATGAGGTAGAATAAAAATGCCCTAGATTAGTACACTGCAATCTATCAGCAACAAGAATAATAAATAGTTGACCAGAAGATTTGGCCAGATTTATCTCTTTGTGTCCTCATGACTCCATATTTGTGCTGGTTTGTTTCAGGGAAGGGAATAAGGAGGGCTGGCAAGTGGTCACAAAAGAGTCTACTCAGTACAACTGACAGAAAATACGGAAATACTCTGACTGAGGTGATGGCAGCTGGTGAGGAAGTAGCTGATAAAAGGTAAAAGGTGTAAATCCAAAGCACATCAAACTGCAATGCAACACAAGATCTGAAATGCTCCCAGTGCCAGTCCCACAGTGCCAGCACAGCCCAGCACAGTCTGCAGGGCTCCAGTACAGAGCTACTCCTTCACCACCTTGCCTCATGATAGCCCCTTTCTCTTAACCACAGGAGCAGCAACTCTGTTTGGCATACACTTGGAGCTTGTGAGAGACAATTGTGTAAATAATGAAATAGAAAATACCTTTTTCCTTCAAATAAGCTGTGAAAAGACTGAGCTGTGTAGGAGATGAATGAAAACAAGGGAGGCTTTGCTGTTTTATGTACTTAATAGCATAGCAATCTGTGGGGGTCATGTTTTCTATCAGCTGAAGAAAATTGTATACATCTACTGCACACCATCTAGTTAAAGGCATAGTTGCAACAGATGATCCTTTAGGAAGCATCTATGTATTCTTTAAATGTTCAATTATTTTGAGTGTTTATGGTAATTGCATGTCTCAGGTTCAGTTCTGCAAGATGAAATACACTATGGTGCATGATTCAGCTTCTTAGAGTGCATTGCTCTAATATTTGAATGTGGGGAAATGAATTGCTGATTACTTTTCAGTCATTATGTTTGATCTTTAGGTTTTGTATATTTAATCATATCCCATTCACTTAAATACTCAAAATTACCTTGTGATTTAAAACATGCAGCCAGTTATGCTGGTTAGTGTTTAATACAGTGAACGAATAACTGCTTTTTACAAAATTGTTACCATTTTTGTGATGCTTTATATCATGGCTAATATAAAAAACATAATTTTCCCTCAGTACTTTTCGTTTTGAAGAGCTGTAAAACCTTATCAGAAGAACAATAATATTGTGGGGTTTTATATCTCCTTCATTTTACAAGAGTAAAATAATGTGAAATATCTTGGCATCATTCCAAGTAATGTTTTTTTTCCAGCATATGCATACCAATGAGTATTTTATTCTTCCAACATTCTTTTTTTCTGCCTTTAACCACAGTAGGAACGGCACTATAAGTAGAAAACATATGCCACCCACATAATAGTTCCTTTATTTTCTTGATCCTAATATCAGTTAAACTTTAGAATTCTTCAGTTAGTGACCTAAATTCTTCTAAACAAGTGTTCTGTTGAGGATTACTAATACAGACATAAGTTTACGGGATTCTTCCAGTATTGAGCATTCCATGAAAATGCAGTTATAGTAGTTCAAACTGGGACAGATTGAGTTTGGATTTTTTAATCACCTGTTTCACAAAATGATGAAGAAAGTAATAACTCTGTATGTGCCTTATGAAGCTGTGCTGTTATTTTTTTTTTTTTCAGCTGACCACAGTAAAAACATAGGATCATAGAATCACAGAGTGATTTGGGTAGGAAGGGACCTTAAAGATCATCTAGTTTCAATCCCTCTGTCATGGGCAGGAGTGCCATTGACCAGACCAGGTTGTTCAAGGTTCCACCCAACCCAGCTTTGAACACTTTTAGGGGTGGGGCACCCACAGCTTCTCTGGGCAACTTATTCCAGTGCCCCACCACCCTCACAGTAAAGAATTTTTTTGTAATATCTGGGAAGAGCAGAAGACCTGAAGTGCTCAAGCTGAGATCCATCACTACTGACACACTCTGCTACCAACTCTCATTGAAGAGTTCTGTTCAATAGACAGCTCTGTTATAATATTATATTATATATGTGCCCACTGGAAAGATCACAAAAACCTCTACTTGCTACATAGCATGTATACAAGTTTTCTCTGTGTTTTGAAGAGGATGGTGAGTCCCACCCACATGAAGATGCTGGGGAATTACCTTGGTTTTAAATCATAGGAAGTGGAAGAAGTGAATAGCACCACCAGTTAGCCTAGACTTTTAGGGAGGGCCCACTGCTCAGTGGCTGTACAGATGGTATCTACAGGAATAACAGTAAGGATTTGTCTGCTTGCAGCCCATGGAATGATCAGGCTTGCCTAAACTGAGGGAGTGAAGAGCAATTTCATGAAATGGTTGTGTTGGCAATGTGTTTGTACTGTATATCTTGTCCATTTATTACAAAAGTAATTCACTTCCCTAAATGACTGGAATTAAAACACTAAACTATTTGACCATTCCATGCCATAATTACATGACACCAAAGCGTTTTGAGCATTACGTGAAATAACTACGATTCTCTTTTGAAGTCTGGTGCCATGACATCCTACTGCATCAGTGCCATGCTAGGTGGGCTCTTCTGCAGGAAAGAGAGTCCCCAGCAAGCGATCTGTGATTTATTTTTATCATGAGACAACCCCAGCAATGAGCAGTCTGTGTCTCAAGGTACTTACCAACAGGAAACAGTGCAGTGTACCTGCTCCACATGTGAGCAGTACAAGTGGCTGTTCAGATGGTAACCTCTTCCACCCCCAAGTACTCCCAATGCTTGGGTATGGCAATGGGACTGAGCAAAACATAATCTGAGCCTAAGAGCTTTTGCTGCCTTTCAGCCAGTTGACTTTCCTGTAGGGATACAAAGGACATGCTTGCATCACTGCTAGCATCTCACCATTCAAAGGACTGGGCAATCCATGGAAAAGACTATCCATGATATGCAATAACTCAGTCTCACATTAGATGCCTGCCAATGAATATAAATGACCACCCACATAGAAAAGCTGTCCAGCTCTTCACAATCTTTTATCTCTTTATCATCTGCTGTTTTTCAGAAGGCCGACCTGTCTCTGTGCCAAAAACTGCTCTGGATCCCCATGCTTACACTAATATTACTGTTCTCAACAAAGTTACACCATCAATTTTGATGAGTCTCTTGAACAGACTCACCAGGAATTTCCCCACCTCCCACCAATGACCTGGGAGGCCTGTAGCTCCTCCCTGTAGGGATCCCAGCTGTCTGACAAGCCCCTCACAGGGACTGCTCCTTTAGGAGTCATCAACATTTATCAGCAAAACGCCACTGGGGAAATATGAGACCATGTAATGCAAATTTCTGATACAGAACACACAGGAAAGTACAATCAACACAGTGAACCTGGAAGAACGTGGTCTTCCCCATTGCAAGAGCTAAGAAAGGTAGCAGAGACTTATGCTGCAGATAGAGCTGAACTTACCCTGTTATGAAGAAATGCAGTAGAGGATCACTTGTCTTGTCTTGCCAGTATCTGATGAGGATGAGATTGTGAAGACAAAGAAGATTATGTCAGTATAAGAATCTGTTTCCAGATATTATGGCAGCCAAAGCTTTGAAAAATGTATTTGGAACAGCCTAACAAAATATGAAACAAACAGATACAAATGTTTCAAAGCAAAACAGAAGTGTAAAAGTTGATACCTCAATTAAGAAAATAAAATTCACTTCATGAAGCAGGATTTATTATTGTAGGTTTAGAAGTAAACATACAGGTCCATGATTTTGTGCATAAATATAATAGAAGGGTATCTTTGCGCATCCTTCTGAACTAGAATTTTTTTTAAAATAGATTTTTTCAAAGCAATTCTGTGTTGCTATTTCTTACCTCTTCTACAGAGTATCTGAAGTTGTGGATTTATTAGTAAGTATATATTGAGGAACAGGCAGATCTCCATAAGCACAAAATCCATTTCTATGTGCAATCATAAGTCTTAGAAGCACTATCTTTATTAGCAAGAAAAATAAGTGAGAACTCATTTTGACTTTGTGTATTTGTGCATCATCTTGCTTCTTCTGTGTTGTTTCTTTCCTCCCCTACATATATTCTCATCAGAGGGTAAGAGCATTGTCTCTACCTATTTTTGTTCTCTAAATGCCACCAAATGTTTAGAGGAAGAATGAAAGCTGTGTGCTTAGCACAGACTGAGATAGGTTTGTTAGCTAGTCAGCTAGTGACAGGTATTGACATGATTCCCAGTGAAAATCTGAGGTGCTGGAACAGAAGATGAGGTGGAGATTCTCTGGGGATTTCGCAGAGGAGAGCATAGCTTCACACACACTGTGTAGCCTGTGCCCACATACAACCCCCAGTGAGATACAGGAAAGGCTGCTGAGAAAAAATGGCAGTCAGGAGCATGATGCTACAGCTGCCACGTTAATTCATGCAGCCTGAAGCTCTGTGTCTAAAGGAGGCAGCTGGAAAGAGGGCCAATGGGCCAGATGAGTCATTTTCTAAAGGGCTGGATTGAATCATAGACTGTGGGCTGAGTGTTCCTCATCTTGGAGTGCTGGTTTGATTTCACCACAGGCCACTGAAGGCTGGATCAGTTTTAGCTTAAAAGAAAGAGGCCAAAATGGATATTTATGAAGTAAAAAAATTTGGTGGTTTTGCATGAGACACCTGATTGGTGGAGATGGCAAGGGAAAAATTATTTTGGTAGTGCTTCCTCACTAGTGTAGAGTGGCTTCAAGCCAAGCTGGGCACATCCCTGAGGTCTGTTCATGTCTGTATTTTCACTGCCTTTGCTATACCTGCTGTGAACTCATATTCGCCATATCTGTCTCCAAAGATTTATCTGAAATTGTTTATCAATCAATATATCTGGCCTTCAAGTCTTAATTTAATGGAACACTACTTAACATTTCTTATAAGTAATAAACATTTCAGTTGTTAATGAAGCCAAGTACAAATCACATTTTATATTAAAGTGACAGAAGTGAACACTCCAAGAGTGAGCACTGCAGCTCACTTGCACTGTAGTTGTAGATTTGTTTTCTTGCTTTCTTTCTGTCGACCTTAGGTTTTTCTAAATTCATTGCCCAGAGATCTTTTTTAATGTACAAATCATAAAATCATAGAATAATTTACATTGGAAATGATCATTGCAGGTATATCATATTGCATCCTCCTTGAGAAAAGAAATATAGTGACATTCTCAAATGTCATGAGCATAATTAGAGTGTTTGTTTTTCCTTCCTCTATGCACAGAAAAAGGTTTCATCAGAACAAACTGTTTCTTTGTGATTGGAATTGAGGTCTGTAAATCACATCACATGCTTACCAGGACCATCCCATTAATTCCTTGCACAACTAAGCCAAACATTAGTATCAGTTGCACTATATCAACTTGACTGCATTTGGAACAAGAATCTAGCTTTTGTACCACTTCACTTTCTCAAGATTGGTTAATAAAGTGAAGATCTACACTAAGAAGAAATACCTGGACTTGCTAAAGTAGTTCTTTGCCCTCCTACATTATGCTGTGAAATCTGCAACAGAAGTGTAAATACTTTGATTCACAGTATTTGTGCTTCAGAATTTGATATCATAGTTCAAGGCTTCACCAAAGCCATGGTGTTCTTCTGAAGATGTTGCCTTCATAACTCTCTAGCCCTCTAAACACCCACACCACCAATAGCTGTAGCAGAGACAAAAGGGGACTTGTTCTCAAAGAAATACCCCAGTGACCCCCCAGTTGGGGTGTTTGCCTGCTCCTGTAGGAAGAGGCCTCCTGGAGGAGGTCCACATGAATACTTCACCCAAAGCTGAGGGTAAGCACATGAGCATGGATTTTGAGAACACAGGGACTGTCAATAGGCTCATGATATGGGACAGAGAGTTGCGCAGCCACAAAATTATGATGTTTATGATGACATGTACAAGTCATCAGTGGTGCAAATGGGCCCTGACACTTAACTTTCTCATAAGCAACTTAGATGCAGGAAACACCCTGTCTATTTGACTACTTGCATAAAATCCTTTTAAAGAAACTTTTCCTCTGATTTATCTGAAAGGTCTGTGGGAAAAAGTGCGACACTGGAAAATACAATTTCAGCCCAATCCCCAACCCACTTTGCATGTGGGTTGCTCACATGCTACTGCTTAAACAAGAAAAAAATTTGTGTCATGAGCCAGCTGGACACATCTTTTGACCATCTGTTCCATATTTATTTATTTTTTCAACATCTGATTTACTGTTTAGTGTTTATATCTCTCTTATTTGTTTCTCAGTGGAGAATTACAAAAAAGTCATCAATATCTCCTTCTGTTCCAATCATTCTGGAATTCCACAGTCAAACATGGCTGCAAAACCAAGTGCAAGCTCTGTCACCAAGCAGAACATTTTATTTATGTGCTTATAACACCTTCAATAACTGTATATTTCCCAGCTATCTTTACACAGTCACTACAACAGTAGTAGAATATTGGAATGTCTAATTTGACTAGGGAACATTCTCTTTTCCTTTCAAAGAATAATGTTTCTAACAGATGAACAAGTAGTCATAATTCTAAACCTAGTATAGGAGCAATCCTAAATCCTCAAACCCATTCTTCACTTCCTGCTTAGAAAGACAAGAAACACAATGTGTTTATTCTTGGAAAATTTAAAAAACTGAAGGGAAGAACTGGAGGGAAATGAATCCTAATACTGAATGTGTCTCATAGGATGTTATTTTCAGTTCTGATTTAAGTCAGTCATTGCATCACTGGGAATTTTCAAGGCTGCTAACCTGCTTTGGAAAGCAATTTCACTGACACATTCTCAATAAATTAGTTTAGTTTTGTTCTTAGAAGACTGTTTCTTCATACTTGCTAATATTTGTATTGTAGCTCTACTGCTGCAGGGATACAAGTAAAGATAACTAGGGGAGGAAAAGAGTTACCAAGTGATCATAACCTTAATAAGCATTTAATGAATCAAAAGTACCCCTTAACCACCCCTCCTGGCAGCAGAGTTAGAGCCAGATCAGCTTGTTCTTACTTGGAACAGCTACATCCTAAGCACTCCCAAACATTTCAGACCAAGAAGCCCTGGGTAGTCTACATGCAGGACGTGGAGTTTGAAGGGGCTGCAGGCCACGGTATGTGGTTTGTTACCAGTTCTGCTGCAGCTCAGCAGCGAGCACTTTCACAAACTCTACCAGTTTTCTGGGTTAGGAATATGATCTATAGTTACAAGTTACGAGCACTGCAGGGAAATAAAAAGTTCCCCAGAAGGAACAACCACTTGAAGTGTTATGCTGCACATCTAAGTTTGGCCATGTCTGCCAAGCAGACGTTTCAATACTCCACAGGCTGTTGTTTTGAAGACCACAGCTACTCAGCTCTTGCCTGCTGCCTCACTTCCTAATATAGGGGTAAGAAACCGCCTGTGCACAAAACAATAGGAAACAAAACACTTCTTATTTGCAATCTTACTGTCACGATCAAGACACCAGTTCTGGTTTTGCAATTTCACTTGGGATTGTAAATATTTATAGGAAAACTGCAACAGTCATCCCAATAGGACAAGAACGATGATGGAGTTTACACCAACCATGAGCATAGAGCAGGAGGTGGCCAGAATAGCAGATGTTCTTGCTATTGCCATAAACTGCCTGAGTAGCATGAATTCATAACTACCAGTAATATAGAGTTCCTTTTCATTATTTGGTTATTTTGTTATTTAAAACATAGTTATTGAAATTATAATATCCAATTCATTTTTTCTATGAAGAACATAGGGCTATAGAACAATCCAGGTTTCCTGCTTTTCATATTGTGCAAAACAAAGTGTATTGTACTGTATTCCTGCTGTTTGCCTGATTTCCAAAATTTAGATTTATGATTATGTTCAGTACCAGAGGTAAGTCACACATCTGTAAACAATAGTCATGGTACAATGAATTTTGGATTGAGCACCTTTCACTTAAAAACATCTGTTCTCCATGTTTCCTAAAAGTTTGCATGGTGTCTATTTCATTAAATCTCTTCTGTTCAATACTTCCTATTTTTTTGGACTTCAATAACTTTCTTTCAGAAAAAGAAAACAGAGAGTGGCACTGTCCAGGAAAAAAAGCCAAGACAGACTTTTTAGTAACAAACTCAGTGCTCCTGAGATGCATGGGAGCAGCAGTATATGCACAGCCAGCAGAGAGGGCAGCCTGGAGAGCTCTGGCAGGACTGAGCTGCCCTGTTGGATATGCCACTATCAAGAGGCTGAAAATGTCACTGAAGATGACTGGCCAAGAGAAACAGTGCTAAAACAATTCCTAACCATTGGATTGCTGCAGAGCCTGACAATAAAGAGATTAGAGCTGGAGGAGCTGGGTGGGACAGGAATGGTTATAGGGCACATGTATAGTCCTGGAGATCTTGAGAATGCTCTGAAAAGGTTTAGATATTTTTGGCAAGTGCTTAGGGCAGAATCAGGCCTACTCTAAATTATGTCAGCTGCCTGGCAATTGCACACAGCAACATGCAGGAGACATAAGGCTGGACTCTCTAGGACCCTACTGATACAGCCAGAGAGGCAAGTTCCACTGATTCAGCTTTCTGCCTCTTAGCTGATCTCTGTCACAACAGGAGGGGATGATTTCAAGAAGTTCTAGTTTTCTCTATCTGATTCCATAACACAAAGTCACATGATATAATCAAGAATCTGTTTAGGAATAGAAAAAATATTTTTGAAATAAACGTCTTCAGCTTTGTCATTGGTAAAGAGTAATTATCTTTATTTGTGTATGTCTATGGCCTAGGAGTTAATAACATTATATTTAATCAGCAGAAAGCACTTTTGCAATTAATTTAATTTGAAACAGTATCTGGCTTTATAGCATTGATTTTACACTTCATTGAGTTGATTGTTACATTGCTATAAAAGGACCACAGCATTTTATGTATGATTGTTTTTGCTAAAGACAAAGCAGAGTTAAAAGATTTACCCCCATTATAGTTGCTACAGGTAACTAAGAGAAACTACAAAAAGCTGCAAAAATTAAAATCATAGAATCACAGAATAGTTTGGGTTAGAAGGGACCTTTAAAGGCTACATAGACCAGCCCCTCTGCAATGAGCAGGGACATCTTCAACTAGATCAGGTTGCTCAGGGCCCCATACAAGCTGACTGTGAATACTTCCAGGAATGGGGCATCCACAGCTTCTCTGAGCAACTCAATCCAATGCCTCATTATAAAAAATATCTTCCTTATATCTAGTCTGAGCTCACCCTCTTCTTCTTAAATCACTTCCTCTATACGCACCAAAACTTTCCTGCTGATCTTTATGATCCTTGTCATGAATGCAAGCATGATTGGATTTGATGCACAGTGCTGGTGTTTTCTTCATTCTATATTAAGATCCAGCACCAGTACCATAGGATGAAAGAGAAAAAAAATTTAAACCTGGGAAAATTGGCAAAAATAAGTAGTTCTTCCATGCAAAGCCAGCACCTTTGCTTCCCTCCCCAGATATCCCTCACAGACCAGCCTGGGCAAGGCTGATGTGGTGAATCAATGTGGCTCACCCTGAGCACAGTGGCAGAGTTCAATGTACCTGATGATAATTTAGGTAGCTAAATCTCCTGCACCCACTTTAGCCAACTCATGTAGGAGGTGTGAATGCAGGTGCAGGGAGAAAAAGCATCAGATTTTATTCCATGCATTGTTCTTTATATCATTAAGGGGAAAAGTTCTATTATGAATTTTGTTATAACACATTTGTTAAAGTACACAGACACACCCCTAGAAGAATGGAAACAGTGATTAGAGAGGGTACAATGACAGAATCACTGTATTTAAAAAATGTCTAATTTATTATTACCTTTGAAATATTCTAACTAAAGCTCTACTTATATGATCAGGCTTTGTTACCAATTTAGTAATTTCTGTCCCAAGCTGTGTTTACTCACATGTAGGAACATTTTTGGGATCAGATTCTTTTGGAAGCAGAGCCTTTATCTATGCTATGTGAGTACACAAATAACTAAGAGTCAGGCTGTCTCTGCAGGCAAAAATCAGTGTAATAGGATATGGGGAAAATTTGGGAGCTTGGAGACACTGTTGTTGAAGAGAGACAAGCCCCTGTCTTCTCCAGAAGATGGGGATGCCACATCCTTGAGAAGAGAACAGCAGGTTGCGTGGCGGCTGGGAACTCCAGGACTTAATCTTGTGTCTCTCCTACTTCCTTTTCTGTCTGCCAAGAGCTATTAGCCACACATGCACAAACAAACCAGGAATAGTTACACATGCTTTTAAAAAGCTTGTGCTTGAATTGCTTCCTTAAAAAGCATATTTATACAGTCAATCAAAGCCAACAATATCTTCCAGCCAGTCAGTTGCACTCACTATTTCTTGAAAAATACAGCCTAAATACTCCCCTACTCTCCCCCAGACACCCCTCCCCACAGTGAAGCGTTGCTGGTGGCAGCTCCTTGCCCCTGCACTCTGCTTTCTGCTCTATTCAGGCAATATTAGAAATGTTATGCTCCATCTTGTCACTGGGGTGATCTTTCCACAGAGGCAATAGCATTCCTCTTTCATGCAACATGAAGCCATGCTCAGTGCTGGGATAAGGGGAAAAGAAAGTTTCAGGTACAATAATTTCCCATATAAATCCATTCACACACCCAGTGCAGTAGAGCTCTCTGTGGCTGTATCCTGCAGAGTGCTTTGTGCTGAAGAGCATCCTTGTGGAATCTCCTGGGCTCCTGAAACATCTGCTACACTTTGAGTTTTAAAATCCTTTACTGGGAAGTAGTTGAAAAAGTAATAAATTCATAGGTAGGAAAACACTGAGCAGTTTTCAGGACACAAGAGAATCACAGCAGGAACTGACTGAAAGTTTGATTAGGCTCTTTAGTCTATAGGTTTTGAAACTCGCTAATTAATACTGAGTGGTGATATAGATTATTTAATTAGCCGTCTCCAATGAACTGCAGCTGCTCAATTTTGTAATGGAGTTATTCCTGACAAAATAACATTGCCTTTCTTTTTTTAGCTCTAAGGAACAGAGTTAAGGAAAACTAGATTTTAGTGCAAGGTTGCAGAATAGCAATTCCAGGGAAACAAGCCTTCTCATTATCGAAAGCACTACAGTGCAACCAGTTGCCCTGACAATGTGTCTAACACTGCCATGGAGAAGCCCAGCACAAGGTGTTGAGTGGGTGTTTCATACTACTTACTTATTAAAACCTTAGTCTTTGCTCAAACTTCCACAAGGTCTCCCAATTAGTGCCAATTGTGGTGATAGTTTTCACCATGTGGGTGCTTTTCCTCCAGGAAATGGGGTCCCACTCCAGCTTTGAAAAAAGTCCCAAGAATAGCATCTCTGAGTTCAGCTCAAATTATATATTTACTTTGTATGAAAATCCTTCAGATATCAAACTTATAAAAAATTTATAATGAGGAAAACAATGATAAACAACAATACCTAAATATATTCTGGTCTTTAAGATAGCAGTAGCAATTACTTTTCAGAAAACAGAGGAAAACAGTGATAGGGAGCAGTTAATATTAGTGACAAGCTGCAAATGTGAGAATTTTACTCAAAGCCACTCCTATCACAAATTATTACTTAAATTACTTGTCTGTGTTCAAAAAGCCATTTGGACCAGCCATAACTGGCTCTTAGTGCATATCGGTATCAGTATCTGTTATTATTAAAATAAATCAATCCTCCAACAATATTGTTGAAAGAACTTTTTGCATTTCAAAGAGGCTTTGAGCAGCGTTACTTGGCTTACTTCTGAAATTAACACATGTATGTGATGAGCTTTTTCATAGAGACAGAATAAATTGGGGTCAAAGCAATTTTGTCTCCATTATACATGTTGGGAAATGTAAGAATGAGGGAAGACTGGGAACCTTCAGAGGCTATATAAAGGTTTAGAAGCTTTTGGCTTGGCATCATTAGCAAATTCTTATTCATACAAATTGAATAGAAGGAAAACGGACTGGAAGAAAACTCCTGCATACATGCATATTGATGTGAGTTGCAGAAATCAGGAGTGGCAACACAGGAGACACAGGTCAGAGTCTGAGTGGCCCATAAGCAATCCCCACTGTATGAGTGAGACCAAAGTGATGTAAGTTTACTCCTGTTAGCAAATTTCAGTAGTTTTGATGCTTCTCCCTTGAAGTTTCAGACCTCTAAGTGTGGTCTGGGAGGTGGTATTCCTGGCAGGCAAGGAGGGATATTTTTTTTTAATTGGGGCAAAATCATTAATGAAACATTATTAATCAGCATCTGGGCAGACATTCTGAGAAAAGCAACAGAGAGGCTCAGCTATGCAAGTACAAATTGCTTGAAAGATGATTCTCAGAACAAACTTATTCATCCCTGGATCTCCTCTGCCCTCTAAATCCAGGAGCTTCATAGCAAAGTTACTCTTGTAAAACACAAGTTTCATCCTAGTTGCAACTGCTGTGATTGAGTACAAGTAGTCAGCATTTGGATTTTTAGGCCAAAGGCAAAAGACCTCTCTATTTTCCACTTCAGCTTGAAAACAGGATGTAAGTAGGAACATCAGTGATAGCAAGAGGAAGGTGGCACCTATGTCAACATTCAGGGAGAAATGCTGAACTTCTCTTGTCCCCTTGTTCTCTTGTGTTCCTCTCTTTTTGAAACAGAAATAGCTCTGAAAAAAAGGTAGTTTAATGAAATTGGGCCTTTGCACATTCACATCACATACTCCCTCTGCATTTAAACTAAATTTGGCTCAGGTGATTGTTCAGATTTTCTACACAACTAGTCAAAATAGTAACAGCTGAAAGGGAAAGATGAACAAACATTTGTTCTGCAATAGCTGTATTGTGGGAGGATGATTCAAAGCCCCCTATAATACTTTTTTTTAGAGTATTGAGGGATACCAGATATTTTCAGCTTTTGAAACATTTCCATTCAGCATCCTTCTGTTGGATTAATGGTTTGTTTTTATTTTTTTCTTCACAGGTTGTTCTGATAAAGGTTGTGTGGTGTGCTTTACTTTAGAAAATATAAAATCAATCAGAGAAAAATAAAATTGATGTTTCCACATATCCATTAGATAAACTGGTCAAGTAAGTGGATTTATGCTCTGTTAGCAGAGAAATTGGAAGTTCTGTTTTAACTCATTGCATACAAACTTCGACTCTACTAGGACAGCCAGTTCTTCACACAGAAACAGCTCTACATCTCGATCTGTACATGAGCACAACATAAATATGATCTTTTGGGCAGCAAAATATATGTTCAGTCCTTTTGCTATATTATACCAACCTCTTTAGATCAAACTACTAAGTAGATTTTTGTCACTTTGTTTTCCTTCCAGCTACAGCCATCACAGTGGGAAAATTCTGTCACATATCAGCACTGCTGGACTTCTTACACTAGATGTTCTCAAACAGAAATGCTCAAGCTATTATTCCTAACCAGAAAGAGATCTCTTCCCATCTCATAGTAACCTCATCTGGTTGTTTATGCTCTTGTCCTCACCAGATCCTTTCATTGATCTAATGCTTAAAGATCTCTGTCTTCATATAAGCATGAGAAGCCAGAGCTGCTATTTATTCTCTGATGCGGATTTTGATGGGATGGAGTCAAGTTCAGGATGTTAAGAAAAAGCTGGGAACATGCATTCATGCTAAGTTTAGGCCTAGTATCCTTCTACTGATCTGTAAACAGAGAAGCTTTCTAAGGTGTCCTGAGCTGTCCTTCTGTTGATTGTACTGTTTTTTCCCATCTGGGTTTGCAGGGAGCTAAACTGGGTTTTGTGTGTGACTAAACAAATACACGGAAGTGAAGTAATTGACATCTATTATACATAAAGACATCATCTCTCTGACTGACCTGCAAGGTATCAAAGGCTGGGAGAGTATTTCAAGAAAGTAACTTTTGCTGTGTTTTTTTGACTCATCTTGAGGCATTTCCTGTTAGTTACTTCTATTAGTACTCTGCATTTACTTGTAATCTATGGTGTGCAACAGCCTGAACCCAGAGAAGTTGAAAATCACAACCTGCTCAAGAAGAAAATGATACACTGAAGTTTAGCTCTACCAACACACCAGAAATTTCCACAATGGTAAATCTTGCCCACAGAGTTTTTGAAGATCTCACTTACATATATCTCTCCCTTCTTAATAGTTAAGCAATCTGACCAGCAAACATCTGACTGGAATTCTGTCTAGATGCTGATGTACTTTAGTGTTCTCAGTGTTGAGACAGAAGATGCAGTTTTATCTTCCTCTCGGAAAGGCAGATCCCTGGAAAAGGGAGGCTGTAGGTACCTTGATCAACAAAATCTGCCTGCAAGAAAAGAGGCTAGATCTCTAAGACTGAAAAGGATTCACACTCTAGAGCAGACAAGAACACATGGCATTTTACTACGTTTAGGACAAAGGATGTGCTGAGCATGTGTTTCAGATTCTTAATACACAGTAATAAACTATTTTAAGGAAAAATATTGTGGCTATTTTCTATACTTCGAACCTAGTCAGAGTGCACTGAAGATAAAGAAAAAATGTTCATGAACTTTGGAGGCCTCTGGATCATGCTCTTTCAGGATAGAAAACATCAAAAGAACAGGTCATGTGTTTTAACTGTGCCCAGTGCCAAGGAGTTTTTCCCTTTTAAGACTTTTTGGAGTTTTTTCCTTTTAAAATAAAGTCATAGAGGGCATCCTTGGAATGAATTTCCCATTTTCTAAAACCAGACAGTCTACTACATAATGTAAAAGAGATTTTCAGAGTCTGAAATAGGTTTCACATGTGCTGAGATGCCAGGAAGGTTATAAAGAAGGCTGCAGTGTAGGGAAGTCTTGAGGTATGTTGATGTGTACAGCAAACAAGAACACAGTTGCAATATCATTCCTTCCTCAATCAAAGCAGTGTTTCATTTTCACATCTCGACCTAGCTCATTTTCTCAACCAAGAGAGGAGGAATGGAATATAAATAATTAAAAACTTCTGCCTTTACTACCACTGGAAGCGTAGGGGGAAAACCATTGAACATGCATCTGTATGACAGCTGTGTTTTCCTCAAGCTCCCTCTTGAGGGAGGGATATCTGCAAAGCAATAATATTCAGAAAAGTCCTGAGACAACACCTCAGAACCATTTCACCTAAAGTTGCAATGGTTAATTACGCTTGCATATAGTTCTGAAAAAATCCTTCCCAAACAAAGCAACATTTCATGTCAGCTTTATGTAATATCTCTAGTATGTTCCCTATACAGATAGTTGTCACTCTGGACACCATCAAAATAAGCTTTTTAGGGAATTATGGTAACCACATTAAATAAAGGAAATGGAAGTATATTTTGTTGTGATAAATTTCATTTTGCTGGTTAAGCCCTGCCATGTACTCAGTTCAAGGAAATTGAAATTGTTCAAAGAGGAATTTTTGGGCTATTTAACTTTGAAAATACCACTAAATTAAAATGTATTTTTTCTCCATCTTGACATAAATGCACACCCATGTATGAGAAGATATATTAGCAAGACACATTTATAGAAAAGCCAGCTAGACGTATTTGACTGCATCAACAATGATTCCAGTGAAAACAAAACAAAAACCAAGCTCACTTCTATTTTTGCCTGTGTCCAGCTGTTGCATGAGTTGGACAGAATGACAGTTTGTAGCACTTATTAAACCCAAACTTTGCTTGATATCAAAGAGCCTAATGCAAATAGAATGTTTCAGGGAAATCTTGACAGTTTTATCAAGAAACAAAAAAAATTGTAAGCCACTTGCATCCATCATCACCCTGAAAACACATACCTGTAGCTTGTTATAATGATAATACCTAAACCACAAAATTAAATATTAACTCAGAATAAATTGGGCCTGAAATGAAACACGCTTGCAGCAAGCAACTTAGATCACAGTCTTAAGGTTTACACAGTCATAAGGTTTCAGGTTTTGCTAGATGACTATATAGGCACCTTTTAAATTTTACACACATTGCATCTGTTGTCTGTAGGAGTAGAAAATAAATGTTTCAAGTCACTTGGTTACCTCTGAGAGGCTTTTTGTTGAGGAATTAGCCATGTCTTTATGGTCAGTTTATAGTAGCAAGGCAAATCAGGAAAGAGAAAGCCTTAGAACAGATTTGTCTACTCAATATAAATTAAGAAACACAGTTAATTTAGTATACGGCATAACACGGTATGCAGCACTTCTAGCTTGGTGCTGGTGAAACATTTCTACTAATTAGAAAAATCACACTTTCTAATTACAATTAATGTAAATAAAATGTACACATATCAGTTTGCAGAAGCAAAACATCCTGGGTAAAATTCTGAAAAATTCTGAACAGAAATTGTTCTTAGTGTTATTCTGTTTATGAAGCCTTGGTTTGCCAACTTAACTACATGAAGAACATATTTGACCAGAAATTGCATAGCTTCATCCCTGAACATGATGTTAAAACGGAAAGATTTCACCTGATTAAAAAAAAAGCAAAATTAAACGTAGGACACAATTCTATCACAAGACCTTGCAGTTCATTAGGCAGGAAAGGGAAAATGTCACTAAAGTCATGTCATGAGAAACAGGACATGGTTTGACACAAGGAGTGCAAGAGATCATTTGAATTGCATAGAATTAATGTTTTAATCTCCAAATTATACACACTGATAGTGGTAGGATTAAAGCTTTTTTCTTAGGATGGTGTTAGTTTTCCTGTTGTTAATAGGATTAATATTAATAGTGTTTGCAGATTCCTGTCTAGGACTAGGGCTTTGTTACATCAGATGCTACAAACACACACACACACAGTGATAGTGGTCCCTCAGTTCAAATTAGGCTTCTTTAACCCATTACTTATAAGTATATTATTTTTCTTGTAAGTCAGCCAGTTCCTCAAGACAGAAATAATTTTATTTTTAGGGCATCAGACTTGAACTCTTATCTGAAGATGTGTCGGTAAATTATACACATTAATGCTGATTAATAGCTAATGAAGACCAGATCTACCACACCATAGAGCCCACTAATGAGAATCTTTACTTCAGACTGGGTTAATGCCAGAAATTGCTTAAGACTGGCTTATACCTAACATTTTTGCTAGCTATACCTCTTAGCTGTTTCATTAGGTAAGTTTTTAACAAAATTCCATAATTAGTTTTCATCGTTCTTTTCCTGGTTTCACTCTGTCTATAAGAAGAAACCACTTGAATGTTAGAAAATTACAACTACAGTTTTGATTAGTAAGTTTGTTTAAATACAAGACCAAAGTATAATCGTTGCTGATAAAGTAAATGTGGCCTATTAGTAGAATTAACAGAGAAAATGAACTAGGTTTTATATTCTTTAAAACCAAAAAGAAAAATGTATACTTCTTTCCATTTTGTTCCAACAAATGTGAATATTCTGATTCCCCCACAATGGCAAGTGCAGGCATGGAGAAGCTGGTAATTGCAGCTGAAATACCTACATGCCTAAAGATGCTGCTGCCAGAACAATAGCTCCTTTCTTCAGATAGCCATGAGAAGATGGAGTATATTTGATCCTGACACCTGCTGCTGACTGACTCCCAGCATAATTAAAAAGCTCAGATCAAAACTTTTTACTTCTAAAATTTTAAAATTTACTACTGGCTGCAGTACCAATAATTGTGAAAACGGGAGGAATCAGGCATGGTGTGTTGAAAATGCAAATGCTGCAGAAAGTGACCTGCAGGTGGCTGAATTATTTTGGAAGGCCTGTTGTAATAACTACTAGAGCTGGGAGGAGGCTGCAAGCACTCAGGTCTGCCAGAACTGTTTTCTGAGTTTCATGGATCCAGTAAGATAAGTAAACAGGAGAAGGAACCAAGAGAAGAGGTAGAGCTGGAAATGATGCAGGAAGGTTGTATGTATCTGCCACCCTCTCAGATGCCCTTCAGACAGCAGTCCACAGAAGGCAGCTGCCTTCAAAGCCTTGCAAACCATTTAGAAACAGCTCTTACTGGAACCCTGCTTCTCTTTCCTTTGTGTACTTGCAGTACACTCAGCTGAAAAAGTATGACTTCAAATAATGTATGGCTTCAAATAATGGCCTGGAGTTGGCTGAAGTTCTAAAAATGCTGGTAAAATAATACTCAGTGCTGAGCAAATGTTTAAACACAGAAGCATAAAATCAGGAAATGCTCTGTTTGTAGTCAAGCATTACAAAATCCACTTAATATGGTTGTTGTGGTAAGGCAAACTTTGGTGTCTAAGAAGACAGTAATGAAAGCTAAAATTTTACATACAAGCTAATTAGCCAACATGGGAGTAATAAATTCCAGAGTTTCAGAGACCTTGATAATGAGCTAAGGCATAGACACACTTTGTTCTATTGTATGATCAATACAAATACCAGCACTGTTTCAAAAATCACAGCAGTGTTTATGTACTTTGAATTCTCATTGTCAAAATTTCAAAAGGAACTAATTCTGCAGTAATGAGCAAACAACCTGAGAAGTTTCTTGTAAATTAGGTTTGGTTTAATCTGGAGGAGTTTGAAGAAAGTATCTATGACTACTGAGGATGTAGTGTAGCTAATGGTGGTTTAAAGATTTCAATTACAAAAACATTTGCTCAGTTCCACATTTTGGGAAACATTGCAGCAGCAACTTCCTAAAACCATAAGTGAAAATTGCAAGGACGGAATCTGCCTCCCCAGGCCATGCTAAGCAAAATGCTAACACGTATCAGTTAATTCTGAGCACAGGCTGTGCTTCTGCAGCTCTCAGAGCCCTTGTGAAGAGATGAAGATGATCCCATTGGGTCAAATGCTTTGCAATTGCATGAAAAGGATCATTCTTGACCTGTGACAACCAGGCTTTAAGTATGGGTGAATATACAGATCATATGAGAAAATATTTTCAACAGAAGAGAGTGGTTTCAGCACACCAAGAATCTAACCACTGTTTTGAAACCACCAGAGTACTGAATGAGAACTGCAGCGTCCCGCTCTGTTCAAGAAAAATTTTATAATGGTTAATGAAAGCAGCAAGACATGGAAGCCACATGGAGATGTGTGAGGGCCAGGACAGCACTGCACAGAATAGTCAAGGAACTGATACATGAAATGGAGAGGAGCAGAAGAGTCTGAAGGAAGTTGACACTCATTGGTCAATTTTAGTTAGGTTTGACTTGGGAGTAAAAAGTGTCCAAAGAAATAACTGCAAGTAGTAAAGGGGAGCTGAAAATTACTTGTTCAAGTGCAGATGAGGGCAGCAAAGGAAAGCAGCCCAGAAATCTCCATCCCTGTGTATGCCGGAAAGTGAGAGAAGAGAGTTGAAGGAGGGGAAGTCAGCAAAAGGATTAGACAAGGGGAAGGACAGGTACACTGTCAACTTTCTCTTTGAGGAAAGCTACAAGATTCCATGCAGCAAGAGAGATAGAAACAGAAAAGGAGGGTGCAAAAGAAGTGACACAAACATAGGAGAAAAACAGCAGACTACTACTAAACAAAGACGGCTGAGACTGAGGCTGCCCCCAGCTGCCCCTCTCCCTGACTGATGGCAGCCAGGCAGGGCTCGGTCAGGGACCAACCACCACTTCCTGCCCACCTGACCTGGTCACTAGACAACCTTGGTTTTGCCAGTCTGGCCAGCAGTGAGAAGGACTTGATAACTGCCTAAATTTTGTTCTCCTTCAAACTTCTCTGAGGTCTGCACTCTCTCCAGTGAGGAATGCAATGACTCTGACTCTCACACAATGTCTGACACAGCAGCTTCACCTCAGTGATCCTTCTGATGCCCATGAGGCCAAAGACAAATGAGTAATTAACCCCGTGATTTGGAGTCAGGTGTCTCAATTCCATCAGCTTCTGGCATTCATGGTCTAAGTATCTCAAAATATAGGCTTAAAGCCTCAGGTGTCTCCTGCAATAGTAGCCTAAATTAGTCACAGTGCAGCAAATAAAATCCCACTCTTGAAGACATTCCAGCTTAGTCATCAGCCAATGGTCTTATACCACTAGTTATGAAAAATGTAGCTGATTAACCATTATCAAATAATTTAAATTAATCTTTGAAGCTATATTTGGAGGTTTAAGACATGCCCTTTTATCAGAATCAGGATCAGAATATATGTTGTTTTAAAAGAGTAGGAAAAGGGTATTAAAGTGTGTTCTGGAAGTCTGTTACATAGCTTGAAAGCAGAATAGACTAACTCATGGGGCTGTGAATGGTATTATTACTCTCTGGATTATTATCATAGCAAAAAACACATTTCTCCCTGGAAAGAGTGAGATAAATTCCAGTACCCTTCCTTTAGCAGAAGTGTAGGGGCCTCCATTACTCCTGGAGTCATCACTTCTTAGTCAAAGACCTGCAAATAAAAACAACAGCTATAATGGGGTGAGTTAAGGTGAATTTTCTCTTTACCCATTGCAGTTCTGAGGTGGGACTTTAAAGATGTATCAAGAAAGTTTTGTCTAGAAAGCACTTTAAATGCAAAGCCAATCAGATTCTCATCGGGTATTTTTCTTAAACAGTTTTTAAAGGACACTATTCTTTAAGTTTTTAAGTGTCTCCTGTGAAGTACTAAGCACTGTTAGTTTTCATGGCCATCAATTATTTCTACCAGTAGAGAATTTCAGGACACTTTTCTCTCTAAGGACCATTAAGGTGAGTGAGCAGCAGGAGATGCGTGAAGAGAGAGACAAATACAGGCAGAACTGCCACTGCTGATCTAGGGAACCAGGTAGAGGGAGTAGAAATCTAACTAGTAAAGTAGTCATTGTTAAGAAACCTGCTGTAGTACCCATTTCTTATAATATTAGTGTTACAACTTTGTGAAAATATATGGATTTCACTTGACACTGCTAACCCTATGACTGCTGTGTAAAATATTTAACCATCTATTAGAGCCTCTAAGGCTTCCACAGTCAGCTCAGAACTTCAGCACTTTTCATTCATAGTGTATGAATAATGAATATAGCCTAAACATCTCCAAAATGTTATTAGCCTTCCTATAATGGGCCTTCTTATTATCAGCACCAAAGTTTCCATGGGTTTTATGTGTGATGAAAGTAACAATGCAGTGTGAAACACATAACTCCCTGCTAAAATTGATAATCACTCATATTTGTGCAAGTGAAGCCTGTACATAGAGAAGGAAAAGAATTTTCCAGCTTAAGAGAATGCCTGTCTTAGCAGCTCTGTAATTGCAAAAAAATCACAATTTTTCTTCATCTTCTCCCTTCTAAATGTGCTTTCACTCATAAATTATTTTCTTAGTCTGTACAATGATTATTGCAAATCTAGTGCTGGGAATGCATTGCTGGGTTTTAAGCAGCAGAAGTTACCATTATGTGTCTCCAGAAGAAGGCATAAGTGATTAAAACCCTGGCCTGAAGCTAGATTGTATGTACATAGAAATGGATCAATAAGATACCCAGTGTTTTTTTTATTTTCTGTCTTAAACTAGAAGTCAAATCAGTCAAATGTGAGCAAATTAAGAAGCCAGAGAGAGGAGTAATGGGTTCTGCTTTCTGCTATAGCACTGATTCACAGTGGAATACCACCAGATATGCTTGACACCACATGCAGCCATTTCTTCTGCAAAACAAGTCTTTAACCCCTCACACATATGTTTATTATTTTACACCTGGCTAGGTATTGTAAGCATGATAATTTTTTTTAATTGCCTGTAGCTTCATGAAGATTTGTTGAAGTTCAGTACTGGCATGAATAAAAGTTACCCTAGGAAAATAAAATAGTGTTTAAATATCAGCCAGTTGAATGTGCACATTTAGATATGCTCAGGTAAGTACTTCTAGTCTTTATCAGCTTTATCAGTAAATAAAAAGTATTCTGCAAGACAGTAACAGGACACAAAAGAATGGAAAGTACTGTGATAAAATCATTTTCATCAAGAAAATACGAACAAATTATTTCTGCACCCAAGTGATGTGTTGATAAAATATAATCGTGTAGAAACCATGGTTTGAGCACTGACTTCTGCCTCAGTACAGCTTATTTTTATTTAAGTCACTAAGGTTCCTCATGGGTGGACCACAAAACCTATTTAAACCCCCATGAAAGTAGCTGAGGACTGCTCTTTGGATCATTTGAATAATCTGCTGATGGTATTCTTCGAAGAGAGAAGATTCATTCAACTTTCAGCTTATAAATCATAATTACATGGAAAAAGTTTATCAGCCTTTAGAACACAATCTCATATTGACATATGGTTGTATTTCTCTGAGCAGTTTCCCTCCCATTTTTCAAAATAAAACACAGAATCTAACAAATTGGTTTTTGTTATATATTTGTCATTCATACGAGTTCTAGGGCACATTAGAAAACACAGAACATTGCACAAATACTTGATTTCTCTTTAATATGCTATGTATCCATTATTTATATAATTTGAACTACTATCAATATAGTATTATTCCATTACTCAGCAAGGGAGCTATGAGGAACATATGAGCAGATTGCTGAATTATTCTTTGGCATTTCCAGTATTTAGGATAATTATTCAAAAAAATACTACAGAAGACAAGCAAATAGATTCATGTCACTCAAGGCAGGGAGAAAATAGAGAGGCTGCTTCTCTAGTAATACATTAAAGTACAGATAAATAAACAGAAGCCTTTGAAGCATTGACACTACATATGCACCAACTTCCCAGAAATTGATCTCTGTGTGAGATCGATGGCAGAGGGTCATGATAGGAATTTTGTTGATATAATGTTTGAAGAACTTCCGTTTTGATCTGGTTTAATCTCTTTTGATTTAACTATAAAATTGTTTATGTTTCAACACTTTGCATGCAAATTATGACCAAAATTTAGATATTTCTTGCTTTGACAGGTGTATCATGTCACAATGAGACTCTCAGACAAGCCAATATTTGCTGTATAGGCACTGTTGAGAAGAGCATAATTTGTAGCAAACTTAGAAATGTTTATGCATTTGCCTAATTTTCTGCCACAAGTGTCCCTGCTGAGGCCAATGAAGCTATTCTCATCAGCAAAGTTAAACATGCACAAAAATGGAAGTGTTAACAGGGATCCAGGCTGCACTTAGATTCAAACTGGAATTGAACGGGGCTTGGGATGAGATTAGGACACAGGTGTCAAAAGGTATCATGTTCCCTAGGCAGAAATAGTTTTGGAATTGCATTTCTGAAATTCAACTCAGAGATGTATTTGCAACACTGTTGCTCTGAGTGCAACATCCTTTGTGTTGTCTCTATGTCCCCAAGGAAAACATTTAGCAAGGCTGCTATGAAGATAAATGACATGATTCTTAAAAACACAGAGGTGAAAGTGAAGGGAGTGTTCTTTCCATCATACAAGAGGGAAGAAGAATTTGTAAAGCATTCTTTGTGCTGGAGATAGACTTCCCCTGATTTTGGAGGGAGAAGAAGATGCTTTGGCCTTCATAAAGCCAGCAAATCTGTGACTTGTCCTAGTGGAAGCTGGAAGAAGAAGAGCAGGCTCTTGTGAAGAAATTCTCTGACTCTACATCTTCAACAAACCACTGCAGCACATGCATGCCTCAGTGTAGGATCCTATCTATTAATTACATAGTAAGGAAATGTGAGCACATGAAGAATAAATTGCAAGCCTTAACATATGCTTAGAGACCTTAAATTAGCAAAATCAAACTTGAATATAGCTTCAGATATGGAACACACGGCTGGCTTATCATTGTTGTTTGCATCAGAGCAACTCCACTGAAATAAATCAGTAAGACCAGTGCATATAAAAAGGCAGTCAGAAGTGATCTCCCACCCTGTTCCGCCATGGCCACCTGCAAAATTAGATCAATGGTTGTATTAGTGGAAAACATCTGGTAGATGTAATCTATTATGATTCATAATAACATGTAGACATTGACCAAAAAATTCAGGATAGATACTTTATTCTCTTGAAAAAATGCAGTCTTCATGCAGCTACAGTCTTAGCAAAAGCAGGGGTACCTGACAAAAACTAAATTTAAGAAATTAGCAAGTTTTTTAGTACAGGAAGAAAGTAGTTGTATTCTCCTTCAGACAATTCAGCATTTTTTGATAGAATTAAATTTAAAAATTGATAGGCAGAAGAAAGAGACAAATCATGGCCCTACAGCCCTTCCTAAGTGTTTGCTTTTTCATCAGTGAGCTTTCCAGTTTAATGAAGAATTATATCAGCCAGTTCATCCTGAAATCTTGAGCAGTGTCCCTTAGATACAGTGCCAGGGAAGAAAGTGGGGAATTCATGAAAAGGCATCAAGTAGACCACAAAGAATTGAGCAGCAGAATTTTTCACCTGAAAGTGAGAACAGGTTGCAACCTCTCATGAGAAGAAAGGAGCTGATTATGAACATGATGGTAATTTTTCCTGGAAAGGAAGGAATGTTTTCAATGCAAACCATCACATGAGAGCAAATGATCCAGAAAGAATTCAAATTTCCAAAAATTTGGAGGAGCACTGGTTTTGCATATCTATTTTCTATGCAGATTCCTAGCCATTATTTTCCTCTTAATTGTAATACATCTCATACTTGCTTCACTTTAACCTGTTGCTTTTATTCCATCCATACTTTCAGTCTTTTCTGATGACGATTCTCACTGCTGGGTTCATTTTAATTGGACTTCATGTTTTCACAACCATAGACATGCAGCATGTGCTTGCTCCTGTTTTCTTGTATAGCTATTAATTTCAGTGAGCATGTATTTTCTTGGATGGGTTGTATGAGCATGTAATGAAACAATTTCAGTACATGTAAAACATCTACCACTTTTCTCCCACTGAAAAGGCATATTTTCTTGTCCTAGAAGTCCAATGTGATTTGTTCTTAAAAAGTATTTATTTTTTTATCATTATCTGCTAATTTTCACATGTGTTTTGCTTATTTATTACAGAATTTTCAAGATATTTAGTTGACCAGAGCCAAAGCTCTGGCTCTTCTTTTTCAACTACTTCAGAGGTTAGTATGTCTAGATTTTTCCCTCCTTTCAAAAACCTACCCGAGAGCCACAGTTCTTCATATCACCAACTCTCTGTCCTGAAATAGCCTTTACCTGCTCTCAGGCTCTTGTAAATCATCTGAGAACTGTTAAACAATTTGAAAATATCTTACAGAAACTAACCCAAGGACCTGAACTTTTTATCCAAAAGCTAGCCTGGCTTTATACTCTGTTAACTACCACACTATTTGTATAAGTTGACTGTCTGTGGTTAGTCTTTCAAAAAGATATCAATCACTTTAGACTTCTTTCCTTCACCCATTAATATCATCCATCCATTGTTGAATAGCTAGAAAAAGTATTTTGTCTTTCTGTTAAGACTTCAGGTACTTTAAAATTAATGATTTTTAGCTTTTCTTAGTCTGTCTCTTTGCATACTCTTTCATATCCTTCCATTTTTCCTTTGTATACTACAACCACTTACTTTTAAAATTCAGCTTTCAAATCTGATGTTGCTTCTGATTCATCTGTACTTTCTCTTTCTCCCTGTGAGGCCATTGCAGAGCTCTTGGTACAGTTAGATTAGTTTTCTATTACTTTTCCATTGCTACTCTCATTGGGACATTTAGCATTTGCAGTTCTGGTGTTACTACTTTCTGGAACAATCAATTTCCCAAAATCTGGTCTGTCCAGCAGCTTCACTCATGAAGAATACAAGCTGAAAGTCATTACAGTTATTTTGATACTGTGAAATGTCTCCATCCTCTTCTCACTTGAAATATATAAGACCACATCCAGAAGTGGAGGAAAACCAAGGCTATTTTACTTCTGATTCTGGATGGGGAAATGTGTCCTAACTGTATTCATGAATGGGGAGAAATATTTAAATTCTTTTCAGCATTCTAAAAACACATAAGCATGGAAGCATTTTCAACATTAAAAGAAGGAATAAATCACATTGTGAATATCTGCTTAAAACTGTTGAAGTTTTAGCACTGAAAAGTTTATGGTATTTCAACCAAATTGAGTACTGCTGTCAATAGTAACGCTTTATGTAAGTATGAGATAAGAACTTGTTTTGGTAAATATGTAATCTCTCACAAATCGCTGTTAAATTTTAAACTTTTAATGTATCAGAAATGCGCATGAAAAATTGATCCTCAAGAACACATGGAAGGAAAACTGAATTTTATGCTAGTTCAATGATAATGGTAGAAGTTCTTACAGATCTAGCACTTTTGGAGGTTTAGATCTTTTAGAAAAACATGCTAATATATAAGATTTGATATTCACTTTTTGTTCATTGAGGGACAGAGATTGAATGACTCCACAAGTGATAGATGTGGTGATGCAAGCACAGAGTATTTTATTCATAGAATACCTAGATTCTCTGATGACAATGCTGAAAAGATCTATTTTTATTTTGGGGGTTTGTTTGTTTGTTTGTTTGTTTGGGGCTTTTTTTACAATCTTTTTTTTTCCACAGTCTCTTGTGAAATTAACATTTTATTTTTGACTACACTGTAAAACCTTGGACTAGTATTCTACTCACAAAGCTCAATTTTTGTAATGGATTACAAAAATTCTCCTAGCACCAGCTGATATACTCTGCTTAAGTATGAAAACTGATGATAGTTGAATTACTCAGTGTAACAGAGATATAAGCAATGTATGCTTTTACAATATTTTTGTTTGTTTTACAACAAACAGACAGACATGAAAAAAAATAAAGATTCTAAATATTCCAAACAATCTTCAGTATAACTGTTCATGCTCCAGTGTGACATGCATGACTCTGGGAAATGTCCTGTATGGTTTTGTGTTCTCTCTCAATAGCAAAGAAACAAAATAAAATATTATCCTTCTTAGACTTCCATCAAGGAGTCAGAGGAAGAATTTGAGAAATAGAGATTTATTTTTCTTCAGAGATGCTCAACTATATTACACCAGGTCATAATTAAATCAGTCGAGAGTGATATCTCTGGAACACCCATTTTAAGTCAGACTGGTATTAATCATCTCCAAGGTGATCCCAGTTTCTATGGGAACTATGATATTTGTTTGTGTTCCTAGCACTGGCTGGTCGCCCAAGTTTGGCAGCCTCCTTATAGTAATCCAGCAGATTAGAATGTTAGGACTCTGTCATGAATTTTTTATTACTGCTGTCAGCATGACACTGTCCTTTATAGAAGTAATTACTAATTAATAAATCCTGCTCTGTGTTCAGATGGGAAAGGTTGCCTATGCTAAACCTGCCCTTTTGTAACCAAGCTGTTTAAACCCTTTTCAATTTCGTCAAGCAAAGAATGCTCATTTTTTCACTTGCTAAGCTCTTTCAAAAATGTGTAAACTCCTTACCATTTGGTTTTTTTCCTGTGACTTTTAGAAATACTTTCCTGCTTCAATTGATATCTTTCCTATGTGGAGATGCCATGAGTTGCTTCCCTTTTTATTTTGATAGGAGGGAAGCGAACAGACCTTATAAAGTCAGTTCCACTTGATTCATGCAGAAAATCTGGTCTCCCTTCACTATGAAGCAATACAAACTCTCAAAGACACCTTCATTTTCATGGCAAAGTACAGAGGTATCACAGTACCTGGTGTCCTTATACCTTTTTCCTACAAAGACGCTTATCATGAAGTTGCCCCTCCTCTTCTTATTGCCATTTTTTTTTTTTTTTCCTTTAAAGGGTTGGGTTCAGCATTCATACCTAAAGCTTGCTCAAGCCTTTCTTTTGATCTGAGCCAAGAACAGAAGCTTAGGGGGCTCACTATGAAGACTTTGCAGTAATGGCCCCAATCAACAGGTGAAGGGTCAAGCCTCAAGGAGTGGACCTTGGTCCACTGGTCTTGGCCCAGGATCCATTATGATTGTTCATCAATCTTCCAGGGACAGAAAATTCCAGAGTTCCCTGGCTCTGAGAGGCCCCACTCAATGGGAGGTTGCAGGTCAAAGCCTGCTGTGGGCCAGGAGAGCTCATTTTGGACTGCTGTCTATAAGGCCTCAAGAAAGTGGGCTTTAGTCACAACACTGTTTCACCCTGGCCACACTTCAGGCTGGAAACTCTCTTTGAGAGTTTGAGAACAAAAATATGATCCCAGTTTTGCTGTTATTCAGGTAAAAAAAAAAAAAAAAAAAAAAGCTTCCAGGGCTGTTAAAAAAAAATAACCAGGAGCTTGCTAGACAGCACAAGTTCCAGATATTCAGTAAGAATCACTGCAAATGTTTACATCAACTTTGTAGCATCACAAAAAAAAAAAAGGTGATCATTTAAAATTTCAGAGACACAAGGGAAATAGCTGATAAAAGCATTGCTCATAAAGCTTTTACATAATTTGTAAAACCCTATAAATAAACACAGAGTTCTGAGAATATTGTTCCTTTGCATATCACAGAGAACTGACATTAATTATTACCAAAACCTCATTTTTATTACCAAGAGTAGATAATGTTATGGACTTTAAACGTACATAATTTACATTTCTCCAATGATGTCTGCCACATATTATGGGGGCTGTTCTTTACTCCTATCAAGTATTTATCAGCAAGATTATTTTATACTGTAGCAAATTCACAATTGTAATCTTCCTTTTTTGTTTGCTTTGTTTTCTACTAAAATACTTAATCAAAACAAGTTTGATTTAATTTGCCATTTTACTTGGAAGCTTCAAAAAATGAAAAAGAGCAATAGTCCTATTGGGACTTAATCCAAGGGTCCTGACCTAGTCCAATAACTAATCTAATGTTATGGCATACTGCACTTCACTTAGATGTAAAAAGTAAGAATTTTTGACATTCTTAGTTTGTAAAGGCAAAGCATCCTCAGAATCACAATTCACAGAACTTTATGTTAGCAACAGTGCAGCCCTTAATTGCATGTATCAAATAAATGCCCAAGG
Organism: Vidua chalybeata; assembly: GCF_026979565.1. Lineage (NCBI taxonomy): Eukaryota > Metazoa > Chordata > Aves > Passeriformes > Viduidae > Vidua > Vidua chalybeata. The sequence goes on from NC_071532.1 coordinate 59,251,174, forward strand.
TTTGTACCAAACTATTCTCAACATCAGAATTTCAGTCCAATCATAGCTGCTCTAAACTTAGGTACAGTATGTGAGTCAGACATGCAGATATGATCAAGCTAGAATTAATTAAGATCTGTTGTGTTTTAACCCCAGACAGCAAGTAAGCACCACTCAGCTGCACTCTGTGTGATCCTTAGTAATACAGAGCATGCCAAAAATAAAAGCAAATGTTGAAAACTAATTTTCAAGTTTCTCTCAGTAAATGCCACAGTATACAAGTTAGAAATTTGGGTTATTCTCTGCTCAGCCTACCATATTTTATGCATGTATTTAGTAAAATACTCACTGAGTTTCCAAACTCATTTAAGAGGATATCCTTCCTCATGAAAAATGAAAAAGCCTATTATATGAATAGTGACGCGACTGAAATTAACTCTTGTTCCTTAGAGGAGTACCAGCTCTGTCTAGTTTAAAGGGACTTATGGAAGAAAAGTGATCCTGGTGTCAGAACTGTTTTAAAATTCATATTGTCCACAGGGTATGACCACTCTCTGCACACCATTCATACAAAGTACCCTTATGAAAAACAACCTTTTCTTGGCATCTCTTCAGGGGAAGGAGCAGGTGTAAAGGGGATGATACCTAAGCTGGTTAATCCTTTCATAATGAATTTACTTTGTGCGAAGTATATCAGATGAAAAGGTCTTCAGAACTCTCTACCAGCCTCATAGGTATGCCCAAACTCCCATATAAGGACCTGGCAGTGTGCCTTGCTTCTCATAACAAACACCTTTAAAGACAACAGAGCAGTTCAGCCTCTCCATGAAGACACACTTTCTTTGCTCTGCCATCAGCAGAAGTTGTCAGCTTGCCTTTGTGCAGCTCACAAAGTGGACACAGCAGTTTCCAGTATCACATCACCAGCAGTGTGTGAGAACTATTAACTTTAGTATAGATATTTGAATCTGCTCTCAGAGCTAATGTAGCAATACAAGGCAAATGTAAAAAAAGCTTTGGATGGATGCATTAACATTTGGGAGTTACTCTTCTTCATAAATGTCAGTATCTCCACATATAGAAAAACTTGTGTACAAATAAGATTATTCAGTATTTGTTTTTCATTGCTCTTCTGTTTAAAAGGTTTCTGTCATTGGGGCAGTCAACAAAGGAAATATTATGAAATGTGGGGTTTCTAAAGGCATGTCAGCAGTTAATAGTTTGACTGACATGGGAATCTGCATACTCTCATGCACTCTATTAAGAATGCCAGCTCAGAGGAGCATTAAAATGTCTAAACTATTGCACAACAACAAGCAATGAAAAGGAAAGTCAGGTTTCAAACTCCACTTTGGGTCTAAACACATAGGTACAAAGAGAATTTAATTGGGATTAGCCTAGTTTTAGATTAGTAATAGCTAATCAGGTGAATATCTGCCTACCATAAGCTTGTATATTTGTCTGGGTATTTCTTTTCAAAATAAATATTTTACAATAAAATCATACATTATGAAACAGCCAGTATACCTCATTGCAGTAAAAAGATTCTAAAGATAAAAGCTGAAAAACTGGGAAAATAAAGTGGAATATTATTTTAAAACTAGCAGGAAGCCTGTAAGAAGTGTTTGCTTGAGTATAGGACTTTTGGCGGGAGGAAGAGGAGGAGTTAAGATTTAGTTATGATTTATTTCTGTTCATGACAGAAAACTAACTTAAGATTTGCTTTTTTTATTGTGCTTGTATCACCCAGGAATTAAAAAGATAGATGGATATGTCATTTCAGTTCGGCAAGTGGAACAGTGCCTAAAAAGTACTAGATGAAAAATTAAACTCACCACAAACAACCATAGTGGTAATAAAAAATGAAAACATTAAATCTTCTGCATATGCAGTAAGACAGCCCAAATATCAGGCTTTTGTTCTGATTTCTTTCCTCCACAGGAATCGTTTGCTGTTCTCAGCAAAGTCCAGCATTACATTACAATGAATGCCGATTTGATAAAGCAGAAAAATTAAACCAAAGACAACCTAGTGAATTCAACTGCCTGTTTCACCTGAAGTGAGGTCCTCACCCCAGGATGTGCCTAAGAGACCCCCAGGTCTTCATGCAACCTCCTAGACAGCCGTGGTTGCATTAATTAATTATTATACACATTACACTCTGCAATGATATGAAGCTATAAAAGATTTGCAACCTGTGAAGTACCTCTGCAGGTGAACAGGTCATGTTTCAACATCAGCAATTTTAAAGGTTTACTTGAACTAAGGCAAAACATGAGGTTGTATCTATGTCCCACATCCTTGCCTTTTGGGAGGAGAAAAGGGCTTGTCAAATTTTCATGTGGAAAGACTTGTGCAAGGCTAACCTTCCAGAACTAATTTTTAGAACAGTAGTATGCTGCTGTTCGAGGAAAGAACTCCAAGAATTCATCAAATAAAATTATCAAAATTAATTTCATTACTGAATTTAGTGTATAGGTTTAAGGCAAATATTTGCCTTATGTATATTGGCTTACAGCTTAAGGTTTTACCCTAATAATCAAACATATATAGCTAATTAATACTGCACTTTTTTTTTCAGTAGAGGTGTAACTAGATGTAGCAATGGAAGATTCAGGTCACAGCTACAGAAATGTGCTTCCACTGTCACCATAGCAGTATAGGTCACTCTAAATTCTAGTAAAAAATGCAGTACTATGACCTAAATACAATATATCACCACTCTTTCACTACTCTCACATATGGATAAACCCAATGTGTTAGGTGGACAGAATTCTTGCCCAGTGCTGTTCTCAGTGATTAGATTATCACATATGCTGTGACTTGTAATTAGTTTTAAATTCCCACACTGCCTAATTATGGAGAGTAATTTCCCAAGGTTCCTTTCCTTATAAGCAGAGAGAAATAGACTCCTCCAGAAGGTTAGAGGTGTTTTAGGTGTGCTGGTTCACTTACTATAGAGACCCATTTTTTCTTTGAATTATTAAATGTAAATAGGCATTGGGCAATTTAACCTCACTTTCAAATTTGTTTCAAGCACAGCTAATATATGTCTGTGTGTTTATGTGGAAGGGAAAGGAAAAGGTTTCACTCTCCATTGCACAGCTGAGTCACAGTAGTTTTGTACGACAATGAGTGTTAACTACCTTCTGTAACTGTCAGCAGGAGGTACTGATTCAAGAGGAAATGGCAAATTTATGAATGTTTGCCCAGAAAAGTAACACCCAAATCTGTCTTTTCTAACCACTTTGGATCATCTGTAAAAAGAGGGAGAGAAATATTGGTCATTTGGGATCCAAGTCTTACTTTCATCATTATAATATAACTTATTCCTACATTTCAGCATTCTTATGACAGACCTATGTTCAGGGATGATAGAATAAATAAATGTCAGGCTGAATGCCTAATAAGGGAATGTTGTCAGTGATAACAATACATTAATGGCACACATCACTGAGAGAAATTAATAGCATCATGGTTTGCTTTTTCTTTTAATTGCTTTTCATTTTACTGAAAGATTGAGGCTCTGCTTTCCATCCAAATCTTTTCACAAGTAATTGGTGAATGTAAACTTCTGTCAGAAGTTAATATTTTCCTATAGTCCTCAAACCAAAGTAGGCAATAGAACATTAGGCCTGGCACTTCTAATTAGAACTCTAATTACATAAAACCTTTTTGCCCAAAACCAGCAAGAAACTGTTCCTACTGCTTCATGGGAGTAGTGCTCCCACCAGTCAACATTCTGGTACAGCCTTCATTTATGTGAAAAGTCCATTGCTGCATACTACCCACTGTCTACTGTTACCCACATGTAACTTGAGTGGCAAAAATCCACCCAGCACTTTATGATCCTTCCAGCTTTCTTTAAAATTCTGCCTCAGCATGGTGCTTTTCATTTTTTAATAAGTATGTTATCAAGAATAAGCTAATATCAGAAGCAATAGGGAGCCTCAGCTGCAAGGCAGCAAATTCCAATGTTCTTTATACCACCATACAGACTCATAGAATCATTTAGTTCAGGAAAGGCTTCTGACGTCATCAAGTCAAACCATTAAATCAGCATTGCCAATTCCATCCCTAAACCAAGTTCCCAAGTGCCACGTCTATATGTCTTTTAAATTCCTTCACCAGTTCCTTCATCAGTTCCCTGGCAGCCTGTTCCAATTCTTGACAAGCCTCTCAATTAAGAAATTTTTCTTAATATTTAATCTAAACTTCCCCTGGGACAGCTTGAAACCAATCCCTCTTGTCATAGAACCATAGAACCATAGAATATGCTGAGTTGAAAGGGACCCATCAGGTTCATCAAGTCCAACTCCTGGCTCCACACAGGATACTCCAAGAGTCAAACCATGTGCCTGAGAGCATTGTCCAAACACTTCTTGAACTCTGCCTGGCTTGATGCTGTCACCACTGTCCTGGAGAGTCTGTTACAGTGCTTGATCACCCTCCGGGTGAAAAACCTTTTCCTGATATCTAACCTAAACAACACCTGGCTCAGCTTCATGCTGTTTGCTTGAGTCCTCTCACTGATCCACAGAGAGAAGAGATCAGTGGTTCCCCTGTTATACCTTTAATGTATTAATCTTTCTTGCCTCTTTATACTTTTTTCCCCCTATTAAGTTAAATTAAAAAGTGTTTTTACCTCACTCTCTCAGTTTTATATCACTTCATTACTATTTGTGGATCTTATTGCCCGAGACACTGTTGGCAGCTGATACTGCTCACAGTTAAACACTATAGAGTGTTACTCATCAAAGTAAAATTTTTCACCCAGAAGAAAGAAAGAAGAATGGAACCAAATTAAACAAATACACAGAACACAGAACCAGAATCCCCAAAAAAGGAATAGCTTGTGCTGTGTGGGCAGGAGGGAGAGCAGGGGAGGTGTCTCATGATGCTTTCTTCTCTGCATTGAATTCTGCCTCCTCTAATTACCTGAAGAAACAAAAACATTGGCAAACAGCATCATAACCAGTGTTTTATCCACTTTCTATGTTTCCTTAATCAGACATAAAAGAATTTTTTAATTTATATCTATAAAAGACAAAAAGAGAAAGCAAACTTTTCTCAGCACAAAATAAAGTTTTCTGGCTTTGGGAAATTTCACATATCTTCCCAGGACAATAGACTCTGTAGCAACCAGCGTGTGTGTGACAATTTTATGTTCTTCATGCACAATGTTTGAATGTATGTGAACTGCATCAAGCTCATGCTCTCTCTTCTGTGAGCATAAAAACATAAGACCATATTCTTGCCTAGATGGCTGCATCAGCCTGTAATATTGGTCAGGAATGGTCCTAAAAAATTCTTGCACAAGAGTAGAAATGTCAATAATTCTGCCTTTACTATTCACAGGTACCCTGGCTAAAGACTCACAGTAAATGTTCGCACCTGCTCTTGCAGATCTTATATTCGAATTCCAGAGCACATCTTAAACAGTAAAATTTAACCAAGACCTAATTTTTTTAAGATGTTTAGCTTCCTATCTCTCCTTGCTGCCTTAAAAAACTAGAGTGAACCATGTAAATTTGGCTTCACCCACATACAGGCAATTTTGCTTATACGACATCAGAGCTGTAGGCACATTTCCAGTGGTATGTCTCTAAATTCCAGCTGTGTTCCCAGAGGCTCAGTAATGTAGAAAGGCTTCTGATAAAAAGTGCTGATAAAATGAAAAATATGCCATTGCAGTTCTGCTATAGCACTTGCACATCAAACACCTTTCCATGGGCTAAGAACAGATCTCTGGCCTCTGCTGTGAATAACAAAAGTACAGCCCCAAGTCTTTGTCTTATCAGCATAAATCTTAGTGTCTGAGTCACTTAAAAGCTCATGTTCAAAGGGATTGCAGAAGTGGTACAAAATATTCTTTTGTTTGAGAAAACACAGAACAATAGAGGAATAAAACTTTTTTTTTTTTTTGCTTGAGATCAGCAGTCAGAATGCTATAGATGCTGTCTAGTCATAGTTAGGAAAATTGGCCAAGAGGGCCAGCAATTAAATAGTAGATCAGTGTGTACATACAGTTAAACTATAAGGTGACCTTTTGAGAAGTTCATACAAACACTGAAGAACAGCAGTTAGAGGGAGTCTTTGGGAAAGGAACCCAGTGGTTCCATTCCTAAAAGACAGAAAGGCAATTTGCCATGGGAACAGCTGATCAATATGCTGTCAAGTCATTTGTACATTTGTACTGTTCCTCACCCAGATCACTAATATGGCCTTTTAAACAGAATTCTGCCTTAACCGACAGGCTGAAGCTGGCTTCTCCCCTGAGGATCTTAGGATCTTACCAGAATTGCTCACTTGCCTTACTCATGAGACCAAGATGTCAAAGGTATGCATATACTTAGCAGAAAACAACTGGCCTTTTTAACTGCTGAAAGCATTCTGAGCCTTCTGATCTTTCAATCTTCCATTCATTTACAAATAATAATTAGGCTTTGCTGCCTTATGACTTTTGTTCTGCAACCTGCAGGAAAATCAGCCTCAAGCAGGTGACTGCAGGGAACACCACCCTGAGGTGGGGGTGTTGTCTCTGGGTCCTGCAAGAGCCTGTGAGCCCCACAGGGGTCTGCCACAGAGGAAAGCAGCCTCCATTCTGTGCCTTACTTTGGGCTGTGTTTGATGTTACACTCCCCAAATGATGACAGTAGACTCCTTCTGTAAATACTGCTTTCTTGTGTTTTATATTTTCAGGGGAAATCAAAATACAAGTGTACTTATCCTGTATCTTCTTCCATAAGAACCATTCTTTCCAGGGATGGTTGTCCCAGGAGCCAGCAGGTACATTATCCTTTCTGCCCCAGGGTCTCTCAGCTGTTTAGATAATCTGTGTGATGTCTCTGTGTCTGTTGTTTTCTCTGTCCAAGGGGCATTTAAAGGCTCTGCTCCAGCCTGCAAGGGGGGATGGCAATCTTTGTGGGTAAAAATGTATATTTAGCCATCAAGCAGCAGTTGCTTAGGAGCCTTTCTATCTCTCAAGTGTAAAGGACAGCCAGATTTCAGGGCAGTGTAGACAAAAAAAAAAAAAACAGAGAATGCATCTGTTTAGGAGTTCTTACTTCATTTGCCTCAGCCTCCAGCCACCAGCACCAGCTGATGCAGTCACTTGTGAGCTAGGAGAGAAGTGGAACAGAGCCTCTCGTTTCCTCAGGTGGGGCCCTTTGCAGGCTGGTGTGCTTGTATACAGCTGGTGTGTGCATCAAGAATGCATTGTGGCAGCCTCCAAGGGTCACACACTGGTCTCAGGCAGAATATATCCCATAAAATATCACTGGCATATGAGTCCATAGGGTTCCTGCAGGTTTTGCCTACCAGGCAGTGTTAAATCAAATATCGTGACACCTTATTTGAAACCCTGGTGAGTGAAGGGTCTGTAGCTGCTTAAATGTTTCTGCTGATCATTGGAGTTATGTAAACAATCCTTACACCTGGGAGCAAAATTATTTTCCCTTTTCCTATCTCACAAGTCAAATATCCCCTTTTGACATTGCTTTGTTGCAAAAAGAGATTTAATAAATAAATGATCAAGAAGACAGAGATTGGGAATACCTTACACATTTAGGAAATTTTCTTCTTTCACCCTCTTCTGTTCTTCTGCTCTGTGTTTTGATTTGACACTCACTGAATTAAATGGTTCTTAGTACAGCTCTCCATTCCTGCCAAATCCTGCCATCAATCACTTCTGAGGAAGGAAGCAGATCATTCTGAAATCCAATTCTGAAATAAACATCACTTTTTTCTCCCCATCTCTACACAAAAACTACAGAAACTACACTTTGAAACTGAGTTTCTCTTCTTTTCTGCTCTGTATTTTATGTTCTCTTGTAAGAACACCGAAGAAAAACAGCACCAAAAAAAAAAGTTATTATAGTAGGAATCTATCTAGATACAGCTACAATCACGTGGTTAATTAAGGTGATATAAATTCGTTCACCTACTTGCCAGCTCCATATGCAGCCATAAGACAGATTCAGACTCACTGCTGGGATACCTATAACCTGTTTCACATTAGATGAACATGTATGTTTCCTTTGGGTGCACATGTCTCTACAAGGATCTCCCTGTTTCCACAAGGAGCTAACCTCCTATAAGCTTTTATAGCTGCTTCAATTATCTCCAGGCCCAGATCATCAAAATAAAGTTAAAAAAAATCAAGAGTCTCCCTTCAAAAAAATTCAGATACTTTACAAATAACTGCTTAAATTTAAAAATTTAAGCTTTTTTTCCATCATTTTCTCTCTTGTGAATATGCAGAATATGCTCAAACAACAATCACAGGAGTTTTGGTAGGACAGAGGGTAAAGAACTAAGGGATTTTCTAGGGTTTGTTTTCCCCTCCAGTGATAACATCAATTCCCCCAAAGAGCAAGAAAATTAGTCTCCAAATAGTGCAAGACTTACAATCAAACCATGACAATTGGCAATATGTTTACAACAGACAGTTCTTTGGCACCTACTGCTTTCCAGGACTCTTTCCAGCAGTCCTCAACCCCCCACTTCCCAAAATACACCATTTCCAGCTCTCTACTGGGTCACTGTCTTTGACAGAGCCCCTTTAGCTCTGTTCTAGGCCAGCTTGTGGAGAGTCACTCCTGTGACAGCTTTCTTGCTTGCTCAGCAACCTGTCCAGTTTCTTGTCACCAGACTCCTACCTGGTTCATAATCTAGGGCAGCCAAGACCTCAGGCACTTCTGCTATCTCTAGACTTGAAATCATCTCCTGGTGCTGATTTTTTTCAGGCTAAGCTTCTGCAGTAGTCTGTGGTATCTTTGCTGATTCCCCAGGCTTACTGGGTGGGAGAGATGTAGTTCTTCACAGAGTAGTTATCACTGATGTTTGTCACTAATTTCTTCTGGGTTACAGGGACTGGGAGGAGAAATATCCTACCTTCCTTTTTGTCTCAGTTGCCTGCTTTCCCTCTTGAGGAATGCTGCTTAACTTTAAGGAAAAAAAATTGACATTTTCTGCAATTGGTCAGTTTGTTCATTTTTCCATGTACTTCTGATCCTGTCTGGCAATTTTCCCTCCATTTGCCCTGGCAGGTCTCCCCACACAACAAGCATCTCACTCCTTGGCTGGCTGCTGCAGAATTTCTGTCCAGCTCTATTTGTTATCTGCTGTGGCATTTGTAGAAAAATGTGTATTGAACCTGGCTGAATGAAGAGGATGTGAGAGACCAGAGGAGTGCAGCTTCTGTGCCCAGGCAAAAAAAAAAAAAGGAAAGAAAAGCAAAAAAATGCTAATTATCCCTTTATTTAATAGCTTTGCATGGAACCAAAACCAGAAATTCACCTCCATTCTTTTCTCTTTCAAAATAAGCATTTCACAAAAAACTTCTGCTTTCCAGTTACTCCATTTTGATATTTTATCACTAATTTCTCTTACTTTCACTCTTACTCAATATTTGACTCTTGTCCTATTTTCATCAAAAGAGTGAAGGAGAATAAATATATCACATGTTTATTAGGAGGAAGCAAGGATGATTCCACTAAATAGGAAAGCCACTACTGGCGGGACCAGCCTCCTTCTGCATCCTGATGCATATCCAGAACTGTAGTCACACTCCAAACAATCCTGTAATTTTTTTTTTCTGTTCAATCTCTTTTATATTTATAATTAAGGCTTGATGATGAAATTGAAGTCAGATTACAGACCCTGCCCTGCACTGCCAAGGTTTTCCCTGGAGGAGAGAATCTGTTCTGCAGCCACCTTCCTCATAACTATTATCGAGTTATGAGTTGGGTTTTTCTTTCAGGAAATCAGACAGTGCCAGGGAGGTATCTGTGAGAGGCCTAAACACTAAGCAGATCATTTTCCATCCCACGTACAGCATTTAAACCAAGCAAAACAGGAGAAAATTTACTGAAGGGACTTCTGTCCCTTTAATATGAGATGTGAACAATGCCCTGTTGTTTACACATAAGATGTTTTGGGGTTTTTTTTTGTCAGTGCTTTAGAAATATTGCCAATAGCATCAGCTCTTAAGTTCAGAAGTGCTCATAAAAATACGATTCTATGAACCCTACAAAAACAGTTTAACTTTCTATAAGTGCTACAAAGCCAAATTTCTTCCTGTGCTCATTCTTCCAGAAGCTAACAGAACTTACATTTGGGATTCTACAAAGAGATCTCTAACAGGAACTAGAATGTTTTCAAGCGTGCATTGTATTTGGTGGCACCTTTACAAGGATATCTGTAGCCTGAGGCTTGTGGTATCACTATTGTAAGGCGCAGGCTATGAAGGATAAGCTGAGATTCTGGAACAGAGATAGAATGACATAGAAAATAAATTAACTCAGCCATTCTTGCAATGGGAAGGCTTTACTGCAAGAAGGAATGTGCCAGACACACTGCTCTGAATTTTATGCTGTGCCCCTGATATTGTTGCATTGCCTTAAGTACCTGTTAAATCCTTTCTTCCCCATAAGCAATGAAGGATGCTGATGCTCCTACTGAAAACATCCACAGTTTGAAAATGATGGACAGAGTCAGAAGGAAAAGACAGTTCATTTAAGCACAAAAATTGGAATGGCAAGTGTCTGAAACAGACAGGATTTAGACAATCTGCTGGGCAAATGTTTCCCTCTCATTTTCTTATCTGTTAAAGCCAACCTTTCACTGTGATGGGAAATACAGAAAGGTGACAGAGCTAAGAAAAAACGATATATAAACCTCAATTTTGACCAATAAAACATTGAAATTTTGTTAACTAATTAAATTCTGCTATATCCAACCACATATATGCTGTGGATGTTCATATACTTTTCAATATGTTATTTATGTTGCTTGGGGAAAGCAAATGTTGTTTTCCTTTGAGATAACATTTCAGCAGTTATATATGTCCTTTGTCAGTACTACTTGAGTAGGAGAAAAAACAGATGGTTCCTTCACACTGAAAAAGGCATGTGCTGCATTCTGAGCTTTAGGATGATACCCACAGCCTTGAGTAACAAAAGAAATCTGAAGGAATTTATTGTAAATTGAACTATGTTGATTCAGACAGACAAGATTAAGTGGAAAGTTTATGATATTTTCAGGGTCTGCATCCTGCTAGTCCTGTTGGGATTTCTGATATTGTTCAGCTTTTCCCATGTTATTAAGCAGAAGTCCAGAAACTGACATTTTCTGCAATTCTACTAGAAAATAAATGTCATTTTAAGATAGATGAATCAGTTGTAGTATCAGCTACTGGATTTGCAGGAGATACGGCTGACTACATGAAGATCTGTACCCAATACTGATGTAAACCTTACTGTAAAACACAGATACTGAAGTTTCTGTCACCTTTGTAAAGTTCCCAATGTACCCGACGTTCCTAGGGTAATAAAACATTGCCCCTTGCAACTTAGCACCATATATAAAATAACTAAAGGGTCTTCAATCTCTTTAGACTTTTGCTTATCACACTCACATCACCACTATCTTTAGTTATTAAGGTTTTTTCCTACTATTAGAGAGGCATTAAAAGAAATAGGTTGCTTCAGCTGGATTTTTATTCTGGGGATAAACAGAGTAGATGCTAAATGATGAACAGAAGCCAACACCTTTATGAGGAGATACTGCCATTTTAACTCTTCTGGGCAGCTCCAAAAATTTAAAAAATAAATATGTTTCAAGCAGCTCTATGCAGGAAGGAGAGGGCCAGAACATATTTCTGCAACAGGTTCTATTCTATAAATAGGAAAATGAGAAGAATACTTTTCCATATAATTTATCCGTTCTCCAAAATGGCATGTAGTTCGTTCTGTCAGATGGTGATATTTTTGTCTTTCCACTATACCAAACTTATTCAGAATTCATTCAAGAGTGTGGTTTTTGACAAGAAGCATAAGTCTTTCAAAACCATTTTCATTCAATTTCTACAAGTTCTGTGTCAGAATTTCATCACAGAGAAGCCAGTTTTAAAAGTTAAATAACTTTTCCTCTTCTGTAGCATCATTTGCTTCTACAACCTTAAAAATGTAAGACAAAAGACTACATTATCTTAAGGGGGAAAATGAAGAAAGGCAATGGCAACACAAATATGTTTGTCCTCCAAATGTCTGCAGCTTTAAAGTGACTTAGAACTTACATCTTTATCCTAGCAGACACTCATTCAGAAAGAAAGTAATCTGTAGGCAATAAAAGCAAAGCACTTCACTAAACCAGGCCCTGGGCTCCTTAGGAGAACATTCAGGTAAACATTTTTGCAGGTCATGGCTGAGCTTTCGGAACACCTAGAAATGATCCATCTTCCTTGCCATAGTACTCAGCCTGGCGGATATAAGTAGCTACAGAGGATCTGTCAGCTTCAGCAAATAGAATTTTCTACTTCAAGAAAGCCAGTGTTCTCTTCATATCTCACTGTGCTCAGGTTTTAAGTAACATAAATCCTTTCTGTCTCCCATTGCATGTTTTTCTATTCTGAATCTATATTTTATTAAATACAAAAGCTTTTCTTAGATAGATAACATAAAGAAATCTAACCTGAATACAAGGCAGATTTTCTTTTCTGTAGGTACTAACTGGAAAATTAATGTTAGCTGGACTACATGATCCCTGCATGTGTTTGCCAGGAGTACTCCCACGTTGCTTATCCTGGCACCTGGATGAAAATACTTTTAAGTGTTGATATTATCAAAAGCAAATGTGAAAAATATCCTTGCAAATAAGATTATCTATGGCTAATTAATTATTTGTTTGGTTCCGTGAAAAGCAGTATTCTTTTTCTGAAATCAAGTTTATAACCATGATCCAGGCTAGCGTACCCCTGTCACAAAGCTTTGTAAGCCTCATACCTGTCCTGTCTCTGGTGAAGCTTATACCTTATCCCTATGAGATCCTTTGCATCTGCATTTGAAAAGTAAGGGCTATGCCTGAAGCTCATGTGGTTATCTTTTAAATAAATTCTAGTTTTTATTCTGCAAAGCATTGTTTTCTTACAATGCATTTAAATTCCTTTCAAGCTGCCAACACCTACATATGCTTGCAAAGACTGGTATCAACACATCTGAAAAGTTACAGTGTTTCTTTACTGTGATTTGCATTCCTGATGTCAAGGAAGGGAAGAAGGGAAACTAGGGTGATTTCATGGAATTTACTGTTTATGTTGATAAATATTCACTCTGTAAGGAGTCTCAGCCAGTGATTTTCTCAGAGATCTGACTCAAAGGAGCTGCAAAACTGTGTTGGGAAGTCCAGTGGCCATTCCCTTTCCAGCCAGTACGCAGGTGTGAGTTCCAGGATGTCAAAAAGAAAGAGTGATTTCTTGTTGCATGGAGAATTTGGAAACATGTATCTCAATGATGTTTTAGATCACATTTTAAGGAGATCATGTCTTCATAGGGTTTTCTTTTTGTCAATGATGTGTATGATGGTTTGCTTCTCCCCTGCTCATGCCACAGTGAGGGTTGTGATGGCTTCATCCAGCTAACTCTGGACTTCAGGGATGCAACACAGCAGACAGGGACTATTTCTGGAATAGTGTCCCAGATATCTTGCTGCCATGCAAATATGACTGGAAGTCAATCATCTTACTCCATAAATAGAGGACATCCCAGGGCCCGTTGAGTTTTCCTGCACGTCTGCACACCAAGATCTCCCTGTGAGTAGGGATGCCTCTGCAGGCTACTTCTTGAGGTTGAGACATTCTTTGTCACAACAGATTCTTGGTAAGAGATGCCAATCTTCTTTGAAATATTTGCAAAGGTGATACAAAAGGACTGTTTGTGCACATATCATCCTTTAGACATAAACTGTATGCAGGAAGGAGGGGGCTGGATCAATTCTGGATCTAGCTGTACCTAAACTTCCCTCTGAGAAGGAGTTTAGAACACAAACGGGCTCTTCTTGAACTCATCAGGATGGACCCCCTGACAGTTTTGCTTAAACCTGTCTCTGCAGTAAATAATCAAATGTACCTCACCATCGAATTTTTTAAAACCATGGTCACCTTTCCTAACAAACTTTTTAAAATCACTGGTTTATATCAATTATTGCTACTTACCTAGCCCCTCTACATACATATGCCCCCAGATGAGGAAAGGGCTTCACTCCATCTGCAAGTGTGTGATAAGAACAGAAATATGTTTGCAATGAACTTTCCAATGACTTTGCAAGTCTGTTGCCAGCAATAGATCTCTTTCTGATTCAGTGCACTAACCTTTTGATTTTTTCTGGGATTCTCCAAAAATTATAAAATCAGAGATGTCACCTTGTTTTTAAAAGTCAGAGAATTTAATAACATAGTAGCCTGAATTTTTCAAGACTCTGTGTGGTTTTATTTTAGGCTGCACAGTCCCAGACTCAGGATGCTAGACTGCTTTTACGGTTCTTTAATCTCATTAATAGATTTCACACTTTATGAGTTTCTGCTTTAATGATTTATATTGTGCTTACTTCCAGCGAGGCAGGAACAAATAAAGGCAGCCCATCATTTTGGACACACGTATCTTCCTCTCCCCATTCCCTCTGCACCCTGCTGTTTTCTCTGATGAGCAACAAAAGCAGAATATTCTGAAGTAGATCAGCTTTCAGATCTAATAACAATCATTGTGTGCATATACATATATTACTATGTCTGTAAATTCCTATGCATACATGATGTAGCACATGATTCAAATTAAATAATTTAATTTACAAAAATTAATCTTTCAATATGTTCCAGAAGTCAGTAAGACATAAAAGAGCTCAGGGATACATTTTTTTTTCCATCTGCCTTAGGTCTGGAAAGCTGCTTATAACAGGAACTAATTAAGATCTGCAGATCTCTGAGGAGAGAGTAACTGACTATTATAAACACACAGTCATTAAGAAGCACCCAAGCCTACCTTTAGCAACAGAAGCTGAATAAATGACATACCAATAATACATATCAAGAAAACTTTCTGCTCTCTTTTCAGGAAGAGATTGTGATTTCTGCAAGTGGTGTGCTCATTCACAGACAATCATCAAGACACTGGATGCTTGAAATATGACAAGAGTAAATACAGACAGAAAATCACAGAGAGGTACTCCATAGATTCACAGGGCTTCAATACCAGAATGGATATTAGAAGCTACAGCCTGTTATGTTTCTAAAAACCATTAGTCTATTAATGCTGTCCAAAATCACAATTCATCTGATTCACTGTGATATTACAAAGAGAGGGTGAGTTGCACAATCAGTTGAGGCTCATCTGTCCCCTGGCAGCCTGGGATATAGGTGAAACTGCAAATATCAGGGACTGGTTAACGGCTTCCAGAAATGCCCTAACCTGTCCTACCTGCAAAAGGAAAGTGCAGAGTAAAATGAGGTAAAGCATAAAAAGATAAAGCATTAAAAACCTTACAAAAAAATTTCAGTCTTAGATAACAGTGAGATAGGTAACAATGCCATAAGAATAAAAGCATTCATTCAAAAATTCAGTGGAAAAGAAACAGGTGGAGTTTCTTCCTTAGTAGAAAAATCAGGACTGTTTTCTGTGACAATAAGCAAGAGCCCTCCATTTCAGTGTTAGTTATAAGGTATATGGATTTACAAAATAAAGTTTAATGAGAATCTAATGTACATTTTATTAATTCTTAACCCCTCCTAATCTGTTGTATTCATCTGGCTCCTCTATGCAAGAATCAAAGACTGCTGCCATGTAATAAAATTATAAATCGAATTCTCTTTCTAGTCCTCATAAAGAGATAATAAAGAACACTTGTTTGCTGGAGGTAACACAATATGCTCACATCATATATGACAGTGCTTCCTGATGTTAAAATGATAATGAATTCTCTATGGGTGCCAGATGAGTTTAACTGTATTGCACCCTCTGTGTGATAGAAGGTAATCTTCATATATTTCATTCACGTATTTTTATTTAAATCAATGGAGAACATTGAAATACTGGTCATTGCGGTCAGACAGTAATCACAACAATAATTGGAGCAACATTCCTTTAAGGTGGAATAAAACGTGACTAAATATATTTTTTCCCAAAAAATGCTAAAAAATTACACCCTGGAAAGTACTTCTGTATGGTGATAAATAGCATTTATGAGAACATATCAATGAAAATACATGTTTAACAGAAAATGAACTTCTGTGACTATACTATGGAAACTATACAGGTTATTACTGAAAATATTATATTCCATTGAGTCCACATAGTAAAATTATACTCTCATCTTGGATAACAGTTCTGGCTCACTCTTTTCAGAATTACATTGGACAAATATTGTAAACCTCCAGACAATCCAGATAAGTAGGCAGAAGCACAGGAATATTTTTTCCTGTGGTGACTGAATTAAAAAGCAGATTATTGCTAACCAAGTTAAATATTGTCTTTACCTAGAATTTTTACCTTTACTTTGTATAAAACTTAATTTCCCAGAAAAAAAGACTGAGCAAATGGTAGTTGTGACAACTGAGCAGAGATTTCCCCAGGTACAAGAGCCAAAAGATCTCTACCACAAACAATCACTGTAGCAAATACTAACTGGCTCTTCTTAAGCACTGCATGCACTGTAGACAAGATGCCCCTAGAAACTCAAGTGCTCATGAGCTCATGAGTTAATTGCTCATCCAATTAACTTCAAACAGAAAGGGTAAGTTACACTGGAACTTCAAGTTAACTGTTATTCTCTTTTGAACAAATTTTGACAGTTTCAGAAGAAAAGTAGTTATTGAAGTCAGCTAGGCTGGTGATTTGGATCTTGGGTAAGACAGACCTTTTTAACCAACAGCACAGAAATGTACACCTCAACTGTACAAGCTTCTTGAAATAACTTCAGACCCAGATGGATTAATCACAGTGTCACCAAAATGAAAAAAAAAAAAAAAAAAAAAAACCAACAAAACAAAACAAAAAAAAAACAAACAAACAAAAAAAACAAACAACAAAAAAAACCAAACAAAAAAAACCCAAACAAATAAAAAAACCCAACACCTCATGTGAGGAAACACAGTAAGGAAGTATATATTAAAGCCTGAAGTGCCATGTTTGGCCACCCTCTAACTCCTTCTAAAATGAAACAACCCCTGCTTCAAAACCATTCAAAGTGACAGGTTTGTTCCAGATTAAGCCTATATGCTAAGGGATTACTCTGCCTCATTTTTTAACTAGGGTAACTGTATTAGAAATGTCAAAGAAGTCACCAATAGGAAAAAACAATCTGGAAATAGGAGATAGAAAAGTGTGGAAAATGGAAGAAAGAAACTGTGAAAATGGAAGCTATGTAACTCCTCACCTATGAGAAAGCTAAATTCAAGCCCTGGATGCTCTCACAGTGTGAGGGCACATAATCTCCAATACAGTAGACAGAAGAAATCAGCATGTGAAACACATTGTAGCAAGAGATTTCTACAGACCTGACAGAGGTAAGGCAATGTATACTAAAAGTAGTAATCCTTTATATTTATTTTTTTATGAAATTGCAGATAGAAGGAGAAGTTATCTATCCACTTTCAGACCTGTCAGATACAGGTCATATGGAAAGCTTCAGAAAAATAAAAAATCAAGGCACTAAAGACTAGAATGAAAATAGGAAGCAGGGTAAGATGCAGAGTAGATGTGCCACACTCAACTGGTATGTCTTTCTGAAATAATAATTTTCTGGACAAAACATGCAGTAGAGCTCATCTGCTCTGACTTAAACAAAGCATTTCATACAGTAGCACATGTGAAATCATTACCCAAGAGGGAAAAGATAATTTGGAGGAAAAATATGCTGAGTATCAAATGAGGAGGTGACAGATTGGGCTGGTAGGGGGTGTATAAGTCTTCAGGGAGATAATCAATGAGGTTTTTAAAGGATGACATGAAACTGATCTTACCAGATGGCATTTATTATCAGATCTATGGAAAATGTACATTTGTGCTGATGCAATTCTCAGAAGTCACTGAGGGTGTGGCTGAACAAAATGTTTTTTTGAGGTTGGTAGTGTTCCTTTGAAATAAATCTCCAAGTTGGCCTCATGTACCACACTTCAGTTCATCCCAAGGAGCAGTCTCACAGCACACACTGGACTCCCTTCAGAGGCAAATAAATGAGAAGCTGTCCTCCAGAAGCCCATAATATATTCCAATCATCAAAGGATGTTCAGTCCAACCAGCCCAAATGTGAGCTAGTCAAGTAAAGTCTCTAAATTGCAACCAGGATGGACAGTGAGCCCTTGGCAACAAGTACAGATCTACTCCTGTTGGGCTGCACTGAGTAGGTAAGTGTCATCAATATAAAAGAGATCAGAAGGAAAACTGAATTGTCCAATGGGCTGGAATGAAATGGAATATAACAATAAAAGTGAAAAAAACATGTAATTTAGAGGCCAAAACCAGATACAGTATTGCCTACAAAGTAGGAACCTATTCTGAGAAAAAGATCCTAGTGCTAAACAAATTGTATAGTGAATCACAGGATAGCTCTGACCAATTAAGTGATTAATTTCTTTAAAAATATGAAAAACAAACCCCTAGAAATATCAATATATTTACACAGTAAATGAGGTTATTCCTGGAACTATTTTTTTTAATAGTGGAGTCGTTGGCTGTTGCAGTGAAATTACTGTGATGATAAGAATTGCCAACTGATAAGGGAAATGTATTTACTGGCAACTCATAATTAATCTGCAGTAGTTTTTGAAATTAAACCAGAGAACTGAAAGGCTTAGTGGGATTTAGAAATGGATTAGATGTTTTTTTGAATGCTATCCTGAATAATTACACTAGCTGGAATAAAAACTGATACGGGGAAACAATGGCTTTATGTTTTTTCCTATGGACAATTCACAGTGGTCATAGACAACTCTCCACTAAAACATTATCTACCTGAATTAGAGCCAACATAACAGATTAGACATATAAATTTTTATTTAATACAGTGAGATGCTTTATTTCAACTTCAATGAACTTTTTTTTTTTTTTTTTAATTTGGCATGGAGGGGAACCTTGAAGATCATCTAGTTCCAAACTCTCTGACATGGGCAGGGACACCTTCAACTCACCAGGTTATTCAGAGCCCCATTCAACCAGGCCTTGAACACCTCCAGGAATAAGGCATCCACAATTTCCCCTGGCAATCCATGCCAGTGCCTCACCACCCTCACAGTAAACATTTTTCCCTAATATTTAATTTAAGCCTACTCACTTTCAATTTGAACATGTGTCCCCTTGTCCTGTCACTGTGTGCTCTTGTAAATAGTCTTGCCCCATCTTTCTAGTATGCTCCCTTTGGGTACTGGAAAGCGAGTGCCTTAGGTCACCCCGAGGCCTTCTCTTTTCCAGCCTGAACAATCCCAATCTCTCAGACTTTCCTCATAGGAAAGGTGCTCCAGCCCTCTGATCAACTCAGTGGCCTCCTCGGGACTCACTCCAAGAGGTCCATATCCTTGGGACCCCAGAGTTGGATGCAGCACTGCAGGTGGGGCCTCACCAGAGAAGAGCAAAGGGGCAGAATCCCCTCCTTTGACCTGCTGGCTATTCTAAAATAAAAGTATTCTAACTACCTCATTTCCATTCCTAATGAGACTTAGGGTTGTAATTCTGCCAACTGTTACTCAGCCCATTAAGAAATGGGCTTTACTGAATTTGTAAAATACTTGAGGTTTATTTCAGATACTGAATCTTGAAATATAAACCAATATGGCCATACAGAGAACATGGATGGAGGAATTCATAAGTGTCACTTGAAAGGTAAACAGAATAGCTGTGATAACTGCAATCAATTTGCTCCTGAGTTTAGTGTGAAAAGATTTAGACAAATGGCATGAATTTGCCCTTGAGTAGCTAAATCATACTAATTGAAGCACTCCTACATTGTAATAGGCTATTTATTCTATTTGCACTCTCATATATAGCATAGTTTTTCTAAAAGATTTATAATTTGCTCATCACAATACCATATTTGGTAGGAAAATTAACTGGAAAAAAAAAATGAGTGCTGGGAAGATGAAGGCAGAATTTCCTGGAAAGGATTAGAAGAAAACCTCACATAAAGAAATAATTTAAGATTATAAGACTAAAGCAATCCAGGAACTCCATAAGCAGAATGAAACTATTCTCAGTGAGAAGCTGCTGCAGCAGGTTAATCCTATTTCCCAAAGTTCTCTCAGCAGAAACTATAGAACCAGCAATGCTGCATTTTAAGAATGAGCAAAATCAACTTAGAATCTGAGAAAAGCAATATAATATGGTTGAAAAAAAATATTTAGGTAATGTAAGAGGCAGGACAGTTGTAGATGTCTACCTCCAAACCTGGCAACCTCAACAATTCTGCTCCGTTAATAACATAAAATTCCACTTTCTTCCAAAACCATAATGAGGGTGCCAGATCACTCTTCCATCCTTTACACAGCTCCAGCCTTAGGGCAGCCATCAGGATGAGTAACACTGTGCCAAAATCCTTCTGCTGCTGAGAAAACTCAGCAGCAGAATGGTTGCCTTCCCAACCATTAAGCCATGTACAATTCAGCAGCTTAAAGGCATTTGTCAATCCCTCCTGCTGAGCTGGGCACTGCTCTGCAAGAAGGGTTTGGTTCATTGCCTCCCAGGGAGAGTAAATTGGAATCACCAGGGAGTAGTTAAACTATCAACCTGTCAAGAACCCAAGCCCTGTTTAGAGGATTTTATCCAGCAACCACTTCATGTAAAATCAGAAGCAATTCTGGAAGAGATTGTAACCCAGCATTGTGACCCTATCATTGTAGAGTGCTGTTCTTTATTTCCTGATTAAATTTGCCCAAAAAATGTGCCTTGCTCAGGAGGGGCAGAGGTAACCATCAGTCTGATCTACAAGCAGTGATTAAGAAGCTTACCTAAGAAGTAGAAACTACATTTTTAATAGTCTTAGGCAGAGGAAGGAGAAAACTCTTTGTTTGTATGATCTAAATGATTTTTTTTTTAGTTACTACATATAAAGGACACAGAACCATAACAGGTCCTCTGAATAGATGTAAGGTTTAGCTTCTTATTCTAGGAAAAAGTTTGTGGTGTAGCTCCTCAATTGTTTCCTCTAATGACAAAACTGTCTTGACTTTGGCTTCTTTTTCACCCTGCAGTGTATCTGAGAAACTCATTGTGAGGCTGCACATCAATAATGGCAATCAAAATTAAAAGAGGTCTGTGAACTGTATCAGAAATAGGATATTTATAGCCTAAAGATACTATTTAAGACATGCTTTTGTCTTTATCAGTTCCTTACGTGCCAACGGCACATGGCTCCTATTTTGGCCACTGTAAGGTTCCTGTATACCCCTGTATATTGCAAAGGGTTCAGACATCTTTGCCCTACTGCAGTTTCTGACGTCTGATTGATTATGTTTAGGCCTCTTGAACATCTACAAGTTTTCCCAACCTGAACTTGAGTTGGAACCACCTAAGGAATATGAAACTATGTAATGTCCTACATGAACTCTGAAGGGAGGCGATCCTTCCTCTCTACACAGCACTGGTGAGGCCACACCTGGAGTGTTGGGTCCAGTTCTGGTCTCCTCAGAACAAGACATACATGCACATACTGGAGCCAGTTGTGGGAAGGACCACAAAGATGATGAAGGGACCTATGAGGAATGGCTGAACCAGCTGGGACTGTTCAGCCTAGAGAGGGCTAGGAGGATCTTGTGTAAATACCTAAAGGAGGTACAAAAGAGAAGGAGCCGGGCTCTGGAAAGAGTCAGGACAAGGGACAATGGGCACAAAGTGAAACACAGGAGGGTGCCTATGACCATTAGATAACCTCTTTGACTGTGAGGGTGACCAAGCACTGGCACAGGTCACAAAGTGAGGTTGTGAGGTCACTCTCCTTGGGGTATGCAAAATACATCTTGACACAGCTCTGGGCAAACAGCTCATGGTGAGACAGCCCTGCTTAAGCAGGAACAGGGGTGGACAAGATGACCTCCACAGGTCGCTTTTAACCTCAACAGTCCTGTGATTATCTGAATGAAATACTTCATTTTATGTTAATACAGGAACATTTTTGTAGTAGGTCTGTCAGCCATGAAGTCTCTTTATATGGTTCTATTTTGATAGCTTTACCTTGGTAAATTTTTCCCAAGTGAGTACATTTTTCAGTACCTACTATCTGTGCTAAAATTAAAAGCTCAACCCCTGCTATACTTACAAAGGAACTACCATTCCCACACGTGATAGTATGTGAAAAGTCTTTTAAGCTGGGATTTAATGTAGCTATTAAAGAAATAAAAAGCTTACATCACTCAAATCTTTAATAGTGTTTTCCATTTTTAAAATAATATTTACTGCCAAACTAAAAAGAGCATGATGTACTTTTTACACAGATTTTTTTGTAGCAAAACCACTTTGACTACATTTCACATTTCATCAGTAAAAAAAGCATTCAGCCTTTCCATGTGTAGACATGTCACTGAAATAAATTACTCATGAAGAAATATCTTGCGGCAGGCTAGTAATTTAGGCACAATGTTGTGTACAGTGTCATGATACCCAATTATACTTTGGTATGTAAGATTAGAGATCATAGAGGAAAAAATAAGTCTTACAACAGACATGTGTAGAGAGACATTTTATTGCAAAAAATAGCAAATGTCTTAAGAACACAAACCAGTGAGTTATTAAAAGCTTCATAGCAAAATATTTAGCCAACTCTGTTACAATATATAGGCTTGAGGTTCTAACAGTTAACACTATGCCTCAATTCACCGAGCAAGTAATGCTCCTGATACATAAACACTGCACAGCTGAAATACAGAGCTGAGTATTTAAAAAAAAAAAGAGAAGGTATTTTATCCTTGATCTTTCATAATCTAAGTAATTGAGAAATTACAACATTTTAACAAGCTTGATTATTTTTGGGAAAAGCCATTAAAAATAATTCCTGAGTATTTAGGGTAAGTGAATATATCAAATCCAACCAAATAAGACCAACACCCTGTTTGGGTGAGCCTTGCAGCTTTGAAGGGACATTCTCCAGTGCGGCTGTAATGGCAGGATCGTAGCCTGAACAGCAATGAAATACATGAAAACGTTCTGATATGCACATTCCAATTCTCCTTTTCAGCCTACAACTGTTAACTGTGAAGCTTGCTTGCTGAGAAAAACATTGTTTTAAACTGTCCTTTTGCAAAATCTTGTAGTGCAAATTGACACAGCCAAGCCTTTGGTAAACCATCACACCAATAATTATGTGAAATATATAAATAAAAATTTAGGCAAGGGGTTTTCATACTATGTTAGTATACATATTTAATTGTATGCTTTGTATCAGTATTTTGAACACAGAGATCTAGTTATTTAGCATCTTGTTATTGTAATGAGCAGCAATATATTTCCATTCTCCATTACTGTCTTCACATGCAAGTTACAATATCATCTTATTATACACCATGTTTCTAAAATCCTGTTGGCATTCATCATCTTTCTAAGATTTTAACTGAATCTTTGTATTTTGATTTTAAAACTGCTGCCAATCAAAGTGGTTTAGAGACTTAGTCCCAGAAAAAAATTCAGATTTCTTACTTTAT
This sequence comes from Vidua chalybeata, assembly GCF_026979565.1. Lineage (NCBI taxonomy): Eukaryota > Metazoa > Chordata > Aves > Passeriformes > Viduidae > Vidua > Vidua chalybeata. The sequence goes on from NC_071532.1 coordinate 59,274,605, forward strand.
ATATGCTTTTCCAGAAATACAGGATTAAATTACAATGGATGTAGAAAGATTACTGTACAAAGCATGGTTAATAATTCACAACACTGGTGTTCAGCTCGATCAATTACAGTGAATTCACAAAAATGGTTTTATTATATCCACTCTTTTCTATCCGTCCACCCCAGTATGTAAACAAGTTTCTCACTATGACAATGGCAAGACTGTAGTTACTGAGATGTACTGCATGTGAAAGACAACACCTAGGAATAAAGCTCTGGATTTCACAATTCCAGTACGTGCTCCTGGTCACTTCCCATTCTAGACCACAAGACCACTGTCAGTCTCTCGCAGTCTTTAAATCAAGAGAACTTACAGGCAAATTGAGCTTTTTTTCCTAATGCAGTCCCCTGGAGTCAAATTGGTGAAAAGTAACATGCGTATATAGAACAAAAAAAGATAGTGACTTGGGAATAATTGGAATCAGTCGCAACAAAATGATCCAAGCAATGACAATGTACAGTATTGCAGCCGAATGTTACTAAGACAAGAAAGTCTTGGTATTACAGTGATGAAGATCTCTGTTCGCACAAGCCAATTTTAATGGGCTATTAAGCATTTGGTTAAGAACAGGCTTGTACAGTCCCACTGAAAAATGCTTTTTTAAAAAATACCATATGATATCTTCTAAATTGCAATTTAAATATTAAAATCTTGTTTCAGAAGTTCCTCGCTTCAGGTTGTTACTCAAAAACTCATCATGTTCAAAACTCAAATTATTATGAGACCTTGATATCATAAGAAGCTTTTCCTTATTAGTAAAGTCTTTCTTGACTGCTGCTTGTGGCACAAGTAACCTATCCATTGGGTCCTCCTTGTTTTCTAGTTTCATATAGCCTTTACTGTTGCTCCGGTCCAGCCTGGGCCAGCTGGGGTGTTTCCTTTGTTCAGCTTGGACAGTGAGCGTAGATGGACCCCTGTCCAAGTCCAGGGACTTAGAATGTGAAGACAGAAGATGCAAAGATGTGTTGGAACCAAACTGCTTCCTGGCAGCTCCAGGAGATAAAAGCTTTCCTGTGCTTGGTCCAAGAGTCATAGAAGATTTGAAGGGATCAGATGGAGTGTCCACAAAGGAATTGTGTCGTGGCAGCATGGAAGCTGCCGGTCTGTAGGATTCATTGGTATCAGTTAATGGAATGGCCAGAGAATCCATTGACAGATTTCTAGACTGACTCCTGGTGATCTCTGAGTCCTCAGTTATGTTGTCTATACTGGGTTCATCGATAACACAGTTATTCAGTTTAATTACTGGCAATGTGAAAGCACTAATGGAAGAAGATACAATGGATTTTGTTTCACACTTTATAGAGTTAGTGTTTTTGTCATCAGAAGCCTTGCTGGAGTGAGGGTAAAGTCCAAAGATTGAACCAGGCTGCTCAGACAGCAGAGGTGGCAGGAGGCTACTAGTGGTCCTATCTTCATTTAGGGTAATCTCATCTTCTTCAGCAGAACTATCCATTCTAAGATTACTCTTGAAGCCAGCGAAAGGCGCAACTGTGTTTGCAGCCAGCCGTGATGCACAGGAGCTCCCGCTGTGCTGGAGTTCTGCTTCCCCCAACAAGCCAGTGAAGGCACCACTCAGCTGTTTTTGTTCCCTGATCCTCAGGGTGTGGATGTCTATTACAGTGGAGTATATGTCTCTCATGTGTATTATTTTTGTTTCCTTGTCACGGTTTTCATGCAGAATGGCATTTGCACAAATAAAAATGAAGATTCCAATGCCCATAGTGAAAGGGCCCAGCATTTTCATCTTATCCGAGTGCACGTGCTGTTCAAAGAAGCGGAGTAAAAGGCTTCCTTGGCTTCTTGGGGTCCGGGTTTCATTTACAGATAGATTATCTTTGGATCCTAACACCTGCTCCTTCTGGGGCCAGTATCCAAGGATGGCCATTGCAATTCCAAAGAATGCGATAAGCACTCCCAAAACAAGAAAGAATCCCGATGGAGAATAGAGACGGATTTTGCCCCTGACAATTACCACATCTGTCCTGGGCCGGCGTCTAACGGGTTTCTTCTCCTCAGGAACTGGTACTCCAGCAAGATTTACATGTTGCTGAGATCTGGCAGAGTCTTGCCTTTTTAAGGCAGCCAGTCCTGTTATGACTCCTCCGGTTGCTATCATAGTTCTATATTGTGCCCTGGGAAAAAAAGAAGCAGAAATGTTGAGGCAAGCAAATGTTGTCTCTACAAAAATAAATAGCTTTTTGTTAATATGCAAATATTTCTTGATAATTAAAACACTCCTGACTATAAAAAAGCTACTACTATAGCTCCAGTTGTGACATAGTCGCAGTCTCAAGATTCACATGGTATCCTAAAAAAAAGATTTTCCAGAAGTCCTTTTTCACTGTAAATATAGATAATAAAGCTTCCATCAGTGATACAGACAGTAAAGCTGGTGCTCTTAGTGATATATCTGGAACAAAGATAAAATATCCAGAAGTCTTACCAGGTAATTTATCTCTGGACTGGTCTGCAGCAAAATCAATAATATATTATTACCCTGTTGATAATTTTAGCACTTTAGCTACTAGTTCTTTTTAAAACTTCTGAGACACAATGACTGTGACTACAGTCCATTCTACATTTCCCCTTCAAGAGATCTTTCCTGATAGATTTCAGCATATATTCGTACATATTTATTACAGCATTTGAATAAGCTTTTATCAAGTCTATTCAGATTTCCTGAATCTCAGCTAAAGAATCATTTTTGCCTTTCTTAATAATGCTGATCCTCACATATCTCGATATTTTCCCCCCTTTGTTTATTCCTTTTGGACTACAGGTCAAAAACCTCCGTTAAGTTTTATCAGACAATAAATTTTCATAAATTTCAAATTAATAATTTCAAATTTTCTTAGTTTTATGAGGAAATTTTATTTCATTTTAGATTTATCTTGGTACCTGGTTGCCTGTTACATGAGAAACATTAACCAGCATGGGTTTAAAAGAGAAAGTCATATTTGATCGTTTTTTTTATGAGCAAACTTAACAAATGGAACAGAACAGTTCAGGATCATTCTATTTTACAAGGTGTTTTTGACTCAAAAATCATTTCGTTGCTTAATTTACTAGTATTAGAATTAATGAGAGCTGACATTATAGAGTAAAATTAAGACACTATAAGTTAGGTATGAAAAGATTATGTCCTCTTTGGTAGTGTTATTATGCTTAGAGATAAAGAAAGGCTGACAGCCTGTTGCAAAGGAAAAGGCTCTGTGTCAAAGCCGGGGGCGGTTTAAGAAGCAAAACCAAAGTAGGACTGAATGAACAGTGGTGCTGAAAAGCAGAGGTAAAGCAAATTGGTAACTGCTTATCATTTACAGGCAGTAATTTTCATCAGGTCTCTCAAACTTGTCATTTTGTTTTAAATTTTAGCAGTGCACCTCTGGGAAAAAAAAATATAGATCTCTTATGTTAGGAGAAACAGACAGACTGTGTTATTATATGACACTATCACAGATTTCCAGCACTGCAAGTAGGTGTCACATAAGCACATCTACAAACAGCAATCAGCCCAACCCACCATATATGAACTGGATTAGGAAATTAATAAGGCATTTGAAATAGGTGGCCAAGTGGAAGGAAATTGGAAACAGCAATTCAGATGATAGACAGAGAGACTAACAACCTGAACTCCCTCCTTGCACCCTCACTATTAAAGGACATATTTTCTCTTCCTGGAAAATCTTTCCTTTACAAAGGAAAGACTTGAAAAGGTCTAGGCTGAAAAGTATACTGCATTTTCTGAATTTTTACAAGAGAAATCATAACATTATTACAAAAATCTCAAAAATTTCACCTGTACTCTCAGGTTTCATAATCTCTCTGTGAATTTTCACACTTTGTAATTAATTTCCTTTTTGATGCTACCTGGACAATTTCCATACTTCAAATTAATGTCTTAATGCAAATTAATGTCTTGAATGCTTAATAAAATATTTTTTTAAGACAAAAAATTTTAAATACCCCAAAGAAAGTTATTTGACATTGACAGTCTTTCAAACTTTCTCATGTTCTTACATGTTGATAGGTTTCAGCCAAAACAAAAGTCCATTATTCTGTAAAACAATGTTTTGAATGTCTGGGCAGAAATAAACAGGACTTAGTCATTACAAAAGATGCTGTATTTGGTCATGACTCAATTAAATATAATTATTTTTCTCTATTAAATAAATTAAGATAGTTACAGTACATCTTTACTGAAATCTAGTTTGTTCCATTAATCTTTTACAATTGCCAGACCTTTGTTGTGAACAAGGAGTTTCCACATTCATGTGGTATTTTACAGGCACACACGAACCCACTCTGCTCCTTCTCAGGGCTGCCAAGGAAGTGCCCAGGTACAGCAGTTTAGTGCTAAATTCACAGTGTGCCTGTTGGCAGGATTTGTTATTTTGTGTACTGTTCTGTGCTTATCACAGCTACCTGAACTGCACCAAAGGGTGAACAGAAAAAGCTTACATCTATTTGCTAAATATTTTAAACATACCTCTAGCAAGACCTCCCCTCTAACTCCAAAAATCAGAGCAAATAAAAACATGCTTAAAAATTACATCTTGGGGTATCTTTCTGTAGAAAGTTCTTATTTGCAAATTTTGCAGAAACTGGTAAACCATATCGCAAATTCATTATTGCCTATTACTTGAAGGACAGAAATGGAAATTTCTGAAAGTGAGAAAGCAAGTAAGATCTCTCAAGGCACACAGCTGGGTTCCAGACCATTCTATGATTCTGTGATTTCAGGGAAACATATTCCTCTGTTCCTTTTAACTGCATCAGAAATTGGGCTCAGGGGAGAAAAAATCTGGCTGCTGAAAGATACAAGCTTATTTTGTACATAGGAAAAGTCTCTTTCCTATTTCTTGAGTTCACATCAATATTATTGTACTTTCTTTTGCACGAAAAATCACAATTAGGTTTGTAAATAATAATTGGTAATAATCCAATTTTCATCTCTTCCGCATCTAATAAAATCAATATTGTTAAAATACATATTGGTATGAGATGGTTTCACTTCATGCTGACAGCTTTACCAAACCAAGTACAATGAAGTGCATACTAATACAAAAAACATATTTTAGAAAATACTGTATTTATAATAGACCTTGTAGATACATATTATTTATTCTGCAAATCTGTTAAGTTTTGTCACATACCAGGCATAATATGAGTGCTGCTCATTAAATGCTGCTTAAAATATAAATAGATTGGTGGAGTTCCACCTTTCCATCCTTGAAGGAGTCCCACCAGGAATCAGAGGACTCCCATGCCTCCCACTGTCAGGCAACAGGAGGACAGCTGGTGGATGAAGAGGAGTAGAAAGGGGTCCCTATTTGGGGAGGTAATAAAAATTCCTCCAGACCCCCATAACCTACCCAGGTGCCACTTCAGAACAGGTATGAGGCCCTGGATCTAGAGGGTCAGCCAGAGGACACAAGAAAATGATCTGCCCAGGGAGCCTCCCAATTCCACTTTGTCTGTCAGGCGGATCACCACCTCTGACATTAAGAAGAAAAGAAGGGCAGTCTTAGTGGGTGACTCCCTTCTGAGAGGGACAGAGGGCCCCATATGTCACCTGGACCCATCCCTCAGGGAGGTCTGCTGCCTCCCTGGGGCCCAGGTACAGGATATTGCTGAGAGACTCCCTGGGCTGATTCAGCCCTCTGATTATTACCCAGTGCTGATACTCCAGGCTGGCAGTGATGAGATTGAAAAGAGGAGTGTCAGGACAATTGAAAGGGACTTTAGGGTACTGCATCAAGTGGTTGACAGGGCAGGAGCACAGGTAGTGTTCTGTTCAGTCCCTTTGGTGGCTGCAGAGCACAGAGCAACTGGAAGGAATGGATTTCACAGCACATTCTAGTACCTCCAACTAACTTCTCATTCCACTGCTATTTATTTGTCTCTTTGACCTAAGAGGCCACCACCTTAATACCCATCTTTCCTGACTAATGACCTGTACTGCTGCCAAGTAACTTTTTTTTCAGAGATGGCCTAACTATTAAAAACCTAATTAATCTCTCTATAACTATTATCAACTCTCAACTTGCAGTAAGCTTTAAAGCTTGAGGCTTCTACTTTAAATGCCTGAAAACTAATGCCTTATCTAATTTGTTCAACTATTTTGGTAGTATGTAAGTTCATACTTCTACCTACAACTTAGTCTTTTGAAAAAGTGCAAAATAATTTGAATTATACAGAGATCTTTCACTTAATTTTAAGTTCTTCCCAGTAAAGGCAGGAAGCAAACTTTTTTTTCCTCATTTATTCTTTGAAAAATGACTGACAATTATGTGAAATGATCAGAACTCTACATATTATTTCCCTCTAGTTTAACTTGATGTAAAGCTTTCTGAGAAGTTCAATTCTTGTGTATCAGCAAAAAAATTAAACATTACTGCAGTAATAAGTAGCGTGTGAAATCAGAATCTGATTTCTATTACTGTAACATTTCCTATCTGACTATTTCAGCTTATTAGGAAATTTATTTTCCAACAGTATTTGATTTGTTATCATTTAAGTTACTAAATTTTGAATTTTAACAAGAACACAAATTTTAATATCAGGGAAGGTTCATTTCACATTTGATAAACCTAAGTCCCAGAAATTAAGGAGCTGACAGACTGTTTACTCATAAAATGTTTCTCATAATCAAGAATGCAAATGACAAAATCATAAGAGAAGACACTGAGTAAACAAATTAATATTAAACTGTATTTAACACATCTATACTTTCTCTTTGATGAACAATGTATGTATCAATATGCTATCTCTGCATAGAAGTTGTCATCTGGTACAATCTGTTCTATTTCAAGGGTAAAAATATCCAATTTTATAGGCCCAAAGGGATTAATCATTCCGGTAGAGACAATACAGCAACAGCCAAACAGAGAGTAGCTCCACAAGAAGCAGAGAAAACCATCTCAAATTACAATTTTATTTAGCAGCAGTTTTTTATTTAGCAGAGTTTAACAAGCAGCCCCCTCCAACAGCCCAGCACACCAACAGGACCACCTTAAAATGATTCTCCCTTCTCCTATCATAGCATTCATCAAAAAATGACCTGGCTGAACAGATTAAAAAACAAAGCAAGCAAACAAAAACCATCTTTTGCATTCATAATTATTGGGTATTTTAAGTGCACTTTAATTGATAATAGGTGAGAAGAAAGCATGTGGAATATGGCACTAAAAATCTTCGTAAATTCAGCTGGTATTTCAAAGTCATGCTAGCAAAAGCCAAGGATGTGACATTTAAAACATTAAAGCTTTGAAATCTCCAGGTGAATCCAACCCATTTGGGTTCAAATTCCCTTTAATGGTGTCTCTTTTAGGCTGTAAAGGGATACGCTTAGGGACTAATCACGCCCTTTAAACCTCCTGGCTGCCAATCAGCTTGTGAAAACAGGCCAAATTGTGCAAGCGGATTCACAGCACAAAAAAAGGAAAGGGAAGCTGCCCACAGGTCAGGCAAGGCAAGAGCACCAGGATGTCCAAGTGGCAGCAGTAAGCACAAAGTCCACTGCAGACATTAAAAGAGAAGGTTCCCTAGATGTTGATAGACCATGCAGCTGTATCCAACAGTCTGTATTTGCTTTACAATAGTACCATGTTAAACAGTCAAATCTTTGCAGTCATAACTGAAAAATGAAAGCTTGCTATTAAGGACACATCTGGTGGGAAATCTGAAGTCTGACAGTGATCCAGTTATTTTCAAAATCTAGATCTGGCAATGGTTTTCAAATCTGCACTGTACTGGCTGAACCAAGACCACAGGGGCCCAGCAGTTACCTCTGCAGAAACTGTGAAAGACAACTAGGCATGTCACATCAGAACTTCTGCATTGTCCTACCATACAAATTTGAAGAGCTCAAACAAACTAAGAAGGGAAAATGAATTTTTAAAAAACAAGTCCAGGCTTTAATGAAAGTTACAAGATCTCATTTTTATACATAATTTTATAATAATACCATGTCATTTTGAAGCACACACAAAGGGTACCTTTGCATTGTACAAAGGGTCACAGTTCCTTTCCATCAAAGTGAATTGGATGCAAATTTCAGTTGTGGCAGGTATTTGAAGAAGACACGTTGAATCCATAGTGGATATATCAAATACCTATTTGCACTCAAATTCATTCTGTTTCATTAGTAAACCTGGACCATGGCACTCTCAATGATCATTATGACAGTCCACTGCCTTGTACTAAAGCACAGCAAGGCAAGTACAAGAATGCCTGGGAGTAACCTAACTTCCTAACCTAGCTTTCCTCAAGCTCTTATACTATCTGCATAACAACTCAGTGGAGAAGTTATAAAATTACACCAAATCACAGCAATTACAATAAGAAAGCCTTGACCCTCCACTGTTATTTGGAGGGGGGGGAGAGAATGAAACCCATACCAAACCACCAAACTAGTCTAACAAAGTTATACATGATTACCATTAAGTAATTCTCTCAACTGGACAGGGACCAGACCTTTCTTACAGAGATACAATTGATGAATACCCAAGTCATCACAACGATTTTGTTTCTGTTGGCAATAATACAACCCTCTATGTCCTTTAGAAATCTTTTTCTCTGCTTCAGGGAGAAAAGGTTCCTTCCTTTATCCAGTTTGCACCTCTTGTGTGTGTCATTGTCTCATGTCCTAAGACCATCTGCTTGATTCTGGCTTCTGGCTTCACCCCTCTGTAGGTACTGGGGGTTTGTCCTCCCAGAGCCTCCTCTTCCTCAAGGCTGAATCCCTGAAGAAGGGTTCAGCTTCTCAGCTCAGTATGTTCTCAGAAGATGGCTTCAGGTCCTGGCCTCCCTGGAGCACCATGCTGAACTTGCTGCAATCTGCAAACATCTTTCTTCACACTTTATTAATGTGAAGCTCCTTTTTTTGAAACCACCTGGGCTTTTATCTGGTTCTAAACAAACGTGAAATAATAATAAAGTAATAACTAGGGAATTTGAACTAAAAATTGCAAACTTAGAAATACTGATAAATATAATTGCAGGGTAAGGGAGGTGCCTGTTACTCAGATTTGGAGAGTGCTGGGACTCCATACTTTAAATCACAGCAAAAAAAAAACCCTTTTGAATTACTTCATCACTTACCATATTTGCCATATACATTAATTATTCCAGCTATTATGCCAAGGTCAAATGTAAGGTGAGCATCCAGCAATACTGCATAAAGATGAATGCCTGAGCTGCTTATCCTCTTTGCTATTATTTCTCCTTCAGCTTGATCCTTTCAGTGGGTCATATATTGTAATTCTGTGCAAAATCAGCAACATTCAATATTGGCAGCGTTACACAGAGCTCGTTAGCTACTCACAAAAGCACAGAACACACATCAAAGAGGGAAAGAAGGAACCTGAGTTTCTATATTTTGTTTTCAAGACGCTGCTCTATGACTTGGCCTAGATTTGGACTGCCAGCTTTTGCCTGGCCCAGTTGAACTTACTTTTAAATTTCCATCCACAACTATGTCTACTGGCACACTGCAGTAGAGCAGGTGTGAGTCTGGAGAAGTCGTGGATTTTACTAATGTAAAACTCACGAAACACAAGGTTGCTGCCAGGTCTCCTATGTCTAGAACAGCTTCCCAGTCATTATAGAGTGAACAAAGCATGTTCTCAGGTCACGAAACACCTGTCTCACACAGCATAAACCCACCTGTCTCACCATGTGTGATGTCCTGAATTCCCAGCTGTCTGTCTCTATTTGTACCATTTTAGTTAAAGTCCTAGAAAATGAACTAAAGAAACACAAGATCTCAGGCACTGCATGTACTTATTTGGGGAATGCTTACATAACCTCTGTATCCACTGTATTAAATTATCAGTAAATTCAGAACTGTAACGTGTTTTTGAAAATGTGCACCTGTAACTTCTTTACTTATGCATAAAAATTTCCACTTCCTATGCACACATACATCACATCTTGTTCCAAAATCTATTACAGACCAACAGCAAAAAGCAAGAAGCTAAAAAAAGACTGGGGAAACAAAAATGGCAAGTAGCTTTATACTATTTGAAGAAAAATTGTTTAAAATGCAATTGATTAATAAAGTTTTTAAATTTTCTTCCTAAAGTAAAAAAAAAAAAATCCTCAGAATATACACTAGAAAAATAAAAACTGGATAACAAGGTTTTACTGTTGCTTTTATTTTCTTTCATTATCCAGTTTGTCAAGAGTTTTTCTACTAAAAAACAGCTAGGATTTTTTTAGCCTGAACTGAGCAAGGTGACAACTGCCCTTAATGACTGAAGTGACAAAATCTGTTTCCAAGCTATTTTAGCACTTTAGTTTGTGTAAACCCATTTTCTAGTGAAAATCAAAGGGAAGCAGATATTGGCTATTTAGCCAAATATTCATAATCATTTTAGATACTTTCATCCATTCAAATTATTAGCATTCATATTCAGATAGAAATACTGGCTTATATATGTCTACAGGTGAGAGAAGTAGACTTTATTTTAAACTTTTTATGCCATGCAATCTGTCACTTTCAGTATCAACAGAAAGTAAAGCATTTTATTGAAAATAATCACTTTATAAGCACAAACTAATTTAAAATGTGTAAAAGAAGCAGGCGGATATTTATGCATTCATTTTAATTTGGGGATTTTTTAGTTTTTATCTTTTAGACATCACCAAGAAGAAAAGGGAGCTTCTTTTAGAAGGAAGTGAAAATTCTGAGGTAATACTATAGCCTATCAACCCTACAACTGAAATCCAAAATGCATAGAACTAATCTAAATTGTGAAGCAATTGCAGAAATTGCAGAAAAATGCAGCTTAGAGACCAGTTATCAACCCCAAGTCATGAAATACATTTGATAAAGGTCTCTAGATGTTTCTGAAAGACTGAATGTGTAAAAGCAGAGTAAAGGATTTGTTCTCTCTCGTCTACTGCAAAGGAAAAGCATGACTGAACACTCCAGGGTTCAGCACTCCAGATAAGCTCAGATAAGTTTCCTAATACAAAAAAACATGAAACAAGACTGGAAATGTTAGGAAATAACCTTACTTTTCAAGCCCTATAATTGCTGCTTCTTCAATTAATACACACAAAATTTTGAATAAGACAGTGACTGACCCTTGGTGTGGAGGTAAAAGCATAGCAACGCTGGGGTGCTCTAGTACCATTACACACTCACATATCATCCAGCTTAACTAGCAATATGTAACTTGATTTAGTCAGAGGCAAAATCTCCAGCCTGGACACACACCTAATGTAGAAAGCAAGCAGCTCTCAAGACCAAACACCATACCAATGTCCTTATCTGCACTACATGCTCAGTTAGTCAAGTTAATTTGCAGATTCTAACAACTGTAATTTCCCACTGCATACAAGTCTAATGACTGTAAGATCAAATAGCACCAGGAACAAAATGGAGCAGGTATTTAACAGAAGGCTCAAGTAAAACCCCTATTAGATATGAAATCAAATCTATTTGCTCCACAACTAAGATGCCTGAGCAACACTTTCGCCTTGACCTAGAAAATACTTCCTGTTCTATAAAACATGCAAACTCAAAGAAGCAGGAGTTAGCACACTGTGTTTGCTGTCAAAAGACCTTGCACCAATTTTTTACATATAAATAATGCAAGAGTCTAACTCTGAGGAGTACTTAGTTATCTATACCGTGTAATTGTATCAGAAGATCTCAGTGCATGAGAGAGGTACAAAAATTACATTAAGTGCTCAACAGAACTGAAGGACCTAGGACAAAAAAGTAACTGTGAAAGCCACAGACCTAGTCCTGCTACTTGTCCATTAAGCCTGGCAATGTAATTTTAAATTAGTGGCCAAGATACTTGTCTGGGAATTGAGGTGTCCCGAGTGCCAGGCCCCTCCACCAGTGGGAAACTTCTTTCCATGTAGTAAAGTCCATGCAAGGGGTCTTTAGAAGGAGAACTGGAATTTGGGGTCCCTGAGCACCCAGCCACAAGGTGTGAGCATTTATATGGCCAAGAGAAACATTTGCCATGGCACAACTGTGGTCCTAAGCTATCATTACCCTCACCTTGTCTGTCATTTCCTTCTGAAATTTCTTCTGAAAACACAGGTCAGCATTAGGCTGTTTCTTACACTGAAGGCCTTCATGCAAGTTAATCTACTCTGCCAGGTAGCAACACAAATCAGCCCCTCCAAAGGTCTCTGTTGTTATAGCTAGCAAGGTCACAGTACCTGAGCTGTCACATTTAAAGACAGTTCCAGCATCTTAACACTAATTTTTGGTGATTCAGAGGTACAGGTGGACTCTCAATTACAATATCATTATATTCGTTCACAGGGGTAGAAAAATCAAGTGTATGAGCTTTAGGTTATCCTAAGTTAGCAAATCAATTAGGCTATCATTATATCACAGCTATTATTAGGACACTAACAATGGAGCAAAAATTTTCTTGGGTCTCAAGAATCCCACAAAAATAAGCAAACTGGTTAGTATGATGCTATTTCCAGTATGTCAACAATAGTTTCAAATGCTAGATAAAAAAAGGGCTAGTCAAGCACTATTTCACAGAGAATGGAAAACACAGGTCAAAAATACTTCTGGTATACCACATAGTCAAACTTTTTTGTCCATTTATGGATGATACAGAAATAAACTATTAGTAAACTAACAGTAAACCTCAATTATGTCTTCAACTGCAGACTAGAATGATCCTGCCAGACATCCACATGGGGGCATCAGTAGAACCTGTAAGCATCCACACTGCTACTCAGCCTATTGATGGGTAAACACAAGTTATAAAGTACACACAAGAGCAGCAGTTTCAAGACGCAGATTACTATTTTACATGTGTAAAACAACAGAAATGTCAATGTGAAGCCACTTCTGTTGTGCAAATTATCCATCACAAACAATTTCTTCCATAATTGTAACCAGCTCCATTATCACTTGCATTATAATAACCACTCTCTTTGTAGTACCCAAAACTAAGGGTACTATGAACAGAAGGAACCCACTGGGAGCAAAGTAACCTACCAGCAGTGAGATACTAAAAGAAAGACATGCTGAAACACTGTGGGCCAAATTTTGGGAATTGAATCTTAAGCTTTGGTAGCAGAATTCACCTACACAGGATACATGGCTTGCAAAATAATTCCCTTTTTTCTTTTATCATCAAAAATCTGTGAACATTATTGGGGGTTAAAGCCAAACAATTCCTTGGTAGTACATGGAGAAAGGTCACCTAAACAGAACAGAATAACTGCTACCTCCTCACTTCTACTTGCTTCCAGAATGTTCAAGTGTTGTTCACACATGGGACTTCACATACAGCACATAACTTGTGACCCTTAAAAGGTCTGTCTCTCTCACCTCAGACAGCTACACTCCATACTGCTGCCCTACATTTTAAACATACACAGCTCATCCATGGGACTGAGTCCTCTGAAATATGGCTGAATTGCTCTTACTTCATTTTACCTCTATGAATCAACATATGCCTGTCCTGCTATTTTGCAGAAAAACACCTCCCTTCAGTGGTTCCAGTTAGACTGAGTTCCTAATAGAGAGCTTGTGGAACAGTAAGCTGCCAGGCCTTAGAAAAATTAGAATATTTCTAGCACATGAGGACTGATCAACAGTAATGCTAGCTAAGGCATGGAGCCCTAGTTAAGGATGTATTAATGGATGCACTTCTGATAACATGCTGGCTTATCTGGTGTGTTGTGCATTTTCAGTGCCCTCCATTTGTAATGCCTATATATCTGTGTTTTAACATATTTGACCTACCCTGTAATTGCCCATGTAATTTAAAACATTATCTCAGTTGACTCGTGATCATGACAGATGTCAACACTGACTGATGCTAGCTAGCATTTTAATTTAGGAGGAGATAAAAACTATTATTAGCATGTATTATAGGTTGCAATTTCTTCACAAAGACTTGTAGTCATTTTTTTGCTCCTTGAGGTCCTCATTTACTTTATTGTTACGTCACCTCATGCCATTAATGTTTTACTTACTTTGCTTTAGCCTGGATATAGTCATTGTTAATTAAAGATATAAATATCAGTTTACATTAATGAATGTTCTCCTGACAAAGCCAGTATAATGTACAGAATCAAGCACTTAAAAATTAGGCACATTTAAACTAAAGTGAATGCATAACCATGATTGTTTGAGGCACCTTGTTAAAAACTGTTGATCTGTGATACAAATATAGACAGCATAAAGAGATGATTCCAACAAGAAGTTAAAAGTCCAAAAGACAGAAAATATAGTTACTGTGAAATTTAAATTTCTGGCTTTAGAATCTTCTCAGATAATCACAGAGCATTTGTAGCTATCAGTCAGTCTGGTATGTCTAAATATTTAGCCAAATTTCTGAACACATTGCTGAGGAGAAAAGAAAGCAAGGGTCAGTAAAACTTAGTAGACTACTAAGTAGACAACAGATACAGCATGGGTTACTCTTCTTTCTTTTAGGAATCTACTGCAAAACTGCCAACTCTGTGTAAAAAAAACAGGATGAAGAAATTGGGAGATGGAGATTAAGTTGAAAGTATAGCTACAGGAAGCTGTCAGCAGCTCACCATAAAGTTTTCAGTTCAGAGTGTAGGGGAAAGAGTGAAACACAGTGACACATTACTTTTTTAGTAAAAGGCTAGCAACACATTGCCAAATTACTTCAAATAGATTTATTTAGGCAGTTAAAGCAACAAGTAAAAGCATCACTAAAATTATCTATGCATTTTTGAAGGCATTCACTAAAATTCACAGAAAATATACAGAACACTTTTTAACAAATCTTTATTTATGATTCCTCTTTTCTCACAATTGTGCTCAAAGGTCATAATTCAACACATGTTACTCCTAGAGGAAATACAGCAGCAGTGCTGTATGGAGTAAGAGGCAGCTTAAAATATAGCAGATATTATGGAACAGTCAGGACTGTCCAGATTAGTCCAACCAGAGCATGCCTGAAGTGCAACCAGTCTCCAGTTTGATGAGATGTTGTCATAATGTGCCGATTCTGAACACAAGTACTAAGCTCTTTCACTTCCTTATGAAAACCTCAAGGGCTTTGGTTCTGTAGAAAAGGCACTTCCTAGAAAACCATGGGTAAAGTAAATGGGTTAGACAGCTAGATTAGTGTGCATATGTATATATTTATACAAGAGTTCAAGTTCATTATGTGACTAAAATGTGACTAGAGTAATTACTACTTTAACGGTAATGAAAGAAGTGCAGTAACAGTACAGTAAGCCAGATGCCTGATAAAGTAAAAGGACAACTGGCTTTTTTTTTTCTAAAACTGTGCCCAAGAATTAGCAGAGCAAATATCAAAAGAAAAAAGTTCTGTACAACTGAGCTCATGAACTGAGCTTGACATTTGAAATAGTGGCTGATAGAGCTGCAAACATTGAGGACCACACAAAGTGAATAAAGAGGTAGAGGAGCATGCAGAAAGATGAACCAGATCATGCAACTATGCACAAACAGCCTGGAATGTCAGAGACAGAATGTAATTTAACCAAGGCAAATGCCAAAAAAATTAAAATAACAAATGCAAACATGCTAGAAAGCAAGGAAAAAAATCCAACCAACAAAGATACCTATGCAAGCAATAAAAAAACATGACAGATGATAATAAAATCAAAAGGGAAAGTAAAGAAAGCATCTGGTTATGAGAACTGTTTGATTTGTAGGAAATATGTAAGGTCTGTGGGAGTTAACTAGTCAGATACACTTGCAGCTTCTGGCAGATTTGGCAGCTGATCACATCCTCCAGGTTCAGCTGGAGGACAAGATTTTACAGAACAAGATTCTCCTTTTCCTTTCACATCACATCACTATTCTTTCTCTATAGAAAGGATCTACCATCACCTGCCCAGAGGCCAAAATAATCACTTCACTGGTGCTTTATTTAGACTTCTCATTTAGACTTCTCATATACTCTTTCATTTTCCTTATCCTAGGGCATCAGTAAGACACCAGCAAGAAGCAAGAAGGCTTGCTGCAGTCCTCTCAGAAGTCATGGACTGCTCTATGCTTGTTCAGTATAGCCAACTAGCACAGCCATCATCAAACAGAGTGGGTCATAAGCACCCCAGCCTCAGACACTTACACCACCAAGTTGCCCTGAAACACATGCATGTGGCTTCTCAGGCTGCCTTGACATCCCAGGGTGTGGTTGGAAGAGAGGCACATCCCAACAGAGAGCATTCCAGGTTCCTGCAAACTCTGATGCTTCTGCCTTTCAAATAACTGTGAATTGGAGAAAAGGTTCAACACAAGCATTTGGCAATCCTTCACAGCTGAGCTGATGAGTGGGTGAAAGAATGGGTTAGAACAGAGGGCACTCAGCATTTCTGCTGTAGCTACTGAAAGCTAAATTCAGAAGCTGCCTACTACATAACTTGAAATATAATTTCTGGACTGTCAGACATCAGGATAGACCATTTGGTATTTTTCTTGTTAATATTGGCTAATGTCTATTTGTTGTAATGTTTTATTCAGTAGTTTTGAAGGATCCTGCTGCAAACTGCAACCGTGAACAAATACCCTGAGCACTTAAGATTGGCTAAAAGTTGTGTCTAGATTTTTCACGTGGACAGTCCACCTCCATATAGTTCCAAAGTCACATTTTCCAAGCTACGGAAAGATGCTTGTATAGTAGACCTCTATTACATGCTTACTGATAACATGTGGCAGTCTTGTGTCATTCAAACAGAAAGAGCCTTCCCCATTCTAGGAACAGTCAGTGACAATATTGACCCTGATAGTTTCCCAAGGGCTCTAATTACATGCCTTTGCCATAACAGGAGCACAACATTCAGCTCATCACTGTCAGACATGCTGAAAGGAGGGAGACAATACTAGGAACTGCTTTATTTAAGCTGACTTAAATATCCAAACACAAACCCAACTGCTGTGTACTCTTCCTAACTTTTCAGTTTATAATCGACATGTAGATCCAGAAATTTAGACTGGAAAATCCCCATCTGAGCAGCAAAATAATGTACCCATTTTACAGGAAGTTTGTGTGTGCACATTATATGGAGCCAGGATCTTAGAAGACAAACCCAGATGCGTCCGCCTGCTTTGGGACTAGTGAGACAGATCTCTAAATTAGCCTGGAAGAAATTATTGCTTCTCCAGTTCATAGGTCTTCCCAAAGAAGACTGCCTTGCATGAAGAACCTTTCTTGATAAAATATTCTGACTTATATTGAAATCATTATAGAAATGTGAGTAAAGAGCATTTTTGTTATCATCAAAGATTGACAGAACAGTTTAGGCTGAAGTGACCTTCAAGATCTAGTTCCACCACTCTAGTGTCCAACCACTCTGCTGTGGACAGGGACAATTGCCAGTAGATTAGGGTGCTCAAAGCCTCATCCAACCCAGCTTTGAACACTTCCAGGGATGGTGACTCTACAACTTCTTTGAACAACCAGTTCCAGAGCCTCACCATCCTCATAGTAAACAATTTCTTCCTTATATCTAATCTAAACCCATCCTCTTTCAGTTTAAAGCGGTTTCCCCTTGCTCTATCACTACATGCCCTTGTAAAAAGTCCTTCTCCTGCTCTCCTGTAGGCTCTGTTTAGGCACTGAAGGTGCTATAAGGTCTCCCCAGAGCCTTCTATTCCATCAGCCTGCATTTACTGGAGAGGTGCTCCAACCCTCTGACCATCTTTGCAGCCTCCTCTGGACTCATTCCAACTAGTCATTAATCATTAACAAATGTTATGGCATCATCATCATCATCCCCTGATGCCATAAATACTCCATGTGATCCTGCTCGCAGAGGATCAATATCTGTAAGAAGATTCTAATTTTCTTTTCATCTGAGGTATGATATAGGTCATGCAACTCCTAAAGCAGGACCATGGTGTCACATAAACTGCTTTAAGAGTTGCTGGGACATCCATGTCACTCTAAAAGCCACAAGTCCTGCAATCTCTGAGAGTTGGCCAGAAATTCAGGTACCAATGTCCCATCCAGCTTGAAAATGTGCAATCCATACATGATGCAACAATTCATGCATGCTACAGCACCACACTCCTTCTATATTCTATTCTATTCTATTCTATTCTATTCTATTCTATTCTATTCTATTCTATTCTATTCTATTCTGTTCTATTCTATTCTATTCCATTCCATTCCATTCCATTCCATTCCATTCCACTGTTGTTACATTCACAAATAAGCATAGTGACACCTGTTCTCAGTAAGTGTCAAACAGCTCTAATTGCATCACACCACCATGTAACACTTGTTCTGAAAAAACAGTACTGAAGAACATTGGTGAAGTGCAGTATAGCCCACAGAATATTTGTATGAAACCTTCAATTTTCCAGCACTTCCTGATTATCTTTTGATTTGAGCTGTGTGACCCAGCTGAGCATTAACATTGATTTTTGTGATTTAATTACAGACACTCTGGCTTGGAGAGCTGTGACAAGCTGAAATTCAAATGAATAGGGCTTGCCCTGGCCTCCTCCTAATACATGCTGTGCTGATTAATCCATTCCTGTTCTGATTTTCTGCAGTGCAGGATATGTTTATCCATTCCCATTCCTTCACAATGAGTGTTGTTCACAATTTGCATCCCTGATTTACCACTGATTAACCATATGCCCCACATCAGCTTCGTGTACTTCACTGAAACTGTTATCACAGAAACCTGTTGCTGTAAAAAGAACAGGGGCAGTAAGAACAAGGCAAAGGGAGGGCAGAAAGGAACTCGACCTGTGTTTTGAAGAAGGATTTACAGATTTAGATTTGTGTAGGTTGCAAAAGGAATATATTCTTCACAACATCTTTATTCTTATCCTTTTCTCTTGACAGCACATGTGGTTGCATTACAGCTCAACTGTTAAGAACCTTTATTTCATGGATAAAGTAAGTAGATTAAATCCATTCAGTGCCAACTCTACTGGCTTGTGGAAGCAGTAAGAAAGAGATGCTATTCTGAGCTAAAAAGTACTGACTCATGCTTCTTACTGTAAAATCATAACCAGATCCCACCATACCAAAACCTACTCTTAGTCAATATCACAACAAAGTCATGTTCAGGAATATAGCTATAAAAACGACATCATCATCAGATTATCACCAGTAGAATTTAACCACTTCTTAAAGTAGAATATCTATTTCCTCTTTATGGAGCAATTAATGCATAAAAAAGCTGAGGGCAAAATTTTGAAAAGCGATTCAGAACCTTTTTCAGAAATTACCCAGGAATCTTCATTCAAAATGGAAACTGATTTCCCAAATTACTTATGAGAGTAGGCCCTTAGGGTCTGAACCTACAATTACAAAAAAGTTCCTCTTTAAGCATCTGATCATTAGATCTTCCCAGATTCTATTGGTTACCTGGGCCATGGCTCCTTTTCTCTAACCCTACAACACAGTCTTCAAATTCCTATTTACTAATCACCAAGAAATTAAATTGTAACTGTTTCCCTAGGGCAGCTGTTCCTTCCTCATTTCTGCCTTATTCTCCCCATATGTTAGCCTTATAAAGACTTGGATTTTAGATTTTCAGACAAGCTTTTAACTGATGAATTCCCACCTTTGCTGTTGTAGATCAATAGGGCTTTACTGCCTAATAGTTTTTGTCAATGCAAAAAGAAGAAAAAAAAGATCAAACAAGAATAAAGAGGTTATACTGTTCACTTCCCTAATGTGTTTATAGGAATCACCTTGTCATTATTTTGGGACAAAATCTTTGCATTTTTCACTCTTTATTTCAGCAGTCCAGTCTGCTTGGGGTCTTGTACATAAAAAGCAGATTTAAATATGTTACATGATACATAAATTCAGTAGTTCCTCCTTTAAATTACAGTAGGCTTTATATATCAAGAATGTGTGTTTGTGTGTAAAAAAAAACCAAGCCTATTAATACATAAGGTGTTAGCAAAATTACTATCAAAGATTTACCAGTCTTTTGCTGAAAGGATCAAATGATAAAGTATTTCAATTTGGCTCTTTGAAAAAATGCTTCCTTGTAGTTCACAGCCCACCTGTGAACTTCTGAAGAAGTTTCCTGTAGAAAATTACAGTGGAGGGGGAAAAATAATAATTTATCATAAATGTACATAGAAAGCAGTATTTATTACAATGTATTGCTATCATATACAGGCAGCAGCAACAGTTTATTCAAAAGCTCTTTCTTGTCAGCAGTGTATGTAATTTGTGGACTTAGCATCAAATGATCATCAAATGATTACACAAGTGCTACATTACTGAATATAACCATGCATTCAAGACTGATTTGCTTATACAGACAGAAAATAAACATATTAATAGTGTAAACAAATTATGTAAGATTTTTTTTCCTAAACAGTCTGCCTTACTGAAACACTGAGGCTTGTCTCTTGACACAGTCCTCTTCATAGGAATCACTTCACATATTACATTTAATATTCAACTGCTCAGAAAGCATTTTGTTCTTTCTCTATAAAAAAGAAACCTATGCTTTGTATCATGTCAACATTCAGAATAACTTCTACAAATAGAGAATCATAGCACATCCTGATTTAGAATAGACCCAAGAATCATTGACAAGAATCACTGAATCCAACTCCTGGCCCTGCACAGGATTCCCCAAGAGTCGCACCATGTGCCTGAGAGCATTGTCCAAACACTCCTTGAACTCTGTCAGGCTGGTGCTGTGACCACTTCCCTGGGGAGCCTGTTCCAGTGCCCAGCCACCCTCTGGGTGAAGAATCTTTTCCTAATACCCAACCTAAACCTCATCTGGCACAACTTCAGGTCATTCCCTCAGGTCCTGTCACTGGTCATGAGAGTGAAGAGATTGGTGCCTGCCCCTCTGCCTCCCCTCATATAGGGATTTTGAAGCCTACAATGAGGCCTCCTCTTCTCCAGGCTGAACAAAGTGATGTCAGCCACTCCTCATATGGCTTCCCCAATTGAGTGAAAATGTTTCTTCGATTACTTTAAAAATATTTTCTCTTTAATGCTGTTCTTAAAGCAAATCTAAAATCTAGGGATTAATCCCTTTCTTACGAAATTCTACTTACTGCCATTCTAAATCCTGTTTCTCAGAGCCTTCTACTCCCAGCTGCTGTCAAACAGCATAAATGGAGTCCTGAAGAGCACAAGTCAGTCTTATGTAGAGTGGCTTAGGGAGTTGGGGACTTTAGCCTGGAGAAAAGGAGTCTCAGGGGTGACCTCATCACTCCCTACAACTGCCTGAAAGGAGGTTGTAGTGTGCTGGGGGTCAGCCTCTTCTCCCATATAGCAAGTGGCAGAATGAGAGGAAAAGGCCTCAAGCTGCACCAGGAAAGATTTACATTGGATATTAGGAAAAACTTCTTCACCAAGAGGGTTGTCAGACATTAGAATAAGACTACTCAGTGAAGTGGCTGAGTCACCAACTCTGGAGGTATTTAAAAGATGTGAAGATGTGGCAGATAAGGACATGGCTTAGTGGTGGACTTGGCAGATAGCTGGACTCTTGGTTGGATGATCTTAAAGGTCTTTTCCAACCTAAACAATTCTATGACTGAAGGGTATCTGAAGATGTATATGTTAGACTGTGCTCTCTGTGGGGCAGACACGCTGTGATCACTGTTCTTTTCCAAGCTATGCAGGAGTCCACAACTCTTGCCCAACAGGTTGCGTACGTCACCACCACTCACATACTTTTCATTCTCTCAACTCAATTATAGTCAATTCTGAATAATTTTTAGTTAACAGGGATTTTTGTTTTCTCTTACTAGTTACAAGTTCAGAAATTAAAGCAAATGCTCAGTGATGGTTATTTTTTGACACTAATTAGTAAAATTCCTTGAAAATATGTAAAGCATAAGTTTTGGTTTTGTTTCTAGTCATTGGACAAAAGCAGTCTAATTGGAACCATCTTGAGGGACAGTTCTAAAACTGTGAGATCAGATTGCATACTATACTCCTCAGGGGAACATTATTAAAACAAAAGAAAAACTTTCAGCCAGTGAGATTTAGATAGACTGTTTGTGCTAAGCATAAACACAGATGTCTTCCTGAGTCACTGCCTGAATCCAGGCACCCCAGATTAACAAAAATTAAATTCTCCTATCATCAAAGACAAAACACAGATAAAGAACCTACTGCTTACTCTTGTATGCCAAATATCATATACTTAAGAGAATATCTGTTGC
Source organism: Vidua chalybeata (assembly GCF_026979565.1). NCBI lineage: Eukaryota > Metazoa > Chordata > Aves > Passeriformes > Viduidae > Vidua > Vidua chalybeata. Next base: position 59,296,770 of record NC_071532.1, read on the forward strand.
ATAACAGCAACAAATTTAATTAGTTTGTTTCAATAGTGAATTTAATTATATTGTTTATCTGTGAACATTTATGCAAGATATATATCTTCACATTTGCATCCTGACATGACTAATGAAAGTACAGTGTTTTGTCTGCAACTAATTCATTTTCACTTAATATGGCAATGACTGATTAATTTCATTTTCTGGTGTGGAGGCTATCCTGGAACACAGTCAGTGTTCCTTCAGAACCTCTGAACTTAATTATCTCCAAATAGAAGGTGGAGAAATGGAGACAATTTTTCTCTCTCTCTTTTCTTTATCTCTGAAATTACCTGCTGTGTATCAGAAGATTTTTCAAATACTTACGGCTAAGCAAATGCTACTCTTATTGGTGCCCAATTCTCAACAAAAACTTTGCATTTGTAAGGTAAGTAAAATTCGTTCTGGAAATATCTTTTGGGATTACATTTAGAGTAATTTATTTAAACTAAATTAGAAAAAAAATCACCTACATTTATAGTTCTGGTCCTACTTTTTCAAACTGCATATAAAACTATGATTGGCTTCTGTGGAAGTTTTAGATGTGCAAGGAATACAAAATTATATTAAAGGATAAGGGCCATATACTTAAAGAGTTTGACTCAATAATCCTTGTGGGTCCCTTCCAACTTAGAATATTCTGTGAATTTGTGAATCTCTGATATTAAGTTGCTCCTCTCACAAGAAATAGTATTATGAATACCAAATAACTAACTGGTGAGGAGATCTCGAATTTACACAAGAGAACACGAATTTACAGATATGTCTTCTCAGTATGGAGCAAAGGTAGGTCTTTTCATTCAATTTCTAATTGTGTCAGCTTTCCAAGACTTTTCACATCATTGCCAAAACATTTTTTCATTCCACAATTATGGAATGTAATCTCGAATTCTGGTACATGACTGAAAAACAATAAATCAGGTGTGATGGCTGAGTCACAAAAATCAAGATGGCTGTCACAGCACTGCATGAAATCCTAATTACTGACATGAATTGCAAAATTTGCATTGACTTATACAAGGAGAGACCTTCACTTGTCAATTAAAAGATTACTGTGTGGATATTCTGACACACTCCTTTCACACACACTACCATATTTTGGAAGCTACACAAATGTGAGGAACACCACATGGAAAATGAGAAAATGTAGCATGCAAGAAGAAAATTTTTCTAACCGTGCTAGCTTTCTAGCATAAAATATTATTATTTCTAGAGGATATCCAGCAACCTATGCACCAACTCAGCATTCTGAATTTTTAGTTGCCCAGGCCTGGTACCCCAGGAGTGATTGCAAAAATGGAACAATACAGAGAATTGTTTAGATGCGAATATAAATAGCTTTTCTCTTTCTTAGCAAAATCTTAAGCAAGCAAAACTAGTTCTGGGTCAAACAACATTTTTTTCTGTGTATCATTACCAGTTTAAAAAGTTAATTTTCAGAGCAAATTTTGACTAAATACATTCTTTTGTGAGGGGGGAAAAAGTTTCACTTTCCAAACACTCAAAAAAATATTGTTTCAACTTTTGTTTTCAATTTTTATTACTTTAGCCAAACCTGTCTGCTGAATGTGGTATGGATGCCCATAGAGGGATCATGAGTTTTTTAATCTCTACTGCATCTTCTGCAAACAGTTTTAATTAGCAAAACTGCCGTTCTGATATACATGTAGTATATCCTCTATTTTGGCTCCATCCTATTTCTAATTTCCAACAATGATTAAATAAACACATGATGAAAAGGAACTTTACAGCAAGTCTTCTTTCATATTATTGTCAATAATATGAGTCGGAATGAAATGTTTCACATCTAAAAGTGATTTCTTTAACCAAAATATTTCAGGTACAGAATGAGTCATAAATCACACAACTTCTATCAAAAGAAAGACATACTTCATCTAGAACTAAAATTCATCTGATTAAAAAAGATCTATTTATAAAGTGTGATTCTGATCTCCACAAATTATGTTGCTCGTAAGAAACTTTTAAACAATACTCACACCATTTTTAGATTCATACATTACCAGCTGTCACAGACTGCAGCCAGGCTTGCCCCCTGAGGTTTTCCAAATTGTTGTCTTTGCTACAGAACATCCTACAAGCCTGCCAAGAGCTAAAAAGCTGCTGCCCAAATCAAGTAGATTTATTAGTAAAGTTGAAAATGTTTATTGCAGCGACCAGTTATTTTCCCTTAATGTATCCTATTGTTCTCTCACTGAAATCTACTCTTGGTTGCCAAAACTTTTACATATTCCTGCTTGCCAGTTCTATGAAGAACAGATTTTTAAACAGTAGCTGCAAAACTATTTTAAATCAGGAAGCTCCACCAAATGGATATTCTCTACAGGTAATGGAGTTTCAGAACTTTATTTTCACTACAGTATTTTGTCAGACAACATAGTAATTCTCCTGGATAGAAGCTCAGTTAGGAAAACTTCCTTGCAGGATATTAATCACATTTTTAGTATCCTGTTGCATCTTCCTCTCTGCCAGGCAAAAGACCACACATATCCTTCCAACTGCTGCCTGGGGACTTCTGAATAGCATTTATTTTACTTTCATTGAAGTGACCCCTATTCCCCCTTTTTAGGGCTCCCTGCCTAGTATCACACATGGGAAGATAAGCAGGGAAACAGAACAGATGGTGGCAACAGATGCTATTGCTCATCACAGGTGAAAGGCCATGGCTAAACTCACGATCCCACAACTCCCATCTTTCCCTCAGTCCCCTCACCTCACATATTTTTACAAATACATCATCAGGAGAGGAAGTTGGTTACACTGCATCCTCGGGCCTACACATGAATCTTCCAACTCACAGCAAGGCCAACACCTTGATGAAGTTTTGAATCCGTGCTTAGAATTCAAATATAGCTAATTAAAATAAAACAAACTTTCTACTCCTTGTTTTACTTGTTGCAAGAACAACTGAGAGCAACTAGCCAAAGGACACGTTTTATTTTTTCTTAACTTTGTGTATCTGCCAATATTTTTGTACAGCAGGTTCTCTTTTTAATGTAGTCATTTAGACTGTTTTTTTGCAAGAGATTTATTATACAGCAATATAGAAAATAGCAATTAATGTGTTAACATATTCGGGAGCACTCAGAAGTCTAGCATTTGAAACTCACATTAGGCACTGATTTCTACTGTACATTGTCTCCCCTACTACTCTTTAATACACAAATGATACATATTGAAGCTAAAAGCACTTCAGAACTATTTGCACTGTCCTAACGGCCAGCCTTAAAACTGACAATGAAAAATAAAATGTTTATGTCTCCTGGGAAAAGACTTTCTGATTACTGCATGATGCCACCTGCCAAAAAGCAAATGCCAAATTCCAGTTTCCAGTCAAAATGTCTAGGAAAGACTAAAAGTAGAGGGCAAGGCTTAGCAGCCATAGTTCACCTAGTCAAATATTCATAGCCCACATCACAGATTTTCCAACTTCTGATGTTTGTAGACACCTGAACATTTTCAATGCAACCTCCTGTTGAATTTATACAAACCTTTTTCCTCATCTTCCATAAGTGTCTTAGAAGTCGTTCACAGACCCAGCCCCATTAACTTTCAATGAATTCCAAAGTGCACATGCCGAAAGCCACAATTAGAAATTCAGCAGCCAAATGAACTATCCTTTAAAGCTGAAAATAATTTGTTTTAGAAGACAAACTTGTGAGGAAAAATTATGGCAGGAGTGGGGAAAGAAACCAAAATAAAAAACCACATAATTGAAATTTCTTTACTGCATGTCAGAACAATTTCATAGAGATGTCCAGACATTGCAGCAAACTTCGTAACTTCTCAAGGCCAAATCCAATTGTTCTCATCCCACAGTAAGGTCAGATCTCCAAACCCCATAGGGCTGTAATGGACTGCTACAGAAAGTCAAAGGCAAGTCTCACGTCAGCTCCAGAAGGCAGATCTCGGAGTGATCAAATTTCTCTCCCACCACCATTATGTCTCCATCAAGTAATTTCTTAAATTTCCATGTCTGTTACTTTAACAGCCAGATGTCTTAAAAAGGCACACTTAAGCTATGAAGCAGATCTTCCTCAGATGGGTCCAGGTCCTCCATGCTGACTTTGACTGAATCCTGCACTCCCTACACTCCCTGCTAGGAAACCTTTATCAGTTCCCAAGATAGCTGATTTCCTTCACCCAGAAGTTGTTTCATTCACATGTAACTGTGGGAAGTGCTATGAGAAATTAAGTAGGATCTCTGCAGTGCAACAGTAAGTATACCTGATCAGAAAAGAATAAAAAAATAAATCAGAAGAAACAAAAAGCTCAGTATGAAGCTTTTAGTCATAGGAAGAAAGCATCCATACAATAACCTTGGATTAGCCCTAAAACCTAGAAATGAATGAGACGTCTGTCTCTGAAAACATTTGTTTTCCTGGTGCTCACTGAATTTTTGAAATACACAGTTACTTTTGCACAAATGTTCATATTGTTCACTTATTCAGTTAATCTGTGTTGGTGATAAAGCCATCATAACTTACCATTCTCTCTAGTCTCAGAATTCAACATTCCACTCCATAATGCCAAATTAGAAAACACTTAGGCAACAAAGTAAAAAGTCCCTGAGTGCTGTTTGTCAAAATAGAAGCATCCAAAAATGAATTCAAATACAGAACATCTGTTGTTGTGCTGTCATAAAAATTCACAGCTGCATTACAGACCTGTGGTCTACATTCTCTCATGATATCTGCTGAGCTGGAGAAAAAGAACTCCAGCCCAACAAAGGAAGACAGGCTAAAAAAATCTTCCCCCTGTAATAAAGGAATTAAAACAGATATGGCATCAACCTCGAGCTGAAATGCAGCCATGCTCTTGAACACAGAACAGAGATTTGCTGCCTATAGTTGCAGCCATTCTTGCCATAATCAGTATTTTGCTGGCTGGACTAGATGCTGTTGCTGTGACTCATCTAGGATATCACCACGCTGAAGGAGAAATCCTGCTGTGAACTACAGTCTGTTCAATGTAGGAGTATTACAGTAGCTCACAGAAATTGTTCTGGGGCAGTTACAGATGCCAAGATGCATTACATCTATTACAAACAGTTCAAGTGGAATAGACTGGAGCTACTCATTTGAGTAAGATTTTACTTACTGTTGGTACACATGAAAGAGTTGGGTCTGAGTATCTCTTTAAAAAAATGCAATTTCCAACACATAGCAGATTATAAAATCCTTGAGGAGGTTTGAGAACACGTCATACACTACTGCAAGTCCCACTAACTCTCTGTGCACTTGGGTGTTTGTGCCTCTAGCTCTTCTGCATCCTATTTGTACTACATGCTTTCTTCATACACTTTCCTCTATCTTTCTCACTTTTTTTCCCTATTTAGGAAACAATTCTGGATTTCAGTTTTACTGGAAGGGTTGTAAGATCTGAGATAGAGATCTGTTATGCCAAAAATTCTAGGAGCTGGCACCAACAAGCTCTTCAGTCTAGTGCAATGTTTCTCACGCTGAACTCTGTACAATAGGCAACTGAAAATCCACGAAACAGAACAAAAACATTTATAAAAACACCCCAAAATTTAGCAAGATACAATGCTAATGAAGATTAAGAAACATACTGATAAGTTATGTTTACAAAGCTATTAAAACAATGACTAGAGCTCATAGCAATTAAGATGTTCCAGCTCCAGCTCAGCAGGGTTGAGTGCTGCCACGAGGGTAGTGCACTTTGCCCTGCTGCATCCAAGCCCAAAACTTCACAGTTCAGTCTTGCAGTGCCCTTGTGAAACAGCAGAATCAGATGTGCCAGGGCCAAAGTTACTGCAAGTTGCAATGGAACATGCAAGCACTTTGTTAATCTTCATTAGTGATTTGTTTATATGCTAAAACATGACCTATAGCAACCGAGGAGTTGTCACGTGCTCACACCTGCTGCTCCGAAATGGAGGAAAGCCTTTGGCAAGCACAGGGATGGACAGCTGCAGGACTAACATCTTACACCACCACTGCAAAACCTGCCACTGAACTGGGGTCAGAGACCAGGAACACTACCTAACTAGACAGATGCCTGCCCAGCCTTTGGGTAGGTTGAGAACAGATTACAGAGCTCAAGCTGTCACTGTCACCAACACCACAGCCTGTTTGTGTAGGGCATGTGGAAACTATCAACTTCATTAACTTTATCCAATCAAGGACCTCTTCAAAAGGACAGTAATCTGAGAGGGGAAGTGATAAACAAAAGCACAGGGACACAAACTGTTAGACAAGGGATAAACAGAGACAATGCCAAAAACCTCCAGATGCTAATTGAGGGGCACTAAGAAACTGAGGGGTGTGCATGAGGGATGCCTGTGCATTCACTCACAATTCTCAAGCTGAACTAGCCAGTGAGTGGCTCTGGGACCTCGCAGGGGTATGAGGTGAGCAGAGTTCATGTTGGTATTTTTGGGGATCCACAAGTGTGGAGTACCTGTGGGACTGGTTGCAACAAGCGCCTAGCGGGACCAGCTGGTGAGCAGAGAACCATGGGGTGGGTAAGGGGATCCAAGCAGGAGGGTTGTGTAGGCAGAGGGGCCACACCAATGCTTGGGGGATCCACAAAAGTGCGTGTACTTTCACTACTGAATGCCAATCCTTACCAGTTGAAGAGGAGGAAAGGAACCTGGCTGTAACATCACTCCTGAAAGCATTGTGTGTGGATGCTGTTGAAGACAGTACCCTGTCTCTGGCAGCTTGAACAGCCATGGGGCTGTTTAGCTCTATGGGCTGCCTGTTTAGCCTTGCTACTGGTTGAATCTCTAAACAGGAAAGCAGCTGCTGTGTCCATCATCTGGGAAGGAGACCTCTAGGTTTTAGGGCACCTCAGGCTGGGCTCCAGCAGCCAAGAAAAACTGTCAAGCTCTGGAGCTGCTGGATGGAATGGCTGCTCATACCATCCCACAACTGTTTGCTTAAAGCTGATGTGTGGATGGCCTGCAATACTACAGTCAAATGAACATTTCCTAAATAACAGCCCTTCTTTACATGACCCATACTACCAGCTTCCCATTAAGAAAAAAATTAATTCACATTCATAGTCTTAGCTCTATGCTCCTGGAAGACTGCTGAGAATTTTGAAATAAAATACAAAAGCAATCCATCTTATCCCTCCCAGCAGAAAGACAGCAGTAAAGTAAATAAAGTGGTAAAGTTTTTATAAGTAAAAGCATGCCATAAAAATTAAGATAAGCCCATACTTTGTTTAGTTACCTAGTTATAGGAGTGTTATATGAATTAATGTTTAGTTGAGAAAAAAGGTTGGAAAGGAAGAGGTATGGAAACCATCAAATTCTAGCATTAATTTCTTCTCCAGGTTTTCTGCTGATGCTTCACCTTCATTTCCCCATGCTCTACATAATTTTCAAGTAATTTGTTTTATCAATTAGACATCTGAATGCCTATATGTGCTTTGAAAGCACACAAAAAGACTAAAGGTTAAATCTTAAGTTCAAGCAACAGGAGGTTGCCATCAGTTTAAATGGGATCAGAATGTTATATGGAATTCAGAACTATTTTTTTTTTTATTCTCAGTAATTCTTGATGTGTGCCTTGATGCTTTTCAAGATGATTACTGCTACGGTTTATTATTTATATGCTTAGGAATATTTGGAGTTGTTCTTAAATTTTAACAGGTCAGATCTTGTTTTTTATTCTCAAGCATTCATGCTTCAGCATTAAATTGGCTTATTAAACAATATGATCATCATTATTGTGGAACTTGAAAACACTGATCTTTTTATAACCTTAAAAAGTAAAAGTTCCATTTGAATTTACCCACAGGAATTATGGGAAGTTAAATTGTTATTTCTATAGTGATAGAAGTATGCTTTATGTTTATAAATTTAGCATAAACTTCTACAGACAGCCTGATTTGTAAACATCTGCTTATCTGCACTTTCTTCTTAATTGTAGAATCACAACAATTTTACAGCAAATTCATCAGAGTTATTGCATCTTGTATACAAAATAATATTATAAACTTACAAGTTAGATGAAGAATCTGTTCAGAAATGAAATGCCTTTAATGCACCTAAATCTTGGAATTCCCTCCATTAAAATCAGTGTGATTTTTCATGTGACAAATGGCTGCTAAAACTGGCAAAAATTTGCAGAGCTGAGGCCAGACTTTTCCATAGCTTTTCATTTTGCTGCTTGGCAGTTAGGGAAAAATTGTCATTCCACAGAAACTGGCAGATCTAATCATATGTGTAATTTCATGTAGTTTTGCTTATCAAAGAAACATGTGAGCTGTATGATTTTCTAAGCTTGTATTTTAGTTTATTTGAAGAATTGATGCTTTGACCAATCATAAGGAATTAATATGGAGATACATGGCCAAAGAGTGGGAAAATTATTTTTATAAGTAGTCCTGCTGCGTAAAATTTCTTCCATTTTTACTTTATGAAAATAGTTCAGCTCTTAAGCTTTTAGCAGCAGTAACATACACAGTAAAAAGAGCACCTATGAGCTCCTTTCAGTATCACAGACTATCAAAACAAAACACAGTAATCCACATCTCAAAAGAGAACCACAAAATCATAGAATGCTCGGAGCTGGAAGGGACATACAAGGATCACTGAGTCCAAATCCTGGCCCTGCACAGCACCATCCCCAGAAGTCACACCACATGCCTGCAAGCATTGTCCGAACACCTTTTGAACTCTGTCAAGCTGGTGCTGTGATCACTTCCCCAGGCAGCCTGTAAACACCCCCAATCATCCTCTGGATGAAGAACCTTTTCCTGATATCCAATCTAAACCTCCCCTGACACAACTTCAGGCCATTCCCTCAGGTCTTGTCACTGGGCACCAGAGAGAAGAGATCAGTACTTCCCCTGTTATACCTTTAGGGTACTGAATTTCCTTGCCTGTATAGCCTTCCTATTTTCCTAGTAAATGCAATAAAAAATGCCCTTTGCCTCACCTAAGTGGTGACTGCAGAGAATACAGATGTTGCTTCTTCTTTCCTGCAGGCACATATGTGTATATGCTTCCAGCAAATGTAATATTACCTTCACTCTCCTAAGTTTCCCCTAGATTTTAATTTTCTATTACAGTGCATGAATTATCCCGAGGAGTTGTTCATATTAAAATTAATTGAAAGGTGCATTCAGCAGCGTATTTTCAAGGTCAGCAAGCTGACTGCAGTTAAGTATCATATGACCAGAGAAAAATATTTTCTCTGAATATCTTTTTAATCTAGGTCTGTCATATGGTTCTGAACTCTAAAAGCCTTATTTTGGCTTGCTCCCAGTGTTCTCTTGAAACAAAGCCTGGTCTCTCTGTGGTAGATTACTTGTCAGTATATAACCATACGTGTTCACATCCGGGAAACAGGGTTGGTTACTTCCTCACTTCTGTTGATGACCCAGGAAAACTCATGTTTTATCAAAGTCACTGTAAGATGTTGACTATCAGAATGATATTCTTACATTTATAGATAATGCCTACCATTGCCTCATCTTCCTTCAAAAATTGTTTCAGAGTGACAATAAAGGCTTTATCCAAAGCAACCTTATGACACAGCAAGGACTGAAGTCCACTACGTGTGTTCAGCATAAACTAGACTGCATGAAAAAAAAATATGCAACCAAGTAAAATAAGACTACATTACAGGGAGAATAAGGACTGTATGAAAATACTAAGTCACTTTAGATTCTCACTGATTTCCTTAGCACTCTATACTTCTCTTTGTCTTTTATTTCATAAGTCACTCTTTTGTTCCAAGGCCTTAGGAGTTTTATTCAGTACAGCACTGGACAGATTTTTGGTCAAGAAGCTGATTTTCTTGTTAAGTTCATTAACGTATGATAGAAGTGCACAGTGTATAGGTTTTACAGAAGTAGAAAGAAATAAAATGTATTTTTTGTTCAGTATATGGGTAGCAATGGATAGCTGTACTAATGTAATGTAACGGATACATGTACTAATTGACTACCTGTATATTAGTACAGATGTACTAATATTCAGTGCATGTGGAGCTTTCACCAAATAAAAAGTGACTGAATTATTACTTTCAGATAAAACAATGGGGTTTACAGACAAATCCAGCATGTATTATTAAGTATTTGCTTTTACAATATTAACAGCACTTTTGCAACAGTCATTGGATATTCTCTGATGTCCAGCCTTTGAACAGACACTCAGGAACTTCTGTGCAGACCATAAGGAGACTCTTCCCCTTTTATGATCAGCCAGAATTGCAGCCACTGGACATACTAACACCATGCAAACAAGTGCAGTAAACTGAACTCTGAGCTACAGACAACAAAATCCAAAACAAAGCACCATGCAATGGTGCTTGCTTGGGCTGTGAAAGCAGAGAATCACATCCTGCTGCCTTGGATGCAACAACACTTTTCTATTTCTTTTTGCAGAGGTGCTGTTTTCCCCAGATAGCATGGTGCTGGTTAAGCAGCTAACAAAATCTCTGACACTGCAATGTGCAGATACAATCAGCTTTGTGTTGAACAGCTCATTATTAGCTGAAGGGCTCTCACGAAAACTAATAGCCCTGCACTTCAGGCACTGGTAGCAAGGATTGCCGTTTGTCTGAGGAACCTGAATCCTAGGGAAAGTACAAGAGAAAATCAGTCCTCATGTCTGTCCTCACATTTTGAGAGCCACTGATTCTTTTTCTCCACATTCATCCAAACAGAGTTATCTTTCAGCAAAACTCTGTGTGTGCAGCTGACAGAGCCCAATTTCTAATGAACACATGATTGATTGGAATATGAGATGCACACTTCTAGGGGAAGATCTTTATGAAAGGTCCACTGCAGACCACTTACTATTTTGTAATGATGTGACAACAAATCATTTCTATTAGATTTTGGGAAGTGTATTGAGTCAAAATATTTCTGACTGCAAAGACTTGTCATTCACTAACAAATGATGGACTAGATTACACAACTGTCAAAATATTTAAATAATGTGCTATAATATAAATCCTTCGATTTTCAGGAAACCTGCATAAAAGTAGACCATGAATGTGTATTTTTAATCACTATGAAAAACTTCCATGTTTGCTTTTATTAAAAACTTTTTTTAAGGCTGCTGGATGTCCTTTCTGTAAAATCTCCTACTTCCTCTGCCATCAGCATCTCAATTTAAAATATAATCATTGCTAATGATCACTACAGTCAGATATACTCCAGATGAAGGGCTTTCACAGTTAAAATCAAACTGAGCATAATGAAACCTCCCATAGCTCACTGAAAAAAAAAAATTGGATCCAGAGTATGACTCACCTCTCTTTCCATAAGCATTATAATGAAGAAATGGTTATTAAAATCTGTCATTCTTTGGTAATTCTTGTATTTTCCCTACTAATACTTTTCAAGATAATCCACCAAAGATGCTGAGCTTCTTCAGTGTTTTCGTTGTGTCGCACTCTGCACTGACATTCTTGGTTTGCAGGAAAGATGAAATTTAGAACTAACTAGATACCTGTAGATCTAAATTATTTCCAAATATTTTACTTTAAAAGATGATCTGAGTCTGCAATTTATAATGCATAAAACTACATAAAAGAATGAATCATGATGGCTTGACAGAACCTGGTCCAACAGTTCCAGCTGTTTCTGTCACCTACTGCAAGAATTGTTAAAACAACTATTCAAAATGGCCCTGCCTCTCGTCTTTCCTGTGATACACTGTATTCTGTAACATTGCAAGGAAATAGTTTCCTCTTCCAAAGTCCATTTAAAATGCCAAGTTACCCAATTACTTGGTTATTTTTTTGTAAATTCTTCTTTGTCATTTTGCCAGAATTCAATAGCTTAGGTCTTTTATGAAACTGCATCTGATGTTTTTTTTGTGAAAACTTCACCAAAAACTGGTTGCTTTACTGCTAAATGGGATTGGGGGAATATATAGCAACAGTGACATTTGTATTTTTAACTGCTTATTTGAAAATCTGAAACTTCTTACATACATATAAGTTCTAGGCTGATTGTTGGTATAACTAGGACATGAGTTCTGTGATCTGTTCAGGCTCTACAGTAACATGAAAGAACAGGAGGATACATAACCACACACAAAGAATAATGATCTCTTCTGTGCAAAATTGTAAAATACCATTTAAAGAAAAATGTATCACAAAACCTTTCTTTATGCAACACAGATTTTGCAGGCTAACACATCAGTCCTCCATTATTATCCAAGACACCATATTTAAGAATGGGGATAATTCCAAATGTTTCACATAATATTCTGTCAATCCTTCTCATATAAATTATTTTTCTTGTAAAAAAGAGTAAGTCAGAAAGAACTGCACAATCATATTAAGTTATGAATCTGGGTAATAACAAAGTTTACTCATATGAAATCATGAAAATCAGACTTTGAGCCCAGTTCTAGACTCTGTAAATACAAAGGATTTGTTGAAGCCCAAGAGTTTTGGCTGGCAAATGAGAATTTTAGAACAAGCAAGATATTTATGTTATTAAATTATGCATATGAAATTCTGGTTCCACTGAAATTAACAGTCAAACTCTCAATGATTCTTTGAGACCACATCATGGGTTGCTTTGACATGTAACCAAGTCAGAAATCTTTCCCACATTTTGATCTAACCTTGCAAATACACAAACAACACAGTAATTTGCCATAGTATTCTCAGTAGGTGCTAGTGCAAAATTTTCAATTTGTTAGTTAGCCCATAAACAAGTCAAACCAATTTCTTCATCAACAGTGTGTTCGGTAATTTTTACCTTCTTTGTTAAAATAGCCAAAGCATTATTTTGCTTATGAAATATGGATTCTCTCCTTATCCTGTTTATTTGAGGTAGCATTTGTATGAGATACTAGAGGGATTAAGTATGTTTAAAAATCATATTTCATTCACAGTAAGCCAGACCACGTTGTCATTTATTTTATTTCTGTTTGGGAAAAACTGGCATGTCTAACCTTCCTTTTCTCAGGTCTACCAGTGGGGCATTCCAACACCTCACCAAGAACACAAATGTCATAATATCCTAATGATCTATCCTCATCAGTTCTTTAGCCAGAATCTCCAAATCCCACACTTGAGGCTTAACAGTGGGCAAAAGTAACTGAGACTCAACCAACAGGAGTTGCCTGTAAGAAAGAGAAAAGGCAGTTTTACAGTGACACTTCTTCTTTTTGGGTCTCCTTCCAGCAACAGAGATATCAAAGGTGCTAGGAAGCAAAAAGGGCAATTTTCCCAAGGAAAGAAAGAGCATCCTTGCTGACTGCCCTGCATGTGCCACCCTCCCCTCCAGGCAAACTTCTCATTTAGCCCCATATTAGAGAGGGTGTCTCCCTGTCTTCCAGTCAGACTTGTCCCCAGAACCCATGGAAATGCAGGACCTTGCCACCCAAAAGCTCTGTCACTAAATACCGTGATGATAAAATATATCCTTGAATACTTAATCACAGATTTATTTTGTTCAAGGTTAGCCTGGCAACTAGTCATACAATGGCTCCAGAACTAGCAACCAACTATTTTTCTGACCAGTATCATTTCCTAAACAACACAAGCAGCTAATTATTGCCTCTTACTGGCAGATGTCTCCAGATAGTCAGAAGTCAAGCCAGGGCACAGAATTAATACCAAGGTCACACATAATGCTCCATCTGTCAAAAATATATTGGAAAGGTAGCACTGATGAACTTCTTGCGATATTAGGCAACATCGGTAATGAAAAAAATTATATTCCACAAACAAGATATTTTAAGACAAAAAAAAAAAAAAAAAAAAAAAAGGGGGATGTCAAACTTTCAGCTATTTTTCCTTCAATTCCCTGAAGTAAGGCTTAGGCTTTCCTGATGAACTGATGAGCCAATGCACAATCAGGAATTCAGGAAGGGAATTCAACAGGGCAGAAGCCACAACCTTCACAGATGTGTTAAGACAGTGAACCTCACCTCCACAATCAGTAAAGGTGACTACAGACTCCTCCACATCTAGAATGGCTCAAACTCCATCTATCTATCTATCTATCTATCTATCTATCTATCTATCTATCTATCTATCCATCTATCTGTATCCAACTACCTGACCCCAAAGTGTTCAAACTCATTCTTACATGCATATAAACCAAAATCACATATTCTTAAATCACAGATCTATGGAATAATGTAGGCTGAAAAAACCTCCACCACTAGTTCCAAAGGTAGATCACATATGCGATTCACATTGGTTTTCCTATAAACTGCAAAGGAAGACAAAAGAAAGACTGTTATTTCATCTGAGAAACAGTTCTGAAAATACTGGAATGATTTAGCCATGTATGTCATGTAAGACACACAATTCAAGTCTTTGTTCAAATGATGAAGAATATTATCAAACTGCTTGTATGCCACATTGTACAATAAACCTTGCTCCTTACAAGTCGTGGCATGACAACTGTCCCTGTACCTACAGGGTTTGTGTCAATTATCCCATCTTATATGGAAATATCTGAATCACACATCCAATTGACATCATGTCTGCTGCCATATTAGCTCAGGCATCACCAAAGGTACTGAATATTTGACAGGCTTACCAACACCAATCCTACTTCTGCCAAACACAAACAATACATTAGAAGCATGAAGTGTCTGCAGAATTTTGCTTCTACTTAAACACATTTGTTTCATGCACTACATTGAGCATGTGCGAAATAAACTTTATCCACGGAGGTGCATGCTGGAGAACTGCAGTATCTCCAACATGTTTATCCATACAGTTGGAGAGAGCTGCCTAAAGTAAACAGCTGAGCCATTATGTTTGTCTATATAACAAGCTTACATTAAACAGTTCATAATAATATGTTTGATGGAATTGAAATCCCTCTAGAGAAAAGCACTGTTTAGCCACAAACTTACCACTGACTGTTCAGCCAAAAAAAAAATCTATATGCATGGATATTTTAGGCCAGAAAAGATCATTTTCTTCTGCATACATAAGCAAGGAAATTCAGTTCTGATTTCTGTATCCAGTCTACAACTCCTCCATGAATTACTTATTTCAGAAAGATAGTCTTGATTTTAATAGAGATGACTTGGCTCTTAGAAGACACTTAAATTCATTTTTTTCACTGTTAGAAATGTTTCCAATTTCAATTGTTATTTTATTTGCAGTTTCAATATTTTGATTTCCAATACATTTTGGTGCATGATGTCTTCTAGATTAATGACTCTGCTCAGGTACCAACATTCACAGGGTTCTTTCCACTCGTGGTATATAATAGTGATTTGATTTTGCATAGCACCTGTCATTTAAATGTCT
Organism: Vidua chalybeata; assembly: GCF_026979565.1. NCBI lineage: Eukaryota > Metazoa > Chordata > Aves > Passeriformes > Viduidae > Vidua > Vidua chalybeata. The sequence goes on from NC_071532.1 coordinate 59,312,036, forward strand.
CAAAAAATCCTGATGGGTGTGTAAGAATGGCATACTTCCTACAGAAATATCCCTACTTTGCAGCCAGGCAAACTGAAGAGAAAGACACTAAAGATCACATTCTCCAAAGGGATTCAAGTAACATGGGAACAAGGTTTCTATGCATTTCTGGGAAGGCAGGGTCAGACAAGATGTCCAAAGTCACAGGCCAACTCTGGCAAAGCCAGGAACAAACCCCTCATTGACAAGATTCTTATGTCTGTGCTTCCACAACAACACAACTGCAATCTGAATAGATTATTTGTAGATACTGTTGTATAAATTTCAGGTGTAAAACTCTGCGTGTGAAACAGCTCAGAAATACACTACAGATTTAATACTGACATTTCAATTACAGCGACAGTACAAACTGTCCAGCACAGGAATGCAACAGCTTTTATACCACTTTAGCAACTGGCTGCTCTTGGGCTTTTCCATACAAGACACTTTAAGCCTAATGAATCATAAACACCAATATTCACAGCAAGCCCAAATTTGCCTTGGCAGCTGCTGAAACTCTGTCCTGTGGCTGAGAAAATGAAGACCTCAGTCTGGCAGTTCAGTCCCCAGTGACTGTGTGTCAATGGAAGCGTGCACATTCAGTCACTTCTTTTCACATCTAAACCTGGGAGGAAGGTTTTTTTTTTTTCTGGATCAATGAATACTGCTGAGTAGATGAAAGAACTTAATAGGTTTTCCCCAAAATGCAGCCAATAGTTATCAGAGTGTGTTCTGAGAGGAGCTTTATTAGGCATAGACCTCTTATTCTCACAGCCTTATGTCATACAAAGCAGCTGGTCAGATCACAGAAAATTAGTGTTTCCAACCCCAGGAAATGGGGTTGCAGAACCCTAAGGAAGAAAGCAAGTTCTCAACATATCTATATAACCCTTCCTATAACTCCAATCTTAACTGCTCAAGCATACAGAGATGTAAAGGTTACTGAAATTTTACTACTATTTTTGAAATTAGATATATGGGCTTTCATGAATGGTCTTTTTTTTTTCAGAATGAACATGTCAGCTCCTGAAATTTACTGACCACAGAAAGTGTTCATGCCTGTGGCATGAAAATATTCATGCCAATGCTTGTGTTTAAGGAATTTCTAAAAGTTCTCTAAAAATTGTTTCTCCTGGACTAGAAGAGACATCTTCCCCATTATGTTGCCATTAAGAGTTTGAATGTCACTAATAAGAAAACTACACATCTTCTTAACATCTTGATTAATTTAATTAACCTATCATATGGTTCATAATATTCTATTATAATAAAAGAAATTAGATGGAAAAAAATCTCTCCTTCCATATCTGAACTTCCAAAGTTCATTCCACTTCAGGCATGTAACTCATATAGTTTAGAAATTTAGAACACATACATTTTAAAATCCAGCTGATAAAAGCATATGTTCAGGGACATTAAGACAATGACAACAAAAATATACCACCTTAACATGGCTTAGATAAACAAGAGTGTCATCTTTGCAGAAAGCACATTCTGGAAGGCTTTAGGGGTTTCCCAGGATGGCAGCTTATTAGCAAAAACTGATTTTCATGGCTTTGAACTAAAGCACTTCCAGCTGCTGAGAGCTGTTTTGGCTTACTCATAATAAAGGCATATATCACAGAAAACATTTTTGACATTTTTGGGCCATGTAGGAACCAGCACTAGGCCCAAGACTACCTAACATACTGAATGACATCCTAACCTTGTTGAAATACATAAGAAATCTGCCTGTGACTTCACATAGCCAGGATCTCAAGACACTACCAGAGCAACAGTAACCAAACAAGAATAATTCAATCTTTTTACAGTGTTCCTGAGCTCACAGCAGGAAAAGACAACTTTTACTGTCATCATCCAATACTCAATCTGTAATATCTAACCCTCCAGCAGTTTTATGACATATATTAAAACCTTCATTAAAATCAAGGATTTATACTGATGCAAAACATAACAATAGCAGAGAATCCAAATTCTTATGTCTTTGCTGACCTGTTTAATTTATACAAATCTAAAAATTAGCTTTGAAGGAGTAAGTCAGTGGTCCAGTATAGGCTCCTAGCTGTTTGCACCCTAGATATAAGCAAAGCTGAATTACCGTTTGATTCCTGAAGCATTTGTGCTCTGATGCAGGAAAAAGCAAAACAGGAGATGTGAAGCAAAGGGGGATAGGATGGATCTCCTACACTACAAAGAGAGGAGATGGCATTGCATGGACATAAAAACCCTGAAGGATTTAAAGGACTGTTTCACAGAGGAACAGAGTAGGTCAGCAATTATCACACCTTATATACAACACCACGTCCATGAGATTGTTACATGTTTTGCTACACTCTGGTATCTTGTCTACATCTATACAAGAGTGGCTTGGGTTCCCATCATAAAGTAGGGCTACAGCATTAAGGTGCTTCTGCAATTATTCTTTGAAGCAAACAAAAAAAGTAGGGCCTACAGGGCCCCATATAAAGCAAATCCACTGCCCCATTTTATTTTCTTTAATGAAGAGAGGAGCAATAGTTGCAGAAATTCCCCAGTCTTGTCCCAATATATAAATATAGGTAGATATATAGATAGATACAGATATAGATATAATATAGATGATATAGATGATATAGATGATATAGATAGATATAGATATAGATAGATAGATAGATAGATAGATAGATAGATAGATAGATAGATACAGACACCCACACACAAACATACATACACACTCATATATGGAAAGGGCAGGTTTGCTCGAGGAAAACAGAAATTACTGTCATATCAGCCAGAAGAGCCACATTAGATTCAGACAAACATTCAAATAATGCAATACTAGCCTGTCTACATAGCCAAGCTTTTTCCATGCTCCTTCTTCAACAACTATCCAGACAGAATGTGGAGAGTTACTGCACTATAAATATGCAGTCTGTCTCTGTAAAAACAAACAAAATCCATAGCAAGAATGAGCAATAAAAAAGTTTTACAATAAAGTATCCTGAAAACTAAAACACAAGCCAAATACAAAATTATTAACAGAAGCCATTCATCAACTTCAATTTTATCATTCTCCCAAAGCTATAACATGAAGTTGTATAATCTTTTGGGTTTTGATGGAATCCAGGATCATTTCTCTGTCTGTTTTTCAGATCTCTGCCACGGCTCATATTTTCTGTTTTTACAGTCTGATCATGATGACTGATAATCCTTCTGAAAAATCTGTTTAAAGCAAGTTATGCTCAGCAGCAGTCATCCCCTAGCTTTTGCACACAATGAGCTTGTTTAATCACAGCCACATGGTTTTACATGTGATGTACGTGAAAGTGATTTTAAACACTTTTTCAACCATTTCTATTGTTTTGACCTCCATTTTTAAGGAAAACCACACAGTATCTAAAACAGTAAGAAATATATACAGTAAGATCTATAGACATTTTCTGTCTCATCCTTTCATTGATGTTGCTGTCTGAGAAGGTAATTTCTTATCAAGATGAGATTTTAGGCACAGGAATTGTAGAAACCTGCCCAGCACTTTAACTTCAAGGTCCATGTGATTACATGCTCAAAATCTCAGCTTTTGAAAAAACTGTCTCAAGATCTAGATTAAAAGATCTTGAAAACCTCATGCTTATCTTAGCAAGCTCTGTGAACACCTGATCCTGCACACCCTCTGTCTACCTTCTGTATTGTGAATCAGTGTATGTAGGCTGGAGCCTGGCTGGAACACCCTCCTAAGATGCACCACCCACAGCACATCAGCCAGTACATCACAGTCTAAAAAGCAGAAACAAGGTGAAAAGGAAGACAAGAAACAGTACAAATATGCATATGACCATATATGACCATACTAAGGACAATCTTTCAGAGCAATGCAGTTGTTGAAGAGAGTTGTTTTAAGTTTAGTGTTTGCAAAGAGTTCTAAAGCTACAAACTTCTGGAGAACAGCAGGCACAATAGATCAGACCCCTTTCTAAGGCCCTTTAACTGCTCTGATAATGACCTAAGCGTTATTCCTACCATGCTTTTTCTCTTCTAAATTCCTAACCTTGGCAAATGCAAACATCTGGCCTTATCATTCCTTGTGGATTTACTGAAAGATATGAAGGAACGCAGTGTTATGATATTACTGCCACACATACTTCTAGCCACACTACATAAGACCCACTTCTTCCAGTCACTCAGATAAGAGCCTCCCTACTACTTGACTAAGTATATTATTTGCAAAAATTATAGTCTTGTTGCTATAGAATAATTGATGTTTGTGGTTGTTGCTGTACTACTGACCTATCCATCTATCTACATTCTGCCTTCCTAATACCATTATATTCACAGTCCTGCAATAGTCAAGGTATGAAAATTTACCTACAGTTGTTTACCTACAATTTTTTACTAAAGTATAATAAACTGTGTCAGTTTGTGTGAGTTTTCTCCTACAGCACACAGCTACTGAATGCCTGTAACTGAATCAAATGTAGGTGATTAAGCAGAACAATGAGACTACTAATATAAAGTTAATCAAAGAACCCACATAATAAACGTTACCCAGATCTCCAAGCTTCAGGTCTAACCTGAGAAGCCACAGCCTCTGAGTTCTTGAAGACTTTCAGCCACATAATTTTGGAAATACGGGAATTCCCAAGCACAGTCTTACAAAGCCATATTTAACCTGAGGGTGATGCTGATCTTGGCTTTTTAAGGAGTTTTAAGCAATGTGTTAGGCCCATTTCCCAAGCACTCAATATTCTCAGCTGAAAATTACCCCCTAAGCACAAACCTGAAAACAAAGATGACAAACCTACTCAGAATGATATTTTGCCTAGTAACAATTAGAATACTCTATATTAGAATATTTAGAATATATTAGAATATTGGTTATATTGTTGTATCAGTAACAATTAGAATATTCTATAAAAGAGGTAAAGAGTTTTGCCTGAGTCTAGGTCTAAACTCTGGAAGGAAGGACTGCAGAAACTAAGGCTCCCACAGACTACTTTCAGCTCCACATTCTTCCTTTGGAGTTTACCTTCCTTAACACAGGGTAAATACTTGGCAACATGCACACTGATAAAAATGGTTGTAAAAGCAAAGATTAGTTACTCTTAAAATTCTTTGGAGAAAGTAGGAAAAACCACAATGGTCACATGTCATGAAGCCATAGAATCATTTAGATTGGAGAAGACCACAGAGACTGTGAGCCCAACAATTACCTTAGTGCTGATTTCCAAGTCCACCACTAGACGACGTCTCTACATGCCACATCGAAGTGCTTTTTAAGTACCTCCAGGGATGGTGACTCAACCACTTCCCCTGGCAGCCTGTTACAATGCTTGACAACCTTTTCAGTGGAGAATTTTTTCCTAATCTATAATCACAGCATGCTATAAAAAACTGAACAACAAAACATTAACACAAACCTATACTACTTAATCTGGGCCCAGCCTCTCGTAGTCTAAGTCTGATTCTGTGATAATTGTACATTTTTTACAGGAATTATATTATGTATGTAATGCCATCTAGTCATAATCTCCAAATTTCACAGGGAAAAACCAACCGACCACCAACCTAACTGAATTTAAAAGTTCACAAGATTAAGAACTTAAATAAAAAAGAACTATGGTCTCAGCTATAACCTCTTTTCATTACCATTTCAACTGTACACCCAGTATGACAATAAAAAAAATACAACTGGCATTCTGCAAAACACAGCATTACTTGTCCTAAATCAGTAAACGCTTCTGTGTGTAATTTAATTGTTATGCATACTGGTAGCAGGCTTGGATTGAACCTGTGTCTTTCTAATATAATATAGTCTACTGAACTATGTTCCAGCAATGTATGCAGATAATCCACCATGGGCACCAGTTAATGAGGCCACGTCCTAGGAGAACAATATTGAATTAGCAAAAGAACGGCAATAAATTCAGAATAGGCGTCTGCAAAGTAATTTGAGAAGAAATGTCTTCCTGGCAAAGAGCAAAGCAAATACTTTCTAGGGGTCATAGGAAGGGTTTGGGGAAAGCACTTTGGCACTGAATTAATGCAAAGTGATTCTACTGCTCTAAAGTCTATAAACCGTATTAATAGGCAAGACAGGACTTCCCAAGAAGAGTCTGTTAGGTCTCTGGATGTTTATTATTAATATCTGCTAGCCCTTTTTGTACAGGCTATTATTACCAGGCAAATAAATGTGACATTAAGAAGCTGTCAGTTAGACGTTTATTTTGTGTCTAAGTTTTGTGCTTGTTTGGCAAACCTCTTACAATCCATTTGGGACTATGGTCACAGTATGTCAAGCTGGAAGTGACCACATCTGGTCCAACCTCCTTTCTCAAGCAGGAGAACATGGCATAGGATTGTGTCCAGACAGTTCTTCAGTATCTCCAGTGAGGGTGACTCCACACCCTCTCTGGGCAATCCGTTCCAGCCCAGTCACAGCACAGTAAAGAAATTCTTTCTCGTATTCAGCTGGAACTTCAGTTTCAGTCCATTGCCTCTCATCCTAGTGGTTTGCTCCACCAAGCAGAGCCTGGTTCCATCCTCTTGGCACCACCCTTTAGATATTTATACACATTGATGAAGTCCCCTCCCAGTCATCCTCACAGCCCTCTGCTGGACCTGCTCCAGGGGCTCCATGTCTCTCCTGTACTGAGGAGCCCAGAATTCCCCACTAGGCCTGACCAGAGCTGAATAGAGGAGCAGGATCCCCTCCCTTGTCCTACTGGCAGTGCTCTTCCTAATGCACCTCAGGATTCTGTTGGCCTTCTTTGCCACAAGGTGGCCACTCTCTTGGTGTCCCAGAATGTTGTTCCACCTCATCCACAAATTCTGTGTATCCAAGCAATGTTCCAAATTCCATTTTCCATATTACTGAAGTTACTAGTGTGATAGCAAACTGACATCACATTTCTTTTAACATAATTAAAGCAGACAATGTCTTCCAAATATAGCTTTCAACACACTACTTCTATTTAAAATTTGTGTATATTGGGATCATTGTAGTAAGATAGTTTCAGCTGAGATGGAAAAACATTCTAAAAAGTCATGGATCTCGTGGTCAGTACTGTCTGATGTCCCTAGGCACGGGCTCAGGTGGTGTCTCTTTCACACTATCACAAGGATGCCAGGGACATTTGTGGTCAAGGTCAGCTAGCACTCTCTCAGGCCGTTTCAGTCCAGAAGCTCTTTCAAAACGATCAATTTGGATATAACCATCTGAAAGACGGTTTTAACACCCACACAGAGCCAGACCACTCTGACCTCATGGCCATAAAATGTCTTGGTTTAATTAGTTTCTTTACACAGATATAGCAAAAACATATCAGAAAGAAAAATCTGTGCAAGTAGGGTAACTAAGTATTCACAATAAATACCAGTTAATTATCCAGTGTTTGAAGGATGGTCTCATTGTGCTTATTGCACTCACTGGTCTTCTGTGAGACAATGACAAATAGCATAGATCAACATGGTGATAACTTTTGGGTTTAGAGTATTAGTCTGCTTGAAAATGAAAACAACAGTTCACTTAACTTTCAAGTACTTCAAAATGCAGTATCTATCTCTCTAAGCAAACTATCCTCCTTAGCTCCCTTTCCTTTCTAATGTCTGTCTGAACTGATTTACTTACAGTGTATCTTCCGGAAGAAGTGTTTAACATCATTTTTGCAGAACATTTTACTTACTACGCAACAAAGACAGTTCATTTAAAATGCATCTCAGTGAGACAAGAATTCATCTCTCAGTTTTCCAGTCTGATATTCCATGAGATGCTTAAAAAAAGAAATACCACCACATCTTTTATTCTTACTGTTTTGTTTTGTATTGTGTTTTTTTTTTTTTTGTCTGTTTTCTGTCATCTAACTTCTTCCTACAAAAATAATAGTCACACCTCAGGTAAAACAAGCCAACTGTTAAATACACAATAATTTATAGCAAGAAGCACGCCTCTGCCAAATCTCAAACTGTATCAGGTTTATTCAGTTGACCCCACCATGACATCCATGTCAAAAAAGCACACTTGCAGAGCACGTTCCTTTTCCAAGCAGAGGGCTGCCTCACACCTTATGCATCAAGTTTGTCTAGCATAAGATCATGCAAAAGACAGCAGCTAGAGAAGCTGTTATGTACACCCTGTGCGCTCCAAGGAACAGCCCTTGGGAAAGTTTGTTTGCTGCAGTAAAATGCTGCCCCAACACACAAGGCTGCTTTCATCCCTCTTTATGAAGGGATACAGTTTATCCAACTGTATCAATGCATTGTCAAAAACATCCTTCCCATTTCACAGCCAGCATGAAGGCAGTTTCAACTGACTCAAATTTCAGCACTTTTTATCAATGGGTTTTAAAACCACAACACTGGGATGCTCAGCCCAACTGTATCTGTGAAATGGCAACTAGAAAAACCAAATTCATATAAAAAGGGATTTTTCCTCTTTGCTTCTTTGTCTTGAAACTAGATCCTATGAAAAGTAACCTATGCTATATTTTACATCTCTTGAGATTATTATTGCATGTATCTAAAGCATTCTTCATTAAAGTGACAAAATTTTGTTTTTCCTGATTCAGTAAGAGCTTCACCATTCAGCTTAGTGAGGAAAAATTAAAAGACAGTTTAGAGAAATATCTCCTTTATTTCTACTTATTTCAATTGGAGGAAAATGGTCACACTTCCAACAGAAGGAACAATTCCAGCGGTATATAAATGATAAGATGTTGATATAGAAACACAAGAGAATAAAGTGAAAATCATTTACATTTCCCATAAGACCTTTCAGAATCTTTATACACAAAAGGGTAGTTTATTACTTTATTTTCCACAAGTCTGTTTTTCCTGAAAGTCTCTGCTGTATCATTACATCTCATTTGTAATGCTCCTCAGATACCTAGTTTTGGTTAGGAGGCTTTGCACCATCCTGTCACACTTTTTTAGGTACTAAAACATGCAGAAAAAGGAACAACTTTCCCCAACTAGAAACACTGATGGATAGAGGAAATGACTGAGGAAAAAAACATCCTTCCTTCTCAGGTCTTCTGGACATAGAATCATTTTAAAACCACCACAAGCATGTTCTGCTCCTGCTGCAAATAAAAGGCTTCAAGTAGCTCTGTACTACAGGTAATCCATCCCATTTGGCTAGCTGTGCAAAAAAAAGAAAAAACTTGATTTTTAAAAGGTATCTATGAATCACGTAGTTTAAAATCATTGATCATGTAAAAAAGTACAGGAAGGAAAATGTAATTTCATTTACACTAGGAGATCAATATAATGTCAGTATTTCAGTACTAAGTTCTGTCATCAGGTCACTTGGGCTCCCTGTGGCAAGATACCCCTGTTTGAAGAGCAGTTACATATATATATGCACCTCGTACTGAATTGTCTGATGTGGAAATAGTTAATGATGGAATAGAGTAACAAGATCTTGCTTTAGAGCTAGACTGAAGCTTCAGCATGAAAGTGTAGGACAGTGCTTATTCTCGCGCTCCACAAACAGTGGACACTGAGGAGCTAGTAAAACCAGTGGGCAGAGCAACAGCAGTGTAAAACATCTGCTCAGTAGTTTAATTCAGTTATGTTGTCAACATTTCATCCTTCCATGCAACCAACAGTCCACTTAACCCACACAATCTCTGGGTAAGTAGGTTCTTATGTTTTACCCAGTAAAGAAGAAAACGAGAAACTTTACCTTACAGTGTTTTTGCTGTACAACTAATGTGCTAACCAAAACTAGAGCACAAACTCAAGGAGTACTTGCAATTTCCATTTACTTCTAGGCTTAGAGAGGATATGCAACTTCTCTAAAAAGATTTTTTACTCCTCAACTATTTAGTAGTACCTTTGAGCTACTCAAAGGCAGTTAGAAACACAGGAAGCAATACAAAGATTCTGCTGATGAATGGGCACCTGACAATGGACCTCCCTAAATCCTTACAGTAACGGATTTCTTCCCATATCCATCATAATGCAGCATCAGAATTTTTAACAATGTTTCAGAGAATAGATTGGTCTTCTTAAAGGCTTTTACATACAACTGTAATTCAAACAAGAGCATTCTACCTGGTTTTCAGCTGCCTTTCCACAAGTACTCTCCTTAGACTCTGTTTACCAGCCTCATACAGAGGTCTGAAACACCTTAAGAGATGTCTAAACTGGCATTAGAGACATATGCCTTTATGTTTCATGTCTTCCTACATTACCCTATCTTGCAACTAGAAAATTATTTGCAACTGCCCCTTTGTTCCAGTATCAGGAGATCAAACATGTAGATTACAAGTAACTGATCTGTTTATAAAGCACACTGGCACCAAATCAAATTGAGCTATCATCACTAGCTAGGACACAAAGTTCCCCTTCTACTACGATCTCTACCATTATTACAGACAAGACTGAGGATTCTACTGTTAATTTTTTAAAAATGGGCAACTATTCATGACAACAGGTTTAATATATTTTATATTATAACTTTGTCTGGTTTCAGTAATTTTAGTGGGAGTTTTCACTAATTTTTCAGCATTTCAGATTTCTGGCTCCTAAAATCTACTGAACAAAACACAAGAAGTAGCAGTCTCCTCCTGCTGTTGCATTTGATGAACTTCACTCCTTAACCAATTTTCACTTTGCATTTTCCCCTTTCACCCCTGAGAGGTGATGGCCTCCAGAGAATATATAACCCATGAGATGCGGCTGAGGTGAGCACCTGCACAAGGCACAGGTATTTTGTGTCATAGATCCAGCATTCAGCGAAGTAGAGGCAGAACACACAGAGAGGGCTTGGTCCAGGGAAGGTCCAGCAGTGCAGTTAAGACAATGAAGAGTTTCACTGAAGTTACCAGGACCTACTGCCATGTGCAATGAAGTCAGACCTTGGGTGATCATTAAGGATGAAGTTGAAACTGCATACCTGCTTGAGAGTGAGCAAACTTTTCAGTCTTTTGTCAGAGCAGGGCTTGCTTAGTCCATACTTCACAGCATTAGATTCCAACAGCCCAGTTTTTATAATCTGATTACAAAGCTTCAATAAAAATGAATTCTAGTGAGGTTATATTCAGCAAAACCATTTCTGTACATAGAATAAAATAATTCTAGTGTGCTGAACGACTGCATCAGTAGTCCAATTTTCATTTGGATCATTGTTGCAATCCAACCAAGGAGCAACAAATAAAATGTTTCTACGCCAACAAAACATAAATTATATATTATTTTATTTCCCAAATTACTAGGTAAGTACCTCATATCTTTATCCATGAGTATGTTTTTCTATTTTCAAAACAAAACACCTAATTGCAACTCATGTTTTGAATTACTAAAAATTATCTTACAATTATCTTCTAACAAGTATTCAGCTATAAGTATATTTCCTAGCAACAAAAGTACACTAAACCATTCCAAACTTGAATGACCCTTTAGCTTCATCATTAAGGAACTTTAGTTACATACAATGGAAATATAATTTTCTGGTTTAAATGTTGGAGTATTTTTCACACTTTCTACAATGCAGCACCAAAACTACTAAAAGGAAAGAAAAAAAAAAAGCACTGCTTCTTCCTATCTGGACACTTGGTTTCCATCACATGGATTGTATACACCATTTACTTAGAGAAAAATAACAGAATAGTTGCTAGTGTATTGATCTAGCATCAAGATAAGCCAGAGAAACCTTTGCTGACAGAATTTTATTGAGCAATATTGTCTTCACGTCCTAAGAGCATTATGAAGTGCAAGTCCACTACACCACTACAACTTATTTTGTAGTTCACGTTACACAGAACGCTACACTAAAGGAATACTTTTGTCTGGGTACTTTTGCCTTTGAACAATAAAACCCCTATTATTTTTCGTAACTACTGCACACAAAAGACTATTAAGTGTCAAGTAGATACAGCTACTGCAATTCCAGATCGGCACAACAGCTGCACATGTATTGAATTCAAGCGCAAACACTAACAACGTTTACGTTAGTAGGGTATCAGGAGTATCTGCCATGCACCCGAGCTGTTCGCAGTACTTTTATTTCAAAGTCTGCCTCCCCGGTAAGATTATGTCTACCCGGTGAGCGATTTATTTAGCACTGAGTTACATTCGCACGCAAGGGAATAAGGCAACCCTCTTGTCATCCCCATCTGTCTCTCATCCTTTCAGATAACCAGCACACCACCATTTTCCCCGCAAACAAAGGTTAAGGAAAGCCCAGCTCCCGTGAAAATAAAGGCAATGGGGCAACTCGCCGGGTGGGGAGCGGCACGGGGGTCGCAGCCCTGGGCAGCCCTCGGCGGAGCAGGGCCGAGCTGGGATCCCGACCGGCGGGGCAGGCGACGGCAGCACTAAAGTATTTCGGACCAAGCGCAGACAAAAGAGGGTGTGTAGCAGCTGCGCGGAGCGCGGCAGCCGCCGGCACGCCAGCCCGCTCCGTTCGGGAGGCAGAAAGTCCATTTCTGGCAGGGAAAGAGCCACCCACCCACCCGTGCCGCTTCCTCTCTGACCCTCGCCGCCGAGGGCAGGGGCGCGTCTCCCTGTGTCCCCAGCTACCGCCGGCAGGAACGCGCAGGGCGCAGCCCCTCCACTCCCGAGGAGAGGTGACGGCTGTGGGCGCGTTGAAGTTCGGGGGCGAGGGGTAGACCCCGACCAGACTCACCCCCACTCGCCTCGCCGCTTACCTGTGGGGAGGTGCCAGGTGCCCGCAGCCCTCCCGGCGCAGCGAGTAGCGGAGCTGCGCCGTGCCCGTCACACACGGGGCTTCTCCGGTGAGGCAGCGGCTGGCTCAGGGAGTGACAGGGCGGCGGCTCCCCTCGCCCTTCCCCAGCACCGTGCTCGGCGAGAGGCGGGCGGGGGCAGGCATGGCGAGCAGGCAGGAGCGGGGCCGGGGCGGTCACTGCCGGCCGGAGGAGGACGCCCGCCGCCCGGGGGCTGCGCGCCCTCCCGCCGCCAGCGCACGGTCAGCCGGAGGCGGCCTCCCCCTGCTCGCCCCGCGGCGACGGGCGGGTGCCATAGCAGCGCTCCGCGGGAGCCGCCGCGGGGGAACGGCCGCCAAGCAGCCGCCCGGGGGGGCGTGGGCGGGTGGCGGCTCCGCGGAGCAAAACTTTCCCGGCTCCTCAGCAGGGTGCCCGGGCGGCGCTCGCCCCCGGCGGGGCTGCGGGGGAGGTGGAAAGGGACGGACGCCGCTCTCACGGCCGGCCGGACCGCTCCGCTCAGCGCCGCCTGGGCTCGGCCCTCGCCGCCCGCCCGCTGCAAAGTTTCACTCCGGCCCCATCTCTATGGAAACGACCCTCTGGTTTTCCTTCGCTCCCCACGGGACGAGGCGGAGGCGGGCTCGCCAGTCGCGGCGATGGGAGGCAGCCGGGACCAGCCCAGCGGGCGCTAGGCAAGTCTGGCCGCAGGCAGCGCCCGGGATGGGACGGCAGCCGGGGAAAGGGGCGGACTGAGCCGCGGGACCGGAACGCGGTTCCTTCTCTACCTCCCGCCCCCGGGGAAGTTTGCCGGCTCCCCGAGGGAGAGCGCGGGCAGCCGAGGCCCCCTCCCGCCGGGACCTCCCCGCGCTGCTCTGCCGGCAGCCCCACCGGAGCGGCGGATTTGTAGCGCGCCCGGTTCCGCCCCGCCGGGCTCAGGGGCCGCGGCCGCAAGGGAGGAGTCACCGGCGGGGCGGCCGGGGGCGGTGGCGCGGGAGGGGAGCGCGGGGGTGTCGGTCATGGTGTCGCGGGCGCGCCTGGAGTGGGAATCAGTCTTTCCCGGCGGGAGTCGGTCTTTCCTGACGGGGCAGAGGGGAGCGGGGCCCCTCCGGGTGTGGGGCCGGGTGCTCGCCTTTCCGGACCCCGTGTGAGAGCCGGACGGAAGCCGTGGGAGCGCAGTGATTCACCGCAATGTGGGGGCTCTTTACCTCGGATGCAATTACACTTTATGATTCAGCTTTTCATTTTTACGCTTATTTTGGGGAGTTTATTTTGAGGGTGCCCGCCCACCCCTCGTGTACAGCCAGGGACTGCAAAGGTGATCTACCTGGTGCTCGCACCTTACAGTCGGGTGAGGTAATCCAGCAGATGCGCTTGGGAGAGGGAAGGACTCCAGCCTGAATGGGAGCTTTACATTTATAAGTCAAACATGTCTTTTGGGGGGGGGGGGGGGGGGGGGATAAAAACAACTCTGCACTTGGTTTGCATTGATAGCAGGTTTTATTTCATTTTTTAAAGTTGATTGGACTTAAGTGTTGCTGTTTCCTTTTATTCAATTTACCACAATTGTACTTAATGCATCTCCCAGAAAAAGAAAAATACTGAACTGGGTATAATCATATCTAATTTTTTCTCGGGAAGTGCTTTCCTCGCAACAGTCACTTAGGAATTGCCATCCATCCTGCAATAATACTTCCAATCATAAGTGACTACAATTGCTTTGTGGTTGTACAGTGTGTTGTCAGTTCTCAGTGTATGCTTTATAAAGATTATAATCCTGGTGGCTGCAGTGGTTTCTGCATTAAATACACCCTCCATTGTCACCTTATTGTGGCAAGGAGACACACATGCCTGCGATTCCAGACTAGCAAAGAGACAGGTGCTATTCCTCAGAATTTTGAAACATTGCATTTCAGCTGTTTGGCATGTTTTGTTTCAACAAGTGAAGAATCACTTTCAAGTGTCAGATTTCTATCTGTTCATTCAACTATTGCTGGATCTGTAATTTGGTTTGTGTGTGATGTAAGATGTATGTCATATCAACTGCTGAGAGGACAGGTCTGCAGGTAGTTGTGTACTTCAGAGATGTCAAATTTTGAAAGACCCAGTTGTATATCACAGAGGCAATGGATGAAAGGATAATACATGCCCACCAAATCCCAAGTAGATGTAATATCTCTACTAGAAAAAAAATCCAGAAATTTTCTTTATAATTCATAGAAAATGTCAATATGGAATAGATAGGGAAACTACACACTCCTGTGCTGTCAGTACATGATGAAATGTTGACCAGGGATGTGACGTGAAACACTGCTGGTTTCACCACTGCTCTTGTACTGCCTCTGAAAGAGCTGGGGCTTTTAAATCTAAAAGGCAAAAAAATTCTTCTTGCTACTGACCTTTCTTTTCCCTCCAACAGTGGACCTGGTAGAGTATCACCGTACCTTTCTTCTTGCTGTGATTTAGCCCCAGCTGGCAACTAAACACAACACAGCCACTCATTTGCTCTCCCCTGGTGGGATGGCAGAGAGAATCAGAAGAGCAAAAGTGGGAAAACTCATGAGCTGAGATAAAGACATTTAATAGTTAAAGCAAAAGCCACGTATGCAAGCGAAGCAAAACAAGGAATTCATTTACCACTTTCCATGGGCAGGCAGGTGTGTTCAGCCATCTCCAGGAGAGCAGGGCTCCATCACATGAGTTACAAGTCGCATAGCAGTGACTTGGAAAGACAAACGGCATCCAAACATGCCCCTCTTCCTCTTTCCTCCAGCTCTGTATGCGGAGTATGATACCATACACTACGGAATATCCATGTGATCAGTTGGAGTCAGCTACCCCAGCTATCCAGTCCCCTCCCAACTCCTTGTGCACCCCCAACATCCCCACTTGTGGATTGGAGTGAGAAGCAGAAAAGGCCTTGGCTCTTAGATAAGTACTGCTTGCAGGATTAATTAATGCATCCCCATTTTATCAACAGCACAATTCCCAACAGCTAGCCCTGTACTAGCTGTAATGAAGAAACCATCCTCATAAATCCTCAGATAATTTATGGTCTCAAGCAGTGCCCATCCTGAAAAAAAAAAAAAAAAACCCGTGTCAAGTGACAGAATGTGGTTTTTGGGGACAGAGTGAATAGTTTGGAGGACTAATTTCAGTACTGTTACTAGTCTCTAGGATAGACTTCCCCTTGCATTTGCTGTATGTGCAAAACTCACTGACAGTGAACCACATAATGGGTTTTTACATGATCTATAAGTTATATGTAGAAAAATGTAATAATTGTAATAATATGTAATAATTTATATTAGTGTAAGCAACACATTTTGTGGGAGATTTCTGTGGATTATAGTACATGAGCTGCCCACCCTAGTGACGGACATTTGGAAGATGTGTTTTGCAAGCGGATGAAGTTCAGATTTGCTACTTGCCTGTGTTGCCTGGAGCCTTCTAAAATTCTACCAATGCATTCTTAAAGATGGGTAGTGTCTGCTCCTTGTCCTAAATACAACAGTTTTATACTGACCTTAAAACTATTGATTTAAGGAATTTGCACCTGATCTGCAGTAGAAAGGAAAGAAGAGAATAAGGCCCCGAGGCTCTTCAGATCTCAGTCATCTGCACATCTCTGGAGAGTCAAACAATGTTAAGACCAATATTTCAGGCATTAAATGTCAACACTGATATTGCTAACACTCAGTAAAACAAACATTTTAGTACATAAATTATGAAAGTGGTTACTTCTGAGATAATGGTAAGAATCAGTAATTTTAGCCTCATGAGTGAAATTCTACCTTTGAAAGGCATGGAATATTTTTATTTGAAAGTTGGGATGTCAACAGTATTATACTAATTTCCCTTCCAGCCTACACCTTTCAGTTCGTGCTATGAAAAGCCATTTATTTACTGTAATAAGCAAGGCAGTGGGTGGATTAAACTGTGTCTCTTCCATAAATTTAATCGAATTAAAGAGAAAGATGGCATTCTTTTCGCTTGGGACAGGATATATTTCTAAAATCCAGATCCATTTCTACTTCAAATTTTTAAGAAATTGACACTTGACTGTCCTATGTAATAATAAGGTAAATGTGAAATATCCTGAATTGGGAACATGAATGAAACTGAAGATTGAAAGGATCCCCACTAGAGGTAAAGAGCTGTGGTCAGGTCCAGACCATTATAGTGAAAATAAATGACACCATAAGATTTTATTTTTGCTGAGACTTATTGTGGATTGTACTGTGATACTGTTATCTTATATACCTTTTTTCCCATATTATATATGAAAAGAAATTCTACATCTGTTATCTCTTTAATTCTTATTAAGACATAAAACAAATCTTCAAACCATCATTTTTGTAATAGATTTGTTCATACTCAATTTTTTGTGTAATTGACAAGAATATGGTCTTTATAAGCAGTGAGTGACTGTCAAGAATTTGTGATAAATTATCTGTTAGTCAATAAATAATAGCTGCAAACACAACTCTGCCTTAATGACTGATTTCTGCCTCTAAAAGTACAAAATCTAAGTTCTTTAATCTGTACATGAGAAAATGCTAACCCATCAAAGATTGAAATAGTTTCTTAAGTATTAAATATCAAGGCTGTTCCATGTACTCAGGACATACAAGCTAGTAACCAAAATTCAGTCATAAATGATCTGAATAATCTCACTGTCTTTCTTCAAACAAAACCCACCTTTTCTCACCATGAGAAGTTTAGAAGAGGTGTACTTACTGCTTTTTCTTATCCTATGCTATACTGGCCATATACATGCTATATACTGGCTTGTACACGCTATACTGACAGGTTAGCTCCTTGCCCTTTAGGCCAGTGTCTATTACCAAACAGCAACATGGTTAACAGGTAATTCATTGTTTGGGGTTTTTTTGCCACTAGGCCTACCAGGAGTTCATCATCAATACTAGCAGAGCTACTTCAGTGGTGTCCATGCAACACTAGTGTGAAACTCATTTTATATTGCTTTAGAAAAATCTTGAACATGACTCAGCTGCTGCAATGCCAATGCCACTGATTCTCAAGCTGACCAGTTTACTCCCTGGTTCTTGTCTGTTACACACTGTCTTTACTCAGCTGGAAGCTTTTCTGGGCAGATAGCATCTCCTCCATTTGCAGCTGTATGCCACGGAGGGAAATCAGTGAGATCCTGTTTAGCAGAAGTATGGTGCAGATATTTGATAACAGCAAAGAAAGCCAAGAAACACAGGGCCAAGAAAATGTCAGAATCATACAGAGAATCTTGGCATGTGTCACTATTTATCTTAACAATAGCTACACAGCATGCAATACTATGTAATTTGCCATTTATTGGCTTGAAACTCAACCAGTTTCTGAAACTAGTGAGAATACAGACAGAAATGTCTGCTTCCAAATGATTTGTGAGCTGTCAACAGCACTTAAATTGCTGATTTAACTTAATCCTTTCATACTTTCCAACAGTCTAACTTTTTTAAAAAGGATAGAAACTCAGCACTCCAAGTATGATGAAAGGCTATACCTATAAAAAATAAATTATGTTGGTAATTTCTTTAAGTAGAAACTCAAGGTTTTCTCCATACTAGCATTGAGAGTATATATGCCTTTTTTGTATATAAAAAAGGAATTTTCTGGAATATCTATTCTCTTATTAACAGCTGAAGTATTAAACAAGTGCTTGAATTGAGTGGGTTTTAATCTGTCTTGAAGTGGTCTAAGAAATCAGATTCTTAAATCACTGGCATAAAAAAATTTATTTTGGCTATATTTTATGAATACCTGAATATGTTAGAATGCACAATGTTGGCATCTAGTAAAAATCACAGAAATAGAACCATTATTTATTATGCACATGTAAGTGAACAGGCTCTGAACTATACACAGAATAAAGGAAATAAAATACCTGTGAAGTGGAATTCTAATGCATAGGATAGTGAGGAATTTTTTTTTCCACAGAAGTTGTTTCTTTCTTGTCAGTTTATTATTAAAGTAGCTTAAGATTCACCTATGTCTGGGAGACTTTCTCTAGCTGGCATCCTTAAGCAGCAGCACCATCTTGAAAGAAAGTTGAAAAGTAACATGCAGCTTTTATGTCCATCATATCAGAAGGACTTGATAAATAAAGTACTAGTGGAATAGTTTTTTTAAAGAAAAAATATACAGACACTTTTTCTTCCCTGCATGTAAGGTTTCCTGATACTGAATCAAAAAACACAGTTCTTCTGTTTGAGCTTTCAAGTCAAGGCAAGCAGGTGGGATGCTGGGACAGCCAATAGAGTATTCCTTTGTTGGCATAAGGATTTTCTCTGCATTTGAAATGCCAGAAATAGTGCCAGCAAACTAGAAGATGGCTTACAGGATTGCCATCTTTTCATCATTTATTTCTGGGAAGATAACAAAAAGCAACATACTGTGTGACTTAACTTACTAATTTCATAAGAAACTTCCCATGCAAGTGCTGTCATGAGCATCAGTCATACTATCTCCAGATAATATTCCACTGGGAACTTAGAGGAAGTTAGAAGTGGTGAAGCAGGACCATCTTTGAGAAAATTATTGTTGCTCTTCTGAATGAAAATCTAAGTAATGGAGAAACTGCTTCATAATTTTGAATGGTGTCACTGAAGTATTTTATATGTCATATAGTAATTATTTGTGATCATTTCAGTTGTGGTGATAGTGACTTCGGTTTTCATGCCATTCCATGCCATCCCAAATTTTTCTCACTATTGTTAGGGTGGAGAAAACTATGAAACACTAGGAGAGGTGAATAGATGACTCATTTGAAAACATACCAAATTGCATCATTAAGGGAAGTATCCATTATTCCTATGTCACATACATCCATAGAGAAAAAGCCATATCTATGTATTAAATTCAGTCTTATTATGTAAAATGTGTAAATAATTACCTACAACTGGTACCTGTACAGTTCCTAAATATTATTGTTTCTATTCAAAATAGAAACTGGAAGTGAACAACAGCTTGCTTTGTTAAGAAAGCATGAGAGTCCTTTCTGTCGTGAGGGTCTTCCTGTGTGATGCAATTATGCAAGTCTCCTGAAAAAATTAGTCCCATTGAGAGTCTAGACAGAAGTTGGCTTTTGTTTTTTGAAAGTTTGAGAAGGTGCACAAAACCTAAACATCAGGTCTTCTTGGAAATGTACTGTAAAATATCAGTCATCATTTCCAAGCTTTATGAAAAAGAGATGGTAGTTTGCTGTTCTGATACTTTTTATGCTTATTTCTAAGAGATAAATGCTGAATAATTCTGTAACAAAGACAACCAAATATGGCAATTAAAGCAGACTACTTAATGACACCAGGAAATTAACATTTCCTATGAGGATAATTATGCGAAAATGGTGTTTATGTCCAATCCAACATTTTGGTTCCAACAAAACACAAATCTATAGTCGATGTTACTTGATATTTCAGGGACTTTACTCTGTGTAAAAGATTAGTCTCTGTAATTTTTTTTTTCTCACCAATCCTCTCAACATCTGGTTTTAGATACTACCTTTTTTTTTTTTTTTTTTTTTTTTTTTTTTCAATCTGGTGTCGATTTCAGCAGGGACAGACGGTTTACTGCTTAAATGCTCAGGTAGGTTTAGAGAAGAAGGATTGCCCTGGTTCTGGTTTTTACATTTCAGTGGTGTTAGAAGCTAGAGTATGGACTCAGGGAACAGCGTTGTCTGACTTAAACTGAGGGAAGAGAGTAAAACAAAAAGTAAACACAGTAGAATTAAGGGAAATATCCAATTTTTGTTAACATGAATTCCTTTAAATTTGATACCCAAAATATTTCTCTTGATGAAGTGTGGCTTGAGCCTCCTCAAGATGCAGACACCATAAAATAAACATTTCAAGTCATACTTAACTTTAAACATGAATAAACATGTTTAAACAACTGAAAACCCTGTGGGTTTGCACAGTGTTCTGAGTAGTCTGCTAAACTGACTCAATGATGACTTGGGGTCTTTGTGCTATAAAAATAACAAGATTGGAGATTTAATTCTTATTATAGTTTTTCTAAAATATGAGTATTTAATAAAACTTACTATTTTGTAGTTTTCAGAGTTCAGTTTAGCCCAGCAGTAAGGTCTTCAGATACTCTGCTTGTTCTCCTCAGGAGCTGTTCTGAAACAGTGGAGAAATGTTTTAAACCCTGAAGGAAAGCAGACAGTGACTTCATGCCTTTTGGATTTGGGTCTGCATGAGAGCTATTTCTGTAGTCATATGCCCCATCAACATATGGATGATAATCTGTTGCAATAATTTACATTTTTTCCTATCACCTTAGAAAATAATTTGGGTTTTTTTTTCTGGCATGGAACTTGTGCTTATAAATAGTGGATTATTAATATATACATACAAAAAATATTATAATTACTGCTTGAAAAAAATACATATATCACTCCTTCCTCAGAAATATTGCACTGCATAGGGATGTAAATGTTCCCACAAGAATCAAGCAAGATATACAGGAAGGTACATTACTTTTAGAGGATTGTATGCTGAAGCAATCAAACTGAAAGATATGTCCCAGATACAAAAAATAAAAAAAATAACCAGAAAGAAATCCTTTACATTTTTAGCCCAGTTTAAAAGGGCATTCTGCTGTCTGTCATTTATGTAGACATGAGTCAGAAACCTGTAAACAACATTTTTATTTATGAACCAGTAACCCAGAATACAGCAGATTCTCAGCATAGGTTATGTCAGGAAATTGTCTAAGAAGAGTCTGTGGAGGTAGCTACTATGTTAAAATATAAAAGCGAAAATTGGGTGATAGGGGAAACCTCTGTGCAAAGATACCATTGAAGGCTTTTATTTATGTTTTTAATGTTCTCTGCTTAAAGGATTCTAAATGACTGTAAGGGATGATTTAGATATGAACATGTAATCTGCTGCCTATTTCCAGTAAATTATTGACATAAAATGCTTGAGAACAAGAAAATTAACAGTGGAGCCATTCATTATTGTGTTAAATTTCCATTATTAATAATTCTACAACAATCATCTCAATCTACCATTCAGCCTGTTTCTTCATAATACTGTCTCAAATCTCATTTATGAATGGGTTATAACTGAATAGTTATTTGTGAAAATGAGATCTGTTTAAATGGTAATTAACATAGGATCTTGAGAAAGGGGAGTCTGTTATTCATTATTTCCATACATCTCAAAGGATTTATTATATCAAAATCCTAAGTACAGCACTATTTTCTTCAGAGAAATAGTGATACCTTTACTGAAGTGCAAAATATGGAAAGGGATCATGTCAAAACATATTAACCTGATAACAGAAGAACTTAGTTTTTAGATGTTTTAAAGCAATTTTCCAACCATATTTAAATTAAAGGAGATACTCTGGAACAAAAAGCTATATTTGACTACCTGAGCATATTGCTAATTGTTTCAGCACATCTGCTGATGAACACATAGCAGGCTGGATGAAGCCTCTGTTAATGAAGTTTTCCAAAATATCAATTCATTCTTTGTGTTGAATTGAAGCAGATGAAATTTTGTCAGAGTCTAGTTTGTTTATTTTACTGTCTCTTCTGAAAATATCTTTTTTCTTCACAGCTTGACCAAAGCTGGATAATGTCTTCCTCAGGAGAGCAGTTCTGGTACAGTTATTTATACATAAGCAGACAGTTTTTTATGTACCCATCTGCTCTCAAAATGTCATTGACTTTAATGTGAAATTAGTGACCTGGATATGACAGAGGAAGGTACTGCCTAATTGTTACTACCATTTTATCAGTTAATGAAAGCCATCATGTAGATGACAGGGAAATGATGTTAACCTTGGTCTCCCAGTGATATTCCAGTGTGAATATTTACCTTTTTTTTTTTTAAGTAAATTTTCCTCTACAGTTTTCAATTGTCACAGCACTCCTGTTCTCACCAGGGCCATTAGACAGCAGGTCTGTACACTGACTGACTGAAACTTAAGAGCTTCCATTTTTCATTTAGTCATCAGCTGTGTTTCAACTCTACTGTTTATTTACCATGGGACCTGAAGCATCTTACTATTCCTACAGAGGGAATCTTAAATCCATATCTTTAGGGGGAAAAAAATGCTTCTGATTTGTAATACTTGAAGTTTGCTGCTAACCAGTTTAATTCAGCTAAAATCCTGTGATTTATTTGTGATGTTGATACCTTTAAACGCACTTGACAAGCTGAGATTAATGCCAGGCATATTTTTCATATTTTTTCCTACTACAGTGTTTTTTCCTCTGGAGTCAGAGATTGTCAGATGGATGGAAGAACATGCTAGAGTGTGATTTCTTGAGCATGCTTTTATGTTTATTTCCAGAGCCTTTTTTTCCCTACCTTAGCATATGCAGACTCATGGCAGAGGAAGGGTTCAAGAGTGCTGGCACACCTGTGCCTTTCTGATTTGACCCTGCTCTTATAGCACATTTCTGACCAAAGGAAGTAGAGAAAATTACAAAACTATTCTTTACAGGTGTGGCTTTTTCAGGTCATGATCAGTCAAAAGGGGATGTTAGAAATATTGGCAAAGTACCTACCTTTAGTCTTGTGATGATGCCTATGAAGTCTACAGATATGTGAATTCTGGAAATAGGAAAGCCTTGCAGTGAAAAGCATTCAGAAATACTTTTAAAACACTGTACTCCATTCAAATGGCTCTAGTTTGTTGACCTGTGGAGAAATCTGGAATCTTATTTCCATAACATGAAAATAAGTCACCAAGAATCCAGTCTCAGGTCACATGTGCATAGAGAGGCTGTTGTGAGGCAAGGTAGGGCATAAATTTAAACTTAATTTGCTGTTTTGCACAGTCTCCACATAGATAACTCATTTGAATTTAAGTCCTCTACAGCATTCAGCTGTATCAGTCATCTTCTAAAGGAAGGATGTTCTGACTTCACTGGAGTGTGTCAATATGCAGAGCTACTGCAAAATATATATTGATTGTAGTGTCCCTTACTGATTTTATCACTTCTTGACCGTGTGCCATATATTGATCTCAGTGGTGCTCATGACAGGACAGGAGACAATGGGCACAAAGTGAAACCCAGTAGAGTCCCTCTGGACATAAGGAAACACTGTTTTGCTGTGTTTTGCCTTGGGCAAATGGCTTCAGGTAGCCCTGCTTGAGCAAGGAGTAAATGATCTCTGGAGGTCACTTCAAACCTCAATTATTCTGTGACTCTACAGCTATGATTTTTAGAAAATTCAAGTTTACTCATTCCAGGCAGATTTATCAGATGAGGGATGATATAATTGAATTCTATCCACATTACATAATAAGTCTGATGCTTTTCTGTTCTTAGATATTAACACCTTTCATCTCAAGTTAGCAAGCCAGGGTTTATCCTTTGCAATAACTACAAAAAAAAAAAACCAAAAAAAACATGATGGTAAATTTAATCTAATCTTGATCTGTTCTCAAACACACATTTTTATACCAATTGAAGTTAATTGCATTTGCTCAGCATAGATCCACCCTGTTCCCTAAGTGAAATTTATCAATATATAATGCAATTACAACAATACAGCTGCAGCCACCTTATTAATACACCCATTTACCTTTCCATTGGGTTGTAAACTTAAGTATCATACTCCTATTATCTCTGCCCTTATTGTTTTCTCAGGTTCTTTCAAAGCCCAAACACCACTTTCACTATGGTGGTACCACTGTGTGGTAGCCAGGCTTATTGAAATACTGTTGAATGCCTTCCATACCGCTGATGATTTTGCAGAAACTTCTTCAGGAAAAGTCTACATTCCTTTAAATATACCTTTCAAAGATTTACGTACAGCACACAATCCCATCAGCTTTGCGTATAACAACAGAGAACCTTACCCATGATCAAGGACCTTTATTTATGCAGGCAATTCCCTTGACTTCAGAAATATTACTGCAATTGGGTCATGTTGCCAGGATCACAATGCTGTGTTTGAAGTACACATCAAATATTAACATGTGTTTATACGGTTAAATGGCTCATTGATTTTCTACCCTGTTCATTGTTTTCTAGATATACCGGATAGTTTCCTCATCTGAATGTCTGAATTCATTACTCTGTTTTTCCTATCTTCGGGACTTTTAAATTACAGATTGATTCAAATCAAGCCTGCAATACTTTACCTGTAATTGAAGATCTTGTAAAATCAAATCTCACTTTAAATACTCTTGTTCAGTGATTGTTTTTCATTGGTGTCTAAATCATGTAAGTAATTTAAACAAGGATTTGTCTGTCATTCACATTTTGAGTTTGACTACTTTCCAATGAAACTCAGAGTTTCATGCATTTAACAATAAAACAGAATAATACATTTTCCAGCTTTCGATACTTGGAAGCAGATTGTTCCTGATTTCCAGTTTGTTTGAATTTTAAAGCTCAGTGATTGTATGCAGAATTATTTGAAAAACCCTAAGCTTACAGGCCAAAAAGAGAAGGCAAAGAAGAGAAGAACTTAATATTATTTGTGGCTGTTTTCCAGTGGTAATAGGTGA
This sequence comes from Vidua chalybeata, assembly GCF_026979565.1. Taxonomy (NCBI): domain Eukaryota; kingdom Metazoa; phylum Chordata; class Aves; order Passeriformes; family Viduidae; genus Vidua; species Vidua chalybeata. The sequence continues at coordinate 59,337,190 of NC_071532.1, forward strand.
ATGTGTATTTCAAATAACAGGGCGATAAATGGACAAAGGCAACAGGAAAATTAAGAGCACAAAAACAAGTTTATCATTCCCTAACAGATGTTTACTGAAAGAAAAAAAAAATTGCTTTTCTTCAAATGGATGACATTTTTCAGAGCTACAGATTCAGAACCTGAGAGCAGGTGTGAGTGTGTTTAATGTTGCTTAATCCAAATTGTTTATGCAGCTTCAGAGCTGTTCCTTTTTTCAAGCCTTTTGCAAGGTGGGGTTTATCTGCTTTCACAACAGCTGATAGAGGAATCTTGTTTCCTTGCCTCTCCCTTCTCCAAAGCCAAAGTTCCAGCTAATGGCTTGTGAGATACAGAAGGCAAGGGCGTGTCTAAGTCCTGATGACTTTGAAGAAACTCAAAGAAACTGGAGAAACTTCATGCTTCATGCAGCAGCAGCAGCAGCAAGATTTTCATGCTCTTCAGTGAGATTATCATCAAGGCTTGACATTTTTTCAGCTGGTCCTGTAGCCCAAACTCAGAAAAAGAAAGATTGAAGATAATATCAGTTTTCCTCAAGAAAATGGATTTGAACAAATAGACAGAGGTTTATGTTTTACACACCAAAATGTACAGTTTCTAAAAATAGATAAATATATTTAAGTGTTTTATTTTATCTTTGTTCTACTGGTCCTCAGAAATAATGATTTTAGTTAGTTGGCTGCATTATGCTTAATTTGAATTAAAGTTACAGAGTTTTTCTAAATGCACTTTTTTTTCTGTTACTCCTTTTCTCTAAAATATATGCAAGCACTATAAAAATGCAAAATCTGTTCCATTTAATCATGAACAGCAACATCTCCGGCATATCTCCAACATATTATATGTAATTTCAGAGATGTAGGTCCTCTGCTTGCCAGTCTAACAGCAAGGTTCAGTCCAGACTGACCACAACTGTAATTCCATCAGGGGATGATGCTGGGATTCTAAACAACAAGTGCACAGCTCAAGCAGATTGTGAATGGCAACCAATCCTTTTGATTAAATACCAGAAATGGGATTTAGCTCAGGACTGTGTCACTATCTGTCATCCACCAGTCTTGTCCCTTCCCTAGGAGAAAGTAAATTGTCAAAGCACATAAAACAGCCTCAAACTACACTGCAAAGGCACTTTGGAGAAGCTGGTAAGAAAAGATGCTTGACTTAGCAGGGCAGAGATTAGTCCTAAAGTTTGGGATATAAAGTAACCAATCTCACAGTCATAATTTAGACAAAGAAAATTAGACAAAGAAATTAGACAAAGAAAAGGTTTCCTAAGTACTGCACGGCTGGCTTGACCATGAGCTCACAGCAGCAGCGGCACCACATTCATACGTTAAGCATAAGTGGCTGAAAGCACATCGAAGAACTGAGATTATTGGATAATTATGGTGATCTGTATCAGGAAAGAACTTCCTTACAGAATATTTTAGTAAATCATCGTTATCCATTCATCCATTCTGATTTTATGAACGTTGACTGTAAGGTGTGTACAGAGGTGAGAAGGATCAATTGGGTCATCTGAATCTTTGAAGCTGAGAAGACTCAGACATCATTTTCCCTGCTGAGAATGTTTTAAGCCATTTTTTTCCTCTAAAAAGAAGGGGGAAAGCTGTCATTTACAATCTAACCATGAAATTAGAGAGAATCTTGCAAACTGGTAAGATCCATTTTCAGTCTCATACGAAACCAGGAGACTTTGGTTTTGAGTCCACAGCATCATTAAAGCTTGGAAAATGGTCAGACACAGAGGCAATTTTCTTTCTCTGCTTACTTTGTTCTCCCATTTGGCACCACACTGTTTGCCCTATACCAATTGGTTCTGGAGAGTACAGGCACTGCTTATACCATGGTTATGCCTCTGCAATTTTTTACTATATTTCTTCTTTGCTTAGGACCAACTCAAATTACTTCTAAAAACTTTTAACAGCTGCATATTACATTTTCTTTTCTTTTTAGCATTTTGAAGCTGCAATTCATAGTTAATCTGCTGTAGACTTGACTAAAAGCTATGGCTGAACCCTTTTTAGGAATTCTTTTTTTCCTGTTTTATTCTAGATTTTTACCACACCATAATATATGCATGTTATTTATCAGATACACAGCATAGCCTTAAATTAATACATGTTCTGAAATAATGATTTATTATAATAAGTTAATTTTATTCATATTGGCTTCCTAGCAGGTTATTTTTCTGTCTGTTTTTATATCCAGCCTGGCCAAAAACATCTAAAACACATAGAATAGGAGAGATTTTTCAGAAAATTGCTAGCTATGCTGCCACCTAGTGAATCAGTACCATCTCTGACAATACTTTTGTTCAGGAAGAGATTTCACTCCTTTTTCTTGAAGACAAAAAAATCTTGTTTTTTAAAGAATATTTTCAATAAAATAACATTCTAGAAATGTATAAAATGCATTACAATTTTGTTTAAAATTTGGTTTGAAATAGCCAGATACAACTATCGTAAAATGCTAGTGCATTGTGCTTGGGCACTGTAGTTAATGATTAAATACCTTTTTCCTGTAGGATTGTCCTACAGAAATGAAAAAAAATCATAATCATAAGGCCATTGTACATGTAAGTATCTGTTTCTAATCTTTGTGTTCTCTCTAGTGGTTAAAACATCACCATTTTACTAGCCATCCTGGATTTGTTCCTTCTCAAATAAAATCAAGGTACTTGCCATTTTCTTAATCAATGTGGGTGCTGCTGTAGCTGCAAGATTGAATCCATATGTTTGCTAAACTGTTTATCTAAAAATCACCTGCCCAAAAAGCATATCAGTCCCTGTTTGCAAACACTCTTTTAAGGAAGAAAGAAAGACTGCTTGGATTTAATCTAAAAAAATCACAAACTTGGTGGGCTTGATATTTTTTTTGTCTGTTGTGCATCTTAGTGCAAGAAAATCTTGAGTAAAATTATTATTTCTGGGAAACAACAATAGATGATCCACAATTAAATCAATTCTTGCTAGCAGTAGTTAGCATTCTGTAAGAACAACCATGACATAATCCTTGTCATCTAACATTTAGAGTCTTTCCATATAAGTGAATATTATATAACGTCTGTGCAATCTTAATGCTCTATTCCAATCCTAGAAATATTTCCTGAAAATCCTCATCCTATACACTTATTATACCTATAATATATAAAAATAAGCCTAGAAAAATAAAGATGATTGATCATGGCACTGTGTAATATATATTTCTTTCAGGGTAAATTTTCTTGTTTGCAGCCTGTTAAGGTTGCCTCTTGTTTGCTCTTTGTCTCCATAAAATTGTGTTCTACTTTTTCAAATCTGGTCTGGCTGCTGAAGCTGGAGGTGATGTGTCCTAAGTCTAACATCAGACTGTTCTGCCTGCTGTGAGACTCAGGACACATCACCTCCAGCTGTTCTGCTGATGTGAGGGTAGTCCCACCACCCTCAGGTTAAAGATGGTCTAAATTCAAGTAATCTCTTTCCTAGATGAGTCATTGTGCACTGTCAGTCTGTGGTTTTCATTCAATAAAGGACAATCAGAATAATTAAGGAATAGGCTGAGCAGATTTAGAATGCTGGGAGTTTTAACATTTTAGAATGCTAGGAGGTCAATCCAAATTTGGATATCATCAATTCATTTCATAATCCTCTACTGTATGGAGGATAAGAAATATATATAATACTTCTGTAGCTCCCCAGAGCTTTAAGTTTCATTAAAGTGTGCATCAGTATAGACACATCTGTGGCTCACAATAAAACCATTTCATATTGGAGATAAATTTATCATCTATAATTATTTTAAGGCTGATTTTAAACGTGTCTACATAGCATTTAGGAACCAGGGAGTGTAAGCCAGCATTAGATTTAACAGTCTGAATCTTGAGTAAGATTGGAGTTCATGTGAAATTTAGATTGAGAGGAGCTGAGCACACTTTTCAACCCTTGTGTTTTATTTCCTAAGTAAGTTATCTTCATACTAATGTACGTGCTTCTATACAACCAGAGAAGTTTGTTTAGTCTTAGGGCTGCTGTATATGGATCCTCATGGACCCAGCTGTGAGTGCTTAACACTTTCTCTAGGGACAGTTTTTAGGGAAGCAGACTATTTTGAGTGTTGAAATCTCTGGAATATTTGGCTGGCAGCAGTCATAGCAGGAATTAACCTATATGGTCAGCTTTGCTTTGGGTTGACCTTAGCAGTTGTGCAGCTCAGTGAAAAGTGTCATCAGCTGCAAAAGCACGTGTTCACAGTTACCAAACCCAGCAGCCTGACAGCAGCAAGGCTGCTACAAGTTCCTGTCCCCAGGGCTGACCAGTAGCACATGTCTGCAGTAGTCACAGGAGTATATGTGACCCAGTAGGTGAGCACACACATACACAACACAGATACACACACACACATTGCCAGCCACACAGAGCAACACAGAATCCTGTTCCCCTCTCTGGCTCGACTCTAAGTAGTTCTCCTAGTGGGAAATGTGTATGTATATATGCAGTGGGAATCCCTCAGGTTGCTGGACTTAAACACATTCCACTGAGTATACAGCCTTGGATTCTCAGTCTCCCCAGCTGCTGGCACCCAGGACCCCCTTAAACAAACACCGCCACAGCCTGCAAGCACACACACCATCACATACACACACACACAGAGTTATTTTTTATCTTATCCACATTAAAAACTGTCTGTGATATTAAGAAATATTGAAGAAAGCTCTTGTGAGCAAAGGCTGCTCTTTTCTATTCAAGATAGCTAAAAATAGAAATAGGAGAATGAAGAATTCTTGTGTAGTTTGTCAAACACTTGGGAACTTTCAATATATAATGCTCTTCTAGTTTTAGGTCTTCTAGATCTGCCACTTTCCAATAGGCAATTATCTGTTTTTATTTATGGTAAATCAGTACAGAATGCAGGATGTAATATTAAATGCAAGATTATGTGACATCCTGTGAACCAAAGACATGGTTTATAATAATTTAATACAGTATGACATTCATTTCTCACTTTAGAGAGAGACCTTATAACTACTTTTTTTTCCCCCTTTGAAAAGCTACTAATTAGCAGCAGTAGCCAAGCAAGATACGCAACATTCACCAATATCTCAGCTGACTATTATTTACTTCATAATTCATCCACGGTAATGTTATTAACAGTAATGTCTTACACGGATATTATCCCTGAGTGGCAGTTCTGCAGGTGCTTATCTTCTAAAGATGGTGTGCACTTGGCCACCTTACTAGTGTTTCCCTGAAATACAATGTTATATATATTGATTTTGTTCTAACAGTATCCAGCCACACTGCTGCATACAGCTGGTGTCATTTCTAGCCTTCCAAATATAGGATCAAGAGCACTTCCAGAATCAACAACAACATTTGGGCAACATTTGGCAGGAGCAGGTGATTCTTGTGTCAGTGGGACATCTGAGTCTTTCCTGGGTGAGATGTTTGGATTGGCAGTGATAAATTTTCAGTGAGGATTGGGTGTAGATTCTTGTGCAGTACAGTGATATGCTTCTCACCCTGAAGCTGCCAGTCCTATAATTACCAAATGGTTGAATTTGGGTGATATTTCTGCAGATTCCTCTAAACGAATGGAAAGATAGGATGGCCAATCGTGTGAGACCACAGAACCAGTCAGACCTCAAAGAGTCAGTTCTACACTGAAAATGCACAGAGGATGCTGAAGGTAAGGTAAACTGAGGCAGAAAGAAGGCTTCTGCTTTGCTAGTGAATCCAAGCCATATTACTATTACTACTAGTTCTGCCAGGGTCCCTAAAAGCTGCCTTTGCCAGGACTGCCTGGTAATGCTACTGGTAATGCCCAATGTTACTATTCTGAGAGGAAAAGATGGATAAGGTCTTTGTGCCATACTGCTCAGGGAGGTGTTATTGCAAGTTTTCTCCTGATTACACTTGAGAGATGGAAAGACATGGCAGAAATCAGTGTTGGTGCAGCAGCTCAGAATGTGGCATTATCTAAGTGAAAATTCTGGGTAGGAGGATCTGTGGTTACCAAAACTTACATGAGTAAGAGATGTTCAGTGCCACATCAGATGAAGCCACATAAGGCAGGGGAACAGTTTCAGAGGAAAAGGATGGGGGAGCATTATATACTTTCCAGCATGTTTTCAGACTATTCACACTTTCCACAACATCAAACTTCTTCATTCCTTAGCTGTGAACTCTTCTGTCCAGTCTCCTTGAACATTGTGGACTGACAGCAACATGGTCCTGATGCTCTTCTTCTCAAACATAAATCAACAGATACTTCTGTGCTATGCAACCTTTTAGTAGCTCACTAAATATTCATCTGCTCCTGTTATTTGCCAGATGCTGAATGCCCAATAAGAGTAGTTATCATCACAAAAGACAGGCAGTAAGGTGGGAGGGAGAAGCATTTGGCAGCCACAGTTTTATACCTTTTGTGAGAAGAGACATGCTGATGAACAAATGCCTATTTCAAAAGTTCTAAATGGAGCAAGGTAGGAACTGACATCATTCACTAAAATGCTCCCATTTTGCATTCTTCATGTTTGAAAGGCCAGAACTCTGAACTCTCATTCTGAAATGAAAAACATAGTGATTCTGATGCTGGAACTACAACAGAGTGCTTTCATGTTCAAAAGTTGCAGACATGCACAACATTTACATCACCATGAACAGAGTTACACCAGCTTTTGAAATTAGAAGGTGTGGTGACCTAAGCCTGTCACCTTTTCAGTGGCTTGTTATTTGTGCATGCTTAGGCATTCAATAAGCAGAACACCAGCTGGAATGTCTGGGTTTTTTTATGAGAGACACCCCACACACATACAGAAAACCATCCAGTTGTCCTGCTGAAACGCAATGTGCTATGAAACCCAAAGGGCCCCTCACCATACTACTCCACAGAGCTTTACAAGATACTCTATAAATTTCTATGCACTTTTAAAAGAGCATGGATCAAGTTTTTATATTTTTCTAAATATAATAATGATCATAATTTAAAGTCTACACTGTACACAGGGCAGACAGGAAAAAGAGGCCACTCTTGTGAATGCAGAGCAAGCATATATCCAGCCTCCCATAATCAAGACTTAGTGCAGAACAAGAAGGAAATGGATTCTATCTAGTGGCCTGGTTAGGTACAGAAAATCTTTAAATGCATGGGCATGAATGATCCCTCCATGATATAAGCAATATTCTAGATAAGAGTGAAAAAGACTCAATGTCTATTGAGAAAGTTAAACAAAGTATTTATAACAAAACCCAAATCTGACCAGATTCCCATCCCAAAATAGAAGTATCATGCAGAAATCTGACAGATGAAGATTCTTGTTAGAGAGTTTTGTATGACAAGGTGACTGTTACCAGGCTTCATTCTGATCCTGGGATCATCTCTGTACTGCAGTATCTCAGGTACCTGTTCCCAAACCACAGGCAGGAGTGTCACACAAATAAATCCTTTTCCAGCCCCATATAATGATAAAAAAAGAATTAGGTGCTACTGTGTCTCTTTTCAGTCTTGGGACACTGTGCTAAATTTTTTCCAGTGGTTCCACACTGCAGGGCAGACATGACTTTGCAAGGCAAATGCTGTTTTGAGAGCTTTGTGAAGACCATTGCTATGAAGATTTTTCAAAAGAACAAATTGCCACCTCTTCCCAAAAGACAGGGGTGCAAGTGGCTTATTGCTCTATGTAAAACACATTTTGAATGTGAGCAGCCTGGCCTACTGGAAGTTGTCCCTGCAAATGTCAGGGGCTTGAAACTAGCTGATCTTTAAGGTCTCTTTCAATCCAAATAATTCTATGATTTTATTATTCTATTAGAGTGCTTTCAACTGCAGAGAAAACTTTCCATCAGGAGATGTTATCTAGTTGGGCCCAGAAGTGTAGAGGCTGCATGAATGAACCCAGCCAGTCATGTCAGGGTGCCAGCCTGCCAAAACAGCAGGCAATGCAAATGAACATGAGTGTGTATGAGCATAATGGGCTCTGGAGTTTGCATTCCTTCAGACAAAGCTCACAGAAGTCTGTACTTTCTTGCCAGGTGATCTGAAGTAGGTAATGCACATGAGCACAACCAGCACTCTGTGCAAGCAAGGAGATTTCCAGATCCATTTAAACTGATCTAATCCCAGACTATCATCTGGGATTCCCTTCCCTACATCAGTGTTAGCAGCTCATCTTGTCATATCCACTGATAAACTTAATTGTACACAATGAGATCAAAAATACTAACTTCTAACTAATCAAAAGTACTAACTTCTGCTCTGTCAATTTAACTTTGTGGGTTAAAACACATTTAAACCATGAGAACTGATTTTAAAAAAGAAAAACAAACAAATCCTTAGACTCTAATGATTTTTCCTCGTCTATTTTTCAAAAATAAATATTAAAGCTATAATGTTAAATAGCAGAAATTACTTCCATGATGTACGACTGGAGGATATCTGCACTGCTTAATATTTTGCAATCTTTTTGAGAATTGGAACAAGAGTTTTGTAATAAATGAAGACAGAAAAACTTGATCATAAAGCTTAGAAGATTAGAGGTAAATTCAGAAACCTCTTTGTAATCAAGTGAGGCAAAAGTGACATAGTAATCGTTGCCACCAGCAAAATAAAGGGTTTTACAAAGATAAAGGAAAGAAGGTAGGTGCTTTTCATATACCTGCCCTTGAAGTAGGTAAAAATCAGCTGTGTTTGAATTGAAAGAGTACACTACATGCAAACTGAAATGTCAAGACTTTACTTATCATCTGATTATTTTTCCTTTAAATGTAGTAATTAGTTACTAATTTTGTTTTTTAAGAAGCAGTTTAGGCAGATTATAACTTTTAAGGCATTTTGTTATTGACACAGAAAAGGCTGGTCTTAAATACCAAGACTACCACCCTGTCAAATTTCAGATCATCTTATTTTAATGTCTTCTTTGTAAGCACTAAAACAAGCCTCTAGGGAAATTATTTTGGCCTCAAGAGTTTGGTCTCCAAAACTCATTTGTACAGCACTGGTTTAACATTTAGGTTGCCCTGTTTGGAGTCTGTATTTGGACTTGATGACTCTCATGTGTCCCTTCCAATCCAGAATGCTCTGTGACTCTGATCCAAGTCTATTTTCTGAAATAGACTTCAGGTTTTTGTAAAGTTGGATTTTTTTTTCTTTTTAGCTTGAAATAAATATAATCCCACTGCTGACTTTAACATACAGAATATTTGGGGGTAGACATCACATGTGTACATTTTTTCCGGACATAGAATTGCTGGAAATTTTCTGTGAAAAGTTAATTAAATATTATATCCTTGGACTAGAGGTGAATCGTGTTTTCTGATAAAACTAGTAACTTGAGGCTTCAAAACCCCAGGAGCATTAGGAAGTCTGTGCTAATAATAAATTGTTTTGACTGAAGTTGATGTCTTAGTATGCATATAAATAAATAAATTAATTAATAAGAGATCCCACTGAGATTATAGCAAAACAATACATAATTTTGCATGTAATTAGGAAAATGCCAGTCATCACAAGAATAACTGGCAAGTGTCCTGCAGCAGAGCTTTAGCAGTTAACACATGGCTTAGTTAACATTTAGTTCTACCAGTCTACTGGACCACTTTCCATGACCCCCATATATGTTAAGAATAAGTGTAAGTAAAACAATACCCTTAGCTATCACTGCTGATAAAACTACAGAACTTACCTCCATTCTTTCAAGCAATAGCTCATGTTCTTTTTATTGGAGAAGCATAACTTAAAAGAAAGATCTGCTCTGGGAATATTTAAAGCATCTGTACTTGAGAAGTTAGATCTTTCTTTCTTTACTTTAGCAGTACTGTAATTATCAGGGCATCAGATACTGTTTATGCCACTGAAATATTTGATTTGTTCTGATGCAGATTATTTTAGTGTGGGCTGAACTTTTCAATAAAAGTAAGGGAGAAAATCTATCCCCACTGAAATGCTGTTATCAACTGTCATGATTTTTCGCCAAGGCAAATCAATTCACCACCTCTTGAAGGTGTTACACACTGAACTGACAGTCACAGGGATTTGCTGAACACAGCAACTTGGACAAAGTTTTTATCTGTACCACAGAGACTACACAGGTTTACTTTACTGTTGCCACACTAGAGTCCAGAGTCTCAGGTGTAATCCAAAGTAGCTTCTGATTGTAGCACTTCCTTAAGTACAAACCATGAATTACATGCAGGGGCTAGCAAGATGCTTCCAGGTCTTTGCTCCCTTGCTTCAACAAGAGCTGAATATGAAATATTTTAGCTAATTTTCAGAGTCGGTGACATGGGAAATGTCAGCAGAACAATGACACATTGTATTTTGAACAATATTTATAAAATAAGGCCTGGTTTTCTGCGAGGGAGGATACAGCAGACAAGCACAAGAACATAATTTATTTTTTTGCTCGGAAGTCCATGAAACCAAACATTTTATTATTGTTGAATCTTTCAAAAGACAAAAGGGCACTCTTCAACCATAAATATCAGAACCAGAGGAAAATAACTAGGAAGAATTCATTGTCAATAAAAACTGCAGTAAAATCCCTGTTTTGTTACCACTTGCTTATGTCAAATAAGGCTGTTCGCTCCAACAGTGTTCTATGATACTTTTTACTGTGCCAAAATTCTCTACAGTTTAGTCACTCTCTGATTTAATCAAAACCAACACTACAATTATTTTTACTTTATCCTTCCAAAGGGGGAACAATAGCCAATTATTTGCAAAAACTCCTACTGTAAATAAGACGATATAACAACATTGCACACATACACACAAACATAGGCATTTGGAGGTCTGTTTTCTGAAATTTGCTGTCTGTACAGCAAAGAAGGATGATGTGGTTGTGAAATAGTTCTTAAACTAGCCCAGTTTATAGCTCAGTATTTTAAAGTAATGCAGAATTAACTGCGGCTTCTTTCCTAATTCTCTATCCTAGAAGGGACATGCATTATTAAGGTATTGGTGAAAAACTGTTAATCTCTTTGGAGCAGTTTGGTGACAAGACTTCAATGTCAAGAGATCCTAAGAGTCAAAACTGGAAATATAGCTCATCATTTCCTCTCAGTAAAATTAGATTTGCAGACAGCTTTGTGAAACAAAATTGACAATACAGTGGATAATATGTATCTCTACAAACATTTCTTAAAATTCTCGGATAAGAGTGATAGAAGTCTTGTTGTATGGTAGCATTCGAAACTTCATTTAGTAGTCACTATGCTAGCCTTTGATTGCCTTGATTACATTTTTTAATTATACAAGTAATAACAGTCTACATTGATTATTTTTAGCCCTTTAAGACTAAATATGCATTCAGTCATCTAATCTAAATATCTGTGTATCTTTGGCAATTAAGATCACAAACAACCCTTAGCTGATGTAGGACAGGGCAACATGAAGGACAAAGCAATCCTGAGGTGGTCAGATTTTTCGGTGGAAAAAAAAAATCCAAACTTCTGTGCTGTGCTCTAGCAACAGCCTTGCATGGTACTGGACCAGCATGAGCTCTGATGGGACGTCTGAGATTTTGAGGGTGTTATTAGAGATTCTAAACTCCCAACTACACTTAGGCAAGAAGATATGAAAAGGAAACATCTGGCTGCACTTACAAGAAAGACAAGATTTTCAAGTGTAATGTAAGAAATTCCAAATGCCAGAGACTGAAATAATTCAAGTTGCCTAGTAATGCTGATTTCCCCCTTCACCCCTTACCTATTGCTGAAGACTATCTCATCCACATCAAAATGGTAATGAAACCTGTCTGCTCGCTGGAGTCCAAGGTGAATGCTGTAGGAGGATTTCAGCCCTGACTTTATATTAAAGTGTCCATGAATACATTCTCTTCCACTGACTGTTTGAGACCAGGGAGTAACAAGTTGCCAAGCAGCAAGAAGATGTGGCTGAAGCACTGATGGCCTAAGTGACTGCCCCAGCCATTTCCACTGCAAACATGTACATGGAGCCCCATGAGACTCATACCAAACCTATAGACTGAATCTCTTCTGCACTGAATTTGGATCTGATGAACACCCAGTTTTCAGAAGACTGAGCATGAGTGAAGAGCAGCAGCAATATCACCCTCAGAAGACAGAGAAACCACAGTTTTAGCCATTGCTCAGGACCCTGGGATCAATAAGACATGAATGAAATTAAATATCTGGAGAATCCCAAAGGCAAGTCTAACCTGCAGGAAAACCTACTCTCCCTCATTCAGGCATTACCAGACATTCCTGCCAATATGATTTGTAAAAACTGCTGCAAATACAGACATCAGCGCATCTTTAACGATGACAAAGATTCACTCACTCAGCATCTGAAGTTTCAGTCAGGTTCATTGTGAAAAACAGCCAATGGTGATTGAAGGTATCCTGCCTGCAGTGCCCATGATTGCCTCCTGCTTAGCTAGACTGGTCTGCAGGAGTACCCAAACTGAGGTTTGACAGCTTTCCAGCTGAGAAACAGTAAGTACCTGGAGATCATGCTTCACATCTTCATCATTATTTAAGTTGGTCACTAGTCCAGTAGATATTTTAAGCCAAATTCTTACCAAGTGAGTAAAAGCACTAAGTAACATACAGAGATAAAATCCTAAAGTAGCTCCACAGGTACTTTGATGCTTTGCAGTTGTGCATTCTGTAAGGCCAAAGCCTATAACTCTGTGTGTTTCCAGCTAAACCTCTTTCTGTTATAACACTTTAGACCTGCTTGTATTATGTATTATGTACTGTATTGGCAATATTTAGCTACTGCAGGAGCAATAAATCTTATCATAATCTTCCATATAATCAGTGTCATACTTCTCATGCCTCACTGAGTCTTGTCTCTACAACTCGGCCACACCCTGACTGATGAACCATGTATACCAAAGTACGTTTTCTCATGTTCAGCCAGTGTATAAATAAATACAAATAACGTACAATGCATTTGGCTGTTTGGGGCATGCAATTGCTTTAAATTATTGGCCTCTTAACAGTGACATGATAGCAGTCTACTTTAGGTACATGCAGAAGAATTTCTCACCTCTTTTGATGTTGTATTTTTTCAGTTTGACTGCCTGCAATGTAAACAAGATCTACGGTCAGAAAATATTTATTTATAAAATGTGTAGATTTAGGAGCCACAGAATGAGTGAAACAAAGCTAAATTGGCAACGTCTTACATTTTCCCACGTATATTGTAACTGCTTAGACTAAATCACAAAGCTGATTTCTTTTAGTACTTCTGGAAAAGAAGTTTATTAATCCACTATAGAAGTGTAGCACAAGCGCAATATGGCTGCTTTGACACACAGTATCTTCAACCTGTAGAAAGATATTTACTTGCCCTTGAGACCCTCACTCTGGCCTCTCTCCTGGAGATGGTGTTTAAGCTGAGATCACTCCTTTTCTGATATATCACTCCTGACATGTCCTCCCCTCCAAACAACAATCTCACCCCATTTTGTAATGGATGGCTGTCTGAAGGTTTAAGGCATACCCCCAAATCCCTACTCTGCCTAATCTGAAACAAGGATTTAAAAGCAGTTTCATGGGTCCTGTGTGCTAACCAAGAGGCTCTGAGGCAACTCACAGTTGTGAGTGAAATTATTTAAGTGAAACTCACATTAATAATTCAGAAGTCCTGAAAAGCACTAATTACAACCATCAACAATAATATAGGCCCACTAATTGATACACTGTGTAAGGATACAATCTTGCTAGATCTTTAGACCAGAAAGCTTACATCCTTATCACTGGAACAAATGTTTATACACGTACCGTTTTACGTACGTGTAGTAGGGTTTTCTTCATGGCATCATAAATTTGCATAGCTGGAATGGAAGCAAAAAGCAGGAAGAAGCAGTCCTCTGAAGTGTCCTTTGAATCTTTTTACTTATGTCATGATTATATATTATCCCAACAAAATAGGAATTTACAGATATTTGAACTTTCCAGTTTCCTATCTCCATTGTGTAGGTAGACATTATTGATTATCTTTCCATTCATGGTTTCAACTAACATTCCGAATCAGATGTGGACATGACTTCATCTGGATATAACGAGGAGACAGCAGCACTGAGGCAGTGGGCAGAAATCACTGGTTTAGTGTGGTATGTTGTGAGAAATAGGCTGTGCATGCCCTAAATATCAATGAACTAAATAAATGCATTTATGGTGTGGGGGCATCTTTTTTGAATTAATACTACATTACTTAGCTAATTCTTGAGAACAACTTGAACAAAAAGAATCTGAACCAATGGATGCCAAATTAATTAAACTGTTGCTTCTAGTGTATAAAATAGACCTATGAGACAGACTGTTTTGGTTTTACCATCTAGCTCAATTGCACTCACCTCACCTGGCTTCATACGCCAACATAATGCCTTAACACAAAAATCTGTGACTGTCTGGAGTTGTCATTACTTAATGAATCATACAAACAAAAAAATGTGCATTGTGAAATGTGTTAAAACTTAATTATTAATCATCCTATTCATATTTATGTGATGAATAAACTGGAGCAGTACTGTCAGTGGTTAGTAACATTATTCAGCAATTCTCAGTCTGCTAATCCAGCAATCCAGAAGTGCTGGGTAACATCAGGCTTAGCAGTGGTGCTCCACTCCACAACTCAGTGATTCCTAAAAGAATTCAATATCTCTTACCAGGAGGTGAATGTCTCGTCCTCAGGAGTGTCTTGCCCAGTTTGCTGCAGGAGGAGGGAAGGCGAGTGTAAAAGAGAGCCGTGCCCCCAGCTGTCAGCCCACAACTGTTTGTCTCCAGGACAAGCCAAACAAAACCCAGAGATGTCTTTGCTTGAGCAGGTCAGACCTCATTCCTCGTTCCTCAGTCTCACTGTGACCATCTGAGAAGTGGCCTCTGGGCAATCTGGGCTGATTGCCTGTGTACAATCAGCCAAAACTGATTGTACACAGGCACCTGTGTTTACCAGCAAGGGAACTTTGTTCATTTCAGGATTTGCTTGTATGTCTTCCTAGTAACTCTCACTCCTCTACTTAGCTTATTCGTCCTACGGATTGAATGGCAAGAGAATTAAAAATTTCTGGTGAGGTTCTTGTTTCTTTGCTGCCCGATAAACATTTCTGCATTTGGCTTGTAGTTCTTTTTGAGGTTGGGCTGTCTCAGACATGTGGCTGTACCTGATGATGGTATATTTCTCAGAGACTGGCCAAGACCCTTCTCAGCAAGAGGCACAGTCCTGACTTTGGGCATGATTGAGTCACAGCTTGACAAAATCTTACATTGACTTACATTGACTGACAAACATGGCTGAAAAAATTTAACTTTGAGTACAAGTTGTAATATCTAATAAGAGCAATTAAAGTGTGTGAACAAAATTCAAGTGATATTTTATAGCACCTTTTGTGTACTGAAGGTGTAAGAGCTGTGTAGATTACTTACTCATGGGAAAAACATGTAAATGCCACGTATCCACGTGGGCGCCCCAACTTATGTCATAGTTCAGCTATACAGACTCAGTTAAGGATATGCATCACTTTCTAGATGTTGCCCGGGCCATAAGGGTTTCTGTATCCATCCCTTGGGAGCAACAGAAAGCAGTTTTGTTGAACATTAGCACCTTTGAGGATCTGCCAGTTGAACCACTTATAAAATGTCACTAAGCATTTTCCATCAGAATAGACTTAGTAAGTTGTTATTTTCAGTTAGCATTCATTTAGCATTTTTGCGAGGTCACTACAACTGGCTGCTGGTTCAGCTCTCTGAACTGGTTTGTGGCTCTACATCAAGAGCCGAGCAAAGAAATAATAGAACTTTGTATCCATCCTTCTCAGCAATGAGAGGATCAGCCTCGGCTGGTTGAGTATTCCGCATTTTACTAGTCTTATTTACTAGAAAAGCTTGAAGAGTAACCTTTCAAGAGGTACTTGAAAGAGAACCTTTCAAGAAGCAGAGCCAGTATCATTCAAGCAAAACGATTTGAAGGAAAGGAGATAGGTACATGCCTCAATTTTTTTGGAGGTAAACTAGTTACAGTTTGGGTTTTTGGCCTAACTTTACAAACCAATGCTCCATTAAGATAGAAATCTTCACTGTTCCAGTGCATTGAAACAGGGATCAGTGTAAACCATGATAAATCTAGAGATATGATTCCACCATCTATTTTCACACAATTGGCCAACTCACCAAAACACGATGTTTTCAGTTTAGCCTGCGCTGCTGATTGCATGACCACATGAATGGCTGCAAAGAAAAGGGCTGGATTATGACTGCCAGTTCAGGCTAGTGGGGAATTGCAGTGCAGGGCAACAGTGCCCCAGGTCTCTGTATTGCCCAGTGACAAGAGCTGGAGTCCTCTGGTAAGCCAGCAAGCAGCGACATGATCAACACAGTACTCATGGCCCTCGTCAGAAATTTGTACTTTGGGGAGAAAAGAAAAGTCAGCATATCACTTACAAGATTAAATTTTTTTTTTTTCTTTAGTCTTCTGGAGCAGTGTCCATGTCATACTGAACATCTTCAGTCTGATTGCTTTCTTTTTGGTACATAATATTTCATTTTTGTGATTCATAAATTTTTAACCGTTACTTGACTTTTTCCCCTGTTCTCACTGTAACATTGTATTTTTATTTGATACAATTTTATTAAAGATGTATTGGTTTTGCAGGGCCTGGTTTTTGGTAGTAGATGGGCCACAAAGATGGCTCCTGTGGGAAGCTGCTGGAAGCTTCCACCAGCAGAGCCAATCCTTGATGGCTCTGAAGACGGACGTGCAGCTGGCCAAAACCGGGCCAATGAGAGAGGTTGGTAATGCCTCTTTGATGGCATATTTCAGAAGGAAATCAAAACAAAGTCACAGGTGTTTCTGCTAGTCAGGGGAGAGGAGGAGGTGAGAACATGTGAGGGAAACAACATGGACACACCAAGGTCAGTGGAGAGGGAATGGAGAGGGAGGGGGAGGAGGTGCTCGAGGCACCAGAGTGGAGATTCCTCTGCAAGCCGTGGGGATCCACAGGGGATGCCATGGTGAAGCAGCTGTGCCCCTGCAGCCCGTGGGGATCCACAGGGGATGCAGAGATCCACCCACAGCCCATGCTGGAGCGGGTGGATGCCTGGAGGAGGCTGTAATCCAGTGAGAGACCCAGTGGAGAGCGGGCCTCTGCTTCCAGGCTGGAGCAATCTGTCCTTGGAGGACTGCACCCCCTAGAAAGAGAGCCCCATGTCACAGCAGTTTTGGGAGGACTGCTAGCCTGGGGAGGGAGTTCACGTTGCAGTAGATGTGGTAGAGCAGCTACTTATGAGAAGTGGACCCACAGGAGAAGTTCACTGAGAACTTCCTGTGGGAAGGGACCCCACAGCCTCACAGGGGAAGGACTCCTCTCTTGGAGCAGTGGAAAAAAAAAATCTCAGTAATGAGCTGCCCCAAAAACCCCCATGCCGTGTTAGTGGGAAGGAAGGAGGTCCTGGGGGAGAAAAGGTGCTTTAAGGGCTTATTTTACTTCTCATTATCCTCTTTTGATTCTGTTCATAATAAATTCACTTGGCAACCTGAAGTTGAGCCTGTTTTGCCCTTGGAGTGTTTTTTTCTCTCCCGATCCTTATCAAAATTCATGAAGTCTTTGTTAACTTTTTTCCTCTCCTCTGCCCAGCTGTGGCAGCAAAGGGTGAGAGAGCGACTCTTGTGGGTGCCTGGCTTTGGTCCAGTGTCAAACCATGACAAAAGGATAATATAAAAAGTTTTGATTTTACAGGGCCTTCATTTCCAGAAGGGTTTTTTTTTTTTTTTTTAAGAATAAAAGAAGGCATTTACAGCTAAGTGTCTTATTTCATCCCTTGTGCACTGCTGCCCGTGATAGCAAGAATGGAGTTTCATTTATATTACTTTTAAATCACAGTCAAATTAACTTTTTTCCTTTCAAATTGCCAAATAACTTGCACACCTCTAATAGAGAGAACTTGGTTCTTGTGTTGAATCTTGCTGTTGAAGTGGGACGACTCATTTTTCCAGTAGTACTGCAGATAGTACAGATGAAATATTTTTAAAGTTCATATAGCAAAAACTTGAGTATTAGAAATGTCATATTTAATCAGAAGCACATGTATTAAGGAAAGAGATGAATTTTTAATAATATTCTTCAGAGCTAATTCTTGCGGAGGGATTTGTTTACTGACAAGCTCAATGGATGGGCATGTTCAGAACCCTTGAAACTTCCCTTAGCTCTGATCAAATTTTAAAAGGTTTGTCTGGCTTGTTTCCCCCTTTATCTACAGCTGACCAATGGATGTGCATGTTTTCTTCCTAGATATTCTTATATAGCCTTTCTCCTATGTGATACTAGTTTTATCTTGCATCTGCCGTATGTTTGCATCTCTCCTTGTCTTGCAGCTGCATGTATCTTCCTCTACAGTAGCATAGAAATGAGAACTGTTGTGTTGACTTTAAGATTTGCTCCTTCACTGATATTGGGATTTTTTCCCTTTCTTTCAGGCATCTCTGCACTATGGTTCATGCTAGCATAAACGCCTGATAAATTACAGCAATATGTTGTTGGCATTTTCTTCAAGGGATGGGGAAGGTGACAGAAGTGCTACCTCAGAGCCTTTTCCTATATGTTACTGAAAAGGTTTGTGGACAACTGATGTTCTTTACATGATAATTCAGCACTGGATCTGATATTGCATATTCCGGCTTGAATACTTTTGTTTGAATCTATTTTTAATTGTTTAAAAAAATAAGTTGGTAGTAAGTGGAAAGAAAATAATAAAGTCTCTGTAGTGCATTGGAAGATGAAGCCAAATTAAGAGAGCATAAAATTGCACATGGGATACTTCACTTATATCTTTGGTATGCACCAACTCCTACACATCACACTTGTAACTCTGAGACCTGGCCCTTTACAGAATATGCCACACAGCTGTGATGTATAGATGTGCACACATCACATGCCTTACACATTCCTCTAGCACTAAAATGTGCTAAAATTAACCATAACTCTGACATTGGTGAAAACCTTATAGAGGCCTGTCAAAAGTTGTGCTATTTGTAGTCTGTGGTGCCATAGGCTCTCTCACAGGTAAACATAGTAACTCACTCGTCATGTTTCAAGTGTTTTGATATATTGGCTTTTTCATTTAGAAGTGTCACTTCAAGATGATGGCAGCTGTGGATAAGCTGCGGGGTAATTTCGTGCACGTGCAGTAAGCATCTGCCAGCACAGGCATGCTGGTCAGGATCCCCATCTCTTGCTATTATGTAACCAACTATGGGAGCTGAAATCTGTACCATTGATTGGTCTTTAGTCTGATCTGATTAAAACCTGAGATTTTTTTCCTTCAGCTTTGAAGAATTTTATAGAAAATAGTAGTGTTCTTCTGTCACATTCTAGGGAAAAAGAATTTTCATTGATTACTTAATTTCATTAACCATGGCTAGTGAAATCTTAGTTATAGTTATTGACCCCAGGTGTATGAAGAAATGGGTCACAGTGATTTGCTATATTACTAACAAACAGAGAGCACTCACACTTAGAACTGTTCTGAATTTGACTTGAAGTTACACTGTAAATTACTCTCTAAAAATGTAACTGTTATTGGGTTTTTGTTGTTCTGACTTGATTGAGAAATACAAATATTTACAGGTTTCACCACACTCAACACAGGCAACCCTTTGTTAGATAGTCTTTTGATACTACTGTAATAAATAGAATCATTAATGAAGACAAATATCAGCATCTGTGCTCAGTCCTTGTTGTCTCCATAACACTGATAGGAGACTGGTGTGCTTTTTCTGGTTGCTTTATCTATAGCAGATGCAAGTAACTGAAATCACTTTTGAGAAGCATTTCAAAGCATTTATGTTTCACGACCCTTAATGTACATAATCTGATTTTTTTTTAAAAACAGTTTCTCAGTTATCATCACTTCCCTCAATTAAGTGTGCAGCCTGCATTTCCATGTGCAAGTGGCTATTTTGCTGTAGAATTAGCCACCCAGGGCTAAATGTGCATATTGCTGTGCATGGCTAGAGTTTGCTTGACACTTTTTGAAGTGTTGGTATCTGCCTGTCTGCTTTAGAAGAATTGTTCTAGGGTGTTAGTCTTCTTATAGGGTGAAGAAGCGACCTTTCCAACATTTTAATGTATCTCCTTTTACACTGCTTGGTTGATAAGGGAAGTATCTTTCTGCTTTGCACTCGGTTTTATCTTTCAAGTTTTTGGAGAATTTTTTTTTCTGTGCTACTCTTTGCAAGGAAGTAAGAAGTGTGACAGAAAGGTGTGATTTTTAATTTACACCAGAGTTCTCAACAAATAATGACTTTTCACACCCTGTTCTTGTTGCTTAGCCTGGGGGAGGAGTTGTATGGCTACTGTTGTCATATCAAATTAAACCCACTCATGTAATTCAGAAAGGCATTCCTCTTAACCCTTCTAAGCTGCTGAAGTCGACAGGCATGAGAGTGTAGGTTGAAGTGTGTTTTTGGAGGATCTCTGCTGCTGAAGGATGAAAATGGAAATATTTTATTCAAGGAGTTTTTTTCTTTTTTTGTTTTTCCTTTTCTTTTGAGCACAGATGCTGATGAGGTTTGTGAGGGTGAATACTCATGTTAGCCTGGAGTTTGCTGCAGGTTCAGGGTATGGAAGGAAATGTTTGACCAACAATACCAGACACTCATATGCTTGTCTGAAAAACTGACTCCAATAGTGTTGTTGTGCTGTGGATTGCAAACATGGTCATGGAACACTTGGTGCTCCTTTAGATAGGAGAGCTAAAACACCTCGATAAGAAAATTCCCCTCAGAGAGAGTTTGCTGCTGCTGAGAAGTTTGCAGTGTGGAACAAGATGTGCCTTTATAAGTTATCTTCCTCTGGGGAGGTCGCTGGTCGTTTGGGGTGTGTTGCATCCCCTTGTCATCCGAGCGAGTCCTTCAGGCAGGGGGCACACGGTATGTGCAGGATTCATCCAGAGGGTAGATGCACGGCTGCCCCAGAGACTCTGCCTTCCCAGGGCGCCCACTGCATCCTCGCAGGTACCCCTGGAGCCTGGAGAAAGGAACCAGCAAATAACAGCAGGAGCAGTCTCCTCTCTATCGCCTTTCTTGTCCCTAGCTGTTGGTAATTCAGGGTTAAGTATTTGCTGGGTACCTGCCCTGCCAGGCGGTGCAGAGAGGGTTAAGGTGCTTGATTGACTGTAAGCATGGATGTGACAGACTCTTATCTGATGGTGGGGTGGCTTGTTTTTTTTTTTTTCCTTCTGTAAAATGTCAGCCATTTCCTGATGAGCCTGATGGTGGTGGTGAATTTCACACCTTTTTTCTTCTCTGTGTGGAAACCTGGGTGTTAATGGTACCGGAGCAGGTCTTGTTTTATAAGGAATGAGGCTGCCTCAGAACAGAGGGAAAGCAGGGACGGGAGAGGAGGTGAGGAAAGGGATCCAAGAAAACTGCCACTTACAACAGGCATTAGCTGAATTATTTTGCACTATTTTTATTCAGAGCATGTAGATATATTATTTGCTAAGTGCATTTTTTACTATGAAATATTGGAGTTTGGCTTAGAGCTCAGCACAAAAATAATCCCCTATTTTCATTTCAGAGGGAAATTTAGCATTGCAACAACTGAAGATGGAAAGTTGGTCAGTTGAGCAAGTCTGCAACTGGTTGAAACAGAGAAATTTAGGAGAGCTAGTTCCTAAGTTCCGTGGTAAGCATTTTTATTGTTTGGGGGAGTGGTGCTGTTTGTTTAGTATATCTTGCTATGCATTTTATTGGCACTGCCTACCTTGTTTTGGTGTGGGGAGTGTGTGTATATTCTAACCTCAGACTTTTATAGAAATTTATTAGGGTGAGAACTGACATAAATATGATAAATCAACCTAAGTGTACAAATTTGCTACAAAGTCTGAGAAATCCGGGGGGAAGAAATTAAGCCTGTATATAAATAGACACACCTCAAATCCGAGCTGTCAGTTTAAAAGTCCTGGCAGGGCCTATTGTATGTGGTAGAAATCTTTTGAACGAATGCAAATGTAGTGTGTAAATATTTTATGTCTGAGTATATAAACACTCTACAGAAGAGTGCACAAGAAGCTGTAATGTGAACAGCCTATTTCTTGTGTACTCTGTTAAAAAGCTTGATTTCCTTCATCAGCAAGTAACAGTCTCCTGTGATTCAAGCAAGGCCTGATTTAAAGCATTAAAATTGTCAGCTCTGCTTCTGTGTGTTTCAGGCTTGGCTCTATGTCAGGGGAAGATATCTGGCCAGTGATTAGGACTCCTGGCACTGCTTGGGAAAGGATGGTGATAGCTGAAGATGACTGTCAGCAGTACAAAGCATCCTTCCCTTTGATCCATCTTCCATAATCATATTTTTAGGTATATAGACTGTAACTGTAACTATAAAGCTAATTTACAGTAATTCTTTTATCCCCCTCAATCTGCAGAAGAAGAAATAAGTGGAGCAGCTCTTCTGGCTCTTAATGATCGTATGGTGCAGCAGCTGGTGAAGAAGATTGGGCACCAGGCAGTGCTGATGGACCTGATTAAAAAATACCAGCAACAGAGGAGTGGGCTGGAATCCCTTACATACTGTTGTGAAACAGCTTCTCAAAAATTTCCAGAAGTAATCAGTGGGTGAGTTTGTTCATGGCATAGCAAATATTGGTCTTGGTATAGTTGTGTTCTTTTCATGGCATTTTAAAACTGGAATTTACTAGCTCTTCATCTGTACCTGATTTTTATATTTTGAGTATCTGTAACAAATGTGAACTGTAAAATTAGATTCTTACCTTCTGGTTTTAAACATGGCATCAATGTTCCTGAACCACACCATTAATTAATTTAAACTTCCTTCATATCCAGTTCTAGGACCTAGTTTTCATTTGAACGAAGCACTTTCAACTTTCAGCTGTCAAACTTTCATTATAGCTAAGATTTTTTCTGTTTTCTATATTAAGCTCTTGAAGAACTTACTTTTAAATTCTTGCAAATCTTGGAGTATAATAATGATTTAGCCAGAGATAGTATTTGTGTCACAGGTGTATTGAAATCAGTTTATCAGAGGAAACTCTGGATTTGGTCCAGATGTAAGCATTTAATAATTCCACAGTGGGATTATTGAAATTTTTTGTGAAACTAGGTAGATTTTTAGAAAAGAGATTCCAGGGAGATTGTCCTCAATTATTATGTTCTGGCTCTTGGTTAGGCAGGTTTTCTTTCTCTGTTTGGAGTTTTTTAGGGGAGGGGGCAGAGTTTGTGAGGTGTTTTCATTGGGGGTATTTGGATGAGGGGTTTGTTGATTCTCCCATCCTTTACCTCCATTCTGACCTATTGTAAGTCTTGCAGGGTTATGTTTTTCCGAATGTTTTGGCTGAGGAGAGAAATCCTGACCTCTAAGTGGTCCCTTTTAAACCCAAGAATCCTGGCTGTCGAGAACAGCTTGCCATGGATCCAAAATGCATTTTTTTCAAAGGAAAGGACTCTAGCACTAAGGCTGCATTAGTCACAGTAGGATTAATCCCAGAGGATTAGAGCCGCAGAGCATTTGCCTTCATCCAAAAGGAGTCCAGGTTGTGCACTCTGAGTTGATTAAAAGCCCAAACAAAAGCGTGATAAACAGTGATAACTGAGTTACTTCCAAACAACTTGATCTCGTGAGCAGAACTAAACTGCACAGGGAGATACATCCTCTTGTCCTTGTGGAGGTATTTGTGAAACTCCTGAGGTAAATGCTCCTGCACCACTGGAGAAAAGGGGATTGCAGGAAGAAGACCAAGTCACTGCATGTAAGATTTATCACAGGCAGTCTCAGTTCTCTGCACCAAGGGCCTGCCTATTTGATTTATAGGAAACTCCTTCTTTAAGGGTAGAGGTGTCTTCTGTGAAGAAGACTACCACGTATAGGTCCTGTACTTCATCCAAAGTGTGGCGGATATACCAAGATTTCAGCAGAGGGTTCAGAAGAAAACATGTCCTTATGTTTAGGGCACTTAGAATGTTGCTTTGGATATTTAGCTTTCTGACTTTGTCAGGGGTGTTTGGATAGCCTGTGTCTCAGATGTGACTTTCCCATGTGCTTCTCAACTCTTTCAGGTCAAGCCATGCTATCCCACAAAGAGCACGCAGTTGCAGTAGCATGAGTGCAACTGTTTTGCTGTGAAGTTCAGCAGATTCAAAAAAATTAAATGCTTAAAATACCAAATCTTAGTGAATGTAATTTACATTAAAAGCTTTCCCTATCTAGTCTCCTTCCTGGAAAACAGGCTGCTGCTATTCTTCTATTTACAGGGAAGTTGAGTGAATAAGCTGCTGTTCCTGAAATATTTTTTGTGTCAGCAAGAAAGAATAAAATTCAAACAAGTTTAAGATGCATTCAGTCATGTATTTTAGGATGAGTAAAAAGTCAATACACTCTGTGCATTTTGGGGTATAAAATTATGGAAAAGCACCTATAGTGAAAAGAGTATTTTGTTACAAAACTGAAAGTTGTATCTTTATATGCAGATAGCTGTGACTCTCTTTTCTTAACACTGCAGTGCTTTTCTTAGTGATGCAGTTCCAAATTATTTTTGTCTTTTCAGTACATCTTGAACAAAATCCTGTAAGAATAATTTCTTTTGATCTAGTTCAAGGACTCATGACTTAAGTGTATGAGACACTGTTTTGAACAAATGTAAAACTCATAGTTCTGACAATTCACAGTATATGTGAACTCGCATTTCCCCCGTTGCTCCCTGATGTTAGGCTGAATTGCAGTGAGTAGAGAAACCACGTTAAGGTTTGCTGTTAGTAGCATCCACGGCTGGGCGTGTGATCCCCTTGGGACAAAGGTGAAATCTGAGTTTACATGCTCCTAGCTCCTACCATGCAGTGCTTGAGCCCAGGTGAAAACCAACCATCTTTTCTGTTTTGCAGAATTATTTCTCAGTCAGGCCAGTTCCCAGAACTTGCTCACCCTGCCAGGACCAGTGACAGGGTGGAGAGGGCATTGCTCAGGGCAGGGAAGAAAGGATCATCATCACAGTCTCTCTCTGGGTCAGCTGAAGTCACTGTGGAGCTTCCAAGAGCTGTCAGCAGTATTTCCCTGTTGTATTTCTCGTATAAATGCTATCCCCAGTGCTTTTTGGTGCACTCCTGGCTGCCACCTCTTTATGCTGGTGTCCTTGGCTCATCCTGTGACTGTGTGTGAATTGTGCTGATGTCTCCTCCCTGACAGAAACAGAAACAAAGTCCTTGGCTGGACATGGAATTTGGAGTGCAATAGGTGAACACTCTGTGTGGAAGTAATAGATGTGGCTAATTGGAATGTGGCTTACATCTCTAGCAGTTTGGATTAGGACGTGGAATCTTGTGTTTGTCACTGGTTCAGTGGAAGTGTTCTCAGTCACACAGTAGAAACTGCTTATGTGTGTATGAGGAGCTCACACATAGACATTGCCAGGTAAATATTAAGCTGCCTTCCACTTTCACAATCAATTGTTCCTGAGAGCCACACAGAGAAGATACTAAGGGTGTTTTTTTGTTGTTTCATTTAACTGCATGGATGAAATATATTGTTTCATGGAAAGGGAGAACTCCCCTTATAAATATGGCAAACTTTAATGTAATTTCCAATAATCTTTTGTGTGTTGAGTGCAACTGAGGCTGGAAACTGAGTTTCTAGAGCATCTTTAGAGTTCAGATGTTCTGAAGATATGAGGTCAGGAAAAAAAGTGGTTTATGATTACCATGAATTCTTGGCAGCATAACAGTGTCCCCTATCTTAGCTCTGCCTTTCCCCCAGTACAGGGTAAAACTGCTGATGTTGGCTTCCTCCAACACATCTACCAAAACAAGAAATAAAAGGAATGTGAGGAGGGAGAGAAGTGGACACAAAGGTTAAATGGAAAGTAGTGGACTGGCTCATAGCAAAGTGGGTATCTAGAGTTTTTGTTGCTAGTGATGAGCTACAGCTGGAGCACGTGGCCAGGAACAGTGGACTGTAAGATCAGGAAGCATTCAGAGATCTTCTAGAGTGGCTGGAGTAATGAAAATCTGACTTGAAGCTTTTGACTTAACTTCCAGAAAAAACAACTTTTCAAGATTCTAGTTAAATAGAAATGTATTGAAATGCCACGTAATTAGCTCTTTCAGCTCACCCCTTGTGTGTTGTAATGGTTAGTTTTCCCAGAAATTAGGACATGCCAGGTTATGAAGATGGATGTTACCCTGCAACTCTGACAAGGCTGACTTTCTTGGGATTTGTAACTGTGTAGTAATTCGAATATAAGCAGGCAGAACTTTCTACATTTTTCCTTTTAATTTGTCAGAGTTTGATAATTGAACTGAGAAATTGATTAAGAGGCATGAGCATATTTGATATGTTGATTTTTCTCCTTTTCTATTTCTGCCACTGGTATTTTAGAACCCTAAATGTCCTCTTTTCTATAAGCTGAGAAAAACCTGAGCACCTAAGCGCAAGACCTGAGAGTGATTTTTTGTTCCTTTTTTTCTTTCAGGGCTACTGACAGACAGATGTTGAATTCTTCTGGTCTTCTGGTGGAGCAGAAGAAATATCTGTATTCAGCTGAAAATGAAAAAGGACTAATTGATCATAGAGTGCTAAAGCAAAAGTGAGTTTATAATACATTCATTAAATTTTCCTTACCTTTTGACAATTACATAAAAGCTTCATCTTGCTTCATTTATACTTTACAAAAAGTGATCTTAATTACTGGAGGTCAGGTTCAGGTATATCCAGGTGAATTTAGGAAACAAAAAGAACAGAAATTTATTTGACTGCAAATAGTCTGGTGGTGTGATTCCATCCTCAGTCCTTGCTCACTGTTTAATGTTATCTTACACAGAGGGCAAAATACAGGTTTGTCTTTATTTATCTGATTTTTAAAAACTGTGTTTTACAGATCTGTTTTCAACAGCAATCTGACAAATTAGTCATTACAGAGTGGTATATGTTTATTCAATAAATTGTGTGCTTGAGGTATCTTAAGTATAGCAGTTGGGAAGGTAGGCATACTGATTCCATTAGCACACTTATTTTCCTGGGTTATCAAAATAAACCTGCCTAGAAACTGGAGGCAAGACAATG
The DNA here is from genome assembly GCF_026979565.1 of Vidua chalybeata. NCBI lineage: Eukaryota > Metazoa > Chordata > Aves > Passeriformes > Viduidae > Vidua > Vidua chalybeata. Next base: position 59,364,220 of record NC_071532.1, read on the forward strand.
TGATGGGTTTTTTCTTTTTTTTTCTCCTTTGCTTTTCTTCTTTGAGATGGGCAGTCAGTGTTGAAAGAGAGCCCTGTTCCTCTTTCAAGGCAATTATTTTCATGTTTCCAAAGCTTTGTCTGCTTAATCATTATCCCCCTTTATTTCCACCTGCTACAACTTCTCCCTCTGCTGTTCTCCCCTGTAGATATGATTTGATGCTTTTTAAAGTCCAGGTACTTCTGTTTTTAAAAGAACATCTCCAAAGGTCCTGTCAGCACTGTTATCAAAGAAACAGACCCAAATCACTCAAACTCTTGGAATAAGCCACTAATATGATCCTGCAATATTTAGCCTTTGCTTCTAAAGGATGCTTATTTTTAATTAATTTGCCTTGTGCTGTATAAAGAGTTTTAAATGGGATGTGTGAATCAGAGTAACCATTACACAATGTACAGTTCAAATTATTGCTATTTGACCAGGGTTATACTTATAGCCTTTGTCTCCTCATTAATTTAATCCAATATCAAAAAGAAAAACTTAAAATTTTTGGTTGATTTTTTTTTTTTGTTGGTTTTGGGTTTTCTGTTTTTGTGTTTGTTTTCTGGTTTTTCTGTTTTTGTGTTTGTTTGTTTGTTCATTTTAATTTGTCTGTGGTGTTGGGTTTTGTGGTTTGGTTTTGGCTTTGATTTTGTTTTCCCAGTAGATTCATGGAGCCACAGCTTCAATAACTGTATGATTTTGCTGGAAGTGAATTAGTGGATTAGCTGGTGAATTAGCTCCAAGTTTCTCTGTGTTTCCTGTGTAGGTAGTCCTAACAACAGTGTTAAATACACTCTTCTATATTACTAAATATTACCAAAATATCAAAGAAAATTGTTTAAACAGAAAAATAAAGACTAAGTGGATGAAGCAATTGTATAATTTGTTTTCTTGTATTGAAATTGGGCATACATAAAGCCATGCAACCTACTCCAATGGAATAATGCTTTGCTAGCAATGACAGAAGTAAAACCAGCCCATCTCTTTGTTAATCTCCCAAGAAGATTAATCTTGAAGCAGTGCCTGTCTGTGAAGACAATAAGATAGAGTGTCTATCTCTGACAGTGTATTCAATAAATACACTTCCCATATTCCTGCTTTTCTGTACTGGAGTACTAGCAGTTTTATGGCTCCTGACAGCCCAGGGTTTATCTTGTTGCTAAGACAGAGGCTTTTATTATTTGTAAATACCTGATACTGCTGTGGAAAACCAACCTTTTATTGGTTGGTTTATATGTTCTGTCTGCCTTTCCTCAACATATTTGCTTAGCAAAATTATGTCCCTAATGTATCCCTTTTCCACTGTTTCCACTATGATGGTCCAGCTGTTTTCCTTCAAGAGTAATGTCCCGGTACATATTTATTTGTACATTTAGTTTTTCTGTAAAAACATGGTCTGTAGCTCTTGAGTGCTGTGTAACAGGTTTACTGTCTGAATGCCTTGGAGTAATTTGCTCAGAGCACAAGCAGGATAACAGATCTTCCAGCCAGCCTCAACAGGTTTGAACTTCCCTGTTTGCTGTGAGTTTGGAAGATGTGGTCAGTGCTCAGCTAAACCTGGGTCATATACCAATATGAATGCTGGTGCCAGCATTGACAGAATATTGGTGCTGGTGCCTGCATAAATTTGAGCTGATAGCAAGGACAACAAACTGGAAGATTTACAATTACCTTTACCTTTGCCCTTACAAATTTGTCATCCATCTCTAAGATGGCCATGATGGCCTGCATGGGTCATTCATTTCCTCAGTGGAGGAAATGTCTTTAACTAGGCCATTCTCACATCTTTTTTGGTCAGGCTACAGCAACTGTCTTGACTGCTGGGTAGCTGCATCTGAAGTGCCTTTAATTATATGTCATTCTGCTAATGATCTGTAGACAGCTCCTTGCTTTGCCTCCCCTTTAACCTATACATCAGTATTGTTCATCTGTTTGATGTGTTTTAGCAGAAACACGCTTATGGTTGTGCTTTAAAAAAAAAGAAAATTTTAAAAGGAAAAGAGAAAAAGAGCAGCTAGCCTGAAAAATTGTCACCTAGTCAATTACTTCAAATGATTTTGCTCCATTTACACAAGAGGGCAAATACTGCTTTTATATAACATACGTATATACACAAATGTAGTTATAAGCCTACAGTGAAAACTCAGCAGGACTGTGCTTTTTAATGTATAGCTTAAGAATTTCTTAGTTTCTAAGCAAAGACCTTATTCTTTATATCATCACATATACCAGAAAGAATTCTGATGATCTTTTTTTCAGTTAGCTCATAAGGACACGAAAAGCAGACTTTAAAAAACCATGTTAAGTCTTTGACGGTGATCAATAGTAGGAGAGAAGTACTGCCTGTCTATGTTGTTCAGAAGTACAGATATCAGATGCTGTCTGATTATACTTTTGGTATAACATACCAGAAAAACAATTTCATTTTTATGATTTCTGATAATTTCACTTTAATTGTTATTGCATCTTCATGAAACCTGTCTTATCTGTGAGTTTTGGTTTGGTTTGTTCAGGACTTGGGGGAGGTGCTTTAAATTTAGGTTTTTAATTTATATGGATGCAAGAATTTTTGCCACTTTTTTTTTGTTTTAAGTCAGCATTTTATGTCTCTGTTATTGCAGCAGGATACTTAAGGATACTAACCTAAAAGACCTAGAAGATTCATAATAATAGCTATTGTCTGTTCTTGTTGCCTCAATGTTTTGAAAGTCAGGACAACAGGGTTCATGGTTTTGGAGTACCTCAGGTCATCAGGGCTGAATTTATTGACATGGTGCTGTGAGTCTTCCACAGAAGTTGGGAGGAAAAAAGAAATAAATTGCTGTGTCTTTTCCACACCAGAAATGAGCAAGTCTTACAAATGACTTGCAGAAGACACTAATTGCATTGCCTTATTAAGGTCTAGCAAAGTCATAGCAGCAAAACAACAAAAATTCCAAAAACCCATAAAATTCTTTGGATACAGTATAACATATTGTGCAGGGGTGAAAATGAATAAACCCTGTTTCTTTTAAATGGCCAGATTTAACTGGCAATTTTGTCAGTCAGATTCCCTAAGGAGCATTTTTTCTTCCCCTTTCTGTAACCCACAGCTGCTGCCCTCGCATGAGGTGAAAGTGCAAAGCCTTCCTTTATGTGATGTAGCTCCTCAGACTGTCAAAAAGCCTGGGCTTCTTCTTGAAGAAGGTTGTGTCTGCATCTCACAAACTTTTTTTGGAAGCAGATTAATTTTGTCTGTAACTTCGTGGTCATACTGAACATGATGGTTTCTATAGAAAGGGTACTGCAGGGGAAGCTGAAGTGGGAGCTGCTGTGGGAAATGGGCAGCTTTGGCACATCTCACAGCTCCCACATCCCAGCCTTGCCGAAGCTAACACTGCTGTGGGTAACTTCTTTTTCAGTCTAAAGGATACCTGCCCTTATGTTTAGTGGGAACTAAAAAATATAAGAAATCATTAAGCACTAGGTAGACTGCAAATCCCAGGCTTGAGGGAATAACTGGGAAACCTTGTATTTGGGCTCAAAAGTTGGAAATGACAATGAAGCACTGAAAGAGAATGGCATGAGGATCTTTCAGGCACAGATATCAAAATTGTGAATAGAAAAATAGTGCCCTTTTGTTAACTGACTATTGAGAGGAAGAAAAGTTTTTTTGATATTTCGTCTTCTCTCATAATGTCTTCCTTTTGATGGAAATAGCCTTTGCAACCTTAAATGTTGTCATAAAATTGAAAGCATATTATACATGTGTTAGGGAAATGGATTTTTTTTTACAGCTAAAGACTTTTCCTTTCTTTCACATCTACAAGTTCCTTGTTTTCTCCTGTTTTTTCCTTAGATTTGTTGACATGGATTTTCTTCCAGACTACAAACCTTCAGACCAGAGTCTCTTGCTTGATGTGTGCTGTAGACATGTGAAAGGTTACACCTTCATTTGTGAATAATGGGAATCTATTGAGACTTCACCCATGTGCTGAGTTTTATGTGGATATACCAAAAAGGGGAACAACCCATCAAAGTCAGCAAATTTCTTCTTAACTGCCATGTCCTCTGACTAAATGGGATCTGAGCTGATGCAGCAATCGACTCACGGATTTTAGCAGACAATAAGAAAAGCTTGTGCCACACAGCCAGTTTATGTGTGTGCTCAGTTGGTCTTTAAATCACATTTCCCTCTAAATGAACTAAATAAATGCAAGAAACTGATCCTTCTTACCAGTATGCTCAGGAAGCTTAAAAAACCTAAAGCCTTATTGTGGTCTAGTATTTGATCTTGTTTCTAGATCTCTTTGGCACTTTACACAGCTATCTTGATTGAGTTGTCGGTATTGATACCAAGATTATTTTTACTGACTTGTTACAGCTAATGCAGGTAGCTCTATGTGTCTGTGTGATGTTTCTTGGAGCTGAACTTGGAGAGATGATGCTGTGTTTACTCCCCACTCTTCTCTCCAGTGCAATCTAAAACCATCACTGAATGGTCTGATGACACGGCAAATGTGTAACTCTTTGTCTTTTTGGCAGTAAAACAAAGTATTCCCTGGGATTAGGGATGCCAGGGGTTATATAATTCAAATAGATGTGTCTTTGAGGGCTCTTTGAGGTGTTTTGGTGTTTGGTTTTTTGTTTGGTTGGCTGGTTTGCTATGAGGTATTTTTCCATCCGAAGGAGACAAATGGCTCCTCCCAAAATAAAGCTGTTTTATAGCTTCATGACTCAGTAAACATGCTGTGCGTGAGCAGAGTAAGGTTACAATGGAGACAAAGAAGGAAATAGCTGTGTGAGACAGGACTGTGACTGGGCACATTAAAGTGGCAATCTACAAAAGCTGAGTGGTAAAAGCTCTGTGAATAGTTGTCTCCTTGCTGAGGAGGTGCTTCTTTGGATGCAGTTCCTTACTGCAGCTAAGCATAGAGAGACCAGCTTGCTTCATCTGAATTGGTATTTGTTTCACCTCATGAGAAGTCATTTTAGGGACTTAAACTGTGAGAAAACGAAATGAAAAGAATAATTAAGAACTTTGTCACTGCAGCTCCTTGTAACTTGCTGTAGGATTCCTAGTACCAGTGAAAAAGGGGTGTAATTAAGTCAGACGTGACAGTGGAGAAAGAGAGACACTGAAATTTTGCCTTAGCTAGCTATTGGATTGATTCCGCTGTAGAATCAAAAGTCTCAAGAACTGAGAGAGAAGAAAAAAATGTAACTTGAGATTTTGAGTTGTTTTTTTGTTTTTTTTTTCAAGATTTTGATCTAATTTCTGCCTCAGGTTAGCTAGAAGAGGTGTAGCCAGAAACAGGCTACATGTATTTGTACCTAAATCTCAAAACTGTATGTGCACTGAGATTTGTGTGTAGAGCCAAAACCTTCCTCGATTGTGGAGAACAGCATTGCAGCTGAACGGAACTGTTCTTTTAGTTAAACAAGCTTGCATGTGAGCATTTCTGAGGATAAAGTTTATATGGAGTTGTGTCTCTTTTCAAACAAGCTTATATTTCATTGTGAAATATTACAGCATATGTTTAACATGACTTCCCAACAGCAATGAGTCCTGCTAAAACTAGTGAAATATTTAATCTCGTGCACTGTGGGGGCCAGAGGAATTTTTGGATCTTGTTTGGAGAGCAAGGAATTATTTTGTGTTAGGTAAGGTAAATGAAGATAAATGAAACTTGGAGTATTTTTATTGCCATGGCAAGTGTGAAGGGACTGGTGAATGGGAGAGTTGCCGTGATTCTCTGATTATTAGCCATCCCAACTGCAAGAAAATTTTATTTTCTCAAGTGACTGAATGTTGTCCAGCTTGCCCAAATGGAACCTGCTATAAACCCCTCCACTTTTTGAAATGGCTTTTTGGCTTCAGTGGTATTACCAACAAATGGAATTTCAGTGCTGCTTAGATGAAAAGTACTGTAAATTTTAAACTTCTGTCCACTTTTGAGCTATTTTAAATGGTAGCACTTTGAAAACATCATGTAGTAATTTGCAGCCTGTACACTACATCACTTCCATCAGCAAAGTTGGTGAAGGTACAGGATGCAAACTTAAAGGCTGCAGAGCTGCCCACTGATGCTGCATCACACATCTGCACTGTTTGCATAGGAGGGATTTCCAAGTGATTTCAGAATCTAAGTTGGGTTTTATTTTCCTATGTGTATATTAATTTATCACGAAAAAAGGACATGAACATGTCTATGTGGATACATTGTCCCTTCCTGCACAACTTTGCCTTCTTTTGAGACTGCAAAGTACAAACAGAGCTTCACTGCACCTTGCATCTACTGTTAACCATCTGTGTCCCGTGAAATCTGGTGAGCTTGAAAAGACAGCAGCCCTGACCATTTTGTGTCTGTTTTACATGGGGAAATGCTAGTGCTGTGAGTACTTCTACTGATGTTGGGAGCAGAATACAGTACTGAAGCTATATGTTTTTTTCCCTCAACACTGTATTGTCATTTATGGTAGGGCTGGCATTGGTGCAGTTATATCAGGGATGTAGAGTTTTTGATAGCCCACAAGATATATTAAAAAATGCCAAGGTGATGTGGCAGCATAAGCAGGTCAGAAAGGTGGAGAGTTACAGGACAAGCTACTCAAGAAGGTATTGAGACTATAACTGGCTGTTGGGACCCACTTTTCCCTGTGTTCTTTCAGAATGAGGATTTGGGCAGCCAGTCGTGATAACCTGCCTCAAGCTCCCCCCAGCTGAGGTGTGACTTCTGTAGATAGCAGTCATGGTGTTCTTGTGGCAGGAGCTGCTGGGCTGTGTCTGCTTTGTCTTCAGACATGAGCTGATGATAAAACTGCCTTCATCCCTTCCTTGCCCTCCCCTGTGGGAGGACAGCCTTAAATAATGTGACATATAGTATTTTATTCAATTAAGCTGTTTGTCTTACTAGAGAGGAAAAATAAATGAAGAGACATAAAGGTGTTTTGCAACACCAGCAAGCCCCCACTGACTTCTGCTTTCTGCTTTCAGTTAGGAAGCACCTCCTACTGTCTGCTGGCTATTACATTCCACATTTGACATCTACTTTTTAACTCTGTATGTATTGATTGCTGCTTTTGTAGGTATTCTTTATGCAGAAACAAAGACAGCAGTCCTTGAATTTCTATAGCAATAACTTTCCCTTGTGTTGTGTTTTTCCATGTATTTATCTTTCCCTCCTGCCTGCATTTCAATAGAAGAAAGATGTGATGGTGATGATACAATCTTTTCTTTTATAGAAAAAACCTGAAATCATTTTTTGCAAGACACAAGATGTTGCAGTGGACAAGTTCTTATGTTTTGCCAGACTTCCCTTACGATGTCAAGTGCGTATTAGCAGAAAATAAATGCCCTGATCACAGTATGAGAATAAGAATTATTGAATTTTTACAAGCAGACATGACAAAATACCTGGAAGGATCACTGTAAGTAAACACCATTAAATTTATTTGGGGGCATTACCTGTTTTCTGCAGACATAAATTTTCAAATGGATGTAAAGCTGTTCTCGAATATATTTGCTTAAATAAAAGAGGCTAAGGGCCTGACACCTTCTGAAATGAATAGAAAGATTTTGTGCAAGCCTTTAAGCTGTGCCCTTTGTTACTTGGAAGGCAATTGATTGTCTAAGAAATAGTCAGAAATAATTTAATCTAGATTAGTATAGACTCCAGTGTTTAATACTGTCTAGAAAACCAAGTATTTCTTTTCTATCTCCATCTTGTTTGCACAGGTATCCGAACAGTCAGCAATATAACATTGTTGTCAATGCTCTGCTCCAGGCATACCCATTCCTTGATGAAGATGGGAATGGCTTTGTAAGTATTTTGGGCTTTCCCCACATAATTAATCACAAGAAAATAATCTAGTTCAGAGGAAATCAATATCAATTTCTTATATGCTGGCTCTATTCAGACTGCACACACTTGGCTGTGTTTGGCAAATCACATTTTTATTTCATTATGTCAATTAAAGATTAATGTAGGTATAGCTGTACCTCAAAGCTACCATGAGATCATGCAGACCTGTCTGTAGATGAAATCCCTGGTTGCTTGTTGGGTATATTTTCTTTCTGGGCTAATTTCTGCCCAGGGATAAAATGAAATTTGATTGGTTTTTTCTATTTTTAAAAATGAAGAAGCCAGCTCTTTAGGAAATTGCCTGTATGAGGACTAACATGTGACCGATGCTCTTGCAATGTATTATGATTGTTTGTGCATTAGATATGAAACTACAACATGCAGTAATCCTAGTGCTTTAAGGAATCTAGGTCTAATTAAAAAAAAAAAACAAAAAAAAAACCAAAAACATTTAAAAACAAATTTTGGCATATCATTGGGGGAAATAGCAGAAAACAGTGGAAGGAGATGTTTTAAATTTGAACTATATTTTTTTCACTTGTGATCCAGAATATCTGTCTGTGGTCTTGGAGGACCGTGGTCACCTTTTCACTTCACATCATTGCTTTGTCATGTGATACTTTTATACCATCTTGTAAAAGCTTGTGAGCCTCAGTGGGGACTGTTAGCTTTAAACATACATAAATATATATCTCACATGCCTTTACTGTAGAAAGCAAAATAATTTTGGGAATAAAAAAAAAGTTGAGGCTTAATAAGGGTAACTATTCTAGTTGTCCCCTGAGCCCAGGCATTGTTGAAGGGAAGGGACTGAAGAAAACAAAAACATCTCAAAGAGAAGAGAGGAAGCAAAAGAACCAGAGAGAAACAGCCCGTCCTTATTTTTAATCAGGATACCTCTCTGAATACGCCAGTGGTGGTCCTCGGGCAGGGTCCTGACTAATGCTGTGGGTTCATCTGGCTCCCTCTATGATGAGGAGCTGGATTGATATTCAGCTTGTTCCGAAGAGAATTTTACAGCCTTTAAGTTTTAAAACTGTTTTTAAACAGAGATTCTTAAGCTAGGTTTTCAAAGGGCTTTAATTGCAGAAGGACCATAGGCTAAGTGCCACATGGATGGCAGAACTGGTGCTGGCAGATGTTACGTGACGGGGCAGAGATTTCAGAGTGGTTTTTCTTTATCTTTTGATCTTTCCCCCCATTCTTACTAGAAAGCATTCTGGCAATAACTGCAATAAATAAACAAGGAAGCTGGAATTAGCAGTTTGCAATATTGCTAGTCTACTGCTTTCTGATCCAGCCCCTCTCCATTGCCTATGTTGAGAGAGGAAAAACTGCACAAAAGGTGTATGCCTGCATTCTTAAGTTCAGAGGAGGGTGTGAGAATGAATTAGTATTTTTTATTTGGCCTACTGTTAGACATTCTGTTCTTCCTTCTTGATCATAAGCACTATAAATACATATTTTTCTTGATCTGAGACAGTTGTGTGTTACAACAGTAACAGCTTCAACCCTACAATATATGCAAAGCTACTTATCACAAGACTTGCAGTAAAATTGAATTCATATACCTTTAAGAAGCAAATGAACAGCAAAAAAAATTGACAACAAATATTCTTTTTTTTCCTTGAAAGGATCTTCAGCAATTAAAAAAAGCAAATTTTTTGTAGATTTTTCTTTTAAAATTCCTTCAGCTATTAAGGGACTATAATTGTTGCTTGCCGTTCCTGATAATAGTATTAAAATGAAAGATGTAAAATATTGATTACTGAGAGGTTTTGAATACATTTAAGTTGTTTATCTATAGTAATCAAACAGTTGCTATTATTACAGTTTTTAAAATAGTACATTGAAAACATTTAAGAAATCAATAAAATGCAGAGGAAAAGGGGACTGATAGGTAAATGTAGAAAAAGAAAGCTAGCATGAGAGTAGTATTTCAAGCAAAAATGCTAGTTACAATCTTTGTTAAATAGCATTTATATATAAACTTCTGTGGAGGCAGTTCATATAATGTGGTTTTGGTGTCAACATTGGGAAGGGAGGAATAGCACTCTAAGTTTGTATTTCTCTGTGGACTCCAAAGAGAGCCTCAGGTGGGCAGCTGTGCACAAATGTCAGTGTTTGATAGACAAACACCTCCTTTTTGTGTCTTGTAAGGCTGGAGAATGGGAGACACCAAACATGGCAATTAGCTGGGCTGGCCTCTGGGAATAATGGTTTCCAGCAGTGGTAGCGCAATAAAGTTATTTGGGACTATTTAGAGTACCAACAAGTCTGTTTTCAATTCTTGGACTTTTAATTTCTTTTCAAAGTTCCGTTTTCAATTCTTGGACTTTTAATTTCTTTTCAAAGTTGTTGGAAAAATAGCTTGTTGCATGCATTTTAAAAACCAAAAGGTCTAAGTGCAGTTTGGAGTACCAAGTTTTGCGTTTCCTCTGGTGTGCTGGAGCTCACTTCACCTATTGAGTATTATCTTTCTGCCATGTAAAGTGCTCTATACCACTGTATTGTTAATGACATTCATTTACTGCTTGTTATTTATTGCTGTGCTGTGTCTCAGTTCCTAGATTCATTTTAACTCTAAAGTTATGCTTAAAAGGAAGGCAGTTTTTCAGCCTCTGGGGTGGAGGAGCAGCCACAGCATTTGCTGGGCTCTGCAGAAGGCTGCAGTAGTTCTTAAAGAGATGTCCTGAGAAGGTCTGCCAGTGGTGGGTGTGATTTTAATTTTAACTCACAAGTCTTGCATTTTAAAGACCTTCACCAGAAATTGATGTGCTTTGCGTGCCAGAAGGGTGCAGCAAAAACTGTTCTGGGTTCCTCCCTGGCCGGTGTGCATGCCTGTGTGGCTGGGCAGGGGCAGACAGTTGGGCTTCTTGGGTAAGGAAAGGGAAACTCATCCCATGAGAGATCTTGGGATTCCGGAATTAACATTTTCATCTGGCCAAGAGCAGAAAATCAGAATGTAAAGAACTTGATGTTATTGATATGCATGGATGGAGGAACTTTGAACTGTAAATGTCAGCACTTCTATTGCAACATTTTTGCAGAAATTTAGTGAAATGAACAACTGGAAAAGGGAAAGATTTCTGGCAAACATAGAGGAACAACAACAAAAACCAAAATAAGAGCACCTAAATTACCACAGAATTTTCATGACAGGAAAAAAATTACGTGCAAAACTTGAAACATTCCAGTTGTTGTGGGGTTTGTTTCCAGATACTGGACTTTTTTTTCCCAAAATACTTACTTACACTTCCAAATTATTTTAAACAGATCATTTAAACAATGTGTATGTTATGTTTCACTATAGTCTAATATCTTCAATCTCATACTGTTGCAATTAGAGGTTATTAAAAGTTTGTGGTTTCAAGATTTATTAGTAGATTATTCACATTTCTGTTTTCTCGGTTAAAAATTTTTCCATTTAATTTTACAGTATGAAAAAAATATATGCTTCTGTGCCATCAGTCCCTTTTCAAAGAATATCCAATATAGTCAGGACAATGATTATGACCCTAAATAAATTCACTTACAAATAAAGTAATGAATAAGCCACTTATGTACTATGAATTTTAAAATAATGTTATTTATGAGGTCAGTCTAGAAGCAGTGATTAAGAATTTTCTAAAATTCTAAATAATGATTTAGAAAAAAACTTTCTACTAATAGTAAAACTCATTTAAGAAGTGGGGTACCTGGAATGAAATTAATTCCAAGATTAACTTTTGGTAAGAGTGCTTTAAAGTGACTACATAAGGAAGTTTTCCCATTGTATTTCCTTCTACTTACAGAACAATGCTATCCTAAACTAACATATGACATTAAAAAAAAGTCTTCATTTAATCATGGAATAGTTTATTAGATTTGTAATGTGTATTGTAACCAGTACAGCATTTGTAAGTTACAGACAAATAGCTTATATAGAAAAAGTGAAGGTCATAAACACAGCAGTCAAAAGCAAATTGGCATGACACTGTTTCTTGACAACTTGCAAGATGTTCTATCTATCTGTGCTTATCCATTTTACAAGGCTTAAACCCAGCAATTTGGAAAGAATAATTTCCCTCATTCCATTTCATTTCAGCCAACCTTTTGAAAATCATATGGTTCCAAGAAAACATGATATGAGGAAGGGAGAGAGAAGGCTCTCTGCTCCACACCACTTGCCTTTTTGGGTAGGCTTTGCATAAGCAACTCCCTTCAGCTCATGGCTGTGGAGTGGTGCCTGTGAAACCCAGGATGCTGATGTTGAGATGCCTGATTTATGTAACTGCTGTGCACAAAGTGATTATTTGCTAGTAAATTACTGATCTTAATCTGCATGTAATCCTTTCCCTACTATGTCAGATAGACACAGCCTAATCCTCCTACTCCTTTACCAGGAAGGTAAACCTTCCCAGGGTGGTATTTGGGGGAAGCTGGGCAGAGCAGGAAAATTATAAGAAAATAAAGTTGTTGGTTCAAAAATGGTAACAAAAGCATCCTTTTTAGAGCATGCATTACCCACAAGGGAAACCATATAAATGTATGTGCCTGCAGTCTCATTCTGGAAATAGGTATGTGAGAGGGAACTTGCCTAAGTTTGTGACAATCCTATTATAGAAATAGATTTAATTAAAATTCTTCATTTATTGGGGGGACTGGAGAATGAAACAGTTGAAAAATTTTAACTTTGTGGGATATTTAAAGCCTTGTATGGGTTGTCAGCATATTCCTTCATAAAGAATAAGCAAAAACATCTTCTAGGCAAATAAAGATTTTTCAAAAGAAAGAAACTGTGTGAAGCTCAACTATAGGGATGCTTAAATTGTCAGCTGCTAACATATTCTGGGATGATCATGTTTTAAAATATTATAACATCTGTTAAACGCTTCAAAGAAGCATTAAACTAAGGTTTTTGTTTGCTTTTCTTAGCAGCCTTAAAATAACAAGCTAGGCATAAATTTTGCTAAGCATATGATGATGAGGTATTTGCATAAAGATGTGTAAGGCCAGGACTATAAATGTATTTAGGGACCTTTGGTTCAGGTGAGCAACAAGTGGGATTTTCAAGGCATGTAGTCACCTTACTGCTTCTGAAAATGGTGCTGAGGTGTAATACCCATCTTGAGGCAGTGACTATGCCTTGTGAGAAGACTGGATGAGCAGTTGTACTCTATTTTTAGTCACTATCTTTAGGTTGGTGGTGATGTGACTTCTGTTCTGGCAGAACCCTAAGCCTGAAGTTTGCATACTAGGAATGCAGATGGGTTTGCTTTCTTTCCAGTTCTTGGGTGTTGAAATGCGACTGGATGTGAAAAGATACTTTGGTAAGGGCACGTAGGAGGGTGGCAGAGAGTGTCTCCCTAAGAAGGGCACTCCTGCCCTGGTAGGCCCAGGGCTGCTCAAGAAGAGCTGAAGTAGAGATCACAGGGATTGTAGTCTCATAGCTCTTCCATTCTAATCTTTCACCATTAATGGAGGTCTTGCTTTTAGGATGGAGGGGCCTGTAGGTCAGCTAGAACCTAGGGAGTGGGAACAATAAGCTCAGCAGGAGAAATGCAAGGTCACTTGCATTCACCACCTTCACCACTGTCTCTTAAGAACCCTCCTGTGAGTGAGAAAGTCAGGCATGTCAGACTCACTGCAAAGAGAGATACTGTACTACTTAGTCTGCTTCTACTGAAATCTGGTTTACACCAAGTTAACCTTTCAAATCATGTGACCTTGACTATAAATGACACCATTTTGTTAAGAAATTTAGGGTAATCATTCTTCTGTTTATATTGTGTTTTAGCATGTCAGTGGGTACAGGCTTGACTATAGTATTAAGTGAGCATAATATTGGAGTAATTTTAGAAAATGAAGTAACAGATATTTGAATCTCTCCACATCCTTTCATTTGCAGTCACTTTTCTGACTGATTTTTTCCCTCTGACTCTTGAATACTCCCCAGTAACTGGAATATGCAAGAGATTTTGAGGAATGACAAAACTGTTCAAAACTGCAGGTTGTGCCTGCAGATACGTTGAACAGCCTTTGCTTAGAAATTGCTTCCCAGGGTCAATGGCATGGCTAGCTCCTGCCATGGGACATCCAGCTTTGGGCCACACGCAAATGGCCATTGGTCCTTAAGGATGCATGAGGAAGTTGCTGTCCATACAACTTTCAGCAGTGACTTTTCAATAACTGAGTAAAGAAATACACGAAGGTGACAGAAGCACTGGGGCCATGTAAGCTCTGCTTTTGGCTGCCAAGGAGTGATGAATGGCTGCATTAAACAGGACCTGCATCTGCTTGCAATGCAGAAATGCCTTTAAGTTGCACTTTACATACCTTGAGGTGTCTTAAAAATGCTAGGACCTACTTAAACGATTCTCTTAATTCAGCAGTTTTGAGTTCAGTTGAAAAATACCCTTGATCCTGTATAACTGTAGGCTCCCAGGAAAAGGTAGTACCACCCTTGTCTTTCCCACTCCCTTCTGTTAGACACAAAAATCATACAACTGTGCAACCAGTCAGACACTGCCAGAGGTAAAGGAAAAATAATACACTAAACTAAAAAAAACCCCAAAACAAGTCACTAACCCCCTCCCCCCACCCAAACCCCACAGCACAGTTTCTGTGGCATCTGTGAGCTGATCTGCTTCATTATGTAGTTTCACAACCCAATGTCATGAATGGAGCATAATGTAAGAGTTGAGGCATGGACAACAGTGCAGTTTATCTGGTAGCCTAGGATGGATTTCTATCCCTTAGATTCAATTACTGTTATCCTCAGCAAGCCACAGCAGTGCCATTAGCCCAGCTGATGGGTGCTGTAGAGCCATCTACTACAGGTGCTTTTGTTTCCTTCAATCCTGAAGCCAACAGTGGTGCTGCCCTATGAGCCTTTTTCTGCTTATGGCAAACACTTTTTTTTCGAGTTAGTTAAAAAACCTGACCTCCTTTAGGCTGGGGCAAATTCTTGACAGATATTTGTAATGACAGCTATTTTTTCCCCCCATGCAGTTGCTGTGGAAACGGGCCCTTAAAGATCGTTTCAAATACGTGCGGAGACCTATTGAAGATGATGAGCAAGTCCTGAGGAACAAATGCAAGTTTGGCCACAGGAGAGGACAGAGCAAAAAATCTTCTTTTGCTGAAAATACTCTTGATGATGTCCAGGGGCAGGTAGAGGTAAGATTTTTGGTGCTTGACTGAGTTCAGTCTTTCAGCTCCTCTGTTGACAATAAGGCCACCAGCCAGTAAAGGGGAGAAATGATCTCATCCCATTTAAACTCATTTTGTATAGAGCTTGTCATATTGTCAGACCCTTGACTTTTTTAGGTACCAACAACAGAGCAAACCTGATATTGGACACCTTGCACATTTATTGTCATTTAGACTTGTAAATTGGACAGAAAATACTGTCTGTTTTTCAAAATGCAGTATTTCTATTCTGCTTTTGATTATATATCTCCAATTAGAGTGAAAAACAATAGAGAATTATGTCTACTAGCTGAAGCCTCTGTACAAATAAGAATGCAAAGAGGTATTAGAGCTGGTAGCAAAAATCCTACTGTCACATTTGTTATATAAAATTTGTGTAGATGTGTGATGTACATAGAGACGTTTACAAATCTGTGCATGCAGTTGCTGTGTATTCCTTTAGTTGGAGAATTCAGAGCGTTATCACTGTCCAGTAAGTGTCTGAAGCATACTAATTAATTTATATACTTTCATAAATTCATTAAGGTTCCAGCTTTGCCAATGCTGCACACACCTCTTCGTGCTGCAATTAAAACATGGTAAAATTTAAACAGTTGTATAAATGTGATAAAGTAGATATGTAAGTAGATATTTATCTTGAGCTTATCAATGTTCATCCTGCTGTTTACCAGACCCTGTATTAGGGGAACAAGAGTGGTTTATTGGATGCATTTCTGCATGTATTGCCTTTGTGATTGATGGTAGCTTTAGTTTCCTATACAAAATGCAAACACACGTTTGGGTTGGTTTTTAGAAATTTCAGTAATTTCTGTTTATTCGCTTCAGATTAATATGTTCAGGAATAAACACACCCCTTCTTGCCAACTTTAGTTGAAGGGTTTGCAGCATGTGTGAAGTAAGAAACCTGTGACTTTGGTGCAAACAATAAACATTCTTGCATTCAGGAAAGAAGAAAGTATAAGCTCCTGGTTTTGTGTGCACGTTAAGAGTTAGCCATCCTTTATCTGCTAAAGCCTGGAAAGGGCACATGTGGGTCTTTTCTGTCTTATGAGCCTGTTGAGAAGGGCTTTATAGTGATCCTGTAGGGACTGCATGCTAAACTTCATTTATCTGTAGAGAGGGTGTAACTGCGCTGTGCTTCTGCAGTCCAGGAATCACCACTGTCTTTAATTGCATTGTCTGAGGCCATCACTGGTCATCCTTGTTTGCTTTTACAAAATAAAGACAAATATTGCATCTCCTCTAAAGGCCTAGACTTTTTTTGCTAGCCTGAATGTTGTAAGCAAATTAAGCGTTAAACTTAAGGGTGGTGAGAGTATGCTGAGTAACCCTAAACAACTTTCCTTTCTTTCTCTCATTTTCCCTGTATCCTGAACATATATATAAAAATGAAATACAAATATAAATGCAATAATCAACACTTGTGGGCCCTATTAAGGATTAAGAATGTATTCCATAATTTGGAGGGAAACATAACTTCCTTAGTTTTAAATGTGTTTCTACATTGAAAGCTGCAATGTCTGACTCTGAGATCCTAAATTATGTCACTACATATCTGCAAAATGGTACAAAATGTTTAATATTATTTTTAACAAAAGCAGTGGGGGTTTTCATTCTGTATACTTAGGAACACACATAAACACGCTTTCCTGTCCATCCTTGGCACTGATTATTCTATGAAAAATATAAACTCTTTGTGTCTTAGTCTCAAAAAAAAAAAAATTATCTAGAAGCCAATACCGTAGGTAAACTCAAATTATGTTCACATTGCCATTAGCCAGATCTCCTTGTCTTGATCCCTTTTCCAAGACTGGAAGAATGAATCAGCCTTGTGTGAACTAAAAGCCAGCACATCAAAATTAGTTGAGGTAAAATGGGTGAAAATGAATTCCAGGTTAAGGAGACCTTTGGAGACTAGTTAGTGAAGGATTCTTAGTCCCTTTGGGCCACCACACTCTCCTTTAGCTAGGCAGAATAGGACATTTAGAGCATTAAAGGTCAAAGCCGACTGGCAGAGCCATGCAGATGAGAGAGCACATCTGTTCCAAACAGATGACCTACTTACAAGTCTCACAGCTGACTTCTATATCGAGCTTTAGTTTCTGAGCAGTCATAAGCTGTCACTCTGTCATATGTGCTTTGTGTCTGTATAGTCTTGGATTGTTAATGGCGCTAAAGTGATAAAAAGATTGTTTACTGATAGGAAATGTCTCAGTGTTATACCTGGCATTTCTTTTTATATGAGAAGAGTAATACAGTTATTACTACTAATAAAACCCTTAACCAATCTTTTTACTTCTTCATGTGAAAATCCAGCTACTTGCCAGGACAAGCTTCCTGTGATGTTTTTGAGCCAGATAATGTCTGCTCCTTGGACTGCCCAAGCCCCTTTACCTTCCAACCAGGCATTCTTCCTTCAAAAGCAGCTCGAGCATACTCGGCAGGACACTGCTTCCAGGTGCAGCATCTGTCTTTATGCTCCAGTTTCTTTAAAACATCTGCTGATGTATTCCTCGTTACAGAGCATTATATTCAAACAAGATTGAAGAATAGCTGCTCTTTTTCTAGTGAGTAGCGTCGCATGAAAAGTCTTGAGGAAGTGCAGGGCAGTAGGATGATGGTAAGCAAGCACATAAACCCAAGCTAGAGGTGTCTGTCACTAAAGGAGATTTTTATTTAAATTATGCTCCTTACAACTATCCGTCACGTTGCACCACCAGCGAAAGAAGCTTGGACTGTGCCTGGCAGACATTAATTTGAGCCTCTGCGTCTGAGGGATATTTAAGAGTTTTATCAGGAAAGCCTCCATAAACAACAAATTTTATGGCTATGGTGTGAGAATCCTCAGTCATTTTCCACAGTCAGGCAAATATCTCAGAGCTGCAGTAATCCAGGGAACAGTGTTTTGTAATGATAATGACCTTCATCTGCTGCAAATGGAAGGTACTTTCCATGACAGGGGTGATCACACTGTTAGAATACATAAGAAAAGCAAGCCAGTCTCCCCTCTGCAGCAAGGGTGGGATTACTGCTAAACCAGCCATTCGGTGGCTTGTTCTGACTGCTCTCCTTATTGTGTTTTTAGCATCAAACCCCCTTCCTCTGCCCTAAGGACTTGTTTGATTTATGATCCTTCAGGCTGTGAGGGAAACCACCTCCTGCCAGTTGTAATAGGAAGGGCCCTAGACTTGGGGGAGCCAGAAGAAACGGAAAGATAAGACCATCCTAGTCCTTGGCCAAAGCATTGTCAGAAGGCAAAAGGTGATGGAGAAGGAAATGGGGTTAGAGCTGATGATTGGCTTGCATACCTTGAGAGCTTATGGCTCAACCACTATTTTGGTTTTCACAGGGGTAGTGACCAAAGGGCAAATTTTCCCTTTCAGAACTTTCAGTTTGGAAATCTTGCCAGTCTCAAGCGGTGCTTTTCATGGAATGTGTGACTTCACAATCAATTCAGTTAGCTGAATACAGAAATTAAAAAGCCCACAGATATCCTGCATGGCTCAACCTGCCAATTCAGAAAGGTGTGTGTTTCCCATAGGTCCAGTATCATATTCTGCGACTCCCAGAGGCTTCTGGGATACCCTTATGATATCTCAAAAGCCACTAAATAGCTATATCTATGGAGCTGGATTAAGCTCCTTCAATCCATCCCAGACATTAAATAAGAAAATATCTCAGCAAAGGGACTACCTAAAGGTATCTTAAGCTTCCTGAACTGTAAGGGAATATAGCAGGCTAGAAGACTGCTACTAATTCTTGATCTTAAACAAAAATGGAGAGAGAGTACAGTCACTTTTCTAAAGCCTCTGATTTCTTACATCCTCTGACAGTCTGTTTGTGAGGTCATCAGGGTTTCTCTGAAGCTGTTACACAAATAATTTGGAGTTAGGTGTGAAAAGGAAAAATAGGATCTGACAAGATGTCAGCTAAGATAGCAGTAGATGTTTGCAGATAAATTGGAGTATTTGCCACACCCAGCAGAGCTGGGAATAACAAAATGAAAACAACTTATAAAAGGGGCACCATCACACCATCTTCTTTCTGTGACAATGGGATAAAGAAATGCTTTGATGAGAAGTGATAGGATTCTGCAGAAACTTTAACTCACAAAGTTGGACATCTATTGATATTCCTGTACAGGGAAGATAAGCAGGAATTTTGAAACTGGTGAATGTGTAAATTCTGTGCCAAGAGGACT
Organism: Vidua chalybeata; assembly: GCF_026979565.1. Classification (NCBI taxonomy): domain Eukaryota; kingdom Metazoa; phylum Chordata; class Aves; order Passeriformes; family Viduidae; genus Vidua; species Vidua chalybeata. The sequence goes on from NC_071532.1 coordinate 59,383,480, forward strand.
AAATGAAAAGCAGAGAAGATCCCTGGCCCAGGAGGAGCACCATTTGTGCTTGCTTTGGTGGTATCATGCGGTACAAGAATGGTGAAATTTATCCTGTTGGTTTTATCTGGAAATTGTCCTTTCTGATTAAAGGAGGAATCAGGACTGAGTGAAGTCTACCCTGGGAGATGGAGTCTCTTATCTCAGATTAGGTAAATTAGGCAAGGTAGACATTTCCTAGGGATATGCCTTTCTTTGCAGTGATAACTAACATCATGTTTGTTAACGGTCTTATGCCACTGCAGGAGTCAGAAACTTTAAACAAAATTTCAACGGCTCTAGAAAGAATAGGATTTGGAAAATGATGGCTGGAGAAAAAGGGAGGAATAAGAAAAATAAGGCAACAGCAAGGGAAAAAGAGAGCTAAATGTCTGTAAAGTTCTCAGAGGATGAACAGCTTGTGTGTGAGATGCAGAAATTCTCTTGACTCAATCTTATGGCATTATTGGCAGGTACAACGTTAGGTACCATCTATACTGAGAATGCCATGCACAAATGAAACAGGAGTGATAGCACCTTTCCCTCTAAGATTAATGGTCTTCAAATTAAGCATTTGAATGTTTGCACAGCCGGAATGTGAGCATGCATATATAAATGATCATTCAATGGCTGCACCAAACTGTTGTAATGTGATTTTTCCACTAAAACTTTGATGTGCATACATTAAACTTTGAGCATGTAGTGTTGCTTAGTTAATATTTTAAAATGCTTTTAAGTCAAAGCAAAAGCTTTAAATGCAAATCCCCATCATACATCTTGCACATCTTGCACTTCACCTTCTTATTTGTGTCAGCCAGTGTCTTTGTCATTCGGCGAGTTAAATTGTCAAGCACAGGTTGTCCCTTGGTAGAGGAAAACAGATTTCTGTCATTCTGCTTATGCAGCTTACTAAATCAGAAAGCAGTTGTTGTGGTCAGAGATAGACTGACTTAGGTGACTTGAAAGTTTTTGGTTAGCACTGGCACATAAATCTAGCTCTGAAGTTGTCTGCCTGGCTCAAAAGAGCAGTTATGTGTAATTAAAGCAAAGCCTGCCTTAATTAAACACCTCACTGGAGTACAAGTCAGTGTGGATCCTGCTGATGGTTACACGCTCATTTTGCTTGAAAGCAGCTTGTCCATGCTGTTTCACCTGTCTTTTGTGTGCAGTGTTTGGATATGAGAAGTGAGGCGTGGTTTTAATGTCTTCTCAATTCTCTCCCACTCATCCCACAGGATGAGAAGATGGGCCTTGAGCAGTGCCCAGTTTACAGCCTGCCTTCCTAGATTAATGCTTGTTCCAGATCAGTCTCCAGTGTTTGGGGTTTTTGTTTTGAGCAGACCATCACTTTCTAATAATTGTTCTTGAGTGTTTTGATCGCTCCTCCTGATATAAAACGGTCTGATGTTCATCATAGTAAATGCCATTCCAATGATCCTGATTGTCACCACAGAAAAAAGGACTGCCCCTTACAACAGTGGTAGCAAAAAACTGTTCTATACACTGTGCTTTTATGATGCCTTGTGTCTGTATGTGTTTCAAAATAGCAAGACCCACTTTTCAGTATTCAAATATCAAGACAGAGATTATGCTTGCTTAAGTAACTGTGAAAGCTTGTTTCTCACCCCGAAGAAGTTATAAAAGCCAATTAATGGAAAAGATTATTCCAAACAAGAGTTCTAACTACTGTCAGGCTTTCTTGTGTAAGTACCTTGAGTGTTGATGCTAACTAATGCAGGTAGACCCAGCGATCAAGAAGTGTTAGCAGCATCAATGCTCTTAGCAATAACATGACTTGGAATATACATTGGTATCTAGCAAGGAAAATTCGAAATGTGTTTTTCAAAGGAAATATTATTAACAGCTGCTCTATTGACAAAAGCAATAATAATGAAAGAGGGAGGCTGTACCAACAATACTACACATCAGCATCCCAGTCCTAATGTATGTGTTAAAGGACTTCCCATTCCGTGTTGACGCCACTGACCTGTCTGCATAGCACCACTGTTCCAGGAGATGGTTCTCATTACCATCACATGTTTTTCACATTGCTTTCCAGCAAGCAGATTAGACTCCATCCAAAGGAGTTGCCTCAATGGAGTATTCCCAGAGCATCCCAGTTGAGGAACCTGGATCGCTGGTTGGCAGTGAGCAGACTGACAGCATGCAGTAGTCATGTGTCCTCATATACACCTCTTTAACTCCTCTGCTCCTATTTGAATTCACTCTCTCAAACTGAGGAGCCAGTAGGTCCTGTTGGCATTCTTCAAAAAAGAGATCTCTATTTGACCTTAGCAACAATCAGGCTGCATTTACCATTCAGGAATTGGTCTAAACCCATGTAAAGAGCAATGAGTTGTCTGCTGTACACACCAGAGGCACTTTCATCACTCTGATTAGGCAGTCATGTTTGGTGTTAACATTCATGTCCTTTACGATTTATGATGCTAGCTTTCAACAGTAACTGAAAGCTTAGACCTTGGAGATCACATCATGCATAAGAATTGCTCCCTCCCTCCTCACAAACTGATGTAGCAGTTTCACTGCCTTGGCTGTGACACTGTTTCATAAAAGTACCCTGCTAACTGGGGTTTTTTTACAAGATGATGCTAATACAATCTTGGATCTTGGGAAGAATCAAGATCCATCAAAAGGACATTTAGGAATCGGGCCTTTATTTAGAAATCTGCCTCCAATCAAATGACTATCCTCTTGCTTCAGGAGATGGGAGGAATTAGGAATTTGGAGTCTAGTAGTTTTTTGTTTGTATGTATTTTGCTTTAATGTGAGCATCTTAACACAATCTGCTTGTATATGGTTCCAAGTAGAACAGTGAATAGCAGGTGGGGAGTCACAGTCAAAAGGCATCTGGAGTGTACGTAAAGAGCCTTACAACCTGTGTGCCTCCCAGACTTGGGAGTCTTCAGTCACAGATACCTGAGATGCCAAGAAGTCAAGAGCGTTTGCGGGCATGGGAACTAAGGGATGGGCTCTCTACTGCTGTCACCCTTTGAGTGTGAATCCAACAGAATGAGTAGGAGCCTTGGCAGGACCATCCGGCAGGCTAGGGTTAGGTTACTCTGACAGGTACTGGGTATCCTCTGCTTACCTCATTAACTTCCTTTCCTTTTGCCTTTTTTTTCTGTTCTGCTGCCCTTTTCATAAGCTTGCGATGATAAGGCAGCTTCTTATTTAAAGACACTGAGATAGATTTTTGTTTGTTCCAGAATTTTTTTTTAATCAAAATGTTTTTGTTTAAAAAGAAAGGAAACCCTTTACATTATAAACTGAGCATGTACATTGCTAAACAAGACAAAGTTCTGTATACAAAAATAATGAAATATCACCAATTAACATTCTTATTGTTGCAACTAAAATGGATCTTACTGGTGACACAACTGAAAATCTGGCCAGAGGGGTTGGATGACCTCAAGAAGTAAAGACTCCTCATTTAATGAGGCTATTTTTTTTTAGTTCTGTCTGGTATACGTGCTGAACTGTTAGCTGTGGCTTCTTCAGATACTGAGATAAGACATCCCAGCTTTGGTCTAGATAGGATTGGTTTTGCACATTATCAAAATAACGGAGCTTTAACCTTATGGTCAAATTTTACTGGAATATTGCTGTGCTGAAACTGGCTTTCTCACTGTGATGGTTGAAGTGGAGAGCATCTAGAGTCCTTCCTAAATAAGCAAGTGGTGGACTGGTAAGTCAGTTCAGTAACCAGCTTCCCAAATCCAGATTCCTCCTGCAATATTAAAGTTAGCTATAACATATTCTAAACGATACTTGGAATCATTCTCCAATCAAATGGGTGCTGCTGAGATAACTTATTTCCACCAAAAGAAAGCCACCTCTCACCTTTCCACTTACCTTAAAAGTCAATTTATTCACAATCAAAGAAGTTGGAAAGATTACAGATAGTGATTGCTTTAAGACGAGGCAACCAATTCTAACTGACTTCTGCTTGTATTACTCCCAGATAACAGATGATTTACACTATGAAGTTTGGCCTTCCATTGCTATTTTTCTCCCCTAATAAATAGCTATGATAGCAATTCTTCCTTATACTACTGCCATATTTCTATTGATAACTTGCCATTGCCACTGATGAAAATGTCAAATGGTCTTCTTTAGCTAATTAATAATATAATCAAGTAAACTAGGTCTCAAGGACAGAGCTGACCACAGGGAAAGACCATCAAATCAAGCAGTGTTTGCCTTGACAAGGGGGCTGTAGAGAAGCTGGCGTAAAGGTCACAACTTCCTCTTGGTTTTTGTTTCTAAGCAGCCTAGTCAGTCAGTCTGTGGTTGCAGCACACTGGGTTGAGTTGTTTTGCTTTCTTGTCTCTGCAAGTAAGATACTGAATGTGTCAGACCCTCAGGGAATGAGCCACCATGTTCCACATCAGCTGGCTGAAGAAGTTCCTCCTTTATTGGCAGGAGGCCTGAAAGCAGACCCACAGGAGAAACCAGTAGTGAAAGAGCTTTTTGGAGTCAGAGACTTCAAGCTAGCTCTTGCACAGCATAAAAACATAAATGTAATTTTAAAAGCCCTAACAACTGCCCAAGTTTGTGTGTGTGAGAAAGTGTGGGTATCTTGAAACTGACAAGAATGGGTCATCCCTTGGTTCTGTGTACTAGTCACAGTGAAGCAAGGGACAGCCTGTCCAAGGACAAGTTAGCAGGTTAAGGAATAGCTGAATGGCCCAGTTGGGAATATGTGGATACTAGGATGGTATTCATAGCAGTAATCAATATAAATTTCATACCAGAAACCATCAAAGGCTGATGCAGGAAGCTTGCAGAGACGACACACCAGCAGCAAAACAAAACTCTTGATGACTCTGAGTGATCTGGTGGATCTTTTCTGTGGCTTTCTGCCTTTTCTGCACTGGTTATAAAGGCTTTCTCACCCAGGATGAGCAGGAAGCCTGATTCTGCTAAGGGACAGGAGTGCTCAAGGTGCACTCCCTAGGTACAGGATGGCTGGCAGAATATAAAGTCATACCAGAAAAACTAGAGAAATTTTGCAAGGATTCTTAGTAGGTGAGTTCAGATGATCACATTACTGAGACCATTCATCATGGGCAGTGTCAGGGCATCTGTTTCAAGACTGGCATGTCAGTAAAGGGGACAGAATATTTCACTAAAGTGAGCACTACCACATTTCCAGGATCAAGTACTTGCACAAAGTTTTCAGTGGTGTCCAAGGATAAAACAGGTAATTTTTAAATTGTGACATACAATTTTTCTCAGATAATTGGAGGTAACTAATTTGATGCCAGTTTTTAGAATTTCAGGAGATAGCTAGAGAACATATGGACCAAGAAACCTTCTGTCTTCACTGGCCAAGTTGGCAAGAACTGTAATGCAGACCCAAGAGATTAACACATTAGGAAGGAATCAACAAACTTTTGGTAAACAGAACTGATTCTTCACAAATTCATTAGTTCTTTGAAGTATTCAACAACCCTGAGGACACAGGCAATCCAGCTGATATAGTTTACTTTAAATTCAGAAGAGATTTTAGCACATGCCTTTCAAAGGCTCTTAGAGGATATAATCTGAGGGGATAAACAGGAAGGTCCTTGAATGGATAAACAGTTAAAAGATAGAACAAAAAAGGCTATGCAGAAATGGTTGGGGTTTACAGTGGAAAAGATTATGAATGCTTAGTTTAAGCAGTTCAGTATATTTCTAAATGACATGGGAAAAGTAGACTAGTTGGCAGATTGCATTTTATGATGCTATCAAGGATAGTAAAGACCAAAGAATTGCAGGAGGACCCCATTCCAGGGGAAAAAAACCCAGCAGATAAAATTCAGTTCTGATAGATGGAAAATAAGGCACAAGGAGAAAATCCAATCGTAGCAACACTTACAGTGATGAGCTCTGAGCTTATTAGTACCATTCACAAATGCTATTTTTGTACTAGGCCAAAGAATATCTGGCACAATACTAAGCAGCAGTCCAAAAAAAAAAAAAAATGTTGATTACACAGAATTATTTAAGAAAGGAACAAAAGGCAATGCATTGTTCCACTGTATGCCCCTGTGGTGTCCCAGTATATCTCAACAAGTACTTTAAGTTATACTGCACCTATTTCATAAAGATTACAGTGAAATCAGAAAACTTGCGATGACAGTAACAAGGATAATTGAAAGTATGGACAAGCTTTCATATGTGGAATGATTAAATAGCTTAGGATGGTCTCGGCTGGAAAAGAGATGGATGAGGACAGAATATGACACATCTGTAAAACTATAGTGGCATAGAGATGGTGAATAGGTATTGAATGCAGTATGATAATTAGGAAGCAGAAGTAGCAGGAGAAAAACAAATAAATGCATTTCCTCTGACAGCATATAGTTAAACTGCCACATTTAAGGCAAGATTTTGTGGAAAGTATGATTTTATGAGAGTTGGAAAAGTGACTGGGAGAAGTAATTGAAGGAGAAAAAAAATCTACTGAAGGCTGTATAACTATAAAGACTGAAGGCTATTAAATATAAAGTTTGGGAGTCCACAAACCCCAGTGTAGTGAAGTCTTGATGAACTCACCTATACTCATCATTTATACTTTTTCCCAGCACCTCTCCCAGGCAGGTGGGGAGGGTGTGGTACTAAATTGTCTCCCCACCTCTGCTCCTGTCCTCTGAGGAGAGGCCAGGACTGCCTACCCAAGCTGATCACAACACTGTGGAAACCCAGGGCACCTGGAACATTTCTCTCTCTGCTCTGGGGTGTCCTGACCCCCAGGGGAGCACTGACTTTGACCATCATTCATGGAGAAAACTTCTAAAGCCTCAAGGTAAACTAGAAACCACATAAGTGTGATATAGATTATAGAGATTGTAGAGAGTAGTGTAGTATGTCACATGGGTGAGAAATTTAGGTTTTAGGATTTTTAGTATGTTATAGATGGGTTCAAGATGGGGGATATAGGGTGTTGTCTCGAGTTCATTTTACTTCCTTCTTCTTCTTTCTTCTTCTTGGGTTTAGGTGGGTGTAATTGGGTAGAAAAATCTGCATTGCAGGTCTTTAGGGGTCAGTTATTGGATTAGAAAGGAAAATAATTTAGGTGTCACTTCTTAATTGAGTAGTTTAGTTTTTGATTAGACTTAAAAGGCCTTGTAAAAAGAGATTGTTAGCCATTCTTGTGCTGTTTCTCCTGCATGCAGAATCTGATGCAGACAGTGTGCTGAAGTTTTGATAACAACGATAAACAGAAGCTGAAGACCAAAAAAGTTCAAGGCATCTCTCATTCCTGACACAGAACTGCTCCAGGAGGGTCTCCCCTGCCAGGGGAGCCCCCAGGGAGTTGCCCAACCTGGGGCCCGCAAACTCATACAACACTACTGCTGTAACACAATGAAGACTAAAATCCCCTATTAGAAAGAGTGCAGACTGTGCTAATACAGAACCCTTGCAAGGGCCAGGGAGTCGTGCAGGGGTCAAGTTAGGTAACTGTCCTGCATGCAGAACTTATTTTCTTCTGTGATGCCAATGGCTATTGGTATCTATGGATATATACTAGGAGACAGGCAGGTTTTTCATTGTGTACTCTGTGCAACCATTCTTGGAACATCTGCATGATTTCAAAGAGGGATGTTAATTAAAATGGAAAGTTTAATTGCACATGCAGAGCACTGCAAAGTGGTTTGGGATATTGTGCATTTCACAGCTCTATGTCGGAAATGTTCTGGGGAGCATTTTGAAGTGTCTTAAGTCCCTCTGGCATTGACCCACAGGCCACCCACATGTGTAGTCACAGCTGCATCAGTGACAATACAGACAGGAAAAGCCAGGGGCAACGCAGCCTGAGGATAGTAACTGTACCAACTGTGCATCTCCATGTCCCTCAGCTTGTTTCAGTGAGCTAATTCACTGTGTCCACTGATGGATAAGCTATACACACTCAGGCTACTCCAGCTGGTGTACTGCTTTGGATAGACACTCCTTCTCTTAGTAATTACCGGCTTTGGAATTACATCAGGGATAATAACGAGAATTTTGAGGAAGGTTGTTAACTATCCTCACGTACAAAAATACTTTTTGAAAACATTAACAGTCAAACTGCTCAAATAATGGTTTTCAATAAGAGTTTCTTTTAGTTCAGCTGGTCTCCTTGGGGGTAAAAATTCCAGCTGCACAAATGGGAAAGTTAGTTGTCCTGCTTTTAGAACCTGTATGGGTAAGAGGAAAATACTAAAATTCTCTTGGTAATACAGAGTTAATATTGCTAAATACTGAGTTGTCATTAGAACTGACTACTCATTTCCAATAAACCACAATGAGACAAACCAGACACAGGAACAGGAATTTCCTGAATAGCCTCAAATATACAATTTGGGCTTGGGGAACTTGGCTGACAGGTATAGTTTTATATGAAAACAGACCTTAGTCTAACTTAGGAGAGTGAGTACAGAAAGCTGGAACTGAAACCACACTACCCTTTCTCTGCTGAGCTTGGCTATGCTCAAATCACAGTGGTCACATCAAATAACATGAGCTAAAAAAGCTAAATAATCAAATAAAAATGCTAATTTGTTACAATTCTGTCCTTTATTTCTTCATAGGAAGAACCTGCTCATCTTAAAGGCAGTGCAATGGATTTACATATTAAGTGGCTTAATCAAGAGTATATGAAGACTCAGAGGAACTGGGAAGAAGTGGATAACAGAATGAATGCAACAATAGAAATACGGAGAAAGATGATCAGTGATAAGGCACCTTTAAAATATATTCTAAGACAATTTCCTTTCTTAAGATGCCCTTATCAGGTAACAGAGCTATTTTTAATAATGACATTGAATCCTGTTATAAATGTGATACATCTGTAGGCATGTATTTCACAGGATATTTCCACTGAAGTATCCATCAGCAATGTTCTCTTTAATCTAACTCATATTGAAACTAATCCCATTTTAAAAGGTTCATTAGCTCAACTCTGAGTTAAATGTGCCACATGTACCACCGGTGTCACTGTTTGGTGTTACTTGATGTATTCCTTCCCTGCTTTGAAAAAAAATTACATCACCATCTCAAGTTTATAATCTTATTTAACTGAGCTAGTTTTATCCTGTCTTCAAAGTGAATGCATTGTTTACAGTTTTGGTTTTGAGGTTTGCAATACCAAATACTTGTTTTTCTTTTAGCTTTTTAGGGAGTTCCAGCTTCTCACACACATGGACATTTATAAGAAAACAGTTGAGATTTTGGAGATTTATTCAGAAAACATATTGTCCTTGTATGTGGTGAGGAATAATCCAATTAACATGATGCTGCAAGAAAATCTGAAGCAGCACACAGAGGAGGACGTTCTGAAATGTCAGTACAAATCTCCTATGCTCTGAATATCAGAATTTTGTTGTAGATAATTGTTCTTACTTATGTAACTAAACTAGTTTCAATTGTACTGCACACACATTTCAAAAATGTTATGGTTTCTTTAAAAATACAGAGTGATGGTGAAACATTGAGAATAAAAGCTACTAAATTAGTAGGAAAATTGAGTCAGTCAAGTACTGAAACTTTTTTTTTCACTGAATAAAAGACTGCAGGTCTGATAAAGTAAGTAATTACCTTAAAATAAGTATTGCTAGATGAGCACAAGTATGTATTTCTAGATACGAGTGCTTATTATTTTCTAAAAATACCCACAGAAAACTAATTTTCTGCTTTAGAAATAGCCTCATAAAAAAGACACAATTTCCTTTGCAAGTCAAGTTTCTATGGTTATAATCTTTACCCCAGTAAAATTAAAGAAGTAGTTCTCACTAACCATTTCAGGCACCTCATCTCTGCAGAGACACACTGTAGGAAAAAGGGCACAGACTGGTACCTCTGGTGAGGTCCATGTACCCTGGCTCTGGGGGAGCAAACACCTGCTGACACTCAGCCTCTTTCAGTCTGAGAAGTCTGGGGAGTGTGGTCCTGCAGGGACAAAACTTTTCAAGCAGTCACTCAGAATTGCCATTCTTCCCCAGCTGCCGCTGCCTGTGCTCAAGCTTAGCTCTTTGAGAAGTCCTCCTTAGACTCACTTTCTGTCAAACAGGCATAATGCCAGGATATCAATCCAAGGTCACACCATATGAACACATGAGTGTCCAATAGCAGTTCCACTCCATTTATTGCCAGGTCATCTTTGAAAGAAGCAAGAAGTGTAGGTTAAAATTCTGGGGATTTCCTTTGCTAAGATTAAAAACAAAAGTACTCATGATAGATTAAAATTCTTCAATTAATAGTCTAATCCAGAAAGCCTTTATGGACTTTCTTTTCATATCTTTGGCCAAGGAAATCTATGGATATAGTAAGTAATTTCCCCTTTTCTTATGCAGCATGTCCACAGCGATTTTGACTCATACCTTAGTAAAGTCCCAAGGCCTTTACTTTTCTGTTTTTTTCTCACAAACAACTTGACCTGGCACCTAGACAATAAATGCATGACAAGGTAAGTTCAGTGAAGCACATGACACCAGAAGCCTGACCTGCAAAAAAGTTGTTATAGTCAATAACAGCTGAGCCAGAGGGATAGCAGGTACCAGGTGCCAGGAGGTTCTGCAGCACCAGCTGGTACCACAGCCTTCAAAGCAGAGTCCTGGAAACAGGACTCCCCAGACTTCCAGTTTACTGGGGAGAGATGAGTTTGGGGAAGGGCAGTGGGAGCAGGAAGACTGCTCAGCTCACAAACTCAACTAAAAGCAACCCAAAGACCAACTTACTTATTGTGAGGAAAATTGAATTGTAATACTGAGTAGCAGAGTCTCATTAATTATTTGACACTAATGTTCATTACCAGCTGAGTTGCCTAAATATTGACTGTGGTACAAACTACTCTTCAAAGTGGACTGAACAACAGCTCCACTACTGAGCTGTTAACTATTACGTAGGCTGCAGTCTGTTTTTCCAGGATGATACTCCAGTGCCAGAAGGTTTTCATTTGTAATTTAATAGAAATCCTTGCCTTTGACAGATATGAAAATGACTGCTGCATGTTTAGTCCTGCCAGAGGTCTTTGGAGATGACTCCAGTCTGTTTGCTGCAGTGAACGAGGAGGTAGGATACAGACAACCAGCAGCCTTGGTCTCTCTTCCTTTTATCAGCTGCACATCACCTGGCTTTTTGGTGGCTCTGCTTATTTCTGGGAAGAGATGACATTAGCCTATCTTTTGAGTAGAAATACTCACAGAAATACCACCAAACTTCAAAGCAGTGTTATCAGGCTTACTTCCTTCTCTGATCTGTTCATTGTAGCAATGTTGTGGCATCATTTGAAATACCCTTTTTTAAATTTAGGTAAAGGCAGTGACACCAGTGTTGGAAGTGAAAAACCCCTTCAACATGAATTCATGCGAGTTTGCCCTGTACATAGAAAGGGAAGAGTTAGCCCAGCTCAATGACTGCACCATGGCTCTGGCGGCGCTGGTGGCTGCATTCCATGTATTTGATATCCCATGCCCAAAGAGAATCCACAGGACACTGAACTTCCTGGAGTCCCTGGTCTTTGAAGTGAGGAACCCAGCATCCCTGCCCACCCTGGTAAAGACAGGGCTGGAGACACCCAAGTATCCAGTATCTGATGGTGCACCCAGCACTCCTCTCAGAAGCATTTGATATTTTATCAAAATAAATCCCTTTGTGCCATTCTTTCTAGTGAAAGTGTATGTATATTTAAAAGTTATGTTTAGTAATGACCTCCTTTTTTTATTGTACTGGCTACTTCTAAAAAACAAATTAAAACTCAAGCAGTTTCATTATTTTAAATGTAGATTTTAGAGCAGTCTAGAGATAATAAAATTTTCTTGATTACTTCATGCGTTATGTATTATTTTTCTGTATGGAACATTTGAAAAATTCAGATATTTTGATTGTAAGAATTAAAAAAATCGTGAATCAACATGTGCATTTCACTGCTTTAGATGGTAATATAGTTAATATTTTGAAATGGCACAATTTAAACATTTACTTATTACCATTACTTCATAATATTACGATTGCTGAGAGCCGAATATAATAATTTTTGTGGTTTAAAATGGTGGGCCTGATTTTCAGTTTGCAGGATGATGACTTTTTACTGTTTTCTTGCTTTCTTACTCTTTACTGTTTTCTTTAATTTTTCTAATGTTAAAACATTCTGTTTAAACATTTTAACATTCTGTTTTAACATTAATCCTGAATTTACTAAACAGGGATTCTAAGATGAGCTCTCAAAGTAGCAAGAATTACTTATCTGGGATGCTGCCATGTGCATTGGTAACCACAGCTGTGGTGCTGCAGAGGGAACGCCTCATTTTCTTTCCAAATTTGTTCCCCGGAACAAATCAGCTTTCTCCACATGGTGACTCTCTCTGCCCACACAGAGGAGAAGCCCTCTCCTCTCTTCTTCCACAGCTTTCTCTCTTTCCCAGCACTCTATTCCTAACTCCTGTCTGAAAATCCCAGGGGATACTGTCTGGCAGTGCATGGCTTTGGACAAGTGCCTGGTGATAGGAACAGCAGCCAGGAACCATTGCATTAATTAGAAATAAAAACTGGCTTTTTATTAAAACACTGCTTTCTATTAGAGACCAATCTCCCACCAATTCCAAAAATATCAGCGTAGGCAAAGCAGCACCTGTGGTCACAATGATTTTTTAAACACTCCAAACACACAGCCTGAAAGATCTCAGAAGCTTTGTTAAATTTTGGCTGTGCAGGGGTGACTCCAAGGTGGTGATTACAGTGGGAGATCCTTCAAAATGCGAGGAGATGGCTGCATTTGATGGCCAAACTCTCCTGCTATAGGCTTCACATGGTTCCCATGGAATGCAGGGAACCTTTATCAGTGTGAGGGCTGGGCTACCACTAATACAAAACAAAAACCAATGCCATTTCAGAGATTCAGTAGGTCTGATGAGTGATTTTAGTGTCCAAGTGAATTTGTTGGCTGTAGTTTTTGTAACAGAGGTGGCTATGCTCAGCTACCTCATCACATGGGATACAAAAGTAAGGATTATGTATGTCCCCATTATTGTATGTGATAGCTGCATGAATAAAAAACTGGGCTCAAGTGATGTTTATTCTACATCTTGTAAACAGTATCAATTTAAATCCATTTCTTAAGCCACAGTACTTTGTAAGTAGTTGTATATAAAAATTCAGGGAGGTGTTATCATCCCCAAGTAATCTCTGTTGAGCTGAAAATCTCTTTGTTGGTTATCATTGCAGGCTGTAGACCTGGCACACAGGACAGGCATAGGGGGTAAAGGAAAGTAAACTACACAGAAGGAGAGAATGAAAGAAAACAGAAGAATTTGGCTTTTTACTTATCTGCCCATGCAACTTCAGTTGCTGCTGGTGACAAAGTCCAGGGCTAAAAATGGCATTCTGATTGTAATGGCCAGCGGGATGTGAGCTTTGGGAGTAAGTGTTGAGGGACAGGGCACAAGCAGTAGCTAAGTTGCTCTTTTAAAACTACTGGCCAAACTGAGCTACAGTGAGGAATCACTCCACACCACATCCATCAGGAGCAGCTGGGTTCATCTGGGAGTCTTGGGCACAGATAAAGGTAACAGAGGCTCCAGTTCAGGTTTTATTTGTATTGTAGTACAATAAGAGTGCAAATTTGAACGTACACATGTTGAACAAAATGTAAAAATATTATTTATGCAATGCTATGGGAGGAAATCAACAGAGCAATGCAACTTACTTAATACTGACCCTGTTTCACCTCATATTATGGCAGGTACCAGTCACGACCTGGAAGGGACACAGAGAGTGAAAACTTAAGAACTCTAGCCAAAGAAAAGCCTAACAAAATCTGTGGGAAGATGTAACATTCTCCAAGCTCTGTGCAATGGGTATGTTCTGTTCTCAGCTCTACAGCTGAGCAACTTGCCCACTACAGCACTAAACAGAGGGCTGCCAAAAAACCTGATCCAACTCTTCTCTCTCTTCTTGCAAAGTAACATTCTGGAGCAGTCCTCAGTATACAGGTAGCTAGGCTTTCTCCCATATAAAGTGCATCTGTTTACATCTTGGGTGTATATATACCACGTGCAATGACTTCCCCTATAATAATCCTCCAAGAAAGGAGGTTGCCGCACCTCAGTACCTGCTGGTGACATCTGCAGCCTGCTAATGACCTAGTGAATTTCATGTATTTTACACCTGGCATGTGCCAGTGTACCACAAGCATTTAAGTATCCTTTTCCCTGTGCTTTGCCTTTCCCCATATGCCTTATTCATTTACAAATCAGAGTTTTCAGCTAGAAAGTGGTGAGTAAAATAATTCTCCCACCCCTGAGAAAACAAATCTTGGTTGAATATGAAACCAGGGCAGCAGTCCTAGCTTGAGCACAGTTTCTCTCCATTGTTGTGGTAACTGTGCTGAAGACTGGGAAGTGCAGACATGATTGAATGTAATCTCTTTTCTGCTAATTTCCTTGCCTCAAAATACTCCTCTTTTCTTCCATGTTCTGAAAAACATGGAAGTCCCCATGTACATGCAGACTCCATGTACATGGCTGGGACTCTATTGTGCAGCATAAACAAAAATCTTCTATGAAGTCAAACTTTATTTTTCAGTTGCAGCCTTCTCTATACTGGTCTTTTGATAAAATACATTAAAGATGCTGGTGGCAAAACTCACGTAACATTTTTGTAATCGTGCAAAAGTAAAAACATTCAGTTATCAAAAAAGCATTATAATTTCAACCCCAACAAGGTTTGTTTTGTTACAAGCAAACAGACAGTTTTATTATCTGTAAAGTAATATGCTGTAGCATAAAGTGTCACATATGTAACATTAAGTGTTTCATTTTCAAACTATGGCACAAATACACATTAGCCATAACAGTCTCATCTGGCTACCTGTAGCCTAATTTTTGGCTGATCAGTTTTTATTTTGATAAAATGAAGTAAAATCTTCCAAAAAGTAAAATGGGTACATGAAGTACAATTCAAGAATCCTTAGAAAATATTAACGTTCCCTTATATAATACAGCATAAATAATTAATGAAGGTTTTCTTGATGTCCAGAGAGAGTTAGGGATCCTAACCATCCATGGAGAATTAGCGCCATTAGTTTGGTAAATAAGACCAGCTGACTCGGTTGTTACACAGTACTCTCCCAAAAGCTTGAACACTTCCCAGAAGGATCAGATGTGTACTGGCTCCAGGAGAATATAAATAGTCCACCAGTGCTGAACTTAAGTGTCTTCCTTTCTGAGAGTCCTTACTCAACACTTCTAGTGAGTCTTTGTGCTTTGAATAAAACATGAGCTCCAGTGGAGAAAGCTGGTTCGTGCACATTTTCCATTATCTTCAGAGTTCATTGTGTGAGTTTTTCTCTGCAGCTTTGAACATCAGAATGGAATTAAAGATTTTTAGGGCTGGTCCCAGTTTAATGCTCATTATTTTGACTATGTCTGATTGGGTCATTAGCAGGAATGCTTCTCCATCAATTTGCTTTAAAAGAAAACCACACAAAGCTATTAATAGGTCTGACAGTGCAGCAGTATAACAGTTTCAGAAAACATGAAAAGTCCCAGGAACTTCAAACAAAGTTAAGGACTGGCTGAATACAAGCACTTTCAACTGCTTTCAGGAGAGCTTTGATTTCAACCTTTAGACAGATCAGCTAGTCTAAGAGAACAGGATGATCTTCTTCCTGCTCGAAAACAACCATCTGGCTAATTTTTAGCTAAACAGTTCTCATTTTCATACTGACAATATAAAACCTATTGAAAAGTAAAGTGGATAAATTAAGTATAATTCAACTATACTGAAGCACAGCAATGCTTTTAAACATCTTAGCTATTCCTTTTATGCAAGCATCCATAGCAGAAGCTTCTGGATCTCACTCCCAGCTACAGAGCTGGAATCCCCTTCAGGCCACCACTTCTCTGCTCACTAAATAGCAAATTGAAATTAATTTGATCCCAGATGAAAATAGGGGCCAGGCTAATAAAACTGCCTCTTTGACACAAACATAACAGAACATTTCAAAACATGGAATATTTTTTCTTTGCATTGTTGATATTTTACTAAACATTACAAATGAACATTCTCCTGTAAGCAAATCACTCTCTCAGCAGGAGTGCTAAATCCCAACAGGAAGAGCCCCCAGGGTCCTCACTTCAGGGGCTTCAATGGGGCCAACATTTCCTTTGTAACCTTTGGATCACTTAGGTATCTATAGGTAAACTTTTGTGTAAGCTGGATAGCTATACGTAAAATGCAACTGTGGTTAGATAGGAGCACTGCTTAGCCTTAAAGATACTAACCTGAGATAAAAACAGAATAAATTTTTGTAGGGCTAGGAAACAAGTTTTCTGACTCAGATATGCAGCAAAGGACACCCCAGCACTCTTAAGTTGCAGAACGCTGCAGTCAGAACAGCACCATGTGGTAACCCACAATTACTTTCTACTCATTTCGTACACAAAGCCAGACTTGGTGGGCTCAGAACTCGAAGTGTTTGAACTTGGGGACCCCCAAATAAAAAGCTGAAGCATCTTAACAGAAGCAGGCTGAGGGTTCATTTCCATAGTAGAAGTCTGAACCATCATCTTCTACCTACTGATGTCAGCCAGTCCATGCCTCAATGACCTCATTGACCTCAGTGGGGGACATTTAATTTACTAGTCACAGACAAAGCCTGAGAGGCTGAATCCTGGAGAAGGGAAATATTTTCTTACACCTCTGAGAAAGAAAGTGTTAAGGATTCAGCATCTCCGCAGCACTTGCTGTTTGCTGACTTGATTAGCAATATGCCAACTTTTATTTCTAAATACATTGATGAGACACAGGGGATGATCCAGGCTTGAATAGTAAAACGCTCAACATCTGAGCTAGTGCCAAATGCCCAGAGATGCAGCCTCTCAGTCCTTTGATAAGCAGCTATGATAGTCATTACAGTCTACAGCACAGCCTGAAAACTTCTGTTGCAGGAGATTAGCAGGGCCATCTGTATGCATTTTCCTCAGGAGGTGCCTTCCCAAGTCTAAGCACCAAAATTATTCTTCACTTGAAAGGCTGACTGACTCTGCCCATTCAGGTCATCTGGCTGGGATAAGCACCTGATCACTCTGGCATCTGTGATCAAACTGCCTTCTTGAAGCTAAGCATTAACAGGAATAACAAACCTCTGAGCAGAAAAAAAATAAGACAACCTAGTTTATAAGGCCTAATGTATCTAAAAGCCCTACCCATTCCTAATGACAACTTTGGAAAAACAGTCTTCTCAGATGACAGAAATGCACACCTGGCATGCTCACAGAGTGAGTACATACTTCTTTGAACTTCATCACAACCTTCAGATCTTCTCAATTCCTGCTCAGTTAAATCACATTCATAAATTGGCTATATCAGGAGGAAGAGCATCAATAGCTAAATGTGATCAGACAAGATGCAATGAGTTTTAAGAGATGGTTATCTCGAACCACTGTTCTGCTTTGTTTTACTTATTAACATCCTGGAGAACTAAGATTTATACTTGCTTATAAATCTTGTCCAGCCAGATCAAGAGAGAACAGTAGTAAATCACAGATTTTGTAAGTAATTTCAATTGGCAAGAACAAAGTTGGAAAAACACCTGGCCATCACTTGATTGGTTTTCTCTTTTCTTTCTTCCTACTTCATGACCTGAAAACCAACCTAATCTTCCATACATTTGCATCTGACTTTAAACAATGCGGCACTGAAATGGGTTGTCCAGGGAGGTGGTGGAGTTGCCATCCTTGGAAAAGTTTAAGAGGCATCTGGATCTGGTGCTGGTTGCTAAGGTTTAGAGATTAGAGGGATAGTGCTGCGTTGGAGGGTTAGACCTAATATTTTAAATATCTCTTCTAACCCTGATGATTCTATGATTCCATACACTTCATACTACTAATTTATATGTATTTCTACCAAGCTTTGTTGTCTCTGTCTTTTTGAAATAGAATTCACGCACCTCATCTTTAAACACCTTGCCATGTTCTTCACATCCTGGTAAACTTCGTATAAATTCAGAGACCTGCCACCAAAGCATACAACAAAAGATTTAGTAAGACACATGTTTTCTCAAAATAGTCTGTAAGACATTAAAGTCTTTTAGCTATTGTTTTTACAGTCTCATATTGGGTGTTCCACCTTCTCCTGTAAGTGCATAGAATCATGCTTCTTTTTTCTCTGATAAATGAGATCCTACTGCCTCAGGTGCAGAGAACAGTCACAGGTACTTGTGAAAGTAAAGCAATGACAAGATTCTGTCTGTCCAAGTATTGTTACATACCTGAACAGAGTCTCTAATCTTAAAAACAGGTATTATGGCCTGACCATATCCATTCAATTCCTCTCTGCACTATATTCTTACTCTCCAAAGCAGTGTGCCACATCCAAACTATGCACCAGAAATAGCTTCTTGCTTCATGCAGACCCCTACACTCGGGTCCATTCCTCCAGAATGTTTGTGTGGGGACTAAATGTTGGAAGTGGAGACCATGAGCACTTGATATGCGGGGCCATACATTTAGCACTTCTCTTTACAAGACCAATAAATATGCTTTTATATATATATATATATACATATTTATTTTTATCAATACACATATGAATTAATACTTCTGCTTCTGGTGCTGGATGGCAGTGGAATGAGCATTTTGGGGATCATTTACATTAGGTCTGGCTGAGTCTAATCCTCTGAGTACTCAGGTATTATTCTCTGGGGATAATCTAAAGCTCTGAATCAGCCTTCAAGGACAGTGGTAGTAAGATAGAAGACAAAGGGGGAACATACCTCATCTGTACTCCACTTAGAAACTTTACTGGCTGGGATCCCAGCTACACTTGGAAGGAGCTTGCTCTGCTGTTCCCAGCGCAAGGGTAGGCTAGGGATTTGCAACTTAGAAGATACGATAACTGGTTGAGAGAGAAGCCTCTGCGTGTTGGGTTCTTCAACATCTTCAGCAAGAGGAAGCAAGAAACAAGAATTAAATCCCTCAGTCGATGATGAGATCAGTCTCGGTAAAAGCACATTTATTTCTATTCATGGGCCTCCCTACACAAGCTGTATTGTTTTGCTTGAATAGTAAAATGCCATGAATGCCATGACTGTTCTTCCAGTAGCATGACTATCATTATATTGGCTCTCTATAAATATAACTACTCCTACATGGAAGGAGTCTCTTTCAACACAGCACAATTCCATGCCATCAGAGCTGTTAGCACAACGCACCAAAGGTCAAACAATTGAAAATATTTTGGTACAATAAATAACACTCACATTTAATAGTAGTACAGCAACACAAGAATTAACTTAATTTTGGGATTGAGCTTAGAAAATCAAAAGCAGCACTGCACTGCTACAAAATTCCAAGTGAATCAGTTATACAGTTCCAGCCCACACAACATTTATGGCTCATCCACAACAAAATGTTTTTCAGTTCTTCTGAGGAAAAAACGCAAATGTCTGCAAATTCTCTGCTTCCACTTTAATTGAATGTTTTGTTTGGAAAATAACATTAAACTCCTCCATGCTGCATTTTATCTCACTCATCCATAATGGAAGGAATGATCTCCCATCCCACTGTCCCCAAAGGTAATGTACTGGTGGGAGGGTGTCTTCAGACACATGCTGCTGTTGTCTGGAGAAAAGCAGCACCTGCAGATGTGTGCAGCAGGAAAGAGCGAAGACTCATACCTCGAATGATGTCAAACTACATATGACATCCCTGTTCATTTCGATCCATTGGCAGTGCAAAAGCAACATGCCTGCTCTCTGAACTGAGGCCCAGGTGCTTCCCAATTGCCAACTAAAATTGTGGAAAACCTCTGAAATTCACTTCTTAAGGAACAGCCAACAAAATACACTCTTAATGCCTAATGGTTCATGCAGTTATTCACAATGACAAGTTACTCTTAATGACATGGCTCCTGCAGTTACTCACAAATCCCTATGCTATTTTTGCTTGGATTGTTAATTTCTGTTGCAGTTCCATTCTACTTTCATTTTTGAGAAGCTGCTATTAACCACAAGTTCTCCCAATCCATACTGTTCTAGTTTTCACAAATTTGCACAAATTCAAATTATGGATTTTCACCAGCACAGTGGGGCTGACCTATAATACACCTAACATAGGATGGTACTACATTTGCTTGT
Source organism: Vidua chalybeata (assembly GCF_026979565.1). Classification (NCBI taxonomy): domain Eukaryota; kingdom Metazoa; phylum Chordata; class Aves; order Passeriformes; family Viduidae; genus Vidua; species Vidua chalybeata. The sequence goes on from NC_071532.1 coordinate 59,403,623, forward strand.
GTTATTTTGCTCCTCTAGCCTAATTTTTTGCTACTTTCAAGATTTATTCTCATTTCATATTAATGCCTATTATTCTAAAGTTGACTCTTAAGCCATTTAGTCAGCACTGTCAGCCCATTCATTCATTTTTTTTAGACTCCTTAACCATTACATTCTCATTCTTCAAAGAGAGTTCCCTAAATGTCTTTTTACACTTCACTGTTGTTTTACAAATGCTCCTTAGAGCCTCTAATACTAATAAAAATCTCAATGAGAAAGGAATGTGAAAGGTAGCAACTCTGCTGAATGTAAAGCATATTTTACTGAACAGTATCTTTCTAATTGGTTTCCTCGAATCCCCTCCCCATCCTTACCCTCTGATCTTTTCCTTCTAGACAAGGTCTCTCAGGAGTTGAAAATGTAAGTGTTCAGCTATTTTTTCCTTTCATTAACACAACATGCAATATATTGATAGGGCCACATAAATAGTAGACTATAATGCTCTGTGAAGAAAATACCACGCAAATCACACACTGTATTCACACATTTAAATGTATATATGCACACAACAGCACACAGGTATAGGCACAGTGAGCAACATTCTCACTCTGTGTAGTATCTGCCTCACAGGTAAGGCAAAAAGCACAAGTGGAGCATGTAAAGTGCCAGTTTACTCAACTAGATGGAAAAAAAAAAAAAAAGTTCCTAGCCCTGTGGTAGATAAAACCACAACAGCAAAAAAAGAGAAATTTAGATTTAGTGTGGGTAAGCTTGTAACAGGAAGCCCAGAACACACCACTTTGGCTACAGTCTATATCTCTAATACCAGACAGTTGAAAGTTTTCCCTACCCACATGCTCTGGAGTATTTCTCACTCTACACACCCTGCTTCCCATAGAGAGGCAATCTGTCTTTCTGGGCCATAGAAAATATGAGATACATTCCAAGTTATGTCTCAGCTGGAACATTTAGAAGAAGAGTAACTTGAGCGGCACCAGAGGTTAGCCATCGAACAGCTTCTTCAACCACTTAAGTGAAAAAACAAAATCTGCTTGCCAGCTCCACGAGATAGCAGCCAGATGCACAAAGTTCACACTTTTAAACCTAAACCATGTCTTCTCTGCTGACATTTTGTTTCAGCATCAGCCCACCTTCCTTTACATTGTTCTTCTTTATGTGACCTTGTTATCCTTCTCTCTGATAGTTCATCTCTATCTTCTTAGTGAGTTATCACAGAATAAAATATAAACTTATATTTCATAGAAGGTAATTGGCAAATACTTTCTAGCATTATTGAGAGACCATTAACACTGCTCATTGCCTCCTGCATGGGTGTAGCTCTTAGCATATATAAGCACAAGATTTATGCCCATAAAAAAAAGTTAGTATGAAGGGGCAGTGATTTCAGTGGAGTTCTTTAGCTCCAAATAATCTTTCTCCAAAGAAAGGGAAGACAGCAGTACCTATTTTATAAAGTTATCAGTAGGGAACTGGTCAAGTGAGTATGGCAAAAGTATGCTGAAGTATAACAAGGTAAGTGACATGCCAAAAAACCAGGACAACAAGCACAGGTACCAACAGTGACAGTTCATAAATTCACAATTATTTTATCTTGAGATTTCCATGACTATGATAGCAAGAACTTAATGATCCATTTTCATCTTAGAGCTTAAATGTGTCATCCTACTTAAACACATAATAACATAACATTATGTATTTAAAAAGGAAAAATTTTCCAGACAATAATATAAAAAAATGTTCTATTTTCCTAAATCTAACTATCCAAGAACCTAGCAAGCAGAGGTTGTTGGTGAAAAACAGTCAATTTTGTCAAACTCAAAATGCTTCACAAAATCAGGCCAGTTTTCTTACAATTAAAAGAATAATACCAGACAATTTAAAATGCTTCCAATTATTTGATTTTTTTTTGTTTGTGTCAAATAATGCAAAGGTTAACATCAAAGCTGCATGTTTCCTGCTGAAACAAAATAGCTAAAAATTACAAAAAAGTCTCCTATTTGCTTTAGAGACTTGCTTCTTATAATGATTCATTTTCTCTAGAATTCTGAACTACATGTTTCAAAACACAGCTTTTTCACAGCTCCTACAATAGATGGAATCTCTCCAATTTTACACACTCACCAGAGTGCCTCAGATCTATCTGAAAAGTACTGGCCGATAAATAACGTATTAAGATTTAAAAAATGCATCAGGTTAATATTTAAAAATAAACCACTACCTTAATTTTGTCTTTATGCAAGCTCTACTAGTCTCAAAGAATTTCCTGCATTTTACAGACATGAGCTCACTTAAAAGGCAAGACATGTAGCTCTTGAAGAAACAGAGTTACTCAATTATTCAATTTTGATGAAAACTTTACAAACTGTTGTTGTACAAAAAATTGCTGAATAATCTAAAAGTACAAGGAATTAAGATTGGGAAATTAAAATGCTTAACTTGCATTGACCTTGTATCAGTTAATAAAATTATTGTAGCAAAGCTGCACTGCAACAATGCACTGACTTAGTCTAATAACAAGCCTGATACTAAGGTTCACATGTGAAAAATTAGCAAATATAAGACTGATATTCTGGATTTGTTCTTGTTGTGCTCTTTCTAAACAACGAGGATAAAACTTATTAATGAACAGCTGCTTCAATCTGTCCAACTGTGAACAGCCAAGAGTTTTGCTACAGCAGTACATACAGCCACACAGAATCACTGAACAGAAGAAAAGTCCACACTGGAAGAAATCTTTGGAGACCATATGAGAACTTTTCTGTCTCATCAATGAGAAGCCACAATCTGGCCATCACCCTCAACAAGACTGAGGCTGGGTTAAGTAAGTCACCTTAATTTTGCATTATATCTGTAACGTGTAAATGCTTTAACTTTCAATACCTTTTTGAGGCAATAAGTGAATGTTATACCTTTACAATTCAGACTGCTTTAATAAACTATTTTGAAAAGTCAGTGGAAAAACATCATTGAAATAAGATTTTTTAATATTGCTATTAATTTTACACTCATCCTTACAACTGTGATAAAGTTCTTGGAAAAGCTTTAATGATTACAAGATAATCTCCCCAACAGGTAGGGGGAAGGGCCACTAATTTTGCCCTTTAAGGAACATTCCTTTGGAAGTTCCCTTCTAAATTTGTCCCAAACCAGGACATGGTGCTAAAAGTGTTACTGTCAAGAAATTTTTGGACACAGACAGTGAACGTGGAAAATAATTTGCAATAGTTTCATGAGCATTTCAAGGGACATCACACTTCTTTACTTCTGCAGATTTTCATCTGAAACAAGTGAAAAACTGCCAATTTACCTTTGATTTCATTTGAAACGAGCGGCTTATTTTCTGTCTCCTCATCTTCACACTCTTTGTGCTTTATGGCATCCTTTGTTTGTAGTATTCCACTGAGGAAAAGAAGATGTTCAATTTTTATCAATACATCATAAAAATCACTAAGCATGATGACATCTCTTGCCAGCAATACTATTGACACACCAGGATTCCCATACAAAGGATGCTGTATCATTATAAAATAAAGAAAGAGAGGATCTTATTTCTGACTTACACAGAATGGCATGACTACTGACATGAATTTTGCAAAGAAGGCTCAAGAATAGTGTAAACTAAGATTATGTAAACCATACCAACACACTTGACTTAATAACTGAAACTGAAAAATACACAAACGGAGGCAGTGGATGTGTGCATATCATAAGGTGGGAAGTGTGAAACCCACATTTATAGCTGCATGTCCTACAAAGCCTGGCTGGTTATGCAGGCCATTTTTCAGGAGCTGTCTGAAATAACACTTACTCCTTTTCCTCTGCCCAACATTCATCTCTACAGGGCATCAACTCCTTGTCAGTACAGTTACTGACACCCTGTTGTGCAGCTGCTAATGATCCCGAAAATATCACCAAAAATATCTATATTCCTTTGCATCTGCTTTTGCATTACTTCTTATCCAGCTGCTCCCTAAGCTTTGCTAGCCCAAAAAATTTGCAGAGAGGGAATGTCTTCCTCCTATCAAGAAAAACTGGGCAAGAGATGTGGAAATAAGGGAATTTCTCAAGGTGGGGATGTGTGGGGTGTGTACATTCCCGTCTTAAAGTCAGCCCTTGGGAAGCTCCTCTTCAAACTCTGCCTTCAGAAGGTATTTCCAGATGTATTTCCTGGTACTTCCTGGTTTCTTACAAATGTGAAGTCATATGAATTTGATGACATTATGTGTCTACTTCTGCTTTTTAAGAATTTCAGAACACTTTGGCCAATTCTTACTAAGCCATCATAGATACTCAGAGCACTTGGAGATACTAAGTACATAATGAGCATTTTCTAAAAACAGGCACCAGACAGAATGATTCTTAGAGTCAAGACTACAAGAAATCCCACTAGTATATGAACTGATGCTTTACTATCTACCACAGAAGGAGTCAACAAGAAGACCTTAACAAATGTCAAAATCACAGATGAAAAGCAGATGCACACCTAACACTTCGTTAGGCATCAAGATTAGCTAACCTTGAAACACAAATCCATAGAAGAAACAGACCTATTTAATTCCACTGTTTACATTTATACTGTTGAATACCATTTCTATATTACAACAAGAAAACATTTGTGACTAAATCAAGTAGGAGCTTCAGGTTCACTGACTTCAACAGAAAAGTAATTATCACACTACTAATGGTGCAAAATGAACACTGCAGATCAGGAAATCCAGCCTTTTTAGTATGACAGGACAAAAATAATAATAGTATAACAACCAGTGAAATTCATACAGCAGGCATAACTTCTTGTGCCACAAAGGACTTCTCCACAGTATCTTCCTCAGAAAGATTTAGTAATTTAAAACTTATTTTCCAAACTCCACAAACACAGAAAACTATCTAAAGTAACATGCTAAAATAAATAGTGCAATTAATCCCAAAGGCAAAGGAAATGACAGCTGTAATTCAGTTAAGGAAGAGAGATCACCAAATCCTGTGAGGAAACAAGTACCTCCCTATTTTCTTGAGGGCAATTTTCATAGCAGCATACATACAGAAATTTGACCTCATTAGTTAAATATGACCGTATCATGAATTGAAAGTTTTGAGTAAGAGGCTGGAAGACAAATAGAATTTTTTTTAAGAGCCAGTATAATTTGATTCCAAGTCTGAGTGTTCAGCTTCCCTCACTGTAAAAATTTCCAGTATAGAATTTTTATTACAGTGAAATTCTTTTGCTCCTCTGAAGATATTTTAAAATTGAATATGCTGTAGGCATGTAATCTTTATCATGACTTTTAATCTCAGGAACATTCCAGAGGGAAACACTGCAGTATTTATGTAAATAATTATATTTTTGCACACCAAAATTTTCTAGTATACTTGTTTGATGCATAGAAAGGCAAAAAAAAAATAAAGAGAGAGAGAAAAAAGAAAAGGAGTAAGTGGAACCAGAGATTAGCTGAGTACCACTTAGATTTAACATGACAAAATAAAACTCATGTTTGGGATGATTTGTGGTTGATTCCTCAATGAAAGACTTCCATGAAACAAAAGATTACCTTTGAATACAAAGGTATACACAACTGAACTGAAGTCAAACATAATTAAATCCACACCATGAGCTCAGCAACTAAAGACCACACAAGTGTGTGTATCTATGTCTTCAATTATGCATGTGTACTTTGAATATACATCTAAAAAGATCCACTGGGTATTGCAATAAGCAGATGCTCAATATTTTATAACCCCAGCAGTTCATATATACCTAATGTTGTGAACATTATTTTTCATGCCTTTTTCAAAGGGAGATTATTCAACTGAAAGTCCTCCATGACTTTGCTGGATACATAATGAATGAGGAAATCCAGATGATAAAATGCAGCCAGTCATCAGTGTATTCAAACAGCTGAAATACAAGCTGCAAAGTCTCTGGGTATTTCAAAGCTGGCACAAGACTTATTCTCTTAATGAAACTGACTCAACACAGTGAACAGATAGCACAAGTATTGGTTATCTTAAGTCTTCTGAAGGTAGCATCCTCTAAAAATATAAAAGATGAAAAATTTTTTCTTCAATTAATCTTAAGAGATAGTTTGTAAAGCCGAAGTATTTTTCTAAAAAAAAGTGAATTTACTGTAAGTATTATTAAAATGATGAATTACAACTATTTTTTAACACAGCTTCTTTCAAAATTACACTTGCAGCCGTTTTTCTTTTTTTTTTTTGCTGTTTAAATTCACTGGAGTATGACTAGTGAATGCTATTTATTATCCTTAGTTGGAAGGGACCCAGTAAAGATCATCTAAGTCCACCAAAATAGTTCCATTTCAATCATCAGCTTTACTGTGGGCTATTTACCATAAAATACCAACTCTCCTGTCTGTCTCTCAAGACAGACACTATTATTGCCTACACAGTTCATATATAATGAACACAAAATAATGTAGCTCATGTAAATATGTAACAAATGACACCTTACTTCCAGGGTGTCATCTATTTCTGTTTGAAAATACTCAATAAAAGAATGTAGTGGTACTGTAAGTAATTAAAAATGTAGGGAATCCTATTGCCTCACATCTCTCCATGAAAACACTGATTTGTGTATTTTTAGTTTCAAAGATACTTTCCAAACTTGCACTGGAGAATAATATTTATGGTAAAAAAAAAGTTCTCATGTCATTTTCTGTCAAGAATGCATGCCAGATGCTGAAAGTTAAATAGTTACTTTTAATTTTTCCATGTTTGTACATAATTGTATATATATAATCATAATTTGGACACAAACCTAGGAAGAAGAATCTCAATTTCCAATAATTGTATTGTATTTTTCCTCTCCTCTGACATGTATTTCTTATTTCTTATATAACTTGTAATACTCCCTTCCCCTCTATTTCTAAGATAAAGAGAGCTGAAGAGCTTCCATCTCCTTCCCCACGGCTTCTAAGAATTCCACACACAAATCACCGGACTGCTTTGCTTGGTAAGTTGCATTTTGAACTGACTCCAAACACTCAATACTTTGAAAAGAACTGAGAGTTACCCAGGTGCCTTCTTTTCTTTCACATTGCATAACAGGGGCTTCTTGCAAGGAGATTTATTTTCTGCATCTTCCAGCTTGGTTGTTTCTGGTACAGTTTTCCCTGATGGTCGATTGTGAGGTGAAGATTTCATACCTACATGACCAGGGCTGGGGCATTTTCTGTCACTGTTTAAAACAAATTAACAAAATGTTTAGACGTGGAAGCAGTAAAACTGTTGTTTAATTTACTTTCTCTTGCACAAAATGTAAACTGAAAACATTCAAGGTGTTTTTTTTGGTTAAGAAATACAGAGAAGTTTTTTTACTTACCACTAAAAAAACTGTATACCTGGCATTTTCAGAAATCAGAAAACTCTCTTCTCCATTAAGTCAATGGTAAAATGATTAGGCAGTTCAACAGAAACAGAATTTGTCTAATATTACTTGTGATAATAAGTTATCCACTTCAAATATTTGTTACACAAGAACACTTTGAGGTATTATTTTCCTCCTATCCCTTCTCTCCCATAACATATCACTGTGAAGCCTTTAAAGTGTTCTATGCAGCCCCTTAATTGGGACAATATAAAAAATAGCACTTGACACAGTCTCTGCCACTGAGGACTCAAAGCTCAAAGTGCTAGTGGATTCACTGTAGTGGTAAGCAGGCTACCTGCCAGGGAGTAATTAAGTCACTTCAGATTTCTAAACCCCTACATTTATACAAAACAATCAAATCAGGCAGAACCCTTAGACAGCGGAACATTTTGGGTTTTAAAGCATGAAGCTGAAATTGTCTCTGAGAAGGCAATTTGAAATACCATCTATTGAAAATATGTGGTCATTACAGTGGGAACTGGAAATCCTCACATTTTCACATTTCACATCATTCACATTTTCACATTTACATTAATGTAACCCTTGAAAAGAAGGGAAAGCCTCTCTTCCTTTCCTTTCCGTCTTAAATTCTCTATTTCCCCCTATAGCCCAAAATAAGCATAGGAATCAGTATCCACAATTTCTGAGATAAAGTAATCTTCTGAAAATAATCATCTTGGTATCGCACTCCTTTGTTTTTTCCCAGTGCTCCTGTTTAAAAGCTTCCAGACTTCACCATTATTTTTGCAAAACTCAGTCCCAGTAATTTGAGTCCCCACTCCCACTGCAATGACAGAATAGTGGTTGTTCTTCAAAGAGCTACATTAATTTACAGTCACATCAATAGTGCCACTACAGCAAACAAAAGGAACACAAAGAAATAATTTTCTAAAGTGAAACCAACTGGTCAACATTCAATTTTAAATTCCAATTAACCACTAGTTACATCAAAGATGAAACCAAACTCTTGTTAAACTATAGACAGTAAAGTCAGTCTCAGTCTTTGACAGCTCCATGCCTTTTTTGATAAGCACTGAAAAAAATTATTTTTCTTCCCTGTAAATGAAAATGTAAATATGCAGGCCTTTCTGAAACCATTCAGTCATTGCACAGTTATAAATCGCATTGGAGAACACAGAAATAAAATACTGCTATTAGTCACGGACATCGCTTCAATCATAATTACTTGATTACAGGAGAGGTGGATCTTTCATTTGTTTCCACTTTTCTGTTTCTGGGGATAGGACTGGCTGCAGGCATCTCCCCACTCAATCGGTCAGGTAAGAGGCTCTCTTTGTTCAAGTTCATCTCTGAATATGGACAGCTGACTGCACTAGAAGTTGAAGAAGAACAATTACTCCTTATTCTCAGACACTTTACTGATTTCAAACAAAATGACACTGGAATTTCCTGGAAGTAGATGCAATAACTTAATATAAAGAAGATTTTAAAAAAATGTAGTAAGTAGTCATACCTTAAAATGTCAATAAATCCATCAAATGAAAAAACTCAACTTCGCATTTCCTTTTGACAGCAACTTGTGTAATACAAATTGTATTTATTTCTGTTAAAACATTCACTGTGGAAAATTGCTTGATAAATGTTTAGCATGCTCCCTCATAATTTTAATGGTATTTATACATACAACACAGGATGCTTTTGACTATACCCATGTCTCTTCAAATAAAGTCACATTACCATGGTTATTTATTTAAGTGACGGAGGATATTTCTATTATGTAATGTCTACACAAAAGCTGCATTTCAAGGGCAAAACATGAGGAATAGTGCACAACCCCTTACTGCAGTGAGTGTCCCATCTTTGCAAATGCCATTTTGTAATACTCCATTAAGAGACTGTGATATTTTTACAGTCTTTCTTAACATTCAACACTCCCTGTTTCCCTGCACTCCTGCTAGGGAAATTATTCGACAATGAACATTTACACAATGACTTGTAAATACTTCTCTAAGAAATGAGGAAGTTGTACCAAAGTTAGAAAACCTGTGTTTGCACAAGAAGCAGGAAAGGGAAAAACAGCAACACAAACCAAAACACATGGGGCTGAACTAGGAGTTTTCTTTAGTAGAATGCTCTGCAGTGTTCAACTGATTAGTCAGCCAGACCACATATTCAATACATCAATGATAATATCCTACACTCTGAATAGTATGTACATGTTACAATAGTGAATAACATCACACTCAAGTTTTCAAAACTATCTAAGATACAGGACAGACTGTAATAAATATGACGCTCCATTTGTGGCTCATGAGCTATGACATTAACTATATTTTGAAATTATGCTTTCCTACTCACCTGTATTGTTACAATGACTTCCATAATTCTAAAAGGTAAAAACCCCATGTTCTACAATTTTGCTTATTTTCTTTTCAAGAAAGAAGCTACTGTAACTACCCATCTTTGCATAAATCACTGCAATGTTTCATTTGTTTCACTGATAGTTACATGCATGATTTCCAAAGAGAACTGTCTAATATGAACAACTCTACCTTGACAGCCATATGTCCTGCCACATCCCAATTTCAAAAATTAATAGAAAAACAATAGCTTTCACTACAGCTTTCTTTCTAAAAGGCACAGTATTAAAAAAGAAAAAGGCCTTTTAATTTAAAATATGCTGTACACTCCTCTCTTCCCTTACCAACAAAGCTCTGGGCTCAGAATGAGTATGTAACAGCTCCTATAATGGGGTTGGACCAATATTGGTAATCTAATTTTGATGTTGCCAAGATAAACAAAAAGTTGGTGGAAATTTACATTTCTATCAGCACTTGCATAAAAGGAGAAAATTCCTTAAGTCCAAGTCAGTCAGCCCTTGCTGGGGTTGAAGATAGGATATCGACAGTATGTTTGATTTCTTCAGTTGGCTCATTTGAAAACAAGACAGTATCAACTTTTTCATTTCTTAATATTATTTTTCTAATGAAGATGAGATCCCTGTTAAGGCTACTCCAAGCAGATGTTGTTCCATAACAGTCTGTACAGTGCTATAAAGGGATATGTTGCCATATCCCCAGGTGATCCAATGAATCACACAAGTCATCTTTTTGCCTTCTTCTGAGGAGCTTTTTGTTTACACATCCAAATCAGATTAGATTCCAGCCACCCAATTGGCTATAAAACACTAAACTTGAAGTATGGTATGCTTTCGTTAATGAAATTTTTTAGAGTCATGGAACAAAATATACAAATAGCAATTAACTTGGAACATTCACCTTTTATTTCTTTCTCTTAAGCAGAATGGGGCATTTTATTTTAAATCTATTTATATATGTCTACTTACATTTATTCTCAACCTACTGGTTTTGTCTGTCTTAGGACTAGCCTCTGCCAGATGACTTAGCTGCTGCATCTATCACAATGATGTCTTTTTTTCCCTTTCAAAAGAAATACAAGATAAAAGATACAGGCTTCTGCTCAGAAAAAGGTTTTAAGGCACCAATGCTAGCATGATTTAAGTTCTTGCTGTGACAAACACATACCACTGTGATGAAATACAGTTTTCAGAAATTCATTAATATATTGGTTAATCTCAGTTCTGCCACTGCTATAGGGCAAAGCATGTAATTTTCTTTCAGCTTCCTAGGCTCACAGAGGTGTTTTGAGCAATGTTTCTGAGAAGTTAAAGGGCTGCCCCAAGGAAACACTGAACACTACTCATGTGGTATTTAACTTCAGTTGTGTATTATTAAGCAAGCCTTACACTCCCAATGAAATCTGACAATATAATTGTCAGACTCCAGCAGGTTTTCTGTTTACCAACACCACTAAAAGGTTTTAAATTAAAAAAAAAAACCCAAACAAAATACCCTAAGAAAAAGCCTAAAAATTCAGTCCTTTATTATAACTTGCCTGCTTATATACTACCTTTCCCTTGAGTATTTTCTGGAAAAACTGAAGTTGAATGACATTTTCAGTCAACAATAGTTATAATATTAATTATAACTATTATTATTATTAATTATAACTATTATTATTAACACTAGATTCAGATGACTTTTTCTCTGTAATTAATCATTCAAGTTGCTGTACAGTTTTTAAAAAACTCCTTGGTAGTCTTTTGATGTTACTGTTCCTTGAGGCAACAAAAAGAACCCATGTGGTTTCCACTGTTAGCTTGGTTACAACAAAACACAGCACAAATGAACCTTTGTATGGCTTTGGATCAATCAGTAAATCCTCCTGAATCTCAATACCTCCAGCCTTCAGTTCACTTTAACTTCTCTACTACAAAGAATAAAAAAAAAAATAATCTTGTTATTCCTACATAATAGAATTTATATAGGACTGTACGTTTTTAACACAACTCATCTCAAGGGCTCAGAAGTCTTGGTGGTTAGGTTATTTAATATTAAATAAGGATTTTTAACTCTTCTGTCACCTTAAACCTGGATTTCTGCTCCAGCTTACATTTTGCTTTAGCACATCATTTTGAAAACAGCACAAGTTCAGAAGTTAGTTTCCAAAATGATCAGATGTCCTTGGCTTGAGGGTTCCAAGGTCTGCCAGAGGCAGAGGAAAAATGGCAGGAAGCAAAAGCAGTAGGTACTCAATGTGAGACCTCTGCTATTCTTCTGACAGGACTGTACAGCCCCCGGCACTACCCCACAGCTTTGGAACCAGTCCAACATGAAGATCTCAATTATCATTGGAGCTGCCTCAGTAAACCAACATTCACATTAATGCCACCTGGCACACACACACACACACCCTGCACACGAGAGTAATCAGCCATCTCCAAATGCTGAAGGATCAGCACAGCACAATAATTAGCTGTCTGCAGGGCATCTGAAATGGCAGCAGATTGGCTGGCAATATGTGTGTCCATGACACAGTTTTCCAAGGAAAGGGAGCCACTGTTTCCAGAGTCCTGCATATGGTGAGTAAAAACTGAGCATTAAAATAAGTTTCTGTTTTTACTGAATCATGAAAGATGAAGAGAGAAAAAGGCAACGCACCATTCTGATTACAGGCCTGGGATTTTCAAGTCAACAGAGGTTTTACATTTCTTGCCCTTTCTAGAACTCTCTGATGGAAAAGAAATGTTGAGTAGCATATCCCATCTGTGCTTATTTGCAACTGGTCTTCTATCACACTCAAGATCTATCTCTAGGTGCAGTTACGTACCTATCTCTTTTCTGTAAAGTTCAAGGGTAGGAGGATAAAACTGGCCTGCTGATAGGCATGGACCTTAGTCTTCTCCAGACATTTGAAGATGCTCCTATCTCGTAGCAGTATGCAAATTTTCTGAAGCACAGAATCCAGACAGAACACTCTCAGCTACACCTAATATCAGAAGGGAACATAGGCCAGGATTCTCTCTTAAACTAAAGAAGAGTAAGGCAGCACTCTGTTAGGTCTAAGAATTTGCATATGAAGTACTTTTAAATCTAGATTATTAGTCTTTATGAACACTTGGAATATTTTGCAAACCTTTTATTTTGTATCAAGCCACAGACAGGTCTCCTGGTTCAGCTGTACTGGTTGGAAATGTCACCAACACCAGCTCCTCAGTGCCTTTCAGGTGCAAGTTACTGCTGAGCACTGCCAACAGATGAAGTTGTATGAGAGCTCCAGACTGGACTAATGGATGGAGTAGACTGTCTAGAGCAGACGTTATTTTGCTGATGGATTTTGTTAAGTGATCTCTTTACTTCAGAATTTATGAAAACATTTTTTAACTAGTCTCAAAACAATCAATATTAACTATTCCCTTTCAGAAATTATAGTGCATGTTTATCATCAAAGCATTCATTTTTCAGGAGAAAGCTGCTTCAACAGTCTAAATGTGAACCAAGAAATCAAGAGTGCTTTAGAATGGATTTGGCTGGTACCAATGACCTTGAGACTGGCATCAAAAACCACTGAAAAAAAAGATGTGACCTCCTGCTGAGCTGAGGTTCCCATGTTTATGTAACATGTGTTCTCTTACAACACAGCCTCTACCACAGCACTTCAGTTCGCTTCAACTTACACATAACGCATGGGAAGTTTGAAGTTTCCGGCAAAAATCTTTACTCATGAAGAATTGACTCAAAACTCTAATGAACTACTTACAACTGACCTCTTTGCACTCCTGCTTGAACTTGAGAATTATTGCATGCATTAAACATCAGGGTATACAATTCACAGTCATAAATATGCAGGTGATCTGCACAATGCTGACAACCTGTACAACAGGCTGTTTCAGCTGTGCCACACATAACCCTAGATCAACTGTTGATAGATACCAAGTCCTTAGTAACATCAACTTTTCCAAAAAGTAAAGGCTTTAGCACTGCTATATAATTAACCACCAAGGCTTTCATCTGATTCCTAAGGAACAAGCTCTCAAAAATATTTCAGAACTACTTACCATTTTAAATTATCATCTTTTCTGCACACAGGCATTTATGCATTGCACCTCATCACAAAAAGCAAGATAAGCATGGTTAAATACATTTCAAGGTTGCCAAGGTAAAAGAGCTATGGGAATGCTATCTGATGTAGAAAATTGTACAAATTTCAAAATCTCTTGGTTAGTTCAGGAAAAAAGTAGTGGTACAGTGTTAGAATTTCTGGACCCTCAAGTCTTTAGGCTCCAGAAGAGAACAAAACTCAATATTTTCCACAGAAAAATGTGGAAAATATTCTAGTTTTGTTCTTGTTTACTCAAGAATAAACCTAGAATATCATCACAGAGGGCAAATCAATAGCTAGTGAATAAGATACTTACTGGTAAAATATATTTGCTATGAAACAGCAAGTATCTGTCTTATGTTCAACAAAATCTCCTTGGTTATATTTTTATACCCTAGAACTATCAGTTAATGTGCAAATAATTGGATTGCTTAGACTACAGTAAAAAAAGAAGCACAATGAAATGCCATGAGTTTGTTTCTTTTCTCAATATTCAGGATGAGTAAGTATAACGACCTTTAAATAGCATGGAAAAGGTAGCTATAAAAGCAAAGGCTACACAAAGTAAATAGACATATAGCTCTTACTCATCCTTTCCATCTAAAACATTATAACTTTTATTGCCAATGTTTATTTAGAGAGATCATAAATGAAAAACTTTTCAGAAAAATTTACTTTCTTTATTTTTCTTAAGTTTCAACTTTGGGCTGAAACCAATGGTATGTCCACCTGATTCTAAGTAATTGAGATATCACTTGATAAGGAATTGGAATTTATTGCCTCCCAGACAAAATGCAATAATAAATCATACAAGACTCAAGTCTACTAGAATGTGAAATCAAATGGGTTTCAGACAAGCAGTCAGGAAGCTTTTTAGGCAAATCTAGTTTAGTTCACATTTGCAGTGGACTAATGCTAAGGACTAATGCAGAAGGTTACAATACGGTTACAGACAGACTTGACTGTTTAAGGAGTTATCCTGCTTGCTGAGTGAAATAAAGGGAAAGTACAAAAGGGAAGGTAGAAAAACTGGGAGGAAAAAAAAACCCAAAAGAAAAATAACAGACAGAAAAAGACAACTAGAATAGGGTGAGAATAGTCTGAAAGACAGTGGTGTGGCATACTGTGTCATGGCAACTCCATCCCAGTTCATACTGCAACAAGTTTTGTCACTGGAGCTATCCTAGCTACGTCCCTTCCTGGGGATAAAGCCTGTCCTAGCATCAGGAGCTCTTCTGCTCCTAACAGCACAAACAGTGCTTCTGCTGCAGACAGGGAAGAACTTGCAGCAGAAGATGCCTTTTGCATATCAAAATGTAGTAATACAGTGAGTTTTGCTGGCCAGGTATCTTTGATAGGGATTACTCAGGACCTTAACACATGGTGATACACCAGCAAAACCTTGTAGCATAATTTGAGTCAATGGGACATAATTCTCTCATCAAAAATGTGAAAAGATTGCAGAGCTCGCTCTTGGATCAAGGCAGTTTGAAAAGATACTTTCAAAAATGTATAGATAAATAACCAAAAAAACATCCACTAACCACATCAGGAAGAACAAAGGAATATGACATCTGAGAATCCTGTGACTGTGTAATGGAAAAATTGCAACTTTTGGAAGCTCTAATTTGCTAAACAGTAACAGGATGATATTTATGATTCTTCATTCTCAATTTAACATACTATATTATTTGTACATCCCTTACTGAAACAGCCTGGATTCACCCCACACTGTAAATATTTTTAAAATAATAAAATTTCAACTTGGGAAATGTTTCCCATTTACTCAGTCGTTGTCTCTCTGTCCCCTCCATTCCATTCTCCTGTGCTAATATCAACTACTCTCTAGGATGGGATATCCATATTTCTGTATTATACTTCAGATAGATGTCCAACAAAGCATCTATAGAAACACTAAATAGAAGCAGCAAGTTGTCATTCGGGAATATGTCAATTGGAATTTCCTTTCTAGCATTGCTCCAAGCCAACAAGCAAATCCTTACCCTTACCAACCAAGCAGAACAAGAACACCCAAGCCATAATAAAATCAGTGGCCTCATATTTCAAAAGGTTCAAAAGTTATTGCTTTATACATATCTGTCTGTAACATTCTGGAAACTGGACTGCAAGCCAAGGAATCCTCAAAGGAAAAAAATATAGAGTAACTGAATCTACCAATTGTGACAAAAAAGTAATGTACAGCAAATCTTATCTCAGCACACCCTGGTGAAATGAAGTTACAGATTGCTAATGTTTATTTCAGCATGCTCACCATGGCAACTGAAATAACTGCATATTTAGGTTTACAAGATTTCCTATTTTTTTTTTCCAGCTTGGATCTGTTTTCTTATGAACAACAATTTAGAAGAACCATCTGCACACATCCCTCAATTGAAAGGATAAAATCAATTTCACAAAACATACCTATGATGGCCGATATGTCTTGCTCTTTTGATGTGTCCAACTCCCTTACATCCTGCTGTGGGACACCCTCCATGCTCTAAAGCTTCAACCAGTTCCAAGGGACCTGCATGCCAGGTGAAATTACAAATGAGACTTAAGAAAATTATCTAATATTTAAAAGCTATATGCACGAATATGCACGAATACCAGCACATTGTAGCAAGCATGAAGAAATAAGTAAACAGAAATACTTTAATAATACATTCTGTAAAAGCATGATGGAGATTTAAACAACCTAATCCACTAGAGAAATAATTTTATTCTGTGCAAATAAATCTCTACAACAGAACTACATTTATATAAAGAACATAAATCTTGGAGGAGATGCATGACATCAAATTTCTCTTCTACTATCTACATTTAGTTGAAACCTGGTTGTTTTATAAGAGCACAGAAAAATTAAGTTATCCTATCCCTGTTCCTAAAGACAGGGATGTGTTTGTAATGTGTACTGTCCTTACACATTTTTTTAGCTGAAGTTTTCCAGTAAAAAAGATGTGAAAACGAAAGCTGAAAATACTACTAAAAAGAACAAGACATCAGGAGATTTTTGACTTTTTCATGTCTCTGAATTTATGTGTCTACCTGATTTTCATCAACCTGTAACAATGATGCCTGCAGAGACATTAAAGGATGCATGCCAAAGGAGATTTGAGGCCCAAACGAACATAATACATAACCCACAGTTTCACAGCAAGTGAGAGACAGCCGTGCTCCAGTACATAACACTGGGAACAGCTGCTGTGTCTCTGCAGGAATGCACTGTCCCCCTCTAGTAACCACTTCTTCCTGAACATCACATGAACTTGTATCTTCCCCTACAGATAACAATACAGACATGAAAAGGTCTATTTAAATATTTTTTCCAGATGAAAGATTCTTGCTCACAGATGGATAATGAAAGATAGAATTATTATGTATCATTAGAGCAGTCTAAAAGCTTTTTTACCAAGTGTTCCAGCCATGCAAAAATTACAAAACTATCTACACTGAAGTCCAAAGACTTCTATAGCCTTTAATGACTGTAATTGGTGAAAGAACAGGGAATTTTACCTTCTCTACCTTTATACAGAAATCATGCTTATAATGTAGCAAGTTGATTCAGAGGAGGAGTTATTTGAATAGGGATGTTTCTGTAAAGAGAAGTCTTGCTTCACTGACGTTCTGATTTTGAAAAAAATAACTCCCTATAACTATTCTCTCTTCACTTAAAAATTTTGAACTCTTTAAAAATGTAATTTAAAAGAGCTACAACTAGTTGTCCATGTTTACCTGAGAAGTTGCTGTTTGCATCGCTGTGAAACAATGTTAAAATCAACACCAATACTTGGCTCTTAATTCCCTAACTGCTATCAGAAAGGTCATAATCCTTCATGATGACTTAATTACATCTGAAAACAGTATGAATATATGAATACTGAGAACTGCTATAGACTAATATTGGTAACATTGCACGGCATTCACACAAAGCTGCTAATGTGAAAGGCAGGGATCTGGACCTCAACGTTGAAAGTCCTATCATACAGACTGAGACAGAAACTGTCTAGCAAAATATTTTTTTCCTTCCTCGTGAAACCCCTCCAGAAGTCTGGAAACGCCTTTTAACTTACCTGGAAACAATATTAACATTTTAAAAATATTCGACATGGTAATAAAACAAACTTATATTGTTGGATTAATATTTTATTCAGTAATCATTCTATTTTATAAGTATTTGTGTAGATTGTTACTTTTTTCCTATTTAATGGATGGTCAACTTCCTCTCCTGTCATATCATCCATCTTAATTTTTGTAGCTTAACAGAAATTTACTTCTGCCAGTCACATCCTAAAAGGGATGAGCAGTGCCTCCTAAGCCACCAGCTAGAGGAGATGACATGTTACATGTGCTGGGCACCTGTACCTTGTTTCTTTTAATGTCTCAAAAAAAAAAAGAATTTACATATTTTATACTCCCACCTAGGCTAAGATTTTTATTTATAAATCAATCTTACATAATAGAAATGTTGCAACCTTATTTGGCTCTTCTGCCATATGATACAATTTTTATTTATGTGGCCACAGACTACTTATCTCACTGGGCTGCTCATTCAGCACACAGGACAGCACATCTCAGATTAAGAAGCAGATATGCAGCATCCTGTCTTCTCCTCATTATTCACTTTGTGCTTTGGCACTTATGGCACTCTATTCAGATTCTGAAGGTAGAATGATTAACTTCCTAACAGGCAGTCATCACTGTACTGCTGAAGTGCTCAGAAAACTAATGAATATACTCTGATCACACCCTAGATAGGGAATAATTTCTTCTTGGCATTTAGAGACATTGAATTGAGGTATTGTGATTTTTCAGGTAACACATTCACACTGTGTGTGACTTATCTCAGTTATTTTACATTAATTTTTTTTCCTGAGTACTTGGCATTGCTCAGCATTTCTTATTTTCCAAGCACAGTTGTTTCTGACCTTGTTACAGCTGTGAATACTCAGCACTTGTGCAAACCATACCTCAAAGTCACTACATAACCCAGTCTCAGAGAAGAGCACTCACTTAAAAACTCATCTGTTCAAAGTTTGGCTAAAGTGATCTCACTGTCATTATCCAGAAACACAGTGGACTAGGCAGGGATATATTTACCAAAAAGTCTCTTCTCCCTGCAACCTCTCCCACTTCTTCAACAAGTAAAACAAAATCCCCATAGAGGACAAGCTGGTAAATCCAGTGTTATTACTGGTACCATGCTTCTGTTAGATTTATTTTCAAAGTGGGCACAATTAATCCCTCTTTGCTCAGCTGAAGAAGAAAAGGAAGTTCATTGTTTTTGAGGATTTGCCACAGCATTTGAAAGCAGTGCCTTCTCAGTGCACTCTGGACTCCTTTGAGCCAAAAAGCAGAGTAACCATCAAGAGAGATGTGAACAAAGGATCTTAAGAGTGATACCCTACACCCCTACTGAGTGCCACAGCAGTTTCAGTGCTGGCTTTGAGAGGGACAGGATTTTACACAGCAGATCTTTTACATCACTTTATGGTTTTCACTGTGGTTCTTGTATTTCCATTGCAGTAAGGGTCAATAAAGCCACCTACTAAAAAGTGATTAATTACTGACTATTGATTTTGCACTTAATGTCACATTTGCAATTATTTTGCATATCCTAGTGGCTTCTTTTCTTTGAATGACACTGCCAGGGAAAAATGATAGCACAGCACACATGCCTTTTACCATCATTACATTACAGTGTGGTTTCCCTTACTAAGTGGGGGCTGAAGAGGGTGTCCAGTTTTTGTACACCAGCCTGCAGGATGGATATCAGGGCTGTCAACATCAGTCCAATAATCATAAATACTATCCCAGCCATCAAAATGAACCTAAAATACAAAAAGGAGAATAGTGCATTTTAGATCAGGAAAATTCTCCATAAAATCAGTTTACCTGAGTAGTCTCTAGAAATGACATGTCCAGTAGAGAAGTCACCTTCAGAGAACTATTTAAGTTACACAGAAAATACATGTACTTCACATTCTGGACTCAGGCATACTCTCACTAAAATAAACAGTAAACAACCATATGTCAAATGGTTGTTTACTGTGTTGTCAGGCTCAAATCCCAGAAATAATGCAGTTCTCACATTAGTTCTCACATTAATACTTAAATTGAAGCATGAATTTCTGCCTTTTTCATCTCTCAAAAAACACACAAAAATCCAAATGTTTTTAAATCTCTTGTTTGAACTGGATTTAGGAAGAGCAGAGCAGTAAAGCAAAGGACTACAAAAAATGGAATTTATCTATAAAAGACAAACAATCCCCCCATCATATAAGCAAGAGTTTTTCTAAAATCAGGCTATACAAGATTAAGAGTTGAAACTGAAGAGAAAATGAATCATGTGACTTCGCAGGATAGCACCATATGGGTTATGCACACATTTTTTCACATGAAAGCCAAATGTCTTCAAATCTTGCATGACCTCTGTACCAGTAAATTCCTCTGATCTCTCACACACCTAGGTGTGGATGCACGTACACACAGACACACACAAACCAAGCTCTTTCAACAGACACTACAGTCAAATTACTGCCTTAGAAGTTACAAATCCTGTCATTTAATACATTAGACTGGGGAGTGGGATTTTTCTTTATTTTGGGATGGACTTTTTTTTGTTTCCTTTTTTTTTTTTTTTTTTATTTTGCATGTCCAACTTGAAGTAGAAAATGTGTAGGTGTGAAGATACTAGTTCTGATGACTTCCTACCAGCAGTTAATTCAGATGATTCAAAATGAAACTTCAGCATCTCCTACTTGAAATAACAGGTACGCCTAGTAAATCTGTACAAACTGCAAACATACACATCCTTCATTTTCAATTGGGTATCTGGTATATGTTAGCCCTTCTAACACTTAAGGCCTTCAGAGTGGAAGCTGGTTTCGTACAATGAAATTAATTCAAGTACACAACTTCTGCAAAACACATTAAAAATACCTTAACTTAGCTTAATCCAATACAAAGCCCATAATTAACAGAAACTTCAGAATTGCAGAAATCACTGAGAAAGGACAAAAGATCAGGGCTCTTTCATATCTCACATATATCTCTCTTTTCCCCTTAGGAACTTATAGAGATGAATTCAATTAACCTAAACCAAATATTTTACGGTCCCTAATACAAATATCAAAGCAGCCCTCTGACACTTGATATTAAATAATCACATTTCTTGATAGAATAGACAATTGTCTCCTATCAACTATTCCTGAAGCAATTTTCCAATATATTCAACTCTGCTCTCTAACTACCCACCTCAGCACAACTATCTAAGAGGACAATAAAGCAACCCATTCCAAAGGAATTATACATATATCAATCAGTGAAATGCAAGAGCAGAAGTTTAGCAGGACAGAGCAATACCACTAATTTCTTTCTATGGTTAATTTTACAACTACAGGATTTTAGTTCTACAAAGCCCTCATCATTCATTTAAGTAGGATAGTACAATAAGACAGAGAAACTTACTTTTATTCTATAGTCATCAGTATCTACAATGGTTGCTACTCTGATAAATACTGGATTTCTCTTGTCAACCACTTCAAGTTTCATATTTTTCTGAAAGCCATGAGAAGGTTTCTAGAAAAGAACAACAATACTATGTGAAACAACAAAACCTCAAAATCTGATGCAGCTATAAAATATATATAATCCATCAAAAACTTTACGCCTTTATTTTTTCAAATCTGCCCTCCCTCTACTAGAAATTCAAGTATAAAAACATAATTCAAACTAGTGTTGTCAATATAGTGAAACAAAGTAACCACTTTGGGATTCCAGGTTCTCCTGGAGTGGACTGGATTAAGCCATCCAAGTATGTAAATGGGTATATTTGTTTTGAATCAGGTTTTTTTTCCTAAATTCTCTAGAAAAGTTATCCTAGAGGTTTTGGCCAACTGTTTCATTACAGTATTTAATAAAGCATTACATACCAGCTGCCTGAAATGTCTATGAAATTGTCTACAGGAGACATATTTGTGTTTTCTGGTATGTATTTTTGTTTCATAAATCAAACCCTTTTTCAGTCTCCTACTGAAAACATAACTAATTCACAGGATCACAGTAACAAACAGGACCAAATGCCTGGGTTTGTAATACTATTTTGATAAAATTAGTGTCTTTGGTAGGAGTATCAGATTTTGTGTTTGTCATCTGTAGTTATGAAAACTTAAGCAAAATTATTTCCATTTTAAAGGAACATATTCACAAGACAAGTTATGAGGTTTATTCTAGTTTCGGTGAAAATAATGTATCTGTCACTCTAGGACTTTGCAGAGTTGGTGTTTTTCCTTCAGCTGCAGCTTAAGAACTCAATTTTCTCCCATAATAAAATACAAAACAGTGTTACTGTCTCAGATATAACCAAATAACTTCCTAATCCTAGCTCAGGGTATTTGTGCTGAGAATGTAAGATTGAGAAACCTTACTAAGACAGACACACCATGGGGTGACAAACTGCAGGTCATGAATAACCTCTGGTAATCTACTGACCCCAGGAACTGCTATAAACACCACATTTTGCCTTTTGTTAATCCAGCTCTTAGCGAAGTTGAGAATTAGTGTCTCTAGTAAGAAAAACTGAGGCAAACATGCTTCAGTGTGCTGTGAGAGAAGGGCTGGGAGATACTGGCCACCCAATTCTGGCTCCCAACAGCAATCCAAGATGGACAGAGGGATGGAGCACCTCTCCTATGAGGAAAGCCTGAGAGAATTGGGTTTTTCCAGCCTAGAAAAGAGACGGTTTAGGGTGATCAAATTACAGCCTTCCAGAACCTGAAGGGAGCCTACAAGATGGAGAGGGGCCTTTTTACAAGGGCATGTAGTGACAGGACAAGAGGAAATTATTTCAAACTAAAAGAGAGTAGGTTTAGATTAGATATCAGGAAATAATACTTTAGTGTGAGGATGATGGGGCACTTGAAGAGGTTGCCTAGAAATGTGGATGTCCAACCCCTTGAAGTGTTCCAGGCCAGGCTGGATGGAGCTCTGAGCAACCTGGTCTAGTGGAAGGTGTCCCTGTCCATGGCAGGGGGATTGGAACCAGATGATATTTAAGGTCCCTTCCAGCTCAAGCCATTGTGTGATTCCTTTTTGCAGTACTGACCATCACTGAAATCTTAAGAGCTCAAAAAGATGATCACTGAAAGAAACTAGCAAGTACAAAGATAAAAGAAAAAGATGCTGCTCACAAACACCATAGTTAAGCTGGGGAGCTGCCTATGGATGCTGCCCACATGCCCTAGCTGCAAGTTTGCAGAAGAAAAAGTCTGCTAAAGGGCACTGAAAACAAGCCCAAGACAATTGACTAGATGGACAAGAAGACTAATCTCTTACATTCATTTTTACACTGTATCTATTGCACCATATAAAATGTACAGAAATACAAATCTTCAAAATATGTTATCATTACTCAGTACCTATCTCATTATTTGTAATAAGTAGGCAGTAATTTTCCATAGCAAATTACACTCATTAGTAATACATTTGTAGCATTTAATCCCATTTATAATAATTAAAATAATACATTAATAGTTATTTATAATAATCTAATTTCTAACACTAAACTGCAAACTTGCATAAAAATAAACCACCTATATGCAACTAATTAATTGGATACATCTGGAAGCATAGGAACACCATATATGTATTATCTTCTTAAACAAATTTATTACATGAACTTAAAAGCATGAAAGAAATTTAAGCATTTTCTCACCACTTTAAAAGCCCTTGCAGGTGCAGGTAATGAACTGGTTTCTTCCAAATACTTCTCCCAAGAAAAATGCTTAGCATGTGGATAATCTGGCACATAAGAAACATGAGCAAAATTAAACACAGCAGTGCAAAAAAATGAAGTTAATGTCTAATTTACAGTGTGCCTAGCACTTTAACAATACTGTTCTGATTTATACATTGGACTTATAAAATAATTGCAAGAAAGGCTCTTCTAAATTGTCTCTGATAAATTCACCATACAGGTTAAAAGAGTCAACAATCCTCTCATACACACTATTGAGTAACTACTGTACACAATTGCTTTGGATATGAGGATATTCTGTGATTCCCTCTGCAATATAAATAATGTGGACTGGAAAAATCTGTCCACTTAACTGAGGAAATGATTTCAAGTAATGAACAGTCATTCACTGGTAAACAATCTAATCAGTGATAGCTTTGTACCACAGCTGAGCACATCTGACTACTTGTTAGTCTTTTAGTGAGCAATTTTTTACTAAGTTTCTAACAAAATAGCCTGGACATTTATGAATAATCTACAGATTATTCATCAAACATCATCAAAGAAGATGTTGCCTTTCTCAGAAAATGCCATGTTTATAAACATTCTAGGGAAGAAACACAAAGACAACTTGGCTGTTAAACAAAAGGCAGTGCCTGTCCTTCAACTTTACTCTGCACCAGAAGTTTAACTTGAAGTTTAAATGTTAGTATTCATAAGCTAGAAGAGAACAAAACCAATTCTAATTTATTTTACAAGGGATTCACTGAGTGATAGGCTGCAATTAACTTCCTGGCAGACAGACTGCTTACGACTTTTCAAGATTGCTGGCTATTAGAATTTTAGTCTAAGTCGGTTTTAACCAATTAAAACTGTCCATGTTCGCAGACCCCAGATGCCAGTTTCTGCAACAGGGCATTTAGGTCATCCAGCCATACACAACAGTCCTGAAAAACATCTCAAGTTTCACAATAATGAATACACTTCCTTCCTTCTTTATCATCTCTCTCATAGCATTTTCCTTAATTTCAAAGACTCCTTACAAGTTTGATTCTTTAATCATGTTAATACAATTTTTTCATGAATCCATTACCTTGCACACTCAGTCCACATTAAGATATTTCTCTTATGCAATGATCTCACACATCTGGAATTTGTTTTATCAGCATTTTCAGAATGTGAGTCTTGCAGTACTTGTCAGCCATTCAGCCAAAATTACGAACTTGTTCAGATTTCAAGGGATATCTTATTAGTAGATATCTCTTTACTAAATCAGTATATATTTGCATACTTAATGCCAAACATCTATTATACTTCTATTTTCAATATATTAAGTCCTGTAAAAAAAAAATTACAGCTCTGCAAATATCAATTCCTGATTACAGAAAGAAAAAAAATTCAGGAGAGGTACCAGAAACCATATTGTAAATTTTAACGATGCTAGTTGACTATAGCCACCTTAAATCTTTCAGACATGTAACAATTTACAAACCTGGTGGGGTGATGAGAGTTCTTTTATGTTCTTTACACCATCCAACAGGATGAATATGTGGGCTAGCTGCCTCACACCTGGAGGAAGGGGAGAAAAAAAGGGCCTGAAAATGCAGCACTTCAGACATCCTATTATGCTTACAAACCAAGACCTACAAGAGAGACTTAAATTCCTAACAACCCACAACACCTTCAACTTAAACTGCAAACATAACCTGAAGACACAAACACATCTAACACAGACTTTTACCACCTATACAAGCATAAGGCCTTATTTACAATTCTGCTGAAAGATCAAGAAAATCAAGTCCTTTAAATTAGTGGTAGATCTCTTTTGAGAAGCTATGATGCTGGATCTGAAAAATTCCCAACCAGAGATTCTTGGCTAGTTGCAAGAACACCATAATCTCCATCAAAGATGGAGTCTTGCAATGCCAAGACCAAAATTTGAAACCAAAAACTTAAAGATCTTGATTAATGGTCTAGGTTGCACCTGGAAGCAGAGGAGAAAATCATGTATAACTGCAATGCAATACCAATAGCAAGCAAAAATTCAGAACTGGATCCTGAATGGCTTAAACAGAGCTATAAACATGTTACTGTAACCCAGCACCACATAAGGAAAGTCAGTCTGGGAGAAACTCTGAAAAAAAACCCAAACCAAACAAATAAAACAACAACAAAAAACCAAAACAAAACAAAACAAAAAACAAAAAACCAAAAACAAACAAACAAAAAAAACACCAAAAAAAACCAAAACAAAACAAAAAAAAACCAACAAAAAACAACCAACCAACTAAAAAAAAAAAACCACCAAAAAACAACAAAAGAAGCATTTTAGGCCCCAAACTACATGAAAGAATTAGTGATCCAAGACTGCAAACTGCTCTTAAAAAACAGATCAAACTCTCTTACTCAAAGGGTTAACAACTTCCCATATTTTCTGTAAAGTGCATCCTATTCTGCACTACTGCTGTTGCCTGTGGCATGGTAAAAGAGCCACAGAAGACTAACAGAGGCAGGGTGAGCTACATGTGCTGGCATGTGTCAAGCAGTGAGAGATTGCTCTCACTGTGCTCGCTGGGTCAGTTGCATTGTACACAGACCAAATCAGAAGTGAGTCCTGGCTATCAAGTCCTCTTACAAAAACAAATAAAAGAGACACACACTGTAAAGAAACTGATCTAAAAGCAGACAAGAGAAAACCTGTTTAAGTCTTCTGTAATATTAAATTATTATATATAGAACTATTTATCTTTATTACATATTAGGATATTTTTTCATAACATAACACATTTTGCACAATAAAAACACAGTGTACATAATATATAATGCATATACTACAATTATTATATTCATAGTCAATATTATTAGTGAAAGCAAAAAGTAAGACTGATCTACAGGAAAAGTAAAAAGCTATCAGGCTCTGCTGTGAAACATGCACCATCCCTATGTGCGCATTGATACTTACTGAAGGTTTTTGAGTTGGCCAAACAATTGACAGTGCTTTTTTAATGAAATACATTGTATTTATGTAGCCAAGATGACTAAGAAACATGCTGCTGACACAAAAGGTCAGCATCACTCTGCATGGCACTGCACTACACTGTGCAAACACACCGTTTGCCTCTATTTAGCTGAAAATTCATATATTATAACCATATAATACCCATATACATCTGCCCTTAAGGACCTTGCTTCTTTTAGGAGCCTATCCCACCTAAGTTCTTCTTCAGTTAAATAAATTCAGTTTCACAGTGCACCATCTCTCTCCTCCACTATTTCCTATCCCTAAATGTGTTTCAGTAGCTGACATCAAATATTTCCAGCTATGCCCCACCTCTCTCTTCTGGAGAGCCCCACCAGCATTTCCATCTCTCCAGTGGCCACAAGCTCAGTGTCCCACTCACTGCAAGGACTCAGCGAGGCCAAAAAAGTGAAACCTGAGTAAGATGAAGTAGCTAAGGCCTTCACTCCCAGTTCCCCAGGGAGAGATCAAGAAACCAATCTTAAGCAGCCAAGCAATTGTCTAGATTCAAACACCATGTCTGCCTCTTGTGTTTTCTAAACACTTCTCAAATACTTAATGAGAAAAGAAGAAACAGAGAGCAACCATGCATGAAGACACATACTTCATATAATAATAACTGAGCAAAACACCAAACCACTCATGATCTAGTTTCTATTTAATCCCTCTCTGAAGTCAATGTCTCCATCATTAGGCTGGAGAATAACAGGTAATCTCTCCATTGTACCTCAATCCGAGTTTCTAATGCAAAATACCAAACAGTGTGGGGCTGCTCTCTATGAGTGTTATAAAATAATCATTATCTGTATCTACCCAGAAAGTATCAGCATGCTGGAAGTTCAAATTAATTAGGTTCCCTTAATTAATATACTTCTAAAATATCATATGCTGATAATGTGCAATACCTAAAAGGGTGCAATGAACCGTGCATGAGAGAAGAAGAAACTAAAGGTAAATTATGCAGGCACTCCATAGTCTTAAGATTCAAAACACCAGGTCTGTAGATCTGGGACACAAACATACTTTAGGGATGGCAAAAGGAAATAAAACACAGAAAAGATTGTAGACTGGACCCTGAGCTATACCACTTTGCAGTTTTCAACCTTCACTGCATAAAAGAAAAATGAAGGAGTGCATCATACTTGAAATACTTGGAATAACCTTCTTTTTTCATCAGAAAAGTATTTTACATGATGTCTAAAACTTAGTATGGATAATCTTCAACAACAGAAATGCAGGCTGGGGTGCTCCAGAACATGGTCTCACAACAAGGACTCCTCTAGCCTTCTACCGAAACAGAGTGAAGCACTAATGATGAAAAATACTGGCCAACATAACATCATTATCTTGTGGCTATATATATGAAACAATTCTGCTAGTATTTCTTTGTAATTATGCCAATCAGATAATGCCAAGCAGATAAAACCTACCCTAGATAGACTCTGTAATGGCTCTGACAATAGCCAAGGATTTTAATTCAGTTCATGAATACCAACGTCTTGTCCTTCTACAATATATAAAGCTATACTGTATGTATTTATTATTCATAGTATCACACCAGGTACTCTCTAAAGTACTCTCGCTGAAGTTGCCATCAATAAAAGGAAGCAAAGGAAGCAAGAGACCTTTTGTGATAATTTAGCACTGTTAAAACTCAGCACCTGATTTCTAGAAATGTTTTGCCTCCAAAAAATAAGAAAAAAACAGCGAGTTCTTCATGCTTCCTCTGGCCTCTTCCTTTCTCTTTACAGTAACTCTGAAGAAAAGCTAACAAGAACATGGGACAGCACTCCTCTCTTTGATCCCTCTCACACTGGGAGTTTTACATGTATGAGGTATACTTCTGCACTGAAAAGACATATCCTCTTACTTCCTAAAATGTTTTGAAGTAAAGTTCACAAATTATTTTCAAAAGTCTCGCAAGTTAAATTTGGGAACAAGTCCCATGGTCAGGATCACTATGGTATTATCAGTATTATACTTAAAACAATCAAGCAGATGTGTAAAACCACTTATCAGGACAAACCTTCTAAATGCATTTGGTTTGGTTTGATTTCTCAAGCATAATCTGAACATTCATTTTAATAAAACTCTGAAAAGTGAATGCCACTGCACACACTTCTTGCCTTGAAGATTCAAGAAGAAGCAAATGACCAAGGAATGTTGCAATGAAAGATGCATTCCTAGAAGATGCTCTGACATTACAGTGAGCATGGAACACAAAGCAACCTGTGATTCAACAGCATTGCAAAACAGCACTATGAAACATCTACAAACTTTGATTTGCTTTAAAAGAAAAACCCAGTCATTACAGATAAGCCTATGAGCAGCTTCTGCAACTGCAGTGGACTCAGGAAAAAGAAAGATCCCTGTTCCAGCAAAATCAGATCACACAGACCATCTTCACCTACTGATTTCACACAGCCTTTTAGCTTCTAACAGTTAATTTAATAATAGAAAGTAGAGATCAGTAAAAGTCACACAATTTAAAGTAAAACTATTATGCTTTAATGTGTGTTATTCAATGGATATACATCTAGTTTGGAAGAACAACAATAGTCCATCAGACAAAGCCCCAAAGAGTTGTCAACTGGAATGTTAAAGGCTATGCTGACCTTTCACAATCAATTTGCCACATCCCACAGCTTTTTATCTCCTTTGTTCCAAAACACAAGGCAGATCACCCAGCTCACATGCTTCATAAAACACGATGATCCATGAATTGTGAGGATGCTTACTAGGCCAAAAAAGGTTACCAACACTAGCAGGAGCAGAAGGATTTTGCACCTCCAAACCTACCTACCCCCCTGGACCACAGCAGAGCACCAACATTACCTTCTGCAGAGCAGTAGAGTCGTGACAAATGCACGCTCAACTAACAAAACAAGATTACAATGTCCACACAATTCATGTCACTTGTGAACCATTCTTTCTGTTGTGTGAGAACATGCAGACAGAAAAAGAAATCTAATATCCATACTGGAAACTGAAGCTAATCCAGAAAGCTGAAGTGGAGCCAAAAGCAGCAGAGTGCACCAGCTGAACCTGTAAGAGAGCCACACAGAGGGACAGAACAAGTGACAGCTTGCTGAGTTGTGGACATCTTAACTACAGAAAAAAACATCAAAGCAGGGAAGAACTACATCATGTAAATGGCCAGGAAATAGTTCCACAGTAAGGAAAACCAAGGGCAGCTGACAACGTCATTCCCTGTGTGCACAACTTTGCCTGAAAGGAACACGTGTAAGGTTCAACAGTCCTTAACTCACAGCAGGAGGGCACATCCCAGTGGGGGGGACACGCATGGAAGACAACTTAGTATTGTTCTACTGATCACTTTCACCTGTCATGCTAATTTTTCCCAAAAATCTGTTTCACATATACAGCTCATCCTAACTACATCAAGAGAGATGGATGATAATGCTTGCTGCTGAAAAAATTAATACTCAATTATTTCAGCAAACTATTTTCTTAAACAGGTTTCCACTTGATACTCTGGACATCTGGACAACCATTTTAAATTAAATGGTCAGCATTGACTTTACAATAAGTGCATGTGTTACAATAATTTTCTGTTTTGAAATTATTTCTGGTTTTCCCTTTTGGGGAACAAACATCTTATTATTTTGATATTCATTTTAATAAGTGTAGATACAGTCTGTAACAAAAATGTTACCTATCAAAAACCACTCATACACCCATAAATAATAATGTGCCCTCAAGAATACTACTTATACAAGTTCTTGATTGTGATATGTCAGTCACCCAACAGAGAGAAAAAAAGAAGAAAACTATAAAAACTATCCTGCAGCCCCATCTAGTGCATAATTGAGAATACTTCATCACTGACAAGTATAAAGCTGGTATTATTTTAGGTCAGGGCTTCTCGAAAGGTAATCCAGGAGGTTATAGCATGCATCCAGAGGTGGTATGGCACTATCATAAAACACTACCATATTTTCTATTTAAAGTCTGATAAGAAAGCTGCATGGTGATTCACAGGAAATTTAGCATCAGATAATGGTTCATTCTATTTAATTAGTTAAACGCATGCACTGTGACTCATGATTTTTAAAGGTTGTTTTACCTTTTTTTTAATATAACCCCTCCAAAAAGATGGTTCCTTTCAAAGAGAGAGTGGAGCAAAGTTAATTATCTCAAAAATGAAACACGCAGAGTGCAACTTTTAAGGACTTGGCTGCTAGGAAAGTAGTAAATACTGATGGAGAACAGGGCTGGCCTCTTAGTCTCACAACGAAGTCCAGTCTGTTCCAAAAATCAAAAGCTATTTTATTTTCACAGCAGGCTTCAGAAATCATTTTTCTACGCAAGACAGACAGGAACAGAGCAGCGAGTGGCACACGGGCCATTGTATTTTAACACACTCCTGGTACGCTGATCCCAAAATCTACCTGTACAACCTGCTCTGCAGGGGAAGTTCAGACCAAGCCAAAGATGAGTGAGGGCACCCAGAGGCCTCTGATGCAGCAAGTCTGGGATGCAGTATGTCCAGCACAGCCATTGCACCACTTCTCCTGTGGGCAAACAGCAACAAGCTGGCACAAGCTTCATTCACCTCTTTCATGAGCTCTGGCTGTGTTTCCATTTGGTCACAAAAAAATTAGGAAGATAAGGCAACATCAATCTGTGTGTAAGCAAATCTGATGTAAGGGAACAGAAGAATATAGGATGGACCTGTAGTTAATTCATAGTTCTGACATACTGAAAGATTCCCCACTCCATTTCCAGGTTCAGACAATGGTAAGAAAATTGAGAAGTTCCACTGAACAAGAATGCTTTCAAAGCAATATTATGTCTCATCAAAAGAGATGGAACAGATGGAAAGGACCTGGAGGCTTATGTTGTATAGGTCAAACTTCTTCATTAAGTAAAATCTTGAATTTGACAATTTTGTTCACTTTTGTCCAATCTAAAAGCCACTATCAAAAGAAAATTTAATAGGATTTATAATACACTGAAAGTAGCATGACCATGCATTAGAGCTGCTGTAATGACTAATTCTAGCCAGGGTACTTACTTTCAACCAAAAATGTATTTTCTAATGCTCAGAAAGAAAGTAAGGAAGAGTATCTTCAGGCTGAAAGCCTGAAGCCTAAAAACCCTTAGGCAATCGTAATGGGTTTCTGTTGCCTGAAGTCAGTAATATCAGTCAACTGTCTTTTAGGTATCCAAAAATAGGAAAGGTTTTTTTTAACCTCAGTGAGAAAGTTCAGTCTACTCCAAATAAAACACAAAAGGTATACAGAGAAACAAGGTACTTGTTTGAAAATAACCAACATACACAAAATAAGTAATTTCACCTTCATTATTATTCTGAGATTGAAACTTACATGCAGGCACAAGGAAACTGTGAGGCTCACTTATGGGAATCTCAGAAAACCTTTTCGTTTTTAGTCAGAGACAGCAGTTGGTAGACATGAAATGTATACACCTAAGATATTTTAAGGTCCTTACAAACCTGATATCTAAAATTAAAAATGTGAGTGGGATGCATTCAGGTTACATTTTCAGGCTCTCTTTTGGTCAGGCACTCCACTGCTATTTTCATTTGCCACTTTTTTCTCTCATTTTCTTTCTTTCCCTACTCACTATTCTCAATGCAATGCTGAGAGATAGGCCACATTACCGAGAATTTAATTTCCATGTACAGTACTTCCAGGAGCATCTTCTTGCTGCTTCCAGAAAGGTATTTCACAATTTCACCAAAAGAACAAAACTTAAGCTTGATGTCAGTGTAAACACAGCTCAAATGATTTCTGAAAACCTATAGGAAAACCTATAAGCTTTCCACTTCAAATTTTCTTCATCCTTTTAGGAGGGTTTTATGTCATGGATTCTACATATAAAATTCAGGAAAACCACTTCAGGATACTATAACTTTTACTAATACTATAAATGTAAAGCTTGGTTATATACTTGAAAACTGCTTCTCCCTCCTCTGAAAAGACCAGTGGACAAAGTTCCTGTTGACATTGGAATATTAACAAGTCTGAAATTCAGTTTATGTCTGCTATATAGAGTGCAGTATTTTAGAAAGATGCCTATGCTACCTCTGAACAAACTATGGGTTATATTGCACTGTGTTTTCCCTAAAAACTTTGCCTAACTGCCATTTTAATTATTAATTAATGTCATAGCTATAATGAGTGAACAGTTAAGTGCCAAGATATTCAGACTAAGTTTCCCCAGTCCCCAGTTTCCTGATGCTTTGTAGAGAAAATATATGGTTTGTGTTACTTCTTTGTGAAAATAATTGCTAATCTTTCTGGTCTTTGACTTGTATGGTCTATTATCTTGATATTCAGTTCTTGACTTCACTTAACTCTCTGTTCACTACTGCTTCAATAATTCAGTTCTACTTCAGTTTATTTGTCACAGTGGCCACAAAATTATTATTTCAAGAGATGGACTCACAAAGTTTAGAAGTTCCTTTTATAGTTTTGTGACATTCTCACTGACGTAGTGCCAAAGTAGTCACCAAATAAAGATGAAGGAATTTTTCTTCATTTATTTTATAGGCTCAGATATACAATTAAGTTGTCACTGCCAAACCCCAGCCACAAAGGGGATCCATAACAATGCTCTACCTGTTGTGCAGTAACTTACTCTCCAAAGACTGTAAGGTAAACTACATTGCTCCAAATGATCTGTCAAATGAAGATCCAAGTGCACATACAAACTTGTAGTGTAACAGCCTAAATCTCCTTCACTATCTTTATGCTCCTAGTACATCCTGCTCCATCCACTGACACAGCCCCTCCATCATAAAACATGTATAAAGGTCACCTCTAACACAGGTCAGGATAGCAGGATCTCAGTTTCCACTGGGATATAGAACACAGAGGACTAAAACCAGGTTTTGCCACTATCCTGATGCTTTATAGAATACGACTACAGTTCAGTTTCAACATAAGTGGATCAAGAACCTTATGAATACATGCAGCCTTTCATTCAATTTTCATTCAATGAGTAAAACTTACTCCAAGTACACTTAGTCTCATTATCATGGTGTATATTCTCCACTGAAGAGATCAGCCTCAGAGATAATATGTAATTGAAATCAATCTACACCTCCAGATGCAGCAGCACACATGAACACTCATTTAGCACAACCTCAGCATTTTTTACGTGCAACTTGACATGGGAAAATCAATTCCTCCAGTCTGCCACTGAGACCTACTTTGGTGGCCATACTTAAAAATCCAGCAAAAGTTGGTACGGTAACTGTATCACCAGTCTGGAAAGTATCACAGAAAACAGCACTTAAAGCGAACACATTTCTGATACATCTCACTAGGATACAAAACAAAAACATCATACCAGTAGTCATAACTCTCATCCCAGTTGTCAAAATGAACCAGAAAACGGTTGTCCACCATGTCTGTTACCGTGGCAACACAAATGAAAGTCGGGTTCTTCTTGTCTACGGCTTCCAGCTTCATCCCCACTCGAAATCCCGACGGAATCACTGTCTACATAGAGGAAGACATTTATCAGAAGATAAATATTATAAATCCAGAAATCTCCCCATCATCCAAAATCACTATATTCCTGTCATTTCCAAATTTCCCAATTAACTGTCCCAACAGAGCGGCAGCAGCCTAACTGGCTGACATGAGAGATGCTCAAACACCAAGACTTGTGGTTTATGAAAGAAAAAAAGTCCTAAACATGCTGCTAAAATGAAATGTATTTGTTTTAGCTGTCTTAGATACTCCCTCTGTTCCACAAGATTATGGTGCAAGACAGAGTACAAATAACAAATCTTTAATTTAAGAATGCATCAGAAGTTTAAACAGATAAGTAGAAGAGTAATGAACTGGAACTGCAGAGGTTAGCTGTGCAGTGGAGAATGTTAGAATGTTATTCTTTCTGCTGTAAACACTTTTGTTTTAAATTTCAGACTCAAGTCTGCAATCACTGAAATGTGCCATGAGTCTCTACCACACACATGAGCATACTCACAACTACACCATTAGTACCAAGTGAGTACTTACTGCATTCTGGTTTTCAAACAGTGATTTAGGAGCAGCTTGAGCCTTGCATGCCTTTAAGTAGGAGGGCCAGCTGAATTCTTCTTCCTTATATCCTAAATGAGTTATAAAAGAAGGGCAAGAAATGATGAGACACAGGGCACACGTATCAGTAAGAGACCAATTTTATACTTCTGTTTCTTCCCTTTGAATGAACATCTCCAAGAAGCACAGGCTAAAAGTCACCTCTTTGTCTCTCCCCAAGAAAACCTCATCTTACTACCACCTGTCTGCCTCACAGGTACTACCTAACTTCCCTTTGCTGGTCTCAGTGACACACACACAGAGCCAACAAGTGTTCTCCAGCTGCTTTTCAGTCTGTTGCTTTTACTTCAGAATCAGAAGAAAAACCTACAGGTCCCAAAGTTCTTCCCACCATGCCAGTCAGTCCAAGAAAAAAAATATCCTTCCTCCTCCAGACTTTGCTGTATTACATCATCAGACTATCACTAATACAGCATTATCACTACTAGCTTTAAAACAACCCCCGCTAGGTTATACCAAACGGTTACACTACCAATGCCTCAGGACCCCTTCTCAATTTACAGCGTAAACTTTCCCCTGTATGGACATTATACATTTTTTATTCTCTGTATACAACACTTGAAATGAAATCTGTATTTCTGTTAATGTTTAGTTTCTCAGGGGAAAAAAATACAAATAATTCATAATATGTTGAACTGCATAAAATAATCTTCCAAATACCATTTGTAGTTCTAATCTAAAAAACAATTCTAGGAGTTGGAAGCAAATAGGTTTCCTCCTTCATTCTTCTCTTATGTAACAGTTGTAGAAACATCTATTTTAGTCAATATGTTAAAACCCAGTAAATTAAGACCAAAACCACAACAAATTTCAGTGAGTGACTGCCTTTACTGAAATGTGTCACCTCATAACTGCTTGAAGTATTACTCAAATATGCCAGAGACAACTGCTTTGTTTAACCTGAGATTCTCATATTATCCCAGGAACCGCAAATTTAAAACCCTTCACCTTCTCTGCACGGGGCTTTTTCACTTTTCACTTTAAATAGTAGTCAACATAAATTAACCTACAAGTTCAAAGAAAAATACTTTCCTTATACTCCAGTTGTCTTGTCTTGATACAGCACAGCTGTGTATCAAGCTTTGAAACCATTTTTATGTTGTATGTATATTGTATTTCAAATGTATGTATGTTATATTTCAAATGCTGTACCATTTGAAGCCATTTTAAAGCAATACAGTATTTAGGCTTTTCATTTTCGCTTTGTAATTCTAGAGAGTATTCAAACCTAAGTCCAAACTCACAGCAGACAATAAAAAACTCCACCTACTGCATAAGTGAAGGGATCAGTTAATGGGACTAGGACAAAGCCCATGGGAAAAAAATGGTTTTAGTAGACTGTGAAGCGGTTTCTGGGCAGTGTGGATCTTCCTGTCACCAAATGAGAAAGGGACATCTTAACCTCCTAACTCATCTCTCATAACAAGACCAAAGGTCAATTTGATTTATTCACTGCAGACATAGATCAGTCAATGCAATTTTTGCATGCATATATATACATGTACATCCATCCTCATGCTGCAGATTTTGCCTGTGTGAGATAAAAAAGTGGCCTCCTCTACACAAAATGAATAGTGTCCTGAAGGCCATATTTTTTAATTTCTGTGAAACCCAGTTCAATTTTGCCTCTTAGCTCTCCTATACCTGCTGGAAGCCCAGCAGAAGCTGCCTGCTGCCTCTGCTGCTGTGGGGGTGGGAGACATCCCATCACAAGATCTGTCCTGCCCAGCAGCACTAAGAGTTACCCACCCTTTCCATTTTAATAAACATGGATAGAAATACATTTCAGAAAACATCTAGAATAATATTCTTCCTGTCTCATGTCCCTCGCTCCCCACCCCCTGCCCCCCCCCAAGGCAGGCCACCAGGTTCCAAATTGCTTAGGGTTTATACCATGAAGGTCATAAATTTGTATTTTATCTGGAAAATTAAAGGCTACTAACACAAACTTTTGAGTTCTTCTCTGGGGCGCTATTTTATATAAATACTGTGTCCTACATCATAACTCTCATTGGCTTTAGCATCTGTAAAATTTGCAATGGGCACTACAGAAATCATTATTAAAATGTCATAACACAGAAAATACAACCAATCTGTCCACCCCAATTAAAACAGAACCTACAACTGGCATATTATCCTTCCCCTTGGAAAAGCAGAACCCTACAAAATTCTTCCAGAGACAATCATTCATGGTCAACAAAAGCTTTCTAAACTAGGCATGTAAGATGTAAAAAGTGACAAATCCTCGTCATAGATGCAAAACTTACTAAGCACACTGTAATAACATCAGGAAGGTTGTAACTGGGAACTACACATTTGCTACACACAAGTTATTACATCAGTGAAGGCCAACCTTCTATGAAATTCTTATTTATGTTCAAGAAATTGCTATTGCTACATGGCCAGTTATGCCAGTGTACCAAGGCAAGTAGCACCCTGTAGCCAGAGTGGAGCTTGCAGAGGACTCAGAAGAGCAGCTCATGTCTCTCAAGGCCCACACAAAGAAATTCCATCCTCTCACACACTGGCAGACCCCCTGCCCCTACACTTCCAGTGGCTTTACTCTCACCTTCCACACCTGAGCCCTTATTTCTACAGTTCTATAATTCTCTGGAAGCACATCCTCTTGAATTTGTGCATGTCCTCATTTTCCAGCCCTTCTAAATCACATTATACTATCCTCATTGTGTATGCCAAAATGGCACAATCATTTATTTCTCACTTTCCAGACTTCAGGACTTGCTCCCTTCATCCCCACATACTCCCTTCATATTCCAAAAGGACCGCATTTATCTATTTTTCATAGTACAGTTCAGTGCAGATGCCCTCCAACTGCCAAAAGAAGTTACACAATGTGAAATGGAAGTAAATTATGCAAGTAAATTACACACATTTCAATACCTGTATATCATTTACATAATCCATGTACGAATTACACTTTCAGGCTTGCAATCTTACCTTTTTTTCTCCCTACTGATCTATTCATTCCTCTTTTTGTCTCTATTTCAGATTTAATCTTTGTGCAAATAGGATAGTCTTTATTAGTCTGTACCAACATTTGTACAAGAACACTGATCATTATGCAGTAGCAAAAATGTCCTAAGACCTTCCACTAAAGGATCCTCAGCTGCCTGTGAGACCTCAGTTTAAGCATAATTGTCACCAGTATGTTGGCATTTTTCTTGCAATAAGCTGGGGTCTAAGTTTGCTGCTCATTTTTTTTTTCCTTATGCCTTATAGATGACTCTTATGGCCCATTTTATTTTCTTGGTTTCTCTGAATTTTCACTGAATAAAAGGGGCATGCTTTTGAACTTGAAATTTTAGGCAAGATATGTATTTAATTTGCCATTTTCAAATACCCTTGACTAAACAAATGAAAACATTTCTGCCAAAAAAAAATATTACAGCATTACACAGGTACTCTCAATCTCAGAACTGCATAAGACATAGAGATTTAAACTAAGCAATACCTTTAGGTGGATGAAGCTTGTGACCTGTTTTTTCACACCAGCCAACAGGATGAATGTCTGAAGAATCAGCATTCACCCAGAAATCGTAACAATCTGGGTATCCATCAAAATGTAGTCTTACTCTGTAGCCACAAACCTAAAAGCAAGAATTGACAGCACATGTTTTAAGACCTTTGCCCTACACATAACCACTTCCATTCAATATTATATATAATAACTATATATTTTCAGTCAGCTTTTTATTTCTGCCCAATCTAGCATTACATGAATAAATTAATTTGATAAAAAGGAGAGAATTAAAAAGCAAAGCTATTCTCAGTCTGAGTGCCTCCTCTTCTGGTCAAAAGAATTTAACTGAAAGCTATTGCCAGAAGCACTCAAAAACTTGACAATGGTTCAACCCAGCATCAGAGTAAAACATAAGCCCTACAGAAGAGCATGAATACACCTGATACAACCGAGGTCAAAGTGTAGGTAATGAGGTTCTCAAGCTATTCTGATTAACTGATATGCAAGGGAACAGTGAACAATAAGTATGTTCAAAAGGCTCTCCAGAGAGATACTGAAAACTGTTTAAGTAAAGATGAGAAGTCAGTAGAGGTCTTCCCCAGAACTTCATTATTCCATGCAGTAATAAGTCAACCACTGAGAGGAGGAGAAAAACAGGACGCAATAGTGTCTCTGTACAGAAGTTCTCCACATCTCCCTGAGTGCCAAATGCCATAAATTTACTGCAGTTATCAGTGAAAATCTCAACATCAACCCTATTTCATATTTCATTTGGACTGTGACATAGCTTCTAGTTTCCCCATTTTAATTAATAAATGAAATCCAAAAACCCATTAAAACTAAAAATTAAAGTAAGATATGTTTAAAAGATAAACAAAATATGCCTGAGAAGCAGGTCCTCTATTGAAAGGAAAGAAGCTGCTCATCAGGAAAACTATTTCATGATCCACAGCAAAAAGAAAAACTGGGTTTGTATTTTATGTTAAATTGCACAGGTTGCCAATACAGGCAATTTCTGCAGCCATCAGCCTGAAAAAGTTGCAGCACAACAGCAACACAAGAAACTTTATTTTGTATCAGTGAATGAAGCAACTGCAAATGCAACTGCAAAAACTTCTTTAAAACTGCTGTGTATCAGTTGTCATGATTATTTTCTTTAATTTTTCTTTTCTTTTCTTTTACTTTTCTTTTAAAAAGTACAGGATTACAGATGAAACCACACATCATCCAACTAGTCTAATACTGTTTTTGGTAGCTGTGCATGCTAAATATATGTATAGCTGCATTGACACCAGATATAGTCTTTACATGTCTATCAGGTAGAAATAATACAGCATTATTAATTTAAAAATCATCTTCCTACATAAGTTTCTGTCTGCCTGTTAGATTAGAGTGAGGGTTTTCAGCTGCTGCTGTTTCATTTCAGTCTCTACTATAATCCAGCACTGTGGCTGCTTGCTTACCTCAGCCACTGTGAGAACACAGTAGATTGACTGGTGCTCAGGATCCACACCCTCCAGCTTCATCCCTACCTTGAATCCATTCTTATTGTATGGGAAAGACTGATACTGCAATGGAAAAGAACAGTTTCAAATACTTCTGAAAGTATACCAGAGAAAGACACAATATCTTTATAAGGAATAGAACAATCATTATTTATTATTCATGTTTCTGAAGGAACTAATAAATCACTTTAAGTTTCAAGTTTTCAAAAATGTGGAGAGGAAAAGAGAAATTGATGATTGCTTGAAAAACACAATGACTTGAAACTTGAGAATATGTAAGAAAATTAGGAAGAATTAGCAAAAGTGTCAAGGCAAAGATGACACCATTTTTCTTCAACTTTTTTCATTAATTTACAGTAAAGCATCTTAGCAATTTGATTGTTTAATTTTCAGCCTGTACAGTGACACCTTCCTGGTGGACATCATTCCTATAATAATCACAACAATGACTCTGTTTTGCCTTTTCAGTTCCACATCTCAGGCCATAAAAGATGAACTGAAAGACAGAAATATTGAACATTGTTTGTATGTAGAGATGGCCTATTTGCTGTCCTTTATATGCTGAGTCCAGACTATGTAGTCTTCCAGGAGAATTTTTACATTGCAGGAACATGACTACCCTTACATCATAGTACAATGAACCGAGAAGAATATCTTCCAAAAAACTGAAAGTGAAAACAAGGCTAAGCAGGATGGATCAACCACCTTTTCAACCAGCAGGCATCATCATCCCTCTGTTAAAGAGGACAGATGGGAGCAGATATTAAGGTTAAATTGGAAGAAAGATCAGAAAAATAAGTAACCAAAACTGAAGACAGTTTTCCACAGGTTAGAAAATTCACAGTAAGTTTTATGTTACAGAAAAAAACACAGGAAAAGCATCTTAAAATGTCCCCTTTTTCTTCGGTTTCTGTCTAGGAGACACATGTTCCCAAGTCAGCTGTGGTACCTCTGCAGCCAAAGGGAAGAGAAGGGTACCAAGGGAAATACTCAGAGAGGTACCACCTACTTGGAAAGAAGGGAAACCTTGTGAGCCACAGCTTAGAAACCACTCTAAGTTCTAAGGAAATGGCAAGGACCTTCCATCACCCTGACCATTCCTAACTAAGGATATGAAACAACACAGTGAAAAGTACTGCTTCTGAAAAGGTAAAATAAAAAGAAAAAAAACAGTAATTCTCAAAATCCAAACAGAAATCAAGGATTCATGATTGGTTGTGATGTTTGGTTGGGGCTTTTTTTAACCTGTTTATGTGGCTTGCTTATTAATCTGTAAAATGGAGAAACATTACCTGGCCAATTCTGAGTGTTATTAAGAATTCTCTTTCTGCTACAGGCTTTAAATATTGCACACTAAATCAAGCATTACCCAGGGGCTAAAAACTTTGAAAGAAAATACTAAATTAAGATGCACTGGATGAGAAAGGTACAATGTGAAGAAAACATCACATAACTCCAGACTTTAGCACCATGTCCAGTGCCCTGCAAAGCCTTTGTACTGCTACAGCATTTCATGGACCTTCAGACAGGCAGAGCAATGCTTTGTTAAATCTACCTTCCCACTAGGGCACTCTTTATCCTGATTTTTTTCTTGCTAATTTCAAGCCAGTATACAGCACTATCTTCACAACTGAAGATAGTCAGGGGACTGCTGTTCTTGCACC
Source organism: Vidua chalybeata (assembly GCF_026979565.1). NCBI lineage: Eukaryota > Metazoa > Chordata > Aves > Passeriformes > Viduidae > Vidua > Vidua chalybeata. The sequence continues at coordinate 59,444,934 of NC_071532.1, forward strand.
TACAAATCTATGGATTCTGTAAACCTAAATCCCAGATCTTCACTTTTCTAACTCAATAGCAACTAAACCACCAATTAAAGACCAGCATCACATGGCATGTGTAAGCTGAAAAGCTAATTCCCACAGAGAAGATTTAATAGCTGAACTATGAAGTATACAGAAAGAAATGGATACAAGAAACAGACTACAAGTAAGAACAGAATTGTCCAAAAAAAGTAACATATAGCAGGAGTACAGCAGCTGAGACATGTTCACGTGTTTCAGTAGGTTTTGCAAGGGAAGATAACAGCATGGATATCTTGTGGATTTGGATACAGAGCTCTCTTCCAAGCAAGAGAAGTGGCACTAATGAAAGCACTGAAATGACAAAGCATAGCAGGCAAAGGACAAGCAGGACATGATGATATGACATCCAACCAGATGACAGGCCAAAGGAGAAAAAGACAAGCAGTATCTGATGTAGTAACAAAATATAATGTCAGCAGAAGCTGAAGAAAAGACAGGTAATATAATCAAAACAACAAGACAAAAGATGACCTTTGTACCACCTTCCTAAACATAATTAAAGAAAATGATACAGCATGAAAAAGTGTGGGTATGTATCACATTTTTTAGCTTCAGAGTCTAGAAGGAATGGCTAGAACTGCAGATTTTGGGAGAGCATCTGCTTTCTGCAGTCTGATTTGACAGCATTCATCTACAACAGAATTCTCTGAAAAAAACAGACATAATTGCTTTCATAATTGCTGACGGACACAGCATTATTTTCATCCTGCAGATTTTCCCGAGAAAAGAATAAAATCTTCAAATTATTTTTGTTTATTGATTTCCTAGGAATTGCATGATCTTAGGTGGTTGACAGACTTAAATTTCAAAGGTCATACCTCTTTAAAAAGCTTAGTAGGTACTGCAATAGCCTTTTCTTCCTCCAGATAGGATGCCCAACACCACGCTTGCCTTCCTTTAGAGGGTACAGCTATAAAGAAACATAAAACAGGGAAATAATTCTGTAACTGTTAATATCTCAAGAAGAAAAATTCACAACACAAGTTTATAACATTCTTAAATTTACATTTTATGAAATGGACTCATGGTGTTCTTCAGAACTTATTTCAGGAAAAAGAAGTTCTGTAGGCTGAAAGGCACCAGGAACGTGAAGGTTCCTGGTTCATCCAGAAACATTTCCAGCAGTTCAAACCTTGATTAGTAACAAGAAAAAGCTCTTTCAGGTGACAAGAACAATTTATAAAGTCTTGCTCCAACACAGTTTTCCTTATTGCTCCTATGAAGCATTAAGATATACAGTTTGCAAATGCGTAAAAAGATGAGTTCAAATGAGTTAAAATAGCTCAGTATTTTAAGGGGTTTCTTTTTCCCCCAAGTCCTCCTTTAACTGGAAAGTATTTTCAAGTGGATACTACTCATAGTAAGTTTTTTTTAATCAGGGTTGAAATACTCTATTCTTTAACAGTATTCAGACTGTTTCTCACCTACTCGATCACTTAGTAGTTTGATGGTTTTGGATAGAAAGGCAGTGATTTAACAGTATTTTCTGCAAGTCTTCAGAACTGTCACCAGTGCTTTTTTTCCTCAGGATGTCATTAGCATATGACAGAAACCTCCAGTTTCAGGTTTGTTCACACAGTATGAACACTACACAGTAATTGCAATATTGCTTACAGTCCATCTTAATAATGGCTACAGTCACACAGTTTTCCGGCCTTGAAAATAAGGCACTACCTGCACTAGCAATAGCCAGGAACTTCAAGAACAGATGGCTGGAGCCTGGCTACGTATGTATCTACTTTCATACACCTCTACTCTGCTCTACTGATCTCCACCTAAAATGCCTCCTCTTCACAGACAGCTTAGCATTTCAGACCATAAGCTCACACTGTCAGAAGGATTTATCACAGTCCACACTGTGATTCTGGCTTGATCCAGACTGTGGGCTACTCACAGGAAAAACAAATCCTTTAAATAACAGTCTGGCTTAGCATTTTTATGATTAAAACATGAACCATAACAATAGTGATGCCAAACTTTCCTGAAGAAAGCTTACAATAATGTAACCAAAAGACAATAAATTTCAGAGTGATAGTGACCTCTCAACACAATTAGACCACACTAATTTTATTTAGGATTTACCCAGTTTTTATCTATTCCAACAGAGAAATGTATTGTACTTGGTTCTGAATACAAAATGGTCTTTGATACCAGTTTATACATTTATACTGATGTTCTCCCAAATAAAAATTTAAAAAAACACCAACAGAAGAAATCTGTAAATCATTCTTTCAGTGGGCAGCAGTGATTTCCACAAAGCATCAGCTTTGTCCTTGTGTCTCACACACTTCTTATCTCTTCAGCCTTAGAAGCAACTGTAGAAATATTTCAGTAGTGATGCTGTCTTGGGAGGGGGATCTTCCATAACATTTATTGTTGCATCTTCAACCAGTAGTTCATCTGCCTGGTGCACATCAGAGCTAACTGGAGTTCTGTGTTGATTAGTGGCCTGGCAACCTCTGTTAATGTCTCCCCATCTACCATAAGAAGCACTCTGGAGGGCAAGATGTAGGTCTGTGGTTGGTGTACCACTGAGATATAATAGCAGCTGATTCTCCCATTCTTCCTAAAACTATCTATCATACAAATGGCTTGAAAGAACAGCACTCATTTAAAATATGTTTTATTATGTTGCTTCATGCAGTATATGTCCCTTTGGATTGATTATAGCAATTATTCCTAAACAGTTCCATAAACGTGTCTATTTCCAGCACATAATGAAGATGCAAAATTGATCCCCAAGGAAACAAAAGTAAACTTTCACTTCTGCTTGATACATGTCTTTCAGCATCTGGGAACTCAATGGAGCTGATTCCCTCTAAGGCTGGCACTATTTAGAGGGACGAAAAGAAAAAAACCCAAAATGCACATTAGTTGCATTTACACTCACCAGATCCTCCCCTATGCTTCCTTAAAATGTAATTGCTGTAAATAACACTGTCACTGTCTTTTTACAGTAATGAAAAGAATTCAATAGGGAATATAAATTCTGTGAAACAATGCTGGTGATTCCCAGTAAGATATGGGTATTACCTGAAGAACTGATGGTTGAGATTTTTGTTTCATAATCTAACTTACTTTGTTTCAAAACGGTTATCTCCCCTTTTCTTTTTCTCCTGGCTCTCTGTGAGACTCTCAAGATCCTTCCTTCAGATTTGTCCTCCTAAATTAGAAAGAGGAGAAAAAAAAAAAATACAGTAACCTCATTAGCTTAGACGTCTAGTATGATAAAAGTCAAGATACTGAAGTTTAAACTGTGACTTCATTTAAATTGACCCAGCTCTCTCCTACCTCAAACAAACGTGCAGATGTCTAATAGAAGCAAAGTGAGCCATCAGTGACAAATCACAGCAAACACAATGAAAATGGCAGGCAGAAGGACTCTCACCACTTGGCACTCAGCCAGCCAGCCTTGCCTGACCCAGAGACAGATGAAGCCTTCAGCAGACCTCGCTGAGACACTGATAAATAACAGCATCTTTGGCATGTTCATGCTTCCAAAATTATTTAAAGGAAAACCTCTCACAGCTTTACTCTGTTTTTGGCTTTTTTTTCAAATGTACAATTGCTTTATGAAATACAAAATGGCACTGTGATCCTTTTAATTTTTTTTCACTGCTTTTGTATTAACAGTTTTGTGAGCATCTGAGCAGAGTAAGTACTCATCTGGGAGGGCAGATGCATGGAGACAAAGAAGGTATCCCCTGACTTTTGCCTAAGATACCGCTATGCAGAGAGCTGCAAATTCACTCCTGACAACTCTAGTGTCTTCATCCTTTTGACAATTCTGTAGTAGCAGGACTCTATCCTTCTCCCTGAAAACTGTGCTACCCCCAGTAGTGTCACAGTTATTGGGAAGAAAACACATACTACAAGAAAACAAGCATTATAGGAAGATATTGTGGGGTAAGCTTTTTCTAAAATAAAGAATAATTCCAAAGGGGAAAAAAAACCCAAAAAGCAAATTAAACTGCAACACAAAAGCAAAACAAATTCTTGGCTATGATTTTTAAAGGCAAATCACACTAAGAAAATCCAAAGTATTCCCTTCTTAACTGTAGTATAGCTTTCTTTGTAAATAAATTGTTGGTCTACAGTTATTTATTCATGTGCAGAATGACAAAGTAACAGGGTTGTTGGGAAATGTGTACTCTTGTTTTTCCATGCTGAAGACATGGCAAGTCAACGTTAGCATAATTTTTCCTTTAAATTCTTTTTGTTCTGTTCTTAAAAAAGCAGGGGAAAAAGACCAAAACCAGCTTTTATCAAATCATTGTCAATAATTACAATTTACTGCTGAGGCATAATTAAATTGGCAAACAAACCAGCTACTTATTGTGGCTCTGACAGAGTGATGAAGTCTCTTCTCTTTGTGGACTGATGGAGCTACTGACATTGCAATACAAGGCAAAACTCCCACCCAAATACTTGCAGGAATGGGTTGATGATGCATACTAACAATTTCATCTGGATTCTCCTTCTTCTCCCCATTATCCCGGGACTCTTCTTTGAGAGGTACTTTTGCTTTTCTTTTCCGAATGCCTTTAGAATCATCTTCCCCATTGCATTCCACGCTGGGCTTTTCCTCCTTTGGCTCTCTATCACAGAAGTAACACAGTGACACAAAGCTAATATTATTTCACTTCTCATATTCATAAAACAAGTAAAAAAGCAAGTAAATGTGTGGGTCCCATAGTACTATACTGAATATATTCTTAGAAATACTACTGAAAATTAAGTCTGTCAAAAGAATTAATCTGAGAGACACACAATAGCAACTGTAAAAGGAAAGCTGTCAGCTTATGCTGAACAAGTTTTACATGTTTTAAACAGTGTGTCTTTTCTCATGTACCATCAAGTCTCCCAGAGAAGCAAACTGTGAAATGTTTAGGACTGCAGGGCAGTTTAGAGAGAGGAAGGCAAAGGTAATTGTTAAGTCTGACAAATCCAATTGGAGAAAGCTGGTATGTGACTGTACAAATTGCTAAACAAGAAATCAGAACAGAAAACTTTGAAGCAATTAGCTAAAATGAAGGAAAATGTACAAAATCATAAATGTTTAAAACTGCCATAATCTAGCAATATGCAATACAGAATGGACACACTAACACAAACATGCTTTTATGATGAGATGAAATGCACTAACTGAAAAAAAGGAACTGAGAAGCTGCAGTATGCTCATGTTTTCACTCACTGTCAGCTATAAAACAGCTCTTGCACTTAATTATAATTAACTTACCACCCCAACCATCTCATTACTGATTATCTTAATTCCAATGACTGAAACAGGGTGGGAGTCTGATACTGATTCATGCATCCCATAGACTGTTTTACTGCTTGCGTCTGACAGCAGAACACAGCACACTGAGTAAAAAAGACTGCCTTCAATGTCAGTGTTAGACAAAACCAAATGTTGTTAAGGCATTTACACAAAAAACAGTGAAAGAACTTTATAAACCAATGGTGACACTGAAACTGAATATCTCCCTCTGGCCCACGATGAACATTTTATCCCACCACTTCACTCTCGTGCTGCATTTATGCCAAATTCTTTGTTTCTATGCTTTATTATAGTACCTACTTGTTTTTTACTTGTTGGGCACATTTCTGGCTGCAAAATTTCCCTTCAGGAACAAATTCTTCTATGGCACCATAGCGGTAACAGTTTTCACAGAAAACAAGTCCATCCACTTTTGCAGTTTCCTTTAACCTTGTGGGGATCCCTGTCTTTTCTGAAAAGGCTGCACAATGACAAAAGTTAACTTCACTTAGGTAGAGATGATACATTCCCAAACATTCTCAGCGGGCCTTGCCAAGCAAACAGAAAAACATCAGCCACACCACTCTTGTCAGAATGAAGAACTAGGAGTTAGTGTTTGTATGAGGTCCACATTGCTGACAAGCAAGTCAGGTTTTCATATTGCAACAGGAGAGAGGAACCCACTATTCTATGGTTCTGTCACGGCTTGATGTGGCTACTTGTGGAAGGACTGAATTTTGTGACAGGCACTGACTGCCCACAGAGTCATCACTGTTTAGAGTCCATGACCTCATCTCTTCCTGATATGCCTACACCTAAATTTGGGAGAAAAGGGTTGGGGCAAGTTATCTTTACATTAGTTTAAATTATTTCTGGAAGCAAATTGCTGACTACAGTCTGCAGCCTCTAGCAGCAGCTACTGCTCAACCGGCCTGAGGTCCACCAGAAGTGAAACATCACTCACTTGTAACAAAGCAATCTTCAAATACTAAGTTGCAATTTCCCCACAACAGACATAGCACCTAGGAGAGGCTGTATCCCTGAGAGAGTGCAGTTATTTTCCCTCACAAGCAAGTATGAAGCACTGTCAAGTACGCCAGCCTCTAAAGCAGGTTGTTGTCTTTGTACCTCCCCAAAAGGCAAACCTCAAGTCACAGACTATTTATGTTGCTTAAGCACTGTAGTGTCTTTGAAAGCAGAGACAAATGAACACTTCCATGCAAGCTATCTCCCCCAGAAGAATATCTATTATATTTATATATATAAGAATATCTGTTATATTTACACACCAGCATCATAAGTGGTTCAAAACAACTATTTCTTCTCAAAACGGAAAATTTTAGCAGTGTTTTTACTTTTGGGGAGCACTAAATTAATCAAGGATGGTGCAAGGTAGTAGCAGAATGCTTACTCGATATGTTTATGCATCCACAAACAGAGTTCAATTCAGTAGAAACAGAATTTTTTGTTTAGGTTTGTCAGACTGGAGGGGACGCAGTTGCTGTCGGTCACTGATCTCTCAGTCTAAGCAGAAAACCTGTTGTGCTACTACACTGTCACAGCGATGCTACTCTCATCACAGATTTGAAATCTGAATTAACTATCACTGCCTTGCCACAGAACACATTAACAGTGGTCTGCAGCTTCAGACCTCGGGAGGGCCCAAACCACTTTCCTACCAGTGTTAATGTCTCACATGACAATTATGAACTAACAGTAAGGGAGCAGCAAAGGAAAGCTCTCACTGACTTCTCGTGCTTATAGGGATGATTATCAAAAATTGTGATGTCTGCTTTTCAAAAGCCTTACAGCATATATATTTTAAAAGAAAGTTGATAAAATGTAATACCAATGAGGAAAAAAACTAGGTAGCTGTAAATAATCACAAAACCACTTGTGATATTCTCTTTCACGCTACTCCATCATTACTGGAGTCAGTGTAAAAAGATTGCAGTAATTTATGACCATGTAAACCAACTTTCCTTGAACAAAACAGGTGTTTCTTACTTCAGTATTTTAAATCCAGGAAACACTTTATCTGGTAGATAGATACTACAACTCTTAGAATTTTACCATTTAAGATAAACATAAACTGTTACTGCAGACTGATTTTAATGCTCAAAAAAAATCGTAGTTGGCAGGAGCAAGGCATCTGTGGGGGTATGCACTACACATCTAACACTGACACCGGTGGTAGCAGCTGTGCTGACCATACCAAGGCAGTTTGCAGTGCACAAATCAACTCCAGTCTGTTAGGAAAGTCTGTGGGCAGTCTGTGAGAACCAGCTCAACAAAAAATTCAATAATTTAAAATTCTCAATAATTAAAAGAAACTTATTATTTTGTAAATTAAATAGAGGGAAAATACCAATCCTAAATTTAGAGAAAATTACCGTAAGAAAAAAAAAATGTGGCTGTAATTGAACTTCAGATGTTTAACAGTGGAATTATTTCCTTTCAACTTGAAATTAATTTATTTTCATACTAATTTACACCCCAAGAAACTGGTTACTTCGTAAGAGATACTTTGTCCATTAAAGCAAGTAAATTTTTTATTTTGGATGCAAGCTTTAAGGAAAGTTGATACATTAAAGAAACTACAGTCTACCACAGAAAATGTTTACTGCTTCTTAACTGACCTTCTTGAGCAGTTGGAACCATCCAGGTTGTGGTAGCAGTTGCCTTTTTAACACTTTCCATCTCAGTTTCATCTGTAATTACTTCCAGGGCCCCAAATTCATTGACTCTAAACTGTAAGACAAAACAAATGGCACAGAGCATAGTAAAAATTTACTAGAAGTCTCTTGAAGTATCTTCTATTCAATATAGTTTTTACATGGTGTCCTCATCATATTGCCTATTTTCTGTTTCTGCTTATCCCCATGGAATTCAAAACAAGTCATTCTTGTTTCTATCAAGCCAAATCTGAATTCATTTTGATATCTATAAATATTAATTTGCAATAGATGCTGATCCAGATGCTTCCAATAGCTAACTTACACACACATATTAAAAAAAAAACAGTAACAGAAATTCATGGGAATATCCCTATGCCATATGTTTTTCACTGCCAGCAAAATAACACACTCCAGACACTGAGTATTCTTTCTGAGGACAAGGGAGCTGAATGAACATCACACACCAAATGCTTCACAGAGTACAGAAATTTCAGCATTCTCTGAAAACCCAGTACTTCCCCACTAAAAAGCACACATAAACAAACATCTCAAGGCAGTTTATGAGGTGTTTAATTACACGCTGAATGTGATATTACTGTCAGCCAGACACAAGGCTCAACAATGCCCCACATGCTGTGCTTACACTGGAGCACCACGAGTTATAGCTGTCCTGCTGCCAGAAGAAAAGTTTCTTCCCAATGCTGTAGTGATTACAGCACTACCACATGAAAATAATTCTGCTTCCCAGTCACTACGTGGTTTGCAGGCCCAGCTGGTGACATGGGTTTAGCTCAAGGCAGTGTTTTGTCCCTGACGCCTGCTCTGAACAGGGAAGGGGTGCCTTTGCCACAGAGAACAGGTCTTTATCAGTGTGGTGCTCTTACCAACAGCTATCAACAGGGAAAATTACATCTGAGAGAGTCCTTCAAAGCTCCCCGACATCCACCAGAGAGGACATTCCTTCAAGGCCATTGCATGAAGCCTATTTCTGTTTCTCTGGTCAGGCTACTTTACCTCAGGAAAATGGGAATGGGAACAATTGCCTGGCACTACATGGACCCTTTCTGTGCCTCCAGAGGCTGTTGAACATATCACACCCCCTCACTTTGGACCCTGCCATGATACAGTATTGAAAATAAGCCATTCTGGCTGCAAACAAAGGTGACCCCTATATATACACACACACGTATAAAGTGTGCTTTCACTAATACAGTCCTTCCAGCTTTAATATTTGCAAAGAGCCAAGAGGTCCTAAGGAATGTGAACAGCTAAGAAATAGGCTAGGAGGTAGAAAGGGAAGAGGCCCTCACACAATCATAAGATGTCTGGAGCTAAGATTTTTGCTTGTGATCAGCTGTGCTCACTACAGATATGAAAGCATGGACAAAATGCTGATAAATCCATCTGGACTGAAACACCATGAGTTCAACTTTGAAAGGCAACCAAATGCATTAAACACCACGTGCTGATGCTTCAGTTTGTGGAGAGACATTCATGCTGTTCCAACCACAGAAAAGCAGTAGAGTTACTATTCAGAAGAGTCTTACAGCTGACTTACGCACTCAGTCCTGTTCCTATTTTGGTTAAGCTCATTTCTGCTATTTGTGCTTTGCTGCCTCTGCAACAAGTGGATGTCAGAGGGAAAACCTTCCTCGCTTTCAAGAGCTCCAACTCTGCAAGAGCTGTCTCACAGCAGGCAAGCTGTGAACATGAGCCAAGACACCTGCAGGTTGCTGCAGCCTACCAGCAGGCAGGGCACAGGGAGGTTACTGAGCAGCTCTTCGAAACACTCTCCCACACCTTCATACAGTGTCAGCTGGAACTTCCATGTGCCAAAGGTATTTCTGAACAGTCCTGGGATACCTAAATACCTGGAATGTTTCTGCATGGTTCAATCAATGGCCAGCCCTGACACCACACACATGTTCCTCCTCCACCGGGGCCTACTGTGGAATGCAAGGACATCCCCCCAGGTAATGCAGTGACCTGCCAGCCCATCTGGCTCCAGAGGGCTCACTGCTGACTGATAGGCACCAAACAATGGAAGACAGATGACTGCAGGGAAGACAGCTCCCAGCTTCTCTTTCCCTGGAGGCTGTTAACAGCAGCAAGAGCTGAACCATTAAAGAAAAGCTCCTCAAGGAGCTCCTCAAAGCCAGGCAACCATGCTAAGATGGTCTCAGTGATGGGGAGTGACAACTTGCCACTGCCTTAGCAGGCGGGAGGGCACAACAGTCCAACTGGGCACTGCTTCACTGATCACTAACTCCTGGTTACTCCTATAACTCCTGCAGCCTTGCCTTTATTTGTGTCAGAGGCCTCCAGCTGCTGTTTGGAGGCAAACTTGAATTCATGACTGCTCTCACTCCCTATTTTCCCAGTGACACATCAGCACTAATGTATACCCCAAGCTCTTTGTGGCTAACCAGAGCAACACCTCAGACCTGGGAAGTAATACTCTGGTTTTAGCTGGGGAGGAAAAGACATTAACAGCTTGTGACAAAGCTTAACTACTTAAAAACAGGATAAATAGATGTACAAAGCAGCATGCTGCACAAAGTCATCACAGGATAATAGCTGCCAGAGCAACATGCCAACTAGTGTATACTGCTGGAAGCATGACAAAAAAGGATCTAGATTAATGGTGGTTTATGTGCCTATGAAAAAATTCAACACATTTGTAAGCCTCCTCTACTTGGAGTGTAGGCAATGGAAAGCCTAAAAGTAAAGTTGCCATCATAATATTTCCTCCAAAGCAAAATACAGTAAGGGCAGTCCTCCTAGGCACTTCCCAAGGTGTCTTGACAGTTTGAAATGTCACAGCAGGTGACAGTGCCATTGAGCCAGCTTCTGAGGATGGATCCATAGCTTTCTCAGAAATAAAAATTTGTTTTCAAGTCACAGAACTCCTTTAGTAAATATAGAAATTTGCATTGGATAAAAGGATTTCCCTTCAATCTGCCTTCATTGCATCAAATGGTGAAACTCCCCTTGATGGAAACAAAGGCCATAACCAAGCACTTAACAAATAAACTCACAAAAAAGACTGATTTTTGTTGCTTAAGTGTTTTAAAGAGAATAAATTATTAGGCTTATTGTGTATAAATTCAATCCACTTGGCTTTTGTCAAATGCCTGTTGGCAAATTTTAAGTAGTCTCTTAAAATGATTCTCTGTCCCATGCTATAAAGCCAATGGTTTTAAAAGATCAGACAGCAACAGAGAAGAGAAAGAAACCTCAACAGCTTTCCTGAACAAATTCACATGAAGATAAACAGGAATAAATATAGCATCTGGATAGGAAATTTAATTTCCAAAGTTTCATGTACAGGCGAGTAATTAGGGCAAAAATATACATGTTCAAGTAACTGCAATTCTTTTAATGCAAGCATATTGTAACTGAGTTGGCAGGAAGAGTCCAGCTGCTAATAGGTAAGTATGCAACACAGAACTTCCTCAGCTGCCTTGTCTGCAGTTTCCACAAGGATCAAGAAGGATCAAGGATCAAGCTTCCATTTAAACATCATTAGAGATTCCTTCCACACAGAGCTGAGATACATTTTTATGTTCTCAGGAAATGATGCCTTGATATATTAAAACCTCAGCTTTTATGACTATTAATTTTATCCCCAGGAAAATTTTAATATTCATTCAATAGATAATGACCATATTGAGGGAAGCCAAGGCTTAAATAAATAATAATCAAATATTATCAATACTTTCTGAACCATTTCTGTCCATCCACATGCTAAGTTTTTCTACTGGGACCAAAATTACTTTCAATAAATATTTTCCAAAAAATTAAAATTATTTGAAAATTTACACTGAATGGACTGAAACAAGTATCATAAGCCATTAATATGAAGTCTTTGTCTACTACAAGCAATAGTATCACACAAAGTATTTCATAAATGTTTCAGAAGATGACAGGTTTTCTGTTACCAGTGAACTGAAAGTCCATTCCTGAATTTCCTTCTTGAAAATCTTCCTTTTATATTTTAATTTCCACATATTCATTGTCAGTTTGTACCCATTTTTTTCTGAAGCCACATTACCCTATTGATTACATAGCTCTAGTACCCTAACACTTACTCTCTTGGTATAGGATAGAGCAAGGAATTATGTACCTCCTCAAACTCAATTTTATTGCGCTAAGCACAAGGTCCTTCTGTTCTTACAAAAATATTCTCCATCTTCCTGTTCAGCCTGTCATTCTTTGCCCACCATGTGCTACGCTGAACCATGGAAATCCCAGGGAACATGACAAAGCATAACTCCAGTGGGTTTAGAGAACTTCCATTCCTAATGGAAGTTCTTTGCCTTATCCTGCTGGCTGGAAGACACTGTGGTTTTATGTAGGGCTAAATGAATGCTAAAAGGGCTTTCAGTTCTCTTTTCCACATTTCATAAAAGTACTCTTGAGCATTTGTCTCTCTGTGGGATGAAAAAAAATTGCAAACAATGAAAAATGTCTATCATATTGTAGATTAAGTCTTAAAAGTCTTAAGTCTCAAACCTGTTGGGAACAAATGCATACAATCTAGTTTCAAATTAAGTCCCCACTGTTACATGTGTCCAGTTCAGAGCAGCACAGATCAGACTATCAGTGCTTGCTGTTACTTGTGTCCTCTTAAGAATGTAAAAGATCTCATCAGTTCCCACAGGTATCAAATCAGAATAAAAGTTGCTATTGTTTTATATATGGTAAAATTATTATTTGGGAGGACAGACAAAAAAAACAAAAAAAAACCAAGGGAAGAACAGTCGAAGTGCAAAGGAAAAAAAAAAAAAGAACAAAGCCTCCACATATGTTAATGCACAGCTTTAAAATAAATTAGAAAAATCAGCCAACACCACCATCTACTGGGCAAGACAAGGACAAAGAGTTCATTGCAATAAAGACAATTGTTACTCCATTCTGACAGTAACTTCAGCAACAAAACACATCTTGACACCACAACAGTGATTGTAGACATTCTCAGAAGAAATTCGCAAAGTTTTCAATATCCAAAACACAAGTAAATTGAGTAAATGTTCAGTACTCTTGATGCCTATGAAGTAGCTAAGCTTAAACTCACAGAATTCCACAGAAGTTTGTCAAGAGGACTGACACCTGGGACTTCAGTGATACAAGAACTACACTCTGATCTCTAGCTAGCAAAAAGTTATCATCATTCTTGGTGTTAATCACTGTTTAGTCACAGTGGTTTCAGTAGGACTCCTCAAATAAATCAGAGCTTTCCTAGCATTTTACAGTCTTTTTAAAGTAAAGGAATTGTCTGTCGCCATTGAATTGTCCAACCACACCCTGCTACATGCTGAACTATTTTTAACGTATTACTTAAATTGAATAAGTTATTAGATGCCAGAGCTTGTCCATTCAACCAGACCCCTCTTCCCTGTGTGTGTGATACACTCTTTACATGCACAATCACATACTACTTTTTCCACAGAACCCCTGCCCCAGGCAAGGGCTGAATAGCATTCAGAAAAATGAGGCAGCTGTTGGTATTTTTATACTCTTTCTTCAAGCAGTAAAGCCAGTCTTATTTACTCTACATGGTTTGAAAGCAGAATGACTGTTTATTTTCTTTTTTAAAAAAACCCAGTGTACAACAAAGAACACGTATCTAAAAAAGCTTTAGGCACTCTAGCAATTACTGTTACAATGCAGTGTAAAGTAACTCCTGAAACAAAATCTCTGTTCTCAGCCACTTATAAAAGGAAAAAACCTCCCTTTGGTAGCTCTTCATCGTTCTGAGCACTCTGCTCCCAGCTTATATTAAAGCACTCAGTAAGCACGTGACCCCTTACACTTGCCTCATCACAAAATTTTGACTCTCTTAGGGATAGAGAATACTGGAGAATTGTGCTGTTCCCACACCTGCCAATTCTGCTTCTTCAATCATGAGAAAGGATCCTGCCTGCACACTGCTACTCTGCAAGTATGGCAAAAGACAATCTTAAGCACGATCACAGCATATGTAGGGCTCCCTAAATCACAATCAGCAGAAATTAAATTCCTCACCACGAGCAAGGGGCAAGGCCAGACCCACTCTCACTGGAAAGATGTTGTCAGCAAGAAAGGCAAGCACTTCCACCAATCTTGGACTGATTTTAAGATGCTTCAGTAACACTGCAATAGGCTAATCCTGAAGTAACGAAGAAGAGAGAACAATTTGCATCCAAAAATAAAGGGTTTTTTCCTATCTGGGCAGGCACAAGCAGGAAGGAATTGCTATCAAATTATATCCTTCCAAAAATAAAAATAATAGGAGCATTCTCTCATCACTGCTGAACAGAAAGCTAAGGTACCATCAGAAAACATATCCCTTTAGCAAGAGAGACCGACGTTTTCCCAGTATATACCAATACCTCAGTCTTGTCTACAGTAACGTTTATCTACTTTATTCTTAGACACTCCTCAGGCTCTTCCAAACCTCCCCCCATCCCACTTCAAGTGCTCAAGAATTATCTCAGTACCAGAGGGCTTCCCACTGATTTCTCTACACTGCAAACTCAGTCTGCCTTATTATCTCCACTTGAGTAGGAAATTGCAGCTAAACAGACTTTCTTAAGGTGACACATAAATCAGCAACAGAGCCAGAAGTCAAGGCCTGCCAAGATGACGCTTATTGATCCAGAAGTTGACCTACAAGGCAACCCTGGCTCCGAATTATTTTGGCCAGAATATTTCTAGATGCAAAACTCTAATATCTCATGGGAAGCCCAAGCTAGCAAACAAATAAAAAATGGCTACTTGCCAAAAATTTGGTTCCAGCGAGTTGTTCAGCATTGCGCAGAAAGGCTGCAGTAGAAACAAGTGTCGTGCTAAGTGTTCCTGTGTGGGATTTACCTGCAATAGCCACAAAACTATTCCTTTTCCTTCCTGAAACCCTCTGCACGGTTGTTTGCAAATTTAACAGCAACTACAGCAAATAGCACAAAATGTTTTGTAGTAAAATCATTTAAGGGAAGACTGCCATGAATACACACGACGGAGCCCAAATGAAGATCCAAAGGCAAACTCAAATCCAGCATTTCTTGCTTTTACAGTTTTAATGATTTTAATAGTGAAATTTCCTTTTTTGGTCTTTTTTTTTCTTTACATAAGGTTCACTCATTTTATGACATTGCCAAGTTTTAACCAGAAATCTATGGCAATGAAGCAGAGCAAGAGCTAATTAATTACATTAGATTGCAACAGAATAAAGTTAATTTCACATGGAAAGGACCAGGCCACTAGGTAGATCTGCTAAGGCTCACATATGGCCAGAGGAAGTCCCCATGTAACTTGCTTTCTGCTCCCTATGCTATTCCTTACCACCTTCCCTGAAGGGAATACAACTTGTCTCTGGAGCAGCACCTTCCCAGTGCCTGCAGTGATTTAATCAGTTACAGGAAGTTGCCATTTCCCATGGACACCACTCTCATGGACCCTCCCTGCCTCTCAGGATTCAAAGTGCAGCCCATGCCGCCATGAGAGAACAGGAACAGCGTTGCACTGTAAAAGCACTGTACAAAGTTATCGCCCGAGACGCTACCGATATTTCCATAACAGTGTGAGAAAATAAGTTGTTCTAAAATAATTAATTATCCCAGGAAAGCTGGAATGCAACTTCAGAACAGGCAGGTGGAAGGATGTACTTTACTGCCTTGAGTAGCTGCAGCACCCCTGCATTCAGAAACAGCAATCCAAATCACTCTTACCTTCTTTACAGCACTGCTGGAAATACCAAACACCACTGGCCATTATTCCACCATTCATATCCACTATTCTATTTGGTTTCCTACAATATTTGCTGCCCAACTTTATTTACAGGTTAATTTCTTCATCATTAAATTTTAATTTTTTTTCCTTTATGTTCAAGCACAATTTGCAAGCTGGAAATAACCAAAATTCTGTCCAGGCAGTGTATAACTGCTCACTTTCCAAACACAGCACTAGAAAATGCATTAAGAAGTACTTCATAAACTTCTGTCACTACAGTAGGAAGTTACTGTAAATTATTACAGCTTTTCCAATTTAATGAGTATATTTAAATCTTGAAGCCATGGTGTTACTGTGTGCACTCAGCACAGAGATTGAAAAAAAAAAAGGAAAAAAAAAGAGAAAAAAGAGGAGTGTTTCACATTTACATTCACACCATGCAGAGTAACTGGTAAGCACTGATGTTTTTCAGATGAGCATACATTACTTTGCCTGCCACATGAAGGCAATCTGTAATTTGTAAACTATTTTAAATTCTACTGGAATTCAAGTTTTCTGTTTTATTTAAACATCTTGAAAGAACTAATATACAATGCTAAAATTTTTGTTCAGTCTTCAGTGCATCATACTGTACAATTTTTAATTCTCCCTATTCCCTGTGTGATTTGAAATTCTAGCATTTTCCACAACTACTCGCTACTTATCTGTCACATAGCATGCTCAAAGCAGTGTTCAAGGAGTGAACACTATTTTTGCTGAAGATTTTTTTAACAAAATCTGTATAAGAATGTATTTCCATAGCTTTCTCCAACTACAAGTGACAAAACCCTAAGAATTAAAAGTGCCCCAAGTTGTAGGAAAAGAACATTTTCAGCATTTTACTGGTATAGAAACAGATTCAGGAATAAGAGACTGTGCCATGGCTGAGAATGGAAGCTTGGTATCTCATTTGGCTCCCTCGTTTTGATTAGACTGGGAAATAACAAAAAGAAATAATCCAAGTATCTATTCCTGATTTAGATGTTCTTCTGTACCATAAGAAGTTAGATTTAAGAAATTTTAAGAAAACATTGAGAAAAGTTATTTTTAAATGTTTCAAAAACATTTTGCTCTACTTACAATAGTATTTTACCAACTTTTCACCATTCAGGAACTCATATTCACAAAAATGAAGTGGTTCTAAAAAGAATTGTTGCTCATATATACTTGCCTGATAACCCCAGGCTGGATTTCAATAAAGTACACAAGAAAAGAGATATCTTAAAACATGCATACATTAAGATAAGCATGACATGTCATCATGCAAGCAGTAAAGACAAGCAAATGCTATATTATTTATACAACTAAAAATAAGGACTTCAATAAGGTAACTCCCTAAAATGTCTACATTAAAAAGCAGCATTTCAATATTTTGGTATACATTTAACTTAATGTTAATATGCCAATAACAATACAGTTTGCCAAATCTGACTGTTCAATTTCCCCTAACATTTTAAGAAGACAAAAGACTAAACGTGAGAAATTAAACAATACTTTGTCAACAATGGCTATTTAAGCTATCGCTTATTATTTGCTATGAAATGCCTCAGACACTCTAATCTATTACCAAGCTGTCAAAATAGAATATTTGTGTTTAAGTATCTTGCTATTACAGTGTTTTCACCAGATTTTTCAAGTGCATTTCAATGTAAATACAAAACAATGGTTTAATATCTTTAGTAGAACAAGTCTATTACAATTTTTGAAAGACAAGCTTACAATAAGTAACTGCTATGTAAGGTCATTTTCTTTAGGTTCAGGACACATTAGTAAAATACTCTGTGACCAGGAGAGTTCAGGTAAATAATCCTCATTGACCCTATTCTGAGAATTCCACAAAGAGCATAACATTTTCCATGATTACATTTACAATTTCAAGCGATTAGTCATTTTTAACTATTTTAACCATCACTATTTAGAAGCAGTCCTGAAATATGAGTCATTACAATTATCATAAAAACTTAGAAGTCAGTATTTTAACAGCTCAAATTGCTTTTGGTATCTGTGTGAACACCTAGTCTCACTGAATCTCGATGTTCCCCAGTACAGTGACCTTCTTGGGCTGATTCTGCATTGTTAGAAAAAATTCTTCCTTCAGTCAGTCAAAATGACTCCATTTCAATTTCATCCCCTTCATCCCTTCAACCCCTTGCTTTTGTATCCAACAAAGGCAAACAAGCAAACAAACTCCCAAATAACATCCAAAAAAGGAGCTGCCTGGCCAATACTCTGTATATTTCACCGTTCTGGGTGGACTACTATTGCATCTCTGAATGCACCTCCCCTAATGCTTGGACCAAAGAAAGAATCTCTGTACAAAAAAACAAATATGTCTGTTTCCAAATTTAAATAAATAATTAAATAAATAAATAAATAAATAAATAAGAGAGAAGCCTTAAAATGAAGCTCATGCCTTCCTGAAAAGGACATAGTTAAGAATCTTCTACATGATTTCTTGAAGTTACCCTGAGCTACCTCCCAGCTCCTTTCCCTCACGTTACATGGAAACTTTCCCATTCCTCTACTCATTAGTGACTCTAACTTTCCTTCAGTTTTGTATGACACAGGGCAACCACAACTGAAAAAAAGCACAAACCAGTGATTTATATGAGATTATTGTATTTTCCTGCACTGTTCCCTTTTGTATTGCTCAAATATTGCAATACTACGGTTCCCTTTCACACAATGTTGCATATTAAAATAGAAAGAAATTTTTAAAGCCTGGACTTAAAAATACAGAACTGTTCAGGGACGTGGATGTCCATCATAGTGTTGGCTATCATCATCACTATGACATGATGAAGTCTGAAATCCTGAAAGAAGCCAGAGAAACAAATAATGAAAGAGCAGCACTGGACTTCAGAAGAGGCATATGTTGGCTTCTTCAGAGATCTGCTTGGCAGGATTTTACAGGAGACTGTTTTAAAGGGTAAATAGGCCCAAGAAATCTGTCTCTCTCTCCAAGGACTTCACACCAAGAGAATGAGGCATGTCAATGTACAACAAGTTAGGCAAATGTGGATGCAGGCCATCATGAATGAACCAGGGACTCCTGACTTAGTTCAAAACGGAAAAGGAGGTAAGCAGAACGTGGAAAAGGAAACTTCGCAGACAAGGTATGTAGTGATATTGCTGTAGTATACAGTCATGGAATTAAGAAATCCAAAACTCAGCCAGAGAATAAAATAGCAAAGGTAACAAGAAAGGCTTCTCTATGAGTACAGGCAGGAAATGCAAATTATGAAATTGAAGGGAATGGCTGATGAACTGAAGGGCAGGGTTGCTGGTCTATCTAGACCTCAATAAGCTGAAGAAGATGGGCTAACAAGATGCCATGAAGGTCCACCAAAGCAGGCACCTGAGACAGAGCATCTCCTTGCACTAGTTCAGACCAGGCGCTGACTATCTGAGAGCAGCTTTGCAGAAAACCTCTGAGCAGAACGTGAGTCAGCAATGTGCCTTGGCAGCAAAGGTGGCCAGGAGCACCCCAGGCTGCCTGAGCAAGAGGGCAGGACAGGGGAACACACCATTCTCTCCTAGTGAATACTGATGAGAGCATGTGCAGGCTGCTGTGTCTGCTAGGAATCTTTCTACATGAAAGGCACTCTCATGCTGCAGCAAGTCCACCAATCCAGGTACTGGTTGGACTGTGGCAGATGACATGCAAGCTGAGTGAATCCATTTGCTCAGTCTTAAGAACAGGACAGATTTTACTGCTGTCTTCCAGCAGTTAATGGGAGGATATAGAGGGGATGGAGCCAGGTTCTTATCTGATGTGCACAGGAGAAGGGCAAGAGGCAACAGGCATAACCTACAAAAGGAGAAATTGCAACAAAGTACCCATAAAAGAAAAAAATTACTATGAGTGTAGACAATGCTGGAACAAGTTGCCCAGAGACACTGTGGTATCTCCAGCCCTGCAGATAACCAAATCCTAAGCAACCTGATCTAACCCAGCCTGAAGTCTGGGGTACTCAGTCTGGGTGGTGGCCTGAAGTCCTCTGCAAAGAAAATGATCCTGTAAATTTATTCTACTGTTCTGTGACTAAAAGCAAAAATTCAAACAAACCCATAAAACAAACAAACTACCTACGCACCAACACAAAAACACATTCACAACATGTATGTCCCAAATTTCAAACATTTTTTAAATTTTTACTTCAACAATAGAAATCCTACCAGGAATCAAAAGATAAAAAGTTGTTTTAAATGCCACGTATTTTCTTGTGAGATTCCTTTCAAACATAAACTACAACCAAAACACATTAGTTTGAATTATTATATACAAAAATATTGACTTTAGTCAAGAGGAAATAGGTACAAGACAGTCTCTAATATCAAAATTGCAAGCACAGCAAAGGACACCTTCTGACGATAGATAAAGAAACAGAAAACGAGTTATGACTGACTTCAGGAAACTCAACCAGTGTGAAAAATGTAAGCAAAATTACTACTCCAATATAATTCAAATTTCTAAACTGCAACCAGCTCAGAAGCACTAACTTTATTCATCTTTCTAGGCACCCACATGACAAAAGCATAGCAAAAATAAACTATTTTTAGAAATAAAAAGACCTAAGAATGTAAGACCGTGAGAGTCAATGACAGTATGAAAATTCTTAGTGAGACAGTAATATAATGCTCTAAGTGGACTGCATTTTCACACTTTTGAGATTTCTTTGGGATTTTGTGCATTTGATTAATTCTGTCTGTATAGTGAGGCAGTGCTAATTTATGCCTTCCTACAGGGCTGACAGCTGTCTCTGCCAGCACCACAAACTGAATCAAGAAACTCCAGAGCTAAAACCTAACAGGCTACAGTCTCTTAACTCAGAACTGCAGATTCATGTTTTATTCATAAAAGCAGATACCTACACACCAGCTTTTCAAATGCATCTTTTTGTCATTTAATATTTTTATTGAAAAAATTACATATCTTACCTTTAGGTCACTTCCTGGCAAAGTACCTATGCCATCCTTCCAGTCCATTGCACTAAATACATCAAACTCCTGACCATTTCCACTAGACGCAGATTCATTCATGATGCATGTACTGAGGAAAAAAAAAAAAGTAATCTGAAAATTGTATAAGTGGTTTAATGCTAATACCACCAGATATTTCTTCCAATGCATTTCACAGAGTTATATCAAATGCTTCCCTCTGCACACTGGTAACATGGACAACTGATGACAAGGGTGATAATATACATGATGTAATAAAAGTAAGGGGAAATCTTTCTGAAACTTTGAAAATAATACCTGTTCCACACTCTAGGAGGCAATGGGCTGTACTGGAGAGAAAAGAAAAATTTCAAACTGCAAATAAATTGACACGAGGAAAACATGTCAAGCACACTTAAAAACATCTGTTCTAGGAAAGGCAAGACATGACTGCATGCCTCTACTAAATACATTTAGCACTGATTAACAGAACTGCATTTCCTTAATACTGGATAGCATGCTGATGTGAATGCTTTCCCTAAATTCAAATTAAAATTTCAAAATTAATTTGCAATTGTCAGTTTCCTGGTCTGACTCAGAACACTTGAATATTCTTTATCTGTTTCCATACAAATAAATTTTGAATTGCATTTGTTAAAACTTATTTCCATGTAGAGAAGCACATATATACTCCAGAGAAACCTACTGCTTTGCAAGAATTGACTTTAATGGATCCCTCTGTTTCAGAACAGTGAATGGAGAGAAGATAGTATTTACCTTCAGAAATAGTGCATCTGGACATCCCTCTCTGTGATAAAAAATTTGCATAAGCATCAGAAGTACATTGCACTTGCCTCTGACCCCTGGCTTCAGCTCACCTGCCACAAACACACCATCAATTGCACTGAACTGCAAGTGTTTCTAGCAGCCAGCTGTGAGCACCACCAACTTCTTCCTTTCCACTTCTCACAAACCCAGCAATCTTTAAATCTGTGGCCTGGCACCTAATTTACTATTTGTGCCATGTGGAATCTTACTTATTAATTTTGTTTCTGAAGAATGCCTGCACTATGCCTAGCAGCTGAAATAATTTGTGGCAAAATTAGCTGTCATTGTTCGTGAACTATTAGCAAAACCTCACCACTTTTAAAATTTGCACTTTCCGAACTTTTTGGAATGTAAACTCTCTGAACTTTTAAATGAACACTTTCTAAGCCTCATACCCCATCTGGAGACTGCAAACTTTTGCTGCAAGTATCAATATTTAAAATTCAAATAGATGGAGAACTTCTTCAGAGTTTAACCTTGTTTTCTAAAACCTAATTTCTAACTTAGGTCCCACTCTGAATCTGCAAATACTCTCTGTAGATCCTGACTTCTCACAAAAAAATCCAAAAAAAACCCAACCAAACAAAAACAAACAAACAAACAAAAAAAAAAAAAAAAAAAAAAAAAAAAAAAAAAAAAAAAGGTGTTATTTGTTCACTCTATAACAGAAAAATATGCAAACCAAGCAGAAGTAAACTCAGGTCATCTAGAAGCTTTTTATTGAAAGGTTGAGGAGAAAAACACTTACTTAACTTAGTTGCATAAAAAACAATTGAATTTACATTGTATTCATCAGAAAAATAGTATCAATCACTGTAACATCACCACTACAGACCCATACTAGTTTGGTTTGGGGTACATAATCTGAACTCCCTTTCATTTCTCCTTGGTTTCCACTTCATTTCTAGCAGAAGTCTTTAAAAACCTGAGCAGCTCACTCCATGAGTTCTTTCATTACACTACAGCAACTACACAGTTATGAACAAGATAACAGGAGCTGGACCTCAGTCAGTACCCGCTGCTAAGAGTAAAAGCCTTTGCATTCCCCTATATTTCATACAATAGGCAGGGTTCACAGAATGCTTTTTGAGCAAACTTCACGTCTTTCACATGACAAGTTTGAAGTACGAAGAACCAAATGATTCAATGTGTCTTTCCCACCTTTAAGTAATTCTCTGTGAGAAAGTATTGAAAACCATAACAGAAACATACAGAAATTCATTTTAAAAACATCAATAAATCTAAACAAATTCAGTGCAAACTGAGAAATTCCCCAAAGCCATAGATCTCATCTTTTATAATCCCAGGCAAAATCCACCACCCTACTTCAGGGCAAGCTCCTCCAACACAACTTGGAATCTCTGCTTGATCTGAGCACCAAGTACCACTACAAACAAATTCAAGCAGGCTTGACCAAACTGAACTGCAGCACAGTAGCAGAAACACAGGCCTTCCCTTAAGAATACAAGACCCAAGCTGCTAAGGAATAGTTGAAAAATGGGATCTCTCCAGGCACCCGTGAAGTTTTAAGGACACAAAACATGCTGGTTCAAGTGCATTGGTGGAACAAGCTGCCCAGGATTAGTATGGCTAAGCAAACACAAAGCAGTATTCTGCATTAACTGAAGTCTCTAAATAATCTTAAATTATCATTCTATTTAGAGGACACTTCACTCAACCCTCCTGTGGTTTATTACAGAAAATATGCTCCAATGATTTCTGCGGAAGGTATGATAGAAGTTGGGAAAAACTTGGAAGACTGTGGAGAAATGCTACCTCTCAGCAGCTGCTGAGAGCAAGTAGCATCGGACAGCACAGCTGCTCCATCAGGTGCTGTCATCTCCCATAGTGCCACTCCCATTACAAACACAAAAGTTACTTGGGGGCTGGAAAACTGAGAGTCTAGCCTACTTAGGCAGGGAGTAAACCATGAAGGGTAACAAAAAACTGGTAACAGAAATGTTCAGAACATATTTGTCTCAAGAAAACATACAAAGTCTGACTTAATTGCACCTAAGAAACTTTCCTTAGGTAACAAACAGCAATAATGATACATTCTGAAGAAGTCTAAAGACATTCATTATTGCTTTCCTTTTTAAATTAACTCATCATCAAAGGTACAATCTGTGTATGTTTCACATTCTGCAGCCTTCAGAAGTGTTCTTGGTGGGAATGAAAAGGTCACAGGGCAACACAGAGAGAAATTAATTTACAAAAAGGAATCACTTTTAACAAAGTATCTGTTTCCAGCTTTCCTGAGTTTGAACAGATGAAAGATAGGCCTTTATCCCTCTACTAATGATAGTAAGAAACAAGATACAGACCAGTAAAATTGTTACGGCACAGAGGTACTAAAAAAGGAAGAACTCATTGTAATAGCTACACCTAAATCTCAGAACAAAGAAAACTAAAGAATGTCTTATCTACTCCTTTAATTTTTTGTTTTTAAAGCTCTGAACTAGTATAACTCCTTCTATAATTATTTCATCTGGTATCATTACTGCTGCTGCACTGCCAGAAAAGTAGTAAAAATACTAGATGAATAAGGGGTCTGTCAGTGAATGCCGTCTAATGTGAAGGAAAGGACATAACAGTAAGTACTTGGAGCAATCATCTTCCAAAGGCATCTCCAAAATCTGCCTTTAGGGATGTAACTATCTCAGTCCTCACAGCCTTAAGAGAAGTGTGCTTCATATTAATAGTTCAACATTAGCTTTGCTTCAGACATATGTAATAAAGCCATTAAAATAAACAAGCTCATTTAATAAGATTAAGACACATCCTTTAGAAAAACCTTAATTTTTACCAACAGGTTCAACAATAAATGTGTACCTCACATGTGTATCTCTTGATACTTACCAAGAATAACAGTTCTCTATCTAAAAATTAGATAGTTTCATCTGGTGAGAAACTAAAAATATAAAGCAAAGAAGCAGGACAGAATATGCCAATTAGACATACAAGTAGTTTTTGAAGTAATTATAGGGTTATGTAGTGAATACATCAGAAAGTAGTAATAGGAGTCTTTCTTCCACTCAGTACTTTAAAAAACTACCTGACCCCTACCCGAATTTTTAACATCTAAGCTGCTAACTGTGAAATGCCTGTATGATTTCTAACCATCATGTTAGAAGTGGGGTTAACTCAATACTGGTCACTGGGCAGCAGAAAGAGCTCAGCAGTAAAGCCACAAGTCATTGTTGCTAGCCTGGTATAACATGTCTGCACTAATTTGCCATTTCTTCTTATGCATCTCTGTGTATTTTTGAGGATTTCTGTAGCTGCCATCACAAGACAGCCTAGCAGATTTGCCCCATACTGATCCTCTCCCCAGCTGACAGCTCTTATGAGGAGACCCAAAACCGGGAACACAGAGCCAGAGAAGATCACAGCAAGTGACATCAAGAGTGAGTTCCAAGAGAAAAAGAGATCCCAAGAGAGACAATATCCTTCTACAGGCAAGCCATGCTCCCTCTTCCCCACTGGACTGGGTGACACTAGCATTGATGGATGCTCAGAAATTTTTGTCCTAATATTGTATACATGTACTTTGGACATCTCCAAGGCTGCCTGGTGTAGCACTCATGAGCTAAAAGGACACATTTTCCCATACCCAGTATATAAGGAAAACAAAGTGGATCTGAAGGGAACAACTCAGTGTACCAGAGCTGCAAATACACCAACTTCTAGACACCAGGGACAAGTGGATACTCAGCTTAGTTTTATTTAACATGTAAGAATGTGAGTATTACCAGCACTGATTGTTACACTCCCAAATCCACATGAAGCAGAATTATTCCTTGCAATGTAAGTTCCCTATATTTGAAAACAGCAGTGATTTTGAGTTTCATGACACAAAAGCAAAGCCAATTGGCTCTAAGCCCACTGGGGTGAGCCCTGCTTCTCTCTCACAGTCCTCTCTTTGAGCTGGGCACACCTCACACTTGTCGCTTTCTCACCCTTCATATTTTTGCACCAGACTCTTCACTTACAGAAAAACAACCACAACAGGAACAGTGCAGGAAATGGTAAAATTCTTTGATGCTACCCACCACGTTTAAATATGTGTTTTTCCTTGTACTGTTTAAAGGTTTAATTATTTTAATATTTCATTAAAAGAAGTATTTTCAGAAACCCATTTTCCTCAAAAATCTTATTTTTCATTGTTTGGAAGCTACTAGTTCTACCATGTTTCTATTCTCTGTATCAAAAAGTTGTTTGAGTAAATTTCACTATTTTGCCTGTTGCTCATGAAGTTTATTACAAGGTATTCTAAAGATCAGATATAGCTTTTATATGTATTCACAAAGGGACACAGCTTAAAATTCTTTGCCACTCAAAGGTTGTAACAGGAAAAGGACCAGAGTTCCTATTGATGATGTTCCCTTAGCATTATTTACTCTTATTTTATCCGTTGCTACTCTTCTGACTACTAGGTGCTCCAAGGCTACTGTGTATGTTCGCTCCTGCTTCCCAATATTTTGGCTTTAAACCTTTTTTTCTCTACAGGATGAATCTAGCCACAAAAGCATTAAAAAATACTGTGAAGCCTGGGTCTGCACCAGCACTTAAAGGAGGTTCCTGCTTCCTGCTGTCCTCATCCGAGTCTGCAAGGTAACACAGTTATTGCTGTACCATTGCTGAAGACTGGGTAACAATTACACACAGCCTTCATCTACTGCCTCATTTTCAAATATCCACAAGACGCTACAACAATAGTTACCCAATACCAAAGCTATTCTATCATCTAATGAAATTTACCACTGTTTATAAACAGCCTGTACCTCACACTAGAAAAGCATTTCCTCTGCAAAGCTTTCATGGTCCCCTTATTTCTGTTATTGCCTGTGCAGGCCTGAGTGGAGATTTAACCTACTCAGACAGCAAAAGTTGTAAACAACAACTTTGAAAAAGACCTTCCTATGTCTTAAATTCTCTTAATTGCTTGAACAAGGCACAGAAAGTTACAAAAACCTTCTCTGTTTATTTGTTCCTTCTTCCTTCCCCTATGCAGACACCGCCTGCACCGAATCTTCACACCTCCTATCACCTGACCTGTTTCAAATTATTTCCTACCCGAAGTTAATACAATATGCATCTGAGCATCCCTTTTGTCTGACTCATGCCCTCCTCTTCCTCATCTGCCAGTTATTATCAGATCCCATAAGCTCTGCTGTTCATAAACAATTAGTTCACCTTTTCTAGCTCCTAAACACATGCAGCAGGTTACTGCATTTATAGACTCTCCATTTTCCCCCATTCATAAAGAGCTGCTGGCATCTCCCATTGTGATGAGCGGTCCTACTACTGAAGCGCTAACAAGCTATGACTACACACTTTCTTCAGTAAGCCTCATGCCAGCTCATCACTGATTCCTCACACCCATCACTCACAATCCATCATCCTCCTTACCAGCAGTATTAAAAAACAGAAAAGATTAAATTGAACAGCCCACTAGAACTCAACCATGTCTCTTCACAGAACAGGTGATGTCAAAAAAAAAAAAAAAAAAAAAACAAACCTCAACAAGTTAGAGGAAAAGAAGTCATCACAAGTTATTGAAACTTTAAAAGAAATACTCTAAAAAAAACCTCAGTAAACTGAAGGAAAAACATACACCACAAATTAAACCAGAGTTTATTACCATTGCCCAACTGACAACAAGGACCATCTGAGGCGATTGCTTCAGCCACCTTCACTAGAGCACCAGTTCAGGAGATCACTGTCAAAGCTGCTGAAGTCTCACCGGGAAATAACACCTACCCGGCACCACCCGGATAAAAGTGGAAAGCTCTGCTGCCTTCAGCCACTACTTTCAGGGAGTTTCTCTCGTACAGAGACTTCATCATAGAGACTTCTGGGAACGTGGTAGCTTTCTTGGTAAAAAGCATTGGTTCCTGAACAGCTTTAAGATTTGCACTCAGAAAACTGTGTTACAATCCTGAGCACAGACTATTTCCTAAAATGACATAGGCTAAACTTTTTATATCATGAGCTTTATTTATGCTCACCACCTGATTTTTAGCACCCACGACTGAGCATCCATTCATGAGTAGAAACAGCAAAGATGATCAGTCCAGTGCCACTCAATTATACGGAAGAAATAAAGAAAATAGAACAAAACTGAAAATGTAACTCCTGCTGCCTTTCGCTGTAAAGCTTTTACACCGCGCTGCTAAAGCACAGGTAATTAAAAGACATGGAAGAGGCCGTGACCCTCACGCCCCGGGGGAAGCTGCCGCATCTCCAGGGGCCTCCTAACGCGCGCACCGCTCCTCAAGCCTAAAAACCCCGGGGGCTCGAGCCGCGCTCCCGAACGGGACAAGCGACACGGCCGTAGGGCGCGCCCCCCGCCGCTCCCGCGCAGGCCGTGCCCCCGGTGGGGCGCAGCGGTCCCGGCAGCGCCCGCCCGGAGCCGCCCGGGCCGCTCCCCGCCCGCTGCCCCTGCGCCCGGCGCGGCGGAGCGCGGCGGCGGCCGGAACGCTGCGGCGAGGCCCGGCGGGCGCGGCCGCCGCTCCCCGCGCCGGCAGCCCGCGGCCTACCAGCAGAGGTCCCTCCTTGGCCAGTTTTGCGGCGTGTTTTTGCTGCACTTGAAACTTTCTGGAGAAAACCCGGGCTCAGGTCCGCGTCTTCCCCAGGCTCGGGCAGAACCGCCGAGACAAAAGCGCCCGCCCGGCTCCTCGGGAGGAGCGCTCGGGGAAAGCGGTTCTCGAGTCTCTCCGTTTCCCTCCCGAATTTGCCTTTTTATCCTTCGCCCCCGCCCCGGGCAATTAAACAGAGCGGGGGAAGAGTGCCCCCCTGCCCCGGCGAGGGGGCGGCGGTGGGGGCGAGCGCGGTGCGGGCGGGGGTGGGAGAGGAACTGGGTGTTAAGTGTTCCTGAGGAAGTTGCACAACGAGAGAGGGACTCTGCTTGTTTACCGGGTCCCTCGCTTTTTTTTTTTTTTTTTTCTTCCCACCCCCCCCCTTTCGCCTCCACCCCCCGGGACCGGGATCCGGGAAAAGGAGGTTGCCTCCGAGTGAAAGGAAAAAAATTTTAAAAAATGTTACCTTCTCCTCCCTCCTCCCCTCCCCCAGCGCGGAGGAGAAGGAGGAGGAGGAGGGGGGCGAGCTCTCTTTTTTCTAGGGGGCTGCGGGGACTCGCTCCTCGGCCGCTCGCAGCCGATCTCCGGGCATCCCTCGGCAGAGAAGTCACCCCTTCCCGCGGGAGGGGCCGGCACACGCCGCCTCCCCGGAGGGCTCGCCCCCGCCCGGCCCCGCAGCCGCCAGCGCCCGGCCCCGCGCTGCAACTTTTTCTCTCACGCTCTCGCGTGCGCCCGCTCCGACGGGGAGGGGGGAAAACCATGGGGAGGGGGGGGGAGCGGGCGCCGCTGCGGCCTCGACGCGGCGCCCCCCGCCCCGGGCGCTGTAGCCCCGGCAGCCTCCCCGAAGCCCCGGCCGGGGGCGGGCGGCCGCTCCGCGGGAGCGCCTTCCCGTCGGCCGCCGCTCCCTCCCCCCCCCCCGAAAAAAAAAAATCGCTTTCCGCCCCCCCCCCCCCCCACCGAAAAAACACCGCCCCACAGGCGCTAGCGAGAACAAGTGTGCCTATATCCTGTTGTTATATGCACCGGCTGCGGAGACGGGGAGGGAGAGACGGGCATGTGCGCGGGGGGCCGCTCCCCCACCCCGGCCGCACTTCAGGCGAGAGCGCGCAACTTAACAGAAAAGCCGCGTCCTATTCCCTGCCCCTGCCTGCCCCCCTCCCCCCCCGCTCCCTGCCCCCGTCGTCGGCAAAATACGCACTCACGTGTATGTGCGCTCACACACACCGCCGGCACCCCGGGGCCAGCCCCCGGCAACCCCTCGAGGCCGGCCCGTGGAGCCGGCGGCGGTGACAGGCGCCGGCCCCCGCCGCCGCACGCAGCCCGAAGCGGGCAGGGGCCGTTCCCCCGCCGCCTCACATGTCTGCCGCAGCGAGCGCGGCGCACGCACCGCACAGAGGCAGGAACTGAGCACTCGAGCAAAAGACTTTTTTTTTTTTTCCGTCTCTTAAAAAAAAAAAAAATTGCTACAAGCTTGCCTTTTTTTTTTTGTATGTGTATGTGTGTGCAAACTTTCCCCAAAATGGCGGAAATTGGGAGATGATTATATTTTAAATATCTCTCGCACACAATCACACAAAGTGCAGGAGCGACGGAAAATACAAACTCTCTGCTGCGCGCTGGTAGAGGCCTTCGCACACGGGGACCCATGGCACATTCAACCGGTATATCCCAGCAGCCGCCACCTCTCGCCGCTTCCGACCAAAAAACCCTTTTTCGCACCCCTCTCCGCTGCGCATTGCCCCCTCGCAGCCCGCACTTCTCCCCGTCCTTCAGCCTGTGCGAACAAAGAGCCGGGGCTGCGGAGGGGGGGCTCGGGTGGCAGCGAGCCCCCTCCCTCCGCTCCGCTCCCTCCCCGCCCGGCGCTCACATGCACACTCGTGCCCCCCCACCTTCTCCCCCCGCCGCCCGGCCGCGGCACCCGCATCACATTGTTCCCAACAGCACGGCGGTGCCCCGTAAGTGTCATTAAATGGAGCCAACTGACAAGCTCATTGGTGGGGCAAGTCTGCAAAATGTCTCTCCCCTTCCCTTCCCTTCCCCCTCCCTTCGGAACCCACTACCCCCCCCCCCCAAAAAAAAAGCCCCCCCCAAACACATTTCCACAGCTCCCTCCCCCGTGTATATATATATGTACATACACATACGTGCGTGCGTGCCTGTGTATGTATATAAATATACAGCGCATATATATATACATGTACTCCCTTCATGTGTTTGGGAAGAGAAAAAGAAATACCAGGCACCTCTCTCTTTCTTTTGTTCCTCTTTCACACTCGTACACTTATGATTTAGTGAGATTCCCGGTGCCCCGGCCGCTCCCCAGCCACTTGCGAGTCACTTGCCCACTTTACCCGGCATTAACTTCCATCCTTCCTGCTCGAGGTGGTCGGGGAGAAGCCCCCCTCCCCTTCCCCAGATACGTTTCGTAAGGGAGGGAGAGGAGGTGCGTCTCTCCCTTTATCTCTCGCGCTCTCTCTAACTTTCATCCTCACCTAGGGGGAAAATTAAAACCCGTCACCAGCCTTTGCCATCGCGGCTCGCTAAACGGCTTGCGGATCAGATCGGAACCCGCCGCTCCTTACCCCCCCAAATTCTCTCTTTCTCCGTCTCTCGAGTAGTCCTGACAAATATGGTCCAGGGCTGCGGGCACAGTGAGCATGCGCCCGCGGAGCCAGGGCTGGGGAAAGGGGAAACTGCCGCCGCCGCCGCCGCCGCGGCTCCTCTTCCTCCCTCGCCTGCGCTGCCGCTGCGCCCCGGCCGCCCGCAGCCGGCACCCGGCAGCCGGCACCGGCGGCGGGCATCGCCCTCATCGAAAACGCGGCTGCCGACAAGGGCTCCGGCGGAGGTGCATCCTCCCCCTGATTTACTGCCGACGCTGGAGGAATAATAAGGAGACTTGTGCAGCAGTCGCGCGCTAT
The DNA here is from genome assembly GCF_026979565.1 of Vidua chalybeata. Lineage (NCBI taxonomy): Eukaryota > Metazoa > Chordata > Aves > Passeriformes > Viduidae > Vidua > Vidua chalybeata. Next base: position 59,475,955 of record NC_071532.1, read on the forward strand.
TTTGGGCGCTTTCAAAAATAACGCCTTACACTTTTCGGGGAGGGGGAGGTCCGGTCCTAGGGGGTCCTGCCCGGTGTTGCTGAGGTTGGGTGGTGGGCGCCGGGGAACCGGGAAAAGCCTGTCTGTGGCTCTTGGCCCCATCCTCTGCGCAGAACAGACCTGGGGCAGAGGCAGAACAGCTGGGCACCAGTAAGGGAAGTGCGGGTCCTGCGGAAGAGGGGCTGCCCTCCGCCGCGGCCGGCGAGGGGATCCCCGAGGAGATGGTCTGAAGCCAGGCAGCGCGGAGCCAGGCTCGTCCTGCGCTCCCGAAATACGGGGTGCCTGCGGTATGGACACATTCCTTGTGATGGGCCTCGTCTCGTTTACAACCCAGCCAGCTCACAAAATAAAACTAGTCTCAGATGTGCCACCTTCTTGAATACTCTCCATCGGTGCCCTGTATTCCTAAAGACAAATATCATCATTTATTTTCTGTCCCTGGTTCAGAAAACAGTGAAAATGGAAGGCCCTTGTTATTTCATGGGAATGCCCAGGATAAACTTCACCTGCAAGGAGATCTGTTAGCAAAAGAGCATTACACAACATAGACCTGTATGAGGCCTAAGTGTACTGGGAAAGAGGGAGGATGGAGGATTGTGATCAAATGTAAATATGGTACTTTTAAAACTATATATATATATGCAGTTTGAGGCAAAGTATAAAAGAACACAGAACACAATCTTAATTATACTAATCCTAATTTTTTTTCAGACCACACAGCATCTCCCTAAAGTCATTCTGTCCTAAAGGCAAAAACTGACAAAGTAAATTCTGAATTTGTGATAGTTTGGCGTATTATTGTATATCTCTTAAAATAACTCTAAAATCTCAATACATCTTTTGTTAATCCCAGTGGTGATCAATGACCAAGCTTTGTCTTGCTTTTATATATGCTTTCTTCTACAACTACACTTCCAACTTTGGCCCAAATTACTAGAACAGAAATAATGATAAATACTAATAGGCAGCCAGTAATAAGTATTAGTTGAATATCAATAGAAATAAATACAAATGACGAGACTAAGTACAACCTTTTAGGTATTATGGATGCATACTGTATTACCCTCTGATCCCCATGATGGGGACAGCATTGCACTGGACATGAGATAGAGATGCTCCATCTCTGACAAGACTTCCTAGCCTCAGCTTCTGTTCAGTAGAGTATTTACTTCAGAACCTGTGTTAAAAAATTTAAGAACCAAGCTTGACAACTCTGCTCCCTTAAACTATGCCCATGTTCAAACAGTTCAGACAATCAGGCTTTTGCCATACTATCTTGACAGTTTCTGTCTATTTAAATGATTTTTTTCCACAGCAGTAAAAAGGGGCTCATAATTAAGTATTTGCAGAATTGGTGCCTAAGCAAAATACATTATAGTTGTTTTGTTATGAGCAATGATGAGAATACTCACACCCCTTCAGCTCAAAAGGCATTGCATATAGGCTACAGTTTTCATCAATAAACATATGTTCATTAGAAACTAATTACAGAAAACAGTATTAACCTAATTGTAATAATTAGTGATAACATATATTTTAACTCTTCTAAAACACAGATGCAAAAAATAGTAAAGGATGAGAAAAATCCTACTTTCCACCAGTGCACACTTACTTGAGGAAATTTATGTGTTAGAAACAAAGAATAAACTGTAACTGAAGTCATTCAGCGCTTTTTTGAAAATTATTTCCCAATGTTCCCAATGTTCAATGTTGTTGAAATATCTTAAGTCAGACAGTTGCCAAAGAACTAGATTATTCTATTGTAGCATTAAATTAGCTGGGCTCTGCAGAAGATATTCAAAGAATGGTGCAATTTGGTGTACTTTCAAACTCTTTAGGATGCTTGACCTGTACTGATTATTCTCCAGATGATATTGATATTTTGGGGGATGGTATAACATACCCTGTTAAAAAAATACATTTCTAAGAGTACAACTGAACTAGTTATCTGCCATTATGTTATTTATGCTTGAAAGACTTTGTCCCTTTCCTCTGAAAATCTTAAAGGGAAACATAAGTGTGACTATAAGAGGGTAGCCCCTTACAGAAAATGACACAAGTGGAAAACCTCCATGAAGGATGTATATGGGAAGCAGTAACTGAAACCAAGGATTTGAAACAGCACATAGCTGCCTTATTGAATCAAACGGATAACTCTTGATTAAAATAAAAGGACATATGAAATTAATAAAGGTACCTTCTGTTCTCTGTCTCTTCTTCGATCCTTGCCCTAATCATAGTGTGTCAGCTTGTGATGTATAATAAACCCATTATTTTGTCAATAAAAATTTATTGAGTAAAAATAGATTAAACATTATTCACATATGCTCTTTAAACATTAGTTCTGTTGCCATTTTATTTAATACTAGAATTCCATCTGTATTCCAAAGGCAGAGAATTTCAAACACTTGTTTTCTATATGTAAGTATGGCATTTAATGTGATTTTGGCAGTATGTTTAATGACAGATTTTGGAGTAGCTAAATTTGGTCTCTCTCTGAGTATTCTTGTAACTCGTTGAATAGGTGTTTGTGCTGTAGCCAAATACTGGTTATTTTTCTAAGAGCATGTGCATGAACATCCATATACATGGCTTCCAAAATCCAAATCTTGAGTACCATTTAAGGGGGTGAGAGTAAAGTAATGTACATTATCCATTCAGTTTGCATATCGGGTTTGTGTGATCTAATGGCTCCTCAGCAAGTATCTACATAAACCGAGAAAAAGAGAATCCATATTTACTTTTTACCAAATAATTTGACATTTCCGGGATCTTGATTTCTATGATACAGATTAACATGCCTTAAAAATGGCCTCGTTAACCAAAAATAGCCTGCATGGGACTTTTTATCACACTTCTAATAACCTGTGCAGCTCATTGTGCGACCTTTCTCACCAGTGACAGTCATCAGTCTGTCATGTGATTCTTCCCCAACCTGGAGTACAGGAAATATGATTTCAGGGCAATCACTGGGGAAAAATAATATTGTAAATGTTATGTAAAGCTCTAAGCCAGGAAAATGGAAGTCTGAAAGCTTTAAGAAGTTGCAAATGAAGAGAGAAGGTGTATGTGGTTATTTACCAATTGAAGCAAGCATATTGCGGTCCATGGTGATTCCAGTTCCTCTCAACAGTACTGTCTCCCTGTCCAAAGAACTTGATGTCCACACCGATGTTAAGAAATAACGACTTGACTTATTATCAGTAGAATCAACTGGCTTTGCTACTCATCCTGGAATATTTATCAAAGTTGATACAAATGTCATGCTAAACTGGAGAGCCAGTAATACCTCCCTAGCTTTCAGATCTGTATGCCTGCCTGACTGCATCCCAACTCCCTACCACAGTGAGACTTGGGTGGGCAAGTCTTTTTTTTTCTGGGAAGAACACTTGAGCGTGAGTACTTGAAAGAAACTGCATTGTTTTCCAAAGAGATTTCAGCCCAATGTGCTCTGGATGTAGGCATAGGTGCAGCCTGGGAGACCTTGTTTCTGGAGACATTGATGAAGCCTTTGAAAATTCCTGCTTTCACAAAGTTGCAAGACTACAGAGCTTTCCAGAGTTGGTCTTCATCCTAGAGAAATTCAAAGGCAGATAGGGAAGTTATGGGTCAGTTCAGGAATGAATCCAGAGCCATGTTGCATATTAAGGGTTTAGGGAGCATTGGACCAGAATAATGAGCTGTAAAAGCAGAAAAAGTAATTTGCAAGCATGAGTCAAATGCAAATTAGGAATATTGATGAGGAATCTTGAACCAGAAGAAGGCTGAAGTTAGAAGCCTGGACACGTGAGCTGGACATTAGGGGAGAGCTTGGAGCACTGGCAGATCCTAAATGAGTTGAAGGAAGCAGGAAGGAGGTGGCCCCAGAGACAAGAGGTATGAAGAGACAACAGAGATTGTGTGATCTGCAATGGATGATAGGCCCAAAGAAATGGGTAAGAACAAAGGTCCTGAGGGAGAGGAAACGAGGGGGTAGTAAGAAAAGAGACACACCACAGAGGAGGACAAGTGGTATGGAAAGAGCCAGAGCGTAAGTGGGTCAAGAAGAGAAAGGGGGAAGAGGGAGCCTGTGCCAGGCAAAGTGGGAAGTAACAGGAGATTCACAGTCTTTAAAAATGGACTTTCCTAGATGTAGTTTTAAGGGATAATAATGAGCAATATTGTGGTTATGAGTGGGTAAGAGGGTAACCACCACAGCTTTTTTTGGCACAGAACTGTATTCATGCATGCTCTTTCCTAAGGTATGTGGGCACACTCTGCATATGAAGGCCATTATCATTTCCCATAGTAGAAAGCTTTGACTCCAACTGTGCATAAGATTATAACAGCCTTGCAGCAGAGCATTACTTTGGATAGTCTGTTCCAGCTGGATACTCCAGACCTGTCATCCAAAAGCTAGTAGTCACTCTGAGAGCTAAGGCTTGCACAAAGTAGGCAAGTTGATAAGGCAGCACAGACTAAACATCACTCTTGGGAACAGAAGCTGAATGAGAAAGGGTTGCAGTCGTCACTTCTTAGGTAGAAAACAATTTTGTTGAAATAGACAACAAAAGCAGAAGTTATTCTAATAATTGTTTGTAGAATTTTTAGATCTATAACTGCTGCTGGAAAATATCTGGAAGTGAATAAATAGCTCATCCTGTGGGTCTGCTTGGACAGCAAAGCCTGACAGCATGGGGAAAAGAGGAGGAAGTCCCATCCAAGGTCCTTAAAATACAATGGCAGGGTGAGAACTTGCTCTAACTTGCTCTCCCTGGAGAGCAATAGAACAGTTTTCAGAGCAACATGTGTCAGACTTAGTGACTCACAGCCACATGTGGACATTCCTAGTAAAATATAAATTGGTCCAGCAGTAGATGAAGAGGAAAGAATCCCAAATATTGTTTGTATTAGACATAAGAGCAAATGACCCAAAGTATGCAGAGACTCTTTCTTTATTTTCAAAACTTTTTATCTATTAGTGTGTTCAAACAAGTAAATGACGCCCTTTTTTCCTTTATTTTTTAGTACTGATGGTGTCAGATTGCATATACCAGGAAATACATGCTTGATGTATGTGAGATAATGCAGAAGTTTTCTCTGAGCAAAGAGATCTCTCCTTGTAGAGGCTAATGCAAAAACCTGATGCCAACAGTTAAAGGCAGTAGAAGGAAACCAGAAATGCACCAAACATTGAACAAAGCATTTTTGACATTGATAAGAGGTTTTCCTTACCTGAGAATTCAGAATTAGGATTGCAGCAGAACAGGTATCCGCTAGGCCTGCCAAACGTGACTGCAAATAAAGCAACAGACAAAGCAACTCCTGTTTGCTCTTAGGTCCAACAATCCATGTAGAACAACAAGAAGTGAGTCCTTTACAACATTTTTCCAGTGCTGTTGTGTCATGTGGACACACAGCAATAGCATTCCCCTCTTTGACAAGCAACAGAGAATATTAATGGAGCATGTTTCTGCATCTGACAACGAATGGACTATTCAGAGTCTGAGAAATTTATATTCCATTGCCAATGATCCTGAGTCATCAGGCTTTGTGGAGTCAACTCATACATTTCCTGTGCTGGCATAGTGGGCATTGTGCTCTCATTGATCTATATATGTAAGTGAATATGTAAATGTAAATAGTAGCTTCAGTCAGTAAAAGGGAGTTTTTATTTTGAACTTTAAAGCTATGTGCTAACCCCTCATGCTAGGAAATCAATCTGCCAAAATCTCATTTATTATCTAGAATATAGTGACAAGTGCGAAATAATATTCTTAGTAAAATAATTACAGACAATAATAAGAGGTGGGAGTACCTGTTTGCTGTAGAATTCAAGGTTCGACAAACACGTTTCAATGGAGAACTTGGTCTCCTGGCTACCACAACAAAGCAGGCAGGATATTCTTTTTGCTTTGAGCACAGAACTGTATATGTTAGTAGTCTGTGCAGGCTGATGCCTATTTGTGGAAGAACCAACTCATGTTGGTTTACATTTGCAGTTTCCCACAACATGATTTGATTTCAATATCCACTGATAACAGAACTGATGCATGCTCTTAAGCATTCAAGAGGAACTGAACTTCAGAAAAGATACTTTTGCTGAAACTAGTTCATTTTCACATGTTCCAAGATAAACTTCACGTGGCACTTTACATCAAGCCCTCCTAGCTTCTTACCCCCCAGGGAATTCTTGCAAATCAAAATCCTCTGTGCCTTAAATTTTAGAAAGAAAATGATGCAGTATGGGAACATCAACTGTATAATCATTAATATCATTATAGTACTGTACTGGGGAGCACATCTACCCTTCTTTACATAACCTCCAAATATTTAAACTGGAAAAATGAAGTTAAAACTGAAGGACTTTTAGATTTGCAGTGCACGAACACTGCATTCAGGAGTGTTGATGAGTTCTCAGGGAACACTTAAAAGTTCCCAGAAAACACAGAAGACTTTAGGATCATGGGCTAAAAATGGATGATGGACCTTTCTGGCTCCAAAGAGAAAGTCTCTTGCCCTCTCACCACTCATCCAGGGACGCATGGATATAAGTAGCAGTTTCATAAATATATTTGTTCATCCTGAAAGCAGAATGTATATTCTTCACCTTACTGAAATAATTACAGTGATGGTGTTGTGTAAGTGTACTGCTAGGCACAAATCTCACCTTGAGCTATTATCAATGGCTAACTTATGGCACCTCTGTTATGTGCTGAGTTTGGAGCTAAGGCTTTATAGAAAGCCAGTGGAGTGAAGAATGTCCTTTAGAGTGGGACTCAAACATGTACATGAATGGTTTATTGCTTTTATTAAATGTACAGTGAATTCAGATATGCACCTTACATTACAGCCTATGTGAATATCTGAATTGCAATTCTCAGTTCAGAAGTTTTGGTCAAAAAACTGTCTCACATTATGATGATATCTTTCCATTCATAATATTTCTGACTTCGGCTTTGGATGAGATAGTTGTAAGCATCAATCCAATGAAAAGGAGATACCACCTAAATATACCTTAATGAGCAAGAATAATATATTCTCTCTCTCTCTCTATATATATATATATGTTTATTTATTTCTTTATATTAAACGACTTAATCTTTTGGTAACTAGTAGGGTTGTTCTTCTCTATGGAATGTAAGCCAAGTTTCAGCTGGGGACAAATAATTGCATTATATAAGCACACTTAAAAATAGACTGACCCACATCTGTAACAACAGGATCATATTATAATAAAATGCTATTTCTTGTATAATTTCCTGAAGGCAGAAATCACCGATATAGATTGACATGTATAAGGAAAGCCATGTTATATTTGGCCTATATGCTGGTTTACATTTACGTGAGCCAAAACATGAACTGTTTCTTCTTTGGTGCAGTTCTGTTCTGTAGCGAAGATGGGTATTCAGGCCTGAGTATCATGATTTGCATTAGTATCAGAAGATTGGTATAAGATCACATGGTCTGAGAAGAAGAAGAATCTGCATCCAAAAAAGACTATGCAAAATTAAGATTTTTTTTTTTTTGTATTTCTGGAATAGGCCACAGTGCTGTACAGTTTTGTTTAGGTTACTACAACCCATCAGAATAAGGCTTTACTGAGCACAGTTCTGCACACATCAGGGAATCAGCAGCTGCAGATTTAAATAGGATAAGAAACATTATATAAACTTACTGCACATGCTGCTTCTCCTGTTGTAGTAGCTAATATGTCAAGACATGCTTATAGAAACAGACACATGCATATGTGCATGGCAGACAAGGTAGGTGCTCGGCTGGAATTCAAACCAATGTGTATTTACAACTGCTGTTGCCACCCCTCTCTTGCACAGCTTGCAAATTCACAAGCTGACACAGTATATTGCAAATATTTTAAGTTGTAGTTCTCTTCAAAGCTAAAAGATGGAAGCATAGCATGGTAATTGTGAGTATTTAATACTTCACAATTCTCACAGACTAATTTTATCAAGTAATACCTGCTCCTAAACCAACAGACTGTGTACAACAACACCTTTCTTTAACTATAGCTGGCATGACTGGTGCTCAAAGCCAACTTATGAATCCATAATGCTTAGTTAACTCAGAACTAGTTTTCTTCACATTAAGAGCATGATATACTCCAAGATAATGAATATTTCCATGTCAATTTCTATTTTAAATTCTTAATTTTATTGTCTATAGTATTTATTTATTAATGTCACAAGAATTCTTTCAGAATTCAGAATAATAGAGAAATTTTCTCCACTATTCTTTCATAACTGCCCCCTAATATTCTAATAGGTAAAAAATAAATGTTTGTAGAAGCTAAGCGTGGAAAATTTCAGCCTAAAATACTTCTTTAAGTAATGAGTCACTGAAAATAGGGAATCAGAATGAAAACCATTTCTAACCTTGTTGCATTTGCCTCCTTGTAGCTCAAATATAGAGGTCACAATAGGAAGGGTGTGTGTGTATGTTTCTGCAGCCTAGACTTTGTTGCTTAACCAATAACACATAAATCTAACCAGTCAAGTACAGCATAGAAAGAGGAAAAACTGGGGTTTTTTTCCACTGCTTAGCTTCTCTGCATTAACACAGATGTAAAAGTAGCCACTTGAGGCAAACTTAGGCTCCAGTTGCTACCTGAGCTTAGCTAAGAGAGTTTCATTTCAGCATGCATTGACTCAAACTTATTTCAGCTGACTGTTAATAAGAGCCAAACTCAAGAATTCTCCATGGTGTATAGCCTAGATTCTTTAAATTAACCAAGAGCACAAGGTAACCTTCCACTGGCTATTGAAGAACCATCCAAAAATTTTTTTTCTTGCTTCTGTTCCAAAGTGGACTGAATTAAAAAATAATTTTACATCAGAAATTTGCAGTAGTTCAACATCAGTAAGATATCCAGCAGATCAGTTCTGCATAACAACTGATGATTAGTCCTACTAGCACATAAGATCAGATAGACTGGGAAATCATGGCAATATTTCAGGGGCTTAGTGGGTTAGATAGTGATGCTGATGTTTTAAAATAAGTGCAACATTACAGTCACTAGGGCATTGATCCCTCAAACAATGTGACTGCCTTATTCTCTATGTATCTGTATGAGATTGTGGAGATTGCGGTGTGGGTTCTAAATTAAAATAAAATTCAGAAGATAAAATGCATTTCTAAATCCACTCAGTGACTGGTCAGTCAAAAGCCCACAGAGATCAATAGGGCAGTAATTTGCAATGGGAACTGGGCTCAAAAACATTTATATAATTTTGAAAATTTTGCCCAAGTCTAAAAACAATCAATTTTTCCTGGAGCCAAAATGTCATGTGCTTAGTGGATCATCCTGGAGCTTCAGGAAATATCGTTGACATTGAACGTTAAGAAAAATAAAAGTCATTGTGTTTTACATATGTTTGGCATCAGGAAAGACTGATGTCTGAGACCAGAGCTATGTGAATTGAAGTAATTAAACAAAGTCACTGTAGTGTTTATACAAAACTGTTGAGTGTAGCCCTCTCTACAGACCCCTCAGACCCCTCAGACCCTCTCAGCAGAGACTGATCTGATCTTACACTGATCTTTCCTATTAGACTTCCTATCAATAGCTTTGTGAAACCTTAACTAACATCCTAAAAGGAAACATTTCAAAAACTTATCTATAAGCAAAGTAAGAATCCTGTTGGCAGATTCACTTTACCAGGGCATACCATTCACTGCACTGATTTAAAATTTACCTGCAATTAATCCCATACCTGGCAACCGTAAAACATAAGAAATCTAGTTTAAAACATAGTTTTCAAATTGCAGAAAGGAAGAAATCAATTGGATCAAAGTCTCAATAGGTGTTCTTTTTTTTTTTTTTTTAATGTAAGGATGGCCATTTAACAGCAGGGGTATTAAGTTCCAGATCACATAACAAAAGTTTCATTTCCTTGGCTATATCTGTTCTCAACTTCCAAATGTTCTGCTGCTCCATGACAGCTCAAATGTTCCTTTGTTGGTCATCCCTCAAAACTCACTCAGTGTGATGCAGCATAATGTGAGTCTGAGCAACTTGCAGAGGCTTTGCACAATTGTGGAGCTTGTGAGAGAGCAGCTGAATTTTACCCAGGTCAGGAATGCACAGCTGGGAGATTTCCCCAGCTCCAGTAATGCTCCCAACCTCACTCATCCACCCCAGTCACTCCAATCACACGCAACTGAAGAGATCCTATAGACTCAGATGGCAAATTTAAAATGTCTCTGTCATCCACGTATAAAAGTCACTGTGGGCCACAGATAGCTCATTGGGCATGGGTAAATAAGTAGCTTGTTCTAAGATCTCCCTTTTTGACTCCTGAACCCAGACTTTGCCTGAAGTTCATCTGCTTAGTAACTATTCCCAGCAAGCAAATACAAAAGTAGTTTTTTTTATAAACCCATTGGTGGGAATCACTGCTTCCCAACAAAACCCAACATCTCCCATGCCCCTCTGGCAGTCCAAACACATGCTGTCTTGAGTGTGAGGATATGATATGAATCACCTGGTCTTTTACAAGAAAAAAAAAAAAAAGTGTAAAGTCTTGACACCCACAGATCCAATGCAGGAAGTATTGGTGCTCTTAGACTCAGGAGAGTCTGAGCAGTGAGCTCCTCCAGGCAGCTCTTCACTGCTGCACTGGGAAAATACATCAAAGGAGTCACACAGGACATTTTGTGGTGACATCCACTGGATGGCAAGTGATTAGATTCTTTGAAAATTTAGATTATATCATTGAGATATCTTGAGGTAAAAAATAAAAGTCATATTGAGTCTTGTCAAGTAGCTTAAAAATCAGCAGTTTGGATCTTCAAGGTGAGAAAACATTTTGCTTTTTCAATATGATAATTGTTCATTCCTATGAATGGAAGTTGAATGAAAAAAAGAGTCCACTTTGACTTGTGTGGAATAGCTACAAAAAAACCCGGATCTAGGTGAGTGAGAAGCAGTCTAAATTAAAACAGATAGGAGTATGAACTCATCATTATTATGCATATTAGTATTACATATATCAAAATATGTAACAGTTTTCTTATATAGCATAAACACTGCAATTCTTGTAAACTGCTGGAAAGGTGGGTTTTAGCCTTGAGTAATTCTGTGAGGATGGTAAAAAGGTAATTGGAAGACACTTTTTAGGCATACATTTTTGTTTTAATATTATTCATATTTTTAAACACAAAACCTTGAAGTTGCTTTGAGGTTTGGCACCTTGGAAGTTATTCCACTGGAGACAATTAATACACTATGCTTCCAACTGTATATAGTATTACTGAATCAGATAGTACAGTCTGTAGTGAAGGCATCCCAACATTTTTCACTTTTAAACAGCTCTTAGATTTACTTTGTCAAATGAGTTTTGGGCTGAAAAATTTCTTACTAGGTGCTTTTTCTTAGCTTTATTATTTTCTTGCTTGTTTCTCAATTTACAGATATAATAATGTAAGCTTTTATGATGAAAGGGGTAGACAAAAAGTGTGTCGTGTTGCCCATGTTGAAAATGTTCTGGGTTTTCACATTAAAATTTTTACTCCATCCAGTTATTGAGGTAAAAATATTAAATTTGACAGGAATAGAGAGCTTTATGCTAGAGAATTATTCATGCTGCTCCTCTTAAATCTATTCACGTTTGAAAAATTTCATTATGCAAGTGTTGGGAAAATACTAGCTAGATATTTAGCTGAAAATTCTGAAAAGTCTGTCTGCTCTGGACTCACTCAAGGCTGCAGTGATTTAATTCTTCCTATGATTACATCCAAGCTCCACAAAAATGTGTGCCTCTCAGGGACCTTTCTGTTGACAAGGTACAGAGGAGAAAACAAATTAATTTGAATGCAGGATAGACAAAAGTGAAATTTAAGAGTTAGTGGTTACGTATGTGCAGAAAGAAATGGAAGGAGTGTGATGAGCAAGAGGGTGGGACAATGAATTGCCAAGTATATATGCAGGAGACTGGGACTGGGAGCTTGTGTGGAAGATGAGGTTTAGAGGATGACAAACAACCATGGTGCACAAAGGAAGAGAAATGAGGTTAGCTGAATAAAGGGCCAGGAGAAATATGTGTGAAGAGAATTAGATGAAGGTTTCAAGGGAAGAGGTCAAAAATTAACACCAGTTCTACCAGGGATTAGATAGTGCAAGAGCGCTAACCTGTGGTTTGAAAGTTGGTCAATGGTTAAGTTGAACTAATTAGGTAGGTAAGAAGACAGCATTGTATAAGGCATAAAGAATAAGATTCAAACAAAACAAAACAGCATTTTAAAGCTGCAATGCAAGGTTAAATGTAAACTTTTAACACATAGGAAATGTGGGCATTGACACTGCTTTTGAAACTTTAATTTGAACCCTTGGGCACAAGCATAATGACATGCTCTTATGGCATGATGATAGACTATTCCTTGTACAGAAACCCAGCCTTACTCAGGGAACCCCATTATAAGAAATCTCCTCTGGGTTTCCACAAGGTTATATATTGAAGGTTACAAAGCTCCTGCTTCATTGACTCTGGCAGTCAGAAGGTGTGAAATGCATTAAGCAGTGGATTGCTAGAAGGAAAGCCACCTGCATGGAGATGATGAAAATTAGGTTCTTTCGTTGCCTCTGACAGTTTTCGTATAATACTAAACAAGTAATTTCCAGATGGTCACTAATTGTTCATTTTCAGAGAGCCACCCAAAGATCTGAGAACTAGTTTCAAATACTGTGGGCTTGTCATAGCTGAATTCTACTGGAACAATGCTTCAGACATAATGGATTGAGAAGGTGTGTCCTTGGCACATTGGACATTGGATATTACAGAATAGTGTTGAGTTTAAGTTTTGGCTTTCCCATTCTATGGCAGTTAATGCTGCTCACCTCAAACTGTTCTTCAGGTCCAGATAATCCTCCAAATAGAGAAATATAGTTTAATTTGTGTATTCCAAGTTATTTCAAGTTGAATATTTCAATAAATAACTCTCTTATTTATGCAAAACTACATGGATTTTTTTGCTTCAACTTGAACATCTAGTTCAGTTCCTACAGGGCTTTTGGCACTTTTTTGATTAGCTTGTGATTCATCTCAAAGGGTCAACTGTGCTCTTGAATTAAATACATAAGGAGAAAAAAAAGTTTTGGAATGAGAAAATCACTGTATCTTGGATTTACTGAATAAAAACCTATGTGGTTAAGCTTTGTAACTAAAATAGAACCTTCATTTTTGGACAGAAACCAGCGTACAGTTTGGAGTTACAGTAGAATATAATGTAGACAAATTAATTTCAACAGAACAATAGTTTGAAGCATGGTATTCACTTCATTTTCAACTCAAGAAACACAGACTGTGATTCTTTCATACACAAGGAGAGTTCATTAAATGACAGTTAATGTAGGAAGATAGAGAGCCAAAAACGTGGGTTAGAAAAGGAATATTTTTTGTAGTAGCATGGGAGGATGAAACTCAGAAGAGCCTTTTATATCTTTTAGTGACTTAGGTATTGCACACTCAGATGAGTGCCTAACTGCACAACAGCTGGCACTGCAAATTCTCAGGCTAGAGGACTGAAGGCAAAGGGTTACATGAGGGAAATCATAAGTGTGCCCGGATCAGCTGAAATCAAGCCCAGGGCACTCCTAATCCTAAAATGATGTTTACAGCTCATAATGCTGCAATTAGAAAAAACAAATGCACATGCACATGCACATACACATACAGACACACACACACACACACACAAAAGCAAAACAAAAAAGAAATTTCACTAAGTGCATCAGAACTGCAAATAGCACAGAAGAATTTAAATGTAATACTCACTCAGAGTATTAAATGGTGGAAACTTAACCTAGAACCTGTCATTTGCTTAAGTCTGTCTAATTTTTTTCCTTTTTCTTTTTTTCCCATTGTGAACATATGCAATGTGGCACCTTGCATTAACAGGTCTCATATCACCTTCCTCTGACCCAAACATCCAAAAAACTTCATACTACAGGACATATTAGTCTCCCACATAACTGTAGACTGATGGCATATGCATAGAAAATCTAAGGCCTCCTAAATTCCACAGAGAAATTTTAAGCAAGAAATAAGAAAACTCCTGAGACCCTGATCTGTTTCTTAATAGAGATATAAGCATAAAAGAGACAATCCTTCCCCTTCAAAAATAAGCAATTATTTTAATTTTAAAAGTGTATGAGAATGAATGCTTACAACCTCAAAAAAATTCCCTTTTCATCAGAAAAGTTAACACTCTGTTACAGAAAAATTACTTCAGCCTTCTAGGCTGTGAGAATGCCACTGCATTTGGATTACAGATCTGAAATACTGCAGGAGTTTACTCAAAGCAATTTTTCTTTGAGCAAGACAATGTCTTGTACTGAAAACAAATTCATGAAATTAAAAAAAAACTGAGACACTAAATATACTTTTAAACATTTGTTTAATTTTATTTAAAAGGCCCTCTTCAAACCATAAAAGGGATGATTTAATGTAAGAACTGGGTTCCCTTGCCTTCTACATCAAAGAAAAGCCTATGAAGGGGCTAAATTTTCAAGAGGAGTTCATTCATTTGCAAGGGAAAAACTCATAACTGTATATTCACATCAGTAGTCTGGCATTTTGGCTAAAAACTCTAAATTCAAAACCATTATTTTTGTCATTGCAATAAGGTGACGTTGCAAGTTTCAGCAGGTATGATCTTTTGTTTTCACAACCTACAGCCAGAAGGAGCCATTAGACCCTGTAAGTTTTAGCTCCTGTAAGATACAATTAGGTTTAAGCCAGACCTGTTACTGCATTATGTTCAAAATTAAGCTATTAAGTTAGATGAATAAGGTTGCAGTGCTCAAAAGAGTAAGAGTTTTGTTGGCCACAGTCAGAAAACAGGACATGGAAGGTAATACTTGTGCCCAAGGCTGTGGCAAGATCTGAGAGCCCAATAGGTGATGTGGTCTCAGAAGATGAACCACACTTTACACAGCACAGGAAGAAAAAGTCCTCTGTAGTGTTTGGCAAATTTAATGTGGTGGTTACTCTTTTTCACCTCCAAGTCTAGCAAAATCTGCATATATAAGGGTGACACATTACAGAGGACAAGAAAAGTGGAGATCCTGTACATGGCCTCAAAGCATGAATTTGTTCTGCCTGAAGTCCCATATCCCGGTGTGGTTGATCTCTGGTACTTGAGGACTATCAAGAAATTTGGGATAGCTTTCTTACACATTGCTAATTGTTCATGAGGCAGAAAAATGCTGTGCTGATTCTTTCTGGCTAATAACTAATGGCCCTGTGCAAGAGATCCCATTGCAATGATTGCTTTACTGCACAGTTGAAATTTAACAGGCATGCAGAGGGCGATACCTACCATATCCCTGAGGCCTGGGGAGGGTGGCAATAAACATCACTTCACTGGACACAGACCCAGCAAAACCAGAGGGAACTGCACACCTATTCAGTCAGCCCAGTGGACCTACTACATTTTTTTTTCGCAGGAACTGGATTAAAGCAAATTTTTTAAGAATGAATCTAGCTTGAGGTTCTGACATGTCCTAAAACCTCTGCATATTTTGTAAAACTGCTGATTTGCCACACCAATAGAAATGAAATTAGAACCCAAATTTTATTTTTGGTATTGTGGCACAAGTAAGCTACACTAGCATTTGAAAAATATCCCAAGTCAGAATTGCCAGCCTATTTCTTTAAGGAAATGACAGTACCACTGCTGATCCTTTGTTCTTAAGAACCACTAAATCTCAAATAAGCTAATCCACAAAACAACATGTGAAAACTCATATTTCAAATAAAAACTTATCAAGGAGGGATACCAACATCAGTTAATGACGCTGCAAGAACATAATATTTAGATATACATTTATATATATACATCTGAATTTTAGGAAAGTAAAATAGGCAAGCAAGATAGTATTTGTCTAACTCTTGCTTTTAAAAGGGATCTCTGTCTCTGACAGTTGATGTCAGACCAATGAACAATAGAGAAGTATGCTAACAGACACAAGGCCTATGCCAATTGTCTCTAATGGAAGATCACAGAATATTTCCTTGCACTATGATAGCAACAGTGAAGTGTCACTGGTGTGAAATTGATATAAACAAGATCTTGAGTATGTTAATGTGTTAATGAGTTTTTATAAGTGACCACAAATAGCACAAATAGCTGTGTATGGAAATGTGCAGCAGCTGCTTAGAAAAGCCATCCACTACTGCAAAATTATGAGGGAAAAGGAAAAGATAATATCATAAGAGGTCCTGCCCCTAGCTGAGGCTCTGTGTGAATTGATGGATGCAAAACTCTCCAAATCAGAGATTTCTGGCACATGAAGGATTGGGCACTGTAAAATGTGAGTATTCACACAGGTCCTGTACAGCTGGGCGCATATGAAAAGGGATTTTGGTTTTCAAGTCTCCTTTGTCTCTGTTGGCATGTACCACTTACTACCTCTTGAGTCCCATGGAACATACCTGCTACCTAAAACTGAATGATGGGCCTGAACTCTGGCATTTTTCCTGTGTGATGTGAAGTTAAAAGGTTTAGTACAACAGACTTGATTTAAACAAGCAAACAGAAACAAATATGATATTTACTTACTGTAGGCGATTTCAGTACCTAAGGTTAAAGAGCCATCTGTTTCTCTGGTGTAATTCCACTGGTTTCAACGGAATCAGGGCAGGATAAATTTGATGCAATACGTTCACCTGGTCACCTAGCACGCAGCAGAGACGTTCCCTTTGTGTGGAAGGCTGCACACAATCAGTTTGCCATCTAGTGGCAACTATTTTGAACACAGAGAGCAATTCAAGCCGGTACGTGATTATTTTAGATAGCAGGATGTGTTAAATCAACTGACGTGAATGAAAACACACATTTTCAGGTAAAAACTATTTTGAAGCATCAAAGGGTAACTGCATGTATAACCAACATTGTACATTCAGACAGGAAAAATATCCTGACTCAAGCTGTCTAATAAAAGCATTTCCAATTTTGCTAATACTTTCTGCACAGTGTGACTGGATGTAGATCACCTGTAGCATTTTACATAAAAGAAGATAGAACCACATACTGATGATTAGAAACCTTCTAATTCACCCATCTCCTACTCCTGTCAATCTCTCCCTGGGATTAAAAAAATGCTGTTGCTGAAAATTTTCACACAGTCAACCTGCCCCTACCTGAGTAGTCTCAGTGACTGGAGCTGCAGCTGCTTATGTGGGAAAAGCAATGACATGGCCAAGTCAGACTGTTTGTATTAAGGTTATGAGTTACTAATAGAAAGACTAGTCACAGCCAGAGATCAAATGCCATACCTCCAAACCCAAAGCAGCTACCAGAGTCTGCTCAGGAAATGCAAAAAAGATGTACTTTTTGGTGGTGGGTGGCCTGGTAGTACTTATGCATTTATGTGAGTGGGTTTATTTTCCCTACTTTTAATGTTAATTCAGTTGTTCTTAAAAGTGACTGGACATTTATCTGCTTGTAGTACTTAAATGACCTTTGTTACTATATTATTCCTTGACTATTAATACCATATGTATTGTGACATAGGAAATGTACCTGACATAGAAAAATGCTATTATCCTTTTATAATTGCTTCAAGCTCAAAGTGACAAAGACTTCTGCCCTTCTTTCTGCACAAGGATTTCCATAAATTTAATATGAAACTTTAAAAAAAAAACATTAAAACTGGTGTCAGAATACAATGTTCCTAGACCTGATTTTAAGGTAGTAAAAAGATACAAGTCCTGCATGTCTAAATTCTACTGAGAGCCTATTCCATAATGATGGAGATTTTATACTTAAATCCTGCCATGCCTCATGGCCCAGGAGCATCCATGGCACTGGTGTGTTACCAGTATACACAGATTGGGTGGCTACTTGCTGAGATTTCACGTAAAGTACACAATTCATAGTTGAATCAGCCATACAATACTTAAGGACCAGCTGATACCAGTCTGTCCAGAAAGCATGCAAATAGCTAGCAGTACCTAGTCTCAGTGAGTGACAGGAACCAAAGAGTGACAAAAGGTCAGCGATGAACACAGGTCCTCCAGTTTTAGAGTATCCTGAATTGGCAGGGAAATCCCCAAATGTTGGAAACTTGAGCAACATGGTATAAAAAATTGGATTTAGGGAAGATTTTAGGCTGCTGAAATTCATATTAGGATGTTATTAGCTATTATCAAGCAGTAATGATTTAATAATGAATTCTGTTAAACTGGAGTTGTACTAAAGAGCTGTTGACATGCATTTTGGAGATGTCATAAATACAAGTTTGTTTTCTGACAAATATCAGCTGGATTTAATGTCAGAGAAGCACTAAAACTGAGTAAAAATTCTTTAGATGACAATATTTATCATATTTCAGATCTTAACGATTTGTCTGCTTACACTGTAGTCATCAAAATATAAATATACATGGATGTTTCATTGGGTTACTGTAGGCATCTGTACTCAGCCTCCTATTCAGTAATCACAGACAAATGCTCAATTCATTGAAAATAGACTTTAGCCCATTTACCAATCTAGTTGTGATAAAGTGACTTGCATTCTGTTCTGGGCCATGAATCATGGTCACAAGAGTTAATTAAAGTTCTAATGGCAGGGTCAACAAGGTCAAGTGAATGAGTTTGTCTATATGTAATTAGGGCTGAACAGATGATAATGAAATGCAACAGGTGTAACATAACATCAGAGAGTAGAAGCTGTCTGATTCATTAAAGTGCTTGACCTGAAGATTCAAAATTGCTTTTGGAGTAAAAGGTTGGGAAAAGTACCTTTTTACTTGTAAATGGAAGAAATTTCTCTCTAGAATGAGACAATGACCCAGCACCATCTTTACTCTCATTTTCAAACCTGCTGATCTGAAGTGTGTGAGTAATGCAATTGTTTTAACAGCACATGTTTTTATTTTCTAGGCAAATGCAGTGCAAATATGACTGCAGAAAAATCAAGATAAATGAGAAAAATTTGCAGGTGGGAATTCACCCTTGATGTGGTTTATTTCACATCGAATCATTTTTAAAATTCCTCTATTTTCTCATATTAGAAGGATAAGTTCAAACTAAAGATGGCAAATAACAAAAATCACAAATTTGTGGCATTTTCAATCTAATAAGAAAATACATAATTTATCCTGACTCCCCTATACATATATCTCTTTCTCACAAGCTTGCTCCTTCTAAAACTATTTCTTTCCCCAGGTACTGACAAACAGAAAAAGCATACTTCACGAACAGGACAAAATGCATGCAGAACAATTTATTGCATAATCCTAAGAACCCGACGCAAAAACACTGAGGCAGGTGTATTTAAACTCCATCTTCAGAGAGCAAAGGGAAATGTGTGAACATGTAAGTGTCTCAATAACCTTTCCCCAGCAATCTCCCAGCTGTAAATTAACAGGTTTATGATAGCTATTGGCAGTGTAAATTTCTTTTTGCTACCTTGCCCATGCTGGAATCAGCCCTTCAATCAGAAGGTACACTTCTGCAAATGAAAAGGGAGTTCAGTTTCCATGCCCAATCAATCCCAGCATGTCTCCTAAGAGCACCAAAAAGAGCTCATTTATTAGTGCCACATATTGCTATGCTGGGGACACCTTCCTACAACAAATGAAAATGAGACAGGTCATGTTGTAGAGGCTCTAGAGTTACATCTACCCCAGTAAATTAAAACAGTGACATCTATGACAGTTACATCCACCACAGTAAATTGAAACAGTGACTGGGAACATTCCTGGGCATAGAAACGGGATGGCACATTGAATTAAATAGTAACAGCGAAGGTTCTTGTCCATGCTGGCTAGTACAGATGGGGAGGATGGCCCAGGCCCTGGTCATGCTTCCCATATGGCTTGTGGGCAGCCATTCTGTCTGCTGGAGTGAGGGCACACCACTCCTGCCATGCCTTATGGCCCCGGAGCATCCATGGCACTGGTGTGTTACCAGTATACACAGAGTGGGTGCCTCTTGCTGAGATTTCACGTAAAGTACACAATTCATAGTTGAATCAGCCATACAGCTGATAGTCCCATTAACTGCTCAACCCTTCCAAAATCACCTGAAATATCCTGTCAGCTAGATTACGGCTTTTTTTAATGGTGGAAAACTAGGCTTGGCAGCTGTTAGATGATGTGGTAACAGCCTGTTGGCATACCCATGAGAGAGAGCAGTGGGAGACAGTGTTAGAGAGGAAGCTCAAACAGAACCATGGTGGGCTAATCCCAGGCCCATCCCAGGAGAACCACTGATCCATCTCTGCAATCCCAGGGGAGCTCTGACATTCAGTGGCAGGCTGGAAGATAAATTACAGCCCGTGAGGAGCAAACACCTTCCAGATTTTTATCAGGAGAACTTTAACCACTTTGCCCAGGTGTGAAACCCATCAAGATGGAGCTTTTCTCTGAATCACCTCTCAGGTTAAAGGGGTGGGACACAGTATGGGATGCAGGGGAAGAGTAGTAGTTTTTGCTGGAAAAGGAGGGATTTAGGTGATTGGTGAAGGAACAAGTGTGGCAAAGTGTATTTGAGTGTGAGAATTTGGGCCAGAAACTGGAGTGAGTCACAGGGGTGAGTCACAGTCACAGGTGTGAGTATGTCCTGGACTCAGCCACTGGACAAACTGGGATAAAGATGCCAACTACTGGGCAGACAGTGTGCTGATGCAGCTTCTGGAGCTGGGTCACAGCTACCTGTCCGTGTGTATAAATATGTATAAATCTTCTCACTAATGGGATTCTAACCTAATCAGACAATGACAGGAGCAGAATGAGACCACGGGTGTTGTCTGTGTGTGTGTGTCTGTGAGCTCAGTGATATCCATGTATACATGTACATATATGCATAAATGTGATGTGCATGCACATATATATATGTGCTGTGAGTGTGTGTGTGTGCTTACACACAGCCTGGCTACTGTTTGATCTTAGGTGCATGGAGGTGCAGCAGCCTTTCCTATCTCCAAGTGCTTGATCCCACATGATGTATTTTACTCTAACCCTAGCAGCAATTTCATAGCTCCTCAGTTTTTGTGGGCTTAGTCCTAAAGGGATTTTTCAGTGCTTCACTGTACTTACCAAAAATTCCCACTAACACTAGTGGAAATGTCAGAATTTCTTCAAAATATAGGCTTGTCAGCAGATTTAGCTTCTCAGCAGAAAGGCCAAATATTGATTTTTAAATTTTTTTTTAATACAGACAATTAATCTTTCTTCTTAGACATACAGTGGGGCCAGAGTGGAAAGTTTACATTGCTTCAATTGTGTTATAGCTTCTCTCTGGATAAACAGAAGACTTCATTTTCAGTTCTACCAATCCCACAGCATTCACAAACAATAAAATTAATTCTAGTTTGAATAAATAAACCCTATTAAATTGGTTTCTTTGCCAATACTTTCAAGCTTTATATTGAACTTGTTCACAAAGCCAATAGTGTCAGTTAACAAAACAAAAAATGTTTACTATTTTTGATATTAATTAAGTCAACTCCTTAGATACAAGTAGCTCATTGGGGTTAATTATTTAAAAAGAATCCAATTCATTTTCAGTTTGCTAGTCAGAAAAAAATTAAAGCAGTTTTTGAGTTTAAATCTTTTGGTGCTATGAATATTTTAGAATTTGTAAGCTTTAACACAGAAATACAAGGAGAATTTTTCAGAAGCTGAAAGTTCCTAAAATTCTCCTCTTATTTAATCAATTATACTGTAAGTTCTTTTAGACAATATTACCAGGAATAGGGACATTGTTAAAAGTAATTCAACAAAATATGAAAGTAATAATAGATTGATACATTCAAAGAACATTCCTGCTTACACCTAAGTCTCAGATTTCTCACCCCTTAAAATGTATCCATCTGCAACAGAGGTTGAAGAAGGAAAGAATCTAATTGCTTTTATCCTCATGGCGGCAGAGTCTAGACCTCACAGGACTCTGTCTCCTCCCATACGGGGGTCAAGCTGTCATAGTGAAGGTGTACAATGCATATGTGACCAGTGCCAAACTGTAGGGGCTGTCCTTCATAGGACACAACTAAGCTATATTTAGCCATGACACGTTCCAAGCAAAGAAATGTTAGTTCCCTTCCCTGCATTGACAGATTCTGCCAATCACTTCCAGCCACAAAAATAGTGGCCACCATTTATTTTTCCAAGCTCTTCTGTCCTCACACACAATGTAAGTGTAGTTCTTCCCTATCAGCAGATGGAGACAGAGTACACATGTTTTGATGCCATCCTCCAGTAAACTAAAAATTTCTTACCACACAATCCAGTCTGCATCCGTTTTGTTGAGCTCTCTATTTTTGTAAAGATTTCAGGCTAATAAATCTAAAGTATAATATAAATGAACTAATCTAAAACTTGTCATTTATTAATTTATCTGATTTTAAAGCATTTTTCAAGTTTTGGAATTACCTAAGAAATGTGATTCCTGGTCTAGCCTTACTTTTTAAGCCACAAAGCTGTAGTGCAATAGCACAAATTACCTGTTCTTTTCCGTGATATATTCCTGTAATATTGCGGTATGATACAGTTCTTCAAATTGTTGTTAATTATTTTTGCAATACTATTTGACAGCATCACAAATTGTGGGTGTAAATGGTAACATTCTTTAAAAAGCCAAAACCCAGAAAATCAAACCCAAAATAATAAGCTTAGGCAGCAAACTTAGCTGTAAGCTTTATAAAATTTTCCTCACGGTTCATTATTACATTTGACTTTTCATTTTGGTACAGGTAGCAGATAGGAACTAGGTATTGCCTTGGTACTATTAGGTGCCATTATCATATTCTTAGGAAGAATTACTGCCCTATAGAAATATCCTTAATTTTATTTTCAAAATGTGTTCTCCATTTCGCGATTTTCTGCTGTTATGTTTTTTTGGATTTATCTTGGATATTGTGCATTACATATCACTACAAAGAGAATATATGTGTACAGCCAATGTCAAAAAAATAGTCTTTACTAACTACTGTCAAGCATGTGAGGGTCAGGTATTGATATCTTATCTAAGGAACTGTTTCCTATCAGTTTCCACAAAGCAAGCTAGCACAAATTCCATGGGTTCAAAAGTAGTGGTGTACTATTTTTCCTCACAGACCTAATAAAATTCAATAATGTAATGACAAAAAAAAAAAGTATGTGTTTAAAAGTAGGGCTTGTTGAAACCAGATTAGATAATTTATTTTAACTCCATTAAAACTTCTTTTTCGTCTCTCTCTGCTGAATAGTTGTCATTTTTTTCCTGCAGCTGATCCAGTAAATTTTAAGAAAATAAAAAAACCTGAAAAGTCATTATTCCATTATCTCAACATGTAGCTAATAGAATCATCTTTATAGTTAACATTCACTATTCAGTGACTTAGTATTTTGGGTCACACACACTTTCTGCCACTTCCAAGCTTGATTTACTCCTGTTCACTGGGCTACCACAATTTAAGTGTTTACAATCTTGAAGCAAAGGTGCGACAGAAATATTGCACTCTGTTCTCTCAGAGTATTTAAAGTTTTCAACTGTGCCATAGGAATGGGAAGAACCTCTTAATCTGCCAACAAATCCATGCCTACAGCTTCAATTACATTTCAGTCAGACTTGTTGATTTTGTTTCTATCATCAATCTTTGGTTAAATCCATCCTTTGTGAGGAAGTCAGTGAATGTAAACTCTTGTTATGTTTAATAGTTATCTGAGATTAATGCAAGCCACTACTTTTTCAGTTATCTTGCTAATTATAGCTACTGAAAAAGTTTCTGCAGATTAATTTTAGGTCATGGCTGTTTTCAGCTTATTCTTTGGGGTTGAATGAATAAATTTGCTCCTTTCCAAATATTTTATAATTATTAAAGCAAATATTTCTTCATTTATTTGCTACCTCTGAAAACTGCAACAGTTTAAGCAACATAGTTTAGGGTTTTTTATTTTGTTTCAGTATGTTCCTTTCTCATCACTTCAGTCCCCAAAATAGGACTTTACTGATGTACAGATTTTCATGCTAGTATTTTTGCACAGGAAGGAATTTCACACAATACTACCAGTAATTTCCCTGGCAGTATTCACAATCTGGAGCGATCAAATCTATGAGTGAAAGCTCTTGTTTGCTGAGTGCAGTCTGCATTTTAGAGCAGATAACATTTATTTTGTATGACTAAAAAGGCATAAAAAACGCTAATGAAATTTGCACATACTATGTTAGTGTCAGCAGAAAAAGAAGAAGTTCATTCTTGGTTCAGTTTCAGAAGCATCTTCTTTTTCCAAATAATACAGCACACTGAATCATAATGTGCCTGTAAAAAGTCAAATTTGAATCCATTAAGGAGTTGCTCACTAGAAGTTGGATATGCTCTAAAGCACGCTAAATTTCATTCTACTGAAGGAACAAAATACGGTTCAGGAAAAAAAGAGTCATAACACAAGTCTGGAATTTCTTAACTTAATTATACCTAATTTAATGTGAATTATACTTGATGTAATAAAGTGATAGTCAGAAGAAAAATTTTAGCAAAGAACATTGTGAAGAATGTACCACTCCACATCTATAGTCAATAGAATTAATGCTAGAAAATGTAAAAGATAATTAAAAGTAGGAAGTTATAATAACCCCAAGGAACTGTGATCATGTGAATGCTGAAAGAAAAAGCAATTAAAAGGGGGAAAAGAATAATAATGTTGTGTCTAAATAGCCAAGTTATGTTTTAGAAATGCTATGGCTGACTGTAGCTACAAAAGTACGAACATTGCATGAGCAAGCAGGATTTTCTCTTTGCTCTTTAGCGGCTTACATTTAGCTCACAGATGTCTTCTGTCTCAATTCCGTTTAATCCAATCAACTCACCTCACCCCACCCTGTCCTATACTTACCCATTCAAATGTTTTTTGGGGGTGAAAAACAGCTGCTTCTTCCTGCTAAAGTTGGCATATGGAATATAGCAAGAGCACTTCCTCTCACTCATCATGTGTCCATGGCTCTCAAGGTCAAAACTGCTGAAACCAAGGTAAAGGGAATTGAGTTTATTTAGTGTTGTATATGTCACCAGATAGTATTAGAGAATTAGACAACTGCTGCGGGGCTGGAATGAGCTGTTGCTTTCATTCTTACAGACTGTTCTTCAGTGTTCTCTTCCTGAAAAAAGCCTCAAATTAAAAAGATACTTTATCCTATAGTGCTGGCAGCAAGTACTGCAAAGTACATCTTATAAAAAGGATTTCAAAATATGTGCTGTTGTTCCACTTATGAGATAAAATTCTTGGAAGTGTCATAAAATTTTACATTTGATGTCACCAGTGATTTCCTAAGATTTTTCTTTTAAGTTGTTTTGACATATAATGAATAATCCTGTAGATTTTAACTTGTGAGATTTTTGCTTTGAAATACCAGAAGATCTAGAAAGGGAAAAATAGATTGAAAATCAAAAGTATTCTCAGATTAAAAAAAAAAAAAAGTATGTTTAAATTTCTGTGGCAATGTCAAAAAAAATGAGGTAGAACGTGATAGAACTGGAAAAATTGCAGTGTTTTTATTTTTGTGTTGTGTGCACTTCCTTGGCTTACTCAAGTGAGCAAAGCATACTATACCTAATGCCTCACTACATTCCTAAGACAGGGACTAGGAATATTCTGGGTACAAAGAGAAAAATACTGTGCTTTTGAGACCAAAGGAAGTTGGTCTCTGACTTCAAGGCTGGGAACTCACCTACTGTAATTAGATGTCAATATGTCATTGTCTCACAGCCGTCCTTCAGCTCTGTGATTTTCCCTTCAGTCCTCTCTCCCCACTTTTATTACTGTACCAATCTCCATCCAGGGCAGAAAAGGCTTCACAGAGGCCGTGGCAAGAGGAGGGGCAATGAATAAAGTAGAATCACAGGAAAAGTGCAGCTGCTCAGAGCAATGAAATGAAAAAGATTCCCACCAAAAATGTGCCAGACATTAAACTTCCAGTGCTTGAAGTTATGTTCAGGGGAGTAAGAGGCAGCATGGCTGCCAAACTTACATGTGACAATATAGTTGATTACCATTACCACAGTGATGGTGTGCACTGTGGAAAGGAAGGGTTATTTGGCCAATTTTAATTTAGAATTAGAATACAGACAGTGCAAAGGAGCTGTATTTAGCCCACAAACCAATGTGGCTGAAGAGATTAATATTTCTCAGTTTTTGCTTGGCTTTGTTTTGATGTAGGGGAAAAAAAAAGATCAAGACTGTCGTGGACTTTTTGTTATTGACAAATATCAGTTTCTGCAGGCATGATGGGTTAATCTCCTGTTGCATTAGAAACTAAAGCTCTTTGGTCTCTCTTCTTGTGGGAGATAGATGCAGTATTCAATACTTAACACTTTACAACATTTAGCAGTATCAAAATAGGTGGTTTGATATATTCACAGTGTTCCCACTTCTGTCAATGTTGGATGCTTCTGTAAATACAGTACCTGCCACGCAACCACTCAAAGAACTAAGGCCAGAAATGAATGTTAGAGTTGAAGTTTCATCCTCAGAAGCATCTACTACTGCTTAGTAGGATCTCTTCTTTCCAGAGGGAGTTTGTTCCCTTTACAAGTCAAGATGTCCTTCCTGCATCTTTCGAATTTGTCTAGTTAGAACTTGTAGCTGTTTACTTCTTGTGCCTTTTCTGATAGATTAAAGACCCCTTAAGTACCTGGTATTTTCTGTGAAGGTACTTATCCATCATAATCAAGTCATCCCTTGGAGCTAAACAGATTGACCTCTTTAGGGCTGTAGCCCTAATGAAGAAAAACCCCAGACATTTCTAGCTACATCTCCCTTTTGAGTCTCTTCTCTGTACCTTCTTAATTTCTTAATAACCATCAAGAAATGTCCTTCTACTTTTAGGAATGCTTGTAAATTGTTTATATAGTAGGTATACAGCAATATATGATAGAAAAAATTCCATGCATTATAGCCACACATTAGGAGCTGAAATGTACCAAAGAGCTTTGAGCACATTTATGTAATCAGCAACAGCAAAAATTCTGCCTAAATATTTTATTTTAAATTTTTTTTCACATTATGTTTGATAGAAATCTAGAATTATTTTCTGAGAATGCCTGATGTTAACATGGCTTTAGGTTTTACTGTTTTATGCCCTTTTGCAGGTTGTTCTGGTGAACCTGTTGATATGCATAATAGTTTTCTACACTGTGTACTATGTGGTCCTCTCTGTGTGCTTTGCAGTATTCAGGTAAGATTTCCCAGTCTTTAGTCTGATATGCTGGCATACTGCCACTCATGGGTGGAGTTATGCTTATTTAAAGGAAGCATCCAGACTGAGGAACATAATTTTTGAATTCAGTTAAACTGTTGTACCTGAACCTTCTTTCAAACTGGCAAGTGGAGACTCAAAACTAATATAAAATATTGGTTCTAATAGTCATCCTTGCAGTTACACCATGTAAATGAATGAAGAGAAGAGATGACATGAAGAAAAGGAAAATAAAGACTTTATAGTCGATCAAAAAGACAAATTATATCCCCCTAGGAAGTTATTGATTATCATGCATAGCACCAAATTTCTCAAATAGAAGTTAGCAAGGGCAAAACCACAACTCAGAATGGGACTTGGAGAGCTTGCAAAAATCCAGAGTATTCTATTTATCCTATTTAAAAACACTCATAATATGTAATGTAATCTAAATTCTAAATACTAAATACTGAAAGTCTCTGTTTAAAATTATTCATTTTATTTCCACAGGATTAAAATGTTGGATGGTTTGGCACCTTTTGATTTTAAAACAAATCCCTCATGGATTAACCCATATTATTTAGGTAACTGAAGTTTCTTTATCTTTTTTTTTTCCCTCACTCAAGAAAATATATTGCATATGGATGTAAATTTGTTTTCCAATGGATAGTATTTTAAAGCTGTTTTAGTAATATCAATGATTTCTGTATTTTAACTACTCTGCAATTAAATGTTGATGCATCTTGCAAGTACTTCTCATTTCTGTACTGCTACTTAACATTCAAGTGATTTTTAGGCTTTTTGTTCAGTTCTTCTTCTGATCTTGCATCATCAGAAGAAAATGTCCTGCTTTGCCAGAATGCTTCATTTCACTGCAGAACAATTACCTATTCTCCATCAAGTTCCTTCACAAAGTAGTTTAATTTGATTTTCATACTGCAGCAATGCAGCAAATTCCATATGAATCACTGGATTCAGATCAGAGAAATGGGTGACATTCAACTAATGGCAATTTTGCTTTGGTAATGCTTGAATACAGTGGGCATTAAAATATCAGAATTTGATTATAGCTCAGTTCCTAAAAGTATCTTTATATGTCGTAATACAAATTTCTGCAATTTTTCAGAAGCTCTCAAAATATATTCTTTTTCCTAAACAGCAATTCCTAAAAAAAATACATGCACACATAAAATTTTACCAAATTTATAATGTATTTTACAAAGGTAAACCTCATAATCTGTCAGTAAAATATATAAAGCTCAAAAGTAAATTGGTTTGTAGCTTAAAAGAGAAATAAAAATGCATGGACGCTTGTACAGTGTTAATACTGATTTCAGATGAAGAAAGAACATTTTTGTTATGCCAGTGGAAAAAAAATTAAAGCATATTCCATTAGAATTACTTTTCAGGGCCAAATGTAATTGCTGTATCTCAACATGATTTCCCCCCCAAATTTTATCAGTTAGTTTGATGCAGCATGTTTATATGCCAAAGACAGCAGCATATTAGCAGCTATTTCATACCACCAATTAGAATTTTGTTCTGTCCATCCATGAAAATGCATAACTATCTCAGGTATTTTATCTTCTTATTGATATTGTTTGGAATATGAGAAGATGTCTTTCAAAACTGTGTTTGGTGAAAATATCCTGTTTTCTTTTACAGTTCTTGTGATATCCTTGGAAATAACTTTCTTCCTTTGTGGTCTGCTCTTTGCCCTGGTTGTGGAAGAATGGGTTTGGGACTATGCTGTAACAGTTACTATTATTCATATCATCATAACATCAGCTGGTAAGTAGGTTTACTGCTAAATAGTATCACGTAGTATCACAAGTTGAAGGACAAATCCACTAGGATTCATCCAAGGTATTACTGGACTAACTTAATTTTCCCTAAAGCTAAATAAGTATGTATCTCTATTTTCCATCCATTTAACTCATGCCTCTATTCAAATTCTCCCATTTAAAATGTAATTCTGGATCTGTAGCAGAATTTTAAACCATTATATTCTTATGAAAAAATCAGAGGTTTAGTTCATATTCTAACAATTCGTACCAAACAGATCCAGGCTAGATACAATTTCTGCATCTGGAAAATGTGGGGTTTTGTTTCAAAACAAGACATTAATAGTTGTTCATGTCTGGATATTTTAAGAACTACTCATTAACACTTTAGCTCAACTTCAGAGTAAAAACAGAGTTTTTCTTCAGCAAAGTCAGTGCAAAGGTTTTAAGTCAGATCATTTGAAATAAATCTCAATAAAGAAAATGAAGCATTTTACCACAGAAACCCCTTTCCCCCAAGAAACTCTACCCCTTAAAGGAAAGAAAAAGAAAATAATTAGCTGCTGTAAATGAGACCCATCATCTCTTTTTGCCAACACCTAGTAATCTGCTCCCTCTTCTCATGCTGTTTAGCAGAATGCTTCAATGGCTAATTAGGAAATATATTTTAACTCCATTCTTGCCAGACCCTATCTGGGGATTCTTTTCTCTTAAAACAATGAGGTTCATATGTTTATTCTAGAATGCAGAAAAAGGAAAATATTCTTGACAAATTAGGATGCCCTCCCTACTGTATAGAGATTAATCTTCCATTTTCCATTGCTTTGTCCATTTGTCTTTCAGCGCTTTATACAGATGGGAGATTCTCCAGTTCCCTAACAAATTAAACCAGACACCAACAGAGACTTTATCTTAAAAAATTAAGCATAATTTTTCATCTACTAAATTTGGTTTTCTGGAATTTAAACTACTGTTATTCCTCATTAATAACTTTTGCATTTGAATCAAGGAATTTACAAAAACTACCAAAACCCCCCTGTTTGTACATAATTTTTACAGGGAGTTAGCTTCTGTCATTCTATCGGATGATGCATCTTGATGACCCAACAGCCCCAGATTTATCATTCAGGTGGCAAACCAAACCTCTGCTGGCTGACCCTGAGCTGTCAGCACACGCAGTGTGCTTCCCAGCCCCCTTTAATACCCCTGTCAGCTTTCTTTGGGGAAGGTAATATGGGGTCAGAGAATGGCCCTGCAATTATCCCACAGTGGGGATGTGGGTCAGCTTGGGTGTGGCCAGGGTAGGTGCTGGTCAGGACCTAAAGCATTTGTCATTTCAATATATGTAAAAAACATAATCTATGAAACATAACTAAGCAGACCCTTGATAGCATAGTGCACTGCTTACTTGTGCCATTCTTACTGTTTTAAAATTTACATTTCTACTTTTCCTCTTGCAGTTATGTCTGAATTCCCCCTGATGTTACACTGGTGGCTGGCATTAGGTATAATTCATTCTTTAAAACTTAAGTTGCTAAAATCTGTGTAGAAAATTAGTGTTTATAATACTACTTGTTTCTATTAAATATCTGTTACCTCACTAATCTGAGATTTGCCAACATTTAAAAAGTACAGGCATTTTGTTCATACTTCTTTTAATGACACTGATAAATAATGCCGTACTAGGATTTTCCTCACCTTAGAAAAATCCTCTCTTTTAAGGCCAGAATATGCTCATCTTACACTAGTCTTGCAAACAAACAGCAGATGCATGACTTGAAATAAGTCATGATTAAGTCCTGACTAATTGAGATTACTCAGGACTTAATCATGGCTTATTTAACCTGTAATAAGTTGAAATGTATCTCAATTCAGGTGTCAAAAAGACAGTTGTCCAAAGTTGTAGCCTTTCTTAATACCCTTTAAAATCAATGAAAAAAACAGGTACCTTCAGAGGCAAAATTTATAAACATTATGTACAAGTACTTACAATAGATGAGATGAATTTAAGTCATCACATTTCCTCAAAGTGAACGGCAAGACTACATTTCTGAATGTTTGTTTTTCTGTAAAATTAGAAGCATAGATTTTTACATGAAAAGTAGATTATCTTGAAAAACAGTAGTTAAGGGAATAGGACTGGCTTCTGTTCTTCTTTCTTATATTATGGATAACAAGGATCAACTGCTGCAATAAATTCCTAAGTGATGGGGAGAGATAAATTCCTTGTCCTACAACAGATTTTGCATTAGCAGTTGTGGAGGCTGATATCTTTTTAAGTAGTTAAAGCCTTGGGTAAAATGTTTAAGTAGGAAGGCTGTTTGGTTTTTTTTTTTTTTTTTAATTGAAAATAAAACGAATGTCAGTTTAAAGTTTTATCATAAAGTTTGTATTCCACTACAAAAATTAATACAAAACAATGATATTGTTTCTTTCAGGATCTGGAGTAATTTCAATGATTTGTGGAGGACAGATTTTGGCATATTGCTTGTTCAAAGACAACTTCATTTACCCAATTCTAGATGACTTCTGAAAAGGAGTATTAGAACTTGCCTTTATATCTATGTGAATTCTATTGTTTCATTAATCAATGTAATTAAAATGAAGTTAGCAACTGTCTAATTGTAAGGTTAATATTTAGCTTATCAGACCTCTTGTATCTTATGTTTTTTGGCAATTTCATCACTTTCAGCTTTGTATGTACATTTTTCATTAATCAAGTAATTAGATACATTGTCTCTTTTTTAAAAACCAAGAAGCCATAAGGAGGATTAGAGCAATGGTGCAACATTCCTGCAAAATCCTACAAGCAGAAGGAAAACATTTATTTGAATGTAATGCTTTCAGGGTGCCTGTTATTTGTTGTATTTTATGAAATGCTGACTCTAACTTAGACTTCTGTCTGACCTCTCACAAGCACTGAAAAACTTTAAAGTCACCCTATCTGGCATAAATCAGTGTAGGTTTAAAGCAGTCTTTACCAATAAACTCCTGGCAAAGAAGAATGGTTGCACTGCACATATCTCTGCGCCTCATTCCATCTTAAAGCTCTCACTTAGAAGCTGCCCAAGTCAACATGAGGCAGAGGTACAAACCCTAATGTTGGGTTCACCCTTTTTTGCTTCCAGGGGTGCTACCAGCAAATGTTTTCTACAAAAGCTTCAGGCTATTCTCATGTCCACTAATGACCCATTCTCGGTCTGGCTGTGCTGAAAGGCAAATGCTACTGACACACTTTTCTACATATCTTTCTTTCTTCCCCAGCTACTGGTGGCCAAAGTGGGAGTTTATGGGTAGTGGTAATTAAAAACAATAAACAAACTGTAGTAGTGCCTTCAATTTACTCTTTATGTCTTTAATCATAATAAAGTTATAGCATAAAAATTGTGAGAAGGCAACTTAGTTTTAAATATGAAATCCAGTGATTGGATTTCAACTGCAGTTTGTTCAGAAGAGGAAAACTAAATTGCTGTTTGCACAGGAGTGCTAAATGTTGCATTTGCCTTAATCTCACTCAACAGATAATGCCTCTGAAGAATCAGTCCCTTGCTTGAAGAATCAGTACCCTGTTGATCTAAACAAATATCTTAAAATTTATTGCAAGTTTTGACATTTTCAATTACGTTTCAGTACTGAAAGTACATGTACAGTGGGAAGCACCATTGAGAAGGCTCCCAAAAGAAGGAGTTTGTTTCTCATGAATGATACATATGTAAGTCATTTTAGAGAGAAAGCCAATATGTAAATCCATAGCACTGAACAGATGTAGACTTTAGAGGTTTTTCAGCATAACATGCTGCATACTGAAGTCAGAAGGGATAATTCTGGAGAGTGAATAAACTGACTTGCAAATCTTCAGAAACATGACTGTGCAGATAACTGATACTATAGTTTGTAAAATGTTTGGGCACTTCTAGGTTTGCTTAATTTCAGAATTATAGAAATGGATGGGAAGAAAGTAAGGTTTACCGTATAAATTTGTATCCCTGTTCTCTTCCTCAGAGAGTTTGTGTGTATAGGTAGTGTGCCATGTGGCAGAACATGAGTGGATTAGATATAAAGTTAATCCATGGGTGGAACATGTTTCTGTTTTTAACCTGACAGGATTTTCTTCTATGTGTGTCAGCCCAGCTGTAGCTTTTAGTTACTCTGCTGCCCAGTCTTAACATTTTTTGACTTTTATTTTCTATTTAAAATTTTAAATCACCAGCAAGAAATATTTTCTGACTAATATGAAGAGTGCTTTAGTCCCAGTATTTCTTCAAAGCACATACAACTAAGCCAGTGTTAGAAAATCAGTCACAGCAAGATCTCTGTCAAGGATTAAAAGCATTAGACTAGCTACTAAAGAGTCATTAGGTTTGTGCATTACTTTCAGATATGGAATTGTGAGACAATTTCAGCATTATTTATTTCATCTTTTCCATCACTTCTATGTTGCGTCCAATGATAAATATTACACCTAATGTGAAAGTGTAGGGAAATTTCATATTGTGCAAATAAATATTAACATAGGAGCAACATGAGCTGTATCTGTGTGGCCATTACCTGGTTAGAAGCCTTCAGATGGTCAGCCTGGTTAGAAGCCTTCTAATACAGTGTGATTCTTAACTGAGGTACCAAAAGAGTACTTTTGAATATGACAAACCTGGCTGTTTCTGGAACAAAAATTAAGTGTCCCACTTGAGCAATTTGCATGTTACTAATTGATAACAGTCAAGACAGTCAAGGTGGCAAAGAGCTGCTGGAAGAGACAAAGGGCACTGTATATACTTCCTGGCAGACCTGCTGAAGACAGCAAGAAAAGAGAGCTACAGAAAGCAGAAGGAAAAGAGAGAAAACAACAACAGGGACATGTGTTTGGAAAAAAGGCACGTGAAAGCAAGAATTGACAAGACACAAACAGACAAGATCGGTGAAAGAAGAATAAAATCTGCAGACTGAACTTTTAGCACTGGAGTCTCATGACATGAGACTCGTATGTCACTTGTGAGCAGCAATCTGTTTCTCTGCTGATGTACACATGATTCTAGAACAGGTGGTCTCCACATCCAGAGATACAACTGTAATCTGTGATGTTATGCTTGTGGCTCCTGCTCCAGGATTTTCAGAATTCTTTGCTGCCTGACTCAGCCAGTCACAGGAATATTGTCTAATGTAGTTGTTGTGGGTTTAGTGTTATTTAACCCCTTGTGACACAGTCTAGCAGTCACAAGCTGCACATACCCAGGTATCAGTGGGGGTGTAATCAATCTAGAAAACATTACAAGCAGAAAGAGACTTCATCCACTTTCAGGCAGAGTCTGAAGAGAAGAAGATTAGAAGTTGCAAACAGAAATCGGTGGAACAGTACACAAATAGCATACCTTAATAATAACATACTTAGAGTCATTTTAAGATTTCTTTTCAGAGACAAGAAACTTCATCATGTCCAAACACCTACTGAGACAGATTACAGTTCTTGGTTCAGCCCTCTCTCTAAAGGGCCCTGCATTCATCCTTGCTCCAAATGGTCAAGTGTCTTTCTTGTAACAAAGAATGTGAGTGAAGGTGGGGGGGGGGGGGGGTGGGGGTAGTTGAGGCTCTAAACATGTATCCTTAGGCTAATGCTTAGGAAAGTGGCTAATGCCAAAAAAAAAAAAACCACTAACCTTGCTCTGGGAGCACTCAATCACATAAAAACCAAACAATATCAAACTACAGAGTACCGGAAACATTATGATTTTTGGTTGGCATTTTTGCAAAAATATCGATTAAATACTTATATTTTCCTAGTGTAGTAAAGAGCTGGTTGTTACAAACTAAGCCTGTCATTTTTCCAGCTCTGTAAATTGCTTGATCAACATTTCCATCTCTATTGTATATGAACTTTAAAAAGTGGGCAAAACAAAACTTTACACTACTCATTATTTCTGTATTCCTAAAAATACCAACCGCTGGGGCACCAAAAAATACAACAAAACACAGTATGAATAATACTGAATTACCAGCAATATAGATGAGTCACCTGCAGCTTCCTGTGTTGGATATACGTGCACAGGATTCCTGTGGCCCACAGTCTTTTGACAAGTGAGCTTTGTTAAACTGAGAAAAGTGTGAAAACCTTACACATTCTTTATTTCATCATCTGGTATGTATGCTGACACACCATAAAGTTAGATCCACAGGTATTTAAAGATTTATTTAAATATTTTTTTTTATTTTCCAAATGTGATGTACTTGGAATATTTATTTCTTGGCTTAAGATCCTGTGTAATCATCCACCTGCTCAGTAATGTCTAATACTCTAATCTCTCCTTTTTTTCTGAGTTAATCATGGCCCCAGACAGCATGTACTCTCTCATTAGATGTCAGAGAGGATAAAGGTCTTAGGAATGGTTATAAAATTTGATGGTGTAATTAATACCTTTATTATTGGCTTTAAAACTTTTAGTGTGAGGCTATGTCCCAACCTCTCCTCTGCTCAAGGAGATTGATATGGATGCCTTTACAGCTGCTCTTCAGTTACACCAGGATAATTATGCCTGTTTTGTAGGGCAAGATTGCTCTATGATAGACTTAGGTCCTACTCCATCCATCCACCAATTCAAGGGACAGAAGGAATACCTTGAAGTTCTCTCCCAGTTCATACACTCAGGTTTCCTCTGCCAACAAGGGTGAAAAAAGGGAAAGATATGTGCCTAGGTGTTGTCCTGACATGTAGCATGGCATGAGCTTGGACTGGGGATTTGGGAAGCAACACTATGACACCAAATTCCACAATAAAAACCTGAGGAAAGGCCTTGGCCCCAATTTTTTCAGGTGGCCAAACCCTAGAAGACAGTTGCACTCAGATGGAAGGATGAATGGTTGAAACTGGCGCCTGTAAGGAAGATGTAAATTATGTCATTATGCAAATTATGACATCTTTGCTGTCACTGTCCTAAAATCAAGTTAGTTGCAGCCATTTTTGTTCATTACATTCCAGTGAAAATAAATCCTAATAGGAGATTAGGAGATTGCTGTGCATTTGCAAAACGATCTGTAAACAAAGGGCTGACACTTGCTTCCAAAACAAAGATCTCTATTGGAACAACAATTTATAAGAGAACCACAGTATCTAGATGCTCTCTCAGAGAGATCTTGTCACCAGATTTTTAGCACACAAAGGAGAAATGTTTAAAAAAACCCATGGGTTATGGCAGAATGTTCAAATACATTAAGAATTACCAACGTCCTAGCAGTCTTCAGAAACTTCTCAATACAAATTACCTCTAGATCAATAGCTTTTGAAATATACTGAAAAAAGTGCTTTGATACCCTTGGTAAACCTTGATGGGGTTCCACATATAGAAGTACCATTAAAATTGACAGAAAAGATCCATGTGTTTGATATTCCATATGGTATGAACTGAAAAAAATTTGTAGATACTAGCAAAATTGCACAAACAAATTCAACAGCAAATTATATTGACATTAATTCAAATTTAGTATTAAAAATAATCTGAATTATAAGGGATTGTTTTAACACAAATTCTCTGTAAAATTATAGCAAATCCTACAAAAGTCAGAGTACACTCCCAGGAGAGAGAAAGGCAGGCAGTGAGTGGCAAAGGCAGAGAGAAGAAGATGTTCCAAGAATGTAGCAGCTTCAGTACTGAGGAAGAATGAAAGAGAACTTAAAGGTGATGAGCCAAGTTACCTACCTCAGAGCAATTTTCCATTCTACTTGGAGATGTGCTGGTAGCTAGTCTTGGCAAAACTTTGCAGTAAATAAATGATACACAAAAATTCATTTCAAGACACCCCAAACCATCAGTGAACACAGTTGATTTGGTTTTGCTTGAAAAAGAAAAAAGTGAACAATGTCGATGTAGGTTCATTTCAGTCCCATTAGATCTCAGTTCAGGACAGACCCCCAAGGGTACAAGCAATGACAGTGGAGACATTGAGATCTAAAGCAGTGAACTCCCTAGATCCCCTGAATTCATCAGTCAATTATTTGGTATGCTATGCTTTACAGCAGATTTTAAAGCATTCAACCCTTGCTTTATAAATAAATTTTATTTCCTGAACATTTGTCATTGAAACATTTATAGAAAAATGAAAATTGTAATTGAAAAGCAACTACAGTTTTTCCATTGTCAGGAAATGAAACAACATCAGGTCTTCAAGTTTTGAACAAATAAAGTCAGTTTTGAATAAAAATAAAGTTCTGTTGAACTGAAATTTTCTCACAAAAATCTGTTTAGACCAGAAGGCAATTTTATTGAAACAAGCCTTTTTCCCTCAAATGATAATATTTCAGACCTTATTTGTTGTATGTATTTTTAGAATGTGTTATGTATCATTAGATAACATTTACAGACTGTTCCAGTTGCCGAGGTAACTATGTTATTTTAATGATCAGCAGAGAGGATCATTATGTAAAACATTATGTTAATTTCAAACACAGAAAATTGATGTCTTGCTGTTACCTTGAAACCGCACCTTTTTTTTTTTCCCTTAAAGTGCATTTTTCCATGAAAATTAATGGTATAGCTAAGTGCTTGAGTATCCTTTTCAAAGTGATTCAGGATGGCTTTGAAGGAAAATAAGGCAAAAAATTACACCTGACAACCAACTAATGGCAGATGAAGAAATTCAAACCACCGTATTCTTTTACAGGAAGAGTATAGGAAATTTTTTTTCCATATATTCTTAATAAACATGGACAGTGTGCAGGAATTTTAGGAAAGCACATCTATAATTTCATTTTTAACTTTGAATATATTACTGTTTTATTAAGGAAAGCAAATTATAAAGCGTATTTAAGTTCTGTTTATGATAAAATGTATGTATTGTCCATGATACAGACCATCAGATGAAGATATTAAAAACATGACACTAAATTTTTGCTGCCTTTATTAGATTATGTATGCATAGGATTACTAGATTATACCAGTAGTACAAATGCCATGCATTTACAATTCTACTGCAATCACAAATGCTCCTTCTGAGCCACTTTCTGCAGAGAGAACCTTGCTGGTGTTAGTAGTTCATGGTGCATATCTGTTCTCAACCTAATTTCTCCATTAAAATAATTCAAAATTATCCAAATTATGTCTCACATAAATTCTAGCGTTCATAATGACAATTGCTGCTGTAGTACACCAGCCTCACAATGGAAAATTGTCTCAGGCTACCAAATGCAACTCAATTTTGTCACCAGAATCTTCTTTTGCCTCTTCTCTGAAGTTTTACCTGCAGATTGTGTTGAATTATGAACACTTCGTTCTCCAGGTGGAACTGGATGCTTTTATGTGTCAGAATATGATATGCTCAAGACATCTGAGAGCTCCTATATTCTCCTGATACTCCATCATAATCACCTTATCAATTTTAGAGTCAGTGAACTCTTCTGACAATACTCAAAGTGCATTTTGATGGAGTCTATACTTATACAGACTGTACCTCTTCATTCCATGGAGCTTACTTGAATCCTTTCCCAAGGATTTCCTCTGCAGGCAAAGCTCTGACTTCAAAAGGTGGCAGTTCTTTTTCAGATATTTCTTTCAGATATCTTCTTTACCCATAATTACACCTAATACACTGCTCCTCTGTTTCAACCTCACTACCCCGACATGCTCATGTGGCACACTGAGGTTTGCCAATTTGTACACAGCCAAATGAGGATTGCAAGTGGAAAATGTAAGAACGGGAAAGAAACCTCAATAATTGTATTAAATCAGCTAGATACTGTAAAAAGAACATATGATGATCAGCTGGGAATAAGTCATCTATTAGCTCATAGGATTAGGAATTTATTTCCCTCTTCCAACAGCTTATGCCTCACTTGTCCACTATGGGAGACCAAATACTTTATCTTGAAAAGCTCTGTTTTCATCCTTAGCATGGTGAAAATAGTGGGCTAAATGTTTAGTCCTTCAAATTATTTAAAATTTTCCGATATATAGCTTTCTGCTAGAAAATGATGATTACTCAAAATCTAAAAGTTCTTTTTGTAGAAATCTTCTGACAGAATATAAACATGTTACCCTCCTGACTACTGAAATACAGCTGAACATGATGCAAAAAAAATTAAGCCAAAAGTGGTATAAAGCGAAGCAATACTGAAACAAAACTCCTGAAGTGTATGTTTTATTTCAAACATTTTGGAAGGCCTTTTTAGAATTTGTAAAACAGACTTTTCAGAATTATTTTTTCATGGAAAGTTTAAATTCTTGCAGGGAAAAAAAAAAGGAAAAAAAAATGAATATCTGAGATGAATTTTTAGTCTAGCAAGATGACTTAAACATTTTAGGGAACAAATAGTTTGAATTTTAATAGAATTTTAAAGCTACATCAGATTGTTGATCTTTCTGAAAGAAAAAAACAAACTGCTATATGGATAAATACAAGCATGGATTTAGCAAGTAAGTATTACTTAAGGAACACAACTGAGAGATAGCCAATTTTAAGAAGAAATATGAAAGGAAGATCATTAAGTACAAAAAAAAATAAGCCAACTGTGCTAAAGCTGATAGAGATGAAACGCTTCCTCCATAAATGCTGTAGAGAGCAGCATGGAGGATGAGAACAAGCTAGCAAGTGAAGGACAAATATTTTGGATTGACATGAGCTATACAAAAGGAAGTACAGAAAGAATTTATGGAGAGTAAAATAATGGCATTGATGAAACAACAAACTTGAGGACATGTGATATAAAAACATATATACAAAAAGAAAAAAAATATCCAGGTTGCAGTATTTGCCCACTACCAAAAAAAGTCTCAAAACTTATTTTAACTATCTACATCATCTCGTATATGTTTACAGAATCTGTATTCTGTCTGATTCATCAAACCCTCCAAAACTAAAAACACTTTTCCCACAAATCTGACACTGTCAAGAATGCATAGACAGAATGGATGAGAGACAACAGGAAACCACAAAGTGAGTTAAAATTCCGACTCTCTATGGGGATTTCCAAACAAAATAAAATTTACTGTAGCCAGCTCTCTTCAAGATATATATATAGTGAATATGCATATGAATATGTATATATATATATGAATCAATAATAGCTTACAGGTAGAAACTTCTAATTTATAGCAAACATTTAAATTATATCTTTGTGGCACTAAGCTTACTTCCAAGCTGTCCACAGGCGTCATATACTTTCTGATGGCTGGAACCATTTGTACTGTTATTATATGTACTGTTATTATATGTACTGTTATTTTTGTTTATAAGTTTCAGTACTTTGAATGTTATTTACACAGTGAAATCCTTCATTAGAGTAAGTAATTTAATCAAGCATTTTGAGTCAGAAAATATGAAATACAGTTTCGTGTGCAATCTTTCCTCATAGAAGGTAAAGCATGCATTATGAATGTCTTTGAATTACACTTAACACGTATAACTTTCTTCAAGAGTCTTGTCTTGTTCAGTGCCCACAGTGGATGCACAAGAAGAGGAGAATAAGGCTGAAGGGATACTCTTAATTTGGAGTGCACCAGAAATTAAGTAATTAATATTCATACATTTGAAAACGTGGATCTACTCTTCTAACTGCTTGTTCTGTGATCATTTACGTTGATCTTCACAGCAAAAAAGATCCCAGAATTTTCTTCACAACCCAAATCAAACAGATGTAGAAATTACTTATATGTGGTTTATTATGAGGAAGTCATTCACTGTAGAGATGAAATTTCAAGAGACCTAAGATCCAGTAGTGTTTTATATAGGTAATATCAGTTTTTCAGTACCTTTATGGTAACACCAACAATGTTTTATTGCTCCCAGCCTTAATTTGGCTGCCTTCTGCTCCAGCCCTTTCGGTTCTTACTGGTAGATTAAAGAACTATGACAAATCCTCCTGAGTAAAAGCTAACACCCCATAATCAATCCACCTTTCCTTCCCCGTCCTCTGCTGAGCTGAATGGAGCGCAGACATCGGTTTCGTACGGCGAGGCAGGTTGTCCAGGCCAACAATCACCTCCCTTGCCCCTCGTTTAACTCTTCCCAATTGAGCAGCGGTTGAGAGTGGCACCGTGCGGGTCTCAGCGTGCCTTACGCTGGGACGGGACCGGCTTCCCCCTTCCGCGGGGCACCCACGCCGCACCTTCCCGCCCGTGTTCCCGCACCTCCCCTTCTATCTGTCCCTGGTCACGGTGCCCCCGCCGCCGGCCGGCGCTGAGCGAAGCGGAGGGCGGGCAGCGACCGGGGGCCGCCCCGACGGCGGGGACTCCCCGCGCTCCACTGGCGAAGCTGCGCCGGGGTCGCGGCCCAGCTGCCCCCAGCTGCCGCCCCCTCCCGACCCCCGGGCGGGCGGCCGGAGGAGGGGGAGAGGTCGGGCTGTCCCGCGGGGGGGCCCGGCCCCGCCTCTGCCGGGCGGGGCGGCGGTGGCAGAGTGTCCGCGGCGGCGGCGGCGCGGGCAGGGCACGGCCGGGGGACGAAGGCGCTGCCGCCCGAGGGGCCGAGAGCGGTGAAGCAGCAGCGAGGAGCCGCTGACGGAGGAGTCCCCGGGTAGCGGCTCCTTTCGCATCGCGTGTCCCTCCCGGCCCCGAGGCAGCGGCGGGGAAGGTGACCCGGGAAGATGGTGACCGTGGTGACGAAGCTGGTGCACTACCTGCACCTGAGGTAAGGGCGGGCGAGCGCGGCCGCCGCGCTGCTGCTCCCGCCGGGCGCGACACCCGGCAGGGAACCGCGGCGCGGTGCGGAGCGAGCGGCAGTGCGGGGCTGTCACCGCGGGTGGGAGCGTGTCCTGCCCCGGCCGGGCGCTCCCCGCCGCGTCCCGCTCCGCTCCGCTCCCCTCCGCGTCCTGCTCTTCCCAGCCGCTCCCGAAGCGCGTCTTGCGGCACCGCAGGACAGCAAGGCGCGTTTGTGGAAAAAACGCGAGTTATCGGTCTAAAGTCTGGAAATCGATGTCCCCACCCTTTGTGTCGTGTAATTATAGTAGCATGGATTAGACAAATTGCATATTTACTTTTTAATTTTTTTTTTTAAATACGACTTCTCTCAGGGTGCATTACTAAGGCGTTTTTCCCACTATCATCTATTCTAATTAGAATTCAGACGGCAAATACAAATATTTTTGCACTGAGTGGAGGGAAAGCAAAAAAGTGCGCACTCCTGATGATGTTCCACTTGTGTTTTGTTGAATCAGTTTCTCCCCTGTATATGAACAGCTCATGTACATCAAAAGAGTTGACTGAAAATTTAAATAACATGTATCAAGAATAGCAAACAGAAATTTAATTTCTGAACATAATGATATTTTAGTGTAGCATTTTCACATAAGGCTGCTCTGAGAGTTGATTTCATTACCTATTTTTTTCAAGTTAGCCATAGGAATGAGTGGAAAAATGGCAATCAATTGTACTGTAACTTTTTATTGGTATGATTTAAGAATTGATTCCTAGAATACCTGCAGTCTGTAGATATATTTTAAACAATTATTGAAATAAAAACATTTTGACATGAACTGCATGAGAGAAGTATGTAATATTACCAGTTTTACCTGGTTTTTTTTTTCACACTGATTTAACTGCTACCACTGTTACAGACTTCTGACCAAAATCACAGCTCTAATTTTATAAATTTATGTGGTTTTATATTGTGTTACTTTGTTGGGCAAATAGAGAAGGAAGTCCAGAAGGAAAAACCCCTGCCAATTCCTTGCT
The DNA here is from genome assembly GCF_026979565.1 of Vidua chalybeata. Classification (NCBI taxonomy): domain Eukaryota; kingdom Metazoa; phylum Chordata; class Aves; order Passeriformes; family Viduidae; genus Vidua; species Vidua chalybeata. The sequence goes on from NC_071532.1 coordinate 59,518,579, forward strand.
CCTGCCTTTCTTCTGTTCTTCTCTTACAGTGGTTATTTGTTTAAAGGAATATTCCTGCTGATTTTGAACCAGAGCTTCATTACTCTATTTGCTTTATAAACATCAGACTGAAAAAGTCTCAGCCTCAAAGACTTTATAATATAAAGGGAATTAGGTAACAGCAATTAGTGCAGACAGCTGAATGAATGCAACAAAGCAAAAAAGTTAGCAGCCTGATCACTGTCAAGTATTTTGTAGATATCATGAGAAAAGATGCAATCTTTTCTTATCAATACAAAATACTAAAGTTCAATGAACTTTAAGGATGTGCTTCTCACGCTGGATGAGCATGAAGGCATTGAGAAGGAGTGAAAAGCATATCTGAAAGTTTAACAAATGTCCTGGTCAGTGCCCTGGCTGAAGGCGCTTAATTTCAGTAGTTTAGTACTGGGTGAAAGAAGTCAATAAAATAAGGGAAGATGTTAAGAAGTCAATCAATTTGCTTTATATGAGAAGTAGAGCTTTTGAAGATACAGCTCAAAAGGGACTCAGTAAATGCAACATTTGAAAAACTGAAGGTTATTAGTCCTAAATGAACATGAGTAAGGATAAATTTCCATTTGTCAGTGCTAAACTATGGGATAGATACTTCACTGAGTATTGCTGGAGTGGTAAACAGTGGCAGTATCTGTCAGGATATAAATGAGCAAAAGCTGTTCCCTAAAACCACTACTCATCAGCAGGACAAGGAAGATTTGCACATTTGGTCATCTTTAGTGAGTCTGTAGGCTTAAAGTGTGGATTGATTTTAGCAAGATCACAAAATACTTTTTTTCCCATTCATGTCACAAAATCATGATAGATAGGAGATGGATGTTTCAGTCAATATCAGTCAGACATAAACAGCTATTATTATTAGATATTAGCAGGTGCTTATTATTTGCCTCCCATAGTAAGTGCCCAGCAATATAAAAATGAATCCAGAAAACAGTAATGTAGAAATGAGTGCATACATATGAAATTGTCTGACATATTTTTGAAATACTATGATTTCTGGTTAAATAATTTTAATAGGCTACTGGATAGCCACACCATAATATTTATTTTACTACTCATGAGAATGGAAGTAGCTGAAAACCAATTAACAGCAAGGAACCCCAAAAAATTCATTGTCAGACTGAGTTAAGAATAGCTAGGTAGCCGGTGTGATGGGAAAAATGCTTCTCATCAGCATTATGCTGTTTTCTCACCCTAGACAGAACTGCTATGGGTACCTTGTAACTCCTGTATTCTGTATAAATTCTTAACTGTTTAGTCCCAGTCCATGAATTTAATTTTAAGGTTCTGCCACAGTTAAGTGAATAAATACTATGCTAATATATATTAATAAAATTATATTTAAATACTAAAAATTGTACTTAATAAATTTCTAAGAATAGAGTTTGTGACAAGATTAGACTATGACAGTAAAATAGTACACTGGGCAGCACAATTACTATAATCAGATCCTTAGAGAATAGTAACTGTGCCCTTAATTAAGGTTTTACTGAGAAATAGATAATTAATTCAAATCACTTTATGACTTGCACAGTTAGCAGCAATATGGACCTCATAGGAACCTGTCTTTGAATCTGACACCTTGCAAAAACTCAGGATCCTGAAGCTACAGGAGTAATACCTTAGGCACTATACAACTTGTTCCAAAAAGTCCCCTTTCTGAAAATCAGAAGTAAACACACTGATGCAGTGCTCATGATGGTAGAAGAAATCATGTAGCAGCACTTGGTCTTTTATACTTACCTCAGCTAATTAACCCTCATAGAGCATGGTTCTGTACCATGTAAACCCCATTCTGCTGAGTCATAAACTTCTGATTAGTTTCACTCAGACAAAAAGCAGGGTCGCTGAATGGGAATGGATCAGCCAAGAAACTAATTGTAAAAATACTAAATTAGGTTCTCAGCAAGGCGAAATGCTTTCATATAAATATACTTAATGTAATTAGCTCTATATAAGTAAAGATTGTGCACCAAGTGAGAGCAAAGCGGTGCACAAAAAAAAAAAAAAAGAAAAGAGCAGTGATTCTTGAGAACAACAAACAAAGGAGATGGCAGCAGATAGAGCAGTTTGCAATGACAACACCAGGCAGCACAAGCAAACTGAAGACAAAGATGTAGACTTATGAATATAAGACATTCATGGGGAGAGTGATCATTTGAAGCTACCAAGGAGATTTCCATAGTAAATTGTATTGCAGAAATTCAAACATGACTGGTGTAGTTCATTTTAGGAAGTGCAAATTCTTAAGCTACACATGTAGAAAAGCACTGTCCCAGTCTTGAAATGCTATGTTGGAAGTTCAGTTTTTTTATCAATCAATTATTAGTTTTCACAACCTGTCTCTGAAAGTGGTCACATGAAATACAACAAGATTTTTAGTTGAAGCAGCAACTAATAATACTATTTTGGAGCTGTCATGAGATCCCTGCTTTTTTATATGAAATTTTTATATCTTTAAAAAGTTGTCAGCAAATAAAAATACTTCTGCTGACACTGTCAGTTACATCTGATTCCAGCACCTTTACACTCACCAAAAGATCTCACTTAGGTTGGGCATCTTTGAAATGGACATGAACTTAATGATCTGCTTCTTAAAAATGTATGGTTTGGGTCTGCATGTTTTAAGATGTGGCTGATGGACTGAATCCTGCCTGACCAATGTTCCTAACTGGCCTGCCACATTTTTCTCAATGGAGCTTTGGTTCAAAAAGTTTGGGCAAGACATTATACTGATGCTACTCCAACACCTCAGCATGTGGTGGTGCATGGTTATCTTGAGGAAGGAGCATCTTCCCTTATCCTCTCTCCTGAGAGGATGGAGAAGCAGAGGAAGGAACACAGCTACCTCAAGCTTAGAGGTGCAGCAGAGGTTGAAGTTGCTGTTACAAAAACGCACAGTCTGAACCTCTTGGTTCAGCATCCCTGGCTACCATACTAGGGCAAAGGGTTTCCCTGTGAATTTTTTTCAGAAGTTTCATGTTTCTCTTAGAGCATCCCTGGGAACTATGATGATTTCTGGGCTTGGTACTAGCGTGGCCATCTCTGCTGGTCAAGTAAAGGACACAGGGTTCTGCTGAGTGCTGCAGTGGAGGTTATAGAGCACAGGTATTATTTTATGGCTCCTTATGCTTTTGCAGTAGCATACAAATGGTCTGCACAGACCATTGGCTGGTCTTTTATTCTTACCAGCCCCTGCTCTCCCCTCAAGCCAAAGGTATACTTGTGAATGATTTTGTTTGATTTGTAAAATTATACCATAAAAAAAAATCATTTTGGGACACACAGACCTGATGTTGTTGTGTTGTTGACTTCTGAAGTTCTTGAATTAATTTTCTTTTAGAAGCTTAATGTGTCCTTAACATAAGGGTTTTTTAAAAAAAATATCTAATGTAGCCACTCTCTATTGTTCCTTATACCCTGGTGTAGGAGCACAAGACATAAGGATGCCAGATTGAAAAGAACTTTCTATCTCTCTGAGTGCTACCTTGTAGCTTATAAGAAAGCCACTGTCTTTAATCTACTTCATGGACTGAGCTTTTATAAAGATTAGGCTATTTGTCCTTTTTGATGTGTGTGCTGGAACCATGCTCCTCTTGAAATTTAGAAATTAATTTCTAATTTTCTGCCTACAGTTGCCAGTGGAAAGTTTCTACATATTTCTTTTGTATTGATATTGTCTGTGAAAGGAAATTGATTTTCCCACCTAAGATATATATGTTCGTGAGTACTCACAAGCAGGAATTTTGTTGTTGCTTCTTAGCTGCTCATGCTGAGTAGACTCTGCTCTTTTCCACGTGATTGTCCACATTTGACCACATCTTTCTTGATTATGAGTGATTGAAAGTGACACTACAATTTTACTTAATGTGTGATCAATGCCTGTGATATTAAAAGTCTGCTCTCTAGCCTGATATAGCTAGATGTACACAAAACTACCTATACCATTTTATTGCTGTACAACACTGTGTTTGATGGCTGCCTTATAACCAATTAGTATCTGTCATTTCAAACTGATGAGCCCTCTGGCTTATAGCATAAAATGTAGTTATTAAGTCTATTAAATTCATGCACTTGTGCATGATTTTTTATTTTTTCAGTCCTTTCATTAATCAATTTTTCCTGTATAATATCCTGGACTTTCTCTAAATTGATATCCTTAATTTTATAATACCAGTGAATTTCACATTCTTCTTTCTGTGCCAAAGTTATGAATGAAAATATCAAATAATAAGATCATTAGTTGGAGGAAACCCAGAGAAATCTTAATAGGAAGACTCCCCCAATTCATTGGTTTGCTTTTCAATGAATGTATTGCTGTCTCTTTTAAGATAAACCTTTCCGTCATTTACAAACTTGCACTGGTCCCACTGTCCTGTTTATTTAGCTCTGTATGTAGTTATAGTCCTTATATGTTCCAGTGTCAAATGCAATACTGAAGGCCATATAGGATTCATCTCCTGCAGCCCCTGCTCCTTAATACATGTTATTTTATTATTAAAATCTGTATCTACCTTGGTAAAGGTAAATAATGCCTCGTATTTTATCCCAGTTTTCCATTTACTGCTGAGTCTCAAAATATGCTTTCCTTTGGAGCTCTTAAAAAAGACTTGCACACTGTCAAGCTCAGAGTAACAGACATAAAATTGCCAGTTTTTCTCTTTCTGAATTATATTTGTGATGCCTATGTTGACATTCTCTGGTAGTATGGCATCACTTGAGCTGATAGATTATTGTAATCACTTACTATTGAATTCTTAGGGAAATTATTTCAATATCTAAGACAGATGATTATCTGTTCTGCCTGCCTTAATTTTAACAAACCTTAAAAACTTTGCTTCTCACTTGAATACAATGTAGTGCTATCCACAGATTTTCAGGACTAGTCCAGCTTTTGCTGTCATTATCCTGACACAGTATGGAGCTGGGAAGTTTTGAGATGGCCATGCCAACATTATCTTTGATCTCAACTTCATTCTTATTGTGCAGCAACTTCATTGCCATTTAATTTCTCATTTTCTCTGTACTGTCCAAGAATACTATACATAATTTAATTTATATTGTTAGGCGTCAAGAGCTGTCAACTGTCAGGAGCCTGCCTGACTTTTGGCAATTTTCACTTTATCCCTACATTTTTGACTTTTAAGACAGCACTTTCTTGCCATCCCCTGCTGCTCCTCCCTCTTTCTTCTAGACTTTTTGCTCATACCTTATGCAGTGTTTAGATAAATCCATTTATTTTCTCAACTGAAGATGCTGCGCACTTGTCAGTGATCTTTATGGAGCTCCCAACCCTTTTCCTTCAGAAGATATTGAACATCTGAGAAACCTGTGGTGAGGCTGTGGAACAGAGAACTCAAGGTCTTTAGGCTTGGGAATCATCTGTGTGTAATCCTGAACTCCTATTTCTATTTAAAACCAACATGCAAAGAAAAAATCATGCACTCAGCAAAATGCTGCTAGTAACTACATGCTGTTTAAAGTTGTCAATTCAGCTCATTTTGACTACAAAGGGATTACTAAATGATTGTATTTCAAGCTCTGCAAAGAAATCACCCTTTTCCACCAGCACTTTTGGCTCAAGAAAAGGATATTTGTTCATCACTGCTTTGAAATGGCTTAAACCACTTTCTGACCAATCTATGATAAATCACAAAAGAATTCTCAGAGTGAATGAAGAATTTCAACCTAGCAGTTTTCCTTCAATTGAACTTAATTAGATCTTTGACTAAAGGCCATCACTGATGTTTTGTTATCATTTAATTTCTCACCATTCTGTTCCATGGGATACCTCCTGCAAACCATACAAAGGCAGGAGGATTATCAGAGCCCAAGGAACATGCCCTTGGACACTCACCATTTCAGCATCTCACTGATAAGAAAGCTTGCCAGATGCAATAGAAATGGAGACACTTGTACTGTTTGGAGGTAGAAGATGACCTTTGCCACCAAGGGGAAGGATGGTTGGCAGATATTTTCCGGACAGCATCTCCTCTCTCTGATACTCCCTGGCAAACCAGGCATGGCCTTGGCTGGGTAGCCCACATGGTGGTTTTTCCAGCACTGAAAAGGAGATGGCTGCAGTAACTGTGGGCTTGTTTTCCTCATTCTCTTAGGGAGTACAGCAGTATGTGTGGCATACACATAGATTTTAATTCCCTCACTATTCCTGCTCAGACACTTACTTCCTTCAATCCTTCCTGACATAGCATCTCAGCAAAACTGAATGCATTAAGAATTGAAAAGCCTAATATTACCTTTTTTTTTTTTTTTCTGCAAGAGTGATCAATAGAATCAATGGATACTTGATTTCTATAATGTAATTAGTATAATTTTTTATCAGCCTCATTCCTCCATTACACTTTCAAGACTTCCTTCATAATATCTGGATTAAAAAAAGAAGCCAGTGTGGCCATCAGAATCCATCAGCTTGGAGGGAAGGGTTGCATACCTTCAATAATTTTTCTTTGTGTACCATAAATATCAAAATAAGAAACAGTGCTGTATAAAGTAAGATTTGAGTGAATATTAATAGAAAATCAACTCAAGAAAATAATATAGGCAAGCACATTTTACTTACTAGAAGTCAGCAACCTAGAAAGAGCTTTAAGGCACTATGTGTCCCACTGAGCTGCAGAAATTTGAATTTGAATCTGATAGAGGAATTAGAAATTCAGACATTTTGTGGACATACTGATACATAAGTCAAGCAATGTCATGGCAAGAACTTGGTGATTTTGAGAAAAAACAGTAGATAGTTGCATTTGTAAAAAATATTCTTCTTTGGGAACATACTAACAAATAGTGACAGCAAAGAAATGCATGCCAATGCTATTAAAAATGTCCACCTATCCTGAAATGCAGAATACAAGAAAAAACAAAAAAAGAGTCATGAATGCCATTTGGAGGCAAACTTAACACAAAAATGTCCAGCAGAAAGGAAGTAGTCATAGGAATTCAATAAATTTAATGTTTTTAAGAACAGAAATGCTAATACTTCATGTCAGCTGGAAAATAAGCTTTAAGTCAAGACAAATATAATTTATGAAGCTAAAAATTCTGTTTATTTCTTCCTTGCATCAAGTCTGGACAAAGATATTTTTTCTTATTGCATTTGATTCTGCTCTCAAAGTTGGAATGTCTGTAGGTAGTAAAGTGGTGAATCTCCTCATGCTCATGGCAAGGGCATGCATTGACATCGTGGACTTTTATCATCATTTCTGAGACAAAATCAAATGGCCTAAGGATTTACACAAAGTAATGAGAGCCAGACCTACATTCCCTTGTTTACAGATATCTTAACCTTAATTTTCTTTCTGCAAAATTGACATTTCCTCTAGCAAAAATTAGAGAATCACTGCCCCTCTCTACAGGTGCAAGCCAACCCCTTTGGTCCAATTTATAATGCTATCCAATTTTAAAAGTTTTCTCCAAACCCTGAGTTTGGGGACACTATAGCAAAGGGTGGGTGCAAGAGGAGAATCTATCATGTATGTTTACTGTAGGAAATTTTAATTCTGTGAAAAGAGTTTTGGTCCTCTCTGCTCTTCCCAGCAGAGAAACATATGGCCCTGCATTTGGTGGCCAGCACTAGCAACAGATTGACATCTCCCATAAATTCTACATTTTCTTATTATGACAGTAAATGCTATTAGACCTGAGCATAATGAGACAAGAGACTTCATAGCCACAGAAAAACACATATTCTCTATGAATTAGGGACATGGTATTGATTTATAATTACCTATATAAGATAGAATGGTTTATATCTCCAATAATCTTTAAAGGCTGCCATCTGCCTCTAGACAAACTTAAGAAGGAAACCTAATTTGGATAAAAACCTACTTGGATAGTTAATTCAGTTAAGGGATCAATTTCTAATAAAACTGAAGGATTGGGCTGTGTGATAATCCTTTGAACTACCTGCAGCAGCAAATTCGTCCTTAGCTTTTCTTTCCCACAGTGCCACACTGGCTCTCAGCTTTCTGGTAAGTGAGGTAAAGGTGATTTACCCAGTAAGGTAAATAAAAACTGACAGAAATAAAAATGAAAGAGTTTTAAAAGAGCTTTACTACTGCTGTTGTAATATGAATAAGAGCAGAAAAACTCATCAAAATATAAATTATAATAAAAGAAGAACATTAAAATATGTAGTAGTGATATTAGGTAAATAGATGTTTTTAAATGTAAGAATTATGGATGCATGCTCATGTACATGGACTCATTAGAAATGGGATCAACAAAGGCCTTCAGTGTTAGGGGACAGAGAGACATGAAATGAGGATGGAACAGAGGTGGTTAAGTAAATATCACTTTGAAATGTCTTTCAGAACTGTGTTTCTGCTCCTAAACAAAAGCAGTTTCCATGCAATGAACTGCCTGGTATTTACTCACTGCCTTTGCACTCTGTGCCCTTAGCAATTTGCCTTGAACTCTTTTACATAGCAGAGTATAAGGTCCAGATCAATTTGATAATTAGGAAATCATAATGAGCTGTTTCTAATAGATTTAAGTGCAGTAAAGAATGTTATGTTTTCTTTCAAGGTGTTTTTAGAGCTAATGTAGAGACACCATTTTAATGTTCTGTGCTTCGTGGTGTTGTCAATTTAATGGTTTACATCAGATTTGTAAAGTCTTCATGACATTTTTATTAATGGAAATACTACTTCATCTACTATGCTGCTAACAGCAGCACTTAGTTTCCCTAGGTAAGTGAGAAATTCAGACCAGTGTCAGAGCTTAGCTACATTAGCCATTTGTGGTGAAAGAAAAGCCTCTATTAATGCTTATGCACTAGAATTAAGATGACTTGAATGCTGTAATCCTTCCTGTTTGACTATTGGCATCATGCTGCCATCTGACAACAGCTGTTTCCTTCTTAATCTGACAGAAAAAAAATGGTGGTAGATTGTTACTTGCACCATTACAAGCTCATTTGTTCCATTTTATGTTTTAGTAAATATGAACAGGGTTTCATAATAAAACCCTATTTAATCCTCTTTAATGTATCCATGGGTTACATATAGTATAGTCTTGTTTATTTTTGTCCTCTGCTTTAGAAAGTACCCAAAGAACTGACAGACATTGTTCTGCACCAGCATTTTACTTTTAATTCCGTAGTTAGGAAGAGCAGGATCCAAAACTTGTCATGAGGAAAAAACGCAGGCATTTGGGGCACATAAGAAAAATGAGTAAGCATTGCACGTCATGACACTTTGTAACCACCTCTCTTGGCAGAAGGCCAAGCATGAAGTTCATAGAGGCTTTTGAAGCTACTGGACCTGGAGGGTCCTGCCTTGGAAATGGATATCAGGTTGACATCTCTGCATTTCCTGACAGCTGCTACATTCAAGACACAAAAATACATTTGCCTCGCCTATTCCCTGAGCTTCAAATTATGGGGGTACTTAGGTGAATCTTGGAGTTCCAAAACTTGTCCATGAGAATCAGGTTTGAACACTGCTGGATCACAGTCCCATTATAGGTGCTGGTTTGACTGACAGCTACTGGTATGCCCACATATATTGAATACATTTGGTATTGGAGATAAAACGTTGCTAAATGACAAAGTATTCCTTGAAAGCAGAAGACTGAGCATTTGTATTTTTTTTTAACACAAAAATCTCCTTTTGAGCTGGTGATACACAGAATATTGACCACTGTTCGTTGTGAAGCTAGAGAATTTAACTGAAGATCTCGTCCTTTATATGTGTTTTCTGAGTTTAGCTTGGGAACACAATGGAATTCAGATGGTAAAGGGGAGGAAAAAAAGGGTCATACTAAAAATCGGGCAAATTAAAGCAAATAATTCTCTACCTTTCAATATCGTGAAATTTATTTTAATTTCACGTGAAATCCTTTGAATAGAAAACACAGATGTCAATATTTACAAGAACAATGGAAGCTACAGAAGGCAGCTGGCTTGCACCCACCATTATCCAGCACTGTATGTATGTGTGCTGTAGATCACCCCAAGAGTGCAAATCTCTCTGATACACAGGAAAGGGGGAAAGGATTATGAGATTGTCAAATTAGGAACTATTTTTCTCTGATCTGGACAATAATTGTGAACAATTCTAATTATTGGTGGCAGAAATACTCAGAGTCATCCCAGAACTTCCAGCAGCAGATAGCCCAGCTTCTGGGGAAAATAGACTTATGTCCAAAGTCACCTAAAATGCATCTTCTCTAGACCAATAACTGTTGAAGGAAGTGAAAGCAAAGCTGCTGTCTAATTTGCAAAACACAAAATATTGCAACTAGCAGGATAGAAAGGAAAAATACTCCTACTCTACACTTCTTATCAGATATATACTCTGAGAAACAAAATTCCTTAATGTTTGTGGCCGATGGTTCCTCAGGCTGGAACACACACCCCATGAACTGGCTGCACAGAGACTGAACTGCTCACTCATTTCTCTGGAATTTGTGCAACTATTAATTTGTAATTCAGAGATCTTTGAACCTACTCTTGTATTAGCTAAGAGCCATGCTGAGATTGTTAACTTAGCAAATCACTTGATTCTGCAGCTCTCCTTTGTGTTAGCTGCTTCCAGTAATGAGGCTTTGCATGCAAAAACAAATAGTTGGAGCAAAATGAAAAACTCTAGGCTCTAACAGATAAAATTAAACATTGCAAGTTTTTCCATGACACTACAGAATGTATGAATAATGATCAAGTGTTTTGGAATGAAATGGAAGGAAACAAAATATGGAATTCTTCACTAATATTAAAGATCTGCTATGTAAACTGTATTTAATACCATGTTCAAAGAGATGAGTTCTTGGGAGTATTCTCAAGGGGATTTGTTTAATTTGCTCCATCTACTTTGGTTTAATCTGAAGTAAATAAAGTTTATTTAAAATACATTCTTAGGTTGCTACTGACTTAGTCCTACTGACTCAAACATAACACCAAAACCAAACAATCAGGACAGTCTTTGGGCATCAGTATGAACTTGATTATGACCTCTAGCGATGCCTGCAAATGTAATTTTTCAAAGGACATTGATCTGATAATATATACTGACATTTTAGAGTCAGAACAGATCTTTTTTTAAGGAAGTGCTCTAATTCAGAGGTGTTCTAAATATTTTTACTTTTTGCTGTAGCAAAATGTATTTGACAGTTTTTATTCATTAACTCAAAATATCACTCAGAAATTCAGAGTGATGCAGATGTCTTTCTCTTTGTCCAATGACATTTTCGATATTTACATTTCCAATCAGGGTATAAACACAACAGTTTTGCTGACTAAAGTGCACTGTTAAAATTTAAATGCATGTTTATTTTGTGAATACATAATTCACTGAATTAAGATAACACTGAACATTCACTATGAGCAGGGAACATGGCTTGCAATTTAGAAAGGGGCCTGTGTTCTGCAGATAAGTACACTGTCAGTGTTACTCTGTGTTTAAAATGTTTCAGCTACAGGGGTTAGAGTTGAAGAATTGCTTCATTTCTGCAAAGCTGGAGCAGGCCAACCTTTACATCATAAGATCCACGGTTGGGAATGAGTTCCTGAGAATTGCTTGTGACAACTGCATGTTAAATGTGATCCAGATTTCCTTGAAAGGTGATGGTTTTAAACCTAATCAGGAAGTTGTATCCTCAGAAAATTCAATAAATTAAATCATAATTTAAATAGGATGTGTTGCTTTAAAAAAACCCGAAGATTAAATAATGCAGTGTAATAAAGAGACTTTTTTATAGTGTGCTATATACTGAATAGTAACTTCTATTTTTTGTCATTCATATGCATTTACATTACTTTCATTGCAAGGAGCAAAAATTATTTTAAATTATGGCCTATTTGAACATAAAAGTAGCTCTACTGGTTTGGACAGAAAATCCATCTCCCTGGTATCCTACTTAAGGCACCCATAAATGAGTTTTAAGGAAGGGGCAATATTCCCAATGCTGTCACCAGCTTGCAGCCATATGCTGCCAGGCAATTCCTAAGCCAGATGTTCTTTCTGTGTGTTTAGCAATAGTCCATGGATAAATTTTCCACAAACATGTCCGGTCTTGCCGAGAAGTCGTGTAAGCTTTCAGCTTCACCAGCATCCTGCGGCAAGCAATAACACTGTAATGACACATAATGTGGAATGCCACCCCCTTCAGTTTGTTTGGAATAAATTTCTTCATTGTAGTTACTGTTAATTCCCCTTAGTGCTGCTGCTGGAAGAGATAGTGGAATATCCATTGATACAATTATTTTTTTCTCACTTGAGGTTTGTGTCTCAGTGTTTTAGCTCCCTGTCTTTACCTGTAGACCACCTTCTCTGCTCTCTGTAAGTGTTTGGTGATAGCAATTTTTAAAAATTGATCCTATAATTACAGTAGCCTGCAGTCAAATCACTAAGATTGCTTGTATGAGCCAGGCATATTCAACTAAGTCCTGAATTAGAAAGGGTTTTAATATAGTTTAAATCTGAATATTTCTTAAACATAAACATAGCTTTATATTTTGTTTGGATATTTGGGAAAATCAGCCTCTTAACAGAAAACCTGATCTGACTGTACAATTTAGGCAAATGCTTATTTTATTATTAATGCACATTGTTTGCTTCTGTAAGAATATGTTATGCCAAAAGAGCTTGCCATGTACTTTTATGACTTAAAAGTCTTTCTGACATACATCAAGCATACTACAGTAAATGCTATTGGGAGATTTGTATATATATTCCCAGTATTCTTCTGTACTTTGCAATATGTCTATAATTTAAGAATGGTACTTAATCACCTATCCCAACACTTCTGTACTTTCAGACCCTAAAAGTGAATAATGCAAAATCCAGTACACATAGTGGGTCCTTGCAAAGCAACTGTGATGAAGCTTTATTTTAAAATTTTGTTCATGCTTTTCATTAAAGTACTTATCTGCAGTCAAGAGAATAGGAAATTAGGTTGATTAAAATAGCTACAATAGTCTGAACTGAACAGTTAAAAGTAGGGAATTCTACTGATTAAAACAGGGTACTTGAAACATGGCAACATCCTAAAGTTACAACTATTTCACAGCTTGTTAGCAGCTAAAAAATTATGTACTTGCTTCAAGGGGAAAAATAACATTCCAGTTTTGCCCATGTGAATAGTACATTAGGTAATGCTTAAGACATTTTAAACTGTTATGGTTATATATTGTAAAATATATTTCTCCATAATGTTGCAGCACATGTTATACATTGGGCTGATTCCTTGTAAAAATATCTTCCTGTGATTACTGTAATGAAATGGATAGATAATAACCTGATGCTTCCAGAAATAGATAACTCTGAAACTGGGGCTAGGAAAAATCAAAATATTCAGTTTGAAAACTGCTCCTAGGAGCATTTGCTCTTAGAGTCGCAATAATCTTTTATAGCAGTTTTGTCTTAATTTTTATTGATGATCCAAAGCAACTGAAGGGAAAAAAACAGGCTAAGGAAAAAAAAATATTATTTTGGTGGGCATGCAGCTTTTTTCCCCTTAACTGTTTATTCACGGCCAGGATCCCCAAAACCATCAGGGAGACATGATGTTTGTGCTGTTGCTTTGGTAAAACTAAAACTAAGATGTCTAAAGGTTAATTTTTCTAATTTTTGGAAGTGTTTTTGGGCTCTTGTGCTCTTGAAAACCAGCCTATTTCTGTTAGAAATGTGGATTTTTAGAAATAATGGTTACTGTGGCTGCAATAGAAAAGCACTTTACACTACTACGGCCACCTAAATACCTGAACAGATATTAAATGTTACAAGTACTCTTATATTGCTAAAATTTATCTACATTAGTATGTTTTCTCTGTACCCATTCTGGAAGAGTCTAGCTGGCAAAATTAAAGTGTAGAAGGCCGTAGTGAGAAAGCTTTCATCCCAAAATTCTCCTAATTCCTTTGGGATGTGCTCAAAACTTGGGTGCTGTCAGTGCCCAGCCTGAACTGTAAATATATTTCTGAACATGAAAGGGAGAGGGAGCTGACACCTGGTAATCCCATCATTTTGGTGTGAGCTGTGCAGGGAATAATTGTACATGAGTTCTTGTGGAATTTCACACTGCAGTTTCATTCTTCTGTCTGTTCTGGGTTTTTTACCTGAAAGAAAGAGTGCTCTAATTTTTTACCATCGTGCTATTTCTTAAAGGACCTCTCTGGTGTTAAGAATGATGTTGAAATAAATCAGAAAGTGATCTAAGGAAAAAATGCAAAAAAAAAAAAAAAAGAGGAAATATTGTTTGTCCTATAATTATCCTCCAATGGAAAAAAAACCAAAAAACAACCAAACAACAAAACAAACAAACCACAAGGAAAAAGTAATTTAAATACTTAAAATTGAGAATCTCTCATGAGTCCAAAACCCAGATGGCAAACAATTCACTCATGGATCTATTTATTTGTTCCTCAGAAGAGCATTTACAAGCCCAAAGCCAGGCTGGTGGATCATCCAGCTCCAGCAGCACTGGGTCAGGGGACTGAAGTCTTGGTAGGAGCCACCCTGGTGCCCATCTCTCCTGCATCACCTCAGAGATGAGTGTAAAGGAGCCCAAGTGTTGCAGCAGGTGCTGAGCTCACAGGACAGGAACTAGGGGCTGAAATATTAGTCCAGGAAAATCAGAAGAGACTTAGTCTCTGACTTTAGTGGGGTTATAATTTTGCTTCATGTGCTCTGGCAGCAGAAAAACTTCAGTATTCTATTGCCCTGTCATTTATAACCCCATTTCCCAAGTCTTTTTCAGCCTTTGATGAAGTAAGGCTACCTTCTTCACAAACACTGATGATCTCAGCTATGGAATGATAACTTCTTGTTCTACAATGTAGGCATTTACCTTATAATTTATCAATTTGCCTGTTGTCTGTTCATCAATCCTTATCATCTGTTGCCTTAAGAAGAGAACCTCAATCAATCTTTGGTAGTCCTGTTAGACAATTAGAAAATCTGGAGTGCTGATCATTATATATCTGCATATATGGGCAATGAGGAAGAAAAAGCCATATTTGTATAATAGTTGAAGTTTTCTTGTTTTTGGCCTGTGTGCTGGTTTTACCATGCTTCTGGTTTGTCCTTCACCTTGCAGCTTGAGAAAAGCAAAACACAAACAATAGGATTTTCATATGAGTATGACTTGATTGTTCCTAGCCAGCTAAGCTAACAGAAATGTGATTTTATTATATTTATCAATTACACTTACAATTCTGAGAAAATTGTAAAGGCTTCTGGAGTGGAGGCACTTGTGTATAGCTGAAGCTTTTGTACATCAGCCAGCCGGTGATGAAAAATCCTACAGATTATTATCCCCTCGTACTTGTATAAGATGTTCCAAAACACAAGTAAAATAATTAGGTTCTAAATACCCTCAAGAATATAAGAACTTATGGTATTAGAGGTATCTTCTTTGTAATATTTTCTACCAAATTTTATTGTCATTCATGCTTACATACAAGGTGAATCCCCTTCTCAATGAGAATTTGTGAAATACTCGAATTACTGAAAGTGCTCACTTGTATTTCAGTTTTAAAGATGGCAGAAAATGTGCTTGGAAAAAGTGGTGAAACCAGAAGTTTATGCAGCTGATTTCTTATACTGGGATTGTTAACTGGAAATTATGTGGCCCTTTAAAAATGTTAATTTTCATTAAAACAAAATGCAATGCTCATCTCTTTGCTTCTGCCTGTCTCTCATTCACAGTATATAAAGTAGCACAGCACAAGAGATGCTGGTGATGCTTTGATATTTTAAATAATGTGTCCCATTATAAGAGATAGATGGAGTCATCTAAATTCTGAGATGGAAATATTACTGACTAGATTATAGTGTCTTCTGACAATTTGCTTTTATATTTAGTAAAAAATACTCTGCTTAAAGGAGGCAATTGTCCCACTCTGCTCTGCACTGGTGAGGCCTCACCTTGAACACTGTGTACAGTTTTGGGCACCACAATATAAAAAAGATATTGAGCTATTAGAGAGCATCCAAAGGAGAGCCATGAGGATGGGGAGGGGCCCTGAGGGGAGGCTGTATGAGGAGGGCTGAGGTCACTTGGTCTGTTCAGTCTGGAGAAGAGACTGAGGGAAGACCTCATTGTAGTCTGCAACATCTTCATGAGGGGAAGAGGAGGGGCCACAGTACCTGTACTGTGGTGATCAGGTACAGGACCTGAGGGAATGGCTTGAAGCAGATTCAGGAAAGGTTTTGGTTAGGTATCAGGAAAGGTTTTTCACCCAGAGGATGTTTGAGCACTAAACAGGCTCCCCAGGGAAAGGGGGAGATAGTGTGTAAGGGACAGTGTTCCCTGATTCTGGGAACTGCTTTCTGTCCCTGACAGAAATGCATTCTTCCGCTGATGCAAGTTAGTAGCACTGCTCCCATTGATTTTCAAGTGCCAAGAAGAAATCAAGGGCAGCCAAGAGCTGCAGATGGTCTTTCTCATCAAAGACCAAACTCCAATGCAGCTGTACTTTGTGGCTGCTCACTCTGACCCCACTTCCCTATGGCAGCCATATGGCTTGGAACCATTCCCTGGGTACTCTTCCCTCTTGCAGGATACACGTGTGCATCCTACTCTGCAAACCAGCCCCAATTCCCGGTTTTGTGTCATTCACTACTGTTCTGATTTTGCTTGTGACTGTATTAATTTCTCCCAGTGAATCTATAATTATCTTTTTTAAGTTAAAATTTAAGATTAAAATTTCAGGAGACTTGGTCATAGATGTCCCCATAATATTTATGTTTAAATATATGTAAATTTGCATTGCCTTCCACTGCATATGCATCCTCACTGAAAAGTTATTTCATCTTCCCTCTTCTTTTTTTTTCCTTTCTGGACATATGGTGAACAGTATTGTACATAGCATGAGTTATTAAATAGTAAGATACTACAGTAAATCAAAGTAAATCTAACCACTATAACATAAATACAGTTTTTGGGGGTGAATATCTTCCAAGTGAACTGCAAATGTTATGTTTTTCCTGCAGAAACTATACTATAGTATCTTGATGTAGGAAAATGTTCAAGTTTAGCCTTCTGTAATTCCAGCAATTGCTTCCAAAATACACAGCAGTGGTAGTATATTCTTGCCTTGTAATTCTGCAGCTCTGTCTGAACCTTGCTCTACAAACCTATCACAATTTCTTTGCAATCAAAGATGAGCAAATTCGTGCAAATGTATTAAATCTAGTCACTTGTGACTGTAACAAATGTACCATTAGAAGACTGAAGCCCTGAAGGCTACAGATTTGACACTTTGTTTAAAATTATTTGTGACTTACCTGTGTGGCTATGCATCAGTCTAGAGATACTTATGAACTTTATAGTTATTGCTTGGTACTACAGAATAGCTGTAATAGTGCTGTGAGTTTTTATTGGTGTATGACTGGTATTTGTTTCAGCTTTCCAACTGGCTTTCAGTCAAAAAGAAACAGAAACTCAAATATTTATTTCTTGTACAAATTTTTGCACAAGTATTCATGCTAATTTTCCTTGTAGTTGTTACTCATGAGAATTACTTTTGAATACCTATGAAGAGTAAATAAAAAGCATCAGAAAATGCTTTTTACAATCCTTGTTACAATAATGTTTCCAATCCCAAATATCATATACTTACATTCTTTTTTTTTTTTTAATTGCAAGTGCTAAATGTCATTGTCAGAGCTATTTTACACAAAAGATGTCAAAAAAAAAAAAAAATTGGTTGTATGAAAAGCATGAAAGCTTATAAAATGGGCAAGACAAGCAAGAATGTGGGAACTTCCATTCCTTCTTTCTGATTTGTCTATGATACTTGCAGACATGGTTTTAAAAGATCTTTCTCATAAAGATGGTATATCTTAGACTGTAGTAGGGACCTCACATGTGGTTAAAGTATGGTGGCCTTCTTTTGGATTTAAAATTTCTGGAAAATGCTGTTCTGAGTTGATATGAACCATTTGTAAAATCCATATTGAATTCAGAAAATTGTTTCCATTAAAAATAGCAAAAATAAGACTGACATCTTGAAATATTCTGTATTAAGAGTGGCTGAATTTGATTGCAGTGAGAGAAAATGTGAGAGAAAGAAACACTTTTCTAATATTGTTTGGGATGAAAGAAGATGATGCAAAATGAATATTTTTGACAGTAAGAAAGAACTAAGAATATTTTGCATTGTGTTAACTTCAAGTTTTACTGGGTATTCTTCAACCGTTAAAGACAAGTGGTTTTCTTTCTCACAGCCCATGACTCATGCAATTGTTCCTTTCTTTGTTCTGAAGCATTTTTCCTAGGCGCATAGTGACATTTCTGGATAGCTCTGGCTTGCTCAGCTTAGGATTGTGTCACAATTTTCATGAGCTTTTCTGACTGACTAAACTCTCCTCCTTTGTGGCTGCTCTGTTTTATTTCACCAGATGTTTTTGTGCTACAACTTCAGCTGTGATCAAATTTGCAGGCAACAGCAAAATCAGAAGGGTAAGGAAGCTCCCAGTCAATGTGCTGACTGACTTAGTTAACACGTGTGGGAAAGAGCATGGTTTCAACTTCCTAGCCAGATTCAGACTGAAAAAAACTATCCCAGACCCTACTGAAGCCTGATCTAAGATGGGGGGTGGGGATGGTGGCAACTGACACAGACCCTGAACCCAAGCGATGGATACAGCCTGTCTGTAAAGCAATAAATCATATATTGATTTCCAAGTATCTTCTCTGCACTTGCTAGCACCGCCCCATCTTTCTTGATGAAACTGTAGCTGATGAGTTCATCAGTTGTTACATCCCAAATACTGGATAGAGGGGCCTATTTCCTGACCTGAAGAAGAAGGGTGGGGGCAGTTGTTAGCTACTGGAGTCTTCTTCACTCCTGCCTCTTCAGTGGTGCTGGTTGCAATGTCCAAGAGAAGAGACAAGCCCAGGATTTCTGGCCTTCATGACAGCAGCCTCTCAACAACAGAGTAAATGCCCCCTTCCATTCAGAAGCATAGTACATACGTCTGAGGAGACGTTTCAGAAGGAGCTTCCCTTGTGTGCTTTGATGTGCAAGCCAGTCAGCAGGTCTGCTCCAGATGTATCAGACAATGCATGATGTTGAGATCAGTCTCACCAATGTGAGAAGCAGCCATGTGAAAAGCTCATGTTTTCCATAATACTGTGCCTGTGATATAGTCAAGAAAGTATCTGTGATGTACAAGGTCCCAGTTGTTCTACAGAGTTCAGGGTCCTCATGCTCAAGAAAGATCAGTTCAAAGTGAAACAGATGCAGAAAGAGTCAACAAGGAGTCAAGAGGATGGAAGAACTCTCTCTGAAAGAAAACCAAAAGGGTGCTTAACCCAGAAAAAAATCTTTTTAAGGGTTATACAGCTGCCTTGTATAAATGTAAAACATGATTGAACAGAAAAATGAGATACCATTCTTCAAACTTTTTATTTTACGAATCTTCATTTCATTTTCATATGCTAGTAGAGTATATCTACCTCTGCAGTGAATCCTTTCAGTGTGCACCACATTTAGGTAATAGTGTGGGAGAATCAAGAAGGGGCAAGGTGATTATATTCTGAAAATACAACAATCTTTTCATAATTAGTGGCATATCTGAAGTCATGGTTTATAAAATCAAAGTTGTATCAGAAGTAGTTAAAGAAAAAGGGATCATTCAGAGTTACCGATGAAAATCCCTTAGTCTCCAACACTCATGCTGACTTCTCCTTTCCCAAAGTGGCATAAAACATCAGTTGTGGTTTTCAGTTTTCCCTGAAAGTCCTATACCTCATGTGGAGATGCTATAAAGTGCACTAGATTTATCATCTGTTCTCTATGCCTGTGGATGCAGAAATCCATGCCATTTTATCCCTATTAAATCATGCACCAAATGAAAGTAAATCTAGTGATGTAACAGGAAACAATTTTCTGCATTTTTTTGGTACCTTTCAATGTAATTGAGCATATGGTGAATACTCCTCAAAAACAGCAAGATATTATTATCCCTGTTATATGGATTCCCTATTACAGGGAAAGGGAAACAAGAATTGATATGAGGGCTTGTGCAAGGTCACACTACAAATAGATGTGGATAAATAACTTCTACAGAAACAGATATACCTCTCTTGGTAAAATTCAGCAGCTGTCTGACCATGAGCAAAAACATAAGGCAGATGAGAACCTCAGCTGCTCCATCTCTGCACTGTGATTTACATAAGGTAAGCAGATGGGCAGCAATGGGCAAGATCTGAATTTCTCCAGAGAAAGCATTCAAGAAGAAACAAACAGGATAAAATAGAATAAATTCACGTGCTCATTAGTCTTCATATGGATAATCTCAAAAGCAGCACTGATAGTTACTGTTTCACCTTTTGCGAAGTCAGGGATTAAAAATTACCGAGGCAGCCACCAGAGTGCACCAGATACATTTTAGAGCAACTCACAAGAAAAGTGAACAGCCTAAGAACTGTTACTCCCTTTTCTTGCGGTCTTTTGTTTTTGTTATGCGAAACGAATCATCAGCTCTTTAAATATGTGAGCGGAGAGCAGTGAGGAAGAAGGTGAAGTCTCAGAAAGCTAGGAAGGCGTCACTGCTTTCTGTGTACACATGTGACTTCACCCCCACCTTTGCCATTTGGGGATGTGTAAAATGATCTGAAACACCTCCTACATATCAGTACTGTACGTTTTGAAATACTGACTACTCCACGCTGTGTATGCCATATGGTGAACATTGTAACTGAACATTGCATCTTCCATATTTTGAAGGGCAACATAAAAGCATTAAAGGTGAAGTTTACCAGACAGATGTGCACATCTGCATGTGACCTACTCATGTAGTCAGCCTTTCTAGTCAGTGGAAATAAATGGACAATTCTGGCACAGGATTTGTCTTTATGTGCTAAAGTGGAGGTCTAACATAGGACAGAGGATTTTACCCTTTAAAAGATAATTTCTTTCACGGACTTCTAATGGAATGTAAAATCAGTTGCATAGCTCTAGACATCAAGATTTAAGTACCTGTAATCTACATTTTTGTATTATTCCTAGCATTGATTATTAACAGCTGCAGAACACTCTTCATGTATGTTGTTCTTTAGGTAGTGGAGTGCAGCAATACATGAAATGTGAAGCTTAGTAAGGGTTAGATTTCATCTTACAGTACACAAACAACATTCCATTTCATGTATTTTCTGGCTGTTGGCTGGAACCCTGGAAATATAATTTGGACAATGGAAGCACTGCCATTTTATTTCAATGTGAATTAGGTGAGTGAGCTGGTGAGACATTTTCTGCTCAGTTTAAAACCCATCTGAGCAAATGCTGGAATAGATAATAGAAGGGAAAAGTTGAAACTCCCCTGCATTAAAAATATGCTTTAAAATTCAGTTATACTTTTACTTTAGCACTGCAGTAGTTGTCAAATACTCTTGGACAGGGGGATTTCCAGACCTCAGCAGGAAGAAATCCATCTACTGCCATTGAAGTCAGCCTGTGAATTTAAATTTGTCAGCTGACCCGTTACTATTTCCTCTAGTCAATTCTTCTCAGTGGGTTGCATTTTTATCTGTTGATAATTAACATATCATTAGAAACCGGAATGTGAAAAATCACCTAATACATATTTTAAAAGAATAATCATATATTTATACAAAATATGAAAAACAGTGTGGTTTATTTTTTTATTTGGGAAAATTTTAAACATGAAAATAAATCACTTTGCAGTGAAGAGTCAAAAGCACATGTTGAACACATGCCTATTCAAACCCTGTAAAGCAGTGATGAAGGATGGCACTGCTGAGAAGTTCTCTTTTTAGCAGTTGTTTTGTAAAGAGAGCACCAAGCATGAGAACCCTGCATGGTCTGCTTGGCTTTGGTGACTGAGTATATTGAGTGTAAAGGCAGTGCATGACATCTTAATCTAAATATTTAAACTGCTTCAAAGAGTCTTGGATTCTGTAGCAAGATAGACTGATTTGTAATCTCCTTTCTCAATGATACCCTCCTTTTAGCACATAAACCTATAAGCCTCAAATGGTGCATTCTCACCTAGTTGATTATAGAGTTGTAGAACAGTTTGAGTTGGAAGTGACCTTAAAGATGATGGAATTCCAAACCTCTTGCCATCAACAGGGATGCCACTCACTAGATCAAGTCCCTCAGGGCCCCATTCAATCTGGCCTTGAACACTCCCAGAGATGAGGCATCTACAAGCTCTCTGGGCAACCTGTTCACGACCCTCTGAGTAACGATTTTCTTCTTAACATCTAATCTAAACCTGCCTGTTTCTCTCATTGTCCCTTGTCCTGTCTCTATCTGCCTATATGAAAAGTCCCTCTCCCTATTTTTAAAAAGCCTCTTTAAGGTACTGGAAGGCCTCAATGAGGTATCCCCAAAGTTTTCTCTTCTCTATGAACAACCTTACTTTCCAAATAAGTATGTCTGGACCTTATTAAGAACAAAAATATTAACTGCAAATTCAGGAATTAATGACTATTTAGTCACAGTTAGGCAGAAGATATACCAGTGAGAGAGAGTAGTGATATTTCTGTCAATTTATAGCACTAATACATCTGTAGGTCAAACTTATCTGTCTGTGTCTAGTGTAAACTGGGAATCATTTAATCAAAGAAAACCTTGCTGGTGTTATGCTGTCATAACAGGACTAAGTTTGATCCTCTCAAGTAGAGGAAAAAATGTGTCTAGAGTTAGCTCCTAAATTTGTTTCTATGTTTGAAGTGCATCATAATAAAGACAGATGTAAAAAAGGAATCAATACATCTTGTGATTTTATCACTAATTTAATCCCTAGTCTCATTTTTCAAAGGACTTTTTTTCTTTCTAACTCCTTTTCTCAATCTCCTTGTTACATGCTTATAAAAACTTTCTTAATCTTTCTTACTTCTTACTTTCTAGTTGACTGGTACAAACTCATTCTGGGTTTTGCCTCTGTTAATCTCCCCCCCACCCCAAACAAGGCAGGTTCTTCCCTTTCTCCATTTCCAGCAAGATTGTCTTTTGAGCAGCCCCTAGTGACGCCACATTGACTATATCTTGTTTCTGCATTCTTCTTTTTACAGCAAGGCTGCAGCATTGTTGATGTGTTTTAAGATGCTTATCAAAGAAAAAGCAGTTTACATTTTTGTGCTTATAGCACCTAATATATATTTAGTTTGGGCAAAGGGCTTTGGAAAGCACTCATTAGACATGGAATTCTCTAAATCTTTTACTTTTATTTCTGTTTTATTTTAGTTATTTTTAAAGGAAGTTTTTTAACTAAGCGGTATATTTGGCATGCAACCAGTTAGCTGAGGCTTTAGACAAGGCCAGCTCCTAAGGACCCTGGTATTTACATTTAGTTTTTCTGGTTTAGTTTAAAAGGAAAAAAACGGGTCCTTCAGAAAATAATTTTGCATTCTGCATATGCTGTTTATCAATTAACCACACGTGCATTTAAAGAAAGCCAAATGCACCAGCAGATAGGAGTGCTGACATACATTAATAGGTTAATAGGATGTTTTCTCACCTCATGCTGATGTATTTCCAACATGAACTGTGAAAACAGAATTCTTGTTTGCATGCTTGTGTGAGAAGTTAGGCTAATTTTTGCCTTTGGGACAGAGCATGAGATGTAGAGAGTGCAATACCTTTGCAGTGGGAGTACAGCAAAATCTTTCCACAGTCCTAAGTTTTGCAGTGGTTTCATGTCTTTGTTTCTGTGAGTGTGTAGGTACATGCAGACAATTTGTCTCAGTGCTTTTGGTGCATACTGCTAGCTAAACTGTTGTAACCATAGTACTGAGCTATTGCTGAAGCTGCACTGAAGCTGTACCTTCTCTTTTTCCCGTTTTCTTTGCAGAAGGAGAACATCTGTGGAGGTGAGGCAGCCTCTTTCCTATGCATTGTAAATATTAAAAAATTAAAGAATTACATAGTTAAAAATGGACCTGTTCCTTTTTCTAATTTATATGCAGAGTGTATTTGTTGGTACTAATGTCTTTTTAATAAACTGGGTTTTTTAAATTTCATGTGAAAATTTTGATTAAAAATAACAATACAAAAAATATTTTAACCAAAAGATCTTGGCTAGCTGCCTACAGATAAAACATCCAAGAAACCATGGAAGAGGCAGGCTTTATCAAAACCTGCCCCCCTTTCAATAGTTTATATTAATTTAAAACTAAGGCAGCACATGACCCTCAGGTGTGTGAGAAATGAAAATGCAACTCCATAATGGTTGGCCTATTTAACAACATCCAAGTTTTCCTGTGCTTGTAATTTTGTTGCTCAAAATTTAATGGCAACTTTTTAAAGAAATCAGGACTTCCTGTTTGGCACTCTGTAGAAGTCCATCATCAATGGCAAAATTCTGTTTTTCTGACTATGATCCCTCCAAAGTTATCATCTGTAAGCGTCAAGAACTCTAGATGATCTTGCTCAAACATGACCAGAAGCTCTGCCTGTTTGCTTCTCTGCTGGGACTGACTTCATAGTGGCCATAGGCCAAGATTTCTGTGCTGCTCATGCATGGCAGCTCTGCACTGCAGAATAGCTGCACAGAAAACTGCATGGGCCACCCACAACCTTGCATGCAGCGTTCCAATTTAGGTACAAGGTTAAGAGAGTAAAGGTTCAGAACTTGATACCCATGCGCTTCAGAATATCTCATGAAGCCCAGAACCGAACTTTGCAGATTTTAGCTACAAGCAAAGCAGTTGCATGATTTGTTTTAAAAGGAAAAAAAGTAAACACAATGCAAATTACACTAATCTCAACTGAAGATGATACATTCACTTATAGAACAAACTGATAATAATTCAGACAAATCATATGCATATATGAACGAGGGCACAAATTACAATCATAAATAGTGGATGTGCATTGACATGTTGCCATGGAAAAAACAAACAGGTTTGGGTGTTGCGTTACAGGTCTTGCCTACCAATTCAAAACTAACACCAAGGCAGTGAGTCCCATCTCATCAGAGCCTGTGCCGAGGCACAGAGGAGGATTTGCCCACCAAAAAGGCCGACCCACTGCTGTGCTCCTCTGGCTGTCACTGGTTGATAAAGCGTGACCGTGGAGCTAATGGCGTCTTGTTTAAGGCCCAGCAGCTCTGAGGTAACTCAGTCAGCAGCGTCCTTGCTTGACATTATCTCTCGTTGTGATTTTTGTTATGAGAGCTTATCATTTAAAAAAAATGAACTTTTTTTTTGGTGTGTGTATGAAAAGTTAAAGCAATCACCGAATACTCTTGCTATTCAGTGAAACAGATAACGTACAAAGCAAACGCTGAACACATGCTTTATTTTTCTTATTGCCGTGCCGCACGTGCCATACGGCAGCCTCGGGGCGCGGCAGTTCGCCCGTGGCACCCGGGGCCGAAAGGGCAGCGACTTTTCTTTAACTGACGGATTTCTCAGCGACACCTTCACACAAACTCCAGCCTGACCGGAGGACGCTGGTTTCCCACACCCCGCGGCGTGAGGAAGCGCACAGAGCTGTAAAGCGGGCGCGGCACGGCTCCCGGCGGCCGCTCGCTACCGCCGCCCTCGCCCGCGGTGCTCCCGGGCCGGGAGGAGGCGCACGGCCCCGCCGGGCCGCAGGAAGCGCTGCCGTCACCCGGCCCTGCCCCGCTGCGCTGCCCGCAGGAGGCTGGGCCGCGCTGGGCCGTAGCCGGGCCGCCCCGCTCCGCCTCGGTGTCTCCAGAAGGGATGCGGCGGCAAGCGCCATGAGCTGGCGGTCCGGCACCCGCGGCGTGGTCCTCACCGCCTACCACCCCAGCGGCGGGGCCGGCGACGCCCCCGGCGGGTGAGTGGAGGTGCGGGCGGGCAGCCGGGAGGGGAGGAGGGCGCTGCCCGCGGCAGGTGCGCTCGGCGGGGGCGGCTCCGGCTGCCGCGCCGCGGAGGAGGAGCGCAGTCGGCTCAGCGGGAACCTGTTGCGCGGGAGAAGGTGTTTTCTCCGGCCCCGGGGCTAAAGGGTTTGCCCAAATTTGCGCTTTGTCCCGCAGCTCCCAAACGGTTTTTCCTTTGTTGGTTTGGGGTTTTTCCCACCCCTTTCTGTAATACGCTCCGCGCGTCGAGGAAACCCCAGGAGTTTTGCTGGTCTGCCGAGAGCCGAGTGCAAACAGCAGCCGCTGGCTGTTGTTAAGGCGTTTGTATCCAAGAAAATCCCGTGGCCGTCCGGGTGCGTTGTCGGTGTTAAACCCGAGCTATTCTGGCCGGTGTAGTTTTAGGCTCGGAGAGGGGAGGGTTTGTGGGTCGCAGCGGTGACTGCTGTCCCGTGGCCTCGGGGGCGCTGGACGTCAGAGATTTTGGGATCAGACTGTCGGTGGGATGCTGTGCATAGATTTTCCTATAATCTCTTTGTGGTTTACTACTTTGTATCTTTGTAACTTGCTTTTTTTTTTTTTTTTTTTTTAATGTGATAAATGGGACGAAGGGGTAGGTAATAATGAGACAAACTTTAAAAGCATTTGTCATTGAAACTGATAATGGGCAAGAAGCTGGTTTCACATACATGAGGGTTGAGTGCCTCACAGCACGTTTGATATAGGCAGAAGTCACTGCTGGCTTTTCCATAGCAATGACAAGAGGGACTGCTGTGTGAAGGACTGACTTGTGTTTATGGCCCATTCAGTCTTGCCTCTTCCTTGCTGAAATTGTCAACAAAGGTCCCATTGATAAAGATGGGACTTTTAATAATGCTGAGAAGCCAGCTGAAACTGGGAACGTATTGAAACTGGCACACTGTTTCCATGTGTGCATAGGAAGAGCATGTGTGATCAATGAGATAATGAGTCTGATTAAAAGAAGATAGCAGGCAGTACAGCGTGTCACCCTGGAGAAAAGATAACTGTGACCTATCACACCAAGACTCCACAACAAAAGCAAGGACTGAACTGAGAAATACCTTTTACCCCATGTTAGAACCACACCACAAAGTTCTCTTTTGGTTGAGGTACTTCCTTCTCCATGACTAATGTTATTTATCAGCCTCGCCTGAAGTCCTGATATCATCTTAGCTACACCTATAAGGGCCCTGCAGACCTGGCCATTTCCAATGGAATACAAAATATGTATATTTTTTCAAGAAGTCACAGAATCCAAAACCTTCTCTGTTATTGTTTGTGGTGTTTCTTTACCTCTCATAACTCCTGTCAGACTCCCCATGGATGTGGAGAGATAAGTTTAAAAAGTGCTTTCCCTGCTCCTTGGGATAACTTCTAAGTAAAGATCTGTGTATCTGTAGACTGTTATGAGGCCCGGGACACATGAGCACAGTCCCTCTCTGTGTCTTAAGAAACTTGTCTCCTGTGCTAATGCCCACACCATTAGGAACAGCAATCTCATGAGAGTCCAGCTCCTCTGCAGCTGCTTCTGTGGACAGCCTTCTGAGTAAGCTGGGACATTGCCAAACAAGTAATAGCAATCCTTCACAAGTTCTTCTGGCTTAGGATTAAGAGAAGGGGAAATAAATGGGAAAAGTGGTCTTATTTCCGTAATTACAGCAAACAAATGTGCATGTTTCAGCTGTGCATAGCAGAGGATTCCCACAGTTAGTTTGCCTGAGTTCCACCACAGCAGTAGTACAGCTTTGCAGGCCATGTGCATTTGCCACTTAGCTCATGACACTAAAATCATAAATGCCTCTCTGCCTTTCTGCTGTGCCACTCTAAATTTGAACCTTAGGTCTGTTTCTGCTCTTTTTATTAACAAGGATCTCAACTCCATGGTCCTGGTTGACCCACTCCCTTCTGCTGTGCATCCCCAGTGTCATCCCACTTCTGAAGTGAGAGAGATTGGGAGTATTTTCATGGAAACGGGGAGGGAGGGGAGTGGCCACTTTTGGTTCTCTTTTGGTCTTTTTAGAAACAAACAAACAAAACTTTCCTGAAATGTTGTAACATTTCTGTGGGATTTCTCTCCCATCCACTCCCCTCTGTATTTCTAACTACTTTCCTTCTTCATCAACATTCCCAAGATGTGCAGACCTGCATGATACTAATAATGCCCAAACCCATATAATTCTGAAATATTGAACGGAAATAAGTTCTTCTATTAGGCTTTTCAAAGTGTGCAAGTGGACCAGTTCTGCAGTCCAGATTTTGTATTTTGTTGCTGATGTGAAATTGAGCTTACTTTGCCTTTAAAAAAAATAACAAAATTAGAAAACAGCTTTCAATATCTAGGTTAGCATCTCGCTACTAATTTGAAAACTCTATACATTTTAACAGGGATCAGAATATTAGGATGCCAGTGTAATATGATATCAGATGTAATAAAGCAGCCCTTTTGGAAAGATTAAGAGAGAAACTATGTTGAATTATTTTTTTCATAGGCATTTAAAACAGTGTGCTTTATCTTTGGAGGGAAGTGTGACACTGGTACCTCCTGGAAAAAGCAATATGCTGGCTGTGCTCCAAACAAAGTGACATTGTAGGAAAGAAAGAGATATTCTTCCTACCCATGTTTTTTCCTTCAGGCATATGAGAACTCTTGCTTCATAAGACTTAAATTTTTACTGATCTAACAGATTGTTGAGCTACTTGTCTATTGTGGGGGGGGGGGGGTTGGCGGTTGGCCCTTTAAAGGCACAATGGGTCTGTGAAATACTTTTTTTTTTGAAAGGCTTACCTTACCATTGGTTCAGTAGGCTAAAATCTAGAACAGCCTCAGTGTGATTACTTCCAAATGTCAGTTTAGGAATATTGCCTTAACAGTAATGATGCATAAAATAGCATCAGAGCTGCTGTCTTTGCATTGAGAAGTTTATTTTGCTGTAATGTAGCAGTTAAAGGATTATATTTATATGGTGTAGATATTGGTTATGAGTGATTTCTGTGATCTACCTAAATATTTATTAAGTTTGAAAACTTTCTTGGAGAAATCAAAATTATAGAATACACAGTATTCAATTTTAATAACATTCAATTTTAATAACATTCAATTTTAATAACAGCTCTCTTTTCCCTATTGCCTTAATTCACTTACTTTTAAGTTTTAACCTGTTAGATTCAGTATGACAGTCCTATTGGCTGTCATGCTACTTGCATTTTGGTGTCATCTCCTTTTCTTCATGATTATCCATGCACAGAATTTTAAATAATTTCTGTGGAACCATTTGTTATTATATGGGCTGGGGAAACCAAAAGCAAATCAGATAGGTTTCAGTCCAAAACTGTTTCAGTGACTGACCATAAGTATTTCACCCTTGTACATGAAAAATCCAAACCTGTAAGCATGGGTTTCCAGTGCCATTTAGGTTCCTTGGGAATTTTACCCCATCTACTTTGGCAGAAAGCACCACAGGTCCTGTGTCATATTTGCCAGCCACATGTAAGTATTTTAGATAATATTCTCCTCATATGGCTGCGTGGGCTTACCCTCAGGAATCAAATGCCATCCAGAGAGTCTTCTACAGGACTATTTCTGTCCTGAAGAGTGAGTGAATGTGTGTGTGTATGCAAATATATGTATGTAAAAATGTTTTTTGAATGTGATTATAAGGCTGAGATCAAGCCTGGAGCATTCAGTGCATGAGGAATAGATTTATAAAAGTGAATGCATGCAGTGTGCATGCAGAAGTAACTGAACTGCACCAACACACCAGTGCATGAGGCAAATAAACTTCTGCTGCATGGCATTTTCAAGAGCTGAACCTAAATTGCAAACCGAGTAATAGATAAATGATTCTGAATATGTTGGCCACTGGAGGTAGAGTTGTTTTCCTCTCCATACCTCTCTCCTATTTGGGATGCTGCTGTTCCATGTTGTCTCCTGTGCTACACCAGCTTGTCATGTGACAGCCTCCCTGTATCTGTTTCCAGTGAGTCACCGTGCTTGCTCACCAGCATGTGCACTTTTGCTGCCACTTCAGTGCACTGCATTAACTTACACTGGAGGACCAGTTTCTGTTTTGAAGCTTTGCAAGCCAGTGCCTGTTTAACTTCATGTATTTCCAAAGAGCTTGTAAATCATTGTAATGCTGATAATTTAAGAAAGACTCCAATGTTTCACAGAGCCTAGGACATGTCTGCTCCTCCTCAGAGGCTCTGCAGTTCTATGCACTCTCCTCTTTGCCTTTTTGAAATCTTGCATTTAGTTTCCTGATACAAAACTAAACGCAAGATTAGAGAACAATGACTTGAGTTTCCCTGAGATGGAACTAAACCCTGGGCCAGTTCTGGAAAAGAGTGTTGTAAGAGAGAGGATTGCTGCCACCTCAGGTCTCCTCTTTTGAGTGGCACCTGCTATTCAAGGCCTGAAGCCTTTGAACTTCACTGTCCTGCTTTGTTACTGAATCCACCTGACTCTGGGAGATACCAGCTGAAGCTTGGGTCTGTGTGGCAGTGAAACTAGGCAGTCTCAGTTGGGTTTTGTTGTAGAGAAGGGCCCCTTTTTGTGGGTTAGTGTATAAGTCTGCATAAACAAATGTATTTAATTTTTTAAATCTTTGTTAATATGGGCTTTACAGACTTAGTAGTGGTAGCATGCAAGTGGCGTTTATTCTTTCCTTACTGGAATAATCTGCCTGATTATTTGTTCAAATGTTTGCTCAGTTTAATCTGAAGTCTTAATAGTTTGTATTTTAAGCCAAGAAGAAATCTAGTAGTAAGTGCAAAATCATGCCTTTTTCCAAGGTCATTTTCCATCTCCTTTATTTCAGAGAAAAGTTTTCATTCCTTTCCCCTTTTTCTACCAGTGACTCATTCTTGGAATTGAAAACCAGTGAAATCCAGTTTAAAGGAGTAGAGTACTGTGAGGGATACATATAATGCTCAATGTACAAGCAGCAAACTCACAAGCTGATGACTCACAACCACCTTAAGTTGGTGGAGCATTTTGCAATTTCATTTGCAATCTGTTTGCACAGAAGGGATTCCAGGTCCCTGCCCCTGTTATCCCAGTAATTGTTGTTCCCAGCCCCTGTAACCTTTCATGATGCTAGTATATGGATGGCTCAGCACAGTACCTTCCATGTGTTGCTTTGCTTCTATAAGAGAAGAAAGAACTATCTGCAGAGCAAAGATCTATCGCACTACAGCAGACTTTACAAAACCATCACAGTCTTTTTATCTGCTACAGGTTTTGCATGAGCAGTCTTCATCTGACTGCATTAGAAAGATCTTTCTTGTCCTGGGTTTGCCTGCTAATTTGAATGAAGTTCATTGTCCAGTGCTTACCAGCATCTTCAGGTAGCGCTGATAGGCAACAAGTCACGAAGTTGCTTTATTTGTGTCTTTTGTACTTCATGCATGTATAAGTATGGACTATATGGCAGCCCCTAATGTGTTGCTCGGTTACTGATGTATTAATCCCAGTAACTTGATCTAATGACCGCAAGATGTGGTATCCCAACATTTCCTGTTTCCTTGATTCTGGATTTCTGCTTCATGGGGTTCCCCATCTTCCAGTTTGCGCCTTATTTCTAGTTTGAATTTATCTTGCTCCTGCCTTTGGTTCTTGCTATGTCTTGCCAACTGATTAAAAAGCCCTCCTAGTGCCTATTACCTATGGTCAGCTTTCTACTCGATTATATCTTGGTGGGTGGAGCAAATGATTCTCTTTAAGCCTTTGTTTCTTCAGTCTGAAAATTTTTTTTGTGACATTTTTCTTCATCATTTTAGCACCCATCTTTACATTTGTTCTCCTACTTTGCTTCTGCTGCTCAGTATTCTCTCTTGTTCTGTGACTTCCCTGCCCTCCCTGATAAAGCATCCCAATCCTGTTAGACTAGAAATAATTTCTTGATAATTTCAGATGTTTTATCTGTCATCTTTCTACAACAGCCTTCTTTCCTAGGAAGGCTTCTTAGGCCAAAATATGACAATAAAAATTTGTTAAAAATGTTTCCTCCACAGTGCCCCCAGTATGCTTGAGGAATTGAAACCATTTGGGGTGAAGTATTTGTGGGGAAGTATTTGAGGAGGAGCAAATCTGAATGTTTTTAGCATACTTAGAATAGTGGTTGAAGGTACAGCATACACGAGAAAGCAACAAAGTAAGAAGAGCATTGTCTTCAACAAATAAATAAATACCTTGTCATGCATACTCACTGCCCAACTGCAGCAGAATAGGCTATCACTTTTGCTTGATTTAGCATCAGTATGAATTTCAATTTATCACTCCTCCAATTCCTTTTTCTTCCAGTCTAGCAGTCCCTAAACCACCTCAACAGCTTTTACTCTGGCTTTAGGAAGTCAGATATTTTGAATTCATATACCTAATTGAAAAAAAAAGGAAAATCATTAGGATGAAGTGTGAGAATTGTTTGGTCAGTGTTTAGCAGTATATGTTTAGTAAGGTACATTGCTCAATTTTTAGTGGTTTTAATCAGATGATGGTGTTTAGCAGATTTTTATGTAATTGTTAGAACAATGTTGGGACTCAAGGGCAGTGATGAAGTATCATCTGTATTAGAAATTCTTTGTCTTTAATATAATACAACAGCAAGGTCCAGGAGTACACTGTATCCAGAGATAACAGGGAGCTTTGCTCCAGATTAAGAAAGTGCAAAGTTAAATTTTAGCTGCACAAATAAAGCAAAAAGTTCTTGTAGGCTTGAGGTAGCCCAGGAATTCATGTAACAGTTGTGGTGATAGCTGTAGTTAAGAGTCTGTGATTCCAGATACAAAGCAAGAGGCTTGGGACAAGAAGCTTTGGCTACTGAATAGAGAGGAAGCTCTGTCACTGCTGTCACACACACACAGCTGTGACACAGCTGTGTCTCAGTGGCCAGTCAAAGCTGGACAGCAGAGCTATGGTTACCACAGACCAGTGGAAGATGCTTTCTGTCTCAGCATTTGCTAAGAGGATGAGAAGTTCTACAGATCTGAAATGTAGCTTCTGAAACCTCTCAGCCTGCTTGTCTTTGCCACAGCAAGATAAGGGAATGCTGATAATTATCCTCTTAGTGGCTGGCACATTGTGGATTGATCACCAGGATCATTATAACTCCATCCAGGGAGTGGGTTTTAATGTCCTGCAAAACTCATTTAGGTGGCTTGGCTGTGTTACCTTCTCCAGAGAAGCCTGTATTTCAGGTAGACTTGAGGAATGTCTTCATGTTCTGTTGAAAAGAGATAATATTTGATGAAACTTTTTTTTTTTCCTCTCAGAGTGTTTCCTAAGGCTTGTTCTGAACCAGAGTAAGTTTTGATGTGCAGTGATGGTGGGTGCAGGTCATGGTCATAGTAGGCTGAGATAAATGGGTGCTGAAAAGAGTGGGGAACACCACTGAAAGTAGAGTTTCTTTCCATCTCTCACACCTTCCTAATATTTTTATTGCCCTGGCATTGGCATTTCTGAGTTGACTGAAGTAGGTTGAGCTGAATTAACAAAAAATTCAACTGAAAGCAATATGTTTTGTAAGTGTTGTTTTTGGGCAGATTAGTTCCTTAATCTAACTCGGCAAGTTACTGCATCAGTGATGGTGTTGGCATAAGGGGAGTGAAGGAAACTCCCAGGAAAGGAGGGTTTGGCAGAATCCTCTGGCAGTAGTGTACATCTGTGCCAGCTTAATGTGATCACTGTGGGGATGTGATTTGACGAGTTAAATAATTTTTGAGTCCTAGTAGTGGCTATGGCCACATCCTGTGAGAGGCTCGTCTGAAATAATTCAGCTCCATTGGTTCAGTTTTGTTGAAAAGATATTTGATGGCTTAACTTTGTACTGGCAGGTTTTTAGTCAGTTCAGGTACAACTTGTCCTTTAACAACCTGTCTAAAGCTTGTGTAAGCTTCATCTCCAGCTCATTTAGTCCTGACTCATGCTGTTCAGTGGTTCAGTCATATGTACAGCCTCTACCTGCAAAAGGCAGGCTGTGATGTGAGAACAGATCCTTGGAATCCAGGTGTGTTGCACTGTAGGGAACACTTGCACTTCTCCTGCAGAGCTGCCTCACCAAAAGAAACAAAAGCCCAGCTTGGATTCGCATAGACTCTAATGAGGTAAATAAAAGTGCACTTTCTAAATTATGGTTGGTCATCCACTGATAAGCTCTTAAAAGCTTGCTGATCTGTGCTTTGTTTAAACACACCTTTCTTTGCTCTGAACTTTGCACTAGAGAGATTGCTTTGGTTTCTTAGTGCCCAAGGTAGTGCATGAAAACATTATTGGGAATGAGAAGTATAATCAGAATAGCTTGCATGATTTCCTATAGGAAACACAACCTAACTTTGAATTTCAGTAATATTTTCTGGTTTAAGAGTAAAAAAGACTAAGATATTAAATATCCAGGACATTTTACAAATATAAATAATTGATAATACTATGTACTAATGAAAATGTCCAAACATCTGTCCAGTGCCTGTCTTCCCTTTTCTGAAAAGGGTATTTACACTGTGATGCTTGTTCTCCCTTGAGGTGAAAGCTAAAAAAGGGACTGTATTTCTTTCAAATCCTTACTGTGGATGGTACATACAAGAACAGACTAACACAGAATCTATTTTTCTCCTATTAAGTAGGAGCTGCTTATGAACGTTTATGGGAAGCAACGAACCTCATGCTGTGAAATCCGGTATTTGATACTTTGGACTTGAAATTAGAAAACCGTTTATGAAGATGTATGGTATTAAAATTCATGTGATTTGTCACCGTGTTTAGGTCTTTTTGGTCTTGCTTGAGTTTTTGAGATAATTTCAGAAAGGTTTGTCATCCTGTATTAGGGAATATAAGGAAAACATTAACTTACATATTTTTGCTCATGTCTGTTTGCAGAATTATTTGATATAGATCTCAGTAAACACAGACCTCAGTATTGTTAAAATTTCTCTTAATTTCAAATATATGTGTAAGCTTAATCTCTGACATTCATATTAGGCATAAATTGAGTTTTGGTTGTATGATTTTGCAGAAGCTGCTAACTGAGATCAAGTTAGTTAGCAGGTGAGAGTTAGCTAGGGTGAAAAAATGCATCTGTAGCCAGACTGTTGGTCAGCACAGGGCTGTGCCAGTGAGAGGTGGGGCATGGGACAGGATGGAACAAGATGAAGTGGGGTGACAAAGCAGCCAGGATGTGCAACCTTAAATGACAGTTTTTTCAAACATTTCAAATGGAGTACTGTAATCTTAGCTTGTGTGTTAAAGTTTGTAGGAGCCTGGAACCAGATTCTTGGCTATCTTTTAGCAACAGGAGTGTTCCTTCCTTATGAATGCTGGGTTTCTTCCTGGAAAACAGATTACTGGGCTGTGCTGAGTGGTGGCACATCTGCACTGCCCTCTGCTCAGACTGTAGCCCAGCACCAGCATCACCCCATCAGACAGCTGTGTAGCTGTATTCATATGAGTTTGAGCCTAGGCTGAGAAACCTTCCCTTCATCTTATCTTGGTCTTTAACTTTCTGATTTCATTTTTTCCCCCCTGTGTGTGGGAGGGTGTGGACAGAGGTGCACAGCCTCTGATTCTGGACAAGGTTGCTGCCTTTTGTATTGTGCTCTGTTATGTTAGTCTCCTGAGGTTTTTTGAGCCCCTATTTCTTTTTCATCCTCCAAGTTGTCACATAAATATAAAAATGTATAAGGTATAAAAAAATATAAAAAGGATAAAAATGTAATTCAATTTTGATCCAGAGGAGCTTCAATAGTTAAGAAGTATTTCTTCAGGTAGATTATATTGCACAAATCACTAGGAAAAGATACTGTTCTTATTTTGATACATTACTTATTTTTTAATTGAAAGATACATTTATGCCAGTATAGTCTTTGCATCTTATGGAATGATTTTCTGTCTGATGTTAAGAACTTTTAGTTACTTGCCCATAGTTTAAGTTAGAGCAAGATTCCTCTGAAGACTGGTGAAATTGATCTGAGTCAAAATATTAGTATGAAATTAGATTTTTTTACTTAAGATGGAAAATTAAAACTCTTTGGGTGAACATATCCTAAAAGCATAAGATACTTCTGCAAGTAGAATACTTTGCACAGTAACTAGAGAGGGAATTGGTATTTTAAAGCTTTGATTTTTATTGTTAACTATTACTTTGGCTGTGTGCCTTGTTGTTAGCTAGCCAGAGATGAATCTTTGTCCCATTTCAAGCTGCTGCTCTCACAAGAAGCCATTGCTAGTACTTTAAACAAGGAAATTACTTAAAGTAAGTCCCAACATGCCTTGTCATCTTGAAGAAAAATACTTTAATTTAGTGATACGTAAGCTGCCCTGTAGCTGGCCTCACTAGCTCTGGAGGTGTAGAGCATGTGTTTCCCAGGTCTTTTTCCTGTCCCTTAGTACAATGTATCCATCACTGATAGCAGTCTGCCTGGGTCAAAAAATTGCTTGGCAGTTTTACCTCAGGAAGTCCATCACCAAAAACTTTTCAAGCTTTGTGAGTCTGTGTGTCATCCAGTTTGCTTCCAGCTGGTTGCCTTCAGAGAAGAATGTGTGAGTGGGACTACAGTGAGTTGTCATGGGATGTTCAGCTGTTCCACGCTGCTAACAGGAGAGTCATATCTATTTAGTTTCTTAAGGAGGAAGCTTGTGACCCTAAGAGCAGAAGAGGATATTGCTTTGTGTTCTTCGGCTATGGAGGATCCCTCATATCACAGGTTTTGCTTTCTCAGAGCATCTGCTTTGCATGTTTCTTGCAGTACAGGTGGGAGTTTGCCTGCTTGTTATCTGCCTGAGTGAGCTCTTCATAAGGCTGAGGAAACTGTTAAAGTTAAGGAGATATGAGTACCACGTCTTGCATGTTCTTGCATGCTCAGCCAGGTACACCAGGGTCTGCTGGCCTCTGATTTTCTGGCTTGATAGTTTGGAAGGAGGGCAAAGTGCCTGGCATATCCAGTTATGGCAGGCTAGTGGACAGATGTGACCGTGTATACTCTGGCTCCCTTAAAGGATGCCTTGCAATAGGATGCATTAGGATACTAATTTCCTCTGGGATTAAATGGGATTTAAAAAAAGCTAATTACAAAGTCCATCCCAATTCCTTTGTACAGTTCTGGGAATTCAAGTCTTCTGCTGTGTCAAGATTAATTTTTTGGGAAGTAGATTAATTACTCAAAAGATGACTGTGTTACTTTGGATGTCTGCTGGGGGAAGAAAACCTAGCCATTGGCTGGAGGTGCTGTGCTGAGGTGATGCTGATGCTGTTTCCATGGATGTAGACCCATCACTATTTCTGAATAAAGAATTCTTCTCTGCTGTGGCCTCAGGGAGTTAACTTTTGCTCTGGACTGGTGGCATGATTCAGTTGTACGTTTAGTTGGCTCTACTCAATGTTACCACGTGATCCTCTGCGAGTCCTGGTAGCAATTTCCCATTTAATCTCCTAGTAAAGAGCCACCTTTGCCCTTCCCCTGGATTGGACTCGATGTACAAGAGGCTGGCTGCCTTACTGCTTGTGCTGACTTGGTGGAGCCTGCCAGTAAGGATGGGGAGATCCCAGGGTCTGGCACATGGTTGGTTGGGGTTTGGATTTAGGCTGCTCTGAGAAGTGTTGGCCTTATGTGAGGTGAAGTGACCTGGAGGTGTTGTGCTTGGGGGCACCTCCTGGGGCACTCTGAGGTTGCACAGGAGTGAAGCTCGTGTGGCAACGAAGGAACTGGAGCCAAAGCACTGCTTTGGCACTCTTGGTGAAGAGGCAGCTTCATTATGTCATTGTTTAAAACAGTAGTGTACATACTGGTAGTAAAGGTCATATTTATTCTGAAAGGGCATTGTACAAATAATTGTAACTGATTTACTTCCCAGTGAGGTGCCATGAGACAACAATAAAGGGAAAATTAAGTCCGTTGCCTAGAGCGTACAGTCAATGAAAGTATCCCTAAATTCTTCACTGGACCTTCCTAACCTTCAAAAATGAAGGAGATTAGAGCATGTCTGGTGCAAACACTCAATAATGGTGGCAGAAGCTGTAAATACACACACCAGTTTTGCATTTAGAGAACTGAGAATTGGGAAAATAGTATAATTTAGTTATATGGGCATTTGTCCTTCTTTGAAAGTCTCCTTTTCATCTTTTTGTTAAAATGTGTTGTAAATTTCCTGTTACAGAGTTTCTACATCAATTGCTATTGCTCTGTTGACTTTCATTGTAGGTTTTAAACCATATTCATGCTGACAAGTGTGTGATTCCATTTCCGTGTCAGTCTGTCAGCACTTGTTTAGTTCTTTACAAATGACTTTGTCCAGGTGCTTTATTTTGGCAAAGGAATTACTCTTTATCTTGTGGGATAGAATTGGCTACTTATATGATCAAGTATTTCTTGTATCCACATAAAATTTTAAGACTGCAAGTGTGCATTTTCAGTGCCGACAGCATTAAGAAGGAGTTTACTTTAATATCTCTGGTAGGAAGGGACTTAACTGTGTCACCCTGCCTGAGCTCAGAGGATGTATTTGTCACTCAGCTCTGACCCAGAGATGTTCAGTCCCCTCATCACCTCCCTTTGCTGTTGCTATGTACTGGTTCCCTAATTTTTAGCGTGTATGAGTGCTCACTTCAGTGCTGGAAAGCCAGCAGGATACTACCCAGTGTGGTGAGGTGTCATGAGGGCTGAGGACAGGACAAAGTGTTCAGGCAGTGCAGCTGGGAAACAGGGAGTGAAGGACTCATGGGGCGCCCTGCAGCTTCTGCTCTGGTTTGCCTCACACCTGGTTCCCTTTGCTGCCTGGAAATGTCTGTGCTGTCTGCACCAAGGTCAGGCCCGTTCAGGGTGCCTTCCCTTCCTCCACCTACCCACTCCCTGCCCTTTCCCTCAAATTGCAGGCTTAGGTCACTGTCGTAATAAGATGATTTCAATTTAATTGAAATGGAGTTTTCATATATGACTTAATATTGCAGGCAGCAAATGTTTTTTATTTCCCCGTGTACTTATTGTATCGTATAAGAACATATGGTATTCATTTGTAGTTGTGTCTCATAATGGGAAGTGCAGCTGTCTAGCATGAGGAGCTTGGTCCTGTAACTAAAAATCATGGATTGCAATACTCACGAGTGCTTTAACATTGCTCTTGTTTTTCTGTACACAGTGTGTGTACACATGGCAAAAAAAAAAAAAATTATTTATAGAAGCATCTGCATATGGATTGTGCCTTACTTCAGGTTTATTGTGCTACATGTGAAGTATTGTATTTCATTTTCCTTGATTATTACTGGGATCTGTAATTGTAGCTACTTAGTATTACAAATAGGTGCTTATTTTTGCCCTGTTTATGGAAAGGAATATG
This sequence comes from Vidua chalybeata, assembly GCF_026979565.1. Classification (NCBI taxonomy): domain Eukaryota; kingdom Metazoa; phylum Chordata; class Aves; order Passeriformes; family Viduidae; genus Vidua; species Vidua chalybeata. The sequence continues at coordinate 59,557,711 of NC_071532.1, forward strand.
TCTGAAATTAAAGGTGGGGATAGAACCTCTAGATTCATGGGGAAAGTTAAGAGGACAATGTCATTTTTACTTACATTTTTTGCTGGCAGTTAGCAGTTAGCCCTCCACTGAAGTATTTTGTTTGGGAATGCAGAGTAAAAGGTACGGCTAATATTAGTGATGCAATGGTGTTGAAAAGCCAGATTCATGGTGTTTCACATCACTGATCAATTTTTTTCAAAATAGACTGTTTTTTTTTCTTTTAGAACAATCATCATGGAAAGTGTTATCAGCTGAAAAACCACATAGGGCACTGCATGTTAACTTAGAAACCAATATCTTTCATGTTTTTAAGATGTTGGTAAATAAAGGGGGTGTTGGTTAGGGAGGAAAACAAAAGAATTTTCCTAAATAATTTGTATTAAGAGACATCAACTAGATGAAAATCTAAAAACAGACTTTTTTTTTTTAAACTACCTGTGTTTAATATAGAAATACCAGAATTCTTGCAGATTCCATCTGCATCCTCTTTGATGAGTGTAATTTAAAGTAAAGTTGGTAAGAGCTCTTTCGGTTTTCTTTTTCTTTTTTTTGTCATTTTACTAGCAGCACTTTTTCTTTTCAGCTGCAGAGCAAGTAGTGACTGTCATATTTCACTTTCTGACCAGACTTGTACAATCCCTCTTGCTGCCTTAAAATATGACAGCAGTCTCCCCTGGCCATATTAAGTTTTCATGCACTCTCTACCTAGGTACCCACCTGGAATGGAGACTGCTTACAACAACAAAAAAAATCACATTTAAAAGTAAAGAACAAACAAATAGAATGCTGGTAGTGGAAATGAGAAACAAGGACTAGACGTGTGAAAAAATGATCAAATAATAATAAAATACATATGAGATGGGTTTTTTAGGATTTGTTTTTCATTTTGAATGGTTGTTTCTGATAAATGACTGATATTTAATTTGCATGTTTTGTTTATTTTTTTCTTAATTTCCCATTTCATGTCTGTTTCATATCTGCTTTTCCTCTTTTGTTTGGTTTGTATTATGTTCTCTTTCCCCTCCCGCCCCTCTTCTGGAACAAAATAAAAGCACTTTCAAATCCTTTTCACTGAAGTTTTGGTTTTGTATTCAAGCCCTGTAGCTCATAGCTTGTGGACTGGTAGCACAGTAGTAAACCCTATGGTAGGCTACCTTTCAAATTTGCATGCGAACACATCTGTATATCCAGACTGGTAGCTCTACATCTGTATTTTTAATTTGTAGGTGAAGGGACATACCTATGCATACAAGTACCAGCAAAGCTTTGCAGGGGCCTTGGTTGAAAAAAATACACATTTTTATGCATTTTCTGCTGATGTCCATAAAACAGATATGGCAACAAAGGGTGAGAAAGAAACAGAAAATCTGTGATCCTGAGCTACTTCCTGCTTGCTTGGTTGCATACTGACATTTAAGAACTACGCAAGAAAAATGAGGAGGGAAGGAGTATATTAATGTAATTTTGTTTTGTTTTGTGAGTTCCTTGCTTGGTCATAGGATGAGAAGCCTTTGGAAGTGCTCATTAGCATAGGTAACAGAGCACAGGTTGGCATGGGTCTGCAGTACACTTCTGCAGACAGTTCAGCTGTTGCAACCTTGGAACAGATATTTCCCAGGAATATTTGCTTAGAAGAAGGCATTTGATAGGCAAGGAGACTTTGCAAAGACTCACTGCTTTAGCGGTTGACAAAAGAAAGATAAAAAGTTAGGATTGCCACTGGGTGCACTTTTCAGCCTCTTTTCTTTTGCTGAGGTGGGAATGGGCTTCTCTGCTGCCCTCTTTGTGCAGTGCGTCTGTGGGGAGGGGGTGTGGAGGAAACAGCTGGGTCAGGGCACATCGGCATTGCCATTTGCTCCTGCTGTGGCGTGCCCTACCTGCCTCCTATTAAAGAAATTTCTCAGAGCAGGTTTTCCTCATGTGCAGAGGCATGTGCAGCATTGTGCGTTAGCTCCTCCGGCCGTAGGTGAAATCCCAGTCACCACTTTTGAAGCTGTTTGCAAATGCCTCTTTCCATATGCTGAGCCTGAACTAAACCTGGATGATCCATTCCTTGCAGCATCCTCAAGGCCTCCCTCTCTCCTATCCCCTTGCTGTTTAGCATCTCTCTGATGTTTTGCTTCTGAACAGACCTGTATCCCTCCGAATCCTTGAGTGTTGGCCCACCTTGCTCATGCTGCTCTCCTTAGCCCTTCCTGCTTCCTCCTCTCCCTCTCTTGTCCAGCTTCTCTGAGACCAGTTTTATCTGCTTTGTCTTACTGGGTCTTTGTTGGTGGTTTGTTTGGACAATGAAAGTGGTTTCCTTACAAAATATCTTTAGATTCCTGCATGAATTTCCTTGTTTGGGAATACTCATAAAAATTCATTTACAATTTATTCCGAATGTAAGGATTATATTGTAATAAATTGCCTATGAATGCATGCCAATTCCCTTCAAGCATAAACAAAATTACTGAATTGTGCTGTAAGCCTTATATTTGCAAGTAACAGGGTTATAAGCCTAACTAAGAGGTCCTTTAAAATGGTAAGAGCTAATGATTTTAGAGAACTAATTGCTTTTAAGGGCACAAAAGTAACTCCAGTATAATTTCATGGCTATAACTGTACTTTACTAAATGGTCTTCGTATTTGCCAGGATATCTTAAATTGGGCTTTGTTGCCATGCTTATTTTTTCCAGTGGGAAAAGAAAAATAAATTATTTAAATCTTTCCTCTCTGCCTCTCAATAATGGAATTACAAATACTGTATCTGTTTCACTTCCTGGTTTATTCTCTTTGATATCTGTGGAGCCTGAAGTGATCTCACACCGGCTTTATTCTCTTCTTTGGGATAGGATTAGTTCCAGTGGTTGTCTTGGAAGATTACAGAAAAAAGTGTACTTTTAAAATGTGTATTATATGTTTGAGTATTTTCCCAATAAGCAGCATGAGGGTGGTTACAGGGAACATATTTTGCCCACATTTTTGTCATTGATACGAATTGTAGAGAATGAAAAGAATCAAAATTACAAACGAAAACAGCTGTGCCCATATGAAGCCAGGTGATATAGAAGGCATTTGGAAGGAATGAGAAAGTTAGGTCAGTTGACCATGGGACAGAGCCAAAACTGTGACAAAGGAGATTCATAGGAGGCCCTTCCTGTTTTTATTTTCCTAGCTGTAGGCAGTTTTTCTTTTTTTTAACTATAGCTTTAAACACAATTAGGGTTGACTATAAGGAAAATATACTGAGTGTTTGTTGAGTTTGGAAATTGACTTGTTTTCATTCAGTGGGACCTGGGACAGGGTGAGCTGTCCCAGCTTTTCCAAAGCTGTGCATGACTTGCAAACCAGCTCCTGATATGGTGCCACTTTTGTGATTTTACCTATGCAGGTCCACATTCCATTGTCCCCTTGTTTTCCCTTCTGGATTTTGTTCTCCTGGGAATAGCTGATTTTCTGAAATGTGTGATTTGGAACAAAAATGGATAAGTATGTGCAAAAAATAGGAATGTGAAGCCTAAGCCTTTAAGAGTCTTCATTCAAATGAGAATTAAGAGGGTCAGAATGTCAGTACAGAAGTAAAACCAAAACAAATTTCTCCTCATACTTCTCAGTTTGGCTAGATTGTTATAATTTCATTTCAGGTCTAATAATACATTATGTCGTAATGTTTTTGAGTTTTAAATAATCTCCAAATCTGAGTCCTTGAGAATCACCTTTTTCTAAAAGAAACAAAGAGGCTTCTGCATACTATGGTTGTAGAGTTGAACAACTTGGATGCTGGAATGCAGTAGTACCCCAAAACCAAGGAAACACAGCTGATGCAGTTATCTTGTGCGGAGAGGCTTTATGGCTATACTTGTCAGTCCTGAATTCTTTCTCACTTTTTGTGGGGTGGAATAAGGTCATGTTTTTTCCTGAAACAGCCTGAGAAGGCTTAGCAAATAACTCCTTTGGCAACTGTTCAAATGTGTGTATGTTATAGTTCTAGCACCTCTTTTCATTCACATCATACATGGAGTGCCAGTGATCTGTAGCAGAACCACAGAATCACAGGATATGCTGAGTTGGAAGGGTCCCACAAGAATCATTGAGTCCAACTCCTGGCCCGGCTCAGCACCATCCCCAAGAGTCACACCATGTGTCTGAGAGCGTTGTCCAAACGCTTCTTGAACTCTGTCAGGCTTGGAAGTGACCACTTCCCTGGGGAGCCTGTTCCAGTGCCCAACCACCCTCACCACCCTGGGTGAAAAACCTTTTCCTGATACCCAACCTAAATCCCCCCTGATGCAACTTCAGGCCATTTCCTCAGGACCTGTCACTGGTTACCACAGAGAAGAGATCAGTGTCTGCTCTTTCTCTTCCCCTCCCAAGGAAGCTCTAACTGCAGTGAGGTCTCCCTTCAGTCTCCTCCAGGATGAACAGACCAAATGACCTCAGCTGCTCTTTATACAGCTTCCCCTCCGGCCCCTTCACCAACTTTGTTGCCCTCCTTTGGATGCTCTCTAATAGTTTAATATCATTCTTACATTCTGACTGTGAATATGTTCTGATTGTGACTGAAAATGCACACAATATTCAAGGTGAGTTTATTATTCATTTAGATAGAGTATGTAAATTTATTAGCTTACCATAATTATAATTTATGTCATTGGAAGTGGAAAACAGAGTCCAAATGTAGGAACATGAGGTCCTGTCAAAGGAAATGTCATGAAATATTTTAATCTTCTTAGAAGTGCTGCATGTAGTTCAGGCAGATTAAATTTTGGCATCATACCTGGAATCTGACATTTCTGGTGTAGTGGATTAGAATGTTAAGTGTAATAGCCTGTGCCATTGCCACAATTTCTTTCCTGTTTTCTTCAGTGATAGGCAGGGGTTGGGAAAGTAGTAAGGTTATGTGCACGAAGGTAAAAAAAAAAAAATTATATAAATAGTAATGAGGATGTGGCTGGAAACAATATGGTGTGTGTGTATATATATATATATATATAACTTTTTGAACTTAGAGTCTGGCAACCCTAACTTTGGCCAATTTTGTATTTATTATTCATGGAAGGGTTTAAAATGCCAGTTGGTGGGGTTTTCTGGATTTTTGGTTTTGTTTACTTTTGGTTTTCTTTGTTGGTTTTTTTTGTTGCTGTTGTTAATCTCCAGAGCAGTTTTGAGCAGGTATTAACAGCAGCTGATGGTATTACAAAAAATCCTGAGAGACCTGATTCTCTTTGCTCAGCGTTTTTTATGTTAATTTAGAAACTGAGTATGGTTTTATACCTTCTCTGCAATCATTTTGTACTCTTTGGAAAAACGGAGCTTTGCCTCAGTTCCTACTTCTCTGGCTTTTCTTCGGAGCTTAAGGGGGATTTTGGGGAAGTTTGATTGCATTTGACATTCAAAATGTTACAGAGTAGCAAAAATGAAATTATTTTATGTGGGAGCGAAGGAATGCTGTGTCACTTCATGAAAAATACTGTAAATTATGTTGCTTCCTTACTGTTATTTTTCCATGTTCTGTATGATTCTCTTGAAAAGACTGAATTACAGGAGAGTTTGCAGTCAGTCATGGAAAGAGCATATGTCACAAAAGGTAGAAAAGAAAGGATGCAGCTGTTACAACATGTGACAAGATTTGGGAGGTAGAATGAAAAGCAGCCATACAAGCCCAGACTGAAGTTTCTCCCTTGCCTTGTAAAAGCTATGAAGCACTTTAAGGGTGGTAAGAAATATTTTTGCATTGCTCTGGACACCAAATGTCCAGACTTGGTCTTGCTCAAGGGTTACCTGTTACTTACAAAAGGTTGTGATATTGGTTTTTGTTTGATGGGAAGTTTAAACTATCAATTAAATTTAAAAATGCCCCTATTCTAATATATTTTGTCTTATAAAAAGATGACATTTTCATTTTCAAAATCCAATTTTTTTTCATTTAGGTAGTGTCAGTACTCTGTGGCTTTATGTAAAATTCAGTTGTTTTGGGACAACCTGCTTTGATGGCCACATCAATTCCAATTTGATTTTTTTTTTTTAACAGAAGTTTTTGAAAAATGCTCAAAACTCCACTGCAAAATGGTGGATAGTGTGTGAAGGGGGGTATGTCAACAGTGTCCCAAACATTGGGTTGAAACCATTAGGATAAGTGATTTGGTAATAAAAAAAACTCTGCAGCTTTTCCTAGAAATCATGAAAAATCAAGATGCCCTTCTGGTAGGCACCATGGCTGTAGGAAAATCTGGCAATCACTTCCCAGGTCAGTGATTCAGCCAAGAATGGGCGAGCTGCAGCCACGTGACTGCTGTAGCCATTGGATTAGAGCTTTTTTGATTAATTCAGTTAAGAAGTTTTTGTATCTTGAGGTGCTGCTTGGGTTCTTGAAAGAAGGGGAGGGATGGGGAGAGCTTTGGGTTTAGGAGCTTGACTTATTCCCACACTTCTTGTAGCTCAGAATTCAGAATGAGAAGTGGGACAGGAGATCACACTGTTTTCCTCTCCTTGTCTGCTTAGTTGTTTAGATTAGACAGGACTTAAGAAGTCCTGTATTTATGTTTAAGGGCACAGCGTCTCATGGAAGTGATTGCTCAGTAACTAGTTTTCAGAATGAACCAGTACTAGTACTGGCATTTTTTTTTGGTTGTTTCAATTTAGCTAGCCTTTGTACTAACTAAACTTAAAATTACTTACACAGATTACTGTACTTTGTAACTCATATGTCAAGAAGATAATTGTTCTTTGAGAATGCTGTTTTATTTATAGCCACAGTGCTGGAGTCGATCACAAACCCACAAAAGCAAAGCTTCCTTTTATCTGTCTTGCAGTATGCCATGGGGTCAGATCTCAATCTTTTAACACTCAGTGGTCCAGTGGTGAAAGGCTCCAGAGATCTGAGAATTATTGTTGTTTCTGTCCCTGACTTACACTTATGAGTTTGAGCAGCAGGCTTCAGCTCTCTGAGCCAAGTACCCACCCTATTTTTCTCCCCCTCTCTTTGTGTCTTGTTTATCAGACGAACACATCTAAGCATGTGTTGGCGTGATGTCCAGAATCAGTGAGCCTCATTATCAGCTCAAGGTATGGCTGCAATAATACTGCCAAATAGCTTTTATGACTCGCTTTGCATGGACATTTCAAAAGGTGTTGCAGTAATTTAGCTGTAGTCAGATACGTTTTTGTTGTTTTGTGTAACTCTAAGTGAAGTGCTAGTTTATTGCAGTGCCAGAAAATGTGCCTAAAAGGCAGCAGTGCTCAAGACGTTGCCTGTACAAGAATTCCAACAGCAATGGTTAATGGCTAGGATTTAAAGACACTCTAAAGGCCAAACATTGTATTTTCAGTGTACAGTTTAAGGATATGTAATAGTTCAGTTTGACAAGTAATTACATCACTTGATGTTGTGGTTTAAGCCCAGCCAGCAATCAAGCACCACTCAGTCACTCCCTCACCAACAGGACCGGGGAGAGAATTGGAAGAATAAAAGCTAGAAAACTCATGGGTTTGAGATAGACACAGTTTAATGGGGAAAGCAAAAGCCATGCACACAAGCAAAGAAAAACAAGGCATTAATTCCCTGCTTCCCATGGGCAGGCAGGTGTTCAGCCATCTCCAGGAGAGCAGAGCCCCATCACCTGCAATGGTTACTTGGGAAGACAAACTCCAAACTCTGTTGAAAGGTTATATTCAGATTCAAAATTAGTGGTTAGCTCTACAAAAATGACAAAGATTACATTTTTTCTTATCACTCACTGTTTTAGAACACAACATAGTCTTTCATTCTCAAGTGAGAAAAATGGGATTAAGGACAAAATTAGCTTTCTGCAAAGCTAATTTATCTGAAATGCCAGTGGAAGTGCACCTTACAAACTGATTCATCTCTAGCTCTTGTAGTTTACACATGACAAATGTCAATTATGAACTGCTAAAAAGGCAGTGGAACAAACGGGAAATTTAGTTTTCACAGGGAAGAAGATAAGAAATAAAGACAGCTGCACTGTTATAAAATGATTCTTGAGGAAATCAAATTCAGGGTGACAGAACTGGAAAAAAAGCACAGTTTTATTATGGCATACATCAATGATTAATGTAAAGAGTCATATTTTCTTAAAGGCTGATAAAGGACACAGTTGGTCACGAAAGGAAAGGCTGTGAAAAAAACATTTTGATGAAAGGCTGGAAATAAATCCCCATAGACCAATGTTTATAGAGCAGGTATTTGTTTATTGCAGCGCTGGTGGTGAGGGGGATATCTCCTCTTAACTCACCCACCCTTGTCAAGTGCTGTGGTGTATTTATACAGTAAGTATTGCTTAGTATCACTGTGTCACTACAGCATCATCACATATGTGTCAGAACTAATTTACATAGTAAATAAATCTCACGGTTATTAGATCATTCTTTTCCACTGTGCTTGCATCTCCCCAGTTTGGGGTTGTCAGGGGTCTTTGATGAAGGCTTCCAAGGTCTTTGCATCTGAACTTTTCATCTTTGTCTTTGGAGCATGCCCAGTTATGGTGTTCCTTGATCTGTCTAGACTTAACTGGCCTAAATTCTTTGTTTTGTGGCTAACTGGCTTTGCACTTGCCAATTTTTCATTAGTACTATACTTACCTATCTCTAAAACTATCCACCTGGTGACTTTTCTTTTTTTGTCTATTCAGCATTAAGAAACTAGTTAACCATATACTAGCCATTACATTGTATAAAAAGTTATTTATATCAGGTTATATAGGTATCAGGTTATATAGATATATAAAAAGTCATGATTTAGGTTATATTGATATAACCTAACCTATAACCTATTTATAACCTATCAGGTTATATAGATATATTAGGTTATATTGATATCTTATAACTCAAGCTATATAAGCACCTTGTAACTTCGATCTACGTTATATAGGCATTAATTTGCACACAATTCTTCTCCTTTAAGTACTTGCTACAACATGAAGCACATCAGTACTTAGTAAAGTAACCCAAATCTGTTTTTTCCCTTGTAAATGTAATGAATGTTGTTCATTACAGGAATTGTTTTTAATGGCTTCCTTCTGGAAGACCTGGAGTGCTTTGTCTCACATCCTTGATGTTTCCAATAAAAAAAAAGTATCTCTGGTGGGTGGGACAAGAATATTGAGTCTGGTAAAACACTGCAATAACTGTATTGAAGAATGAGTTTTATGCCTGGGGGGTCTGTTTTGTACTGAGATAAGCAGGCAAAAATCTCATCGGCTGCAAAGGTCAATGTCTGAGTATCAGAGGTCAGAACTGACTGTGCCATCTGGAAATGAGAGTATTGCACTGCTCCCTGTAAAGCTATTTGAAGAGTGAACTATTTTACAAGTCAGTGGAAATAGATGTTAATAAGATTTTAATGGAGTTTGAGTGTGTTGTTAGTTGTGACCTTAATAAAAATATGAGTTTTCTGGGGATGATGAAACTGCTGGTGAGTAAGCTTGCTATTTAGTAATCTGAAATGCTTGAAAATTGCTTCAAGTGACTATGTGTGTTAGCAGTACCTTACATTTTCTAGGAGGAAAAAAAGAGATCTCCTTTAAGATCCTTGTGAAAAGAAGCTGCATTTTTCAAATTTTAAGTACATAAACTGGACACCTGAAAACAACAATGTACTGGAGAAGTAACCTATTTTCTGCAACTGCAGTAATAGCTTTTTTTTTTTTTTCATGAGACATTTATTTCCTACTGATAGTTTTTTGGAAATCAGTTTTCTACAAAATTTCAAAGTTTGTAACATGGGACATTTGAAATACTTCTAAAATAATTTTTAATGAGTCTATAAATGTGGCATTAATTATATTTAAAAAGATCTCTCAGATTCCTTATATTATTACTATGACTGATTACTTTTCCCCTTCTCTCTGTTCTTCTTGGCCTTAATGTTTCCACCTCTGCATTGCTATTGTGCAATATACAACAAATGCTTGCTAAGTTTGGAGAAGGATTGAATTTCATGGAAGGTCACAGCAGAAAACCCATATTCTTGTTCTTGACAACAGATATCTAAAAATAAAAATATTAATTGGTAGCCTATTTTCCCATATGCTATGAAATTTTAAAATTATTTTTCTCTTCTCATGTACACCAAGCCTGTGGTATGAAGACTGTCATCATTATCTTCAAAAGGTCCTGTTTGTGCCTTTTTGTACCCAGGGGAAGGTTCATAGGAGAGACAGAGATGAAGATGCCTGAAGCCATTGCTGTGCAGATTATGCACCAAATACTGCTTCACCAATATCTTTCTCTGGTGCAGTATGCAAGGCAAGAAACCTTGAACCAAGGGAAGTGAAAAAAAGGATCTGATCCAGCTCTGTCAGCTTTAGCGGTTGTTCTCTCTGAACCTGAACCTCTCTCTGTCCTAGCCCACAGAAATGTAATTGTAGCTATGAACAAATGTAGATGGCTTTGAAAAGGTTTGCAGTCTGAACAGGTACTGGGGATAGGGAGTTGATTGAGTCTGATGAGGGAAGACAAGGAATCAGTGAGTGGAGTGGGAGTGGTGTAGCACTTGGTTCGTGAGGAGCTCAAGCATTGCTGGAGCCGGGGTTGAGGCTGGCAGCTGAGAATGGGCCTAGAGCAACACAGATATTGAAGGAGAGATTCCAAATTCACAGCAGAGTGGTGGGGTTTTTATATGAATATTTCTCATCAGGATCCCCTGGTCATTGGTGTCAAACTGTCTCAGAAGGCTTTCACAAGAAGGCATGGCAGTACTGCCTGCTCAAAATTAGGAGTTGCTGTATTGATTTGTTGGTGAGGGGTGAAAAGGTCAGGCCAGGAAGAGCCTTGCAAGAAAAGCTACTTACATTTGGTAGAGCAAAGCAGCCCTGTGACCAGAGCCTGAAGGGCAGGATGCTGTCTCTGAGAATTAATGGAGTGTTTGTGAGGTACAGCAAATGTTCATAGGACCCTGAAAATGGCCTTGAGTGCTCTGTGCTGAGTGTCAGCTCCGCATTTCAGGACACAGACTTCTCAGAGACAGAATTTAGTCTGGAGAAGGTGACAAGCCTGGCTTTTATAGAAGAATTGGAGTAGCTCTGCCCTGTCAGTGTGGCACAGAGCCACAGCATGTTGGAGCCTATCCCACCTCAGCCTGCTAGAGCTCCTCAAAATACATGCTTGTAATGTATTAGTCTGTTAATTTTTTTTTTTTCATGGTGTGTGGTGGTGGTTAAATTTCAGCTGAGGTGGATCAGTGGGAGCAGGTTGTTCCAAAGGTAAAAGGCCACCCAAGAGCTGCTGAGCAGTTCCACAGGGTTAAACTGAGTGACAATAAGCTGAAACTCCTTCAGGCAGCAGTTCAAGTGTTCAGAGTGTATTTTTGAGAGAGACCCAGTCTGCTCTGAGTATCTCCAGCTGAAGGAGGAGGAAGGCTGGTCAAGGGTTGGGAAGTCTGTCCTGCTTTGACCACACTCAGCACCCCAGCTGCCTGATGGGGACACTTACTGTGACTCCATGAACATCTTTCTGCAATGATAAGTGCTGAGTTCAAAAGCAGCACAGATCACACATGGGACACACCTGTGAGGAGAAGTTGAGGAACTGAGGTAGCTACACAGAGAAGTTGTATTTATTGGGTAATGTGCACTACGAGCATGATAGTGTTATTGTCATTGGTGCAAAAGCTGAACAGTCCTTAATGTTTTTGGGTTTTTTTCTCCTGAGCTTTCAAGTAAGGGCAGGTTAAGCAGTGGTGTTGAGGTTCACATTAGCTTGGTGATTAATTGTAATTTATTAACTTATACTTGGACCAGAGAGACAGGGTGTGTAGAAACTCACAGTCCTTCCATAAGGCTCTTTACTTTTAAAGGCAAAGTCCATATGGTTAGTATTTCTTATCAAAGAATCAAGCAATGTCTGGTGTGAAAGGATTTGTGAGTTGGACACACAAGGAGCGTTTCTTCAGAGAGAAAAGTATAGCTGTTTTACCTAAGGGCAGCTGACAAGCGTCAGCTGTCCTGAGATAAAATGTAAGGACAAGAGACTTTCATTTTAATACTATATAAACTTGCCAAGTCAGCTAGATAGGAAGGTAGGATTTAATTTACTGTGTTTACATTGTGATAAATCCACAATGCTTGGTCTTTGATATGTTTCTTCTCTAAGAATGAGTGTTATTTATTACTTAACCCCAAACTGTGTCTTCTTTTTTAGAATATGGAGACAAATTCAGACATATAGGACTCTGAAGCTCTTCCTGAAATACAAAGAAATTGCTATTTCTTAATACAATACTGTTACAGCAGTAGTTTAGGAAAAGATTACTGAAAATCATCAGTGTCCAGTCTTACCTCTACAAAAAGTAGGGATAACTCTGAAGTTAAATCAGCTACTACTCATGTAATCAGCTGATAATCTGAATCAGTTTGTGGCTTCTGATTTGGTATATTTAACTGTAAGGGTGACCTGTAACTTCAATGACATCATTGAAACCTGTGTCCTTTTTAAGCTGAATTCTTTACTAGGTCAGTGGGCATTTTTTGCCAGTGACTTAATGAGGTCAAAATGACACCTAGAGGTTTCAGCTTGTTGGTTTCTTTTTTGTAGTTGCAGCTATACTTAAGATGAAAGATCCTTTTGGAAGCTTTAGCATTATATGTTTGGCAAGGTGAACCAAAAACCACTGACATCAAACTATAAAAATGGTAAGCATTCGGTCAAAAAGGTGGCAAGATAGAAACAAATAGTTTCTATGGTCTTTATTAAACATTTGGACTTTCCAATTTACTTCACAAACTGTAACTGCAGTAATTCTACTGCAGTTAGAATTACTGCTGGTCAGTAATGACCAGCTGTAATTAAGGTCATAGATACCAGAGTAAAGATCAATAAAAAATAAAAGCAGAATAGCAAAGGGAAACAGTAATTGTATTGTCAAGCTGTAAGAATTTACTCAGGCAGAAAGGCACTTTTGAAAAATTCTTTAAGTGATGATTCTGAGAGGACACGTGCCATGAATTTTGTGGACCTGACTCTTGAGAGTTGAATGGAAGGTATATGTAATGAGCATTACTAGAATTTGGATTCATTTTTTCTTTTTTAAGACTGACTCCCATGCTGTTCCAGATTGGGAGATACCTAGAGCAGAAATATTAAATTAAAAACATATTTCAGATACTAAAAATAATTTGTAATATCTTGGTTTGCTTGTTGCCAGTGGTTTGCTTTGCTACTTTGACGCAATTCATGGTGTCTTCACACACATTAATACATTCTGTATCTTAAGATGTTAGCCAAAAATTTCTTTTTGATTTATGTTTATAGCCGTCGGTCTGGACAGTATACAATGAACCATGACCATTCCAAGAAGATCCCCGATGGAGCATCGTTTGACCGTTCAGGATCCCAGGACTCCTTGGACGAACTGTCTATGGATGACTACTGGAAAGAACTTGAAAACATCCATGAAACCAGAGGAAATAATCACGAGGAACAAGTAGCACTTGTAGTGAAAGAGCCAGATGGTAATGAAATCTGTTCTGTCAATGTTTATCAGTTTGCTGATTTAGGGATTTTTCTTCAAGTCTTATTTCAATACATGGCACCTACCAAATGCAGATCAAAAAAGGAGGTCACTTTCCTGAACATCTGCTTTGAAAATTCTGTTGCCTCTGATGCATATCACCAGAAACAGGCAGTGCCCTGAAAGACAGTAATATCAGAGACAAGTAAAAGGCTGATTTTTCTTTGAATGGTACTTGCAGAATATCACAAAGGTGCCTGTGCTTGCAAACCACAACTGAACTCTTTGCAGTTTACTGTTGAACTAACTTACCCTTTCACTCTTTGTGTATGTTGTTTGTTATTGTAGCTATTGTGGATAGAAACCTCACGCTTTAGAAGACAAGCCAATGATTAACCGATTTAAGTTTAGTGAGTAACTTTCTATGCTTGTAACTATTGTGATTGTTCAGTTGTACTATTTGTGTTTCTCAGAAGCATGAATTATGGGCCACTCCTTGGGTCATAGTCTTAGAGGCTGGGCAATTTCTTTTTCTTTGTTTTTGTGTCCTCTCACATAAAAGAAGAGTAATGTCCTTAATGTTAGTTTTCTCTCAAAAATTATTTTTGAACAATGCAGTAGCTGCCTCTCTCCCATTCTTATGAGACCCACAGTCTCAGTAAATTAAAATGGTGAATTTTGCATTTTGGTATGGCCTCCACATGAGTGAGAAGAATGTGCTCCATGAGCTTTCAAAGGGATTTGCTCTTCTGCCTCTCTAAGCACTTTGAACAGTCACTGCTCTGAAGTGCATAACAATGAGGCCCCTGGAGAAAGCAGCAAGGCTCCCAACGCTTGTGACTGGCGAGCTGGGGGTTTTTGATGGAGTCATGGGGCTTTCTCCAGAGCAGCAGAGCCCATCATTCTACAGTACACAAACCTCTTACCTTACTGCAGCTCATTGGTGTGGCTGTGCCTTTAGGCTCTGCATCCCCAGCCCCACCATTTCCATCGGGTTTGTATGTAGCCTTCTTCCCCCTGGTTACTGCAGCTGACTCTGGCGTGGAGCCCGGGTGAGTCAGCACAGCTGAGTTATCAGCTTGAGCATGTGTTGCTGTGCCCCACACCTTGCCTCGTGCTCTCTTGGGCACGAGTACTCCTGAGTGTGTGGGATGCTGCAGCTGGCTGATGATCCTGCCAGAAATTCAGCCAGGCAAAGGCAAGGCAGGGGAGACAGCTTGCTCACAGCTGCTCTGGGGCATGGGTGTAGCCCTTCTTTCCAGCCCTGATAACAAAACCTGAGAGTTTTGTCAGAGGCTCAGGATGTGGCTGCACAGCCATAGCAAAATTCATACTTAAATTTTGGTGTCTGTTTTCTGGATGCTGTTAATATTAAGGTGCCCACTTGGACATGCTCTAGGCACAGTGGTAAAATGAAATCCAAAAAAAAAAGCAATAGTGAAGTTGACATGCCAGCTTTGGAGTATTTTTAGGTATCTGATAAATGGAAATATTGCTTGAACATTTGAGAGAATTGTTGGCATTCAGCACAACCTCAACTGCTACAGACAGAACTTAGTGTTTTATAGAAAATATCATTAGGGCGATACAGATTTCAGAAGCAGTTGTTTTGCCATTGGTGACAATATTTAATAGCTTTCTCTTCTTTCATGTGCAGTGATGTGTCAATAAAGGATACCTTATCAGCTCTAAGACTAAAGCAAAAATTGTTCTGTGGGCTGTCAGCAGGCTGGAGACCATGTCATAAGAACTGATGAAAAAAATAGCATTAAAGGTGACACGTGTAGGCTGGTTTGTCCTTCTTTAAATTGAGCTAGTGGAAGGCTGTAGAATTAATGTATCAAGAAAAGTGGGCAGAACCATGTCAGTAAGAGAGCTAAAAAGATTGAGTATTGAACTAAAAATCAGTGGAGCAGCAATGATCTGGCTTTCAGGCTTTCCCATACACATTTTTATTCAGGAACATTTATAAAATGGTATATGATTTTAATGGAAGTGCTGTAGATTATTATAAAGATTGCCACATATCAATCTGTATTGGATTAACTACTTTAAAAGCTTTGATATCATATATTAAACCTTTTGAGACTCCTTAGAAACAATAGCTTTTTTCCGAGTCATGACAGTGTAAGTAATTCTTAATTGTGTATCCCCTTGGTACTTTTATGTGAATTATATTAACTGTGCCATGTCATTAAAATACAATGTGCTTGGCAGTACTAGAAAGCAATGTTTATGCCTTTTTCTCTTCAAATTGCTCAGAGGGAGAACTGGAAGAAGAATGGCTGAAGGAGGCAGGTTTGTCGAATCTGTTTGGAGAGAGCTCTGGCGACTCCCTGGAAAGCATGGTGTTTTTATCCACACTGACCCGAACCCAGAAAGCGGCGGTGGAAAAGCGAGTAGAGACTGTCACACAAACCATGAGGAAAAGAAACAAACAGCACCAGATTCCTGATGTCAGAGATATCTTCAGGCTACAAAATGACTCAAAGGGAAAAGTGAGTTCCTGTCGGTTGTTTTGTTTGATTCTGGCAGAGAGAAGAGAGGGACACGTATGGATGGGGGAAGAGCAGAGTGGTGCATGAAAGGGGTATTTCCAAAAGATTTGTGCCCAACTTCACTGATTTCCAAGGGAATTTTTCACTAAATTTTCAGGGATGGTGTTTGTCCAGATTCAACATTGCATTAAGCAATTTTATTATTTCTAAAGAAGTGTGTATATTGGCCTCATCTTACTGAAAGGTGATGAATAAAACAACCCCTCATTTTAATTGGAATTGTTTTTCATATGGATGTGAAACTCATCACAACAATCACCCAAAGAGCCTACCTTTGAATGGTTACCTCTTACTTACTTACTGGTGCTTTTGTTTGTTTGTTTATAAAAAAAGGGGGGAAATGGGACATTAGCCTAACCTCCTTGGTTTTGGCTAGGTCTTTATGCCTATCAGCTGGAAGTATAAACCCCATATTAACTCCCAGGGCCTATGTGTGTATTAAACTGTGTATGGGAAGTTACTCTGACAGGATCCGAAGGGTCCCAGTTTCCCCTCATGGGTTATTGAAGAGAATTCCTTTCCCATATATAGGAAAGGGGAAGGAGGGAAATGAAGACTATGATTAGAATTCCTTTTCCATGGAGAGTGTGTGTCCTCTCTACTCCCTCAGAGCACTGAGATCTTCAGCCATAAGAATGAGGCCTTATGGCATGACTGGGTTACCTGACCTCAGGTCTGTCCCTTGTTCCCACTGCTGACACTGCCTTTCAGTGCAGTGGTTGTGGTGATGGAAAGCACGGTAAATTTTGAGGGGATTTAATTTCCTCCTTCCCTCAACAGCTTCTTCTCCTTCAGCAACTCCTTCTAATCTCAGTTGAAGTGTAGTGGGGGAAGTGGTGTGTTCTGGAGGCACAACTTCCCTTTCACTGTTCTGCTATGCCTGTGGTTGCAAAAGAGATATTAACTCCATAAAGGCTCTCTGGGATCTAATTTGTAATTGACTCTACCTAAAAATTACAAGATCTAATAGCAGAGCAATTTAGGTAATATATCATGTACCTTAAAGCAGTGTAATTTCTCTTTTTTTTATTCCAGTAAAGCACAAGAAATATTCATGTTCCTATATGTAAGCTACATTCTGTAATGTTTGAAAATCCTATGTCACAGTGTTAAATAGATTTTTCTTCTCTTAAACTACATGTTTTGATATTGAAGACACTACTGAGAAGACAAATTATTTTAGGTGTTTAAGATGCATAAAACAAATGGTTGTTTATTAAATATGGAAATATTGGGGGAGAAAAAATCCTTCTAAACTTGTCTCCTTGACAGAAACAAAGTAATATAAGTATAGGTCCTCAAACTTGTACTTCATTCCTTTCTCTAAAGTAAGATAATTGTTCAGAAATCATTGCTTCTGGTTATTCACCAAATTTGTCACCAAAAGGCTGTGGGAAGTAGCTTCTGCTACCTCCCTAGGTAACTTGTCTCACTGCTTTGTTACTCACCCATCATTAGGAAGCTTTTTATATAACAAAAGAGGACTGAAGCCACCTGCAGCTGTATGAAGTCATTTCAGTTTAATAATAACCTCTTAAAATCCTTTAGTCTCCCTTCATCTGGAGGAAAGTAGGAGGAAAGGTAAAACAATAGTGTTGATGTTTTGCAACAACACAACAATTGTGTTAATGTTTCTCCTGAATTTCCTGCCATATTCCCAAAGAGAAGCTAGACTTTTGGTACCTTGACAGCTTCCCATTCTGCTTCTGCTGCTTTGTGAAACAGAGATAATTTTCTAGGCACTCATGCTAACTTCTTCCTCCTCTCAAGATACCTGATTAAAAAAAAAAAAAGAAAAGAAATGAAAATACAGATTGTGCCAGTTGGATAAATCTTTAAAACTTGCATTTGTTTTCTCAGTTATATGAGTTATATGTATGGAGTTATAAATTGCTTAAGTAAAATACAAGTAGAAATACAGTGTGCTAAACAGTCATTGTTAACTTGTGTTGCCAAAAAGTAAAAATGATATGTGGGTAAAAATGTATATAAGTCTACATATACCCATTTATATGGACATAGATTTTCTACATGTTCTGAAATATTTTGTCTATAGTTGGTGTCATCCAATTCACAAAATGTCACATCTTGAGACTGGGTAGGGCAGCATTACAGAAAGGAGAGGATGGTTCTAATCCTTTCCCATTCTTCCTCTCTTCGAAGTGTCCTGATTTTGTTGTTGGAAATCTAAGCTGTAAGCACAGATAATGTCAGGGTGCCCTGCAAAAGGAATGGGATTGCTCTCTAGGGGAGGCAACCATGTAAGCTTTTTCAAGACAAAGGAATTTGGTCTAAGTCAGTCAAAACATCTCCTCCAGATTCCCATTCCATATCTTTTCTAGTGCAAACTACAGCTTCAGGTCAGACTGCATTTTCTTATTCTTTGCCACTCTGGAAAATAAAGTCATTCACCCAGGTAGCCTTCTAGGAAGAAGAGGAATTGACTTAATTACTTTTTTTTTTTAATTACCTAGGTTTCAGAGCCCCTTAGACTTTGGCAAGGGGTTTTCTGTTGAAACACAGAAATGTGCTTTTGCATACCCCTGAGTTGCAGGAGTGTGTGTTTTAATCCCACACAGAGTCAAAGGAGTTTCTACAACGATGCACTAGATTTTTGTAGGCATGCATATTTATTGTTCCTTTCTTAGGTCTGTGATGGAAGTGAACCTTCAACTGTGAGAACAAGTGAAAACAAAAATGAAACACATGGTGGAACAAAAGGTAATGTCAAATTACTCTCTATTTGATTTGTTTTTGGTTTGTAGGTGTTCATGGGTCCATATTTTAAGTAACTTTTCAGCAAAATTAAATTATAATGAGAAAACTGTTCTGGACTGAATTGTTGTGTAAAATTTTAAGTGTGTCTGTACGTCGTGTCCTTTGAGCCACCTGAGAAATCCTGTTTATTATCAGGGATCAACTTATAATCAAGCTGTCTGAGAGAAGTCTTCTCTTGTAGCTTATGCTCAGGTTGTTTCTGATCCTTAATTTATCGCTTCTGGTCTGTCTCTGCTGTACAGTACAGGAAATGAAGGTCTATGCATAAACTCATCAGTGCATGCAAAAGAATAAAACCACATGGACTATAAGCAAAAAAAAAAAAAAGAGAACTGGCTGGACTCAAGCATCAAAAAAAACTGTGAGAACTGGCTATATACCTGTAGCACAAATTAAAGGAAAAACAGGGATTAAAGAAAAAAGGTTGTTTACCTTTTCAAAGGACATGGAAGTGAAATAGCATTCTGTGTGCCTAGGTTGTGTTCAGTGGCATGCTATCACAAGAGAGGTGCAGTATCCATGGAAGGCCCTTTCCTCTCACTATCAGGATAGTACATCACAGAAGTCCTTAGCTGACTCCACAGTTTGTGTTTTGAGAGTATGATTTCTGATGAAAGACTTTGACAGAGCTTTCTGCTGTTCTTCAGGTCCAATAGTAAAAGGATAACTGTCCTGCCATGTTGGATTTCTTCAAAGTAAGGGTTTTACTGTGTCTGTTGTATCACCCTACCCACCCCTGTAGAAATCAGGTTATTTAAGTTTTAAGCTGGCAGCTATTTAAGTTTTAAGATGCTGCACCGTTATTCTGCTTTGTTTATATATTGGGGTTTTTACTTCTTCTGGAGGAGTGGATAGCACATAGTTGTTACACTGAACCCTATACCCACACTAAGCAGGCAGATTAAGTTGCCTATTTCAAGTTAGTTAGCTGTAATTAAGCCACCAAATAAAGTTCTGTTTCAGTTCTAGAATACTGACTAGTAGCATTTTGGAAAAATTGTTACTTTAGAATTAGACTTGGAAGACAGCAATGGATGATACAGAATGTGCATGGCAGTTGAAGTGGGAGACATGACCATAAACCAGCCCTGAATAACGCTCAGTCTGTGTGTTTCCAGAAGTGTGTATTTCTCTCCTGCCCTCTCAGCAAACCTCACTCCAATAAGAACAGTAAAAAAACTGGGAGGACTGCCAGACTGCTGGTTCAGCACAAGGGAAGGAAGAGATGCCTAGTGCTTGTGTCAATAAACTTCACTGCAGGATTCAGAGCTGGAAAATTACCAAGCAATTATTACAGAGTTTTTATCACATCTGGTTCTTTCTTTCCCCGTGGCCCTGATGAACCCTTCAGAAATGGGAAGTTCTGAAAGCCAAATCCCATATGCTAGCTCTCCTCAGCACAGATGGTGATGTGGATGGCAAATGCAGCCTGCTCACATCCTGATACACTCCTGCTCTAGTCAACGTGCTACAGTGGGCTCTGCTCCTGAGATTGGAGCAGGAAGGAAAACTCAGTTCCATCTGCAGTCAAACCATGCAAGTTTGGTGGTGTTAAAAGCATGCATCTGGTTCAGTGCTGTCCTATGATCTTTCCCGCAGAATAAGCACATTAGTGTTAAACAAACAGTGAATGAATTTAAGGCAAAAAGTAAACAGTGCCTGATATTTCAGAGGTACTAAATATGTATTAAATCCAAATCCAAGGGCATTATTTTAAAATGGAAACCCTGTTTGATACAGAAGTAGTCCCAGTTTTACCTGAAAAAATATGAACATCATCTCAGACATTAAAGACAAAAAGCCTAAATTGAGACATCTTAAAATTGTTACGGTAAAAAACTCTTTTTGGCCATACTTCAAAGGTGATAACTGTTCCTAATGGGATATTTGAATGCTGCATTCCCAAGTGCTTCTGGCAGACTGAAGTTGTTAGTAGTTTGCCTTTAGAGCATGCCTGGGCTATGTGAACCTCTTCTTGTTTCTCCTTTCTAAGCAGTCCAACACACGTTTTTTCTTGACTAAATAATATATGCAAACTCACAGAATAATAAGTGCCTTTGTTTCATGTAGGTATGGAGTGTGTCTGCAGGAAACAAAAAGAAAATTCAGAGTAATTTACTAAGCTCTCAAAAGGTATTATCATTTTAACAATCCATGACAATCACTAAAGGCCTGCAAAGCTAGGAATATGTTCAATAGATACAAAAGAAAAGAAGTAATTTTCTTTGGAATCCTGTGAAAAGGAGTAAATAACTGTGTTGATTAAGACCGCTCAAGAAATAAAAGGGAAATAATAAAACATATGAAAAGCTAAATACTTATTAGCTTAAGTAGGGGAGTAGCAAAAGTCAGTTTACTATGACTGCAGTTGTTTTTCTGAACTTAGGATTTGCTACAGGAGAAGAATAATAGATAAAACGTCTGTATAAGGGCAGATTCAAAGCATAACAATCTAGAGAATGGATGAACAAATTGTGTGTACTGTGTGTAATACGAGGGTAAAGAGCAGTAATGTTTGCATCTTGATAGGGAAAAAAAACTGTAGTCTGGTGGTTTTTAATTAGAAAGTTTGGTTTTGCTTTTCATTTTACATGATAAATGAGGATCCTATAGCCAAAGTAATGCTGTCAGTGAAATGACTACAAGGTTTTTTATTTTCAATTTATAACCATCTATGAACTAGCATTTTAGAGAAATGCTTTGTCAGTCAAAGAAAAAAATCTCATTCTACCTTTCCAGTTGTAAATTAAGATCTGTCAGCTTAGCTTGGTTGGTGTATACTCAAGATTCCCTTGCAAAACTGGGATATAGCACAGTTGATACTTGCAATGTTTCCTTGTTTTATTCCTGAAGAATTCCCATCATTTTATGTAATCTTTAAATAGCTCTGTGAACTAAGGAAAGGGTACAGAACTCATGTAAAATATGGTTTCCACATCCTCATAGACAATATTTGCATTTTTCTGTATCACACTTGCATTTCTCTCATTAAATATAGCATGTGGCTGACAGGTTGGCAGAACACCAAGGCTGCTTCCTCTTACAGCTGCTGCCTAGTTCAGGAATGTACAACAATGGGAGCAAGGCTATACAACCAAGAAAAGACTCCCCACAACAGCAGCACTTCTAGAGCTTTAAAATGTGCAGAGCATTACTGAGACATCTACTTTACATGACACCTTCGTATGACCAGAGGACTGAAATAGGAGCTACTGCTTTTTGTTTGTTAACATCAGATCTCTCCTAGGCTGGTGGGAAGTATGTAGGTCAGATATAGGCCACATTAGCATGACAAAAGTTTTGGGGGGGGGACAGGAAACTCTTTTCATTCAGTATGGATGCATTGAACAGTTTACATGATATATACAGATACACACACACAGATGCCAAGGATCAGAGTCAGGGATTAATTTGACCTTGGATATGTTTGCTTCCTGAGGACTCAGATATCTCTTTACCAAAAGGAGCAGCTCTAGTTTCAAGGTCAGCTTAATCTTTAGTGTATGCCCTAGGCATTTTGGGGTTTGTGGAAAGTGAGCAGAAGCCACTCTGGCAAAAATAAGTGATGAGTAACACACAACTCACAGAATATAAAAATGTACTATTTTACTTCTCACAGCATTGCTTGGTTGTAAGTAGAGTCAAAGTATTAACTCAAATCCACCTTCTCACCCTGAAAGTGTCTCAGCTTAGGTAGGTACCTTGATGCCTGTCAGGTCCCCTGAGTCTGGCCCTGGCTGACTGAGGTTATTTTCAGGACTTGATCTAAATACTGTCAGAGAATAGTTTTGTGTTTTGAAATAAGATGTAGGTATAACTTAGAAAAATTGTCGACTTGCTGTAATTTTTTTTCTTTAACTTCCTGCTTCATATGTTGTTTGAATTGTGTGCTTGCAGCTCCGTTGTATTACAGACGACTGATAGCATCAGTGTAGATCAGCACTTCCTTGACTTCTCTTAATCAACCTCTCTGCAGGCTTTCCCCAGCTTCAGAATCAGCTTTTGCTGTACCTGTAACTTTTTTCTGGGAATTTTTTCTGTCTTGGCTTAGGGTAGTTACTCTAGGCCATACAAAAATTTCCCACAGCAGTGTAAAAAAATTAGTTTATTATTTTGCACAACATTCTTACACCAAAACCTATGCATTGCTCATGGTTCTCCTTCA
Source organism: Vidua chalybeata (assembly GCF_026979565.1). Taxonomy (NCBI): domain Eukaryota; kingdom Metazoa; phylum Chordata; class Aves; order Passeriformes; family Viduidae; genus Vidua; species Vidua chalybeata. Next base: position 59,580,680 of record NC_071532.1, read on the forward strand.
CAACTCATGTCCATTTCCATCCACTTTTCCTACACTTGTGGTATATTAGCTTTGAACAGACTGCAGTTTCGTGTGAGTAGGAGCCAGTGAGTAGAGTCATGGTCCCAGGACTAGGGAAGTGATTCTTCCTCTGTACTCAGCACTGGAGAGGCTACACCTCAAGTTCTGTGTCCAGTTCTGAACCACTCAATGCAGGAAGAACATTGAGGGACTGGAGCATGGCCAGAGGAGGGTAACAGACCTGGTGAAGGGTCTGTTGAGTCTTACGAGGAGAGGCTGAGGGAGCTGGGGGTGTTTAGCCTGGAGAGAAGGAGGCTCAGGAGAAACTTGCCTCTCTCTACAACTGTAGAGAGAGGCTGTAGCCAGGTGGGGGTTGGTCTTTCTCCCAGGCAGCAACAGGACAAGAGGACACAGCCTCAAGCTGTGTGAGGTTTAGGTTGAACATTAGGGAGAAGTTCTTAACAGAAAGGTTGATTAGATATTGGAGTGGACTGCCCAGGGTGGTTGTGGAGTCCCTGGAGGTGTTTAAAGAAAGACTGGACACGCCACTTAGTGGCATGATATTGTTGACATGGGCGTGTTTGGTCGTAGGTTGGACTCCATGATCTCAAAGGTCTTTTTAAACCTTATTTATTCTGTGACTTTACTCTTCTGTAGTACCTGGAAACCTGCTGTGATTCTGTAATGTCTTGCAAAAGGAAGCTATTCCTTGTTGTATCCTTTTGGATAGATATCATGAGAAGGATGGTGGAGAGACTGAAAGCTTTCTTATACTTCTATGCTTTGTAGTAAATACTGTTTTTTAATGTATAATTTTCTTCTTGCTTCTTTCACAATATATTTTAACTTCAGACCAAAAGCAGCGGTTGATTTACTGTGAAATTGGGAAGCTTCTTTTTCTAAAAGCAGAACAGCCTCTCCCTTTTTTGATTCTTTATTCCTTTAACAAAAAATGTTCTAAGTTTGTCTAGTGTTTGATTCCTTTAAGGAGCAAAGAAAGAGAAGTAAGACCATTGTTGTGTACTTAGTCCTTCTCTGTATTGTGGAAATATGTCTAAATTCTTTTGAGGAATCTAGACTTTTCAGACTGAGGTGAGAACAGGTATAATGGAACAAAGATATGGTCTGTGTACTCCCTGTTATTTCCAGATGTTAATGCTTTGGGTCATAGAGGACACATTCTCTATTCCTTTTGAAATTTTAGCAGCTGGAAAATTTGCTGATTTGTTTGCAGGATGTTACAGTCTTTGAGGCTAGAAAGTGATAGCAAGAAACTTCTGATGCCAAAGCTCTTTGGCTTTGCAAGATTCTCGGAGTCTGCTGTTTGTTTGAGGTGGATTGCTCTATCTTTTCATCATAGATAAATAGGACAGAAAACCCCATTCCTTGGCAAAATTATTGAAGAAAACTACAAAAAACCCTTGTCAATAGCTAAATTTTTGACTGACATAAAAAATACAGGAACAGTGACATTGTAATCAGAATGTCCATTGCTCGCACAGCATTCATTTCTACTTGGTTTAAAACTTACTCTCATGCACTGAGTGGTGCTCAATTGTGTTTTCAGGTCCAAAGTTCAGTCTTGGAACAGATGAACAGAAGAGCCTGCTTGAAGACGTGCCATCTTCAGACACTGACATCAATTTGGAGATATCATTTGCAGAACAGGCAGCTAATCTCAAAGACAGCTCAGTAGGCAAAATGTACAAAGGTGGAGGGGGTGACACTCTTCTCCCGGTAGGTTTTCTTATTTATTCGTCTTTATTTTTAGCTAGAGGTACTGTTTAAGTGATATTTATCTGAGACTGAGTGAATTAGATTTAGAAGAACATTGTCAGATTTAGCTTTGTAGAGATAGAGGTTCTTAAGGTAACTAATTTTTGGGAATAGTATGCCCAATAACATGAAAATAACTACATTTATGCCTGTTTATGTATTTGTGTGTCTGGAAAAACACGCTCTATATGTAAGCAAAAATGAACTTCTAATATTAAGCTGGAATAAGGCTTGGTGGTGGTTGTACCACTCTATCCTTGCTTCATTTATTTACATCCCCTTTTTCTATTATCTGAGGTGAGATGCTTTACCTCTAATAAAAAGCTATGCTGTAATATAAAAAGGGTTGGTGGATGCCTATAGAAATGTTATGCAGTTGTCTGATGTGGGTAGGTGAGGGATGAGAATGAAGCACAGAATTGTCTATAGAAATTAGAGGTCTGAAGTCAAATGGCAGGAAATTAAAGATTAATTTGAACTCAGTTTTTCTTTCCAACTCTTAATAAAAAAAGGCTCTTTTGGAATGAATCCAGATAAAATCAAAAGAAAATCCTCCAAGGGATTTTGTTATCGATCCTCAGAAATCTCTCTTAGGATCTCTCTCTGCCTAACAGTTCATTAACTTGTAACATGTACATATAACCTGTAAACTAATGACTGCTGTGAAAACTGTCTTGTTTTTGGTTTTTTTTTTTCCCTAACACTGTGTGCAAACATGTCTGAGTAAACACAGTTTCTGAAATAATGTTTCCCAGTTCTTCAAACACTTAATTTAGATAAGGACTTGTGCAGTTCTTCAAGTAGTAATTACCCCATGTATCCTAGTTTAAACATTATAAACCAGACACTAATGGATATTTAGAGATGGATTCTAAAGTGTTTGAGTCATGTTTCTTCAATGCTGCCTATAACAAGGAGATAAAAGCTGTGCTCTAACTTCTGTATATATGCATAATACATACATTAGTTCTACTTCTGGCCAGGCATGTGAAGGATTGCTCAAAGACATGGCTATGAGATTTCTTCTTCAGTTACAAAAGGAGCTGCAAAATGATAGGAAAAGGAAGAGAGTTACCTATTTAAATCTACAATATATTGGTTGCACCTTTATCATCAGCAGCTATTTTTAAGCAGACATGTTTGTGCAAGTCAATGAAAGCTCAGGGTGGGGAACTGGCTACTCATCTACCTTTTGTAAATTATGTTTATGTTTTAGTATGTGCTCTTGTAGTCATGTACCATAACCAGCAATTCAGCTCTGCTATTGCTGGGTTTGCACAGGGTAAGAAAATAATTCATGAGTATAATATGTCTTTCCAAGTGGAAGAAAGTCTTGTCAAGCTTCCTGCTCCGAGTCATGCATACTTAGAAGCCTGCAGTTCAATGAGTTGGGAAGTCTCTCACTCTTTCAACTAAATTCCTTATATTGATCTCTGACTGCAGCCTCTGAGTATGTAGTGCAGTAGAAAGGAGCCATGATTAAGTATCCCCATTCCCTAAAAAGATAACTCCTTTATTATTATTTATATGGCAGCCAAATATTTTATTTTGTGTGCACAAATGCAGAAGAATTTCTATCCCAATTGTATGTGCATAGGATTGTTCATGGACAGCCATTTCCACCACTATCAATTGGAAAAAGATACAGAAGGTGGAGGGAGAGTATGTGGTTGCAAGCAGGACAAATGACAAATCCAGACTCTTCTTGGAGGTGCCAAGTAAAAGGACAAGGATTAATGGACACAAGTGACTAATGGTGAAATTGTTTTTTGCATAGTAAAAAAAGCCCCATGAGAGCATTCCACACCAAAACAGGTTTCCACAGCGGTTATTGGGAATTTTCAAAATTCATTTGAGCAACAACAACAAGCAATCCAATCAGACTTGTAACTTAGCCTTGCTTTGAGCAGCAATTGAATTAGGTGACCTCCAGAAGTCACTGGGAACCTAAATCTTCCTATCATTTTAAGATCATCTGCTTTTTAACCTATTTGTGGGATTCTCCTTTGATTTAGTCAGTAACAGCCAGCTTCATGATGAAAGGTTTTACCCTGAAGGAAGCACAGCCTTTGAGCTAAGTAATTTGTCATACCTTGGATTATTTACCCTGCTGCAATTCTCTGCTTTTAGAATTTCAGACTGCCGAAGGACAAGACAGGTACCACAAAGATTGGTGACCTAGCCCCTCAGGACATGAAGAAAGTCTATTCTTTAGCACTGATTGAATTAACTGCTCTCTATGACATACTTGGGACAGAATTCAAGCAGCAAAAAGCTGTAAAAATCAAAACCAAAGGTAAGTTGATGTTTTGTATTCTGAACCAATTACATCTGTTTAATCCAATGAAGCAAATGCACCCATTTTGAAACATAAACTTTAAGAGATTTAGAGATTTTAGAGGAGCTAAGATTTTAGTTAGAGATAAGCTTTACTAGAGTTAATTAAAATAAAGGGATTTTATTGATGAAGTTAAGAGTTAGTAGTTAACTAATAATTGATGAAGTTAAGAGTTAGTAGTTAACTAATAATTGATTGCTTGTCAACACAATGTTTAGTTAGCTGGGTTTATAATGAAGAATATAGAAACTGACAAATAGCTTTTAGGAACATAAAACAATTGTGGGCCTTCTCTGTTCTGAAACCAGTTGAAGACAAGGAATGGGAGTCTTGCATTGAAAAGGTAGAAAGGTCAAAATGAGGAAGACTTCATTTACTTCCTCATTTTGGGACCCCTCCTCATGAAAGGGACCACCGACCCATTTCAAGGGACAAACTACGCATGCTTAATAGCTTTTGAAATGATTAGCATACGAAGCGAGGAATGGGGTGTACCAAAATGATGAATATGTATTTGTATTTTGGGTATTCAATTCTTGTGTGGATAAAAGGACTCTGTAATCATTTGAAAGGCACAGTGTGTATTTGGGAGCTATCCCGCACGCTGTCCGGCGTCACAATAAACATACACTTTCTAACTTTAAAACCGTTAGGGAGTTTTTGTCCGTCACAGTTGGATATTGGTGCTAGATCAATATCCATATTTTTTTAATAAATCAATTTCTCTATGATCTTCCAGCAGAAAATTTATATATAATATATAAGCAGTAACATAGGCCCTGAGCAACATTTAATTTTACACCTTAACTCAAGGCAAGCTTTAAACAAGTTTACTGACATAATGTCTATAGCTCTTTGTCTAAAATTAAAACTCAAGACAGTCACTGAGCAGATGATCTAAGGACTGAAGGGTAACTATCTTAGTCGGATGCCGTGCAGCAAGAATTGCTTCACAGAAGTTTGTATGTGCTGATTTATTCCCAAAGGGCATGAGCGTATGCTCTTTGTGGGTATTCTTTTCCTGATTTCCTGAAGGTAGGTACTCGTCTACTTTCAAAATTGGACTCAATGATCTTATGGGTCTTTTTCAACCTTTGCAATTCTGTCATTCAGGTGAGTCTACCTGACTTTTGTGCTTTTGTTGCCATAGGTGGGAGATGCTGGGAGCCTGTTTCCTATTCTGTCTGGCACAAATGTTCCTGTGTCATATAGGCCTTGCCCATCCAGTATTTTCTTAGGCTATAATGCAGTTGTTATGATGAATGGCACCATATAAAGTGGAAGATCTAAACTGTTGCAGAGGAGGCAGACACAGCTGCACCATGTCACTTTCCTCTGCAAGCCATCAGAGCATGTGTAATCACAGTGCTTTGCTTGGGAGCATAGAAAACATGGAAACCAATTTCTTGATGCTAGCGGTTTTCAGTGCTTTGTTTGGATTTTGTATTTTTGGTTTTTGCTAAATGCTGTACAAGAGCTTGAGATGTGTTACCAGTTAATCACAAGCCTGCTTTGGCCAAAACTCTGTTGTCAAGGATCAGTGAATGTGACAATGCAATAGCTCGCTTTAAATAATTGAAAGCAACAGAGAGCATAGAAGATACATAGAAGGTACAATAGATTCTTCAGAATATGTTCTTCACTATACAGTAGTAGTAAACAGCTTTTTTAATGCAAAAGGCATACACAGAAACATCAACAAGACCTTGAATGCATTTTATTCTTGCAGAAGTACTTGTGCTGTCACTAATAAACAGAGACAAAGCACTTTCTTCTTTTGTATTTTGGGTCTTACTTATAACTGCTTCTTCTTAACAAAATTAATTGAATTTTACTCTCAGCATTATTATCTGAATGGCAGGCATTCATAAAATGTTGAATTGATTAAAAACTTCTTTGAAAGGTAAAAAAGATAGGCTAGACTCATGGCAATGTGTAGGAAATGGACAATGACATCAGCTTTTCTGCCAAGCTAATCTGCTTTTGCAATGTACTGCCTTCAGTGCCTTGTTGCTCTGTCTGACCCTTACCTGTTCACCCCTTAAGTGTTTGGCCAATTGATTCATACAGTGGTGGGTCTATTCGTTTTCTCCTTTGTGCTTGAGTATGTAAAGATGATGAAAACATCATTCTTCTGGGGAATGCTGTGCTGTGCCCAGTGCTGCTTTTTTATTGACCTCCTAGAGTTTGTTTTTTCAACTACATTTCAATGGAAACTTTTATTATTGACAAGAACTTCAAGATAATAAAGCTATGGGGTATGCCTGTATGTATGAGTCCCTTATATTTTATAGGTAAACTTTTTATTCTGACAGAGATACAAGAACTGCTTCTTCTTAACAAAATTAATTGAATTTCTATCTCAGCAAACTTTGGGTTAGTCATTATTAACACAGCTCTCTTTAAATGGTTATTCACTTCTGTTCAACTGGGCCATAATACATGTAAGTTCCGTTTACATGAAGACTAAGGTTAGTTTGTCATCAGGGCTAAATTAACTGCGACTGAATTCCTTTTCAAAAACAAGTTTGAATTCCTTTGGCCCTATTGTAAAAGTAATTTTTTAACCAAGAATTAACTGAACTTTTGCTGTTTTTAAAAATGAACCTTTAGTGAGATGGCTGTCTTGCTATTCTGCTGGTGCTGTATAATTCAAAAGCACAGGAATTGAAAAGCTGTTATTTCCAAAGCCTTGTAGAGAGAAGTGTTTAGAGCAACTCTGGGTGATAATTGTATTTATCTCATTTTAGTGAGTTCTGGATATTTTACTCATGCCATTTCCACCTCAACTATAATAACTTGCATTGAGTGGTGAAGATCTGCATTGCAGGGTCATCATCACATCCATTCTGCAAACCAGAACTAGGCAGATGGTTCATTTAAGCAGTTTGCTTTGCTGCAGAATATGTAGATGGCAATTTGAAGTCAAAACAGAAGACTCCTGAGGAAGAGATGAGGAATCCTTTTAGCCAGAATATTTTGTGTAATAACTTGATTAGCAAAGACATTAAAACACTTTAAACAAAAGGTCAATATCTCTGAACACATTGAATAGACTTACTGCTTCAGAAATGTGGGTTTATGCCAGTATCTCATGTACTGGAAAAGATGTGGATAATATCTCAGTTTCTTTTGCTTTATTCTTCAGACTCCGGCTTGTTTGGTGTCCCACTGTCACTTTTACTGGAACAGGATCAGAAGAAGGTTCCAGGAACCAAGATCCCACTGATTTTTCAGAAGGTAAATAGGCATGAAGAAGTTAACTTTTTCATACGTGCAAAATGACAAAAACATAACATTTTGTCCTGGATTTATTTGCTTCCTATAGCAGTTTTCAGTATAATACTTTAATCCATCCAAGTTATTGTAACTTTTAATTGCAACTTTACTTACTAATTCAGTGAATGTGATATTTTGCATTGTATCAGACCTATTTTGAATTCAAGACATAAACTCACAAGGCAGGTGCTTTTCCAGAAGACTTGTTGCTTTTGTACAAAGGGATATGCCTTTGCCCTTTGTGTCATGATAATGGGGGAGATAATTGGAAAGAAGATGGAGACTCTTGATTTGCTGCCCACATAGAGCACATCTCATTTTATAAGAAGAAAATAAACTACTGTGTGTGGACCTGTCCTAACATTGACAGGAAGTCAGTGCTCTATCATCACCATTTCAGTCTGTTTGTAGAAGTGCTTGTTACTTTTTGAGAAACAGAAATCTCAAAATAGTTTTGCATCACAGTCTGAAAACTACCACTGTGTCATTCGTGCCAGAAATTGCTTTCTCAGGATCATAAAAACACATTTCTGGAAAAGATGCTATCTATAAACTGAGAAATCAAATTACAAACAGTGATTGATCACTCTGCTATCCTAGCAACATCGAAAATTCTACATAAACATTAATATCTTATAGATGTGATTTGTTTTGCAAGGTTCAGACATCGTTTGGAATACAGTTTTACTTCAAATAAGAATATGAAAATAAAAGATTTTCCCATTTCTTCTGCTTGTTCTCAGCAGCATGTGCTTTCCAAGAATGGGAGATTTACATAAAGTGTAAAAAAGCAATTTTGTTCATTCTTTTAAATGTATCTTGTTTATCAGTGAAATGAAACAGAGCAAGCTAATAGGAAGGCTGCTTAATATATAAATAAAAATACATCTAGTTTTTATTTCACTGAGGAATTTAAATTACAAATAATGACATAATTGAGTCAGGGGTTTTGCAACTGGAAAATCTGACAGTAATAGCAATTAATGTGTTGTCATCAGAAGTTTCTGCTGACAGTAATTCCAGTCTCTGGCCTGCTAATAAAGCCATACAAAGCAGCCCTGGTAGAGATGAAGAGGGGATTTCCCACAGGCAGGAGGTTGGTGGTGGCCAGCGGTCACCTCTTGCTGTGTGTCAAGGGGAGTGAGTGTTCGTGAAGGAGTTGTGGCCACCAGACCTTGCCTTCCCCAGAAGTGGTGATGATGGCAGGTCACACACTGCCCACAGTGTCTTTGTGCCCAGCAGATGTGAGTGGCAGGCACTCATCTGGTGTAAGCTAGGTACAGGATGGGTTGAATGGGGCCAGTTAGCACTTTTTTTTTTTTAAAACCATGAGAAATGCACTAGGGTGACACTTCTAGTGCTGTTCTCTAAATTTGTGGGGTTTTCTATCCAAACTTTCTTACGGCATTTATCTGTTACATAAATGCAGTGGTAGGTAAACTCCTTTTAATTTCTGTAACTGGAAAAAACTCTGTTGCATAATTTTTTTTACTCAAGCACTGGTGCAGGAAGGCATGTAACAAAGGCACTGCCCTAGTTAAACATCGTGGGAACTATTTGTGCTAAAATTATGTCATCAGCTTTTGACGTTTACAGATTTGTTTTAAATACTCTTAAATCCATCCTTCAGTGAATATTTCTGGGCTTATTATTTAGAGAAAAAAATATTATATGAGTTTTAAGTACTTTTATGGAATTTCTGCAAATTTATCCGTGTGAAGGGTTGCAAACTTTTGAATCTTTTAGGAGAATGTCAGAATTTGCAAATCAGAGGCTTCTTTAAAGCCTAGAAGTTTTTCGTTTTCCCCTTGTAAAGTCCTAGAGTATTCATGAGACTGTTACCTTAATTATTTTGATTTATTTTGATTTGGAGACATTTTAACAAGGGTGGTGATTGGGATATAAATTTGAAGCCACAGTAATATTTGAAAAGAATTTTTCAGTCTTCAGAGGAGGCTTGAAGGAGGTAAAAAACATACAGGTTTCTTTTTTAATAAAATAAACAAACTCTTCCTTAATAGTACTCACAAAAAAACTGTAAGAACCACATCAAAGTTTTCTTCTACAAGAACTGTAATCCATTTGCAAACTGTGTTAGAACCTCTGCTTGTTACAAATCTGTGTACACAAATGCATATGCACAGAGAGAGAGATAGAAGTATAAAGGCTTCAATATATCAGAACTCTCTGCCAGTAACTTTTAATTGGCATCTTTGCTCATGCCAGTTTGGTTTGTGTTTGACAGCTGATTGCCCAGATAGAAGAGACAACTCTGGAAACAGAGGGACTTCTTAGAATACCAGGAGTTGCGACAAGAGTAAAGGTAAAACATTGCACAGGTTATTAATATCCCCCAAAATGTATGTGTGGTTGCTGAATTTATTTTGTCATACACATTATATTTTAGCATCCCATTGTTATTAAAATGTTCAAAAACAGAAAGCAAAATCACTTTACAAGGAAAACTGAACTATGTTAGCCAGAGAAATGATGCTTTCACTCAGTGTAGTTTTGGGGAAAGACTGGAGTTTAAGTTCGAAGGAGAATCAAAGCTACATTTCAAATTCAGTTGTGCCAAAATCTCATTAATTCTTGGCATGATCTTTCCAGCCTTTTGCTTTTTCCCTGAACCAGTTTAATCATCTGAACAGTTCATACACAGTCTTTCTACCCCAGGAGGAAGCTTTTCCCTGGCATTGTAAGCCTTTTTTAATAGCTAGACTTAACCTGTGTTACAGGGCAAGGCAGGCAGCGTGCACTGAAGAACCTCTCACATTTATTTTTATGAACAGCAATATAAGTGCTCGGCTCACTGAGCGCAATCTTGTTAGGCGCGTCTGTGCACAGCGACACTTCGCAGGGTGAGTGCCAGTTACATGCAGATTCCTACCCAGTATGTGCCATAATGCAGGGAGCTAAATACACTGTGTGATTCATGCCAAGGCTCAATGTGTTAAAAAGACGGTCTGAACTGGCCTTAAATTCTAAACAGAAAGGACCATTTAAGTGGATTCAGCTGTCCAAAGACGTCTGCCAGCCTCTGTTGTGTAGAACTTGGTCCAGCTGCTGGTTCATTAGAAACAGCTAAAAGAAGGGAATATTGTGGAAATTGGGTTTGTTTATTTACCAGTGACTAAGATACAAATTTTTTTTCAATTTTCCTCCATTCTTCATTTTTCGCTTAACTTCAGTTCTGCAAACTGGAGTGATTTCTTAGTGATTTTGTTTATTTGTTTGTTCTTTGATTTTATTGGCTTAATACAATTTCCCAGACAGTGGATCATTCACTATTTGGCTTTCATTTATTTTTAACCTCTCTATTTGCATGAACTACTTATTTAAATTAAGCAGTAGTTTTGTTAGCAAATATGTTAAGTTCCTTTAGTTATTCTAATAGAAAATTTTTTAAAAAGCAAGGAATTTATCATCCTGAAGGACTGAAATTTTCCCTTAATTTTCTTAAACAGAAAAAAATATTTTCCTCATTGTATAGTTTTATAGAAAGACACAGAAAAATACTTTGCTATCATATTCTATAGATTTTAAGGTTATTTTTAAAGTGCATTGGATATACCCCATAGCCAAATACATTTACTTTAAAATGTAGGCATTGGAGCACAAGGACACATAGTTGAAATTTCTGCCTTTGCCTCTCATATAAAATAATTGTATCTATATGCTTAATACTGCACTTACTGCAGTGATTTGGTCTGAAAGGTGATGAGTCTCAGAGGGAGAATTTTCATCTCTGTTTCTAAAGCTTGCTATTTTTGATGATCAGGAAATCATACCCACTTGACTTTAGCCATCTAAATTATGACTGTTGCACATTTGAACCTCCAATATAGTCAGTGGAGACAGAAGATCTCTCTGGAGGACAGTTGAGAATATCCAACTTTTCTATCAAACTAAGTGTCCACATTTTCTTTGTAAATAGATCTGTTTTCCATTTGGACAAAGTTACATTTTTAAGACAGACTTCTCATTAAATTTATCTAATATCCTCTGTTCAATGTGCCCTTCTTGTCCAGATAAATAATTGCGGCCATATTATTCCACAGCACATATTTAAATATTTTATTTTTCCACAGCTCATATTTTACAAAACAAGCCAGTGTCTCTGTCCTCCTTTTCTGTCCAGAATAACTGAGCTAGAAGAAGGGAGGGACCTGTGAGAGGTGCCTCAGGGCCCCCGGCCCTATACTGAGGTTACTTTTCACTCTGCCAGACTAGGAAATAAATGAAGTGGGTGTGAGATCAGGACTGACACTTAGCAATAGACTAAGAAGGACTTTACAGTGTGTTCCTATTTGTGCATCTGTGAAAGGCCAGTAGGGTGATGTCTGCTGCCAACAGTATCCCATCCTTTCCCATCCCCAGAGTTTTGACCTTCCACTGAGACTTTCAGCGCTCTTTACTGCAAAACCTCATGATTTGCAGGACAGTCCACTTCCACACAGGGCATGTTTGACAAAGCTGTATGTGCCCAGCAACATGGAATTCATTCCCTGTAGATGGCAAGACATTCAGCTATTCAGTTACACAAATCATTCCCTGTGTTTTAAAAAGAGAACCAGCCTCACCTGAGTGTATATTTTGATAAGAAGCTGTGTGTCAACATTCATAATTGCCTTATTTGTTTATGAAAATGACCATGTATGCACTACAGCACCACCCTTGGGTAGCAGTTTCAGAATTGCTCTGTGTATCAGACAGTGGAGGGGAAGTCATGATCCTTATGTGCTTGATATCTGTTTCTTATTGTGTATTATTCCATATGGCCCTTGCTCAGGCCCGTGGGATTTTTTCCCATACGATTTGACTGCTGCCTATTAATGTGTATTTGCTTGCAGTACTTCTGATCCCACATTTATCTGTTTTGTAGCAAAAGACCAGCAGCAACTGGAGTTAAGTGATATTTCAGATGTCCTTCCCCCCTTTTCAAAGTGTGGAAAGTATTGCTGTGTGTATAACATGTGACTTCCAGGAGCCAAATATTACTGGTGCTCTCTGTATCCATTGCATTTCAGGGTCTTTGCCAAGAACTGGAAGCAAAATTTTATGAAGGGACTTTCAACTGGGAAAATGTGAAGCAACATGATGCAGCAAGTCTTTTAAAACTCTTCATCCGTGAACTGCCTCAGCCACTCCTCACTGTAGAATATCTCAAAGCTTTTCAAGATGTGCAGAGTGAGTAGTGTCCTTTCTGTCTCTGCTGAAAGAATTGATACCCGTGCAGAGAAGTGCCTCTTTGCTGAGAAACAAATTGAATAACAACAATATGAGTTCTCCTGAGAAAAGATGGGCATAATTTTGCTACTGTGCAAATAACATCTTTCATGTCACAGCTATTTTAATAGCTTACACATACTATGAAAGCACATTTTCACTTCTTAATGTTTCTGATAGTAGTTAAAGGGTATACAAGGGTTACACAGAAAATGTATATGACAGTATCAGTTTATAAATAGTGTTTGCTTCAAAAGAAAACCATAACAAAGATAAGGAGTCCTTCAGGAAATACAACAAATGATAATTTATACTGTTTAGGGTCTTTTATCCATTTATAAGAGGAGAAGTTAGAGCAGAATAGTCAGAACTGCTGATAATCCGTGGTCCCTTGAGATCAGTAAGTTCTTGTGAAAATGTCCTCTGGTATGTACTGGTTACAATACAGCAAACATACCAGCTGTAAGTGAAGAGAGTGGTTTGGTGATAATGAATCCAGAGTGAGAACCCACATACATTAGCTCCCCAGTCAACACAGGACTGCAAATTCTATTTTCCTTGCCTGCAGGCAGAGCAATGGCTCATTTCTAAGAGGAGCTTTCATAGAATCACAGAGTATTTTGGGTTGGAAGGAATCCACAAAGATTATCAAGTCCAACTTTTTGAATGGTCCATATGGGGATCAAACCACCAACCTTGGCAATTATTAGCACCATGCTCCAACCAACTGAGCTAAATGCAGGGTCAGAGAATTCACGTGGACAGGCAGACTCACAAATATTCTTAAAAATTCTTGACTTCTATGTAAAGTCTCCCAGGTCTGAGCTGCCTTTCAGTGCTGTCAGGTTGGTTGGAGTAGGGGGCTGGTGCTTTGGCCTGCTACACAGTGTTGTTGATTTTGCAGTACTGAGTGTCAAGTTAAAACTGGCCAGAACACTTTCAGATGGTGCTGGCAGCAAAGAGCTCCACAAGGTTGTTCCATTTACTGGATAGTGATTGGAGCCAGGAGGGTTTCTGCCTGTGCTCCTGAGCTGTCTGAAGGCTTATGTGGTTTTACTTACCCAGAAGTACTCAGGTGCCAGGATCCAAACCACTTTCAATATTGAACCAAAGAATTTACTTCAAAACAGACACAGCACTTCATAGACTACCATTGTTTGAATAGTTTGTTGTGTTGGTTATGTGCAATAAGATTAGGTGGTAGAGAAAAAGGACCATCTTTGTGACAGTAATCAGTGTTTTTCATGATACTGTGACTAAGTAGTGTGGTTAGAATTAAATATTTAAAGAACATAATTTGAACAGTTTAATTTGCTAATTTAAGTAATGTAAGCAACTAAAATTCAGTTGTTACTTAGGTAAGCAGACAAAAACTCTTCATTTAAGTAATGAATTTTAATTGTTTTGGAATTGTATTTTTGCTTATGTTCCTAGGAAAAGATTGATTCTCATTGCTTTTTTAAATATTGTGACATATGGTGTTTTGAAACTAAATTTAAGCCTCACTTTTAATGTGTGTCTTTCTAAAGCAGGTAGATAACATTGCTCTCTCTACTTGATGTTTTAAATGGCTATATAATTGCCACTCATTTATTCAGATCCTTAATTTTTGGTATTGTAGAAGGTAGTCAGCAAGGTGTTTTGTTTTTTTTTTTTTTTAATTCATCAGTGAACTTTTATTTTTGTTTGGTGGTATGTCCTGAGTTGATTTGGATGAAATGTATTTGAAATAGCAGTTGGAATCCCAGCAGGATGCATGGGAACAGCCCTGCTGAATTTTGAAATCATGTCATAAAACTATGTTGTGCAGGTATCTCCTTCTTCACTTCTTTTATGCATGGCCTGATTCATTGGGAATCTCCTGAGAAGTCTTGCCAGAGCATGTCCTCTAAAGCATGACAGGAGGAAGTTTATCACAAGTGACAAATGTGAGGTTTTCTGCACAGCCAGAATGTAGGAGCTCTTCTAGGAGATGGAAGAGTGTAGGGATGTATTCATTGTGCAGCTTGGGTGAATGATGCATCACTGAGCAATTGGTAAAAGGCAGAAGCAACATTACTTTTCTTTAATTATAGTTTGCCTCATTTGGTACAGCACTCTCTGCTGTAGATACGTGTTAAGCTTCTCTGCTCTTGATTTTATCCCTGCTGGTTTGCCGTTGCAGCTGCTGGTGGTTATGTTGCTGGAGACCTGCCTTACTCAGTTACATGTGGTATTCCTTCTGTGTGGGTGACTTGGGAGATCGTGCGACTGTGAAGGCAACCAGAGAAACTGTGAAAGCAGTGGTGAATATACCCTTTAGTGTGTTGGGGCACAGGCTCAGAAGGGGAAGAAGAGTTAGCTGTTCCTTCTTGTAGCATTGCAAAATTAAGAAGGAATCACAAGGCATCTAGAAAACATTGCCAAAAGACTGCTGAGTCACACCCCAACTGAATCCTAAAAGAACATTTGGAAATGAATATCAGAAAACCAGGATCAGCCAGTCCTTTGTCATGCTATGGTAATTAGCCATGTGTATGCATTCAGCATTTTACAAAAAGTTTCAACTTAGAAATTGTGCTTTTTGAAGAGTACAAATAACAATTTCAAAATTCTGATGTCTGTGTGCTTTATTGGCAGATCTCCCAACGAGGAAACAGCAACTGCAAGCTTTGAATCTTTTGGTTATCCTTCTACCTGAAGCAAACAGAGACACCCTGAAGGTTAGAATTGTTAATACTCTTTTCCTGCATAAATGTTTCGTTTATTTCTGTGAATCCACTATAATGAATGCTGTTTTTTTTTTTTCTTTAAACAATTTAGGGCTCTAATTCCTCCCAAATGACTTTAAAGAATGTGACTTGACATTTTTCCAGGATTGCAATAGTAATCTCCCAGTGAGCAACCTTTTCTCTCAGAAGTTTTGCTCCTTTTTTTTTTTTTTTTTTTTTTTATCAGTCATTATTTCCAGTGCAAAAAATAAACAATGTTAGAATACAATGAATGTGAGTTTCCTTTTATGAAGTGGGTTTAGCTCTTCATTTTTATGCCTCACTTTTCTCTGTGCTGTTTTTTCTACTCTCAATAAACTGGAAATTTACTCTTCCTGTTGCTATTTGTAGCATGTTACATGGATTCTTCCAATTTGTGCTTGTCCTTTTGTAGCAAAGCTATAAATGTTTTTTTCAGAATATGCTTACTGTTAGAGCTGTTACAATCAAGAATGAATGTAGGATTTGTGTAGGATGCAGAACATCGTCTATTACAGGCAAAAAATCCTACTAGGTCTTACTGTTCAAACAAGACTTTCTTTTTGAGTTTGTTTATTGTGTGGAGGTAGTCAAGAAGGCTCCTGAGTTGAGCTACAAATATCTGGAACCGAATTAATTGAAAATTGCCAGTTTCTAACTGGCTACCTGTCATTCACAATGCAGTGTTTTACTCGTGAATTGCTTACCTTACAGAATTAGCCATTCCATGTTTCCATAACCATGACAGCTGGCACTATTGTGTTCACTTTCAGTTTAACAAATGCCAGAAGTAATGTCTTCACAAGCATCTGTGGGATGCTGCTTATACTCCTACATAACAAAGGTTTTGAAACAAATCTTACTGTGCAGGGCCTCAAAGTCACGTGAATGCTTTTGAAAATGTTACCCACAAAAACAACAAGAATGTTTTACTTCATTACTTGAAGGAAACAAAACTTGCATTACTATTCTGTGGATAAATATATTCACACTTCTATTATTGATTGCTTTTAATGTGGTTTTATTAAGAGTTACGAGCTTTTTCAAAGAAATATGCAACATCATGTATCATTCATATGTTCATTTTCAACTCTGCATATGCTTCACTATTCACATGCAGAGTTGAGCTGAAAGTTCTGCTCTTATTTCAGGTACTGCTTGAATTCCTCCAAAGGGTAATTGACCACCGAGACAAAAATAAGATGACATTGAAGAATGTTGCAATGGTGATGGCCCCAAACCTTTTCACATTTCATGGCTTTGGCTCAAAGACTATTGAACAAAGCGAGTTTGTTATGGCAGCTGGGACAGCAAATGTCATGCGCTTTATGATTCAGTACCAAAAACTTCTCTGGACAGTAAGTGTGTTTTTAAGCAGGGGGTGGAGGATGATAAATTCCACAACAGGTTATCTCAATAGAGAAGTCATGTGAAGTTACATCCATGATTTAGAAAAGGATCGGATGAATCCAGCTGGGTTCTTGGTCATAGGTAACTCTTTCGGGAGCAAAAAAAAAATATTACATCTGATGTTAAGCTCTGGTGGTCAGAGTTTTAATATTGTATGTACTACAGGTGAACTCAAAAAATAAGTCCTTGGAGAATATGTATATTTGGTCTATCAGCATATATTGCTGTGGGCAATTCTTTTTGGTTTAGAGATATTAGCAGGAAACACAGTGTTTGTACTCATTGCCCTTTTGGGCCAAACTTTATATTATATAAAACTTGTTTTAATAAAGCATGAAGTTGTGTTGTGCTCTTAAGCAAAGCTCTACCTTGGACAAACTGGACAAGTTGGAGGTGTGTTGTCCATCAGCAACTTGAAAACAATTTTGACCTTTGCTGCATGTGAAGAAAAGTAATTAGCACCATTTTACATACTAAGTGTCAAGTGAATGCTTTTGGCTGACAAAAGTAAAAATGCTGTATGATTCCACCTCTCTTCCCCTGAGAAGTTATAGAATAGAATATTTTATCACAAATGGAGTGGTTTTGAAACTGTTTCACAGTTTTATATTATTTGAATCTATAGTTATTACTGGAAAGAAACTGTGTTTTTGAGTTCTACCTGATAATCTGGCCACTTAGAAAATTTTGGTAAGAAAATTATGTATGTTATTCATGCTTACTCTATATTTATCTAGATTCCAAAGTTTATTGTTAACCAAGTGAGAAAACAAAACACTGAAAGCCAGAAGAAGGAGAAAAAGGACAAAGCTATGAAGAAACTTCTGAAAAAGATGGCATATGACCGGGAAAAGCATGAGAAACAGGAGAAGACTCCTAATGATGTAAGGAAACATACATCTGAAATGCTTTATTAATAGGATTGTAATTTTTAGTGGAAAAGTGGATATAGCAGAGGGGATATATATATTTTTTAATTGAGAATTTCAATAGATAGCAACTCAGTGTAAATTTCACAGTTTATGGGTTACTGGCATGACACATTTAGATGATTGTACTGGTTTTTTGTTCGTTTTCACAGATTTTTCAGAATATTTCTCTCCTGAAAAATGATAACCACTGAACACTTTGTCCTAGTCCTTAGCTAGAACACAATGCCCAACCTGCCCAACCCAAGAAACCCCAAAGGATGAAACAAATGTGAAAAACTGATGAACTGCTTCTTATGCAGCTATTGTCCAAGTGGCTACTGCCAGCCTACCCCCGTGTATATAACCCACAGTTCAGTATCTCTCCTTTAGGTAATTTGCTTCTGCCATACACATCAGTGATGTCAAGGCATGAGTTTCAGCATAACGCTCTTCACACACTCTTTAAAATACAAAAATCCTGTGGCAATTGTAATGTTAGTTTTTCCTGTAGTTCAGAAAGATTTTATTTGAGCTGTTCCCACTGACATCAAAACTTTGAAAATACATTTCGTGCATGTTGAAATTGTTGATAATTTTTATAATTATGATTTTTTGAAACTTTTTTGCCTATACAATATAGTACCTTAATTATAAAGGATTTGAAGTACATTATTCCAAAATTAGTTTAAATACACGAACAGATAATACCAAATACGTGTATTCTGATACCATAATGAAAACGTATCCGATTTGGGTGGTATGAAAGTACCCCCTTGTGGGTTGAAATCACAGTGAAGATTCTGGTGAGGTAGAGTCATCTTGTGGTCGCTGGTAGAAATGCAGTCTGCTCTGAGCAGTCTGGTTTTCTTACCAAGTGTGTGTATGTCAGACTGTTGCCAAAAAAAGGGTTGTCATATTCTTATAAAGGCATTTTTTAAAACTTTTAAGCCAAAACAAATAGAATGTGGCAAACGAATATATATATATATCCAGAAACTGCTGGAGACTTATATTTCAGTGTTCCTATCTCATTTTGTATGCAGTATTTGACACATATCTTAATGTCCAAAATTAATTAATTCCCGAGGCATCACTTTGCCTTGCTTTTGTATCTGTCTATATGCAGGAATCTTTACACAAAATGACTTACATATGATTTTAAAATAAAGATAATTGAACACTGGAATTTGTTTTTCTTGGTCTAATAAGAAAAGAATTTTTTGAACTGAATTCACTTGAGTCGATGTGATGACACTTAATGCTGCCATCCTGTGTTCAACACCGAAATAACAGCAAATACACTGAAA
Source organism: Vidua chalybeata (assembly GCF_026979565.1). Classification (NCBI taxonomy): domain Eukaryota; kingdom Metazoa; phylum Chordata; class Aves; order Passeriformes; family Viduidae; genus Vidua; species Vidua chalybeata. The sequence goes on from NC_071532.1 coordinate 59,599,659, forward strand.
AAGGTAAATGCTGTTTCAAGTTCAGATATTAAATTTTTTTTTTTTTATAATTCAGTGCAAAGATATGTCTTTTTAATCCACTGGGGAGTTAGGGTTGAGGTCTTTTAGAGTAAATTATGCCTTTCTAATCCACTGGGAATATAGAACTGAAGCCTCATGTAATATTCTTATTCAGAATTAAATGTAAAGTTACTATTCAATGATATTTTTTAAGCCCTAGAATTCTGTGGAGATTTTTGTCAAAATTAAATGGTACATTTTTTTACAAATCCTTCATACTTATTGCAAGTATTCAGTAATTTTGGGTGCTTGAGAACATATTAGTCTTAAAATCATATTCACAAATTGATAAAGCTTCATTGTGAATGACAATTTATACATTTTTCAAGTTAAAAAATGTCTTATTCTTTCAGAAAAATGTATTTGGGCTTTCCTTCTCCCTACTTTTCAATTCTTACTGCTTTAATTTACAAATGAGGTAAATTTCCCATACAGTTCTTGAACTATATTTAACCATCAGGTGGCAAGTGAGGCACCCAGACATGTGGTGAATTTCCCATTCCAGGAAACCTGTTTGAAACTTTCACAGAATTCACAGAATCACTGGGTTGGAAGAGACCTTAAAGATCATCGAGTCCAACCCATGCCCTAACACCTCAACTGAAACACAGCAGTGAGTGCCACATCCAGTCTTTTTTTAAGCACAATACCTAATTACCTTGTGTGCTGCTGAATAAAGCTGAGGAAAAGTGTCTTATTTTCTAACACCTGCTGTGGCACTCTACATGATTAAACATAGATGGACAGAACCTGAGTCACTTCCATATTCTCCAGAAATTACTCAGTATCTGCATTCTTATTAGCAGCTCATTTGGATAAAATTTCATCTTGGTTCTGATGAGGCTTCTCTATCAATCACATTTCCCCTTTTGAAACAGAGGTTAAAAAGCATTTACTGCAAACTACAGGTCAGATCTCTGTACAGTGTTGAGAGTGGATAATATTAGAGGGCTTGTGAGGGTTAATTGCCGTTTGGGATACCTATGCATACCTATGGCCCCAAGTCAGTGTTGGTGATTAAGTCTTTGTGTTGGTGTTGGGCTGAATAATGCTCTAGACAGACAAAGATGCCCTCAGGACTGGAAATTTACCTACTGCCTTTAGCCATATTTCTACCATCTATCATTGTATTCCCCTGTATGGTGCAATTGTTCCAAAAAAGGGAGCTATCCTGTGAGCAGCACAACAGCAATGCACTGGGCTGAGCTACTGCAGGTTATAAAACCCATTGTATCCCACACCCTTCAGTTTGCATGATCTGTTTGAATTTACACAGAATGACCTTTCTGACTCCTGCTGAATATGTCACTCATTGCAGTGCCAGATTATTTACTAAACAAAAATTGCTACCTGCTAAATAATTTCTCTGTGTATGGTTTTCTAGTTTTTTGTCCCAAACTAGGTGCAATATTTTGCAGCCCAAAGAGAACAACTGCTTTGAATTTCTTTCAGCCTTTGCCTTCCACATAGCAAGAACCTTTTGAAAATCTGTTTTGTTCTTCATAATGTTCATGCCCCATACCTGCTTGGTATACTTTGCACCTTTAATAAGTATGCATAATATTCATTAATTAGTGAAAATATTGCATAGTCACATTTCTCTCTGCACCTAGAGTGAAAAATATTTAAGTGGGTCATGAAAAATGAATTAGAAGAAACTGGGAGAGACTTACCCAGTTTCTGGGACCTAACTGGGAGAGACCCACCCAGTGGATCCTATAGCCAGGCTGCTGCTCTTCTTCTCTGTGATATATAGATTCTAAGCCCCTCTGAAAAGGAAGATTTTGAAGACGTTTAGTACCTCACAGGTGACTGCTGTGCCTGCTGCAGACTAAATGTTGTAGGCCAATGTATTTTCCATCAAGTAAGGATGTACTGTCTTCAGTTTTTTTAATAATGCAAGTACCTAATTCAGCCAGGGGTTGCAGTGTTAAATCTGACCTGAGAGGGCCTGTGAGGCAGGGGAGGAAACTTGCAAACTGAGTAGCATTGGTGATCCACTCTTCAGTGTGCTGTCAGTCCTCTCATAGGTTCTTAGCTTAATATGTTGTGATATGAAGCCCCTCACTTGGGTATTTTAGACTGTGCTGTGCAGAGAATAGGTCCTGTCATTCAGCTCTTAGAGGTTTTAGGCCACATTTTCTTTCCCACCAACCTGCACTGTGTATAGGCTAGGGGATGGTAAGGTTCTGTTCTCTCTATGGTTTGGCAGCATGAACGTAATGTGCAGCTGAGCATGATTTCTCCTGGAAATGCAGGTGGTGAAAGCGGCAACATGCATTAATTAGCTGAGCTAATAATGATTCTCTGTGAATAAACAAAGTAATTATTCTGTTTGATCTGTGACCATAATGTTAGAGCTCTGTGGACATTTCTTGTTCTTTTTCTCATATACTCAAAGTAGACTACCTTTTAAATAATTTATCGTATGCCTGCTGTGTAGCAAAAAAAAAAAAAAAGTTATCCAGTTGAAAGTTGGAGAAATTCCTATAAAATCAACTGAGACAAAATTATCAAGAACTGTATACAAAAAAGAAAGCTAGTTTAAATTTACCAATTTGAATTTGATAGAAGACCAAATAGGAACATCTATAAACAATAATTTCATCCTTAAAAATTTAATTTCTTTTTGCCAGGATCCCAAAAGTTTGGAAAGAGGCAAAAAAAAATTTAGCAGGATTTACTACCTAGCAGATGGCTATAGACACTGTTTCTATAGGTGGAGGCCTTAAAAAACAGATGTGACAAATTTAATCTAGGGGAAATCTCATAGAGATCTCTTGCAATTTACAAGGCTTTGATTCCACAATTAGTACGTAGCAAATTCTCAATACGATAATTCTTACTGCTTTAGACAGAAATAGTTATGATATCTAGTATTTTTAAATTGATAAATAATAAGACTGGACACAAAAGGATTGTTTGGTTAAAATTGCTTACCATAACTCAGCATTTGTATAATAACGAGCCTTCAGCTTTCTCAGGAACCTGTTCTTGTGATTCTGCTCACGTTCGTACTTGTTCTATGCTCATTTAACTCTGATGGTTTCAGAGAAGCTATTCTAGATTCACAGGTGCCCAGATTTATTCACTGATTATGGAAGAAAAAAATCTTCAGCCTTGCAGTTGGGTAAATGGAGGGGTGTGGGGTGGGAGACAATGAACTGTCATAATCAACCTTGAGTACAGGGACTCTTACTTTCTTTTCCTATCAAAATGAGTAGGTTTGGGTAAATGATAATGTTATAGGAATAGAAATATTTCCAGGAACAGAAATTAGGACTGTATACACAAATAAATTATGTATTTTGTAACTTCAAGTGTCATGTACCTGCAAGTGGAACGGAAAAGCTGTCCTTTGTCCTCCTTCTCTGTAGCTAATATGATTAATATTCATCATCAAGGACTTGTGGGTTGAAATAAAATACAAAGCCATTATATAGTCAGACTATTATATAGGGCAGGTTGCCTAGCAGAATATAATCTGGACAATAAGAAATAGGGAGAAAAACCTGCAGTAGAGAATATCTGTTTTTAAAAAATGAAATTTACAAAAAGGAAAGAAGAATCCTTTAAAGTAGACTGATCCATCAGTACTTTGGTTTTGGTTTGTTTTTTTTTTTTGTTTTGTTTTTTTTTTTTTTTTTGGTGTTGTTTTTGTTTTGGTAGAGGGTTGGTGTGGGGGCATTGCCTGGTTTTCATGCCTGCAGCAAGAATTTTCCATATCAGTGTCACATGCTTCTTATCATACCAAAGTGTGTTCTTAATATAGCATAATTATTATTGTTATTCTTAATATCTTTGAAAAATAATTAAACACTACCGCTCCTTTGTTCTGAAGTTCTCCCTGTTGTTAAAAAGAGCTTTGAAGGTCGGATTTAATTTACTGAACTGCTGCATAGTTATTGTATGTTTGTAGAGAAGTGTAGTAGATAGTGAAGTGCAGAGCACTGTACTTACTTACTTATTCCACACTGTATTTTGAGAAGCTCATCAAAGCCAGCTGCTAGCAGCTTTGTTCCACCACTCTTATTGCTTTGCAGACTGATGTTCCTCAGGGAGTGATACGGGTGCAAGCGCCTCATCTTTCCAAAGTTTCCATGGCAATACAGCTGACAGAAGAACTGAAAGCCGGTGATATAGTAGCCAGGTTTCTCAGCCAGAAAAGGTATAAGCACATCTTTGTTTTGTTATCATGTCGGGAGAAGTGTCTCTTCATTTATTATATCAAGAAAAAAGTTTTAAAATACTCAAAGTCTGGGTTAGTTCATGAACTGTTTGGCTGAATTTAGCCATCAAAATACACGCTTGAGGAATTAATGTTTTTAAATGCTATTAAAGCTCAGGAAGCCTTTAGGAATACATGAGTGCTGTTAGTAAAAAATTAATTGCTGTTTAATCTGATGGGTCAGGAATAGTTTTGTAATTTTGTGGGGACAACTCAGAAGGGAACTCCAAGAAAACAGAGGAATGAGGAAAGAAGAAATAATTTTTTTTTAATAATGCATTTATTATGTAAAAATATATAATGCATTTATATATATAAATCTATTTAAAATACAAGCATCATAAAGTCACTCCCAGGACATGCATTTCTATATAACAGCATAATAGGTACCGGAGTATAATGATGTGAAAATGTCATACACGTTAAATTATTTAAAACAAAAGCTACATTTTAGTCATTCAAATCCATTTAGAAAGGGAGAAATTTTAATCAATCTTTTGAAAAGAAATAAAATTAATGCACAGGTTCATCATATCTAGCTATTGATCTAAAGCACTAATATGGTACACTATTTGAGATTAAGAAGCTGCTTTTTCCTAGATGCTGTTTTTAGAGTTTTACACCATTGTCAGAAAGTTATTTTCTGGCTGGGCTTTAGCATATATTATTACAATTAAGCAGTGAGAATAATAGAATCCCTTTGTAATACAGGGACTTTATTTTTCCACTGTCTGTTTTTTAATTCTTTTAGTTGCAGTACAATTAAATCCAGCAAGAATGTGGTTTACCCCACCCAACCATAAGGCTTTTTCTGAAATATGGCATATTTGAGGGAAATACTTATTTTTGCAGCAGCAGTAAAAGAAAAATCAGAGGGTAAATATCAAGTTACTTGCTAATAACAATGAAATTCTTTCCTAAAACCTGCAGCTTCTTCATATTTATCTTATTTTACCTTTTCTAGTGTATTGCTCACTTGCAGGACTGTTCATTTGCACTAGCATGCAAGGGTATTCTTGTTCACTGTTTGTGTCAGTAAGGATTTGCGACGGGTACAGTGCTGATTTTAATTAGCATCACTTCTCCCAGACATGTCTAGGTGGCCGATCCACAAGCACCTTTGTAATGTCATCATTCATTGTGTTCTGTTCCCCACAGTGGAAATGTCCAAACACTCAAGAAAGAAGAGGTCTTTCTTTATGAAATAGGAGGAAATATTGGTAAGAATGGCTTCTGAACAACTTCTTTTGCTAGAATAGGATTCCTTGGCATGTTGTCCATGGGCTTCACTGTGGTTGCATTTTTATTCATGTCCGTCATTCTCCCTGACACTAAGGCAGACAGTTAACCTTGTGGAGAAGGCAGCAGAGATGTTGGTGTGATTATTCTATTAGTAGTGTCTTATTATATGTCCCAGAGGAAGTTGGCAGCTCTAACAGATGTTCCTGATATTTAGGTACAGTGAATAAGCACAGAAAGGTTGGATACAAAGGTGCTTGAAGTTCATTTTATTAATCTCTTTGTACTGAGGCATAATAAGTGAACTTACATTTCTTCATGTTCTGCATTTGAGTGTCACTTGCAGGTTCTTTTGGGGGGGTAGAAAATGCTCAGCCAGAAATATGACTATGTGATAAAATTTTCCAACAGTTAGTCTTTCCTTCTCTGCTTATTCCAGATCCTTTTGATTAAAGTAAATAGCAGACCAGCAAAGTTAATGCCAAGGATAATTTTGAGCACAGTTCTATTTTTCTTCCACGAATGCAAGAGTATTTTTGCATTAGAAATCAGTTTCTAATCAGAGTATTTTTCATATGCTCAGGAAAACAAAAGGAGAACTAGAAAGCAGTAGTAGATTGGACTTAACATTTACTTTTTCCTTAACTGTGACCTATTAAACTTACTTGGCATTATAAAATTGCATGCAGTACTACAATCCCAGACTTTTTTTAAAGAGAAGAATATCTTGTTTATTCTACAGAGGTGTAATCATTGCAGGAAAAAAGGTTTTGTAACAGAATTCCAATGAAACTGGAACAACTTACTGTTACTTTAAACATGTGACAGAAATTGTATTTCTCTTAGAGAAAGTGCAGATTTGTTTTGTTGTGACATAGGTTAGAAAGCTGAGATGTTTTCTCTGTCTGAATGGTTTACTTCCAGAGGATTTCAACTTTAATCAGTCCTTATTAGTCCTTATTAATACTCTCAGTGGAAGTAAGAGAAATTCCGTCTTTAACCTGCTGTTTACGTTTAAGTAACCAGCTGTCCTGACCTTTGCCATCTGTCTCTCTTCCCAGTGTGTCTGACTCATGTAGAGGGAACCCAAAACAAGAAGACTTGAGGGGCTCATGACACACTCATGTCCTTACACTTATGCTCATAATTGTAACAAGCACAATGCTGTGATCTTGTCCTCTAGCAGATGCAGCTGCTGAAGTCTGCAGACATTTCTTTAGTAGACAGTACACTGTAGGACTTCAAGGCAGTGAATGGGACTTCTGCCACTGCTTTGTGCCTGGGACTGGCTGGATAGGGACATGGCAAAGTGCTGTCCCCATGCTCTCACTGCCTGAACATGCTGCACTGAGCAAAGAAGACCTAGTTCAGCAATATGGGCAGTACTGGTCACAGAGGTTTGGCTTAAAATCCTAGAGAGAGCAGATGGAGTCTATGCCTGGTTGAGCAGAGGGTCTTGCCTTCTTGCCTGCTCTGTGCAGGGAGTCCAAAGAGCTGGCAGACAAACTCAGCTGCAGCATTCCACCTGTGTTTGCCTCCTGTCTCAGGAGAGCGAGTACTGGAAATGTCTGTCTGGCATGAGCCATCCACCCCAAACAACTGCATAGCAGAGTAGAAAAGGAGCTGTGATGTAGAGCTGCAAATGCATGAGATAGTGCTTTGCCTGTAGGAAAATGGGAAGAATGTGCAGATCTTGATGGATCAGCATATGCTATTTTCATCATAGCTACTAGACATAAATTAATTGCCTGTAGTGCACCAAGAACAGTGTACTACTTTCCTCTCCAAGGACAGCAACTATTACAAGTGCTATGCAGAACAGCTGACTTAAGAGGAGGAGGATAGGGAGTAACACCTTCTTAGCAAGGAAAAACCTTGCAAAAACTTAGCATTTAAAAAGGGAGAAATAACCTGAAATTTTAATGAGCTTCTATGCAAATGTGAATGTAGTTTTCGGATATAATCATGAAAGGATCAGGACATTGCTTACTTGCAGAGGGGAGTTCCCATCTGTATGGTCTGTGTGAGAAATCTGACCTAGAACATGTCACAGAGATAGAACAGCCCCTTTTCTCCTTCTTTCTTCCTCTTGTCCCCTTCCTCCTTAAGGCAGACAGGAAGGGGAGCACCTCCAACTTTTATGTGCATTGTCCTTTGTTAAACAGCACAGAGAGACTTTGAAAATATACATGGAGTAAAACAGTAACCGGAACTTTGGAAGTTGTTTTATTTCTCTTTTGGTACTGGTATAACCACATGTCTTTTCTGTTCCTAGGAGAACGCTGCCTTGATGATGATACCTACATGAAGGACCTATACCAGCTCAACCCAAATGCTGAGTGGGTTATAAAACCTAAGCAGAGCTAAGATCACAACAAATAGCAAAACCTCCAACCTGTGGACTTACGTTGTACGGCTGAATGTTTCAAGGGGATAGGTGTCCTTTCAACATTCAACCATTATGTATATTAATAGAACTTTATCCAGTTTAAAAAAAAAAAAAAAAAAAGGCAATGGTGACCCAACAGTTATAACCAGTAAACTTTCAGTTTTACTTGCAGCAAAGTTTTGGAGATAGCACAGTTTTCCCACTCATGATTGAAACAAGCAAAAATACCTTATATATTTTATACATAAGTACCTTAAATATTTTAATGGCACTAAGCTACCTCCCATCTGGTAGGTCTTGATTAAGAAGAATTTATTTTTCAAGCAAATGTTTAAACTCTTTGTATTAAGGACCTACAAACTGTTTGTGTAGCATTTTGTGTTCATATAGGTCTTTTCAATGCTAGTACAATAGAGAACTGAATCCTGATCAGTACTTCTGAATAGTACAGTATTAAAAATACCAGACTGAGTCATATGAATTTCCTAAATAACTGTGAATTTCACAGGAAAAAACTGCAATGCAATGTATTTTGTCTTTGGAAGTACTAATTTAAAGTTTGATCAAAACTATTTAAAAACAACTGTGAAAATGCTTTCTATGCAGCTTTTTTGCTAGATTATTTAAGTAATTTTATTTTTACTCCAGTTGATTGTGCTCTTGAGATTATTACAAAAAAAAAAGGAAGAAAAAAACAAAGAAAGGATCACGTGACAAGGTGAGTCTTTTTAAAGCTCACTACTCTTGGCATTGTCCTTTCTGGCATATTGTCATGCACTAGAAAGATATTTTAGGCATTTCCGCAGTGATTGCAACCATGTTACATACCCTGATTTCACGTTTTTTTGGATATCTGATTGATTGAGTTTTGTGAACTGCCAAAACTTTTCAGTTACTAGCATAATAAAAACTTTCAGGAAAAATAAAATAACTGTGGAAGGAACTGTACTCTAAATTTCATAGGTAGCAAACCACTAAACCTTTCACTCAAAACCAGTGTAAGGGTCTACTGTGGGTATTACCTACCATCGGCTATGTATCTGGTTTATCCTGGACGAGGCTAGAAATCAAGTTCTGATTTCCCTGATGCTGGTAGATGGTGTCTAAACCACTTCAAAAATTAGTGGTCCAACAAAGAACTATTGCACATCCATCCCTTTTCAGGAAAGGACTGAAAGTTCCCCATGGAATTCACTGATAATGAATTATAGACTGAGGAGGCTTGTTGCAAGACAAAGAGCTATGGCCTGGAGCTCCAGAGCCCCTGTTCCACAGTGACATTTTGGGCTCACTAGCTGTGTACCACTTCACAATTTATTTGTAAACTAGCTCAGCTGTGCTCAAGTGCTTACATCTGCATGGTGACTACCTGAAGTAACTACTGTGAAATTGTATCCTTGGAATGAAATACTTTCAGTGCACACAGAGATTTATATTGGCCTCATAGGGAGTATTCTACATGCAATCAAGGACTGAATTACAGTTTTTTATGTGATCAAAGCTGATTAAAGGAATAAAGGCCCTTTCTGCTGAGCTTTGGATGTGGGCCCTGTGTTGACAAAGTAACCACTGGAACTCTCCCTTTTATGAACAAGCAGTGAAATAGAACTCTGAAAGGTCATAGAAAAATTAGACATCTGCTGATTAATTATCCACAGCATATGAACAATTTTGGGGCCATGTATATTTATTGTTTCTTAAAGTCAAAGGCTGTCTTCATATAAAGAGGAAGCACTGCACTGGTTGGTTCTGAAAAGCAGGATAAGTAAAAGAGGAAATTGTTCTAATGTGACTGTACTGCCCTCAATGCTCCATCTAACTGGGCGTTCCCACGTGGTACAGCACTGTGCCACTATGGGCAAATCCTCTAAGACAAATTACCTTTCTCTGTAGAACAAACTCCCTGTTCTTCAAATGGAAGGATAGTGTAGCAAAGCAGTACAATGCTTAGGTAAATATTTATGAATCTAATGTAATAAATATAAGGGGTTTTTTTTTGACATGTAATGCAATGTTTCTGTAATACATTATAGTTCTGTAAAGATTACTTGTTACTGGAACTCTAGGTGTTATTTTAATCAGGAGCAAAGTGCAGATGATAGGAACAGCTGTTCCTAACAGTTTCAGCATAAAATTGCAACCAACCTGTGGTTATGATCTCTTAAATAACTTTGGTTTTGGTTTAGTGCCATTGTTTTTTTTTTTTAATTTAAAAAAGTTCTTTTGTAATTAAATGTTGTTTTTTTTCTGACTTTTTCTAACTTTCTCATTCAAATGCTTATTTTTCTGTGTAAAATATATCCAAATGATGCTAAGCGATAATTATTTTGTGATTTCACACTTTACATCTTTGTAGAGAGCTAGTAGTACTGTGTATGACAAGGGACATTGATAAGTTAAAGTCCTGCAAAACAAACGCCTGCTGGAAAAAGAAATAATAGGCTAGAAGTTTAGAACTTTGCTGCAATTGCAATACACCTTTGCTCAATCTGTAATATAACAATTACTGGGTACATGCAAAGGAACAGGAGACTTCTCAGCGCTCATTAAAACTACTGGTTCTTAATTCTTCATAATTAAGTAATTAAATTAGGGCACAAGTGGGAAGTCCAAAATGCATTCAGGTAAGCTGATAAGAATCTTTTATAATTAAAAAGACAGTGCTGCATTAGTCGCTTATTTGGGGTGATTTGGTAAGCCACCATTGTTTGACTGATGACTTGAGAAACACATATGCATGAGATTTTTCACCTGCTGATTATTGCTCCAGATTAATTCTGTGTGCAACCCTGTACAGGCATTACAGCAGTCAGGACTGGGGAGAGGAAGGAGTGGGGAAGCAGGTGATGGTCCCTCTTACCACTGCCTGGATGTTGTGGAGCTTGTAAGGATGGTTTTGTGCTCAAAAACGCTCTGGTGAAGGAGGGGGAAGGAGGGGAAAGGAGGGGAAAGGTCCCCAATGCTTGTATGAGGTGTAGACACCTTTCTCACACTGCCTGTTCTTCAAAGACTGCAGAGTTTGCCCTCATCCTCCATAATCTCCTGCTCTTTCCTACCTTGTGTGAAGCACATGCACTATCCCTGGATCTCCATGGGTGCCAGAAGGAAAGATGACATCCCAACCAACTGCACCCTGTGTGAGCAGCGGTGAGATGGGTTTATCTTACATTGCAAGTCAACAAGCAGCATCTCTGAGCATTCCATTGAGGTTTCAAGAAGACAGTAGGGAGCAGGAAGATTAATGGAGCTGAATGTGTTGGAAATATTAGCTGAATTTCTGTCAGTGGCATGACTGAGATGAATTCAATGATAAGGAGATGCACTTTTTGGCAGTGAGCACCAAAGAAGAAGGAATTGCTTAAGAAAGGCCTGCTTTAAACTTTTCCCAGCCCATTATTTCTTTGTCAGACATTCTTAAGAGCAATGTAAGTGTCCAATAAAGCACACTGTCTTATTAAGTATTAGTTAAATTGCAGAAGCAAGCTAACTTGTTGAAAGATTGCTAAAGAAATTGTTTCCTTGGTATACATTTAAATGCATCTTAGGATTAGTTCTCTGCTGTCCTATCTTTAAAAGGTTACAGCCATTCAAAAAGTATAAAATATGTATATGCTAATCTTACAGCAATATTTATAATTTTTTTATGTAGAACAATGCTTTAAAAATGTTTATACTACTGTTTGTGTACCACTGTGTTCTGTTGCACACAGACCACATCTGAAGTAGGTAAGTACCTATTATCCCCATTTAACAGATAGGAAAAGTGTTCATAAATGGTTGGCTTCTGGCTAGAAGGGGTGAAATTAATCTGATTTGTAGAAACCAAATAATGATCCTCCAACAATTGCTTTAAAAATCTGCTGTATTGCGAATAACAGTGGTATAGCAATCATAAGTATGGCTTCAGGGGATTCTTTTAATAAATACAATGCTGTAATTTTTAGACTGGGTTCCAAAGGAAATTTATCTGGGGTAATCTTGCTACCTTGTGTGTATCTTCCCCTAATTACTTTTCAGTCTGTTGGCAGACTTTAGTAATTTTTGGCAAATGCAGTAGGAGGGAAGGCATGTGTCAAAAAATAATTAAGCTTCTACGAGCTTCATGAAACTAGGTAGTAGGAGCCCCTTGTTCAGTGGGGAGATGACAGCATAAGCTCCACTTCTATTTAGGCACCAGAACAGAAGTGTGAGAGAAACCATGCACATACTCTGGCCATGGAGGAAGGGCTGTGCTTGGAGCTCACAGCCAGCCATCGGGATTTGGCATCAGGCCTTTGGAGGCCTGAGGAAGCACTTGCTTCCTCAGTTGCCGCCTGCTTTCTGAATCTTCTTTGTTGATGTGATGTGGGTGATTCTTGCTGAAGCTGCAGTTGTTCTCCTGAGCTGGCTTTTGGGGTGCAACCTCTGCAACTCTGGGTTAGTACAACTCATGCCCATACCCTCCTTATGGACTTAGCACCTTTCCAGCCTGAGCTGTACCCACAGCTGAAGGCATTGATGCAGGTGAGGAGGTGGGTAGAAATATTTTTCCTCTCTCTTCGTGTAGGACTGTTGGAATTTACCTTCACCCTGGGGAATAATCAGATCTAAAACTGGGCAGTATCAAAGGACAGCCTTCACTTGCAGGTTTTAAACCAATGTGGGAATACAACTTGCCATTCATGAACCATAGAAAGTGGTGATGGTTCAAAAGCCCCGCAGATATTATTACTCCTTGATAGTCCTTTTTGGGATGACTGAAAGGATCCTTCCTTCCCCCTGTGGCACTGCAAAACCGATAACTAATGCTCATTTGCATTGAGAGGCACAGTCGCTGTATTTCACCTATGGAATGAGCTTTGCCGTCTGTGTTACCATTGTGCCTCTGTAATCCGGTTACTCTTGAGAACAAATTGTCTTGGTTCCCGTGAGCAGTCTGTTCACATGCTGTGTCGCTGTCCTGCAGGGCAGCCAGTTCTGTGCTTCTTTCCCATGGGATTGCCCGTGCCTTCCGAGCGGTGACCCTGCCACCTGGTTATCCACACGCGGGGATGTGCCTCCGCCGGCCGCTGTCGTTCACCGCCTGCCGGGCACAAGCGGAGGCTCATTCCTACGGCGCTCGCTTCTCCATTCCGTGTGCGGGGGCCGCCGTCGGGGACAGAAGTCCCTGGAAGCTGTCACGGGCGGCTGTAGCTCGGTGTCCCGGCCCGCCCCCGCCGCGCTTTATCCGTGTTTTCATTCCCGGGGCGGGGCGGCGGCAGGTGGCGGTGCGGGGCCGCGCTCCGCTCCGCTCCGCTCCGCTCCTCTCTGTGGAGCGGTGACAGCGGAAGCGCCGCTGTCACTCAGGCTCCAGAGCAGAGCCGTGGGAGAGACCGTACAATTGCTCTGGCCGCGGAGGAGAGCTGCGCTCGGAGCTCGCAGCCAGCCGGCGGGATTTTCTGTCAGGGAGTTTGGAGATTCCGTTTGGAGAAGTGGTCACCTTGTATGCCTGTCTGCTTTCATGCCAGGCACCCTAGCAGCTGCACCACGTCATGTATTTAGTTTATTGCATTTTTCTCATGTCTGGTGGCTGGTGATGCAGTACGTAACTCATGTATCTGAGATGGTGCCTCAGGCAGGGACAACTTTGATGCCCAGTTCTCTGAATACAGCAAAACTGAGAGCAGACAAAGCTTTGCGCAGCAGAAAATCTCAGGCTTGAGTGTTTTACTGGATATCCCTTGCTGATTATCAAGATGTAGATGTACAACACACTCCAAATTATCCAGAATAAATGCAGGAACGCATTTCTTGGAAACATCTGAGGTCACAAACCCTGAGCTGTGTTGGATTAGCAACTGGAAACTGGTTTTTTGCTTATTCACTTTTCCCCCTAGTCTCAGAAGAATTTTTTTGTTTAAATCTTGTGCCCTTCTCATTTTTGGCTTAGTTAAAATTTATTTATTGCCTGATTTAGTTGTCTTGATTATATTCTAATATGTTCCCATATTTTGCTCTGCTAGATGTAAGGCAAATGAGCTTCTGATTCCTTGTTCTGGATGCTCCTCCTCTGCTACAGTCTGCCAGAAGTTGTCTTTATTAATAACTCTCCTTCAGCCTGCACAAAGAGAGTTTCTTCCAGCAGGAACCTGAGTAGGCGAAGTAGTGCTGAGGCTGTCGTGGGGCTTTGCATGGCTGTGAAAGACAGAGCAGAGGGGTGTCCATTGCAGTATTCCTGTCTGCTTGCTGTGCATCAGCCTCATTCAGTGCTTCATTTTGCTTCCATGACAGCAAAATCTTATGATGCAGCTAGGTGATATCCTTTTGGATTACTGTTGATCTTGAAATAAGCAGCATTTCTTGGGTTATAATAAGGCTGAAACCTTACTGTGCAACCTTGGAGTACGGGCAAAAATGTCTGCTGGTGCTTTTAATGTGCCATTGTGAACTGAAAACAAATATTTTTCTTCTCATGGTGTTTAGCAATGAAAGAACAGACAATTCTGACATAGTTATGTTCAGTTATGATTTTGAAAAAAAAGTAGCTCAGAAAACAGACTATGCAGTTACCTTTTAAATGGTTAAAATTTTTTTTCCAGCAAGATGATATGTTTTCATTTTTATAGATCTTTGCTGAGCGGTTATCCTGATTTTCCTTACATTTTTTGCCTTGCCTAGGTGGTAGAAGGAAATGTGAATTACTCTGTTGATATTTGGGGTTTTTACTTAATGAAAGTCTTACTGTTAAAGTATTGTTAAGATAATGATAGGCCAGTATGTGAACATGAAATGGAGTCCTTCAGAAGAGGATTTTATTTATTCCAGTTCCCTACAAGCTGAGAAAATGTGGCAGTCTGTAGATGGAATATGTCTGTCATTCCATGCAGACAAATGTGTCTGTCATTCCATTCCATTCTGGTTTCACCACAGGTCTTCTAGGAAGAATCAGAAGAAAATACCCACATTCCTCACCCTGGAATGAGGAGATGATCTGTAGGTGGTGTTGCCGGCACTTAAAGACAGGGAGAACAGCGTGAGGCTGAGCGGGTTTTTTTCTCTTTCTTTTTTTTTCTTTTTAAATTGGCTAATTTTTCTCTTTGAATGCTGCTGTTGTTGGGAATAATGAAAATTATTGTGAAAGCTCAGCATAAATAGTTTTTTTCTGTACAACTACAACGTGGGTGTTCAGGGTTTATGAATAGAATACACAGGATTGCAATACTCTGCTCTGAATTTTTTTCCAAAGAATTTCTAAGTTGCTTATAACAAATCCTCTTGGATCATTATAAAGAGGAATTTAGCAAGTACAGAAATACTTGCTCAACCAGTGATAAACCATTGGTAATGCTAAGAACAAACTATTTTTTTTCTGCCAATGCACCTGTGGCTGTGGCGCAGCAAATTCTAAAAACACTTGGTTCTAGGAAAAAATAATTAGTGCATAAACTGTACTACTAAACTGCATAATTAGATATGCTGATGATGACAGGACTGGGATCCCAGGTCTGTCTATTAGGCAGTGTCTTACAAATCTGTGTACTGGTGAGGTGTCCTTAAGCTTACAAAATAACTTCCTGAGGATTCCTTGCAGATTGTGAGCAATACTGTTTAGAGTAACTGTTCTTAACTTACTATACTCTTACTTTTGGGTAATTTTAGCTCTCCTACTCTTTTATAAAGTCTTTTAGCATAATTCAAGCAGTCAGTAAAAAAGGTCCAGCCTTATGGTGTTTCCATCTGTGCCAGTGTGCTTCACCTACATTATGTACAGAGGAACAGGCCAGAAATAATATTCATCCATGTAACCCCAGAAGGCATAGCTGTTCCAAATAAGTATGCTTTAAAGAAGAGCTGATGTTCTCAAGGGTTGCTCCAAAAGGTGTTTCTGAGCACAGGAAGTCTCAGTCTGCCTGTAGGAGTGTTTGCTGCTGGAAGTGTGTCTGTATGCTGTGTTGAGGCATGACCCACTGCTTCTCCAGCATTGCTGAGTGTGAAGTGACTGCCTGTTTTTGGAGAGAAATTACCTCATCCATGCCATTACCAGAATTGGCAGAGTGATCAGTGCTGGCTGCTTCAGCATGATGTCATTGGACTTGGAAAGCTTTGTTGAAGTTTCAACTTGTGTTTAGGCATGCGCTTTGACTTGCTATCTGACCCTCTCATCTCTGAATCAAAGTTGGAGTTTTTCAGCAAAACGTGTGGGCTGTAAGAAAGACTGCCTTTGGCCAGTTTGAAAGTCTGATTAGTTTTGTCACTTGTGTCTCTATGACAGTAGTCAACAGTGAATGCTTGAGGAAGGACTGAAGCATAGAACAAGAACCTGATCATAATTCCCCAATACACTTTCTCAGTTAGCTTGAATGTGTTCCATAGCCATCACAGAATCACAGAAAATCCTGACTGGGAAGGGATCCACTAGGATCATCAAAATCCATCTCCTAGCACTGCACAGGACAGCTCCAGGAATCGCACCACGTGCCTGAGGTTTACTGAGGTAATGAGGTTTAATGAGATTTACTTCCACTAATTTTCTTAATTGGTTTTGGATCCCTATAAATTCATGGCATTCACTACATCCTATGGGAGTAGGTTTCACAGTGTAACTGAATTGTCCCTTTGGCAGGGATTTCTTTGCTCAAGGAACAACCCTATGTGTTTACCTTTGCCATGCTTCTTATGGTTTCACAGATCTTGATTATCCTTGCCTCTGATCAAAGAGTAACAGATTTTTTTACTGTCCTGTGTTTGAAAGCCATTGCTGAACTTTTGTCATTTTTGTTGCCCTTCTTAAACCTTTTCTTACTCTGTTCTATCTTCTCAGGAAAGGAAAAAGCAGAAACATACCTTGCACTCACATCTTAACAGGAGGTGCGAGAGTAATTCTGATTTTCTCTCTACCTTGATGACTTCTGATACTTGTTTAGTTTCAGGGTTTTTTTCCTGGCATTTGTTTGCTTGGGTTTTTTTTGTGTTTGTTTTTTTTTTGTTTGGTTTTTTTTTTTTGTTTGTTTTGTTTTGTTTTGTTGGTTTTGGTTTTCTTCAGTTTTAATCAGAGTCAACATTTTCATAGTTATTAATGCAGTGACCTTTCATGTCCAGTGGTAGTTCAGATTCAGTGACCATGAATGCAATACGAGACTTTTTCTCATTTTCTCAGTTGCTGTGTACTTAACACTTAAAAAAAACCTGATTTAATCTGCCCTTTTTTTCCGCCAGTCATGAGGTCACCGGTATCATGAGGTCCCTCTGAAGGTCTCTGCAGTTTGTTTCTTTAAAGCCTTCAATAATTCAGTGTCAGTAACCTACCTTATCAGTTCTTTGAGATCACTTGAGATCAGGTGTATGTTGAACAGTGTTGGCTCAAAGTGCTTCACTGGTGACCTGCCTAAAATGTGACTGCATTCTTTCCTTTTCTTTTTTGTCTTTAAACTTGTTTATCCATATGAACACCTTTTTTTTTTCTTTCTTTTTTTTCTTTCTTGTGACAAGATAATTAAGAAATTTGGTGTTTATTTTTATTTTTTGTGTCTTCCTTATGCACATGCTTATAAAATTCCTCAGAAACTCTCCAATAGGTTCATGACTCATGACTTTACAAAAGAATTGTGTTATCTTCTGTAACAGGTTACTACAGTTAACAATTCAGCTGTGTCATACTTGATCTCTGTTTAATTTGGGGGTAAAGACCATCTGGTGCTGGTAATTAGCCGTAATTAGCCAGTGTTATTTTTCTAAATTGGTGTTACAATGTTTTACTGAAATTCAGTGTGAGATAACTTCTCTAGAGTCACTCCTATAAATCCTAAAGAGGTAATATATAATCATGGAATGGCTTGGATCAGAAGGGACCTTAAAGATCATCTGGTTCCAACCCCCCTGTCAAGGGCAGGGATGTCACTCATTAGACCAAGTTGCTCTGATCCCCATCCAACCTGGTCTTGAAGATTTCCAGGGATGGGGCATCTCTAACTTCTCTGGTCAGCCTGTTCCAGTACATCACCACCTTCACAGTAAAGAATTTGTTCCTAACATCCAATCTAAACCTGCCCTCTTTCCATTTAAAGCCATTACCCTTTGTCCTATCACTTTCTGTGCATATAAAAAGTTCCTCTACCTCCTTTTTGTAAGCCCCCTTAGGTATTGGAAGATCTTAATAAGGTCTCCCTGGGTATTGGAAGGTCTTAATAAGGTCTCCCTGACGTACCCTCTTCTTCAAGCAGAACAGACCCAGCTCTCTCAGCCTATCTTCATCAGAGGGGTGCTCCAGCCCTCTGATCGTTTGTGTCACTCCTCTGGACTCACTCTAACAGGTACATGTCCTGCTGAGGACCCCAGAGCTGGATGCAGGGTTCCAGGTGGGGCCTCACCAGAGCAGAGCAGAGGGACAGAATCCTCTCTCCTGCCCTGCTGCCCACGCCGATTTGGATGCAGCCCAGGACGCAACTGGCTTTCTGGGCTGCGAGTGCACACTGTTGTAGATGATGCAACAGTGCGAAAGATAGATACAGAAAATTAATTTATTTTTTCTGTTGTGGTCTCTTCTTCAGTTACTCCATTTACATGTTAATTATTGATCCTATGAATTTGGCAGACCTCCTACTACTGAGAAAAGTGTAATTTGGTTTTATGCTAGTTTAACAAGTTTTGTCTCAAAAGCCTTTCCTGGGCTGCTGTGTGCTCACTGTAATCTTACACCAAATATGACAGTGAGTGTGTGGGCTTGGTTTGATTTTTTTAAAAATGTATTTCCTAGATGGACATGTCTTTAAATTGTCAAGGAATTAATTATTTTGTTAGAATGATTGAATAATGAAAGGGTTTAATATATTAACTCATTTAGCCTTTATTACAGAGTTTTTGCCTCTTGCAAACACTTTAACTCTTGACTTATATCTTTGAAGTTTGTTTTTTTTTTTAAATAGCTGATTTTCTTTCCCTTTACATTTAGTCTCACTCAAAGAAAATGCAGTTGTAGATATGTGGGAAGGTACTGTTGCTGCTCCTGCAGTTTGCTGAGGAATAGCCGAATGATCACTGCAGCATTTGGAACCATATCCTGCACATTCCTCAGAACCAAGTCAGGAATTGCTTTGCCTCTTGTGCTCTGAGTAATTGCTCTGACAAATTATTTATGTGTTTCAATATATATTACGTAGTAATTAATAATTAAATTGTGAAGGAGGAGAGGACCAGTGTCAGAGCAAAACCTAAACTAATGTATAGCTTCATGTCTTACACAACGAATAAACTTAGGAATAGTTGGCACTCTGATTGTTCAGCTTGAAGCCTCTGACCTCCAAGCCTCTTTCAGGACATGACTCTCACTGTTCTGCTCATGGCTGGTCCCATGTACCACACGCTACTTCTCTCTCTGCCTAGAACTTGAGTCCAATGAAATCTGTGGATTTTATATGGAATCCATTGTTTCTCAGTGCCTGCATGTCTCACTCCCTTGTGCATGCAGTTTTTATCCATTATTGTTCTGCAGCCTATTGGTCCCTACTTCCTGGTGTTCAATATACCTGTCATAGTAATAGCCTTCATCAAATCCGTGTGTGTGTGTACTTGTGTGCATATGTTAAGACTTCTAATCATCTTTATAGAGTGCATCTCTATCCTGTGTTCCTCTCAGCCTGGTCAAAGAGGTCGTCTTTTTTGTCTCTGTGCATGTCTCACTTGGCCACAGGGCAGAAAATTATATGAGTATATGAGATGTCTGCATGGGAAACCTTTTACCTCTGGATCGACTTCCATCTTCAGTTTGTTTTGTGTGATATCCAGCAGTTGTATTCAGTTTCTTCCTCTCTTTCATTGTATTGTGACTGTGGCTTATTCATGATGAGAGGGGGCTGCAATCATGGTGACTTCATGTATTGCTGTTAGCATTCAGCTGAAGAACTCTCTTGGCACATCAAGTGGATTCTCAGTTTTTAGCACGTGAAAAAACTCCTGTGACACACAGGCTGCTGCTGCTTCTTGGTCTTAGGCAAGTTGAACCAAGGAAGTCTCTGGTGCTGACACTGTCAGATTGCCCTGGAGTGAAGCTTCATGCCTAGGCCAGCCTCAACAGAGTCCTGGTGCCCTTGAGGAATCACTGTTACTTCAGGCCTCTGAGCTGTGCCTCAGCTGCTTTTCTCTCTTTTGGCAGTATATGGGGTATTTGTTTTGAGGCTGATGCCATGATTGGCATTTTGGATATTGTTTGTAGGATGAGCAGACTTGGCCTTTTCCTTTGCACTGTTATAGCACATAGCACACAGTGAAGGGAGTTAAAGAATGTCCAGATCCTTATTGAGTTTGACTTTGAATGCAAATGCCTCTGCTGCTACTAAAAAAATATGTATGTAAATTTTGCTTCAGCAGTATCAGTGCAGCTTAAAAACCCTTCTATTCTCTTCTGATACCTTCCCTGTACTGCGCTACTCAAAGGATCTGATTGCCACATGTGGGCATCTCTGCTTTTCTTTGCCTTTTAACTATTTTGCTTTTTAGCTTTGCTGCCAGTCTCTGTTGGGCTCCTTGATAGAGTAGCTCCCACTTCACAAAAGCACATCAATTCTCCCTTGGAATCCAGGTAAAGAGAAAGTGTCTAGGGCTCTGACACCATTGCAACCTGACAGTTTAATGTCATGGTGTGCTTTGGTAAATCAAGGCAGGAGCATCTGTGCTCTCTAGATAGCATTTTATAACCATTTATCATGGCTAGCAAAGTACGTTTTTTTGGTTTTATTTCCCTTCCCTCAGCTGTGCAGTTACGGTGACTCTGGAAGTGGAGGATTTTCTGGCTTAAAGGCTGTATTGGAAGAGCCAGTGTGAGTAATGAAGCACTCCAGTTCACATTCAGGACCCCAGGTCACATCTGAAACTGCAGAAAAGCTTCCCACCATCCCTTCCCCCACCAAGGGCTCTTGCCTAAGATCCAAAGTGCATGAGTGAAGTAAATGCCTGTTTTCTGACCGATTTTTAAGAGCAAGTGTCACTGGAGGGGCAGTGGTTTGCCCAGGAGGGTGAGTACTGTCTCCCTCCAGGGTGTGTATGTTTTGATGCACTGTACCTCAGTGCAGCATTTGAAAAGCTGAGTCTCATTGGACTGTTGCCTTTCTTGTCAAGGTTTTGCTCTGACACAGGTCCTCTCCTTCTTCACTATCTAATTATTAATTAGTACATAAAAAAAAACCTGTCTAGGTCGAATGCAACACTCTCTCTTGAACTGTTTGAAACCTCATGTAGTATTTCTTTGTTTTCCTCCCATTTAGAAAGAGTGTATTTTCTTTCCCACCTGATTCTGTTTTCTGTCTTTCTTATCTTTCCACCCCTTTTGTTGTGTTCCAGTCCATCGTGCTGTTTCAGCATCCCAGTGACCCTGAAGGCAGCCACATGACGTGAAAGGAGGAAGGGCAGCTGTTCTAATTCCTCAGTTAAGCTGCTACAGACATTCAGTATACTCAAAGACTGCAAACCATCAGCAGTCCTTTGCCTTTAATCTTTGTCTCTTCATTCTCCTAAACGATCATCCAAAGAGCTGCTTAGAAATGTTAAACAATTGCTGTAATTACCCAGTCTTTCTTAAATTCTTTTTCCTCTGTGTCTAACTTCCCACAGATGCCATTCATTTCTGAATGAAACAACATAGGCACAAATGATCTGTCCTTGAGCTATTAATTTATTTCTCCTCTGACCTTCTGTACCACTTTTAAGTATTTACGGTGTCAGGAATGCCCTGGCTCACTGGTTTCAGTGTGGCTTTTATCTGCTTTTGGCTTCGCTTAGTTTAATAGGTCCCTTATCAATGCACCTCCTTGTCTACCCTCTGGCAAGGGCATGTGAGAACAAGGAAAAAGTAGTTTTTAGTGTTGGATACAGATACTAATCTCAGAAGTTATGGTAATGGCCAGGTATTCAATACAGAGCCCTAGTTTTACCCTTTAGTTTAGTGTAGAAATTTGGTTTAACTGGGAGATGTGCAGCAATTACAGAAGACTGAGGGCAATTTGATACAAAGTTTAAAATTAACTATTAAATTATTTAAAATACTCTTTCTGAAGTAGAAATTCTCTGCAAATTTATCCTAATAGAGCAAATCCTTGTGTCCATTATCCCAGGAATAGGTTGTTCTTACTCCCCTTCAGAATGTCCTGAGTGTAGCCAGTTGCCTGTTGAAAAAAAACCCAGCAAAAAAAACCCAAACCAAAACCGAACCCTAAAATTAATACCCAGAAAAAGTTGACTAATCTTATATCAGAAGAAGAGAAAACATGATGTAAGCAGAATTATTCAACCTAGTTGTCTCTGGGACTTCTCTGAAGTTTATTAAGGAAGAGAAGGGCCAGTTCCAACTTGTATGTGTCAGATATTCTAAAAACATTACTATATTGCTAGCTGTTTTCTTAATATTGGATCTGTCACACTTGGTTCTGACTGTGTGTTTTGTCCCCATTTTCCCTAAAACTATGATCCCACACACTCATTAAACAGTGATATCTAAACAGTGAGAGCCTGGTTGGCAACCAGTCAATCAATTATTCTTTGTAGCAATCAACATATAGTAAATAGCTCCTTTTCTTACTCTCTCCTTGTCTTTAGCAAATCACCTGGCATAATTTTCTATTACTTTTCCATAAAAAAAGTTCTAACTTCTTATTCATTTGCTTTTATAGTTTTCATGTGGAAAATACTTCCTTTTTTTGTATTGTATTGGAGTGTCTCTGGGAGCTGGAGGCAACTAACTGGTCAAGCAATTTCTAAACACAGACACTTGAGCACATTTTTAAATGGTTACTTTTTCAAAATTTCTGTGCTCTTGTTTGGACTTCACATTCCAGCAGAATCTATTAAAAGTAAATCAAAACAAACCCACGCACCTGTACTGAACAAATAGCAACCCCACAGTCCTGAAATATGCACTTTGAATAGTTTGCATGGCAGAATGAGCTTCTCGTTTTCTTTCCTCAGCATTGTAGAAAATGAGATTGTCTCAGTTCTGTAATCCAGAAAAGGTTTAAACAAAGATTTATGCTGTGTAATGTAATCCACAATGAAGTAACCCCATTCCTTGTTTTATTACATGGGCAGAAGGAAACATTCAGTGAAACTGAACACCGTGAAATCAGTATCAATCAAAATGAGAATTTGAACATTTTATAGAAATAACAAGGCTCTGATGATGTAGCAAAGGAAGGAAAATTTAAATTTACATGGTTTGGACTGAATGTTGGTTTGTTCAGCTGGAAGTGACAGCAGGCTGACATTGGACCTTGTTTGCTTTGAGGTGAACACAATCTGCTTCTCTACATATCTCTGAAGAGGCGTAGGTTTGGTGTAGTTTGTTCTGTTGAGAAGGGGCTCTCCTGGCTCTCTATGGGACCCACAGACATATAAGATGCACTAGGCTGGCAGAAGCAACTAAGAAGGAAGTAGTTTTGGACAAAAGCTTTGGGCATAATAAAAACAGCTGGGAAAGGCACATATAGGTTTTCCTCTGTTTTCATAAACTCTCTTGTGTTATACGTGTGTCCCAATGGGGATAATCCTTTCCCTGAAAGACAAAGATTTTTATTTTTTACATAAATTCCATCTCTTAGGAAAAAGTGGGAGCAAGGCCAGTCTGTGAGAAATTCTGCTGTGTTCAAAGCATGGTGTGTTGAAGCTTCAGAGGAGAGCTCCTTCTCCTTGCTCAATTGATATGGGCCATTCTGCAGTTGCCAGAGGCATGACTGAGTCGGGTCGTCTATGGGGACCCAGGAGTTCTTGTCAGCTTTGTGCAGTGTCCTTAAGCCTAACATGGACATATCAGCAGCTGCCTTCTATGTCCACCTGTAGATGGAGCATGACTGAAAGTGACAGTTCCTGGGTCCTAATGAGCTACTGATGTCTCACAGGCCAAGGAGCTGACAGAAATTTTGAACTGTATTGGCAGTGGTGACAGGGGAAGGATTAGACCTTTTGGAGTAACATGACCTAGGTATAGCCTTTGTGGGGCTTTTGAGCTGCTGGTCTTGGAGGAGTTGCAGAGGGCTGGTGGAGGCATGAACTGCCAAAGGCTCACAATTATGGAAGAGATGGAGAAAGCATCTTCTACTCAGCACATTGTAGGACTTGCAGCTTAGAGGAAAACATTCTGCTCCCCATCTCCCACTCTGCCAATGATGGAGCAGCGCCATTTATCTGAATATCACAGAAGGGAAAATCATTCAAGCCCTCCAATAATAAAAGTATCTTGTAACAACATAATCAGTCACTTCTTACTTCTGCAGACAGTAGCAGCAATATGCATGAAATAAGGGAGATTTATGAAATGCACACTCCATAGGACTGTGTTGAATATTAGTAACACTTCCAGAGCTTCATTAGGCTGGATCAAGCAGCAATAATATAAATGATGCCATCAATAACATTCTTTCTACCAGTAACACATGGTCTTGCTGCAATTGTAGTTCAGGGTGGGTTGAATTACAGATTTCTCATCATAAAAGTGTTGAGATGAAGATTGAAACTCAAAATCTCTTTCTGCAAAGATTCAGAGATGTCAGCTTGCTTAAAAATGAATACAAAAGAGTTGGAGAGTTACATTTATTCAGGCTTTTAAAATTTTTCTCTTGAATAGAATATTTGCTGATATCTGCCAACTCTGTACCCTTCATGGCCCTTTCAGATCCTCAGGAAAAAAAGGGTTTTCTTAGGAAAGTAAGAAAAAAAATTTGTTCAAGTATTTGGAACTCATTCACACAAGGGTTTGCCTTTGCTTTAAAGAGATGAAAGCTGTGCTAGCCTTGAATTCTGCATCTGAGATGCCCTGACTTGCAGCAGAGAACAGAGAGACTGTATAGATCATTTTTTTTTTTTGTTAATATGGAGATTCTTACCTGCTACCACTGGACACTAGACTGAAAATCAACCATGGAACATCTTAAAAAAGGAGTGTCAGTAAAAGGTGTTTCTGATATGATAGTAAGTGGAACTACTTAAATTTAAAAGTTTACTGTAAGTCAAAGATGTTGAGGAGGCTCTACAGCATTTAAATTGCTTTCTGTTTCTTCTTGATGTAGTCAGTACTATCTTGTCAGTCTCTGTGGGTGTGGATCTGTAGGGATCTTTGTCATAATTCTTACTTCCAGCTGACAATCTGGTATGTTTATGGTACAACACTGAAGAGAGACAGATAACCCTATTTGCTGCTTATATGTTAATTCTATTTTAGCAATGAAATATGCAGTGTACAAGTAGAAAAAGATTTCTAGTAGCATCTGGCAGTTTCCAAAAACTGGGTAGGGAGACAGTTGGAAAAGAGTATAATCAAAATGTTTGTACATCTGGAGCATTTAATATTTTTTTACTCCACAAAAGTGTTCCTGTCTTTCTTATCCTGTCACCTAGTTATTTCTGTAGTTAGAAATATAAAGTATACTGAAGTGAGTTTTATTCAGTAGTGTCTGACCACTCTGATTTTTCATATGCTTGTACTGCAACTCTCTCCACAATAACTTTATGTGCTTTCATGGTAAAATGGCAAGAAGTTTTTGTCTTCTTTGTACCATTCACATGAAGTTTGAAATGTATTAAAAAATTGTTTTCACTTGCTCATAGTCACTTCTAGACAAAAAGTATTCAACTATATAAAAGAAGCATCGAGAAGATACTGCTTGCAGACTACTTGCTAGTTTGTTTTCTGCTGGGGAAAGAGATGGATCTTACTTGTTTTTTTTTAAATGCATTTATATTGCTTTTAGCAGCAGCAGCAGCAGTATAAAAGCCCCTACTCATTACTGCCTTGTCAAGCAGAACAACTTTCTTTCTCATTAAAAAATAATTTAATTCTCTTTTACCTAAAATAACTGTGTGAGGACTAATGAATTGTTCAAAACTTTCACTCCTGCATATATATAATCCAGAAAACAGTTTCTTATTTTCCACTATTATTTTCTTGGTTCTAAGTACCCCTTCCACTGGGCTTGTAAGGCTGTTTGCAGAAATATTGGAGAAATATAGCTAATGTGATGATATTAATGCAAACTGACATGCACAGAAATTTATGTCAGAAAAATGAAGTAAGGGACCTTGCTGTAGGGTTATATGGCAAACAAATCCATCTTTCAAACTATGACTGAATTTGCAAAGTGTGAGTGGCTGACTCACAAAGTTGGCTGACTTGGTCCCCAAAGCAGGGCATCTTAGAAGGATGTGGGTTTTTAGCAGAGCAGGGCCCTAATGAGTGTGTTTTTTCACTGTTTTTTAATTGACACCTCTTGCTGTGTCCCAAGCTGAGGATCTAGAGGGAGTCACAGTCATTAGTTGTTTATGAAAAGCTTTACACAGTCTTGGATCCATGAATGAAACCACTGCAGATGTGCTGAACTGTGTTTCTTTGGTGACAGAGAAGATGGAAATATAAATGTCAATAATTTTGATGCTGAAAGATGAATCTTCTCCATAATATGCTGGAATAAAGAAGTTAAATATATCCAGAACACTGAACCATTCCCGTATGACTTTTATCTCCTCCTTCTTCTAACCAAGCAGGATAGATTTCCAAGTGATCAGCCCAGAAGATTTACTTGGATTCCCAGGCTTTGGGAAAGGACTGAAGTGTGCCAATGGTGGCACCAGTAAAGGCTGTCCTGGGGGAAAGTCAATAGAAGGACCTGTTCCCCTTCTTCCCCTCACACTGGTACCACCCAGTTACAGATTGGAAGAAAAAGCCTGGTCCTGAGCATCTGTGGAATGGAGGGAATGAAGTTTCAGTTCCATCTTGTTTGTTGTGGCTTTGGCTTTGTCCCAGTGCACTTGGAGAAGTGCCAGCACTTTGCCCACTTGCTTGCTCCAAGTCTGAGCAAGTTCAGACAGGCAGATAGAGAAGGTTTGCATTCTGTGTATGAGACACAAGATAAATTACCTTCTCCTTCTGAAGGGGCTAAACAGTGTTTGATTTTTTATTAATAACTAAGAAGGAGAGATTGATCTAGCAATCTCCCTTGGCAGGGGAGGGAGAAACCAGGCTGTGCTTCTTGCAGACGGGTAAGACCCAAGCTGTGCAGTGCCTGGCTGCACAGTTCCATCCTAATCCAGCCTTTGATGCTTCCAGAGAAAGAAGCACTGTGACAAGCTTAACATGTGCTGTACATACAGTAATTGTGCTTTAGTCAGCTGGCATTACTTTAAACAAACTCTTAGAGCAAAATAGGGGGATTGAATAGAGTGTCTGATAGTGCACTGCAAAAGGACAATTTAGAAAGGCAGTAATGCAATGGTTGCTACTGACTGGATTCTTGCTCACAGTGAATTAATTCTAATATATTTTCCTCTTTATTTGATTCCACAGTGTTTCCTCTAATTGCATCATTGCCTTGGAGGGACAGTAGTTCTTCATCAGCTCCTTCAAATTGGGTCTGGAGACAATGTGAAAAAATGCTGTCTTCTTTACAGTGAAAGAAGCCAAGTAGAAAAACAAAACAAAACAAACCCAGTCCCTTAATGCCATTGCTCATTAGCTGTGAAGAGAATGATTGTAGCTGTATTGCTACAATGGCTGACTCCTCCATGCCCCTGACTCTCCAATCACAGTAAATGGGCTTCAAGGCAAGGGAGTGAGTGATGAATATTTATTCTGTTTTTTACTTTGAAACAGCACTAACCATAAGCAGATCAGCAAGAGACAGACTGACAGTGTGTGTATATGTAACTGCTGTGAAAAATTAAGAACATGCACCATGGCTAAATAAGTTTGTTCTTGTTTGTTGCTGTAGACATGGATGTCTGATTTTGAGGGAAGTCACAGGGGGAAAGAGAGGGGCTGAATTGGGTTTAATTAATTTTGTTTTTTAAGCTGACATCACTATATACTGTACAAGTATAAAAGGGTTTGCAGGGTATGTAAGCCTTCTTCAGAGTCATTTGGTTGGCAACTCGCTTCCCACAACTGGAGATGGGAACGTGAGGTTACATTTAATTTTTGTGTCATATGAGGTTACATTTTTATGTGATGTCTGTGTGCTTGAAGAGCCTGTGCAGCTGATGACAGCATGGTAATCACAGGTGTTGGCAGCCGTCCAGAAGGAAGAAACAGTATACACATGCACACATACCCCCCTCATTCACTTTCCCCCTCACTCCCACACACACCCTCCCTGGTTTCAACCTCCTGAAATCTGCAGCTATATAATCTCTTTGATGAGATGGTGATTTTTGCAGATGTACTCAAGTGTCTTGTCTGATAGATGCATCACAGCTACAGAATATGTTCCCTTAGCAATTTCCAACCTCATGATGTACTCGTAGATCACACAGCACTTAAACCTCTAATAGGCAAGGTAATGCCGATGGTATACACTCTTGAGGAGAAAAGGAAGTGATTAGAACACTACAGCTAGTTTCTATGTTCTAGATCTATAGCACCCTTTGTGCTTTAGGTGGGCTGGTTTTGGACAGGGGACTTCTGAGAGTGGTAACTGGTTTTCCAAAAAGGACGGAACAACAGCTGATGGATTTTGATAAACTTCTGCCTGCACTGGAATTAAGGCAGTAACACTGCTCTGGCTTTCTTTTTGGTTTTACTGGTTCTTTACATCACTTATTTCCTTAGGATACAGCAACTTAATGCATGAAATTCCCCTAGTGCCCAAGCTGTCCTAATTGCAAATGGCATATATCCAGAATTTAGACTTTGAGACATGGGTCCATGAAAGATGTGATTAATCCTGCATCTATTCCAGTGAGTATATTCTGGTATACTATTTACTGGACTATGATTTCCATATAAAGACAATAAAAAATAAGAGGGAAGCTCCGTATAGAAAAGTAGTACGATTTCCTAAGAAATCTTAAGTGACTAAAGATACCAGGACCTAGAGTCAGGAACTGCTATTCACATTATTCAGAAATCCTGTCCTCCATCATTTACTAGGAAGAATCTTGCTGAGTAGCCTGATTGGGATTTGTGTGCCTTTTTTTACGCAGGGCAGACATAGCAGTTATTAACTTAATAAACAAAATAAATTAGGAGATGTGCTCAAACTTCCTAATTTTAGTGTTTAGATATCTACAATTTCAGTCTTGCAGACAGAATTCCCTCAGTGGCTGCTGTTTGAAGAGATACTTTTATGAAGCTTTCTCTGCTGTCACTCAAAGTGGCCTCCCCCGTTACCTCCTGCTCCCTCACCTGCCTGCCTTTGCAGTGTCCCTTTCCTCCTTTTTTTAATCTCAGTTGTTGGGCAAGGACCTGTCATACAAAAGATTGGCTACATACACAAATCTTTATAAATGTTGCCTTTTGGCAATTTGTTTTCTACTACCAAGGAAGGATGTGCATTAATACTTAACAGAAATATTTTAAAAAGTAATAGTTTTATTATACAGCACTGGTAATTCCCAGAGCCTTCATGTTCTTGTCATCTGCACTAGGGAGAGTGGAGAACAAGCAGTATTGAATAATTTCTGTTACAGGACACTCTTTATTATTGCTCTTTATTGTTGCTATTCAGGGCCAATCTAGATGCAGCTGCACCAGAGCTACTCAGGCATGTTTGAGGAAAATCTGTCTTTGGTAGATCTGTACATAATTCTTTTACATGTTATATTGGAAACCACAAAAGAGTCTTGCTTTTTGCTTTTTTGATGGAAATTAGCAGACAGGGAACTGGAGGCAGAAGTTTCAAAGGACAAACAAATAAAATGGAATGATGTTGTTATGGCATTGGGTAACATAATTTCCTGGTTTTATGGGTTTGCCATAGGTATGGTCTTTGTAGTAAGCCCAAATTATGACATTTGGTTATTAATAGAAAAACAGATGAGTTAAAGAGAAGTACTTAATAAATACTATGATTTGTTACTATTTTGTGTTAAAAACTTAGTTTTTAAAGTTGTTATCAAAGTGCGTCTGCATGTTTAAGACTTTCAGTTCTGGCTATATATTTATTTTACACATATCAGCAAACAAATGTTTCATTGTCTTACTAATTTTGGTAGGACTTTTTTTCTTCATGACAACTAGAACACAAAGTTTGAATTTTAGCTCATAATGAACTTGGATGTTTAACTTCCCTTGCATCATAGCTTGAAGGTGTAATCATGGCAATAACTTCTGGTTAGAATACTCAGTCTAGAGACTACTGCCCTGCAGTAATAATTCTCCATATCAGAACAGCCATTGGTACTATCTGCCACTCAGTTCTCATTCCCAATACTCACAAAACTTAAAATACTTTTAATCCAATAGTGATTTTCTCAAGATGATGTAAAGTACTAGATGCTGGCTTCCATTATGTTCACCACCATTATATTTAAATTGCAAGCCCACTGAATAAATTTAAAATAGTGAAATACTGGAGGTAGGCTCTGGTGCAGTAGATCAGAGCCTTCAATCCCTTTTGGGTGGATCCTGGTTTGGGCACCCTTCATAGAGAGGCTGAATGCCCTCCTGCCTAATGCCAATGTGTTAAATTTTTAAATTTTGTAATTGCAGATCAATATTCCTTTCTAAGTACCAAGTCAGGGGCAGGTCAGTTTGACTGAACTGTAGTTACACTGCTGTATAAAACATGTGGTGACACCATGATTTTATGACCTTTTCTGCAAATGGATCCCATGTGCTAGGTGGTTGAGATCTTTGTGGTTGAGATCTTTGAGGCTGAGATTTTTGGCCTAGCTAATGTATGCATTAACAGGGATATTCAAATGTATCTTTCTGTACTGGTGTCTTTTGATTACACTGGAAAATGAGCTTTAGTTGCTTTGGTTACAGTGCTTGATAGAGCTATGAATACCTCTTGCCCTTCCATTTAGAGGGGAAAAAACATTAGAGCCCTCAGACTGGCTAATGAAATAGAGGGAAATACATGGTCATTAGCAGAAGTGGTGGTTGGCTCCTGAGCCAACTCTTCCTCTGTAAGGAAGCATTAGATGCTCTTAGGAGACTTGCTTATTTCAGTAGATAATGGTTCTGCTTATTGAGTTTGCGCAAATGCATTTGATTTAGTCAATTTAGGCTCTGCATTTAAGCAAATTACAACTTAGGACTCGATCAGCAAGAGGTAAATTAGTTTGAACGCATATAAAAGGATCTTGCTGAGGGTAAATTTACAGTCAAACCATTACATGGAAATCAAAATGTGCAGTACACAGTCAGGTTTGATAAACGAAGCAGGACTGTAAAATTGCCCTTATCTCGAAGTGTGTGCTTGCATTTAGCCAGCTACAGAGTTCAAGTGCTTCTTATGTCTGCTGTCTTGAACTTGCTCAGGAGAGAGGAATCTCTCCAAAGTTGGAATTACTAAATTAAAAAAAGACAAGCAGAACCCTTGCATACCCAGCTCTTTTTCCTCTGTTCCTTGGTCTCCTGCTCACTGGAACACTTGCCAAGTACAGGCGTGGGGTGCTGATGCCTATTAGGGAAAGACATTATCATGGGACAAACCTTGTGCACAAATAAAAATGCAGAATTATTGCCTAGGCCATTGCTCTGCAAATATGAGAGAGTGAACTAGGCACCCTCTTCAAGCTCTTTCTACTGTGAGGTGGAGGATTTTGATGGTTCAGGGTTTTCTTTGCTGTGAGATTGTTTACCCTAGAACTAGGGCCATACATCTTTCAAGATTATCCCCCATGGTACAGGAAAAGAATTGTTTTGCTTCCTTAATTGCCTCAAATCAGCCACATAATAAATGGTAGAAAAATCAGAAGACAAACAGTTTTTGATTTGTAATTAAGAATTTTTTAAATTTTGAAAATATGCTATCTCTTTAAACAAAGAAACCAATCGATATTCTTAAGGTCACTGATTATCTGATTATCAGTGCAAAATACTACCAGACAAAACTGTCAATTCTATATACCAAAAAGCAGAATATTACAAAGATAAATGGTTTATTAAAAACACCATTGAAAAGAGAAAGACAAACTAAACAATAAAATTTTTTTAGTTTCATAAACAGGGAACAGAAGACTGTCCATGAACTAGGCAGCTAAATGGTAAACTTAATTCTCCATCTGTCTAGTACTTTTAACAGTTTCTAAGCAGCAGCAACATCCAATGTCTTTTATGGAATCACATTTTAGAGACTTCACAACCCAACATGCCACTGCCAGCTGGTGTTTGAAAGCACACTCCTGCTGCAGTTCAGTTTATAAAACTGCTTGGAGGCTTAAAATAACAGATACCTTATGGACAATGTGTACAAAGGTGTGCTTGTGCACTGTGGCCAGGCTTGCCTCAGTCTTGCACTGAATGTATTAGCACCTCACAAACTTGGCCTTAGAGCTACGGTATGGATGAACATCGAGGTTACAGTTTCACTTTGAACCTTACTTGTCAGGTTTAAAGTAGGTATGTTGGATTTTGATCAGTGATGACGGCTTAATCCTTCTTTAACTGAACTAGAAAGCAACACTGCTGTCTTTACTTTGTATTTTCAAGTGTAATGCCTGGATATAGGAGTTTTTTTCCCTCTTCTGTTTTCCGTTTGTAGAATGGACAATAAGCAACTCAATAGCATAGGAAGCAACCTTGAATTTTCTGGCCCAAAGTAATTTAGAAACACTGTTGAAAACCTACTTAGAACCATAACCATTAACTGCTTGTTGAATAGCTGTAATCTTCAGGAGAGTAAACTGTCAAATGTATACACAATGAGTATAACTTTGACACAATGAGTAGAACTTTTTTGGGTTTTTTTACATTCTTTCATTTACACGAGAAAAGCCAGAGGAAAACCACAGTGCGCTATTTTGTATCTGGCCCTGGTGCAGATTTGCAGATGAATTACTCCTATCTGTAGCAACCTTTTTCTCTGTCCTGCTGTAATGACATTCCTGACCTGCTTATTTCACTGCTGTCCCTTTGGCTGCATGAATACCACTCTTGTACGGAGATGTGATTTCAGTGTTTTGCATGTTGTGACCTTTTCCTTCAATGTGCACCAGCTGGATGCAGCATCGGCTGAAAGCTGGGTTTTATAATTTAGGGCAACCCACTGTTGCAAGTAGATTTTGTCTGGGGATTTCAGTTTTCTGCCCAGCTGATCTCCTCCATGGCCTGGAGGAGATAGAGTATTAACAATACCCTGGCCCTTTGACCTTGAGACCTTGCACAAGGCAGTGGTTTTTCAAAAGCAGTCAAGAAGTTATTAGATTTTCCTACTTGCCTCAGTGTCAGTGAATTTTCAACCAATCTAATCAGCTATTCAAGCCAAATTCACCTCCTTTGTTAAACCTTCTATTACTTTATGGGGAGATTTGTTCAGATTGTCAAAATTGACTGAATAGTAGCAATAATGCAGTCATTAACAGAAAGAAATGGGCTTAAGGGAATACACGTACAAGGTTTATTTTTCACTTTCTTAATGCTCCAGATCTGCGAGAAAGATGTAAGAGGTTGTATTTACAGCTTGGGTTTAGTAAGTTTTTTGAGGTTTTTTTTTTTGGTTTTGTTTGGTTGGTTGGTTTTTATTTTTTCTTTTTTTCTCTCTTTTTTTTTTTTTTTTTTTTTTTTTTTTTTTTGTGGAAAAGGAAAGTAGCCAGTAATGTTTGATATTACCTATGCCTGGAAGTTTTTCCCTAAACTGGGGTTCTGCTGTACTCCATCAAGAGTAACCCTAATGCTGGGTGCTGTAGTGGATTGCAGCAGAGCTACTAAGTCTAATTGGGAAAAGGTTTCCACAGTGACATTAAGTGAAACAAAACACCCAGGGTGTTTTGCAGGCCTGTCTGTAGCTTCTGCAGTGAGCAAAGTTTGCTGCACAGTCAGCCCATGCTGCCCTGCTGTTCAGTTGGTGGATCAGGCTCATAATTTTGATTCTGCGGCAGTGTGGGCCCGAAGAGCTCTGGAGGTGGCATTTGCAGACACAGTGAAGGACAGCCTGTAGTTTCCTCTGGTCATTTGAAGTAGAAACTCTACTGGGTAGATGGGTGTCTCAGTAACAGTTTGACACAACATCACTTGTTTCTAAGCAGGAATATTTTTTTACAGCTGAAGGTTTACTCTCCTCTCAACATAATTGTCCACAATGCAGGCAAAGAACAAGCCAAGAAAAAATATAAGAAGAGCAATGACTTTCCCTTAAGCAAATATAGCATAAACTCAGAATCTTTAAATAAGGAATAAAATAGAGTTGTTGCTTGAACAGGTGCTAAATAAGAAATACTAGAATAACCTGTAATATTTGCATCTTTCCTGCATCTTCAAGAGGTCTGAACTGATGCAAACTGTAGAGGTATCATTCTCTGCTGTCTTAGGCCAGTCTATGCCTCCAGGCACTTCAGTGCTTAAGATGACTCTAACTTCATATAATTCAAAGTTGTGGAGAAAAGGGCTCTGGTTTATTCCATCTAACCCTCCGCCTCTGGGGTCATAGGAGTCCACATCACCCTACGTACTTCATTCCCTCAATTCAGAGAGATGGGAAGTTTTTCATCTCCCAGAGAGCCATTCTGTTGACATGGAACTCAGTGAAAGAGTGAGGCCTTTGGCTGTTTAAATCAAATTCACGTTGTATTGCAGTACAGAATCATAATGAAGAAAACCACAGGAAATGTAGCTACTCTAGGGCCTCAACTGCCAGTCATCCTTCCTTGCTCATGCCAACTAGAAGAACCAAAATTGTCAAAATAAATTATGTTTGAAAGGGTAGATGTCACAGCAGATTATTCAGCCTTGCAGCATTTTTCGTAATACTGTATATGATAAAAAATAGTCTTTGAAATTCTAGACACCTACTTTCATTATTATCCTCATTACAGAATGATAGATAAATGCTGGGCAGGAAGGAAGCATCAGTTTAATTTTGTACTCAAACGTACTTTAAAAAAAAGATGGGGTAAAAGGAGGGGACTCTAGCATTAGGAGAGTTTTGTGCAGTTCTCTTCAAAATAAGTGAAGAGTCAAATCCATAGTCAAGTGAAAACTGGGAGATGGGTGTTAGATTTGGGCTAAAGAATGATGTTGGTCTTGTGGGAGCATTAAACATGTATGAAAGCACTGACTGCTGGAGATTTTTCCCATGTGTTTTCTTTCTTTGTTTAAATTAGATATTTTAGTTTCTGAAGTGCTGTCATTTTATGCTATGTTGCCTACTAAATTTGAACAGGAAAGGATTTTTTTTGAGTTAAAACAGATGGCTCATATTGGGAATTATGTGGGACTTAATGAAGAAATTTTTTGTACCCTTGAGTATGAAGAATAACAATTTAAGAAATTGTTTTCAAGAAAGGTCTGTATGGTTTTATGTCTTGGTATGAAGCATGAAATGGTGAAAGTGATAATCCTTTCTATATATTTGCAGCAGACATTCAGCCCATGTGTGTACTCTGAGACTTGATGGATAACTGAAGAACTGGTAGACTTTTGTCATTAGGAACTGCAGATGATAAAAAGAAAGAAAAGGTTAAAAAGCCATTGAGGATATTTTCAGAAGAGTTTTATTTACTTTCCTAAAATCTTAACTGAAAACTGCAAGGTCTTCTTAAAAGTTTAAAAGCTAGTGTGTATATGGGGATTGGGAACTTTTGATGGTCTTTCAGTAAATGTGTTCTTATGAAAGGTATTGAGTACACTTTTCTTGTTGGTCAGAAACAAGTCAATGAAAAATTTTACTTGCATGCACTGAGAAACCCTTCAGTAGGTATCTCAGACTGCCCAGAATTTGAACAAGGGAAGGCCTAGAACTGACATTCCTGGTGGTTTCTATGATAAAAGAGAGATGGGAGAAATGGTTTGGGTTTTTTAGCATTTTACGTTTTTCCTGTGCATGCTAAAGAAAAATACTAAGCCAGAAACGTATTCTCTTTACAAACTTCTATAAAGAGCTGAAAGTATGATTTAATAAAATGCAGAAGAAAATTATTCTTTGCAAAGAGTTTCAGAACTGCTTGTATTTAAAATTGAAAACACA
Organism: Vidua chalybeata; assembly: GCF_026979565.1. NCBI lineage: Eukaryota > Metazoa > Chordata > Aves > Passeriformes > Viduidae > Vidua > Vidua chalybeata. The sequence goes on from NC_071532.1 coordinate 59,635,411, forward strand.
ACCTTTTTCAACATAGCAGTTGGCCTAAATGATGAGGGATTTGTCTAATTCAGAGTAACTGTCTGTCATAAATGTCTAAAAGTGACAAGACTCAACAAGATCAATTTTAAAACAATTTAAAAACACCTGGATGTGTGGTTTTTTGTTTTGAAGTTTAGCAGCAGAGTATTTTAAGTGTGAGGGGGAAGATGGCAGTAAAAACATCTGTATACAAAATATCCACCAAAATAGGGTTTTAAATACTTGTGGTTTGTAAATATGTATTAAAAGTTTGCAGTTTTGAATTGGAAAGGTATTGCATTGCTCCCAGCACAGTCAGCAGTGGCATAATCTCCAGCAGCTGCATATGGCTCTAAAACTCACAGCCTGCTGGTTTCAGGCAATTTTAGTCTTTATCTGGAATCTGACAATCTATTAATCTCTTGTATGGCAAAAGGGAGTAACAGGGAGCTGGGATCATTCCCAGATGCTCTGCTGAATCTTCAAAGGCAGAAACTTTACTGACAGTACTCGGTGCATCCACTCACTGATCTATGAAAACAAATTAGTCAGGTTTTTCTGTTTCCTTTTACCTTATTTGCTGAAGTAGCTGTTGTTTCAGCCTACTGAGTGTATTTCCTTAAGCAGAAGACAGCAGATGGTTGATTTTTTTCGACTTGAAAGTTCAAGAAATGTAATAACGTGCATTGTTTCATTGTTTTTACTGTGTCCCACACATTCCTGGAAGGTCCCGAAGAGAGAAATAATTCAACAGAGCTATGAACATAAAGGCTTCTCTTTTTCTTTTTTCCCATTCCACTTATTTTATATAGAAACTCCAGTAATTGTTTTGAAGGCAAAGACATATTTTTGTGAAAGACCATTGCTGATGCAGCACTGAGCAGGGCAGTGGCAATTTCCTGCCTCTGAGGCTGGGCATGGTTTAACTCACAGAGCTCTAGGCTCAGTTGTGCAAATTTCCCTTGTGTCTTCAAGTCTGCCCTCAAAAAAACCCAAAATAAACTCCAAAACCTTTGCAAGCATGTGTGGGTTAAAAAGGAATTGAACATGTTGAATTGACTCTAGAGGCTAGGAAATGTGCCTGGGTAGTGTAGTGGGCCAACAATTGGCTGTTGTGTGTTGTGAGACATTCATAACAATAACATTGTCTTGGGGCTTCCTTTGTTTGTATTTTTTAAGACTTTTGGAAATACTAAACTGTGTTTGAAGTGTTATGGCCTGCTTTTCTTGAGCTGCTCAAACTACCCTGAAACTTTATAGGCATGAGAATAGGTAAACACATGAGGCATAAAGAATAACACAGAAACACATGAATATTTTACAGTGTGCTTGTTAAAAGCACAACCATGTAGCAGTTGAAGACAGTACATGTCCAATAATTAGGCTTTTTCAGAGACAAATGCATGCTTTACTAATTCTTAGCACTTTGAACACTGAGCAGCCATTAACTGTTTCTTAACATTAAAGGCCAGCTGCAACTAAAACTAGAATACTTGCTGAAGGCAATTACTTCAAGACTTCACAGAAGTTAGATGTTTTTCTTCAGGTGTATCTGATTGATGTAGACTCCCTGATAGAGTGACAGTATACATATTTATTACCATCTCTTTAATGCATTTTCCCAGTGTAAAGGTTTTTTTTTTTTTTTTCCCTCCCATGACAGTTTAAAGAAACATTGTATGCCAAAAAGCCCTTTTGTACAATACAAAGCACTCCTGCAGGAGTGCTCGCTGGCAAGCACAAATTTTGCAGCTGCCTTTCTTTTAGTAATGTCAGAATTTCTGAAACTGTGTATTCAAGGCTCTTTGTGGACAGAACAAAATAATTTTAAAAACCTTTTTCATTTAATTGCATGGTTGTGCTACCTTACGGCCAGGGGTTTTTATGTTGCACTTTTTTATTTTGCACAGGTAGGTTTTCTATGTTCCTACAGCAGCTGCTCTGAAGGTCCAATCACAACCTTTGCAAAACTACAGTTTAACAACTTGAAACAATCCACAGAAAACATAACCCACACTTCAGTGAACATTTCACAGCCCTCTAAAACATACAAAGCATGAGGAAAAAAACTAGGATTTGGCATTTTAGTGAGAATCTAGGAAGCAACTTTTCTCTTTCTATCAATAGTTAAACTGCTATCCACATAGCACTATAAGTTTTATTTAAGGAAGATTTGGGGTAACTTCTATATTCAGTATTCCTTAGAAACTGACAACATCAGGCAGAAGCAGCAGGGTTGAACTTTGGAAGCTGCTTTTATAGTAAGAATTTCATTAATAGGTAACAGCAGAGATCAGTAGTAGGTGTTGCACTAATAATCTCTGGAATGTTCTTGCTTCACCTCTGTTCTGCTCCAAGTCTCAAGATTTCATCTTCCTTTAGAAAACTGGTTTGAGATTTTTGCTGTGTGCAACTTCAGCATCATGTGGGAGAGAGCAGCAATGCCAAACTTTATTAAGGATCATTTAAAACTGTATTTCAAAGTAAGAAATAGAATAATAGAATCAAATTCTACTCTCTCCATTGGAGACTCAATGTCCCAACACCAAACAATGTAACCTCTGTTAAAATTCAATGCTGTTGAAGTGTTATAGCAGGGATTTTAGTTTAGATACTTTAATCAATAATCCCAAATAAATTAACTAAGTACCAACATTTTCCTTCCTGCACTTGGTTCCATGACAGCAGCGATATAGAGCACATATAATTTCTCAGTGAAATTTCATGGGAAATATTATGATCAGAAAAGTTTTGTAAAAGCTCTTGGGTGTGACCAAAGCATAATTTTTTGAAGCAAGTTAATATGCTAATGAAGGATAAGGTTGTGCATGCCCACAAGTGCATTGTATTTAGACTTGTAAAGGAATATAAGTTTAGAGATCTACCCCACCAAAAAATCATTTAGGGAACATTTCAGAGAGTTGGACTCAATGATCCTTATGATTCTCTTCTAGCTTGCAGTGTTTTCCCATCCTGCATTCCATAGAAAAGAAACAATCTGCATAATATATGGTCTCACTCATTACAAGAAAGATGAAACATTTCCATTTCAAGCTATAAGGAAAAAGATGGATAAAAATTACTGTGTTACTCCCTTAATGAAGGTGATGGGGGGGAAGGGATTAGTTCATGCACTCCTGGGAGGTACATTGAAAGAGCCATTGGAATATACCACAAACACTACTCAAATATTTGCACAATGACATTTTATTATTAATGCAATGAAGATATAGATTTTTTTTTTTTTAAATCTGAGGTGCTTATATAAACAGACCAATACTGGCTGAGTGACCATCAGTCTGCAGGGCACGACAGTGGCTGGACACCCTTCAGTTCCAAAGCTTTGCTAAAGTTAATCTCTTGAGGTTTTGCAGTACCCTTGGTGAGCTTTAGAAATCGAATACATCCTTTAAAACGGATATTAGTTGTCAGCCCAAACTGGGTCACACCATCTGAAGGAAGGAAAAAAATTAGAAAGGAATTATGTTAGTTTGTGTTGATACTTAATTTTGTTCTTTGAGAATCCTGCATGAGAACAGATGCCCCACCAATATATGAATGTTTTATTTGCTGTATATATTCATTATTAAAAAATTACAAACATTATGAGCATATGTAATGAATGCTTATGTTAGATAACCATCCAGACGTCTTTTTTTTTTCTATCCTACTATGAAAGTGGCAGAATCTGAACACATATAAACTGCCATTGTAACCCATGTATGCAGCTTGCTACCTACAAATGGTTTACAATATACACATGATGCTCTGCAGATATTCAACTTCTCAAGCTGTTTATGCACAGAATAATAGAGGGGGGAAAATTTGCCAAAATGGATGGAATTCTCAGTCCTAATGTCACAAAGAAGCCACTTCCTCAGGATGGATTTCAGATGTCATTTACAGACTGGTTTTGATAGTTTTCAAGTATGCTTTATTTTCCCTTGCTGATAGTAAAGCCAGGAGTTGGAGTATATATCTTCCACTAATGAAGGAGGGGATGGAAGTGAGGGTGGTTTGATTGGGAAACTGGAAATATTTCTCTCAACTGCTTGAAATTCGTGGCTCAATTTGTTTCTCAGTATTCTTCCAAGTAAATTGCAAAAGTAACTTTACACTTATAGAGACTGTCTGGCCACAGCATTATTCTGTTTCACAGAGGATAAGATGGCTGAATCCATTTGTCTCTCCTTGGATGGGGAAGAGTGATAGCAGCAGCTGAATTCTAGCTTTTATGGGTACACAGGAATCTCTATTCTTGTCCACACTATGGTGATGAAAATTTTCCCTACACAGGAAATTCTCCATCAGCTAATTCTAGCTGGTTTACAAGTGTTTTGATCTATTTATGCAGCTTCAAGAGGACTGGAAAATACAAATACTAATTTTACAAAATCGCTTGGTATTGTGATTCAAATTTGTGATGCAGTGTCTAGGTACTGGGAAAGTTAAAACAAATCCTGGATGAGCTAGACTAGGCAGCAAAGGAAGAGGGAAGCGTTTACACATGCAGTAGGTTTATTAAATAATTTCATAACTTGCCATGTGGCTGAACTCATGAATATCCCTTCAACATGAGGTAAGTGTAGGTTTGTTTTGTACAGATTGCAGTGTTACTGTGATATGTGTTTCTCCTCTTGACATGCAGTCCAGAACGAGATAGTAACTCCATCTGCAGGGTTTCTTCAGTGCTGGCTCCTATGCTAGAATCTTGTTTTGTTATAAAAAGGCTGCCACAAAGCTGTTTTCCTTCTGGCACAAAGTTGTTGGTCTTTATTGATAGTCATTGTGACTAAAGTTCAACTCTCATATGTCAGTACCAAGGACAATTTTTTAAATGTTCCAAAGCTTGAGAGAGAAGTCTTTTTAGATGCACTGTATCACACATTAGAATGGGTGAAAAAAACAGCTTCCAGAAAATAATTTAGGAATTAACTAACTCAGAGGTATCTTGCCACTGACCTCAATACACACTAGAGAAGACACATACTGCAACACACTTTGCCTTTTTGTTTTGGTTTGCAAGCTAGAGGGAATATTTATTACAAATGCAACAAAATTGGTACTTTGCAAACATATTAACTGTAATTTCAGAAAGTAAACTTCTGTTAAAAAATTTATTGACTGTCTATGAAGAGATGAATACTAGCATTCATTATCAGCTTAGTAGAAGATGAAGCCAGCTACAGACCTCAGCTCAATCCTTGATACTGTTCAATTGCCTCTGCATAAAACAAGTTCTCTTGAGGGCTTCCAGAATACTGATTAGCAAATGTATAGTATGGGTTTTTTTTTCCTTTAAAACCCAGCAGACCACAAGCAAAGGAATTAATTAGAAAGAGATGGTGTCTTAACTCTCTGTGCAAGCTGTTGTTCTTACTCCTCAGTTCCTCAGGTTTTACAGGCTGATTTACACATACACTGCCCTGCCCCCTCAAGGGCATATATACATTCTTTGGTTAAAATTTGCTGTTTCTAAGTTAAATTTAAATATGCCAAATGCTGTTACTATTGCAATGTAACTTACGCTATTGCTAAACAAAAGTTTTGAGAGGCTGTATGTGTGTGAACAGCAGAAGGCAGAAAATCTGCCTGATCCCTTGTGACAGTGCCTACATTTGAAATGGGGCAGGGGTATCTGCGACAGTCTCTTGTTGCAGAACTTCTTGTTCTGAAATGCAGCTGAATGCACAAATGAGCATCCACGCCAACTGATACAAACTCAACCTGTCTTATCAATCATCTTTAGCATACTAGTCCTACTTACAGTTAAGTCATTACCAAGGCAGCATTATTGGAGCCTAAGTAAAGCATAATTTGTGTGCTCACCAGGATAGCCTCCGACAAAGAGAGGGTCATTTGTGTCTGCTGAGGTTGAGGCCTTGTTTGGGCTGTCAGTCTCCACCTGTCTGCCATCCACAGTCAGCTCCAAGTGGTGTTTGATCTTGTTTGCAAGAACCTTGTGCCACTGCCCATCACACAAACTGCCTGGTGCATCCGGCTCATAGACAGCAGAGAATCGGCCTGCACCATTGTCAACGTGAAACATCACCTGAAAAGCACAGCATGGACATCAGCAAGCTTTCAAAACAGTTCAGTTGATTTTGTTTGTTTGTTTTGAAGGCAACATGGTTTGACTGTATGCACAAAAGACCATGTGGATTGCTGTCCCTCTGGGATCTACGTTCTATCACTGAGTTAACACAAGTGGAAGTATGCAAAATTGCTGTCTAAGCTGTCATTTTCCCATTTTTTTTGGTCTTAGTTTTAGGGTGTTTTACACTCTTCTAAAATCTTTATAGTGATAGAATAATGACTGGTTTTCCACACTGTGAATCAAAAAATATCCAAGAGAAACTAGTATTATTAATGACAAAGCCTTTCCTCAAAACTTATATGGTCACTAATTTAAAACCTGATTGAAGTTTTAGGAGACTCAAGTATTACAGAATCTTTTAAACTATCTTTTAGAAGTGTAAGATCCTCCAGATGTATGGAAAGGTCCAAGTATGGCTCTCCTTCTAGAGCCCTGATATTGTTTGAGACATCTTGGGATTGGGATAGTGACCTTGCATTTAAACTACCTATGCTGTCTAAAAGCAGTTTATGAAGAAACAAAATGGCTTTGCTACTCACTTTTCCACCTACTAATTCAATGCCAAGCCCATCCATTTTCTGGCTGCTGACTCCTAGGAGAACACCATTCATTCGTGTTGTACGGAATTCAAATTCCACAAGCAGATCTGTTCCCACTCTGTATGCACCAACTTGGAGAGAAAAGGAGAAGCACAATAAAATGACTATAAGCATCTAATATATTATTCCTAATAATCATCACAAAAATTGTGCTCAGTGTAGGGCAAAGTAACTAACTTGGCATTGTTAATGCACTCCCTTTCATGTGAAACCATGTAAATAACTTTTATGGCAATTATGCTTACTGCAAGACCTAGCTAGGAAGTCACACAGTTTCTCCTCAGGTGGGATAACTAAAAATGATCAGCAAGAGTTTCAAGTACTGGTCTCACTCTACCTCCAGCCAACAGGAGTTAGATAACACTGGGAGTTTTTGAAAGCAGAATCTCCTCTTTCTCTGTTCTTTGACTATCACCAGAATTGCTGTTCCTTACCTGTTTTGGCAAAGCCTGTTCCATCGAAGTACGTTCCCTTCTGTGCAGTGACAAAGCATTTTCCAACGTTGAAGCTGGAAGTTGGATTATTCAGGTCAACAGGTGATTCTGTCATTTTAAAATTCCTGATGCAGCCATCAATGCTATGAAGGACCTGCAGTCAATATTTCAAACAAAATGTAAAACTATGAGAAGCAAGCCTAAAATATGCAATCAATGAGTGCATTTTCTCTGCTTCTCTGCTGGATTTATGGAGCTGAATAAAACTTGAATTTTACGTGGCTAATTCTTAATATCTGATTGTAAGTGGAATCTACTCTTAATCATACTGAGGATGAATTACATTACTTTTCAGGGACGTGATCAGTCACATTTCTTTGGCTTACTGGAAAGGACATAAAATAATACACCACATAATGAAACATAGCAAATTACATCAGCAATGCAGGAATTTAATGGCCTATACTTTGCCTTTTTAATTGACTAGGTTATGAGGTTTGCAAGTAAATGAAGATAGTGGCTATAGTTCTCTGGGCTGCTGGTAATTTTACTAGGTGGGTTTTCTTTTTTCCCTTCCTTTAATCACTTTACTGTGGGGCTAATGTTGCATGGTAAGCCAGAGGTAATGCAGGTAACATCACTGCTAAAATGAACAAAGTCCCTATGTGAAGACTGCACAGTCTGATGACTCCATTGATGAGGGCCACTCAGTTGGCCAGAGAGGCAGGTGGAGGCAGGGAATGTGCTCATGTCCATGGATGCTCCTGTGCAGAGTAGCAAACTGCACCTCCAGTTTGGCTCCTGTGCTGGGCACACCGTGACCCCCAGCTGGGGGTCTGGGCACACTAAGAACGGTGGTTTGAGTACCCACAAATCTGCCTGGGGCAGGGGTTGTTCTGGGTGTGAGCAGGGCATCCCAGTGGGACTTCTGAAAGCCACTGGCATCTCCTCCAGAACTTGCCCTCCTTTTTCTCTCCAAGGTCAGCATGAAGCTGCATTTTGGTCCTCAGATTCAGACAGAGCTTTTGATCTTTGACTTAAAGAGTTAGGAAAATCTATCCTTGATACCAGTGAGACAGAGGAAAATGATACATCATGTACTTGGAGGAAGAAAAAGAAGATATATTCATAAGCACTGCAGTAGAAAGGAGGAAAATAAACATCAGCATATAAAATTCAGCCTAGAAATACATACAAATACAAAAAGGACAAAGGCACACCTGCAGAGAGAAGTCTTGACTCTGCCCACTGCCCCGTCTAACAATATTCTGACCCGTAATTGGAAAGAATTTCCAAGAATTTATTTTTTTGTAAATCAAAGTTGTATGTACTATGAAATAATATAGCTTATTACAGCTAAATACACCTGTGCAATATTTTAATGAGAATTTGAGCAATACCAGTGAATAAATTCAGTTCTGAGATGAACAATGCTTTCTGTAAAATTTTTCATAAGTAGTCCTTTTTGTAATTTCTAAGTACGTCATCTCCAGATCAACAAATCTTGTTATCAAAAAAGAGAAATGCAAGAAAACAAAACAAAACAAACCTTTACTGCAAGATTAAATCACAGAAATGCAAGATTTGTAGATGATTCAATAACATTCTCTAACTTTACAATTTTCTCTTCTCTATGGAAAAGCAAATCTGGTTATACTTTAGCATGGGAACAGTAATAGGACCTCTTTTGCTGAAAGCAGAGTTTTGAGTGCTCAAAATGTGTCATCTGCTGAAGCTCAACAAGTGGGTATCAGTCTTCTACACTGAAAAGGAAGCCAACCCACCATGGTTATGTAATAGATTACCGCGTAAAAAGACTAATATGTGTACAGAAGAAAGCCCTGACTGAGATGCACATCCTTTCAACTTGGTTTTTTGCTTCAGAGCCTCAACCTCAATGAAGCTACAACCCAACACTGTCTCATACATCACAGTGTATTTTACTGAGCATAACTGGAAGGCAAGCGTTGGTTTTTACATGACATTTGAAGTCACAGCTTCATTTAAATCCCAAAGCACGTAAGACTGTCAGGACCTGACATGACTGTTCTTGCCAGACTGAGCCATTTATCTGTATGGGTTCCCTCCATTACCTCTGACAAATAGGTAAGGACACAGTGTTATCTTTCTCCTTAGATTAGTATGTGTAAATTGCAGATACATTTCAAAGAGCATAAATTGATACTACTAGGAATTATATGTTGTGGGTAAAGTACTACTTTTGGTTTTCAGTGCATCAGATTTGGTTTGGTAAATCCTAATGATTTAGAATTGCCTCAATTTGGGCTTTCTGTGCAATCAATTATTTACTAAGAAACATGATCTTACAGGTCAGTTTCTTTTATGAAATACAACTCTCAGATGTAGAGCGGTTACTCACCCGCTTTGTTCCCTATGAATGAGTTAATACATGGACTTAACTCTAGGAATTCCTATTCTGTATTTATTTTGTCCACTTAAAGAAGGGAACTATTGGCTGTCCATAATGGTATTGGACATTAGAAAATTGTATTTTCCATTCCATAAACATCTTGGTATAATGATATTTACTAATGTGCAGCTTCTTTGGGAGTCTGTTTTGTTTTCTTACCAGATTTGTGCTTTGCCTGCTCTTCATGGGTTCTCTGTATCTATTCAGGATGAACCCAGACATAGGTCCTACTGACATTCCATTTTTTGTGTGTCTGAATTGTGCTGCACTAGAGGCTGAATTTGTTCTTTACAATAATAAAATTCATTCAGGTTCTGGCTTCTGCTTTGAAAGAACCATCGTCACAGAGAGCAAAAGAAAGCATGGAAGAGGTTTTTCTCCCATTCTGATCCTGGTGTAGCTTGGGAGGTTGGAAGGGCATCAGTAAGATGACTGGCATGGAGTTGTGCAGACAGATACAGTAAATGGTCTGGGTGACAGAATACAGTGTTCCTAGTTAACTCTACAAAATTTAGGACACAATGATATTTATTTCTCTGGGCTCTCTGTTATCTTCCATGTTAGCATGGAAGCCGGGGATTTGAACCAAAAGAGTGATACATTTATATATGCACATTTAATCTGGAAACAGAAGGAGGACAATAGAATTTGCACAACCTTCCCTCAAAACACACTCTCTCCTCTTTTAGTAACAGCAACACAAAACTGATTATTACAATAAGCAACAGTATACTGGGTACTTTGTCCAGGGTAATTCTGGCTTCTGCTGCTCCTTGTAGGAGATCCTTTCACTGTTTATTAGCATTTGCTGCTAGATTAATTACAGCTAGGAGAAAGGGCAAGTGGTACTCAGGAACCTGTACTCTAGCCGTGCAGTGATCCAAGTGGATACAAGTGTATGGAACTTTCTGCTTTTCCAAAAGAGTAAATAACTCTGCTATTTCATTTTTTTTTTTTTTTGCATTAACTGGATTCTGAGTCAGATCTTTCCACTGACAGAATGTGTTCACCTCCTCTAAGGTCCATTTTATCCATATCCTTGAGCAGTCAGAGGGATAAGCAAGACAGAACAAAACTGGGAAGACATTTGTACAAATCAGGACATACTTAAAGCATGTAAGATAACTTAAACAAATTTGCTTACCGGACCAATTCTCCTGGTTGTGTAGTTAATGGGCAATCCTCCCACATACAGCATTCCTACAACATCCAGTATATCGGCCTTCTTGGGGCTCACAGTCCCGTTAGAGACACCATCTACTATGAGGTTTCCTTCTTGCTTCATTCGACTTACTTTTATCTAGAAAGACACAAAAATGCAATACAATTACAGATCATTTTCTGACAACCAAGCACTTTCCGACTGTAACTGGTGTTACAGTCCAAAATATATAACAATACACAAGAAAGTAGTAGGAGGGGTTAGAGAAGTAACCACAGCAGTAGCTATGGATAACATTTATAGAACAAAGCTCCTGAGCAAGGTTTTGTACCAACATTTGACTGTATTTTACTTGCATCTGGGTCAGGAGGCATCATGAAAATTATTTACTAGAATTACTGAAAAGACTTGAGATGCCTTTAAAATGCTTCATTGTAATAGGCACGGCACAGTATTTTTTTTCCTGGAATCAGACAGCAATTTTAAGTACTGTGAATAGGTAAGTACTTCAGAATAAATGCTGAATGTTATGGCACTGATTGCAAATCTTTATAGCAGCACATGTTTGCAGAAAATATGAGTTTATGATTCCACTAGCTTGGACATGCCTCAGATCATAGTTCATGCTAGAGTAAATATAATCCCAACTATGTTCTGTTGGTATTATGGCTTCTGTTCAGACAAATGGACTGTGAATCACATGGAGGGAGTGCAGTTGCTGAAGAGCTGAGAAAATTCTAGGCCAGTGTCTTTCTAAAAGTTTATATTGAAATCTCTACAACTCAGTGTAATAATGGTTATGCATAAAAATGAATAAATGCAAAATACATCATGCATGTTAGCAGATTCCTAAACAGTGTAGTAGTTGGCTCACCAGAATAGCAAAGAGAGACAAACAGCATTTTTTGGCTTTTCTTTAACATGGCTGCTTCTGCTCCAGTGTGGCAGTATATCTGTCATGCAGTAGGAATGACAACATTGACAAGGATGGCCTGAAGGTGAGGGCCTGAACTTGGTGTTTACAGGCAACTGTAAGTTTCAGATGGATAACTATGCCTTGGGCAGAAGGAAGATTAGGTGAGTGAGACAGGAACTGGGAACAGACATTCTTACAAAGGACCTAAACAGATAGGATAGCAGCAGCACCAAGTAGGTTTCTGTAGGACTGATGGAAATGTTTTTAACCTAAATCATTCCAAATGGAGAAAAGGTTGTCACTAAAGGATTATTTTAAGGAAAAGCCCCTGCTTTACCAGAAACAAAGACTGTGGTCTATTCTTAAAAGCATTTCCTTCTCTCCTTCTAATTTTTTTTTTTTGGGAGCTGTGACTTTGTCTCCATTCTCTGCTACAGAAACAGGATCTACAAAAATGGGCCCTCTCTTGTTGAGTGCCAAGCTGCATGCCCAAAGAGCAGAATCTTCCATTAAGAAATATATGCTCCACTTAGTTCTCTGAGAATAAAGAGTAAATGGCTAAAGAAGCAAATGTATCTCTTCTGTATGTACAGAGGGAATAGCAGAATGATGACTTGGTCTGCTGCCAGTGCTTCCAGGCATTATATGAAAAAGATAAATGATTAATACAACTTCATTTTTTCCCTTTATGAAACACCTTGGTGTAGAGCAGTTGCTATCATCAAAAAGTTCATGACTAAAAATCTCATGAAAATAAAATTCCTGGAGAACAGAGTGGAAATGAGGCAATAAAGTGTAAGAGAAAGTGCAATTCGATTTTTTCTCATTTGGGGATGAGATGTGGATGCTGAATTTCTAAATATCTCTACAAAATTCAGTGTAACTTATAGCATATAAATTCAACCCACAGTTACATGTATACTTTGCTTCTTTGTCTTGAATGGTGCCTTCCAGCATGTTACCTAATGAATATACTGTGTGTCTGTTGTCCTTGGCCCAGTAAATAGTAAATTTCATGGCTTTGATAGCATTCCTTCTCTTAGCATCCAAATGCTAATGCATTACATATAATGCTCCTTAATAAAGTCCCAGAAGGTGATGCCAAATATATCCATGAATATCATATTTATTCCCTACTGAATTAATAATCCAGGGAAGGTTTACATACATGTTACTTATTTTTTTTCTTTGTTCTCAGCAATCTGCCTTAACAATGACACTATTAATCTAGAAACAACTGGTTTTAATGATGTATTCCATCATCATGAGCTGATACTCACATGAGCCCTATTAAGCAGGAAGGAACATTTTCTGTAGTTCCTTACTATACATGGCACATATTTTAAATATATTCAGAAATATGTGTTTCCTGAAGGATAAATTCCTGTGTACCAGTGCATCTGACAGAAATTTTTGCTAGATTATTTTCTTTTTCCCCCGGAAATACTAGTTGTAAAGTTTGGTTTGTGTGAACTACATTGCAAATATCTCAAAGCAAAACAAAGCTCACTCTTACCATTACAAAAAATAATTTAGAATTAGACACTATTATACCTGGTGCCACTGGCCATCATTTATTTTGCTGGAAATCATTGTGCTGGTGTTTCCACTCCCCAGATCATAACTGAAGTAAGGCAAACCGTTCTTTATCTGAACTGTAGCAAAATCAGCATGGTTGATGCGGGCCATATAAAACAGCAAGCCAGAATCAGCTGTTGTTCGGACTTCAAATTCAATTGTAAGCCTAGGAATCAAACAAACAGGAAACAGTAAAAAAAAGGAAAAGATATTTGGAGTCAGGCACTAGGCAAATCTGCTTTACCTTTTTGTGTTTTTTCTACAAAAAAATTATACTGCTAGTGGCCAATTTTACTTGTCCATTAGAATTCAAGAAAAATAATCTGGTTATATGCAAATTACATTTCACACCTATCTGATCCCTGACATGTGAGCATTCATTAGTTCCTTTGCTGTGGACATACAAAACTACAATCTTGGCATAGAATTTCAAGATGTAATTCTCAGCTGCAGTTGTAGCATCTAGAAAATCCCAGTGCTTGTAAAATTCCAGCAGCGTTATCCGTCATCCACACACATGATGTTCACAAAGAGGAGAGAGGTGTAGTGACAGCTGGCAAATGTTGAGTTTCTAATGAGTTGTATTGCCTGAAGACAGGTTGCAAAACTTTTAAAGATGCAGACAGGAGAGTTCAAAATGAGGATATAAAACTCTTATTCTGATCTCTCCCAAGAGAAAATGAGGCTGTGTCTGAGCAAACCTAATGACCCCTTGGACAGAATGGTAATGTTGAGAACCTCCTCTACAGCGAAGAACCCCAGTGAAGAAATTATTTAGATTTTCTAATGCTAAAGTTGTACTGGCAACACATCGCTAAACTTGCTCAAGCTGAGCTGCAAAGTCAGTACCTGAAAGCAGCTGATAATAGAAATGAAAAATCATTGCATGAAAATGATCAGTCCAGGATCATTCCTAGTTTTCTAACATTAAAATATGTGGTACAACATCTTTATAGGGATAAATAAGTGTGGGGCTAATGGATTTGGAAACTATAAGCAGCAAAATTGCTTAGTGGTGTGACATGGCACATTTCTTAATGACCATGTGCTTGCAGACCAAAAAAAACCAAAAAAAACAACGAACAAGTTCTATCTTCACAAATCCATTGAAAAAAGCTGCATTTTTATAAACAGTTCATGGAATTCCTTTACATGTCAACAGTTACATGTACATAGTGTTATACTTTGAGGTAGCAATATAATTTTTCCTATTTACTGTGCTAGATTGATCTTAACTATTGGAGGAAAGGGGAAAAAAAATTCCTCATTAAAAGAAGTTATCAAGTTACTGAACAAAAAAACCTTCCTCTGAAAAAGCCATCTTTGACATCAGTTGCACAACCTGATTCCATTACTCTGGTTTTTAGCAAATCAGTCTGGGATCTGTGTGTGCCCAAACCTTCACAATCAAAGAGGTAAATTGCTTTTGTGAGAGCTAATTAGATGGGCATTTCATTGCCTAGATTTCATGCTTTAATGCTTTCTTAGGTTTGGTTAATGAAATTAATTAGTCATGGCATGTGATCTTTTCAGATTATGACCACAGTTTTCGGAGATACCTTTGAGAGAATTAGGATGGGCATTTTATTTTGACACTATGCCATCATAATTCATTGCTGAAACAAGCAACATACCTGTTTTTCACTTTGGTGTCATCAAATGCAATTGCAATATGGCTGTTCCTTGAAAGACCAAACTGCTTGCCACCTTCTAAAATGGCTGGATCTGTGTCAGTAGCACAGGAATCCTGCAAAATATACAGCAATCATGTAAACTTCATATTTTGTATCTGTCTGAGCTGTGCATATGCTGGGAGTCTCCCAACTGCTTGGGACTGAGAATATTGTACCTAGTCTAGAGACTGGCCCTGCAATTTTCCAGCGGGCTGATGTCTCATCACACCAGCTAAAGTTATAAACCAGTCTGACAGGAACTTGGTGCAAAAGCAGAGGTCATTAAGATAGCTGTAAAAGCAAATAAAAGTAATATATGAACATTGCTGCTTTCATGCTTTCACCAGTGGACATTTACAAGAGTCTTAAGTGATTTCCAGGCAGTTCAGTGTCTCTTAACTCACATAACTGAGTTTTACACAGTAGGATGCCCTCTTACAGAAATGAAACAAGATTTAAGTTTTAAAGGGATGCTTTGTTGTCAACTTGAAATCCAGTCACCTTAAAAATAACAAGTTAAAAGTAATTTCAGATCTTGCAGCTGTCAATGAGTCCTTCTTTATATTGTTTTACAACTGTATTCTTTGCTTAATGTGCTGTTGTTTCCCCCGGTACTGTTGGAAGGCCCCCACAAACAATCAGGGAATCCGAATAACTGATGGATAGATGTAACAGCTGTTGAAATCCCCCAGCTGTCTAACACAGAGACATTACCCAGGTTGTAAAGAAAGAAACCCCTCCCTGTAGTTCCACTTCTATTAATCTTGAAGTAGTGCAACAATGCAAGGTAAAATACCTTCTGTCCACTGTCATTTTCTCGTTTTAATTTCACCAGGTCTTTTAATCTCTGGTCCTAAAGCTCTTGTATAGGGGTGCCTGGGGAAATGTGAGACCATGGTAATTACCAGCTTCTACTCATGTCTGGCTTTTGCCTCCCGCTGAGAGTATTGTGTGGAAACTACTCAGAGGATCTAACTCAACAAAATATCGGACAATACTGCTGGGAAAGAAACAAACTTTGATAGCTGCAAGCTCTGTTTTTAAGCACTGTGGCTGCTATCATTTTGGATTGGTGACAGTCTCTTATTTAAGCCCTGACTCAGCAGGGGCCTGCAAAGCACAAGGCGCAGTGCCTTGCTGAATGAGTTCTTTCTCTGAAACATTTTGAAAATGTCATGAGTGACTTAAGCCCTGAGATTTCAACTGCAAAGAGGAAATTTATTTCCCTCTCTCACTCAGTTTTTCAGTAATATTTTTTGCTTTCATACATCACAAAGATCTTCACAACAGTATACAACACCTCTAAAATATAGTTTTGCATAATAAATGCTCTAGTTTGAATATGACAGAGTAGAACACCATGCATTATGACAAGAACAATTGATACATCAATATGCAATGGGGGGAAAAACAGGGATAATACACCAGGACCAAGCAGGGTTATGAATGTATAATACCAGTCTTCAAGTGATCATCAAAAAGAAAAAAAAATATTCCCATAATGCAGGGTAAAATTCTGAATTATGTTAAGCTTTACAGGCTTATCTAGAAGTCTAACAACTAAGCCAATAACAATACCATGCATATAATACCTTCAATTACATTTGAGCTTGCTAAAATTTAAAGATAGGGAATAACAACTGGTACAGGAAAGAACTGGAAAATACATACACACACCTTTCCCTGGCACATTTTTACATTTTACGTGGTAAAAGGATATAATCTGACAGCAAATTTAATCCTAGGCTGGTATATGTTAGTAAAGGATCTGACCCTTACACAAGCTGCTCCCCAGCACCAGTAAACACTACAGTTTTTCTTCATTCCAGCAGGGTGACTGTAAGAAAGGGCAAGGAGTGTGGGAGAGTGTCCAATACACCATGATGGCTGGAATCATAGCATACAGTGATTGTTTACTAATAACTACTTATAATAATAAGCATTCATTAGGAAAAGTCAGCAAAATGAAAAAAATCCCGGTAGGGCATGTTTAAAAAACACCCATATTTTATTCACAAGCCTGTGTCCACTTTTGTTTTATCTAAGGCGAGCCAGCTTTACAGCTTTCACCAGACTGTGCACTAAGCATGGGTCACCAGCCTGTATTAAAATATCTCAGCTTTGCTTTTTGAGTAAGGGCCTTAATGTGTCCTGGCTGCTTAATAATCTCCCACATTACATGAGAGAATGAACTCTTCAGCTGCACTTTACTTCAGTCTTGTAAGATGTCAGGGACTTGACTGGTAGGTCAAGAAGCTTGGTGCATATGGCAGAAGAAATGAAGAACAGAAAAGGCCACTGGTGGACTGTCACACACTCTCCATATTCTCATTTGCTGTATTAGTAATTACAAAGAAAGTAATTAGTAGAAAAAGCACTGAAGCAGCCCCCACAGTTCACTGGATACTGTTAATAAGACAAGGCAGAAATGCATGGATCAAAAGAGGGAGGTACCGTCATGGAGTCAAAGGCAGAAGAAAGGCTGGCGCTCTTCGTTTCAGCGGCAAGCAAACCCTGAGGAGCAGGGAAAATGTGAGGCAGAAGCAGCAGTTACCCAGTGTTGAGGAACATTCTGGCATTCACAGCAAGCAGCAGCAGACTGGTGGCTGGTGTATTTCCCAGCTGTCCTACTCATGGATCTTGTCTTGCGTTTAGTATGGGGTAGGTTTTTTCCTCATTTGGGATTCAACTGCCCTCCCCTTTTACATGCAGATGGATGTATGTAGATAAAAAAGGTCCTAAAAGTACTCAAATAGAGCATATAAGTTATTTAAGCCTCCTATGTGAAAATACATTTTTCTGCTGTACATTTTCCATATCCAGTCCTTCTACACTGAGATTCTGTATAATTTACTGTAGTATGAGTGCCACCTTATATGAGTGTTACCTCATTACCAGACCACAGTTACTTTTTTGCAACAGTCCCCTTAAAAATACTTCTAAGAACTCACTAATATGAATGTAACAGCTATCCAAAAGCTTGCCTTATTTAAAATAGTTTCAAGTCTTCAGCATACTAAAACAGTTTCATTATTTCCAAGAGAGAAGTGGAGTAATGGTGTTTTATTTAGAATTCCTGTTTTAAATTATCACTGCTCTAGATACGTGATATACAAAGCTCACCTAGTTGGAATGGCACTAGTTTCTGATATTAATGAGTAGATCTAGTCCTCTCAATTTTGCCATTTTAATGGTGTTTATAGTCTTAGGAAGTGTGCACTTGCTCTTTCATGCTCTTCTGTGGTTTGTTTCTTTGTTTTGTTTTTAAGGCTTGATCAAGGGATATTACGACTGCATTCGTCACAACAGTGAGCATTAAGCTGGATAATCCTTTTTACCGTATTGCCTGGTTCCTTATCTTTCTATAGAAGCCTTACTGTACTGCAAATTTGCTTTGAACTCCAAACAGAAAAGCTGCATGGTAGCCCTGGTGCTACAACTACTCCACCTTGTGGGAACGAGTGACAACCGCTGCCCTAGAGCATTGAGAGGCCGGTGTTTGTAACTGTGGGGCTTGGGGCACAGTAATAACTGAGATACAGCTTGCCTACCTTGAACCCATGTACGTGAGGGGGAGATTTCAGCAATACTTGATAAGTCCTTTTAGCTAAAGCTGTGCCATAATATATTGGCTAACAAAGGTGGTCATGTACCTCAAATAGAATTTTGGTTCTTAACTTCTTGAAACCATTTCATTATTATTGAAGTGCAAATTCCAGTAATGCAAATAGGTTCCTAACTGGGGAATGTGCAGTCTTTTCACACATTTTGAAACCTCACTCATACTAAACTATAGCCTGCATAAACCTGTCAGTTGTATTCAGATCTAAGAAAATACAAATAATTTTCCCCTCAAAAATATCTTCCAGTGTATGTATTAATCATTTTCATATTCAGATGTGTAAACCTATGTTTGTGAACAGTAAAATATTGCATCAGATTATAAAACTACTACACTTGTGAGAGAAGGAGTTTCTTCCTTAAATTTTGTTGAATAAGACTGCTTGCCACTATCTCACTGTTTATTTCTGGTAACAACAGTTGAGCTCAATTTAGCAGTGACTGGGGTTTCATTTTGTAATTCTCCTGACTGAACTTATAAAACAGCGGTGGAGGAATTGCCATATCGAATAGGCCTCCTGGTTTATCTTTTTTTTCATCCTGTCATGACTGTTATCATGTGCATCAGAGACCAGCACAAGAAATATCATAATGAAATGGATTTCCCATGGGAAAATTTTCCTTCCAACCCCAAGCAAATATTGCTTGGTTTACACCCTGAAGTGTAAGGGTTTACAGCTAAGCATGCAAGCCAAAGATATTTCTAAAGCTATATCATTCTTTAGATTACTGTTGTGATAATCCAAGCAAATGATATCAGCCAATTTTCCATTTATCCACAGGTTTTACTGACCTGTAACAAGGTGTTCAATTTACAGTATCATGCTAAATTGTCACTATTTTTGTGGCAAAGTGCTTCATTATTCTTGATGAACAGCCTTTCAATTTTGCCTGGAAAAAAACTTTTCAAACTCTACCTGACTGAAGTGATTTAAACTTACAAGTGCTGATGATAGAGATGGTGTTGGAGGAGGAGAAGCAGGAGGGATTCTTGTCCCTTCTTTCTCCCCATTAGTGTCTGGTTCAGGTTGGACCAGAACTGTTGCACGAGTTGGTTTATCTTCATCCTCAGTTGGCCTAACTTCTGGTTCTAGTGTGGGACATCGGCCAATATCTGCATTTTCAAAGGACACAGGTTGAGCAAAGTCCATGGGGCTGAGAACACACAAAAAGAGTGACATCTGTTATTAGTTTTTCTGCCTTTTTACCCCCCATTTATAAAAAACAACTATATGCTGCAGTGTAATTTCACTTCACAGGACACAAAAGCCACTCTATACAGGTAGGTACAGGTACAGAAGCAAGCAACTTAAACTAGAGGTGATAGTGACCATTGGCATTTCTTCCTATGGTCAGTGCAGAGAGGCAGGAAATCTCTTTGGCAAAATTTACAGGCCTGTGTAGTTTCAATGGTATTATAGAGAAGTCATTTACTCTGATGTGGATTGATAAAACCCTAATTTAGGTACATCAGATATGTGAAAGAAAGATTTAGATGGAAACTTTCTATAGAGGTTTTATTTTATTCATCATTGCTTTTCCTTTTATTCAAATGTTCCTTCCAGATTACTGCACTTTCCACCAAGTAAATTGATTCCCATGGTGGTTCTCAGAATTTTGACTTCTCTTGGAAGTCACCCTTACCTAAAGTGTTATAGTTCACCATAAATACCTATTGCTGATGCACATCTTACTGCAGCGTTACCGCTGAATTTCTCGGATTTAATGGATAAACAGACAGTGTTGGCTTGTCTGTAAAACAACTCATTAATTACATAGCATATGGGGCATATACTGTAGACAAAAGAAAGAAATGGCATATAAAGAAAACAGATAATATTCTAGGATTTGCCGCTAGTATGATTAGTTGCAACTATAAACTTTTTTCTGGCAACCAAGGCAGTTTAACCAGATCTCATTAACTGGATGTTTGTTGGCATCATTGAGACTTACGTGGCATTGATGACAAGATTCCATATACAGCCCTCAAATGGTGGTATGTTTCTGAGAGGTGCAGTCTGAAACTGAGAAGATGTACCCCCCACAAAGAGTTTCTTAACAGAGATGGGCTGGTCTGATGGCAACCTCTGAGTCTGGACTTTGTCTTCATCGACTTGAACACTGAACATCCTGTGGAAAGTATTTGAAAGCAAAGAAATATATATTTTATGCTGGTTATTGCTTGTATTGAAATCACCCCCTTGCAAGCCCACACCAGCTGTAACAATGAGCA
This sequence comes from Vidua chalybeata, assembly GCF_026979565.1. Classification (NCBI taxonomy): domain Eukaryota; kingdom Metazoa; phylum Chordata; class Aves; order Passeriformes; family Viduidae; genus Vidua; species Vidua chalybeata. The sequence goes on from NC_071532.1 coordinate 59,656,155, forward strand.
ATTCAAATTATGTAATTGGCAGCTCACATTAAATGCGTATTAACCACTAGAAGGGTTTCAGCTGCTGCTGTGCTTCCTTGGTAGTTGTTTGACAAAGCCTGGCAAAACTGTGCTGTGGAGGGGTGATAACGTCAGACACTGGCTGCATAGGAAGAAGTGGTTTGTGGTGTGGCAATACAGACACAGTAAGGGCTGAGCTGGCTGTACTGTGATGGTAGATATAATCATCTAGAGCTCAGTAGGATGGGAACAGCACGGGGTCACATTTTGTTTGGACTCCCTATTTCCTTATTATCTTCTTGCTGGGGCACAACCAGACTGCTCTGACTGCAGGATCAATGGCAGACATACAGTACACTTTTTAAAGATCTCATAACTTCTTCTGGGGGAGGTGGCAGAGGAGGAAAACTGCTGATTGTTCACAGTGTACCAATACAGGTGCTATAATTCATTCCAATGGATATTTCACATGGTACAAGCAAAAGACAAAGCAGTCAGTCCCATGTTTACTGTTAAGGCTGAAGAGAGGAAGGTAGGAGCCTCTGCAGCACCACTGGCTGACTAATCAGTCTCTGGCAAATAAATTCCCTTTTGTCAACTGCAAAATTAGATTGAACTCTGATATTCTTTCTTAACTATAATTACAAATGCAAGCAACTGAATATTGAAAATGCTTATTGAAAAGAGTCCTGTTTCCAAAAAGAAAATGCTTGGCTTTGTTATTTACACACATCCTAGACAGAAATGGACAGTGACTTAAGCACCTGAATTATGTAAGTGCTGTACTATGTATAAATTGTCCAGTTTCCTCATAGTTTTGGATGAATTAATTTGGTTTGGAAAGCTGCAGAGTAAGAAATTGATTAATTTTTCAAAGGGTTAGAGAAAGCAGTTATTAAAAGACTTATCTTTCAGGACAATCCCTATGATATCTCCCAATCCCTTCAGCAGTAGAAGGAGAGAGATTTCTCTGGAGGTAGTTCAGAGAAAAAGACTAATTTAGGTTCCATGAAGTATCCCAGAGAGGACATTTCCCTTCTCTGCTTTCAGAGGAAGTGTAGGGAAGTCAGATTGTCAAGATTCAAGTTATCCTTTTTGCTGCTGCATCTTAGCCATGGCTAATCAGTGTATACATTTTGGGTCCAAGCAGAAGACTGCAATGATGTACAACAGTCTTCAACAATATAATTTTTCATAATTATATGGACAATTATCTCTCTGGAGAGTTTTCACAGGGTGTTCCTCACCTTTAAAAAATATAAAGCTTGAGTTCATGATGAGCAGAGGAACGGTTAATCTTAATTTATGTCTTTTCATATCCTTTTCAGGCTACAGAAACTTCAGAGTTCAGGCATTTGTTTTTTAATAAAGCTACTTTGAAAACACAAGAGCTCTCATCTGAACAAGCACCATCACTGGATGGCATTGTACGGCAATTTTGCCTTGATGTACTCTCACATGTACCCTCATAAGGTCAAGCTAACTGTACTCACTACAGCACTGCATAAAATAATTTACTTTGTTGTTTAGAGCTTTTTATTATCATCTGCATATTTGTGTTGTGTCACAAAATATGTGACGCAAAATGTATCACAAAATGCAGTCATGCATTTCTAAAAAAACCTTTTTTCCCAATGCATTTATGGTTTGACTTTGACCTAGTCATCGAAGTAGAGGAGTCTTATTGACTGGAGGCATTATTTGCGAGAGGTTTTTTAGCAATACAATAGAAATTCAGTCATAAACTATATGTTCAGTCATATACCATAAACTATATATTCAGTCAGAAAACTATACAGAAAGGAAAGCAAATTACAGAGAGGACAGAAGGGCACCTGGGGACTAGACAGGAATGGCTGGTCAAGAAGGCTGCATTGTTGCGGGGGTAAGAGGGTGAAGTGGATAAGTGCCTTTTGTAACATGCTGGATGTCACATCTTCTTTATGATTTTTTTTAACAACACAGAACATTGTGCATAGTGCACTAATCCAAGAAATATCTGTACAGAATATACACATTTGTATGTTCAAATGTCCATAATAAACCCTGCTTGGAACAAGGGCTATTCCAGGCCATAAATATAATTGGCTACCTGAGTCCTACACACTACAGTAGTGTTGTTTCTAATCACTTTCTGAATAGTGAAGTGTAATAAGAAAGTTTTAAAATGTCTGAGAAAGGGCAAAGGAATTCAAGTGAAATTCAGTGTAAAACAACATGGTCTGAGAAGGTCTGTGATGGCTTTTCCAATAAGAAAAGTGGGACTGTGTTTTCACTCTTTTGCCATATTTAGCTGGGTGCCACTGTGTCCAGCACATGGACAAAAAGGCTACAGGCTGCTGTGCTGTTGCAGTTTGAACCCTTTGAAAATGGTATTTTTCTATATGTCCTGAAAAGGAGATTTATTGCATCCTGGCAGAATTTCTCACCCACAGATTCTTTTATAAAATATATTTGCCAAGAATCAGAAGGTTAAAGATGCCATTACAGGCAAACACAAGTCTGGAGAAATAGGCTGGTAGCTTACAAAAGCATGTAAACCCAGTTCTTCAGAACAATAATGACCATCAAACTTTTTTCTAAGAATTTCTGGATAATGATGGAATGAAGCTAATTTTTTTTTTGTCTCAGAAGAAGCATTTACAAGGATTGCCAAAGCCATTAACACATTTGTTTCATTGAATTAGCTGTGCTGTGTGGTCTGTAGCACTTGTAGGTATTTGTTACCCTCTAGCTCGTTCTATCCGGATGGAATGTGCTCTGCCGTCGTGAAACTCGCCAGCCTCTGGTCTGACGGTGATTCTGTGGGGATCCCGGATCCCAGTGGAGACGTGCACTTCCAGCCGACCTCTGTTCAGGAATACGGCATAGTAGGCCTGCAAGGTACATGTTGGAGTTAAAAATTAAGTTACATTTGGAAAAAAATTATTTCACTTGGTTTTACATTAATATGTATGCTTTATTGTCTTACACTGGCTGTTAATGTGCTCACCGTAGACAAGACACTGCTGTTTCAGTTCTGCTGCTGCTGCTGGGCTCAGACTCCAGCATTTTTATAATGAGGAAGGGGTAAAATGAGGTCATGATGGAAAACGTCAACAGAAGATTTAACTCTCTATCTATTTTCAGGGAAGGATGGAGACTTCTAACCTACAATGCTTCTCATTTTTGTTGTCACAAGACCTGCTCTTAAACTCATCAAGCCCTGAAGTGCATTCATCTCAGCTTGAGTTCTGTGTTTGGAAGGCTGGCAAATCATGTCAGTAGCTCCTCCAGCACCAGTATCATATTGTGGCAGATTTCAGGATCTAAACTCCAGTTAGTACAGCAATAAGTGGTCATGTTCACCTCTGTGACCTGAAGAGCTGGGAAGTGATGAAGGGGCCCCTAACCTGAAGTAAATGTCATCCAGGTGAGGCATTACAATGTGCTGTCCCAGGACTGTGTTACTCTAGGTCACCAAGAGCTCTCTTCCAAAATAGCCAGAAAGGAGAATAATGAAATATCGCTTCCCAGAAGTCCTGAACAAAGAATGCATCAACACAATCTGTTTATTGCTGTTGTAGTGTGCCTGTCTCTCAGGATTTTCATCAAGATTTAATCAAGACTTGAATAATTTCTAACATTTTCTAGTAATCACATTTTTACCAGTCACTCAGACACTCTGGACTAATAAAGCAAATTTGTATTTTATGAGAGAGGAGAGGCCAGAGCACTCAAGTCTTAAATTTCACATCAGTGATGCCAAACAAGCGCCTTGTCTTCAATTTGTTCACCAGCTTTTTTTTTTTTTTTTTTCTTTTGGTCTCAGGGAAATTAGAATGATACTCATTTATGTCTCTATGAACAGAATTGAGAGAGTTTCCAAGTATTAATAGTGCATAAGTAGTCCTCAAAATGAGTGAAGAACAGTATTTTCTAATATTTGGGTTTGGTTAAAAAAACCAAACATGGAATATAACAGAAAACCAAATCTGCTGCTTAGCAACAAGCAATAGATACATGACTGTAAATCTGTAAGAGAAACAATTTCTCCAAGACAAAAGAACCAATTCTGAGCTTCTATTAGATTCTTCATCAGATAAAGGATGATATTAGAAATAATTTATTCCAAATACCTGAATTTTAACTTAAGCATAAACATCTTGATGTTTCAACTGTGTCAGTTCAGTAGAATTGTAGTGGTTTTTTTTAAATCTTTTGCCAGGTTCCTCTTACCTGTCCTGTCTGCCTGCGCCTTCTCTTCAGAGGAGCAGCTTTCCTTGCAGAGTGCCTGCGCTTTCTCCTGGGGGGGACAATTGTGCCACTTGTGCCAAACAAGATGATCCCAGACTCATTCCTGGTGCTAAAGGAGAGATTGATTTCTGTGCCCACGTCAAAGGAGACCGGCTGCAGTTCCACAAAACCTGGCTTGGAGAAGCTGACTGTGTGAATGTTCTGTCGGAAGGAGAGGACAGGAAAGTTCATTAGTAGAATTAAAAGGAATATTATGAATGCACAGGAAGATTTCTGAACTAAAATAATAAACTATGTAAATATAAATAGTGTGAAAAATGGAAAGTAATAATAAATATTAGCAATTTACTCCTCAAAGTGTTCTGCAAATACTAGTTTATCTGTTTACATCTGGCATCATTAGTGTATTTGTAGAATTCTGCCTTACAGGAAGGCAAAGTTCCAGTTTTATGTTGATATATCCTCTTGGATTAAAAATAACTGCTCCGGATTGTTTTTATTTTATACATGTGTTTTCCATTGAGTTAATACTGTTGGAGTTTGCTTTTAAATCTATACAATAGGTAAGAAAATGCATTATGAACCTAAACTAGATTCTATTATTTGTCTGATGAGCTGAGAAAATAATTTTCATTAATCTTCATTACTTCACTAAGCACCACTGCTTTCTTGGTTACTCAGAGTCATGAACGATGTACTTGTTGCATGTGGCCCAACTCTTTGGACATTGGTAGCCATTAACGCAATTTAAAGAGTAGAATATGTAATCAAATAATAAGTCAATGCATACTTCCAAAGATTTTCTGTCATCACTGCCAACTCATGTATTCTTCCAGATGTGGAAGACTAATCTATAGAAAGAGTGACTTTTTCTAAAGTAGTTCACTATTTTTTCAGTACAGCAGAACTATTTCCAGGTCTAGAGATAAAAAATTATGTCAGATAAAATCATTGCTGGTGGTACCCACATTTCTCTGAAATCTGAGAGCATTTAAATGATTGAACACATATCCAGTATTTATCCTTTACTTCTGCTTCACTTCTTTTTAATTTTCTTATGTCTTGTTTTGTACAATTAGAATATTTTATTTATTTTCCCAACAAAAGGGTTAATCCAATTAGATTTCATACTCTGAAACCTCAAGTGTTACAAAATAATGTGAACGGCAAATACGTTCTAAGATTCATAGCACCAGAAGAAAATGAACACAACTATCCTTTCCTGTTTCAGAAAGAATATACTATAAATAAAAATAAATATGAACCTCTCTATCAAATTTTTGCCAAAGCCAAATCTGTAAGATTTAAAAGCATTTGAACAATCTGCTTGTTTACAATTTAGCTTTACCACAAACTTGAAAATATGGATCTCATAACAAATCTAGTCTAATATCCTGTCTGAGAGTCCTACTGTTGTGTACTTTATGCTTTGATGAAGACCAAAGATACAATGGATAAACACAGCAAAATAGGGCCCTTGTCTTTATTGTGGCCTGGCCAAATTCCAGTTGCTGTTCAAAGTAAAGTTTTAATGTTTTGTAGAAAAAAAAAAAAAAAATGGAGAGCATTGGATTAACAACAACTCACTTGGATTTACTGTAATGGCATCTGATATGGAATATCAGATATATGGTATCTATCAGATATACAGTATATGTGGTATCTGATGGATACCTTCCATCTGCTTGCAATACTATCTTATATAGAAGAGATTATATTGTAGAAGAAATACAAACTGTTACTTGGGACACAAATGTCAGTGGAAGTATTTTTTTTGTATAAAAAGACTTTTCCATGGAAAATTACTAAATTCTCTCCCAAATTTCATATCAGACTCCTTGAATTTTATATGCACTGAAAGGCTGTTAATTGCAAGCAGCAACATCTGAAAATAGATGCATTTAAAGCTAAAATAACAACACCAATTTTGCACATTCTTAGTGATGAGTAAGAAATGTGCCTTCCAGCTCATGACAGTAAGTATTCATACCTGAGGTTTTATGTAGTGAATGACTTTATAACAATTTAAAAAAAATAAATCCTGGTGTTTTATGTGCATCAGATTTTTTTTTTTTTTGTTTGTTTTTTTTTTTTTGTTTTTTTTTTTTGTTTTTGCAGTGTTGTCAATGCCTATCTTCATTAATGCCAATAATTACCATTTTAGTCAGCTGAAACAAAGCTAAACCACTGCTAAGCAGTTCAAAAAATCCTACCCTTTAGGGATAGGAATATCACCCATGGCCAGGGATACTCTCCAAGAAGTCAGGATCTGAAAAATGGATCTACTTGCTGATCAGACTTACTCATCTTTCTTTCTCTTAAATGTAACCGTTTGGATTCTAAGGTTAGATTCCTATTTAAGAAATATACCATATATAATTAATCTACTATGACATAAAATCAGAAAACAGAAAACATTTATAAACATTAAGGCCAAAATACATGGAAATCAGACTAACCTCTAGTGTGCATCCTTTGGTTAGACCAACAAAGTCAGGACTGCTCAATATGTTGTAGGGTGTCCTTGAAATTTCAATGTCTTTGAGGCAACCTGTATATTTCTCTAAGTTCACTTCAGGCCTAAAAAACATTTAGAAGTACAATGTGTTTTCAAAAATAGAGTTTAGGGAGAACAGTCAACCAGACACCCATATGTACAGTTTCAGTTGCACAGATGCCTGATTTTTATTTTTATTTTAACTACACATATACACTTGAATATGTGTTGCCTTCTACAATCTATCAGTACACATTGCACTCTGCCTTGCATCATTAGAAGTTGTAACATGAGGTTCATCTCATCTCCAATTGACAACAGTCCCCTTGTCAATTCTTTCTTTAAGGGTTTTTGGTTGGTTGTTTTGTTTTCTGTGTTTTTCCTTTGGTAAAGGAGAACTATCACCTTTGGTGTTAAAACACAGTGAGCTACAAAGTAAGGAAATTGTTGTTCCTTAGGCAAAGCAGAAAGACGCAAGCAAGGAAATCTTAACAGTAAGGAGAGAATTTAACTGGAAGACATTTGTCGTTCCTCTTTTTGCATGCTAGATCCAATGAAAGAAGAACTTTAGCAGTATACAAGTATTTGAATAAAGTTTTTGTCCACACACATCAGAAATGCAATCATGTAGACTGACATTTATTTTATATTTCCATGTATTATCTTTCTTATGAAAACTGTTGCATGTTAGGACACAGCAATACATCTGACTTTTTCAGGCAGTTAAACAAAACAAAGCACTTGGGTTTGTTACAGAATGTAACTATCCATCCAAAACAGGAAAATATTGTAATGGAATTCAAGTTCCATGTTTGACTCATCAGCTGGCTGATGAGAGGAAATGAGAAACCCCTTGAAAGTAACACCAGACCTATCATGTTTGATTGCAAAAGTATGATTTCCCAGGCCTGGGTACACCAGAGTGAGACCATAACTGCTGGTAACATCTGAACCAGGCCTGCCAGAAGAAAAGCCTTATAAAGTCACTTCAGAAGAAAAAACTGCCATTGATACCATGGAGAGTAAATCCAAAAAGCAGCACTATTTAATTCACAAAAAAGTATTATCTGTGAGTGTTTACTAGAGCATCTGAATAGTATGAACAGCTCAAAGAGAGAAAAATTAATTTGGGAAATAAATAAGGACTTAAAACTGGGGTGGGGTGGGGAAGGGGGGAAGCAACAACCACTTCAGTTCCCTGGAAGGAAACAAAACATTTTAAAGAATATTAATTACAAAATAAAACAAATTTGCACAGATACTAATCAGCTGCATGTTTTGGCACTGAAAGCCATTCTTTGCATTATAGCCAACTAAGCAAGCGTGATGTATTCTCTGGCAAATTAGTACTCTCTGCATAAGTTAAAGCAAGCATCTGGTTAACTAAAATGATCCATATGCTGCTTTATTAACAGTCAAGTAGCTATGTTCACCCTTCAGTTTTCTTTTTTTTTTTTTTTCCCTAGCTCTTATCCAGTTTCTTTATGGATTTATCTCCCAGCTGAAGAACAGTTTTGTTGTTATCATTGTCACTGGTGCCCATAGTCTTTGCCATCCAGAAACCATTCTGATAGTACCCTTTCCTGCCTTGTCCAGTGACAGACTGTCCTCATCCTGTCCTGTTACAAACAGCTACGATTATAATTCCCAACCCATATCACAGAATCACAGAATGGGTAAGGTTGGAAGGGAGCACTGTGGGTTGTCTGGCTCAACTTCTTTGCAAACACTGAACACTTGCTTGATGTTTTCTTAAGACTTCTTTTTTCCTTTTTTCCTTTCCAAAATACACCAAACAAAGTCCAAGTTCACTAAGATCTTGCATAATTCTTCTTTTGTTTTTTTTTTTTTGCGTTTTTTTTTGTTAGTTCTATTTTGCCAAAATAGGCCAGTTTTGAGGGAAAACAAACAGCAATTTCTGGAGCTTGAGAGGAAATAATCTTTCTAAAGTTCAGGGCAGGAGTGTGGGGGTGAAGTTGTATTTTTCCAATTCAAGCCAGGAATTAGGCTGCAAAACACAGCGAAGATCACATAATATCGGAGCATACCAAAGCAAAAGCAAAGGATACAAATAGTTGCAAACTGAAAACGCAGTCAGAAATAGGTGACCTCCTCTCTCTGCCCCTCATACTCCTGTTCTTAACATGAGAGGTGGCAAATTTCACAAAAAATCTCCTCCTTGCATTCATGCTCTCCTCAGTAACTACTTCACTGCCTCTGAACAGGACACTCCCCACCTCCCATGGGACTACATTACTCCTACAGCCTGGAGGTCGGAGCCAAAGTCAGCAACACAGCTGGCTGGAGCTCCGCTTCCAAGGCACTGCAGTGCCACGAGCAGCACGCGGCTGAAGGAAGCAGCTGCGTGCGGAAAATGAGAGTTGCTCGTGTAGGTGTGTGCACAGCGTGGAACGTGACAGTGGCGAGCACTTGGGAGCAGCTTTGCTGGCTGTGGCAGGAGCAGCTGGCTGAACTAAGAGCCTTAGCATAGCAGCTGCTCTAAACACTGCCCAAGCTGCTGCTGCTGCTGCTGTGGTGCCACCCGTGCTTTTAAGCTGCACTTTAACTAGACACATGCAAGTCATGCAAATAATCTGATTGTTTTTACCTTGCCTTCATACTGGGGTGAGAAAGAAAGACAAGAAAAGAAAACAACAACATGGCATTAATTGTAGCAAATGGTACTTCTTGTTTTGTTGTTCCGTGATACTTAGTAGCAAGGTTCAGCCATTTCACAGTGAAGCAGGTGTACACCATTTACAAACAACATATAATAAAAGGTGAGATCCTATGTACGCTATCAGGCTATAACAATTAACAGGTTTACTCTGCAAAGTTGCCTTAAAATGTAACACATCAGAGAGGTTTTGTAACTTGATACTTTATTTGGTCATGAGCAAAAGCAAGCCATGTAAAATAATTTGGCAGAACTGACATGACCTGATAATTACAAAGTCATGGATACCTCAGTGTCTATTGTTTGCAGTAGCTCAGCTTTGCCCTAATCCCCCTTTCACTACTTTTGATTCTAATTTACCATAACGTTAATCTTGCCTCAGGCATTGACAAATCATAGCTGTAGGCAGAATGGTTACACAGGTCAGAGTAGCTGTGGTACACTGATTTTCTGGGCAGCCACAAAGGAAGTGGAAGATAATTGCTCTAGACCTTTTGTTATGCACTGGTGTGATTTCACAATTACATAACATAGTGTTATATTTAATGAGTAAAATAGATCTTAGATCTTTTTATTGCTGGGTGATTTGATATCAGAGGTCAATGATTATCCTAATAAATTAACAAATATGTCCATTCTTTTAGTGGCAGAAAAGTCTGTGGATTAAATACAACAGTTCCTTGTGCACAAGACCACTTCAAGGCTCTCATTATGCCATGTAGTTAAAGCTGACATAGATTAATGGGCCTGTTGCTGTGTTGCTCATCTGTTCATTGTAGCACAGAATTCTCTTGTTCTTGTCATTGCAAAACTGCTGAATATTAATTTAAACTTTAAATAAGTTTTTTTGTCTATTTAAAGCCATGAAAGAAAGTAACTAAATTCAAGTATCTGTTATCCCAGTTCTTTAGTTTATTTGTGTTGAAGTTAACATTTATGAATATTACTATGCAATAATTATTGGGAATTTTATTTGTGTAGGAAATTCAGGATCAGACTTCTGAAGGGAAAATATTTCATTCTGCTTACATTAAATATATGAAGAGTATTGTATACTATACTTTAAGTCCTGAACACAGGATGAATTTTATCTAAGGAGATCAGGAACTAAAATTTACAAATAATTTAAAATAATATCTAAGCAAAATATTTTAATACATATTTAAAGTATATTGACACTGATTATGCACAAACATGGATACCCATTAAGCAGTAATCCCATGTGGAATATTCTGTGGCTAATTTTTTTACTCATGCACAAAGTAAACACTTGTCCTTAATTTTTTGAAGGTATTGAGCCAATTCTTTGAATCTGCAGTCACAGATTTTGTGCGTCAAATAAATACTTAAAGAATCAGCTACATCATGGTTCTTGCACATAATCAGAAATAGGTACTGCACTGCAAGTGTCATTTCCATTGTATCTGTGTAAGGTGAGCTGTGTGAAATACAAAACATATGCAAATAAAGCACTATTCTGCTGTGGCAGTACAGGATACATTGGGAATTCACCATTCACTTACTGCAAATGAACTTGAGAAGTAAAGGCAGAGAATAAGATTACATTGTATTTACATCCCCTTACCAAGACTAAAGAAATTGGTTTGAGACACCTTACCTTAGATTCCTCAGGGTTGGTAATCCCCCAAAATATATTTTCTCGTGCCCTTTTAAGTTGAGTCCAAAGTGGCTGCCTGTAGAAGATGTTGCTATGGTCTCTTCTTCATTAGTGTCTATGTCTACAATTGATATGTTGGCTAAAAGACATTTGAGATTAGTTACAAAATATCCATCATGAACAATGATGTCTTAATGTAAAAACTAACAGAAAAATATTTGGAGGGTTAGCAAGTGAGGAAAGAGGAAAGGAAGGCTGTATTTTGCAATTAAGATACTGGATTTCCACATTATCAATTATGGGCAGGGGAAGAAAGCTGCACTTTCCTCTGTTTCCATAACAACCTGAAAATCTATACCAATTCTGTACAGTTTGTTTTTTATATATTCTCTAAACCTGTTTCAATTTGCTGCCTTTGTCTCACTGTAATTTGGAGCTAAAACTTCAGGACATAGTCATGACAAGAGATCATTTTACATATAATTTGTGATCTCAGTCCAAAGATTGCCTCTTGAACAGGATTTTTAGTGCAAAAGATTTTTAAGCACTGTCATTATGTGCCTTAGAGATTGGTTATCATTCACTCTAAACCACTTTCAAACCCAAAGCAGTCATTTACTGTCATGTCCAATCTCAGTCTGGAGTCAGGGATATGCTACATACAACCATCCTATTTAGGTGCCTGTTCCATGTATATTTTTAATGTATGGATTAATACAGAATATAAAGTTCAATAAAAAAAATAAGACCCCGTGAAAAATGCTGAGCAGGCCCCAAGATATATAGGGATGAAAAAAAGGATTGCTTTCCTTTCTTCCTTGAGAATTGAATAGACAGACTTTCTGCTACACCTTACCAAAAGCAAATTAATTTTCTTTTCATTTCTATACCTGTATCTTCTTTATAAACACATGATGTTTGAATGCTATTGATACATTACAATTACATGACATTGTATTTTATATTAATACCTCCCGGGTTAAGTATGAACTATGGTAACTGGCTATCAATAAGACATTTGCCCTCTAAAGGTGCAGCAAATCTGCAAGTGAGATGACTAAATTATTTTGGCTACTGTCCCAACTTCCAAGTCTCCTTCAGCCAAATGACACGGAAGAGGGACTGTGTGTGAGGTGTGAAGGCCAGGTAGAGAGCTGGCATTGCAGGGGGCAGAGGCAGAGGAATGTGTTTAGGGGCTTGTGGTGACCCTCAAGATTCAGAATGCAGTAAAAATTCAAACTGCAAAAGCACAGAGTACGTCACAGTAGCCATAAAAGAAACCAAATTTGGCTCAGGTAAGATTCTACCAGCCCTATAACCAGACTACAAAACAAAACAAAAAAAAAAAAAGGGGTTTGTCAGCATGATAACCAGTAGTTTTTGTGATCTTATCAAATTCCACCACTTCACATTTTGTGCCAGTAACATGTTGAAGAATTGGTAGAACTTCTGGAGATGTTCCCAGTTGTTTCCATGCAGATTCAGTTCATGACACAATGCACATCATTAGGGAAGATAAAGTAGTGGTGTTTGTCTAGTTAGATACTATCAATACTAAAGTCACTGCTTTTTTTAAGCACTTTGGTATATGCTGAGCATGAGAGGACTGTACAGGATAAAAGCTATTGCTGTCCTAACAAAAATCACACGTGTGTTTCATGATTTGGAACAACACCAGGGACCTGATGAAAAGACTTCTTTTTTTCCCAGTCAGAAGAATTTTAGAATGCAATTTCTGACTGTATAAAAAAGTTATGCCTGAAAAATAGGCTACCTTCATAAAGCACTGTTTGACAGTGCAATCACTCACATGCAACTCAACACAGCTATAATCTAAACAAAAGAAGTTGCTAAATCACCAGAACTTGTAATTCCCACAGCACCATCCCTGTGATTAGATGGTTAGGTGTACTGCACAGATAACTGGAAAGGTCATGCTGCTGACACCACAGGAACTTACCTTGCTTTTGAATTCTTGACAGGGTGAAAGATTTCCATTTGCCATCATTATGATTTTGGTTGCTGATAACCGAAGCTGTACCTGAACCCAGATCATAGCTGACCTTTATACGCCCACCACTGAGTTCTACACTCATGAAATCCTTCTGTTAATGAAAAAGGTTAGATACATCATTATGATTCTTGTCCATTTTGGTAAGAGGCATAAGACATTAAATAAACACTTTTTAATCCCAGGTAACTACAGACAACATATTTCAAGCTTTAAAAAATGCCACAACTTCTGCATTTACTACCCAGGACTCTCATAGAAAAAAGTGTAATGCCAAGCTCTTTTTTCCCCTTACATTCTCTTTTGGATTGCTAATTTAGTTGGAATTTTTCTGTCATCTGAGTTGCAGTTTTGATGGGATAGCTGCACTTTTATTTTAGATTGAAGATAAAAACATATATTATATAATACTCAGCTTTGAGTGTATGTTTGTACTATAATTAGTGTATTTATTGCATACTTCAGCTAGATTTAAACTTGCAAGGTAGAAAACAAAAATAGTGAGGATGGTAAACTGGGCATGTTCTACCAGATTTCCAGAGAGTAATCTATGGAAGCAACAGAGCAACAACAGAGAGATGGAGACAAAGAGAGCTATGAAGGCTCTTATTTTCATCAACCACTGACACCAGTATCCAAGCAGCAACTGGAGATGGCTGACTGAAGCAAAGATTTATGCTGCACTATCTCCAGAAAAAGAGCTGGCAGGATACAGAAAGCAAAACAAATAGCCAGAGAACCAGACAGCATGAAAGCCATTAGGTAAGTAATGGTGGAACTATGACCCAGGACGTAAATGTACCAGAGAAATTTTTATTATTTTGCTCATGGCCAGTTCTACCTCTTCTCAGAGTAAAACTGAACAAACTCAGTATTCTAGATGCTTAGGCATATCTATCCATGCATCATTAGAAAGAGTATCATCCAAGTTTTTATGTGGTGGGATGTGGATATTCTCAGTTCAGTCAGAGAGAAAAAGAGAAAGATTTCTGCCAGGCTAAGCCTGGGAAAAAGTCCGAGAGGAATGTAAACAATCTATTATCTTGCTTTCCATTCATATTGTTTATAGATATGTTCTACCACACTGACCTAAGTCCAGTGTACCAATCAGGTGAAATGTTTTGACTTTAAGACCAATGGAATTAATATTCGGGATGTTCTCTATAAAACAGAAAAGTGCTTTTGAATAAACGCTCATTTTGCCTTCTGAAATTCTATGAGTCATTTCACCCGTCCCTGGCTCAACAGCATCAGTGGGACAGTAGCACAAGAAACAAAATATACCAGGGACCAGTTGCTTGTGTTTTTGAGATTTCAATTACATATTTTTTCATAGAAAAAATACATAAGTCACAAATAATGATATAAAATAATCTAAAATAATGACTTTAACTATGCCTTCAATATTCAATTATAAAATTTCATTAGAAAAGCTACATAAATATTTCATTACCATAATGAAATTCTATCTTTTGCTATAGTCAGTCAGGAGGAGCACCGTCCTCCTTGATAATTCCAGTTATTTTGATAATTATTTCCAAAATGTAGGAATCTGAAGTAAGACTGATTTACACAAACACAGTTTTTGTAAAGTAGCAAGTTCTCAGTAATTCTTCAAGACATCAGTGAAAACTACTGTACATAATTTCTGCCCCATATGAAAAGGATAAGGGAAAGACTCTGTTTCCTGTCTGTCATGCAAATCAATCTGGATCAGAGATGCCAAAGGTGAGTTATTCAGATCTGGACAGGTGCCTTTATAAATAATTCCTCCTCGTTAGCCACACACATTTGATACTGTGTGTGAATAAAAACCTTAAACAACTTTAAAACTAATGCTTCTAGTCTCTATTTTAGCTGTAAGAGACATCATTTGTAGATACTGGAAAAACACAATCACTATTACATCTTATTTGTTGCATCAGTCCCCCTTTAAATCCACTCAATAAAACATAAACATTTTCTTTATATGAGTAGGATTTCTACATAAGTTTCGTCTCTCCCCATATTCCCCCTGCCATCACAGTATGATATTTTAAACTATGAATAGACAAAACCAAGTGAAAATGTTCACACACAATCATCTGGGATAAGGGAAAATTAATTAATAAATTCAGAAAAGCTGGAATTCTCCCCAGACTAACACAGTGATCCCCATTCAGTAAACATTAGGTAATCAACCTCCACACTGTAACAGTCTTCAGTTGACCAGCAGTGAAGCACCATACCAGGATAGTGGTACCTTAAATTACTAATTGTTTTCATGATCTGATGAATTCAGTGACTGCAAAGATGACCTGAAACCTGCAAGGAGCATAGACGTTTGCTAGCTGTTCTTACCAAGTCATCAGTAGCGAGATACATCAGCAGAGCATTTGATGAGAAGGTCCTGAACTTGAACATGACTGTGGAAATATTGGGGTTCCAGCGGATTGGGCGGCTCACCATGGCATAGCTGTCACCATCAAACTGCACCGTTCCTTCACCATCTGCCACCTGTGGGCTGAAAAGAATAATTCCAACGATTTTCTTTTGCCATGTGAAGTTAAAATAAAAAGTGCAGGGCTAGGAAAATGTGGGCACAGCTCTAGGGAGCCTTCCCAAACTTGGTTTGATGTCTTATCAAAACTCCCACTGACAGGGACAGGATTTCCCATTCTATTTCGAGAATGCAAATGCCTTTCTTTTGTGGGGTCTCTGCTCACTACCCTGGTGGATGTGAAAGCCACCTTGAGGCACTGGACTCTGCTCCATGCCATGTAGAAGTGCAGGCACCCTCATCACAGCTGTCCATGAGCCGGACTCAGTTCACTGTGGTTCTCATGCTCTCTCACGCTTCGACTGCTTCTGGTTACTGGCTGTCGGGAGCCTTTCTATCACAGCCCTGTCACACCAGCTCAGTTCTGGTAACTCAATGACCACACTTACAACCCAGATTGGCTGCTTCCCCTCTCGGTGGAATTGCAACCTAACTTGTGTGGCATGCACATTGGAATTTGATGGCTGCTGTGGAAATTCCTGCTACTTACTACCAAATGTAATGTCACTGCAGGCAGGTTCCCTAAAGAAGCACAAGAAACAATCGGTACTTTACCTACCTGACGGCACACCCTTTGCATTCGCCTTCGATATCCCTGAAATTCCAGAGTCCTATTGGTTTGCTGTCTAGAAAGGTTTCCCCCATGCAGCCAGTGAAGGTGGTGACTCTTACAGCATCTGACTTCTGCAACAGAGAACACAAACCTCCTTAGAATTGAATTTGAAGTGACCTACTGCATCTGAAAACATAACTGGTACAATAATTATAGAAATAAATACTATATAAAATTCCATTAAAAATCATTAAAAACCCCCATAAGATGTTTTAAATATCAAGAGTATTATTTAATCTGAGAAGCCCTCCTACAGAACAAATGATCAGTGAAAATGTGATCTGAACTTTGTATCAGTCCGAACGGGAAAGACCTTTTAGATTTGAGACTCTTGGGAAGGCCAAGGGAGAACAAGTGCTGAAGAACAAGGAGCTGCTTTGGCTTCCACCATCAGTTTTCCTGTCTGTTCAGAGAGCTGGCTGCTCTCACCTGTTCACCTGGGTTTTCATTTCAGACTTTCAAGAAAGGACTATGAGCAATCTTGCCCACAATACAATAAGTAAAGTGTTTCTCTTGTAATGCTTGAAACCCTGGAAATTGAGCAGACTTTGCAAGCTAAAAGACAGGCTGAGAACTCAACTGTTACACCTGTAAAGTTCATGCTGAATTTTGGATGCATAAAAAAGGGCAGAGAGCAAAGCAATTAAAACATGATTCCCATCAGAATGCATTAAACTAGGGTCATGCAGATAGAATAATGCTCATTAGAACACAACATGGTACCATGATGAAGGTAGTAATAGTTGACAGTACACAGAGTACTCCACTAAAAATTATGCTTCTAAAACTACCCTGATTCATTTAAATTTCAGTTCATCAATAGAGGTGAATAAAAATCTATTTGCTATTTGAAATAGACAAGCACCTGCTGTTTTTACAGCAATTACAAATATTAAGATCTTGCAAGAGAACATGGAGAAGTGCAGTTTGAAAATACTCAAGGAAAAGTATGACTCAAAAGACTTAATTTGCTACTGATATTTCCCAAGGTAATTGGATAGGCTTTAATTAGCAACAAGTATGAACTTAATGTCACTTCTAAGAAATTCATGACATCTAAGAATCAGTCTTCTACAAGTCAGATGAAAGATGTTTTCAAAAACTGAAAATGAACTTTCTTTTTGATTACACTGCAGAAATGATTGCAAAAAAGGGATGTGGACAAAACCGTAGGACAAATCTAAAGCATTCCAAACCCTAATAATATGAAAAAGCAGATTTCTGAGTCAGCAGCCTAAGAAATACCAGTAACCCTGATTAAATGTCCAAAGAACTGCACAGTTTTAGAAAAAGTCTTGGGTAAGGCCTTCATTTTGTGAGCCTTACAACTGTACCACATGATGACAGAAGTTCCCAAAAAAATGGAAGTTATATTTTAATTCAGAGATGGTACTTGAACAAAACAAATCTGACAGTGTTTAAAACTCTACATTGCAAATATACCAGCCATATCAAACTTAAAACAGACTGTCTTCCTACTGCTGCCCTTGTCTTTATTTACCTGGAGAGAAAAAAATAATTCAGGAAGATTTTCCTGAATAAAATGAAAAAATAGAGAGTTCTTCAGAAAATATTTGGACAAACCTTACTGAGGTTGAAAACAGCTGTTCTGACATTGAGTTTTGCACTTCAATTTTTCTGCATATTGTGTTATTTTAACACCTGAGAACATATACAAACTTGAGAGTAAAAAACGTTCAGTGAGTTCACTATTTGGAAAGTCTAAATTTGAGCTTCTTTTCAAATGCTAAAATATTGATCAGGAACAGAATAGTTAATTTAAATTGTTTTGTAAAGAATGCCATTAGAAAATAAGTGCTAATTAGCTTTTATTGGAGAATGACTTTTTCTAAGATTTCTGTCTATTCTATTTGGTATACATCTTCTATTCATCCCATGAAGTTTAGCAAAGTAGAAGATGTCACCAGAAAAATGAACAGACAAAAAAAAAAAAAGAGAAAATAGTTCAGGGGTACAATGTAGATATCTGTAGGGGAACAGGCAGGGAAACTGGAACAAAAATAAAGAAAATAAAGCAGAAACACCAAAAGCAAACTGCAAAGGAGGAGGTGATACTGTGGATACATGACAAAGGAAAAACCCCAAATGCAAGGCAAAATATACTCTAATATACATTGTTAGGAGACCAGAAATGTACGGAAACAGAAATGAGTTCCTGTCACTCAGGAACCAAAATCCTGTCAGGACAGCAGTGTGTCCAAGGTAAAGCATCCATCTGTCCAGCAGGAATTAGTTGTTTGGGCTAAATGTTGCATCAATACAGCCACTTACAGGGCTTCTGATCAGAAGGTAACATCGTGCGCAGTGAAATCTCACATCTGTGCACCTCGGTCTAGGCAAATCCCAATAACCTTTGAAAAGTGCAAGTGCACTACTTGTAATTAAAGCATCTACTACAATGACACCAGTATGTTAAATTTTACTATTTCTATTTTAAGCAATAACAAAATTTGTCCACACAAACAGCCAGCTAACACAGTAACACAGAAAAGTCATTACCTTAATTTTTTCTGTTAAACCACCAACAAACAGCACAGCATTAACATCCACATCCAGAATGGTATATCCAGGTGGGGAGACTGAACTGAATGTGGCTGGCACGATGCTGGCTTTAGGGCCATCCAGAGCTCGCACCGATATTGTGCCATTTTTCCCAGTCCTAGAGATTTTTAAAAAATAATTGAAGCGTACAAAGTCAGTAGTTACACCGAACACAGGAAATTCTATTTTAAATGGTGCCTTTTAACAGAAGCACACATGACTGACCTGATTATGCCTCATTTTGATACAAATGAACAGACACTTATGCCTGCATAAGCCAAAGACATCATCACAGAACCAGATCTTTTCCTCACCTGAATGTCCTTTTTGAACAAAATTCACTATACACATGACATGGACCTTGCATTGACAAAACAAAGAATGTGTATTAGATTATATTTGAACTGAAATGAAGTGATAAAGCACTTCAGTTTCCTTCACTGTGAGAAACAGAATTCTCATTTCCTGCAGTGGAGTTGTCAGGCTGCTTTTCAAACTGGTACAAACCCCATTATGTTCACGAATATTATTTCATTGTCCTTTATGAATCACATCAAATATTGATGGCAACACAACAGCAATGGACTTTGCCATTTATTAACAGTCTCTGCATCAGTTTATTTTCTACTCCTTTGATTATATTAATGTACTAACTGGCATGGAAGGAGTTAGCTGATATATTTAGCTGACAGAGGAACACACTGTGGAGACATATGATTCCTGAATCCTCCTTCTGAAACTTCTTATAGATGGGTCTCGCATTTACCAGTTTGCAGCCACCTGGGATGTCCCCAGCTGAAAAGGACTGCTGGTAGATGATTGAAAGTGGCTCCCTCAGAAGTCTTAGGTGGATTCCATCCCCATGGACTTGTGTAGGTCTAAGGTGCAATTGGTTTATAGCAGAAGGTTTACTGATGCGAAGCCCTTAAAGGGATAAAAGTAATAATCCTTGAAAAACCATGAGTCACTGAGCAGACTGACACTTTTTAGGGTGTCTAATAATTCACAAATAGTATGGATGTCTTTCATCTTCAAACAGACTGAAATGCTCACAATGGAGTCTCTTCTATAAATAATTCTCTCTTATTTAGGAAGGACAATGGAGCTTGAAGAAAGATCTTGGCTAACTTGACAGCAAAAAGACATTGCTACCCTGTGCATGACAAGTTATCAGGTTAGAAGATATTGTTCTAGTGATAGTCAGTTCTGTAAAACTGGAGGATTACAGAGGATGTATCAGCACTATGTGGCTGATATGCAAAATGACACTGAAAGGACACTAAATTGGGAAAAGCTGGCAACCTCCTTGAGGACAGACAGGCCCTGCAGAAAGACCTCGACAAGAGAGATGGGCAATCACCAACTGTATGAAATTTAACAAGGGCAAATGCTGTATTCTGCACCTGGGATGGGGTTATGTGTACAGACTGGGGAATGAGAGGCTGGAGAGCAGCCCCATGACCTGGGGGACCTAGTAAATGGCAAGTTGAACATGAGACCTGGCAGCCAGGAGGGCCACCATGTCCTGGGGGGCACAGCATTTCCAGTTGGGCAAGGGAGGGAATTGTCCTGCTCTGCTCTGCACTGGGGTGGCCTCACCTTGACTGGGGGCAGTTGTGGGTGCCCCAATACAAAAAAAATAGACATTAAAGTATTAGAGAAAATCCAAAGCAGGGCCACGTTCAAAGCAAGAACGGTGAAGAGTCTGGAGGGGAAGCCTTATGAGTAGTGGCTGAGGTCACTTGGTCTGTTCAGCCTGCAGAAGAGGAGAGTGAGGGGAGACCTCATTGCAGACTTAAACATCCTCATGAGGGGAAATGGAGGGGCAGAAATGATCTCTTTAGTCCTGTGATCAGTCATAGGACTTGAGAGAACAGCATGAAGCTGAGTTGGGGGAGGTTTAGGTTGGATATCAGGAAAAAGCTTTCCATCCAGACGGTGGCTGAGCCCTGGAACAGATTCCCCATGGAAATCGTCACAACACCAAGACTGCCTGAATTCAAGAAGTGTTTGGACAATGCTGTCAGGTACATGGTGTGTCTCTTGCAGGTAGGGCCAGGAGTTGGGCTTGATGATCCTGATGGGTGCCTCCAACTCAACATATTATATATTCTAAGAAAAATTTGTGTAATGACATGCAGTATTTTCTCCTAAGGAGAGGCGTGATATAAATGAGACAACTTTAGCAAGTCATCAGCATTAAATTATGAACTACCACGTAGTAAACTCTGCTCCTTGACCTCTTGAAAGCACAGAAAACCTTCACTGAAAAGCATGGCTTATATTTGCTACAGTACTTTAAGACTGAATTCTTGCTGAACTGAACTGGATGTGTCTATAGTGAACTTGTGATTCAGGCATCCTTTGTCCTCAAAAGAAGGGCACTGCTTAAACTCTGTCACTAGCAAACAAAACAATGGTAATATGTAAATCACAGTTGATTAAAATCACAACTAATCAGGTTTTGCTCCTAATTGAGGCCTACTGAATTCAAGTAACACTGATCTAGTGAGTCTCAAAAATATTCTCTCATCCATCTGACTGTCTCACAAAATTGACATTATTTGCATGTTGTAAATCTGCTTTAAATCATTTTGTCACATGCTGTTATGCTAGATTTTCCTCTGTTAATTGATACTTGGATTGATTGCATCTTGATGCCAATTAGATTTGCTTCTGTAAGCAGGTAAGTAACTTGTAAGTGACATTTGCTAAACTCCTGTACCATCAAAGTATAGGGAATTCCTTTAGAAAGTCCTATAGGAATAAACACATTTTACTTCAATTTCATTAACAAAAATTCAAGGGATTTCCATTATAACACCTGAATATACAATAAAATCCAAAGGATCAGTATGCTTTAAATAAAAAAAGTTGATGAAAATTAGAAGTGTCCCTGGAAAAGTGATGCAGTAATTATCAATTTAGTCTAACTGGAAATTTTGGTGCATGCATAAACCGACCATCTCTGATCGTTACTCAACAGTCAGATTTTTCATATTTAGATTTAGATTTAGAATGCTAAGCGAACTTGAGAATTTTCAAACCTCCGTGCCACATCTTTTCTTTCTAAGGCCCTTTGGGATTCTTAAGAATGGCTATCAACCCATGGTGGGTTTAACACTACATCATTATTATTGTCAATCCTTGTCACCACTGAAAACAATGGCAAAATTCAGTAAGGCCAGAATTTCATTTTATCTGCTCATGCTAAGCAGATGCCCTGCTCCAGCAGCTCAGGCCATTCTGTTGGGCTGAAAAGGTCTGTGGCTGGAACTGAGCAGAAATTTGGAGAAAATATGTGAAGGAATGAAATGATTAAAAGTCTCCAACAGGTTTGGAAGGGAGTTAGAGTAGAGCTATCAAATGGACTAAAATATTCGGAGTTGAAGACTCTTCCACAGGGTATGTGATTTGTGAAGTCTGCCTTAAGAATGCAAAATCAGTTCCAAGCTCTTCATCTTAATCCCACTAATCCACCTAATGACTCTGTAATGTAATTCTCCTAAACACTGCTCTGTATTTCTGATTTGTGCAGCTGTAATCATTCTAAATTGCTGATCCAGCACTTTGTTTGAAACTAATGGCATGCACATCCTATATATCCAGAACAACCAGCTAATAGGTAATGGGCTTTTGTAGGATGTGTGAATTTTATACCATGTTCTGGCTACATATTCTGCTGAAGCAGCTTTCTTGTAAATGAAAGCTTGGCATTACTGTGTCATGAAGCTGCTTTGGTATGCATAATGTGAACTGGTGAAGATTTCAACAATTTGTATTGTACCCCAGTTTGTATTTTCCTAGCAGTAAGGTTTCATTAAGCCAGCTTCTGGAGACCATGCCATAATTTAATTCTCTGCTCTGAATGGCTGATTTCTGTGATTTCATTAAATTATTTAAACTGAATGCCATTTCCTCTTCTGGGAGCTATGCATGTTACCAGAATTAGAGTGCTTTGTTTTCTTCCTCCTTCATTCTCCCATTTTCTAACTATATTATCCATTCTGTGTTTAATACTATGTGAAATTAACTGTAATGATGTGGGAGAAATTACTCAGCTTTCTATCAAATTGCAATACAGCTGATTTTATCTAAATTACTAAGATCTATTCAAGATAAAGGCTATAGAGTTATGCAATCCTTATGCCTTAATTACTACACCATATGCCACGTGTTTGTTACTTGAATGAAAAATACAAGCTTCAGCTAACAAATCTGGGATTTGAATATTTATGTATCTGTATTTCTAAAGTTCAAAAGCATTAAATAGCTGATCTCAAATTACAAAATATATTTTAACTTTTCAGAAGATCTCCACCTTCAATTTTCCTGAACTCTATCTTTCATAAATATTTCCAGTCTGATGAGACATTTTGCCTATGCGAATGGCAGTCTGAATAAGAATCAAGATACTCCTGTGTGACAGGCCATTCACTTGCAATACTGTATCAAGACCAGAAATTCAGAAAAGCTGCTCCTCTTTAAAATTCAAGGAGAAAAGCATAGTAGTTATTCAAGTGCCAAAACCTGTAACCAGTTACTTTTAAAGTAAGCTAGTTGAAGAAGGCAATTGATAGAAGGCAATGATAGATAAACAAAAGGGAATAAATATAAGGAGTCATAGATTGTTGATGCTAGAGGGGAAATGTGTGATTGAAGTAAATTCTTGACAGAGAACAATTGACATTTCAATAGTAACTGTAGTGTACACACTTTTGGTATAATGGATGCAGGTCCAAAACCTTTTGTCAAACCAGACTAGAATTTCTCATAGCAGCCATTTTTTCTAAAATCTTGGAAGTGAAATATTTACTTACCTAGAGGCTTCAATCCGGTACCAAAACCCATCATCAATGGTCAGATCTGGATATTCTACCCGTCCAACTCCAGATCCCACATCCCATAGGAAGCTCACCTTGCCTTTGCGCATCTCTATGGCCAAGAAGTCAGTCTACATGTAAAACATGAAAATAAAAGCGATCTCATACTTTAATTAAGGAAGTTTTCCAGAACTTTTCACTTTTCAGAAGGTCTAATGAGGCATCAGAAACCCACATGTAGACAGTAGAGAATTAACATTAATTCTCGCATTGCTCTAAAATGAGACTCTCTTTTTCCTATTTTTATTGGTTCAAACCAGGAATCTTAAGCTAAAGACATCAAATTATTTCTCTCAGTGATATGCAGCAAATGACTGCTAGACTTACAGAATGTTAATATTGCGGCCATCAATAGAAGGATTTAACTCACAGGAACACTGAAACATCCATTGGATGGCAGAAAGATGTCAAGACACATGATGCCATCTAGCCTTTTCACTTTGTATTAGGAGAATAAAATACATATTGGAAATGTTGAAAAATAGAATACTTTTCCCATTTACTGAATTATTATTGGTTGTTCTAGAAGTCTGTCTGCTATAGGCCTCATGGGAAACTGAATCATTCACCATTATTATGCTTGAAATTGTAGTCTTGACTTAAAATTACAATAAATAGGAGTTTTGACAGATGCAACATGATTAGCTACTTCATTCCCTAAGGAAAACCCACAACCAACTCCAAAATTACTTTAGTTGCACTGTGAATTTTAAAGCTCTAATGTAGTTCATGTACAAGCCTGCAATTTCATATCTAGTTAAAGATATATGTAAAAAATTTGCTGGTCATATTTTAGAAATCTCTATATTAATACCAAAGACAGGAAATGTCTAGATTATTTTAGACTCTCTACTTTTGCTTTGAACCCCTGGGTGAAAAAAAGCCTTTCTCATCTTCTTTATTTATCTACTGTCAGTAGTCTGATTGGATCGAGCAACTCTGACATGAAAGGCAGGAGACAGACTCACAAACTTGGCACTTCCAAGGTAAAAAAGCAGATTGTCAGCAACTACAGTCTTCACATTGACAATGATGGTGTTGTATGTTCCCTTCTTTATTTCTGGTCTGTATGTGCGAATACAATTGCCTCCAGAGGACACGGACACTTTGATCTTCAAAAAAAGCATAACAGAAAGAATTCAGTTCACTGCTTATTATTCCAGAATTAACCATAGATGCTTCCAAATAATTATAAGACTATTACACTTTTTTTTTCCCTTCACATTTTTCTGTTACCTGTACCAGGGAGTTACTTGGATATGCGAAGAAGGTAGAAATCAAATTTTATTTATGGGATTGTTTAGTAAAAGGAAATAAAAATCTCTTTTTAGAACTCACATTTAAAGGACAAACTGTGTAGATTAAAAATAGCTAGAAGGTATACTGGTTTAATGCTAGTAACAGTGGAATTCTAGCAGTACAGATAGTCTATAACTAGAAGATGCAGCTAGGAAAATAAGCAGCACTCCTGAAGGAATTACAGCATATTGCTGTTGGGTAGTCCTAATTATCTATTTTTCCCTTGTAATAGCTTTGATTGTGCCAATTTAAGACATCTTTTCACAATTACTTTTAAACTAACATTTATGTCTATCACTACTTTTACATTGTCACTAATGGAGTTGGCATTCATAAATAAGTTTTATTTCCACAGCTGAGTGACACATGCATTTGGATCCATGTATTGGTTTCCTCAGGCTCTGAGCACAGATAAAAACATTTTACGTTTGCTTTCATAATGCCAGCACAAACATAATGACAGTACAATGGTGTTTCAATCCCAGCTAGACATGTTTAAGCATTAGAGGAAATGTACATTAATGGTATCACCTTACACTGACGGCAAACTCTGCTAAAAAGGAGAGCCATTACAGGACCAAACTCCTAATTTCCTTATCTCAGAATGCTGAGCAGTTAAGTACTTCAAAGCCCTCAGACAGAAGATGAATGTAACAAAACATATCATTACTGTAGCCTGCCTTTCTGTTCTGTACAGATTTCATCACATATGTGCTGAAAACTTCTTTCACCAGTATCCCACTATTTATCCTATCACTTCTTTCCCAGTATCCTATTACTGTGTTGATTATTTTTTTAAACTATTTTTCAACCATTTTTGAGGAAGATTTCTCAAGTACCATCTACAAGATTCTTTTTCCTTTGCTATTTAAATCACAAGCTGAATAATCTCAGTATTAACCAGATGATCCTAGAGTTGACAATATTACTGGATCAAGGGGATGGATGCCAAATTCACTGACTGGACTAGAAATACATTCTTATGTTCAAGTCTTCAGTGCTGTTACTGGCAGAGAAGAATCAAAAATATGGCAAAAGCAGATATACCCAGCAATTTCAGTGAATCTGCGATGGTGTCATTCTTGAGAAATGTAACTTCTATGAAATGAAATCAGGGGCTTAAATATCAGTGCTGAAGCAGAAAAATACATTTTTGTTTTCACAAAAAATCAATGATATTGTGACTCTTCTGTACCACCACCTACAATAGTTCTTAAAAATAACCTTTTGAGATCCATTCCTACAGATGTTATTCATTTAACAAGTGCATGTTTTAAACGAGGAAACAAGACACAGAGTGAAAATCATCAGAATATTCTCTTATTTTCTGAGAAATTATACTCCATTATTTGCTCTCTTTATGCATGTTTTAAATTAGGAAAGATTCACACTGTAGGAAAGAAATAAAAAGTAGAAAATAAAATCCCATCAATACTCAAAAGGTAGCTTTTTTTTTTTGAGAAATGGGACTTACCGAATTGGCTTGCTTCCGAGCTTGGTTTATCAGCTCTTTTATCTGAGAAATGTTTTTCCCTAAGTTATCCTGGAGTTCTTTGATTGGCTTGATTTTATCTAGCAGGCGATCTGCTTCCTTTTCTAGGTTTTTAATACTGGAATCTGCATCAGCAACTTCATAAGAAAGAACAAGGCAGAGCTTTAGAGAATAGCGTCAGAGACTAATTATACATTGCAATAATAAAATCCAAGAAAATTCTGCATACACAATGCTCAGGAGATTGTATATGCAACTATGAGGTACACACAGGCCAGGAAGATACCTGAACAGAATAAGGCAATTTCAGAATGTTTAGAATCAAGTTAAAGTAGCAATAGCAGCAAACACTGGTGTTAAAGCAGGATTTTGAAGATGTTACTATGCTTCAGGTCAGGATGATAGCTATGGAAGACATTTCCTGTAGCAAAATACATTTATGAATGAAATATTTGCTTTCTGCTTTAAAAAAAACCTCCAAATTTTGAAGAAAAATGCTGGATTAATGAAAACTGGTTGGTTTCCATAAGTAATTTCTGAAATTACTGGGTTAAAATTAACTTGAAATGAATTCTTGAACTGTAATGGGCACAAACACAAAAAGTTTTATTCTGGTCACAAACTTAATATTCTGTATGTGTACTGAAAGCAGATTTAAAACCAATGACAATAAACTACAAATTATTATCTTTTTTTTTTCAGATGAAGTAAATAATTTTACCACGATATTTTTGTCTCCTTTTTTTTTAAGTCTCAAATTCCTTTTTTGCCCCTCAACATACACCTAGTGAATATTACCCTCTCTTTGATAACTCATGAGCAGATCTATGGATTGCAACCCTTGGCTCACATAAAGGTGCAGGTTTTTGTGGATGACACTGAAAGGGACAAACATGCATTTACCAGAAAGATGCATATTACATGAAAATAATAGTAACAATAAGAGCAATCAAAATAATGCTTAGACAAAGCATCAAAAACCGCATATCTAATTTTTTGACCCAAATACTCATACCAAAACCTTCCAGATACTTCTTAAAGTTTCATGTGAGTTACTGAGTCACTTTATCTCAAAGTTTTCAAAAAGTAACTATTTAGCTATTTCAATGAATGAGAAACATAGAGGACCATGCAGAGGCTTTGGTGGTAAGCAGTGAGTAATTGTTTACTGGAAAATGCACACTATAAGCTGCAAGTGAGAAAAACATACGTACAGATTTCTGCAGGCAAGGTATGGAGACAAAGAAAAGAGAAAAAACAGAGGATAACATAAGAGAGAGAAAATAACATAAGAGTGTTTTGAAGATCTAAACAGAAATATAAAGTAAAGTAAGGGAGAGGATGAGTCTATAAATAACTTTTTACCTTTTAAATATTTCTTATCTATCAAAATGAAAATTCAGCACCTGAATTTTGACATAGAGAGGCTATGTCTACTTTTGCATTTAGTTAAGTGTGCCAACTGACTCACTTCATACATCTGGAATGATTCGCCCTACATTACTTTAATCTCATTCTGTAATCTGAGTATCCTTTAACATTTGGAGAAAGACAGAAGTGTACTTCTGGAGAACATCTCACAGTTCAGCTTTATCTGACATGAAACAGTTTGCAAGTGTTAAGACCACTCTTCCATGCAAACAAAATAACAGTGACTGGGGACAAGGAACAGATTAAATTTTAAATTCTTACTCCTAATCTCAACTAAAGTGCTAATGTACACACAGGCTCAGCATACTTGAGCTGGGACAGGTGGCCTAGTCTCGATTCACCAGTGCCAAGAAATGACTGCTTTAAGACTGCTTCAAGACTGCTTCTCAGTTGTTTCCCACTACTCTGCAAGAGACTTTACAGATGTGCTGGTTCTACAACCTGCTGTAATCTAACCACACTATTTCAATCAACTACTTTTCATATTATCAACTCGCATGCACCCAATGGGAACTGTACTGTCACACAGGTATCTCAGCTGATGAGCAATGGGGAACTTGCAATAGGCAGGCAGTGACAAAGAACCATTGGGATTAACTTCTTTCACTTGTACAGCAACATTGTCCAGCAACAATTGTCAGAGGATATTTGTCCACAGAATGAGAATAATAGCCTCCTGAACTCTATGGTTTTAGGTGCCCAGCTTCATCAAGCTGACAACAATCTGGGGAGCCCAGAATAGCTGAGAAATTAGCCTTTCAGTCATTTTCTAAAGGCACTCTAATTTTGTGGCTGTATACTCCTATATGAGAGATGCTCTAGGAATCTACCATAAAATGTATTGTAATATAGAATTCATTTTTATCCACCCTAACCAAAGTGAAAATGTTAAAGTAATTGTCACATTTGATAACAGAATTCATGGAAAAAAAAAAAGAAAAAAAAAGCAGATAAAACCCCATTCCCAGAATCCTTTTTCTTTTTATATGTGTCTTCAGTATTCTACCAAAAATAGTAACATATATGAAAGAAGTCATGCATTTCTCCCAGGACTGATTATCTGATTGACTGAAGACAGATTTAGTGTGGGGTATTTTTCTTGAATCAGGCAGTGAATTGCCAGTCAGAATCTTTGATTAGTCATCTCCTAAATACTTTAAAAAGTAATCTGAGGAACAAATCTATCCATTACATGTGCATCCTGCTGACATTATCTTTTCTTGCAACTACTAGCACTAGTCTTTAAGATTTAAAATTCTTTCCACAGAATTGTTAGCTTTCAAAGGGACCTCTGGTCCCTTTTCATATATAAGAAGCCCAGAAAATAGAAGTGATAGAGAGTCCTTTTATTCTAGCATAATGTAGTAATGCTATGTAAGTGAAATTCTGAAGTGTCTCTGTTTCATTTTGAGATATGAAATGAAAAGCACAAACTGAAAAAAACTACCACCAAACAACCCGAAAAAGATCTTACTGTTCTTGACTGGATCCTTCACAACTGCATTGGTTTTGGCCACATCATCTGTAAGTTTACTGTAGTTTTTTCTCAAGCCCAGGAGATTCCGATTGAGGTCTTTAATCTGGGCCAGGACGTCATTTGCAGTATCGTTGGCTTGTCTTGCTTTGTCTTTGGCTACCTGTATCTTTATGGCTGTATCTGTAGGTAGAAAATGATGATGAAAATGATTGCCCAGAGTGCAGAAGTAACTTTTTTGAGTAAAGATATATATCTGTGCTCCAAAAAACTCCACCTTTATTTCTGCAGTTTTGGCTCTGAAAACCCCTCAAATACAACAGCACCTCAGAAATACGACAGGAATCTTTAATAAACCATTATCATTTGTCAGTCCTGACAAGAGAAAGAAGAGAGAACCCTGATTGCCTTTTTTCATCATATCTAAGTAGTTCCTTTTGGGTCATTATTAGAGGTCATGCACCTTTCTGGCTGAGTGAAAGTTGGAGTTACTGTGTTACTTCCCTCTATTAGTCCCACAAATTATTTTCAGCCACACCTTAAATTATGCCATCCCTGCGCATGTTTGTTCTTGTCCCACATGAGCTCTGTCTATCTCATTCAGAATCTTTCTGCTTTTATCTGACTATTAGTATAGCAGGGACAGAAGAATTATTAGTTTAAGCTGCTCTCTGCTTTCGCAAATCCTTGAACAAGATATATGACAGGGTCATTTTTTCTCCCTCATTTGATCATTTTCCTGTTGGACAACTAATTTAATCCATTTTCCTATCTATGCCATTTATTTGCTCTGAATTTCATTCTTAACACTAATTTGCTTGTTTTTATGAGTGTCCTTGTGCCAGGAGTAAGCATCCTGTAATTCTAATCTGCCAAGAGTTTATTACATTGCTAATGACTGCATAATTCATATTACCTTTACTTGTTCCGTATTTAGTATTCTGTGTCCTAAGGTTAACAGGCCTTAGAGGTCCATTTTGGTTGACTGAGAGATCTATCTGTGCTCAAGACAAATAACCATGTCTCTTGACATGTATCTTGACGTGTATCTTGACCAAAACCCAAGAAATGGTACATGATGAGCATGAAATATTAAACCATTTATTTTGTGAGTGCTGATTTAAAGGATTATTAAATTTAATCCAAAACTTTTCAGTTAGCTGGAATCTTAAAGCCACAAAAATGTACAAGATGAATACTAAATTGTTTTTCATGCTAAGGAATTACTAGCAGTCTGAACCTTCTAGACCATCAGAAATCAGACAGAATACCTATTTTCTTCAGAGACTTTTCTTAAAGTGAAACTTCAGTTTATAAAGTGCTCCTTGGAAAAAAAAAATCATAGCAAAATAGATTGAATTAAAACATTTAAATTTTAAAAACATTCATTTTATCTTTGACTATTCATTATAATGAAAGTGAGATGTAGTTCCCTGTCCCTTGCAATCACAATGCAATGTAGCTAACATCCCAGGACTTTAGGATTTTAATGAGTATTACATTTAAAAAAAAAGTCGATAAGAAATGACAAATATGCATAGGTGAGACACTGAAACGTTGAAGGCTAATGGCTCAAGCAATGGTCCACTATCAAAAGCAGCAGGTTGCTATGCTGAGGTCAGATAACTCCTAATCTAAGGAGAGGAGCAGAGTTTTTGGGGGTGTGGTGATGAAACCTCTGATTTGCATAAGAATAGCCCAGGTGTCTTACCCATCACCAGAGGATACCCAAAACAAAGCAACCTTTGTTTAACAAGGAGATTTTTCTTTTCTTTTGAGCCAGATTAGGAAAAAGGTCAATAAGAAGCAAATCCTGTGGAGCTGGGCTGATGCTTTTTATCCCGTAATACCCTCCCTTACACCACTGACTGGGGGCATGTATGGGGACATTCACACACAGGCCCAAAGGTGTTCATCCCTTCTGAGAAGATGTCACTGGCCCAGCTACACTGGTGGGAGTAACAGGAGCCATGTCTTAGAAGGGTCATAAAACACCAAATACCCCAGACCCATTTCTGGGGCCTTCTGCCAGAGGACAGCACATGAGCCACAGTGTTGCATCAAACAGTGTAAAACCACCCTCCAGGGGAGGTACCTGGGACTTCCCGTCTGAACCTGAAGATACCTTAACCCACTGAACTTTATGCTGTGTGGGGTTTCCCCCACCCTGGAGGGATCAGGACTGTGACCATCACTTTGACCAAGGGACATAAAAATTGCAACAACCAAGTCTTGTTGATGGATCCACATGTGGATCTCTCCTCTCCTCTCCTCTCCTCTCCTCTCCTCTCCTCTCCTCTCCTCTCCTCTCCTCTCCTCTCCTCTCCTCTCCTCTCCTCTCCTCTCCTCTCCTCTCCTCTCCTCTCCTCTCCTCTCCTCTCCTCTCCTCTCCTCTCCTCTCCTCTCCTCTCCTCTCCTCTCCTCTCCTCTCCTCTCCTCTCCTCTCCTCTCCTCTCCTCTCCTCTCCTCTCCTCTCCTCTCCTCTCCTCTCCTCTCCTCTCCTCTCCTCTCCTCTCCTCTCCTCTCCTCTCCTCTCCTCTCCTCTCCTCTCCTCTCCTCTCCTCTCCTCTCCTCTCCTCTCCTCTCCTCTCCTCTCCTCTCCTCTCCTCTCCTCTCCTCTCCTCTCCTCTCCTCTCCTCTCCTCTCTTTTTTATTCTTTTTATATTGTCAGATTTCTATAGTTAATACCCAAAATGGCTACATGCCACCTTTCTACTGCAACCAATTTTTTCAAAAAATAACCCGCCGTATTTATAAGTATATATACATGTACATATACATCTATCTATCTATCTATCTGTCTATCTATCTATCTATCTACACTGGTCATTCAGTGTCATTTCACTCTAATCCACCCCAAGGGATCTATTAATAAGAACCTCAGTCACCCTTGCCTTCAGGGTGGGTCACAAGAGCACAGCACTTCAGAGTCCATTGAGGAAAACCTGTTCCAGTTCTAAGCAATTTACAGGCTAAAAAAGATGTACAACATCAAAGAGTGGCTGGAAATGTTGAAAGTGGGGTAGAAATGTAAGACAAAACCCAGCAAATTTCACCCTGCTTTTTCTGTAAAGTCAGTAAGATTTCTTCTTGAGTTAAATTACACTGGTGAAATTATAGTGTTTCATTAAAGATTAACTTCAAAAAGACTTTTCACATATAAACAGAAGACTATTTGTCTTGGAGTGTATAATAATTTCTGATATCATAATTATTTTCTTTGAGAAACCTTCTGCAAACTGCAGAAGCATGGTACCTTTTACCATCCCAAAATTCTAAGTGATACTATGTAAATATTTTCAATTCAATTTTCTCTCTCACATTGCTCATCTTTGTCTTATAACAGCCAGTGGTCAAAGTAGAACCGGTGTGACACAGGCAAAAATTGATGAGACAAATGTTAAGTGATGGAAAAAGAAACAAAAGAGCATGACTGAGTCAAATGTTGCAACACTTTTCCAACTTACCATTAGGAATAGCTGACAGCTTTCCTAAGGTTTCATTCAAAGCTCTCAAGAGAATGGAATTCTTCTCATCAGCATCTTTCAGCTTGTTCTGTGTGCTGTCCAGATTATCATCCTTTTCTATAAAAAAAATGCATATGATACAGATGCTTTAACTCTTTATTTTCACTATTCTTTCTTTGCACATAATTTAAAATGCATAACAACAAGCAATTAATTTTTCATTAAGATATCGAATTGGGTAAATAAGGAAGTCCAGCAGAACTTGTGGGGTTCACTGATCATCTTCTCCAGTTTCTTTAAGTTCCCTACTTCCATAGTACCTAAGTGCTTGAGTTCCTTGAACTGTTGTATATATTTAATATGAGCTTTTCAAAGGTGTGCAAAGGAAAGAATTTATGATGTTATGATTTAGGCAAATTCAGACAACGATCCACTGATAGGTTCAACAGCTGTGATGTTAGTCATAGTTTTGATTCCTAGATTAAGCTACTGCCTTTCTTCTTAAGGTGGTTGCCTGAGCTGAACAAGTTGAATGTGGTGTGAAAGAACCAAGACTCATTAGGCCAGCTTGCTCTTGCAATTAGAGTGGCCAGAGCCTAGTTCTCTTGGATTTTCTCAAAGATGTTGACGTAACATCCAAGGAAATATACAAGATCACTAATTGTCAATATGAGATTAATACAGTAACGACAGGTTATGATGAAATAAACATTCTAAATTCTTCGGGAAAACATCCACCTAGTAAAAAACATTCAGAGTTAAGAATTGGTTTAAATCAAAGGACCAGTACAAATCAATGGCACAGGTATGTCATATTTAGTACCTCACAGTTGAAACTGATGTCTTCATTTACAAGCAAGTTCCTATTTTTCAGCATTTACTTTGAATAAAAATTATGCAGGGTCTTTTGAACCGTATCTAGCAAAGCAATGCAACAATCTCAAAACTGAGATCCCAGTGAAGCTTTATGGCTATTGAAACAGACATTATACCAAAATTCAGGAGTAAAGTTTGACACAAAAAAATGTCGTTAGTGCTTTAACTACTATTGTAGTGGGTCTTTTTCATTATTTCATCACCAAGCTTGATAGCCGGAAGAGAAGAATAATTTGTAGAAAAGAAGTTCAGGATGACAAGCTATGACTGTGACCTTCAGGTATGTGACAGGTTATTGAAAATAAACACCTATGTGGTTCACATTCCACAGATTCTAAAAAAAAGTATGGTTTCTTAAAATTAGATGTACAAGAAGCAATTTGTAAGGAGAAATATCAAACAAAATTCATATTGCCTACAAGAAATTATTAATTAAATTTTCCAAGGCTATAGCAAGGCTGAAACAGCACATGGAGTTTAAATGAGAACTAAACTTTTGTTGTTAGACCTTTTAAAATGTCATTGAGGAAGAAATCTGTTTGCTTTATTTAAATTAGAGCAACACACCGGACTGCAGGAGTGCCTGGAGATAAGCCTTCACTCCTGCAAAATGTTCTGCAGAATAACAGGAAATTTGTGTGAACTGTGAGAGGCACAGTTAACACTAGAATAAAGTTTGGAAGAATTGCATATATTATATGATCACTCTTCTCCTTAAAAACAGCTTTATTTTTAAATGATAGGTCATGTCCCCACTGCTGAAGGAGGCTACTGGTAACATGGTATTTTTAAACCAGGATGAATAATGAGATTCTGGTCTTTGCTTTGAGATTTTATCTGTTAAGTAATAATACCAAAAAAACTGCTTTAATTTCCAACATTTAATTCTGAAATACGGTCTGCCTGATAATTTCTTAGTGTTTCTAGTGGATTGTTAGTGTTTATAAAGTGTGTCAATATCTCTGAGAAGTTTGACTCATTTATAGTGATGGTGTTCTAGCTTTGTAACATACTTTTAAAGAATCTCTTTTCTCCTCTCTACTCTGCCTATCCAGTGTGCTAATTATCCCCTGATTATATTTCTGAAGAATCACGTTGCCAGATTTCTGTTTTCAGCTTTGTAACCATAGCAGCAAACTGTTTTTTATGGAATTTAACAAGGTAAGTTTTCATAGAAATTCTGAAATTGAATATTGAGACTCTACCTGTTTAATATTTTTTCTTTTAATTCCTCAAATACAGTTTTACTGTGGATGGGGTTTTTTTTAGTTACAATAATAAAGCCATAAGTAAGTGTTCCTAGCAAGGCTCTTACACAACGAGAAGTGGAGAGACATTATGTCCTGTGTCAGCTTTTCAAGGAAATTGTTTTCACAGAGATATTAAGTTTTATTTTGAAGCAACTTCTTATCTTGTAATCCAGATGGCATCTTCACTGAGCACTGGCCTAATCTCTTGCATAAATCGCAAACGGAACTGACTTCATGTCAACTTTTCCACATCCTTTAATTATTAGCATTTATGAAAAAAGCTGTTGATTTGAAGGCCTAAGATCCTCCAGTTGAGTGCTGAAGTTTGTCAAAATACAGGCAGCTACAATCTAAGTTTTTCCAAACTACAGAGCCTATCTGACTTGGAAGAGGTTAGTAGGTCTGCACTGACAGATGCCAGGCACTGTCAACTCTTATTAAAGTGTAGGTTGAGCAGTATCATGAGAAATTTATCTCAATCCTGTTTTCACTTAATCAGCTCTGCACAGAGATGGCACAAGATGCCAATAAATGCACTGTTTGTTGTTCAAATCAGCAAAACTATTCATGCATTACTGAAACTAAACCCTAAAAGAGTAAGCAGGAACCTGAAGGACTTTGCATGTATTTGCCTTTGCATTTGCTGGCTTGGTTAATGTGAACAAAGATATTCAATTTCTGTTTATATTAAACAGAGCATTATAGGATAAAGCATGACCCCTTATTCCTCTGCATGAATGGAGTCAAATGGAAACAAACAATGCTGTGCACATATATTTCATCTTAAGATGAACTCAGGAATTTAGCTACTTACTGTTTATACAGAGTCATTAACAAGAGACACATGGTTTTACAAGTCTCGGCAGATCACTGAAATATGTGACACTGGTTAATTGCTGATGATGTGCCACCATCATGGTGGAACAAACATATACAGGAACATAGTGGAAACAGGCATCTTTTGACAGTATGGATAAATGCAGTTTTTCCACATGAAACTGTCCAAGGAAACATCAATAAGGCTATGCTACCAAATTCATGTATCCCAAAACCAGACTAAAGTTGGAAATCTACTAAGGAGCAACAAATGCATCTGTTTTTATTGACTGGAGACTGCAGAAATTAACTACTTTTACACACAGCCCTTTCTGTTATCTTTGTGTTACTTCTTCCAAATAGCATTCCTGCTTCCCACAGTCTCATCCTGTAAAGAGGAACATGGGTCACAAGCTGATTCTTTTTTTCCTAAACCAAGCAAGACTTAGAAACTGGCATTAGGAATAAAAAGGAGAAAGAGATGTAACTAGAGAAATGCAGCTAATTAAGTTTAACTTTTTAAAAGAGTAGCTTCAGCACTGACTGCCATAATCTGGTGAATGCAATATGCCAGGTCAGCACAAAGACAACGCAGAGGAGAATACACAAAGAAGGGATTTATCAGCTGGATATGCTGCCTATCAGCTGGAAAATGTTATAGTTAAAAATATTCACGTGTTGTCTGACAAGACACATCCCCCTCAAGTTGTCAATTCTTAAGCAAAAGAAATTACATTAGCAGAATTCCAGTAGCCACCTGACAGCCGTCTCTAGCTGAAGAGGAGTTCATGTATCTTATTTTCACTTTTCATTGATCATCAGCATTTATATACTGGTAGCCCAAATTTCAAAATTCCTTCATAGCCACAGTACTACATACAGATTTTGCTTCTCACACCAGGGTTATTCTTTCTAACTCCTAACCCCAGAGAGAGAAATGACTAAATCTCCATTTTAATAGCTTCTGTCACAAGCTCTGCTTTGTAAGGACTGTTTCAGCAGTCTTTGGTGGTAATATAAAACATTTTCATGATTAAAAGCCATTTTATAACTCAGGTAATTGGCCACAAATCAGGGGAATGTCATAATGTAGGAAGAAAACACTCCCATCTCTATCATGGCCCAGGCTGAATTTTTGGAGAGTATATTAGTTGAGTGGCTTATGGGTCTTCATTACTTAAACTAATGTTCTTCCTGTAGTGCAGACAGAGAAATTTTAAGCTAGTGATTAGTTCTGTCTACCAGATCTTTATAGAGTACCCATTAGCCATCCTGCACTTCCAGCTGAGACTCTGAAAGGGTGGCTTTATAAGGATTCTAAGGAAATATCTTTCTATTAGTTTGACACTGAACTCTCAATTTCTTTCATGGGAAAAATCAAGACATCCAGAAGGGATTATGTTCATAATACTAATAACATATGTTCTATGTTATTCACAATACTAATAATATCACCACTTTGGTGCAAAAGCAGAGTGGGGAATAGAAGTCTGTCATTGCATTTTTTTCTTACACATCTGCATTCTGGGCACAATGTAAACTGATCTCCATGGGTCTAGCTGTGGAGCATGGACATGTTTTATTAGATGTAAAAAGGCATACTGTTCAAGTTCAGAATGTTTGTCTTTATGAAGCACTTCAAGATGTATTGGGAAGCATTAAAGAAAGTTCCATCTCATTACCCTTCACTTTGGGGTAAAAACATAGACAAAGATCTAATATGTGCATTTTAAGCATTGCTGCCTGCTTGCATTAAGTTTGTTTTATGAATCTTTAGGCTGTTTGGACATTTTCTTCTGAATTATGAAATCATTATCAACTTAAATTTTCACTGGTACAATGGGAAAAGAACTTTTTTCAAAATTCTCAGCAGTAATGGTTGTAATATATCTTGTCTCAGGGTTAAATTGAACAGTTGTGTGGACATAAAGAATTCACATCCATCCTTGTAGAGACACCATTTTAATTTGTCCTTGAAAGCAGGGCACTGTGCTTTACTCCACTACACATGCCTGGGGGGCACAGTGGACTCCACTCTGAGGTGCTGAGTCTGCTCACTAGAGTGCTGTGGCAGGGGAGAGGCAGCACAGCCATTTTAGCATCTCTTATACACCAGCTATGGCAAGCTACAG
The DNA here is from genome assembly GCF_026979565.1 of Vidua chalybeata. Classification (NCBI taxonomy): domain Eukaryota; kingdom Metazoa; phylum Chordata; class Aves; order Passeriformes; family Viduidae; genus Vidua; species Vidua chalybeata. The sequence goes on from NC_071532.1 coordinate 59,694,028, forward strand.
CAGTTTGCATTCCAGAAAGAATCACTATTTTTTTTCCCATTCAGCCATGCTACTGAAATTGCACATTGGCCTCTTTCAATAGTCGTGTGATTTTCTATAACATATTTCCCGAAATATGTTCCTCCAACCCTAAATCTGTCCTGAATCTGGAAGTAGAGAGTTGCAATAAAGAAGACCCTAAATATACACCTAAGATTTACTAGTAACTCAGACACATTTTTTTCCCTCAATTCAGCTACAAGAAAATAGTCACGTTCTTCACTTTCGAACAGTGTATGACAATGAAATGCAATTAATGACCTTATGAAACATTATGCTTTATGACCTTATTAAACATTGTGTTTACTTGTTCTGCAGTTGGAAATCACAGAGCTGCCAAAACGAAATTAAAGTGCAGTAATAGCCAAAAGATGACTAAGGTGTATGGATCACCTCCTTTATGCTATATGTTCTTAATGTATCTCCCAGGAGGCAAAAGAGAATTTTGTATGCAAAAACATGGAAGACAGGGATCTATTATGAAAATCTGTCTTGATTCTAATAAGAAACAAATTTCTTACTAGTTTCTTAGTTTAACTAAGCTAGCAGGATGGGGAAGATTCATGCATAATCTCTGTGACAAATTTAAAACTCAGCCTTGAATATTTACTGTATGCAATTTTTCTTGCCCTTATTGTAGTTAGCAAGAGAAGACCTAAATTCCCTCCTCCTCAGCCCTCTTGTCCAAGAAAAGGAGAGAGGGGACAGGAATTACTGTATAATGCCTGGACACAAAACAGGAGAATCTTCTTCACTGATACACTGTCCAATTTCAAGTCACGTAATGAATTCTAATTTTTTCCTATATGGATTCTTCATACCAGAAGCATAACAGTCTCACAACATTTTTTTTCCCCTCTATTTAGTGGGTCTGAATGCCATATACTGTACATACCTTTAACATCATTTTCTAACATCTTGGCTTCGTTAAGGACCCTGAAGCTTTTCTTAAGAGAGCCCTTGGCGCCATCCTTCAGTGATCCTTGAGGACCAGATGTCTGTAGACAGAGAAAGACAAAGTGTCAAACAGACAGGAAAGTCTGAGGTCATAAAAGACATGTGATCATGATCTAAGTGAACAGTCATCTACATTTTATGTGCACATCAGTGGGCTCTGAATTACATCCCATAGCCATAATATTAGTCAAAGGGAACAAAAAAAATTCTAAAATTTTCTAAGAAATATTTTTTTAATGGAATGTCAGATCCTTTGGAATATGAAAGATTACTTCAATAAAGAGAGACAATACTTACAGTATTAAAGAAACAGAAACAGATTTGACTCTAAGAGCAAAACTGTCCAAAACCAACAAACAAAACATATTTATCCTTCCAGCTATGGACAGAACACCATGAAATACAGTATTTCTCTCTAACTGCAGCTACAGAAACTCTAGAGGCCAGACTGGATCTGATGACTCTAATAATGTCAACTGAAATTAATCTGTGGTTAAATTAAAGAATTGTAATTGCTAGGTGAGTAAAGAAATAAGAAATAGAGTTTTAAAAGAGGGCAAACTGCAGTTAATCTGAAAGAATTTTATTACTAAGTAACCATGCTTCATCATATCATGCTACTTAAAGATTTCCTGAAAAACATCCATCTCTACCTTCAGTGCAGAGACTGATCAATAGATGGAATGATTTTTCTAAATTAGATTAGCGTTTTCAGTCAGTAGGAAATGCTCCAGGTTCTGAACCACTTACTGTTCAGTTTGTAAGACCGAACTCAGATCACACATCGTACTGAATTCATTTCTTTGAGAATACTCCTGACAGCCAGATAACATTCTGTATTAGTCATGGGTCATAGCCTTCTAACTGGTATGTAATTAAGAAGCAGCTACTTTTCATTTTCCAGGGCAGATACATACACTTAAAAATTAACTGTGTGTCAATTAAATGACACAATTATTATTGTTATTCATTATTTTTATAATGAGCAAGCCCAGAAATGACATTTCACATATTGCTGAAGCTCTTGATGTTTTTCAACAACACTGTAAAAAAACATATAGTGAACTTGCTGTTTCTCTTTCCTTTAAAAATCTTAGTGAATGCTTTGGATACTTTCAAAATAACAAGCTTTTTGTTATGGGATATCTCATGGTATATATGTTGCCATGTCACAGGGATATAGCTATTAAAGAATTCCTTGTATTTAGGTGGGATGTAAATATAAGCTTTTATGTGATTTTAAAAACTAAGGCACACATCACTGCCATTTTCTAAGCTCACCTGAAATATTAAGCTGTGTACACCTTCCTTTCAACAACAAAAACATACACATTCAAAAGACGAAAAAAAAATAGTTTCTTATAAATTTTCTCTACTACATAATAACAAACAGCACTGGTAACAGAAGAATATAAAAAAAAAAAAAACAGGAAAAAAAAACCCAAACTCCCCAGTGAAGCAAAAGACTGCTCCTGAAAGAAGAACGTTTGGCCAAATTTTGTGCCAGATGCACCTGTCAAATCAGATAATACTTTAAAATTTCTTTTCCTACTAGAAAGAGAATGCAGGGTATCTCTGTGACCACAGACTTAAAAAATAAGGATTGTTGTTTTTATTATTATTATTATTATTACTGCATAACTAGGCATGGCTGACTGGCTGTTGAAGCAGCTTATAGTAAAGTTGGAAGGCCAGATTTACAATGCAATACCAAGTTGTTCATCAAATCAGGGACAGTAATTGGGCAAGTGCTGACAATTAGTCAGAAACAGATTTCAGCATAAAGTTACTACTAGAAGAGCCCTTTCAGAGAGAAATAAACTTGTACTTATTAAAAGCCTTATATTGTATTTTTTAAAAACAATCTTGAAAATGAGGATTAATTAAGACGTCTGATAGAAAATGTACTTTTTTACTAGTTTTTCATGTAGTTCATGAGATGTCAAGTTATGGAGCGGTCAGTAATTAAAACCCAAACATTTCATGTTTGTGTAAGGTGAGTCTGTATGATTGTGGCAAGACTGAGTCGTGGTGAACCACTTTATAATTTAGCAGGATTTACAGCCAACAGACTTTGACATTGTTTTCTAAATTAGGACAAATACTGTTAAAAAAAATAAAAAAGAAAAAGGAAAAAAAAGATTGGGATTCAAAATAAATTTGAAAATTGCAGGGTCTCTAGATTTTAATTTATTCTAATTCTTTCTCTTCCAAAATGTCAATAATCTGCAGATAGTACCTTCCTCTCCCTGTGCCTTTCTTCATGGCCCCTACCCTCCCCATGCAAAGCCTGTGCAGTTTGAATCTCTGTTTCATCTTCTGGCAGAAGTGTACCCAAACAGTGCTGTCTCAGTCATGGTTTAGAGGCATAAACTCACTGGAGTGGTGTTGAGGATCTCGTGAACTTACACAGGTACAAGGTTTTAGCCTCAGTGCTAATTCAAATCAGTGCAAAATAGTTCTGCCTTGCTCTTAATTTTTTTTTTTCACATACACTTACATTGTGAAGTTTTCTCTTATGTGAGATATAGGGCTACTATTTCTACCAGTCCTGAAGATGGATACCAAAAATTATTTGTACCTCAGGGCATCCTCACAAGGATGTTGAGGCAGCTTTATGTTAGGAAATCTAGACATCCAACAGAACTGCTGGGGTACCACCTAAAAAGAAATTCAAAATCAAAGAAGAAAGCAGGACCCTAAACACTCAATGTGTCCCCTGTGCTTCCTACCATCCCCAGCCTGTAAGTCCTTTCTAAAAAGCCTAAGAATAAGCCACTTTTTAAATATATAGTGTACAACTATTATTCTGATCAATGAGATATGACCATAGTATGTTAACCTAACTCCTATCAGTTACTACCTAAGTAATGAAATGCTGAAACGGACTGAATGTTAAAAGATTTCTCATTTCTGATGAATTTATTTTGCTTTCAAAGGGGAGAGCAAATCCATCACAAAAACCTCAGGAGGAATTTTTCTGTCATATTTTAATACATTTTTTCCAGTCATTTATCAGGCATCCTGTAATCACGATGGATTTTGAGCATCTTTTCATTCATGCTTTAACAACATTAGATTAATTTGAAAATTAAGTCATTTTCCCATTACAAACCAAAACCCCAAAAATCCTTGAGATATCACTAAGGTTCTTGTAAATAATTTGATCCAGTGATATACAGGATAGAACCTAAACCCAAAACTTGTCCCTAGCGTCTCTGGTTCAAACACTACCTTGTTGCTGTTGGGAAACCTTTGACCCTCTGCCCCAACATTAATCCTGGTGAATGTGAAAGGTGAGGATCAGGGATGCTTAGTGAGCTACAGCACTTTTCTCCATTATCTGTTCAGAGCTGGAACTTGGAGTCTTTTACAGAAGACAGGCATCCACAACAGCTCTCATATAGAAGAAAACATGGCTCCATCTTTCAAAAGGAGGGGAAAGACATGATCTCCATCATGTCACAGGGTCCCCAGAGCAACTTCTCAAAAAGTTGGCAACACAGTTTCTAGGGGCTTATGCTGCCTTCTAGGAGCAAATTCAGCAATGCTGCCTTCTAGGAGACTTTTTGAGCCATTGTGCTCCAGACAGCCCTGACTGAGGGTATCTTCCTGGTCTTGTGCTGAAGCTCAGCTAAAAGCTCCTTGGAACCTCTAGAAAGTGGGACCCTGATTTACCTGGTTACCAGTTAAACTCCTCACCTAGGCTGACCAAACATCCAACACTCTTTCTATACAAACAAGGAAATAGAATAAAGAAGTGATGACTGTAGTTTACAACTGACATATTTTTAAAACCTGGCTCAAAACCCTGAAATGATAATTTAAAAAATAACAGCTAAATCTATTGCTTTGCAGCAATTTGATGGCAAGCCACCAATGACCTCTATATCAAGTCAATTACATTTAAAAGGAATCAGCTGCCTCCATCTTCTTCCTCATCAACTAGATACCCATTTCACATATACTGCTCATAAAAAAAACAAGCTCCTTCTAATGAATACATATAAAGGAGATGCTGAAAACATCAGCTTAATATTTTAATCTCTTTCTTTGCTACTCACTTGCTTCTATTTACATCATATTGTCCATCTTGACCTCCATCACTTAAATTATCAATCCCCTTTCTCTCTATGCTATCATCATCCAGTGATATATACACTTTTGTCAAATTCTGTAATTGGTAGCTTTGTTTCTTTATTGCTCTATGTGTCCTTTTTTTCCCCTTTTCAATCCCTGAAACAGCTGCCTGTCTCACTCATTTCAAGTCATCAAAGGAGAAAAAGACAGCACATATTAAATCTTAATGAGAAGGAAAAAACAAAAGGGCCTGGCCCTTATTTACTTCTGTGGTGTAATTAGGCATTGTGTTGAAACAAAGAACTATTTAGAGAGAACTTGCACATACTAGTATGTGAGGTGAATTTTTTTTCATCAAGAGAGAAATACAGTAGTTAGTGTTATTTGAAAAAACACTGAAAATGTAAACAGCCTACAAATATTAAAAATTTTGTGCAGTGGCCAGTTCACTTTATCCCTCTGATGAATACAGAGCTTCACAGCATGTGATTGATTTTGCTATTCTCACAATCCATTTGACTGAAGTAGCTCTCTGTAAGCTACCTTTATTCATATACAAGTGCTGTAACTACAAGTTGTTTCTGCTCATCTACATGTTTCTATATCAAATATAAGTTCTGGCAATCTCATACTGTCAGTGCCTCACATTTCTGTATGCATGTGAAGTGCACGTCTGTTGGTCTCTGACCAACTCCCACAAATTAGCCATTAATTCCTTTGATATCTGACCTAAAAGATAATTTTATGTTAATGTTTTCTGCTCAGTATATGCATCAAGGAGCTAAGATCCTCATTGTGACCCAGAGTGGAGAGCTGACCTTACACAGGCTGACCTCCTATTTTTAAAAGTTCTCTTCATTTTCTCTGGAAATTTACATGTGCTACCTCATAGTGAGAATAAGATTTCTCTGCAAAAAACTGGCAGAGGTCACAAAGTGAATAAAAGTTTCCACTCCCTTCCTACAATTCTCTGTTTCTAGAATTCTGGCCAGGTGCATGCAGTTCATATGATGTGCAGAGAAGTGTCTCCAAGCATTTTCAGGGAACTAAGCTGAAGAGTTAATTAAGGTATGGAGTTCTTTATATTTAATGAATGTATTACCCACATCTAAACTAGCACTATTGAATATCAAATGGCCTATACTCCTGACTCAAAGTTGTTGGCTTGAGCCATACACAGGGACCAAAAGGTGGAAGACAGAAGGAGGAAGGATAGTAAATAAAACGGAGAAGAAAAGTAAGGATCATGAGTTAGGAATAAATAGGGACTTTCTGAAGGTACACATAGCTCTGACAGAGGCATAGCTTTCTGATCACAAAAACAAGAATGTTTCATGGCAAAGGTCTTCACATAAAATTTTAAGATGGCAAAACACAGATCTGAGATCAGATGTAGCACATTCCACAAAAAATCTAAACTTTCTTCTCAATTTACTCTTTTTCCTTACCTCTTGCATAGCTTCATTTGCAAGAGCCTTGGCTTCCTTGGCAACTCTTTCAGCTTCGTCTGTGTAATCCTTGATGTTAGTATAAGCATTGAAAGCACGTGTGGCATTGAAAGAGAGGTTTTTTGCTTCAGTAAGGATTCTGTTGGGATGAGGAAAGTAAACACACCATTAAACCTGCTGCCAGAGCTCAACAGAACAGAGTACCCTACATTTTGAAACACAACAGCATGTATTTCTAAGGCTATTTCTAAGGTGTTCAGAGAGCAATGCTACATCTGAGATTTCAGGAGATCTGGCATCATGTGTTTAATGGAATTCGTATTTCATCTGGGCAGGAAGACATAAAGAACAATGTTTGCTAAAAGAGGAAGTTCTGTGAGATAAAAATAGATCAGACACTGAGAAAAGATAGCACTGTGCTTAATGCTCTAATACAAGTAACATATTCATCATGTGGGTTTTTAAGCTATGTGCTGAGCCAGGCAACTTGAGGAAACCTGCACTGTATGAACATGAAGGATCATCACAGACATGGTTTACAGTAGAATCTCTGAAAAATTTATTTCTTGGTTTGGCTGTCAAACACAGAATTGCTTGTTTTGAAGGAGATCTCACAGTCTAAACCAAATCCTAAATGTTAATTTTGCTGACCAAAATGAAAAACATAGGCAGTAATGCTTCATATTGAATGTGATGTTCAATTTACATGAAATACTCCATTCTGATAGCTATAAATAGATTAAATATAGTTAGTATTTGCTGGTGCAGAGACAGCATTCAGCTAGCTTCCTTCCTAGGGGAATTTCTAGTCAGCAGGCTGGGGAAATAACTTTTCTTGCACTCTTTCTGTACGATATATTAAAACATTTTCTACAAAGAATTGCTGTACCTACAGAATGAATTTGAAGACAACTATCTCAGTAGTCATTATGACCAATGCCTATGTTGATTTTACTGAATAAAGTGTAAATGGGCTAAAATCCTCACTTGAACTGGATAAGAATGGATCTGAACTTGGATTTTTGCCTCTCTGGGAAATTCTCTAGCCATGCAGGTGTATGGCAATATGAGAGAGACTGCTCCTGTTGGGCCTGTTCCAGCTTGTTTAAACTAGTCATTGAGACAGTGTGTGTGGAAGAAAGGAAAATTCATCCCAGTATGTTCTCTGGAGAACTAAGACAGCTGGGCACTGATCCTCGCATCAATTACTTACTGATTTCTACAAAATGCCACAGAAAAGACAAAGTGGACAGAAGGTGTAGTCCCTGGACTCAACATGAGGGAGAGAGATTCCCTTTACATTACTGCAGAAATTGCATGCTGAGCTGCCTCTGCATCACCCTTGGAAAAGTGTATCCCTTTCCTCAACTATGGCTGGAGCTCATAGGCTACTCTGAGTTTCTGTGATGCTCTGTTAGACAAATGTGGAGCCCAGAATAGCTACTTAGCAAGTAGCTCAAGAACTGCTTAGAAACATGGTTCAAATCCTTTCTGGCTAGGAAAAACCTAAACTGAATTTGCCAAATATCAATGGTATTTACTCACGAGCAGGCAATTAGCCATAAAGGAGAAGCCTATGCTAATGCTTCCTTGAACACAGCAGAAATAACATTTTTTTTCCTAGGTTAAGTTCATGAATGGTTCCATGTTAAAACACTCAAAAGAACATCCTCATTGTCAATCAATATAGTATTTGAATCTTTAGAGGAAGACTGGAGAGGCAGGGCTCTCCCTTTATTTCTCCTGTAAGAAGAAACAGTAATCTATACCAAATTCAGTATTGTCTGACAGACACTCAAGTGCCAGTTGTGAAGACAGATACACTTTTTAATTCCTCAAACTGATAGAGACTGTATATGGCTGTAAAGTATAACTATTTATTGTCAGTGCACAAAGTAAACAGCTTTATCCTGATTACACACCACCACACTATTTCTTTGTCCTTTGAAGATATAGATCTATCTGACCACATCAGAAATTTTAACTTTGAACACTCTGCTTTTAGACATAATTTTTAATGTCCTTGATTCTGTGGAGTTTATTGTCTTTTTTGAGAAACTGAGGTTGATATCTGGATCAGACATAGGTATGCATGGTGCTGTTATGACATCTAAAACACTACCCTAAACTGCTTAAGGGCCAAGCTGTCACCTACATTAAGACAGAAGCACATACAAACACCCATAATATGGTCTCTTTTGTATAGTTAAAAAGTTATATCTCAAAGCATGTCTTGCCAACATTTGACTAGGAGGCGCTATCTTTTTTGTTTACATTTTGTCTCTTAGTGCCTTCGTGACAACCTTCCATGTATTCAGATATTTATGTGTGGTTGGGTGTGACACTAAAGTCACTCATTTTCAAATTAATTTTTACCCAGGAAAAATTATTTTACACATACCTTAAAACATGTATTACACTAGGTATCTAGAGTACTGTAACTACACTGTAAATGAAGCCAGTAATTTTGCAAGTATCAGAGCTAATTTCCTGTCTTTTCCTCAAAATTACAGATGTTGGTAAGAAAAAAACTGTGTTAAGCATCTGCTCACAAGTCTTTGGGATATTCAAGTCTTCAGGTAAATCTAAAAGATATAAGCCGCAAAAAAGTAGCATAATGTTGATGTTAAAAAAAAAAAATCATACAGTGCTTCTATAAAACAATGAAACTCTGAAGCTATGCTGGGGACAGGTCCAACAGGCATAATATCCATGGTCTATTTCTGAGTATTACTATTGCAAATTACACTTACTATTTATGGCTTGCTTTCTTAACTGCATAGAATGCAATAAAACAAAAGACATCCCTCTCTTTTTCCCCCAAAATTCCAAAAAGCCAACAAACCCTTGTTTTATCTTCTTTCCAGGAAACTATTTTCATGATGAGTTATATAGTACCATTCTTCTGAAAGAGCTGTGGTCAAATAAATGAAGGGCATTGCAATTCTCATATTTAGGACTGTTATAGTGGTAAACAGAAACTGAAGTTTCTGTTCTTGGGTTTAAGCATTTTGGTCCTACTTTCCTGGGAGAGTGTTTTGAAACTGGTAGAGGAATTACTGTCCATTACTAAGGGGGACTTCTGACAGTAAACAATTTAGCATCACAATAATAGTCTCCTACCAAAGTAGTCATCTTAAAAAGGAAAATACTACTTGTTTTTAACAAATGCACATGAAAACGTGTAGTGAGCTCTTTAAGAAGAATTTCTATTTTTTTCACAACATAGCAGTAAGCATATGATAAGTTAAGCTGTGTTATCAGTGCATCTGAGGGCACTGTTTGCTGTCCATGCAGCCTATAAGAATCACAAGACTAGGAAACTGTTTACAAGAGATACATAAATTGACTAACTCAATAGCTGTATACTTGTACACATCACTGGTTATTTGTATACCCCCAGTCACAGATGTCAAAGAAGAAGAATGCCCTTCAAGTTCTGTGAAGCAATTTTGCAAACCCGCCTCATGATTTTAGCATTACCAGTGAATGTCTGCCTTACCCATCCAGCACTGCAGATGATTCATTCAGCTGGCCCGCATGGTTCTCAGCTTGCAACACCTTTTCTGGAAGCATCCTGTCATGAATTTCTTGTGATAAGTCATCTATTTTATCTTTCAGCTGATCAGACATTGGCTGTATCTTATTTGCAACACCTTCTACATACTGAAAATGGCAAAAGAAAAGCCTTTAAATTTCTGATTGCAAGCATTCTGTAGCCTTATCTATATATAAGGGTGTTTCTTCTTTTCTTGTGGGCTATTATCTCAACTTACCCATGCATTAAAATTTCAGGGAACTAATACAGAAAGAATAACAGGAATGGCTAGACCAGAAAGCAGAGAGGAGATAAACAATATTCCAAGAGCTACTTGTCTCTCTTGAGCCTAGTAGAAGCTTTTCTTTTACAATTAAGGAATTGTACAGTTTAAAAGCTTATAAACTCTAATTTGGATTTGTTTCCTAAATGTAGATGCATGTAGAGCTATATGAAATTGTTGCTCTGTTCCACAGTGATTACTAATAAGTGGCAGAAGGATCCTTTGAGTGGTTACAATGTCCCTGTGCTTGTTAAAGCTTCTGAGTAAGAACCACGCTTTTTGAAGACTTGCCATTCCTGTTCCAAAAAGCTGCCTCACTGTGTCTCCTTTTCCATTTCTCCAAAGAGCATTTTTCAATTTATTATGGCAAGCTGCAATGCATGCTGGAAATTTCTTCAGAACCAATGAAGATACCTGTTTTTTTTTTTTTTTTTTTTTGTAGTTATGACACTGATCTCAAACTCTGTTGATGTAACTTTTAAGGTAGAATTTTAAAAAATATTATGCAAAATGAGAGTTCAATCTTCTCCCTGATCTGTCTAGACTTAAAATTGTGGCCACAGGCAACAAATTATTTCTGAAGTTTCCTTCTGATATACACACAGTTTTTGTGCAGATAAGTCTATACCTAGATTACAGAGTTGTAGTGAGATGGTGAATGGGTCTGCTGCATCTGTAATTCTCGAGATAAAGTTAGTACCACAATCAGAGTACCACATTTATACATGGCACAGTCCCTAAAACATTATGAGCTAGCTCACATGTAATCCAATGAATCACTTAAAACTCCAAATTATTAATTTTTATACACCAGACTAGCTTTTCTGCTATACAGCAATTGAAAAAAGAATTATCCCAAGTAAAATATTTCAATATTGATAAATACAATAAAAAAATTAGGTGTTATTTTGCTTCCATAATGATGTTTTGTTGTACTAATTCTCTGGTAAGGATGATAAAATACTCACCTCTACAGCTATGCTAATGTCATTTGCAAGTTCATCAGCTTTATTAAGGACATCATTCCCTTCCTGAAGGGTCTTTTCAACATCTTGTCTGCCATCTTCTATAGCTTGCTTCCTTTTCTATAGGATGAGTTCACACAAAGAAAAAGAAAACCTGTTTACCAGAACAGTTCAAATGCCAGCACCACAGTATAAGACTGCATTTTGTCACCATGCCACAATGCCTCTTCTGCAACTCTCGGAGCTCTTGGAGCTGAGAAAGTGACAACAATAAAGCACATGTAAGGTATCTTTCCTTTCTCCTCCTATTCCCAGCTGTGTATTGTCCTCCCACAGGGCAGGGTTTTTGTTGCTTTCTAACAGAGGTAATTTTCATTGGAAAATGAATCAGAAAGTTATAAATCCTAATCTTAGCCAGATGTGTAAGTTCGTCATGTTGTAAATCACCTCTGACAATGAAGGAAAAATTTATAAAAGTATTCTGCTGCTTTCCTACTTCCATCCATTGGTACTTCATCAACTGCTGATTCCAAAATAAAAGGTTTGGAGTAACCTACAGATTTCTGTTTTTCCAACTAGTAAAACTACTGCATATTGTGGGGTAAGGATGGACTTCTGAATAAGGAATTGACAATTTCCAGTGCAAGATTCATTGAGCATCACAGATTAGTTTATTAGGAGGTCATGGCAGCCTTGTGGGCAGGACTGCTGGAAAGGCACTCTGCTACAGTGATGCAGAGAATATTTTTAAAACTGAAATAGCAGGTAATTTGTCCAACCTTTATCCATCCACCTTTGGGAAGAAAATGCACAGAACAGAGATCACCTAAATTCGTCAGATCACTGCATTTCCTTAATTCAAGCAAATGCAGAAATCTCTGCTGAGAACAGAGGTCTCAGAACTCTAACCTCATATTGTACTTGAGGTGAAAGCTCACCGAGATACAGAGCTGAAACATTTGTCTTCATTAGGTTGACTCTGCTCTTTATGTCTTGGTTAAATGCTTGTTAATGTACAGTATAATATGCTCTTTAAATGCTCTGCAATTTAAATTAAATCACAAGCAGACCCCTTTTCTGTGAGAGAGATCATTTATAACAGCTGTTAACTACCGAGGATAGAGTTTGATTTATTACTCTGTAATACCCACACACCCCCTTCAGTCTTCTTCCCAGGGGTTGGAGAGGGACATGAAAGTGTAAGTTTTCTAGAAGCAAATATATGACAGCAAAGATTTTAATGGAAATCCTATTTAAATATTGAGCACATGCTTTGAATTTTACATTACTATTTATACTGGGACGAATTTAATTTCCCACAGAATAATAAATCCAGTGCACCTTCCACAAAGCAGATGGTATTATTTCAATATGGTATTATTTCAATAAAGCTTTTAAAAGCCAGTGCACTTCCTCATTCTGAGGAACATGTTCTCTTTAAATTACATTAGATATGGATATATTTTTATCCTTTTTTTTTTTTTTTTTTGCTTATATTTTTGTTTCAATATTTAATCATGCAAAGGTTCCATCTTTAATCAGAATCAAAGTAATTGAGGATAAAACTTGTCAGCACTCACCTCCAGCATGGTCATATTTTTTTGGTTGATTGCAGATAAATGATTGGCCTCCCAAATTTTACTTGCAGCTTCTTTTAGCAGATCTTGAGCATCAGCAACTTTGCTGTGGTAGCTTGCTAGCTTGTCCCGGACCTCATTTTTGAGATCCTCATTTTTCTCACTGGGCTCGCCAAATAATTTCTTCACCTTGTCCAAAAGATCTTCTGCATTCCTGAAATACATTGCCACCTATGAAGACACTGAGTTGATATTCCCTACACCAAATAATCTGAATAGTCTCAATAATATACAAATGAAATAAAAAAAAAATAAGTCTCAAAGAAAATGAAATTCAATTAAGTCTCAAAGTAATTTTCAAGATGACACATGTTTAATAAAGTGCAAGAATAGCTGTTTCTAAACCCTTTCTTAAGAGAGGCTTTTAAATTTCACTAAGGTCCTATTTATGAAACAGAATATATTCAAATATTCTCCACTGAAGACAATTTTTTAAAAAAAATTTTTTGGTTAATTTCCACTCTTGAGATCTGATTGGCAAACTAAGGTTTTCTGAAACATTTCAACTTGTCTAAAAGATTTCCTTCACTCACATTGATGTGTCATATGACACAAAGTAGTTTCCTGCCTTGAACTGAGGAGGATTTGTAGATATGCCCAATTTCAAGCTGTCTTGAAGCAGACAACTGCTTTAGATTAGACAGTCAAAAATCATAAATGCTTTCTGGTGAAATAAAAAAAAAAAAACAAACAAACCTAGATCCTTGGATTTATGACTTCTAGTAGTCAAAAAAATTTGCTTATCTAAAATACACTCTGGAATATTTTTAATGGATTTTGCTGACCCCAGTTTTAGGGGACTGGAGAACTGTCATCTGCCTGCCTCAAATCAGTTTCACCCAAGGCAAAACCACTGTGTTAATCCAATGATATGTCAAGGGCAAGGGGAAACAAAAAAGTGGCACTTCAGGCACTTCCAAATGATGCTTTAGAGATAAGAAAATTCTTAAGTAAACAGGAATATGTAGGATAGATAATAACTACAGAAGAAATTTATCACGCTTCCACCTAGGGCAGATTAAGTTTTTCTTCCTGTTTCATTATGCCAAAGTGTGGAAAGCAAGAACTGTATTTTCTGAAAAAACACTGCAATTTGGCCTGCCTGTAGTCAGTTCCATTACTAATCTTCTAAAAATAAACATATAAATAAATGCACACCAAAAAGATATAGGGAAGGAGGAAAAGATATGCTGACACTGGACATAATTTAGATGAAGGGTCTGAAGTAGAGCAAAGGGAAGTCAAATTGTTATCTTAGTTTTAGGATTTTCTGAGATGGATTGGAGGTTTTTTTTTTTTTTTCCCATCAATTCTGCCTTTGGTTTTGATGAAAAAAATTATTCACATATTGAATTCACAACTTCTGAGGATAAAATATTTAATCAAAAACTAAATCCCAGTATTGACATCCTGTCACAGAAGTATAGAAAGGAATTCAGGATTCCTCTCATACCTCCTCCATTATTCTTCTGTAAGAAGCTCCTGTCTTACATTTCTGGGAAATTTTGACACCCTTATGACACTGCAGTACTGGAGGAACAGTACAAAACAGATTAATTTTCCTTTTATTCCCTTGCCTCATAGAACAGTTCGAACTACTTATCCATCCAGTAGTCTACCTGAAAACTCTTCCTTGGTGCTCCTAAGATAGCACTTTCATATTGATCTGTTGTGCATTTTCCCTCTGCTCTTTCTAATGAAGTATGAGGCAATCTGTTCCATGTAATCTCTTGCTTTAGAATTTTTGTGGACTGGACTGCATCACATTTCTTGAAATATTCTCTTGTACTCTTAAGCTATGCTATTTTCACTGGCTACCATCCTAGAAAAAAGAATAAAACTACACAAAATGCTTGAAGTTTTAGAAGAAACAATCACAGATCTGGCCTAACACATGGAATGCTGAATTATCTGGATGCTCAAAATGAGTGCAAGAGAACAAACAAGATTAGAAACTCATGACAAAATTATTAAAACCCATCAACTGCATATGAGAGTCTAAATATGTTAGAATTGCCCTACCAGGAGAAGAAATAAGGATTGTAACATCAGGAATAGCGTGTATAAGGTGATCAACAGTCCAATGTCTCTTCAAAAACAAAACCAGAAATATCAGGAAACTATGTCAAAACATAGGAGGCGTATCTTCCAACACTGTATGGCTGAGTTATGCAATTCATTCTCGCAGGAAAGTGGATGATAGAAATTCACAGAGGTCCAGAAGCCATCAGACAAATTAGTGGAAGAAAAAGTCACACAGAAATAAAGCTACGCAGCATACTAAACAGAAAGAAAGAATTCTGGCTCACAGCATCCCTTGACAGCAACTCAATGGCATCTGAGAAGACATGAAGGAATGTCATAAAACAGTGAAAGATATACTTCATAAATATTAAAATCATGGCACTTCAGAACAGCAACTGGTGTATTTCTCTATATGCTCTTTTTAGAGAGAAATTATTGACTAATATGCCATTTCAGTACATTAAGGCAGTAAGAGCCGGATTTGAAAAATCTGAAGGAAAAAAAGGGAAAAAACTGCATATGTAAGAGAAGCTTTGCCATCTATGAAAACAAGAAAACTTTACTTAATTCGCCTTCTTCATTTAACTTTTGAGAATTCACTGAAAACATAGGAGACAATCCACTGAATCTTGTCATTCTGTTCTAGGACAAAATTCTGAAAACAGAATGCAGTCACTGACAAAGGACTACTCACCAAAGAGGAAGCATGATTAACTACTTCAGAGTGATCATGAGGCTTGCAAGAGCCTTACCTTATTCAAAAGTAAATATTTCAAATGGGTCTGTAGAGAATACATACATGTGCGGAGTGCAGCGATCCACATCCATGCACCTGTACATCCAGAGTTCTAAGAATGATTAATTTTTCTTCATTCTTCTTCCTTGCAGAGTGTATCCTATCCACTACCTTACTACACTATTTAAAGAGTTTTATAATATTTTCCTTCAAGAGGCATTTTCAGAAAACAACATCTCCAGGGTCCTTTCCTCTCTATCCTGTAATGCACAGTGACTTATTTTCCTTTTGTTGAGTTGACTGCCAAAATTTCTTGGATCTCAGTGACTGTCTATAAATAGGTAACCCTATCCTTAAGATAAACCATAAAACTTTATTTGAAATCAATTAATATATTCATGTATCTCTTAGTATAAAATGTATTCCTATATAAAAAAATTTAAACACTTGCTTTGTACATTTCAGGAAGAAGGAGAGAAGTTCTGTCTCTCAAAAAAAAAACAACCCTGCTGCATTTTCTACTCTAGCTGTTGTGCTAGAGTAGGAAATTATTTCATCGTAGTCTGACAGTTATATGTTGGCTGTAGCATTTGAGGACTAATAACACCTGGTGTGGAAGGACCTTCTCCAGCCAGTCCTAAATTTACAGGCAGCACTTTCAAATGTTTGGCTAAATTTTTCTCATCTCTGCTTTTTACTGGTTTATTTCTGTGTGTGTGTAGAGAAGGCATAGAAGAGACTGAGTGGAGTCAGATGAAAAAGCAATAAAACATTGCTCACAAATAAGTTTGCAATATATTCTTTCTCAAGAGAATAGAAAGCAGAGCTATCAGTTATGGGAAGAAATACTGCACTAGTAGGATTTCCAGAAAATGATCTGGTTTATAAAGTCTAAGATAGGCAGAGCAAATCTGATTCTAAACTGCTTGGAATTCTCAGCTAATTTTGTATTCCATTTACGTCTCCTTACAGTATGCACGCACCTGATAACTGACATTTTCAGGCCTGCATAACTCTATCCCAGACAGTTTTCTGATCCATCACAACTTCAATGGACCATGTCACTGCTCAGCTGGATTCCCTGCTAGTTCTTTGCACTGGTGAAGAGCTAAGCAAATTCCAGCTCTAGAGATATGTCTGGTCTGACTCATACAGACGTAACAAACTACCAGAATTTTTAACTTCAAGCCAAGTATTTTTCTCAATCAGGTAAGTTTTCAGCATTTGGCATATTGCTTTATAAACAGCTGCCAATATAATTATATATATTTATTTATTTACAGATAATTAAATAACCAAACAGCAGTCTTCTGAACTATGCCATAGAAATGGTTTATTCTGACCTACACCATTCTAAACATGGCAAAATATATTCTTGATAATGTCTACACTATTGAAGAAACTTTTCAGACAGTCATTATTTTTATTAGACCAACTAGTTTTTCAGGAAAAAAACCCAAGCTTCCAGATTAAATTTTTAGCACAAAAGCCATTCATCAGGTCTGAAGCAGAAACTAAAAACAAACTGAGAAAAATTAGAATTCAATTAAAAATGCTGCTGGTACCTGTGGAGCAGGGAAATAACTTCTTAGGGATTGCTTTCCACATATGTAAACATTTTCAAAAATGCAAATGTTCTATCAACAAGATATAAAGTATTAGACTTTGCTTTCTTTCACATTTCTGTAAGCCTCAGCCAGAAAACTTGACTGGCAAACATGCCAATCACATTTACAAGAGTCAGACATTGTCTCTAGGAGGTTGAAGACTGGGGTCTCTCTACTCACTTTAACTCATCTTGAGCTATTTTTTCTTGCACACTGAGGTCTCTATTTCTCATCTCTATGACCATTCCTTCAGCCTCACTCTGCAGTTCTGGAAGACTCTTCTCCAAAGTCTTGTCTTGAGTTCTGAGTGTCTCATTCAGTTTTAAAGCATCTTCTTTTGCAGCTGCAGGGGACCGAAATACATTTATGTAAGGAGCTAGTAATTAAAAACAACAGAGAAGCTGTCAACTCTATCAGCAAATGGAACACAACTTGCACTGGTTATTTCTGCTGTGAAATATAAAGGATGGTTAATCCAATGGTCAGTAACAAATCAGATGGTCAAATCAGATGTAACAAATCCAAAGGTCAGTAACAAATGAGAAAATAATATATGTTTCACCAAACCTTTTATTATTGTTCACTTTTCAATAATTAAAGTCTTTATATGCAGTATAATAAATACATTTCTCCCTTCCTCCTCCCCAGAAAGAAAGAACTTGCACTGAACATTCAAAACAAACAGAAGATACTTTGCTATATTGCTTGTAGAATTAAGGAGCAGGCAGGACAAGCAATCAAATTAGGCTTAAATTACTTTTGGAGAACCTCAAAAAAAGTAATTTTTAACATTCAGACTTAACAGTGATAGGAAGAATAAACAATTCTGTAATTTTAGAAAATGAAGCAGAAGAGGAGTGAAAGACCCACAGATGTCTAAACCCACTCATGTGTTTAGAAGAAGATACTCAGAAATGGAAAACTATGGAGGTTGGAATATATAAAGATACACTGTAGATGTGTTTGGAACAGTTGAATTATTGTGAACAGATAAAGCTGTACACGCAGCATCATACTCAAGGATGGACTACAATCTTTCTGCCATAGCACACCACAACATATTAGAACACCCACTTTCAGAAGCAGCTAGGTAATTTATGGCAACCAGTTCCATCTTCAATTTTCAAAAGCACTGCTGCCCTTCCATAGGAACAGAGCTCCCAAGTAACTGATTTCTCCAAAATGACACTGTTCCTGGTCACAGGGGTACTTATGAGTATTTAAAATTAAATCTTTAATTTAAGAAATGAACATCAGTATTTCAAACCTCAATAAATTACTCTTTCATCTACACATCGTATTGGTTTAGAGCAAATTATGAAGAAAATTCTAATCTAATGATGTCTTTGATTAGCTGGTGAGAACTAATAATGAGTGGTTTTGTGAGGTCTGGAAAAAGACTACACTTTCCTCAAATGGATCATGGATAACTCCTGTATGTACTATATTATGTATCATTACTAAGGTACTTCAGGCCAGGAATAGGTCTATATGAATTTTTTTAAAAATTCTATTTAAAAAATAGTGAGTAACCTCCCTGAATATTGACCTTAAAAGAGGAAAATTAGTATGTTTGCTAAGCTTATCTTAGGTTCAGAAAAACTTATACCCAGTTTTATCTTTCTCTTCCCCTAACAGTGTTTTGTTTTGTGTCTTGATAGAATGCAAATATCAGAGTCCAGTGGTGGTAAAAGATCTGGGTGCACTGACAGAGACAAAGGCTAGGAACTGCAAAGAAGGGAAATTCCATAGCTAAGAAGGAAAATTAATTACAACTACTCAGAAGTTCAGAAAGTCAACAATCAGCTCAGTAGAAGTGGATAAGCATTCAGATTATGGTCATTAGAACCAATCACTACAAACTTCTCACTTTTAATGAGGAGTTTTGTCAGTGAGGTAAAAGGTACGAATGAGAACACAGCTGTATTATGAATCACCAGTGGCATCCAGCTGTAAAATAAAGTTATTGAGACATTATTAGGAGAGCTGACATAGGCAAGTTTTACTCCTCCTGAAGAGCAACACTGAAGAAACCTAATTTCATGGTTTTTACCTGTAGTTCAGAAACACGGATATAATTTTCAGCAGAGGAAGGGAAATTACATTAAGGTGAGTAGGAGATTTGGGAGAAAACTCTTTTGTGTGATTCAGTCTAGAAAAAAAGGGACCAAAGTCAAATATGATTCCTCTCTGCAAATATATTTGGTGTTGGGGGAAGGAGGTGAAGAATTAGGGAAAGGAAAAAACATTCTTTTGAGCTAAAGAGCAAGGTTTGCTAGGGAACACGATGATAAACTAAACACGAATATATTTTTCTAGAAATGTGAACTATGGTAATTATGAAGAGTACTGAAACTGCCTCTTATCCAGATCGTGTATATTTGTAGAAATTACTTTGAAGATGAGCTTTAGAAAGTTTTTGATAGTAGGGGAGTGGATGCCTTAACCCACAAGGTGTCTCTCAATCCTGTGCTCTTGTATTTCATGTATTCTTAAAATGTTAACTTGGCCACTAGGCAAACACATTGATTTTAAAGTTTTTGTCTACTTCTAAGATACTGCATAAATTTATTTCACCCCCTCAATGTTTTCTAACTCTGTATTTCCTACTGCTAAAGCTGCTTGGGGAAATTTTATTTGGGCTACAAACACTGGGCCTAAACTTAGTAGAGTCAAAGACTTTGTTTTGCTCATCATCCCAAATTCATCCTGAAATAGGAGGAACATGGTTTTTTGTTAAAAAAAATCTCAAAAAATTGCTCACTTTTTTTTGTTGCTTTTCCCACAATTTTTTCTTGTCAAAGTTACAAGTCCTAAGGATATCCTAAAGTGTTGTTCAGTTTACTTCCAAAGCACATACTGGGATGTGTTACACAAAAGACAATATAAAATGTATTTTATAGCACTTGGACAAAAGTGGAAGCTTTCCCTTTCAATAACATCGGCCTTCAGAAGCATAGCTACTAAAACCTGTGAATATTTGGATGAGGAAAGAACTGAAAAGACTTTTTAAAGTAAAAAACCCATTTGCATTTGCCAATTATTTTAATATTTTTCAGCCATTATCTGATTTAATAGCTTTATGAAATATATAGGTCTTACTTCTTAAGGCCATCTATAATCTACTTTTCTCATAAGTATTTACTGCAGTGTAAGTGCAGTGAATCAGTCTGTGGAAGACAGAGCGTTGACTTTGGCTCCATGCTTAGGTAGGGTTAGGAGTCACTTGCAAATTCCAAATAGCAGATGTTCATTAACAGCAAAAAGTAAGTGCATCTTTGAAGCAAAGCTGGTGAATTAAGATAAAGTGTTAATGTACCAAGTGCTAAAATTACATCAAACTTTTTTACCAATACATATTTTTAACTGCTTTGAAAAGAAATAAAAGCTAAGTCCTGTTTGTTACTTCATCATAACAGCTCTTCAGATAACTGCAAAAATCCTGAAGGAATATGCTCCATTTTCTTCTGGTCTTTGTTTGTAATTACCAGTACATTAAATGTTTATATAAACTCTATATAAAGATTTGAAGAAAAATTTGAAGACCCTGTACTGCCTTTCCTTCACTCAACATTTTAAGCACATGACATTTCTCAGCAAGTAAAGTTTTCCTCACTGTCTCTCAGACCCTCTTCCCCTACCCTCCTCAGGTTTTCCTGAAAAACAACTCAAGTATTTTAATTTTTTCCAATACCTTCAGCAGCTTGGAGAATGCCTTTGACGAACTGTCCAAGAGATTTCGCTCTGTCATTAGTCCTCTCGGCATCCTGCCTGGTCTGCTCACCATCTGCTGTCACCTTGGTAGCCTGGTGATACAAATTCAGGGAAAATATAATTAATGAACAGGACAAGGCTGCACTGTGTTATATTCCTACTGGCTGAATACATGTACAAAACTTTCCTCAGGCCAGAGGCAATCAATGAATTATTGATCAGATGCATGGGAAATGAAATGCTCTGTTCAAGTACACAATTAAATTTTATTACCTTTTCCTTTAAATGGAAATTGGAAGGCTTTATTTTAGGTTCTTAGAAACCCTACTTGTGTGCAGCAGCACATCAATGGAGATAGGATGAAATTATCCACTGACTAATAATATCTTTGCTTAAAGAAATGCTGTTTGGGACCTTTTAATAGATTCTTCAGGGAATACTTTCCATAGTTTCACATTTGTGTACTTCTCAATTGACAAAGTGCAGCAGGTATCATGACCTCTTTGCTTCTTCCCTGGAGGTGTTCTCAAAGAGACAGTTCATTCCAACAAGCAAGAAGAACTTTAAATCAACACATTAATTTGACCAAGAAAGAGAGAGAAAAATAAAGAGTAGTTTTATTCAGCTCTAATGCTTAAAGTTGTTAATTTATAACATATTGGGGTGCTCAGTAAAATTTAAGCTTCCTGTCACTAACTGTTTTATAATTGCACTGAATCACAGCAGCAGCAGAAAGAGAGACATCTGCTGCAGACCTGAAAAACATACCGAGGAAAGGAATCATCTTAGGACATTCTACTTAGCTCTTGAGATCCCTACTCACAAAATGGACCCTTTTTTATTAAAAAGAAGCTAAACATTTCAAGTCACAAAGCTTGTTGAGCTGTACTGCAAAGCAAAAGAAACCCAAAACACAAAAATCCAAAAAAAAAAAAAACCCAACAAATAAAACAAATAAACCCCTAGCTTTTTTCTTTAGGGATTACATTCCCCAAAAAATCTTGAAATGGGGCATTATGAATTTCCCAGTCTCTGTGAAATGGCTAGAAGGTCAATAATTCAAAATAAGCTTAGGTTTCCCCTGACTTGAACTGCACAAATTGTTTCTCCCTTACAAAAACCCCCACACTCTTCAGTAACAGTCAGAGAAATAGTAGTACTTAAACCCATTTATTTTTGCCTGATTAGCTTCTAGATGGCAACCCTCAAGGAACTTTACATATGGGTTTCAGAAATGAAATCCCTGGCATTATCACTCCACTTACAATTTTGGGCTACTTCAGAATAGTTACACTGAAAGTAATTTACACTGAAAGTAATTTATATGAAAAGGGTTCAGGTAAATAGAAATATACAGGAAGAATTAAGACCCATACAGACTGGGGGGAGTTTGTTCTATTCCATCCCTCTATTAGTAGAACATGTCTTTTCACACTTACACAGCTTTAATCATATTATTGGTTCCTTCCTCTAAGATTTACAAACCCTTTTTACATGCCTGGATACAGAACTAAAATATTACTACAGGGAGCTGTAAGAGGCAATTGGGATAGAAAAAAAGGCAAAAATTCCAAATGGTCTTGATGGACCACTGCTTGAACTCTGCTTGGCATTTCTGATGCTGTTTAATTCTTCATGTAACTGAGAATACCTTATTTATTGTCAAACCCTCCACAAGCAGCCTTTTATTCTTTGAGTTTTATTTGTTTGGAATAGTCACAATCAGTTTTATTATATTCTATAATATTTCTAGTCCTTTGCTACAAATGGTGTTTTATAACTTACATATTCATTTCTTAGTTTTGATTACTTTTTCCACATTCATGCTAATTCAAGTTGGCCACTTTAACCTCTCTATTTATGACTAAATAGCATGCACCACATTTTTATGAAAATTAATCTGTCATTGAACAATTTAAATTTCCTTTCAGTGACAACTCTCTTTAGTACTTAAATTCCATTCAGGTCCACTGAAGGCCTTTTGTATTTTGACAGAATTTCTTTTGCTGAAAAATAGGCTTTTGCTTCACTATCTAGTCTAGCTTTAATTCTGTATACAGACTTGAACTGTATCTTTCATACTGTAGCTGGCCATTAATTCTGCATACAGATTTGAACTGTATCCTTCATACTGTAGCTGGCCATTCCATGGCTAATTAAATATTTTCATTTGTTAATAAGGTCCTAGTAATTTTCTACATATCCAATTTACTAAAGATCACCATTTCTACATGGTCAGTTTTCAGCATCTTTGAATAGTTTAAACAGGCCCAACAAACTCTTGCTGTGGGAGCAATAAGGGTGAAGCAGACTGGGCACAGAACAAGTGCTTGGAATCTTGAAGAAGTTATTTGGACACAAATAAAACTTTTTGGCATAAAGGAGATCTCTACCACAGGAATCAGTAAAGAAAGTATCTGAGATCAGATGCTTCGGTGATGAGCATGCTTTGGTGATGTCCACAGCTTATACTTAGTGGTGGAGGTTCTATGAAAGGCTTTGGTCCAGTCTGGAGTACCCACCTAGCAATTTAAACTATAAGCAAGTATTAGCAACTATGCACACTTTTTTTGTTTTGGTTTTGTTTCCATGTTTATTTAGTCTTTGTTTAGAGGACTTAATCAAGCCTTATAGAACTCTAGATAGCATCTGGAGGGTGTCCTACAGGAATTTCTCCAGCTAGTGAACTGCAGACCACAGAAGGAGGTGTAAACACAGACATATACAGATGGAGGTTCGTGGCTCTCTCCCCAAATGTTCCCAGCTATTGCAAACTAAGTTGCTTCTGCTACTACCAGAAATTTTTGAGTTAGAGAAATTCAGTACTTTGGGAGAAAGGCAAAAGTTAACAAAGACAAAAGAAACATTTAAATCAAGATGAGTGATTCTGATCCCTGTCTTTCTTGAACACTCTGAAGGTACCTAATTAGAAGGGAAGTAGGGGTTTTGATGAAACACAGTGAACTGAAAGGAACTGAAGATATCAGACCTTCCTCTGGTGGTAGGTGTGGGAATGTGCATGCAAAGATGTGAACATAATTACTGCAAGAAAGACATGAGGATCTTCTATATGGCAAAGTAAATGAAGCACAGAATAATGTAAAAGAAGAGAAAGGAGTGTTACACTGAAGTAAGAGATCATTGGTTGAAAAGAGACCACAGGGAAGCAAAATCCCCGTAAGTTTTGTAGTGACTAAATACTATTGTCTTCCATATTTTATCTTAAAATTATCAGATTTTTTTTTCATGGAAATAGATTCCTCACCAATCCTCACCAGCTTTTTTTCTTCATCAGTACCGGTTTCACGTTGAAAATATAGTAAGCCTGCAAATCAGATGCAGGGAAAAACTTTGGTATCTATGGTGGTACTCTGTACTCCATGTGCCAGCCTTATGTAGTTATCAGCTGTATATTCATTTGGAAATGAGCCTTGAACACACAACATCAGGACTCATGTTTCTTTTTGGAACACTATTCTTATTTACAAATACAGAAGGAGAAAGGTAAGACCTGCCACCAGTTTCCAGTCCCTAAATTAAAAAAAAAAAAAAAACAAAAACCCCCCAAAAAACACAAAAAAAACCCCCACCCCAAACTGCTCCAAGCCACTCTGTAAGGATAACTGGAACTCATAAGGCTACTTAGCCACCACAATGATGAAGAACTTCAAAAAGGGAGTGAGTGGTGATGTGGCCACCATAATAACTCCCCTAAGATCACACTTTTGATATGTTTTTCCTTCCAAGAGTTGTTTAGGTCATCTCTATGGGGGAAATTGAAAAAGGATATTAAAAAGAGCAACTTTACAAGAGGAAAAAAAAACCTGTCTTAGCCTAAGATTGAGAAGTTTTAATAGAACAAATATAATCTCCCCTGCTTGTAGAGCTTACATGGGTTAAAATTCCAGCTAGACTTAAAACTACCGCAGTTGCTTCTTGCAGAAAAAGAAAAGATCAAACAAGTGGAAAAGCAAGCTTTCTCACAATGTCAGTACGTACAGACAGACACTGGTGTATGCATGCACATGTGGGTGCCTACATATGCAAACGCACTTCATATGCTTTCTTACCCACTACCCATTTCAAAATTGCACAAAAACCACAAAAAGAAAACAGTTTCTCTGAGAATTTTAGTTCCTTAAGCCATGTACAATTTAGAGACATGATGCTAAAATTGCCTGGAGTTTATGTGATTCTCTGCAGTGTATATTGATCAGTACAGTACTTCACATCTTTCTTATTTGGTTCTTCCAACTCACAAGCATGACTTTTGGTAGTTCTTCATATCAACGTACTTTGGACAGCTTTATTTATACTGAGGCTGGTTCATTTCCCTATTTTTTCTCCACTAGGTGGCAGAATTTATATTATTTTCTTAGACATTGTCTTTACTGACTAAAAGGTGGTCTATTTTGAAATAAAACTTTTGTAATAAAAAGAGTACACAGCACATCTATTGAAATCCAGAAGTTGCTAACTATGCTCATAAATGAAATCTAGAAGACATATATTTAACTAAAATCACACACCTCTTTAGTGTCATCTTTTCTAGATAAGATCATTCTTGGGTCATCTGTATGGAAGTGAAAAAGCTTTCTTACCTCATTAGGAAGTTTTGCAGAAAATATATGTCAATATATTGGCCCACAAAACGAGATTTTTAGAGGACTTCCTGTCACTTTAGACACTGAGACTGAGAAGCATCTTATAATTCATCTATTCATTCATGTTACTGCATATTCACAAGATTTCTGTCATTATGCAGCCTCAACCAAACCCATAGACCTCAATGTGATCACAGACATACTCTTGTCAGTAGTTCATCCATTTCTGTCACCAAAGTATCCAAATTTTCTCGTGCTAGCTGAAGAAATCTCTCTGGTGCTCTCTGAGGTGAAAGCAAATGCTGTTGGGAAAGAGATGGTAGAGTGAAAAATCAGTACATGATGAATGCTGATGCTTCCAAATATTGAAGAGAAGAAGTATCAAGCATTTCATTACAATATGCAATCCCTTTTGTCACTGATTCATGTCACATTCATCCAACAGGCTTTTTTCAGGAATCTTGACAACTTTGCATAACTTGTAAGTATGGTAGGGAACATACAATATGTGAAATATATAACCATTTTATAGACCATCAGCATGAAAGCTATTTTATTTGTATGCAACATTGCTTTTCTATGCCTGAAGTGTAACTTCTTGCACATATGTTCAGAGATTACTGTTGCAAGATTTATTTATTAAAGTAAGTAAAAATAAATAACTGTAATACTTATTTATCAACCAAAGCAAGCCTGAAATAATTAAATCTTGAATTTTTCTTCTTCCCTGAACGTACTCACAGCTGTGAGGTTGAACAGAATCAAATATAGTTGTACTGAAGCTCTGTTATTTATGTATGTGAATACTGCCAACGTACCTTTAATTCCTGTGTCGTGTTCTCAAAACCATGTAACATTTTATATGGAGCAGGCAGTGGACCACTAAGGTTAACACTCAGGATCATCTGGTTTAGCCGATCCAGGTCATTGAGAAGGAGTCCTGTGCATTCATCATCACAAGCTGGGGGAAGAACAACAAAGCTGCTAAACATTTAAGACATTTGATTTAGATATTGTATGGCACACATGCAACTCTGTGGGAGGTAACACTAATTTCATACATTCTACCCCCAAATGTGAAGGGTGAGAAAAATGGAAACAACAACTAGCGAGTAGGAAAGACATTATTGCTTAGGATTTAGTAACGGACAGTTTAACATAAAACACAAAGATCAAAATTGATAGGATTACCTCACAAAAAGAGGAAAAAAATTAATGTTGTCCACTGTGGACTAGCCAATATAAAATATTAAATTATACAGGTAATTGGGATGAAGTTTGAGAAAAGCATATGGGCAATTTGGAGAATCTAAGGAGCTCTGTAAGAAAGATAGTACACCTATGGATTTGAATGCAAGAAAAAAAACCTAAAAAATCTCCATATAACAGCATGGCCAAGCATACTAAACCTGTAATGCAGATAGCTGAAATCATCCAGGTAAAAATCCTGATGTTCTTTTAAAAAATGCTTGTTTCTACTTCTTTTCACTAACCAGCTTATAGGCTTTCCGCATATGATTCTTTTCTTGCAAATATCCTTCAGGATGAAAAATATTGTTGTGTGCTGCATATATCAAAAAAGTTTGCATTTCCTCCCCCCTTGCTTTCGATTAACTATCACAAGAAATTCTCATCTTGTATCATTTATGCAGCAGACAGGAGAATTCTTCATCCTTTAGAACAGAGTTGTGGGAATACCTTTCTGTTTCTCTGCATAAAGAGCTAGCAAACCCAAACATCTCAAGAGATGAAGAAAACTGTGAAACAATGAATTCACTGGTGATGTTAAGAGACATGGAGAGTTCTACCTAATGTTTTACAAGCGTGTAATTATTTATTTCAGCAAAGCAAGGCAGTTTAAAACTGCACTAAGCAAAGTGTATGTTTTTGTAGAAAAGAGAAGGATTTTCAAAGGAGAATTACTTCTTTTTTTCCTGAAATCTGTTTTTCATGTAGATTAAATCTTTTCTGTTCATTAAATTTTCATAATTACCTAAATATGGTTATTATTCTGTTGACTGTTCAATATACCAAAGACAAAGAGTAGAGTCAAATACAGAGGAAAAAAAAGTAAACTATTTCAATACATCATGAAACTCAAGTGGTGACTGAAAAGGAGACAAGGTAGATGCTGGATTAGCGTAGTAAGAAGTGGGTACAGAAGGCTAGGTACTACTGTTATTTTAAGACTTTGGCATTTTCATTGCTTCCATTTGCAGACGACTTCCTCCTATTTCAGTTTGTTACATAAACTGAACTGCACTGGAACTGCATTCAATAACTGTAGGCATGATACATTCTGATTTATGCTCCTACATGAAATTTTACCTCCCCCCAACTTATTATCATCCCTGTTCTTGCCATCTGTGTGCTTGCCTTTAGAAGCCTGAGAGAATTCCAGGAAAAGCAGATTTTACAGCAAATAATGTTTTATATAACAAACACCTGCTCTGTAGCTGATCAAGAAGGTAAGGAGACCTATAATCATTTTGCAGGATGCAAATAAGTGATCTTGAACCTGAAAAGAGTTGGCCTTTATAGTTCAGTTTTTTGCTGTGGTGTTTTTTTTTTTTTTCATATATTATTTCACTTATGAAACAAGTGAAATCTATTCACCTTCAAAATTTTCCTAGTGGTTGGTAATAAACTGCTAAAAATTTGTTATGTGCTCAAACTCAATTCACACCAATAAGAAAAAAATGAACAGCCCATGAAGAGATGAAGTATTCTCAGTGAGTGGGCAATCAATAAGGGAGCATTCAGTATAAATTAACACCTCTTGCAAAATACTCAGGTTGAAAAGAGGAACTGCATCAAGTGAGACCACAGCTGAGCAGATGAGACAGGACTAAGCTACTCCAGTACGCAGTCTGTAATATACTGTAGCTATGGGAAATATTTCAAGAACGTGATTATATTTTGCAAGACTAAATACTTCTGTGTCTATCTATAAAGCTGTCAGGATAAATTTGTGTCTAATATTAACAAATACAGCACCAAATTCAGATCATTATAGCAGTGCAAGCATGTCAGAGGCAAATCATGCAATCAATATTACAGTAGTTCAACAAGCAATTAATGCAAATTACTGCATTTTCCATTTTCACCACACTTTTCCATGCACACTAAGTCTCTAAGGATTTTGACTTACCTCTTGTGAGAAACATGCCCAAAGTATGCATGCTAAAAGAAATTCTTTTAAGTTTATTCTATCTTATGAAGAAACATAATGTGAGAAACACACCTGAGTCACAATGTGCTCCTCCAGTTGAGTGATTATCTGACAGAATTTTGCTTTAATACATTCATTTCTGTGAAGATTCAGAAGACTGTTATGACTAGGATATTTTTGGTCTAAGGGCAACCATTCAATCTCTGTTGGGAGGTGGCATCCTATGATAGTCAGTGACTCTTCAGTATCAGCTTCCTGTTGTTTCAAACAAAGTGTTGAACTACTGTTAGCTCATTAATCTGTTGGCTATTACCTAATTTTTTCCATTTTGGCACTAGTCTCACACCAAATAATAAAATAGCTTTCCTGTGCCTTCCAAAACAGAACCCCAGAAGAAAGCTGAAAGCTTTATCTTCCTTGCCACTGCTGCTGGTTTCAGGTAGCTTACATGATCCATATGTCTCCAAGATACAGGAAAATTCATAAACAAATCAGGGTCTAAAACACCTACTTGGGTATATTCCTGATTTTTATTATCTAGAAATCCTCATCTGCTGGTTCTGATACATACCAGTTCTAGTTGAGGTTAAAGATTGCTTGAGTTGGGTGAAAGACAGGAGCATGGATCTAAACTCAACAGGAGCTCATTTTCTCACAAAACGGAGAACAAGTGATAGCTTATCAGCTTCTAGGCCAAGCAGGGATGGCCTAATTGAGCCCATGCAGCCTGAGAAGCAGTTGCCCAACAGAGATGTAAATTTAATTCTTACAGCTGAGGCACACAGACACACAGCAAAACTCAGAACACTGAAGATAGTCCAAGGCTTCATAGATGTAGTGTTACACACAGGATCTTTCTTTTCAGCTCACTCTGCAAAGTTTCCCAGCTCCTGCTGAATTAAGCACTGTGTAAGAGCTGGGAGAGGCTTCATTTCACAGATTCTACACGATCTACCTCTGACAGCGACAGCATCTCTGCCTAGTTCTGAATTTGGAATGGCTGAGATCATGGAGCTCCTCACTGTTTTAAAGGGAAAACCTTGATTCTGCTAGGACCAGTGGCTGGGAGCTCTCTTGTTCTTGGTGTAGGGCTGTGATGAAGAAGAGATTGACAGCTGGGAAAAAAAAATCCCTCTCATTGAAGCATCAGTCTTGAGTGCAAATGCTTAAATGCCCAAGATCTGTTATTAAAGGAATCTCATTATATAATTTTCTTCTTCTACCAATACTGAATATTTAAATACATAAAAATGAAAGCTTTTTGACTGCAGCAAGGCTGACGATCTTTTTTCTTTTTTTCACCCAACAAGACTGAATTATGAAAAAACTAACAATGAAATATCTGCTTGATCTCCCTGTACCATGACTACTTCGTGTTCAGTCACATCAACTGCTCTACATTTAGGCTTT
Organism: Vidua chalybeata; assembly: GCF_026979565.1. NCBI lineage: Eukaryota > Metazoa > Chordata > Aves > Passeriformes > Viduidae > Vidua > Vidua chalybeata. Next base: position 59,724,243 of record NC_071532.1, read on the forward strand.
TGCTTGACCCCAAGGAACATTTGTGACAGGAGCGCACATCCAAGGAAGGGTTTTGTAGTTTGTGTTGCAACACAGCTCAAAACATTGAAGACCTTTTTTTTGAAATCTCCATTGCAGTTATGACAGATACCCTGAAAGCATTCAGAATGTGAGTTCTGACTTGCCATATAATATACAGAGCCACACAACAATAAAGCCTTGAAGTTCTCACCAGGATCATTTTGTCCCATAAATATGGCACAGCAGTGAGCTGAGTCACTGTTCCCATAACACTGCCATCTAGGCTTCTTCATTTTATGCACTACAAAATCTACAACTGAAGTGAAGTGCAATGTCACAAGGTATAACAAAAAACACACTAGAGGATTACTATTTCTAAGAAAATGTATGATTGCTGCAGGCTTGATTCAAAATCTGAGAGAAGATTTGGGAGAACTTTTCTCATACTTGACAGTATACAAGGATGCTGGCAGCATTATTGAAATTAGTTTCCAACCACCACTATTTATTGTTTGGGTACTGACTTTTGCAAAAGAGAAGGGAAAGTGAACCTACAAAGTTAATTGCTTGAGTCCAAAAATTGTAAGAAAGTATTCATCAGCAGAGTATTATGAATATCTGTATAGGACAGCCTTGGTGGTTATTTTAGCAGGGGAAATATTCCAGCCACTAGCCATTAGCAATTTTTATAATGTGTGGTAGACCATACTCTTGTATTACTTATTAAGAGAAAAATCTACTTTTTGGATATAATTTTTCATTCTCTGATGCCATCCTAGAGGAAACAAAATAGTTCTAAGAATATAATATAATGGGAATGGAATTCTGTCTGTGACATGCACCTATAATTAACAGACAATCATTGTTAACTAACAGATAATCATTGTTATTTATCTGTAAGTGAAATCTTCCCCTTTAGGCAAAAGCTTTCAAAATGAATATATATTCTATTTTACCTGTAGATCTCTAAATTACAACTGGTATAACACAGCTCTGAACAGTGACATGCACTAAGCAATTGAAAAATGACACATTATGAAAAAAAACAGCAAAAACCCAGTAAAACAGATTTTCAGCTAGATCAGAAATAGATCACTTTAGTGAACATGCTTCTTTGCTTTCCCCCTCCTCACCTTTTCACTGAAAATCTTCACTTAAAAAATCTTTAGAATACTTATGATAAGGGTTATATTAAATTCTAAATGTGATAGTTAAAGAAGAATGTGTCACAATATTTTGGCTAAAATACCTCTCTGATCTGATATAAATACACATTATTTTGTTTCTCAGGTCATACTGTGTGGTGATCTTTTATGGAATTTGCCAAAAATTCATTATTTAAACGGTTATTCTTTTTTAATTATTCAAAATAAAATTTCACTTTCTTTAACATTAACTATACCATACTAACAGAACAGCTTAATCATTATGTCTTATACTACTTACACATACTTTTTCAAACATGAGTGACTGTATTTGAATGCATTTTCTTTAGGTTAGACCACTTTACCACCCAACTAGGGGTTCTCCACACTTCTGACTGGTACAATGCAATTGCAGTAGTTGAAATGGAACCACAAATGAGCAAAAGTAGGTACCTGCATTCAGCTCATTTTAACTAGCAAATGCAAACAGGATTCTGCTCTTGACATGAATTTATTTTCTGTGCATTAAGAGTACCATTTTTTTTTTTACTTTTAAGGTTTTGGTACAACTGACGCTGGTCAGAAGGGAATTTACTGAATATTTTGCAACTGATTGATATATGAAAGCAAAAAAATACATTGTCTACAGAACCGAATTCTCAGCTGCATTAAACTCGGATTGGAACAGAATATCAGTATTCTGATAGCAAGGAAGCAAGGAAAACTTCAAGGTTGCCCCAAAGGTGTTTCTAACGGTTCTTTGACAGGGCAAGGACTATCAAAGCACATTAGCACACAATGAATCCCTACCAACTGCTGCACTCTGAAGCCTGTGACATGGCAGACACGGTTTACCATGGGCAAATTCACACAAAATCTAGGCTTGCCACACTCTCTTTGCCACAGACCTGTGTCCACCACAGGCTACAAAACTTATTGATCAGGTTTATTTTCTACCATGTCAGGGGTATTGTACTGCATTAGCAAAGGAAAGTTTGGAGTAATATGGGTGTCGAGGAATCTTTAAACAAGAGGAAGATCATACAGTAAGACCTAATAGGCACATAAAATGTCTACTGAAATATTAAACTGCAGATTTTACAATTTTTGATATGATTATTATTGATGTGGTATCAACAGTAAAAAACTATTTCCTGAGATAGGGAGATTTAAAGTACATCCCATCTGCTCCTATAGGTGGTTCTTATCTTTATGACTAAAGAAAAGAAATCTTTGCATTTGATTCCCCACTTCTAGTGGTCAAATGAAATGTCCATATGCATATGTGAAGAACTGTTTTTATGGTGAAAACTGATTACTTAGTTAAAGTAAAAATGTCACTAAAGATAGGTATATTTCAACATGCATTTAAATATGTTGCAGTTAAATCAGAGATTATAGCAAATAACATCTTTCAAAGCAAAAAGGTGGAAAATATCATTTGCCTGCAAACAGCTTTTTCCATTCACAAATAGGATTTTTAACGTTATTATCCACACAATGAAATAGCCTGATTAACAAATTGGAAAACCATTATAAATGATAACTTGCACTTAGGCTGTTTTGTACAATGAAACTCTGTAATCCTGGATACCCAAAAGACTTTTCAGAATACTGATAAGGTAAAAGACTAATGAAAAAACATACTAAATCATGCCTATGATTGGAAAAATAGGATAATACTGGCAATAATGTAAGAGCTATTCAGGATATTGAAAAATGAAGTAATTTTCATGCAGATGGCACTCTGTAGAACACAGTCCTTATTTTAAAATTTTGTAGCTGCAACACTTATGAACTTGCAATTACAATTCTCCTTGACACATAGACCACAAAATGGAACTCAAACAGTAGTTATTTCAGCAAAGGGACTACTTACTCTAGTTGCAATTGTTTTGATGTTCAAAACAGAGCTTAAGGTAGTAAGTTCAGAATTAAGTCCTAAACTAAGTCACACTGCAGGACATTAGAAATTTATTTCTCTTAAGTACACTACGCTTTTAATTGATGAATCAATGCCATGTTGTTAATAGTAAAGAAATAGAAGCAGTTATATCTATATTCCCAGTAATCTATAATCTCTACCTGGGAATCAGGACTGATGCAAAAGCACTTATTTCAATGGACTTACTTAGAAGCTTAGATCTGCTACGTCCTGGTGACTGTCTGAGAACTGATCACAGCCATTAGGTTGAGTGAAAAAATGTTTTGCATTGTGTAGTTCCTGACTCTATGTGCCTAGTATCTCCTCTTTAAGCACTCCAAAAAGCCATGCATTCCATTCTTGTATTGTATGATGCCTTCAGACATTTTAAGCACTTCTTTATTTTTTTAACTTCGCTTTTAAAATGTTTGCAATTTGTTTTAATATTAGAGAGGTGTGCACCTCTGTGTATTGAGGTACAAAAGAAATGAACAAAAAAAAGTAGATGGTACCTATTGTTCTTGATGTCCCTCACACAAACAGCCCACTCTCAATGGAAAAGCTCAAATTAAAGATAAAACATTTAAACCAGTTCACTGCACCTCGCCAATATTTTCAAATACACAAAGGTTAATAAATATTATATACTGTGGACTTACTGGAATTTTACTTTAAATTTAACAGTATTTTACTTTAAATTTAACAATCATGGCATTGAAGGAAAAAAAAATAATCACAATAAGGTTAGTCCCTCTACATCCTGGGGGAGATGGGGAAGAGGAAAATGCCTTACTGCAGTCAGGGTTGACCAAGAGTTCTAGAAAGATTTTGCAACATTTTTTTTTTTTTACAAGAGATAAGCATGCAGCATTATGTGATATGAGACTGTCGGCCTAAAACAGGCACTATCCAATATAATGAAAAAAAAAAATCCAAACAGAAATACAAGATAATCACTTGGTATGTATCAAAATTGAGGGTAGGACAAAGATACCAGTACTGTAAAATATAAATTGATGTTTTAGGCTATTAGTTCTCTATTTTTAACAAAAAAGTTCTTTGCTGGATCAAGTGTACTGTCATTCCTTACATCTGTTAAATTTCATTGGATGGTTGTTGAATCAACATGATCAAGTAAACCTTAGCAAAAATTTTGTGTGTGCCTCATGGAATAGAGCATTGCAATTGGTGGTTAAACATTTAGGACAACACTAAAAAATTCACCAAGAGAAAATATTGTCACAACAGTAGCAACAACCTTTGGCAAAATTACAGACTCCAAAAAGAATTCCTTCAAAGGTATTTTTTGTAAATTTTCAGTGATAATATTAGAAATTATTGAGTTTTTCCTGACACCTCAAGGCTTGTGAAAAAAAAAAAAAAATCAGACCAGATGCCAAAGTAATAAGAAACATGGCAATTATTTTCAAGGAAAGCCATACAACTCACTATTACACATGCAGGTTTGAATTTCTGAAATACGACAAACACAATCAGAAGCTATCCAAAACCCCATTAGTATACGTACAAATGCATATCGTGCCGTGACGCGCATGCCGATGCTCACAGCCAGCACACTTCCACCCCGTGAATCCAGGCTTGCAAGTGCACTGCCCAGTGACAGGGTCACAGGGGACAGGCACAGAACCATATGGATCACACTCACATGCCTGGCAGGACCCTCCTGGAATTTGTGGGTTTCCTGTGTAGCCAGAAGAACATCTAGACATTGCAAACACAAAATAAGATTTGTCCAACTGAGATGCGGTGCACAAAGAATACTTGGCAGTATTTTAAACATAATTTACACGAACATCCATGAACCATTAAAAAAAATCTTTGTTGCTTCATGATCAAGAGAGAAATATTGCAAACTGTCCAACAAAGCTACTTCTAATCAGGACACAGAACAGTCTGGATGGAGGAGGTATGCAAAATTGATTCCACATCCTTAACAATTTTCAATTAAATTTCTATTAAACTACAACAACAAAAAAAAAACCCCTCCACTATCATTGTGTGGCCTATAGACCTAGCCACTTGTGTTTTGTGTCAGGCATGAAATCTCCTGGTAGACATTTGCCAATTTTGATCATCTTAATTCCTCAGTGGTTTTGATGGATGGGACAACAGAGGCTGTTTAGGTAGTTAATTCACTATTCGGCATTAAAATGTTTATATGTAACTGTTGCACAGCCAATGCCCATGAGAGCACCACAGTCACTAAAACAAAGGGTATGAGTGACATCAAGATACACTATTAGCATGGCATCTAATTTTAGATATTTTTTTTTAACTTCTGAGCCCTGGAGGAAAAAAAACCCTCACACATCAAAAAGTCAGACTAGGACAATATCTGTGATATAAATAACATTGATTATCAATTTACAGTGGTGTATATAAAAATTGTCTATGTTGGCTGAGTTTTAACAGCATATAAAGGAGAAATAAATTATCCAAAGGCATGTATTTAAACAGCAGTAAATACATGCTTGTAATATTGAAAAAACATTTATCTCCTTCATGCCTTTTCCTCCTTTCATTATCCCTCCTTCTGCTTTTTCCATTCATCCTACCTTTGGCAGTACTGGCCTTCATATCCAGGTGGGCAGGCAGTACACCGGTAGTCACTAGGTCCTTCAGCAACACAAGTAGGGCTAAAACTAAAACAAAAGTAAGTAAAGATTTTTTTTTCTACTCTCTTGCATCATTTTACTTTGGTCAGCAGTGCAGAAGGGTCCCAGAAGTTCCACTCTTAATGTAAATGGCAGCATCTTCTTATCTGTTTATAAAAACCTGTGAGAGATCTCTCCTTTTTATTGCAATTTTTGCAAATGCCTTGCTATGACACTTGCACAGTTTGGCCAAGGGCTCTAAGGGCTGTGTCCAAGGGGATGGAGTGAGCAATGTCCAAGCTGTAGGCTTCTGTGATTGAATGGTGCTGTCACTCACAGTGAGCACTGGGAAGAATGTGAAACCAAAGATTTAGAAACTGAGCTAATGAACATTCAGCCTTTCCAGTCTGATTTCATCTTATTTTGAATGAAATGAGATGAGGTGGGAAGAGTTTACTTGAAGTTAAGATATAAAGAGGGAAAAGGAACCAAATGTCATAGCTGTGTGGAATCTTCCAAAAAGGCAGCACCAGATGATCTGCTCAAGGAGTTATGAGAAAAGCCCAGTCTACAGAGAAAAAAAAAACCCTAAAAATTACCTCCTTCATGATCAGGGAGAGGTCTTATTTTAATCATTGAAGACCCTATATTATCTTTTCTATGTCTCTTTACTACTGACTATAGTGTAAGCAAGTAGCACTTAGTTGAAATGTTATTGTATTAAGTGCCTGCACAGAATTAAAACAAACAAAAAGGGCGAGTAAGGCAAAAGAACAGAACTAAACATTAAGATGGTGTAAAACCATGAAACTCTTTCAGCTCTTTGTGGAAGAAGAACTTGAAAAGCACAGAGGTGGCTAGTGGTGAGCCCAGGGCTCCTTCTTGGTACAGTACAGTCAGAATTCTCATCGAACTTGCTCATAATGCATTAAATCAATAGTGCTTGAACGACTATATAAAATTATGCCTTTGCAAAAAATGTAAACAAATTGATCTATTACTCACAAACTCATTATCCAACACATTTTCAACTCCATAAAAATAGATCCATACTAGGAAAAATTCATTCTCTCTGTTCTTTTTTTTTCACCAGCTCATCATGTTTGAAGCTGACTGCTGATTGTACAGCAGTATAAACACAGTATTTAGAACTTTAGTGGAGTTTTATACAATTTCATAAATAAAAATAATAGTACTGTACAATTCACAAACACTATCGTATCAGTCATGACATGGCAAGCTAATGAGATAGCTCATTAGCCATCTGTATTTCATGTAGATTATGATTACTTGACTACCATAAAATAGCTGCAGGTAGACTTTTTCCTTAATAGAATCCTGAAGAGCTTTAACTGATCTGCAAAAGATATAAATCTATGGCTGATAATCTCATTTTCCACCTAATACTGTGGCTTTATGGAATGAATCTATTCCACTCTATCCATCAAAAAGTCAGGCATTTAGTCTAAACCAATTGTTCAGGCATCCTCTGTCAGCACTGGAAAATGGACATGCACAGACAGATTTATACAGACATTTGAAACATCTCCTTCCCTGCCCTTTCTCCAACGGTGTTTTCCTTTAGGTTTAACATGAGTGAGATGTACAGTTGTCGGTCTCTGTATTTACTATACAGCTACTGAAGTTGTTGATGGTTGTGGCTAACAGAAATAGAAATCCCTTCCATGATGTCTAGAGACAGCTGAGTTAAGCTCCATAAAACACAAGCAGCTCTGTTCCTGGACATGCTCAGAACTGACTCCTTTCTCAACAGCACTAAGAAATTGGATGACTATCTCATGATTAAGTGTTTTTATTAAATTCACACTAGGTGTTATTCTCTTACCTCCTGCGAAGGTGTATGAAACTAGAGAGTCTCATGATCATTTCCATGTGAGCCTGACACAAAAGGCTGTGACAACACCCACAGCCATGCAGGCTATGTGACTAAATGAGGCTCAGGCACATTGCTTGCTCTCCCTCAGGCAGCTCAGCAATTTGAGTGTGCACCTAGGACACCTAAAGGGAGCTTTTTAAAAAAAGATGGAGATAAGACAACAGGGAATGGTTTTAAACTAAAAGAGGGGAAAGGTAGATTAGATGTTAGGAATAAATTCTTTGCTCAGAGGGTGATGAGACACTGGAACAGCCTGCCAAATGAAGTGGCAGATGCCCCAATCCCTTGAAGTCTTCATGGCCAGGTTGGAGGGGGCTTTGAGAAACCTGGTCTAGTGAAAGGTGCCCCTGCCTATGGCAGGAGGGCTGGAGTTAGATGATTTTTAAGGTCTCTTTCAACCCAAACCATTCTATGATTCTGAGTTACACATACTACCTACAGTCCACACATTTCTCACTTGCAGAGCACTTCAGCAACATCCACTTCCTGAGTTTATGTGAGGTTTTAGATAAGATACTGAAACGATCTCGGAAGCACAGTGTGGAGAATATGTCTAAATTCTTGTAGCATGGTGCCATAAATACCAGGTGAAGAGCCCCACTCATTTTCTGATCTGATACATGTATTTCTAGGCAACCAAAGGTTCCTAAGCCGCATGAAAAAGATAGGATGGAATATTTGCAGCCCTTCATACTGCCAGTTAGTAACATACAATTTTTTTCCAATATTTGCTGATTTGCAAAACTGAGAAGCTTGGTTGATCTTGTTCTTTGCAACTTGAATGTCCTTTTCTGATACTAATAGACAGAACACATAATCAAGCTGTAACAGAAAAGACTCATGAAATGGGCAAACCTCAGAAAAACCTGTAGTTAATAATGCATTGTAACTTCTGAGATAAAGGATATTTCTTTAAACAGCTGAGATTTGGAAGTATTTTTAAAAACTCATGCTGTGGATTAAAGACTATGATGTCTTTATTTAATAACATTTGAAAAAGGACTTCCCTCCTTCAAAATAAACCCAAGACCAATACAAAATGATAAAAGGAAGTAAAAAGAAACCCCCTAAACTCTCATCTATACTTACTGAAATCCTCACTAAAACATCCTAAAGGCCAGACAAAGCACAGAAAAATGGTTTCAGAGAACACTTCCAGCTTTTCAAAAGCACAATCATGAAACGCAAAGCTGTTCATTGCACTACTACAGTATGATGCCAAATATCATTAAGAGCTTCTCAGCAAAACAACAAACAAATCTCAAGTGCTAAAATATCATCTGTTGGGAACACATGCAGAAGCATCGTATGCTCATTAGCATAAAGCAACCGGTAAAATTTATGCTGCAATAACTATAATGCTTTTAAATTATTATATTTTTCACAAATTGCCTAAAACTCATATAACATTAAATAAGAAATCAATAAATTCTATAGTGGAGCAAGAAAGGCACTGTAACATATTTATACCAACATAATATATAAGACTTTTTGCAACTCCCTTGTGGGTACGTTGTACTTGGGTTCTGCTCTGCCTCCATTTATGAAACTATCTTTATAACACACACTCATTATCTTGAGTACTGTATTTTCTAGCACTTATTAATTTATTCATCACAAATTAACAAGGGAGCAATTTCTGACTTTTAAAGGAAGATCAATTTGCAAAAGTAGATAAGAAGTTTTTATTATAGCTTCCATGAGGCAATTCTCCTGTAGCCAGCCATCTGAAAAAGGACACAGGGAGCCCAGAAGGAAGCTCTGGCTCGCTGGAAAGGCAATTCTGCGGCATGAGTTTGCTGACTTACTTGTTACCAGGAATGGATAGGGGACAAGCACAAGGCCGACAGTCATCCGGAGAGCCTTGGACAGTGCCATAAAATCCCGGAGCACACCTCTCACAGTGGTGACCAGCAGTATTGTGCTGACAATCCTGCCGAGGAAGGAGACAGAATGAAAGCTGCATTTGATAATTACAAGAAAGCAAAAAACATTCTGCTCCTAGCCTTAGGGATTTAAACCTACTTCAATACATAACTTCCCTGATATGATTCTCAGTGGGAATGCTTGCTTTAAGCTTCTATCAAATGTCTGCTGAGTAATATACAGGCTTAAAAGGAGAAAGAATACATCTCTGTAGCTACTCAGATGTATCCTACAGAATTTCTTATCCCATTTATCCTTTCTTCCCTCCTTTATTCCAGCCATTGGAGAAGGAGCAATAATTAAAATTCAGTCTTACTGTACCAGGTCATGTGTATTACTGCCTTTAAGAGCAGAATTATGTTTATTGTATGACACATGGCACATTGTTTCTTTGTTTTGCAGGTGTCTAGCTTTTCTTTTTACACAAATAGTACTTCAGGGGTGAAAAAGCACTGCATAATCTGAACTCTAGAGAATCAGAACAGAAAAAAAAGTTTGCTCTCATGACTCTCCCTGAACTTTGACACTTAAGCTATTTAGGCAAAATTCTATTAAAATATTGTCTTCTAGTTTTTTAGATTAGTAGCACAACTTAGGAATTTTACATTAACTTCCGGAAAAGGTTTAGAAGTGTAATACCTGACAAATTGATGTTTTGGAGTCACACATAGTGCTGTGTCCATGGCACTCACATACAGCACAGGTGCCTAAGGACTGAGCAGGTGTCCTTCCCACAGGTGGAGATGGAAGCCTATAAAATCCTGGAGAGCATGACTGCAATAAAAAAAAAGATGCAGAAGAAAACAGATCATTACAGAGTGGACTGTGTGTGGGGAGCATTGCAAGCTCATCTTTCCAATCACCAGTTTTTACAAGTTGTGAAAAGAATCTGACAGGCTTCCAGCTGTGTTACAAACAATATACAGTACTTTACAGATAACAAGAGCCAGCCCTAATTGGAAACATGGCTGAAAAATCCCTGGAGCACTCTACTAGCATCAGGCTTTTATACTACAGCTTGAGAGATCTTTCATTCAGATGCAGAACACCTTTCTGTTCTCACTGTGCATCAAGCGTCATTCCTTTCATTACTTAAGACAAGAGTTTGTTTTCAAAATAATTTTTTTGCATGGACTGTGGAGAGCAAGCATGATGATCCTGTTTCTTTCGTCCCTGCTATGCTTTGCAGGTTTGACAAGCTAGTATCTGCCTACACACTACCTGATGGATAACAAGCAAAAGCCGAATAATAAACAAGAAAATGGCAGCATGGCTGCATTATTTATAGCTATATAATTTAAACACCATAAAAGTACAGAATTCAAAATGTTAAAGGTTTTCCATGTCTTGAATCTATCAGCCCCAAACCAAGTTCATCCATCACTAAGTTTCCTCTACTGCAGCTTGGCAATAAAATTCCAGGAATAACCCAAAAATTGCTAGCAAAGCTGACACATGCAAAATCAAACACTTGATCTTTATTTCAGGCTTATTACACAGTTCTCTGGATGCCCTAACAGCTCTCAGAAAGCACACGGCTATGGCAGCATAAAAACACAAACAGGAACATTTTGACAGTTGAAACCATTAGAGGCAAGTGCCTTCTTGTCCCATGTATAAATCCCACCACCTAGTGGTGCCAGGAGCCTGTGAAAGCTGGCTGATGAGGTCATTTCCTATTGGAGACCACAATTTCTGCTTTTTGGAAAGGAGTGGTACACTTTTCACACAGCAATATAATAGATGCAAAATAAAACAGAAGAATCTGGAGTAAGCAATGTTTGTGACCAAAAGCAGGATTCTTTAATGAAGCACTAGCTGACATGCTAGATTTATTCATATATCACCACTCTGACAGTTTTATAATCATTGCTAAAACCTCCAGGAGTCGAAGTTATGGAAAAAGTATAAACACAATTATTTTCTTTAGAATCACAAAGAAATTAATCTTAACTCATTTCTGCTTTTCCCCTTCTATTTTGACTTAGACCACATTAAGTTCCCTGAAGCATAGAAACAGTCTATCTTCCCTTTCATGGTTTGTGAAGAATTCTAACCTAGATAAATAATCTCAAATGAAAGTAGTTCTGTTTCTTTACTAAAATATCCTTTTTCCCCCTCCCTCTCTATCCCCACAAGTATACTTGTCCAAACAAGGTACAAAACACAGCTTTGCAAGTTCTGAATGACTTCAGAATCAGATTATATATACATGGTACATCCTCAAAATTAACTAAACTGGGGCTTTTTTCTGGCATGCCATTGACAGTCTTACCACCTATTTTGATCGAAGCATTTCTGAGATTAAATAAAACACAGACAAAAGATAAAACAGACGACATTTTTAATTGGCAGTTGGGAAGTTTTTCAGAAGTAGCCATTAGGAGAATTCTTACCACTGCTTCTGCAGCCTACAACTAGATGTGGAAAAAAAAGGGGGAAAAAGGGGGGGATATAAATGTCACTTCTAGTAAAAACTGCTGTGCATATAGTCTTTACAATGTTATTATATGGATACAGCATGGCACAGACACATACACCATGTTAACACCTGCTTAAAAAATGCCAGGGTATCATAAATTTTTTTTCCTGCTAAACTTCACAGAACACACTATAACCTTCACTGAGCCAACTAAAAATAAACTAAGTTATGAGCATGTGAAGATCACACAATTAAGAATGAAGTATGAAGGTTGCAATTGAGATATTTATTGAGCCCCTGGTGGGTGTGAATTAAAAAAAGTTCTAATTACGTTGTCATATATTTTTCTTCAAAAATCCAATTTGCTACAGTAATTTAAAAAAATCTGTACTTCTAAGCAAATAGAGTCCATTAATTTCTCATGTATTTACACAAGTTCAGGTGTATTCTCTTATTGAAATAGTGTGCAAAGAAAATTACTTCATTCACCTTCTTGCACACCTTTCCCATGAACTTACTGTTTTTGTTGACTTATTTGCTGCATAGCACAATCATGTATAACATCCAAAGGGATCAGAGTTCTCACAGATAACAAGGTATCTTTCCCTTCATTAACTTCAATTTTTCTCCCATTGCTAGTTTGGGGGAAACCCTTACAAGATCCCACTTAGGATGTTTCAGGCATTTGCAAAATACTCAAGATGTTGTTCCCTGCTACCTCCACCTAACAATTGCAAACAGTGAATTCAGAATTGCTTGTGCTGAATAAAAATGAAAACACGGTATTCTGCACACAGAAAGATTGGCAGTCTCATCATCAAGAGCACAGACAGTCAAAAATATTAACTTACATTCTCCAGCCAGTGGATTATATCTTAAACAATTTCTCTGGTACCTATAATGAAATCAATTTTACAAAAGCATAAACAAGCCAGCTGATTCACTAGAACACTTGAGTACTTTTGAAATATGCAATCTTCAGCATGAAATTGTAAGTAAAAAATAAGTATAATTGTAAGTAAAAAATAAATATAGTGCATAAATAAATAAGGAGCACCCAGGTCACTTAGTTGACCAACACTTTTCTCCTGGTGTTCAGAAAGTTAGTATTTTACAATTACAAGAGTACTATACCCTCATCTGTTCAAAAAGGCTTGATCTCTTAGCATCAGTCACACAATTCAGCCTCAGCAATGCTGTCCCAGTAAAGCTCACTTTCCTGTATTCTAAGTATTTGAGACATTGCCATGGTTTCAGTGGCATATTTGCCTACAGCAATTAAAAAAAAAAAAAAGGGCTGAAATTCCCTGTGAGAGAAATACCTGCGAAAGAAAATAAGCAATTAAATTAAGGGAGTTGCTGCCAGTTAAATGAATTCACGCTCAATTACTATTCACACCTTGCCAATGAATGGACCAGAGAAGGTACAAAGACTTTTCCTGGGAGTTAGGTTAGTACTGTACCTCACAGGACAGACCAGAGTAACCCAATGGGCAGTCACATTTCTCTATCAAGTAAGCCTGAGGAGCCATCCCAGATACACGGCCGCCTTCAGCAACTTCCAAGGAGATCTCAGAAATCCTGGAAAAAAAGAGCAAACACCTCCAATGAGATTAGTCAAGCACTCACTCAAACCCAGTTACTTTACAGTCAGTTGGCACAAGAGGAAAGAGTTTCATTTGGCTGTTTGTAGGATTCTTGATCTACAGCAGACAAACAACACTGTTTTTTTGCATATCCCAAGAAACTACAAAGTTAACACCACCTTTGGTCTCATCTTCTAGTTCTAGGCAACAGTATAACTAACTAAATCTCCAGCTTGATTCTATATCTTCAATTTCTTTTCAGTCAAACTAGCAAAAGTTAACATACAAAAATTCATATCTGGCTCTTCATTTGGAGGGACTCATTAAGAAATTGATGACTCTCAGGGGTATGGCAGTAAAACTGTCCTCTTAATGAGCTTTTAATGAGGCAACTATTTAAAAAACAAAATAAAATCTATCCTAATAATATCCTTGCCTCCCAACCACTCCTTGTCTTTCTAGCATGAATGCTGACCTGCTAAATAGGGTTGAGTACATCATGGACAAAGACAACAAATATAAAATCTAATGAAATACACTTAATCCTAGTGTATCAGAATGCTGTACTTTAAGCTTACTTCTTTATTTTGGGGATTTGTTAGTTTCCTTAAATGAATACTATGATCTGGAACACCTATTGCCTCAGAGGAACAAAATGCGCAGAACAGTGTAAATTTTAAAGCTTCAAATATAATGCTAACCTAAGCTAAAATGTCAAAGATTGTCTGACTAACTGGCCAAATAAATGTCAATAATGCGGATAGAGTCTATTCAGCATTGCCTGAGCACAATGCTAATGGAGAGGAGCTCACAGAGCTGCTCACCTCTTCTCATGCTCAGTCTGTTCAACTTTTCCCAGACCTTGATTCCTGAGGGACTGAGTGGTGCTGTTCTGCTCATTGGCACATAGGTACCAATGTCAGGGTGAATGGAGGAAAAGCAAATGCCCACCACTGAACGAGATGAGAGTTTTGTGACTGAGCTTACATGACCAGATAACCTCGTGTCAATATAAAAATCCCCAAAGCAATCTAGTGACTTAAACCCTATGCTCTCTTCTTACTACCTGAAGAAAGGGGTTCAGTCAAACAGGGAAACTGAACAAAAAAAAACCCCAAAAAACCAAGCAAACAAAGCCAGGTCAAAACAGAAGACTGAAAATCAAGAGGGCAAAACCATTCATCTGATCTGTCAACGTATTCATCTGATATATCAACGTAAAGTTACATTAAAATCTCTGTACGTTTAATGAGAAAATAAAATGAAATCTGCCTCTTCATCACTCTCAAAAGTGAGGGCACAGTTGAAAAACTGTTTACTGTCATAAAGCTGTATTTAGATAACAATACACTCTAGGACCACAAAGCTACCTATTGTTTGTATGAAAACATTACTTAAGGAAGGTCAGGCTTGGCTGACTTTTGGAAACTGTCTATTACACAGCAGCCAAACAACTGCTACCTGATTGCTGTTGGGAATATTGAAATAATTTGCAGTGAAATTGAAAGCATACTTCAATTCAAGAAATTTATTATCACAGCCCTGTTGCAAAACAAAATCTAATAAAAGCAATGTTTCCATTTAGAGTGTTGAATGTGAAAATGAGGGCAACAAAATGAACAATACAAGAGAAAAATATTTGGGTTGGGATTCTGATAGAAGCCTCTAAATCACTAATAATGCTACAGCTTGGAAGCAGAAACATTAGCATTGCTATTAAACTGTTTAGTTAATAGAGTGCTAACACTAGAATGAAGTTATTTTTATGTTCCCAATTGCTACTGCTACCTTGACTTTATTTTAAAGTGTTTTTCCTGTAGTTTATCACTTACCTGCAGCTATTAAATTTTGCAATTGAAATTAAAGCACTATTAAAACCTAAAAAAAAAGTAAAAATACTTCTTTTACTCCTCCCATCTACAGATTCTTTAGCTTTATATATATTTTTCTATTAGGCACAGTCAAGTGGAAAGAGAAGCTTTATTAGTTCAGAAAAGGGCCCTTATTTGGAAAGCATAACACACTCTTTTTAAACAAATGTTTTATTGTCACTTAATTCAAACATATGTTTAAATTTGAGTATAAATATTGTTCTAGGGATGGGTCTCAACTTATTTTTAATAAAAGTCTTCAAGTCTTATGCAAGGTAATATTCCACTAACCTTTAGAAACATTTTTGGGGATTTATATTTTAGTCTCACACAAAATTTCCACTGAAATCATTCAAGGTGCTAACTTGAAAAAAATATATTTCTGCTACATTCTACCTAAAGTCTCAGATATCATGTGATAAATGTGATAAACTAGACAGATCATAAAAATCCATTGTGACATAACTCCTCTAAAATCAAATATAGAATTATATGCAAGGTTATGACTTCAGATGGAGAGTTACCAGAAAGACCAGATGAACTGTTTGCTAAGCTCTGCTGTCATAAAATGTCACATTCTGAAATGCCATGCTGTAAAAATATATTCTGGTTTTTTAAGTGATACTTTGCAAACCTGCCTTGGAATTGAAAAGTCCTCCCCTGTTCTGACTGCCTCATTACTGGGCAGTCTTGATAAAATGCTGGAGCAGTGCAGGCCTAGTGCAGTCACAGGAGTCACATGCACCATAGACCAAAATCAGCTTTGCTGTCAAAATTCCTTTTGATGCTCCAGCTGAGATAGTACTCAGTTTTTGTTTCCATAGCTGAACTAAGATCTGTACTGCTTATAGGGAAGGGAGAAACATACATGAAACATGAATATACTTCTCAAATTTTCCACATTGCATTGGGGTTACCTTCATAACTCTTTTCCTGGGAATCCCCTTGCTTGTAATACAATATCCTAAATGGACTATGCCAAAACTAAATTAAACCAATGTTTAATTGGTTTAATACCACTTATGGCATCTGTTACTAATATTTAGCATCTAGCCAGTGCAAGCTACATGAATACTTTTCTGCAAATTATGTACTTTAAAGAGAAACAATAGCAGCAAAAATGACTATGTTTTCTGTCATGCAGTACTGTGAAGTTGCACAGTATCTGCCCCTACTATTCACCTTAAAACTCCAAATGCCTTCAAACTCTTAAAGACTTATTTGTACCTTAGAAATCTAGAAATAATTTTAGCTTATAATTTCTATCAGAAAGACAGAATCATAAGAAGGACTTCTGGAAACCTTTGGAGTTTATCTCTGATTATTCCTATCCCCTTACCCATAAATTTTGATTGCAAAGGATATTGTGTATTAATTATTAAAAACTTTGTGCAATAGTCTGTGTAAGCTATTCTAGAACTTCTCTAGTCCCAGCAGTTTATCTTTCATGTCTAATGTGAATCTTTCCCGCTGAAGTTTAAGTTCATGTTTGTTTTTGACTTACCCACCAAGGCAACAGAGAAGTCATTCTTTCTATTTTCTCTGTGACAACATTTTAAGCATCTTAAAGTAATTTCTAGTTTCTAAACATATCTAGTTCTTTATATCTTCTTTCACATGTTATATTTTCTAACCTGTGATGATGGTCGCTGATATCCTCCGAGCACTTTAATAACTATTTTCTTGAATTCCATTAACCTGAATTTCACGCTTAGGCTTTACTTGTGTTGGGTGAAAATAAAAGAGGTTGTTTTTTTCACTTTGCAGGCCATATTTATTTATACATAGAGATAGATAGAGAATTAGCATTTCTCAACAAGAATACTGTTACTGAATTATGTTCACCTGGTGATATGCTGTAAACAACAGACTCCTCTTTGAAGAATAGATAACTAAGCAGTTGTTCCTTGTTTGTTCAATTGACTGCTACTTTCAGTATAAATCTTACAACTGACCTTTAGATTGCAGAGATTTTTGTACTGTTCCTTTGCTGTTCCAACTGTCACGTTGCTGCCTGATGTCCACTTCAAACTTAGTGCTATCTTAATTTCCTTGCATAACTGATTCATTAATAGATGGAACAGAAGATGTTGAATGTGACCCTAATGTATTTAATTTCCCCCTTGCAGGAGAAAATTTCTTTATGCGCTAACATCTATATTTAATTACAGCATCATGCTTTCATAAAGTAGACCTTTATTCAAAAAGTACACTAGGTTTGTTTCAGAATGTGTGTGCCTACATGTGTTTTCTGTTCTAGGATCCTGAAAATAGAGATTCTACTTGCCTAGTGTGATTTAAATCTTCTAGTGCATAAAACTTCCCTATTCTGTGTCTTCCGCTCTGCCAAATGCAAATTCTGTCTGCTCTTTCTTCTCAGCAATGGCTTATAGCTGGTGTCATAAATACAAATTCTGTTGGGAGTAGCTGAGAGGTCTATGAGATTATCTGACTACTGCACTATTTCAGATCACTGCATGAAAGAGTTACCTGCTCTGCCTCATGATATTGCCATGAGTCGCCTTGATAAGAATGTAATGAACATCATACAACACGTCCATGAAGTCTTCCCGGGATACAGTTCTACTTGGTCTTGAGTCATCTCCATAATGTTTCCAGATGAAATCTGCCTGAGACATTGTCCTGTTGAGACCTGGGTTACCATGATAATATTCCCAGGGTCCAGGGTTTCTTTGGTCATCACCATAATATTCCCATTCATGCTGAAAGACAGAAACACAAAAGACAGTTTATTAACAATATTCAAAAGACCCACATGCCTAAGTTTTGGGCCAATAAAAACAGATGGAAATGTTACCTCTGTCATCTCTATCTCATGCCTTGTCAGCTGGCCAATCAGAGGGGCAGCCATATGCCGGACAATAATTCTTGTATTTGTGGGAGGTCCACCTCTTATGATGACTTGTGGGGAGTAAGTAGTAAAACCTGTCTCTTCTCGTGCTTCAAAGTAGATGGCATATTTCAGTTTCCCTCCATAAGCGGTCAGCTAGCAAAGCACAAAAAGAAATCTCATTTTCAGTTAGCTAAAAATAAATTCCTGGGAAGGAGCTAGATGTGCTCGGCACCTATGCACAGCCTAATGAATGCATGCATGGTAGAAAATAGCAATATGTACTTGTGGAACTATCTGGGGACAAGGGTTGTGTTCAAAAACACTCATCCACATTTTGTTATTATATTACACTAAAACCAGGACATTATCTATCTCCTTGTATGTGCCTTGGCGCTCCATCAAACCAAGGAATATCAAAAGTGCAAAATAAATTGTTACAGAGGTGCATAACAACATCCAAAAGAACGGTTCTTTCAATCATTTCTCCCACGTAATCTACAAATATCACATATTTTTTGCTTAAAAATGAGAGAAACAAAAAATTGCAGGAGTGTTATATTAAATTTGTGTAGCTTAATTTTTTTTTTTGAATATTGATAATAACATTTTTATGAGAAAATTTATGCTGTGGAAAAATAGAACATAGATATTTACAGATATTAACATGTAAAATATTGTTCGTGTTACTTTATAAATTTCCATGATAACAGAGCAAATAGTTTTTAATAATGGAATAGCATTTACTTTCTTTTGAAGTACCTTCCACTGTGTGAAGACATGCTTATTGGGAAGGAAAAAAGGTACTGTAAAATAATAAAATAAGATTAAAAGAAAAAAAGCAAAGCCACATCAGTATTCGTTGGAGTTTTACGTTTACCTTTCGTCCCTCAAACTGCTCTGGAAGTCTCCAGTAAACAGGTTCTGATCGAAGATCCTGCATCACCTGTTCTATATTTGCTACTATTTCAGGAGGCTGGAATGCAATCCCTGAAAGAGTGCTACGCTGAAGCTTTTCATCCACCAGTGGCAGAATCATTTGCTCTGGCCTCAAGGTCACCTATGCATATTTGAAAAAATTGAGAAGAAAATTAACTCTGTTTTTTCTCCACAAAGTGTTAGTCTTTAAATTCTAGCTCTTTAAAAAATTACTTCTAGGTAATTTCATTTCACATCATGAGCAATTTGTCACAAAGCAGTCTTGCTACTCCTTCAGGTATGAACAGTGGTAATAATGACTTTCCCCTTGAGCCTTTTGCACCTTGTCCTCAATGTTAACAAAGAATGTAGCAGCACTGGTTAAAATACTTTAATCAGCAAGTGATTCCATGAATTTTATCGAAGTGATTTTCATAGTGCTATTTTAGTCTCAGGCCTCTTTTGTTCAGATTGTGAGAAATGTTACCTTACAAAGAAGCACTTTCTCACCACTTATAGATCATTGGAGCTGTAAAACACAGTGTCTGATGCCTTGATACCTCTATGCAATATTCAAGCTAAATGTTCTCCAGGCAATTTGCAGAGAGTGAGGCTTCAGTGAAGGTTTCTGTAACTCTAAATTCAGCTTTATTAAAAAAACACAAGGATGCCACTTATATGCTTGTAATCGGTTGGTTGACAAAGTCTCATTAGCATTATATTGAAATCATTATTTTGATCAAAAACTGTAGTAAAAGTCTTAGTAATTCTGTGCCAATGGAAGTATCTCAAGGAATGTGTGAACAGATGCAAAGAGCTGGTATCAATACTGCTTTCTCCCAAAGAGTGAAAATGAAAACAAATGCAGGTAAAAGTCATACCATCAACAACCTGGTGATGAGATAGGAGTCAGGTAATAAGGAATCAACCAAACCCTGGACTGTACCTTCAGTATCCTGGTATTTCCATTTACAGCAGCATCTATGGACTGTTCAGACATGGAAGCACTCCTAACATTGCTAGCCCTGAGAGAG
Source organism: Vidua chalybeata (assembly GCF_026979565.1). Lineage (NCBI taxonomy): Eukaryota > Metazoa > Chordata > Aves > Passeriformes > Viduidae > Vidua > Vidua chalybeata. The sequence continues at coordinate 59,744,432 of NC_071532.1, forward strand.
ATTTACTGATTTTGTATCATAACTGTATTTTACTGTTTAATACTTTAGATACCAAGAAAATGGTCAACACATTTGAATTTCAGATCATTCATCAGCCATGCCTTATTGTCATAAAAATCTGGATTTGCTTGTTTAAACAAGTCTAATGTCATTTGAAGCACCTGAGAGTATCCAAAATAGCCACTAGCAGCCAGCAGAACACAGTCTCACTTATTTTACAGTTCTGTATCAATTCTGAAATGGATGAGCGTACCAAATACTAGATGCAACATGGACATACACTTCTTTAGATATGAGCATAAATACAAAAGGAAATTAATCAAGAGAAACAAAATAATAAGAAGGTTTAAATTTTTTCTGCTTTGTGCTGCCATAAGGGTCAAAGCACAATTATCCAGAACTGCTGCTGTTATGGAACTTGATTAAATTTTATAAATTGTCAGTTTTCTACAGCCTTTCATCTCCAGTCTAGCAGTATATGATGGGCAAAACTGAAATAATGAGAAAAACTGGGTCAGATCATAACAAATCACTTCATCCACTGGGAAGGGAAAGAGGTGCTATGGGATTGAACAGTGAACAGGAGAATAAGTGCTATCCATATTATATTAAGCAAGAGAGATTAACTTGATTTCAGCCTAAAGTATCCTTATCTAACTGATGCTTGTACATGACTAATCTGGGGCTTTGGCTGATTTGCATTAGGCAGACATTCCTTCTATGGTTGACATTCTTTCAAGCAGAGCTATGACTAACCATACATGGGGACAGAATGAATAATTTTCCATTAGAAATCTCTCCTCCAGAATCCAACTGAGGGGCTGGCATGGCAGCAGTCTCAATGTGAATTTTGTGCTTGTTGTACAGATAAATGGAGACATCCAGTCTGCCTTATTTATCAGTGCAGCATAGGTCTCAAGGCCCTCTTCCACAAACAGGTGTAGAGCTCTTTGTTTGCTCTGATGGATTATACCTTTTCCTGCTTGAATTTAAATATAGCTTCAATAAGCTCTTTTTTAAAAATGAAAGAACACCCCACCAATATGGAAAATAAACAGATTAACTGAACTATGGGAAATTTACACTGGACAACAAGTATCTGTGACCTTTGAATACACCTGGGTAAACTGTGTATCACATACAAGGGATTATGTTGCAATGCATTAGACTGCATAATTTCCCCACATGACCAGCTTGCCCTTTCTTGGGGTTTAATAGCTTTACTTTGGCTGGATGTCAGCTATCCTATTACTCATTTTCTTATCTACTTATTTCCTTTTCATGTCTTGACCCTGATTGTCTAATGGAACATACCGCTCTCACCACTCCTCAAAGCATAAAGAGGAAAGCGATTGCTTAAATGTTTGGCCATTTTCTAGCTCCCTCTCAGTGCCTGACTAAAAGATGCCAGCAGGAAACAACATTATCGCATTACATGGCTCAGCAGTTTCCTACTCACCCACACGCGGATCAGCCCCCTTGCCTCGCTGCACTGTGTAGTCAGGCCAAAGCAATAGCAACTGCTGCAGCCAAGTGGGTTTCTGGCAGAGAGACCAAATGTACCAGACTTGCACCTGTCACAGTGGACACCTTCCACATTAACCTGGAAGAGAGAGAGAGTGTTTTTAAAAGGAAAAAAAAAAAAAATCAAGTTTTATTTCAAAGTAGCAATAGAAATAGAAAATCCTACTGTAATGATAATAACAGGGTGCAGCAAGAAATAATAATAAGCTTTAGGAAATACTCAAGAAACTCTCCAGCTTCTTATCACGTGTGTATGCAAACATATGTAATTAATGTAATTAAGGCATTTGCATTTGTATCCACTGAGTAGCTCTGAGCAATAGATGCTGGCTTCACACTGAAAGTTGTAAGCACAGAAAAATTAAATGGCACTTTGGGCATGACATGCTCAATAATTGATTGATAAGATAAGAAAAATAAGTTGTTCTGAAATTGCCCATGTTAATCAAGCCTTCTGTTTAATAGGAATTAGCATTGACATGTTCAGATAGTTAAGGTACAGCACTAAATGTTCTTGCTGAGAAACGTATTTTAATGGAAATTCTGAAGAGAAAAGCTTTCCCCTCTTCATGATTGTTTTCCACATCATTGAACAGTATTAACAAGGCTGAAATGTTTCACTGTTGTAATGTCAATGCTTTTATTTTCATTTTTCAATTAGTCCAAATAGAAAGCTATTCCAGATAGGGCAGATACACAATAATTTATGCAGAGCCTTTTAAAACCATTTTCATACTGAGACCAAGGTATTAAAAAGAAAAGAAGTCAACAATATGAAAACACTGGTTGGCTTTTCCTCTCCAAAGACCTTTTTTGTTCTCTTGAGATTACTGTGAAGAAGCCAATCTAAAAAAATGAAACTTTCCAAAGCTTAAAGAAGAAACAGACATTATCCCTCAGAATTTACCAGTTTTAACCCTCATTTCCACATGTTCTAGCAATAAATGTGCGTACACTGTATTTAGCTTAGATTTTGCTGCTTTTTGTCAGGGCTGACACTGAGGCTCCTGAGCCTTTGAGAGCTCATTTCTGCAGCTGGTTTAATGGGAACAATTATCATTTTATAAAAATGTAGTTTCTCCAATGTATGACTATTTAAAAAAAAGTTACACAAAAGATTAACCAACCCTAGATTTAAATTTAACCTTAGATTAAAATTCTGGGGGGAAAATGCCTACTTAATTCAGCATTATCTGTCCATTTTCTCTCATAAACAATTTTTACTTGCTTTGAATTTTGTTTCATATCAATTGCACTTCCTTATCATTAATCATCAGCTAAATATACACTGTTCATTTGCACTCAGAGAAACATAGAAGCAACTATGTTATTAGCCTTAAAAGAATCAACAAAGAAACACTTCTATTTTAAAATCCCATGAACCCCCACTCTTCCTACTTAGTGCTTACAAGAGCTACAAGAAAAATGATGACCCAGAGAAGTTGTGGAGTCTCCTTTTCTGGAGATAGCAGCCTGGACACAACCCTGAGTCACGTGCTCGAGGGGACCCTGCTTGAGCAGGGGAGTTGGACTAGATGACCTCCAGTGATCCCTTCCAACCTGACCAATTCTGTGATTCTGTAACATGCTGGACCTAATCCAGAAATGGGGCACTGAGATGGTTAGAGGGGCTGCTGCTTATCATGTATCAAGAGAGGCTGAAAGAACTGAGATACTTCCATTTCTGCATTTCAGAGGCTGGCACAGGGCAAATAGCACTGAGTTTTATTCAGACAGTCCATATGGTCAACTCACTTCCATTTTCTTATGGTGTCATCATCAAATGAGTCAGTACTTGTGAAATAGAACCTAATGCTTCCTGTTCAAATATACCAGAAAATGGGAGGGTGGTCAAGCAGTTTGCACAAGGAGGTTGCAAAATCTCTCCCCATGCTTGGAAGTACTGCCTCAGCAGTGTCTTTCAGACAAGGTGCTGGACTAGATGACCTCCATATGTCACTTCCAACCTAATTTGTTCTACAGTTCTGTGTCTTGAAACTCAGAATTAAGTGACTCTTGCCCATTTAACAAAATAATTACCTGGCAATTCAATTATTTAAATTCATCCTTCCATTTTACTATCTCTTTGTGTCAATACAGACCTAAAGAAGAAAAATTAATCTAAATCACAGAAAGAATCTCTAGGGGTCACTTTTAAAAACCTCCTCCCTAGAAGTACAACTATCATCAATGCTAGGTCATTTACCCATGCCACTTTCTAGCCAGTTCTTGAAAATCTCCTAGAATGGACATTTCACATGTTTCTGGGTAATGTGTACCACTGCTGCATAACTCTGATTTTTTCTTTTCTAATGTCCAATCCAAAATTCCCAAGCTCCCTTAGGCAGCTGCTGTCCCTTGTTACATTTTCTGCCATCGTCAGAAAGGACTTTATTCCATCAATTACTCTTTGAAGTGGCTAATAGGCCATAATTGCATTTCCTCTTATTAGCCTATTTTTTCAGCCTAAGAGAGAAAGTCCAGCTCTCTCAGTATATCCCCACAGATCATCTGCTTTGAGACTCTTCTCCAGACCCTCTTCAATTTCTCAACAACACTTTCAAATCAAGCTCTAAAACTGGACACCATTTCCAAGTGCACCAGCTTACCAGCACCAGTAAGAGTACTGGTAAGAGTACCAGTACCAGCACCAGTACAGTAAGAGTAGAGCACTGAGTAGATAAAGCCTTTTCCCTGCTCGCCATGCTCTTTGTGATGTCCTACCTTGCAGCTGCATTGGCCACTGGGCTCACTGCATCCAGATCAGTGGGCAGTTTGCCTTATTTACCATGAGATTATACAGTGGGTTTAAATTGTGATTTTCCAGCAGGATTGCCACTCAGGCTTCTTCCTCCCAGACTGTACTGATTCTTGAGGTCATTCCACTCCAATTAATGACCTTTCTATTTTCCCAGTCATCAGGCTTTTCAAGAACCCTCTAGACAGTAATTCTACTGTTCAGCACATCAACCTCGACCTCCTCCAAGTCAGCAGTATTTTCAAATTTGCTGATCATGAATTCTGTCATCTGTGTCGCTGAGGAAGGTATTGGCTCTGGGATAATCTGCTTGCTGGCTACCAACTGCATATCAAACCACCAATTACTGCCCTGTAAGCTCAGCAATCCAGCCAAGTCTCAAACAACCTAAGTGTGCTGTTCTACCAAGCACTATTCCAAATAAGAATGTTGTAGATGATGATGCCAAAACTCTTTGCTTTAATGATCCTGAATTGGATGAAGTCTACTCTAAGCAGATACTATTGCAGAGAATTCTACTCATGAAATGATGAATATTGACTCCATCTAAATCAATGTACTTTGAATTAGCACTGTGGCATACTGTGGTTACTGATGTGTTTGCTTTTATTGTGCCCAGAATCTGAACAAGAATTGTATTATGGGGATGAACTGGCAACAGTTCTGTAAGAATAGACAGAAATAAAAATTGGGGGAAAAAGAGGATGCTAAGGATCCTCTGAAGAGGATGCTATACTGGCAAGTGTCAGTATGTGAAAAAGCAACTGAAAAACCCTGAAGTCTTTCTTAATGTTGGACTCCACACACATCAGTTCACAAATGCACTATGAAAACCAAGAAGATTGTTGTGCATATACTGTTTGAACAAGTAAGGGCAAGTGCCAATGAAATCTGAAATAAACTTCTCAGCAGTTATAAGATCAGTTTACAGCCTTATTGTCCTACCTTGCAGCTGCATTGGCCAGAGTGATCAATGCAAGAGCACTTCCCCTCTGCATCACAGCTCTGCGGATCTGTCCCAGCCACAAAGCACTGACAAGCGACACAATGTGGATAATTCCAGTAGCCCAACCTGCACTCAGTGCATTTTTCCCCAGAGAATTCAGGGCGGCAGAAGCAACAGCCTGTATTTAAGTCACACTGAGAACTTAGTGCTCCAATGAGGCTGCACTCACAGGGCTGAAAAGGAGAGAAACAAGCAATTGTAATTGTGCTTCTCAAAAAAAAAAAAAAAAAAACAAAAACAAACAAACAAACAAACAAACAAACAAAAAAAAAAAAAAAAAAACAAAAAAAAAAACCAAAACCCAACCGAAAACCAATTCAACTCTTTTAAGTATTTATAAATAAAATACAGCAATGAATTTCCACTGTCTAAAAATAACATATTTAAATTATAAAGCCAGTAATGTATTTTTATTAAACATGGGTCAAGCATTTACACTAAATACATTTACAGCACTGGTGGGATTTTTTTCAATAGATATTACTTACCATATATAAGTTAGGCATTGAAAACAAATAAACCCAAAAGGGACAAGGATATTGGAATACTCTGTGGACAAAATTAACTCAGAAACTACAAGCACTCTCTAAGAAGTATTTTGTATGCAAATTCTCTGCAGGCATGTTCAGAACACTTTCCTAAAATTGGAATTGCTCAGGAGCAATGGGTTCAGTGGTTCCAGAGGAATCTAGTTCAGTGCCTATTACTCATCCATCAGACAGGTAACTATCCTCTTTGTACAAACAAGACACAGTAAGGACTAGAGATTTAGTCATGTGATATATTTGGAAGTAAACTTGCTCATAGAATAAGACTTGCACTGGCAAGTGAGGATAGAAATAGGTGATTTTCCATACAAAAGTAGCAGGGAAAACTGCAGATTTCCAAAGAACAGAAGAATCCCTCAGTGCTATTACTGTGGTAGCACTGCACAGTTAATACAAGACATTGGCTGTAATCACTGGTGTGACCAGAATATCATATGGAGAAGTTCAGTGTACAGCAAAAACTCAGTGCCAGAAGTACAGGTTACCACAGTAACTGACATAGACAGACTTGCTAAGATTACAGACACAAAGCTGAAAAAGAGAGGAAGAAAATGTGGATTCAGCTTCTAAGCAAAACTGTTTATTAAATGACTACTTAGAGCACCTTTCCTCTGATCTGAAAACTCCATTTATAAAGGTGAATATATACAGGAAATATACAGATGCAATCTTTACTGAATGCCAGAGAAACTATTAAGTGGTTAAATATTTAAGTGGTTAAATATTAGTCTGCAAGAAGACTACCTAACCTAAAAAATAAAACTTTCTGACAGAAAGAACTTTATTCTACAAGATACATTTGAACACAAAGCTGAGAAAACAAATTGTTCACCATTCTCTGAAATACCTTAAGTGTTCATTATCAAAACCTAAATTACAATCAGATGAAATGTATGGTTTATGCATTTTTCTACAATGCTCTCTATCCCAGACTTAAAACAGCCTTGGAAATCTTCTAAAAAGACTGCAAAGCAGGAGATTCACATCTCACTTTCCACAAATTAGCAGCAACATACTGAAAGAGATGTGGGCTGATCATCATTAATTTAGATGGTGCCATGAAACTGTCATACTAATGTGCTCACATAAAAGACAATCAGAGAATATACTTCAGAGCTCAAACAGAGGTCTTCAATCTCATTAGGCTGGTTTCAGAAGCCAGGAGTCTATATCACAGCAGCACTGCGGAGGTTTCACAGGAGTTTTGCATACATACCAAAAAGAAATCATTCTTGCCAATTGCTTTGCAGCCTGATCTACATGACTAACGGCCTTTTAAGAACAAGTATTAATGGTGTATGACTATGTTCCAAAAAGATATAGTTTTCTGGAGTAATTGTAGCAGTACTATTAAATCCCTTATCATCAATGAGCACAGCAGGGAAGAAGAAGGCATTTGAACTTCGCACGATGTCCACTGTCACCAGTTTTCAACCTTAACTGAATACTGCGCCCCTCAACTCAAGGTCATTAGCAACAGCTTTCATGGCCTCCTCATCATTCCATCATTGTTTTCCTATTTCTTCTCCCTTCTCTTCAGATACTTTAATTCTGTGTCAAATATTGGAATAAAAAGGATTTAAAGACTAATAATAAGGTTTGTTTCCGCTTAAAAACACGGGAATAAAGTGCAATTTGCAACTAAGGTGGATGTTTCTTTTCTCTTTGCTGTCTTTTATGCACAAATTGAAGCCTTTCTCAAGCAAACTCTGAGTCCAAATTCCCAGCAGTGTCACCATTAAGGCCAAGGAAAATTTGTTCCCCAAAGGCACTGCTGATTACCTGTAAATATACATCTACATACATCGTTCAATACTGTGGTAATCTCCTCAATCATGTTAAACACAGCCATAATAAAATAAAATCAGGCTGAAGCAGGACACTGACTCAGTGTGACAGCAGAACCAATAGGGTGTTTTGTGTTACAGGCTGCATACCTGAGACAGAGGATCTGTAGCGCAGTAACAGTAACTGATTGCCAACATTTACACAACAGTCTCGCACCAAAACTTGCAATATGGAGACAAGCCACGATTTACAAACCAAAAACTGTGTTCCAGCTATAAATTACTGTGAAAGAGGTAACACACATAGAGAAAATAGAAATCCACTCACCTTGCAGCCACTGACAATGTTATGGCCCCAGTGATTTGGCGCACATTTGTCACACATTTCTCCAACGGTATTGGGAGGGCAGATACAGCGTCCACTGACAGGATCACAGTTATTGCCAAAACGTGAACACTCACAGGCTTCATGGGAGACAGGAAAAAATAAAGCACAGGAAAAGTTATCCCTTTATGTGACATCTGGAGAGCAGACCCTAATGGGGTTAGGATCATTCCTTTACTGTGCAGTGAACTCTCTATCTGTGGACATGATGGGACAGAAAATGTAGGGAAAACCCCAAGAAACCAAAACCAGTAGCAGCCAAACACAGGTTAACTGTGGTTGAAGTAGCTGCAATGAGAACAGAATGGGAAAAATAAAGGCACCAACTGCAGAAGTGCAGAGGCTTCTGAGATGATGCACTCTTGTGACATGACTGCAGGAGTGCTGCTATACAATTTCTGGGCCCGTGCTGTCTCCTCTAAGAGGCCACCTGAGGGCCTCTGAGCCATCTATGCAGGGAACTTGCAGCCTATTTAACCCCTTATACCAAATTGAGAAATACCTTCTGAAATTTCTGCTGCTCTAAAGAGACTTTCCTTAAAGGGCAAAAAAGGTGTTTAAGTTTATTTTCCCTTTTCTATTCCTTTTTTTTTTCAGTTTACATATCCTCTGCCTTGGGAGGACATCAACAACCCGATGTTTCCTCTCCATGGGAAACTGGTATCCTTTGCAGATTATACCAAATTAAAAATACTTCAGGTTTGGAAGTGCTTCCAGAAGTAGTCTTTGCTCTTAAAGGATTATTAAGTGAACAATTCATTGGTGGCAAATACATATTCAAGGTATGCAAGTGATAAGCAGTTAAGGGGCACAAGACACACAAGTGATTGAAAGAGCAGAACTGGTGTGTGGTTGTTTTCACACCCACCACCAAAATAACCCATGAGATCAGAGAAAAAGCATCATAAGCAAACTGACTCTCTGTGTGCTAACCTGTTCCTTGGGTGTTTAAAGGGAAGTGTAACTTTGTTACTGAGGGCTTAATTTACGTTCATTGCCTTTACTGTGAAATACTTCAATTCAGACTGAAACTAGAAAACAAGGGATGTGCAAAGATAGAACTCCCCTCTATAGTTCAAATAAGAATTGACCTTTATTTTTCCCCATCAATGCCTTCAAGATAAGGTAACTGATGCAAAGAAGATAGCGAGTTTTGCCTCCATCATGGCAGGACCACAATGTGTTGCATGCTAGTTAAAATATTTTCACACACTGTAACTTGAAGTTTCAGAATACATATCATTGGGAAACTGAGGGTTTCAGATGTGACAGCTCATCTATGGGCTTCTGGGTCTTACACAAAATTGGCTAAAAAGGCATGGAGGGAAAGGAGATACTCAAGTGTTTTTCCTATTTTTACTTTTATAATTATTTTTCAAAATAAGAGGGAAAAATACAACACAGTTGTAACAAGCAATAGTGAAATATAAATCTCTTTTGTATCTTTGCTGCTAGAATGTCAACACTGACAATGCTTTCAGGGTTTTTCAGGTTTTATGGATTTTTATTGCACAAGCAAAAATCAAATTATATTCTTTTTGGATAAATGCTAGATAAAAGAGGCCCAATATTTTATTTGATACTTAACTGTCACAATGAAATTAATTTTTCTGTACTTTTCCTTCCAGCATGATTTGATATACTTCTATTAAATTTCTGGTTTTTTTTGTGATTCATAATTTAATTCTTATTTTTGTCATTTGAAGGAATGCATAAGAAGCCTACTAAAAATAAATGTCGAAAAATCAGCACATTGAAAACAGAATTCCTCTCCACCTGTTCTATTAACTTTAGAACTTTCAAAATTCTGGATTTTCTCAACATCTATAGCTGCTGCTGTTGCTTTAAACATTTGATGATCACAAGCCAATACATTTATATTTAAAATGTTACTTGGATCTACAGTATTTTACCATTTCATTGCTGTTTCTTAAACCCTGTCATTTCAAAGTTTGCCAAGAGAGCAATTAAATTTTTAATGTGCAAATTCATTAATAGCCCTCTCATTTTCCTTCCCCAGCTGTAGTTACCAACATTTTGTTGTATTTCACAATAGTGATGTGCTTTTAACCTGTGGAATGTTAGAATAAGATGCTAATCATAAATGATAGAATTTTTTGCCCTTCTTTTAATTGCTAAAGGCTTTAGGACTGCAGTTATCATTTGCATTTTATTTCAAGCTCCCTCATCAGTGAGCCTGGGAACAATCTGTCGCTTTTCTGAGGCGCCACTGTATCTGAACTTTTCAAACCTGTAAGTGTTTTTGAACCCGTTATTCCTATGGGAGACAACACCATAGAGCAACATTTTCAAACATAATCTCTAATCCAGCCTGTTTCAAGGTTTATCCACACTATAGGTAAAATTGAATTTTGCTGCACAAATATGGGTCTTGAGGCCTTGATGCCACTTCCATTTAAAAATAAAAAAAGGAGCAAGAAAAGGTAGAGAGCTAAACTGGTTCCTTGTGCTGCCATTCTGGATAGGAAAGGAGGAAGAACAGATTACGAGACATTGTGATTTCTGCTTCTGGAAAGAATATGTTTTATACCTGAAGAATAATAACAGCATTCTGGCATCCCAGCAGTCAGTTACACTAGCCAACTATCTATGTGTCCTGTGATTGCACCTAAATGAGTCTCTGAGACTTGAAAAACACAGTTCTATCAGGAAAGACAGATATTTCCCTGTGAAGAAACCTATTGATTGGGTATTTTTTTGATATAGCAGTCTGCACTACTTCAAGGATAGGAAGCATTCATTTCAGTCTTTGACCTGATTTCCAAAAGGAAAAAAATAAAGGTAAAGAGGTGGCTGGATATTTATGTCAAATGATAGAGTTTCAGCACCTAGAGAAGGAGATTTTTCATGTGTTTACACAAGGGATATGGCAGATAGTTTTACTTAAAGATCTTCTTGCACACAGAAAGTTCAAGTAAGCAACTAAATATTACTGTACAGGAAAGGATTGTGGTAATGTAAGAGGATCAACCATATAAGAACAATGAAAAGGTCAAAGGGAGTGTGTGTTTTTGTTGTTTTCCTTTTACATCCCCACAAGTGGATGTGATTTGGCAAAAATTTTAATCAGAGTTCTGTGATACTCTTAACTAAATTATAGGAACTTCATGGAATTTTTTGGCAGATGCTACACAGAGTAAAGGACATTCCTATTCCTTCTAAATAAAATAAATAAAATAAAATTCGTAAGATCTATGTGGTGGTGTGTGGCTACGCAAATGGAGCAAAAAGCTTTGTGAATTTGGAGTTTAGAGTTTCTGTTTCCTAAACCTAAAGTTGGAGTTTCTATTCTGTATTTTTACGTGTATTTACCCTCCCCCTGAATCTATTCCCAGTGGATTTAACCTATAATATATTCATACTGGGCATTGTTCTATTGGTTTCACCTTATCTCTTATTTTTCCCTATAAAAACTGTAATCCAACCTCAGACTGTGGTCACTTGTACGTGCGGTGTTCGAGCAAATACAACCTACTTTGGACTGCACAACAAGTGTCCAATCTCTTGAGTCTCTTTATCCCGGTCATGATTGCGCTCTCTAAATAGCTCTGCCTGTGTAAAACGAACCCACAGAGGTGCTTGTCGCTTCTCTCCGACCGCTCCCGGAAGCACCTAGCCAGCACCCTGGGAAAAATGAGCCAACAAGGCCAACATGGGCGGAAACAAGGAAGTCGGAGAGAGAAAGCGACAATCTTCATAAAATAGCAGAAATGCCTTGGGTATTTCACTCTTGCTAATCACCACCCTTGTCAAGTGAATGATGCACAAGGCTGTCTATGAACAACCCCGTCAGGAAAATATGTTAGGCAATCCAAAGTTAGCCAAACTAGAATGTTAGAAACAAACAAACAAACAAACAAAACCAATCTGTGTTTGGGTGGAAAACATTTACATACGAGTACAGCCTCCTTCTTCAAAGTTGTAAAACCCATGTGCACAGCGGTCACACTTCTTTCCTGTCACTCCAGGCTGGCAATAGCACTGCCCATCTCCGTCGCAATCGAAGGACTTGGAACCAAAAGAGTTGCAGTTGCAGGGAACGCATCCTCTGGAAGACTGTAAGCCGAATGTTCCAGGCTGCCACAGAGTGAGGAAGGGCAGTTAGTATATGGAATGATTACCAGGAGAAAAGAAGAAAAGCTGTAGGGAGATCAGGGCTGCTCTTTCCTCTTCATCACTGAAATACTGCTTTTAACAGGTTAAATTGTAGTGGTAAAACCCAGGAGCAAGGACACTAAATGCCGTTCACTGTTGAGAAAGGATAATGGTTTCAGTACGTTACCTGAGGCTATAATGAATGTTCTGCAATGTAACACATTTCTTATGAGGCTGTTTCCCTAAGTAAAATTATCACTTGGAATGAAAGGTGTGTCAGCACAAAACACACACCCCATCTCTGGTTGTAAGACTATGCCAGGCAGAGTTTGTTGCTAAGAGAGTGAATTCAAATTCTTAGCTATGAATGGACATCAATTCAACTAGAAAGTCTCTGAATTAGATTTTATCTCCTCTGAGCAAAGGCAATATCTGTATACAGTAGCTTAAGGGCAATTCTTTCGAATGATATATAGGAATAACTTTAGAAGAACATAGAAATAGTGTATTTGTGTACAATACAAACAAATAATGGGGATTTTTTTACGATAAAAAACTCTGCCTTTGGATTAGCCCTCTGTTTCTCTTCTACTTTCTTCCTTTTCTTTCTTTTTTGCAAGTGATCAATATAAAGTTTCTACAGAACCAGAGTAGATGTTATCAACTGTAGTAAGAAATTTCCTCCTTAACTTTACTAGTGGAGTGCAAAAAGTAAAGAAGGGAAGACACACACTCATTTGTATACTGTGATATGGAGTTCTGCACAAAGCTTTCAACCAAGAGACCTTGTGAGTTTCACTGCATCAACCCACGGAGGCTCCTTGGGACAAACCAGACTTGATATTCAAATGACAAACTCAGTCTTGAGCTAGAGTGCTTTAAAATGGGAGTACTTCTCGACTTGTTTTTCAAGAATGATAATTTTCAGTGAATACTGAAATCCAAATCATATTAATAACTTCACTTGAAATTGATATTACAACATTAATATCAGTGAGTTTGATAGAAAAGCAGAATGTTAAAAATGAGATATTAAAAAGATCACTGCTAATGAATATAAATAGAACAAAGTGAAAAATATTTAATTTATAATGCGCTACTTTGTGATCCAGGCATGAGGTGTTAGATTTTTACCAACTATAAATCAGCAGATCTTCAAATTAATGGAGCTGTGCTGGCTTTGACCATGGCAGTGATTGTCCATCTGTTCTAAGCAGTAGTGCTGTGACCAGTTCTGGGCCACTTACAAGAAGAAAAGACATCGAGGTGCTGGGGCATGTCCAGAGAAGGGCACTGGAGCTGGGGAAGGGTCTCGAGCACAAGTTCTATGAGGAATGGCTGAGGGAACTGGAGAAGAGGAGGCTCAGGGGAAAACTTTTCTCTCTACAAATCCTTGAAAGGAGCTGTAGCCAGGCGAGAATTGGCCTCTCCTTCCAGGGAACCAGCAACAGGACAAGAGGGCATAGCCTCAGGCAATGCCAGGGGATGCTCAGGTTGGAAAAAAGGAACAATTTCTTCATTGAAAGAGTGGTCAGCCATTGGAGCAGGCTGCCCAGGGCAGTGGTGAAATCATTCAAGAAATGACTGGACACGGCACTTAGTACCATGGTCTAGCTGACCAAGTGGTGATCAGTCAAAGGCTGGACTCAATAGTCTTGGAAGTCCTTCTCAACCTTAATGATTCCATTACTACTATTTTATATGGATTTGTTCCACAGTAGAATCCCTAACTAACCTCTTGTATTGGTGAATTCCCTGAAACTTCAGAAGCTTTCAATGGAAAAGTCCTGAAATCTGATCTCTGAGGTTAATACAGAAGTTCCCCACTCATACAGAGAATCTCCTGATAGATGTCAGAATACAGGACCACATCTATGATCAGAATTTGGCCTGAAAATCATACAAACCTAAGCAAATGCTTGATTATACATGTAATAAAGAATTACACTGATTTTCATTTCCAAACTCTATATTGAAATGTTTTGCAAATTTCATACTTCTGCCTGACAAAACATGGCGTATCAGTGAGAAAGAGGTAGTCAAACTCATTTAATTAAACTCAAGGTTCAGTAAAATACTTGACTATCTCTAAAGATTTCTTTTACACAGGAAGAAACACAGAAATGTGAATATGCACAGTCTCAGGACAGACATTCAGATTCATGCAGTGAAGTAACCAATGCACAGCATGCATCTCGGTTCTCAAAATAAAGTTTGCTAGGATCTAATAAATTCTATTTATATGGGTAACATTCAGAAAAAGTCTGGTATCAGCACTCCACACTGCATTAAGCTGGAAAAGACCACCACCATGCTGGGTTTCATTCTGTGAGGAGGGCTGCACACAAAGTCATTTTGGTCAGTCATGCAAACTTTAACCCCAAGTTAAAGTTCTCAGCTAAGTTTGCTTACACACAGAAATTCTAAGAATCACTGAACAAGAGATAAGATCCTAGATTACTATTAGGAAATACACGGAACTTTCTGAATATGTCATTATATTGTGTCTCCATCAGTGTACTGTGTGGGCAACACAGTAACCTAATACATGTTTAATTGGAAAAAACTCATTTCTCCAAGGAAGTCTATATGAACAAATACAGCATAGGTCCCAGAGTCAAACTGAGGATGAAAAACACTACCAGGTATTTTTCAAACAGGGTGTGGTAAGTGTGGGGATTTTGAGTTGCTGGGAGAACAAACAGCATTCCTAAAATACTGCTCTGTTAGAAGCAGTTGTATCATAATTACTTAATTTTAGGAATAAGTTGCTTTGTTGGTCTGTGATAAGGAATGAACACTCCTATCATTTTGGGCATTACATTCACGTAAGTGGCACTGCACTGAGTTAAGAATGGCTCAGATAACAGAACTATTCACTAATGAGAACTTTTAACACCAGTTATGTTCAATATTTTAAAATTAGATCTTAACTCTTTGCCTCAGGGGCTGATCCTTCTTGCAACCTCCTTAAGCTATTGATTCTTGAATTGTTAGAAAAGCAAGTTTTATGCTGCAAAGTCCAAGAAAATCCCACTGATTCCATTGATTTATGTACATCTCCCATGCATTTTGTGCGTACTGTTGTTGATGGTGCTGTTTTGGGACTTAGTCTGGTATTTGATTTCTTGCTGATATCATCACTTGCACGATGAAGCCCTTAGGACTGGGAAAGCATCCTAAACCGCTGTTTGTCTTCTGAGCCTGTCAGTTTCTTGAGAATTTCTTAGACTGTAACACGGGTATTAAAAATTAGAAACCCAAGCAATCTGTGTGAGCTCCAAACACAAGCAAACAGGAGACTTCAGCCCATGCAAAGCAGAGTTTCCCATTACCAGAGCTGCAGGCCGGTAAGCACCTCGTGGGCACCCACTGGCACCGCTGGTGCCCCACCTCCGCGGGGGTACTCGAATCTGCTGACTGCTTCCTGCATTTTCTTGCAATTTAGGCACCTGTCTGCTGATTTCACAGTGTCTGCCCATAAATCCTGATTTGCAGATACATCTTCCCAACAGATCACACTGCAGTGACACAGATCCTAAAGCACTGCAGCCACAGGGTATACAAAACAGCTTTTCTGGGGCCCAGAAGTAGTTAGGCTTGAAGAATGAAAAGTAAACACTGTTAGAAAGTGAAGATAAGGGTATAGAAATAAAGACAGGAGTAAACACTGAAGTAAACAAATATTAAGTCCAATTAACCACCAGTGTTGTATTAATGAGCTTGAGATGTTTGCTGGGTACCTTATGAAATCTGCAAATTGCACTGATACCAGCGATTTTTCTTTACATACTGTTGAAAATGGAGTGTGAGCAGACCACTTCAGAAATTACATAATTTTAAAGGGTGAAAATGATCCTTTTGATTTCTGCAGAATTATTTATTTTCTTTAAATTACACACAGGTGAAGGTGTTCTGAGGACACCTAGGCCTAACTCATGAGTCCTTATGTTGAACTAGAGAAATACGCAGCCAGCTATAGCATATTCCTTAGCTGCCTGAAGACAACTCTGTGAAAGTTTATGAAACAGTATTTCTCTGCAGTGATTTATGAGACAGGAAAACAATGTCAAGCCAGAAACCACTTTCACCAAAAAATAATACATTGTTTAGACAATACAAAAAGAAATCCTAAGAAAAAAACATAAAGGCAGAACATTCCAGCAGAACTAAACCAGCACCCTGCTTTTTTAAAAAAATAAACATCAGATGCTATCAGACATTTTGCAGCTTTCTTCATAGAGGGTTTATCTCCCAAAGCTGCAATATTTTAAACTAATTTTTTATATCAAACATTCAAAATATAAAGTGTATATACTATGTACACACATGTACTTATAAATACAGTGAGGCTTAAAATACATTCATTGCATGTAAATGCTATGTCTTGTGTTCTGTTCTAGAAAACAATTAGAAAACTTTTAAAGCTCAACCATTTTACCTTTCTTTACATAAGAACAATCTACATATGTTCTTTAAGTGAAAATTAAACAACAGAAAAAGCATATCCAAAACCAAGTTATATTTAGTTGAGACAAACAGTGAAGAAGCTGAAAAGAAACCCCATTTCTGGTCACTCACTTTGCAGATGTCACAGCGGCGCCCGATAACGTTGGCTTTACACTTGCACTGGCCCGTCCGAGAGTCACAGATCTCTGAGAAGGAGCCATTCATGTGACAGTGACAGGCTGCAGAGGAAGAAGAAGGAGATGTCAGTGTGTTCCCTGAAGCTAAATCTAATTGCCAAATGTTTACAGTGCAGCTTTTGCTATCCTGAGAAATGCCCAGCCTGGGTTAAGCAGGAAGGTGTCGCTCCCATACACTGACATACTAACCTGCCCATATTAATGTGGAATTTGTCTCCAAATTATTGCAATCAGAAATTTTGCCTCAAGTTCATTAACAGCTTGTTGTAGATGCTCCTCTCAGATCAAAGCAGGATGTGGAGGGCAGATTACTAAGTACATGCCCAGAGACCTGGAGTGGGAAGGGCAGTGCTGAGAGTAAAGTACTAAAAGAGTTCAGACCCTTACACAGGGTGTGTACGGGATGTAGCTCCAACCAGTGGGAGCGTTACTGCTCTACATGCTGGTTCTGCTGTCCTGGAGTTCACTCCCTGTTCATGTAGCTGTCAGGAAATGTTGGCAGGCTGCAAACCCAGTACAAGGTTGGCACTGTACAGGGGCAGTAATGCTCTCATGCCCCAAGCTGCACTGAAAAACATACCAAGGATTATCTGCTACCATGACTCTCCAGGATTTCTGTCTCAGCAACAGCATCACAGTTCCCAGAGGAAATGTAACCCAACTGACCAACCTAACTCATCGCAGTGCTCTCCTGAAGATTTAAAAAGGCAGTGAAAATGCTGTTTCTTGAGGAAAACAGCAATGCTTCTGGCTCTTAAATTCTTATGTTTTAAAAGAAGACAAATTTTGGGGAAGATGTCTATCACCTTTTATGTTCTTCAACCACAAGAACCTTTGTGTTCTTCAATCCTTTTGGCATGCAGAGATTTGGAAAAAAACCCTTAGCACTCGCAGTAGGGAGCAGGGATGTGATTGGTGTCACAGGGACTATAACCACACAGTCACTGATCAGCATGAGCTGGTTCCTGCACATACTTTCTTTTTTCCCTCATAGGTGAATGAATCTATATCTCAATTATCAATCTACTGTCTGATCTTGGGCTCCACCCCACATTTTGGCTTCCTGCAATGCCCTATCTGCATGTATTGCTTTTTTTTCCCTCAACCTGACACCTTCATTTTAAGAAACACTTAAGAGTCCCAGCAGTGAACACATGGCAGTCACATACTTGCATGTCAGAAGGTGCTATGTGAGACAAGGCAGTTATATTTTTCTTATATATAGATCATTACAACAGGACCTTCCTCATTACTTCATTGGACTTGCTAATTTACAATTTTCAATTACAAATTGAAAGGATTGGTGTGGGGGTTTTCTCCCTGCTTTTGAGGTATTCTGCAGAAGTTCCTTCTTTTAATGAAAGCAACTTTATGACTTGCCATTATGTTCATGGCATTGTTTCTCAAATGTTTGCAAAAATTCTGGAATAAGTAACAAAAATGTGCTGGTTCTGCTGTTCATACCAGTTATGTAACACCTTCAGAGATTTCTATCTCCTTCTGTTTTGCAATATATTTTTAAAAATTAAAAATTAAAAGACGCGTCTGATGTAATTAACATTGCTTATCTTTTCCTTTCAGCTTTCAATACTAAACAAATCTATAATTTACCTCTTTCATCCCGTATACAGCCCTCTTTAACCTGATATTCATATTTTAAAACTGCTGACACTCCAAACCATACGTGGTGATAAGTACCACATCCATATATGTTTTGTGTACATATGTAAATAAATTGGTCAGTGGAGAAATAAGATGCTAAAGCTCAGATTCAACAAACTACAGTCCTCAATGTAAACTAAAGGTTTTACCAACCTTTTTATATAGACCTCAAAACCCAAGCTCAGGCTGATTTGAATTGTTTTGCTTATCAGGAATACGACAACACAAGAATCAAAAAGAAAACTTACACCGATTTTATAAACAGATGAGGTTTTCCTATTTATATTACAACACTGCATGGTGCCTTAACTCAACCACAGATGACTGAGTGCAATGCAGTAGTAAGGGAGAATTTGGAATATCAGGACTTTGATTGTTTTTCTTGGCTCTGGCAAGAAAAACAGTATGTACATAGAAAAGAAACATACAGTCAGGGCTAGCCATCTAACAAACTGTTACTCAATCTGATAAATTGCATTTATCTCACCTATGAACCTTCCCATTCATTCACCTCTACTGGGAAAATTAGCTCTGGTCCAAACCTCCAAATGGTTGTTATAATACAATGTAGCCTGTTGGAGAAATTTGTCATACTTTCTTCCTAAATGACACTGGTCAAGACTCTTCATTGGCTCTAGATTTCTATAAATATTCATGAGCTTGTATTTATGATCAAGCTACACACTTATTGTTCCACAACAGTAGTACCTATACACTGGAACACAGGCAGACTTGATTATTTGCTTTAATTCATCTTGTGACACTGAGCTTTATTACCATCAGCTCAACCTCCAGGTATTTGCTTCAGCGTACTGCGCTGTTTCATTCCAAAAAACAACCTACTAGAATCAAATCAAATAAGCTTAGGACATTTGCTCATTGTTCTTAGATTTATGGATTTTTATATATACACCAAAAAATTCGGTGATGCTATGATGATATAAAGCTGTACTGTCATTTGAAATGGTTAATGCACACAACAGCACTGTACTGAGAAAGAGCAAGAGACATTTCAAACAATAATTTGAAAGCAAATTCATGCTTTGCAATACTCTTGGATTTGGCTTTTTAATAAGGAACAAAATTGAAAACAAGAAAGTAAAGGCACAGTCCCTCTGATATTGTTGCTGCAGGGCAAACTTC
Source organism: Vidua chalybeata (assembly GCF_026979565.1). NCBI lineage: Eukaryota > Metazoa > Chordata > Aves > Passeriformes > Viduidae > Vidua > Vidua chalybeata. The sequence continues at coordinate 59,764,007 of NC_071532.1, forward strand.
ATGGAAGTCTGCAAATGAAATAAAAATCATATGCAAAGAAGAAAACCCACATGAAAGGCAGAGAGTAGATGAATACAAGGTAACTGAAAGCACAAGGATATGAATACATTAGGGGGTCTCCTTGTCAATGATATGAACAACAAAAGCAAATCTCATCATTCAACATTAAACATGCATTTATTTTAAATATTTTTTTTAGTTGTATGTTTTCCAAACTCTCCTCTTATAAAATCTCTTTCTCATGGACCTGTCACTACTGTGGAAATGGTCAAAGCACCAGTCTTACTGATGACTCAAGAATAGTGAAAAGGTACTGGAAGCTGTAATTTTTGACATACACTTCTTTTAAAATCACTTTACATACTTAAGATTGTAACTTATATGATATCATTCATCATGACCTGTTAACTTATGGGAGAGAATATATAGGATTGTCCAGTTTTTTTCTGGCATTGTGTAAAGTAGGTACAGAAAGCATTTACACAGGTATGTCTTCAGGGTTATCTATGACTTAGTGTACATCAGTGTTTATTGTCCTTAGCTGAGAAACTTGCTGATGTTCTGCATCTTGTTAGCTCCCATACACTCTCTGGAGGTCCAACATAACCTGGGATTTTCACTTTTAGAAAAAGGGCAAGTCCTGGAAATGGATGGCAGTGCCTCAGACTTCTCTGCTCACAACACATACTGCAGACATGGCCCCCATGTTCCTACACACAGAGCAGTAAGGAAGTGCCCCAGCTATTTCACTTGCATAATTTTATCCTGCTATAACACCTTTGTACTCAGTGAGGTTACTCTTGTGTTTCTTATAATGGGCCAAACAGGAATAAATCCTTGTGACAGTGAAATAAAATGCTTGGCTCTTTCGGGACAGTTTGTAACTTGTTTTATTCCACTTCTCGGAATGTGAAGGAAGAGTACGTGAAGAAGGTTTTTAAGTTAGAAGCATTTGTTCTGCATTCTGAATTGTGCCAGCAACAGCTCAGAGAGAGCCACTGCCTCCTATAGAGAGAAAAGCTCCTGTTCCTACCAAATCTTTCATCTCCACTGAATAATTTTTTGCAATCACTAAGAGGAAAGATGTGCTGGGGCTGGTAGCTAAATAACATGCTACTGCTCAGCTGAGAATTGGTAGCTTGCTGCAGTGTCAGGCATCTTTCTCCAGAGCATTTTAGAAAAATTGTCTGGAGATTTTAGGGTCTGATTGGCAGGTGGGAAAATCTTGACCCGCAAGCAGCAGCACCTCCCAACTCTTACTGAGGTTATATAAGTGGGAAACACATTACAAATGCTTCCAGAGCTGGACCCTGAAACTGAAACATCACTCCCTCCTTTCAATCTTATAAGAGAACAGGATTTTTCAAGGTAGCTTATAGCATTTTTTAGTGAATAGTTTCCATTTATTTGTATTTATTTTTGTAGATCTGAAATTTAGTATAACCTTTGCACCCATGCAATGCTCCGTTGTTTTCTTCCCATGTCTGCTTCAACTAGAGCTTTTTTTAATAAGTTCTTCTTTCTGTTTACTTTAAAGCCTTTCTAGATGCAGATGCACAGTATCATTTTTAGAGCTGTATCATTCTCTTGCTCACACATACAGAGGCACAGTCTTCCTCTCAGGAACAAAGTTATAAGATAGATCAATACTGTCAGGAGCTGTAAAACTTCGTGACTTACGTTGACAGTTCCTTGCATGAAGAGCATCACCAAAATATCCATCAGCACACCTCTCACAATATTGGCCTGTTGTACCTGGCTTACATATCAGACAAGCACCAGACAAGCTGTCACAGCTGCCAGGAACGGAGAAGTCAAGGTTGTCATTACATTGGCATGGTTGGCATGATCCTCCTGGTATTAGAGGTTGTCCAAAATAGCCTTCTGCACACCTACGGTAAAAGACATCATCAGTTAGGACCTTTAAATAATCCTCTCATTAGAAATATTTAATTCTGTTGCCTCCCTAATCACCAAAAATGATTTGATCTTCTCTCAGGGGTGTCTTAAGCATCTTTTTTCTTTCTCTCTCCTTCTCTTTTTTTAACAACACTGTAGGTACAGTACCAGCTGAAATCCTGCCAGTTCTGCCAGTAATTAGACTTCAGTGGGAGAAAAATCTTGTCACTGGCACTGAAGGTGACACAAAGGATAGCAAGAAATCTTAGTGGAACTCTAGAGGAAGGGGGGTTGGACTAGATGACCTTGAAAGGTCCCTTCCAATCCAAATTATTCTATGACTCTATGTTAGATATACTTTGTATTTTGGCACATTATGTATAGAAGTTCTGTACTCAATCACCAGCAAGCCTGATGCCCCTCTACCATAAAAACTTCTTTAGTTTAGAAAAACACCTTTAGAATGTAATACAGACTTTTTTTTTTTTTTACCTAACAAGATCCATCCCCTGACTTAGACTCCCCCTGATCTACCGTGTGGTCAGATTTGCTTAATTGATGGATTTCTAATCTCTGTGTATGGGTGGATAACAAAAAGATAGCTCATTAGCACAGGAACTATATTGTTGTGTACTATACCTTTCATATTTTAAGAGAATTGTTTGAAAATATCACATCCTTTTCCACCTTGCCCACCTGCAATTTTCTGAGTACCATGTAAAGCAGGTTAGTGAATCTGACCTAACATGAGTCTGTATTTAAAGCAAATTTCTACTCATCTCACAGCCTATTTCCTATTTATATTCTGGTCTGCTTTCCCTTTCTGTTATATTTGCTCACACTTCATAGTAAGAGCAACTTGTAGACAGCAAAGAAAAAGAAAAGAAAAATTGCACAGTTCTGGCTAATGAATTTATTCATGCGCATCTCAGATGAACTCCAATTAGTATAAGGAAAACAGAAAGTACATAAAGCACATTGCACAAACCAATTTTTCCTACTATTTTAAAGTCAGTTTAAATGCAGTTTTAATGTACACAGATATCCTCTCTACTTTGTAGTAGTACTGGAGAGCATGGTTGAGGAAAGATTTTGTGTATCATTGTAAGGAATGCAGGAATGCAGAGCTCACTATGCTGTCACTCTTGCATGTGTCAAGTTCATCCTTTTCCTTGCTTCCACAATATCTCATAATGCATTTAATTGGATCTTAAGCAAAGCTGTCTAAACATGTACTAAATATTATTCAATATCATCAGTAAAGATCATAAAGATTATAAAAACTGGATAACTGAGAGCAGGGAGGAAAAAGCAGTGGGAACTAATTGAGCAGTTTTTTGTAGTTTTACACAAAATAGGATATTTTTCCATTCTCTCAAAATATCCATGACACAGCCCACAAACCAATAATATGTATAAACAGTCCAGTGGTTTGGATGCATGTAAGCACTCAGGACCATGAGTAGAATTTCCACAATCTAGCCCACTCCTGTAGCACAGTCATCTCTCAAAATTACCTCCTCATAGCAACAAGACATCAAAATCTTGTCATTAGAATAATTCAGCTATTTTATTTTCAGAACCTGTCATAAAGGTAGCAATTTATTGTATTTCCTGCAAAGGAAGAGATTATTTTCTTCTTGATGGAGGATATCTCAGCAACAACAAAAGACTGATTTTTAGCTTAACTTTGCCAAAATAAATCAGCTTTTTTCAGTGACTTTATCTCAGTTACAAAGGCTAAGAATGTATCTTAACATGTAACAAGTAATAGCCACATTTTATCAAAACCAGAGAGTATCTGGATAATTTATGCAGTTACTTTAATTTACCTAAAGTAGATTATATCTCATGCTTTGCTAACATACTACTGGTGTGTTTGTCATAAATTTGTATCTCTTGGTCCTACTAATCTAACTTCACTTAATGTGTGTTTGTTTTCTTCTTTTACTCTCATTTAGGGGTTAGTTCTGTATTTGACAGCATTCACAGAAACCAAGCAATTCACAGAAAGAATACTCCAATGATTTATGTGAAATGCACTGCTAATAATTTCTTCCTATTAACAGCAGGAGACCTCAATAACTGTATTCTCATCAGTTTACACGTCAGTAATTTAAATTAGAAAAACCCACTACCATCACATAGCCATATTTTACTTATGCACATACATAATCTCGAATCCAACTGAAGATGATCCTGAAAGTAGGGGTAAACCAGTTAAAGCTGAAAAGAGAACTGTGTACATGTATCTATGTAAATTATTCCTCTTTTTCTACGACTTCTCCTGAACTTGCAAGGGAAGATTTTAAAAAAATCCACTTTGCTTAGTTCCATCTTTATTCCCTTAAGGACATCCCTACTTCAGCTTCTTTTCTCAGGTTCAAAACATTATCTATTTGGGAAGATTTAGATTAAAAAACACCAATAAGTATTTGGCATCGAAAATTACTTTTATGCATTACACAAAATACATGTAAAAATGACTTCTAACTACAACACCTCTGAAATTAAAAAAATAAACAAAACTAGGAGTAAAAGCAGCAAAAAAAGATTGTGTTCATATATTTATTTTCTATTCTCAAATGCAGGTGCATCTGTGAGTGACACTGCTTTTATTTAGCATAAGTGGTGCAAAGACAGGGTTACTACTAAAAATATGTGTAAGAATGTGTACAGGGCTTGGTCAGTATGGAGTGAATATTCCTTATAGCAGTCTATATGGTGCTTTGTATATACACATATATGCACAGAAACGCAGGTCTATTTTATACATTTCTTTATATTTACTGGGAAAAAAAACCCTTGAGACAGAGTTAATTAAGCCTGCAAATCAAAACACTTTAAAGTCTAGAAATACTATTTTTATGGAGTCTTTGAAATTTATGTGATTCAACCTGTGCACAAAATCAGGCAAAAGCCCTGTGGAGAAATGGCTTGTGAGCACGCAGTGAGATATCTTAACTCAGGTGCACAGCACAGATGTTATTGCTGTGTGACCAACTATAAATCTTACATTTTCTAATGTCAGAATGCCTACCTTTGCAAGCTGCAAATAATCCTGCGTAACACATTTGTTGTACCAAATCTCCTGAAATGTTTGACCCTTTTCCCATCGGTACTGCAACACAGACTCGCTGTTCTGGCATGAGTGGAAGAATTGTATTTGCTACAGTGAGCAGCAGTTTGAAGCCACAGTTCTCATGAGAGGCTGTGGCTGGTGGCACTCCGTGCTAGACGTCAAGAATGGGGGAGGTGGGGGCAAGGAAGGACATGGGTCAGCTGACCCTTCTCCTCACACACGAGGGACACTGACCCTCCTTCTAGGAGGGAAAGGTCACTGGATCCATGCACATAAATCATGGAGTCCTACAGGAAAAGGTAGACTCTCATCTATTTTACTTCTTTTCCCTAGCAAGACTGTATTTGGAAAATGGATATGATCATCCAGTAAATGTGCTGGGCTAAAACGACAATCTTTTGTCATTCTCATACATCTTTCCAACGAAGTTAAAAGAATGTCCATCCTACTTCATATGTCTTTGGAAAAGAGAGCAGTGAGCAAAGGAAAGAAAACTTACGTCTAATTTGTTAGGGAAAAACATTACTTAGGAAAGCTGAGCACCCTCTACAATTAGAGATATATGATAACTCTTAACACAGTTTATATCTTCAATTATTTTGATGGTGTTATGAGCTGGAGCCCTCAGAATATTGAGCAATTATGGCACCATTTTCCTGAGAGTTCCAGTGAAAGAAGTAGCAATTTTTTCTAGACATTTTACCAATCAGACAGATACACGTATCTCCCTAGGGGACACAGGATGTATTTTTAGGCCAAATAAGTACAGTGCTGCACACTCTCACTTCATGATACTTATGTCATGATAATTTAGCATTGTTCAGCTAATGAATCACATGGCTCAGATCACTTGTCACTTTGTAGTTGCTAAAATCAAAGAGAATTTCATACAAACTCTTTCAGCAATTATACAACCACTGCTAATAGCAAAATGCAACATGCTTTCTCCTGATCATTATTATTGACAGCTGCAGACATTTTAAAATAACATGTTACAATTAAAAGCAAATAGTTCTGCGAGCTTTGGAATTAATAGCCTAATTTCCAGTAGATTTATATCTCATGGTTACAAGGCTAAGGGCTGATTATTTGCTGCAGGATGTTGCTACTCAGCAGGGAGTAATCCCTCAGGCTATAGCAGCACTTTTTCCTTGCCCTGTGAAAGTTTTCTTATGGGCAGAACATTTAGTACTCTCTCTTGTTCTCTCTCTATCTGTTTAATCAGGTGTGAGTTCACACAGTATTCTCCCCCTTAGCTATGACATGTCCTGATTTATTAACCTCTATTCAGCCACTTCTTTTCATAAAACCTTTGGGAAAAATTATCATCTTTGAGCCCTCCTACCTTCTGCCAAATTCAGTTGAAATTGACCTATAAGTGCAGATGACTTCGCTGGCAGCCAGAGAGACATGCACAAAAAGATCACAGTAGCCCCATTTCCTTAGGAGATCAGGCTAAAATCCAATTTAGCCATTTATTCAGATTCTGTCCTACTGCATCTACAGCCTGTGCTCCACTCAGAAACAGCACTTGTTGCTAATGGAAGCTGTCAATGACCCTGCATTGACAAACTGCCACCAAAGTGCTCTTGATGTGATTTATTCCTGCCGTCATTAACTTCACAGCCCACTAGCTGAAAGAAGGTGATGACTTCCCAGACAGACAGGAAAAGACAGGCAGAAATAGCAGCAGCAGGAGCAGACTCGGTGATGATGGGTGGAAACAGGTGACAGCCTGCACTCTCACTTCAGGACAGATATAGCACAACAGGAGATTTAAAAGGAAGTAGTTGTAAATTGGAAAGAGAGGACTATAGGGAGATTCACAGCATATGGTCAGGTTTCTGCTTTTCTGGTTGTCTCTTACTCTTGGTTTATTCCTCCTTCTTCTCATCCCAGCCTGAACATATTAAGTTTTCATTCAGAAGCCTTACCTTTTTTTAGGGTTTGCCTTGAAAAATCCTTCAAGCAATGGATTCCTCAACATGGAAATGCCAAATGGCAAGAGCCTACTAAGCCATGTTTCCATGCCCCTTAACTGTCTAGCTAGGTGTTACACAGTTACCTGGCTCCCCAAGCCCCTCTTAAAAAGGTGTCATTGGCAGGGTCACAGGGGACTGAGATCACGGAGACAAAGCCAACACTGATTCATCATGACTTCCAAACAGCTAGCAGAAGTCCCCTGGCACACTAGCTGCTCTTGAAATCTGTTCCATCCATGTGAAATCCCAAGGGACCAAAGGCATGCAGACACAGTAGTGATATCCCTTGCCTATGTGGTCTCACCTCCTGTGGAAGGGGGTTCCTCGGAGCTTAGCACTAGAAGTCACACCAGCTCTTTGTTTCATTTAAATTCTCCACATGATCCTTTCAGCATAATGCCTTTGTAAAGCTAGCAATAAGTGTAGGAAATACATATTGAACTTCTCAATGTATTTGACCAAGAAGAATTATCTTTTCTTGGTCATTAAAGCCCAGTTTGTTCTACTTGCTAAATAAAGACCGCAACAGAAAATGAGAAGCAACAAAAATGAAAATATTCTTTTAAAAGAAAAATTTAAATCCACAAATAACTTATTAGAAGAACTGTATTTTCACTGCATATTAACTTCTCTAAGTGAAGCACTAGTAATTTACTGCATATTTGAATCCCCATGCTATAAACATTCAAATGACAAAAGAGCCAAAAGGTTTACAAAAATCTCACAGGAGTGACAGAAAAGCTAGAAGAAACTTTTTTAACAAAGACTCCTACTTATTAGCAAATGCTTCTTGGAAACCTTACATTTTACCAGAAAATAATAAAACCACCATAAAAATATACAAATTCATGTATCCAATATCAGAGGAAAATGCACGGGAATTTTTTCAGTGAGTTTCAGAACAGGAATGGGGATGAGAAGGGCAGGTAATAAAAGGTAGAACAGTTCCATGTGTTCAATTCTTTTGTTTCAGGTCTCATATGACTAAAAGCATGGTGCCTGCTTACCTTTCACAGCGTGGTCCCATGTAGCCAGCTGGGCATTCATCACACATTAATCCACGATGTCGGTCAAAATGACACGTTGGGCTAAAGCTGTGTTGTTGATATTGAGAAAGAAGAGGGACAAGGAAGAAACATAAAGAAAACATGGTTAGCAGCATAGCTCTCTTCCCACTTTAAAGATTGTTAATTTGCAAAACAGTGCTCAGGAAAAGTGATTCTGCTCTAGGACATGGGGCTTAAGTTCGACTCCAGCAAATTGAATTTGGAATGACTCTGCTATTTCTGCGACGCTGAATATAGAGCAGTGGATGGCAGCATCCCAATAGCCTGTTATTACGGGACTTGAGCCTGCCACTGAGTGGTCTGGATACCATTAAAAAGGCAGGAATGTACAGCTGCTTGTTTGTGCCCCTGAGGGCCTGGCAAAACAATCTGTGCCATAACGTGGCCCCTATATAAATCTTTCTGAAGGACAAATGATTAAAAGCTCGGTTAACTTTGTGTATAGTCAGCTGTGAAAGGAACTCAGTGAACAAGAAAGGGGTGGGGCAAAATGGGAAATATCTGGCACAGCTTCCCAGAGAGTGTATTTGAGTTAATCGAGTGCCAATGACCTCAAGCAACAGGCCACACAGACATGTTGAAGTTTAAGAATAGCTTGCAGACTAGAAAGCTTTACCTCTTTGTTATGCTCTAATTATTTTTGTCTGGTTTGGGTTTTTTTTTCCCTCTTTTTTAAATACATGAAGATACTGTAGCCATTTGCAAGCTCCACATCTCAATAACTGTGTTTAATCTCTGAATTGTGTTCCTTCACTGTCAGCATCTTGCTTTCCATAATCTTTCTCCCTTAACCCACTTTTCTGAAGAAACCTCCTGACACACTGGAAGATACTATACAGAATAAGAAGTAATCTGTTCTTCTGTAATTCTGTAATGATTATTAGAGACAGAGACATACCAGTATCTTTATAAAGTCTTGTCTAAGTAATGGCAATCAATTCTGGTCAACTAAATAGAAAAATAGAAAAAGGAAAAAAGAAATGAAAGACCAGGAAGGACTACGTGCATAGAGGGTGACTATTCAAAGGGGTAAAACAAAGCACTTATGTGAAAAAAAAGATACTAAATTACTTTTTATAACCTAGGAAAAGAGAATTTGAGAAACAATAGAATTGCTTCAACAAAGACAGCAAAAGGAAGGTATATTCAAGGTAGCAGTGCATGCTACAGTAATAACAAACAGACATAATCCAAACTTGGATATATTAAAGGAGGATATACCATGACAGTTTCTGGAAAGTAATAGGCCCAGGAAGGACAGAAAAGCTTAATTAGCATCATTTAAAGTGATTAGCTCCTGGTGACCAGACCCCACTTCTCAGGAGTCATCCATCCTGTGATCTGTCCTCAGTTATTCTTTATTCTGTGTTATCCCACAAATATAAGAGATCAGTAAGAAAAACGTGGGATGGTCAGGTCCAATAAATACAGACAGGTGCTGGGATTTTTCTCTTTCCTATAAGGTTTGTGTTATTTTCCCATGTATTTACTTAATAATAGATTCACAAATGGATGAAGAGTCAGTTGGAGAAACAATAATTGTTCATTCTATTATTTAGTAGCAATGAAAGCACACATTATCATTGAATATAATCAGCAGCACCTGACTTACTTCAAATAAGTTTCTGCTTGTCAGTCCCAACCTCACTCTTTCCAAGAGCTTCACAGGAAACTTTGTAAAGATGCTATCACAGCTCATTACAGCATTGTACAAAAGTGACTGTACCAAAGTTCCACAGAGAGCTCTGAATTTAACTGCATAAATTTTAAATATAATAATGATAATAATTGTAAGGATGATGATGATGATAATAATGATAATGTACTTATTATTACTAAGTAATAATGATGAAAGTAGAATTTCTATGTTTTAAGGTTATGCTCAGACCTTGCCTCCTTGATTCTTTCTGTGACTTAATAGTTGGACCACATTTGAACACTAAACATTAATATATTGAGAAATTCCCATCTGCGTGCTGTAAAGGAAATATATGATAGCAGGCTGAGAAAAGAAGAATTTATCTTCCTGAATAGTGAGAATCTCATTACTCACTAGTGCTAAACACTAATGAACTGTGAGTATTGATTTGTCAAAACAAGCTTCAAAAAATTGTAGTCCCCCTCTTAATTTATCATTGCTCTTTACAGTTTTCCCATATGGCAACAACACTAATAGGAGTCAGGACACAGGACAAGTATGAATATACAGTATGGGAATGGATGTGATAAGTCTGTGTTGGGAGATGGGGCATCCTAAAAGCTTCCTAGTGTGTTATAGAAAACACCCCCTGACAATATGTTTGTGATTTTATCTAATTCTCCAAGAAAAAATTTGAAATTCTAATACATTTGTACATACAATTAATCACTTGTTCAGTTACTCATAAAGGACATGACATATCCTACACCTGTACAGTGATATGAAGTTGGTAAAAGTATTTTTCAAATGAAGGTATCTGAATTGTTTGCAAATATTATCCCTAGCATAACAAACTCATTGGCAGCTAAGTAAGAAAGCAAAGAAGTATTTTTAAAGCATTCAGATAACACATTAAATCTTTAAATTTCTTTTTTTCATCATAAACAAATTCGTCTAGACTGTAACACCATGCAAGTTTGAACCTTTCAATAAGTTCTACAAAATTCTAAACTTTGTAGACTTCAAGACTCACACATTTCATAGTTCAAAGAACATTTATACTGTGTGTTCTATACCTATTTTATTTTTCAAGAAAACGAAATAATAAAAAGGGGACTGTTAACTTCACAGAAGGAAAGTAAAGCACCCAGAACTATGATGACTATGTAATGGAGGTCTTCAGGTGTTTTGCCAATCATAACCTAAATCCAATCTATTTGACTTGGTTTGTTGCACATCTGTGCAAGACAGAAATGTGATAGTGTTTTTCCTTCTTTGTCAGTACAGTGTTCTCAAACAAGAGAAAGATAATTGACTACTGCGGCAAGGAAATACCAAGTAATGAGGATGTCAGAACAACCATGCCTGAGCAGCAGATATAATAAACCCATATATATGTATCTAATAAAACCAACTCAAAAGCTGTGTTAACAGGAAGGCAGGCTCCCATTCTACAATCCCCTGGAATTTCCCCTCATAAGTGCTTAGACTATTCCTGCTCTGATCAGTGCAATTTTAGTAGGATGCAATGCCACAGACAAGCTTCAAAACAGTTTTATTCAGGTACATCATGTAAAATGCTTTTGGTACTATTATTTTCCAGGTACTCTCTGTGACAAAACCAATGAAAAAACATTCAAGCCACTTGGTTCATCTATTAAGATAAGCTATGGAGTAGCATAGAGAAGTTTTTGTAATGAAGGAAATTTTGGTTCTTGGAACAGAATTTTTGAATAACTTTTCACTTGTATTTTTATTTAATAAAACAAATTTACAGTATTTTTTCTGAGATATGCTGACAAAATATTTTCAATTACAAGATCTAAGGATGAATTCAAATTCCAAAAAAATCATATAATGATTTGTTAAGAGAAAAGGAGAAAGTAAAAGCAGAAAGTTAAGAGAAAAGGAAAAGTAAAAGCAGAAAAAACTCACATACCAAATCTCCAAATTCAGCTTTAAAACTAGAAACAATTACTCTTAAGGACGACAGAAAAGCAAATGCTAGTTATTAATTTGAAAAGCAATCATCCAAATTCTGAGTTGTTCTTTCTGTCTTAGTGTCATCCAGCTTTTGTCTTTATCTGCCTAGTTAAGCACTCTGTACAATCGTAAAAATAGAAAGTTTATATTGCAGAATATATTATTTGATTGAAAGGAAAAAAGATATCTCAAGCATACATCTAAAAATATACATTTAGAAATTATGCAAATTACTACGGGGAAAAGAGCAATATGCAATAAATGCACAACTTACTTGTTAGAAGGTATATTTAGGGGGCAAGCACACAACTGACAATCTTCAGCTGTCCCTTTAGTTGCATCACCATAGAAGCCAGGCAGGCATCTATCACAATATGGACCACCTGTGTTGTGTCTGCAGTCCTAAACAGAAGATGTAAGTACAAATTGACAATTAGACAACTTGCATATGGAAAAAGGTCTGCAACATTTATCCTTTCTTCTGCTTGTTGAGAAACAGTTCTACAGGTTATCTGTCAAAACCAGAGCTTCATATGTTCTTGTGGATAACTTTCTTCCATGTAAAATGAAAAGAGTATTTAACAGAAAACCTTTAAATTTATACCACACAACAGCTGTATTATTGTTTTAGCTTGCTTAAAGAAAACCAACTTTCAAAGCAGCATAAGACAGCTTTAGTATTGCAGTCTTGCAACAGGTCATATTTTATGTCAAACTGTTTTCAGATGTTGACTCCAAAAATACAGCCCAGATGATATAATTTATAAAAATGAATAATTACTTTTGACATGTATGTGCATTAGTTCATTTTGAAAGGTATATGGCTAGCAGTATTTGTAAACAGTAGCAAAGCATGAAATACTTAATTCTTATTTGCTAGAATAGAATCCAACCTCTATTTTGTGAGTAGAAGGAAGGACAAGTATACCATGTATAGGGTGCTATCCAACACTTTGTGTTCATGTGAATGCATAATAGGAGAGAAATTAAGTTGAGCATATGAAACATGCAGTATAAAAATGGCAGCACTACATTTGCATTTTTGTATATAGCTTTTGGTTGATCTCAAATTAAACAATCTTTTAGTAGAATAGAAATCAGTCCCGTGAAAAAAAGCTTCTCATGATGACTTGTAAGAACCAAATTTAAAAGAGTAATTACCCTTTCTATTCTTTTTCCCTCTCACCATATAGGATTTAGAAACTCTACGTAATTTCACAGAATACATAATCAATTCAGAAAAATTACTTTTCTGGCTTAATCTGTTTCCTTTCTTCACCCCACATTACTAGCACACCACAATATTCCTTTCACTGCTATTTCCCACAAAATACCCAAGTGTAGCACTTTCACAATGCAGAAACAGAGAAAGCAGTTGGAATGGTTTTGGATGTTAAATGCCAAATTGATGTGCTTGGTATAGACTGTAAAAAGAATTGAAAGAGCTTATGTCAACTTCAAAATGCCAAAATGAAAGCCACGAAAGAGATTTTTGTTAATGGGGTGTGTTCTGCTGTGTTTTAGACTATGGGCTAGATCACATCTAGAATGTTTCATCTGAGCTGCAGCTTAAGAACTCTGAAGGTTTGTTTTCATTCAGGTTTTTTGTTTTTTTTTGTGGGGATTTTTTTTGTTTGTTTTTTTAAATGTGGGCACTTTCAAATTTAAGATTTAATTTAAAATTGCTTTTTAGGAACATTTTAGAATTGTTTTATCATTTTAGTAAGTCATGCATATGGTACTGATTGCTATTTAAGAGCCTTACTGTCTCTGGAAGACATAATTTATCCTCAATAAGGAAATAGACAATATTCTAAGGGACACTGATTCCTTCCTCACAGCTTTCCAGGATTGCAATTATTTGTACAGAGCTTTTTTGCACTGTGCTCTGCACCTGGGCATCTGAAAAAGCATAATATCCTTTTTAGTCATGTGGGCATTGGCATCAAAAGCATTTGCCTTCAGAAATACTGTTTTTTTTTTTTAAAGGGTGCTTTCTTATTGCTCATGCATACAATCGGCATATATTTTAAATGAAAGCTTCAATCACGATACTATATTTTAACATAATTTGGAGATTGTGAGCTAATACCAAATTATTGAAACAATTAATCAATTAAAATTACGTCTTTAGAACAGTCAGCTGGGTTAAAATCAACTTCCGTAAGTTAACCAATCCATTTGATTTGTATTTCAAACATTGACATTCAAAAAGAATCTACCAGCCATACAAAAAAAAGTAGCCAGGAACAATATGCTTCTTAAAGAAGATGTGACAAAAATAATTTAAGTGTTTCAAAAGAAAAATCCTCTGCAATTCAACTTTTTTAAGACATCATGTCAAATTATTTGTACTTTTTCTGAAAAATAATGGATTCTTCTTTTGTGATAAGTTTAGCTTTAAATATCCTCAGACATATCTTAACAGTTTTGAAGAATATGAACAGTTTATATGTCAAGGACGTTATTAAAGTGAGAGAAGCTAATACACTACTTTAAAGCTTCACATCTCTTGCTGAGTGGTACTTGCAGATTCTGTTTTTTTAAAGTAAAACATCTGAAACCTTCAATTTTGTAGGAAAACATTTCTTGTTACAAAGACCTGACCGCCTTCACTTTGATGAAGTAGTTTCTAGCATTTTAACATCAGTCATTTCCATGTACTGTGTCTAATCCTACTCAATCCAGACCCCTGTGTTCAATTCCTCACAATCACAGAATGATAGAATATCCACAGCTGGTAGGATCGAGTCTAACTCCTGTCCCTGTGCAGAACTTCCCAGAAGTCACACCATGTGCCTGAGAGCATTGTCCAAACACCTCTTGAGCTCTGTCAAGGCTGCTGTGACCACTGCCCTGGGGAGCCTGTTCCAGTGCCCAAACATCCTCTGGGTAAAGAACCTTTTTCTAATATCCAACCTAAACCTCTCCTGACACAACTCCAAGCCATTCATTTGAGTCCTGTCACTGATCACCACAGAGAAGAGATCAGTGCCTGCCCCTCCTCTTCCCCTGATGAGGAAGTTGTACCTGCAATGAGGTCTCCCCTCAGTCTCCTCCAGGCTGAACAGATGAAGTGACTTCAGCCACTCATCATATGGCTTCACCTCAAAGCTCTTCACCATCTTCATAGCCCTCCTTTGGACACTCTGTAATAGCTTAATGGGTTTTTTTATGCTGTGGCACCCCAAACTGCACACAGTATTTAAGGTGAGGCTGCCCCAGTGCAGAGCAGAGTGGAACAATCCCCTCCCTTGTCTGTTTGATATCATACCATTCACTACCCTCTGTGCCCAACCCATGAGCCATTATTAGCCATTGCATGACATGTCTATCCAGCTGTGTGCTGGACATTTTTCCCAGAAGGATCCTGTGAGAGACAGTATGAAAAGCTTTACTGAAATTCAGAAAGATTACATCAACTGGCTGCCCTTGATCACCTAAGTGATTTACCTTGTCATAAAAGAAAATTAAATTTTATAAGCTTGATTCTCCCCTCATGAAGCCATTCTGGCTGTGTTTGATGACTCCAGGTGTTTTTCAATACCTCCCAGAAAAATCTTCTCCCTAATTTTATCATACACTGAAATGAGATTGACAGGCCTACAGTTTACATGCCATCCTTCTCAACCTTTTTGAAAATTCAAATGCTAGCCAGCTTCCTCTCAACTAGAGTCTTTCCATATTTCCAAGGCTGTTCAAAAATCATTGAGAGAGGCCTCAAGATGACATCAGCCAGCTCTTGGGAGTATTCTTGGATGAATCCCATCAGACCCCATAGACTTATATGGATCCAGTAGATGCCACACTAGTTCAGGGTACATTGAGAGTTTATCGTGCTCACAGCCATGGTCCTTCAGCTCAAGACACTGGGACCCCTTTAGCCCATCATCAATGTTGGAGACAAAGGTAAAGAAAGAATTAAACATCTTTGCTTTGCCTATATCCCTGTTTGTGAGGGGACCATCTTCATCCTGTAGTGGGCTGATGTTATTTCTGCACTACTTCTTACTATTAACTTATTTAAAACACTCTTATTATTGCCTCCCATATTTTCGTCCAGCTTCAACTCCCATTGAGCTTTGACCACACCATTTTTTTCCCTAAAACTGCAAGCAACATTTCTGTATTCCTCTCACATCACCTGACCTTGCTTCCACTGCATGCACCTTCCTTTTTTGCCTTATCTCCAGAAGAAGATCACTGCTCAGCCAAACTGGCCTTCTGCCTGTTTGACTTCTGACATTTTGGAATTGCCTGCTCCTGTGCCCTTAGGAGGCAGTGCTTAAAAAGTGACTAGTACTGATGGTCCCCAGCACGTTCAAAAGCAATGAATCAATATTTAAATCTAAAAACAAACAAAAAAAGAGAACCCCACATATATAGGACCGAAATCTGAATATACCATACTGTGTATGTTAGTCTATCTGAGAAATAATGATCTTGTGCATCCCGTACTTTTCTCCCTGAGCCAGTTTGGACCTTACAGGACAAAGAACAAGGATTATGTATTATGTAGATGTGATCTGATCTGCCTGTTCTCTTCAGTGGTGCATTAAGCATACTTCTTGCTAATCTGCCACATTTACAGATCAGTACTATAAGTACTGAAGTAGACAAGTCCTTCTAAAAATACTATCAACACTCATGAAAGATTTGTTCTTTCTTGATATCAATTGGCTGAATCTCAGTTTGAAACTTGCCAAGTGTACAGCAATGATTTTGAACATCATCTGGTTTAAGCAATGCCTAATTATACTGAGATTATTTCTTTAAAGCATCCTTAAGGCTCCGATGTCTTAATTTCATGTTCACAGGAAAACTGAACTGTTTTTTTTCATGTCATGATACTGCATATAAAATAGATTGTGATCAACTTCTCTAACCTGCTCAGTACATTATATCTGCTTTCTTTTTATTCCTATGGAAATAGAGGTTGTTCCAACACATTGATCTAGTGGGTTGGTAAAATCCATGGGGTTTTTTCACAGCTCCATAGATTTTGTGGCCAGGAACAACTTTATGTCCAAATACTTGTGCTTTCAGTTCCAAAATAATTTCAATACAGTGATTTCAATTGTATCTCACACTATTTTGAATGCATTAATTTTCTATACCTCTTTTACCTCTGAACATCTTTAAACTTCTTAGACAACCTCTGTGTAATTAAAACCGTAGGATTTATTTTTGTCCAAAAGTTTATGTATGACTCAGACCTTGTTCCCTACAAATTTCCTTGCTGATGTCCTGGAGAGTGTTTTCCAACATTTCCTACTGAGCCAGCTCTTCCCTTTTTGGAAGAAACCAAATCAACTTCTTTATGCCCAGTATCAGGGAACACTAAATTCACACTGAAAACCACTCCAGCATATACAGCTGAGTTTATATGAACATGGAAAGAAACATTTAGAATAGGATGCTAGTGATGAAAATAAAACCTTTTACAGGGATTATGACAGAGTCCAAGATAGCACATTTGGCATGCTGCTGCCCTTCCTCAGGATACCTATCACAGAGACAACCAGGGAAGCTGTTAAAGCCAGCTAAAGAAAGTAAGTCTGGGTGTCTATTTTAGTATATGCCCGCTGTCTAGACCAGACAATGGTATTCTGCCTTTGGAAGCATGAATAAGCTCTTCCAGCATTTTCAAGCCACCGTAGTATCAAGATGAACAGACAATTCCCTTTCCTGGTGTAACAATACAAGTGTAATCAGGACATTGCAGAGGCTTTACCTATCTTCACTTGGAGAGAGCCTGTACTGCATTTAGCTAGGACATATCATTTTGTTACGGCAGATATGAAGATGGGTAAAGACATTTTGTCACTCTGGTGATGAATACTGCCTAAAGCACACATCCACCAGCATTGACATAGGCCTCATTCTACATGGTATATGCTGTTTATACACAGAGGAATACAATATGAAAAGGATGCCACTGGGGACTGCCCATTTAGGGCAATTTGACCATATCTTTGGGAGAAAGATCTACTTTCTCTGGGCTTACTAACAGGAATATAATATCCTGCAATGAATGAAACACCTTGAAATGTACTTGCTTTTCACAAGGTTTAGGTTTAACCAACCTACTATAGCTACTGTAAATATGTGTGCGTAATAGGACAAAAGAATATTTCTGAATGTTCCAAATTGCCCTATGTACCAAAGCAGGTATGTATATCACAGTGGTAACGAGAACGAGGTATTGTGCAGCTCTCTATGGCTGCTCTGGGGATCAAAGGGCTTTGCAGGTTACTGCGAGATATACGTTAAAATGAGCTTTTTATACAGGCCTGTGTCGAAGCAGATGATTTGAGCTTTTATCATGAGTCAAAAACACATTTCAGCTTCTTTTCAACTACATTTCAAAGCTAAGGAAGAGCGAAAAGAAGTATCATATCAGTAAATTAGATGCCTAAATTGCCTGTTGTATTACTGAGAAAACACCATGAATAATAATAAGGAGGCCAAAAGGCTGTGTAAACCTCAATAGAAAGAATGCCTTTGATGTGAAACATTTCTCTTTTTCAGCACTCAGACTTCTCTCTCTTTCACTTCAAAAGGCTTATGATCCAAATTGAATAGCAGCGTTTAATAGCCTGCATGGATACTAACCGATCTGACTTACAGTGCTTTCAAAGTTGTAAGAAAATCCAGAACTGATTTTAAGCTCCCTGTGCACCTCTCCTCTATAGCCTGATCTAGTATAAACTACAGAACACATAAAATGCAGAGTGTTTGATAACGTGTATAGATGAAAGTGCATCTTCAGCTGGTTATTTTCCACTTCCTTGTCAGTGCTGTGTTCTCTTACACCAGCACCCTTGAAACATCAGAAGGGGGAGCTCCGCTGCCTGACTCAATACCAGCCAAAAAAGCACAAAAAGCAATATGCAGCCTATGTGGCCTTCTCTTTTATCCAGGCTAGTGCTACGAACAAAAATAAAGAAGGAAGCTGTGTAGGGGCTAAAATGTGAAGACACAGAAGCAAACAGCCTCAGAATTTACATCTGCCTATGGACCCCTAACCCCTAAGCAAAATAGTCAACAGTTACGGCATACCTTAAACAGGATTCCTCCTTCCTTTTCTCTCCTGTTAATTGATTTTATCCCACACGAATATTATAAAAATTGTAGCTGGAGAATATGGTCATTAATGCAAAAAAAATTTGACAGGAAACACAAATCCATATTACTCTAGTAATAAACATTTTCGCTGAGTATTAAGTGAAAGATTCAAAATATGACTGTCATGTCAAACATGTTTTTCATTCTTTGAGGCTTACAATGTAATTAAATTGAGAATAATTTTAAGCTTCTATTCATGAAAAAGCAATTTGAAAAATCCATTGATCCACACATTAAGGATATCTTGTTTTGCACTGCAATGCAATTAAACATTTTCTATGAGCAAAACAGGAAGAACAGTAATAATTCTAAGTGCCAAATTGTATTGGAAAAAGGTTGAATTTTCATTTTGGCATTTTCCCAGCAGGATTTTCTTAAGGAATAAAAGGGAACATTTAGAAACATGCACATGACAGAGTCTGAAATTCTGCAGGGAAATGAGAGTATATCCCACTAAACTGGCACCAGCTTAAATTGTGCTTCTGCAAGACTAATGAAATTAGACATGTTGTTTCAAGCTTTATACCATGTCACACAATATTTTAGACAAAAACTAAAAATGCCCTTGAGTCAATCAGAAAAGTATATTCAGCATAATTCACCCATTCCAAAAGGCTACTGAACAGGCAGGAAACAGTGGTGTGCTGGTAGGCTTTCTATGGATAATATCACAGATTTAATTGCTGAATTAGTAGGTAACTACATAAAATCTCCATAGTCTACAAGAAAAAAAAAAAAAAAGTGATTTAACTGAGATCATATGGTTTTATTATTTTTCTGAAGTACAATTCATTAAGTGTTCCTTCAAGGTCTACTATGAATTTAGAAGAAGGAAGGCATTAACAAAATGTTTTCATCAAACTAGAACTGAATTTACAAAGTTACCTGCTACATACTATAAATTGAATATACTACAGGAGACAAATGGAAGGGGAAGATAAATCTTGCATTCATACATTTCCTGCTTTCTGCATGCCATACCTTAAAACTATTGCATTTTAAAACATAGATCCTATGTGATAAATAAAATATTTTCTTTTCTTAACAGTTCAAGACACTGTATCTTGGTGTGAGGGGATCCTTAACCTCAACACAAAGATCTCCTCTGTTACTCACTGGCTTTTTTCTTCTTGATTATTCCAAGTCTCAGAACTCACAAATCCAATTGCACAGGTATATTGGGTTGATGTTGGCCATGTCCGTTGTTTCCTGTAGGGACACTTACCAGGCATGCTCCTGTGATGTCATCACACACATCTGCATGACCAAAGCACGTACATGGTGCACAAACTCCATCAAAGATTGTGCCATTCACACGCCTGTGTCGAGGCCAGCATGACTGGAAGAAAAGTTAGATAAAATTTAAACTCTTGTTTGAATAGAGGAAGGAATGGGTTTTTAAAAATTTTGTTGGATTTGATGCTTGCACACACAACAAACATACTTGCCAAATGAATAAAAATACCAACATTTCTCTAGAAAATTCTTCTTTCTGGTGGCTTTGCACTGACCTTAGCCTTAGCAGTAGGTGTGAGATTAGAGGAAGCTTTAACAAGATCATTCTTCTGAAATGGTAAAATAAAGGAGAGAAATGAAGAACTGAAGTATGACAGCATGAAAGCAAGAGGTACAGACTGAAAAACAGCCAGAAGGTGAAATACTGAAGGAGAGAGAAGGAGAAAAAAAACTCAAAACAACAAAAATGTTCTCTGAGAAGTTCAGGAACAAAGAACAATTAAAATACCATTTAGTCTTGTTACGACTCCAGCAAAATGCTACACTGAAATAAAGCACAAGCTGAAAACTAGGGTATCCTTTTATTTACAAATTGTGCTCCTTAAAGGATAGTAATTTCACTTTAAGAAACTGCTCTGATATTTTAATTTTCTTTTTTAAATGTAAAATACAAATAAATATTAAATGTATGGCCAGTAATTTTATAGACAAGGTGACACCATACAACTGTGAATCATCAGCTAAAATTCAGCTACTCCATTTGCTCATAGTAAGATGTCAAGCGGCAGTCTTCCTTACTATATATCTCACAAGTGGCTTTATAGTTTTTGCAAACTATCCTTCTGCAGTAAGACTGCTCATGTGATCCAATAATTTTGCATAAGATAAAAAAAGCATGTGACAGATTTATGACCTTCAAAAGCATCTGGATAACACAAAGTTTTGCACTAACAGAATACTAAAAGTATCATTTAATAAAGAAAACCCTTTCCTCTTCACATACACACTCCAAAAAGGTAACAAACAGACTCTTCTTTATAAAAATAAAGATGTCCCTTTTTGTCCTACTCTTGAAAAATTGAAAGTAATCTAAAGAGTAATTGAAATTATTCTTTAAAAAAACATTCTAAAACCTGAGATATTATCCTTATTTTTTCACTCTTTACATTCTTGGTTACACATTCCTAAAAAAAATCCTGTAAATACAAATAAATAAAAATCTAAAGTTATAAAATCCAAAACTTAAAAACAGGTTAAAAGAAATTGATGTATTTTTCTTTCTGTGGCATGAGATGTGAGTGATTTCTGCATAAATCTATAAATCTTTTCCCTCTTTGGGTGACTGAAAATAATCTGTCGTGAACAGATATAAATGATATTGCTCAAGACAAGGCTCCAAAAGTCACTAATATTAAGAACTTAGACATGAAATATCAGTGGCAGGGCTCAGAACAGTACTAAAAGATTACAGATTGAGGTCTTAAAATAAATTATGTAACTGTCAGCAGTTGGGATAGTTTTTGGCCATCATAGTGATGGAAGTTAAACACAACTCCTTCTGGAGCAGAAATAAAAGAGTACAGAAAATGGGAACAAATCTGAGGGAGAAGACCAATTGGATGTGAAGATGTTGACAAAGGCAAGAAAATTCATGAGTGAAGCAAAGTAACTATCACAAAGGGGTCCAATTGGTATTAGAAATTTAAAATTTTATCTGCTTTACCTGTCCTTATGGAATTCTGTGTTCCTACACATACAAAAATGTACAGAATTTTATCTGGCCAGTCTTGTAAAAAATAAATTTTGAATTTATATAATGGAAAATCTTAAAAGAGACAGCATAATTTAAATGGAGTTAGTTGTCTTTGGAATGATCATGTCAAAACATTCATAGCATGAAAACAAGAAAATAATAGTTGTTTCTAGTGCGGCAGCATCTATGCCAGGTACCATATCATCATTATGCAGGAGACAAATACATACATTAAATTAAATAATGAAGAGAAAATGGAACTGAAAAACTGCACAAAATCAATAAAATATGATACTCTGCTTGGTTGAAACTGGCAGAAGTAAAATGAACAAGGCTGAAAGTATTCAGAAGAAGAAACAAAAATGGTAACTGGGAAAAAAAAGAAAAGAGATTTTCAGCTTCTCTTTCTATACTTTCTTAACTAATGTCTGTCTGGAAATCTTAAACTTCACCTTTTTTTTTTTTTTTTTTCTATGCCCACTAGCATGAATAGGAACTTTAAATTTGCAGCTATATATATGTCCTTTTCTTGTGGTGTATGATCTTAAGTATGTATCAAATTTCAGGGACTGTTTATGATTGAGGAGAAGGTTTAGCACTAAAGGACATAATGTTGGACAGACAATTTCAGCAACATCAAGACAGGAATTCTACCCAAGCCCTTCAGCTTCTGCAACAAAAGTAGATACTGAAAGATCTGCAATCAGGGCTTTTCCAATTATTCTCTTGGACATCAGGCTTAAATCTGCACTGGGAGAATAAATGAACAAATGAAAAAAAAGTGTGAAACACAGTGAAACTGCATCTAGCATATTTCTTAAAATAATTGAACAGACAGACAACGGCCAGGCTTTAAAATTATTTCTCAGCTGAGGTAAAAAATATTCTTCTCCACTTATTTCCCATCTGCACCCTTTTGGAAGTGATAGGAATATCCATTAATTCCTTCAGGCCTTCTTTCTATGTTAGTTCATCTAGCCCCAGCAACAAACAATCACACTTGGCATGAGACTAGACTCTAAACCTTAAATATCACATATAAGCATGAAAATTTTTAAAGAAAAAGAGAGTTGACAAGAAAATGCCTAGAGTGCCTGTGTAAATGGCATACTATTTGTAGTTTTGTGAAGCAGAGCATCTTGGTGTTTGAAACTATTTCCTTAGAGGCAAAGCTTTTGAAGAATGCTTTTTTTGCTTCTATTTACCCCAAGCAATGCCCACGTGAGGTAGTTAATCATATGTATACTTGTAAGAATACATTCTGTGTGAACTAATGACTTAGTTAGGGAAGTGAGTATTTTTCTGAGCATGTGTCTACATTATTATCTGTTACAGGAGCAAAATAACGTGACACAATCCTCAGAAGAACACATGCAATTCTCAACAACTCCAAGGCAAATGGCAAAGCCCTGGGAAAACAAAAGAAGAAATTCAACCCCATTAACTCAAATAAATTGATCCATCTTTGCTGTGCACAGGTCAGATAATTACCATTTTCCTTCCAATTGTGTTCATCCATTTATATTATCATCTGGCTAAAGAGTACAAATATTGTTTCTGCTTCCTTTTTATGAACCAAAATGTCTTTTTGTAAGTTAGAAATAGTCATAGAAGTGTAAAACTTCAGATTTTAAATATTATCAGATATAATGAACCATCACCTGGAAATAAAGGTAACTAGCCAAGCCATGGCAAATTCCTAACAAGGAGGGACAGTTGTCCTATGATTTTCTACCAACACAGGTCCACTGTCTCCTTCCTATCACAGTGTTAGCAACATTGAACTAGACTGCATCATGATACTCACCTCACAGGAGGTTCCATCATAGCCTGGAGGACACTCACACAACTCCACTGCAGATGCTACCCTTCTTCCCCTTGAAGCGTGGTCGGCAGATTCCATAATAACACTTCTTAGTCTGGACGTAACAGAAATTAAATGGGCAAAACAGCAAATTAGATGGATATGTGCAGCTGAATGAAATTAACACGTTATAGGGACATGAGGTGGCTTGTTTCTGTTTTCCTGATTAGGAATAAGGAGATTTTCATATTCATCTATTTCTTCCTAAACTGTATGTCTGTAGGCTTGTTACTATTTTTGTTCATCATGTGAGGGAGACTATGGTCAAATACCCACTGATAAAAATAGATTTAAAATGTCTTACAGCACTGTACCAGGCTATTCCTGGCCTGCAATCAACATGTGCCAACTTGCATTGCAGCTGCATATAGAGCAAATCTGACACTAAGCAGGGTCTTCAGGATTTATGAACCAGTAGTCCAGCTTTCTAAAATATTACATTACTAAGTTTTGGATATAGGGTATTTTTACTCTGGAGATTTAACCTCTGGAAAAGATGTCAGTCCTGTCCAGAAGGATTGAGGATCTAAGTATTATGTATATGAAAGAAAAATGTATGTACATGAAACAAAACAGAAATCTTCTGCCATATATCCTGGTCTCCCTAATGCCAGAGAAAAAGTACTAAACAGCTGTTGTTTAGGTGAAGACTGACCATGATTTTTATTTCAAAAGCATGGAAGTAAGATGAGAGACACAACAGAAGCCTTTTGATAGTCTTACAGCTGTTATCAGAAACAGATGTAATTTACCTCAAGAGTATCTTTCTGTGGAGAAAACTGGGATTTGGGAGTTTAATTCTTATGAGAATTCGAAGGAACATTAACGCATTACAGAGGCTAAATTACTTCTATTTTCACCCAGTAATCCTAACATAGTGTTTTATAACTAAAGCTACTTGAAGAACTTGTTTTGAAGTTGTCTTCATCAGAAAACACCTTTCATTCATGACATACATTTTATTGAAAAGGTTTTTTTCGCCTTCATAATAGGGCATTTATGTTTTGACTGCAAAAAAAGCCTGAAAATTATTTGGATGACCTTGGACAAGAAAACGTCCAAGAAAAATATTTTGTTGTTGCTACAACAGTTGGAGGAAAGCTTAAGACACAGTATTTTCCCACTCAATTTTATGACTACTCCAAAAAAGTTAAACATGAAAGGTAATGGGGGAAAAAAGGGAAGATTTCTTAAATTAAGATAGAAGCTTCAGAAAAATAGAAATTTTACTACTGCTAGGAATATGACTGGACTTTGGAGGGACTACCATTGTATATAACGCTGTTAGAAACTTCAATCTGATTTGGTGATACTAGAACCTCTGTATAAGGTTCTTGTTACTGTTTTAAGAGAAGGATGCTTATTCCTATCCAGATCTTCAGTAAATTCTGTCTGACTTTTCAGTATATCCCCTTTGCTCCATTTATTGCTGTACATTTATTTTGCGATCATTAATTTGAATTTTCTTTATGAAAAGATAACAAATCTCTAGGATATCAGATATCAAATAGTGATTACTTTACCAGTAAAAAAATTAAAATTTTAAAGAAAAAAATCAGTAAATTAAGAAAAAAAGTTTTAATAAAAGGTCAAATTTTATTTCTCCTTTGAACTACAGCTAGCTCCCTCTAAGCATTGATCTTGGAACAAAGAGAAGCACTAACACACAGAAACAATCCACCCAGTATTATACCACATTTGTATTCACTGAATTGTTCCAATTTTCATTACATTCTTCTATTTGCTAAATGGGATTTTAATGTGTTTAACAGTTTTTAGCATTAACAGTTACTCAGTGAAGAAAGCTGCAGTGATTTTCTTTTCTCCCATTTTGATGTTGCAACTTTGATTCCTCGATGCCATTCTGCATTCATTAAAATACATAATGCTGGCAGTAAGGGAACTGGATCCTGGAGATGCATGAACAATTTGAGGTTAGACATCAAGACCAAATATTTAAGCTGACTGTTACTGTCAGCAGGCAACTGTTGACTTCTAAAAACAAACAAGATTAAAAGGAAAGGGGATGTTTCAGGCAGTATCAGCACAGTTTACCGTCTGCTGTGCCAGGCATCTGAATCACACTGGCTACATAAGGCACATGAAGTAGTGACCCAATCGTTGCTCATTTGTCTTGGAGCCAATTCTGCATATGGAAAAAAAACCCTGGCCCCTTCTTCCCTCTTTCTCCTTGTGTCTAGCACTGACTCCTCTCTATATGGTTGCAAACAATCTATTCTCTTTAGCACTCCAATTTCCAGTGCCTATCTTCATGTTTGCAACACTTACACCAGTGACCACTCTAAATATTGAAACTGAATAAACAGTAATACTAAACTTTCTTTGAAGCACAAGCTAGCAATATTAGATCAAACAAAACAGTAAGAGAGAGTTATCTTTTCTTGGCCTGTTGTTTCTACCACAGATGGACTTAACTGCAACCGTTTGGAAAATCTTTCAAGTTAGAGGAGGATTAGGTTTTAAACCCAGAAGCTGGTTGACTTTCATACTGATTGCTGCACTTCTGTATTTTCAATTTTTATCTGACTTGATCATCTAATTGCCCACCCATATAGTTATGCCATAGAGCAATAATGACACTGCAAGCTTAAAATTACCTAAAAAATGTACACAAAACCATGCTTGAGTCAAACCCCATTTATATTGTTTAGTGGATACTTGAAAACATAACAGATTAACTAATGTTTCTAGCAGGTTAAGCTAAACAAGGGTAAAAATAGAACCTTTAAATTAAAGCTCTTGCCAACTGGAGACAGCTCCATTGAATTTTTAAATCTTTTTCCATATGTCTGCAAGAAACTGACTTTTTACCTCCATTCTGGTCTCCTTTTAAGCACAGATTATAACAGCAACTTTGGAATCCTTACACATGTGGTGACATCCATTTTGAAAACTTTCAGTACTTAAATGAACAGGTTGCTTAATATAGCAATCTCTAATTAGTATGTTGCATAATTCTGCTGGTGCTCTGAGGCAGAAATTGTCATTCATGATGGATCTAATAACCCTGTAATATTTCTGTCTCTCTGCCAGACCCTCTTAACCCTCTCAGAGGAATATCCATCTGTCCACTGCACATACCTGTTTAAAGACAATAAAAACCTTTTAATTCATATCTACTTATCTATTAAGGCTTAGTTCTACAGTATTTCTTTTCAAAAACGTCTTCCTTTGGAGACCATCAACTCCTTTGGAGTCCTTAATCAGCCCTAGATATCACAAAGAATATCTTCTTCATTGGGTCTACATTTTCCCTGAAGAATGAAAAGGGCAGAATATGAAGAAAAGGGCTATTTTGCCTTATCTTAAGAGTGATAAGCACAGCTTTGCACCTAGTATGTTTCAGCAAAAGTGAAAGTCAAAGAGAATATAAAAGAGTCAGTAATGAGGCACGTCCTGAAAACTAGTAATATCCCTACACAGCAGATCATAAGCTGGGCAGGATGGCAGTAGATGCTGTTGCTGGTGCCTGGAAGCGTGAACTGTTCTGAGGAGACTTCACTTCATAAATCCCACCCTAACAGGTGAAACTATCATTGTTACACTTAAAGATGAAAAATTGAATTTGTTTAATTGTGATTGAAATTTCACATCCTCTCTTCTGTCATGCTAAACCACAATGAGCACCCTGAGAGCAGTCAATAAAATTGCTTACTTTATTACACAGTAATACAGCAACCACTGCACGCTTCTCTGGCAAGAGACATCAGAGGGACAACTAGAAATGTACCAGCAATATAAGACCATTTCTAGCAAAAAAAGATACTCTCCAAAATCACTTCAGTTCCCTCCCCTAACCCCTCTTTAAGGGACCAATCTTCACAACTGTAATGCCACTACACCTAGAAGCTGAAGCCTACCAACATGCAAAGGCTAAATTATATGTGTGTTGCAGAGCTCCTCTCACAGAGTATTTTTTTAAAAATGCTTTTAGAGAATCATCTTTAACATACTTCTAAATTGTTCCCAAAGGCTGAATATGAATAAGACTGTGGAAAGGTGAGGCACCACACATGACCAAATGGCTAAGGCAGTAATCTGGGATGCAGACAGTGATATATAGTCTTCCAAATTTGCCAGACAGCTCTGCCATGTCTTACTTACAAGGCACATTCTATAGATTGTGCCAGTTCTACATATATGTGCTTACCTGAGCTCTACACCACTGCCCAGAGGGGATCTCATCCATCCCATCCACACTGCTCCACAGTATAGGCAGGATGGGGCCCTTACACGTCCAGCACTGCACTTTCTCCACAACTGCCCAGCCAAAGTGCTTTTTGTGCAAGAACCCCCTGTCTCCTACTAGTACAAATGCCAGTACTCAAATGTATGTAAACCTCTGATAAGTGAAGTTTGCATTTCCCATAATACTTAGTAACACCTTTGGCCCAGGGAAAGTCAATCATACATATATACTTTAGAAGTTTGCATTTCCCATACAACTCAGTAAGACCTCTGGCCAAAAGAAAGTCAATCTTATATATCTGCTTTACAAATAGCATAAAAGCCCCTATTGTCCACCCTAAAATTGCTTCTGCACTCCTTTAGTTTGGAAAATTCTGAGTAGTGGTTTGGGGTTTTTTTATTTGAATGAGATGAGAGCAGAAGATCATCACTCCCTGAGCTCCCACTAGTCTCAGCTGTAAATTGTGAATTAACAGCTCATGGTCTGCTCATAGTGCATAAGAGGTGAACACTGGCCTGGTGTTTTGGATCGTCGCAAAAACCAGGGTGGGAAGCTGAGGCACCATAAAAGACTTTCAAACTGGATGCACAGAGATGCAAAAGAATACAAGGTTGATGACTGAATGAGCAAATTAGGAAGCAGTTTGGCCCAAACTCAAGCTAGTTATGATTCACAAACTTACTTACAGAGATGTAATACATACTAATTAACCACAGGAAAAGACGGAGACCGAAGAGATGAATTCTTTTGCAGGGAAAAAATTTACACTGCTAAAGCTCAAATCAGAAAACTGCATGCTGTTGACACAACCTGCCTTTCAATTTAGGATATATTTTAATTACCTAAGTATTCAAATGATGGTTAGATTGCTTAAGAAATTTCACAGCAGCAAAAACTCTGTCTGTGCTCTCAGCAAATAATCACTAAATGTGCTATCAGCTCCCTCCATTCCAAATTGGCTTATGCTACTGAATCAACTGATGTGTGGATTAGAGAGTATTTCAGGTTTCCTGCCTTGTGAGTAAAA
The DNA here is from genome assembly GCF_026979565.1 of Vidua chalybeata. NCBI lineage: Eukaryota > Metazoa > Chordata > Aves > Passeriformes > Viduidae > Vidua > Vidua chalybeata. The sequence goes on from NC_071532.1 coordinate 59,792,877, forward strand.
AGCTACTATGCAATCAATTTCATTACACATTTTAAAAATATTACTTATGTCACCTAACTATTAATGTTAATCACACAGTATCAGGAGAGATGTTTTCTTCACCCCATCTGGAGTATTTGTTCATGCACTTAGGAAAATCTGAAATGCAAGATGAGCTTTACAGTTCCAAACACACTGCAGCAACTGAAATAGAACTATATCATCTCATATGTCTTTAATTTTATCAGAGAACTCAGAAGAGTTCACATCAAATCAGTGAATCTGAGCAGTCCACACAGCATCCTGACATAAATCAAGGGAAAGGGTTTGGGATTCGCCAGTTCTGTGTGTGGTACTGATTAAAAACATAGAAAATTCCCCTTGAGGCACTTTTCCAGCTTGGAGACTCAGGATATTATTCTCTGGTTCACTGTTAATGTTGCCCTGTATGGTCATTAAATGCAAAAAACGATATATAAGCAATATATCATTTCCTACTTCAACATGTTATTACTGCTCTCCATGATTTACCATGTACATGGGAATTACTGTGTTCACAAAATAAACATATTTATAGAACTGTCAATCATGCCTTAATAGTCCACGTAATTTCATTTTCTTAAAAGGCTGCTTCTTTCTGTTGCCTGCCTCCTTCTGTCTATCCAAAATGAAAAACATACTAACAAAAGTTTGAAAGTGTAAATGAATGCTATGGATTTCATGATAATAAATTAGAGTGTTTTAAATTACATCAGTCTTGTTATCTGAAGAAAGAAAACTTTCGAGAAGCTGCCTGTAGCAAAGGGACCCGTTCCTCACATTCACCTGTAGATGGCATTCATCCCATTGCTGTATGTGGCTCTTATGAGGATCCTCTTCACGTTTGCAAGGATAGTCATGAACTCCCTCCTGCTGACTGGAACATCAGTGCCATGAACTGAGAAAGATTCTGGTTTCAGCACAATTTCTTCAGTGTGCTCTTCAGAAGGCTGCAGGTGAATTATCCCTTTTGGAGTGCTGATTTTCAAGTCACCTCCCTAGAGAGAGCCATGGAAGAGAGAGATTTAAACATGAAAAAAGTCTTGAAAAAAAGCCCATTGGGGTACATGATTTATTGAATAATATATTTTACAAGAATAACAAATATCAGGAATAATATTCACTTTTCATAAACCTGAAATGGGCTTTCCTGATAGAACTGAAAAGCAGTGGAAAAGGAAGTTTGGGTTTTTCAGATAAAACCTACTGTCAGGATGCATGGCTCTACATAGGCAAAAGCAAATTAATATAATGCTGAGGTGCAAAAGAAGAGATCTACTGAAAGAATGTCAAAGTGTAACCTCAAATGATCAACTATTTTATTTCTTCATGGATGAACAGGAAACATTATAGTTTTCTAAGCTACTTACAATAGCTGCAATAGTACCAGAGACTCCTTGAGATATTGAAGCTTTTAGATTTCTGAAGTACATCCATTTTCTCACACTAGAAATTAGCTGAAAGTATGTGCACCCTTCTGTTTTGTGTCCTCAACCACCAGACTTCACACTGAACATCTGAAAAACCAGGCCTTTTTATCTTTCTCTGTCTTTTTCTTTTTCTTTATTTTCTTTTTCTTTATTTCTTTCTTTGGCTGAAAATACTTTACCTCTATGATGACATCAGATTGAACCATCAATTTAGCTGTTTCTTCCTCTTCTTTTTCTGTGATGTCATAGGAGACTGTAAATTTCAGATGTCCTCCAGCAGCTGCTACCTGGGGATTAAAAGGATAGCAAAAAATATCTAATTAAATAAAAGAAAATGGGCCTTAACCACCTGGGGGCAGTTTTCTTGAGCATCAGTAGATTTCTAGTGTTGCAAAACCACATGCAGATCTCTGAAGATTACAGCTGTTGAAGGCTGCAAATTCCTTAAACCCACAGACTAACAGAAATCAGAAACAGGTATGAAATCTGTGCAAATTTCCACTAGATATTTGCATCAGACTTTCAGTATATTTTTTCAGTTATATGGTCCTCATTTAGGCTGGCCTCTGTATCAGTTTCATTGATGGAGCAAACTACCAAAACAGAAAAAAAAAAGGCTGCAATTTTTTTTTTTTTTTTTTTTTTAGAATGAACTGTAACCTAAAGTAAGAATTTTCTCTGGTGGACTCAAATAAATTTACTTCAAAAGAATGTTTCAGCCCTTTCACTCAGTTTGACCCAGCCTAGAATGTGAGAAGTCAATGACCAGGCTCTTGTGTCATGGCAATTTATTTTTTACATGCTCTTTTAGCCCCCAGGATCATGGCACTGACACAAGCTATTCCACTATAAATGGAATGTAGTATGATGCAAATCAAAAGTTGCAGACTTGAATGACAGAGTTCAGCACAGGAATAATACTTTCTGTTAATTGATTGGAAGCAGCATAAGTAAATAAAATCCTGCAAGGGGTACATTTTGAGTTTTAAATGTGTCTGCCTCATACTTCATCCCAATGTGAGCTTCATCTCTGAGAACATTAAAATCACAGGGATTCTTCTCCCCTTCCAATGCCTACTGCTGAGCACAGAGCAAATTTGTGAGTCTTTTAGAAAGACAATATCTCAAAGACATATTCGTTCATCACACTGGACGCTTTTGCGCACAGTAACAGAAAGCAGTGGAAGTCAACACTTCATTATTTTATGATGAATCTAATTCAAGGGTGCAAAAAAATGTTCCAGCATTTAAGGCCTGGAAATCAACTGATTTTGAATTAGTGATAAAGGTATACAAAAACCCCATATCTGAGGCTGTAGAGCTAATTGTTAAGTTAAAGCCAAAAAACTCCCTCCAATTCATAACCTGGATCTTGAACCATAGAATCATAGAATATCTCAAGCTGGAAGGCACTCATACTAACTTGGTCACTCTCCTCTTGACATACTTTAATAGTCTGAGGTCCTTCAAGTGCCCAAAAGTGCCCAAAAGTACACACACTGCTTGAGGTGATGCTGCCCCAGTGCAGAGCACAGTGGGACAATCCCCTCCCTTGCCTGGCTGGCAATGCTGTGCCTGATGCCCCCCAGGACAGGGTTGGCCATCCTGGCTGCCAGGGCACTGCTGACTCATGTTCAGCTTGCCATCAACCCAAACCCCCTGATCTCTTTCCACAGTGCTGCTCTCCAGCCTCTTACCTCATAATTTGTGTGTATAAGTAGGAGTACCCCATCCCAGGGACAGAATCCAGCTTTTGTTAGATTTCCCTCTAGCCTGCCCAGGTCTCCCTCGTAAGGCCTCTCTCTCTACCCTTGATGGAGTCTGCAGCTCCTCCTAGTTCAGTCACTGGCAAACAGTGGCATCATATGTTTATCTACATAGTCTCCAAACCTGCTGGGACCAATGCAACTACTTAAAAGCCTTGACCATAACAACATGAAAAGACTTTTTTTTCCTTGGATACAGCTGTTACAGCATTGTTGTTTTGCCCATGTCTAAGTCTAAGTCTAAGCACTGGTTTGTAACTGCTAGAGGAATGTAGAAAATTTAGATACCTGAAATGCTGCAAGAAATACCCAGAATTGTTTTCAATTGTAGACAAACATTTTAGAAGAGCAACTTTTGCAGAATTTTATAATTTCTATTCCAACTTCAGACTAACCACAAAAATTCAAGAGAGTGAAAAAATGGGAAAACAAAGATTAGGCAATTTCAGGCCACCCATAAAAATTATGTACCAAGACAGGTTTTACTTTTTCCCAGCTATATAACCTTTACCTTGGTATATAAAAATCCAACACGGGAACTCACAGGTCACAAAGCAGGGAAAAAAAAAACCAAAGGAAAATAAAAAGAAAAAACCTTAAAGGAAAAGCAGCAAGAATGGATTATGGACTCCTAATATATAACCAACAGGAAACACAAGAGGAAAGGGGTGGGTTGCCTTAGTCCAAAAAAGAGAACAGGCAGAGGAAATAGGAAATAATTTACCAAAATGTAGAAGTCTGGAAAAATGTAGTTGCCATTTTTATTTACCTGTGGCAGCTGGAGGGAAAGCATGAAGAAGATTCAGCTTGACTAGACAGAAAACTGATTGTAAGGATGGTCAAAACAGTACCAAATTACTTGAAAATGCTGTTGAAGTAGTTCATTAATTAGCAGCAGTTCAACATGTCAGAGATACTCTGGATATGATGCCTAAGAGCTGGAATATGACTAAGTCTCTTGAGGTCTCTGCTAGCCACAGCAGTCTGAGTTTCACTGCTGCAACTGGCAAGATTTGCATATCACAAACAGGATCACACACTGAAGATGAGGTCCCCAAAAGGCACTTATTGTAGAGAATACCTCACAGTTCAGAATGTGTATTTACCTTGTATGCTGTATAATACCAATACAGATTAGAAAAAAACTCAAACTTACATAAACCAAAAAGTACTACTTCCTTTTGTCATTGTTTGCAATGGTAATTTCCTTCCTCTGCATATTTGAAGTACAAGTTCATTCACAGGCAAAGGAATTCAGAGGTCAATCCATGTACTGCATGTCATCTTGTGCAAAAAGTACTTTTCACTGAATTTTAAATATAACTGAAATACAGAAATTAGGCACTCAGGAGATCCCTCTACTTTCACATTTTTCTCTATATTACCCCAAGATTCAGAGTTCTGCTTCAAGGACTGTCATCTGAGACCATCAACACCAAAGAGAACAGGGCATAAAAGTTTGCCTGGCTGGTGGCAAAGGCATGTATTGTTGAGACAAGAATAGCTGTATAAAAATGTCAAGGAACTTCCACAGAACTTCTGTTGTCTCTCCCACCTGTTTTTAGATTAATGCATCAAATATTTCTTCCCAGCTTTGGAGGCAGAATCTACATGTTCAAAAAGAGTCGCAGACTTCCCAAGAAATAACAATCATAGGAGAGAGAAAACACAGCTATCTTAGTTCTAATCCAAGAAGTTTCTGGCAGATAAGTTTTTGGGGCTTTTTGCAATTGTTCACTGCTAACTGCACTCTACTATTATGTTACGTGCTCTTAAAGAGAGCTCTTAAGAGAGCAGACAAGACTTTTTTACAACACCCTAACAGAGCATCAACCAAAACTGAAGCAGAAAAGATGGTTCCTTTCCTGTGAACATGCTCAACAGCAAAAGAGCTGGGGAGTAGGAGGAAGAACCCAGTATTACCCTATGTAAAGCATGTTTTGATGTTATATGCTTGTTCCACTAAAATTACTTTTAAGCCAAGATAAGTGATAGTAGACCACAAATATTTACAGCACTGAAAACAAACATTTCTATACATATTAGCAAGGCAAGAGATGAGGAAAGCTTGCATCTCTTCATATGGAAATCAAACTTTACAAGTCTTTCTCTTCCTGAGAAGAGAAAGTGATTCACTTAGTGAATCTGCTGCCAATGCTTTCCCAAGGCAAGCTGTCAGGATTTCTCTGCTAATGTCCTTGGAGAACATCTCCTTCTTAACACAGATTTATATTCCATCTTGTTGTTGAGTTATTACATGAAGATTCACACTCTGCCTCTCCAATGCCTCTTGTAACTCTGACTGTAAAGGTTTTAGCACTTAGTCCACTGCACTGCGGGCTGCCTCGTTTCTTCTGAACATCTGCCAAATGTAACTTCAGAAGATTAGGAGCTATCTCCATTAAACAGGGTGCTGATTACAATCCCTTATCTCATTAAGCAGCAAAATGGTCTTCTGTCAGTTAAGAAGCAACTCAGTTTGTGATTAAAGCACCTAAATATGAACTGGGGCGTGAGATATGACACTAAATGGTTACGTGTAGGCAACTGGAATAAGTCTTCCGTAGAATTAAAGGAAAGTGGCTGGTTGGTGACCCTACCAAAGGACAACCTTCAAATCATTCCACTTTGTATTTATATTCAAAAAGCAACTTTGAAGACATAACATTTCACAAATGAATAAGTAATTATGCACTGTGTTATTGGAATATAAAAAATACATGTTGCTCAGATATTTGGTAGTAAAATCTATGCAACAGTGGATTTAACTAATAAGGGCTTGGATGTAAGGCCTAATCCAAGAGAACACAACATCTTCAAAACCAAAATTATATTACTGCGTTAAACTAGATTTAGACCAATACTCATACAATGCTGGACTTACAAAACCAGTGAAATAAAAGGCATCATAGAATCCTAAGACTCTTTTATGTTGGAAAAGAACTCTGAGATCCTCAAGTCAAACCATTAATCCAACACTGCCAAGTCCACCAGTAAACCCCATCCTTAATCATCAACAAATATCAACATGAACTATATCAATATGAATTTTCTTTTCCCTCTTCACTGTTAGTGGTTGTGGCAGAAATATAGTCACTGACATATTAGAGAGACAAGCATTACAGAGTGTTAATATTTTTATTAGACCAATATAGCTATAAGACAACTATAGAAAGGTAAAATGATTTGGAAAAACATGAATTCTTCTTGCTATTATATAATTATATAATACATGGTCATACAATTAGAACTATTTTCCCATTTAAAAATGGGAAAAAAAAGTGCAAAGGCTACAAACATGAATAGGCAGAACATTTCTGTGGAGAATGTTAACACACATACAGTTGAATAAAAAACCAAGGAGTCTCACAGCAAGCTGCTAATAGCAACTTCAAGTTTTAAGAGATAGTAATGTTTTCTTATTCTGGAAGACATCCACAGAGCAAACATCCCACTTGTTTCCTGATACACCTGTGAATGTTATTTGCTTCCTGCCATGATTATGAGAAATTACACAGATATTCACCCAGTCTTCCAGTGTCTCTGTCATATTCCTATGGCTCTACCTACCATTACATACTATGCTTGAAGGTAATGGAATGATAACATACACAGCTCAACATTCCCTGCTAGCCTTCTTGAATTGCCATGAAATAGAGCTGCAATGAATGGCTGAAATAGATTTGGACTTGCTTACCTTCACAAACTCTCTAGGCACACATTTATTCGATGAAATAGATTTCAGCAAATGTAGAGATATCTGCCACCAGAATATCAGCACTACCCATGTGAAAGAAATTCTTTAAATAAAATAAGATTTTTCCCAGTTTATTTGTAGTGACAAAGTTGGTCCATAATTCATTGGCACCTAAGCAGTTGTGATATGGTTTGATGAGCCACTAAACAATGTACCACCTAAATGGATGACTACATGCATGTGTTCTTCTAGCAGCCCACTCATTGCAGAAGGGAATGGACTGAGGGTTGCTTTTTCTCCCTTAATTTACTTGTCCTGAAGGACATATTTCACTGGTAATTCACCTCTCATCTAGGTTATTATCTTCTTTATGAAAAAGTACCAGCTGTAAATTTATGATATTTAATTGGATTTTGCTGATCCAGTCTTCGAGCTAGTTGTAGTGTGAGGGAAGGCAGGGACTAGAAAAGAATTCCGATAGAACCATCACCAAGAAGACGTCAAACCTTTCTTCATTTAGTAATAGCTCTCAGTAAAGATTGCATGTGTTAGTTCTACTCTAGATCCAATTAGAGATTAAATAGACTCTCCTCTCTTAGACAGATTGAATTTAGATAGGATATAAAAGCTCTTCTGAGGCATTAGAGCAATATTTCAGATAAAGCAGGGAGCAGAATAATCATGTTTTATTTGAATGACAGTATAGTTCTGGCTAGCTTTAAAAAAAAAAAAAAAGTCAGTTTTCTTTATAGAGAAGTTAAATTTTTCCCCTGAAAGAATGGACTCCTATCCCAAGCTCTCTGCCATCTAGAGTTTCTCCAGCTCTATGCCAGCTAGTTCATAATCCTAGTTTCCCTGCTCAAGTACACTCAAAATTCTTCTGTATAAATTGATGTTACATTCTACTTATTTTCACTTTTTAAGAACATTGCTTCCAGAGAAGTAGAGCAAATGAGGGAGTAAGTTTAAATAAAGTAGCCTGAGTACTTATCAGTGGTTGGTTCAATTGCTTTCCATGAGAATTTTTCTACAATATTGAACCATTCAAAGGGAAAACTTGAATATCAAATCATTCACTGTCACCTTCAGTTTCTTCAAACAGACCACTCCAACAGCAGGATTTCCAAGTCATTCTTTCCTGGAATCTTATCCAGAATGTTATGATACAAGCTCTTTAATTTTTACTATTTCCTCTGCTGATCCTACGTTAAAGCAGAGTTGAGTAAAAGAAAGAGGAGTTTTATTGCAATTCCTATTCAAAGGAGTTTTATTCACAAATATTGTGAATACGTTGTTTCATTGGACAATGGAACAACAAATTCACAATAAATCTTACTATTTAAAATTTTCCCAGCAATGGAAAGAACCATCAAATCTGTCGGTTTACTTTTTCCCCCTAAGTGAATGTTTTTTACTTAGGAAACAAAACCTGTCCAAAGAGTAAGCACAACTCATAAGGAACAACGAAAATTATGCTAAATTGTATTTCTCATGTACCTTGACTATGTCTCTTCCCTATTTTATGCTCAATACCTGAGAAACCCTTCCAGAAAACTTATTAGTCTGAACTAAGCAATCTTTCACAGCATCTGATCACTTGGCCAGAAAGAATACCCTGCACCTACCAGAGATATACCATGTATTCAGATTCAAACACAATGGAAACATGAGGGAAGAAAGAACACCAACAGGGGAAGACATTAAAATCTAGTGAGTATCTCCTTAATCATTCCTTGGAAGTATCCCTTATTTTTGCTAGAATATCAGTAGATCAAGTGTAACCAGACAACTTAAACCTTTTTGATTTTTGGTGCTGGTGCCTTTTCCTTCTTGATCCAGAAGTTAAAGGCATAATTTTGGTATAGTGGTTGATAATGTCTGCCATCCTAAACATGACAATCTGATGAGTATTTCCAGGCCCTTTATATTTAAAATAGTTTGTCACAAACAATTTAGACCAATTAAAATACTGCACAATTCCTTTAATTCAATATATCTGCTAAGAAGCCTTTAAATGGGAAGGGTTTTTTTTAAAATCAATAAGAAGCTTCTTATATTTTTCAAAATTATATCCATAAACTCAGCCCAGTCTCACTGTTACTGAGATACTGTATTAAAGTTAACATTTCATAACCCCAGTTCTCTTCCTCCTTGGATGAACTAGACTGTATTATTTGGATGTCTAAATAAAATAAAACTGCTCATTGTGTTTAATATATAATGTTGAAACATCCAATTATGTCATGGAATTCTAAAATGAAAAATAGAATAAATCTTAGTTCCTAAGGAAGATAGGAACTGAATAACATCAGCTCTCCTGTGAGCCCTCTGCTGCCACTCCTACTTACATTGAATAGTTGCTCCTTCTGAACTTAGCACTGAATAAATTAATGTAATCAGCGACTGATTGAAAATTTTGCACAGTAAGATTATGTGCTGTCTCCTGAAATGTATTTATGAATGTTGACATTTACTCTACAAATTCTCAAATCTCTACCATGATTCCCAGATGTCATTTCCTCTCAGTCGAGAAGAGAAACAGAACTCTCCGGTCAACTACTCCTGAAGTCCAAAATTGACTCTTCTAATGATAAACTGTTACAAAATTTAAAATATGTGATTACTTTGTTACAGTTACTTAACCATAGTAACCAAAGCATAGAACCTTAAAATGGTTACTTGCTTTCTTCTTCTTTCCTTTCCATTAACTTGACTGCGTCTTCCCAACCACTGTTCCCCAAACTGCTGTAACTAGATCAAGGATTCAAAAACAAAAAACAGGCGCATATTCTTCCAGTAGTGATGTGATAACCTAATTCACGTATGATTATTGCCCATGTCTATTACTGTGGTGGCAGGTAAATCTCACTCTTTGGAAGTCTATCAATCTGGAAAAAAAAAATACCAGAAGCTGTGACCCTGCAGCATAGTATGTCAAGCAGGCATCATAGAAGGATATGTAAGGAAATTAACCTTGTATGTCATCACAGCTGCAGACATTTTCCCCTGACTGAATACAGTTAAACTGAAGGAAAAGAAAAAACCAAAACCACTTAATACAAAATCAACAGCTGCTGCAACTGCTGCTCAGATCGCTATAAGCACCAATTCAGCAGGCCAGAGTGGCTAAATTGTGTAAGTCTGGGTAAAAATACCACTTTATTCAACCATGACGATGTTTCAGACTACTAGTGATATTGTAATCAAACTCTGAGACATGTTTCTAAGTAACATATCCTCATCAAAAGTATCTAAATAAAAACTGTTTACTGTGGTCTTGTATCTGTCAACAATCTCATAATTGAAAGTAATTCTTAATTTTACTGATTAAACGTTAGTCTCCCAATTCTATGGTCTGTGGTTCCAAAGGGGCAAATCGTAATTGCAGTAGTCATATCAATAAATGCCTTCCTGTAATATTAGAATGAATGACTAATTAGAACATTTATGTCAAAGTCCAGTTCCATTAATACACAAGAACCAACCCTTCCCCTCCCTTCTCTGGCTATAGTCCTTCATGAATATTTTAACAAGAAAAAAAAAATTGCATAATTTTGCAAAACTAAAAGCTGGTATTTCTATGGCAACAAAATCCCAGCATGCAAGGACTATTAAACACAAAAATGTAGGACTATAAAACAAAAGCAACTGTTCAGATCCAAATTAAAAGCTGTTCTTCTTAAAGACATTTTCCTCAGCTTTATAGCGGCATTTAGGGCTATTCAATATTTTGCATGTGATATTGCTGAGGACATCTCACTGCTTGATGATCTGTAAATGAAAATCCACGGATGCTTCCTAAAGTGTTTACTTTCTATTGAAAAAGCTTAAACAATGCATGAAATAGTTAAATTCTGTGTCTTTGTTATAATCACAGAATTATTAAGGTTGAAAAAGAACTTGAAGATAATCGAGTCGAACCATTAATGCAACCCACCTTGTTCACCACTAAAATATATCTCCAAATGCCATCAAGTGGTACAACCAACTGTTAGTACAGTTCACCAAGTTAGACTGTAAGTATTCTTGATTTCAGGCTTTCTTTTGTTTTCAAGTTAGTAAAGCACCAAGCAAAACAGCCCAGGGATGTTATTTCTTAAGTTTGTCATGAAAGAAAATGGAAAAAAACACCTTTCACTTCTAGCCAGCCAAAGATTATTTTCCTATCTCCTTCTACTTAAATGGCTTACAACATTTCTATTGACAATACTGTACCACAATGATGGCTGCACTAGTAATTCAAAGCAAAGTATGACATAAGAAGCACTTTGGGATCCTTTAGGAAACTGAAATATATCATAATGGTTCAAGCTTGAAGGAGTTTTGTAACAGGAGTATCTGTTGGGCAAAATTATTCTGACAGGAAGGATTTACTGCTTTTAATAACTGCCAGTGTTCCTAAGTAGGGGATTTTGAATGAAATAAAATGTAAAGAAATCAATATTTTGAAAAAAAAAATGTTTATTTTCTAAGAAAAATGCAAGGCTTTGCAAAGCCAAATATCTGCTCTTCAGAGGTGGCTTGTCATTTGATATAATAAATATAATAAATGCAACAATAATATATTGCTATTTGGTATTTTGCTGAATATCATGGAGACCTCTAAGGATCACATATCAAAACAAAAGCAGTAAGAATAAACATTTGAGTATTAAGAAAAGATATAGATGTGCATAAACTTGTCTCTGTGTACTACAATTCACCAACACTAATGACAGAAAAAAACCCCAACAACTCCTTGTATTTTGCTTTCATTTTTCAGGTAAAGGGAAAAAAAAAAAACCCAGTGAATCAGAACCCTGTGATTTTTGTCTATTTTCAGTCAGTAAAAAACATATTTTGAATTACTTTGCCTCTGGAGCCAATGCTTTCTCATGATTAAATTCTTGGCCACTTTCCTGGCTTGCTAGTTTTGCAGACTTTCTTCTGCTAACCCTACTCATGACAAACTAACATAGCTTTGAAAAATACCTATGTTTTCTTTTAGAGAAACAAATTTGTGTTGATGTTAATTTAAATGAATGCTAGTTAGCAGTAACTGGATGTATGTATGTATCACACAAACCCTGAAATTTAATACTGTTTTACTCAAGGAACAAAGATATTTCAGAACAGTACAGACAGCACTTAATTAACAAATATTCTTTAAGACAGACTTCTTTTTAAAAACAGTGTAGATAAAAATCTATCATGCCATTCTTTATTGTACCCATGAAAGCAATTCTGCACTTGTTATCACCATCATGGTAATCCACAGATGATTATTACTTGAGGCAATGTGCTCATATACAGGAACACTACTCATGCGCAGGGACACGCATACACAATGTATCATATGCACACTGTGAAAATAAAACTTGATATGAACTCGTCTCTGGAAATTACAAAACTGTGCGGCTGTTTTAAAGGGTAAGAAAAAAAACAAGCTTGTTTCAAATAATCCTAAAAAAAATGGTCCTTTCTGAAAATCTTTTCAGGTAATTTTTTTTTTCTTCTAGTTCAAAGTGGTTGCTGCAATCATGTATACTATTTTTAACATGACTTTATAATTTTTTTCCCCTTAAATGAAAAATATTAAAAAATGTGTTCTCCAGCTATTGTCCTCATTAGAAAAAATACATTATTCTACAGCAAACTATATAGGTTTCCACTTCTTAATTGTTCCTACAAGTACAGTGCTTTCCATTTACAGACTTGAAGCAGTATCTTTTCTACCAATTATTAATTTATATACTGTATCTTTTATGGGAAGAAAAAAAAAATGGACCCTTATATTCATGAGTTACCTCTGCTTTAAAGGCAGAATTATGGAGAAAATTTGCTTTCGATGAATTAATAACTGTCAAAAAAGGAGGGCAAATCTACTGCCCAAGGGTTACATGTGCTGAAAGAATCAACATCAATCTTACACTGGCATAAGCTCTATGACTGTCATATAGAGAGTCCCATTCGAAGGATTCATCATCAAAAAACATTGCAGTTCCATGAGGTATGTTAACATAGAGAGTGTGATTAATATAACATGAATTTGAATTCACACAAGTAGGGAAAGTTCTACTGAGATTAAATGTTCTTAGGCCTGTCAACTTCAGACACTTAATCATGTAGATATTTTGCAATTTTTCTTTTTTTACAAAAAGTGCTATGTGGATATAGGTGAAAATCACATATTTCAAAGAAAGCCTCCTATTCCCTTCACAAATTCACTTTTCAAAATGTCAGAAATTCCTTTATCTTTGGCTATAAAATATAGTGCACAGCAAATTGAGCATGAAAACCATGTGATAGTATTGTCCTATACACGCTTCATTTTAATGAAAAATAAGAGGCACCTAAAAAGTAATACAACACTCACAAGCTTGGGGAATAAATACATTAAGTCAAGCTATAAAATTATATCCAATGTGATCATAATGAATGCACATGATGAACACAGAGTAAGTATCCACAGATAGTAATAAAAGAATGTGGAAAAAACTATTTCTACTGAAAAATTATCTTCTTCATGTCCATGTTAGTCACCTAACTCATCTAACTATATATTTTGTACCTTTCCAGAAGATATACTTGACCTTATTAGCTACAAGAGATCCCCTGTTTTTTTGTTGCTTTCCCTACAAATACTGACACTTTTCAATTCAATGTAGACTTTTTAAAAATAATTTCCTTACCTTACAGTACACAGGCACTGTGTATTTTATATCTGGTTGCTATTACAGGAGTGGATACTACTCACCTTTGATGACTGGCAGTGCCCTTTCTTAAAAATATTTATTTCAAACTTCACTCTTTGTGAGTATGGAAGATGGAAGGATAGATCCATTATCTTTCAGACAGTTCCCTGAATAAAATTCAGCTCTTATTTTCAGGATTGAAAAACCCTTAGGATGCAGAAAAAGGCCATTGGCATAGTTACAAGGAAAAAAAATCTACACTGTGATCATCAAAGAGCAACCAAGTTAAAGGAAGGGGACACTGATGTTTTAACAGATCACTAATTGAAAACCGAAAGTTTAGTGATGAACTGCAGTCTTTTTCTTGACTCAACCTAAAAGATTGAGTCCAACCATTAACCCAGCACCATACCTATCCTTCACAGAGCTGCTGCCTTTTAGTTGTCTTAAAATATCTGTTTCAATCCCTATAATTTTATTTATATCCATTTTTCATTAAATAAACTCAGTTCTCCATGTTTTTCTTTTCTTAACCTCAAAAGAGAGTAAGTCTAACTCTCTTTTGGGCTATCTCCAGTTGACAGTAGAACCCTAGACACATCAATATCCTTTTATGAGGGCCAAAGAGCCTTTATAAAAAGTTGGAATTTCAAGTGTCCTTTGTAGAGAGAAAAGTTTAGATATAGAACAGTGAACAAGATTTGACAGACCAACAGTTTCATCTTGAAAGAAGAAGGAGTCTGTATTCATGTGTATGCAGGCAAATATACATGTTTTTATGTATATAGCAAACATACTGTATTTGAGATAGCCTAAATGGAGAAGATACAGAAACCCCCATTCCAGGTGCTTCAGAATCATTCAGGAAATATCCCACTTGATTGCAGTAAAAATTCTCATATGTCAATTTTCTAAATAAGGAAGCACTCCTTACTCTAATGTCAGGATAAACATATATAAAGTGAAACAGCTATAATACTCAAATAATGAAATATTATTTACAAAAACCACTAAAAATCAGTTTAAGCTGGTTATCTATTTCTCTCAACCTAAGTTCAGTTTCTAGCAACTGATTTATTCATGTTTCCTCATTTTTATCCTTGAAGAATGCAGAATGACATTATCTATGTGCATCAAAGCCCGGAAGAAGAATGAGAAAATCATGCTGAGTTTTGGTGTTGCAAGTAATTGTTTGAAAAATAATTGTAATTTTACAACCTTAAACAGTAAAATCTCAGAATTTCATCACGTGCTCTAGGATCTTTAAACATTATTATCAGCATATGAATCTTGAATCTAATAGAATCTAGGATTTTCTTTATTATTCATTATTACTCACTTGGTTTCAATGGCTTTTCAAAAGTTATTCTGAATTTCAACAGAGGTTGGAAAACCTCAACTTAATTTTATATTTTATCCAGGATACCAACTTTTAACTTCCCTGAAATGTCTTTTGAATTCTTGGTGTAACAAAAAGCTATAAAGCTCAGAAAGAATCAACCTCTGCAAGTAGTTCATATATAATAGATAAATGCAAGGTCTTCTGAGTGTGATTAATGTGATTTATATAACTACATAAATTTCCTTTAATTGAATGTGTTCCTTTCTTCCCTGTTTCTGTTGGCAATGTATATTTTCTCCCCATTTCTAACATAAGCCAGGCTGCTAGGTCCTAATAAACCAAGTTTTGACTAACAGTTTGAATTTTCTGCTTCCATCTCAAACTCTTTAATATTTAGCAGGGTTTCATGCTGCCTTAGATCTAATGCAAATGGTGTAGTACAAACCAATGATTAACTTTATAGCTCTAAGATAAAATATGAGTAAAAAAGCTATCACTTCACAATAGCATTAGGAGAAAAAATTATTAAAAATGTTGACCTTAACTTAGTGCTGTTTAAAATGTGTCTTAAATGAAGACTTTCACCTACACAAAGTTATGCAAGTTTCCAGACACAGCAAGAACACATCATAAACTCCTTTAAAAATGCTAATCTATATTTAAATAATGCTCATGTATCAAGTTAATCACACACAATCAGGGAATGGGGTTTTTTTGCTATAGCATCTCTCTACAGGTTGCAAGTCATTGCTTTGACTTAGTAGTGTGTTTAAGACCCTAGTGCATTTGGTCATATGAAAAATTAGCCTCTCTACTGTTGTGAAATTTCTTAGATCTACAATTGCTTGAAATTTGGAATGGACAGAGATTAGATCCAACACTATCTTTCAGTCTTCCACTGCCATCATGTCCTTCACTAATGCATGAATTCTGTTTTTTCATCTGTCTCTTCCCACCCTCACCCTAGCTGTATTGGCCCATTTGTTATTGTTTCACAATTTCTTGCATTAACTACCAATTACAGTTTAATTATATAAGTAAATCACCTTTTATTTAAAACTGTATATTTTCTAATCTATTCAACATTTCATTTTCTTGCCTTGACTGTAACAGAGACATTCCCTAGCTCAGGAAATGAGTGCAAATTGCAGTACACTGGGTTGGTGGGCAGGACAGCATTGATGTGTGCTTGCATTCTTACACTAATCCATATGCACGTGGTATTAGCCACAGCTGGAGACACACAGACCTTTCCTCAGGACTAACTGCAGCCGCTCTCATTTTCTCATAGCTGTTCCTGAACTGATCTCCTGCTGATAGAAGCTGCTGTAGCTCCATGAACTTAATTGATTTCTGAAAATTTCTGCTAACAGGGCATCTGTCTTTTCCTGTTTTGCACCAAGTGCCAGCTAAGGTGTTGACATCTCACTTCTGAAGAGCTAAAGATAGTCCTAACAATCTCTGGGGAGTGAATGAATGTCCAAGGTCATTGAACAAGAATTACCATTACTTAACACTTGAAACAAATCTCTTTCCACTACTTTTCACAGCAAATCTGCTGCTATATCCACTTAAGTCTATGAAGAATTTCATAGTTAATATCTTTTATTAACCAATTTCTGAATGTCAAGCAGAAAGCAGGCAGCTAAGGTCTACACCCAAATATTAAAACTTCTTATATTAGGTAAAAGAAAGAATAGAGTGTGAAACAGCAGAGAACATATTGCTACATATTAAGCCTGTCCAAATCCATACAGGCCATCAGGTTTTATTTTTAAAATGTAAGTGTGCTGTGCTTGGGAAACAAACTTAAAAAAAGCATGCAGCCCCTATGTGGCATATGTAACACACAACCTGTGTACACACAGATCAACCTGTCTCATGTCTGTGTCACTTTCCTGCCCTGGCAATAAATTTTGTGCATAAAACTCCGTGCACCTTCTTGTACACCATTAAACAAGTCATTAATAGGAAAAAATACATTTTTACGCATATTTAGGAAGACTGTAAAATTTCACAGTCCTGTGCAGCGTGCATGGAATTCCACTGCATTCTCAACATGATTCTAAAATATTTTAGCTTAAGTTAGGAATTGGGTTGTTTTCAAATGCTTTTTCATAGTAAAGTGTAACTTCAGGTGCACAAGCCTTCTGAACAAATAACAGTGATCAGAAAGACGCATCACGGCCTGTCATTTGCAATATGTAGAAGCTGTATTTTGAAAAATTCAGATGAGAGCAGGGTTGGTCATAGTACATCTTTCAAGAACTACTGAAATTGTAAATGGTAAAAGGTTTTTATAAATCTTGCATTTAGTATGTAATGAAAATTTAAGATCCACAGATTCCTTTAGCATTCGAGACACTAGTAAGTGATCCTCATAAAACTTTTAGTTTATATGGACTGCAGCCTGAATAAGCCTCAGTTAGTCACACTTTTCAGATCCTTCTGCAGAGAATTGGAAATCTCAGACTGTTTCCTGTTTATAGTTTCTTTTAAATATACTTCAGGATCAATGGCATCAAAGGTAATATCAGTTACTTTAGTATTATTGTGCCAAAACCTAAAAGATTTTCCACCTAATTATTGACTTTATGTTTTATTCTTCAATGTTTTCTGTAATACAGTGCATTTTAGGTTATTATGTATAAATGGTGAGAGTTTTGTAGCAGGTGGATTGCAAGAATGACAACTTTGGAGAGTGGTCAGGGGCTCCCATGAGCAAGGCTCAGCATGGTCCAGCTGGTTCTGTAGTGAACACACCACAGCCCATCAACAAAGCTGGTTATGCTTCTGCAGAAACACATGTAAGAAAGGGGGAAAAAATATGGAATGGACAGAGGAGGAGGGAACAAAAACAGCAAGAAACATCAGAGAGAACACCTAGGTCAGAAAAGGAGGAGGTGCTTCATTGCACAGCAAATATCCCTGCAGGCCATGAAAAACCCATGCTGAACACGTTTTCCTGACAGAAACTGCAGCCCATGCAGAGCCCAAACTAGAGAGAATTTTTCCTGAAGGACATGCCAGAGCAGGGGAAAAGTGTGAGAGAGGAGTGGCAGAGTGGAACTGTTAGGTACTGACCACACCCTTCCACTTTCTCTCATGCACTCAGGTAGTGATAGAGGAGTCAGAAGTGAAGGACTAAAATTCAGCCTAAGAAAGGAAAAGTATTTTAATTTTTTTCCTTTATTTCTCACTATATTAATAGGCAATAAATTAAATTAATTTTCTCCAAGATGAGCCTGTTTTGCCAATGATGGTGATTGGTAAGCAATCTCCCTAATCTCCTAGTCTTAACCAGTATGCATGAGCTTCCTTATCCTATTTTCTCCCCCTGCCCTGCTGAGAAGAGGGGGGAGAGATTGAGCATCTTGTTGGGAGTTTGGCCCTTAGCCACAGTTAACCCACCACACCACCTCATTTTCATTCTGGAGCAGTTGATTTGAGATTATTATGTGAAGTGTGCAAACATCAAGATATGCCTACTAGAAATAGAAGAAAATGTTTCAGCGATATTTCTAGTTACACTTTGAGGAAAACATCCAGTCTTTTTATAAATACCTGAAGGCAAGGAATACAATCTATTTAAACTCCAAGATATCCAAAGTTTCACTGAAGTCAATGCAGGGAGCTGGATTTCAATAATCTGAATCAAAGCTATGGTGTCTAAGGTTGCCTATCACTTCACAGATGTACCACAAAAAATATAATTAGAGAAGGTCAAAATATAATACACCACAAAAAGCTTTTCAAAGACTTTAACTTGCAGCTAATTCAAATCCTTAAAATAGTTTACCCATATTAATACATTACTTTACATCTAACAAGTTACATTAAGCTCAGTTTCTTTAGTTACTGCTTGAATTTATTAAAATGAACAGTAAATGAACGGTTCTGCAACTAAAAGAACTCCTAACCTGTAGTGTGTCAGCCACACAGCCACAAGTCTTTAAAGAAAAATTAGATTTACATTAAGTCCATATGCCAGATATGGCATATAATGTTTTTCACTGTATTTTAGACCCTGTGGATCTATCTACTCCCATTTAACTACTGTGAACACAGGCACTCATTACTGGCATTTAAGATTTCTAGTATGATCCTTAATCTCTGGGAAAGGTCACTGCACTGTATTTCACCAGAGAGTAACAGGAATGTCTGAGATTAAAAAACAAAAGCGTAACACAATAGCTTACAATACAGTGATTTCCAAATAGTCAACTGTATCTTTGTGATATGAAGTAAGTTGCAAAGAAATTTAATTTCTATAATTTTAAAGTAATTACTGGTACTTAACTGCTTGTGGGTTTGTAACTACTACAGAATCATAAAATGGTTGAGCTTGGGAGGAATCTCTGGAGATAATCTTGCTCAATCCCTAAATCCAACCAAAACTTTAGACGAAAATTTTTAAATTTAATTGATACCTATATATTTAATTTAGCTTAGCCTTATATGGAAAGAAAGAGTCCAACTGTGAGTATGTAAGATCTAGAAAAGATGTTCTACTTTACCATCCTGACCTTGAAGAGTTTAGCATCCCATGCAATAGCAAAGAGCTTCTAACTTCAGCTTGTGAGAATGCAAAAGAAAAGAGGAAAAATATGCCAATATAACTGGAGGAATAGAAGAGGCTTTAAAAAAATATTCCCTATGGCCTCCACTATTCATCAAAAGAAGGAAGAAAAATGAACACATAAAGAATGGCACATTGATACCACAAAACTACTTGGAATAGGAGTTGAGCTGAGGAGTCTTCTTACCTATTAATAATGAAGCAATTTCAGTTTTAAAATGCTTTTTTGTTTGTTCTGGAACTATTCAGAAAATCTGAAGAAGTTTGCCTGACCATTTAGTCCAAAAAGTATTTCAGAGGCTAAACTGACAAAACAGAATTACTAGTCGGCCACAGATGCGCTGTTAATTCTCTTTATTTTAATAAATACCTGCCAGGCAAAAATATCTGCTCCAGGACAAATGAAACCTCTGATCTGTAATGAAATCCTTCAGTTTTCTATTTTAGTGAGACCAAAAAAAGTTTTTATCATGAGTTAATCCAAATAAATTCCCACTACCTTTCTCCCAGACATTTTATGAAAGATGGATTATCCACCCAGACACACTTGAAAATGATTTCTATATTGCCAGAATCCTTGCTCTTCATTCATGGTTATATCTTCTCACCCTTAAAATGAATGCACATTAATTATTTGCAGTGCTAATTATGACTACCTTTTCTGAGATTAAAAATCTAGCTACAGTAGGGAAGAAGCAACTGTGAGAACATCAAGATGCAGAATAAATATTTGAGCTAGATAATTTAAGTGGGTCTACAACTGACTGTTAGTTGGCTACTTACCGTAAATCCCAGTTGTCTCCACTGTGCCTTTTCATCAGCTGTTTTCTAGGAAAATAGGAGTTTCTGCTTGGTAAGGACAGGCCCCCAGGACACTACAGAGTGTGTAGCTAAAGTTCAAAGGAGGGTACAAAAGCATTGACTATGCATCAGGACATGAACTGCTATCACAATCACACTCTCCTGGGTGGCACAAATATTTATGCAGCTTTCAGCATATTTAATTTAAATTAAATCCCACAGATGTTAAGTAACTGTTTTCCTGGAAATCTATCTAGGCACAGGATGACCTTGTTTTTATTCAAGGTTCTTCCATGTGTTTCCATTCAATTAAAACTACTTCTCAACACACTTAGTTATCTCCTTATTTGGATATGCTGACTCTCTATATTGCTTTTGTCTATTACACAAATGCTTTCATCTGATTTTTTTAATCGATGTACCAGTATCAAGTTAGTGCAAAATTGTACAAAAGTTAGTGAATTATTGCACTGAATTTTTTTTATATTGAGGGTGCAAGGACTGGAAGCATTCTGAACTAGACAGGCTGGGAATTCAGTACTTCATACCTAACCTAGATTATTAAAAGTTATCTCAGAACACTTACAACACCCTGCTGGTAGCAGTAGAGATAAGGCAATTATTTAATAAACACCGCTTTAGTCTGCTGAGTCTATAACTGACTGGTCATGTGCTGCTGAGAGGTTTCCAATTACTTAATCTTATGCAGAAAGCTAAAATATATAAATATTTCTTAATAGCAATTCTATTTTCCGCTGGAACAATATGCAGCCATGACTGCATGAAGCAGTGACCTTTGCAATCATGAGCTGATTCTAACAATGTATACAAATTATGTGTTTTGACTTAAAGATTATAGTTTGGAAAGCTGATGTTTTTTTAACCTGCCACATCAAGCATTTTAATTATTTACATATAAACATTTCTGTCATGTGTAAACCATTATTTACAAACTATATTGACTGTAGTTTCCTTATAGTTGTGTTACACACAGGACACTGTATCTTAGTTTCATTTATAATTGAGAAAAACGACAAACTATTATTTTTTGTGAGCTGTCTCCCTGATTGGAGATTTGGGAGTTATTGTACAGGATATCTAACTTGTCTGTACAGGCTTCTATCACAAATCTAATACCAGAGGGACAATGAGACTTCCTGTGTTTAAGCTTCCTTTGTATTGTAAGATTAAAAAAAAGTGTAACTGCACAGTAAACTGTCCAATGCAGATTTCCAAAAACTTTTTTTGGTCAAAGAGATTTCCAACATAAATTACAACCTAAAGTACTTCTCATGAATAGGGTGGGATTTGGTCCCTTTTATCAAGCTTTTGCCAGCATTTTAAAGTGTTTTTCTAAACTGAATATTTCCAGGTTAAACTGGGAACTGCAGCGACCCTAGCCCCATCTAATGTTATACACCTTATTTCACTTTAGGCTTGATATTCCCAGTGTTCCTCCACTGTCAGTGGCGAAGCAGAGGGTATCCCTAAATTCATGTAGAGCATAAGTTAATGTTATGAATCGTCCTCTGTGGGAACGTGCCTCTCCTCCAGTTACACAGGGAGTCATCAAAATTGCCTTGTGAACTTAACACATCAGAAAAGACCTAATTATTTGGCAAGATTTCTGCATTTCCCATTTAGGAAGCTGGTTTGATAAAGTGTGTGGTGAGCCAGAAAATCACAATTGTTTAAATTGTTTACAACAGTTTTCTCTAGTGACTCTCATCCTGCCAAGCAATTGATGCGGTTCGAAGTTTTTGCACACTCACCTAGATGTAGGTAGACTACAGTGAAGTCTTTCCTCAGTCTCCTTCTCCAGACTGACCAAACTGAGTAACCTCAGCTGCTCTTCAGATGTCTTCCCCTCAGAGCCCTTCACCACCTCCATTGCTCTTCTTTGGACACTTTCTAGTAGCTTTATATCTTCCTTATATTGTGGCATCCTAAACTGCATGCTACTCAAATACTCTTTAATAGTTTCTCCTAATTCAACAGCATGGTGTTTCAATAATATGGCAATACCAGCAGCCTCAAAACTGGAGAACAGAGCAATTCCTAGATTAATAAAACAGATGTGTCCTTAAAGTACCCATGTGAATAATAACTCTCACAGTGTAGCTGAAAAACTACTTTGCAAACTTTTGTTTTCATTTTTAGTCATCTGTGTATCCAAAACTCATTCAATCCAAGTGGCATCATATGGCTGAATAAAGAATTTTGTATGTTGAGTTTTGACCTAAGCACCATTTTATTACCTTGGTTTCAGCCTACTGGAATGAGGAGTTCATGAAAATTATTACTATTAAGTGCTTAGGCCCTCATTTCAGTATAGTTATAGCTCTTGACTTAATAGAGGATCATTTTACAGTAAAATAAGGAAGTATATTATACTTAAAGAGCATTTAAAATTGTCTAAAGTAATAGTTGTAAGTCCTAATACACTGTGCAAGACTTTTAGCAAACTAAGAAACAGACATAAATTACTACCATATTGTACACATGTTGATGAAGATAATATCCTGCCAAGTATGAAAATGTCATCCTAAAATAGAAAGCCACATTTCCTCAGGATATTGATCTAGCTTAGCTAGACCCCATAGAAGATGGAAAAGTGGGTAATGTAACTTCAGACATGAGAAGTTATTAAGTGAATTGACTGTTGGAGCAGGACCTAATCCTGAGTCCTTACAGCATGAGAATTTCTCAGGTCAGATTGTTTTTATAGCTCTAATATAATGCAGTGCACATTTGGGAAGGAGGAAGAACTCTGAATTTGAGTTACTTGCTGTGGTGCCTGTGTCATGTGTTTTTGCACAATTATTTGCTTACTTGCCTCACAAAGTCATAATTTTTTTTTTTTCCTGGAACTCCACAATACCCTTTGAACATTTTTGTAAAGACTTTATTTCTTCTCAAAGTGTTCTCGCAGTAATTTCTGCTATGTAGGGTTTTGTTTTCAAGTTCATGGCTTAATCAGCAACTTAACAGACATGTGAAACAAGATACAACTAACAACATTAAAAAATTACATTAATTGTTAGACATTTATATGCTGGATCCCACGTTACAAGAAAGAGCAACAGTTGCTCAGTGGAACTGTGTTCAGCGACCAAAAATTGGCCATCTGCAACTTGTAGTGTCTACATGAATACACAAGACAGCACCAATGCAGAGTTGCTACTGAACCAGTATGCAGTTTAGAACAAAAAACACAATCCCACTTTGAGGACACACACTGTCATTCCTATGGCCCAGAGAAAGATGTTTAAACTTTAGGATAAGACACTAGAAAATGAAGTACATCTTCTCTGCCTCATAACTTATGTTGATAGAATGCAAAATACCATGAACTGGTGCATCTTTAAAGGAGTATGGTCAGTATTAGTCACCAACTCTACCACAACTGAGGAGCTGGTGACTAAAAAGGATGAGGGCATGATCACATATAATTTTTTACCATGTAGAATGAAGTATTGACCTCATTCCTGTAATGAAACTGAGACACCATAAGCTGGGAAAAGCCTTTTTTGTACCGTTATTTTTCTTGCATGGGCCCACTCAAGAGAAACCAGAATATGCCTTGTAAAGTAGTTACACTAATTCTTTTTCTGTATCCTCCTATGAGTCTACTTGATCTGATTTATTGCTTCCCTTCTTCAACCCTATTTAGCTATTTTAGTACTGGCTCAGATCATTTTCCAGGGTTCACTTCTTTTGATATACTCCAGTACAAAAATGGAGTGTGTGATGCAATCACATAAATTAGAAGATTGATAACAATATGTTGTTCATTTACTTTCATACTAACCTGAATCAAAGATATGTTTAAAAATTCTTAAAAATGTTAATACCAAGGACATACAGATTCTAATCACTGCTAATATAATTGTTTTAAACAACTAGCAGATTTTAATGTGATGACAGAAATAACTCATCCCTGAAAAACAGACATTTAAAAAGATTTTCTTACGATATAATCACAAAATATCTTCCTTCTTTCTGATGAGTGTCAAATGCAATAGACAGGAATTTACAGCATAGCCTGACTGATGAGAAGCAAACAGTAGTTTGTGCCTGCAGTTCTTTTATGAAGTACAGGTCACTTTGCCTCCAGGCCACTTATCTGAATTGCCAGTGTAAATTTTTCCTAGATTTTCCCATACAAACTATTTTTAGGGACCTCTCAAAATCAAATAACAATGGTAGAGGTGGACACAGAGTGGGCTGCTACAGAAACAGACTTGGTGTCTCAAACAAAACCTTCCTTTATTTATTTATCATGTGATAAAAATTTTCATGTGTATTTAGGATGAATAAAGACCATTATATCCAAAGACACCCCCATGAGTTCAGAGGTACCCAGGCTACAGGCTTGAGGTTATGTGATGAAGTATCACTACATCCTTACCAGCTTACACTCTTCCCTTGGCACTTACTAGCCATTGTGATTATAAAGAGGTTGCTGGGCTGGTGCAGTTTAGATACTGTTATATCCTCAAACGTTGTCTTTTCCTAAGAAATATACTAATGGTTTATGATTCTATGTAAAGAACTGAGAAGTATAAACCTTTGTTTTGGTGCCTTATGAATGTAATAGCTACATAGTCAGAAGGTAATGAATTAACATGTATCTCTCTGTTTTCTCTGAAGGAAAAAAAAAACCTACTTGGCAGACCTTGCTCTAAACATGAATCTGTGATCTTCCCTCTCTCAGGACAACCTCTTCTTCAGATCTGCAGGGTGAATCCTGTTTGCAGTTTAATGGCTTATTACAGATTGTGCTTCCATTTCTTTCAGTATTGCAGGTGAAAGTTCTACAGAGCCACTGCAGAATACTTTGTACTGATTCACAGAATACCTAATATAGATCCAAATCAAAGATCTGTAATAAAATAACAACTGTGTGCAAGTATACCCAATACTGATTGAGATCCAATTGGAGAATTTTTGCCTTAGCAACCTTAAGATACAAAAAATTGTCCACAAAATTGACACATACTTAAAACTACTCTTCATTTTCTTGCTAGCTGACCACAACAGAAATAGATCATACAAAAGCATGGATTTACACGCTTCCTAGTTAGAATTCCCTTCTGAATTCCACCTTTTCCTTTCTTCCCTCACTAAAAGCAAAGAACTCAGTGGGCTCATATGATATTTTTAGACCACTTTTTAACAACATAATTGTCTCTAAAGCTTGCAGCAATTTGAATTTCTCTGTGGTGAGCTGACACAAAAACTAACAAGGAATAAATAAATAAGTTAACTTATTAATTAATAAAGAGAAGCTACAAGAAGTCCTTACAGAGCTTACAATTCTAAAGCAGCCCTAACTGTAAGAACATTAGGAAGTTCAAGATCAGTGAACATGCCATGTATTTGTGGTAGGAGCTACCTGCCTGATGGGGTGGTTTTATTCTGGCTCCTAATGGGATGCTGAATGGTGTCCCAAGCAGATGTGCTCATCAGGGTAGCTCAAGTCACTGAGTATTCCCATTTCTGTTCACACAGTCAGGATAATAAAGCACACCAATTAAAAAATGTTTGCTTAATTGCTATTGCCATACTGCTGGGATTTCTATTTCAGATTCTTTGTACACAAAAGAAAGTATTTATGTATTTATGCCTTTTGGGCAGTATTCAGGTTATTTTTTTCCTACTTTCAGTATTTTACATAAACCATATATATGTATTTCTAGTGAAGTGGTTAAGAATGCTTTTGCCACTTTGGTCAAATTTTCCTGAGGGTCCCAGATTGCCCAAAGCACATGCACAGTTAGCTAGGATATGTACATAAATCTGTGGTACTGATTACACATTTTTACCGACTGAGTTAATGAATAAAATTTAGTTTTAGTGTCCCTCCTATTACTCATTCATTTGGTATTCATTGTTTTAACACTGACCATAATGATACCCATTAGGTTTTAAAATGGATGTCATTTATCCTTCCATAAGAATTCCATCATAATTCAGCAAGACGGCAATATACTCATTATGATGGATCTTTTCATTAATAAGGTGAATTTGTGTCGGCATTATCCAATATAATATCTGCTGTATTCAAGCATTAATTAACATCCACTTATTTTAAAGTGGTAGTCACTACCTGCCTAGAGCAAAATAAATCCTGAATTGTAAGCTTAAATTCACCACATTCTTCAAGCAAAGTGAAGACTTTTCAGTAAATACCCAGTGCTTCCAGAGCTTTATGAAATGCTGCAGCAATAGCATACGTGCCCTAGTATTTATGAAAACTGGGCTTTCCTATGTCAGAAAGCAGCATGCTGTTAACAGGCAAGAAACCCTGGGACATCATTTTCAAAGACACGGTTGACTGTAGCCACTTTGCAGTTATTTCTGCTGCTGTTCTGAGCATTGCAGAACAATCTCAGGTACCTAAACAGTGAATGAGAGAGTGGGTTTTCAGCTCTCGGAAGATTTTCATATTTTAATATGAAACTAAACTTATGTTGTAGAAATGTCAGAAGGACTTCAATAGGTCAGATCAAAATCTCTTTAGACTAAGGCTTTCTCTTAGAAAAACACAAGAAAAATTGCATAATGTTACTAAGGAAATAATCTGTCTTCTTCAATTCAAAAAGCTCTGGATGTATTCAAATTGGCTCAAATTTCTGTATTTGAAAAATACAGTCTTCTGCTGTGTGGCAGTGCAGAATATCACTACACGTTCTAAATATCTTTAATGCATAAATGGATGTAAATTAGTAAATTTTAAATGGAAATCAAAAATAAAACATGCAAAATACATACAGGAAACCTACATAAGAATTTAAATTAGATTTTCAGGGTTAAAAACACCAGGAATCTTTTGAAGAAAACAAATGAATACTTTTTTATGGATCTACTATAAGTTTCTACTTTAGCTGCTTGTCATGAAACATTTCATAGATCTATAGAACAACCATTTTCTAAATGAAGCATTTAGCCATATAAAATACCAAAAGACAGCCTGAAAGAACTATCATGTAAAAACCTCGAGAGGAAGTCAAAGGTGCATTATATTTTGGAACATAAAATGTGATCAGAGTAAAGTTTCTTCTCTGTACAATACATCTACAGATAATTGCCCAGAATTATCTTACTTCTCAAAAACAAGTATATAAAAAAAAACCTTCACAGTACTGGGAATCAAAGAAGACGAAGAATCTAAATAATGATTTACAAGAAAAGTAGCTCAATCTAAGTTATTCATATTTACCTAGAATAATGCTCTCATAGACAGCCAAGTATATAAATGGCAGATTGAAAGCACACTGTAGTCAGTAATAATATTTATGAACCCATAAAAATTAGGTGAAAAGCTGCTTCTTTAATTATTTTAAATAAAGAACCTCATAACTTTTCTTTTCCACCATAAAAACTTGCACTGAAAGTTGGGAAGCTTTTTTCTTATGTCATTTCAATTTTGCCTGTAACTTTCAGAAAAATATTATATTTGTAACTCAGTAAATGGAATTAATAACTGTGTTGTGTCATACATTTTCAAACAGGTTTCACAGATTGATTAGGCCACCCCTGAATGGTGAATGTAAATTTAGACAGTGCAGGGACAGTCAAGAGAGACTCTGAGATTTGGAGAGCTCTTTTGCCTATCCCAAATATTTTTGGCTATCATTTATTTTCCTTGAGTATTGCAAGCAAAACCATGTTTTGTTTCATGCAGCTCTGGGAAGGCCTGCCAATGAGTCTGGTGATTTAGTGATAGAATAATCTATTTGATCATACTTAAGGTGGGAATAAGAGATTCTGAGTTGTCCTGGAACCATTAAGGTTTGAAAAGAACTCTGTGATGAATACTGTTCATCAGTGTAATGCTGCCAGGTCCACCACTAAATCATGTCTCTAATCACCCCATCTACATATTTTTGAACATTTCCAAGGATGGTGATTCCACTGCTTCCCTGGGTAGTTTGCTCCAATGCTAGACCACTCTTTCAGTGAAGAAATATTTCCAAATATCTAATCTACACCTCCTCTGGCATAACTTGATGCTCTTTCCTCTTGTGCTGTCACTTATTACCTGGGAGAAAAGACCCATGGCCACCTGTTTATATCCTCCTTTAAGGTGGTTAAAGAGAGTACTAAGGTCCTCCTGAGCATTTTCTCCAGGATAAACAACTCCAATTTGGTACCAAATGTTAGGATTTGTCCACTACTGCAAGTGTGTTTTCAGAAACAAAGGAAGAAAATTGCAGTGACATTGCCTCAAAGGCACACTGCAGTTATACAGCCAACTCCATTAACTCCAATGAAGATCACATTTTCCAAATTCAGAAACAAAGTATCTCTCTATGATGTTTCTAATGGAAAATTTGAGAATGTTTAATGAAAAAAGCCAAAGCAGTATTGTAATGAACCATTGCCAGCTAGCTCTAACATAAAAGCTTGAGAGATTTTTGAGAAAAGTTGCCCTGGTCATTCTTCTATTTAATTTTCTGTAATTTTTATTCTCATGTGGCAGTCCTTATTCTCTTTCATCCTTTGTATTACACATTCATATTTTTGTTCAACAAATGACATGCATGTATAAAGTGATTTTTATTC
This sequence comes from Vidua chalybeata, assembly GCF_026979565.1. NCBI lineage: Eukaryota > Metazoa > Chordata > Aves > Passeriformes > Viduidae > Vidua > Vidua chalybeata. The sequence goes on from NC_071532.1 coordinate 59,821,755, forward strand.
AAATGTGTAAGTATACTTATCACCTATTTGATACAAGACAAAAGACACCGAACAGTGACAAAACTGGATTCTGTGCATCTACCTAACTGAGCTAATACATCACCTATGAAAGAGTAAAAATTCACTGGGCCTCACAGCACTGAAGCTGAAACTCGGCAAAAAAACTGTAGAAAGCTCTTTCTCAAAAAGAACTTTTTATCACAGCAGACTAAACAGAATTAGCTCACACATTTAAGTAATAAGACACAGCTGACCAAACAATGTATCTATTTATTTGATTAGCTTTAAAGGCATCTGTTGTTACAAATCTATTTTCTAAGTTAAAAAATGCAGTTTCGGTCCACCAGTTTTATTACTCTCAACTGCTTAGGTTTATTAAGTTAGGAAATCTTTCCATTCTAATAAGAACAGAATATAGATCTAGTATTTCCTTTTTCATTTCACTTTTTTAACTTTTCCATCTGTTTTGTTTTTTTAAACTTGGCAAACATTTACAATTACTAGGTATGTGTACAGCTCTATATTGTTGTATTTAATTTAAAATATGTAAGAAGAAAAAGTTCTTCTCTAATATGACAGACTTTGATCATCCAAGCTTCAAATAACTTCAAAGTAAAAGAAATACTGTGTTGTGGTTTTTCTGGAGCACAGAAGATAGAATATTGATAGAAAACTATGGATTACCATTCACTGTATTTATATCCATTAGTATTTCTGCAAACAAGCTACCTAGTTCATGGCACAGCAAACTTAGAATTGTGTCATGTTTTGTCTTAGTAACTGCACGGTCAAGTTTGCGCTGCAGTGAGGGAGAGCTCACCAGGACACGTCAGGAAACCTCCTGGTAAGAAGAGATGCACAGCCATGGAGAGGATCGCTGTACTTACTGGCTAATTGCACAGCCTAAAGTCTTTTGTTTAAAGGACTGTTCACTCCAGGTCACACCTTCAGAGCATGCTGGAGCTATCCTACAGATAACTGAGACCTGCTTCAGGAATATATAGAGCCATTTCTCTTCTTCAATTTCATTTTAAAAACTGAATCATAACCAAAATCATCTTCTAGGATTTTAAACTGAAGGGATGTATCTCTGGCACTATTATTTTTAATAAATAAAACACACTTGAAATCCTCAACTTAACAAAAAAGCCTAGAAGAAAACTGACACAGAAAGTTGTTAGAATAACTGCCTTCATTGTGAAAAATTTTCCTGTCTCTAAAATGAATTGAACTAGCCAAGGAATTGATCCAGAAGTGTCAAGTATTTAATGATATTTGAGACTTACAGCTTCAAAAACTTGCAACAAAATAATGAAAAATATTGGTAATGTTACAGTTCTTCTATCTTGCCCATTTTTCTGAGGAAGTTAGCTCTAGAAAATAATAGAGCTAAAAGGGCCATGTGGCAGCAGCTCTCTGGCCACAAAGAGCTTCATACAACTATCCCAGGCCTTTCTGGGAAAGGCTGTCAGAAGACCAGAGAAAAGATTGAAAAACAATTCTTACCTTCACTTGCTGCACCTGTTGTTGTGAACATGTGGAATACATTACGGACATGTGTTTACCAAAGGGTGGTTTCTTAACTGGCCAATGGTGATGGTATTTGGATGGAAGGACCAATTGGGTCCACCTGTATCATGACTGTCTGTTAGGGCGAGGGGTTTCTTAACAAGTATAGTATAATAAAATGATTGATCAGACTTCTGAGAATCATGGAGTCAATGCTAATTATTACCTGGCTGGGGCCTGTGACAACAGGGCCAAACATACATCACCCTCTTCAATCAGGAAAAAAAAAAAAAAAAAAAAAAAAAAAAGGATTAACCTGTATCACAACAGAGAGTGCCTGTGAAACTGAACAAGTCTGTAGATACCAACCACAAATTCATCCGGCCATCTCAGGAGACAGGGGTGGTACTGCATGTATTGTCAGAAACATTCTAGCAAAATATGGAATGTTAAGGCAGGCTCATGAAAAAACCCACAAAAACACAAAACAACCTTACCAAAAATAAGTCCAAATCCATTCATTTGGGTAAAACAATCATTTGTCTCTACTCATGCATGCTATCTGCTCTTGCTGCTGCCACTCCTGTCAATCTGAAGTTGATAGGTAATGGCCCTATGATTCAGGGAAACTGCTGAAGTGCGTACTCAGGCTTCAGTTTGAGAGATGGGTTCATTTATCATCACAATAAGCTATTACCATTGATGGGTTACAACACATTGAAGAGACAGTCAGACTAATTGGCTCAACTCAGTTAGCTCTGGATGTGCCTCTAGGAGACGAGCACTGCTTTGCAGGTAATATTCCATCATCCAACAAACCACTTGTTTAATAATTCACTGCAGCTCAGACTAGGGCTCTAGCACGTGATTATCCCTTCCATATACCACATATTGAGGTCTTAGCCCTTTTGTATCTTGGGTGCAAGAAGACAAATAAAAATTAATTCTACAGTTATGGTAATCCACACTTCTAAAAACTTACTGCATATTTTAAATTCCCACTTTTTAAAGAAATATATTGTATTAAGCTAGGGTCTCTCTCTGGAAAATAAAATCTCTTCTGCCATCATTCTCTTCTATTAAAGATCATCTTACAATATGCAAACTTACTAGGAATGTTAAGTAATGAATCTCATTTTGCTTTCTAGAGATTTCACAAAGCAGTATGAGTCCATTCAGGCTAGTCAGGGTAGATGAGACATGGGATAGTGTACATGAGGCACAGGATTTAGAGGATTTAAAGAATTCTCTGTTCAGGTGTTCGATCAAAGCATGATACTCAGTATTAATATGCTTAGAATGATGACTCAATGAAAACACAAGTTATAACTAAGCAAATAATTCAAGCTTCTGATCACTATTGTGCTACTTACTGGTTACCATTTCATTATTCAATTCCTTGGCTGTTTATCACAACCATAACGATTACTGCTTCCCATAAACTAACACAAAATAAATTTAAAAATCGTTACTTTGCATGCACTTTGATTATCAGTTTGGGTTTCATTCACTAATGATGTCTTAATTGAATTGGTATGATTTTCAACCATTTGTACCACCTTTAGATCTTCTGTCCTCTTGTTAGTAACGCTGCTTTGTGTTTGAAAAATCAGCGACTCCTGCCAATATTTTGTTTTACAAACACACAACCTTTTTGTTAATACAATAGATGTAAAATGCTGTTTACCAAGTTAGTTGGATTAGGTCTCCCAGACCTGTGCATTGATTAAAAATTCCCATAACACCCATACAATAAAATATGAGTCCCACAAATCCACACACACAGACGTCAGACTTCGTAATTGCATGTGTATACAGGTGATTAGCACTTGGATTTGGGCACCCGTGCTACACTGGTTTGGTTTTAAAACTTCTTAATGACACAAGGTAGTGTTTCAATCCAGCTTAGGTACCAAAACTTAGTTTCTAAGGACAGATGTAGAATAGCAAGGCTAATTCCTATATGTAAAATGGAAAAAACCAGAATTTATCCATCTTGTAGAGAAGCTGCATGTAAAGACAATTTTGAGATTGTCAGATGCTACTGAGCATGTCAAACTTCAAAAAATATAGCACAGATTGAAAATACAACAAATAGCTTGTGCTAAAGGCTGTTTCCCTCGTGCACCATCAGAAATTCTCAGTATTTCTGCCCTGCCGCACACTGTCTTTTTGATATGGAAAGCAAAATTGAGCACCACAAAATTACAAAAATAAAGCTCAGTGGTATCATGCAGTGTTACTAATGTGGTATATAAATTCAACAATTGCTATTACATTCTGTTTCAAGATTTTGTAAATCATTTAAATTTGAAGTAAATTGGGGGGCAGGTAAATCAAACAGAAATTGCAGTTTATTTATTCATAAATGGAAATCTGGAAACTAAACATAAACCTAACTCTTTATGGCTCTCAGTATTTTGAGAACAACTATTCAGTAGTTCTCAAGTATACCCTTTTGGTGATGGGCACAAATTCCCTCATCACATCCTGTGTAACCCAATATGAACTAGATGTTTGGACTATAAATTCTCTCTGATTAATCTAAGTGAGTAAAACTTGATTAAGCACTTTACTTACAGGTACCCTGTGATGAGCAAGGAACTCTAAATATAGTTTTCAAAGCAAACACTTATTTGCTAATGAAGTATTTAGCATGCGGAGGAATGTATCTAAGAGGAATGAAATGTAAGAAGAGCAAAACCCCTACGTAGTCTTCCTTTCATAAATTCCCGCTTTCCTTTGCAGTCGTTAAGTAACCACTACTCAATCTAGCTATCTCTAGCTTGGGAATAATAATCACCACATATCTTTACATGGTGATAAGCCCTCACTACAAACCACCAGATATATAAATTCTTCCCAAGTCAAAGCCTTTTTTTCTTTCTCTTCTGCTTCTTCAGATCCTTCATTATTTTAGTATTTGAGATCAAAGAAATCAAAGAGTAAGACTTGGCAAGCTGGAAAGCATATTCCCCCAATCTACTTCCTTCTTCATTATTTCCTATCACCCCTCAGTGCTCTCTCTCTAGCGTTCACTTCCCTTCTTTTGTCAAACTGCTTTATTTTCTGCTTGTTTCTCCATTTTTCAACTGCCTCTATTGATTGAAACCCTTGCCTTCAAGGCAGACTTGGGTAAGCAGGTAACACAAAGGACACTAGAGATTTATGAAATAATTTCACCAACAGTAAATTTTCTCTTTTATCGAGGGTAGTATAAGATGATTTTAGCACTAAGAAATTAAATGTAACATGGGATACATGAAATACTGCAGTCAGTGTTCTCAGCTAGGCAGAGTCTGAGCCCTGTTTCAACCCATTTCCAAGGCGCAAAGAGCCTGTAACAGTCTACTGGGCATCCTTAGTTTCCTTGTAATCACAATAATGGCCGTACTTGAACCATCCCAACAGGCTACCCAAGCATCATTAAAAGCATTAACGAGGAACAAAGTATGCAAAATTTACTTATCTCTTGGTGGTTCTTGACAGTCATGGGTAGCTGAGCCCCAAGTAGGACAGTACTAATATTGTTGCCCTTTTTACTGGGGATCAAGCCAAATTTGGCAAGCCACAGCTGTGAAAGAATGAAAGACCTACCCCTGTCCATTTCATGGTGCCAAGCTGAAAGAATATTTCAAGAAAAATAAAGAACCTAAACCAAATAATGAAACACAAATTAAGTAAACTTAAAGAAAATATCAGGTGTGGTTCAAATCCTTAAAATGTTTTGTTCTTCCCTTGGATGTCTGCTCTGTCTCATCTTTTCCATATCTGACTCCGCCTATTATCTCAATTTTTAGAGGCTATATTGAAATAAGTGCTAATAAAATAAACGGCCCATTTGGTATAAAGTGAAGACAACTTTATACTGTTGACTGAGTCTGATTACTACGGTTACTTGGTTTCGGTCAGGTCAGTTTAGATTGTCATTTAAAATAAAACAGTATTATTTAGATCAGTTTAATGTTACTTGTTATAAAGCAAAAAACATCAATAAACTAGAACATCTTTTTCTTAAAAGAATGCATTCCAATGTGAAAGAGAGAAGATACTGAAGTAGCTGTCTTTAAAAAAAATATTTTTAATTTATGTTTAACTGAATTGCTTTAATTTTCTGCCACAAGTTGGCTGTTGAATATTTAGAAAAATCTGGAATTTTCAGCAACTCTGAATAACTTCAGGGGTGTTGAAGGACATTTCTTGCATACTATGTACTGCTGATGCCTATTACTGTTTCTTTTATAGATATGGATAACATGCATATAACCCAAGTATTTAATCCTACTCATACTTACAATAAATATATTAAGAATTATTAAATGTCCCTACAAAATTGGTTTTGTTATGTTCTGCCTTACACTTGTGGCTCACATTCCCTACTCTGTTCCCAATTTACTGTTGCAAGCTTGGTGATGTGCTTTGCTACACATTCAAATTTGGCGCTGACACTTTCATGTGCAGAGGGTATAAAAAAGGCAAATTCATCACAAAACACTGGACTTACCATCACACAGTGAGCAGATACTTCAAGCATTACCATTAGGTCACTAAAGGGTGACATGCTAAAATTTGGACAACCCATATATATTAGGGAACAAAAATCTTCTACTGATGGTCTAAACTGTCCATACAACCTGAAATAATGGGTTTTCTTACAAAGGTGTAAAAATGGAGATCACACCAGCCCACCTAAGCTGCACTACTTTGCTTTCCTGACAATAAAAGCAATAGACATATGCTTAAAAAAAATCAGTCTGTTGGCTGAATTTGACACAGCTGAGTGTTGGAATTCTCTAAGCTAGATTACTTTCATTAGGCCAAATAATTTCAGAAACAACTGATGGTAAAAATAATAGCTTCCAACTACAATTTAACTTGTATTTCATCCATTTATACCAGAAAGTATTATGTTAGATTGCTTTCCTTTTTGAGGCAAGCACTAAAAGTAAAGGAGTTGTGGGTCTTTGTAACTGCATCATGTCCTATGAATAAGAAAATCTTGAGATCTGAAACCATGACAAAACCATGATGAAGCTTTCTGGGCTTAGATGCATTCATAATTCAGGACAATTGATCCCAGCATTTCAGTTCCAGTTGATTATTGTATTATTTATGCTTCCTTATGTTTTGGGTCTCAACTCCATCCCTTCCCCCCTGGGAGCCATAGATTGCAATTTGCTTGCATTATTCTGCCTTTTGTATCAGAATTGCCTAAGAAATGAAAACAAATGGAAGGAAATAAACATAAAAGCTATGAGGACCTAGTTCATGATTATTTTATAATTCAATTTTTAATCCTATGAGGTATTCTAGGCAGTCTGTAATAGATAATATGTCACAAAACAAACTGCTCATTCTATCCCAATCTAGTTTTCCACAAGTGAAGTACTTTTAAAAGGCTGACAGATTTTTAAAATTTACAGGCTTATTACAGTGTCTTCATTTCTGGACTCAAAGAAAGAATGACTTATTGAAGTCAGCAAATAGGTTATTAGCAAATAGCTAATTATAAAATAAAAGGAAAATAAATTAAGGGACAGGGTAAAAAACTTCCCTTCCTGTTCTGTATGCACAGACTCTACATAAAACTTTCAGCTGCTGTCTTGGTTTTAACTAAAAGTCAGAGAAAGAACAATACCTATCATACGGCTGCTTTAGGTCTATGGAGTTGACAAACATGATGTCCAAGAACTTTTCCAAGAGATAACAAAGCTTAACATTCAAACATCTTTAATTTTCAACATGCTCTGACTTCATGAATTATCAGTTTACATTAACCTTACTTATAGTGAATGGGATCATGCTGTACAACTAATTTAAATTATTCCTGTAAACAGGGTTGGATTCAAGAAACATTTCAATCCAAGTCTGCCAGTATGCATATAGTGGTTTGGAGAAAACGTGGTTTAGGGTTTCCATCGTGTTGTTTGCAGTTTGAGTAATGGCAGCATTAGTGGCTGCTCAAAGGCTAGACAGAAGAGTGGGAGGGGATGTATTATGTGCTGTGCATTGAGACCTAACAATGCCCAGAGATTTGAATTCTAAGATGAAGTCCACCTAAGGACTAAAGTAACCTGCAACTGCTGACCTTAGTCATCTGAAAACGGCAAGGTAAATCTCCACCTTCACATTAAAGCTCGCCCTTGGCAGAGAAAGGAAGATAAAACTTACAGCTGCAGAAAAAAAATGAAGCATGTACCCAAAGATGGAAGTTTCCTCACAGAATTTCAAGTGGCCTCAGCCACCTCTCATGTGTGTGTCATGGAGGGGTGGGAAGGGGTGTCATATGTTTAGATATGTTGAGTATTATGTTTACTTTTATCTAATTATAAGGAGCTTCTACTCATCATACAAATTATCAAATTGCTTTTTGATGAGGCATCAAAGAGGCATAGTGTATATGTAATGTTAGATTTCCAAAATACCCCACACACCTAACCCTTCTGAATTGATTTTAAAGAAGCAAGTGTCTCATATTATCCTGCTGAGTTGGTATCTAATTTTTAATTTATTTTATACTTTCTTTTCAGTGCTCTGATCAAACATTATCATACTATAACTCATAACACTTTCAGGCAAATTAATAAAATATTTTAGCATGGACACATGTTTAAAAGAAACTTATAGATCCATTGTCAAAATAATTGAACAAACTGCTAACTAAAAGAAAACAGGGTTTTCAAATACCTAAAATGTAATTAGAGTTTCTATAATAAAGCATTTTTCAGATTCTAGAAGGTCTAACACAGCACAAGTCCTCATGATTGCTGCAATCCTTAGTTCAGTAGGCTATGAGAAGGTAGGCAGGCAAGAATATAAATTGCTTTATGATACCTACTAAAACCTTAATACTAGCCATTTTAAATCTGTTCTCTCAAATTATCCACTAGGTATTTTATTTCTACAAATTAAATTCCTCTAGATTACTCCCAAACGTATTCTGCATCAAAAACATTGTCCAATTTTTTAGTTCAAATGCATAATATATGGCTTTTTTAAAAATTACCTGAATTTATGCAACAAAGTTTAAGTTCTGGTAGCAGCACATATGTTTAGAAGAGTAAAAGGACGTGGTAATGTTATATTAATTTGCTCATGTTTTTGTCCCACTCTGACATAACAAGAATACTGTACCATCTACAGCCTTTTGTCTCCTTCGAGACACAGTCAAAGACTAGCATAGTATCACATAGCCTAGCATCACCCAGATTTAGATGAAAAAGAAAAAGCTGAAGGCTGCACAGGGGTATTCTATTTATAATATTTTTTTTCCTTCGAAAGAGGCAATTGGAGATGGATGTAAAACAATCAGATAGCACACATATGTCAATCAACACTGTGGAGGCACACACAGGACATGCCAACTTCATATTAAAAGAATCATTTGATATACGTTTTTTGAGCTATATTTGAAAACTAGGAAATGCAGGATGGTTACTACCTCTATTCAATTTTATTTTGGGGAATATTATTTAAGAGCAATAATTTTAGCAATATAGAGGAGAGGCAGCTTTCTGTGACAAAAGATTTATAAATTACAAGAAAAGTTTACATCTTGATAAAAGATTTCCTCAATTTTTTTCTATGTTTCTTGAGACAAAAATTCTTAAAGAGTTTGCATGCTTTGACATACCAATTATTCTACAGCTAGCAGTTATTCTCAAGAAAGGATGTTTTTATCTAGATTCAGCTATTTGGTTTTATTCAGTTTCAGCTATTTAGAGAAATGTTTTATTGAGTTTACAAATAAGGACTCTCAATATTCTATTTCCATTTCCCTTTCCATAGCATAAATCATCTGGCCTAGGCATGTCATTATGACTATAGTTTACGTGATGCAACATGACAGTTAAGATGTACTGTGGTAATTTGAGTGCTTTCACTGTTATTGTAGTATCAAAAATTTATATGGTTCAGTTATTAAGGCAAATTGCTTCATTCATACAGTGATATCTGACAGTAACCACAAAGGACCTCCAAATTACACTGAAAAAGTATCTTCCACATTCAAATAATGTGTGCATATTCCTACAATTATTTCGCTCGCTGACTAGAAGCAAGATAGAATTCTGTAAGGAAAAGTATCAGTTCACATTTCAGGGTAAGTTCACCAGACATGCAATATCATAGAAGCAACACCCCCTTGCCCAGCTCAGTGAGCCTAACTCTCTTTAACAATTTATAGGCCATGAACAGGATGCCCAATTCTTTGGAATGATGTTATTTAGTTTCAATGTGCTCGCTTACTAGAGCTTACCTTCTGTCATGTTGATTTTCAGCCAACAAGAAGAAATAAATAAATAAGAGGTTGACTAGCCTGAAGAGAGTACAGAGGAAAACACGCTTAAATGCATCAATGTTAGCATTTCTGATAAGTTTTAGCATAATCAGGGTTACAGAAAATGGAAAGCTGTTAAGCTTTCTTCACGTTTAAGACTCATTCAGTCTTCAACTGTACTCTCTGGAAAAAAAATGAGATTTTCATTAAAGTATTTTGGATTTGGTATTAACCTGTGGGATGTGAATATGTGTGTACATACACACAGACTTAAATACACACATTAGAACTGTCACAAAGCTCACAACAGTATTTTCTGAGTTCCAGGGCAGAGAGCTCCCCACACACAAGTTTCCTGAAAAACATTAAACACCCCCACAACATCTGATACACAACCTGCATCTCTGAAAAGCAGATGAGGGAACTGGTTTTTAAAGCAGAGGACAAGGTGGCAAGAGAACAGGCCAAGCTGAACCACACACCAGGTAGTTCATTCAAAAACCAGTGCTGTGAACCAGCTGGACTTCTCTAACACCTGATAGCAAGAGACCAAAGAGGGCTCAAGGTTAAAGATACTTAGTTAATTTTTTCTACCTTTTTGCCTCAAAAGGATACTTCACACAGGTAATTCCTTTCTGCTTGCAGTTTTGCCAGTCAAACAGCTAACCAATTTTATCCTCCCTCAGTTCCACCCCCCTTCAAAGCCTTACCTTTTTTCTCAATAAATCAAATTAGTGTTTAGGCAAGTTCCACCTGCACTTACTTTGTTGCCCAAATAAGAACTGGGTGCACTCCAATAGTAAATCTGTGGCAGTACTTTTTGCGCAGCCACGTTGCTGATGCTAAGCTGCTGATGCCCATCAAATCTCTTTTGTGTGGGGATAACTCTGATGTGACCTGGTAAATCAGTCAGATACCAATCATTCATGTCTTCTATCTAAAATGATAGGAAAAATAAATAAATAAATAAAACCCTCATTACAATAAAAATCAGGGCATCAATCATTTCAGTAGTCACAGCCTCTCATTTTTCCATTTTTTTAAAAAAACTGATTAGGTTTAACAACAGTGTAGGTACCACTGAAAACACAAAGTAAAACCAGCAAATATTTCTTATTGTCTATGACTGGGAATTTTAACTTCTCTGTTTGAAAGAACTGCAAGTATTTGCATTCTGTGCTTCATGGTCCAGAACAAGAAGGAAATTCCATCATACAAACATATGTCAAGAATATCTACAAATATTTTGCAAGTTTTCAGTAAATAGTATCAGTCACAGATTGTACAGAATATGAACTGACAAATGGATATACATTTTCTGATTGCTGTAGGTAGCATAATTTATAATATTTTTCCATTCTAAAATCTTACAACTTATAAGGCCAAATATACTTTTTATACTTTTATACCTTTTTGGTGCTGCAAAAGCACCAGAACTTGAATTTCTGAAATCCCATAACTAGAAATGAATCATCAGAGAAGAGCGCACTGTTCGTACAAAGATGGTTTTTGGAGACTGGATACAAGCAGAAAAATAAATGTGCTCAGCCATGGAATGGAAAATTTCCAAGTTGCTGGCATGTAAATGAGAACATTAGACATATATGATGTTACTTGCAGACTTCCAGCATAACAATATGGCCAAAATCAAGATCTAGTAGACCTAGAATACATTTCCCAAACTCAATCTACAGGCATGAATATGCAGCAAACATCCTTTTCAGTGACATCAGTGTCTGAGTTTTGAGAACTAATTTACAGTTTAGAGTATATTTGCAGGCTAAAGACATTTTTCTACAGTATAAATAAGAACAGCAGGTTCATCTCCCTCTCACATCCTTTCCTAGGAATGCAGCATACAAAAGAAATGCATTCAAAATGCCCCTGCAAGGCATTCCTTTTTCCTACTTAAGCTGTGTGTTGTACATTTAGTGTTTTCACATTCTTAATTACTTTAGGTCTAGAGATTTAATAATTACCTGGAAAAGAGGTTGCCCTATGGATATGGAGCATTTAATTCAGGAGTGGTTTTGTAGGCACATTCCAGGACTGTGTTTATGCATATGGCTTCAATTTATATTGTTATAGCTCCTTTTGTGCTTTTCACTGTGCTAATTGCTCTATTTCAGAACTTTCTCACAAAGAAGAGAGACAAAGCTTACAAGCATTTTCTTCGGGATAAATGAAAAATAAGGGACATGCATGATTTTCTAATAAGAAAAAGCCTAGTGACAATGGTTACTGACAACACAAAAACCACAAAGCAATGACATGTACTGGTATGGTATGATTTTTCTTACACTTCTGTAGGTAAAGGGAGAGTGTCTGCAGATGTTTGTTTTCCCAGAGCAGAAACATTCCTCACAGCCTTCAGGATTATTTTGCTGAAGATTGAAGAAACCTGCTTTACAACGGTCACAGTTTTCTCCTTCAACATGTTCCTGGAAAGGCACATTAGAGTATTGCTTCAATTGTCATAGATGAGAATCAATGATCACTGGCTTTTTATTCTTCAGGAGGACTCTAAAGACATTTTTAGGAAAGACTTTCTTATTTGTGAATGTTAGTAGCAATTTCTTTACACAGTAAAAGGTGCTATAAATAATAGGACATAGGTGCATGTAAATAATAGGACATGGAATTTGGACATTAAAAAAGTTGTCATTTCTCATCTCTGTGAATGCACATAATTAATTTCAGGTAATAATCTAATTTATATCCTTTACACTTGAGAGCCACAGAGGAGAAGGATGTATGGCACAATGTTATAACCTCAACAACTGTAGGTAGGGCTGAAAAATCCATGCACATCCAGCTGATCAAAACTACAGGTATGTGGCAGTAGTCGTACCAATCACTCAGAATATCCGTTTTTCAGAGATTTGTCATTAATAGATGAATTCAGGATAAATACAAGTGGTAAATGGGCTGCAGCTTTTCTTTCCATAACTACATGTGTTTGCCAGCCATGCAGCCAGGTTTGGAAACTCTCCCCCTACAGGAAGACAGGCACTAAATATACATCAACTATTCTAAACTTGGCATTTTATAATTATATTTTTCATAGAAAGCTTATGTTGTGCATTAAATCTTACTATCTTACACTATAAATCAATTTGTCCTTTAGGCAAAATTGAAGCTAGGTTTTCTACACAAAGTTTGTGGCAGGAGGCTCATTAAATGGTGCTGGCTTAGTAATTCAGTATTTTCCCCAACAGAGCTCAGAACATTCTTCCCCTTTCAGAGCTATTATGCACAGTGTCCTTAGCCCTGGAGACAGCGCTCTGTGGAATGCACACCGGACTGAACTGTTGGCTCTACATCAGCAGAGAATGAGCACGTTATAAAAACCCTGCCTACACTCTGCAGTCTAGGATAGCTCAAAATACACAGCTCCAAAGTAAATTCACTGGAAGCTATTTGATAGCCTCCGGGTTAAGATGTAGCAAACCTGGCAAAAACAGGACAAAGCAGGTGATGTATGGGGAGAAAGGATAGCACACATGAATTAAGAGAAAATAGAGACAGTGTGCAGGAAGGGGCAACAACCTTCAAGAAGGGAGATACAGTGAAAATGTAATAATGTTTTCACCACTAATTATACAGTAAAAATATGTGTAACAAAGTGTCTTTGCTCTGTCTCTACTGCTGTGCTCTATGCTCCTCTTTAATAATATCATACAGACTATTAAGCAAACCACAAATATCTTTAATAAAACTCAAGGTTATAAGTCAATTACATTTAACTTCAACATCTCATTAATCTCAAGACTGCCATTTTTACATTTTTACAAGAAATCTTGGGATTAATCAATGCCTATTACTGGCATGGTTATGTCAAAATGAGCTGGTTACTCATGCTTCAGGTGATTAATAACATGGGCAACATCTGGACACACAGATACTCTCACCCTTTATTTAAGAAACTACGATTATGAACACTGGTCCCAAAAATTTCATACTGTGTTGGTGTGCTTAGTGTGTGCAGAGCGGGAAGAGGAAAATAAAAAGAGAGCTGTAAACCAAATGTGTTAAAATGCAAAGTTGCCCACTCTGCAGTCACAAACATCATCTGTGAGTAAAACCTGTAGAACTCCATTGAGTAGGCAGCAAATTCAGTGAATAATAGATAAATAAAATTCAGAGTCGGAAAGGAGATCTAACCTATCCCTCAGCACATAAAACAATGTTTCTGCAACCCCATGTATTTCTCAATATTTTTCAGTGCAATATTAAGCTATCCAAACATGAAACTTTGACCACATACCTTCATAAAGTTGGAAAGCCTATCCAGTTAGGACTGTTTTTCAGTGATTTCCTTTACAAGAAAACTATCTTTAGCAAATGTAAAGCTCATCATAGGTAATTGAAAGATGTGACTAAAAGAAGGGAAGCATTTCCTAAGACCTGCTATTAGCCAGACATCCCACTTTATTCTTCACATGGAGCATAACTAATCTGATGATTTCAGTGTCCCTTTGACCATATTCTGCTTTGGTTTGAATTTGAAGATTGCTAGTGAAATTAAATGTGTATGTATCTGTATCTCAGCTTTCTACAAAAGGTATCATTTTTCTCCCACAAGCACTTAAAAAGGGATTGGAGGAGCACAAAGAAGACAAAAGATGAACACTGAGGGAAAAGTGCATATAATGAGAACTCTCTGGGATAGGAACAATTATTTCTATTCTTTATTTGTTCATTTTGGTCTGCGTGTCAGTTGGCTTTACAAACAGGTCAGTTTGGCTTTACATGAATAACATCATAAGAATCATTAAGCAGTATTTATCTGGTATTTAGCATAATACATCTTCATCAAAGCTCCATTCCAAGCCAGCACATAGCCAAATCACCCTCTTATGATCTTCTAGACTTGATGGCTAAGTAATTAGAAATATGATGTGGATGATTTTATTTCTGACAGAGAGCACGTGGCTGTTACATAAAGTGAGGATAAAGTTAATTCTCTGAGTAGATTTCAGTGCCATTCAGCTGTCAAAACAGAGGTTTGTGTGTGTTCACAGCATGAGATTGAAGCACTTTTGTACATTCCTGTATTTAAGAATGTCATGTAAGTATTTTTAAATTCTTATTTATAAGCTAATTCTGTTAACTAAATTTTAGAAGGGAATTCCCACAAACACAGTACAGAAAAATTGATCCACAGTACAGTGAGCTGTCCTTTGGGCATATTCACGGTCACTTACTAGACATTGACTTAGAAAGCACAACCATTTCTAAAGTCTTTCTGATAGCTAGGTATTTTATAATTGGATGTATCAGCTTAAAAATGTTTTTCATTTCAATATAGTATCAAGATATAGTTTGAGGGATATACCAAATGGCACACAGAGAAAAACCCTCTTAAATTTTCTTCCTAGAAATTCATCCTACAGAAAGGATAGATTTTGTTTTTTTAAACATGTTAGAAATTTCTAAACAACCATCCCAAGGCAGGAAAGAATGTCTGCTCCTAAAAGGCAGCTTTCTTGTTTTAATAGATCATCAGTTCTCTTCATTTTCTCTTTTAGAAATTGCATTTACAGGTTAGTTTTAGAATCCACAATACTGTAAACATATAGTTTCTGAGTAGATGAGGATGGGGTTTGAAACAAATGATTCACAGGCTTTGTAAGTATCCCATATTTCAAAGGACTTGTATGACTGCCAGCACACAAGGCTCCTAGGTAAATATGTTGATTGAAGTGAGTTCTGAGATGACACAAGACCATGTAGGAATTTGTAGGACCAAGTCCAAGTATTCTGTGGCTAACATAGATACTAACACAGCTGGGTTGAACAGTGGAATACTCTGGCATAATAAAAGGGCATTAATGCAATCTTTCAGCATCATGAGTATCTTTCTATGGCTCAGAAGAATTCAACACCCATACCTTGCAGATGCAGGGACCTATGCAGGGGTCATCATTTTCACTGCCCTCAAGGGAGCAGTTGCAGGGCAGGCATTCGGGATATCCTATATAACCCAAGGCACATCGATTGCAGCTTTCTCCTGCATAGCCGGTCTTGCAGTGACAGAAACCAGGCAACAAATCTACAGGAAGTGGGAGAAAACATGAGATATACTTCATTTGTCATTATTATTGTCAGATATGCGTGTTAGAGTGCTCAAAGCAACACCTTTGGTAGGTTTAACATAAGGGGGTGTTTACCGTTGCTCACACCACCCTCTATAACTCAGAGTCATCTGACAGAGGCTAGAATGAACAATGTAAGAATAGGGCAAGTATACAGTGATTTGAATGCTGAGTTTCCAGAAATCTGCATATTAGAAACATATCCCAACTTCTTTGCATCTAACAGTCCCTAAAAACCTTCTCTTCCACTAATTCATCTAAAGACCTTTCAGCATGCTTTTACTTTCAGAATCTGTAAGGCTCCCTAGCAGGGAATTTCACATTTAGTCTTGTATAGTGTGAAAGAAAATACTGGTGTGTGCTAAATCTCTATTTATTACCATCTAATTGTTATATCATTGAAAAGAGAAAGTAACCATTCACTTTATCCATGCCATCTGTGATTTCAATATACATCTATCATATCCTACCTAACATTTTTAATTCATACGCCATAAACTCCTAAGCCTACTCAGTATCTCTACACAGAAACTGCTGTTGTCCTTCTCTGCACTGCTTCCAGTTCTAATAAATTATTTAAAGAGGGTGTGCATACTGTAAATTGGTTTGATTGGTTTTTATGATGATTTTTTCAGCTTTTTTTTAAAAAAAACAGTAGTATTTCCTAAGGACCTATTGATGTTTTTGACTACTGCTGAGACAGAACTAAGATGACAGACCTGAGGCACAGTCCAAGGTAATTCCAAGACCTGATTCACAACTGATAGTGCTTAATTCAGAAATACTGTACAAGTAGAACTACTTTTCTCAGTGTTCTACTTTTCCTGTAATTGCTACAAAAATTCATCATTTATTTTACTACCCAGCCACTGACTATCTTGAGATCCTTCTGAACATTTTGCAGTTCTTTCATTTTTCTATGCTGAAAGATTTTGTACTTGCTAACTTTGTCACCTTCCTACTCATCCCTTCTCCAGGTTAAATATGAATATTTTCAACAGTTCATATTGATCATCACTGTGAAAATGGTCCATTTATTCTTTTAACCAAGTACTAAGCCATGAAAGAACCTTTTCTCCTTATCCTATTACACTTTCTTTTGTGGATTTTGGTAAAAGATCTTGTCAAAACCTTTTGAAAATCAAAATACAATATTAATCAAATGAGCCTTTGTTCACATATTCATTTAATCCTTCAAACAGATTCATAAGGCAGACTGTCCTTTATATAAAACACCTAGTCTTGATTTTTGCCCATTTTTGCCACATTTCAGAAATGATATAAATCCTTCATTGTAGTTCTAGTCATTTCCGTGGAATAGAAACCAGACCTTCTGATTCTAGTTTCCTGGAACACCCTGTCTTTCTTTTGGATAAATAGTGTCTATTTAATATTAATGTCTGTTTTAAAGAATATTATAAGCTATATTTAATGCCTCAAGCAACTCAATTTTCCACTATTCAATTCATCCTGAAGCCATGGATAAATATGCCATGTGCCTGACAAATTTTGATTCAGCATTTATCAGTTCACTTTAAACCTGACACTACTGTTTGAGGCAGTTCTTCTGACTTGTCCCAATGAATGAAGACTCTCAAGTGGGCAATTCCCTGAGCTATTCTACTCGCTGTTAAAAAGAATGAATACAGTTTTTCTGCTGTGTCCCTTTCTTTCTTGAGATGTCCATTTATAACTTGATTACACCTAAAACATATTTAACTCCTACTGCATTTGAATCTCTAGCACTCTGGTTCTGAATTATCTGAAAAAGCACTTCTTAGCAACATCTAAGTATTTAGAAAATTATTCTTTAAAATATGTGTATTTATTATTAAAAGCATGTCTTTCTCGAATCTGTCACAATTTGTATTCTTTTCTATTATCCTCAGTTAGAAATAACTTCTGATTTTCAATGAGATTTTTTTCTGTTGTTTAAATAGATGTATCTTTTTTTTTGTTAGCTTAATTGCATTGCTTGAATAATTTTGAACCAGAGAAATGCATCTTCTCTGAATGTCTAATATGCAGTTTATAAACCCTAAGCTTGCCATTAGCAGTCTTAGATTGCTCATTTTATTTTCCTTTTATAGATTTCCTTGTTTTGATTAAGTTGTTTTTCAAGGAGGCTTTCTCATTCCTACAAGAATGTTAAATTTGACTGCCCTTCAGGAGGAGAGTTTTAAAACAGTCCCTCATGCATAAATCCAGAGGTGCTTCTCCTTTTTATGGCTTGTCTAACTAGCTGTTTGAAGAAGCAGCCACCTACAGGAGTTTTAAATTATATTATCTGTTAATCTATACAGAGGTGAAATTCAATCTGTCTACTCTAACCTTGAAGCCCCTTTGATCTCCTGTAGCACATCATACTGAGCACATCACCTTCTTGATCTGTCCTAATTATACACAGAATTTCAGTGCATGAAATCTCTGTTACTTACTATCTCAAAGTGATGTGCTCCATGGGTTTTGATGCCTTTGGTTCAGCTGATTCTCAAATTTCTGTGTTATTCTTCTCTCAAACAGCTACCATCAAGGCCCCACAGCACAGCAGGACACAAACTCTTGTAATCTGGGTCAATGCATCCTAACTGGACAATCTGGAACAGAGAAACTTTTGTTCCTTCCAGATGAAAATAGCTGGCTATACTCCTGGGTTCAGCAGTAAATTACATAGGTAAGCCTACTCTTTAGAAGTGAGCCCACCTCATTTGAAAGCTTCAGGAACTCATATCTCACAAATCAAGTCTCAGCAAGCTCAAAGTCAACTACATGTCTCAGTATTGAGCTCCCAAATACTCATTTATATCTATAGTCTCTCCTCCATTGCCCACTCTGTCAATTTTTTTTAGCTCCTCAACAAAAACCATCCCTTCTCCTGCTTTTCCTTTCTTTGCAGCTATTGAAAACTCTACTGTCACCAGCCCAGCTTGCCCCATTCTTATACAGCACACACAGATAACCCCAGCACGTCACTTATCAAGAGACCTCACACTTCACATGAGAGAGAGGAAGGCAGGAGATCGCTACCTGTCATACATTCTTCCAGCTCTCACACTTGTTGATACAGTTAGTCTGTGTACTTGATTTGGCTCCATGCCTTCTCCTGTTTACAGCCCTTGTGAGATCTCAGCTCTCCCTGTGTTACACAGTGTGTAAATTCCTCTCAGTGTCCCACTGGGTGTTGTTGATGAGGCTGCTGCAGTGCATATGTAATGTATAATATGTCAACAGTCTAACTACATTTCAATTTAAGGCAGATGTTCCAGGTTTGTGTCTTGTTTTTGTTGTAATGAACTGATATTTCAGAAGAAGGACATCTTTTGTTTTTGGTCTATGACTTCATAGGCCTTGTTTGAATGGGGCTTTATTTGATAAAGTTTTATTTGATTCCATTTTCTCCCTGAATATTATCAGTTTCTGTCCTGCCTTTCAGCATGCAGAGGATTTGAAAATGCACCCTAGGGGATGACTCATCTTGAAATATGAGTTTTACCAGTTAGTTTTTCTTAGCCTAGCAGTCTTTCAAAACTGCACAAAAATAAATGCATGCAAAAGCATGAACCAGACCCTTAAAAAACCTGCAATCCTAGGAATGGCCTCTTGTCATTTTCACTTCTGTTCAACAGCATATAAATTTCAAAAATAATTTCATGGAAGTCAGTGGTACTGCTTGCTGAGCAAAGTAGTACAAAGCCTGAATAAAGATCGAGATGTCTGGATCTTACTTATCCTAAAATGTCTGAGGACTCTTTCAGCAAAAATAAACATCTGTCATTTGGATTACATTGTACATAAAGAGGCAATAGGGAAAAACAACACAGCATGCTCTGAAGACTTACTCATAAAACCTTGTCAGGTTCCAAACCTGTCAGTCTTGCAGGTGCTTAAGAGCCAAGTAAAATGGCTATTTGTTAAAATCTAGCCATTAGAGCTTGAAAAAAGAGTACCAATTCATGGAGAAAGCCTTAATTACTAGAGTACTTCTAGATAGTTGGACCTTCGCTTCTGTAAGGAACACTGAAATATCAGCAATGGTTAAGTTTAGCTATTATTAGGATGAATTGAACGCAGATGGAAAATTTCAGTTTTAGAATTATTCCCTTTCAGTTACAAAACCTAGAGGAATCTTCATCAGTATACCTTATGATTGATCTTAAGCTTCTCTTTTTATATTTCTCACTAACATAAGATATAGGATTGCCGTGAAAGAATATTTAAAAAGCATTCTTGAAGATTCAAAACCAAAAACACACTTTACAAACAATAATAATATTTGATTTTAGACTACTGACTGAGACAAATGAGGACAAAGAGATCAAAATGGAAATTATACGTAAAATACAATACTTCTTTCTTTCCTGAAACAATGAAAGCTATATTATAAAGCAACTTCTCCGTGCCCCTCTCTTATCTAGCAAAACCTGATTATGACTACAGGATGCAGTCAGTTAAATCCTCTTGATGCATTTCGCCAATGCACCAGTTATTGTAGTCTTTGCTACAATTTTCCATTTTAATTGCTGCTTACATACTGTATTCAAGAGCACAGAATGTACAGCCTCCAGCTTTATTTTACTTGAGAACTCTTCACAGTGACTCTACATCCCCAGTGATGTTCCTTACTATCTTATTTCTATTTTCATTTAATGTCTTTTACTCGCTAAAAGCATTTACTTAGCACACATTAAGAAGCATATTCCCATCCTACAACAAGCAAACAATTTATCCTCATACAACCAGCCAGTGATCCTTTAGAATGTATTTCAACCCACCCAGAGTGTTCATTCTAGTTCACTGGTGAATAGATAGATTCCTTCAGACAGGTCATGCTTTCCAGCCTTTCCTTTATGAACACTCACCACTGCTTCAAACCAAATTGCTAGCCAGGGTGAGCAGTCTGCAGTAAAAAGAATTTTATCAGTGCACTGAATACAAATGTGAGAGGGAAAAAAGTGAAGAAGAGATCATCTTTCAGGATAGTTTTATGCTAAAAATTAAATCCAGACTCACTCTTGAATCTAAAACAACCTCTTCTGTTACCACAGAAATCTTTTCTTAAAAGAAGTATTAGAAAGGCTTTTCCTTTCAACCCACATTGTTGTGTCTTTTTTGTTGAATAAGGCATTACGGTCACACAAATATGTGACTGGTTCAAGGACTACAAATGTAATGAGCAAGAAGAAAACAGTTTTCCTAATATGTTGGAAACTTCTTTAGTACAAGGAAAGAAAAAAAGGCAAATAAACAGTAATAACAAAGAGCAAAGAGCAAGTTCATTGTAGGCAGAACAGCTTTGATGCCCAGATATATGTAGAGCTGATTTGTTGTTGTGGTCTTAAAACAGAAAAAATAATAAGATAGATATCAAAATTATCCTCTGGCCACTCTCCAGACAGAGCAAAGTGTCTACTTCTCACTAGACTTCCAATACTGGGCAGGACACAGACAACTGGTCCCAAGAACAAATGCATGGACTACTTTGGGGAGGGAATTCCATACATGATGGCAGCTATCTAAACAACAATTGTGCTTGTCACATATAAGAATAAATAGTTTAAACACAGATAATAACCTCTACAGTAAATAACTTGGAAATAGAAGGCATCAATGAGTTTAGAATGGAATAAAGGGAAAAAAAATTCTTTATATGTCACAATTGGCAGATTCAATAGAGATTAAGAATGCTCTTAACATCCTTCAAAGCAATAGGCCTCCAAACAACTGAAGCAGCATGAGTTAAATTTCAGGTAGATGAAGAAAACCTGGTTACAGTCAAGACAGAAAAAGACAAGAGTTTTCATTTTGTGAAGAGAACAAAAGAACTCTGATTCTCAGGACTGGAGCAACTAGAGCATTCAACAGCTTCTTTGAATGCCTGGGGCCAGATGAGCAGGACTGGCTACCTGCAATAAAAGTAAAAGGTGGAAAAGCAGAAAAAAAAATAATCTGTTATCTTCAACATGTCAGTAAGACATGCTTATTGATTTTCTAGAAAGACACAGTTAATGATCCAAACAGGAGCTTAATTCTCTTCCTAGAGATATTCAGAAATTATGCAAGAGAAGAATTTGCCAGAAAGAAGATCATAGCACTAAAAAGGCAGAAGGAGACATAGCAAGGTGTCAAAGTACAGTACCACCTTGTCAGATCCAGAAAGTATAAGCAGATTTAGAAAGCAACTATGAGATGGTTTAGATTGGCTGAATGCTTAGAGGCATAACACATTTTGAGAGCTCCTAAGGACACCATTACTGACAAACAAGATGGAAAAAAGTCTCTATCTTTTTGCTTTCCTCTTCTTGTGAGAGACGAGCTGTCAGCCTGTTAAATGCTGATCAGCTGCCAGGCCCCAGGAGGATGACCCACACCAGGGGCCAGAAAAGAAGGTGCGAAAAGATAGACTGCAGCAGTGACAGGAGTCAGAGACCAAGCAGCTGTGTAACATGCAAGTGGGACATCACATTTTTTCAATTAATCATTCCCCATCTCAAAATCACAACCTGAAATGTTCCTTTGTTGCATTGTCATCTGTAACCTGTTTTATTCTCACCCACAGGTTTGGTACAGGCATTGAAGAGTCTTTCTGTGTTTTTGCCAGCTTTGGGATTCATTCTCCCTTCTGCTCATATTGTCTCTCATATCACTCCATGTGATACACTGCACTGGGTATCCATGCCCTGTGCTGGCAGCAGGGAGGGGGCTGCAAGGGCAGCCTCTGTGAGGAAAAGGCTGTGCCAGACACGGCCAGTTCCCAACAGGGCACACAGCCCCTCAGCCAGCCACGTCAGAGAATGGAAAAGGGGAAGAAGTGGAAGGAGAAGCTCCCCAGGTCCAGAGCAGATACACCCCTGGAGGAAACCAGGCTGGAGCAGATATCCACACTGCAGCCCATGAAGGAAATGTTGGATATTTCTTGAAAGAACTACAGCCCATGGAGAACTGCTGGTGGAGAATTTTTTTTTTTGTGAAGGATGTAGGCCCATGGGAAGCACCCACACTGGAGCTCAGGAAAAGTGTGAGAAGGAAGGAGTGTCAAAAAGGAACTGTTATGACCACTGCTATAACTCCTGCTTGCTATCACCCTGCATCACATTGTGGTAGTGGGGGAGGAGGTAGAGGAGCAGCCTGGAATGAAGAAGTGATGTTGAGTCTGGAGAAATAAAAAGAAGGTGGAGGAAGAGGTGTATTCTTAATATTTGTCTTTGCTTATCACTACCTGAAACTATTTAAATTGGCAATAACTTAACTTTCCCCTGGTTTGTTTTGCCCGGGATGATAGTTGGAAAATTATTTCCTGGTCATTACTTTGGCCCATGAGCTGCTTCATCTTATGTTCTGCCCCTGTCCTGCTGAGAAGGGAAGTGGCTGGGTGGGCAGCTTCAGCTGGCCAAGACCAACACACCAGAGATACCACTGGGACAGTAAATCAGTATCATTTTATTAAACTGATGCAATCAGTACATGGTTATTACAGTAGATTATTGGCCCCTTCTTTGCATCTCTGCCATGTTGCTTTTATGCTCTGTTGATCTCTATTTTAAAGGATTGCTACATCTCATCAATTGATTGTAATTAGCCCAATTTATAAATCTCTTAAGAACCGACCTTGAGTTTTGTTATCTTCCTACAGTATTTTCAGATGTTTTACAATGAAAAAACCAAAAAATATGGCAATTCATTGCTTCCAAAGCCCAATGAACAGTTCATTGTCTATGTGAAGACAGCTTTTACAGGGCTATGGCAAGCATCTTGTAATCCTACATGAATAACACAGAAAGCAAATAAATACCTTTCAAGAGTAATTTTTAGATTTCAAATGGAAACATGCTTAGATAGGAAAAGATACTATAACATCACTGTTGCATGAGTTTTAATCTCCATGGTAAAAGAAGAAAGCTCTTTAATGCCAAAATTCTTCAATATGTTCCACTGGGAATATTCTTCCAAACATACATAAGTTTCCCAGCCATGAATCTGAAAGAAGCCTGAACAAATTGGGAATATGAGTTTCAAAAAAGAAAAAAAAGAAAAAAAAAATCAAAACAATGCAGCTGGATTACTGTTTGCGTGAGTAAAATTAAAAAAAGAACCACAATAAACCAAAACCATACCTTTTGTTTTTTTTCCTTGTTAAAGACACCGAAAATGCAATTCAGCATTTCTCTGACCATTGCTGAACTTCATCTTTAACATCCCTACATTTGAGGGATCTTACCTCCTTCTGTGTGTTTCTCATCCTTGACACAGGTATCATTTAAAGATCCATTTGGATCGCAGGAACATGGTCGGCATGGATCTGGGTTTTCTGGCAATACCTATAAAAATAAAGATGTTAGAAGGAAAAAAACTTACCTTCAATAATTGGAAACTTTTATTTAAAAAGTAGGAGAGAATGACATCTGTATTGGTGGCTTATACTTGAAGAAAAATGAGACAGCTTATAAATTTAGTCCATGCAGACTACGACAAGAAGAAAAGGCCTTAAATTGCACCAGAAATTGGATATTATGAAAAATTTCTTCACAAGAAGTTTTGTCTAACATTGGAATGGACTGCCCCAAAAAGTGGTGAAGTCACCATCCCTGGAGGCATTTAAAAGATGTTTAGATGTGGCATTCAAGGACATTGTTTAGTGTTAGGTTAAGGGTTAGACTCAGTCTTAGAGGTCTTTTCAATATAAATGATTCTAGGTTCTGTCATTCTATTGAAGTTACATTTCGGATTTTTATTTAGAAATATGTAGTGACTTAGATGCAAATATGCCTTCAACTAAAAAAATATCAGGTGTACAGATTGTAACAGAACCTTATATAATTAAAATCAATAAATGCAATTAAGTAGATTTTAAGCATTTACTACCTAAAGTAATATTGACAAGATCAGTTGTTCTGGTCAACATGATTCAAAAAATTAACTAATGTTAGTTAGTCAGTAAGAGAGAAAAAAGGTAAGTTAAGAAAAGTGAACATTAAACAATGGAACAATTTCCTTTTGTTCTTGAGAGGTTACCTCAACCAAACTTAAACCTTGGTCTAATATCACACTAGGAATATAAATTAAAAGTTCTGCATGAACTAGATACATACACATAGTATGGATATACTATACAAACACACACATATGTATCAAATCCCTTTTAGCTGGATGATAATTTAAAACAGAGGTAAAAATCAAGTAAGTGCCCTGCTGTTGAAGAAATTGTTTCTCAGAACTCCTCAAGTTGTAAGGCTTAAACTAGTCTATCAGAGAAAACGTAATTACTGCTATTTGCTGATGTTTTCTCTTTGAGGATTGAACACCAATCAGACTAAAGGCCATTATTTACCCATCTGAAAATACACAGATGAAATATAAGCAATTCAAGCACACATTAATAGTATAGCTGTCTAAAGCACAGGAATGGCTCATATTGACAATACAACCTAATATAAGATTCATCTTTTGACAGCTTCCACTTAGATGAAAATACAGTCTTATACAATGAAATACAAAAAAGCAATTTCCACTGCACTGAAATTTAAAGACATTCATGAAACACTATAGAATTTAAGTGGTTATTAATTCTACATTGCATTTAAAAACAGAAATTACAGTCTCTCTTTCATCAATACCAAATATAGCAATATTTCTTTGAATTTTGATGACAAAAGTTGAAATTCATTACTGAGGCAGAAGCTCTGTTTACAGGACCACATCCTCTTTTAAATTGAAATACTAGCTGGAGGCCCTGACCTCAAGTGCATTCCCTCATATCAACACAATTCACTTTCCTATTTTTCTGAGCATTAACTTTATACGTTCCCAGCTGTGAAAAGCAACCACTGCTCTGCCAGGTTTCAAAGTTAACCCTCACAAAATGGCAGTCCAAACTCTGTTTAGTAACGTAAGCTGATGAAGTGATGGTTTGCAGCGAAGGGAGGCGGGAGCAGGCGTTTACCCCTTTTGGCCTGAAGTAGCCATCCAGGCAGGTCTCGCAGTTGATGCCACTGGTGTAGCCTGAGCAATTCACACACACTCCGCCCCCGAGGTACTCCCCGTGGATGTTCAAACTCTGATTTCTATCTGCCACATCCTGATCATAGTAACACTCCTCAGTCTTCCCGTGACAGTTGCATGCTAAAAGAGAAGGAAAGTGTTAGCAAATACTTCCCCACTGGGGATGCCCCACTGTTACTGAAGTATTAAAAAGAGCCATTCAATATTTTATCATTGGTCCTGTGTATTTTGTAAAAGCACATCCAAACATTCATTTACTACTTTGTTTGTGAAAGGCAAAGTGGTCCCATTACAAGCACAGCCTGAAATTCTATTGAATTAAATAAAGTTGTATTTTTTCTCCTCAATAGTTTGTCTTGGGGAGTACAGAAGTTGACAGACACAGTCTAATTATGATGTTCCTGGTTTGTTTGATTTTTTTTTCTTCTTTAAATTGATAGCTGAGAAAACTTTTGGTTGTTGCATACACATACAGCTCACGAAAGGGTCATCTAAATTAAAATGCAAGAGGAGTTGTAAAGAAAGCAGCACACTGGGATGAGTAAATTAAAGTGATTCAAATAAAAGCTGAAATACATCCTAAAAGCATCTCACTTGCACATATGCATACAGGAACTGGAGCAGAACAAAGGGATTCCCAATCTTAAATCTTCTTTTGACATTTATATCTGAACTCTGGACTTCAGGTCCAAATACAGGAAAGATAATCTCATAATCTGTTGCAGTGAAAATGAGGTAGTTCACTGTCCCTTTCCCCGTGGTATTAAAACATTCATTTCATCATAAAGAGAAATTCAAAGCTTGCCAACATTGTGGAGAGGCGTTCTCCTTACATGTGAACCAGATCCCAGGGAACTGTTTCCACCAAGACAGCACAACAATTCACTGTGTAAGTGTCTCTTAAAAATTAAACATGAAATTAAATGTACCTTGCCTTCATTCCATAATGCATTCCCAGTGCAGACACAGTCCCAACTAAAACAAAGACCTCTGTGACCAAAGTTTACAGAACACAAATAAGCAATGGCTACTCTAAATATGGGCATATCTGCTCCTTTTTATTTATTTTTAATCACTCATGATAAAATTATAGCTGAAATCCTACAAATGAATAAATATTTAATGTAATGGAGCATTAGATTTTATTATGTTCAGAAATATAAGCGGTATGTGACCTTTGGAAATAAGATCTTAAAGTTAAATTATAACTACCCTTACTACAATAAATCTGAAAATTAAATTTCCACCCTGTGGGAAGTTGATATCTCAAGGTATGTTTTCTTTTCATGTTGGAAAACTAGATACGTTGTATTTTCCATTAAAAAACTATCAGACAACAACATGCATTTTGATAATACAAAAATATTTTGTTTCATCAAAGATGAACATTATAACATACAAAAGTGCCATTTATAGAAAAATCACACCAGTAAAGTTTCCTATAATGAAAAATCTGTAAAGAGATACTTTTACTTACCAGGATATAGCCCTGTTATTTTATCAAAACAAAACCATAATGATTATAAAAACTACACAAGACCATTTTTTATACAGTATTCCCCATATATCACCATATTACAATAAAATACTCTGAGTTCAATAAAACCACAACTCTACATGTATTTTTTCTGCAAAGTCTTCTGAGTCAGTCTAATTAAGTGAATAACATAAAATCAAATGTTATTCATAAACCAATGTGGTTAGAAACCAAATTAACTGCAAAATCACGTCGGACCCAATTTCAGTTTTCAGTAGCAGTTGCAAGAAATTTTCTCCTCTGTACTGCTTTCAACTTACGTTCACATTCATGCTTATGCAGGAGAGTGCCAGCATGCCAAGGCATTTGATGGAAACCAGGACAACACTGATCACATGTCTCTCCGCATGTGTTGTGCTCACACTGACAGACGGATTTCTAATTTAAAAGAAAAACAAATATTTACACAATGTGATGATTTGAAAAATCTGTCCATGTACATAATATGCATTCCAATTCAAATTATGAAAACATTAAGGATGGCTCTACTCTGTAATTCTTTTGTTTATTCATTTGTATTCGTTTATGCATCCTGCATTCACCAAGTGTGTTTAACATCTATAGCTCTGTTTGAAGAGAACAGCCACAAAGCAAAGGAAGACAGCTGGCCAGATAATCTAAGGAGAATCTAAGAATGCAGGGAAATTTAATTCCAACTGGATAAAGAAAGGATGATGGGAAAGTTCCCCAATAAAACAAATTAGCCAAAGTACAGGGCCCTTGGATACAGGAAAACTGATCTGACCCCTGAAGGAGCAAGCCATTCTCCATTGTTCCCTTTGATGCAGCAATTCTGCTGCTGCAGAATGAAATAAATTCTGTTAGCTGATCCAACACAAATTGCCTTTTTTTTATATTTTGATATTATTTTTGGCCGGATAAATCAACTTACCATGTAACCTTCCAATTGTGTAACTAATTCTATGGGAGGGATAGCAGGAGTGTTTAAAGTAATAGATAAGCACAAGTCCAGCCTTTCAGTCACTTTACAGTTCCCCACAAGACCACCTTATCCCGGCATGAAAATATTACTGTAAGGAACACCCAAACTCCCTGAAGCCACAGAGGCAGCTTGAAAAAGGTAAAAAAAACATGCAGTTGGAGAAATAAGAAGTAAAAATTGCCTTCACGATAGTTATTTAGTGAAGGGGATTCTCTGTGGTCCTTGTGAGGCCATACAAGGTCAAACCAGCAAGGCAGAGAAACTCCATGGCTCACAAGACAAAGCATAAATCTTGCAAAACAAGGCTAACCCAAGGACTACTTCGGAAAAGCATGGCAGTGAATTCCAGTAAGTTTACTCCTTGCAATGCTAACGGAGAGATTCTTTCTGCTGACAAGTACAATCATAATGTTTATAAGCCTATTTTGGCATGGCTCAGTCTAAAGAATATCCCTGGACAGCTAAACTTCTAAATCTCTTCTGGCTTGAGCTGTTTCACTTACGTTATTTTTTATACTGGTCAGACAACAAATATGCATTTGATGTTCTACAAAACAGGACATCACACCTGTCAAAATGGCTTTATTTTATCTAGTAGCCAAATTATCTAAAGTATGATATTAATCTCAGTAGCAGCACTTATTTTCAGAGGCAGGCCTGATTCTAACAGATGGCACAGAGACAATGCTGCAGCTTCATCACTAAGGGCAACTGAAACAATAGTTCAACACTTCCTGTACATATCATTACAGAAAATTCTCAGAAGGGTTAAACCAAGGAGTTTGCTCAGTTTTTACAAGGATCCATAGAAATTGCTTAGAACTCTAAATGTATTCTCTATAAGCTTTTGTCATTTCTTTAAATGATTTCCCACATAATGGCTTAAGTATACATACAAGTAAGATTTTCAGTTAAATCCTATAAAGCTCCTACTTAAGCAAATATTACATGAAGAGATCCCACACTGTGGCATGTAATAGTAAACAGGAGATTCACTTTTAGTGACAATGGGTGCATAGAGTTGGACAATCAGTAAAAAACTATATTTCTGTATTAATTATATTGGTTATGTTTTGATTATATTGGTTATGTGCAAAAAAAGAGTTACAAGTTGAAAGATATTATAAACAGCCCATGATTTTCTAGATTAGCTTAACTGATCATTCTATTGATACTTGCTACATAGCCAATGCACCATTCTAGAGCCATCATTTGTATGCAAGCATCAATTAAATATCTGACAATCATTTAGGAAATATCTTGATTAATATCAAGAAGGAAATGGAAGACTGACTGTTAGTGCTCATTTCTACAGTTACATAGTGTAATCAAGATTTCTGTTTTTCCTAGGAAACTTCCAATATGAATTACCTGAAACCTATTCTTTCATTTCAGGAAAGTCTCTACTGACATTGTATGAATGTTTATTATTCTGGCTGCTAGCACTGTTTCATTCTGTCACTGCTTCTGACTGTTCTTCTAGGTGAAAAACAGACATAAATTCACAGAACTCTGAAGAATATCAATATCAGGGTTTTTTTTTTTTTTTTTTTCATGTTCCACCCTATAAATAAGGCACATTAAAAAAAAATACGTACATTGGTCACTGGATCCAGTGGACAAGCCTTTGCATGGCCTGAACATATACACATGCCTCCAACGGAGATGTCTTTTATAGAATAGTAATACTGTAAGACAAAACAGAAATTGAATTGCTAAGTGGATTCTAAAATGCAGGTGCCAAATTGCAGAATTCATTTCTTGTGACAAAACTGTCAGGTCCTGTTTTATTTCCTTTTTGATCTATTACAAATATAGCAGACAGTGTAATCCAAGCCGTGTCTTGATCAACAGATTCAGGCTGAGTGAAAGAAAGGGTGTAAATTGGCACAGTTCCATTTGTTTGAAGTCACAAAAGCCATGTCAATTTATACACAGCATACAAAAACATGAGAATAGGAAAAAGCTATATGCACACTGGATACTGAAAAGTCAAATGCTATAGAATTTATTCTCTTCAGAAAATATGAAAAGGAAAAGGCATGATGATGGGAAGAGGAGAAAAGCCAGGAAAAAACCTATGAAACAACTTTGTTCACCTTAGCTGGGTCTAATTTGGGCACTCACTGAACTGTGGAAAGAACTGTTTTTCACCATTGGCCTTTTGAATGATCATGAAACAGTCTTTATTACTGAGATTTAAGTACTTTTGACCAGTTTTTCTGCCATTTGGCCATTTCTCTTTTTTTCTTTGGTGAGGATTAAGAGCCCTAAGCAGAAAGGAGGATAGAAAGATATTCATAATCTTATATTACAAAGCCTGTGAAAAGTGAATCTCATTCACTGTCTTCTGTTTCGACAAGGGTCTTGCAACATGCTCACAGCTGGCTAATCAAATGAAACATATGCTATTTGCAAATTTTGCTATTACAATGTTCAACCTCTTTATCAGATCATGAATAAATATATCAAACAAAATGAGAACCCTTATGGCTCCTAGTTAAACTTCCAACACAAAGAAAATGCATAATTTGTGGCTACCCTTTGTTTCCTGACAAGAGCGGCAAGTTTCAGTTGCTCCTTGATCCTTTGAGGTCAGCCATGGAGAGATGCCACACAGAAGTTACGGTTCTTTGTTGGTTTGAGAAACCAGTGTATTGTCCTGCACTCTGTCTTCATGAGTTTAGAATAATTTTTCAAGTGCTAATTCAATTTTGTATTTCTACTGGCTTAGAATCAGATTATGAAATATCCACTTTTATATAGACACACAGTATTAATTGCGGCTTTTACCCGCTACGGCCTCAAGCAGTCGAAAAGCCCTGGCTAGTGCTGCCTTTGTGAGACCGTAGCCACCACATGAACGCACGCTCCAGGGTTATGGCATTCGCCTCCCTGCTAGTGCTGAGCGCTCCGGCGTGGGTAACGCAGCTTTGGTAGCTTCACGCTGAGAGAAAGCGAAGGGACGAGACAAGGACACTTTGTCTGCGGGCCTGAGAGCTTTTATTCCACGTGTGGTCGCAGCGATGGTCGGAGTGACCACTCCCAGTGTGGTGCAAGGCAAAATGGCGATGGGACAAAGAAAGCATTAGGTTAAGTAGGGGGTGGGCAGACAGGGGTGGAAACCCCCTCACCCAATAGGGACAGACAACAGGGGAGTGACGTGGAACACAACAACTTATGGGAACATAACAGAGGTGGGTACAGTGTTCTGGGACAAAGAGCATTGGAAAGGTGGGGTGATTGATACAGAACCTTCATGAAGACACAGGGAGTGGTTGAGAGCTCCTGTGGTAAACAACTTGGAGCAAACCATTGTGAGGGAAAATAGGGGTACAGAGAACCAACCTAACTAACATTTAATAAAATCCCTAACTGAACCAACCCAACCTACAACAATTCATGATTAGTGAGGCTGCAATAACCGCACTCAACTGGAAGGGATTCTAGGTTTGCAATTCAAAACAAAATGGCCTGTTCCAAACTTTCAGCAATTGCCAGCACTCTCTATTTAGACAGGGAAATGGAAACAGAAGAAACAAATTTTCTTAGCCCTTAGCCATCACTGACAAATGATATTAACAAAAGAATAATGGTACACCCCCCTTCAAAACAGGACTTATTTTTGTTTTGGAAAGTTAGGCTACCACTATAATATGACGACCAACAGGAGGAGGAAGTGATCAAAAAAAAAAAAAAAAAGGAGTGCTATATATCCCCCAAACCAGTTTTTGAGAAGGCTTAGTAAAAAAATCAGAGGAAAACAAGAATACACAAAATTTGATCAGCAGGACAACAGGGAGATACGGCTTAGAAAGGAAGTAAAGACTGCAGAAAGAAGGGACTGCACACACAAGGCACAGTGGAGAAGACCAGACTATGGGTATGGTATGAGTTTAAATGCTGTATCCATTCTTTTAAACTAAAGCAAAGCACAAAATGCTTGCTGACACCCTCAATCAAATGAAAATGCTAAAAGTGTTACATTCAGGCCCTACTACTACTTATAGAACTGTTAGAAATTTTACTCAAAGGGAGTGTTCAAGGCGGGAGTAACTATGACTCTCTTAAGTGAAATGTCATAGTTGCTAACTGGGCTGAGCTGGGGAAGTCACGCCTCCTCGTGGCCCCGCTGGATACCCTTGTGGTAACTAAGTCGACTTCTCCCCCAGTGTGAGAGGGGGCAAACCCTTGCTCCCCCTATCGTTGGCCTCGCCACCCAGCGGTAGTCTCACAAAAAATGCGAAACCACTGTTGCCGGCAACCAGTTGCGTAACTGTTGCCCAAAGCCTTGTCCACGGGCTAAGTTGGACAAAGTTAGCAGTTTGGTGAGAGGGGCCAGCTGCTGACTGAGGACTCCCTCACTCACTTTCCACCGGACATGACACTGGGGGCTCCGGGGGTCCCGCGGCCCTGGGCCTCTCCACAGCGAGGCTGGAGAGGTTTGCACGGGCCCCGACTCTCAGAGTTCCAGCTGCCTTGCCGATGAGCCCATCCCGGCTGCGGTAGCTGGACAGTGGTAATCGGTTCTGGGCGGGAGGGCTTCCTCCTTCATAACCGTGTCTGTGCCCAGCTCTGGGCCACAAATTCCAACCTGGACCATCAGGTGGACGGGCCACCTCTACTTAACCCGGAAAAGGGACATATATTCTATATATGTGTTCGAAAAATAGCAAAAGGATTGAGTAGCAGAAGAGGCAAGAGATACTAACAGCAAACACTTGCCAAATACCTGCATCCAAATGTTTGCAGCCAGAGGAGCTGGGTGTTTATGTTTATAACACCATTAAGCAGAAAAGGTAAAATTGTTAATTCTGCTCTAGAGAAGATAACAAAATAGAGTGCACAAGGAATTCTCCAACCCAAGAATTTTGAAAGACAACAGTAGCTAATCATCAACTCCCAAAACTTCCTATGGCAAACAAAGGCAGGTACAGCACTTACAAGTGTAAGGTAACTTCTACACATGTCTTTCTACTGTCTTGCCAGAACTTACCCTCCTTGTAACAATGGGATCAATTTCAGCTGGATCTTTGTGTGCAAACATCATTAAATCAGCATTTAGTGTCCGTATCCTCTGGAATCTCAGGCGAATAAAGCGAGCAGAGGTGAACTCCAGTAATTCACGTGATGGATCATCAGCACTAGGTCGTCCATTAATTAGAGAAGTGTGAATCTGAGGAATTATTAAAGCAGTAAGGAATTACATTATATCGATTTTGTCACAATTAGGCCAACAAATGTCATTACAGGCATTGTGTTAATGCATTTGTACCTGAAGAATAACTTCTTTCCTTAGAAAGCAGATTTCCCCCAAAATATTTCCATGTGTCCACAGACCTCAGCTATGAAGAGTCTTTATAATAAAAACATTTAGAGCACAGGAAAGTCATCAGCTACAAAAAGACTGCATCGCAAACTGCATACGTGTAACCCAGGCCCTAAACCAGTGTCTATGCTGTGGGCAATTCACTTCTCCTCCCCCAGTCTGAAATTAGGTAATCATACAACCAAATGGGCTCAGAAATTTTGAGTTAAGGGAATGTATACTTGCAATGGGATTCAGAATTCAACAGGGGTCAGTTTGCACTTCTTAGAGCGATCAAAAGGCTTTTGAACTTTTGAAATACTGAAAACTACAACAGCTAGATGAGACAAAATCAGCATTCATAAGCACCTCTCCTTTCCCACTGTCTCTTTACACATCTTCTCTTTGAATCTTGTTCTCAGCAAGGTGAAACAATTTCCTGGGTTGCAACTATTTTCACCTGGTCCCAGAGGAAAGTCTTTATCACTTCTGAGAACTTTGTTTGGCATTTGTTTTTCCAAAGACACTACCACTCTCTGCCTACACTGTGGTTTCTGTAAAGATTACCTCCCCCTTTCTCTGTCTGCCCTATCCTAAAATCTAGAAATCTAGCTAAGCTCTGTGGCTCCTTCATAGAGACTCTGACCCCGACTGAAGCATCAAGGGCAAGGCAACAAAAAACAAGACATCATCTTCCCCTCCTGTCTTTGGAGCTGATCATGGCACACATTAGCTCTGAATCAACTAAATAAAGCAGATGGGCTGCTACAGAACTGTTCTTGGAAAAGGCCTACAAGAAGAAGCATGTCAAGTATAGCAAAATACTGTTAATGAGCACCTAGAGGGAGAGAGGAAAGAAACCATTAATTTTCCTGTATTCTCAAGTGTTAAATTTTAATTGGGGCATTTTTATTACGGGCTGGTACACTGAAAGAATGTTCAGAAGCTAAGCCAAATGTGCAGAACATTGGAATGAATAAGGGAATTATTTATTCTTTGCAATGAACATGTGTTGCCTCATACCTCAGTGCTCTGAGTGAGAGGTCAGGCCACACGGCCATTTTCTGTCATTGAACATGGTCATATCAGTGCTGGTTTAGGCAAACAGCTGCACTCAAACACCAGCTGGCACTCAGCAGTGGCTGCCTCACACTGAGGAAAGAGACTGTAAATCTACTGCTCCCAGGAAAGCAACAGCTCTTGTTTCCTGGAGTTTTTGGAGGTGCTGGATAGACTTACTGAACAACTACTGCCTTGCATTGCCTATGTGATACTATCAACTCACTTAATTATCTCAAAGGCAGGTGTCAAGAGGATGGTGCCAGACTCTTTTCAGTGGTGTTAGGAGAAGGAGTAAGGTCTCTAAACGCAAGAAGTTTCACCTCAGTATTGAGGAAGAACTTCTTTACATTGGCAGTGGCAGAGCACTGGAACAGGCTGCTCGAGGAGGTCATGGAATCTCCCTCTCCAGAGACATTTAAAAGCCACCTGGATGCATTCCCGTGTAACCTGCGCTACGTGACTGTGCTTTGGCAGGGGGCTTGGTCTAGATGCTCTTCAGAGGTCCCTTTCAACCCTAAGAATTCTGTGATACTGAGATTTTTACTGCCAAGATGGAAACTCATCATGTTCAGCATTCTGCTCTACTGTATCTACAGGTACACCAAATTACTGGGAACCACTCTGCCAGGAGCAGCCATCAATTATATCTTGCCTGTGTATGAATCAGCACCTCTGGGTTTCTGCCATGTTACCTCCAGGAACAGGTGATATCACTACCTCCTACTCAGATCAGAGCAATGCAGTCACCAAGCTGTGACTCAGTTCTGCTCCTGACTACAAGTAACTAAAGGACAGACATCTGGAAACAAACAGAATAAAATGCTGTGAAAAAGACATGGTGCAAACAAAAGGTTATAAAAAAACCCAGAGGAAGTAAGGAGGAGGTCCTGAATGAGAAATGTCTGGCTACAAATAGGACAAAAGCACATGACCAGAGAACTGCTCAAATCCCTGTGAAGAGAGAGAGAACATGTGTGGAGAGAAAACTTCAAAAGCCTGAAGAAGGTGGCAACAAGTCAAGTGGAAATCGACAGATCTTTCCAAATGAAGAAGAATTTTAGCAAAAACACATGCCTAAAGATTTTTTTTCATAATATTTACTTGTGAACAAGGAAACATATTTATTCAGAGTATTTTTTCACACCATCACTGCCTTCCTTTAAAAGAAGATCCAAGAGATTTCTTTTATACTGCCAGCAAACATACATGGGTTATGGTTTAAAGCAATAGAATACTAAACACTGAAGTTTGATATTCCAGAGATAAAGAAATAAATTTAAAGTAGTGCCTTGCTCAATCTGATAGAACAACAGCACCATGGCAATAATAAGCAGCATGGCAATCTACCTCTTCAAAAAGACAAAAATAAAGATTTTGGTGGTGGGGGGACAATGATGCAGGTGAAATCCCATGTATCAAAAGAAGCAAGTGCCCACAGAGAGTTAGAAGTATTAATCACAGACACAGCTTGACCACAAATGACACAGTTGACAATCAGCAGTCATACCTTTTGATTATTTTAAAAACAACGAATTTAGTCTTCAGACACTGATAGGGGAAAAAACACCTCCTTGGAATGATAGTTTTAAAGAACTAAAATGTAAGTTAACAAAATAAAACCAGAGGTATTCATTTTAGAATAGACCCCATTTTTGAAAGGATTATCTGCCAGCAGTTCATCTATTTGGCAAGGCTAATCTAGTAAGATGATTACATACATTTATATTATTTTTAAGCTTTGTCTTTAAATGTTTCATAATTTAATTTTAAAACAACAATTAAGTTCACATAATTATTGAAATGCAGCTATGTCCTGTGTGAAATATGGCACCTGCTCAAGTATGTACAGCAAAATGACACTGAGACTAGAAAATTCAAAACTGGATAGTTTTATCAAAATGAATCTGAAGTGAAAATTTTACATTGGCAAAATTAATTACTCTAAATTAGTTCTCCTCCTATAAACATCTGTGATGAAATCATTCATTTCTTCCTAGAAACACTTAGAATCAACTTGAAAAGTGTCCAACTAAGTTGTTCCTGCTCCTTGAAAAGAGAATAAGGAATAAATTATGAATACTTTAGGAACATCTGTCATTAATCAGAAAAAAAACCAGTAAGAATCTCAATTTAAAGAAGTTTAAATAGGTTTAGATTTACAATGTTTTCAGTATGACTCTCCCAGTGAGACATCACTGAGTTTTTCCAGAGCACACTTACTCTTTTAATCTCCCTCCACTATCTTGCACCTGTTTGAAAGGCACTGTTCCCAGGACAGCGCATTTTCAGTTAAGACTCTAATGTGACCCCTGCCCTCCAAGTATTTTTGATTCAGACTTGAAAACTGTCCCAGTGAACACAATCCTCACTAAGCACCTACCCCTATGCTATATAAGATCATCACAGTATTCCACATACAGCTCCTGTGAAGATAAGCCCCCCTTCCACACATAGCTGTGCCCACGCTGCATTGTAAGCCACTCCACAGTTCTATAGCAGAGCAAAGAGCCAAAGCTCAGTCTTCTAGGAAAATATTAATACTTTAATCCACCCACTGGGCTGCTACAACTTGGATAATCTAAGTCCCCATAAGGGAACAATACCAAATTTTGTTCCAGTTTTATGGACAACTTTTTTTTTACCATTTCCAAGACTGAAGTAATAATCATAATTTTGGGTTCTAAATTAAAGATACTCCAATTTCAGGTAAAGAATACTTTTCCTTAACAAGGCATTTGTCCATTACTATATTCCAACAAATGGAATATTTAAGACTCTCCAAGAGAGGCCAGAAGAAAACAGTTATGAAAGACTATAAGAAACAGAACATTTCAACACTGATGCCTCTAATAAAATATGATCACTTCCTCTGACTAATCAGTCTAAAGGCTTCCTGAGCTACAGCGTGAATCTGAGTCATAGTGTTTAACATCTACCAATTGCCCTCTTCTGTATTAGAGCTCTACTCTCTTTTT
Organism: Vidua chalybeata; assembly: GCF_026979565.1. Taxonomy (NCBI): domain Eukaryota; kingdom Metazoa; phylum Chordata; class Aves; order Passeriformes; family Viduidae; genus Vidua; species Vidua chalybeata. Next base: position 59,859,461 of record NC_071532.1, read on the forward strand.
CAACCATTATTTTTTTCATCACTACATACCCTTGTCCCAGTGTGAGGAAATTTGCTTCTTAAAAAAACCAACAAACATAACTGTTGCTGGTGGGGTTGTTCTTTGTTTGTTTGTTTTCTTTTCCCTTTTAAAGCTGGAACTCATAATTATTTAATTGAAAGTATTCTAATTTTTCATTTGAGAAAATTTTGAGCAGTCAACATATTTTCATATTTAAAATTCAGTATGGTGATAAATCAACTTTTTCTTATCTGAGAACTGTGGAGGATGTTACAAGTTCTCTACCATGAAGAGAATTTAGTCTAAGACTAGCCCATCAGCATTTGTGCATAATTCTTTTTTTCTTCTTATATTTATTACTTTGCTTTTAGCAACACTCATTTTCATGTAGTATTTTTCATGTAGTATCATAAGCTGCTAATAGAACAAATTGTCTTAAATTTCACATTACCAACAAATGCTGCTATTACACAGTTTTCTGATTTTTTTTAGATTGCCTGCAAGAATTGCCTGCAAGTGCCTTTCAAACAGGGACACTACCAAATATATTCAAAGGGCATCTCAAGTACATTAGAATCTCTGGACCATGTCAGAACCAAAAGACCTATCCAGCTTGGCAGTCTGCCCCATACAGCATCCAAGCCAGCATGCTAACAGTAAGATGAAGGCAAGCATACATAATACTTCCTCAGGGATTTGCTAAGCTATAGGTAGTTTCTATACATCTGGTAAGCCTCAAAGTATTTCCATTAACTCCGTCTCACCTTAATCCAAGTCACCTTTCAATATCTACACCATCACTTAATTAGGATTTTCTCATCTCATTTAGATGTTGGAGGGAAAGAAATCCTTCCTTTGCTGGTTTTAGGTCTGCCTCATACTTAATTCACTTAATACTTCCAGTTCTGAAACTGGAACAAAGAAATGTATCTTTCTACCAGCTCTATTTTTCATTTAATTTCTTTACTACTAATTAGCTTTGCACAGGTATTAGGCTTCCAGATCTGTAGTTTCCTTGACTGACTAAGGAATGCTACTAAAAAAATAGCGTTTCATTTGATGGTCCATGCTCCTCAGTTACTGAGAATATCTGACAGTGAGGAGTTAAATAATAACTGTTATAATTCACCTGTTTTAGCCTTGAATTCCTTTTCACTACTCAATTTGTCCATTTTTTCTGCACCTCTTCAGTTAACAATCTAGATTGCAACTGTTTCTCCAACTCCTCTACTGTAAATAATGTTTCCAGTGCAGAAACCCTCCTGACAGTCTCTATAGAAAAAACTGATTCAAATCATTAATTTAGTTTTTCAGCAATGACCTTATCTTTCTTGAACACTCTTTGATCATCTCTCAGCCCACCAATTCTCTGTCAGGTTTCTTGAATCTGATGTGTCTGAAAAAAGGTTTACTTCAACTCAGTCACTCAGAACCTTTTTCACATCTTTATTGCAGTTTAACATTTCATTTGCTGGAACTTATTTTCTTACTTTACCTCATTTGCAGGAAAAGATACAAATAACACCGATTAATTTTGATATCTATTATCTTTCCTTGCTTTATGCTTTAAACATGATGTGTGTTTTCTGGGACCATTCTAAAATGTAGCATGCATATGTGTGCAATTACATAGTTATTTGACAGTTAATTATTTGGACCAGGATCTGTGCTCTGTTTTCAACTAAACCATCTCAGCTGCACTGAGAACATTCAGGTTTTTAAGAAATACTGTTTTGCACTACATTTTATTGTGACACCTAGAGAATCTGCCAAAGGGTTGTAGAAGGTTGATATTATATTTGTAGCCTTCCTTTGACAAGAACAGCTCAGTTCCACACCTCTGGGCAATTGCTGATACAACATTAAAGTGATGCTGTTCCAGTTTAGGCGCTGAATTTTAGTTCACAGAGATCTCATACACCATTTTATTTCTGCTGACTTTCTTATTTTATTAAATCTATAGTGCCCCTCCTCTATAAGCCACTCAGTCATTCCTAAACAGCTCCTTGTTTCTGTCATGACTATAGTGTCATGTTTCTCCAACACCCTTTAAAGGCTGGTATTAATTATCAAGACAACATTTCTCAGCTGCTGGATCTGGATACTGGGAAATACTTGGATCCATCCAATCCTAGCTTCTGTAACAAGGACACCTGAAAGAGCTTGCAATGTGCTGCAGTCAGGTGATGATGAGACCTACAACTAGAATTTCACAACATATTTCATTGAGTTTCTGCCAATGAGGAAGTGACAGACAGCCTAAGAAACTTTTTGCTATTTCTGTCAGTAGACAAGTCCCATATCTGATGAACAAGAACTTATTTAGACTTTACTTGTAATAGGTCTTCAGGACAGAGAAAAATACTAACCTGCACCCCATCAAATACTTTTTAAACGTTAACAAAACCTCCCTGGGACTTCTCAAGTCTAAGCAAACCCTGCCCTCTCAGCCTCTACTTACAGGACTGATTCTTCAAGTCCTTGTTTGTCTTCCCAAACATTTCCTGGACTTGTTCCAACATGTCCATGCCTATCTATTACTGAGGAGCCCAGAACAGGACTCATCTCTTCATGTGTGCTCTCATCACCTCCCTCAACCTGCTGGTGACTGTCTGACTAATGTAGCCCAGGATACTCTTGGCTTTCATTGCTTGCAAGGGCACCTTGCTAGCTTATGTACCACTTAGTGTACACCCCTACTCTCTCTCAGCTTCCTCCCAAGTTCTCAGCTTCCTCCAAAACTCCCTACACTGAGTTATGTAGGCACAGCTGGCTCGCACCTCACTGAACAGAGCTCTCAGCCCACTGCTGCTAGCCGGCATGCTACCAGGCACTGAATTGTCATTAGCTGCCCATCTGCAGGCAAAGAAGGAGTCAGAAGTCACCAGTTTGTAGTCTTCACCATCCTGGGAATCTCCATTTCTGAACCAACAGGCACAGACTCTGGCTGCCTCTCTCTTGTACAGTTGTGGCTTCAGGCTGCAGAGTGCCAGATAAAACAGTTACTCACTTTTGTCACCTCTGATACTGTGCAGTCTAATGGATGTCTACTGACATCCTTCTGCAGTCTTTTACTTGGTGCCACAAATACCCAAACACATCACCCATTCTGCAGGCAAGGACACTCTCTTTCTCCCTCAACCTCAGCGAGGTCCAGACAGTTCTTGCAGTCTCTGAGGTTAAATCTGCTTCTGGATCTGGAATTCAGCCTGAGGGCTCTGCTGTACTGGGGCAGTCGTGGAACTGTGCCCAGACTGTGCCTCACCACCATGGCTGAGCACCTAAAACCACTCCTTCCACCCCTCCTTCTGTGTGTGTTTCTGGCACAAACTGATATCCAAACCTGCATCATGTTAGCTGCCTCTGCTGTTAATGCAACAGTGAAAATGCTACCATTTGGCATTAATGTATATTATCAACTGCTGAGTTACTTAAAATTAACAAACTTTAACAAAGTATTAAGAATCTTGAGTATGTACCATGGTCTCACACAAATTTAAAATACCCATGTATGAATCCAAGTGGTGTATTTTTCTACTTAGAGCTTCGGTATTTGAAGCCCATTACTTTGCCAAGCAATTTGAGTGCAATCAATCTCAAGCTGTTTGTAGGATATAAAAAACCCCAGCTGTGTGGCTGTGTGACATGGAGTTTTTTGCTCACTTTCTTTTCAAGAAAACAGCACCATTAACCAGTATGCTTTTCACTGATGACAAACTGGAAGACTTAATTCTTTCATAAAAAGAGAAAGCTACTTAGTGTAATTTGTTATGAGGATGGACTGGGAACATCATCCTACAATAATTTTTGGCTAGTAGTGGTAAAGAACTCCCTTTGTTCAAGTACTCAGTGGATTATTTTGTACATTATATCAAGACTGTGGGATTCAACATTGGTACTCTGTGTAAGGCAGTGGTCTGACCCTAAACTATTGTCAAGAAATGTCAGTGTCTCACTAAAGGTCTAATATCCGAGAGCAGCATACAGGAAAGAAAAGTTTCTGTCCTGCACAAAAGGTCTTGCAACTTAATAATCAAGTGAAGAAGACAAAAATGTCAGCATTAAAATTATCTAATGGGAAAAGTAACCCATGATTTACATTCTCAAGATGAACAATGCTGAAAATAAATTTTTCAACAGGTGATTCAGTAGTTCTCATAATTCTCCTAAGCAATACCACCTTTAATTATCTGTTGCAAATAGCTCATTTGCAGTAGATGGAAAATTACTGCTGATTAATTAATCTCTTGGTATCTCATATTTAATCCCTAAAGACAAAATTTCTTTGAGTTTTCTTAGTGCAAGACCTAATCTATCATTAGAGTTGATTTCACAACTAGAATAGTAGATGAAAGCATATGCCAGAACTCAGCATCCAACTTTCTTCATAAATACATATTTATAATAATAGTGTATAAGAAATGGTATATTTGGCAAATTTTGCTATATTTCCAATAAACATCTCACTATCTTAATAAATTAGTGGTTTAGTAAGTGAAAGCACAACTCCCTTCTGTGCCTCACTAATGATTACAAGAGCTGCTTGAAATGCAATGCTTAAACTTGCATTAAAATGTCAAGGGCTATGCATGTCAGATTGTATCTCAACTAATTCATTCCCCCTAAGAATACAGGCAAATGTCAGTTTAACACACTGTTTAGCAAATACTATTGTGTCATTGACAACTATACCCTACAGCTTAAGCTAAATAGGGCTTCATTGCTTCAGTTTTCATTAACTTGCTTTTGTCACTTTTTTTTTTTCCAATTTCACTTGCCTATTCAAGCCACTGCTTTTTTATGGATCCTGAAAGAATCATGCTTGTCATTTTTGGACAAAAACCAATTTGTCAAAGACATCATCTTGAATACTTGTAAACAGACTGCTCATTGTCAGAGCAATAGTTATTAATAAATCACAGAATAATAAGAAATTTTATTACCTTGAAAGTGTATTTATATAATGTCAAGTTTTTATTTTCTTGTTGTAAGTGTCTTACTTAAGTAGAAACATTTCACTGAGCTGTAGTTTCAGCAACAGTTATGCCTGCCACAGTCTATGAGGGACTCAGACAAGATGCAAGGCTTGGAATACCGTACACAACCATTATGGTTTGTGCTCTACTGGCTCTTCTAAGAAAGCACTAAAGCGAGCTGACATTACAAAAAAAGTATATTTTTTCTTTACTACTCCTCAAAGTAGTACACCTCTTCTTGGACAATGATCATAAATAAGACAAGTAATTTCAAATAAATAACAAAAAAGTAAAGTTAAGTTTTCTTGGACATTATAATAAAAAGCTTTCTGATCCTCAGATTTAACTAAAAGGCTTCTGAGTATGCCAAACCAAACAACATTAAAAAAAAAAAAACTCACCCAAACAACATCCATCCCCACTTTCCTACCAAGATTTTATGATGTACCTTATTCCTTGTATGATTATCCTAAAAACTCATGGCACTTCACACTGTATTTTCCCTCCTTAATGAGATACACTGTGGAGTCCACTGTGGAATTGCAGAGAAATTACTGCCAGTATAGTATTGTGACCAGTAGAAAGAAAGTCCACAGGAACTTTTAACAGCTGTAAGCAGTTGCAAACTGCTGCCAAAAACAACTGCTGATGTAAAAGAGGGAGAATGTGAGGATTTAAGCTGTTCAAACAGTAAACAAGTACATCTGCTCCTGAATGTTATCATTAAATAAACTGTGGTAATATGCTTTACATTGATGCAACATTCTTGTTTTGAACCACAACTCTGAAGAATTTTAGACTGAAGCAATTTTAACAAAACTTTTTTGGGTTTTTTTGTGATGGAAATCCATGTGTGGAAAAGTTCACTACAATTACTGTATAGTGTTGGACTCAAAGTTCTAGCAAAACCTCTGTCATGTCATTTGGAACATAAATTGATGAATGCTTTTGAAAACCAGATGGGATCCATGTGAATAGTAAGCATTTATTTCCTTTAAAACAATTTTTAATGTTTTAAAAAGAAAAAATAAAGAGGATATTCACTTGTAGAATACAACAAACTTTGATATCTCTCCAACTGTGAACGTGACCTGTTCTGACTTCAGAGATATTTTACAGCAGCTACTAGAAGAAAAGTCAGGGGAGGGGAAAATCCCATTTCTAAGTAGCACAGAATGAACAGTCCAGGCCAGGAATGTAATCAGAAATCTTCTGTAAAACACAGGAGATTAAAGAATTATGTGCATGAAATATGCTTTTTGTTCTTTGCTCCCATCATGATTAATTGTTGGAAAGTTACAAAAATAGTAGTGCTTACTTTAATTACAAAAAACTACACTAGGCAGGGTTTTGTCAAACTCTCAAATGCCTGGATTTTTCAGATTTCGGTTATGATACATGATATAAAATGACTCATATAGTCAACTATGGTGCTGGTTTTTCCTGGGACTGAGTTAATTTTCTTCACAGTATCTTGTGTGAGGCTGTGCTTTGGATCTGTGACGAAAACAGTGTTGATAACACAGAGATATTCCAGCTACTTCTCATGCTGCCTCCCTTGGTGAAGAGTGTGGGGGTGCTAAAGGGGTCAGTAGGGGACACATCTGGGACAGCTGACCCAAATTGACCACAGGGATATCCCCCACAATGTGATCAGCAATAAAAGTTGGGGAACAAATCTGCCACGGCCTTTAAACTGTTCTTTTGGATCTGTGTTTCTTTCAGAAGATCCTCCAACTTCTGAAACAAAGAAAAGCTCTACTGTGGCTACTTTGTTATGTCCCTCCGTAGGAAGCTCAAGCCATAGAATCCACCTGCTATGGATTTGCTGTCCTTGGCAGTCCTATCGTATCTCACTTGGCTATCAGCTTTATTATTCTGATGTGCTTAAAAACACTTCTCTTTGGATTTTTTAGGCCTCCAGCATAGACATTTTTTGGTAGGAAAGGGCAGCAGTTTGGTTCTTGATTCTTTTACCTTACCGCAGTTTTATGTTATTTTGCAAAATTCCTATTTTCCTTGCTTTTATATGATGCCTTTCAGCGCCTAATGCCTCTTAACACTCAGGTATTTTACGCTGCTACCTTTTTGGATAATCTAAAATCCATTCTTTTTTTTTTTTTTTTTTTTGCAAAGAGCATGCATAAACTCCTACATATTTAAAAAGAGAACATATAAAAATATATTTCTACCCTCAGAGATTGCTTTATAGTCTTTTACTCTCTTTCAAAATTTTCTTAACATTAAACAGTGAGAATATTATTGCCATTTTACAGAACAGTCTTTAAATAAGAGTATTTTGAGCCATCCTGCCTTGCACCTCTTCTCACAACACTTTGAATTGCATCCCATAATCTTAGTTCTACCATAACATTGCTTCTTGAAAGAACATTCAAAGGGATTTAAAAATCAGTCTTTGTTACAATTACCCAGCTTATGGGAAGCTAAGAATAGTTTACTTTTTAACTATAGTGGGTTTTTTGCCTTTTTTTTCGCTTCAGAGCCTCCTTACGTAGTCTCACCACCTTGATTAAGTAGTACTGCAGTCCTAACTTTTCCTACTCTTCCTCAGGCATGATATACCAATTTTCTTTGACAGAGAGTTGTTTGCTGAGACAGTCTGTCTACTTACCCAGATTGTCTCTCTGCTTTCTTCATTTAAATATACTTAACTCCAGACCTCAATCAAATAATTGAGTAATTTGATTTTTGAGTAATTTGAATTTTGAGTAATTTGTCCATTGGTCCACAGTGTTTAATTGACTAACTTTCCTTCTATTGAATTTCTGCAACATTTACCATTTAAACTGAAAATTCCAGGTAAACTGTGCTGCTTGGGTTTTCTTTTCTTTTCTTTTCTTTTCTTTTCTTTTCTTTTTCTTTTCTTTTCTTTTCTTTTCTTTTCTTTTCTTTCCTTTTCTTTTCTTTTCTTTCCTTTCCTTTCCTTTCCTTTCCTTTCCTTTTCCTTTCCTTTCCTTTCCTTTCCTTTTCCTTTCCTTTCCTTTCCTTTCCTTTCCTTTCCTTTCCTTTCCTTTCCTTTCCTTTCCTTTCCTTTCCTTTCCTTTCCTTTCCTTTCCTTTCCTTTCCTTTCCTTTCCTTTCCCTTTCCTTTCCTTTCCTTTCCTTTCCTTTCCTTTCCTTTTCCTTTCCTTTCCTTTCCTTTCCTTTCCTTTCCTTTCCTTTCCTTTCCTTTCCTTTCCTTTCCTTTCCTTTCCTTTTTTCCTTTCCTTTCCTTTCCTTTCCTTTTTTCCTTTCCTTTCCTTTCCTTTCCTTTCCTTTCCTTTCCTTTCCTTTTTTCCTTTCCTTTCCTTTCCTTTTTTCCTTTCCTTTCCTTTTTTCCTTTCCTTTCCTTTCCTTTTCCTTTCCTTTCCTTTCCTTTTCTTCTTCCTTTGCACTGACATGAAAGCCTACCTACATTTGGACTCAGGCTGATATATTCATATCTCCCTGCTTCAATGAGATTTAGTAAATAAAATTACTTCTTCACATGGTCCACCTGACTTTTAACAAAATTGTCCTTTTAAAAAAAATAATTTTCTGACAATTAAGCTATTCTTTTGCCCAGTAATTTTCCATGTTAACATCTAATAGAAAAAAAAAAAAGAAAAGAAAAACCAACCAATGAAAAAAACCAAAACAAAAACCAACCAACCAAAAACAAACAAAAATAACCAAACAAAAACAAACTAAAAAGAAAGAAAAAAAAAGAAAGAAAAAGAAAAAGAAAAAAGAAAAAAAACCCACACAAAATGGATCTTCAGTTCCTCTAATCAAGCAGAAGACAAAAAGCCCTCACCAAATACCCACTACTCTTGTTTTCCTGTCAGAATGAAATCTATTACTATCCAAAACTCTGCTACCAACCCCAAGAAGAGAAATTTGGGTCATTCAAGTAAATACCAACACTTAAGCATACCAGCTCCCTTTGGAATGCTGAAAGAGTATGTTGAGTTATAAACTACATTTACAGGCACAAATCATCCTTTTAAAATTTGGAAAATCTTTCACAGATTTACATAAAGACGTGTAACACTTCTCTTTTCAGTAAGCACTGTGGTCAATAAACCATGGATGCTAAAGAGAAAAGGTAAATATTCTAATCAATTTGACCTCAAACTGAAAGACTGCTCTGTATATATATATATATATTTTTTTTTTTTTTGCATATGGCAACTTCATTACTTTTTAAGTATTATGATTCATATGATTAATAAGGTTTTTTTTCTTTCAAGAAATGGTAGAAATTACAACATCAGTTTTTGCTCAGGGAGAGAAGATACGCCAAGATAGAAAAGTGGGCTGTCTAAGTACACACAAGAAACTTTCATTCCAACTTGGCCCAGGTGTACCAGTAAATATCCTGTCTTTTGTTTTCACAGTAATGGGAGACTGCAATACCATTTATACTTAGCTTTCCACATTTTTTCCTCTTTGCAGCATAATTTAGAAGTACATTTCATATTTTTATATCCATTCTTTTTTCCTGTAGTATTAAATATCAGTATTAAATATCAGAATATAGTCTGAACTACCAACTTGAAAATATTACTTAAGTTTCCTTTTTCTTAGGCAAAAAATAGCAGTGAATATTGCTATAATGTTAGTATCAAATTATCAACTTGCAAAATTAGTTGTTGAAGTTTTGAATAAATTATTGCAAAGACAATTCTCATTGTGCATAACAAAATAATGTAAAATTCTATGTTTTCAATACTTTCCTATGATACTGAGCACATATGTCAAATGTTTGTCTCCCTTTCACATATCTTTCAATTTGTCTATTAGAAAAACAGGAAATGTTAATTTTACATTTGTGAGGCAATATACCATTGTGTAAACAGAATATTTAAGATGTACCCATTTATTTGGCAGTCATTGTTAAAGGTCTTTTTTTTCTCAAATCAGATACTCAAGTTTAGTTATACTAAGCCAAATAACCAAATTTAAACAAAAAGACAAAACCCCAAAAGCAACAAAATTAAGTAGACCCAAATCTTTGTCCAAACCTCTAATCTGTTTTATTTCTTTTTGTAAACCATTTCATTCAAGTTATTCTCACTGGAAAGTTTGGAGCAGCTGAAAGCTTATGTGCCAAAATTCTGGAAAAAAATCAGTATTCTATCACTTCTTGGTACACACAAGTAACTTTCTAGGCTGCTACATCCTTTCAAAGCACTTGAAAAAGAAGACTTACAAGTAGAAGTTATCACAGTCATTTCACTGAGACCAATCGTATATAAACAGTATCCAAAAAAATGGTATCCAAAACCATGATTTGAGCAGGAGTCTTCCTGAAACTGCTGTAGCCAGAAGGTGGGGGTGGGGGGGGATGCAAAGAAAATGTAAACCAAAATCAATAGGGAGTATGAGTAATCCAAGAGTGTTAAGCAGGGACTGTTCAACCTCTGAAGTGATGCAACACTGAATAAAATGAGATTAACAGCCTTCATGGCAGACCCAATCTGAAGGTTACTGTTGATTTCGGTGGAAAGATCTTTAATAACAAGCACCATTTATGTACAGATCCTGTTGGCTGTCCCTACTACTAATCACTACAAAAGACTAACTGTGCATTGTAAGATGGAAAAATAGGATGAGAAAGATCCTAAATCGATGGGACACTTGGATTTAAGTCCAGAGAAAACCTAACTCATTATTTCTTAGAAAATAAAGCTGTGACACCTAGCTAGACATCCTGACTCAAAGTATGCTAAAAACCTGGGAAGCAGAAGATCTTGGATGCAAGAATTGCATCTGAGAAGATCTCTACTTGCTGAAGTTTTCTTTTACATTCTAAGCAAAAGACTGTCACATGTCCTCCATTCATAGTTTTGTGAAATTTGTTTTCATTGTCTTTGCATTGAAAAAAAATATTAAATGAACAAGTAAAATATTTTATTTTGCATCACATGGAACAATTTTTATGAATCAAAATAAAAATTTGCCTTTCATTGTTTGGGAAAAAATCTAAATTATTTAAAATTATTGTTATTCTCCCACTTCAGATGTCAAGCAGAAAAAAGCTGTTCACAGATCCTTATTTTAGATTCTGAGTCAGACTGCATTCATTAGTCTCTGCATAATGTCTTTGTCTAAACTGTGATGCTGGAAGTAGAATCCACTTAAATTTCTGAACAGTTCCATCCATTAATAATAGGCTGTTACCTATTTTTTTGATATGGTGCCTTTTTTTTTTTTTCTCAGTGAAAATATAGCAACACAATACTGGTGCAAGACAATATATGCCATAACCGCAAGTGTGTACTGAAGTGTACAGAAATGCAAGTCAAATATACGGAAATATAACTCATGAGAAATGAGTGATTGCAGTTGAGGGCAGGGACAAAGATATTACTGGCATTAATTTTTATCATTGATGCCTTTCTATGTCTTATGCATTTGAAAATACGCCTATCACTGTTACTCAAGGGGAAATAAGAAACTTTTCAGACTTTAGAAAATTATTTTGCAATAAAGACAGGATACTGGATACATGTTAGGAGCTGAGAAGATCAATCTAAAAATAGGAACTATAAAGGCAGCATCAACACTGTAATTCACAAACTCTTAGGCTATTTTTTTAAGAAACTGTGTAGCTTCTGTATCATTAATAAATAAGAAAAAAAGGAAATAAACTCAAAATTTTTAGTCTGCAACTGCATACATTTCAATTTTGAGTACTTCCAAAATTTGTACCCTCTATCCTCTTAGCATTGACAGTCTCAGTCTAAATTTAGCTATGAGAAGAACACACTTTAAAATCCATTTCTATGTCTCTTTTTTTTCCCTTCCTTCTCTGTGAACCACTGAGACTGCACCAAACAGGACAAGCACTACGGTATGAAGAGGAGAAAACCAGCATGCAAACATTGGGAAATACTAGAGTTCAATGTTCATGGTATCACTGGCCTGAGGCAAGCTCAGCTAAGTACTGGGACACTGTGAGACGTTCCAAGGGACCTGAAAAAGGGACACAGTAAAAAGGGACACAATGCAAGCATTCAAGTACTATGGCAATAAGTGAACAAAATAAAAAAAATACTGTCAAGGCACTTGTTTCTGTTTATTTTTCTTCTTTACTTGGTAAGTACACACTTTGAACTTCCACTTGACTGAAGAATATAAAGACTAATGAACATGCTTACACAAGGCTTGTCTTTACTACCACAGAGTATTTTAATTTTTTTTTTTTTTATGTTACAGTTACATTGCTATAATCACAAGAAAGGTATGAGATTAAGCATTGAAAGGAGCAGAACTGAAGCATCACCTTCACTGCAGTATCATTCTTACCACTGTAACAGCAGTGATAGAAAGACTTATTGCAGAATATGAAGGAGATAAGTTACTTAATTCCACCATAACTCTCCTCCCTGTCAGTCCTCTCCTGCTTCAGCCTCAGCCATAGAGGAAAGAGAAAGAATTTTCTTGTCAAAGGACACTAGGACTGAGAGAATGTTTGATTCCATTGTTCACACAGATACCTTTTGCCAAAGTCTTTCAGTCTCCAATTTTCACCTTTGAACATGGAACTACCATGCAGTTTGCAATGGAACATAGCAGATGTGCAAACTATATCACCTCCTTAATAATAAACCAATAGTAATTACCAATATTGTTTTATCAACCATCTGGTCATACTGATTGCTTCACAAATGCTTTTTGCTGAAAAGAATCAAACAACACCAAGGACTGTGTTTGATATGAGGAATCCAGACAAATGTTTTGGAAATTTGGTCCACTTGGTATACTGCTATTAGGTGACATTCTCGTTTCTACAATCAGATTACTTCCCTTCAAATGCAGGGCTTCCTGTATCCTTCAACTTTTGTATATTTAAATGTCAAGGTAGAGCATTCTCAGCAAATGAAAATAGCATATGAAAGGCATCTCACACAGGACAGAGACTGTTTCTCTTACTTTCTACAAGGAAATATTTACTGAATCCTGAGATTTTGTCTCTCCATTGTCACTGTATAACCCAAACTCTAATCAGCTGCAGAAATATCCTTTGATGCAGCATCTTCTGACAACAGATTCTGCCTGCAAATAGGGAATGATTTCTTTTCCTTGAAATTTTACATACCTTCCACACCATCAGAAATAATTATAAATTTTATAAACCAACTTTGACAGAACAAGTCTATTTGATGACAGACAAGGGAGAAAATTGGGTATTTCAAGTAAGATTTTAAAGTGTGGGAATTAAATTCACCACCTTACTCTCCATTTTTAAACTTAAAAGCCTTAATTTAGAGAAACTCAGTGTTTCCCAGAATACTGGTGGGGGGGTGAGGCAGGAGGGGGGAGGGTGTTTTTGCCTTCTTAGTAAAAGGAAGTGATTTCTTATCAGATTAATTAAGCTTTTCTTCCACCGTCTTCATTCATGTGACTTTCACTATCTGCTTGCACAAAGAACTACTTGATACAGAAGAAAAAATAGAACAATTTTTAAAAGATTAAATATTTATTTTCTCCTAGACTAAACAAAACACTCTAAATCTGCGTATATTTGAAGAATGCTGTTTCCAAGTGTAGCCTCAAATTTTACTTCCGACAAAACTGTGTCCTTTTTCTACGAAAAGATATACATTTTCCTAACATGTTATAGTGATCCTGTTATAGCCATGTTATAGTTGCACCTGAAGTTTTGAGATGGTCCAGCTTTGAAACAACTGCAAGCAAGAGGGAAGATTCCAATGTATCAAAATACAAATAACCTACATGTGCTAATTCAAACAAGCATTTGCTAAGAGAAATCTTTTAGCATGTGACAGAAAAGAAAATTACAACATTGAAGGCTAATGTTCAGAACCTTACATTCACCTAGTCATCAAGGTAAAGAGGCTGTGAAACAAGTTTCAGTCTAGCAGAAGAAATATTTCAATAAAATGGTGCAAACTGGATGTAAACATCAGAGGCTCCTGTGTAAGCAAAATGAAGTAAAAATCACTATGGTAACACACTAACTTTTAGTTCTCAAACTAATGATCGTCTGAGGAAATAAAGAAACAAAGAAATGACATTCTTATACAGTGTTTAAGTAAAGATGAAAACAAAATAAGCATTCTTATTTACCTGAAAATACCAGACTCACATCACCAGCTATTATTTCTTACATAAACGGGTCTTTCTTACTCAATCTAAAAAAATATTTTAAAATACTATTAAAGCAAGAAACATCAGTTCAGTAAAAGCTCATTAAGTGAACTAATTTCTTCCCCTTATTCTTCTGGCATAGGGAGACAGAGGAGTTTTGTTAATTTTTGTTTTGAAATACTGTTTTGGGAAGCTTTAGCTCTTATATTTATTTGGGAACTGAAGCATTTCTCTTATGAGGATAAGCTGAAGGAGCTGGGCGTGTTCAGCCTCAAGAAGAGATGACACAGAAGGGTCCTTATCATTGTATGTAAGTATCTGAAAGAGGGCTGGCAAGAGATTGAACCAGGCTCTTCTCAGTGGTGCTGAGCAGCAGGGCTAGAGGCAACAAGCAGAAAATGATGCACAGGAGATTCTACCCAAACACTGGGAAGAATTTCTTTACTGTGTAGTGACTGTGCACTGGAACAAATTGCCCAGAGAGGCTGCAGAGTCTACCTTAATGGAGATATTCAAAAACTCTCTGGATATAATCCTGTGCCATGTCCTCTAGGATGACCCTGCTTATACAAAGAGTTTTGACTAGATGATCCACTATGGTCCCCTCCATTCTTACCCATTCCATGATGCTGTGAAACAGCTTTGTTGAAAGTCTACTTTAGCCAGTATGATATAGAGACACACTATTTTTCTAGCTATCACTGATAGCTTAGTAGGGAAACCAGAATGCTAGGAATCTTTCTGCATTTAAGTCTTCACTTTTAGAGAAAGTTCTTTGGAAGTTTCTTACTTTTTTTCATTTGTCATTATGCAATTTTCCATTAACTCATTCAATAAAATTACTTTTTGCAAATAAACCCTGGCCTATAGATTACTTGCTCCCATTTAAACTTGTGCTAGTTACACAGATTTGAAGATAAATCACAATAGGTGTTTGTTTATTTGTTGTTGCTTTGTTGGCTCTGTTCTAGCTGTTGTTGCTTCTGTGGCTGGCCAGGACAATATTACTGGTGCAAATATGAATAGTATTAAAAGACAAAAAAATATTTGGCTTAGAATGAACATTTCTGGAAATATGCTAATGAATCAAGTCATTGACTAAAATGTTCATTGAAAGTATACATGAGGAGAATATTTTCTGATTTTTCTAAGATGACAACTTAGACAACTTATAACTTCAGACATATAACAGTATTGCAGATGTACATTTGACATGGGCACTGGCTTGCCAAGCATGTTCCTTGTGCACTTCATCAGGTTTTCTGGGTGTACACCAGAACGGTGTGCCTAAGCAACTCGTGGGGTTTGAAGCAAAGACACTTTATTTACATTTCATAACCCCATCAGTCTTACAAGATGACTGCAATATCTGATTCTCAGAACAAAATTACTCTCCTGGAACAAACATAAATTATATGCAGATGTAGTTCCACTGAAAGACCAGGAGCCAAATACCACCAGCAACACAACTGCAAGTAAATGTGACATTGGTAGAAATGTTATTTTTCATGTTACGTCTTTGACAAAATATGAAAATGAATTAACCTGGGTAAATTCTCTGTAAATGCTACTTCATAATGCAGCCTTTAGCTACTCAGACAGCTGAAACTAGTGGTTTACTTATGAAAAGAGTATTGTTAAAAATGTAAGATAATTAGTTCATGTGGAATGATACTCCTCCAATCACTATTAAGGTTAATACTTAGGCTTTCCATTTCAAGCTGTTCTCTCTCTATTACAGCCACATCTCAGATTAATAACTACCTGCGGGAGGTAAGATTAATTTACGGCTTATCCCATGCCTTTCATGAGTATGCCTTTATCTAACAACTCCCCTTTGCCAAGTGGAATGGAACAGAAGGGAGGACCCTTCGAAGACACCTTTGTCTTTAAAGAAAGCACATACCAGATGTAGGTAATTTACTAAAGAGAGGATGGAGCACATCAGACTTGGTTAAAAATTGTTAATTGCACACTTAAAATCAGAATTAAGTTCAACTCAATTCAGTAGGCTTTAAGCCAATGTTTCAGTCATGGACATATACCAGTGTGCAGAATAAAGTTCTCTGCTGTATAGCTCAGCCAGTGAAGAACAGAGACTCACTGGTTTAACCAAGAAGACAGCAGACTACTGGAATCAATATCTGCCTGTGATAGAAGTAGATAACCAAATAAATAGAAAAATGTGAATTAAATTAATTACTGGAATGATTACTTTTGCATTATATTTTCAGTGCAGACATGTTCTCTCAAAGAAACATTATAAAATTCCTTTGCAAGTGATAAATTGCTAATTCACGTTCTGTTCACTCCTCAAAAAGCACCCAGTTAGAATCAGTTTAAAAATACAGCACATGTACATGCATGATTTCTTTTAATATCACTTTATCTGCTTCTGCTAGATTTTACAAGAACAAATACTCATGCAAATGATACAGCACTGATGATACAAGCACAACTACAAATACAAAATACTTGCCATTCTTCCTAGAACTGAAAATTATTTCCCTTCTGATAACTCTTGATAATCTGAGACTCTCTTAGATTCAAGGTTACAGCTTTCTAAAGTGTATCTACAGGATATTTTCACTGAAAGCTGATTTTTTAAATTTTTGCAACTGGCACTGGAAATTTTCTGAGAACAGAAACAAACTATATATATCTATACCCAGGACTCAAAAACAACTGTATTAACAATTTTGCATGTGAACATTGCTTTGTGTTTAGGGGAGCAAACTAAAGTAATTTTGTACTTATTTATATGAAAAGAAATCATTAAAAAGTGGAACAGAAAAAATAACAGAGGGATAAATATTGAGGCTAAATTTTCATTTGCAGAGCAACTGTTGGAAAAAAATTGTGAAAAAAAATGCAGTTGGAATGTGGTACACATGGCTTTCCCTGTCATCATTTTAAGTGACTGAAAAGGCTGCATTTTCAGCTACAGGTGTTACATTTGCCTTGCTCTTTCAATCACAGATACTCATTCTTAAGTCCACCACATCTTTTTCACACCTTCAGTTAGAACAAATGACTGGTCCATGATTCACGTGCTTGGACTTGAGTAAAATAGTAGAGATCTCTGAAAGAAGAAATAGACATAAACAGGGGCAGAGGGTCACCCCTTAAGGCATTAAATTAAATTAAATTCTGGCTAAAATCATTAGCATTTGACATCCTGGCTTATACACAGGGACTGAAAATGCATCTCAAAGAAAAGTGGTTTATGACTTCACTGAGTCCGTGATTTTTCCAAGTATTCTCCCCTTTGTTCACAAGTGACATGGGAACATATTTCAAACACATAAAGTTGTCTGAAATTACTAAGTGCCTACCTGATAAACTCTTTTACTTTTTGTTTTACTTGGTAGAATGTTCTTTATTAGAATGAACCTTGGGTACATTTATACAGGACCATGTAAGACGAGCTTTTAAAACTTGCAAATAGATTCTCTCCACATTTTTCAATTGTACCAAAACACTCTGTCTACTGAAGGCAGATTTGCCAATTAACCAAAGCGGGGTTTTTTTCTGCCATGTTACATATGGAACACCATCTGATCTTACCTCTCCATTTTCCAGAGGGTGGATTTTGGAATAATAAGAAGTGCATATGACTTCATCATCTTTTATGTAGGATGGGGTTCCAGGCCGGGGATGAATGTTGTAGCGTGTCAGGCACTCGCTGTCTGTGATGGCATAGTACTGCCACGGCTGATAGTCCACACCATCCAGTGAGCGCTCCAATATCCAGTTCCCAGGACGAGGGGAGTTAGCTGCTTTCACAATAACATACGCGATCTGGAAAATCTGAAAAATACAAGAATTGTTAAAATACAACTAAATACACAATTAAAAATTCATTCCAATTTCTTCGTAGCTGCCAAAATAAGTCCTGTAAATATGGTAATGCTTGACTGGTCTTCTTTCCTCTAAAAATGGGGAATGGCATTATGGCCTTGGATTACACAGAAACTCTAATACTACAAAAACAAATTCTCCACTGGCATTACTGAAAAAAAAATAGTTGCATTAGGCCAATAGAGACTTTGAAAATAGAATTACAAAGCACCCTAAGTTTCACATAGCTTAGTAGGTAACTGCTAAACTGCCATTTCAACCAAATGTTTGCAAAGTTTATTTTCAAGTATTTTCCATTTGTAGGAGTGGCATTGTTTCTTTATGTGTATTTATAGACATACACTTTCCACAATGTTTAAGAGTAGCCGAACTATTACAACTCTATCTCTGTTAAAGAAAAACATAATTTTAAGCTATTGAAAGGTAATCACATCATGCTGAAATCATTATTTAAAACATTCTTGTTTCAATCACACAACCCAGCACTGTGACCATGAATAAGCTTTACAGGACAGAGACACATCAAATATCACTACAAACAGAATGCAAGCAGATAACCAATGCTCATTATAGTCCATTTTACCTGCCTATTCAATTGATTTATCAAGCTTTATTTCTGTGTACATGCTTGCTGGAATGCAAACCACAAATTTATTTGCAATTTCAGAATGACACACATTAGTGACACAAGTCTGGTATAGTTTGGTTTTTAACCTACTAATAGCCATATGCTACAGAGGTAGAACTGAAGCCAAGGAAAAGAAGCAGCTATTTCTATTAGAAAAGCAGAACACATATCAAGTTAATATTTTTAAAATGCAGTGCTGTGAGTCTGCACATGATGATGCCAGACGGTATAATGGCAGTGTGGATTTAATACTTAAAGCTTTTTGTATTGGATAGTCACTGTAAAGAAGCTGCAAGATTCAGACTTAGTCCACAAAAAGTCTCTTGTGAATGCTTAGACGATCAGTAAAGCTACCGAAAGAATATCCAACAGTAAACAATGAAAGAAACAGTAAGAAGATTTGAATTGGTGTTTATTACCCACCAGTATTACTGTAAAACAGAAAATGTGTTAAGTGGCAGAGTACAGCAAGTATTCCTGAATACTTTATGCTGAAGACAAGGAAAATGTTTCTCTCCAGTTATCATTCCTGACTTTTGTGCAGATGCTGAGAATGTGGTAAGATTCACAATCATTTCAGTCAGGAAAATAAATCACTAGCAGCCAATGTTTTTCAGTGGAATAAGAAGTGGGTGAGGTAGTATTTATTTCAACCTGAAGAACATGTCTGTAACTGTACCTTCTTGGAGGATTATCTCAATATTTTTCTTCAATAGCATTAAATAAGCACTCCAGAAAATGAAAAAAAACCTGTGTTTCATTCCATTGTTCCAATAGGAATCATACAGTCACTTGTTCCCTTTCAGAAATCCCCTTTCCTCTCTTAAACTCATTTACAGCTATATTCCACTGTGGCCACAAACAATTATAGTTTTAACTATCCTAGATAAGTGTCACTAATACACTTTACAAAAAACAGAGACAAGCAAAACATTAACAAATCTCTCCAAACTGTTTGCCCCCCAGTTAAGCTCTTAGAAATGTAAGAAATACAGACTAGAGATTTCATTCCAGAGTACTTTTAAATATTTTTTTTTAATTTTACATAAGCAATTTACCTCAAGTTCTCAGAAAAAGACTGATCCTTATATGTTGAATAGGTAACAACTGAGGTTAAACACATTGCTAGGACTTCTACCATGGAAGATCTGTGGTTTAGGACATATCTCACAATAAATTCATAACCACAGGTGTGCACACATATAGTTTCCTTTTCGGAAGTCCTAAAATTCGCAAAATTCCATGTAAGATTCATTGTTAAATACAGTCAAAAACCATTTAATTCTGCAAACATCTTGGATGCATTGGCTCTGTGGGGCCAAGAGGTGTAATCATCAGAAAGTCTTTTTCTGTTTGCTTGCTTTGAAATACTAGACTGTGTGGGAGAGTGAAACTTTCTACAGTGAAAGCCCTTTTCAAATTGAAGCCCTCTTCCAATAACATTTCCTACATATTTTGCTGAGGATGTGTTTGAAGTCTTGTTTTTTGCCTTCAAATAGTGCACGGCTTGACTGCAATGTAATATATACCTTTGGATTTCATTATTTTTAGCATGCTCTGTAAATGAAACTGCAAAAAAACAAAAAGAAAAGCATCGGACAGTAAAGAGCATATTGCACATCACAGTGAAATTAATGTAATTTCTCTTAATCTAAATCTGACAAGAAAAAGAACTTTTTAAAGTAAAAGAATACACATGAAGAGCTGGTGGTTTTAACTACTATTCAGTTACAGTTTTCAACCTGATTCGGACTACTACTGTCCCAGCCTCTAAGAGTTCCTTCTGTCACAGCACTGAGCTATCTGCAACTACACTAACTTCCTGGACAGAGACACAGAGCTGGAACTACCAGTGTTTTTAAATAGTGGTACACTGTTAATGCTAACTGCAGACAAAGGAAGATGCATCTAAAGCATCATGCATCAAAAACATGGCCTGGTTGATATTATTCCTGATCGTTCTAAAGCTAGGCTGAAAACAGTACAGGCTGCTAATCCATGCTTCTTAAAAATACCTTTCCTTTGGGAGACAGCTAGAACTTTAGCATGACATAAGAAGATGGTTGCCCCAGCTTGGTCAGCTACACCAGGCACTACCAGCTCACCACAGTGCTGTGAGGCAGAGAGCAATCATGGCACATGCCATGTTTTACTGTGCTTTCTCAGCGAGCTGGCAATGACACAAACAGACTCAAATTAATAGAAGCTGTATGATTATTCTCAAAGCAAATCAATGTAAAGGAAGCAATGCTGACTTTCCAATCAGCTGGAAAACTGTCCTCCAGATAAAACAGTAACTCTTCTTTTAAACCAGTAAGTACTTAGTGGCATGAGAAATCTAATTGTCTAATGTTGCATTTGTTTCCACAATCAAAAACAGTGACATGGTTCAGTATTCTGAAGCCAACCTTCCTAGTACATCGTAACACCAAGCTTCTACTCCCCCAGGGTAATCAATGGAGCAGCTTGGTTTACTTCTTCAGATGGCATCAATAAATCAACACATGTCAAATGACAGAGCAACTGCACCACCTTAAAGCACATCTGGATTTGTACAAGTCCAATAGAATGCAACCTAGGGCCCCTAGCTTGCCTATAAAAATGGGAAAATGGAGCAATACCAAGCTGCCTGGTAGCATGCAAAATATCATTAACACAGCTGCCAAAGCACAGGTGGTGCTTTTTTCTACTTGTTCCTGCTCATGTGACCATAGCAGTATAATTATGGGAGTGGGATCGAAATAGTCTAAATACTCCTTTAAACCTTTCCCAAATTATAGGCAACATAATCCTCAAGATGTGAAACAAAATGAGTCTTGGGTCTCATTTTCACTGGTAATTGTCTCAGCAGTGAGAACTATGAAGCACATATTGTAGGAACACTTCTGTAAGTTATAGCACCGTACCTTCTTGTGAATGCCTCATAAGACACAGAAAAGTGCATCCTACTATAAAGGATAATTTGCTACACTAATATTATTCAGATAGAGCTGAAGTGAATCATTAATCTACATAGGGTTAACTACTGAAGCAGGAAATCCCATTGTGTCTGACTCCCACTTATGCTTCTATTAAAAAAAAAATCCTTCAGTTAGAAAGCATTCATGTAAATCAGAATATCAGCAGAGAAAAAAATAGCACCACATAATTCTACAGAAGTATTTCCATTTCATTTTCTCAACAGAAAAATTTATTTGCTCTAATGGAGGTTTCCATCAACAACCTGGTGTAAACTCTGTATCTACTTGTTTACTGTAGTTATGTAAAGATGCTGATTATTATTGCAGTTCAGTGTTGGGACTTAAGCAAGGACTAGTTTCATACAGGCTGGTATAAATACTGTCACACCATATGACCTTTACCATGACACAGATTTATTTAAGCAGTTATTTAAAAGTGCTGATAGGGGAAGAAAAAGCACTGCAGACACCCCTTGTCCCAGTGTGAAATCCATCCAGAGGAGTCGAGGCTACCTCAGAACACCCTGAGGTTAAAGGGGGTTATTGGCTACAGGGGGGTCCCCCTCATTAAGAAAAGCAGGGGAAAGTCTATGCAGAATTCATTATGGAATGTGTTAAGGGGATTGTATAAATGGATGAGACTTACAATGGAACCATTTAGGGGAAGGAATAGAGGTAGAGAAAGGGACGTATCAAGATGGATCAAGAAGGAATAAGTGTAAGATAGAGGGAAAAGGAGATGAAAGGAGCCAGTTGACTACAACTAGCTGTCTGATCAGCATGTTAATCCTGACCTCAGTCACTGAAGTCTATCCTATTTTCTCACTAAATCCTGTTTCTAAACATCTTCTTTAGGTGTGCTCTCTCTTTTTAGTGGCTATGTGTGAATAAGAGTTCACTTCAAGCTCAGCAAGCAGAAGAGATCTAAATACCAGCAACTGGAATGGGGCTCCAAGATCTCCAAGACCTTCAAAAGATTATCTAAGGCTAGCTACTGAAGCATTGCATGCCTTGGTTGCATGCATGGATGTATACGCACCTAGAAGACATTAATCCTCATCAGCTGGAAAGGAAGAAGAGGGTGAAGCAGGCTGTGCTGTGTTTGTGTTCATGTGGGTGATGACAGGGCACTGTGGTCTATTTATGTTGCTCTGTGCAGCCATGTGTGTGTTTCAGTCTCTCAGGAGTATTGGCTCTGCCTTGCTACAGTTTGAAATTGAAAACGGACATAGGAGCCTGAATTTCTAATACCACAGGTGACCAAGAATCAGAAATCACGGACATCTACAGATTCTCAATGCAAAAGTGCTCCTCAATCATTAACTTCTACCTTCATACTCACATATAAAAACATTTGTTATATATGTAGCACATCATGCATCTTAAATACCACATTTTCACTGTTTCTCATTTTGGATTGGCCTCTCCTAAAGGTTTAAGACATGAAACAGACCAAATTCAACTACTCATGAATTGAAGCAGAGATTGTGTGAGTTTTGAGAAACAGTTCCTTGTGTTCTCAGAGGCCAATTTATGAGGTCAGTAATATTTCAATTCATGGATACTGTTATGGATTATTGTTTGGGTCTACTATGTATGAAAGAGAGTAGACAGTTTTGATGCAAGAATTTTTATACAATTGGCTATTTAAGAAGAACTGCTCTTCTCATATTAGTCTCACATCCAACTCAGACAGAGAAAAAGCCTTCTTTAGAAATGGAATGGCTTTCCAGATTCCTCAAATGGCCATCTAGCACGTATTTTTTCTATCACTGTTCTTAGAGACAGTGGCCATGATTTCAAATATTCTGCTCACAGTTAGAATTTCTGTAATTGAAAATGTTGGCATGGGTGGAAAAAAAAAATATGCTTAGCAGAATTCCACTAATATCAGCTTAGAGAGCTGAACATCTCCCACCATGCTGCAGTTTGCCTTTAATGACAATGTTGCTTCTGTTCCTCTCAGCTGCTTTCAACTGAAATTCTGCTACCAGATGGAGAATTCGGGCTGAAAGAAACACATGCTTGATTCCAACATACTTTTTTTTTCCAGTGTTGAAAGCAATTTTAGCAGAGCATCATTGGTCCAGAAAAATTGCAACTACAAAAAGTTGCAGCTACAAATGTCATGCAAATTAAGATGTCCACAGCACTCCATGGGTAAAACTGAGGAAGATTTTATCATAGCTAATCTTGAAAAGCTCTAGGGTGGGTGTCTCCAAACCAGTTACAAATTAATCTTTTCTAGTTAGGCAAAAAATTCACTCTTGTACACTGCTCAATCCCATTCAGTTAATGCCTGCAGAACATGCATTTTAAAAAAAATATAAAAATACCTGAACTTAGAATAAGCTCAGCCTTCTCCCTTCCATGATTGTAACTGCTGGAGAGACACCAGTTCTTTTAAGAACACTTTCTTCTCTGTGACAAAAAACACATTGTTCTAATACTTCTCAACTTTTGTTCATGTTATGTCATTTAAAAAAAAAAAAAAAAAGAAAGCAAAGTCTATTGAAAGAATGCACTTTATACAATGTCAAACTGTAAAGTACTCAAGTTGTCCGGCTGTTGAATATCTGAGACACATTAAGCCAAATGGACGGAGTCAGAACCCATAAAGTTTCTGTCAATGTCAACTTTTTTCTTTGTAATTTTCTCAGTTGGTTTTCTCCATTACCAACTGTTCAGCTGTTTGTGAAGGCCTCAAAAAGAGGCCTTGCTTTCTCTTGACTATTTTTGCTGCTCATCATTGGCTGGTGTATACCAGAATAGAGGGCTGAAGTTAATAATCTCTTTTCAAAATACTTTCAAAAAATAGCAGAAAGCAATTTATTTTCTAAAGTTTATCACTTCTTTCCATGAAGAAAGACTATTTTGAGAAAAGGAAAATTGATGAAAATGCCAATATCCAAACTCTTCTTAAAACCTGGACAAGAGGGGAGGACAGAAATGGTTGTACCTCTATTTTGGTACTTAAAATGCACAAAAATTAAAAATGCTTTTTTAAAAATTTCTTTAATCCAAGAACTGATGCTCAGCCTGGATCTATTAGCATTGAGATTACTCAGAGTGAAGCGTTCTTATTTCCTTCAGCAATGTTTCCATGCAGTGTCCTCTCATGGACACTCAGTGAGTGAGCTCTCACTTACTCATACCAAATCTGTACATTTTAATGTGCCTATCACAACAGAAGCACTATTTCACAACCATCACCAGCTCAAAACTTATTTTTTCAAGTAAGCTTCTTATTCATAATAAACTATTTAAAGACAACATATTTCTTCAATATCAATAACAAAATCTGCTCAAGACTGAGAATCCTATGAACCCCTTACTTATCACATCACCATTCTCCCAGGCTCCACAATTTTCTTTAGAACCAAGACAGCTAACAGCACAAAATCAGAACACAACCTCATATTCATGTCAGAATGTATGTGTCACTGGATTCAAAGGAGAATACCTCTCTTCCTTAAAACCAAAATTAGCAAAGTGGAATGTATATGTATTACAGTCATCCAGGGAAAATACCAGGCAAGTAACCTCAAAAAGAAAATGTGTAAATTCTCAACACTCTTCAAAATCTTTGTTATTGTGTATTACAAACGGAAGCTGAAAGGATTTGCTCACTTAGAAATCTTTCTGACTAAGCAAAAAGCAATAAATGTATGGTCTGATTTAGTGGTGAGCATAAAAAACTGGGCAAAAACAATCCTGTGAATATTTATTTTTTAATACAACTCTTCAACCCAGCTTACAGCACTTTGTTTGGTAGGTATTACAATTCATCTTACATTTCAATAATGGGTTCTTAGCATTTCAGAATGCGTTTGAGACAACTCCCTCCATGTACTATTGAATGACTCATGAAAAACTTTCTCTTTTTTAATGCTGGGGGAAAGTCAGCTTGAGCATCTTCATCTTCAAACATTTGTTTGTTAGAACACCTAGAAGCTTCATGCAGCAGCCTCTTCAGGAATTATGGCTGGCATAGAGGTGCAGTCTCAGCCCTAAACTGGGGAAAAAGATAATTTTATTTTCCTTAGGCTTTTTTCTGAGTGACATCAGTGGAGAAAACTTTATTCTGAGACAAGAAGGGAGCCCTGGGTAAAATCTGTTACTTACTAGTGTGTGAATATTCTCTCCTTCCCGCAAATGAAAATCAAGGTGGAAAGATAGATAATCTAAAGTAAATTTGCTAATAGCATATAAAACAGGTAGTTCTTAAAAATGTTTACTGTAATGTTAAAATATTTACTACCGTTCTGTTTGTTTTCATGATAATAAATAGTTTTTTCTAAGTATGTTTGCTATAAATCCTTACTGGTATATTTATATGCATTTTTATTTGTTTTTCTTTTTGAGTTTTTCAAATGCTTTCTTTATAAGCTAACTTCAAGTCCAACAGTTTTACTTTTGAAAGATTTTAAAGTTACATAATAATAATGTAAAATAATTAAAAAGTGATAGTAATTTAAAAGAATGTCAGAAAGGTAAATGACTCCTTTTTTCACCCTCTAGGTATCTATTTAGTTCATTAGCAGCAAATTGTAAAACTAAAGAACTTAAGGGAATCACTAAAATGTTAAGATTCAAGCCTGTGAAGGCAATGAAAAAAAGAAATAAGAAAATAATGAGTATTGCAACTAATATACCTGTCAAAAAAAGTTGGCTGTGGACTTCATTAAAACAGAACACCTAATTCCTTTTTCTTTTTTTTAAATTGATTCAACTGTCATTTTCATGGTTTTAGTTGCATCTCTCTCAAACAGTTCCTTTACTGTTTAGGTGTAACTGAGCCAGAAAACTGGCTTAGTTTTGAAATAACTTGTTTTCTGAACTCTCCAATATCTGCATAACTTCATAACGGAAGGATTCATGAGCAAGAAGTAGTACAAACAAATATTGAGGATGACAGCTCTGTGTTGCAGGCTTGGACTGTAGTTCACTGATCAGTACACTTTGAGTTTTTACAATGTTGAAGGCAACATGGAGTGTTGGCTGCCCCCTCCCCCAAGCTGGCAATAAAACCTCACACAGGCAAGCCAAATCAGAAAACTGATCCGGCAGAAACCATATCCCAAAAAACAAAACAAGACATAGCTTACAGTACCTAGGTACATCTGGTTTCCTGCATGGCAACACAAATACTAGTGCCAGAACAAGAAGTACAGAAACATCTCCCTTTCAGCAGGGAGCGGAAGAGCAGCAATCAGGGAATTGCAGCGTGATAGTCTCAACAGACTTTCAGTTTTTCCACTTTTTTCTCTTTAGACAAACGTCTTTGAAGACGAACAAAACTGACTGTCTTCATCTGTTGCAGAAAAGTCCAAGTTTGGACTAAACTTCATTTCTGTTAAACTACTTTCTGGTTTGGGGACAAAGAGATGTTTTAAGACTTACCTTTACAAAAGAAGTTTTGAAAGCATTTTAAGCCCACAGTTATTGGCAAAAGAGAGAAGGAAAATATTAATTGAATACCTACACAAAATGTTTGCACATATATAGAAATTTAACACATAAATACCAAACGGCATTTCATCTTGCTAAACTGGTTCTTATATCCCAAGACTAAACAGTATAGTTAACCTTCTCTTCATTCCTTTAGCTGTTCTGATATTTGATATCAGAAGGTATTCAACAGAAAGCTAGCCGTAATTTTTTTTCCCCAATGTAAAATGTATTTGATATTCCAGAGAAGAGAAAATATAGCATTAAACCAAATATCACCCACTGATATGCATATTGTTATATGACTATGTAGCTAATGTGTAAAACCTATTTTAATATGCCTTTGTTGCTCAATATGTTTTGATTCCTTAGCCGCTGTCCAGTCAATTGTCATAAGTTAAAACTAAAAACTACAGTTTTCTATTAAAAGAAGCAATGTTGTCAAATACCATATGATTTACCTCTTATTTCACTATGGCTGTAAGATTACCTTCAGTCAATCCCTAAAAGATTAGTTGAACTGGACCTTATTGTGGGGTTCAACTATATAAACATCCAAAGAACAGGTTCCACTAGTAATTTGAAACCAGATAACAGGGAGACTGTTCCAGAACCCCAAAATCATGCAACAACTTTGAAATGGCCAAGACTTAAAGGCCTGGTTATTTCTTCTTTAAGAAATAAAAAAAAAAAAAAAATAGGAAATTAGGCAGGGATGCAAATTTAGTTAATTCATGGGTCTCTGCCACTAGTTTGCTGTATGACATTCCTGTAATAATGCCTTTGGAAGGGATGGTGACTGCAGTGATTTCTACATAGAGTCAAAACATGATTTCTTAGACTCCCTCCTCCCTTCCTACAGAAGAAGGGTAGGGGACAGGATGAAAAGATTAGGTGAAAGAGCTGGATGCTATCAGAGCTTAGGGAACTTAAAACTGATGACGTGAATGTTTTAGAGAGAAACAGTTACATAGCTTAATCAGTTATTCTTGCTCTTGCAGTTTACAAGGCTCTGTAGAGTGTCCATTACTTTCTTTTTCTTCAGATATATATGCCTGGAAAGCATACCTGGACACTGAACTGATCCTCCACAGTCTCAAGCAATTAAGACATAGTTATTAAATCCAGAAATTTTTGCCAGAATATTAACTCTGGGTCCACCTGCGTTCCACACATCTACAATTCACATAAGATATTCCAGCATAATTAAAAAAAATATGAAATGCACAGCAAAAAAGTCTAAATCCACACAAATATGCTCCTGGCACAAGTATCTGAGCAGCATCAAGGATATTGCCAATGTCCTCGTTCCCTACAGTAGTTGGGAATTTGTTAATAAAAGTGTCCTGATGTGTGTAGAAATCAGAAACAGATGGGCTGACCACTTCACCTCAAAAAGGCAACTGGTTTTCCTGTGAATTTGCCAATTTTCTTTAAAGATACTCTACTAATCTTCCACATCACTGTGAAATTAAGACCAATTGAGGATTTAGGAATACCACGACTACAGGGAATATGTTCTCCCTGGATGTTTAAGCATTTCTGTTTTGCCAGCTCCCTGCTCTGAAATCCTTGAAGAGAAGGTCTATTTTCAGTCCCGCGAAACGTGGCACTCGTGGGACCTGAAGTACCTCAGTTGCACTTGAACCACCCAATACTCTCAAGGCAGAACAGACAGACTCCAGCCAGCAAGACTAAGAGCTGCAGAGCAGCAGACAGTTTCTCTTGGTACCCAGCCCATCTGTGAACCACCCCCTTCCAAACCTGGATCTACCAAGGTAGCTCGACCTATCACTCTAACCCCCATTTAAATTCATGTGGGAAACTCCAAAATAAATCTGCATTTTTGACTTTCTATGCACTTGCTGGATGAAAAGCACTGTAAAAAATCATCTCACATTTACAGGTAAGAATGGAGTTCCATAATTTTCTTGTGATATAGATGAGACTTTTTACAATGGCTAAAAAGTGGGAAAAAGTGAAGAGTTAAGAGCAAATTATCAAAGATGCTCAGTACCAAACAGTTCCAGTTTTCAACTAATATTTTAAAAATATACGGATTAAAATTTCAAGCATACTTCAATGAATTAGAAACCTAGCCTCCATTATAGACAAAAGCTCTTTGTAAATATTAAGGCAAAACTCAACTGTTGAGAGAAAACAAGAAAAAATACTACATTTTTCCCAATAGGACTGATAATATTTGGGCTTATTCTAATATTAAGTAAATGTTACTTCCTCTAGTTTATTAGCTATTGCTAAACAGTATACATTATTTTTATATGGCTTCCCTGCACAATAAAGTTAAAAAAAAAAAAAAACAAAGTTGCTGTTCCAAAAAGCCAAGCAGTATATATAAATGAGGAAATTGTAATTATTTTTCTGATCTTTTCATGAAATTGGGATTGCTAAAAGCATTCCATGTACTATCATAATTACGAACTAATGCATTCCTGCAATTTTCAGTCCATTACTTGTGGATTTGTCATTTGTTATTTCTATTGCACAAAAGGAAGTTAAACATTTTTATACTTAAAGCAAGAATTCATCAACACAAACATAGCAATTACTGAATCTCCTAAAAGCCAAAGGTAAAGAATGGAATTTCTTTTAAGTGAGATCCCAGAGATATCTAGTGACCTTCACCATTCATAGTGACTCCTACACAAAACAAAAGCTAAAAGAGAAATTTCATATACTACCTATTACTTTTAATAGTCTATAATGCTCTGACTATGAAATTCCTGGATAAGCAAACAAAAACTTCTAATACTTCTCAAGACACAAACAATGCTTATTCCTTACTGAGCATTCCAAAAGCCATGCAAATCGCAGTAGAGCTTTCAATACATTTTGGGGAACAATACTTGCTCTGTTCCTGTACGGTGGTGAGTAAAATCTCATGCATTCCTAACTAGATGGGTTACTCAGCTCATAAAGGGTGTGCCAGATAGCATTAGTGACACAGGGTCTTATCCCACCTCTCTGACATCCACAGAAAAGTCAGCACTGCTTCTATTCCAGCCAGTACCAAATGAATGGGCTTAAGAGAAGGTATCAGCTTTAGAGCTGCAGAAGGACTGCCAAGTTTCCTTTGAACAGACAGTAATAGGACATGGGAAAGAAACAGGGTCAGACTTGATCCTTGTCTCATTTTTAAGAAATAGTAACAAAAAACCCCAAACCCACGCCACACACAGTGCAGCATTCTCAGACCGCTGTCAGCTGGCACATGGAGAAACCTTTTAAATACATTAGAACAACCCAAACATTTTCTCCAGTATCCTCATTGACCCTTTAGTTGCTAGCTTTTAATACATAAGAAAACTTAAAACTTACAGAAATTCATAAATTTGCTAATTTCTGATGAAAATCTACATAATGAAATAGCAGGAGAAAAAACAGGAGTTGTAAAGCCCTAGTTTAAAAGACCTGACCTAAACAACCACACAACTAAAATTTCTAGGGTGATAGAAAACAAGGATGGGAATATACTTTTAATGCCCAAGAGCTACTTGCATATTAACAGGTCACAACCAACAAGAGGCACAATTCCTTGCTGTAAAAGCAAAGCAGCAAATAACTCTGAAAATTTAAAAGACGTTAAAAAACCCTACAAGCCTCTTTAATGCACAGCATCCTACTCTCAAACTTCTGTAAAAGTTTTAGCTCTCCTGTTTGAAAAGAAATGCACATTGAATACTTTTGCATATATAAGGCCAAAAAAGCAGATGTAGGATTGTTTCTGCCATTAGCAATGCAGGCTCCAAAGCCAGAATGCTAATAACACTTCCAGGATTCAAAGGCTCTTCCAGGTATAAAAATCCCTACCCTCCAAATACTTCAGTTTCACAGAAACTGAATAACTGTATGACTTCCTAAAAATATATATGAAATAACTTTTTTTTTTTTTTATTTAGCACATTATGTTACAATGAATAGGTCACTCATACCTATATAAACAACCGAAAATTATAGGAGAAATTGGTCATGTCTTCATATAGGAAAGCAATACAGAGCAAAAATTAAGACAATCCAGGTGATCTATCATGCAAGAAAGCAAGCCTAGAAACAAACAAATAGAAATCTACCTGTTGGAGGTCCAATGTAATGGTCACATAATGATACTCAATTCCATTCTGGATACTAGGGCTTTGCCACCAAGTGTTCTTGCCATCAATTGCATTTGCTATTGGGTGTCGTTCTGTTAAAACAGCAGAAACGTATAAATGAATTTCAAAACTATTAGAAGATTTAATTATTTTTAGATCTGAAATCTAGATTTTAAGGCAATTACAGAACTAATAAGGCAGGACTTAAAAAAAAAAAAAATTATTTTTTCCTGTACTCTTGAACCACCAGTCATGCTTATTATTACTGGAATACTGACCTAATATTAGTTGTTTAATTTTGGTTATGATCACAAGGTCATTCAGAACATCTAATTGCAGAAGGCCCTCCTTATGCTACAGAAAATGCAGGCATTTAAATCAAGTAAACACTTCCTGCACTCTTCCAAAATTTCAAGTATTGCAAAGTCATGGAATGTTGCAGCAGAAACAACAAATCAGAAACCTGAGATATGGCATGCAAGAAAAGCAGAGATTAAAGTAATACTGGTACTGGCATTTCTAAGACATTTCTAAGCACACCTGGAAATAATTCACAAATCATTATAGAGGAAATAATTCAGAAATCATTACAGAATATATTCCTCAATTGGAAAATTTTCTGACTCATATACATGCATATAAAGGTTTGTTTGGTTATAATCCATATCAAAGTCCAAGATGCATTATTTTTCATGTCTATATTTACTTTGCTGCAATGTCCCAAGTGAATCCTAAATAAGAGGGATACAAATTTATTTATAGAATTGAATTTTTCCTGAATTTCAAGATCTTCTACATTTTCCAAGTTTGCTTACTTAGTACTTTAATGTTATTAAACTGAGAAAAATCACACTCAAAGTTTACAGGTTATTTTTTGTGTTTCTTTCCTGTACAAAATGGAGAATAACAAAAATCAAAATTTTAAAGGTTACAAGGATCTATATTTTGAAGTCCCTAATTTTCTAGAGCAAGCCATTATAAGGAAAATAACCCAAAGGAAATTCATATATGGTAAGTTTCTTCTATGCAAGTTCTGTTTGCAAGAACATGAACTGGTAGAAAACCCTACCCCTCTCATTAAGGATGACTTTCTAAACTCTCAGGTTTCCTTGGTATAAAACTGGAATATGATGCATTACTAGCTGGGCCTAGAATTGCAAATAATTGTTTTATGAACTGATTAATTTAATTATTTTAATTATTACTTAAATAAACCAGCCAGATTAATAATCTTTGTATCTGTTTTTTTTTTGCTCTGTCAACCACCTGTGGAGGACAGTCCTAGCTCACTAAGGGAAGCCAGAATGCCTGCACATACTTAAAGATACAATCAAAGGGCTTTGTGGGAGTGAGTGAAGGCATAAACGCTCAATATTGAAAATGCCAAAAATTTCATTTAAATATTATTCAATGGTAGCAACAACATTTGCAGCAACATTTGCAAGTTAGAAATCTGGTACTACAACTGATAAAACTATAGGAAGCTTTATCTTTATATTGAAAAGAAAAGCAAAGCAGACCCCATGCTTTACATGCTGTCAGTTCCCACAGCTCTGATCATTTTCTCAAATCTTGGCTTTAAATCAGTGGCAGCAAAAATCATCTGTATATCAAATTCAGGGGCTTTCGATGGTTGTGACAGAAGTTTTCTAACTGGAAATTTTGATCTAAGTCTCTCCAGATGAAACTGGGTAAAGGTAAATCATCAGAAGGAGGACTGGGAGATGAATCAACAATTAACTGTAATCACTATTATGAAAGTTTAATCATAATTAATTTGATTGATTAATTGCTGGCATGTTTATCTTATTTAAAAGGTAAGGGGGAAAATACAGTATTTGTTAAAAGGACTGGATTGCAAATGTAGTTCAAGGACCAATCTCCCCGATGGATGGCAAGAGGGAGAACTTAGAGAGTGAGCCCATCAAACTGTGCACTTTATTTTGGACTTGCATGTGATTAACCAGGGAATTTGTGTTCATTTCCTACTACAGTAATTAAGGGGAGGCACTCCAGACTCACACATTCCAGGGGGATCATTTAAAGTCTGGTTATATTATATAGTTCTCCTATTAACAAGCCATCTCTGTTTAAACAAGGCACTTCCCTTTGCCAAATGAACATTTGAAGACCTTAAAATGAGATATGATTGTCACAAAAGACCAGATAATATGAAGCTGGACTGATTCAAGTTTAGAAGAGTGTAGAAACAAGGAGGAACATAGATTTAAATCATTCAGATGGGGTTTTCTATATACACACATCTATGTCTGTGTGTATACACATATTTTACTGTACGCTGTCTGACATCATAGACAAGACATAGCAGTATCTCTGGTTTAGGTTTGATTTTTGAAATAAGCAAGCTTCATATAGGAAAAAAACTTGGGTAATGTGCATATGTCTCTAAATTCCCATCTGTAAAATAGGAAAGTCTTTTGCACAGTCTCTCTGCCAGTCAGAATGCTTCCAAAAACTGAATTCTTCTCTGAGTGAAGCACACTGCTATAATGTAATTGGATGTGTCTATTCCTAAAGAATCATATGACCTTCCCTCAGAAGGTGGCATTTACTGTAGTTAAAGAAGACATTGAAACTTGGAAAACAATCTGGGAAAAAATAGGTGGTAAATGTCTTCAAATAAATTAAGTAGTCTGCACTGGGACAATTACAAATAGCTTTGCAAAGATGAAGAGTAATTTAGCAGGAAAAGAAAGCATCTGAAGTTTGCAATGGACAACTAACTGTTCTCTCAGTGGTGTTTCACCGTTACCAATGGGAAATATCAAAGTGAAACATGTGAACAGGAATATATGATTATTCTGAAGCAAACCTGGATCTCTGTGTAGTGCTAGTAAGAGCTCAGGTGAACTTTAATAGATATGAAAGTCTCTAGAGAGAATTCAGAGAATTGCAATTCATGCAGTTAGAGTTCTAGAAGATAAAACCTATGAGGAGAATGAAAAGATAACTTAGTGTAGAACTTAGACAGAGCAATACCATCAAACTATTAATACCCCTCAAATTGTTAAAATACTTTTTTAAGAAAAAGGAGTAATAATCCATTTCTTGTATTGACTGAGCTTAGGAAATAGGCAACATGAATTTCTGTAAGGAGATGCAGATTAGCTATTATAAAAACACTTTGTTTTGAACGATGTAATGAGTGAGCCACACTAGAAAGTGTGGCCATGGGAGGACATTTCTAAGGAGAATCCAAACAAGCTTCTGTCTGGAAAGCTACAGCCACAGATAGCTCATCCTGTCTAGAACTAGCAGACAGATTAAATGTCATCTTTTTTTTTTTTTATCCTGTGGTTTTAAGCACATGCTTAAATGTCATGAGGTATAAATGTATCTGAGTTAAGTTTTATTGGAACACAATTGGAAAAAAATCATTGTCTTCATGCTTCTGTGTCTGTGCTTCTTCCAGTATTTTATCTATTCCATTGAAATTGTCTTAAGTATCCCTACATCTTCTACAATCTACAGTGCCAATATACCCATGAAAATCTAATAATGTTATAGCTGTTCATGTCTTTCACTGCAAGGTTACATGAAATTAAACCTTTATGACTTGACTAGGAAATTTTCTTGGTTCTAATCTTCCTAACTACCAGAAATAGGCATACCTGAAGTAGATGATGACAAATTTTACTTGAAAACTGATTTTGCTTCCAGGTAATCTTGAAAAAAGCAGTGTTAGCAAAAATCAATTTTAATGTTAAAAACTAAGCATTAAACCAAGCAGTGTTCCATTACTTTATCTTAGTTTTTCTGCCTCAGTGAAACTGAATTTACTGGAATTTCAGATATTGCTTAGATTGGCCAAAATGTTCAAGTTCCACAAGTAGGTATGCAGGTAAATGTCAGTTATCTGGTTTTTATTCATTGTTAGTGTATATCAGAAGAATTCAGCAACAGCTGTAGACACTTAATTTTTTAAAATCTGAATTTAGGTGCTCTGTTTTTCAGTACCTGAATGAGAAAGTTCTGTGGGAGGAGTACCCATATCAGATACAGATTTTTAAATATCTTTGGAAGAAATGGTTAACCTGATTTAAAAAGAGACATACATTTCACAGTAATCAGGCTGGTGAACTACTGTTTTGTTTCCTGAGTATCTACACCCTTTGGAAAAAACATCTTTTTAAAGGAACAAAATGAAAATGGCACACATACGATGTGGAACTCGGCTCCTTTGATCACAAATGCGGCACTGAGGGTTCCTTGCAGGCTGTCCAGGTACATGCTCAACGAGTTTGCAGTACATTTCCCGCCCCTTTTCTCCACAGGTAGCATTGGTTGTGATGAGAGCATTACTAGCCAGGTTTAGCACTGCAGGAAACAGTCCTGAAAATAAAATAAAATAAAATAAAATAAAATAAAATAAAATAAAATAAAATAAAATAAAATAAAATAAAATAAAATACAAAAGCAACAGAGGCAAAACTAAGGCGAATTTAGCAGAATAATCATGAATGTAACACCTGTTACAACATTAAAGCAAAAGCCTTCATTTTCAACAGCTATGGAAGCAAAAAAGAACAACTTTGGACGTGTATCCAGAATTTAGACATCGGAATAAAGCCATTATATTGATGGGTTTATCCCCATTCCTCTAAAATTCAAATTGGTACCTTCTGGTTATATCATGAAAAACAGCAGGATGCCAAGGAAAAAGTACAGAAACATACAAAGCATTATAAAATTTTATGTTTCACAATCAAACCTTGTGTTCCTATGCAATTGGCCACTGCAACATCGTAAGCAATGTACCTATGAAAACTCCTTACCATTCTTATTTTCTGCTGATATGTCCATGGAAAAGCTTTTCCTCCACAGACTACAGCACTTGCATTACACTGTATTACTGTTCTGCTTAGGACTTCATAGACACCTTTGTCATCAGAACAGCTGGGTAATTCATCCAGCAGCATGAATAGCATATGTCATGTTTCCCTTTCCTCAAGAAGAAAATAATATATACGACATCATATCTTTTATGGTAGTGCTGTTGTTATTTTTCCAGGTGCACATGCTGAGTGATGTATTATAATTCTCATTCAGCACAGCATTTAAACACATCTGAGTGCTCTGCTGAGCAAAGTTATATGTAGCAGTAAGCTATAAAGATTATAAACCATATGAAGAACATTCATTAAGGTGGGTTACTCTCCTTTCCACTAAGTACTGATCAAAACCTTTGAGCCGTAATAAAATTGATCCACAGAGACAAACTGATAGTACGTATCAAATGTATATATTAGTACCTCTCTCATTAGATCAACCAGTTTTGTATCTTGAAAAGCAAATTTGACATGGCTACAGGTTAAACCAAAAAGCCCAACCCAAACCAACAAACCAACCAAAAAAAAAAAAAAATAGGCTGATGTATGGATTCTTGGGATCACTTTTAGATTAATTTGATGACAATTTCAAGTGGCCCAAAAGTCACTCTTTTGCAATTTGTTCAGCTTCCAACCCTATTATACTATTAAAACCTTAAAATAAGGTTTTAATAAAAACTGAATTGGTCATTATTGAACTCTGATCAAGCTCCCTTTATAAAAGTGTTTCTTTTCATCCTCCTCAAAGGGACAACACTCTTCAACTGACTCCTTTCAGTCCTTTAAAACTAGTCTCCTGCTTGTCTCTGCAATTAACCTATGTGCCATTTAATTACCAAGCTTGGCTGGACATGGTACAGTTGTCCTTTGACACTGTCAGTTAGTG
The DNA here is from genome assembly GCF_026979565.1 of Vidua chalybeata. NCBI lineage: Eukaryota > Metazoa > Chordata > Aves > Passeriformes > Viduidae > Vidua > Vidua chalybeata. The sequence goes on from NC_071532.1 coordinate 59,896,283, forward strand.
ACTCTCACGGTCACTTTAAAACCATGTGTAAATTTACTGCTTGAGCAAGACAGCCTATTAGTTACTAGTCCATCCAATTTGTGCAGTCAATCAATACTTGAGATTTTATTGATCATGCAGCTTGCTCATTCTGTATAGATTAAAGCTTATTTTCACCACATTTTAAAATCTATAAAGTTGTTCTTGTATTTTTATTCACTGCATTCAGTGGAATTTTCTGCCTTCTGTGATGGGGCCACATGGTAAAAATCTGTATAAGCATTAACAGAGTAGATGAATTAATAGATGTGGAACTTCCTATGTTGACTGACAGCCTTATTATTCTCTTTTTGGCTGTACAAAGTTAATAGTCCAGAAGCCAGTAATCATTTAGTGTTAACAAAGAGTCTGGCATTTGGTTCAGAGCTAAGTATTTTAAGCCCTCAAAAGTGAACCTCGTACAAAGGACAGAATGATCCTACATGCAAAGAACTGCAGTACGTGGCATCAGGAGAATAAATCCTTCAGGAAAGAGCTGAAAGAGAGCAACCAAAAAGCCTCCAGATTCACACAGCTATAAAAATATTACCTGTTCTATGTCTATCACAAATCATACCATTATTCTAACACAAACTTTAAATGTAAGATACATAAATAAATGAAGAGTACATAAGAAACCCATTTATTAAAACATAACTTCACCCTTGGGTCACCTCTTTAATGTGCAGAGCACCTTACAAAAAGCTACCAAAAGAGCCTTATCCATAATCAGTACAAACACAGGCAAGAAAACAAATACTGGGAGTTTCACTGAAGAGCCAATGCCAAGATGCCAGCACCTCACAGAGGTGCTCCACACTGAATCCCCCACAGGCTCGGAGCGACAGGCAGAGAGCAAAAGATGCACATTACAGCCAGCACTTCACCTTTGCCAATTCACCTTTGATAGCACCTCACCTTTGCCAGCACTTCACCAATTTTATTGATTAATTCCTCGGCCCTGGGGTTTTAACAAGTAATAATTAACAACTACACATTTGAACGTTCTTTGAAACTCTTTATTTCTAAGGTCCAAGGGGCTGGGCTCAATAGACCTTATGAGTGCCTTCCAACTCAAGATATTCTATGATTCTATAATACTTCTTTGTACAGCCCAAAAGAAAGCTTTGCTTTAAAAGAAGATTTGATGTGCAAGCCTGATAGAATGGAGGAAGCAATATTATTCATATTGATTTCTAGCAGTTACATATAGATATATATATTTGCACAACAGAGGCATGACATCCTAGCAATACAGAAGATTAAACCATTTTCTTGAAAATTTTAGCAAGGCCTTTTGAATATGAAATAAAAATGTTATGTTTATGATACTAATATATCTTGTCACATGAGATTCACGTTAAAAATTCATCTTCCAATCATAAATCCCCAGGAAAAAAGTCAAGAGGGCTCTAGATAGCTCTATTATAGACAGTAAATTTCTCTTTGCCTTGTTTTTCATTACAATAATCATACACAAGAAATATTTAAAAACTGGTGTAATAGTTCTGCACATCTTCAATTCAATTTCCCAATAAATTTTAAAGTTTGTTGTTAACAATCCCACCTTGAATTCTATGGGCATCCTACCATCAAACACTTCCAAAAATATGATCTGCTAAAATTACAAAGTCTTTTTCTTCTTTATTGACAATGACTTCTGTAAGCCTTTGTTCCAGTGCAAAGACTGAATAAAATGCCACTGAGCCACAAACACATCATCTCCATTTTGTGTAGCTCAAGCGTAAGCAGAAAAATTTGACTCCCTTAAACTGCCAGCTACATCTTCTCTAATCTTTTCTCTCCTTTGTGTCATTAGCAAAAATCATATTAGCAATAATTTCTATCTGTTAAAAAATAACAAAATTCTAGCAATTGCATGAAGGAAACAGGAAGAAAAGACTGGGTTTTAATTAGGTAGTGGTTTTAGCAAATTGAGTTCAATTTTTTTTCAAAGGACTGCTGCTGTGTGAAGAGAAAGAGGATCTGATTCTCCCCTGTGAAATGGGCAGTCATCTTTCTGCTCTACACTTTGGTTTTTAAGCATGGAACATATTCCATTAAGATTTTAGTGCATGGAAACCCAATAGAAAGTTTGTTTAGTGTTGACAAGTGATTAAACTATGAAAGGCAAATAACACAGAAATTAATCAAATTATTTAAACTGGTGTACAATGCACAGGTAATCAAGCATGCTGCTCAAGTCACTAGAGAATTAATGATGATGAGTTTAGCATGTATTTTCAACACAAACAGATCCAGACAAAAAAACTGTAAAAAAGAAAGGCAGCAAATCAGCAGGATTTTCTTGCCTACAAACCCCTATGTACTCAAGTTTTATACTACCACTGTTCTAGTTAAGTAGGTGTGGTATCAAGGTACTAATTACATTATCTTTTTTTTTAATAATGGGTCCTGGATCAAAGCACATCTAGATACCTATCTTAAAGATAAAAATAGGGACTGCTTGGGATCTGTGGTTTTTTTTACAGATGCCTCAAAAGCCACCCTTTATTAATACTAAAATTTTAGTATTAATAAATATTTATATTTATAAATATTACACTGGCAAGCATGTCCGTAATTTAGTGAGTTCAATACATTTAGACTAGTAAACAGACTTTTACAAGATTCCACAAAGGAAGTAAGCCATCATAACACATGAAGGAATGACCTCTCATGAAGTCAGAATTAAAAAATTGAGAATAGCAGTGGAAAACCATAGCAATCTGCTGAATCCTGTTCTGTTCCAACAGCAACATAAGAAGCTTAGAAAAGAGGATAAAAATTAAGGTTGTTGATCATAAAATTTATTCACAAAAATTAAAATAAGCATAGACCACAGAATGGTAGAAAAATTCCACAGCATGTTTTGTCTAGGTAATAAAACGGCATATGAAATTAAGGAATGGAAATTGATACACAGGGGGGAAATATGATTGCTTTTGCACTAGATTTTATCAGTCCTAAAGAGTTATTATTGATATTTCAATGAAAATATTAGCTCGAGGAATAGAAACAAAATGCCATTACATTATTGCGTAAATCCATCTGTACTGACAATTCAAATACTGCATGGTATCCCTTACCTCTCATCTCCAAAAGGATATGGCAGAGCTAAAAAAATGAAGAAAAGCGTGACAAGCTGTGTTACAGCTGTGGAACAACTTCTGAATGTGGATATGAATAGGCTATGAGTTTTCTACTGGAAAACAAAGAGATTGTGAGATGTATAAAATAACGTAACTGCATACAAAATAATAAATGGCTTTAGTAATTAAATTTTTGCAGTGAACATGGTAAGTTTAGTTATCGTTCTACCACAAATTGAGGGTGCTGAGTCAACTTATCAGACAGGAGTTTTCTTCACTGTTTGGGAAATTTTTCCTGTTTATAAATGAAACTGCTTTTCAGCACGACAACAATTAAATTCTAGAACAGATAAATAAGTTATATAACAAAATATTTTTATTACAAAGGCAAGAATGGATAAAAACCCAATTAGATCAATGCACAGAACAAGGGGTCATCCAGAGCTGTTAAACATGAATGGCTTGTGTTCAGTTGCCAGTTCAGAACATCCCTAAATCACTAGCTGATGCTGGGTTTGACCCAGGGAGACATCCCTGTACTCCTTCACATTTTTCCTCAATATTGCTGCTGATAGGTATCTGTAGTTTTTTTCTTACTAAGGCTGGTAGCATATACATCCCAACATCAAGGTTCATCCAAAATGGAAGAGAAAATATAACCTTAATTTTGTGCGTTATTGCTAATTAAACTGTAATATTTTTGCCAATATTCAATTCTTTCACAAGACATGGTTCCCTATACTACTTCCCATTATTACCTTGCACCCAGAGAGTTTTCCTCAATGGCTACTTATTCTATGGAATAGATCTTGTTCTGTAGATCCTCTATAGAACATTCTCTTGAGCCTGGCAATTTCCTTGCAGTTTTCTACAAAGCAGTATTACCTAATTCATTTTCTTATGCTTTCCTTATTTGCACTGCATAAAGGGAAATAACAGCCCAGCTTCATGTGTTTTCTTTTATCTACTTTTCATGAGTTACCACCAACCTTCAGCTGATACAAGCTCCACGAGTATCAGTGGAATAAAACCTAACAATCTGATGCCTGGCATGCTGCCTCATTTTGTCATGCCCTATTACCTACTCCCCTGCCAAACGAACAGATTTTCCACATGCTTTATTGCAATAGTGGAGATCAGCAGAAGCAGATGAGCTACACAAGTAGCAGGTACAAGACATTTTCATAAAGCCTGTCAGCTGCTGAATTCAGTCTCATTCTCACTCTCACTCCCTTCTGGAACAGCACTGTTTGATTGACCTTCAGAGCCCACTGAGTTGATTTCCCTAGCTGAGAGAGGATGGAGGGATTCTAGAGGGAAATCAAAGATATTAACTGCCTCTCCAGCTGCCGAATGGTGATTACAGGTTCATTATGAAGTGGGGATAATCACTGGGGTAACCTACTTTTAAAATGTATCAAGAAGCAGCTACAGCAAAGGAGGGGTACAGGAAACAGATATGAATGTAAACAAAATAATTTCCTTGCACATTAGTGTTCCTACCACTCACCAGTTCTGACACATCTTTCTTTCCTTCCCTTCATATAACTCATGGGAAATTGTAAATCCTGTTTCAATCACACCATCATCCCACACCTACAGAGCAACTGGTGGGGTAAGCCTCACTAGAATTACACTCCAGCACTCCAATCGAAGCTCAAGCAAGGAACCAAAACCAAGATTACAATCTCTGTTAGACTTCTGCTACTGCACAGAGGAAAGAGCAGACATCTTAAATAAGAAAGAAGGAACCACCATAGGTGGTGGTTGATAAGGACATGGAAGACAGCAGCAGAGATCTTTGCATGGAGATGAAGGAAGGAACTCTGAGTGGAGAAGACTGGAAGAGAGAAGAAAATTGAAAGAAAGACCACTGCAAAGATACTCACAGAACATGTAACTCTTCTTTTTTTGCAGAAGACTATTGGCACACTGAAATTTGTATTCAATATTATTTAATGTCTATACTGAGGTTTGATTACACAGCAATAAGATCAGTATATCACTTTACCGAGGGTAAAATTAATATAAATAATTGCAGTGACTGCATGTACAAACAAAATGTTAACTTTAAAAAATCAGGATTGTTTTTTAATAGCTTTTTTTTAAGTACTTCCAAGATAGAAGACAAACTTTGGTTTACCAACTCTGGGATTTCTTTGTGTCTTATTAAAGCATTGGAACAGAGAAAATGTTTTTCTCCTTCAAAGAAAGCTCTGTTAAGACCTGCATATTCCTCTTCTCTCTTCTAAACAGACCAGTATTTGGCACTGTATACTTCCTTCAATCTTCTCAAAATATCTAGTCTCTTCAAAGAAGCAAATAAAACAGCCTGCCTAAATATGTCTAACTTTTCAAGCCAATCTTCCTAGTCTATAGAGCACTTTGAAATGTTCATGGAGTCAAGCAGAGCTGTTTGCCACTGAATTTGTACTAAAAAGACAAAAGAAAATATGTCAATTTCCGATGTTCTAAGAAGTGTCACTGGAAAAAGAGAGAGTTGTCTGCTGCAGAGCAGAGCTATGCTAGGCTGTGGGAACACAGTGGGGAGAAAAAACTGGGACAAAACAAAACAAAATGTTGCAGCAGTGAATTGCTTCCAGCTGTGCACGACAGGGAGTAACTTAATGCACTCTATCCACGATGTAGATGAATACTTTTATACAACTAGAAAATAAACCCAATTTGAAGAAATAGCTGTCCAGACACAACAGTGCATGCAGACTGAAAAAAAACAAAAATTGACACTAGGATCATTTGTCCAGAGGAAAACAAAATGGAAAACAAATGTTTCAGTACCCATTTATGTTAGTTGCCCCAAATCACTGTGCATTACAGTACTGTTCAGCAGTCAGCCTTTTTTCCTTCCAAAGGAAGTGAAAAAGTAGTTTTTGATGTCGTGTGGTAGAGATGGCTTGCTTTTACTTAGAGGTGATTTTCTCTATTCATTCTAAGTAATATTACATACAGCCTCCTGCATATTTATCTTCAACACAAAAAACAGAGTATGAAACACTAACCTGAAGAAGCCTGATAGCAAATCTAAATATAATCCTTACATAGTACCAGACACATCTGAAGGAGGGTATATCGATTATCTAGTAATATTACTTTGCTTGTCCACAGCTCACAGCATCGAAAATCTGTAGGGACCTTGCTTATTTTAACAGTCACTTTTAGAGATTGGAGACTGAGTGAAAAAATTGCTACTGGCTTACCCTAATATTCTATTGTATTAAATATATAAGCATCTTCCTTGCTTTGCAATGAATTTCCTTTTTTTTTCCCCCAGAGCAGTCACAAAAGGTTGTTTTGTAAAGGACAACAGGAAAAACACAGGTGAAGATGAAATCCCATCTCCTTGACATGTGTGGCAGAACTCCCACTGAATCAAAAATCCAAAGCACAAAGACTTAATGGACATCTCATTTTCAAAGGTATTTACATGCCCAGCCTGAGTCAGACACCCACTGATTTTCAAATGTATTCCGTCTGTATTCTGACAAAAATTTTGAAGGGCAAAATCCTAGTTGTACAAATACCTTATCTGTAGAAAGGGTACACTATGCATGAAGAAACAAGCAGCAGTGCACTCTTTACAGTTATTTCCTTTTATTTTTTAATGAACACATGATCTCCATTAAAATCTTTGCAATGCAGTAGTATGGTTCTGGGCAGCCAAACAGGCCTAACAAGAAAAAGTAAAACAACCTTTAAGAGACAACAGTGTTCTGTAAACAGGAATTTTCCCAAATCACGTGTCTTCTCTTCTTAGATAGCACACACCAATTTACAACTTCCCCAAACTGCAGGACATGGCTAAAAATGTCCATTTTTATTCCATCCCCACAACTGAATACCAGGGTCTTCATACTAAGAAGACATAGTCATGCACTTCCCTCATTTGCAAACGGAGAGCAAGACAGAGACCCGTGTGATTTGTCTATCCCATCACTGAAGGAGTAAAGAAAAAAAAACAAGCATGAAAAATGGAGAAAATTAAATCAGAATTTCTCAAAGGTAGGAGAGAGCCTGGGAAAATCAGAGCCTCCAGATGTAATTTGCTGATGACTTTTGTCTTGACGAATTTTTTGCTTTATGAAAAAAACCTCTGCTATGCATTGTCTCAAACACTAAAGAATATGAAGAATATGACTATTTTTGAAATAACTTTAAAATCAATGTCCATTGAAACCACACAGAAAAGTCAGAATTAGTTACTGCGCCCTTGAGTCTCCAACACTGTCAACTTAACAGAAAGACTGAGATGTATACTGTGTTCTTGTACAAGAGGCAACAAAAGGCACATTATGGGGGCTAATAAAAGTCATCCATCTATTCACTATTATCTAACTGACAAAAAAAAAAATCCAAACTGAATCTAACTTTATGAAACCAAAGAGCAAAGGGAAAAACTGATCTCACCATACATAAGAGATTCTGTGCACTTGCATTTACCCTGAGAATTCAGACTAAAATAGTTTGAAGTGTTTCAACTGATGAGCTTGAATAAACATGAAGTTCAATTTTCATTCTTTGAACTGATTTACTTCTCACTATTCTGCTGTAATGCTTTACAAATACACAGTGATAAGGATTATAAATTTTCAACATATTCTGGTAAAAATGTGAAATCGCCAATTAGCAATTTCTATGCAGAGTTCTTAATAACTGTCTTCAGAGGATTAGAGAATCACTGAGGCTGAAAGGGACCTCATATCTAGCCCAAACCCCTGCTCAAGCAGGCTCATGGGAGTAGGCGCCCCAGGACTGTGGAGCAGAGTTTTTAGTAACCCTAAGGATGCAGACTCCACAGGCCCTCTGGGCAATATATTCCCTTGTTTGACTACACTTACAGTAAAAAAATTGTTTTCTTCTGTTTAAATGGAATTTCCTGCATACTGATTTGCATCCATTACCTTTTGTCCTGCCACTGGGTACCACTGAAAAAAAGTTTGGATATGTCTTTTGTATTGCCTGACACATACTGATACACATGCTGATAAAATTTCCTTGACACGTGTCAAAACTAAGCAACCCCAGCCCTCTCAGCTCCTACTTATAGGACAGACATTCCAATTCCTTAATCATCTTCCCAGCCATTTCCTGGACTTGTTCCAACATGTCCATGTCTCTCTTGTATTGAGAAGCCCACTACAGGACACAGTTCTTCAGGTGTGCTCTCATTACCACTCAGCTGACAGGGAATGATCACCTCCCTCAATCTGCTGCGGACACCCCATTTGTCTGTTTTTTTTTTTTTTGCCACATTGCTGGCTCATACTCAGCTTGCCCACCAGTACAAGGTCCTCCTCTGCAAAGCTGTTTTCCAGCCATTTGGCCCCAGATTGTACTGATGCATGGGGCTGTCCCTCCCCACATGCCGGACTTCACACCTCCTTTTGCTGAACTTTGTACGGTCAGTCCATTTCTCCAGCCCACCAATGCCCTTCTGGCACAGCCTTCTGGCATATTAACCAGTCTCTTCAATTCTATACTGTTTGCAAACCTCCCAAGGGCACACTCTGCCCCATCACCCAGGTCATTAACAAAGATGGGACACAGTATTTGCCACAGTTTGGTCCCAGTACTGCCTGCCTGTGCCTGCCTAGTGATCACTAATGACCAGCCTCCAGGTGAACTTTGTGCCACTGATACAACCATTCAGACCTACTCATTCAGTTTTTAATCTACTTTGCTGTCCACTCATCTGACCTGTATTTAATCAGCTTTTCTTTGCTACTGAGACAGCATCAAAAGCCTTAATAAAGCAAAGATAAATAACATCCACTCTTCTCCTTTCATCTACCAAGTCTGTTACCTCATCACAGAAGTCTATCAGGTTGGCTAATCACAAACTGTCCTCCAAAAATCCATGGGGTCCTAAAACCATCATTTTAGCTACATGTACCATTCACATTTACCATTTTATGCATATGTGTTACTTAAACCCATGCTACACAATATCCTATTGAAATGAGAACTAATTTGCCCTTCTCAGATTATACTGTAAGGCCCACACCTTTGATCTGTTCAATTTCAATGCATGTAAAGTAAAATTAGCAACATCAAGGCCTTCAGTGATTCAGTATCAAGGCAGAATGCAAAATATATTTTTCATGTCTTAGACTCACAGCTTTTCATAGAACAGAATAGGCTACCTATTTCATTTCCATACAGATATTCTGAGGCATGAATTAGCTGAATAACTGAGAAATACTGAAAATAACAAAAAAAAGCACAATAAATTGAAAAATTAAATTGTATATTTGTGTAGTAATACTACTACTATGCACTGAATCAAGAAATGCCCAGTTACATATGAGAATATGAAATAATATTGTGAACACTCTTTGTCAGTTTTACAGTATTCTTTTGTTCTAGTACATTGAAATAGTTCTTGTGTGTCACCTCTATTTAGTCACTGGAGACTTTGCTACAAAAGGGCTCCTAAATACATGTAAGAGCTATAGTACTGTATTCATATATTTGCAAATAATATATATGTAATATATACAGGTATGAAAATACAATAGACAGTGCATCTGTGTCTTTAGCCACAGTAGTTAATTTAAAATTCTTCCTATTTCATGAAGAGAACAGAATATTTGCATGATTTCAATATATTTTAATATATATTTTGGGAGAAAAAAAATAATAATATTATCTCCTGAAATGAGATAATTTCCCTGCCTTTCACATATTTTGTTCCCTTACTCGAACTGTGACTGAATGGAAAAATCAAATGAGGTCTGAGCAGATGGCTGTCAGCAAACCAGTGACAACATACCATGGTTTAGAATTAGACAAAAAATGTGCAACCTGGTATATAATTTCTCCTTGTAATTGCCAAAGACATCTGGCTTAGAATATAAGCCAGTTTGAACATCCCTACCTTACTTTACCATTCATGAAAACTGAATTATATCAGTATCTCTTCATACTTATGTGTTAAAGCTGTGCCTATCTGTATTAGTGTAAACCCTCTTTTCCTTCCTTATAAAAGTAGACTTGGAGCCATGACAGGTGTCACATCTTTACATTCCATTAAAATCAGTCAGAACTGCACACGCATGAATCCCTGCACATTGCTTTAAAAATGCATGGGATGACACATCAAGGAAAGGAATTCTTCAGGTCTTCCAACAGGATTTTAACAAGTTTCAGTGGTACTACTGTCACTAATATAACATTTATTTGCATAACTAAAGGTTTTAGCAATGGACTCTCAGCTGGAAACGGTTTCTTTTTCAGAAGTATGAATCAAATGCCCATCTCTTGGGTTTTCCTTTGGCTGTTCTCACTGTTCAGAAAGCTAGTAAAATGCCCCCCTCCCCTCACAGTTTTCATGTTCCCCACATTTATGCATAGCAGCAGCTTTTTATGCAGCTTTTTCTAATTAACAGAAGTTGCTTTCAGTCATTCAGGCAAGAGACTGCTCCATTCATGAAGACCTTAGACACTTTTTGATTCTGCAAGACACGTCCCCTGAAGCACACTGAAAAAGTGTCACCTGAAAGTTCCACATTACACAATGAGACTTCTACCAATAGTATTGACAATACACAGCTGATCAGCATCCATACAAACAATATATTTGAAATGTTAAGGTCTTTGCAGACTTAGCAAGTCAATAACACTCACAAGCATAGCTGGGATCATTGGCTGTAATACTTAAAACTAGTTCTAAAACTTAAATGTTCTCTGAATTAGTTAGCCTAGGAAAGAGGAAGGGAAGGAGAGGCCCAAAAAATCAGAGCTTAGATAGGTTAGAAGAGTGACAGGTTTAATTGCTTGTAATTGTGTAAATTCACAACCACCAGAGCTGGATGGTTCTTATTAATGTTTAACAAAGCCTTTAACAAAGGCTCCTATTAATGTTTTCCAAGTAACAGTGATTCACCTGATCATCCTTTCCAGGGAGTCTAGTTACTAAGACATGGAATTGAAGAGAATTATTTCTTGATCAGTGAAAATCCAGAAAAAGGGAAAAATTTCAAAGAGGTACTGAGAGATGAAACAGACAGGAAACCTAATACTGCAGATAGGTAACAATGAAATGCAGCACTCCTTTTATGCAAAACTGGGGGGGATTTTGATATATGTGCTGAAGCAGATGGTAGAGCAGAAGCTCCTTTTACAGAAGCTCCTTTTACAGACAAAGAGAGCAAGGGGACACAGACATTGTCAAGAGAGAAAGGGTTAAAATCAGTAAGTTCCTGAAAGGAAGAAGTGAGATACATTTTTGTAAGGCAAAAGGATAAAAGAATACTCAGATGTATCTATATCCTAAATGCAAAGGAAAGGGTGATAAGAGACCACCAGTTTTGGCACCCCTTCTGCTTTTGAAACCTACAACAGCTGAAGAGGAAAAGCAGGAAAACAAGGAGAGGACTACACAATCCAAGAGTGTGGGCAGTGACATGGAGATGCACTGTATTTCTCACATCAGGGCACAGAGTAAGAAAGGCAATGGGTAAAGTGGGAGCAGTAGAGCACAGAGGGATTTTGGGCTGAAAACAGAACATCAATAAGCACATCTTGCAGTGAGAGACAAGAAGTTGTGTAACAGAGAAAACTCGTAAGAAACAAGTCAAAGGCTGCTCCCAAAGAGAGGAAAGATGATTGGAAACTTTTACACAATAAATTTGGGTGGGAACACGTAACTCTGGTTACTAAGAATACAAAGACTGTAATCTTCTCCTTACACCCTGGGGGAAAAAAAAAAACCTCCTTTTATGAAGGACAACAGAAGCCATCACCCAATGTCAAAAAATAAAAAATTGCAAGATAGATGTGGTATCATTTCTACAGGCACAGTGGGAGAGACTGAGAATTTTCTTCAGAGTAATTTTCTGTGGAAAGGGCTTCCAACTGTGCGATGGCCACTGTAAAATCAGCAAAGAACAAAATGCCTGAAGCCACATCTCTTCATTTGAAAGTTTTAATTCTAAAGTTTTGCTTGCATTTTCTAATAAGGAAAGGATATTGATTCTTATGTATTTTTTCTCTAACTAGTGCAGTTGTATCTACCAACACATCTCAGCTTTTGTTATGCACTAATAGTGTACCCTCTCCTTAAAATCCCATGCCTAATTTTCAGTCTAAGAGAACTTCTTTTACATTTCTATCATAAATCCTCAGACTCAAATTCCTAAAAAAAGTTAGCAATCAGTACCAAGTCTCTTCATTCTTCTAGGATAAACTAATAATACAAGTACTGCCTTTGAATCTTCATGAAATCTAACAGTACACATAATTATTAATTAGACTCTGCATTCTTTGAGTGTCACATAAAGGAGCTGAAAAAAGATTCTGAAAAGAATATACAAATTAATTCCCTCTGAAAGACTAATGTCTGAAATATTTTCAGTATGGGACCCTTATCACAAAGATAGGACTATTAGAAGGTAATTAAAGGGGAGAAATAATAAGTATATTCTTATTTTAATCTACATTTTACATGTTTCCCATGTTTTTATTACATAGGGAATCTTAAAAGTTGTGTTGGGTGTGAAGTAGCCATTTCCATGCAATCTATGTCCTAACTGCAAAATTCAAGTACTGATCCTTATATCTACTTAGTCTCTTTCCATATACCTATTCCTTTAAGGCAGCAGGCAATTCCACTCAGCATTACCTAGCATAAAATATATATTTTTCTACTCCAAACATTTTAACCATAATCTTGTAATCTTTGCAGTGCATTCCGGTGTTCCTAGACTAGGACCAAGGCAAAGCCACTTGAAATTTACTAGAGTTCTCAGGCAGCACACCAGCAGGAACCAGGGAGGCTTTAAATAACACTAGGGAGAAGCATCATATTTTCTACTATTTAAATCTTATAGCATGCCTAAATGTGTCCCTATTGATAAGTTTTTATCCATTTGTTGAAAAAATTAAATTTGTAAGACAGTGGAGATCAGTTTAATTTCCTGTGACAGGAAATTTTCTTTCATTAGAAAACAGAGAAGCTATCCAGTTATTGGAAAGATAACAGAAATACACATTTCAATTAATTCTTCATATTACAAAAGAACCCCTAGGGTCATCTTTAGCCAACTACTCAGCTCAAGTTAGAGCTATTCACAAATACTCCTCACAGATTTCTACTCAGCTGCATGCCCACTTCTCATATAATCAATATCTGAGAGACACAGCACACATGGGTTGGTAGATGGGTTTTCTGTGGTAGTGGTTTCTCTTTGTAAAATGATATTTCTGGTCTTTATCCTTTCTTAAATAATGGTTCAATTGTACTGTCAATGCAGTTGAGACCAAATAAAAGTACCCCTGCTGTCATGTAGCACAATTCCATTTTCTGCTGACTCTTGTGGGATGCTCATACTTTATTCATCTTGCTCAAAGCCTTGACAAAAACATGTAATATGTTACTATTTCATCATCTTAGAGTTTTCTGTTCTTTTAATTAATATGCATTCTAACCCTTCCTCCCTATTTTAATTGGATTCTACTGACTATTTTTATCACACAGTTGATCTCCAGCAAGTAACTGTACTGTACCATATAGGATTATAATCTCTATACACAGACTAGACTTGAGTTCTTGAGCTCTCATCTGAAAGAAACTTAACAGAGTAATCTGAAGGAAAAATAGTGTAGTTCCTGCAGTGTGACAAGTCTCCAAATACAGTCCTGCAAGAACTTTAATCTCTCATTTAAGGGAGACCTGGTATTAAAAAGCCAAGGCTATTTTTTTTTTAAGTATGGCTCCCTCTCCTCAGGCACCTCTACAAGATTTTATTTCTAACATTCTCCTTGCAATATGCAAGGACGGCATTGGAATTCCCACTTTTTATGCACATTCATGAAACTGATTGTGTACAGTACAATTTATCTTTAATACTCTGATTTTAGATGATTATTAAACTGATGAGGCTATACATAAAGTAACTTCCAACACAGTGTTACTAAAGAAGTTGACAACCATACAAGTTCCTAGCAGTGTACTTTGAAAATCTTTCCCACTGAGATTCCAATGGCCGAGAGCAGCTTCTTGCGATAGAATAACTCTGCAACTGGATGGGAAGTAAAACTGGAACTTTTAAAAGAAAGTTTAAAAGAAATTCCTCAGGCATTTAGCTCTCAAGGACCACTTCCCTAAGCTTTTGTTCAATTCTTACCAGACTATATACCAATATGGGAATTCTTTTCCCCATTATAATTGCACCTTCTCTCTTTTTTAATGCTACAAACTACCATGCTCTCAGTCTTTTTAGTTCTAAAAAATTACATATCTGAATGATCAGATAGCTTTCCCATGGACAAGACACTGAAATAACACAGGCAAAAAAATATAAAATAAAATACCCATTTATGAGAAGGGAAATTTTGGCAAGCAGAATTATTTATGAAAATGTGAACATGTAATTATGAAGAGATATAAATAATACATATGAAACAAAAATCTGTAAGATAAACCTCTGATCTGCCAATACCTAGAGAAAGAGGCTCTGAAGTTAGGGAAGCTAAGGGGTGTTCCTTCAGGTCAAAAAGACCCATTGGTTTTAATTGGAAGAACTACTCTACCTGATGTAGATAACACAAGGTACTGGCAATGTAACAGCAAAAACTTCATATATGGTTTTCTTACACAATTTCTATGTTACTGTTTTATTCATTTCCATTTTTACTGTAAGCCTGCTTTTAAGAGCGTAAACATTTTTTTCCCCATTAGAGCATTGTGCTTGTAAACAAAGACAAAACAAAACCCATGAATTTCTTTCATGTGGCACTCCATAAAGGATGGGATTTGCTTCTCTCCGTTTCTGTCACTTTTGTGAGGTTTAAGTTAAAAGAAATGGAAATAGCTTTTAAAAATTCCTCTGCCATGAAGTATACACACATGAATCAATCACAGTAATGTCTGGAAGGCAAAATATCAAAGTTCTGCTTCAAACTCTACCACTGATTTATTCTGAAACCCACATTAATCCTCTTTTTCCACATCTGTAAAATGGAGATAATATCTGCCCTGTTTTATAAAAGATATGGAAATTATGTTGGGAGAAAAAGTCTAGAGGTACCAAAAAAAATTAAATATATTTACATATGTACTTTTTTATCCTAAGGTTGCAACATCTAAATGTATCTTTTATTATTTTTAATAAACAGGACAAAAAATGTACCTTTCTTTTTTGACATAGGAGATTAAGGGACGTCAAAGGGCACCTTTAATTCTGGAAACACACAAGTTATTTTAGGGAAGAACACACATATATATACACACATAAGTAAATTAGGGTAGATCACCCCAAGACACTTCTCATTAGCCATTTATTTAAACATAATGTTCAAACATTAAAATCTGAGAATGTGTTTCGTCTTCTTTTAAACACAGGGAATCCCCTCTATATTTCTCAAGCATTAACACTGAAAAAAGATAATACTGATTCTCATTCCCTTAGTAAAGGAACTTTAAGATCTACAGAATAATTTATTAGATATTTTATAATCCTCTTGAATTCCCTCCATGGGCAAATTCCCACTCCAGCAGTTACACAGTTTAACAGACACTTAGATATCATGACAATGAGTGCAGAAAAAAGAAGACTGGAAAATTTCAGTCTGAAATTTCTAGTCTGAAAATTTTTCAGACTTGAAAACCAATGTGAGGCTCTTGAGTAGTTCTGCAATCTCTCACACTTCTTTTCTGTTAAGCACCAGGGACTAAGGTCTCTTTTTGTCCCTTATCACAGAACCAACTTATATCTACATATACAGTTCCACCATCTATTTTGATGTAACTAACACTCGGTGTGTGCTGGGGAAAGCATCAGCTACTTAACAGAGTCAATCTAATAAACTTACTAACTCCAAGTATCAGATGACACAAGCTGACAGACCAACTGAATACAATGCTGATAACTCCAAGTTTACTCAACACAGTTAAGTAGCAATATGGAGTATCGGATATTTATTTAAATCTACATAAATACATCTAACATAAATCCACTAAGAATATGTAGGTTCTGCTGTCCATTTTTACACATCTCTTACATGACAGAGAAGCAATAACCTCTGTGAGTAGCTGTCTTTAAATATGAAAAAAAAGAAAAATATGTAAGTCACTTGTAAGTGACTTGTAAATCACTTTAACCAAGAGTTAAAGAAAAATTCCACAAGTAATTCAGATTGTGTATATATGGACATCCAGGAACCTGAAGGATATGCAATTGAAACCAAATTCAGCTGAAACAGAAATGTGAAAAAAAGATTGCGTTTTGATGATTTTTCATTTTCATACAGTCTAATGAAGTACACATTTAAGTTAGAAGAACGGGTCAGAAGTTAAGGTATTATGGGTCAGAATTCAGGCGCTGTGTCTTAACTGGGCACTGTTTAAAACTGGTAGAATTCTTAGGCAGAGTCTGAATTCTTTGTCTCTTGTTGACAAAAATCTTCTGATGGCAGCTACCAGAAGTCAGATGAAGTCTGACAATGAGAAACATATATTAATTTCTTCATTTAATCAGAACTGCCTAGTCCAACTACTATCCTCATTCATAGTGTGGTTTACTTCTGCAAGTTTATCCTGCTTCTGCAAGGCACACACTGAGGGCACAATTAGTGAATTTTCTTGTAATGGCCTCGGCTAGTCCTCACTACTCTGCTGACTTCTTTATTGACACTCATATTATGTGGTTCTGCATATTTTGCTGACATAAGCATTTATGTTGCAGAGGTAAAGAAATCCTGGGATGTTTTCTGACTATAGAAGTAATTTTTTCCTCCTAATGAAGTAAATTCTTTTCAGCAAAGTGGTAAATCCCACAACCTTCTCCTTAAAGACATTCTCTGCTGCCACTTTATTTCATGTACGTGGATGTGTAAAGAATGGAAATACACATCAAATCAATGCCAAAGCATGGATGATATATTAAGATAATGAGTTACAGAAAAGCACTGAAAAACTACTGTAATGTAAATTATTTCAGAAGCTATTGAGAATCCTATCAAAATGAACTTCAGACAAGCTATGTGAAAATTTTGAGAGCTTCATCCATATGCAATTAGAATACAGTATTATGTCTGTTTATGGGAAACAACACAGCATTTGTATCAGAAATTAGTTATATAAAATATAGTTAATACATACTAACAGAGAGTAGTTAATTAATATAGTCATATTCAAATATACATAATTATGAACAACACTGCTAATTTGAAAATAGGGTTGCTAATAACAGTATAGACCAGCATATCTGGTAAACACTCCAGATTCAAAGCCAGCCTACGATGACAATTTATTAGTTTGTGGTACTTATGTGAAGTAAATGCAAACTCCTTATGACTTGAATGATGTCAAACATTTACATTAATGCTAGAAGAGAAGGATCCTCCCTTGATTAAGAAAAAAGAAAAAAATATTTAGCAGAAGACACCAGGAACACAAGAGTCTGAGGTAAACAAGGAGTCATGAATACGCTAAGCCACAAGAAGGTGTAAAGTCTACAGATTTCATTTTGAGATGTTCAAACTGGGGACCAAGAAACACTGCTCTTGATGAGTAGTTTAGAAACCTGGAATAGGTTTCTAGTAAAACTGTGAAATCTCTGTCATGGCTGATTTTTATGATTTGGCTAGACAAAATCACACCTAAAACTGTATTACTCTAACAATTAATATTACTGTATCAATTATGTGCAGGTCATATTATGGTATTTGAATCACAGAATGTTAGATTCCAGTGGTCCTTTCCCACCAGTATTTCTATGGTTAACATGTGATAGAGAAAAGAGAAAAATAAAGGGGAAGTTTTCAAAAAAGGCTTAGGTTAAAAAAAACAAACAACCAAACAACCAACAACCATTGAAAACCAACAGAAAAACCCTTCCAGATCTACCTACTATTTTTAGCTTATTTTTAATGTCTATCTTTTGCTATTTTTAATTGTCTATTTTTAGTAAACGTGACATAAAACAAATGCATGAGGATCCATCAAGTCATACCTCTTTTATCCAGATCATACATTGGGATCATTTGGACTTAAATTTTCCTGCTCTTCTGGGGAGTTTTTTGGGAGTTTTTTTGGTTTGTTTTGTTTTTTGGGTGTTTT
Organism: Vidua chalybeata; assembly: GCF_026979565.1. Taxonomy (NCBI): domain Eukaryota; kingdom Metazoa; phylum Chordata; class Aves; order Passeriformes; family Viduidae; genus Vidua; species Vidua chalybeata. The sequence goes on from NC_071532.1 coordinate 59,914,472, forward strand.
TTTGGTTTTTTTGTTTGTTTTTTTTTTTGTTTGTTTGTTTGTTTGAGAAATCACCAGTTTATCTCCTAAGCAGCTGACCTTCTGTGATCATCAGAAAGGATACAAAATAATAGGGAAACCTCTTCTTTCTGTTTCTTCTTAGAAAGAGATGCTAGAGTATTTACTTCCTGACTGAAGTTGAAATGATTTTTCAAAACATCTTGTTTCAAATAATGCATTTCCTTGCTTCAAAAGACTTTATTTTAGGATTACTGTTTCATTCCATGGTTTCCAAGACTCTCCCTCATTATGTAGCCTATATTCATCACGAACAAAATGGTCAACATCAGCAATGTTTCACTTAACTGAGAAAAAGGAAAGTGGCAGCTTTGTCTCTTAGTGATCTTTTATTTTGCACGTTTCATGTTTCTACTCAAGTTAGCACAGTTTCACAGCTGCCTTAAATCAATCTTGAGCATATCCTGCCACTGAAAATTGCAGATTCCCCTTCTGCCTATATCCACACATTTTTTCCATACTTTTGTCAATTGTGGAAATCATTTGGCTGCACATTAAGCTGGAATTGCATATTCAACCAAAGAAAAAATTAGTATCTGATAAGAACGGTGACCTGACCACAAAATCATTAACAACCACATGAAAGAAATGAGGACAAACCCTTGTGGGAAATCCATAGGAAGGGGTAGAGTCATCCCTTTCTGTAATTGCACCCTGTTACAGGCACATCAGGCCAACTACAGAGCCACAGGTGTTTTCCACCTCCATTTGTTTATTTATATAGTTGAAAACACATATAGTCACAGACCCACTAAAAAATGCAATCACCAGATCTTTAGAAGGTAAAAGCCCAAAACTTGAAAAACTACTAAATTAAATTTGGCTTTCCTTGGGCACAATTCCACCAGGACAACAATTCAGCTGCCTGTCAGCACTGGTACACGCCCATCTATGCTTAAGCACACTCTTCAGAAACTAATCCATGCCAGAAGCTTTGCAGTTTACAAACACATTTGCTGTTAGGAATGGCATGTCATTTACATCAGATGGGTGGCTGGCACTACCACCCAAGTAGTGTAGACTTGCACTCTTCCCTGTTCCCTGCTGTGACTACAGACTTCAATTTATGAAGCTTTTTGTAAAAATTGAGCAAGGGAAGCCCACCCTTAAAATTGAGATGCCATTCTAGTTTGATACAAAGTTACTGGTTCCAAATAGAGTGAGTGTACTCTCTGTAGTCTGTCTGTAACGCCTTTACGCAAAAATCTCCAGCTTCCTTCCATTCTGTGGTAATCTTCGTAATACTCAACCACATCAATAGGAATTCAGTTAAAACTGAAGGTCTAAAAGCTGCAGAACATTATTTTGGTTTTTAGTGAGACTTTTTTCTTGCTCAAAGGTGGTAGTGCAAAACGTTTTAAGAGACTTGAATGGTGAACTGGACATAGCACAAAAGAACTTTGCTTCATTTACATACAGAGTAGCTACTAGATAAAGACTAATCACAGAAAAGCTGGCTAAGTCAAGAGAGTAAAAAGATAAAATTACTTAGGAGGAATACAAAAGGGGTGTGGGAATGGAAGGCAACTGAAACATTAAAAAATTCAAATATTATTTTTCCCACTTGAGGTCTTTTCAAACATTGCCATGGGCAAGTGACAAGGGTGAAGACCTTCAAATAAGTAACTGAGATTTAGAGAGTAGATTGTCATTAAAATGATAAATGAAGTTAGTTAAAGTTATTCTTAAGGAAGAGACATTTTATGCCCTAGGATTTCTAGACTTGGCTAATAAGAGAACAATTTAGTGGCAGAAGAATAAGCTATTCAAGAAGAATGCAAAATGAGCAAGAACAGATGTGGTCTTGCAGAAAGCTAAATAGTCATCTCTCAACTTCTAGCAGTACAAAAATACCACCTTCCTACTCACAAAAAAAAAAAAGTTAATAAAAAAGAAAACCTGGTACAATTTCATTAAGTCATGAGATTTGGGGCTTTCTCTACATTTTATGAACATATCACTATTGGCCACTCCAAAATGCATAGCATGAGATCTGGCTTTGGAGGTTCCTCCAGGAAAAGAGACTTGATTTCATTTCTTTAAACAAAGTAGCAGAATCAGCTCTTACTTAACAACATTTCTCTTTCAGTTCCTGCAAACATACAAAGACTCCACCAGAACCATATAAGTTCTGACTTCTGTGACCTTCTAGCAGTAACATTCATACTAAAAACAGGAGAGATATAGTGCCTAGTTATTCTCCAAGCTTCTGAAAACATCTCTGAAATTGCACCATGAAGACTAACTCTAATACACAAATTATTGATCAAATAAAATTCTTATGTGTTCAAGGCATAGATATGGTAAGGAATAACACAAAGCAATTGTTTTTCACTTCCATCTAGGCTGACAACTTATATGTCAGAAAAATATTTCTTCTGTTTGTTTGCCTTAGTGAATTCTGATTTTTCCTCACCCCCATGTGATATAGCCGACAAGAAGAGACTTTGGTATGTGCCTGAAGATTGCATGTATTTTCCTAGATACCTTGGTCCATGGCTGTATGCTGTTTCTAATTTAACATTAAAAATCATCCAGATATAACAAGACTTACATCTTTTAGACAAAATGCCTGAGTTGTTACTTGAAAACTTATTTGCTGTTATTGTTATCTTGCTCATGACTAATAAACCTGGAATGATCCTGAACAGCTGTCAGCCAAGAGATGCTGCTGAGTAACATTGGAAATCATGCCATGAACTGGAATCAATTTTGTCTCCTTCATCATTACAATCAGGCAGGCAGAACAATTGCAGCATTTTTAATATTATTTTTAATATCCTGCAGATACTTAGTTGGGAGATGAAATCTTACTGTAAAATTAACAAAGCACATCCTACCATAATTACAATTATTACAGCTATACATTATATGAGATTTGAAGGGAAGCTACAGCAAAGTTCTTCCTCTGTTGCTGAATGCAACTGATAGGCCGTGAGATGAACACAGAATACACAAAACATTCTTGAAAATGGTGTCTTGAGTTTCAGTAAGTCCTAGAGCATGTAACCCAAAGCCAGCTACAAATGACTCATAACTTATCATCAAAATTATTTTTAAGTTAACTCTTTTTGTGCTTCAAGACTTTTCTTGAACTGCACTGACAGACACTGAGAAATCAGAGCCCATGTAAATATTGATTCTGTATCTAACGAAGAGATTGTTCACAATATTAAATTTCTAATACTGCAATACTGATGTAAATTTCTCTGAACTTCACTCTAAAATTGTTCTAATTATTCTAATTCAATAAGAAATGTTGTAAACAAAAATGGGAACTCTAGTACTATTAATAAAAAGTACTTTCATAAAGGAATCTATCTTTGACCTCATGTGGAAGCTTAGAGAAGAACCCTATTATAGCAGCTGACACACATAATTTCCATAATAGAAGAGAGAAAAAATTGATTTCTGAAAGTTAGGTATTCTCCTGAAACCAAAATCAGATGTAAACAACTCTTCATTTATTTAACTGGTGCTTTGATCTTGCAAATTAAACGCATTAAAATAGCAATTGTTATATTCCTGACAATAAAATACTATGATTAATAGAAAGTTCTGAAGATTTTCATAGAATGACCTGATTTGTAATGCTAATATGTAATGCATTATGTGGTCAGAGCTGTTAAGGGCTGTTACACAGCCTTGTTATATCTTCACTCTTCCCAGTTAGGCAGTCTCTCAAAGGTCTTCAACCTTGTTAGCAATCAGACTTTATTGTTCAGCTTGTCAGGCATGCACTCTGTGGGGACCCAGAAACCACTCAGTCAAGACAGTGCTATAAATATGCAAATCTATATAAACCAACAACCCACACAATTTTCACCCTTTTTTTTCCCTAAAGCTCCAGCATTATTTTGATGAAAGGCATAGTCCAAGGAGACTAAAAATCAACCTCTTCAACTGACACAATCTCCTTTCTCTCATTGGAACTAAGAACCACATAATCAAATATATATTTATCTAACAATTGTTTCAATATTCCAATAGGCCCAATAATACTTGTCAATTATTGCAATTTTGCAAGTTCAGTGTGACACTTTCCATCACACACAGTTGTGCAGCTGAAAAAGTAACATCAAAGTGACTTTCTCGAACAGTCAAAAAGCAAATTATATATATTATATATATATTTAATTTTCTCAGTTCTAGCGATGAATATCCATTTTTCAAATGCTGTGTCTAAATCTAATTAAAATATCCTATCTCCAGATGCAGACTTATCCAAGAGGACACCATTTTCAAATTTTTATTCTTTGTTTTCTGCATAAATCAACTTTTCAAAAAAGAATTTTCACAGAAGACAGACAGGTATAGTTATCTGCACAAATATTATGTCTTTTTCAGTTAAGCTCTATCAATAGGCAGAATTAAATTATGCCCCTCAAGAGATACCTCCTAAGTAGCTAATACAAGCAGGCTGAATCATACTATGGAGATGTCTAATTCTGGCCTAAGTTAGATGAGAAAAGTACTACCATAATATTATAGTAGAATTTCCTTTTGGGATTTAACAGTAATTGCACTAACAAGTCTCACAATATTTATGTACAATGTATGGCTAACCCTAAGAAAACCAGAGTGGGTAAAACTGCAACACACACAAGCAGTCTGTACTCAATGCTGCTTGAATATTTATTTTAAATATCAAATTCAAGAAGTCTACGAGTTTCAGGAAAACTAGTTAAGTGAGAGTCACTTTGAAGAAAAATCTGAGATTTCATATCCTGGGCCACAATATCCTAACGTCAGAGCAGGCAGGTCATCAGGGGCTCTCTTGACTGGCAGCTTAAATATTTTCACATACCTTGCAGCTCTCCCAGGGATAGAGATCAAATGATTATCTCTGTCCCTGCCTCTTCCTCCTGTTCTGAGAGTCCTACTTCCTCTTCATCCCTCATTATGTGAACTGATTTTGTCTTGAATTTCTTCTTCTGTGTAGAGGCAACTGCTTGTGCTGTTCCCCTGGTTCAGCTGCAGTTTGAGTGGCCACAGTGCCTGTTGATCTGCTTTCCTCCTCTTCAGTGCTCTCCAGTGATGAGCAGTGTCTGATAAACACCAGGACTCAGCACACTGCATAACTTTGCTTCTCTCTGAAACTGCCATAGCAATTTTCTTTCAAATAATCTGCCACTTTATCAGGGTCCTGTAGATGTTATGGGGTAAACCTCCAAACTATTGGAGCAGAATAACCCTTCAATAGTAGGCCCACTTTCCATAACACTCATGACTGGCCCCTCTTGGGGAAGAACTCTGAAAGACCCTGCTAAAAATCTCTTTTTCAACTCTAAATATGGTGTAGATCACACTGAGGAGACCTGGCAGACCTAGCAACAAGAATATACTTTCCTTAACTTCCAAGGGAAATTAAAAATCCTTGAGAGTTGTTGTAACGGGCCTGAAAGAGGAAAATGGTGTGAAAGCCTGAGGAAAATGATCCTCTCCTGTTCCCCCTCAGACTGGGTATGATTATTCATGATGTTCCAAATGTAGCACCTGAGGTAAGGGTAGGACAGCAACACTGAATATACATCCCAAATGATCCTCACTGCCCTTGATGTTACCATACCATAAACTGATATCCCACAGTACAGTAAAATTCCTGATCCCTCTCCCTGTTCCAAAAAGAGCACTGTGATGGGCATATAATGCATATACAGAAATATATACAGGGTTATGTGCCACATCCACATGAACAGACCACCCAACATAGTGACCAGTGGATTCCTACCTACTTCAACAAATGGTTAATTCAAAGTTGTTTCCAACATGTTCTGTGCAGATCTGTTGTTGTCTCAACACATACTACACTGGGCACCAAATAAGGCTGTCATAGTTTAGGAATGGTATTCGCCAACTTAGTGCTCTCACACTGCCACTCACTCCCCCTTCCCTCTCCCTCAGGCAGGTGGCTGGAGAGAATTGGAGGCACAAAAGGCAAAGATTATAGGTTAAGAAAAATTTACTGGCAACAGCAATGAGACAAGAAAGGAAATTATAGCAGTGGCAATACTAACGACAGAGGGTACAAGAAAGGAAACGAGTCATGTGGGGAACAAAAACACCAAAAAAATACCAATAATAAACAATACCAGATGGCTTCCCCCACCATGTTTTCTCAACCAGCAGGAAACCCTTCTCCCTGGAAGAGTCCCTTTCTCTTGCCCCCAGCAATGACTTGAGGTGTTACAGAATAACTGCTGGTGTCCAGCCATATCCCCTGCTACTACCAAAAAAGAAATTAACCCCCTTGTCCCGGCCAGAACCAAGGTTTGCTTGGCTGGCACATTTGCAACTTGTCCACTACGCCTCCCTGAACTTCATAAGGTTCTTGCAGTCCATTTCCCCAGCTTGTTGAGGTCAGCCTGTCCCTCTGAATAGCTGCAAAACCATCTGTATCATCCACTCTGTCCAACCTTGTAACTTGCTCAGGGTGATCTCTACCCCATCATCCAGGTCATTAGCAAACAGTTCACAGTATTGGCTCCAATACTGATCCTTCACTAACAACCTGCCTACAGCTGTCCTTTGAGCCCAGCAGTTCAATCTGTTTTCAGTCTACCTCACTGCCACTTATACAGCCTGTATTTCATCTGCTTATAAAAAAGATATTAGGGAAGACATTGAAGAAAGTCTTGTTTAAATTAAGACAAACAATATCAACTGCTGTCCCCACATCCATTGAAGCAGATATCCAATTGTAGGTGGCTGTCAGATTGGTTAAGCATTTCTCCTTCACAAATCCATGCTGACCATTCCCAGCTACTTTCTTGTCCTTTATATGTTTGGAAATGGCTTCCAGCCTGGGAAATGGTTTTAGTCTCAACTTCCCAGGGATTCATACAAGAGTCAACCTGTAGTTTCCTAGATCCTCCTTCTCATCCCTCCTGAAGACAGAAATGGCAACCAGATCTATGAAGTATCTAATTTTTATGGGGCGGAGAAGTCTAGTACTTCATCAAAATACATGGCCCAGACTAGATATGCAGTCTAAAAAGACAGCTCAAATCTAGCACAATAATACAGGAGCAATAAACTGACAGTACATGAGATCACTTCTGTAGAAGCTTTCAAGAAAATTGACCAGCTTGTCTTCCATCTTCAAAATCACTCATCATAAGTAACCAAACTGACACCGATTATGTAAGTTGGTCAGTGCCTGGGCATCTCCATTTACTTGTGGTCACTGCAGCAGCAGACTGTAATTAGACCTCCATAGCAGATGATATGCCAGTAACACACTACAAATATTTCAGGTGACACAGATGCTCTTCACACAATCCAAGAAATAAGGTAAATATGCAATCATATTCAGCTTTACTTTTAATCTTCAGCCACTTTGTATATTCTTGCCTGACATGTACCTTTTATACAGAAGTTTGGATTCCTGACAAAAGTTTCTAGAAAATGTGTTTTAAGCAGCTTCAGAATTTTCCATGAGGCCTGACAACTTCATCACTGTCTGCTAAGAGGTGAATAAAACCCACATAGTGTAATACATTACACTTAAATTCCCTCATCCTATCCTCTTGATGACAAAAAAAAAATCAACTAATTATCGCAGCCAATTTCACTGCAAATCTTATCTGCTCTTGTTAAAGGAAAAGAAGGAACTTACTGGATAGTGCTGAAATAATAGCTTTGTGGATAAGTGATATTCAAAGGCAAAACTACACAGATTTCTATTGTAAACTGATCATGTTATACTGAGCTCTGTAACAGACATGTAAAACTCCTATTTGTTCTATGTTAGATATTCAAAGCAGACCCTAGACCTTAGGAATTGTCCTACTTCTTATTTACAGGAAAAGAAAAAATATCATGTCATGCCCTTTACTTCATGCTTTCATTGCAGTAGATGAGAAGTAAACAATAGATATTAATGGTGATTCCACAGATTCCACAATTATTTCCAGTTAGCTTTACCAAGGTACCTGTGAATTGTGCCTGTCAGATTATCAGGAAAGAGCCTAGAGAGCATATTGCTTTTTCCAAATGCTGGTTTCTTCCACTGCAGACACACATATGCCCTAGAAATATTAAGATCTATCCTTTCAGTAATCTATTCGTGATAGATGTCAAGGGCTGCCACTCTCAACATATTACATGCTATTTATGAATCCCACAATGCAAATGCCACAAGAAAAAATTCTAATTTGTAATGCTGAGGCAATACCCCATCCTCAGGAATTACAAAAAAGGTTTTCATATATATATATATATATATATATATATATATATATATATATATATGTGTGTGTGTGTGTGTGTTTCAGAAATCTGCCTTGTTAGTAATGAGCTGCTAATCTCATAACTTCTCACATGTAAAACAATAAAAGAAGAAACAAAAAAATTTTAACCAAGGAGAAATTATTAAATGTATTTTAGCTCTCCTCTTATCACCCTAAATTTATCTTCATGAGAAACAGCCAATGTCAGGGCATCGTTACCCTAACCTAACCATCTTGATATTATCATGTTAGATATTTCACACAGTACCTCCTACATTACAAACACATTTGGTAACTTCTGTAAGACAGTCAAGAAACACAGTTCATCCCCAGAAAAGGGCATCAGTACTTGTAATTATTCTTGTTTGATTCTGATAGCCACTGTAATTGATTTCAATTTGAAATGCAATAAAAGGTATGTACCTTATGCATACATTCAATCTTCACTCCTATTCAATTACTAGGCAATGATACTTTTTCAACACATAGTAAGAATACAACTTTTAAGATGAGGAAGAAACCATAAATAAAATTTTAAGATCTCTAAAGAATTATGAATTCTTAGGTTGTTGAGAGGAGTAGAGCAATTATTTGCTTTGTTTTGTTTTCAGTCAAGATATGTTCTATGCCATCAAGACAGCCACAGTTCTTTTGCACCAAGAAACATGAAGTCAGGATAAGCCTAACTACGTTATCTGATTCAATAATTGAACTAAATGTCTAAAACAATATAGCACTTTTTACCGTGATTTTTCCAGACTTTTCCTGAAGGAAAAATGACAGTACTTCTATAATGAAAGATATTTACATCAAATCCACAGATAGAGTTGACATATGATGAAGATTATGTTTAGAGGCTTGCAGCATTTGGGAGATGTGGCTAAAAATTTTACTTCTTAAGGTGGCCAAGATTCTCAGTTTTAGAGAGGCTGAATAGTATTCACCCAAGAATTTATTTAAGAAAATTAAAATCTCTCATGTTATACCAAAAGAAGTCAATCATGAGATGGTTGTGACTCAATTTCCAAACCGATCTGGCAGCACCATGGGACTCTGAGCAATAAATGCTCTATAAATGCATGGAAAAAAGAAAGGGAAAAAAATGTTGCAAAAGCAATAGGGAGCAAACAGGATCAACTGCACTTGTAGTTATTCATGCTAACAGAAAACACAACTCTGGATGACCGGCAGCATCTTTTAAAACAGCTGTGACTTGAATTATCAAATTCAGATAAAACCGTTAATTATTTATTATTTATTATTTATTGTTTAATAATAATTAAATTTATACATGTTTTATATAATTATTTAATGTATTATATTTGTTTATTTATTTAGTATTTTATTTATTTTATTACTGAAAAACTGAGGAACTCATCTCCTTATTTACCCTAGGATTGCAACTGTGCTAAACTTTGACTCCTTTGAGATCAATGTCCCACTAACTTCAGAGATGCCAGGACTTTTTCCCATTCATTTGCCTTTCATAATATACATGCTATGTTAAATAATATCTCCTGAAATAATTCTGAGAGTAAACCAGGGGCCTGGTGTTGCCCTGCTGAGAGGAAGAGAAATCTGTGTATTTTAGGAAATGTTGGATTATTTTAAATACAAGTGCCCTTGTTCACATGGCCTCAGAGTTCAGCTAACCAGCAGGGAATGATGAATCCTTCTCAATTCAATTAAGTCATTCCTGAAAGGTCTATTACCACTCTGTAGCATTTCAATCAGGACACACTGATTCACCAGTGTATCCCAAAACATACAAAAATATCATCTCTATCAAAATAATCCCACAGGATGTTAAAATGAAAAGCATCCAAAAGGGTCCATAGCAGGTCATTATAAAGTCTAGAAGGGCTGTATTGCCATGTGTGCCTTAGGCATTCAGTCACTTTTTTCTGAACAAACAGGTTTTGATGTAGCTAGTGACTATGGGGAAGATATATTCCAGAGCTCACAGCACCACAGGAAAAAAACAGGTCCTGCAGTTAGACCAGGATTGCATTTTAAGTTCACAGTTGGTAGCTGAATGCCCTAATTCATCAGCACTGTTCCTAGTTAAAAAACATATTCCAAGAAACAGTATGCTTACCTAGATGGAATCAAGGAATGCTGGTGCAAAGGTGACACCTACCAGGAAGTATAGCAGGCCAAAAATATATCTTACAATAAACCCTCACAGTGGCATCCTGTGAGAGCTAAGAAATTTTCATATTCTCAAACAATATCCACTATCTGTAACTTCAAATAAGCAACAAATTTAAGGCTGTGTTTCAATCCAAAGATCCCTTAAAACTCTCCCTACTTGGTCTGTATCTGCTGTATGACACATCTCCTGTAGTTAACTTCTTCACCTTGAATTTTATACAGCACTGTTTGCTAGTCTTTTCCCAGTGGCATTTAAAAGTTTAGAAACATACTGATGTTCTAATTATTCTGCAACTAGAGAAATTGCACAGACTTATCAACAGTCACTTCCTTGAGACCTTGGTCTGCATTTCACCTGATTTTTTTTAACAGATTGAAATCAAAGTAATCAAAACCAAAAAAAAATAATAGGGTTAAAGTTCAATATGACAACAGAAGGTATGGTAGGATTTCCAAGAAGGAAAGTATTTTTCAACTAGAAGGGTGGAAGAATGAAGAATAAGCAAGCTGCTGGTCTGAAAATTATGAACGGCACTGAGGCACAGAAATCTACTTCATTGTACTGCAGAAGAATTTAAGAGCCCTCTGTTAGCACAGGTACCTTAGATGTCTGTGCTAGAAAATCTTGTTAATTGAGTTGTCCACTCATTCATTTAGGTCTTAATGGGACTGGAAAAGATTTAGGGAAGAGCTTAAGGTTTAGAAAGACTGCTTTGAGAATAAAACATAGTAAATGGAGACAGCCCTTTGAAACAGCACAGTTTCTCCCAATGAAATGGCTAGTGTAGAAATACCACAGCAGAAGCTTAGTCACCCAGCTCCTGGAAAGGTAATTTATCAGTCTGTCTCCTGAGGTAAGCAGGGGTTCCTTGAAGGCTCAGTGGTTACATCAGGTTTACACAGCACATTTGCAGACACCAGCACACACCTCATCCCAGGTGTCAATTCACAATGTGAATCCCACCTTCTGTATTAGTATAATACTAGATAAAAAAGCAACTAACAAGCAAAAAAAAACCAAAACTCCAAAACAGAATTATCTATTTACCAAACATACAGTTTCCATTCATCTCAGTTATAAACCACTCTTAGACCTTTAATGTGGTCTATGTGTCTCTTGGAAATTACCTCCTAAAGTCGGAAATCTAGAAACATTCAAATATCACTGAACAGATATCTAACACTGAACAGACTTGTGAGTTAAAGATTAATTTGACTTCCCTAACTTCAGCTGCCTCCTTAGAAGAAGGCTTCTTCAAAAACACAGTGTCTCAAAAATGCTATTTATTATTATCCAGAATCATGATCATTTGTCATCTGTGACAGACTAAAGCAACACATTTCTGAGTCCTATTGCTCAAGAACTGCAAACTGTACACACAAATGATACAGCACTTGAGTCCTTGAACACAGAGAAGTGTGAACACAAAAAGAAGATGTGCTTGAACACCAAAAGGATTCTCCCACTGCATATCCAATGTATTTTCAGGAATGTGTGAGACTAAATAACAATGTTTCTTAGCTGATCTCCTACAGTATGAATTTCTAACTTTATTTTTCATATCATTTGTAGGTTTTAGTGTTGTTTGATAATAGAATTACACCAGAAGATTACTTTGCAAGTGACATATCTACAACTACAAATTCATTTACTAATAGCATACCAAGAAATTATAGGGAAGCTATTTTAATTTCAGTAGTCAAAAAGCAAATATGAAATGATAAGGGAAGTAACAGTTACACAGGCTCAAAACACCTCTGAATAAGAATACTGACTACGTGTCAATGTACTAAATTAAAGGAAAAAAAGAAGGCATCTGCTCACCACTCCCAATGTCTTTAAAAGAGAACTCTCATGAGAAAGGACTTGGTCCTCACCATGAAACTAGAGAACCTGCAGAGCCTTCGAGGCCTTTCACCTGACAGAAATACTGTCAGTTTTGGTGGGTCTGTATTTTACATCTGATTTCTACAGACAAGGATCTAAAAAGGTATAATTTTTTTAACCAAATCTGCACAAGCAATTGACCTATTTGCATTCATAGGGATACATTTTGTATTCATGGCCATACACATGTAACAGACATAAATCAAAAAAGGATGAAATAGGTTATGAATAAATGGGGTTGGTGAGGGAGGAATGAGCAGTGAGATACTTACAGGTAGTGCTCTGTGATATACTTCAAAAGAATAAAATGCGATATTCTGTCTTTGAATGCCTAATAAAAACAGGTATTTCAGACCTGCCAAGTAATTAATTTGTAGAATATGCTACACAGATGAGGCAGTGAGACAGTTTCTCAACAACAGTGAAATATTAATACTTTTACATTTAATATTCTGTAGCGCTTCAAACTCTACTAAAGCAAGTCCCAAAGTTCAGGAAAGCAAGTTATGCTCTGTAACAGTAACATGGGCACCCCCAGCTAGCCCTGCAGAAAACCAGAATGCAACAGAAAATTCATCTAAAACATGACTGGCTGCAGCAAGCAACTGGTTCTTGTGATTAAACTACAGTGCAATTTGGAAAATTAATCCAATAGCTTGAGGTTAAAACATCATGCCCCCACCTCAAGTCTGCTTCATTTTAATTGACATGAAATATAAAAAACTGTTTGGGTCTTCCCTCACAGAGCTGCTTTAATGCTTACATCCCAAGGGCTGGAGGAAGGCTCTCATTTCAGAATAGGTTCTCTTTGGACAAATAGTATAAAATAAAAAGTTACAAGAAATAAACCCATGTTCAGTCTATCAAGCAGCCCTTTCTGCTGAAAGAATAAGAAAGGAGAGAGCACTGCTGAAAATGATTTTTCACTGATCTAACAGGTAAACCCAAAAGCAAATTTTAGGACCTAAGCCCCTCCATTCTATAGAACAAGAGGAAAATCCCATAGACAAGAAGGAAATGTAGACATTACATCACATTACAGAGAAGATGAAATTAGAAATGTATGTGTGTGTTTGCAGATGTCTAGCATATAGAAAAGCATCTAGCATCTTTCCCCTTTGCTACTGAGGCTTTCCCTTTCCTTTCTGTAAGAATTGTACAAACTTTGGAGTCAAAATCAATTCAAAGCCACTTAAAATTCCCTTTTGTATATTTTCATGTACTATGAACATGAATCAAGAAACTGAAGAATGAATGGTCCTAACCCCCTTAAACCAGAGTTGTCTCCAGTAAAGTTGAAAGAGATTTTGTTAATTTTGCTTTATTTTAATGTTTGAATCTCTAATTTGGAGACCTAGCTCTTCATTTTCTTTCTAGAGGAGAACATTATGACCTTGTATGAATCAGACTTACATTGTCAATCAAATGTGTGTTTGATCATTTATTCAGTAATGAGTACCCAAATGTGATTCTTAGCTCCAGTAATTATGAATCTAGAATTCAGTCACAGCATTATTTACTGAATTCAAAATGACTTTTAGTATTCAGAAGTTCTCTGCATTGCACTAGAACTGATCTGTTGAGTAGGAAGACAAGTTTTAGTATATAAGAACAGACTTGTACTAATCTAATATTAACTGAACAAACATGATTAAAGAAAATTCTCTATTTTTTTCAGCAGCATACAGAACCTGCAAAATCAATGACAACTCAAACAAATGCATTAAATTCAAGAAAGGAATTATTTTTAAGCAAAAAAAGAGTAATTTTCATTATATCTTGCTAGAGGGCAATTATTTTATTGAAAAAGAGATAATTCTTGAAAATAAGAGCATCAAAAGAACTCAAACTAAGAACAAGGTAAAGCTTTTTCAAAGGCAAAATATTTCACAGTAAGGGACAGAGAAACCTCTAGAAACATGGAGTTTCCTGTTCCTTGGCAATAGTTTATTCTGCTCCTAATCAAACTGAAAATTCACAACATGCCCCAGTACCAAACGCTCTGAATTAGAATGTGAACAGTTCAGAAAACTAACAAAATTATTTTCTTTTCAGAAAGCACATGAACACAAACTTAGAACTTCATCTCAGATTAGATGACATTACACACCTAGGAAAAAAAAAAAAAAAGCAGGATGTTCTTCTTTGATTACAAATAGTCACCAGGAAGTCAAAATGGACACAAAAATTGAACAAAGGACAAATATAGACAGAGTTTCTCAGGTTCAGAGATACATAATCCTAATCACTTCTGCTTTTACCTCAGGCTAACCTATTTTATTGATACAATATTTGTTCACATTGCTTACTTCCTTACTTAATTAGTAACTTGGTAATTGAAATGTACTATGTATTTTGAATTCAAAGAAGCAATGTGTGATTCCATCCACAGCTTTCAGGTTCCAGTGCTCTTTAGAGCCAGTGGACAAAACCAGTCCCTGATCCAGTATCTGTTCAAAAAGCCTGCAGTATGCAGTCTGGAGAGGAGCCTGGTGGATATTTCAGTCATAATTACCCATCCCTTAAGAATTTATTCCTGTTGACAAAGGAACTTGGTTATCTCTCCCATTATTCAATACTTTCCATTTCTTTTGCCTTCTAACAACAGAATTTCAATTCTCATCCACAGAACTTTAACTCTCGAAATATTGCCAAATCTACTTGGAAAACATGAGTAAAATGCACAAAAAACCCCAAACAAAAAAAAAAAACAAAAATACCTCAACCAACCAAAAAAAAAAAATCTCAATACCCATAAAGTGTTTTTTTTAATAATCACTGTAACCAAATCAGTGTAGTGGATGATGGCAATGGGCGTCATAAAACCTTATTCCAAAGCTCCTTTAAATCTTTGACAGCCTTTGGATCAGACCTAGTTAACAGCAATTAATTACCAGAGCCATCAGTTTAAAATCTTCCACTAATATTACATTCATGTTAATTTAAAAAAAATTAATTCCTCCCAAATAGTTTAAGAGTGAATTTTTCTTTCACATTTGCATCCTTGGAGCCCTAGAAACATCCCCTACAGCCCTGAAAACAGAGAAGTCATGGTCTTGCAGGTGTATGAAAACTCTCAGTTTAACATCTGAGATGTTAGAGATAACTGGGGATGCAAGGAAAACACAGGGGTTTTTTTTGAACAGGGAGACTGGAGTGACTGTCTAAGGCAAAGCACGTGTGCAATAACCAGAGAGGGATACTGCAGATGCCTGTGACACTGTTTACATGAAATCTGATTACTTCCCTGATTTTTGGCACAGTGTATAAAGAAGCTTATTTTTCCCGTACATGCGTAATGCCTTTACCAGATACATTGAAGAGCTCAACAAACATATGCTTCACCTAATACAACCCACTGTCCCTTGGGATAAGGTCCTGCCCGGAAATGAAAAGTCAAGAAACATTCAGATGGAGGAACTCATCCAAAATACAGGTGCTAATGGTGTAACAATGCTCCTTCAGTCCACATGCTTCAGAAAGAAACCACAGAAGCATTCAGCCCAGCATGAGAGTTATTAAGACAACATCAGCTGGAACAGCATTTCTAGGCAAACACTTGCTATGACTAAAATTAAATTATTTTCCTCATTTTTTTCCAAACTAATTCATTATGACACAGAGTAGTAAAATTAACTACTCTGTTACTGTTCTTTGTTACCTTTTCCTGGAAAATTGTATATATATGCCAGTATGTAGTTATTTTAATTAAAACAAAAAAAAAAATAAAAGAGAAAATAAAAAGTAGAGTCATATTAGTTGCTTTAAATAACTATTTTATGAATTATAATATGTTCAAGTAGACTGGTAATAACTACTAGAGCTCATAATTGCTTGCAAGGCTTACCCTTTGTTCAAGAAAATTATGAAGTATTATCTGGAAGGTTGCTTTTCATTTTTGTTACTTTTCTTTCTTGTTGATATTCTAAGGTTTGTACGAGAAAATGGAAAAACTGTCTTGGTCTAAAGAATCAACATACAGAGAGTCAAAAGACAGAAGCATAGAAAGTAATTAAAATGTTGAAGAACAAGACTTTTTGCTAAAGTCTATAGTTCAGTGAAAAATCTATAAAGTCTATAGCTCAGAGAAAAGTTGAGCCCTGGGAAGAAAAACCACCACATAAGCTGCAGGATAGAAAGTGTAAATACTTTCTATCTAACAGCATTCCCTGTTTTGAACCATGTGGAGCGGGAATCATTTGCTTATTCCAGTGACAGAGAGTACTGCTCCTAAACACATACACTAGCTTAAAACCCAGGGTTGAAGTTTTACTAGAGCACCTGCCTTTGGCTAGATTTGCTGTGGGCAGGCTCTGAATCCTGAAATACAACATTCGTATTATACTGCAGTGAAGCAGAATGGCAGCGTAAGGGCAGTTTCTTACATATTGTACACCCTGGACATCATTAAAAGATACTAACAATAAAAAGGGAAGTAAAATAAAAAAGTTTTCTCTTGTGTCACTACTTCTCCCATGGCTGCAAGAGAACAGGCTGCACCAGAAGAGAACACATGGCTATTCATGGCTACTAACAGAGTAAAACAAAATACTTATGTCTTTTGCCACCCACCAGAGAGCCCAGATGTTTTCTGTCAAGCTATCTGGACAACAGCCTTCTAATGTAACTTTCTCTTAGAAGAAGAAAGTTAATGTCTCCTGAAAAAGTTCACCTCTCCTGGGACCTCTGATTTTAGAGGCATCTTAGTAATTGTTTTGGTACTTATACTCTCTGGTAATCTGCAGATTTATTACTTCCTTTCACGTTAGAGGAAGATTCTTCAGAATGATCCTTCAGAACAACACACAGATTTCTCTTCATGCTGTGCAAGAAGCAAAAGAACCTCACTTGCCTCCACACTGACTTCATCCACTTCTAATTGTATGGAAAGGTGCTCATGAGTATATGCTGGTGGTCAAAATTTTAAGAGTGCTCACATGAATTCACCTGGGAAAGTCAGATTTCAAGCTTCAAATTTAATGTAAATCTAGCATGAAAATGGAAAGGCGTTCTTCATCATACAGCATTACAAAACTCATCTCAGACATTCATGGTAGTAGACATGAAATGTCTACTGTGTCATGTTATGTCTCTATGCATTAGAGACAGGATATTCAAGACAACAAAATGCAAGATGGAAGGTGAACACCAGGACCCCATTCTAGATGAATCTCTAACTTATTCCCTCACCTTGCTGCTTGGATAGATCTCCCTAACCAAGATGTTGGAATTACTTACATTGTTCTCACAAATTTTCCTGAAGTTTTTTGAGAGCCTGAAAGTTCTGAAGCGGTACGTTGTACATTATCAGCAACTCCTGGAATCTTTCTAAATGCATAATCAGTGCAGAAAAACAACAGGGCACTCCACCAGTGTATATTAAAGAAAAAAAACAACTCACCAAATCAAAGTCCAACCGTCTACCTAGCACCACCACCATATTCACCATCGAGATATGCACTCAAAACACAATGCTGATCAGATCTCCATTGCATACAGAGTTGAATCATGAATTTGGGGACAGAAAAATCTTCATCAGGTCCTCAGGCAGATGAAAATATGAAACTATAACTCATAAAATGACAAAGGAAGGTTTCACAGAAGTACATCTTAAGCTATGAATCACAGGTTATGATTTAAAACTCCTTGCAATGAATATGGAATAGAAACAGAGGAGTAAATACTTGCCATGACTAGATCACTAAGTGATATGCTGCATATTGAAGAAAAATGATGAACCAAAGAAATTATGCAGCCCATCTCTACAGAACAACTTCATGACTCCACAGAACAATTCAAAGACCACAGGTGAAACATGGTGCTCACATTGTTGCAGCACCATCATTCAAAGACCCAGGGGGAGCTTCTGCCCTACAGAGGCAGTGTGGAATCAGTCCAGTCAGGGACTGTTACAATTTTGCATAATAATTCTGCTTTTTTATTCTGACCTATTATTTACTCTGTGCACAAAATCTTGCCCCTGCCACAGAATTTCAAATTTCAGTCTTCCACATTTCACATGTTCTTCACATATTGAGGTGTTAATTTTATGTGCTGTACTGCAGGGATTGCAAACAGCTGAGTATCCAGTAGAGAATTGACTCTGAACACCTATTTTGAGACAATAATTTTGTCAGACATTAAGATAACAAGCTCTATGACATTTACTCCATTTTGAAGCCAACTTTGAGCATTAACAAAAAATTGCTCCAAAGCAGGAGATGTCAGTATGAAAGAAATAAACCCAAAGATTTTTCCAGATGAAGAAAGAACACAGGAATAGTCTTGCTTCTAGGACGGCATATGACTATTAATGACTGTTCAGTGTGCATATGTAGTCCTCAGAGAACCTTTCATAAGCTGCTCCCCAGCTGGGGGATGCTTGACAGTGCAGCTCCACAGGGAGCCTCTATAAATACTCCAAGGCCAAAAGAAACTGTGAGGATGAATAGCTTGCCCTTCATATAATTTACATGCTCAAAGTCACAAAACACTTTGCATATATCAGTAAGGCTCATGGCCTTAACTTATGATTTCCTATGCAATAAAGGAACAGCATCTCTTTTCCTGAATTTGAATCAAGGGAAATAAAAACAAAGTGTAAGGTAATTTATGGTATGCCTGCATGCACAAGGCCACTGAGGACTACCAGAGCTAGGCCTGCTTAAACTACCTCAGTTATCAGTAGTGCTGCAGTTGTACTGAGTTGTCTCATAATCTGGAAACACTGCTGCCAACACCTGAGCTGTTTTTTTCCTCTATACTAATCAGCCGTTTCGTTGTTTCATCAACACAGAACTATACCAAGCCCATAACAGCTGAAGAAAACATCCCGGTGTTCCTCAGAGGCTTTGGCTGAAATTCACCGCTGAAAAGTAAATAAAACACTAACTTACTGTCCCAAGAATTTGCCAAGAAATAAATAGAGACAATAGATTTAGATTATAAATAACTACTAGAAGCATCAGAATCAATCACAGTGTAAGAAAACAGAAAATGTAGGAACCAGGAAAGACAAAAGGTTAACCCTACATAGGTTGAGAGAATTACCATCAGGGATTTTTGAAACCTCTTTTTCGTAAGGTTCCTGTCACAAATGAAAGGATAATTTATCTGGGTAACAGTACTGCTTTACATTTTTCATAAGTGTAAGCCAGGAAATATTAATACATAATTAATGGCACATTTTTATTTATTTATGCAGCCATGTACCTAAGAGAAACGTGTAGAATCTATGATTGAGTCTTAGGAATAGCTTTTGGAAGGCACCTAAATTTCCCAAGAGACTGAAGTCTTACAGCAGATATTTGATAGCAATTGCTTTTGGTCCTGGCATGAGGCATAATGGGTCTATAGCTCATTCACATGCTTAGTACTACTGTGACTTTAAATGAACATTTAGAAAACTTCTGGAAATCAACTAGACCAAAATAAACTACTAAAAGCTACATAGCGTGTATGCAGAATGCACAATAATCCTTAAGCATAGCATAGTTTTTCTATGTCTAAAGATGGACCTTTGATTACACGAAACGTTTCCTGTATAGACAAGATCTTATTTCAAATAAGATGATGCATTATGAGAAACGCAAAATGATAAAAAAAAAAAAATAAAACAATTGACACCGGAACTGATTTTTAAAAGACAGGGAACTGTCAGCTTTAAGCTACATTTAAGACTTGAGACTAGTGTAAAACCAGAATAGATGAGTATAAGCCTGTTTTATTGCCTATAGAAACATAATTGTGTGCAATTGGACATTGTGTAGAACTTGATCTTGAGAAAAATCAATTGTAGATATGAAAAGTGGAAAAAATAAATTTCACGCAACTGTTTTATGGGATTAAAGAGAACAAATTCCACTACAGAGTGTCAATTTTATCCTTTAATGTCTTTTTTTAATGAGTAATTAAAAATTACTAACTCAAAGAATGCTGCATGACAGGATCCTAAATCAAATTTGCTAGACAAAAAGAGGTACCAGTGGACACTAGAAGTACTTACAGGACGCACATTTGTCAGCATTCATCATTTCACCTGGAATTGGAAATGATAATTTCTTTCTTATGGATATTTTTGTTTCTGGGGCTTATTAAGAGGAAGAAGAGGAAGAATGTGTCTTCAATCAGACACACTTAACTATCATCTACTAACAGTATTAATAAGAAAAAAGTGTGGTTTGCAGTCTCACTGCAAACCACAAATGAATCCCTGATGCAGCACGACTGATATCAGCCTAGTTCTATCAGGATTACTGTACAACTATAGCTAGTTTTTTACTTCTGTAGTTTATCAGCAGTGTACAGGAACTGGCTTTAAATCCAAAGAACACTTAATGCTTGCTTCAGTTACACTGAAGGCAATGAAATTAAGCCTATGTCTAAAATGTACACTTGGATACAGTGATGAAAAGTGACCTAAATCACTATACTGCTGTAATTGGATCAGTATCTGAAAAGTCTTCAACTAATGTCAAGCTATGATCACAGCTTTTTCTTTCCTCAAATCCTAGCAAGTCATTTCTTTATATATTCAACAAGAGCAGCTGATGGCTTTTACCCCAGGAAAGCCTTTGTTTAAGGTGGTCTGTGTAAAATAAAATGGGAGTCACCACTGGATTTTAGCATGAGACAGCTCCTGAAAGTGTGCACTGACGTGACTCTGGAGTACCTGTAAAGGAAAGCAAGAACGCCCAACTTCTGCATCTTTGCTATAGGTGTAGCCTGTTTGCAAGATCAGGATCAATGAAGCTTAGAGCAAGAAGAAAAGCAAAGATTTTAGAGTTAAAAAGTGACATGTGTATGAAGTATAAGCAGGATAGGAGAGCATCTAAGTAATTTTATAAAATCTGATTTGCTATGTGTACGAAAAGGAAAAAAAAATGCAGTTCATCCAATTGCATGGCAACACCATATGCATTAGCCACAAAAAAAAAAGTGTGGTTCCAGAGTTCCCTTACCATTTCACGCTAGGTCTCAAACTGCACCTATAAATAAAAGCATTAGTTTTGTGAGTCCTTTGTCAAACAAAAGTACAGACAGAAGTACAGACAAAATAAGTAATGTGGTAACAGGACTGGGCTGGTTTTTCACCATCTGCTTTAAAATATATATATTTACTGGTTTGTTCACCTGGATAAACTCAAACTAGCTACAAAGAATAATATTTTTAAAAATATAAACAAACCAACTAAACTATTCTGGTCCAATAAAACAACTGTTAATATTTAGGACTAATTAAAAAAATGCTAAATCTTACTTTTATATTGAATTTAATTATTTGGCGTATTTGTCTAACATGAAGATAATTTGAACTCTAATATAGCTATATTAATTGGAATAGAAGTTTCTTGCCCCAACTTTTTTTTTTTTTTGAATGTCACTAGGACAACAGACCTCCAAATTCTGCAAATACATAAAAATAACACAAATCAAGTAAGTATGCTGACATAATCTGGTGTAAGAATCACAAATTAGGAATCACAATACTTCGTTTGGAAAGAGCATTTGCTTTTCCACTTGATAGGTAAGAACATCTTAAATGATCAATAGCATAGAATAGTTTTTGAAATGTTTCATTTTTCAAACAACATCCATGTTAACTAGATAAATCCCTGCTGACCTTAATGCAGACTATCAAAATATTAGGAGTCTGGAACAGATTTCTTTTTTTAGTCATGCCTAATCTTCACAAGCATTACATTTTTCTCAGGAAAAGAATCTTCTTGCCTTTCATCAAGCTCTAAGGTTCTCTGTTTCTCATACCCAAGATTATAAATAATCTCTCTAATAGCTCAACAGTCAAATACCCCTACAGCTTTTTGGGAAGTGTTCTTCCACATCACCATACAGTCTTGACCTTTTCTTATGATGGACAGACTTAAATGATTTCACACTTCCTCCCCTTGGACCAGTAACTGACCATCTCCTAATTAAATGCCAACAAAGGCCCAAGAAAAAGAGTGGAATTTTGCAATAGTTTTTTTAATTCAACTAGGACAATGACTTGAGAAAATCTATAAAAGAACAAAAAAAAAAAAAAAAAGCATAAAAGAACAAAAGTAAGCACACAGCATTAAGAAGCTAAGTGATATTATTTCACAAACTTCTTATTGTATCACATAAGAAAATGTTTAAGCAATTAAAACTCATATCTGAAACAAACAGAGATTTTTATGCTTTGGATTAAAATTTTAGTAGAAATTTCTGCATGTCAGAACACTTCTGTGGATACCCAAGACAAGTTTGGCAGAGATAAATGGTTTTGCCAGTGTTAATGATTACTTTCCCAAAGTATAACTCTATCTTAATGCAGACCTATAAAGGACATGCCTTTATGCTGTATTGACAAGATAACTAGCTATCGCTTTGCTCATGTGTAGTCTCTCTTTATCTGTGTATGCCTTAATAAGCAGAAAAGAGAGCAGTTAAAGTTTGGCAGCAAAAATTTCTGAAGATTCCAGTTGTGGTTTCCCATATTTGGAGAAAAGATTGTACTCCAAATGTCTCATGGGCACAGAACGTTAATGGAAAATTTTTGCTTAAAACATCTTTGTAACTCCATTTACTGGCTGTAGGTAATACCTTTTGCAGCCTGACTTGGTAGGGGATTCTCACTTCCTTTGATTATATACTGCTTTAGTACTAATTACTATTATAGAGAGTATTATCAAGAGAACACAAAATCATGAAGAAGGAAAATAACCACTTTTTGTGTTCAAGACAGGGTACAAATGGAAAACAGTAAGACAAAAGACCACATCTGAGGATTAAAAGAAGACTGGAAAAATCTTACACTTTCGTAATACCCAGTAATAAAAAACAAACAGGATGTGACCAAGAAACAGAAGATTGTATTGCAAACAGATGAATATGGTTAACTCATAATCCTTTTCTGAAGATCTAAACTCTAATTTGCAGCTTTTAAATGCTCATTTCCAGTGCTGCACATTCTATATGCTGGGGAAGGGAGCTGGTTTTGATGGGAGAAAACCAATAGTAGAAAAATGGCTATAGATACTACAGAGAGATTATACAACTAATGTGTCACACTGTACAGGAAAACTCAACTTG
Source organism: Vidua chalybeata (assembly GCF_026979565.1). Classification (NCBI taxonomy): domain Eukaryota; kingdom Metazoa; phylum Chordata; class Aves; order Passeriformes; family Viduidae; genus Vidua; species Vidua chalybeata. Next base: position 59,937,875 of record NC_071532.1, read on the forward strand.
AATACTTTTAAAATACTTAAAAGGAACTAACTGGCAAGCCTTTACCAGTTTTGGCTGATGCAAGTATTCTGAAGATTCATATTTATACTTCCTTTTGCTTATTTACTATAATAACACATACATGTAATTTAGTGATGCCAGTGAAAACTTCGATTTGGCATTCCTTTAGAAGGGAAGAAATTTTCAAGGGGCATAAGTTAGAGGGAAATAATCTGTATACAATAATTTGTCTTTTAACTGTCATTTATCAAAAATCTGAACAAAACAAACATATTAAAAACAGCTATGAACTGAACCACCCTAAAATTCGTTATTTGCGATCTGAAATCCTTATATGCCCAAAAAAAAACAAACCTGAAGAACATGTTACTTCTTTATTCCTTCCTATTTCTGACACCCACCTAAAAGCTAAAAATACCTCGGGTTTACCTAAATTAAGCCAATATAGGATGTTGAACTTAAACTACCCCAGTGGATTGTGGTCTTTCAGCTCTGTAACCTTGATATATTCAATATTCTAATAATGAACTTTCCAAAGCCTCATACTGATAGCATTCCAATGAATGCCTCATAAATCAAAATATAATAATTTAACTATTATTTTTATTCTTGCCGTTAAGACAATGGCTGCTAAAAATTTGCAGACTTCTCAGCAACACTGAAAGCATAACTGGATTAAACAGGCATGCATTATGACCCTACTGAACTGTGGAAGTGACACATAAGTTGCTGCTTTACTGATGCTTTGAAGAGATATTACTTTGTCGTCATTATCAAAATTTGATTTATTTGATATGTTCTACGAACAGATTAAAATATTTCTATCAGTATCTCCTTGAAAATCCTATCCAGTTGACAGAGTGAGCAACAAACACTCAAGATTAAGCAGTTTTAGCCTTTAATCTTCAGTGATTCATTGCATGGCCTTGAACAACTGACAAAGTATAATCTTCAAACCTGACCAAGTAGTTTAACTTCTCTTGCAGAATTTAGCAATCTAAAGAAAATAATTTCATAATTTGTATAGATTCTGCAAAATCCAAAATGTGTAACATTTTGAGACTGCACAGAGAAGCTAGAGGTACTTACATATTCTGGATATCTCACTGTCTAGACTGTCTGTAAAATACATTTGAAAGAAGATATTTTAATGTGACAATTCAAACATAAGATTACTTTTTAAGAGTTCAGATATTAAGCCAAAAGGTTTTTCCTTATTCAATATAAGGATTTCTCCAGTCTCCTAAAGTATAATTAGCAGACCTCCCTCTTCACAGCATAATTTTAAGTGGTGCAAGTTTGGCTTTGCTCTAGAAGGAACCACAGTGATATGAATGGGGAAACATCAGTTTTATAAGGGTGTCAAGTCATTTTGTGCAGCTTATCTCTCCTACATCATTTGTACTGCATGATCAAGCTTAAACCAGAGGCTCTTCCTCCTCACGCTTTTCTTATCTTCTTTGGAAGATCCTTATTTTTTCATTCCGGGCCTAGTTTGACAGAATCAGTAGATTTTCTGAATGTGGTGCTCTGCACTTCTGTAATGTTATCCAAATTTCATACTGCATTTAACCATGGCATTTCATGCACATATAAATTCATAACTTTGTTTCTTTATGCTTTGTTTGCATTTCAGCAGTCACTGGGGATGAGATGACTTCTGTAGCATTGTAACATTAGCAAATGCATACATAATTATTTTTCCTTTATTTGCCTCATATGAAATATGGTAACAGTCTGGCTAACAAAGGGGGAAAAAAAACAACTGAAGAAGTATGAGCCAGATAGGGGAGTAACTTTAAAAATTAATTACGTGAATGACACTTCTCTTCCACCTTTTAAATAAGAAACAACCAACAGTCAAATGATGCTATCAATCAAAAACTAGTTAAACAATACACTACTTCATCAATTAAGCACAAATATTGGAATAAAGGAGGGAGAGAGGCTGTGTATAGTTTCAGTGTGATACCTGCAAAATCACAGGAAACAACCAAAAGGAAAATATGTTAAGAAGAGTCCAAATTAAAAGATTAAAAGTACTTTGATCTATAACCAAACCACAGAATCATAGAATATCCTAAAATGGAAGAAACCCATAAGGATCATCAGGTCCAACTCCTGATTACACACAGGGTAACCTAGAAGATAAACCACATAGCATTTCCCAAACACTTCTCGAACACTCAGGCTTCAGACAATGACCATTTCCTAGGGAGCTTGTTCCAGTGCTTGACCAACCTTTCAGTGAAGAACTCTCCTAATACCCAATCAGAACTTCCTCTGACACAGCTTTAAGCCATTTCCCTATGGCCTAAGCCATTTGCCTGCATTCTCTTCTTAAGTAAAAGAATGGGCTGTTTCCCAGGATGCATTTGTGAGAGAAGGTAGCGACACCCATCCTCACATCAAATGAGTAGTCTCACCTCAAAGGCATAGGTAGCTTTGCAAGTATTTTAAGTAAGCAGCATATGCTTCACTTGAAAGCTTTGTATAACTGGTTCAAAAAATGAATTGGGAAAAATCAGGAAGCCAGATTAAAAAATACAGCATTTTCTCTAGAGTTAGAAAAAATATTTAAGAACATACAAAGATCACAGATATCTCCCTATGTCTAGTTTAATGTACCATGTGTTTCACAGACGACAACAGATATCCTTCCTGTGACCATCTGTCTGCCTTACTGAACATAAACAAGGGAATTCAGGGGAAAAAAATCCATTCAATTCTGACATAGGGAAAATAAAAAAAAAAAAACACACAACACACTATTGTTATAGAATACGTATCCCACTGAGTTAATCTAACTCGTTTCTATTTGCATAAATACACTTGCATTTCACCAGCAATTTTCCTGCATATCAGAAAAAGAACAGAGATATCAGAATAATAAATAATTCATAGTAAATTGCTAAACAACAGCTGAATGACAGATTCACCATCTTTCAGCTGCAATACAAATAACTAGTATTTATATAAAAGCTCTAAGTTTGATTCAATTCAACTTAGGCTCCTGCTTACAAGAATTTCTGGCACAGTAGGATTGTTTTGCAGGAGGACAAGCAGCAGATCAAATTCCATAAAGACACTCTCATAACCAGTCTCTACAACAGACACCCTAGATTAATTTGGCTTCCTTTGGCCCTTATCATTTACCAATCACCACAGAATCACAGAGTATGTTGAGTTGGAAGGGACCCATCAGGATCACTGAATCAAACTCCTGGCCCTGCACAGGACACCCCCAAGAGTCACACCATGTACCTGAGAGCATTTTCCAAACACGTCCTGAACTCTGGAAGGCTTGGTGCTGTGACAACTTCCCTAGGGAGACTGTTCCAGGGCTCAAACTCTCTCTGGGTGAAGAACCTTTTTGCTAATATCCAACCTAAACCTCCCCTGACACAACTTCAGGCCATTCCTTGAGGTCCTCTCACTGGGCCCCAGAGAGGAGAGGTAAGTGTCTGCTCTTCCTCTTCCCTTCACAAGGAAGTTGTAACCACAATGAGGTCTCCCTTCAGTCTCCTCCAGGCTGAACAGACCAAGTGACCTCAGCTGCTCCTCATGCAGCTTCCCCTCAAGGCCCTTTACCATCTTCTGTTGCCCTCCTTTTGACACTCTCTAATAGTTTAGTATCTTTCTTACATTTGGCACCTAAAACTGCCCCCAGCACTAGAGGTGAGGCTGCCCCAGTGCAGAGCATATTGAGACAATCCCCTCCCTTGCCTGGCTGGTGATGCCGTGCCTGATGCCCCCCAAGACACCATTGGCCTGGCTCCCAGGGCACTGCTAATTCATATTCAACTTGCCATTGACCAGAACACCCAGTTCTGGTTTCCAGCTTCTTTCCATAGTTCTGCTTTCCAGCTTCTAGTTTCCCAGTCTGTACATACACACGGGGCTGTCCCATCCCAGGTGTGGAATCCAGCACTTTCCTTTGTTGAACTTCATTTGGCTGCTCAGCCCTCTCTAATTTGTCTGGGTCTCTCTGCAGGGTCTCTGTGCCCTCAAGGGAGTCAACAGCTCTGGGTACAGTGCTGATGATACAATTCAGTATAATCAGCAAACTTATTTAGAATCCTCCCCAGTCCTGTGTCACAGTCATTTGTGAGGATGCTGAAGAGCACAGGGCAGTGGATGGTGCCCTGTAGAACCCCACTAGTGACACATTGCCAGTCTGAACTCACTCCATTCACTACAACACTTTGTGTCCAACCCATGAGCCAATTGCTCACCCATTGCATGACATGTTTCTCCAGCTGTGTACTGGACATTTTGTCCAAAAGATTCCTGTGAGAGACAGCACTGAAGGCTTTACTGAAATCCAAAAAGATTACATCAGCTGGCCACCCTTGATCACCTAGGTGGCTTACCTTATCATAAAAGGAAATTAAGTTTGATAAGCAGAACTTTGCTCTCATGATCATCTCTCTCACTGGAATTTTGTCTCACTGTGCCTCACAACTTCCCAGGAAAAATCCTGGGAGAGAGAATCATGTCTCTCTCTGTTCAGAGAATGTGAATACCATGATTTTGTGTTGTACAAATTTCATGAGAAGCAAATGCAACTAATTTTAAATTATTTTGACAGCCTGCTTTTCTTCTTAGAAAAAAGTATATTTTCAAAATCTTTAACGTTTTTCTAAAGATAGCACGTTCAAACTTGTGTATGCTTGACTTAGAAAAACAAATCCTAAACAGATATCCAAATTTCAGGAACAAAAATGGTCTGGTTGAAATTTTTCTGACTTAACTTATTCAATACTCTCTTTTCTTAAGAATTTTGGAAAAATTCTGCAGAATTGAACATTCCTTGCAAATTCTGTTCCCATGTTACATGTACAAGGTATTCTTTAAAAAGTTTTCCCAGAAAGTCTGAAAGGATAGTGAGATTATCTTCATAAGTAAATCAAATGCATATCTATATATATATATACGTACACACAGAGTAAAAAACACTTATGAAGATTAAAGAATCCCATAAAGACAGACTAAAAAAAAAAATCAATATTTAAGTAACAGGGGGAAAAAGTACCTTTCAGAATGATCTCTTGGTTGTGTCCTCAGAAGCAATGCAATTTCCATTAATTGTTCTAGATAATGCCAAAATTAGATGATAAACTAATACAAACTCCTAAAATTTAAAGCACAGAAACCCCATTTTCATTTAGTGCAGTTACACGCAGTACCCAGCCTATGGATTTTCTCAAAGAGATTCCTGTATTACATTATCTAGATGAGCTAGGAAAATGTTTCCAAGGATAATCTACAGTCATGACTAGTCTCTTGCCTTGTCCTAAAATATTTCAAAAGTAGGACCTTATGTGTGCTGAACTAATCCTTAGAAATTTCATTTTGATATTGTCTTAATTCTTTTACTTCAAAATGCTGTAAATATTAAAATTCTGCGAAGAAATTTAAAGCCTTTAAAACAAAAACAGGTAAAACTTATTTTAGCCAAAGATATATGGATGAACTTTTAATGTGGAAAAAAATCACTAAAAAATCAATTCACACAATTTAAGTCAAAAATCTTTTGAAGATGTCATTATCAGAATAAGACAATATATTAAAAAAAAAATTAAAAAAAAACATGCTAATGCCAGTGAGTGCAGTAACAGCTGCCTACTCTTCCTTTGATTTTCTCTAACACTGCAGAAGCATTACTGCTCCTGTGGCCACCAATGTGCATTATGGACACTTGGCCATACAATAGCACTTAAATTCTTTGCTGCATGATTTCAGTTCTCTGAAGGGGTCTGCAGAGTACATATGTCTGTATGATTTATACCATTTGGTCACAAATACATACCCTATTCAAGCAAGATTATGATACATGCTGTTGTGCTGTAAAGCTCTGTCTGATTTTGATTATTTTAATGATTGCTTAACCAGTATTTATGATGTCTGTAATGTTTAAGAGAAACAAATTCAGGTTTTCATGCAGGTATGTTTTACTGATGGCAAACAGCCCCAGAACAAGTAAAGCTCTTTTGGACCTGGTATAACCTCATTACCTGATTTTCTGTTTACCATCTCTCTGGGATATCAGTTATCATTAAAATTGTGATACACTGGTCTTTGCAGAGTACTAGTTTTAATGAGGCTAGATTGATCAAAGAAAGCTAAATAATTTAGAGCACTAAATATGTCAACGTTTTAAAAATGTATCACGTAATAAACATTTTATTACAGTCGTTTCATTAATCTATTTTCCAGCACTGGATTTCTTATTGGCTAATTTCTTCCTAACTAATCCTAAAAATATCATGCTTCTTGATTGTCTCTGGTTATCACTCTTCTCCAGGATTTTTCTTTGGATTAGTGTAATGCTAATCTGCCTACCACTATCTGAAGCATCTTGCTTCTACTTTCCAAATGTTGCTTTTTCCCTTTTAAAAACCTTCAAGTTTGTCTAATACTGCAATGTTCTAAAAATCATTTTATCATTTCCTATTGAATGGTTGTGTGGATGCTTTACTGTCTCAAAAATTTTTATTTTCCTTATCCAAAATACCAAAAGATTAATAGTTTCTCCACAGATTTATTTAGCTTTCAGATATCTACTCATAAATTTTAATTACTACCAGTTATCTTCCTTTTTTTATTTATTATCTATTCTTTTGTTTATATTGCCATTTTCATTTCTCTTAACTAGGTTTTTTAAAAACTTTGAGATTAGCTTTTCCATTTAGAGAACTATGCTTTTTCAAGTATCTAATGAGGTTTACTTTGAAATAATGCCCAGTCATATACATTGCAGTGTTTTTTTTAACATTTTCTTCCCATATAATTTCACAAGGATAAAATCTGAATGCATTAGAAAGATTTATTTCACAGATGTGACACACTGGTAGTGAGAAATGCTCATTTTTCTATTAGAAAATAGAAAAAATATATAATTATATAATATAAAGTATATAATATAATTATATTATAATATATAAATATATTCTATTTTCTATTAAAAATACACTGTGCAGTGTATATTTTTAAAGTAGTACTAGACAAATCAGGCAAGGTGAAGCTTTTTTTAAAAAAACTGTTTCTAAGATTCTGGCATCACTACACTGAAGGAAAACACAGATGTCTTCTACATGAAAATATGAGCTTGGGATTTTGTTTTCACTGGATTCTGAATCCGAGGAAAAATAAACATATAATAGAAAAATGTAAGAAGGAGACAAAACTGTTTTTAGAAAGGGAAATCTGAGAAGTGACAACAATAAGGCAGAGACAAATATCCTGAAGTCTCATTACTGGATGTTTTCCCTCACATTATTTATCCAGTATGTTCATCCCACCCCTATTACTGTATATATCAGGTGAAAACTTTGCTATACCTTTTAATACAAAAAGACAAATAACAAAAAACAAATTCCACGCTCTGAAGTGTCTTGTGATACAACTTGTGTATATTAATCATGAAGCATGTAGTTCTTTCTGAATGGAGCTAATTCTTGGAGTCAACTAGGCATAGATGGCATTCCCAAACACTTTATGTGATTACCTACTTGCAAGTTTATCAGCAAAATGGGATCTCTGAATATCAGCCATAGTAATGGCAATTCAGAGTAAGTAGATTCCTATCCTAAAATTGAAATTGGTAAAAAAAAAAGAGTATCTGAGAGAGCTGCCTACTCACTTAGTATTTGTTCCATTTATCATGTTTATTTTTAAGATTTTGTTGTTTTGCTTTTTTGTTGAGATGCATTGCGCAAAACATATTCCTAGCAAGTTCAGCCTTGCTGACTCCTGCTGGATTTACACAGAAGATTATGTTTCCATAAAGTCCCAAAGTTGATTTCTTCTGCATAGAAAGAATTAGCACATAATTTAGGAATTTTTTTCCATATTATGCAGTACACAAGAACTCCAAAGTGTAATGGAAGCATGCACAATCACAAACCAATGTTCATGTCTTCACATCACTTAGCTGTATATTAGACTAAGTGCTGATATTATTTTAATGTTCATCAATGCCTTTATTTTCTAACAGCAAAAATGACAGCCATTTTTCACAGTGACAATTAGGCAAAAGCATCACTCCAAAGCACAGGTTTTCTTTCCAAATTAAGCTTTTGATGTCTTCTACGGTTATTATTGTCAATATAGCATTGCTTCAAAAATACTTCTTTAACACAATTCTTCGTTCTTGAGTAATTAGAATACATTACTATGGTGGACAGTGGGACAAGTTCTTAAATTGAGATGAGTGGTAACACTTCTGCTTTGTGCATTAATTATCTCTTCAAATAAGCAAATGCAATACAAAATTAGAATTTAAGCCTGAAGGAATCACATAGTTTAAGATAAGACCCCACTCAATGTAATATTATAAACATACTGCCTTAAGGAAGGAAAACAACAAAAATTGGCATGGATAACAAACCTTACAAACTTTTGAATTATTAAAGTTTTAAAAGAGTTATGTTATTTTGTTACAGTTTTGCACTTCTACCCAGCTGTAACTGAAAAAAAGTACACAAAATATGAGTGTCCATTAAGCTTTTCAAGTGGAGTAAATAAAAGAACTCTGCACTACAAATAGCACTTTTATAAGAGTTACAAGGCAAAAATAATTTAGTTTGATGGATACTCAGAAAAGAGAGTATAGATAAAACAGATGCAATAAGAAACTTAGATGAATGTGTTTAATAGGAGTGTTTTTAAAAATTAAAACTGTAACAAAATGTTAATGGGTTTATGACAGTGGTACTCAGAGCAAATATTTTGGGAAAAAATCTGACTCTTATATGAAAAACAGATCAAAGTACTAGCCTAAAATGTAATGAAACAACAATAAAGCAAAGAACTGAATTCCAGACCCCCAAGAAGTGGAAGTCCACCAATAGTCCAATCATTATTGCAACTCAGGCCCAAAATCAGTCATCTTTATCAGTTTCATTTTTAGTTTTTTATTAGTAAAATTACTCAGCTAAAACTTTGACAGATCTGCATTTCGGCCAGAAGCGGAAGCCAAGGAGCACAGCATCATGGTATCTTTTTTGGCTAAGGCTCCGTTACTCCTAGAAAAACTGAGAAAGATAAAACCAGGGTGGCCATCAAGATGAACAAAATGACTACAAGAGACTGCAGATTGTAAAAGCACTTCCCAAAGATAAGAAAGGCATGAAGATGCCTTTCTGAAGATCTGCCTTTCCCTGTGAGCCTTCCTCTATCAAGAGTTAAAGGAGACTGGAAATTCCTCCTCCCACAGCCTTACTCTACATAGGTATGAAACCAAGAAGGACATGGGTATGACGGACCTTATCAGAGCCCAAAATCCCTTCTTTCCCAGAAAAGCGTAGAAGGAGCTGCTGTGGGATGTGTTACAAAAGGATGAACTGATTGTATCCAACAGTATGGTTTATTCCACAGAAAAATCTGAAAATGAAGCAACTATAAGATTACCTTGCTTCAGCATTATAGTAGCTGCTCTGTGTCTCATCCTCTGCTCCACAGGCTAACTGGGATACTTAGAGATCTAATTTAATCATATATCCTTTCACAGCATCTTGAAGACACCCAGAAACATATGATTCTGTAAATTACCAGCCACACTTTTTTTCACTTTAAACCACCATTTGAGTGGTTTAAAGCCCTATGGCCCAGAGCTAGTAGAAAGGCCAAATTTAAAGAAGAGACTTCCAATTTATAAGTAAACTAATTTCATTAGTAATCAATGCTTGTGTGCTTATTCAGGCTTGTAGATATATTTTCATTGCATTTTTAAACAGAGTAAACAGAAGTAGAGCTTCAAGTGGTAACTTCCAAGCAACTAACTTTCTCAACCTTAAAGCACCTAATTCAAACTACAATGAGAATGAATTAAGAGCAATATTAACATTGGACTTCATGTTAACAACATCACAAAGAACACTCTCTGCAACCATTTTATAAACAGAAAAAAATTCCTTCCCTCCCAGGTACAGCTAATGCAGGAATGAATGTAATAAATACCACAAGATATTCAATCTTTAGTACAACATTGCCTCAAATGATTGGCAAGTGAATGTAAACATTCTCATTTAGGCTTTTGACCTCTCCTGTGCGAAAAGAACAGGCACAGCTTTTTATGTCTAAACAGTGATTGAAGAAGAACCCAGAACCCTGAGTTAAGCTGCATGTGTATGCCAGTGTGTGTCTGCACATTTATTCATTTACACATTATCTATCCTTCAGGAGTTATACTTATTGTTATCACCCTCATTGTGGCTACAAATGACCTTGTCTTCTGCTCTGCCTCTCCAAACTCAGTTGTCCCAGCATTACAACAGCTTCCAGATAGGAAAAGGTATTTAAAATAGACAATGAGACAATTAAAAAAAAATTAATGTAATCCAACATTATCCCCAAAAGGAAGTCAGGATACTGGAGAAAACAAGAACAGTCAGAAACACCCAGATACCTATATTAATTCTAGCTTTTTCATAAACAAGTTCACCAGTGATATCTAAAACTGATAATGACTTTTTAATACCTTTCTAAAAGCTCACACATAATAAAAAATAATGTCCTCTTTGGAAAATAATTACTTTTTATTGTTGCTTGTTGGTAAATGTGATTTTGTGTTTTCATGTGGAATAAAGATCTGAACAGCTCATTAGAAGAAAAATTATCACCTGAATTTAAAAAGGGGGTGTTCTTCACTCTGCCAAAACCAACATAAATCAATTTAGCTTTGAATATTGATAGTGACATGGACTCATACTGAACAAGAGTTATTTTTAATGTAGCTGCAGGAGAAATGTAGCTCTGCTACAGATCATTACTGCATACCTCATATGTCTCATTCATTAGCCCAGTCAGAGGCAATTACAAGAAAGCCATTCAAATGCAAAATGCCTCTTTAAGAAGGCTGTCATGTACAGTTTCTCTGCCATAAGGGAGAATTCAAATATTGATACATGGCACCAGAACTATCTCATTTCTCAGTTATGATATTTCTTCCTATTTAATTTTAGAGCACTGTTCATTTGCATGAAGTACACAATAGTAATCAAAAATAGCATCCAGGTTAAGAACAGAATGTGACCTTCAGGTCGCTGAGTTCAAAGACAAAAGAAATATAAAAACTTTCCTTGATAAGACTGCCCCATAGACTGTCACATGGCTTCCTTCCTCTGCCTTCTAGTTCCAAGTCACAAACAAGGTTTCAACTCCCTTTTCCTCTAGAAGTCCGACCAAACTCCTTCCAAACTCTAACAGCCCTTTGCTGAAATCCTTATTTTTTTTTTGTTTTATATTTCAGCTGTGGAACAGTGAGAGCACTGCAATTTTTCATTATTAAAGGAATCTTCTTAAGTCCAGTGCCGTGACAGGCTCCTAATACAGACTTACGGTTTCACACTAACAGGGCAGAGCCACAAGAAGGTGTTAAGGCAGTTATATCAAACTATGCTAACAGAATGCCACCCACAACTCCACATTGTATTTTTCATCTGCAAATTCCAATTTTGTTTTCTTTAAAGGCTACACTTATACATTTCTTGAACTTCAGATAAACTGTTGGATGGATGGAGAGTAGGGAAAACAGATGACAAAAACTTAGAATGTAGAATATTCTCAAGGCAGGTATAAAGGCTCTTTGAAGTACATGCTGCTGAAGCTTCAGAAGCTTCTCTTATTGCATCTCCTCTATTGACACAATCTGACACAATAATCCACATAGCTAAATCATTCTGAATCAGCTGAGTTTGGCTCAAACTTACTATTTAAGAAAAATAGGAAAAGCACTCTAGCACAAGTGAAAGGCTGGCAGCGCAAAAAGTAACACTTCTCTATGACTCCCTATCCCTTTGTGGAATGGGTCAGTATAACTGTATAGAATGAAATTCACACTACCATGTAAAAATTTCTCCCTGGTTCAATCCTATAACAGTATCTGAAAAAGACACAAAAAAAAAACCAAACCAAAAAACCACAACAAAAACAAAAAACACCCCAAAACAAAACAAAACAAAACAAAAAACCAACAAAAAACCCCCAAAAAACTCAACCTAAAAACATGGGGAAAAAGACTGTTACAAAAAATGAATGGTGTACACAAGATTGGTTATAAAATGTATGAAGCTCTCCACAGAGTTTGCAAAGTGATAAGGTAGTTTGGGATCCCCCGGGATCTCTGCATCCTCACAAGATAACAAGTTTTGTGAGAATATCTGTCTTTTTCATTTGTACAAACTGGTAATAAAAAAAGAAAAACAGCAACTGGTACAATATATACATATTAAGACAAGTGAAAATTTACTCTCTTACTGTATTGCAAAAGGATATTTCATGGCACTTCATGATTTTGTAACCATAGATTTATTGATTCTGAGTAACTATTAATTATACAAAATTAATAATTCATATTATTCAAAGTTAAATTCAATAAGATATGGCAGATAGCTTACTTGAAGGTAGAATGGCTGACATTATCTGAAAACTGGGTAGACAATTTGCAATTGCCAGAAATTAATTTCTGTACCAGAGTATTGACTTTTCCTGTACCACTTTATAGATCAATTCTTCTTTCTAGGGCAAGAATTTTGTTGCTTTCTTGTCCAAATAATGCACTAATTTGTCTATTTTCTCACTTTACATTTACAATTACAAAGAGTTTCCCTATTAGCTTTTAGGTGTGTGCTGTTCATTTGGGTTCCTAAAGAATTCTATAGAATTACTTATTAAATGTAGAATTAATTTATCACATTTCATTCAAAGTAGAAACAGTGTATTCCTCCATTCTTTAGGTTCAATTCATTTTTTCCTTTTATTCACCCCTTTCCTTCTTCCTGCCTACCTTCCTTAAGACATTTTTTCTGACAGAAGTTACTTCAGGCATTTTGTCTATATCACTCAACCAGTACTGTCCACTTTTCATAGTCTTTTTTAGGCTTCACAACTTCTCTTAATTTTCAGATCACACTTAAAGGTGGCATTTCCAAGACATATTCAATATAAAGCCAAAGAAAGCCTTCATTTCTAAGACAAATAAAATGAAAATAATATTGACTGAGTGTCATTATTTTTTGAGAGCTTGCCTGTGGAGTTGTGCAACAAAAAAGACAGTTGATTTGCAATCTTCCATCATGCCTCCCTTCTATTAATTTATGAAGCAAGGAGAGGTATTGCTATTCAGATATGAAGTGCCTTAAAACACAGACTTGGCTCTTTTCAGTATACATAAAATCCACTGAATGAGAGACAAGCATTATATGCACTGGCAAAGATCCAAGGATAAGAAAAGAAAAAATTCTTTATAGGTATCATGCACATCTTCATAGCAGGATGACCATGATCTTTGAAAGGCACATTAGAACTCTTCATATTCACTTTGCTATGGATCACACTAAAATATTGCATGGGGAAAAAAATGTATGTTAACAGAACTGGAAAGAAACACAAATTATTACCGTTAAATACTTTGATAGAATTTAATCAATAATGGTTCTTTCTTCATTAAATTGATTCTTAAATAATACATCTTTTCTATCATCCAAATGACTGTATGGAAGCTGATCGTAAGATGTTCTTCATTTAGGTATTTTTCTTCTGCTGCTTAGCAATTTTCAGTAGCTAGCCAACAATATTGGCAATTATAATAAGCTTTAGTAAAGACTTAGACATAAGGTAGTACACAAATCTTTCCAACCTACTTGCAATACTCGAGCTTTGCATGCTTCAGCAGCTTTGCCAACCGTTTGTCAACATTCTTGTAATCATTACTACTCTTGATTTATTTCACTGAAATTAGTTAATTTATGATCTGAGATTTATTTCTGTTCTTCTTTCTTTTGCACTATGCAAAGATACAATATGTAATACAGCAGACACTGAATACCTTTGTCTGTTCAGGGTTCACCTATAGAAATTTTCTGTGACCAAAGGAGAGGTCTCATTTTCCCGTTCATCTGTGAGCTTGCCACATGCACAGGACCAGCACGACAACAGCAATTTGCACTCAAAAACGTTGGTACAGTTGTGGTGACCACCTTTTCTATTCCGCAATGCAAGTCTGAAGTCTTGTAAATCCAGGAAAAGGAAAATCAAAACTATCTTTCATCATGTTCTGCTCATCAGGCTTAAAAGGATGATCTATGTGAATTCTGCTGTCTGACTCTCCGTAAAGGCACATGGAGTGCTGTGGGATGTAAAAGTGGAAGGCAAGGCAGTCTAAAGGAAGTTTTAAGGCCCTGCTCTCATTTTAGTGAGCATCCGTATATTTTTCACTACAGAATCAGTGAATACAATGTACAAAATATGTAACTGTATTTAAAAAGTATGGGGACCAAGGAATAGATATGAGATACAGTCTGTTTCCCAAAGGAAGTGCCTTACCACTACAGATATCATCCAGTTTTCCCAAAAAAACTTGTACTCTTTACCTGACTGGTAATCTGGCTTTAACAGGAAAGCTTAACCCCACCATACTGTCTGTAAATTGATGCATGGAACATCCTCTTTCAAGATGAAACATCTCTGACTGAATAGAAATAAAAGCTTAGCCCTCATATGAGAAATGAGAGACCTATTTCATAAAAACAACCAGACACTGTCAGAAACCTCCTCTAACACCTGACATTTGGAAGAATGGCTGCATATGCCAACTTCATCCTGAAAAACAATACAGACACAACAAATTGAGCACTATGCCAGGAATCTTTAGATTTGGACTGCAAGTCAGCACCTACATGTGCTAAAAAGATACTGAATTTCATTTTTCAGCACTGTGCCTTTTCCTATTCATTCAGGATTCTCTCTTCCATTCTCACATTTTTCCCTTATATCCTTTCCTGTACTACAAAGTAGTGAATCTTCAAGGTAGTGGTGGGAAAGATTGTTTGGATTGCACAAGAGAATGCAGAATGATCACCCTCCTTCATCCACCTCTACAAGAAGTTACTACCAATCATTATGTTTAAACCAAATTTAAACAAAAACCAGTCTTATTCTTGATAGTATTAAAGTGCTTAATTTGGTGAATATTTAGTGTGTTCTAGTTACCTGAAGCCTGGAGGTTTTTATATTATGATATTGAACATAGCAGGGTAGTTTGAAGATTAAAATTATGCTTGTCATTTGCTCAATGATGCAATATGTGTAGCCCTTCACCATGAAAAATGAGAGTTATTTTGGTTTCTATTCTTTTGTAATTTTCCATCTCTTCCCCTAAATGTGTCATCCCCCATACAATAATGATTTTCTTTGCGTAACATTTCTAAACACCAGCAGATCCCTCAGTAATTGCACGAAACCAAACAACTAACATTTCAGAACACTTCAAACTAGAAGACTTTTTCACAGCAAGGCCACTGACTGTGATATGCAAATCTCAAGCACAAATCACTTGAAAGGCTTCCAAACAGTAAATGAAATATTTTACTTATGTGGCATTTGATTGAAATTTGCACTTACAGATATCACAGTATAATCTGATGCCTTCAAAGCTTGATTTGTGCCTCTAAGTTATACTGGATAAGCAAAACCACAGCTTGTAATCTACACAGACATGGCGCAGTCCTTACACATACATTTCATAATGCACAGCAATTCCGTGGGGTTGGTGAAGGCAGAAAGAAAAATGGGAGTTAAAATGAATAATACATCAGTCCTCCAGCATAAGTATGGCAGTGACATTTTGAGTCAAGGTGAAGTCAGGAGGTGAGCAAAGTGAAATACAGACACTTGGCTTGTTTGCTGCAAACTTTCAATCATTCCACTTGCACATTTAAGTAAGTTACATCATCTACAAGATGTGACAAACTCTACAACTGCAGAACAGAAAGACCTTATGTAACACTGAAAGGCTGTTAGAAACATTTTCCTCCCAACAGCAAATGTACTACTGTGTTTAAAAAATCATTAAAAGAAAGTGACACAATGAAAGTCTTGTAGAAACATATGGAAAAACTATATCACAACACCTGAAATTAAAAACTACATAGAGCGTATTTTAACATGAGCAGCATTAAATTACAGATTAGATGGCAGGTAAATGATAACCTGGACTACTAGCCCTGATAAATTGACCATAACCTCAAAATATGTATATACTTCTTCAGCTGAATTGTATTCCAGAGTAACTGTATGTATCTCCTGATTATAACCATCCAAAGGCACAATCTGGCAGTGAACAGAAACACTGCAGTTTTAAGAATTTCTGTACTTCACACATAAAGTACAATATATCATAGAAAAATAACAGTATTAGAGAATAATTATATTGTTCCAAGATGTGAATCATGTGCTGCAAGGCAATAGGATTTAAGAAAGAATAGGCTAAAATCACAAATTTCAAAATTACAACCTTTTGATTAAAGTTATTCAAAATCAAGACCAAAATATTTTAGATTGAACAGAAAAACTAAGGACGTATCTTTTTGAGAAAACTAAGTGTTGTTCAAAATATCTTCCAAGTAAACTGTAATTTACTTCTGTGCTAAAAACATGGGAAAGTGGCAGAAAAGGAATTTATATGTTTGTGATCTGGGCCATGCAAAAGTTGCTTGAGTCCTGACATTCTCCCTGCCCCTACTTCTCAGAGAACAACAGCTTTTCAACTCTGTGCATGCCTATCATCATCTTCCGTGTCAGGCATTAAAATAAATTAAAGTTCCCCCTTTTCTAGGAGTTCCTAAAATTTAAAACACAATTGGTCTTACTTGCTCATTTATTCTATGAAGAGTTAACAGTGAGACAAGCCACCCAGCATTTGTGTCTCTTTCTCTCACAACTGAATGGCAGATCCCTTCCGCTGACTCTATTTCCATTCCAAAAAGCACACAATATTTTACAGCTCAGATTTCATTTTTTTGCATAGATAAAAATGTTCTAGCATACTAAGGAAGACCCATAGGCTGATAAATAAGTTCATCCAATTTAATTTACATAAACTATTGTGTACTTAAATGGGATTTAGGTAGTCAAATGATTAGTTTTGATTCTGAAAGCAGCAGAATGGCACCTTGACACAGGTCTGAATGCCCCCAGTTGCTGGTCAAAGCAATCAGCATTTCAAACTGCACCATAAACAGAACAGAAAATATCATGCTATGATATTTTAAGCATGCCTGCTTTGGGCTAGTTACCTGGCTGCTAGGTATTGACTGAGTAACACAGCCTCAATGCACTTCATAACAAGACAAGCACAAAATCACAGGTCTTGGATTTCAGCCTTTTAACTCCTCAGGAGTTTTCTTCCCTTACAACTTCACTATCTATGTAATACTGGCAAGCAATTGTCAGTCTTCTAAAATAATGTTACTATTACTTAATGTAAACTACAGTAATTCTCTGAGTACTTGACATTTACGAGAACTCCTCAAGAAATAGATTACGCTTTAACTAACACATATACTGTTTTAATTTAGTTTGATTAATATATAAAATATCTCCACTATTCCTTGAATACAGTGCTTAATAAATGTATTATACTTGAGCAGATATTGAGTCTCTATATAGATTACTACATAATTATATAAATATGCATTTACATGCTTACTTAAAATTAATGTAATTTTATAAAACACCACAACTTTTAAGACAATATATAGACAGTGAATCCATTGCCAGGAATACTGCTTGTGCATGCATCCTGTTACAAATGAACACACATAGTTTAAGCCAGAGCTGTCATGTACCAGCCAAGTTATCTTTCATAGAGGAGTACCACTGAGATCACATGCAGAGAAATACACTTTATCTGTACTTTCACAACAAGCCTGCACTTACCACCACTCAAATACAGGAAGGAAGGAAAGAGATATCTGTACTCTATTGAATTGTTGATTCTGTCAAATGCAGCTTAACTTTAGTGGAGTTCAGCTATAATGTTCAGTACTTCATTGACTGTAATTGCAGTCATTTCATGCTCCCAAAAAGCCAGTTTATGTAACATCACACATAGCTCAATATTCTCCATGACAAAGTCTTGCTATTCTAATCTAAATTATGTGAGTTTTAAAGCCTGAATTTTTTTTTTACTTTATGAACATATATGTCTTTGCAGAGACCACAGAAAAACAGTTATCCTGTGTTTTGTTAATATGGAATTGAGTGTCTTATATTTTTTAAAAAGCTTGTTAGAGTACCTTAGATACAGACAAAATATATGGGACGTCCCAGATAGCACATATAGCAATAGCACCCAGAGGAAAAATAATCACATATACCTGATATTTAAATGCCGAGACAGATCTACAGCATGCAATAAAGGTAACTTCTGTCCATAATAGACCTGTGTCATTATTCACAAGCCTTTAAGAAGATTTCTAAGTTCATGTTCCTGAAATTTTTACTTCTCCACCAAACTACAGCCATTCATCTCTTTAAAGATTTTGCCTCCCCTATACGCCCCACAACCCCAAGCTGCAAGTAATTTCTCATGTTTTCCTGAATTGAGTTCTGCATCAAAGGAAAGTGGCTATTAGCAAGTTCTGTACCAAGGGAAGGTGGCTATTAGCAGATCACAAATGTCATTTCATGAGAATTTACTGGGGTTTCAAAAAAATTCTCCCTACAAGCTGCAGAAACTTAAAACTTGTTTCCCTGAGTCTTTTGATGAGATAAAGGTATTATTAAGGTACCTTCTTTCCATATCTAAACAAAGAATTGGGCACCCATAAAGCTCATTAATTTTTCCCTGTGTAAACTAGTTGGTCTATTCAATTATCTCATCCCTCTATATCTGACAGAGTCCAGCAGATTAGAAAGCTTGAAACCAGACCCACAGTTACAGGGATTTGCCTTATAACATCATCTTGACAAATCTTGCCCAATTCACTACCTAATCTGCAGGCAAGTCAGTGTAACATCCTAGTTGCTTCTACTGTCTCCCTGTTTCACAGTCTTTTTTTCAAGGAATGAAATATCTAGCCTAGTGAACATTTTGGGCTTAAAAAGTAAAATTTATGGTTTCTCGGACCTCATCTTTGAATATATGATGGAGGATTTCTATAACAAATAATTTTCAAGTAAATGTCAGATAGTAGAGATGGGAAAAAGAACATCATGGGGGGAAAAAAGAGAGAGAAAATTACAGAAATATAAAGATGTAAGCAGCATTAGTTTTTCATATTTTGGTGTTAGAAAATAAGTTACCAGGCCAAAATCTAATACCTTTTTAGAAAATATAACAAAGTCAAAGGATTAAGGGTAAAATCCTCTTGAATTTGATTTCCAATGCGAGCATAACAGACAGTCTTCACCTGTTATTTCCTTCATGCCAAATGCTGAAACACCACAGTGGACCAGTGCCTAAAGGACTCCAAGACCACCACTGTTGCATCTAAGCCTGAATTATTCTTCTTTGCTGAACAAAGCTGTATCTGGTTCAAATTCTAAGCCTAACTACATTTGTATGTAAGCTAAGGCTTCCCTTATTCATGAAAAGAGACCACATTAAAAAGTCAGATCCAGAAATGCTGCAGGCTTCCAAAATCTTGAAACAGCATTCAAGCTCTCAAGAGTGCAAACAGTAAATTGAGTGTCCACAATGGCTCATAATGCCCATGCTAGATATTCTTTAAAAATAGAGCTGTGGCTCTTTCACCGAATTAAAAATTATTAAATTCTACTAAAAGGCTTTAAAAAACAAGTATCTGGTCTTCATCTGGCTTTAATACATTCATTAAAAATGTTCACAGTTCTCTGCTGATCAGGTAACTTTATATATGTTCCATATGCTACAGAGAGTTTAAGAAAAGGCACCACAGATACTGCCTCTCCCAATTTTCAACATCTTCCTCAAACCTCTACAAGCCAAATATTGAGGAATGCTAAAAAGGCCTTTAAATTGTGCTAGCCCACTTGCCACACGTACTGAAAGAACCCTCTGCAGTGTATGCAACGTCAACATTTACCTCTGGGTCACGCATAATTGCAACCCATATACTCAAAAGGACAGGCAGACTTCCCAACAACAGTTGTTTGTCATGTCTGATGTTACTAAGGGAAAGAATCTTCTGTTGGCTCAGCTTTGGATTAGAAAGTACAAAAAAATCTCAAAGGAAAACAGCTACATTATATTTGATTTATTAAGTTTCAGTGACAAGATTGCCAAGTTCCTTTCAAATAGAAGTATACAAATCTAGTGAGGTAGTAAGCATGAACCACACCTATTCTCTGAAGGTAATGGAGATCACACACAGCTGCTCCTTTCACAATATTTGGGGTTTGTCATGCTACACAAATGAAACACAACATTTCCATTTTACAACATAAATTCACGTTTTCAAAAATTCTGATCATAACCCATGCCCTTTGAAAAAGACAAAAGAACTGAAGAAACTGAAGAAACTTTACCTCAGAAAACTTTATGACACGTGCCAACTTGTTAAAACACAGACTTTACAACGAACCTCTTTTAGATCCCTGCTCCCGAAAAAACTATGTAGTGAAGATTCCACTGGGAGAGGGGGGGAAAGAAAAGGATGGGAATAGCCATGAAAAATTGTGTACTGGTGATGTGTGTTCTATTTGGTTTATATCCCTGTTTTTGCAAATTCAGATGCCATAAGGCTGGTCTCATAATACAGAAAACCTCAATTTTAAGACATCATTGCCTGGCATTCGGTACTATCTTTGCCTTATAAATACAGAGGACAAGTTCCAGACATGATTCTGATTTCTTGGGCTATTTATTTTTCAGAAAGATAGAATTAAATTAGTTGGAAAAAAAAAAAAAAACAATCAGCAAACTTTACACAACAACATTGGAAAATATTTCTGCTGTTGTGAGTTCCTAGGCATGTGGTTCTCACTACATCAAATCTGCCATGTTCTTATGCTTTCTTCCCTGACATTGTAATCCTGATGTATGGAATATTTTACTGGCTTCAATTTCCTGACAGGCATGCAGAATTCTCTGCACTATCTAGACAGATCAAAGTAAATTATTATAGGATGAAAAATATCATTTTGACACTGTGCCACTATAAGAAGAACAAGGGTTTCTTGTTCTTATCTTCTCATGGGTTTACAAAAGTTACAATCATACCTACTTCTTGAATTCAGCTTACATGTATTTCAAAATTAAAGCTGGAAATATGCTTCCTTTTCCTTTCATAACAGCAATCTTTAACTACTGTCACTAAACCATAACTACAGCTGCAAGTAGTATTTTACAGATGCAGTTTCTTCACAGAAAAGCTGCATTATACAGCAAATTAAAACCATGTCTTTTTAACTCTCAGTGAATATATCTGTGTAATAAAATGGCTACAGAAGACATTGGTAGTTGGTTTCTATTGCCAGTTTTGCCACTGAAAACTTTAATTGTGTGTCTTTGTAGGTTGCATAAACTTTGTTTGCCTGCAGCACTTGTAGCAAGCTATAGACAAACTATGGTCAACATGTAGTACTCAAAAACAACATCACAAAAGAAGAAAAGGAAGTTTTGAGTTTTTCAGACTAGGTCTCAGCTTCTGACTTGTTCTAGTTCTTCCTATTTCAACTTCACTCCTAGCAATACTACAAGTATTGCTCATTTTCTATGACTTCAGTTACTGTCACCTCCATAAAGTAGTACATGATTTGTGAATTTTTACACTCTTCCACCTCTAATAAGACATCAGAAATATAATTTTTGAAATAAACCAAATAGCTTAAGTACAGAGGACTGATCCATAATTGTCCAAAAGGACTTAAATAAGTGATTTTCAACTCCTAGGGCACTGGCCAAATTCCATACTACTTGAGAAGGAGAGGGAAGGAGTAGGCATTTTCATAATTCTTACTCAACCTGTTCTCTTGAATTCTTGAATATTAATTTGATTCAGAAAACAAAGGGAAGCATTTCTCAATTATGGAGACTAGTCTAGTCTAGTCTTTCACCATGAATAGTATATTGTAACATCACCAATATTTTTTCTCATTACTATTCTTTCTTTGCCTTTCTATCCAAACAATATTGGTCTCAATTGCTAATTATATAATCCACTTTCAATTACATTAGGTCTTTCTTCATGACCTCCACTTTTTCTAACAGTACCAGGGCATAAGGCAAGAAAGTAAAGCCCCTAAATCTGGGACAGTTAATCTCTCTATTTAGATCTGAGCAAGCCTCCTTTAGAAGAAAAATGAGAGTACCCCAAACATGCACTCTGATGTCCTGTATGAAACAGTTGTTCTAAAACAACTCTGTCAATGACTGACAGAACATCTCCCTAATCAAGCCACATGCTGATGCTAACTTCCCTGGCACTTCATGTCTCAGTGGCTCAGGTATCTGAGGTAGCTTTCTTTTTTTGGTTATGTTCTTGAAATTACATATTGAGTTAGAGAAATACAATGTTAAGAAACTTCTAGCATAAGAGAGCAGCAAGACTTGCTTGTCTCTTTACGAATGTGAAAATCCTTAATTTTGGTCCTTAATTTTAATGTGAAATGGGGGGTAGTAGTAGTACTGTGTAATACTATGTATTTTAGAGCACAAAACCACCAAAAGTCTCTCAGTGTAATTAGGAAATGTAGATTTTGGAGTTCATGTCTAAACATCTGATGGAAGTTTGCCCAGACAGGAAAAAAGGAATGAAAGAGACCAACTCTTAGTATTTTTATTTATAAATTCTACTTAGCCTTCAGAAAAAGCAAAATGAATACTTTTATTTGTTCATACTAAATTTCGCTGTTGGAATTTAATCTTCATAAGTAATCTATTGTATATAATTTCAACTAAATTTTTTAAAAGCTTACTTTGAGGATGCCAAATCATGATAATTGCATCACTATGATGAAAAGTTTTACAGCCACTGAAGAAACATGAAAGCAGTTGGTTACCCTGAAGATGCTGCTTTGAATAAAAGTATTTCTGCACATAAATGTAGCATAATATAAAAAGTAACTGCACTTGAACTAAACAGTCATGTAAACAGCAATTGCTTACCATTTGGAAGCAAGTCTACACACAAAACTGAATATAATAATGTTTTCCCTTTTGTGATAGGGAACAGTTAATCACAGATTACAGGACAAATAGGAGGAATTGAGAGCATCCATTTATAACAGAGGTTGATTTTGGATCCAAGCTTGTTTTATCTGGCATATCAGCAATACTACAGGAAACCACACTCAGATTAGAATGCATAAGGTTGAAAGATTCACAACGTTATCAGATTTCCCATGCAGTATGTTGTTGCTCTGGGCAGCATTCTAAGACTGGTAACAAAAGCCAGATGCAAATCTAGGGCATTATTTTTTAACCTTTATTTAAATTTAAAACTTCCTATTTATGTTGTTCAAATATCCAGTTTACAAGAGTTTGTTATCAAAGGCAAAAACATAGGCTGTGACCTGATTTAGAAGGCTACTAAACTTCTGCGTCCTTCATGCATTACTTGTCCTTCTGGGGCCCAACTCTGCAAACACTAAGCATTCCTCTAAAACAATAACTGGATAATTTTCAAAAATCCCATACTGAGCATGTAGAACAAGAACATTGAAAGTGTACCACTCTTAAATAAAGGACAGTATCTCTATTTACACAACTTTTTCTAGGGCCTGCTTCACCATTCTCTCCACACCACTGAGAATCACCTTAACACAAATACCACATTTTAAACCCACAGATTCACCATGTTGCTATTTTTCTAGTCAGCTGATACATGTGGGGCTAATCATCCATATTCACTAGGACTAGAGTAACAGAATATGTGTGAAATATATATATATATGTGTGTGTGCATCATGGCATGCATTGCTTAAAAAGCATCAGCCAGGAGAGTTTCCGGGAACACTGTGCTTGAATACTCCTATCTGGGAAGGAAACCTGACCCCATATTCTCTCAAGCAGATTAATTACAGATTTTAAGGAAAACAACAATCCCTCATCACACATTTCAAATAACTGAATGCAACAATATCCTGACAAGAGAGTCTCTTGCTTTGCAACAACATATTTCCAAGAGAAGAATTATTACTGTTTCCAGGCCCATTAAAACAATCCTCTTGAGCCTTTTTTATGAGGCTGAAGACTGACGCACAAATAAATTATTCAAGGTATGTTCACCTCATCTTTCCCTTTCAGGTCTTGTACCACAGTAAGCTGCCAGATCCAAGGATAAGTTTGTGGGCAGAGGACATGAACGTGTTATATTTAATAATATTACTAGAATACTAAAATTAATTCAGTATTCCATTATACATCCACTATACCAAAAGCACAATGCACTTATCTAAAGAGCAGTTTACAGACCTCATTTATGAATGTGGAAAGAACGGCTTAGCTCACCTTCCAAGTGCACATCTATTCTAGACAGATACAAAAATTTCGATTTAATGGAAGTTATGCAGAAACATTCAAGAGAAAGGGGATGTAGTATAACATATATTTGAACACAAAAAGGCTTCTTCCAAGGGTGGGAAATATGATCTGTTTCAAGTCAAGGATGTTCTTAAGAACACTATTTTAAAAAGCAAAGTGCCTCAGAATAGCTACAATCTCCTTACTTGTTTCTCCTTACAGTCCCTATTGCTATAGCTCGGTCATGTCTAAGGGCCATCTGTCAGCTTTAAACTACATGCTCTTTGTCTCAGTCCTACACCCATAGTCTAGTATCAAAACTACAGATTTACCCAAAACTGTTGCCAAATTCTGAAAGCCCTAGATAATTAATTTGGTTGGAATTTTAATGCATCTCGGCAACATGCAGTAATTCTAACCATTATATATGTTGCATCTTAGGTAGAACAACATACATTGTGATGAAGCTTAAGTTCTGTGATGAAGCTTAAGTTCTCTGATGAATAGTATAGCATACCAGGGACAAAAATTCAGTTAAGATTTTAGTAAGAGAGAGCATCCATTAACTAGAGATAAAATAGGTAAAATGTCAGGGGTTTTTAAAAAGAACGCTGCAAAGATACTCAGGAAGAAAGTAGCTTGTGTGTGCTTGCCAATTTAAAAACAAGTAAATAAATGTAAAGCAAATACACTAATTCACTTTCATGCTAATTATATTACCTAGTGGAAACTAAGGATGAGAAGCATCACATCTTAAAATCTCTTTAGGCCCAATAACACTAAATACACTCTTATGCATTAAATCCACCTTAAAATCTAATAAGGTGTCAGATACAATTAGCTCTGCTAATAAAAATTAATCTGAATTCTTTTAGAATAAGCCTCTAAAACCTTGAGCTTACTTCTTAAGACACTTTATCCAATAAAGGCTGAATCCTTTGCTGAAGTTTCTCAGCACTGGTAAAAATTACAAGAATTATTTGTACATAAAGAATTATATTACTGTTTGGCATTACTCCTCGTCAGGTTTTTCATAAAACACAGATATACTCATAAGTGCATATGTAGGAGTGATTAATATTTATGAAACAAAACAGTGGGATTCCAGAAGTACCATATGATGACATGTCAATATTTTGATCCTCACAGACTTAGAACAGCTGTTTCTTCAGCCCAGCTGATACAGTGATACAGTGAAAACATCTCAAATTCAACACAGATAAGTTTAATTCCTAACAAAAGAGACTACTATGGATCTGTATATGTAATTTTAAAGAACATACCATTTCTAGGATTAGTTTAGCTTAAATTTTTAGTTTACTGTTAAGATATTGCTAGTCAAAGGAGCTGATACAAAGACAGAAACACAGCCTCATTTAAACAGGAAACAACACTAAATGTTTCTTAATAGCTCTGTGTAGCCACTCATTCCCTAGTTTTCAACTGCAGCTAATGCTTCAGTTTAACAATACATTCTGACACCCCTGGGACCCTCCGGCCCCTCTTGTTCTTCCAGACATTGTAGAAATGTTTGCACACAAATACGTTCAGCAGAACAGTAAGACAGAACAAAATGTTACGTTCTCTGTTGTGTACTTCTTCCATAATGACTTGGAGTTGAATTCTTGCCACGAGGAAGCCAGTAAGAATTTCACTGGAATTTCAAACAAACCAAACTTTCCTCTAAAATGAGTACATATCACACAATTTTACTTAGATTATTTCAACTAGCAGCCATAAAGGAAAAACAGGTAGTGATTGAGAGAAAATTGTTTCATTGGACTCTCTGTGGATTTGGTTTAACAGGGAATATGTAAGTTCAGTTTCACTTCCAGAAAATAATTGTAGAGGAACTGTCATACTGTAGATAGATCTTACATTTTTAAACTAATTCCAGAAGCAATTTAAAGGTCTGCTATGCAGAGTATAATGGCTTTTTAATACTAAATTTAATAATTATTTGAGTTTATTAAACTGATTGAAGAAACTAATTTCATCTCATTCTACATTGTCATAATAATGCTGACTCACTTCGAAACCAAATGATGTATTACAAAGATACTTAGGTCAATTAATGGATTCATTCATCAATGGATTTTCAGATAATTGGATATATTTATTTTCATACCTTTCACCTGAATTTCCTTTTAATTCCCAGAAACCACTCTACACTACGGGACAAGAGTAGCTTAAAAGAGTGCTCACCTTTTGTGGACCATGCGTGAAGTCATGCACCTGAGCAGCGTAAAGGTTCCTACAGGCACATTTTACCCTGGGAGTCTGTAAAGTTATCTTAGGCACACACTGCTCAGCCACTCAGCTTCTTTGGCACAAAACTGATAGAGCCCATGCAAGAGTTACGGGGAAGAAAACTCTCTATTGTCAAAACCGCAACATTAGTGCTGTTCAGCCTAGAGCAGCGAAGCTTGTGTGAAGACCTCATAGAAACCTTCCAGGATCTGAAAGAGACGTACAGGGAAGCCAGGGATGGAAGGAGTAATGGGTTCAAACAAAGAGGAGAAATTTGGTTTAGATGAACTTCTTTACTGTGAGGATGGTGAGGCACTGGAACAGGTTGTCCAGAGAAGTTGTAGATGCACCATATCCCTGTCAGTATTCAAATCCAGTCTGGATGGGGCTTTGAGTAACCTGGTCCAGTATCCCTGCCCCTGGCAGAGGTGTTGGAACAAGATGATCTTAAAAGTCCCTTCCAATCCAAGTCATTCTGTGATTGTTACAGCAGAGGAAGGAAGGCAGTAGTTGAAGGTCATATTAGGTATGTTACAGCAGAAGTTCCCAACAACTCATACAAACTTATATTTACATAAACTATGAATCTATTTAAGCCTTACTTTTCCTAACTTATTGTCACTGCCTATTCAGTGACACTTTCTGTGCTGCGCTTCTTATGTTTCCAGGCATAAGTCTTTCTGTGAACATTTCTACAAATAAAATTAAGGAAAAGTGAGACTGAGAATTTCTTGCATGAGAAATGTGAAACAGGTTTGTTTTACAAATACACGTAAGTGAGGTGGATGATTAAAGCACAGTCTATGCTTGAGCCACAAACCATTTTTGAAGCAGAATGCCTACAAATTATTCCATCTTCCACAGGGATGGTGAGATACACATGAAAATTGATGGTCTATAAATGATTGTGTGTAGAACTGGAATTTTTGATCAGTCATAAAACCTTAGATCAGGCAGAACACTTGCTACTTACTGGATCTTTAACAACTGAGTTGCAAGAAACTAGCTGAACCCTGTTTAGCTGAATGATGCATTTTCTCATGTTAAGTGAAGAAGAGCAGACCAGTATAACAATTACAAAAAATTATTGAATAGCTTCCAATGTAACTAATGTTCACATCTATCAATTCAATTTAAGACTAATTCCATCCTAGACAGGCATACAGCTTGTCAAAACCTTTATGAATTTTTCCATAAACTGAATTCTTTCCTTTTTCTCTGTGAAATCATAGTTTGTGATACTCAGACATATTCTTAACTGCTCTTCTGAAAACCCAGGTCTACTATTATAGCCCTTATTAATATGTCTAATTCACATTCCTTGACAGTTTTTTTCACCATATAATATAAAAAACCCACTCTGGATATTGCCAACACAACACATTTATCCATGTCTTTACTAATTCTATACTTTAATATGTGTGCAAATGTGTTCAGTTCTAACTCTACAGTTACAAGTTTACCATGGGAGGCCTTTTTAAATATGAGCATCATATTTGCTGCCTTCGATTTCTCCTCTAATGAGGCTGTTCATATAACCTGTTCAACAATCAGTTGTAAAATGCCATTACTTTATCAGCATTTTCACACGAAATTCTTTACAACCTTCCGTAAGCCTTGAATTCAAATACCTATTTCTCCTAGAGCTGTTGAGCTGAAAGCACTCCTCAGCTTTAATTTGTATCAAAGTTGATTTCACAAACATCTTCATGCTAACAAGAAATTCTATACCCAGAGTTGATAACTTCAAAAATCAGCTTTTCTATCCTCCTGTACCTGCTGTTTAATCAAAACCCCAAGGATATTATCTGTCTATGTTTTCTATAATGCTAAACACAAATTACTGTGTTCAGAAATTACTGTGTACCTTTCATTGGTTTGCTCATCACCACAATTTTTCTCATTGACTATTTTATACATGTTATCCAGCACCCCATGACCTCTGCCTACATGGCACTTCTATCTTAGTCCCAAAAAGCCTGGAATATAAAGACAAGGTTTCATGTCAGTAAAGGTTAATTCCTGAAGCAAAAAACTTCATTTCTTAGCAGTTATCTCACAGAATATCTACTTAGTTATTATTTTTCTTCTTACAGACATGCATAAATAGTCTTGCCTCCCAAATTTTACCCTCAAGAAATACATTGTGTTCCTCAATGTTTTTTAAAATGAGCACTGACAAGCTATGTATGTTTCTGTAATCTCACATGTATCTGTAAATTATGTGTTCAAATGAAAAGTCACAAATTACTACAATAAAGCCCAGATTTTATAGATAATGAAAAACAGAAACACTGTGCAAAAACTATACACACGGTTTTGCACTCTGTCCAAAGTAACATACTAAACCAAGCACTGATCTCTTACTTGCGGCACACATGCAATATTTTTATTTTGAGTGTCATTATGGGACTTAATTGAGGTGCAAGCCAAAAGCAGACCAGCAGAACAAGTAGCTACATAAAAAACCTCTTTATAAGAGAAGTTTTAAATAGATCTTTTGGGGCAAATATATACTGTGAGTGGAAGCAAAGTACTGTACAAACAGCCTTCAGACATGTGAGTATCATGAAGAACCCAGACATTAGAACGAGGTGCATACATTGATTCCTTTAGATATTATTCTCCAAGAAATACGTCCAAATTTGAAATCATGAGTGTACTAACCCAGACCAAAGGACAAGTCTTATCCTCAATGAATAGACAAATGACTCAGTTTAACATCTTGAGTTCCACTTTATTCTTGTGAGACAGTGCCTCATTTCACCAAGAACTGACTCAAGCTCGTGATGCATACGATGATGATTATTGTTATTGTTGCTTTTCCCATCATTTTTATATGCCACAAAAGTTCTTTCACTAATTAAACTGTGAGCTTCAAAGTCACTTTTAAATAACTCCTACCAATATGGCAGGCAGATTCAGTACTTTTTTTCCTCTAGTTAGCAAGCTATGAAGTTGATACAAGCATTTAACTATTAATTTTTCTGGCAAATGACTGTCTTACTCTCTATGTCAAAGCTCCAGTGGGGAGAAGAAGTTGAAGCTGCATGCATAATCAATGATTATAGGGCATGCATGTAAAGGCTTCCCACTTACTCTGAATTTAGAAAATATTTCTCATATTTACTACAATAAGCATACCAAAAGTGACACTTACAAACTCTAATTCCACACAACGCACAACCTTAATACAATGGAACTAATTTAGAAGGCTGTATCCAGCTGTAGAAAGACATTGTGCTTAAGAGAATAACTCAGTGAGCATATTACAAATATATTTTTCAATTAAATGTGTGGGTGTTTTTCCCATGGTAAAGAAAACTTTTTTGTATGAGGGCTCAATCATCTTGAAGAAGAAATGATTAATATAAAATAATCTCGAATTGTACCAAAATAAAAAATCAGTGAGAAATGTACTCTGGTTTATACCATGAACTACATGTTCCCACATCCTATATTCACAATTGGGGTGTTGCCACAATTGTCATAAAAGTTGACTAAAAAAGTGATCCACAGGAATGAAATAGTATCAATATTAGTTTTTTTTCTGGTGATATTAACTAATTTAGCAGTGTCAATGATGGCTTAGAGTTAAACCTAAGAAATGTACTTGTGGTGGTCTGCAATCTTTTTGTTGACATGACAAAAATGTATGCATAATTCACACGGTCAAATTAGATGTGCAAGCGCACCACATCCCAGTCACCAGCTCTGCAATTTGCACAGATATACTTGTTCCATTCCTGGTAGTTCCACATACCAAATTCAAAAGCCCTGTATTTTTTGCCATGTCACTTCAAACTCTTTGAAAGGCATGGATTTCTTGCTCCGTAGAGCTTTGTGGCTTTCAGGGGAATCCAGACTACTCATATTATCACCATTGCAGAAGTGCTCATAAAATGCACAAAATAGTTATCACTGCCACACAGTATTTTATCACACATATTTAGAAACATAGTGATATGTAAAAATAATGCTATTTGTTCCTTCTCCCAGTCTAAAGGTTATTCAGCAACAAATGTATAGCAATAGTTCTGCATTTCCAGGGCCGGATAAACGCCAGGAAAGTTAATATATAATGCAATTCTTTACAGTTGCAATTACCCAGACATTTCTGTGGAACAGGATTACAAGCTGTTGACCAGTTACCATAAAGAGAGTAATAAATTGCCACATTCAGCATCTCCCATCAAAACCTAAAGGTAGCCTGAGTGAAAGTGGCATAAAAAATTCTCAGGGTTCATCTGAGAAGCAGTTATGTATGCACAAAACCAAACTAAATCCTAAATCATCTCTCACTATCACTGGAAATGTGCAGAAAAACAGAGGTTCTGATTTCTTTTTCTTGCACCTCCAAACTCCTGATTGCCAATCCCCAGCATCGCTCCATTTTCCTGTAGCAGTGGAAAATACATTGCAGTATGTTTAGAGGCATTCTTCTAATTCTTTCTAATTGACCTTGAAGAACACCCCCACTTATTGGGTTAGGTGAATAATGAGAAGATATAGTAATGTGCCATTAAAAACAATTGATATAGCTATAAAAATAAATTTTATATAATATTTTGTTCACTTTTAAGCAACTTTCTATTTTATTACATCTTTAAGTCCATGAATCATGACAGTAGTACATACACGTCAGTTGAGACAGAACAAGGCATTGTAATGGTATTTGGATAATCCACTCTGCAGGAATGTTCATTATTCTTCCTGAGCTTTCACAAGAGTTCCCTGGCATAATGCTGCTACAGCTGCTTTACAGTCTAATGTTATTACAAGGTCTGATTCAAAGCTAATGTCTGCTAGAGGAATCTGGCAGGGTGCAAGAGTCCTATGAAAATCCTTGTGACGCTAAGGTGTAACTAATGGAGACTGAACTGCTGAAAAAAAAAGTGAGCAGTAACAGTTACTTGTTTTGAGTGTTGCAAGAATCCTGAGAGATCTTTGTTATTTGTCAGTACAAAAATCACACAAATCCAAGTTATTTTTTTCTGGAAATCTCATCATTTTTCTAATAAAAATAAACTATTAAAAAGTCTAATCTCAACCTTACCCACAGTACAGAAGTGGTGCAAAATACCATTTTCTTCATAATCTCTCTTATCTACATGTTTTGGATTGAAGAAAACATGAAGACTGCAGAAAAACAGAAACTAGGAATTGGCTATCAACTACAGTAGCTGGTAAAAGAGAATAAATAACATGCAGTCATCAGCAAGAGCCAGCTCATGAAATAGCTTTATTGGCAAACACAAGGAATTCCCTTTGCTATTTTAAACACATGGATCAAATCAATATAAAGTTTTGGTCTCTATTTTACGGACAAGCTTGCAAGCAAGATTTGGTCTATAAGATTGCTAGTGTGGCCTGAGTTGCTACTGTGTAACATATGAGCTCACATATTCTAAACAGAACTCTTGGTTCGGAGAAAAACATCCAGTAACTAAGGAATTATTATCTATGAAAAAAGTTGGGAAAGAAAAGGAGATCATTAGGTATGCACATGGATTCACATTTGCATTTATTTTTATCCACAAGGCATCACCACCATTCCTGACCTGTAAATATGAGTAGTCTGGACTTCAGTGGGGGAGAAAGAAACTAAAAACAAAAAGAAAAGAAAAGAAAAATCCACCCTGCACCAGGAATTCATGCTGCCTCTTATTCCAAAGTACTATAACCTCAAAAAACTGTCAGTCCAAGTAGCTGGATAAGAAATTAGAACATGTGTGGGTGGATTCCTTCCTCCAGCCTGAATTAATTAAAAATGATTGTTTACTGTATTATTTTAAAGCAGATTTTTGGAACAGGTTAAAGAACCACTGTTCTGACTTTAGCATTTCAAGCCTAATAAGAATGACTCATGTAAAGAACTCAGAGGAAAAATTAATAATAAGGAGGTTAAATATAAAGTTTCATCCACATAAAGTACCATCTTACGTTCTTATTTGTTGCTTGGAGAAATTCACACATTCTTGTACAAGACCTACCTCATTCATTTTGCCTGTGGTTATTTCTAGTTAAAGCATGTACACAAAAAACTTATGTCTCCAGTCAGTCTGGGCAATTCTACGTATTTCTAACACCTTAGGCTGGCCCTTTACTATTTCTCACATTCTAAACCTTAAACACATACTAATTCCCTCTGCTTTCAATTTCTCAGCCACTTATTAAACTGTAAGAAAGTAATAAGGACAACAGTTTTGAAGTAAAAAATTAAAAGCAATCACAAATTGAGATTGTGATTGAGATTGTATATTTGAGAGCAGCATTTTGGGGCTGGTTAATCCCTACTGATCAGACAGCAGTAAATACTGCCAAAAGTTGCTAGAACTGATTATGATCTTGTACATATGCATTTAAATAAACAATTATAAAAAAGGAAAAGAAATCATAATTTCCAGATCACCAAAAAATTTATCTGCCAAAACATTAAACAGCATACAGACTGACTGTGAAAAGGGATCATACACAATGCACTATACTGCAGTACACCTTCAGTGAACAATGTTTGTTACTTGTTATAAAATCCCAAAGCTGCATTAAGTAAGTCCTTTAAAAAAAATACACAGAATTTTACGGATTCTAAGACGCCAGCCCTCCATAATGGATGTATTCTCCTTCATATTTTTGAAGCCAGAGTTCTGCACATATTGACTTACATGGACTGCATGGGTAGGATAATGGCTAAATTCTACCTTTCTTCTTGCAGAAGATAAAGTACTTCTCTTAAATAGCCATTGATTTTCAGTGATCATATCTTATAGATTTTTGCATTGCTTTTATATTTGCTGATATTGGGTAACAGACTCAAAATTTATTTAGGTGAGAAGAACCTGATAAACAATCATCTGAGCTTTGTTTTCTCAGGAAAGTAGAATGCAAGTTTACCAACTAAATCTCTTACAAGCTCTGTTCTCCAAGTACAGTCAGTAGAGTGCTTTGAATGTTTAAATGCCATCTGCCATGATGGAAATGCTCTCCATTACAAGATTAGAGCTGGGTGGTGTTGGTGAGTTTAGAAATTGACCTTACTCCAAAGAAATCCCTATGAAGAAAAAGGAAACTTGACTTCTCCTTTTACAGATTACATAAACAAAGCATCTGGGGTGTTTTTTGTCTCAAGAAAGAGAGAATCTAAGTCTACACACATTCTTCATCCTTAGGATCTGAAATACTAAACTTATGTCCTATTAGCCTTGTCTCTTGACTTTTCAGAGTATAGGATACAATATACACACAGGTTTGTATGTGGGAAAGAATCTTGTAAGTCCTAGTTGCAATGACATAACACACAGAACACAGTTTTGAACTAAACTCTCAGGAAATTTCTTTTAAAAATGTATACTTACAGAGAGACTTAAAAATATTGACCTGCCTGACACCATCCACTGCCTAACAGACGGGCACTAGTCATATCCTGCTGATGTTCACCCCTCATTTCTCTTTTGAGTGAGAAATCTCACCTGACTTTACAAACATCCTATATACATCACCACTTGGAGTCAACTTACACTTCCTTCCACACATGCTAAAAGCACCTGTACTCCATGAATTATCTCCACTCAGCAGCTGACATAAAAGATCAAGTTACTGTGCAGTGTACGTTCCTTAGCCCCGTCCCTTCTATTCACACCTTTCACAGACACATAGCTTCCATTCTCTCTCACAACAGATATTGAGATCCTTTTTAAAAAATGCATGAATTCAAGTTCAAAAGAAATTTTACATTACCTTCTAAATTACTACTATTTTGGTTCTCTTCCATTCCACACTGAATAGGATGAACCAAGGTTCAAGATTCAAAGGAACATTACACAGCACTTCAGTCAGTTTACCTTAACTGCAAGTTAAGCACATCTTTAAGAAACCCTGTTGAAGAATGTACATGCTTTTCTGGTTCTAATTCTTCCATTTTCTGAGAAATTGCACCGGTTTCAGCTTAGGTAGAGTTAATTTTCTTCACAGTGGCTCACATGGGGCTGTGTTTTAGATTTGTGTTGAACACAGCGATGATAATACAGAGATGGTTTTGTTATTGCTTAGCAGGCCTTACACAGAGCCAAGGCTTTTTCTGCTTTTTGTACTGCCATGCTCGTGAGGAGACCGGAGGTGTATAGGAAACTAGGAGGAGACACAGCTGGGACAGATGACCCCAAATAACCAAACGGATATTCCATACCATATGACATCATGCTCAGTATATAAAGTGGGAGGAAGAAGGAGGAAACATGAGATGTTTGGAATGATGCTGTTTGTCTTCCCAAGTAACTGTTATGCACGATAAGGCCCTGCTCTCCTGGGGATGGCTGAACACCTGCCTGCCCATGGGAAGCAGTGAATTAATTTCTTGTTTTGCTTTGTTTGCCTGCAGAGCTTTTACTTGACCTATTAAACTGCCTTTATATCAATCCATGAGTTTTCCAGCTTTTACCAATCTGATTTTCTCCCCAGTCATGCTGGGACTTGAAGGAGTTGAAGGAGTATGGGGCTGTATGGTATTTGGCCAATGGCTGGGATTAAAACCATGACAGAAATTCTGCATGACTATTTAGTGTTCAAACAACAAAAGAACAGATAATATGTGTAGCTAAAAAACAACAATAACAATAACAAAAAACAGCTTGAAATTAACTCCAGGTTTCTGACCACAGTAAGTCTTCTAACAATTTAAAAAGAAAAAAAAATTACCCACAAGAACAGAAACAAAAAAAGAAATACAGACTGTTCCCATCTTTGAGGTGCAAAATGTTCTTGAAATGTTCTGTTCTATAAAACAACATGGGAATTCATTGTGATGTCTCAAATACTGTTTTTCAAAGTGTTGCAGCTCTGTTACATAATTTTGTCCGCAGACATCCAACTGGTGCTAACAATTAGTAAGCATCCAACGTTATGGTTATTACCAAATAACATTTAAATCGAAAAACAAAAGCTGTAAGTCTAAAGATACAAACCATGACTCCAGCAACATTCTTGTACACGTTAAAAATCCCCCAGGACTTCAGTGAAGTCAGACTTTCCTAACTTTTTGCATTACAGAAGAGTTCATTATCTCTTTGTCTGTAGTGGGCAACACAGTGACATCGACATAGTGCTAGCACCTCCTAGCAGCTGCAACAGATCTTAAAAAGATATTTAGAAGACAGTAAATGGCAGGCCAGGACTTGAATTCAATTGTTAAGTTTAGAAGGCCCCATCACTACATTAACATTTAATCAAAAGTCCTAGGATTCTTCATGGAATTACCAGAACTCACTTATAAGTGATGCAGCAGATGAACACCAAAGACACCCACTTCTAATTTAAAAGGGAAATAATTAACATGTCGCTTTACTGTTGAGGTTAAAGGAAACCATGATACTGCATAAACAAAAGGACATTCTCTAAAAGTGTCTCTGTGTATGTGTGTGTATGTGAAAGAGAGAGAGAGAATACTAAAAGAAATGCCACATCAATATTTGCCAAAAAATAATTAGAGGAAAAAAAAAAAAAAAAAAAAGAAGAAAAAATCAGCAAGAAGAAGATGCATTATGCACTGTATTTTAAATGCTTTTAAAATCCCAGTCTTCAATGTTTACCAGTAAGTCATCATCTAAACCCAGTCTAATTCTGGATGAGTTTTAATCTACACAGACTTTTGATCAACTACCATTTATTCTTACACAGCAAAATTCATATTAAGGAGTCAGTGCATCATGTTTTCCAAAGTAAACCCTGAATTGTAAAAATTCCTAATCCATAATGTTCACCCTATTATGCGACATCAAGGTCAAAGGAAAGATAGCTGTTAATCCAGGGGCTTGAATTAATTTTATTTTGACACACCCACAGTATCTTCTAACTGAATTCATTTCAGCGAGGCTAAAAATGTTAAGAGCACAAATGGCACAAATGTAAGCACCAGAAGGAATATTGAGGGCTGAAGAATGGTTTTAAGGATTTCCTATGAGAGCTGAGAAACTGACTAAAGTTTATTTCTCCCATAACTGTACAACACCCTTTTTGATCTTTCCACTGAACACTAACTGAAAAAGCAAACAAAAAAAGTCCCCTTGTATTGTCAACACACCTAAACACTGTATAATGCATGATAATGGTATGTCTAAGACATTTACTACCCATGCAGGATACAATTGATTCCATTCCCATTCCCGTCGTGGTTCGTTTTTAACAGAAAAGCTTTGTGACGGGCTAAGTGCATCAAATTGCCACATGAACTAAAAGCAGTACAGGCAGCCCACACGTGTTTCAACACAGCTTATCAAGCTTCCCCTGACACAGAGATGCCAGCAGACGGGCACATCCCGGCTGGAGAAGGGATGCCAGCAGATCAGCCCGTAACGCCGTGTGACGCTTCGGGGACGGGGTCACGTCCTCCAGCGGTCCCTCACCTACGTGATTTCCCCCTGCGGGTCCAGCCACCGCGCTGCCCATCTGCGCTGCTCCGAACCGGGTCATTGAGCGCTTGTGTGAAGGACCGGGAATTGCGGCGGGGGGCGGGATGTGCCGGCCCCGCAAGCGCGGCCCCCGCAGCGACCCCTTCTTGGCCCGGCCACCGAGGTACCAGCGGTGGTGCCGCCCGCCGAGTCCCCTCTCTGCAGGCTGGGGGTCACTTGTCACGCCCGGTCCCTGTCCCCTCTCCCTCCCGTCACTACAAGGACTCCCGAGCTGGTGGCGAGGTCGCCTCCCCCTCCGCATACTCCGCGGTCCCGGCCGGCCGGGCGGGCGAGGCGCGGGCTCCCCGCTCCCCTGTACCTCTTTGCGGCGGCGGCGGCGGCGACGGCGACTGGCCCCGGCTGCCGAGCGCCACCAGCAGCAGGAGCAGCGGCAAACTTTCCCGAGCCATGGCTCCCGGGCAACCCACCCGTCCCGCCGCGGGACGGCCAGCCGAGTGAGCCGCAGCCGCCGGGAGAGGAGAGGAGACCCCGGTGCCCCGGGCAGGGAGCAGGAGAGCAGGACACACCCCTGCCCCCCCGCACACACTCCCCGCCCCGCCGCCGGCCCGCGGAGGAGCGAGCGGGGCCGGTGGGCAGCGAGGGCTCGGAGCGCGGCCCGGGAGGAGCCCCCGAGCCCCGCGCGTCGGGAGCGGCCCGGAGGCGCCGGACCGGGGGAGCAGCGCGGCTCCAGGCTCCAGGCTCCAGGCTCCAGGCACCGGGCGGGCACGAGGCGCCGCGCGAGGAGGGCAGCACGTGCCTGCCCGACGGCTGCTCCCCGGAGCCGGGAAGCGTTCTCGCCTGGAAGTGTGCTGGCCATTTAGGTTAGTTAGCCTTTGTCAGCTTATCCGACAGGGAAAAAAAATACCTGCGCTGTGACGGGGGGTGTTAAATAGCTTTCTGAGAAGGCACTTGGGAAACGAAGTTTGCGACGGAGTCAAGCACATTTTTCCTGCCGTGCCCGGGAGTGGTATGTCAGCGCTAGCCAGGTATGACAGGGAAAAAAATCCATATTACCGCATAAAGTAAAAATTAACCTTGCACTAAAATAAAATTTGGATTAAAAACTATTGCATAGTTCTCCTGAAAAAACAACTGCTTTAAAAAAGTCCATAAAAACCAGGTTTTGTCATGGAACAGCGAGGCTCCCAGCCTATGTGTGAGCACACAGAGAAGGGACGTCATGGGCTGTTAGAAAGAGTGAGCTGGGCTCAATTCACAGTGTATTTGTGGCATAAAACTAAGATTGTGCAGGCAGCCCAGTTCTGACTTGGTCATCTTCACAAGTCTTGTACCACTGCACTTCAAATTGAACTTCTCTTGTAATTCACATCAAGATTAAGCAATTCTATGTATTTCCCAACATAAATATTTCAGAATCTATGTGCTCATTGCTGTAGCCAACGGGATAAGGATGCATTTGGTACAGTGTCTATTTCAGCTCTCAAGCCACATCATTTTCCATTGGTAAATTTCCCTGTCATTCCAAACCTAACATTTGAGGAATGCAGAATTTTGCACATAATAGACTGTTGCATCCAGCCACACAGCCAACATGACGGTCCCTGTCATCCCACTCCAAGCACACTCATTCTTTCTCTTCTGATGCACTTAGCCTATCACAAACCTCTCTTCTGAGGTTTCTCCCCAGACAGCCTGAGCTCTGCTGCTGGGAGTCCTGC
This sequence comes from Vidua chalybeata, assembly GCF_026979565.1. Classification (NCBI taxonomy): domain Eukaryota; kingdom Metazoa; phylum Chordata; class Aves; order Passeriformes; family Viduidae; genus Vidua; species Vidua chalybeata. The sequence continues at coordinate 59,976,475 of NC_071532.1, forward strand.
TACTGGATGCTCATTGCTTCCATGACCTTTGGGAAACTGCTCCTCCAGCACAGGACACAGGACAGCAACAAGAATGCTCTTGTATGGCTCGGCCATTTGTCACTTGAAAGTCAATGGAAAATACTCGAGTCCTCTTGCCAAAAATTATGTATGTGTGGTCTTCTGCACTTCATACTGAGGAAACCCAGGTTCAAGGTTTACCTTGATGATTTTCATCTTGTCAGCTATTTGCTTTGTTGTGGAAGTATAGATAATCAGGGAACTGGGAGGGACAGAGAAGGAGATGGTGTTTACAACTCTATCCACAGTTTTATCACTATCAATATTTATTTACTCTGTAAAGTGTTTCCCTACAAGCAGTAACAGTCACTACTTTCGTCTGGCTGCTTCTCCCTTTGCAATTCCCTTCATGCAAAATTTTTGACTGCTAGGAATTGTGTATATGTGCAAGAGGAATAATCTAGTGAATTAAGTACAACTGATAAACACTCCAACCCAAGTATGTGTCAGTAATTTGGCGTATTTAGTGCCAGTTTCTTACTTAGGGATCTGACTACATCAACATAGGTTTGACACATTTATTAGTTGAATTTGGTCAAGCATAGTGGCAGCTGCTGCATAAAAGCCATACTAGCATGGGTTGCATACTCCCCCAGCTGGAGAAATTCCTTCCAGGGCTCCAAAAGCTGTAAGTGCTGCAGTTGAGTTTCAGGTACTACTCCAGAAGCAGATTGTAGAAACTGTGAAGTAGAGACCTGAAGGGGGGAACCTCTGCTGCTTTGTGTTAAGGTCTCATCAGATTTGATGAAAATATCTCTATGACTTGTGATCTCCATGAATTTGAGATCAAGAGGAGATTCGTTGTAGGCGGGGTCCCTACTTCCCCAAATATCAATACAACAACAGTATTAAATACAACAGATTATTTACCTGAGCTTTTATTTGAATCAGTTTATCCTGTTGTTGAGCCTGTGTAGTCTTTAATGTGAGGATATATTGTGAGAATTCAGCCTTGTTTCAGTTTAGCAGCACTGCTGGCATACCCAGGTAACTCATCACCTGGCAGAGCCAATACTGACTATCTGTGCACCAGAGATACAAACTTCTAATACTTTGGGGACACCAAGAGGCAAGAGATGCCAGGAAGACCTGCTGACTCATTCAATGATTTTTCACATTTGAGCTACATGAAATAATTTCATACCATAAAATGCCAAACTGTATCAAGAAGCAGCAAGAGACGGCTGCTCCAGAAAGAGAAGCTTGTTAGAAGATGAAGTGACACCACTGAGGTAAGCAGGGCAGTGTCCTCCTGCAGTCTCTAAATGCAGAAGGAACAGATCTGGGGGTAATAATAAGGATCAAACAAAATTTCAGGTCTGCAGACAAGTTCATAGGCAGGAGACTTATCTGAGATCAAGTCTGCAAATCGGGGTTAGGATCAGTGAGGTGCAAAGTGATGCACAGGTGTATCTGCAATGTAAAACAGGCTGGTACTGGGGCAAGGGCTAGAACTTAATTGCAGCATCCACTCCTTAAATGCAGGGAGAAACCAACAAAGTTTTTCTAAGCTCTTCCTCCTACATCAAATGTTTCACCACTGCCTGACACAAGGTTACATGGCTGTGCCAGGTCAGAAGTGGCCTTGAGCACAGGCAGACAAACCCATAGGAGTGAGAAGACAAGGCTGCCGAGCCTGTAGCAGAGCCTGTAGCTGCACCCAGGGCCATGACAAGCTAGATAAGAAGTTTTTCAGCTATAGCAGTGGCTAAAGGGGCATTAATGGTAGTCTGTACTGAGGATGGAACTGCTGGGCTGAGAGGAGGATGTGAGTAAAATCAGATAAGGACTCATCTGGGAGCCGATACAACAATATTTTAATGACTTTGCATTAAAGAGAGGGGCTTTTAAATTCATTCTGCTGGTAAAATAGGATTGGGAGGACCAAAGCATATTTTGTAAATTTTTTGCATTTATGTATACAAATATACATTGTGAGTTTATAAAATTTTTATTCTCAATGATTCAAGTATAAAAAAATCAGAAGATCCTAAATGCTATAAGATCCTAAGTCATGCCAATATCAGTGGCAGTCTATCAGTGACAGTTTCTTATGAGAATGATCAATAAAGAATATAACCCCAAACTCCTTGATGGAAGTCAGTGAGTCATAAGGCATTTTTGAGTCACTAGAATGATGCAGCTATGAAATAAGCAAGTAAAGCCTAGGATGCATAAAGCCTAGCATTCACTGGAAAATATTTCCAGTGAAGATATGAAAATTAACACTGCTGCATCCCACCTAGGATATCACAGGGAATTACAATCATGCATGTTCAAGAAGAATTTATTCAGACTTAAACAGAGCAGAGGCCTCTGGGGAAGGGAGAGCTTATCTGAGACAGATTAGAAGGGTTTGATTTGTTTAACCTAGGAAAATAAGATGTGAGACATTTCTAAGTGTAACAGAGATATTAATGGATGCAATTGTCATAAAAGGAAAAGAGCATAAGCAAGATACAGATAGGCTGGAAAATGGAAGATAGTTTCTAATCATAAGGTGTGGAAACAGCTTCTGTTAGGAGAGCAGAGGAGAAAAAATAATCAATTTAAAAGTAGACCTTGGCAGATTTATGAAAGTAATTCCATGACAAACTTGCCTGCAAAAGGCAGGAGGAATGGATTTGATAACCTGCACGATCCTGTCCTGTGTTAAATGGACTGCAATCAAAGGATAAAGAAAATAAACATTAAAAACAAGCTTTGAAGGATTAAGAGAAGATTCAGATACAGCACTTAGAATGAGTTGAAGTATGTGAACCACAAGAATCAAAGAATTAACCCATTTTAGAGGCAAGGTGAGACACAGTCTCTGATTTGGACCCAAGTCAGGAGGAACCAGGATGTCCTCGTGCCAGGTTTGTGATTGCCCAAAGCAGCTGTTAGGGAAGGGGCTGGCAAAAGACAAGTTAAAAGACAGACAAGGTATAAAGAAATGAGATATGTGACTAGGAATCAATATCAAAGTAGAGACCAGAATTAAAGATCAAAGTAGACAAAGGACACATGAAGAAAAGAGCAAATCTAACACTGATAGAAAACTGTTCCTGTGCAGCCTCTGTTGCCAGGGTCACCGAGTATTGTCAGTTTAAAAGCTGATACAGATAGCTGCAGGTCAGAAAGCAATCCTATAAAATTAAGGGGGAAAGAAAGGAAAAATAATCAAAAGAACAGGGGGAGGATAGGATAGGCCTGGGCCTAGGTAATAAAGAGAGGGCAACTATAATTTGGCAAGAAAGACTGTGAAGAGACGATAACAGCAACAGCAGTCCCTGCATTCTGAGGAAGCTAGAGTCAAGAGCAGAGTTGTTACAGTTTGATGAGCTACAAATGGCATCAGGATGGAGCTCATTTCAGAATAGAGCTCATTTTGTTTCAACCCCTCCATTTTGCCTTGCTCACCACCCCTGTAATTAGATTAATTAATACACCCAACCCACTTACTGTCATTACTAATCATTAATTCTTATAAAAGCTAAATGCTCATCTGTTAGTACCTCTGTATTGCTACTTACACATAGGGAACAGAGAAGAGTCGTAGTCTTGCCTGATATTGGATTCTGTGGGCCATTTGAAGTGCCACTTATTTCTGGTCTTGACTTCTAATAACTTCCTTTAGGCCTATGCTGCTATTTTAAGTAGCTTTTGTTTTAATTTTGATCCTGTGAAAATAGAAGAGCAATGTCACTGACATTATGTTAGCTTATGTTTACCTAAGAATATGAAGCAGAAACAAATAGAGTTTCTCAACCCATAATTAATTTTTACCACCAAAGTCTGTATGTACTCTCCATAAATATTATGCCTGATGCAAAGCCTTTTGTAGCTCTATTTTCAGAGAATCAGATAGCTGCTAAAAATGGCTTGCTGATTTTAATAGCTACTCATTACAAAGAAACTAGAACTTAGTCTGAAATGACACATAATTGTTTCAGTTTTAGAATGCATTTTAAAATATTTTCTACCATTCATTTATTTAGGAGGTCTGTTGTATGTGAGAAACTGTCAAAATTGTTAGATCCAATTAATAAGAAAAGTTAACATCTACTAATTTTGCCCTGAAGTATAACTTTACCTCTCATGGAATGGAAATGAAAATTATTTGGCTGAATCACTAGTGTGGGTTTTATGTTTCCCTGCCAGCCATTAATGAATAGTAAAAAATAAAAATTAAAAAATAATAATAAAGCACAAGATTAAACCAATTCTGTAGAATTAGATTGACTTGCCTTCCTAAAAATGGATATTACTGCAAAACATGCAGATAGGGAGAGAAACAGATGGGCGATATCTGACAAATAAAATTTCCAGATACTGCCCCATCTGTTTCCTTCTACACAGTTCAGCTATAAGCTTTTTAGCATTATAGGGTTGCTTAGGTGATATTCCTCTTTGCAATGACATCACACCCAGAGACTAGCAAAAGCAGGTTGGTACAGTAATCTGAGATCAAGGATCAGTTCACTACATGGTTACCATTTTATATCCTTAAAAGTACAGGCATGAGATTTCCTTCTTTCATAGTGGAAAGATTCCATCTTCTAAAAAATTTTTGGTAAACTCTTCAGCTTGTTTTTGAAATTGTTTTGCCATTCCTGTTGATCTGCTGTAGATTTGAAAACCATATTATTTTATCTGGTAAAATCTAAATTTTTGGCTTCTCTGCTTAAGTTTTATTATGTTTTCTTCGTTTCCTAATACTTTGCTAAACAAAGTTTATCATTCCTCTCTGAGACTGATGCCTTAATTTATGAAAGAAAAATGTGTCATCAATATTGCTACATTTTACAAGACCAGAAATCATCATGACCCTAAGGAGATAGCCATACAGGACTGTCCAAAAGTCAACACAATCCCCCACGCCTCCTATACACCTGGGTGGGCCTGGAGACATCTGAAATTATGAGTTTGGAGTGTTGGAATCAATGTAATCAGCTGCAGGGTTATAGTTGCCCACATGATTGCATCTTACTGAGCTGGCTGTACTGTGGTTTGATGAAGAAAAATCTTTGGTATGTTTCTAGACCAAGGCTTTTAGAACTCTGTATCATAAAGTAATTGAAGCTGATGATGGTTGTGTCTTAGAATAGAGAAGCTTGTGACTAACTAGGAAGGAAATTATCAGAAAAGAAAGAAAGGAAAAGGAAGGCAGGCAGAAGGAAGGCAGGAACTCAGGAAGGAAGAAAACATTGGATCTCTTGAACTGCTGTTGAGTTTTTCTCAGCTGATTTACTCCAAAACACAAAACAGAAAGGGCCAAGCAAGAGATCTTCATTAAAGACTTCTTCCATGCAGCTGCTCTGCAAAGTGACAGATGGTTGGTGTATTCTTCCTTATTTTGATAAAAAGTCAATTGGTACACTTTGATCATTAGGAAAACCTGGAGAATTTTGTAAAGGAGCAGTGAAGGTCACACTTTTGTCAGATTACATGTTTGTATACATGATCATAAGTGCACTTCTTCATTGAAGCTGTAGCATAATTTTCCAATCAATAAAGAAGCCTCCAGATCTCATCTGCATCCTTAAAATTGGGTTCTTAGAAGTAGTTGAAGAGTAGATTTTTATGACTCACTTGAGTTTAGGTTTTCTGAAGAAAAAATAGGTGAAAATCTAGAAACTAGAAATATATAAAAGGAAGAATTTTGAATGCAATATCCTCTTTGAGAGAAGAGTATATCATGTGCTATTTAACAAATGCCCTTGTGTACATCTACCAAAACATCTGTCTAAGGGTCAACTTCTGTACTGATAGAATACATTCCCTTTAGTAATATTAAAGTATAAAATTAAGGGATGTTTCTAACGTGTGTGTACATCCTCAGAGAGAAATTGTGGCTTGGTGCCATTAGGAAGTTGCTTCTTCTATGAAATCATATTTTTTGAAAGAATTTTAAATGGCCAGATTAGACAATCATCTTTCATTTAAATAAATATCCAATTGCACAATATTTATTGATAGGCTTGCTGTATTACTGTTGGCTGGACGATTATTTTAGTCAAATAAAATTAGTCTCTGTTATGAACTCCAAAAACTTTTGTTCATGATATATCTGCCATCAGTTAGCCTGCAGAACTATGTACACAATACAAGTACTACACCTGTTCTAGGCATCCAAAATAATACCATTTCTGCACAGAACCTGTAAAACATAGGAAGAAAGATGTATATGGAAAGTAACTGCTAATGAAACAGTTGATCTTGTTCTATATTTATAGACAAGAATCAGAATATTTTTCAGATACCTCTCGTCAAGCTTTAGCTTGACAGCTTGACTACAATAAACAAGATACATCCCTAGATTAATTTTATATGAGGCTGGTAACTTGGTGGTCAGAAGAACAGAAGGCTCTTGTCCTCAGTCCAACATTGTAGACTATTACAACTTGCTCTGAAATCTGCTTCTTCATTACAGAAATAACAAATCTAATTGATTTGCACTTGACCTAGACAATAGAGTTCTGTATATTTATATGAGAAATTATTTTTTGTTGTATTTTCAGGGTATTATCCCAAAGATGTTGAGACAGCGTTACTTGATTTCTCTGCCACGTACAGTTGCTTTGTGGAGAGTTCATTTGCGCATGCAATTGTTTCACTTTTAGGCACTGGCTTTATTGTTTACAAAAAGAAATGAATGGTTTGTTTCTCTGTTTTATTTCTCTATATTTTATTGTGTTTCTCTATAAGAGAAACACAATAAAATATGACCGGTATGCACTGGGCAACTGAGGTACATTTTACTACTCTTTGCTGTTATTTTTTGTTGGATGTAATATACCTTCCTTTAGGAAGATTTTTGATATCATCTCCTGCAGGGAACTCACTGGGAACCAGAAGACGCATGACCTGGATGAATCAACTGTTGAGCTGAGAATTAGCTGGACTGCCAGGTTCAAAATGTCATAATCGATGGCTTGGCAACCAAATGGTATCCAGTAGCAAAATGGACTAAAGGACCTCTAAACATCTGATCCAACCAACATTTCTGCCTGTGATACGTCTATGGCATGTTTGCTGTCGCTCCAAGAATATTATTCACTCCTTCATAAATTGTGAATGATCTTATAAGAAAATCAGTAGATTCTCATAAATTCAAAGAGGTAGAAAAAAAATAGTTTTCCTTGGCTTATTTTAGGTAATGTATTGCAAGCCATTCCCTTTATAGCTAGTTTTTAAACTTGTATTTTATATCTTCTTATCCAATTATTGCAATTACAAGATACTTGTTTTTACAAATGGATAATGAGGTATTTGGCATAAACTGTTTGCTGTGTTTGGAATATTAAACTCAATAAAGTCTTAAAATACATATGAAATTAATATTAAAACCATGCATTATGCTTTAATAACATTAAATATAACATTAAAATAACAATATTGAATGTGTACATATAAATACGTTTCTAAAAGTTGGTATATATGGTTTTAATTTTCTACTGGTATACATATATATACACATACTCGCTGGATATTAAAGACTACTTTTTAATGAAAGGCATCCATTAATCTATGTAAATTAATGATATATATCTCTCACAAACACTCTCCATACTATTAGTTTTTTAGTAATACCATTGTTTTAAATCTACCAAAGGGAAATTTGAAAAAAACCTTGAAGTTGTTTGAAAATTGCTTATAATTTCAGATTTTAGGAAGCTGATAAATTAATGTTGGCAGCAGTTTCCTAGCTCCATATTTTGATTTTTATTCTACTATAAATTTAAGAAAATCTCACTAGGGACTTATCAAGATTAATCTATTGTTTATGAAAAATCCTTAAGAGTTTCCCAGTTCAGAGTATTAAAGATATATAAGCAAAAAACCCCAATGGAGTATGTTAAAACATAAATTAAATTCTACTTCAAATCTATAAGAGGAAATTACTGCTCCCTTACTGCTATGGCAGAGGATACTGTAGTAATGTTTAGGATGTCCTGTAGGATATGTATATATACAGAATATGCATACATACAGAACTCTGCCAAGTCAGTTCAGTTTCCTAATCTTCACGTTAACATAAAATGAGTTCATACTCCAAAATGAACTGAATCAGCTAATTTCCAGGACAGCTGGGAATTACCAGCATGAATCCTTCCCCATCCCAGGAGTCTGTCTTCCTGGACTCAGGACCAACTGTGATACGTTAAGGGCTTTGAGGAGATATATGAGAAGATGCTTTGGAGAGCCTTCCCCTTATTCTCCAGACCAGGACATACATAAGCTCAGGCTGTCATCCTGGTTCTGTGCCTGAGTCATGCTGCAAGTATGATTATTCATACCTCCCTGATTCTGCCTCCAATCCACAGACTTGACTTTCTGACCTGATCCCTGACCTGTCTGAGCACTATAGACCGGTAATCACTGGGCCATGTCCAGCCATTGTTCCAGTCACCAGACCTGATCTGCTTTCCTCATTAAGGTACTTGGCTCTTTTCATCAGGGCTGCTGCTCTCCCTACCTTGGTGCCGTCCTCAGCTTCAGGTTTGCCTCTGCTTGCAGAGCAGCCCCCTCATGCTGCTCCCAACCACTGACAGGAGAATGGGTGTAGGGATTCCAGTGCTATATGCAGCAGGAAAGTGACCTGAGTAGGCTCAGCCCACTGTGGCTCTCCAGGGATGTCCCAGGAAGATTTGTACCACCAAGTTAGGATTCAAAGCAGGTTGTAACCCCCTTCCATGGATGGAAGGCCCATGTTGTTGAGGTGCAGGGGACAATGAGTCAGTCCTTGAATCACAGTGCTCTTTCTCTCTTGCCACTGTGTCCTCCTGGAATGGATGTAGCTCCTCGTCTCAAAGGACCTGAGTCATAAACAATATACATACAAACCCATTTTTACATTACTTGGCATAGAGGGTGTTTTCCAGCATGATGATTGAAGGAAATGCAATAAAAAGTACAGCTTTAATGAGAGATGGCTGTGACCTGGTAGACCTTATAAATAAAAAAGGGTGAGATCAGCAGGGTTAAGAAAACAGGGAGTAGGAAAAAGAGAAGGAAATAAAAGACTTGAATTTTGGCAAACTAGATTAATGGCTGAGATTTTTGAAGTACTTTTAAATAAATGTGCTTGCTACTATAGTAGTTTATTCCAAAATATATTGTATTTTGCTAAATGCTATCAATAGCATGCAGCAATAGTTCTGTATGTTGTACTCATCTAATGCAGCCTATCCTAGCTTTAACTCCCAGTAAGAGCTCTTCAGGCAGCCTAAACATTACTCAAAGTATCAAAATATTCTTTTTTTGTCTTTGAAGGTCCACTTCCTGGAGGCAACTGATTTCCTGTGAATATCAACTTCCTTTTAAAACAAAATGACAATTTACAGGCATATTGATTGCAGAAGGAAACTTGATCTAAGTGCTTGATTTGAAAGAATAAAGAAAAATTAAATAAAATAATACGTTAAAAACATATTGGATTCTTACAAATTTGGGATTTGTTGGTGAATGCTTGGTGTTTATAATTTTCAGTACCAAGTTGAGCCTTTTTTTCAATCAAAATATATTTGGGTTAGTTGCCGGAATTGTTGCTAAAACAGATGAAAGCAAATCAGAATGAAATTAGCACTGTCAGCCATTGAGGAAATGGGTCTTTTTTATCCCTGTGCTACATATGAAAATGATTCTGAAAAATAAATTCTTTCGGCAGGATTTGCATGAACATTGAAGATTATAATCAGAATGAATAAAATAATGGGTTTTTTTCTCTTACCTCATAAATGAAAAAGAAAAAATGTGGTTAAGAAAGTCCATTTATGGAAGTTTAGTCTTCTGAGTAGCAAGCAAGGATTACTTTGGCAAGCTGTGTCGGCATTTATATCTAAAAAGCAAACAGAATTTAATTATTTTGACAAATCACTGTGGTTTTCAAGATTCATCACTCATGAAGAAAAATTAATATGCTTAATAAGTGATCATTCTTGTTCCAGCCTAGCAATTCCAAACTTTTAAATGCTCTTAATTCTAGTTAGCATATTAAGCATGAAATTAAATTTAAATGTTTTAAATATATCATTTGAACTATAGAGGTTTATGTAGGAAATGTGTTGCAGTTCTGGTCCAAGCAAAAACTGCTTTATCTCTGCTACCAGGTATTAGTCTGCACAGTCTCAGCTGTGTTTCCAAGCAACATGAATTCCCTCATCTTTTTGATGCATTTCACCTCAGTTTCTGTCACATTGAGCTCCTACCTCACCTTCCACTGTGACAGTCTGCTGTTGGTACCTCCCTGAAGTTCTTGACTGAGTGCTGGTGTACTTCATAACTAGATTGTGGCATTTGAACAGTGGCAACACACAGATCCATACCTACATTTACAGTGTTCTTCTGGATCTGTTCCAATTGCTGCCCTAACAAGAATATTTTTGGGACATCACAGTTTCAATCATATCCATACTTTGAATTTCTGGGGCATCTCTGAATATCTCATGTGACTTCACAGTCCTGGTTGAAAGGAACTCAAGCATTAATGTTTACTGATAGTACAATTTCATCCTCCAAATTCTGAGATGATCCACAGTAAACTATTACTTTCAATACATCGAAGTCCCCCTTCCAGGACTTAACACTAGGTGTGGATATTTCTGGTCCATTGAAACCTAAGACAACATTATCAGGTTCCAGAGGGAAAAATACCCAGCTGTTCTTGGCTTTAAGTAGATACACATTCCTTCCAACATCCGTGGAAAAAAAAATCTTGATTTATATAAGGAACTGAAAGAAGAGACAGCTGCTCACAATACTTTAGTTTCTCTCAGTCACATCTTATCAGCATTAGATACACCAACCATGTTTATGATGCCCAATATTTTTGAAATGCCAAACAGACTATCTTACTGTATTGATATTCATTGCATGACAGTTCCTGCCTCCATTGCCAGCACTGATACATATTTGCCATTGCTGAACATTTACAGTGTCCACCAGGGCTTATTGTGATACTGGTTTGATGAGGTGTGTCCTTTACAACCTAGATAAGCAAACGAGGAATCTCACCCACATAGTTGTAGTAAGAATTAACATTTCCTAGACTTTTGCCCCCCTCATGCTGTGTTAATAGCCTCGTGGATCTGATTCCATGAGAAAAATATAATCTATTGTAGCATCTGCAGCTACACTGATTCCACTTGTCCTGATTTATTCTGATTTGTCCTGATGTAAAGAGTTCTCCTCTTTATATCTTTTTCCTTGAGATGTTCAGCCCAGAGAAGAGGAGACCAAGAGGAAACCTTATTGCAGTTACAACTTCCTGGTGTGTGGAAGAGGAGGGACAGACACCGATCCCTTCTCTGTGGTGCCCAGTGACAGATCTAGAGGGAATGGTCTGAATTGTGTCAGGAGAGTTTTAGGTTGGATATTAGGAAAAGGTTCTTCACCCAGAGGGTGTTTGAGCACTGGAAAGGGTCCCCAGGGAAGTGGTCACAGCACCAAGCCTGACAGAGTTCAAGAAGTGTTTGGACAATGCTCTCAGGCACATGGTGCGACTCTTGGGGTGTCCTGTGTGGGACCAGGAGTTGGGCTGGATGATCCTGATAGGTCCCTTCTAACTTGGCATATTTTATGGTTCATGATTCAGTGACTCAGGGACTCCTATCCTTCCTCCTATCCTTTATAATTTCTTTATTTCTCCTCCTTATTACAGGCAGAAAATTGGCTTAGCTGGCTAGAGTAGGGAAAGAATATTTCTTGTATCCCAAATGGTAATTTTCTGCTTTACTCTCTCTTGTAAAATAAGTTTCACAGCACCAAGCCCAAAGCCCCTCTCACATCCATATGTAGCATCCTGCTGTTGTGTATGCCCAGTCCTTTTAAAGTAGCCTGGATCTTCCGAGAGCTGAATGAAAAACGTCATTTTGTTCAGTGCATAACATAAGGCATGGTGGGTGGCTGCCCACATATGCAACAAGTACAAAAATCTGTCTGCAGGCTGCTTCCCACACATTTCCCAATCTTCCCTTGCTCCCCTGATACCATCCTGAACCTGGAGCCTAGAGTCAGGACATACTACTCCACCTTTTATTCTTTTATCATCTTCCCTGAGGTGTCTACTCTAGACTAAAAACTACTAGAATGTGCAGAAAGCTGTGGAAGACCTCTTTTGTTGCAGGGAGTGCAAGGAAAAAGGAGAGGCAGAGAGATGGGCTTTGAGGCATCAGTGCATCAAGAACAGGTTTATGTTTTCTTTCTCCCTTCAAATATTTTGTTTCGTAGTACCTCTCTACATAAGCACAGAACAGAATCTCTTTAGTAAATTTGTTTCATGAGAACAACCAGCCACTTTCCATACCAGTCTAGTGATTTCGAAAAAGAGACAGCAACTCAAGATGCAGCAGTGGTGCCTCACTGACTCTCAGGGGCCCACTGATGGATTGGGAACATTTACCTGCCTGAAAGCTCAATTTCAGGCTGGTGGCACTTGTCCTTAATGGGTATTAGCAGAGCAACAATGCTGGAAACAGGATTTCTAGCTGTCAATTTGACAGTGAATTAATTCTGGTGACTGAAGGCCTGAGGAATTCAGTCCCTTGCTCCTCTACACTTTCTTTTGACTGCTTTCTGGGATGGTCTGGCACTCTTACACAACATGCCAAGAAGGTCTCCTACTTGACAAAGAATGGGTTGAAGGAAGGTTTCCAAGACAGAAGACAGCTCCATTGAGGACTGTGATAAAAAGGTCAGAAACAGGGGGCTGGCTGTGTGGGGATGGGCTATGTCTAAACAGGGGGTTCAGATTTCTGTGCAGATCAACAATAGGTGTCTACTAGCCCAGACCATGCTTGTGGGCTGGTATTTTAAGCAAAAATCAGTAGTGAGTTTTTTCTACCCCGGGGTAGAAATACAGCTCTACATTAGGCTGTGCAGAGTTGATGCCTTAAGTTTTAGATTTCATGTTTTCCAGATTCTGTACTGCTTTAGTGTGTGACTCTGAACTTCATATAAAGTGTTAGCAAGTTCTCTTCACCATTTAGTTAGACAAAATAATCCCTTTCCAGCCTGAGAACTAAGAACACCATTGCAGCTTCAGGCCAAAAAAAGTATAAACAACAGTGAATTGAGGAGAGCAAACTGGGAGAATGGAACTTCATAACCTGAAGCTGTAATTGGACAATTAACCCCAATATGTAAATGGACCAAAACTTATAAAAGTTTTGTTAGTCCATCTTGGTCCATCTTGGATAAAGCCACAGCCAGGCTCTTGTACTGCCCAGGGTGTATCCTTTGAAGGCCTTTTAATAAATACCTACTTTATTCCTTTACTACCTCGTTTCTTTAATTCTGTCTAGCCTCTGCTCCATAGTAACCTTTTTAGGCATCAGAGTCAGCTCATATAATTTTTTCAAGAAAAAGAAAATCAGCTCATTTTGTGAAATCAGAAAATCTCAGTGGGAAAAGAATGAAGAATCACAAACCAGTTTTATATAAGAACATTACTTTTTAACTAACTTTCATCTTGTTTTCATGTGTTGAATGAACTGAATCATTCTAGGATTTGTTTACTATGATCCAGTTTTCTTTAGATATAGTGCTGTAAAGGGAATATTGATCCTTCTTTAAAAAGGAAAGTTCCTAGCCCTTTTATTTGTAAGGATAGGATTTTATAAATGTGTAAATGTACTTACACTAGATTTAAGGACATAAGCAACTGAACTTTACTTCTCTATCATGATACAATGAACTTTACCTTTGTGTCAAGATGCAATATACACAACATTGTGTGAAGTTAGAAATATCTCTGGACACATCTTACTGCTAACCCCTGGCTTTCTCTGAAGACCTTTAGCCAGGTCTGTTCATAATAAGTACTATAGGTGCACAGGACTTGCAAAGAGGTGAATAGTAAGAGCAGAACACACAAAGATTGATAGAGAGGGGAAAAAATTTTGGTTTATAATCCCTCTCAGAAGGCCAAAATTGACTGTAAAGCAAACAGACATTGTATGAACTATACCAACAAAACCATTTTTAGCAAAAGTAAATATTTTCCTGGTCTCTGCCTAGGAAATGGAATTTGGGTTGTGTTTTCAGCATTCAAGACTGAGTCCTTTTGATAATTTATTGTGAAAAAATGTGATACAGATAATAGTGATAGTTACACTATGCTGTGGATGTATTACCTTAAATCAATAGCAATTTACTTTAACAACTTTTTATTACAGATTTTCTGCATATGCCAATATTATTACAAATTTGAGAAACTAAGAGTATCTTCCAGGCAAAATAGCCATTCCTCTGGCTAACATGGAACATTGTGTGAAACCCAATATTGCTTTTCAACACTTTTTCTCTCAATTGCAGCTAACAATCTCTCGTTGGGAAAAGTGATGAAGATAACTTTTAAGAGTATCACAGAATGACAGGTGTTCATTTGTCCTTAATTTTTCTCTTCTCTTCTCTTCTCTTCTCTTCTCTTCTCTTCTCTTCTCTTCTCTCTTCTCTTCTCTTCTCTTCTCTTCTCTTCTCTTCTCTTCTCTTCTCTTCTCTTCTCTTCTCTTCTTTCTTTTTTTAGCATGCATTTCTTACTGTTTAACTTTGCCTGTCTCTATCAGCAAACACACTGTACGTGGGAGGAACACAACACACAAATTCAGTGCTGCTCTAACTGCAGTAATAACAGTTGGACTTCTTGATGGTCTGGACATGCATAAGTCAGTGGGTGCCCATGGGATGCACCCATGATGCCCAGGGAGTTGGCTGATGTCATTGCAAGGCCACTCTGGATAAACTTTGATCAATCATGGCAACTGCAAGAAGTACCTGAAGACTGAAGGAAAAGCAAATGTTACTTCACAAGAAGAGCAAGGAGGATCTAGGGATCTACAGGCCAATCAGCCTCACCTTGATCCCTGGAAAGGCAGTGGAGTAGCCATTCCTGGAAACTATTTCCAAGCACAAGAAAGAAAATCATACGAAATGGCCAGTATGGCTTCACCAAGTGAAATTCATGTTTTACCAAATTGATACATTTTTACCTTGAAATTTCTGGCCAAGTAGATGAGGGGAGAGCAGTGGGTGCTCTCTGCCTGGACTAAGGATATCCTCGGCTGTGTTAGATGAGATATTGACCTCAGATCAAGGGAGGTGATCCTTCTCCTTTACTCAGCACTTGTGAGGCCAAACCTGGAGAGCTGGGACTGCTAAACCCAGAGAAGAGAAGGATGAGGTGGGCTCTTATTAATATATGTAAGTACCTGCAAAGTCAATGGATCCTGGCCCTTTTCAGTGGTGCCCAGTGGCAGAACCAGAGGCAATGGGCACAAACTGAAACACAAAAGGTTTTGTGAATACATCAGGAAACACTTTTTTACTCTGTGAATGACCAAGCATTGGCACAGGTTGCCCAGGCAGATGTGGAGTCTCCATCCTTTTATTCAGAAGCCGTCTGGACACAATCCTGGCCAAGCAGCCCTAAGTGATTCTGCTTGAGCAGAGGGGTTGCAACCAGATGAATTCCATAGGTCCATTCCAACCTCAACCATTCTATAATTCAGCAGTTCTTCTCATAGGAGTAATTTGGACTAGAAACCTTAGAAGCTTAAAATCAAATTTGATCAGTGTAAGAAACAAATTACATGAGAAATTTGTCCATAATAGACAATACCAGAAGTGGTGATAGAGGAAGTCTCTCATTCATGTGAGACTTTAAAGTCTCTTTAAAGACTACTTTAAAGTTACCCTTAAAAAATTCAGTAAAATTTTTCATTAAAAATACGTACTGATAAAGGTAAAAATGAGATATTTTAAATATTATAAAATTATTTATGTTGTTTAATCATGCAAAGATATGTATGTTATGCATAATTTAGGCTGTTTTTTTTTACTTAAAAATAATGAGCTAGATATTTTACACACACAGCCACAAAAAATCTTTCCCGTAATCAAACCACTTTGTCAACTCACTTTACATTTACATTTAATGAGCTGGTTCACTTAGAATGTGCAGCAATATCCTTTTTTATGGCTAGGTGTCTAATATAAAGAATCTCAATAACAAAGAAAGAGCTGCAGGAGTTGGCCAAATGTGAGCTTCAGCAGAGACTCACAAGCACACTGTTTTTGCCATTCTCATTTCTAACTTCTACTGCTATCCCCTTTCTATTCTGCTCAGATTCCTGGTTTACTCAGCTCCCTTCTATGAAACTGGAGTCAGCAGCTGGATTTTGTACATACCCAACCCGTTCATGAGTCTTAATTATTTTATCATCTTGTGGACTGACCCTCAGAAGTGAAAAGTCATGTGCTTGTGACTCAAAGGGAATTGTTCATGAGGGTCTGCGATTTGGCAAGAAGTGCTCAGTAATTCTGTGCTTAAAATATGAATGACTTCTTTATGCACAATTTTAGAAGTAACAATAAATCTACTGTATTGCTATTCCAGTGTGTTGTAACACAGCCTGTGCACCAGCTGTTCTTGTTTACAGCATGAGAAAACCCTTCATCATAAAGGCTCTTGTTTAAACAGAAAGCATGCCATATATTCTGATCATGCTATAAGCATGTAATTCTTATGAAAAATTATATGATCTAATCATATTATTTGATAATCATTTAGATCTAATTAGGTTGAGGTTGAGTGAATCTTGATCTTTCATCTTATATTTTCCATATACATCTGTACATGGAGATACAGATTTAACTTAGAAATAACACGTTTATTATTATGCTTGCTCTACTAAACAGGTAGCAAGGTGCTAATGTAGAATAAATTGGTTTGGTTTAATTGAGTTAATTTGCACCTTCTACTGTTTTCTCAAAATCAGCCTATTTTTTAATCTAAAAGACTGTGTCGACATATGCAATATGTAGAGTGCCCTTCTATTTATGTAATACTGATAATAAGCCACCACACAATTCCTCTTAAACTCTCAGTAATGAAGTGCTGGCATGTGTCTGATTTTTCTCCACATGGTTTTAACGAAGAGCTTTTCAGTTTTACTAGTACATAATTAGAATATATGCATAAATCCCACTCTATTGCTCCAATGTAATTAAAGATCTTTCTTCAAGAAGAAAGTTATAAAGCTTTTCTAAGCAGAGTTGCTGAAACCTGAAATCCCTGACTAAATGCATTTTTATGCATGAATCAATCTTCTGAAATAGTTCTGAAAACAATTAATAATGGTCTGCTTAAGAGAAAGCGTCTTAGTTGTTTAATGTGGGAGAGAAGTTTCTCAACATTTCCTTCTGCACAACTTTCATAACAGTGTTAAGAAAAGCAGAATGTTCAGGCATTCTGCTCGTGTTGAAGATACAAAACTCCTTTGTGCTAATTAGCTTTAAATAAAACTCCTTTCAGGTAAAGTTATTTACATTTTTGGATGTCTTATAGTATATAAACCAGTAAAGTATAAAGCAGAAGACTAACTCCAAAAATAGACATTATGGAGCTATATTAAGTAATGCTAATTTGTGTAAACTTTACCTCCTTTTGCCCAGGGTACAGCAGAGGCAGCTAACAGCCATAACACTTTGCACATCTATTTCTGGGCTTCTTTTCTTGCCTGGGTTTTTTGGAGAACTTCCAGGAATTTGTCTAAGAATTTTCAGATGCCTCCTGCTGCTGGAAAAGTGTGAGTACTAGAGGCTTTTGCATCTAGCAAACTCAGTTTATAAAAGTATCTGCGAGTCTTTTCTTCTCAAAAGGTGCTTAGAACTTTGTTTGAAACTGACTCCTGCTTATGGAATGTTAAACACCCACGGGGCTACAGCTGTCAAGTGACCTACCACACCTATGGTGCATCAAGTAGTAGCTAATGGGCACATTGTTTTGTGCAGAGGAGTTAGGGAAGGGTGTCGCAAAGCTGCTTAAAACAGCATGGATCTGGAAGACAAGCATGTGCCAAAAGACACAGATCCTGTCATCAGCTCAAGCAATAATGGCACAGCAGAGGCCTTGGCTCAGAGCTCTGAAGGGCAGCTGTGGCCATCCAGGTCTGGGTCTTCAGGCAGCACCAGGTGCCTCTCCCTGGGCCAGAGCAGGAGAAGATGGTGTCTTTGCCTGCAGGGGACGTGCTGTGGCTCAGAACCTGCCTTGCCAGCAGGAGAAGGCAAGCAGAATGAGTGGTGTCAGAGAATGTGAACAAGATTAACAGCATCTTCACAATGATTCTGCAGAGAAAAAGGCTCAAATCATCCACTGCACAACAGAAGCAGAAGCTGCCATTTTCTTTAGTCTTCCTTTTATTATCAACCTTACAGAAGCTTTTCTTTTCTACAGAAGCTGCCCTGGATCTCCCTGACT
The DNA here is from genome assembly GCF_026979565.1 of Vidua chalybeata. Classification (NCBI taxonomy): domain Eukaryota; kingdom Metazoa; phylum Chordata; class Aves; order Passeriformes; family Viduidae; genus Vidua; species Vidua chalybeata. Next base: position 59,994,776 of record NC_071532.1, read on the forward strand.
GGATTTATTTCTATCAGAGCTCTAAGTTTCCTAACCAGATCCCTGGCAGTTTGGAGAATCTCTCTGTCCAGGTCACCTTGCTCTGCTACACCCTCTGTAGGCTTCCTTTATATGCTTATTTTTGTCCAGGATCTTCTTGTTCATCCATTCAGGCCGCCTAGTGTTTTTTCCTGGCTTTCTCTTTCTTGGGATGACTTGATTCCAAGTTTGGAGGAGGTGATCTTTGAAGATTAACCAGCTTTATTGGGCTCCTCCCTCTAGGGTTTTATCCCATGTGATACTCTACCAAGCAGATCTCTGAAGAGGCCAAAGTCTGCTCTCCTGAAATCCAGGATAGTGAGCTTGCTGTGTGCCATTCACACTGTCCCGAGGACCTCAAATTCCACCATTTCACGGTCTCTGTGGCCAAGGCCTCATATTTCCAACCAGCCCCTCCTTTTTGGTGTCACCACGATGTCTCCACAATGCCAGTAAGATCATTGCCCTGCAGATGTGTGCGCAACTTCAACTCCTCTTGTTTATGCCCCATATTACATGCCATTTCATAGCTCATGAGGCTGACTTACCTGCTGGAGTAGCTGAAAATACTTTGTGATGCTTTTCAGGTGCTTTCATGCTGACCTGATTCCTCTCCAGATGCTGGACATCTCTTAGTGGTACTGGTATCACACTGGTAGAAATGGAATGGACTGACATTCCTCTTCCCTGGCAACTTTAAATCGATTCTAAAATTTAGTTTTATGTAGTTAATTTTAGTTTTAATTACTATATTATCCTATTATTAATAAACTATTTCCTCTCTCATATTCCCTTAGCAACTGCACAAAATGTGAAAATATCATGAAGATTTCATATGGTTACTCTTCAAGCACAGAGACTTGAATTACATTTGGTATTTATTTTTAATCAGAAATGTGTTTTGGAATTGGATACTGTCACTTCCCAAAGCAACAGTGGTTAAAAAGAAGTCATTAAGACAAAGAGATGAGACAAAAAGAAATAAAATGCCTTGTTTTTTAATTGAGTTCTTGAGGAAAGATCATTGCTAAAGGGGAAAAACAGTAGAGATAAATTGCCTATGAAGCTTGATGCATTTCTAACCTAGGGAGAAGAGCACAGCAGTTTTACAGTCAAGAACAGTAGAGGTTCTATTCATCTGTTTTCTGCTTCTTTTGTTTTCTCTGCTTAATCTCATTTAATCACCTGTAAAAGTTTCTATAATTTTGATTTAATTATTCCATATTGCTTATTCTAATCTGGGTAAGTGCTGATATTTGATTTCAGTTGCATAATACAAGCAAGTTTAGCACCTCAGAGCATCTCTTTAACTGTCACAGCAAAGGACAACAATTTGTTTTGCAGTTCTTTCTTTTTTTTGGATATTTGTGTTGTGAACCTATGCTAGTTCACTATTTATCCACATAATTGAACTTTGTATTAAAAAAAATAAATGTAGGAGACTGTGAGGAAAGTCCCAAATCATCCTTCAAAGTCTAAAATGTATCTCATCAAGAATGAGAGTAAGATATTTGGTTTCCAAATGACTGTAAGTATCACAACACTAAGTAATCTCTGTAATTTCAACTGCTCCTAAAAATTATGGATAACACTGAATGAAATGCATGGACAGATGACAATAATGCTATGCATGTAAGTTACACCTGTGTCTTCCCCTATTGATTCCTTGAAGACAATACCTATAATGAAGACATAAAATAAGTGAAGAAACTCCTCCTGTAAAGAATGAATACTTGAATGCAGATTCTATAGATGAGCACTGAGGGAGCAGAGCTTGCTGATGAAGCAATACAGTTGGACTTGGGAGACTACAAATAAACCCAAAATATTTCAGCTCTGGTGGAAACACATTTGATTTCCTGAAAGCAAAGTAAAAAATCTATTATGCTGTGGAACATATGTACAAAAATATCTAGCATGGTTTTCATGTTGTACATCTCAATTATTTCTGGAGAAGTGGGAATAATAATTTTATGTGCTATGTAAAGAATTGCTGCTGTCTGCTGCTCTTCATTGTCAACAGCAATTTTAATTCTCAACAACTTTCTCAACTTGAATTGTAGCCATCAACTTCATCTGTTATTTGTAGATGGGCTTTATTGCTTTCCTATCCTTCTCCCTTAAGTGGCAGATTGCTTCATCTGAATGTTACATTTCCAGGTAGCAAACTCTTGATCTTCATGTCTTCACAGTTCATTTCACAAGGAAGGGGAGGAAGATGTTAGTATCCACTATCCACTGTCCACTTACCTAATCATGGAATTTTTTTCAGACATGACAGACTTTATTAGTTGTAGTGTGTGCTATTAATATATGGCTTGCTGGATTAAAGGGCAACATGCTGTGACTGATAGTTCTTTTACCGCCTATAAATACGTATTTATTTTTGTAAAACTGTCATTTAAATTTATCAGAACAAGAACAAAACTGAATTAACATACCTTCTACTATTGTCACTTAAGTTTAAGTTTAAATTTATATTATTTCATCAGTCCAATAAAAGAATTATGCCATTGAATCACTGTATATGTACAGTTCCTACCAGTGCTGTGTGACAGATATTTCCCACAACCTGAGATCCTTTCCCAGTTCTATGAAAGAGGTGCACCTCTACAGAAGGGTGTATCTGTTTTAAAAGCCAACCTGAAAAGGCAGTGCTGAAGAGCTGCAAACATTATTTATGATTTGCTGTTGCAATCTTAATTTAGCTCCTTTATGTATCATTACAATAGTAATTTACCACATAATCATATATTTTCACCCCATCTTATCCTGTGCTCAAGGGATAGTCTTCACAAAACAGACAGTTATTCAGAATCACTTTTTAGTCCACATTCTTGCACTCAAGAGCCATGAAATTTCTACTCTCCAAAAGGTGGTAAGGTAACAATTTAAGAAATATAAGCATCCAGTTTCCTAAATCAATGAGAGCAAATTACTTCCAAATATATTAGGTTTCAAATATTGTGCTTATTGCTTTGGAAAATGAGTGAATATTTTTCTACTATAACATTTAGCAATAGGGTGAATTATTTTAATTTACTTTTATTTACATGTCTGAACAAATTATTGGCACAGATTATTGGCAAAAAATGCCAAAATTATTGATAAATTCTAATGCCAAATTTAATCAGTGTCTGGTGAAAGCAGTAAGATGGGCTACATTGCAGCAGCAGTTACAAATTAAAATAATAATTCAGGAAATGCATAGTACGGAATTCACTTCACCTGCCTTCACATGACTACAGTGCAGACAGGTATAGAACTCTAAGCCAGTAACTCAGGATTTCCCGTATATACAGAGAGAGAAAATGGCCAATTTCATGCTACTGACCTATGGCATCCAACCTGCTTCAGGTGTCAACTTTAAGCTGAGACAAACAATTCTTTAGAATCATCTGTTTTATTCTACTGATTATATGAAAGGGGCCTAAATGGATAGCTCAGAAAATGTCTCTGCTGCTCAGAGGAATCCCATCCATATTAATTAATGTAAAAACCATGATGTGACTCACCAAACTGTAACTTAAGTTTTGTAGACAGAGAGAAAATACATTTCTCCATGAGCTATAAGACTGCCTTGTCTCTTCTGGATATCATCAGCCGTCTTAGCACCATAGTGCTAATCCTTTCCTAGATGATGGTGATTTCTATTCAGTGAACTAGCCAACGGGAAAATATAAACCTCTAGACATTTAAGGACTACATCATGATACATATGTACAAATGGCCTGATTAAAGGTCAATGCTTACTTCTAGCATGTGCATCTCTTGAGAGCTTGATTTGTAGCACAAATATTCCTAGAGGGTGATCCCTGGGATATGTTTAAATAGCCACTCACGATGAAGTACCTTTCTGTCTTTTTCCTTGGCATTTTCTCTGGTCCTCACAAATTGCATTTCTTTTTCCCGCAGAATACCCTTAACTGTGAAAATTGCCAGAACTGATTCTCTTTCCCTCTAATGCAAGAAATAGAAAGAATATTAGCATGTAGGAACTTCAAGAAACTCAGAGAAGAATCTGCAATTCTGGTTACATACGAAGATTTTGTGGCATGTCTTAGAAAATATTCTATGTAAAGTAATAAAAATCTTCATACTATGACATCCTGTCCTTGAACACTTGATCTTTCCAGTTTCCTTTCTGTCTCTATGCATGTTCTTATCTTGTCTTACACTGTGCAGACCTATGTTTCTTAAAATCTTCTTTCCTACTGTTTTCTTTCTTTCTCCTCTATGGGCTTAATTCTTTCCATGTCCTTTAGGCTTTGAATAGTGCCTTCTCTTTCTCTAACAAGAGAAGTCCTCTACAAATTCTGGTTCGTGATCAAATTCTTTCAAGAAACTTTCAAGTACTCATCTGTTCAGTGTAACCACTCCATTCTTTCCCTTTTGTTTTAAGTTGGCATCACAATAATCCTTTTTTCTCTGGATGACAGTTTATCTTGATAGGACAGGGAAGTTGTCTTTCATGTTCCTCTAAAGTGCTGCATGCATTTACACTCATATATATTCACATGCTTGAACATAATTTTGAATAACTGTTTAAAGAGTTGCCAGAGTAATATGCAAAAAGCGCTCCACAATACAAAAAAATCCTTACAAAACCATACAAATAAATGTAAGTTAATGTGAAGAAACCTTTTCAAGCACATGCAATCAATTCCTAATGTTATCTTTCATCATGGGTTGTGCATTTTCTGCATTTGCTTTTCAAATTTGGATATGTGGCAAAAACACCTGGAGATGAATTTTGCTGAGAAACCTGAGCATTCAAAGAAGCATCAGTTAAAAGTGTGAAAAAAAAAAAAAAAAAAAAAACTGTTGCAAATATTTATGTTAGGGATCCATAGTACCAAAAAATTAAATCATTATTTCACTACCAAAAAAATTCCTCATCTCAGCCATCATAAACCTTCACCACTTAAAGGGTAGATGTATAGTCTGTAATTTTTTTCTGGATATATTTGTCAAACTGAACAATCTTTTGTTTCAGGTACTTATTGATTTTGCACAATCATCTCTATTTTAGTTTAAAGTAATTCAGCCGTCGTGAAAAGCTGGACTAATACATCTAAAGAATTTTTTTACCAAAAAGGTCCCTATTGAGCTTCTGGGATGCACCTAAACTGTATAACAGAGGCACTCAGCAGTGCACCTCTGTTCCTAGTTGCTCCATCATACAGCTTTGGGGTTCCATGGGAAGACACCACAGGTCTAGCATTGCCTAAGATTTTCATGCTCTCAGACCCAAGTTTCTACATAGGCCTAGTGCACATTGACATGGAAAGACTGAAAAAGCCCTTTAGTTGCAAACTGATTCCATTATGGGAAGTAATAACAGTATGTATCCTCTGAGCATTTATTTATTATTCTAGATAGAACATCTCATATACCTGGAAGTCCTGTGTTTGCCCCAGCTGCCCTCAGGACTAACCAAGAGTGGTGACTATTATGGATTCCTTTTTTGTGGAGAGACGTTTTCTCCCTTGTGAAAGGCTGTGCTAAATAGCAACAACATTCTTACTACCCCAATACTTGAACCAAACCATGCCCCACAGCAAAAGTGAGCTTATAAAGATTCAACATTAAATAAATGCACTGCCATGTAGGATAAAAGCATATGGGGCTGATAAACTGTTATGTTGACCTACTTTTTATTATGGCTCTGAAACACTCTTCTTGATGGGTAGAACTAAGGGTTCTACAGTCAAACAAATTTTGAATAAAACCATGGCCAGCACAAATGGCAGCTCTGAAGACCTTGTTTCCTTGGCATAAGCAACTGCATTATGAAGTTCTACTGACCAAGAAGGATGTTTTTTCCAAGCCTATACTTGTGCTCCTCCTGTTCCTGAAATTCAGCCCTGTCAAGCTTATGATTCACAGTCACAGTCTGCTGGTTTCCAAGAAAATTTGAATCTTAGTTTAAGTACTGAAATAGAAATAGGTGAATAGGTGCCAAGGACAATGATAACCACACTTACGGGCCTACCATAAATCAGGAAGTTTTTCCTAAGATGAGAGAGAACATTTAATTAAACTTAAAAGACTGACTTGTGTGGATAAAGAACATCTGTAGAAAGAATGTCTAGCAGGATTACTGCATAGGAAAAGTAAAGAACCCTTCAACTGAGTCCAGTTCTCATTTGTTGCCTTTACTGCTTATTTCTGATGGCTTGGAAATATCACAATAAATATGAAATTTACTGCACTCATCCAGCATCTTTTAATGCAATAATAAAACTGATTTTGATATATCTTCCTTTGTTCATTATTTATGTCAGTGAAAGAACCAGTAAATGTACAGTGATGTAACTAAGAGCACAATTTGCCCTACTGGCTGGAAAAATCAAAGCTGCAGGGAATGAAATATAGGATGAAAACCCTGTGTCCAGCAGACGAAAAATAAACTCCCAGATTGTCATGTCTGTCTTCACTTGTTAAACTGTATACCTTTCATAAAAAAGCTGTCTCCTGTCTCCTAGTTGATTTTAAGACACTTAATCCAAAAGTGGCTGCTAAGCAGCATTAAACATAGATAATAAATATGAGTGGGGTTGTCCTGCACTATTCTGTATGTCAGAAATTAATTGAATTCATATATTTCTTTGAAACAAGTAATGCAAAAAGTATACCAAGTTTGGGATAGCTAATATAAATATTTTATTAAAATTCAGATAGTTCTGGAAACTTTTAGACTTACTTGCCTTTGTTTTGGTCAGTAGGGAAGCAGTGAATTTAAACCAACTAAAAGCCATTTTAAGCTATTAAAAGAGATTTTACATTACTTCTGAAGTTCAAGTGTAACCATGAGAAAACAATTTTAACTATTATTTAATTTTTCTGACTTCTGGATGTGATGCATCTGCAGATAAGAGATCTGAAAATGGGATTCCTTCCAGTGCTGTAACAGGGCCTTGGATAAAACTGGATAATTCATCTCTAAGCCTGTGTAGTCAAAACAAATGGTTCTATACAGAGATATCTCTCTGTTTCTAAACTTGATTACACTTCCCTTGATTGAGATAGCTGCATGAAATCCTAACTAATCTACAAGGAAAAACAAACAAATAAAATATTACATAAAGACTAAAACTGAAACAAAGAAAAGCAAATACCCCCCCTCCACCAAAGAGCTGACTCAGTAATTCTTTTGAATAGAAAATAAAGATCCTATTAACACCAGATAAACAATGCAATTTCTATTGTAATTCTTAATTTGTAGCAATCAACATTTATATTTGATGGAATTAAATTCCTAAGGATGCCAAAATGGTTCTTATCTGTATTTAATTGATAAAAATGTATTTTAAAATGCTAATTATCTGTTCCATGACATTGTGCCTTTTGCATTAGATAAAGCCAATGACAACAAAATGGTCCTTTCCAGAAACGTAAACATCCATTCCAAAAATGTAAACAGAAGAAATGCTTCAGAACAGACTGAAAATACATAATGTTTACCACTTCCCAGGATTCCATTTGTGCATCTCAGACCATTCTCTTTATATTAGGAAAGTTACCCATGTGATTTCTAACTTTTTTTTCACTTTATAGATACTGTTGCCAGGTTTACTTAATTTGTAAAAGACAGATCAGTGAAGGTCCTCTCCATGTTTATTTAATCCTGAGCACGTAAGAAAAAGGAGACAACAAGGCCTGCATGATTCATTTTGGAAATGGTAAATTCTGAGACCTGCTAATGAGACTGCAGTTCATTGGTTTAGAATTCTTGTTCAGAAATACAAACTTCTAAAATTGTTTTGAGAATTCCTGAAATTTCTTCTAATGGGAAGGACATGCTAGGGCATGCAAGGACTGTCACTGCTCTCACATGCTCCAAGGTCCTCATGCCAACCTTTTATAAGTGAACACTTTTTTAAGCATGATCAGCAGTGTTGTACCAGTTATTCAGTTGTCAATGTAGAAAAGCTTGGCTGTAAAATCCAGTAGTCTTTAGAAAGAATGAGAGAAGGGGAATGTAGGGCAGGTATAGCAAATAATTAAAGAAAATGGGTAAAAATAAACCTACATCAATGTAACCCAATTCTCTCTCTATTTACCTATCTTCACAAATTCCATGGGCCACGCCAGGAATTAAGAGAATACTTTTGTAAATATTATTTTTAGGATTTTTACAGTGTGAGTAATCATAATATATCAGTCACATCCATAAAGTATGTGTATCATCATACCTCTAGATCTTTCCCCTAAATGTTGCTGGTAACAACTAAATAGAGTTACAAACAAGCTACTTTTCTTTTTCATGCTACTTAAGCTCTATTAAGAATATTTTTAAAGTTCTACTGACCTCTGTAGACACTAAACCACAGCAGAAAAGTCTCATATCTGGAAAAGTGAACTTGTTTACATGCATTTGCTTAGCAGTCAGTCCCTCAGCTCTAGTTTTTAATGAAGCATTTTTTTTCCTTTTGGCAGAACTATTTATTTGTATTAGAAACATGCATAATTTCCGGGAAAAGATTCTTGCAGCCACCTGTAAACGCTTCATGAATGACTGATCTACATAGATGCCATAGGTAAAAGGAAAAACAATTTGAATTGTAAATTGAAGCTTGCAGACTACTAAATCTTGCTGCATGTTACTCTGGGCAATATGTTGAAGACCCTGGAGATATTTCTTTAGCTGCCATTTGAAACAGCCACAAGTAAATGAACCAAAGATAGCAAACTCCATTAATCACAGCTACACTATCGAGGCTAACCTACCAAAAGGATTGACAACATACAACTGCTGAAAGAAATAAAGACATGTAGTGAAAGATTTTACTTTTATACTTGGTATTGAGGATGGCTCACCTGAAGGAGACTTTTTCATCTCTTTTCAAATGCTTTAGAGAAACACCATCTCTCTTTTTGGGACTGGTGAGGTGGGACAGCTGCCTAGACACCGATGAAGAGCACGTGAATTTTGCTAAAAGCGATGAACTGAGCAGAGCTCACAGTGAGAACAGAGAGGAACCAGATGGACCCCTGAAATTTGAGCTTGATATTTGTCACCAGGATCCAGAATACAAGTCCCCAGCTCCCTTGCCACATGCGCAGGTCAAACTAATCACCAGCTGGGAAGCAGGATGGAATGTAACAAATGCCATTCAGGTAACTTTTTATTTCCACACTTATTCCACTCTTCATTTGAAAAACCTGGTCATCTCTTAGCCTGCTGTATTTTACTTAGCTGTACCATCATTTTGCGCATTCTAAAAGGTTTCTGTGAATTTATTACTCACATATTTGAATCTTTCTGCATATGATTAGCACTCTGATAAAACAGAGTTCCAAAGGAAAAACTATACATATGTTATCTGAAGTTTAAAAAGTGTTTAAATTAGGTAAAATTGAAAAGGTGGTGATTGCACCTGTTTTGGCAGTGCCGACATTATTTTTAATAAGCATATTTGAATTCAGTGACAGAGATGTTTGATAGAAATGTGAGGTAAACATCTAATAAAAAGAGGATGGTAAGAGTCAGACTGACGTCAGACATAAATTTACTGTCGTGTAAGTTAAACTAGAAATAAATTGAAGCACGAAGCACAAGAAGTGTAATAATACTTGTCAGTGTTAAAGAAAATAGGTTGAATAGACTTAAGGCATTTGGTCCCAGCATTCTGTGTGGAATTTGAGTATCTTTCCAAATCCTTAAATTTAGCATTAAATATTTCAGAATCTTTTTCTCACTTTTCATGATTCATTTCCTTACATAATTCTATCATTATCACTAACTTTCTGTCTGACATAGTAAGAAGAAGCAGCATCCACAGACACATCTAGGTCCCAGTAACTGTTGCTTAAACACTTTTTTATGCCACTTCAATTATAGAAAAATAATCCTTCCAGTGTCACACAAGTCTGATTATGCCAATGAACATTTGTTTACATATTCCGTCCATCCCTCAGCTCTGCAAAGGAGGAGAAAAAGGACATATTTCTAATCCTGGCCTATTTTCAAACATGAGCACCACCACATGAGAGCCAGTGCAATAACAGGGCACTGTAGCATATCATACTCTGAAAGTGTTCAGCTGCGAATAAAAGTGTGAAAGTACTAAAATACCCCAACTGCATTCTAGTAACTCATTTTATCTTCAATCTCCCTCAGTAGCATCTAGTCAGGACAGGAGTCTGGGATGAGAGCCCATTGTCTCTGTGAGTTTTGCATTTGATTTCACCAAAGTCAAGATTTCATTCTGGAAGTCTGTTTTGTCAATATTTTCTGTATGACCTTTTGGCAAATCGTATTCTCTAACCATTGTTCTCCTTTCTGAAAAACAAAAAATAATAATGCCTCTGTAAATATATGAAAGTGCCAAAAATCCTAAATATTGTTGTGTGCAAAATTATTGTTAATTATTAATAATATAGGTTTCAGTTTAAAAATAGACTAATAACACATTTTAAAACACAATCAAATATGCAGTTGCCTATTTAAAATCACTACAAATTCAAGCTAAATTATCCAAGCAGATCAGTAACTATGGTCCTACTCAAAACTCTCAGCATGCTGAGTGTTGCCTACTATGTCTCTCATTTGGTAAAATATTTTAGAAATTAGCATTAAAAAGCAGCTGGCAACAGCTCTATTGAAGTTTCCTCCTAAGGTAGGCTGAAGGTTGCAAAGCCTGAAAACTGCAGTTTCGTTCATAATATAGCCAAAGTGCCCTAATGACACATTATTAAACTGTGTGCATGTGCGACCACGTATGTGAATCTATGTACACATATTTGTATCATTCCTATTTTCCAATACCTGGGATTAGGAGCAAGTAACTTGGTTTAGAAACAAAGCAGAGAAAAGGAAGGGTAAAGGCAGGAGAGGAGAAAGGAGAATATTGAATGGGCCTCTGCCAGTAGAAAACAACAGTTTAAAGAAATTTCTATGAATAGCTTTGAAAAGAATAGTCAGAGTTGTGAACAGAATGATTAAAACAATCCAAACATTCTTGACTGGTGAAGATAATCTTTGATAAAATGACAGTTGTTTTCCTCTACCCAGAGGAAAGGGCAGAAGTGTTTTGCATGGCAATTAGAGGTAAACATTTCAGCAGAATTTTGAAACGTTCTGAACATTTATTCCAGTGAATACAATTAATCTAAAAATGAAAATATTTTGCAATCCAGATTTATTATGGGAACAATTAAATATTTGATCTCTGAAATTAAATACAAGGTATTCCTCACAGTGTTTTAAATATGTCTTTTCAAACAAAGAAGAGATTTTTATTTTGTTCTTAACTTGAACTGAAAAAATATGCACTTTTGGTGCTGATACTGTATGTGTAAATGATTGCTTCAGACATTTAAGTTTCCAGGGAAACATGTTTCATATTCCAGCACTGCACAGGCAAATCAAAACCTGTGTTTGGTTAATCTGGGTGAGGACAGAGACCACAAAGCTGAGTTAATTCAAATGGGAAAATGTACAGCATCATCTGGTAGGGTGATGCAAGTTGCATTTGTTTGTATGTAGTAGTAAAAGGCCAAAATTATTTGTAATGACTTGTACTGTGGTGTTGGATAGATAAGCAAAGCAATAGTCACAAAGAAGAAGGTAGTTAAATTCTAATGGTACAGTATTTCACAGCAGAACCAAAGGACAATAAAGACTATTTATTTGCCAGTCACATGTAGTAGGATTTTTGCAAACACTATGGAGGAAGCCAAACTAAAAGGCATTCATTATATTGTGTCGTGAAGGGGCACAAGAGAATGGAGAAAAAATAGAGAGAAAGAGAAGTGAAATAATGGAAAGAAGTAAAATAATGTTAATCTCACCTATAATTTATACTGTGTAATTTATAACTGTAATTTATACCACTGTGAGTCAATCTCCACTTAGGTCTCGGGAGGACCTAACACTGAAAAAAGTCAACCACTTTAGCAGAAGGCTTCGAGTGACTTTCTGTACTATGATGCCTGAACAATCTGTAAAATACAGACTAATATAATTACACATTTTTTCTCTGAGTGTTTGGTAAAACATGATGTATCAAATCTGGCTGGAAAGCAGCCCAGGAAAAAAGGACCAAGGGAGGGCTGGTCAACAGTGGTTGAACATGAGCCAGCTGTGCCCAGGTGGCCAAGAAGGCCAATGGCCTTCTGGACTGTATAAGCAATAGTGTGACCAGCAGGACCAGGCCAGTGATTGTCCCTCTGTACTCGTACTGTACTGTACTGTACATGGGGGAGCCACACCTCAAATCCTGTGTTCAGATCTGGGCTCCTCACTACAAGACAGACATTGAGGTGCTGAAGCATGCTCAGAGAACGGTAACAGAGCTGGGGAAGGGTCTGGAGCACAAGTCCTGCGAGAAGCAGCTGAGGGAGCTGGGGGTGTTTTTCTTGGAGAAAAGGAGGCTCAGAGGAGACTTTGTGACTTTCTACACCTACCTGAAATTCAGCTGTAGCTGTGTGAGGCTACCCAGGCAAGCAGTGACAGAATGACAGTGCAAGCCTCAAGGTGTGCCAGGGAAGGTTCAGGTTGAACATTAGGGATTATTTCTTCACTGAAAGGCTTGGTAAGCCTTAGAACAGACTGCCCAGTGAGGTGATGGAGTCACCATCTCTGAAGGTGTTCAAGAAACAACTGGACATGGCACTTAGTGTCACGGTCTTGGTGGCAAGGTAGTGATCAGTCAAAGGCTGGACTTGTTGATCTTAGAGTATTTTCCAACTAAAATGATACTGTGAAATCATAGTGAACGTTCTCTTTGATTCAATGCACCTGATAACCAATGTTGCCAACATTCATATCTTTCCTTTTGCCAAAAATTAGGTTGTACAAAGATTAGAAATACCTGCAGCAGGTGAAATTTTCTTATTCCATGATCAGAGAAACACAATCGGGTGCTTGACTACTGTAAGTGCTTCTAAGAATAACAGTACTTAAATTACTTAAATACTTACTTATTAATCATTATTTTTCAATGTGTCAATAATAAATTACCAATTATTTCAGTAGTAATTGTAACTATTCTTATTATATTTATATTCTGTATATTATACATTAGTTTAGAAAATACTCGAGACTTCAATAATCATAATTTTAAAACCTGAATATCCATGTATCATTTACTTCATGCCTTTGTAACCATATTTCTGTACTGGCTTCCAATATAGTTCATTTTAACTTAGGTAACTGCAGCTTCTAAATACTTAACTGGAAAACACGTTGATGCTGAAGAACAGAATTAGCAGACATGACTCTGAAGACATAAAGGCAAACATCTGAGGGGTGTCTAAACACCCCTCACATTAAGGTTTACTGACACAAAATTTAAGCATTTTCTAAATATAAATATGTACCCACTTGTGTGCTTAGAAAGCAGGTCATTAGATGTATAATGATATAAATTCTCTCATCCTGAACCTTAAATTATTTTGCCATGTTTGGATAAATAGCTACTTGGATTTTAACTGCAGCACTTGATCTTAAATATTTATTTTCCAGACATGAGAACAAGGGTCAATCTTTTCTTGAGCACAAAGCAGTAACTTCCTTGAATCATACATTATATATTGAAGCTGAAGGTATATGCATTGAAGCTTAAGTCATGCTCTGAACTGAATTATAGACATCTAAGAGAAACTAACTTCTGCATTTCCTATCAAGATGTGGTACTGAGAATTGAAGGGAGATGCCCAATGCTGATATCTAAACTAGGACCAGAAAGTAATTCAAGTTTCCAAATGAAACGTCAAAAAATGACAGCACAAAGTAAAATTTTATGATACTAGGACTATTGTGGCGCACATAAAAATTCCAAGTAGTGAATATGATTTTAGCTGAAATGCCCTGGCAGTAATGACAAATTTATTTTTCCAAGGCTTGCAACCACAAACCCTTATAGCCAGAAGTGAAGACCCCAAAAAAGCCTGGTGAGAGCCATCTAAGTTCAGATCTGTTTTTTCTATTATAGAATGTCACCATTATGCAATGCAATTGATAAAACATATATTTTAGGGGAGAAGACTCTGTAACTAATGTTTGTGCCCTGGTTTTCCCTTCTGATTTTTTTCTTGAGGGGAAGAAAGATTCCAGACATACATCACTACTTTGTATAATGTTTTATTTCAGTTCAGACCCTGTGGTAGGCTTCTTTTGTGCACATATTCATATAGTACAGAGAAGGCTGCATTCAGGATATATATCTTCTCTATTCCCAACCCTATTTCATATCACAAAAGCTCTATATCAAAAATGTGTTATCCTGCAACAAAGAAATAACATCTAATTCAGAGAAATCTCTTTATTTGACATGTAAGTGCAGTGCAGAAGACTGGTTTTGAGTTAACTAACTGCCATTCCCATAAATCGCATTAGACAATGCACTTCATCAGTCTGCTTTTTCCTTGGTCAGCTGCAAATACTAAAAAATGTTATGAAGACAGAACTCCTAAATATAGAGAGGTGGCTTATCAAACATTATCCCAGGAATAAATATTTGGATAATTCTCATGGGATATAAGTTGCTGATTTGTAAGTTTTGACTTTTATGTCATCACATTATTTGGGCAATGATCAGGTATGAAGGAGGGACTGTTGAGTGGATTTACATCAGCATAGTCTACTGTAGCTATTATGGAAACTTTAGGAGAGTCAGATCACTTTTCCTAAGCCACTCCATATCAGATTTTCCATCAAATAGAAACTGTGATATAACATAACTAGTCCACAAAATTATTCCTTGGACATACAGATAGTCCCAACATATGGACTACTGGTTCAGAAAGCACCGTACTAGTTGCTGAAGCCCAGAAAAAAAATGCATGGGTTGCACAAGAACAAAATATTGCAATTCTTTAAGCCTTTTAGGTGTTAAAATGACATATTAAAATATCTTTAGAAGTTAAAGCAGTACTTAGATCATGCTTATCCTCACCATGTGTTCAAAATTGCATTTCTTAACAGATGAGTCACAAGAGTCACAGGAGGTGTCTCTCTCTCTGTGTCCTTCATAAATAATTCTAATAGTCTCAGTATTTTGTCTATGACTGATATACATTATTATATAATTTATTATATTGGACTATTTTAAGCTTATTAGCATATGTGATTTTTATCTCATATGAGATAAGAGGGAAACATTCTAAAGTATAACACTCATAAAATCCATGGAATTTAATATGCAACCTCAGTTTTACATCTGAATATCTTGATTCCACTGAGTGTAAGATAAATATATTTTAAAATATTTATTTATAACCAATACCTTATTTTATATCTTTAACAGATTTTTACCTGAGTTTTACAGACATACCTGTCTAATGTTTCATTACTTTGATAACAATAGCCAGAAGCACTGCTGAGCTTAAAGAAATATGAATAATTCTGTTCACAACCTCAAATTATAGCCTTACATTTCAAGAAAGTATATATTTGGCACTTGATTTTTTAGCAATGTATAGCAATTATCTATAATTTCCAAGAACTTTAGCAGAAACTCTTCTGCTTTATAGTTTTGAAATCTCTGTATTTCGGTATCTAAATTTCAAAGCCACCCTATTATCTTCAGTTTACTCCTAATAGCAATGAAGTCACTTCAATGCATAGTATACTTATCCTGGGGTTGATGTTCAGTTTGTCACAGTCTGGTAAAGAAAGTGCTGGAGAGTTTTCAAGTGGCTATTTCTTGTAAGTGAAGACTTCTTGTTGACTGTTCAGTTGTCATATAAATTTGAAAATCATTTCATCTGGAAAATTTACTACTATTAGTCTTTTAGAATGCATATTTTATATATGTGAGTCCTCCTACATGAAGCAGCTGTTAATAGAAATTGTGTGCATATAAAAGGACAAAAGACCTAGCAAGTAAGCATACAGTAGTGTGGCAAGTAAACTGGGAGAGACCAGCTCAACTCTTTTCCTTATAGAAGTACTTTCCAACAAGTAAAAACATGAACTTTTACATTAATTGCAATTTGCAAGTTGTTTTAGCATGCTGCCAAATTCATCTTGCCAACAGATGTCCCTAGTGGGGACATAGAGTCTTAGAATAACAGAAGATCCTGAGATGAAAGGGAGCCATAAGGAGTCATCCTTGGGTCCAACACCTTGCTCCAGTACCTGCAAGGTGCAGTACTGCCTCCAACACTAGCAGAATTCCTTGGGTGGATGCACTGGAAGAGTCTGACAGTATTTGAACTATTTTATATCTCACTCAGCTTAAGTACTTCTCCATCTAAGAGCTTTAAATCCTGCCATTATTCAAAGGCCAACTACTATTAGTGGTGTTGCTAGAGCTTAATAGACAGTCTGTCAAGTGACAGAGTTTTATTTACTTGCTCATTTACATATATTTACAAAAAGGGTGTGTTCATTTCCATTTCTCCCATAATATATATAAAATAAATGGTAGATGTAAGTACCTCAGAAACCTGAACATTGTGCCTCCTGCTCCCAGGCCTCTTTTTTTGTTTTCATTTCATCATTAGGGAACCTCCAAAGCACCCTGGAGATGGCCAGCTCTGGTGGTGTTAATGCCTAAAAAGCTTTGCATTGGTGCACAGATAACTTAGAAGCACACACACACTACACCATTCTTTTTACTTTTCACTGAAACAATTTTAATAGGGAAAAGTCTTACATGAATTAATGCATAAGATCACTACCAGGTTTCTCTTCTCTGTACTGCTGTCCCTAACGGGGACACACAGCTAATGATGGCAGTCTTTCCTGAATGTCTGCCTTGTACCTTCCTCCCTGAGGTTATTGCTTGCAGCAGGGTCAGGCTCTTGGGGCTCTACAGACACAGCTGATAGACACCACATCCTTCCCCACCTGTGGGAGTGTGGAACTGAAGCAGAGTGTGTTTTCCTGGGCCATTTCAAGCTCGCATCTTGTTTAGATCCTGCTGCTGCATACATAAAATACTTGTCTGCCTTTCCAGCAGTCAAGCAGCTGAACAGAGCTCCTTGTCTTCTATCCAGTGTCTGCCCACATCAGAATTTCTTCGCTGCCTAAGTCCTTGTCCTTGCTACCATGCAGGCCTATCATCTGGCACTATCTTTCAGTCCTCTTTTTACATCCTCACATTCAGACTAGATCCATGTCCTGCTTATTTTTACTGTAAAACCACACTAGTACATAGTCTGGTTTACCAATCCACAAGGCTAAAACTGATCTGAGCACTTATAATTCCCCGTCTGGGCCACAGTAACACACTTTTCCCTAACCTTTCTTGTTGGAATTCTGGATGCTGAGAATTTTAAACTTTCTATGCTGAAAGGCACAGACTCACAAGAGAGAACTGCATTTGACCTGTGGCTGTGGAGAAGACTTCCAAAATTGATTAATAGCACTGGGACTATGGGCGTGTAGTTAGTTAGAAGTGTGTAATATCACAGGGTGAAAAAAATTAGAGTTTGGGGTTTTAGAATATAGAAATAAATATGAAGCAAGATGGAGGTTTTAAGGCACAGGCACAGGCTCTTCTTCACCTTCTTCTTCCTTCTTCTTCATAGGTCTGGGTGATGTTTGGTAATTAGACAGAACAGTCCGCATTGTGGGCTTCGAGGGATCAGTTATTGAATTAAAAGGGAAAATGATCTAGGTGTCATTTCTTAATTAGATAGTTTAGTCTTAAAAGACCTTGTAACAAGAGATAGCCATTTTGTACCTTACTAATAAAAAGCTGCAGAACTCATAGTTATGAGACTGCTTCACTGATAAAAAATAATAAACACCTAAGTCCGAACATAAAATACCATCTCAAATGCCTTCAATCCCGACCTCAACAAAAGTAAAAAAAACAAGCAGAGAACCCACACTTTTTAAGCTCACTCCATGCATACCCACCTGGAAAGCTGATGCAGTTCCATAACTCATGAGACCACTAGCTCTTGCAAGAAACTCTTCAACCATATAATCAAATCAAATGTAAATTGCTCATCTTTTCTATAATAATCTACCATTATTCTTCCTGCTTTTATTGACTGTGATCTCTCTTCTTCCAGTTACAATACCATTTTCAATTTGGTAAATACTTAAACAAGCATTCCTCAGAGCTTATATGAAGATATTCCTCTGATACTCTTAGAAATGCCCTTTTGATGAAAATTGCAGTTATAAGCTACATTGAAACTGCCATTTGCTCTCTTGACTCACAGTATCTGGTATTGACTCAAGGTTTCCTCGACTCCTCTCTCTGCCTATATTTGTGTCCTGGTTTAGGGCAAATTTGGGAGGAAACTTCCAAAGGGGTCCCTCTAGAAAGGAGATTCAAGCGGCCTCTCCCCCAACTGCTTCAGGAAAAGATTTCCTTGGAGAAAAGTAAAAAAACCCTGTTTATTTAACAAGCAAAGTATTCACAAGCATTAAAAATTAATAATATTAAAAAATAAAACCTCTCACAGTTCTGAAGAGATGGCAAATTCAGAAAGTCCTTTATGTGAGGTGTAGCTCAGCTCACTCAGTCTTTTATCAGTCCCTCCTGTGCTGGACAATGCCATGTCCTGGGCCCTAGTGGGCCACAGGTGAGTTCCCAGTGTTTTTCTGGGATTTTTTAGTCCAAAGCAGGTCTGAATAGCTCCAAGAAAAATAAAAGACACAGTCAGGAGAACTTCTCTGCCTCAGCTAGCTAAAAAAAAAAAAAAAAACAAACCAGAACGAAAAAGCAAAGGAGAGGTCTCTTCCACTCTCCGTGCTGCAGACAACACAGTCTAGGAGAAGGATGGGGGGGAGCAAGTGCAGTTTTTGTGAACAATCTGCGTGCTTCTTTCCCCCACTTTGCTCTCAGAACCAGTCTTAAAGGTGCAGAACTTAATATCCAGCATGAACAGAACAGACAACTGGGGATACAAGCATCATGAAGTCACCCAAGTACAATTTGTTTCTTGTTATCTTACCCCTGTATTTTAAGTACTTTGGAGAAGGCACCATCATTTTGTTCTTTGTTTGCACATTGCTTTACACGATGGCCTTTACATTTAAGGCCTTCCAGGTGCTCCAATCTTTTCTCTATAAGGAATTGATTCTCCTAGCTATTGAGGCTCATTGTAGGGGCTGAGCACAAGATAAATCAGCAAAAGAATGTGATAAGAGTACCTTTAGAATATTCGGCCATAAAAATTGGCATTCCATCTTAAAAATCCAGATGGCCAAGAAAGAAAATGACAGAAATATGATATCAAAGATAAATGGATAGTGGCATTATGAAAATTATATTCTTTGAAACAATAAATATTACCGAAAACAAAGGGTCAAGTAACTGTCAGCTGCTTGAAAGCAACGATCCCTTTATTCCATGGAAGAACCCAATGTGCCACAGCTTGTTGCTGAACAAGGATCTCTGGCTCCCTCAGGTGAAGGGAATAGCTGATGTACTTTGCCACTATGTTAAAATCAAATTAACCTACCATACTTTTTGGTGTCATCAATCCCTGCAAGCATTTTTAACAAGTTGAATTAAAACAGATGGTGTATTTTTCCTTCTCTTTTAAATTCATGGCAGGTCACATGATATTTAAATACACTGTTATTAGGCAACTTAAAATTTCTGTATCTGTTATATTTGGCTAGTCCATTGTTGTGATGTTGCATTTGACAATTAACTTTCAAAATAAAGCCTAAATTACCTATTATAATTATTCACCATCTTTCTGTGGCTGAGATAATTTGTATACTTGTTCCTCTCTATGCCATATGCCATTGACCAGCTATCACTATTAGAAAACATTCTTTAAAATGTTCTTTCTGCCCCTATTCTTAAACTTATGATGTATGCAACCTCATTACATTTGCTTTAATAAACCATATTGAGTCATATAACTCCTCCCAGGATAACATTCCTCCCAAGACAGCAAGAATAGAGTGACAGGTAGCAGAAGGTAAAATATTTTGTCATATGGTATTCCTTTCCTGTTTTTTCTAAACTTCCTTCTCTTCCATTAGCAAATTTGCAGAAGGGAACTTATTTTTTTTTTTTTATGAAGTAAATGAGTGAGCCCTAGGGTTCATCAAGAAATAAAAGTTGATAAGCTCAGCACTTGTAAGTGCATATGAGAATTTAATGCTGAAAGTAAAGGACATCTGAATTATTATAATGTGCTGGTAGAGTGAGAAATGGTGATGTTTCTCTAGCAGACTTTCCACATGGCAAAACTTCTTCTACACAATCCATAGATGGTTAATCTACACTTAACTTTAGTGTATATAACTCCTGACAGCAGAAGATTCACTGAAATGGTATAAGCTCTGTTTCAATGAGCAAATGGAGCTATTTGAGAAAATAAAAAGCACTAAACACAGATTATACGCAGTATTGAATATGAAATATTGTAACCTAGTTTTAGCACAGTAAACTGCATAAAACATTTTACCCCCAAAGCTTAATAAAAGAAATTGTCTTCTATTTGTGTATCTTCTCCCCACATACACCATGTTTCTTGGAAGGCAATGTTTCTCTGTATTCTTGGCCAGTGGCACTAGTTTTGCCATATGTACAATGCTGTGTTACTAAATAGCTAACAAAAAAATGAAATTTAATATTTACTTCTCAAAAATGTAAACATATGAGTCAAAGTGAGGAAGCATTCACTTCAGCTCATACACACAGACTGCTATCCATTTCAGTTTCTCTCAGTCCATTTCTTGAATTGACACAAATATGAGTACCAGTAGATAATATTTTGTCTCCACAATAAACATTTTTTATTGTTTTATGTTATCAGTAGCAATGGCCATTTCAGGCCTTTTTCTTTCCTCTGCATAGAAATTTCAATTCATTATGGTTTTTTGTTGCTGTTTTCATCTCCAGAATCATGTTTAATTCAGGCTAGTTCCTCCCTGATAACTTTTTTCTTTTCAGTTTTAAAACCATTCTGCTTTAATTATTTCAGACTAAATCTGGATATTTCAGCAGTTGTGAGTAGTTTTACTGAAGCTTGAAAAAAATATGGATTGAGAATAAGAATTATATGCAATATAGACTCAGTATATCTTATTTTTATAGGGAAATTGTTTATTTTGATTATAAGAAGTTGGGTTTTTTTTTTTTCTGTTACAATGCATGTTATTCCTCTCATTTTACTGTCACTCTAGAAGTTGGCACTGAAGTTTATTCTATCTCACTACATTTTGAACCCGTTCTCTTGTCTCATTGTCTGCATTATTTCTGCAACTCCAAATGACATCTCCTCGGCCACCTTCCCTTGAGGGACTTAAAAATCTCCTAAGATTTAATTGGAATCTGGAGTTTAAAATGAGTTCTCCACTCCTGCCCTTGTTGCCTTTACTTTCCTGCTGATTTCTTTCACTTTGGCTGGAAAACCAACTGCTCTCAGACAGAGCTCTTCCTTTTATACTTTTTGTTGTTGTCATCTCAGGCTAAAAATAAAATACCTTTTCAAAACTGTAGGCTTCCCTCTGCTCCGTGGATGGGATTTCAGAGACCCTTTACTATCTCCTAAATTGTGACGAGCTGCCATTCCACCCCTGAAGGTTTCTTTTCCTAATCAGAAAGCTGCATAATGCATACCTTCCCTCTAGCTTTCTCCTTGTTCCTGTCTTATGCTTAGAGTTAGGTATTTTTCATATCCAGTAATTTTTCCTCACAGCCTCCTGCCCATCATATTCTCCTACCCCTTCTTTCTACCTCATATGGTTCACAGCCTTATGTTCTAATGTTCTGTATTTTACCTAACAGCCCTTTTTTGCCCTCTTCCTGCTTCCCCTGGTGCAATCATGTTACCAAATTATCCAGATTCTTACTCTTTGTTTTTCCAGGACACAACATCATCTCACAGCCTGTGTCAAGAAATTCACCTGACTCCAGAGATGACAGAGTGACATAGGCATCTCTGATGGAGATTTCCAAACCTAAAACAAGTGCCCTACACTGTGGGAACAAGTAGTCACCTGGTGATCCTTATTTCTATCCATCCTTTCTGGAGTTGCCAGATATTTCCAACTCAGATATTCTGTGATACTGTGATTAACTTACCTTTTTTTCTATGTTTAGGAAGGAAAAGTTAGGAATCCTATTCCTAGTAAGAGTGCATCAAAGCAAGGCAGATTTGTCATGTGTGTCTCTTCTGCTGCTGTGTGCACTCATTCATTGAACGTCTGTTTAAGACAGAAGATGGGTGAGATTAGCCCAATTCATAGATGCTAAGAAGTGATAATTTCCTTGGATACCAAAGACAGCAAAGAAAATAGTCACTTTAGTAGCTTCAATTATAGCCCCTGAGTTTTCACCTAAAATTCATTAATAACACTTTGTGAATAAATTCTGATTTTGCTAAAAATTTGAATGTAAGAAATTAATGTCACTTCGGAGAAAGGAACAGAAACAAAATGCTGTCTTGAAATCAATTTCTCAAATTTGAAATCACTACAGATCTCAGCACCAAAGTATGAACAAAGGAGAGATCCAATCAAGCTGAAAAGTTTTCTCTGCGCTATCAGAATAATTCCGGTTAAGGAAAAAAAAAAAACAAAAGTCTTTTTTTATATACAAACTTTTAAAGCAAATACTTAGCTATCTTTGTTTTAATAATGAAAGGAGTGTTTTTATTTCATTTCATACAGGCAGATTTTGTATGTGAAAGTTAAGAATAAACCTGAGGTCCTCATCAAGTGTCAAAAATAATCAAAGTCCCCAGTTTGTTCCCTCAACTTGTGTCTTTCCAGTGCAACTACAGACTAAGAAAAATGAAAAAAGGGGGAAAAAAAAGAGGAAACTAAAACAAAACAGACACAGAAAAGGAATATTAGTTATTTTGTAACTCCAGTCCTTTTTCTCATGGGTCAGTAGAGGTCAAGGACCTCTATCACACTCTCTGCAACAGAATGAGAAATACCTCTGCACGTAGTGATACTTCAAGTATTTTACATCTAGAGACCTTAAAAAGATGTTTTCAATTTGTGTTTTTTATGTCATATGCCTGGTTTCACAATCCAGAACTGTATTCATTTTTTTCTTTTTATTTAAATGAGAGTTCACCTAACTTTGCTTCTATGATGATTACTCACAGCATGCCATAAAACTCACTCATATTTATTTTCTGACCTTTATTTTTATTCTTTGTTATTAATTATGCCTGTTTGGGAATGTTTGTCTAATCTACTTGAAATTAGGGGAATTATTCTACTTTGTTAAACATTAGGAATTATGTCTTTGTATGACAGAGACACCTCCATTATGTGGATTCAATTGCAACCTCAACTTTATCTGAATCTGTACATGGTGAATTATCAGGCAGTAAAATGAGTTGCTGCTTCTTTTATCCTAAAGGTGGAAGCCTTCAGGGGTGCCACTAAAGCTTAAGCAAGGTTAAGAGAGGAAAAGCATTAGAAATTTGTTGTGTATACCCAGCCTAATGGTAAATCAGCATTTTTTTTCTCATGCATTCCAGAGGAATACATCTCTGTATCTGTATCTGAGTATGATACTCTGTATCATTTCACTGATTCCTGGAGACCAAACATAATTGAATACCACTATTTTGGTCTTTCATCCAGACTATTAACTATAGTCTCCCCAGGCTGCGCTCTAAGACAAATTTCCCCTTTATATACTGAAGTCTAGAAGTCATAATAGCTTGAATAAGAATCCGCCTAAATTTGGTGGTTATGTCTACGCAGAGGAAAGAACAGGATAATATCAACCAGGGGAGGATTCAGTCACTTTTTATTCACAACAAATCCTATGCCAGTGTTCAGAAAATATAACTCAGCTTCTAGTAGATGTAACCTGGCTTCCTTTTCAACTCTCAGAGGTGAATAAGTTTTTTTCCAATGTAAAATTCTTTGTAGTATGGAATTGTTTTCTTCCATTTCCAGTTCAGCACAGCTGAACTGTGGCTTGTCCCATCCAGGCAGCATTCAAGAAAACTCCTAATGAGCCATATGCTTTCTCACAGCCTGAGTTTGAACTTTCTATGCACTTTAACTCTTCCTTTTGTTATGTCAGTGAACATTAAAATATAGTTATTTGACTCGCCACTGCTTTGCTTTGCTTGTAGTCTCCCAAAGCCCCCCTCTGCTTCCCTTCAAGTTCTTTTGAGCAGTTCATGGAACTCACTTGCGTGTTGCTGTACTTGCTCACTTGCGTGTTGCTTGTGTGTTGATGTTTGGATCACTTGCCTGCCTTCAGGTGAAATCCTGGTCTATAGTGAGAGAAATAAGTAAGCAGCCAGGGAGTCCACGTTGTTCACCACAACTGACTTTCAGAATAATGTTTGTTTTAGTTTTAACTGCCTTACTTTTTAAATTTCTTTTTCCTCTTTGATACATAACATAAAATAAGAACCCTCATTCTTTTTATGAAAGCCTTCTTTCTCCTTTGGGACCAAGCAAAATAATGTTTTCTAAAAAGTAATTTGCTTGGGAAATTTTCTTTGTGTGATTCAGTTCATTCTTGCAGAGAGCTCTGGATTTATGCAAACTAACATTTTCCATCAAACCATGAGGAATTAAGCATCAAGCATACTTCAGTTTTGGAACAAGTATTTAAACCAATAGCAAAGCCTATGGGAGCAGCTGTCACATTTAATAGCAGCAAATTTTTCCCCCCCTTATTTTCCCAGACATTTTCTTTCCTCTGTCCACTTATCTTTAAGAGATTCTTAAGACTAATATGTCCACTAAAAAGAGAAAAATATCGGTGGCTTCTGTCAGTCAAATGGACACATGCATTTTGCTGTGCAGACCATGCAGCTTCTTTACCTGCTTACCTTATCACAGTATCTCATGAGCACCAATATCTGCCTTATCATCTACTTATGGTACCTGAAGGATTGACAGGTAAGCACTTCTAAAGCTTCTGTCAGTATATAGGGCAATTGAAGGCATTAATCACAGAATAATCACCTTAGTCACTGTCCTCTCTGCAGCTGAAACAGGCTGGCACTGGCAGAGAGAAAGAATAAGAAAAATCAGGAAAAACAACATTTCTGAGGTCTAATTCAACAATCCCTGAAGTTAAAGGAAGATTTTTCACTGATATTAGAGGAGATGGATCTGCTGCTAAGGTCAGGCAGGCCATAGACAATATTTGAAGTTTTCCACAGAACAGCTCATAGTATTTTTGAATTCAAGCTTAGCTGAGCTATGAACAAACTGTGAAGTGAGAGGGAAAGTAGATGAATTATTTTCCTGACATCTGTAGAGCTGTGTCAGGAGTTTGGGTAGCCAGTCAGGGAAATGGAAATTCTTACTGCAGAGAAGAAATAGGATATAACTGATGGTGTAAATACATAATGGGATGATCTATGCAGCCAGAATTTAAAAATAAGTGCATAAAGCATGTTTACCTGAAAAGAACAGGCAAAAGAAATGAGGGTGACACTCTATGTTAGAGACATGATTATCTCTATTAGAGCTATTGTCTGGAAAGAAAAATTGTACTGTTCTTGGTGACTTCAGTTTTAAAGACCTATGGTAGACATTGTATGCAGTATGTAATAAAACATCATTGAAGTTTCTAAGAATTATAGGTGATAATTATGTAACATAAAAGGTATTGAACCTAACATAAGATAATTCTCTTTTGGGCCTCATTAAATTGAATAAAGAGGAACAAATTAGAGGATCTAATTACACTAATTATGTAAAAACAGAGGACAGTAATATATCTACTTGGTACTTCAAAATTTTTCAAACCTGGAGAAAATTATGAGAGATAATTGATTAGGAAGAATAAATACAGACAGCCCATTGGGAAAGAAACTTTTAAGTTGTTTAACAAGAATTTATGAGATGTCCAGAAGCCACATCTCATAATTAAGAAATAGTATACCAATGTGTTAATACCCCTCCTACTTCAGGAGTGAAGTGGATGTATCAATTGATTTTTTTTTACAAAATATATGTATAGCAAAAGGGAGAAATAAAAGGTGAGCATAATAATTATATGTTATGAACAGTAACAAAGAGAGGAAATAATGCATCTCCCAGGAATTAGGACAATAAGAAAACAATTTTTAGGAATCAGGAAAAAAAAAGAAAACAGGCTAGGTTTAGTGTAAAAATTTTAAAACAGAGATACTAAGCATGGCAAAAATTAAGTATAAATGGAAGTGTGTGTCTATGTGACTATGTATGTTTGTCTGAAGGTACCAGCAATAACAGCAGAACAAAGTGAAAAGGGAAGGTATGTGTTAACTGCTAGGGAGCAGCATATAAGTAATTTCATTTAAAAGGAGAGGTAGAAAAACTCACCTATAGATAAGTGTTAAGGGAACCAAGCAGAACATAGTATTTATAAGACATGCATATAAGATAAACAACACTTCTGTTAAAAGTCAGAAATTTTGCCTAATATTTATGAGGGATAAGACAAAATAATGAGGCAAAGTATCTAAAACTGCATCTGTTCCAGAAGTATAGAAGGTAAATTAAAAATTTGTCATCACTATCCAAGATGAGCACCAGAGACATAATGAGCACTGGACTGACGGCATCCCTTGTCCCCCTTGATGCACACAAATGATCCTGGCCAAGTCACTGAGACACAGACACCAGAATATGCAGATGTAACAATGGGAAAAAATAAGTTAGAGATTTTCTACTGTAAGATCACCTTCATCTTCTCTGAGATCCCTCACTGAATTTTCCAGCTCTGACTTCCTACAATAGTAAAAGGAGGTTCTAAGGATCTTCCTAGTTCTGAAAAGTAGATGCAGCTGTTCATAAGTAGTTCCTGGAGAGAACCAGGAGGACATGCTCATAGTACAAGAGAAGTGTGTGGTATTTTGTAATTTTTCAGGATAGGCATTATGCTATTTTGCATAAGATATTGAAAAGTTAAGGCTCAGAGTTTCTAGTGTGTGTACACTTCATTCTCAGCATAGACATT
The DNA here is from genome assembly GCF_026979565.1 of Vidua chalybeata. Classification (NCBI taxonomy): domain Eukaryota; kingdom Metazoa; phylum Chordata; class Aves; order Passeriformes; family Viduidae; genus Vidua; species Vidua chalybeata. The sequence continues at coordinate 60,021,616 of NC_071532.1, forward strand.
TCTGAAAGGAAATTAATCTCAGCTCTGCTAATTACCTATCTTAAGGTAGGTGTGAATTTTAAATGTGCGTAATTTTTCCAAGCTTAAATTTGGACAATTAACTATAACCAGATTTAAAATTGATGTTAAAATGTATCTCAATAGAATTTTGAAGGCAGAATGCCCAGAAAGTTTTCACTTGGGAAACATAACAAAAGACACATCTGACCAGGTAATATTCTTATTCAATGCTTGCTGCAACATGTGGAATTTTCAGGAGACTGTGGATATCATCACAATATTTTAAAAACCATAGAAATCCTGACTAGTGAAACCTGGCAACAATGCTGAGAAAAAGAATGTAATTGTTACTATGTTTTTTAATTGATTGAGAATAAAGAGCTAGAAATATAATTATCGTCAATCATTATGTTTCTGGAGAAAGAGTTCTTACAGTCCTTATTAAACACACTTCAAATAATTCTTTTATGACATTGTAATTTAGGCAGTGAAAGATAAATAATATATTTATACTTTTAAAAGGAATTTTGACACATTAATACACAACATGCTGATTTAAAAATTAGTACAACCACAGCGTACATCTTGAATGGATTAACAACTGCCTAAGTGACAGGTTTCCAAAAAATAACTGTCAATATATATGTATTGTCAAAGGAAAGAGTTTCTAGTAGTGTTTACAAGGTTACCTGGGGGAATAATCAGCATCTGGTCCAGTATTATTCAATGTAGTCAACAGTGGTTTGAAAGAAGATACAAAATCACTGGTGATCACGGTGATGGCTAAGAAAGGAAGAAGACCACCAAGATCAACAAACAAGTAACTTTCTTATCATGGCATGAGACTAAGGGATTTGCTATGTTTTTAAATTTATTACTAAAGAAGTTCTTTCTCTGTATAAATACCACAGCCACCAAGGCTTGCATCTCTTTGGGAAAATTATTTATTTCAAATAGCAACAAACGTTAAACAACATAAATAAATAATTTGTGGAATTGTACTGAGAAGCAGGGATCTTGAATTTTATCTTCCTGCTCTTCCAAGAAGATTCAGGTAGGACACTTTCTGGTATAGTTTCTATGTCTAACCCATGTTCCTGCAAGGAATCAAATGCATAGTTGGGGAACATAGTCAGATTCAAATGAACCATTCCCGTGGAGTAACTACAGATGGTGAGAAAGGCAATCAGAGCTAATTTGGCAGTGTTGGATATCAGCATGCATTCTGCATATAGGAGAATTGTCCTAACGGAATAATATTCATTTAAATTCTTCTTCATTTCTTAATTTCTTTTTCCATATGATTAAGTCTTAAAGTGAAACAATTTTCTCTATATTTTTATTTTTTTTGGCATTGCTTTTCACTCCATTTAATTTCATTGCCTTTTGGCATGCCTCAACTCTGACCATCATTTGATCTTCTTTGTTTTTTTAATTACCTTTCAATTTGCTTTATTTTTTTCAAAATGTCATATTTCAAGTTAAAACAACCTATGAAACACAATATTTTACTTGGATCTAAAAGCATTAAAACTGAATATTAAGGAATTCTGATATTTTTCTCTGGTTGCATGCCCATGCTCACTTTTCAATTTTTTTAAACACATTTTATTCCTTGGAGAGGTGCCTGCCCTGAGGTGTAGGCATCATATCATATCATATCATCATATCATATCATATCATATCATATCATATCATATCATATCATATCAATCATATCATCATATCATATATCATATAATAATCTCATCATATCATACTGCTATAATAATAGAAGGAAAACCATTTTTTGCATTCAGCACTGGTCCAGATGCCAGGTATTTTTAAATGAGCAGCCAGCCTTGCTGGTGTGGGAAACACACGCGTGTAGTTCAAACATTGTAGTCAAACCATCAGCAAAGTGTTTTCATGTGCAGTTGTAATTTGGAATTCCTGTTCTCTTTGGGGTTTTGCAAAACCAATTGTAAGTGGGTTGATGATTCCTGGTGACACCTGTCATGCCTGGATGCTTCTGCTTGGGGGTATTCTGAGAAGGCAACGAGCTGCTAGCTGATTCTGACTTTTTCTTTCATGCCCTTTCTTCTCTTCTCCTTGATATTTCTTCAAAGGTTGGTCACCAGCTGAGCCCTCAGTCCTTTCTCCTACATTGGCCCAGCTGCCTATAGCTAAGGCTGCTCTGAGTGTTTGACAAGGACCTCCACCCAGACACAGTGATTGACAAAGAACAGTGCACTTCCATCCTCAGTCTAGGGTGAAAATACCCGAGTCTTGCAAACTTGTCTTGGACACAAGGGAAGATGCAGCCTGTTGGGCAAGTTTGGGCTCCCTTCCCACCCAGGGTGGATGGAGTGATGGTAAATAACACAACCACTCAAGATGCTCCACTGCAGAGGATTGTTTCAAAAATTCCAACTCCTCTGTCCCCAGATGTGTGAGTGATTTTCCCCTGTGATATTCTATTCCATAAACAGATCACCTTAAAAGAGCATATTTAGAGCTAACATTTGAGCTAATACATTTGACTTTTCTCTAGAACAGTTGGGAATAAAATCACTCAGACTAGAACACTTCTCAGACAGAATACTGAAACTAAGAGTTATGAGGCAATTTAGGGAACAGTTCCTTTTGCTGCTCATTTTTAACTGATGCCTCACAGCTAAGGCCTTCTGTGCCATAATTTGGACATGAGAACATAGGATCAGAAGATTCAATAAAGGCAAGTGCTGGGGCCAGGCTGGACACCATGTGCAATGACAAGTGGTGCAAGAATTACCTGAGTCCCTTTTCCACTAGCAAGGAATCAGAAAAATATTGCCATGCTCTATCTGCATTCTCTGTACACTCATTTCTTGTGAGAGGGGCACAAAAGGCACCTTCATCAACATCCATGGAAGGATTTCTTTATGGAGGAGGAATTTTCCACATAAAAGTCATTTTTAGCAATGCTTTAAAGTTGCTGAACAGCTACAAGCCAGACTGATGCCTGTACCTGCTATATTATGTTGACAGTAAAATAATTTATTCAATATATATCTTTTTTTTACCTAAACTATTTAAACTTGATAATGTTCAGGAAATTGTGCTAACAAAAAGTATCGCTTTGGAAAAGTAAGAACAGAACAGCAAATACAAAATGAGTTTTGAAGTCTGGAAAAGTTACATTTGTTCTTTGAGTTCTTGTGACCATCCACAACATTTTTGGTTAATTTGTAGAATTTTGTTATTACTATTTTTTATTTTTAGTAGAAAAAAAGTTCCTGGAAAGTTAGAAAAAGCTCTGTCCTTTTACTACAGACATAGTTACTGTATTGGCATATTCAGTGTTCTCTCATTTCTCTTTACTAATCATGCTCTATATCCAAAAAACTGCAAACCCACTTATGTCCACAATGTTTGTTTTCATTACTAATTGAGAGCTGAGGTTTACAAACTCTGGAAAAAAAGATGTCAAAGACATCAGCTGAAAGAAAAACTTAGCGTTTCTGTAGAAGTGTTCAATTTAGAAATTCTAAACTCTAAACTTTGGGATAGACAACCACTGATACATAATTTTAAGAAAAAAAAAATATAGAGGTAAAAAATGGGTTTGTTTAATAAGGTCTGAATTCACAAAGTGAAAAAAAAATCAACCCAAAAACCCCTACCTCTATCATCCTGTGGTCTGTGTTAGGTACTGAATTAAATTATTTAGTATAAACAACAGTAAGGAGATGTTAGAGGTCAGAATTATGTTATGCTCTTATTAAACTAACAATTAAGCATGGAAAAGCAGGCATCTGTGAGGAGGACTGTAAAAGGCTGTGATAACATCTCTCAAAGTCTTCTGCTTTGGTTTAGGCTGAGGCTGGTTGTCCTTAACACACCGGATTCAGCAGGGGAGAAGCCATTGTGGGTAAGGCCTGTGCTGACACTTACCTGCAGCTTAATTATACAGTGACCCTTAGGGTCAACAGATACTGTTTGAACTCCCAGTTGCAGATTAGACAGCAAAGTAATAACACTCTGAGTATGGAACAAATGAGATAAGCTTGGTAGAAACTGCACTGAATGATAAATCATTGTTCTTATGTCAATATGGAAGATGACTCTGGCTTCATCTTGATTTTTTCATAGACTTGGTTTATTTGTGATGCTTTTAAATTCAATCTGTTATGCAAATGTTCTCCAAGGGCTGTTTTCATAGTAAAGAAAATAATTTCTTTAGGGAACAATGTAGCTTTCCAGTCAGTGAAAGCTGTGATTAAAAATGGCATCATATCAAAAGCTGCTGTTACGTATGTGCTACCTGCAGCCTGGATACAGCCAGATATCTAACCTTTTTAAGAAAATAGACTGCTTGATGGCAAAAATGGTAGAATTTTGAACAGTTATGTGAAGTTCATGTACAAAACAAATGCTAATTACACTGCAAGGTAATTGTGTGATGAGACCTGTATTAGAATGGAGACATTGAGTGGAGAGATTTGGGTGACTAAGTACCACAAGCTGTGTAGTTGAACATGCCAGCTCCTAAATGAAATGGCATCTGTGACTTATAAAAAACCAATGCTGTAAATGAAGTCATGGAAAACAACCATAAAATGTATCTGGTACATGACTTTATTAATATTTCAGTAATAATAACTGAGGTACTTCTGTTTCAACACATAAAGGCATAGACCTTTCTAACTGAAATATATTAGTGCATGTATTTAATTCTTCCAGCTCTGATTCAATTGAAAGCTGAATATACCTGCTTCTAGAGTGAAGTCTGGTGAATTAGGCAATGCTGCTCTTTCATATAATAGGTACTCTGTTTTTCTCATTGGCTTAGAGAAAAAACACTGCTCTAATTTAAAGATTTCTTTCCTTCATGATTGATGCTCACCCCGCAATCTGCCCCAAAAAAGAACGGCAATTTTGTGGCTTGAAGAGGAGAAGAATACTTTTTATATGTTGATGATTATTTAGTGCTTTAAAAAAGGCCTGTCTTCAGACATCTCCTTATGGATCAGGTTTGGGAGTACTAGAATCACTTAGAAGTGGGATGCTAGGTATAAGCTCTACAAAGCTGAGACAGGCACCTGCCTTCTTTATGAGCTCCATCAGGAATGGGCTCCTAGACTGTCTTCACAGAAACTGTCTGATAGGAATAAAACCTGAAGGAAAACACCAATTCGGAAGCATGTCTGAAACTTTGGTTCCCCACATGGCCTCATAATCATGATGGTGGACAGCGAAGTCTAAGATTAAGATTTATACCATTAAGCTCACCTCTTCTGCTTTGGCTCCTGAAAGTCAACAGCACTACCCACTCAGGAAGTGAGAGAAGAGTGGGTCACCCCTTCTGTGGGGAGGGGTTTCTTTAGGGCTTCATAGGTTTTGCAGAGCAGATAGGGTTGCTCAGGTGTGGCAACACATTTCTCTTTCTCTCAGGATTTTTCATAGAGGTGCACAGAGAGAAAGAAAGAGAAAACAATTTTTATTTCTGCTCCTTGTTTTTCTCATGTGGAATGTGCTTGGAGAATTGTTTACCTGGGGTGATTGCTTGATTGGATTCTGGTGAGGATTGTTTGGGCCTGATGGCCAATCAGATCCACCAGTGTCTGGATTCTTGCGAACAGGGTCACAAGTTGTTGGTAGTTAGATATGGTAGTTAAAGTAGGTATGTAGTTTTAGTATCTTCCTTTATATAGTATATTAATGTATTTTAGCATAGTTATAATAAAGAAATCATTCAGCCTTCTGAACTGATGTTGGACGTCGTCATTTCTTCCCATTGGTTTGGCCTGCATTTTACAATACTCAGGTTTGGTCAAAAATAGAATGTAGGTGTGTGTTCCAAATCAATTCCTTCTGTCAGGCCAGAATAAAAAACATAAGCAAAAATACTCAGATTTCATCATGTCATGGGTGCAGTAAGAAATACTGAAGTAAAAATTTCTGCAGAACTTCTTGTATTTCTGCATAACTGTGTTGTGCAGAAATACAAGTGTTTCCTCCTTACCTTTCTTCAGTTGTCATGAATTAAAATACCTGACCAGTTTGACTCATGTGCAATTCCTAATTTCAGGTTTGTAACACAAAAAAAGTGTCACAAAAGCATCTTTCTTAAATTGGATGCTTTTATTAATAACTACTCTTCAAGGGGTTTGTTGGTTTTGTGCTGATGGAAATGATGAAAACTGATGAAACCACATAGAAGTTTAATTTGTCCCTTAATACAGAGAAGAAAGGAAAAAAGACAAAGAAGTGTTCATAATGTTCTGTGAAAGTAAAACTCCTTCTTTATTTTACCAGATACAACAAGTAAAACTATGGTTTTTTTTCAAAAACTACTTAGTAAAAAACGTTTTGCAATTTTTAAACACCTAAATAAATTTTCAGAGTCTAGAATCTCAGCAGTTAGAAAAATCACTTTATCAGTGGACTTAGCAAGAGCAAAGGCCCTGTGAGGCAGACAGAAGCTGTGGAGGAAGCGCAAGCATAATCTGATGCACTCTAATGTCATCTTCTCTCCAGAGGTCTGTTAAAATTTTTTTGACTGAAGGAAATTGTCATTACTGAATCTATCTACACTGTTATTTTTAATTGGAGTGAAACTTGTACAGATGATGCTACAGATGCTTAATTTTACTGATACTGAACCTGTTTCATTAATATGCATGTTGACTGAATAACTATGGACTTTCTAAAATGTGATTCTAATCACATCAGCATTAAATATTAACTAGAAACCTGACTCTATCATTCAGTCACATTCTCATTTTCCCAGCTTATCTTTACATGTGTGTTGATAGAAGTAGTTACTTTTGCTGGTAATTTCATTTATCATAAATAAACACATTTCTCATGGTTGTTACTTACTTAGCAAAATGGAGTAATTTCACCATGCAGGTGGGTGAAAGCAATGTTCAGTGGAGGATGGTATTGGGGGTGCAACTTCTCGTAAACATTTTGCCCAAGGGATTTTGTGCTATCTTTTCTCTCTCTTCTTCCTCTTCAGGGAATATTTGTCCTAGGATTGCCGTATGCTCTCCTCCACAGTGGATACAGTGGTCTACTTCTTATTGTCTTGGCTGCAGCATTATGCTGTTACACAGGCAAAATTCTAATTGCTTGCTTATATGAGGAAAATGAAGATGGGCAACTGATAAGAGTGAGAGACACGTATGAAGATATTGCAAATGACTGCTGCAAAAAGCTGTTTCCCAATCTAGGTGGCATAGTTGTCAATGTAACCCAAGTGGTGGAACTGATCATGACATGTATTTTGTATCTGGTTGTTAGTGGGAACTTGCTGTCACACAGTTTCCCGTATGTACCCGTGACTGAGAAAACTTGGTCTGTAATTGCATTTGTTACTTTGTTGCCTTGTATATTTATAAGAACTCTAAAAATTGTTTCCAAACTCAGCCAGCTTTGTTCTTTGGTTCATTTTGTTATCATCTTTGTAGTGATAACTTACTGTCTCACACAAATGCATCAATGGTCCTGGGCAAAATTCAGACTGTCCCTTGAATTTGAGGACTTCTTGGTCTCTGTAGGGGTGATCATTTTCAGTTACACTTCACAAATATTTCTTCCCACACTTGAAGGTAATATGAATAACCCAGGGGAATTTAGGTGTATGCTAAACTGGACTCATTTTTTTGCCTGTATATTGAAAACAACCTTTGCACTTACTGCTTTTTTGACCTGGGGTGAAAAGACAAAGGAAGTTATTACTGACAACCTGCCATCATTTCTTGAAACCCTAGTGAATTTATGTCTCTTAACCAAGGCTCTTCTTTCTTACCCTTTGCCCTTTTTTGCAGCAACAGAAATTGTGTATTCTTGTATTTCTAAAGACAACCATTCCAATTACAGATCTCCACTACTTGCTCTGACTGTAAGAGGCTCATTTCTCATGTTAACTCTGTTGATGACCATGTTCACACCACATTTCGCCCTGTTGATGGGTTTGTCAGGCAGTGTAACAGGTGCTGCTATGACTTTTCTTCTTCCTTCTCTCTTCCATTTAAAACTTAAATGGAAAAAACTGTCCTTCTTAGAGAAATGTGCAGATATCTCTGTTTTAATTTTGGGCTTCCTTTGTAGCCTTGCAGGCATAGTTTGCTCAATAAAAGGGCTGCTTAAAGTATTTGGAGGAGTGTAAAAGATTTCCTGAAAGACAAATTAGGAGCAAATCTTATAAGTGGTTTTACCCTGTTAGTCAGTGAATATGCGATTTTGTCACTAGATAGAATTAAGCATCTGCTTAAATGTTTGCAGATTCAAGTCTTTAACTGGAAAATTATGTCTCTCTAATCAAAGTGGAAAATAATATTCATAGCCAAAAAGTACAAAATTAGGCCTCTTTAAAACATTAAAAAGAAAGGTATTGAAAATGATTTAACATGAAAATAATTGTAAGTAATCCTACATGGTTTTAGTCATACAATGGCATGCACCTCCTGAAATTACTATTGCAAGTGATTTCGCCAATTTAACCAGAATTCTTCATAGGGTTAGATACTGTTCAGTCTCAAAGCTATCAAAACTAGCTTACAGGATGTGAGTGAGAGAGAGCACAGAATCACAGAATCACAGAATTCTATTGTTAGATCTATTATTGAAAATGGATGAAATATTATTTCACCTCATTGGCAGACTGCAATTCAACATGTGAAAAGAACAAATCAGTGAATTTTGGTTTTTATGTAAGACAAATTCTACTACTTGTTTTTTAAATGAATAGGCAAAAAGAGAGCTCAGTTTAGAACAGCTTTGAAAGTTTGCTTTTATCATGACTTCAAATGAAATACAGTCAGTAAAAGGGTCATACTAACAGTTCAAAGTCATGGAAAAGAGATTTTTTTTTTTCTGAAATAAGCTATAGCCAGTGACTGCAGCTTTTCTGCAAGTCTAACTCCTAAGATTCATGTCTCTGAAATGCAACTACTGTATTGGTTGGGTTACCAGAAGTCTCACTGGTAGCATGAAAAAGTTATGCAGTTCACTTTCCCTCTTAGGCAGGAAATTTCTTTGATCTGTGGATTTTATCTGATTCTATTAAAAGCTCAGTGGAGTAAATCAAGTTCAACCAACAGAACACAGTTAACTTCCTGTACAATTTGGTAGATCTTTAGTTTTAAAAGATATTGGCTTAATAAAAAGAGCAGCACTGCAATGTATTTCACATTAGTGATAAAACATTATGACAAGAAGCAATCTAATCAGAGTGCTCTATTCTAATGAATACATATTATCTTATCATACTAAACCTCTGTTATAATACATAATTAAAGTAATTATTTCAAAGAAGAAAGTATGCATTTTTGTTATCAACATTGTCAGACAACTTTGTACTGTGTCATATGGAAAAGTCTTTGAACATCAGCCTAAGACCGGGTGACGAAGAGCCCAGCAGTATCTGCTTAACTGAGCTATTTTTCCTGTGTAGTTTCTCAGCATTAATGCTGCTGTCCTGCATGAGCAACAGTTGCCTCTCAAGGCTGGTTTGCTGAATGATAAAAAACAAAGGTGAGGAGTTCTGGAAACCCTTGTATGCCACCCTGGCCCTTCCCTGTCCGCTAGTGTACGCATGTCATATGTAATAGTGATGAAAATTTATTAAAACAGATTAATTGTGTTATGACATTATCAAGAAAACTGGAAATAACTAGTATCTCAGAATTTTATTACTGCTTCCTGCAATGGGTCAAATTTTGCACTCAAATCCACAACAATTTGAATTATATTAAAATTTGTACTGGAACAAATAGGAGACTTTTTATCTTTATGTAAAATGACAAAAATACATTGCCCATTGAAAGAGCTGAAAGCTTACTGCTATGACATAGTCAGAAAGATATTATTACTTGGATGATATTAATCAAAGGATTTAATTACTTTTTGTGTGGAGAAATTTCATAGATAAACAAACATGCAGGAACAGGATTTGTTCTGTTTATCCTGTATAAATCTCTGAGGACAGAGGGAGGTTGTCCAAAGAGTTTTGTAAAAATTCTTTCTCTTACTTTCTTAGGAACACACACACACACACACACACACACACACTCTTTTCCCATCTACTACTTCTATTTAAAGTGTTTTGTCTCTAACTCTTTTGAAAATCAACAAATGCCTCAGTGCATTTGCTGTTGGGGAAAGCTTGAAAACCAAGATAAGCAATTTATTTTGTGGCAGTTTTAGGCATTCACTAGCTCATCACTGTGATTCAAAATTGGCGTTAGTTGTACTTTCTTTTCTTAGCCTTTTTCAAGAAGTCAGTGCCCAGTCCTTTCAAACCAAGGATGGTCACTTCCCACTTAATCATGCTCCCTCTTATGTAAGACCTTTTCTACAAGGATAAATGTTTCCTGCTTTATAAAATATGTCCTATTATTGTCCTTTTTTAATAATTTATGTAATTTCTGTTAATATCAGGGAAAAAGCAAGGGCTATGATTAACAAGTCAATACAACTGTAAATGCACAAAAGTGAAAGTCATCCAAGTGCAAGCCCTCAAGAAGTCACAAAAGGCACTAGATTAAGAGGGAAAGCATAAAAGTTCAAGACTTTTTGTGGTCAGCACTCAGCAATTTTGAAGTGTGCCATTGTTGTGGGACACAGAAGATATATGAGCTTTGCTTTAAAGCCATGCCCAGACATCTTGATGAGAAACTGTCTTCTGGACTCAAGATTAAGTGAACGTCCCAACCTGGAAAGGCAGAGATGCATATACACACCCTACAGACTAAGCCTGAATGTGGTGCATAACACATAATAAAGACAAATATTAATGATGTAAGACTAACTCACTGGATTTCATTTCCTAAAACACACAATCACATATTTTTATATATAAACTTATTTCTGAACATTTTCCAATTGAAAAATTCTATTAATAGGATATGTAAAACATTTACACCTTTCTGTATTAGACATTAAAATATGATCTATAGAATATGTTTAGAGAATCTGGAAAGGTGATGTTACCATAAATTATGAACCAAGAGGATCTGCATTCATCTAAGTAATGACTACTTAAAAATTTTGTCACTAAATTTATACTACCAATCATTAAAATCACTGAAGCTAGGAAAGTAAAAGACTGACTAAATATTAATGTATTATTTTGGCCACTCCTGGATTATTAATTGTAGTATGATAGTGCTTTATCAAAATTAATTCTGAAAGCAAAAAACTGACAGTTGTGAACATGAAGAAGATGCAACGGAAAAAATTATGTGCTGAAATAAAGCATTTTCAAACACTCGTGCTTCATTTCCTCTGCCAGTAGAAGTATGAGTAAAGGAACCTCCTCCCTTTCAGCAACAATAACACAGGCATTGCCCAAAATTCTTCTCCCATTTTGTAGGGAACACCAATCACTCTATTTCTACTTCTCACAGTAGTGCAGATTTAAGTCAATCGGATTACCCTAAAATTAAAATACAGGCTCAGCTAAGTTATCTTAGGAACTTCAAGTGTTTATTTATGAAGGCTTTTCAAAACTGACATCTGAAATTAGACTGAAAACCTCACTCTACTGACTCAGTGGGAGAAAAATAATTTACTTAAGTGGAACAATGTTCTAACTCCTGTAGTCCATTAACAATACTTAATTTACTTTTACACCAAAGTTTGGTCATCACTTTACTTCCTTACTGTAGTTTCTTTTCCACCTTATTACATCTCTTCTCTTTTTCCAGCAGTGAGATAAATATTTTTCCTGCTGATGGTGAGAAAACATGTCTGTCTTCTGGCAGAGATGTCAGAAGAGCTACAGAAAAAAATTATTGAGGCTAACACTATTTCATTACCTCTTTATCCTTGATAGCTCACTTTATTTTTTTTTTTTTTTTTGTGAATTCTGTATTTCATGTACAAAATGCATTTCACACTAACTGGTTACTCTGAAAAAGTGATTGTATAAAAATGGAACAAATAAGATGCCCTGCAAATGCTTCATTAAGTCAAGTTACAATTTTCAGTACTTCTTTTCAGAACTACCATATTTTAAAAACTGATAGCTGATTTCTAGAAATCATTTATTCAGTTCTTCTTCATTCTTAATAATTATCTGGATGACATATTGGTCTTAGAAAATATTCATCTTCTAAAATGAAGTAGAAAAAGAAATATATCTTAGAAATATTTTTATAGTATTCTGAGATTTAGTTGTCCCAAGGGTTAATATGGGATATAAAATGTTGGAAAATTTATTGTGCTGTTTAGTTGCTGACAATGATTGTAAAAATACACGGTCTAAAATCCACCTAAATATTTTTTTTCTCAGCATAAGTATTTGTTAAGCTGTTGACACACTGAAATTAACTGTTCTTCATTCTTCCTCGTCATCATTACCTTTATGTTGTCACCCCTCAGATGTCTAATATATTTCTCTTCACATTAGAGGCTCTTAGAGGGGTGAGTCCTAAGATCTTAATTTTACAGTTTTCAAGTGAATTTTCAGAGCAGAGATGAACCCCAGAGGGAATCCCAAGGAATCTCTAGGTTAATACTTGTTATTATGCCATGCCTTCATAGTGATCCTGACAATCAACATTGCTTTTTTTTTTTTTTTTCCCTCTTGTTCATCCTTCATTTGGTCTCTGTCAGTTTGTGCCAGGATAACATGAAGGTAATAGCACAGCAAGCAGCCCATTATGCAGCATAAATATTTAACTGAAAACTGCTTTTCTCAGTTTTTTTTTTAAGATAGAAATATAAAATTATATAGCTAAATAATTATATACAGAGGGATGCAGCACATGGGAGAGGAATTAAAGGCAGAGTAAATGCAACTCAAAAAGCAAAAGAGGAGATGACGGGAAAATGTGGTGAGGGACTGGGAAAGGAAAACTGAAAACTGGCAGAGGTTTGAGAAGAAGTAAAAAGGAAAAGAAACATCACGGAAATTAAAAAAATTAGAAAGAGAGAAGGGGAAGGCAAAGTGGGAGAATTCATTTAATGTATGATTTAATATCATCTATAAACATTTTCTACAGTTTTGCACAAGCAGTGATTCAAACTATTCCAGGTAATATAAGTCAATATATTCTGTGTGTGAACAGTTTTCCTTTCTTTCACTTCCCCATACCTCTTATGAATTCAAAACATTTAAAATAAAATCATTCTCATTTGTGTGGAAGCTCTATGTTTAATGTTTTCTGTTACCCAAAGGAATTTGAAAACTTGTTAAATAAATAGTATTATAAACAAATTCTTTTTCTTTGTGTGTCTTTATCTATTTCTCCTCTTGGCCTCTTCTAGAACAATGATTCAGAGGTATGCAGCGCTTCTAGGCAGCTATTGCCTTGCAGCGCCAAAAACAGTGCAAAAAAGGTCTTAAAATGGATAAAAAATGTAAAATGGGTAAAAGATGGGTAAAAAATGGTGGAAAAGAATGACCACCACAGAGGCTCTTTTGCACTTGGGACAGAAACACAGATAATATCCCCACAGAAATCCCTGTCTAGAAATGGCTTAGATTGATTTACATGTCTGGTAGCAAACTCCAGCGAGGTGGGAGTTGGGAAAGCTAACTCTGAGATGTCATTGTACTGTACCCCTGTTGCTCCTCAGGTGACTCAACATGTAAAATGTCAAATTGTACCAGCATATAAAAATAAAGTATACTTGTGAGCTCCTTCACTCTCACAATGGGACCTATTTAGACAGTTCCCCAAAATGAGCTATGTGTAGGAGCAAGATCCAGTTCTCTCCAGAGAGTATGTAATAGGTCAGGCTGGAGATCAGGCTGCCTTTGAATGCAGCATGACTTCTGATCCAAATTCTGCATGGATGCTTCCAAGTAAAGATTTTGCTCCTATATTAAAAGGAGTTTTACTATATGCTTTCTGTGCTAAGATAAGGTGCTAATGATGGCACAAAGAATTGTAAGAAACCAATGATTTATTAAGTTAAATTAAAAGTAACAAATTAAACTGAAAGGCATAAAGTTAATCTTAACTTCACTGTGTGCAAAATTGAACATAATTTAAATCACAGCTAAAATTGAAGGATTTCATTAAGGTTATCCTTTATCCTGATCTTCTGGCTTCAGTGATAGATACAAAAGGAACTGTGATCAATAATTAATGTTCTTGTGTCATAGGCTACCATCTACAATGCTAGTTACTCTTCCTACATAAGACTCATGACAGCCATAAAAATGTTCCTACTCAGGGTAGAAAACAAATCAAAAACAAAACAAAAAATACAAGAAAAGTAATAATTAGCAATGAATGCTGAGTGTAGCCTACCTTAGGCCAGCAGCCAAGAGAACAAGGGATGTAGAGCTAAGTCAACAGGTGACCATATTGTTAGCACTCTAGCAATGATAATAATTTGCAATAATAATGTAATGAACAAAGATGGGGTGAAGGCAGAAGGATTAAAGGAGAGCACGCAGCATACATAAGCCATGCTACATCTAGCAAATTCCCAGTGCAGCTGCTCCAGGGATATTAAGCCTCCTGCAGACAGCTGCATCCCCCTGCTGCCATCTGTGGCTTGCATCCCTGGTGCTACTACTGTTGACGACTTGCAGAGTTGCAGAGGCCTAACCCTCCATCAGCAGAATATATCTGCTCCCACACCTCCTCACAGAGAGCATGGCTGCCACCTGATCCATAGGATAGGGCTTTCCTGAGATTTAATCAGCTGTTAATTAATCCTAGGAGTGATGGCTAGAGAGGGGAATGCCTTGCCAGCTGAGATGTCAGATGGGAACGTAGGGTAGGCATCAAGTTATCAGTTTTATTAGACAACACTAATCTCATTGGTACAGACTTGCTAATCACACTTCAAGAGAAAGTTTTATTACAAATGGTCTGAGAGGCTGAAATGGGTCACATTTTAAACGTGGGCCAATGTAAAACAATCCAAATCAAAGTGGATCAACTGACTTCCGAACGACTTCCAAATGCACATAGTGCAAAAAATCAGAAACAGATGATTTTTAAACACTCTTTCCCTTTCTTCAGTCTCACCCTCAGTCCCTTAGAACTTGCAGTCAGAGACTTACTGTGCCATTGTTACCCCTTGCTACCCAGAAAAAGTTTTTCCCATCACAGTTAAGGCCCAATGGGGTGTCTGCTCCCTGTTCTTCTTGAATAGATCCTCATTCTCCACTTGTGTGCCTCTCCAACTTGCACATCACAAGCAACTCACCTCTGTGTGTTTTCAACACCCTTTAGGAAACAAATCGCTTCCCTGAACATCCGTGGCCTGCTCTTGGCCTGGTATAGCAGCCAGGGCAAGGGAAACATAAGCAGGCAGTCTTCTCTCCTAAATCAGTGGTGCTGCTTCAATGTGCTGCTTTTGCATGGTAATCCACAAACAGGTATCTAAAGTCATGGGCTGGCTAGCATGGATGGCCATTTGAATGAAAAAAAAAGAAAAGGAAACCTCCCATAGTCTTTCTGCTCTTATGGGCCCAACCACAATACTCTAGAAATGGAAGCCATGCAAAACAAGGTACTACCAAATAAAATATATATGCTTTACTTACTGTGAGTAAACCAAATCTGAGCTTGATAGTTTACATGTCACAGTGACTCCATGCATGAAACATGTGAGACCATCAGGTCCCAAAATACCAATTCAAATCAGTTGAGCACTGTGCTCTGAAAATCTGTTACCCAACCAAATAAAAATTTTAAAAATCAACATCACGGAAGTGTTTTCATTAAACTTGCCATAATGCAGACATACAGAGTGCTCGCCCTGGAGCAGCACCAAACAGGGCAAGAGGATACAAATTGCAGTAGGTTGGAGAGTTGTTAAGCCCACAGATCTCAATGTGTGAAGGACTGGATCAGAAGTCCTAAAGAAGTCTTATACTCCTAGGATGGACAGTATGAGCAGCTCTGAAGGACACATCTTAAATAAATGTCTAATGCAAAGCATTATCCCTGCTGTTTTCCATCCAGGCTTAACTTCAAGATCCAACACCTCAATTATGCCTCAAGACTACAAAGTAAGACTTACTTGCAGGGCTAACCTGTTTACAGTCCCTGGGAACAAAATGATTTTAGATGACTCTTCTATGTTAACTCCAGAAGTTGGAAATTTTTTATTTGACAAGACCTGCAGCTGAAGCAAATGCAACACCTTACTTGCTGTTCAGCTTTTCCTTCAATGCAGCATTTTAGCCTAAGGCCTGATTAGGATTCTTTTAGGGTGATTGGATACGGTAAGCTCCTGGAATAGCACTAAGCCAGTATAATTGGAAGAGGTCTTAGAAGAGATACAGCTTCTTAATGACATATGGTCAAAGGTTACTTTGAAAAACAAGAGGTCTTTCTGACTTCAGTTTTCAGGTCTGCAATTTCTTCTGGACTCAACCTGGGAATGTGGTTCTGAGACTTTCTTCTAAAGGATGAAGGAAGGAAGCAAAGCTTTTGAATACTTACTTTATGTGATAGAATAGTATATTGGTGCACTGAAAATAGCATTTTAAGGCCTGGGACCACTGTATTTTATTGCTTAACGTTACTAAAACTACTGATAAAAGATTTCTTTATATTAGTCTTTAATTTCTGATACATAATATAATATATATACAAACAATGGCAAATTCATTTACCGTTGAACTGAAATAATCCTAGAATATATAAGATAAAGCACAAAATAAAATTGGATAAGACAAAATAGGTTAAGAAAAAATAATTTTATACCTTCCTGAAGACAGATACCATTGATATTGCAGGGAGAGGCAGTTGTAAAAAAGAATTACTAATATTGATCACATTTAAAGGTGTGATTCAATCACAGTATGGTCAGAATCTTGCTTTTATGCAAGAATGGATATGTACAGCATCATGTATTTAGAAATAATAGACCAAAGTTATATTTATTTCTCTGAAGATTTCTCCCTCAAATTAAATAGCAGAAGCAGAAAGCTCTGGAGGGAGATAGGTACAACAAATCCATAAACAAAAACAGAGGTGTTTGATAAAATATGGAGTTTCTGTGACTATAGTATAAATCATAATCTTTGAAAACCTTAGCTTTATGGAAAAACACTATTGCATTTCATTTCATATAGGAAGCTTATAATATATTCTCCTTTAAGGTTTTTGACAAAAACAGTTGACAAAATCATCCAGGGCTGTTTTATGATGCAGCCTACTACATGAAAGGCAAAACAGAGAGCAATCTGCTATTTTAATTACATGCTCGAAGCAAATGCAATATCTGCAGCTTTAATAAACATTGACCCTTTAACTGAATGTGCCCTACAAACACATTAATGCCCATCTGGGAAATAATCCAATGAAATAATCCAATCATACCAACAGAGAATGACTGTTAGATTGGCAAGTGAGGGCTCATACACTTTGGTTGGTAGCAGGATGTTCTCAATTATCTTGTTGCCAGAGCTAATAAAATTCCATCAAATTCTTCATCTTTATAAGCAAATTGAAAATCCAAAAAATAGAGAGGAAAATTTTCTCCCTGTTACCACACTGGTGTTCACTGCCACCAGTTATGCCTAAACTACAATGAAAGATTCAAAACTTTCCATTTTCGATGTTACAATGGCTAACAAAGCCATAGAACTGGCTAGTATCTTACAGATAGGTAAAGTGTCTCTGAACCAGTGAGGTCCAGCCAACTGATATTGATTATTATATTAATTTAGAGCCACCGCATCCTGATAGTTATCAGGAAATTTCAAAGTGCAGAAAAGGAGGTACATTGCTGGTAAGATACATCTGCTGGCAGACAAATAAAAAGAGAGGAACAGGTGAGCGAGAGATTGGCCCAAGACTGGAGAAAGAAAGCTTGTCTTTCTGTTTCCTGCCCAGATATTTTATTCATTATGCCCAAAATGTCATGATTTAAAATTACATGTATAGGTCCCTACCTATTGGTCAATGCAACCAGGGTTTTTTAGAAATTGATTGTCTCCGAACAAAAAAAGTGAGATCAGACTACAACTATTTGATTCATAGGAATTTGTGGCTGCTAGCAAAGTTTCAATTCATTTGGGCTTTTTGTTTGCTTGAATGTTGATTCTCAAAACCAAGAAAGCATTTAGTTTATTCCTATAAGGTTTTCAGCAACCAGCAGAAGTTAATAGCTTGTATTCATTTTAACCTTAAAAAGCAAGGGTTTTCATGAAACTCAAGCCTTCATCAGCAAAGTACAAACTGTAAAGGAGCATTTTATTCCTACTGCCTTCATCAGAAACTGTGGAAAGTGGCCACAGTGAAGATACGAGACCCTCTTTCCAATTAAAAAGTATAATTTGGCATCAGAGTTGCACAGATAAATAAATTTTCTGTTGTAATTCATAGCTGTGTACTATTTACAGTTACTAAGCATTAAAGGAAATCTAATTTGTTGTATATTGAAACACAAAGCAACTACAGAAAAGCTTTAACATTTTTCACTTATTTTTATTTTTCACCCTCACTCAAACGATTCTTTTAGGATATTTTGGAATATTTTATTTTTGCACTATCCTGATTACACAGACTTTCACACACAACTTCCTCAGAGGCACACTCTTGTGTGCAATTACGACAAATCAGTAATTCATTACAGTCCAACATTGTTTTTTTTCATTTCCTCAAGATCTGATGAAGTAGTTTGCATTCTTGGAAGACCAAATATTAGCAGAAGCCATGCCATTCCCTTCATACCTAAAACCTAGCCACATTTAAGCTTAAGACAAACAGAAGGTAGATTCTGACTGAGAGTCTGCACACATAAACAGGCACAAGAGTCTTCAGAAATTAACCTTGATAACCCTTATAATTTTGCATGAGACATTCCCATGCAAATGAGGGACTGTAACTATAGCTCACAGTATGAGATCAAAAGTCCATCCAGAAGAGTAATGTCTCTTTGTCAGTGACCAAATACAGATATCTTCGTAACAGTGTCAAAACAAAGCCAGAATACGCCAACACTTATCCACACTACTTTTTCAATCTCCAGTGGTTAGTGGTTCAGCAAACTCCTGAAGGAGAGACATTATCTTTATTTGAGTATTATCTGGTGAATTTTTCTTCTGTTAATTAGCTTCCTGAACAGCTGTACAATTTTAATATCAAAATACGCTGTGGGAAAGAGTTCCACAGTATAACTAATTTTGTTAATTTTCAATCTACGTCTCAAAAATATCATTTAAACTCTCACTTGCTTTTGTAGCAGTAAAAGAATATTATTGACGGTCTTGATGGCCATGATGACTGTACAAAATTAAGTTGTCTCTTCTGGGCTGACCATTCCTAAACAATTTTGTTGCTCCTCTTATGTAAGCTATTTAATCTCTGATCACTGCTATTGTCCTTCCTCGAACCTTTTTCTAGCTCTGCCCTGTCCCTTCTGGGCATGAGAGATAGGAGGGAAGACCAGAAACCTAACACAGTATTTTAAAAGTGTACATAACCTGACATGCTGTTTTGTTCTCTATTTCTGTAGTAATCATTTCCTGCTCTTTTATTGGTAGCATTGCTCCTGCTGTGGTGCCCAAGGACATATCAAAGCAAGCAACTTGGAAATGGAGGCAATATGTTTATCAAAACAAATGAAAAAAAAAAAAGATACTTTTGGCATGTGTTTCACAAAAGGGATCATATGATGAAGAACAAGTGTAATACCTAAAAATTGTTTTATTTTATACTTGCTCCTTTGACTTTTACTGAACATAAAACTGACATTTTCACGGAATTATGTGGAGTTTTTTTTGAGCTGCAGCAGGAAGTACAGAGTTTATGACCCTGCATATAAGTGAGGATTATTTTCTCCACATTGTGCGTTACTTCCCAGAAATCAAAACCATAGAATGATAGAATCATAAAATATGCTGAGTTGAAAGGGACCTCTCAGGATCATTGAATCCAGCTCCTGGCCCTGCACACCACACTCCAGGAATCACACCATGTTTCTGAGGCCATTATCCAAATGCTTCCTGAACCTCGTCAGGGTCTTTCCGCCTTCGAGGGATTCGAATGCTCCTCACAACTTAGCATCCTCAGCAAACTTACTTAGTACTCCTTTGGCAATAACTGTCCTGCAGTCTCCGAATCCCTAACTGAAATGATTGCAAAATGTTATTGTCACAGTCACCACCTTCTGTATCTTTTGTATAGAGGTAGTTTTAAGGAAGATAGTATTTCGGCTATATTTCATCCTCAATTTCCTTTAGATCTCCTGGGTAAATACCATATGGTCCTGGAAGTTTGCTCCCCAGGGAAAGTGTAGTGCTGACTTGCCAGATGGGGTTAAACCACCACAATTTGTTTTACAACCTCCTCCCCAGACAGTTCAGTTTAAAAGAGATCTTCAGACTCATCCTAGTGACTTTTGGAGTGTGAATTTCTTGGATCTTCCAAGCTGAGGAAAGATGAAAGAATCCCTTTGGATTTTCTGCTGTAACTCCTCCTTTCATTGATATGTCAATTGACCTTAATGACTCCAAGGGAGGATCCCCATGCCGCAGGGCTTTGAGGAAGAGTTTGCTTTTAGTTTATGCATTCAGCAAATAGTCCCTAAAACATTAATTGCTGGCCTGTGATTTGTGTCAGTATGTTTAATTTGCCAGTTTTCAGGTTTTCTTCCCTTTTGCTTTCTTGGATATCCTTGAGTTTTTTTGAAGGATATTTTCTTCTTTCAGCGCTTCTTTTACTCATTTTCTGTCTAAATCAAGACTGTAAAATGACATATTTAGGTAGGAAAACCAGAGAAGTTCCTTTTGTATATAAATATCTTTAAAAAGTCTTTAAGCCCCCCTCCCCAACACATTACCATTACTTTTATTTTCTTTCTTTACTACTTTTAAAAGACTGTTTTATTTGTTGTTTTCCTTTTTTGACCTGTCATATAGTCACAGTAATTTAGTTTATTTTTCTGCTGATTCTTTCCTGCCCTCTGAAAATTTCCTGCTCTTAATTTGGTATAAATTGCTGCATTTCTTTACTCTA
Source organism: Vidua chalybeata (assembly GCF_026979565.1). Classification (NCBI taxonomy): domain Eukaryota; kingdom Metazoa; phylum Chordata; class Aves; order Passeriformes; family Viduidae; genus Vidua; species Vidua chalybeata. The sequence continues at coordinate 60,042,528 of NC_071532.1, forward strand.
TGACTTGTTTATTTTCTGTTGGCTGGAATTCACGGAGCACATTTTTAGGTTCAACTATGTCACATGCTAATTCTGATTGCTTAAAGTCAGATAATTGTGATTAACATGCAAACATTAATGCATCAGAAAGAGAATGTGTCATGTAAGCAAAAATTTTTCTGAACTGCTGCACACAAAGTATATGCTGCGATCTACACACTTAAATGAAAATCAATAGATAGCTATGAAGTGAAAATACCTCGGGGAGACTCAGGTTCCACTGACAGCATTCTCTTGGGGAAGTGCAAACATTTCAGACACAAACAAAAGCCATTGATTGAGAGCTGAAGAGAAACAGAATTCTAAAAGTTCCCTTTAGGAGGCTTATTCTGTCCTGTATCCTTAGCACCCTACAGATATTCATCAGGCAAATTTAATATTTTCCTTCATCTGACTTAGCCACAGAGAAGAATCGCTGTCCTAAGAAAACATGTATGAAATGCCCAGCCTAAGATGATTTATGTACTAAGAAGACCTCTAGATCTTGCCTTTATCAAAGACACAGAAAACAAATTTTCAAAGGATGGGGTGTCTGAAACGACTGATGTAATGAATTACCTAATCAATTTTCTGCTGAAAGACTAGGCAATTTCCTGTCTAGACTATATTGTAGAAGTGCTTGATACTAATTTTCAGCAAGCAAAAGAATAGCTGTCTGTGGCTGTTTTCTGTTCACACAAAGCCTGCAGAAAACACTGCAAGTTTTTAATAGTACTGAGCTGGCTAAAAGGCAGGATACACAATAAAACATAACATCCTGCTCTCCTCAGTTTCTGTTGAGACCAGGAAGTGTTTCTTTCTGACTTACCAATTGAAAAAATTGTGATACTAAAGCCAACCTTGTCTCAGGTCCTCTCTTACAATCTCAAGGCTGCATGACTGAACTGTGATACTCTCCTATCTGTTATACCAAATTAATAGAACTATTTGTGAAACAAAATGCTTTTTGAAAGTAAAGGTATCACAATTTGACTGAAAGGTTGCTTCCTTTGCTCAGCCGTTTTTGTCTCTATTATTAAACTACAATTCAAAGGACAAATTAAAACAATTATTTTTGTTTCTGAACTGGATTTATCTCAATACATGTACTATTACTTTACAAACAATTCTATTTCTTTGATTGTTTGTCACACACTTGTTGCCACTATATATGTTCTACTAGGTACTTGCTATATCTCTCTTACAGGAGAATCACCTTTTAATGTTAGCGTTAGTTCATTGAAACAGTTAATTCTTGAATTGTGACACTTCTATGTGTTTTTTTTCCATTACATATATTTATTTGGCTAATGCATAACAGAAAATAAAAGGCTTTAAAATTACAAAGGTGACTTAGGAGCACTGTGGTCTTGCTGAAGGATATGCATATTTGTCGTGGTTTCACAATATTTTATTCTGACATCAGGAGCTGATTTCCAATACAATACAATAAGAAAATTTTCAGAGGAAAAGCCAAAAGAGAAATATTTGCCATCAGTTCAAGACTGAAGGACTGAATGGTAGAAATGCTCTGAAATTTCTTTTGAATGTTGAGAGTATTCAATAACTAGAAAGAGATGCTAAATGCTTTTCAAATTAATCACACTACAAAGTAGGTTGGGTTTTTTTTTTTTTTTTTTTTTTTTTTTTTTTTTTTTTTTTTTGTTTGAGGGTGAGGAGGAATGGGTATTGAGTTGGTTTTTTGGGGAATTTTTAAAATAAAAACACAAGGACATGAACAACCTAGGCTGGAAGGGGCAGGTGGGGATCATCTTGTCCAATCTCCTGCTCAAAACAGATCCAACTCAGAAGTCAGGTCCAAAGTGGATCTGCCTTTGTCTTCTCTGCATCCTGAGGCTGAGGTACTCAGATCTTCGCTGCATCTGCCCTTCTGGCCTCTCAGCTCAGTCACCTGAAGGCAGAATCTGGGGCAGTGAAACACCGAGCTGAGCTGGGGATCATTAATTCAGGGAGAAGAGAAGGATCAGACCGGATGGCAGATCCCATTCAATCTAGGTACCACAATCTTTGTCTCAGGAGCCAAGAACTGCTCCAGAGCTGCCTAGAGCTGTGACGGACATCTTTCCTACAACCTGAAAGGTGGTAACAAGTTCATGTCACTGTTTTAGGGATCTTTTTTTCTAGGGTATTACTTAGCATAGTGTCGGATATCCTTTGCAAACTGAACTTATAGGTTAATAATTTCTGAGCTGTATTTCCATAGGAGGTTTCCTTTTGGTGATTCAGTAGGTTGTACATTTCAGCTTGTATTTCCTTGCCTTTGCAGTAGTTTAATTTCACAATTACAAAAAAGGAATTTCTGCATCATTGTAGGACCAGGAAAAGAAAATAAGTTAGAAAGAAAAGGTCACTCATTAACAAAGGTTCTGTAATCCTATCCTGAAATTATGGTTATTGCTATGGATTTACAGAAAATCTGAAAGAGTTTTGCACCACAAAATGTGGAGCTATTTGGGTTAGTCTGCAGACAGTAGAGTCTGAGAGAGAAACAGTAACATACTTAACAGTATTGAGCACATTTTTGGCAATAAACAACTGCAGATCTTATTCCTGATATATTTAATCAATCCTATTCAGAAAAAAAATACTTTAGCTTTAGGGATATCCGTGCTGAAATAAAAAATGTGTATGGACTTCATGGTTTAAGCCTGTGTTAATGAACAGATTAAATATCCACTTCAGAGCCGTTTGGAGCCATTTAGGAAAAAGCTGTAAGACAGGTAGCTCTCTACTATCTCAGCACAAGCAAAGAAAGTGGATTTCTGACTGTAAAAGTATTTTCAGCAGCTCTAAAGATCAAGTTAAAAGAGTATTTGAGACTTTTCAAACTTAATTACTATGTTTTGATGTGTATATGTGATGACAGAAGGAATAACATAGGCTGTCAGCAAACGTCTTGAAATAAAATCCCCATGCTATGTAAAATAATACTCTTCCACTTCCATGGTACTACTGTGGGCTTCCTGAAATGAGATACAAAGGAATAGCACAGTTAATCATATTCTGATGTCAGAATATGATTAACTTATTTTTTAGAAGAAGAGATGAGTTTAAGAATCAAACTTTCAACGCCACTTTCCTAGTGAAAATTGTTTCCCAGTTATAACCTTCCTGTTAGAGTCAGATTACACTAAAGGAGCACCTATACACCTTGCTCTTGTATCACAGGTGTAGGAACTGTGGTTGCTTAATGCCAATATTAGTGTGACTGCAAGTACCTGTGGAGCTAAAGCTCTACGGTCAACTGGTACAGCCCGGATTTCTCCCCATCTTCAGGCCAAATCTATTCAGGGTGAATTAATTTCAAATTTTAGAGTTTGTCTGCTTGTAAGTCTCTCAAATATATCAAAATGCCTGCCTACTAATGCAGGGGTGACACAGCCATTTAAAATGTGTACAAGAACACGCTACACATGCTGAATAGTGGCAGAAGAGTTAAAAATATGGTGTTGTGTATGCATTAGGCAAATTGATTGGCAAGTCAGTGTCAGTGCTATCTTTGCATTAAGCACATCCACACTTTGACTGGACTTGGAGGCAGTGCGAGGACAGCTCCAGCATTCCAGTAGCAATGGTATATTTCACAGGTTATGACCATAAGAAAAGGTTAAATTCTCCTTTGTCTTGTGTGCTATGCAGTCATTTAAATCTGATAGATTGGGCACAAACATGAATCAGAGCAGCAGGGGTGCAAGTACACTACTGGAGCTGGGCAGTGGGTAAGTTTACATCAGCTGAATCACCTCAAGAAGTTGCCTCCTCTTCCTCTCCAGGTTCTTGGTCCCAACCCCTTGACTCTCCCAACACCGTGCTGGTACGAGTACTTCTTCAGCCACTCAGATCCAGCACATATTCCAGCTGAAAAAACTGGCCTTTGATGTTGGGGTGGGATTATTTTTTTTTTGAATCCAGGTCAGTCCCCTATATGGTTCCCATGCAGAGCCATGCAGACTTGAAAGTTGGCACAGGAGCTGAGGCAGCAGCAGCACTGCTGCTGACATCAAATCAATGCCTGAGGGAGTGTCTTGTTCCAGCAAAAGGTGTGCCCAATAGCCAAATACCAGTTACAGAGAAACTTGTCAAAACTGGAATTACGTATGGCATTTCCCATAACAGCAGAGAAAATTACTGGAATCTCTCATCTCATGCAGTAATGTGGTTGGTATCACTGGACTCCACACCCCCCAGGCCTGCATTCCTGCAGGCTGGCATCACTGAACTTACATCCACAGGTGGAAGTCTTGTAAAACTGCCTTAGGAGACTAGGCATGCATGCACACATTACACACACACACACACACACAAACACACACACACACTCATGTGCGTGCTTTCCACGAGAGACAAAAACTGTACAAAACCTCTTTGAGGTCTGTGAAGCTCTGTAAGAAAGTTGGTAAAATGTTTCAAAATAAGCCTCAGACACGTTAGCCTTCACATTCTAACTGGTTGGTTGCAAATTTTTTGATTGCTAAGGGAGGAAAAGTATAGCAATTTTGTTGCCAAAAACCATTGCAATGATCACACTTGACTGCCATTTTCCTGACTGCATTGTGTTTTATATCCTCTGTGCATGAAACAGTAGCAGTTCATTAGGTACGTTAAAACATCTGCCTTCAGTAAGAGAGAATATGCTCTTGTATTGCTAAGGAACAGTCTATGAATGAAGCTGATATAATTAACATCCAGTTTGAAGACACTACTTTCTAAACAAATAAATACAGAAGCTAAATAGCAGCCAGTGCATTACTATGTATACAGATTTTTTTCAGCCATCGGTATGCATTTTATTCTGGACTTGTTATTTTTCTCTTCTAAGTTAGCACAGTTCTTTTCCAGACACAAAGCTATATGCAGACATGTACATTTCATCCTGATGCCAGTATAGATGATACTAGATGATACCAGTATAGAGAGCAGTAGATCATATCTTTGGAGCAGATCAGAAGCTGAAGGAAATTGGCTTCAATGTATCCCTGACAGTTTATCCCAGCTGAGAGACAAGATTGCTCTCTCTATGTGAAATGGAGTTTCAAAGACACATCAGAACACTTTTATAAAATGACCTCAGTTTCTTCAGCAAAGAATTATCTTTATAATCCCCATCTCTCCAATAGGTAATTTTCTACTTTTTCTTTCATTTCTTCTAATAGTTAATTTCATTGATTTTTTTTCCTCTTCAATTTTTTGTGATATGAAGCTGAATTTGACTTGCCTTGTTAAGGTTTGTTTGGGCACTTAGATATAAAAATTTATTTAGACCTCTGCAAATAATGCACATGTACCTGGAATGTACACACATACTCCCTACAGCCTACCGGATCATTATACAACCCAAATGGTTATTAAGAACTGTCATACATTGAACATGGAATTACTTAAACACCAAAACCCCCTGAGTAAGTGAAACATTCACCTGTCCAATGTTCAGGATCTAACCAGGACTTACAGTCTCAAAACTTCCCCAGATGAAGCACTTACCTATTGGGTATTTTTAAAATAACTCATTCTCTAAAGAAATGGACACATTTGATTCAACACCTCCTCAGTCAGAGTTCTCTCACACTCAGGGAAACATTCTGACCAGGATAGAGAGCCTGGAGGTGCAGCTATGATGGCTGTGTGTGTCCCCACTGCTGATGGAAGTGGGGCACTGTGCAAAGAGCCACTTGGTTCCTCTGGGGCTGGAGCACATTCCTCTGCAGCTGAGAGGTAAACATATGCAGTGGCAGGAGAGGATCCAGGGCAGATTGCTCCTTTCTGAATCAGTGGGAGATTCTGCATTTAGTGGGAGGCTCCCAGCCCGCCAGAGCTACCTTAAGGCAGCCTCTGACCTGGAGCCTGGCTCACTGTGCATGGCACAAGTCAGGGATGCTCCAGAGCACACGTACAGGACTCCACACTATTTCCAACTCTAACACAAACACAGAAAGGCACACTATTTCATGGACCTTAAAGACTAGGATGCAGTCCGCACAGGATTTTTTCTGAAACAAGATTTTGAACTCTAATTTTCTCATTTGGGTTTTATTCACTTTCCATAGTTATCTCCATCCATTATCCAGACAGCTCCATATAACAGGAATTTCAAAGGCTTGATTTACAGTCTAAATTCTAGATTATTCTTTGTCCATCACACAAAATTCTAAAACAGTATTATTTTTTTACTTTTTATTGACCTGTGTTGGCTACATGAGTGAGCCTTTTTTTCAAATACAATTAATTACTTACCCAAGTCTTTCTGATTTCTGGATTCCTCACAAAATGTTTTAAATTCTTTAAAATATGGAAGTGCACCAAAGTAGCTGAGCGCACACTAAACCTTAAGCATCCTCTCAAGGCAACCTCTCTTCAGAGGGACTCTTAAGAAACACGGTTCAAGTACATGTTAACAACTGGTTTGCTCACTAGAGGATATACTGCAATAGATGCCATCCTGCTCTGGTTGAAGCCAGTATGAAAGGATATTGTCTAAAGCAGTGACTATTGCGTTAGTTTGTTAACCTCACTGCTTTGACACTAATCTGGGAAAAATTTGGATGTGCTTAACTTGACCATAATTCTTCAGAAACTCATAACTTTTTCCTTACATGTTAAAATACAAGGTATCTTATATAATGAAAAATAATTTGTACCCTCATTTTCTTGAATGTAATTTAATTAAAAAAAAAACCCAAACAACAAACTAACAATGTACAAGGAAGCTTCTTGCCTTTAGGAGGTCTTAAAATAATTAATAATATGAATTTATATCATCTTTACTGAGCAAATATATTAGAACAAACTTTGTACCATGACCTGTTTGGAATAGAATGATTAATTCCAGGTACAGTGGCTAAGATCACCAAAGCAAACTACTCTGATGGTACAACACCACCTATGATTTGAGTATGTTTAAAGTTTCCTGATAAATAAATGGGCTGTTAGACTAATTAATACTTGTGAAGTGCCCTGAATGCCTAGCATGAAAGCTGTCAAAAGAGTACATGTTTTTTTCTTATTATTTTGAACTACAAAAAGCAAAGAAATGTACAGAATTACAAATAAGTGCTTGTTAATCAAGAGCTTTAATTAATGAAAAATAATAGGAATTTTCTGCACTATGCCTGTAAATATCTGCAGAAGAAACAAATGCACAGTTATTGATCTCTACCAGAAGTGTCATGGGATCCTTAGCTCAACTCTCACTTCTCCTCAATTACAGCCTATTTCTCATAGCAGGTTTAAAACGTTCTAAGTTTAGTCTATTAAAATTAAAGAGACTGATGTTCATACATTAATGTGCTCCTTTCACCACTGGGAATATATATCTGTTTAATGCATAGAATATAGAATCATTCAATATTTGTTTAATAACCATGTCCAAAGATCTCTTTGCTAGTTGGTTCAATGTATTCTGTTCTAATTTAGAAAAAAATCAGGTCTTCTCTGCAGAGCTTGTATTCCCATGCTCATTTCCCTTTCCCCAGGTGCTCATTTCAAGATTCAGACATTAGGCTTCACCTGAGAGTGACAACTGTGCGCACCCTTTTACTGAAAGCTAATGGACCATCACATCCTATTGTGTAATTTTCTCACCATTCTTTGAATTCTTCAGGAGGAAGGTGAAGATGGCTGTATAGCAGGCTGCCTGTAAACCTGCAGTCAAAATGGACCATCTGTGCACCTGGATTTGGAGACAAATGCTTTGATTTTCCTTTTGTAAATTCTTCTAAACTGTGTTGGAGACCTAGCACTAAAACTTCAACACTGGCTCTCTGTGATCTACACCATATGTTTTTTGGCAACTTGTCCCTGACGCCACATATTACTGATGTGATCTCTCATGTGTTTCTTTACCATGATGTGCATGGGATACACTACAGACTTTAACCCAAGAGAAAGCAAACCTTGTTTTTGTTCACCACTATTATGCAGGGTTTTTCAAAAATGGGGCAAGTTATTATACTGAGTTTAAACTCTGAGAGATTTTTTTTTCCAAGAATTTAGACAGCAAACAGTTGGCCAGTGCAGTCTACAAGACAATACACAGTTTTTGTGCTTTGGACACAATCTACCTCCTAACTGCAGCAGTCTGAGGAAGATACAAATAGAGGTACCTGACACTCACTGTAGAGAGAGGGAAGGTCTACAACTGCTACAACGCAAAATACCACAGATACCTTTTTATCTCATTTTATCTCAGTTAAGAAGAGGGAAGAATCTGGCAAACTACTGTGCAATGGCCTGCAAAGTATTTACTGCCTGCACAAAAAATTTCCCACAGGGAAAGTTCAGGCTTTCGAGAAGAAATCCTGCAGGAAATAGCTCCTTATCCATCCACAAACACCACTCACAAAATGCAGCTCTGTTGCTAAAGGGATCCAATATTACAGAGAAATTTATCTCTTACAGAGATTTTCTTACCTCTTACTGTTTTCTGCAGAGCTTTGCAGTTTTTAGTGTATCTGTGGGTTAAAAGAATCTTGGCCACTTGCTGTATCAACACCCCAACTCTCAAGCTTCAGCTCTCTTATCTAAAACCCATTTTCTAACTGTAAACTCACTATTTATATATATATTGATCCTATATGGGAAAAAAAAAAAAGGCCAGTGCAGTTTCAAATGGCACGAGTGCTCCTTTCTTTGACAGATTAGTCAACAGAATAATAGATTGCAATGTAGGATTTTTTCCCCACAGGTTAATTTCACTGAGTTGTGTTCAATATTATTAGAATTGTTACCACTGCACCTGATGTATGGCCCGTGATATCTCACTAACAGAGAGCCTATCATGTGTGTATGTGTGCATGAAGACTGTCTATTTTATCTACTGTTTCAAATAAGCTTAAAAAAAATACATGTGACGCATTGCTTCCCCTGCAGCTGCATAGACCACAGACTCTTATTTAGTCCTGAAATCTTTAGAAAGGTGAAGCCAATAGAAATTTTAACCTTCTGAATTTAAGACTCTTGATTTTGCAGGCCCTTTGCTTATGGACTTGGTAAGCATAAGACTTTTCCAAAAAAATCTTTCAGCAGTCTCTGGCTCTAGTAAGACAGAGTAGGTTTAGAGTGAGTTTCCACCATTATATTGGAAGCAGGCTCTCTCTTGTGTTTTTATTAAAATTATTTGCAACCAAAATTAGCTTCACTGACAGAACGTCATTGCCACCTTTCTCATGCCTTCTCTTGTCAGCCCTTGTTTTTCTTCACTTCCACACTAGTGGAACACATTTCTTATGTTTTTTAATAGTTTGAGTGTTTATGAGATGAGATGAGATGTACTTCAGATTTTAAGTGGGAAATTAGTTAATTATGGATAGTTTGCTTTTTTTGGAAAAAACACTGCTTTTTAATCTGTTTTTATGTCCAGGTTTTAAACCTTCATCTCTCTTGTAATCTATTGATTAAGGCTGTCACTTTTGTTCAGCTAAGGATGCCCAAGGATACCTGTTTAGACATTAAGATCACTAACATTCTTTCAAACTATCCACTTAAAATCTTTGGCAAAACTCTTTTGTTTTCCACAACACTAAGCAGAACCTGAGAGTTAGGTGTTCCTTGTCCCTAATTATGCCTTTTACAAATAATGTTTCTTTTCTGGAACTGTGTCTAATGCAAGTAATAGGCAAAGAAGAGACAGAATGATCCCTCTAATTACATCATTAGCTTACCGTCATAGTGCTTACCTGGAAGGTAGGCACAGGCCTGGGGATAATCTTGATCTGCATAGAGAACTGGCAGCTATGACTGCACTTGGCAATACCAGGGTATACACCACACCCTTGGCAGCAAGAGAAGAAACTATTTCCCACTACTAACTCCTTCCCTTACAGCCCAGTAAGTCAACATACTTAATAGGAGCAGGGACCTTTCTTTCATGCTTGGCTGTTGGTCTCTTAATTTATCACTAAACATATTTCTCACTAGGTTATAGGGGTTTGGGTGTCTCCTACTCTCTTCTTTGAAGATTTTCTCTTGTGCACAGATATGGAAATACGGTGAATCAGAGAGCATTTTGCCTAATAAAGTGCCCACAGTCTTGGGAGGCTCCTTGGGTTGCCCTATGGCCTGTGGTTAATACATTTGAGAAACTGAAACCACCTTCAAATTCCTTGCTTCAGCTCAGGTAAAGGACCAATCTGTACTTTGCTGGATGCCCCCATGATCTGTATTCCTCAAGTCCCTCTGTGAGCTGACTTTAACACAGCAATTCTCTGCTGTGTTAAAAGTCACTGAAAATTACAGGCTTCAAATTTCTCCAGAAAGTTAGGAAATGTTTTGGTTGTCATGTTGCTCATCATAAGCAAAACCTTTGGGACCCAAAACAGAGTAGCAATAAAAAAGACATTGTATGTTCCACACTCTTCAATAAAGACAAGGTAATATCTGCTTTGGAAGGAAGGATTCAGAGGAGTAACCTGAGACCCTTTGCACAGGAGTACAGAGACATGCTGCTACTTGGTAAGGTCCAATTTAAGCTTCCAGAGCAGTCTCACCACTGCAGCAGTTCCCAATGTGAATAAGCTTCCTGACAGAGGATGAGTGAAGCCACTAGAATAACCATCTGCTGTTTCCCCACAAGCGAGTTCACAAACTCTTTGGGGATCCTGGACTCCTTGAAGATACACTACACTCCTCCTGACCTGGGGAGAGACTCAGTGGAATTTATGTGAGTCATGACTGCACTAAATTTCTCTCTGCTGCTCACTGTATGATTTTGTCTCAAATGTAATTATTAAGAAAATGACCTATACTCCTTCTCCCTTCTGTATGTCTGGGATAATATCCAGGCTTATTTCCTTTAGCAAATAACTTTACAGAGGGAGTTCAGCTTCCTGGTTTTCCAGATTAACTCAGGTTAATTAATAACAAATTCTTAGTCATTAAATTAAGGATAATTCCTTAGGGAAAAATCCCCTTTTGTTTAATCTCATTCTTTTATCATTATCCAAAGAGAATTTTCATTTCATAATGACAAACCCGAAACAATTCTCTTTTGATTAAAACCAAAAAGTCGTGTCATACTTATCGTCATGCACTCCTGCAAAGCTCTGAAGGTACCAAAACCCACCCCTAAATCAGCCTCGGTCACAACAAACAAACTGAAATTTGCCCCTTTCCCCTCCCACTTCTGTTTCCACAGATTGAGGATTACTTGTAGCTGGCTTTTTGGAGCAACTTGTGAGTCAGGCATTGAGAGATCTGAATCTAGATCCTCTGCTCAGAAGCAACCAGTTATGGGAACCAGAACATTTAGTTTCAAAACATGTATTTTGCATTAGAGTGCTTTTGGAGGACCACAGTCAAGGAATACTTGTGGAATACCTCAAGTGACTAGAAGTGTCCCAAGTTATTTATTTGCGATTTCACTTCAATGGGTTTAGTGACATTTTGGCAGCGATGGACAATTTAAGTATTTAACCTGTCTAGATATAATACAGACAAGGTTATATTAATCAGCAAGGTAAACAGTGAATTTGACATACTAGATGCGCTGCAAAAATATTAATGACTAAAAGATGCCACTCTCAGTTCAAGTAACTCCAGTAATAGGGATATGTGTACATGTGATCGGTAAAACTGTGTTTGTGAAGGAGGATCATAAATCTTATATTAAAGCAGTCTCTTTCCACCACGGTATACCTTAATGTTCATGTGAAACAGAACCCTGTTCCTAATGGCTCTATCCCCCCCAAAAATTCAATCACTTTGTGTTGATTACTTGCTCCGGATACCAAAATTCCCTTTAAAAAGAGGCAGTTAAATCTTTCGACTTTTTTGTTTCCTGTCAAGGCACTGAGGGAGGTGAGTGAGGTTTGGGATTGCAAATACTTTCAACTGTCTCAAAGCTTGTTACATAGGAAGTGAGGCAATTCACAGGGCAGAATACTTTGTACTCCTGGCAGCAATATCTTTCCTTGTTTAAAGCTGCCTTGTTTGCAGAAGGGCCACGCATGGGTGTACATGAAAGCAACTAAAGCTGCTATTCACAAGGTTCCCTAAATACATTAACCTTGCCTTGGAATGGGGCAGGGATTTACTTTAATGGTTACTGCAGGAGCAATGACATTCTTGAATTGAACTCTTGCTTACATCAATATTTAACTTTGAGGAAGGCTAGAACTAGGAGAGATATTGCTTCTCCCCCTTGTTTTAATTGGTATCATCCTCCTCTCCTGAGATACTTGAAGGTTGTAACAAGAAATATTTAGATCCTTCTTTCCATATTCATTGAATATACTGATATTATATTTTATTAAAGATCCTCAAATAGCTTACATCCTCTTCTTAATAACCCTATGCTTTACAAGCTTCTGTTTCCTCAAGCTACAGACAAATCCTATTACAGGGAGTAGATTAAACTGGGCCTTGACAGATCTTTGCAATTCACTGACAAAAAAGGACAAGTTGTCTTACTAATAAGACGACATTGTGATCACACTAATATTATGCATCTCAGTGCTCTCAGATGCAAAAACTTTTATGCAAAACCCCTCCAGCAGGCACATTACCCAAATAGAACCCAAGCAATTTTCTTCTAACAATAAGTTAACTATCTAGTAGAAAGAATTACTTCAGTTTCATATTGTACACGAAGGAGCCATCAGTCAACAGCTGCATGCTTAATCATGCCCTCTGGCTCCACATCCGCAAGGGACCCAGCTCATCCAGATTTTCTTTTGCCACTATGAATGATGTGTATACTTTTGTGTACAAACATGAGCCCTCAACAGAGGGCAGAGACAGGGCTAAGGAGAGAGAGAGCACAAAGAAGTGTTTTGTTCTATTTTCTCTTAGGCTCCACAGTGTAGCAGAGGATAGACCTCTGGTGATGAATGCAAGGGAAGAGAATCACAGTGTACAGAAAAAACAGTTGTACCCTTTAAAATGCTCTGAGCTCTCTAATAATGCCTATTTCACAAGGATTTTAGCCAACATTTTTTTAGTCAACAGAAACTAACCCAGCTCTCTAATAATGCCTAATTCACACGGATTTTAACTAACATTTTTTTAATCAACAGAAACTAACCCAAGTGATTAGTGCATTCAGATTTTAAAAGTGGCCATGTGATTTCTTCAAATTATTTTGATGTGTACAAGGATAAAGGGAACTGGTGGCATCACCAAGAGAGTAGCAGACCAGTTTTCAGGGCACCAGTCTGAGAAGAACCTCTTGCAGCAATTCTGTTATCCAGGATTTCACACTCCTGGAGAACACCCATAACAATTAGTAATCTTTGATTCCTTGGATGTCACTGCAGAAAAATTAATAAATTAATATGGTTAATAAAACCATAAATAGTATAGGCTTCTGAGATTCTGCTCAGACTTTCTTCATGTTGCTGTTAACTGAATAGGGCATAAAATTCCCATGGAGTTATTATGGCTGGATGGAAATTAGAGGCACAGTAATGAACCTTCTCCATCAGCATAAGATTCTTCCTTTGGAAAGACTTGAGATGAGTTATAAGTCTCAGGTACTTTTTCTGTGGAACCCCCAGAATACTCAAGAAATCTCATCTCTCCAGGCAGTCTGAATGTGCAGCTGAAAGAAGAATCTATTCCTTACTGAGCAACAACAAGTTTAAAATCTCTATTATCTGCTGCAGTATCTTTACTTTTCTAGAGTAACAAAATGGTACAGTGGTCATAACGCTTTCTTTACAGACTACAGTGTAGACTGTGCAATGAAGACAGGTAGCATAGAATGGCTTCAGGATAAATATGAGAGAGAAAAAAAAGAATTAACACATATAAAAAATTAACTTTCTATCATGTTCAACAGCTATGTCTGAGTCTCCACACAGGAGTATAAATCCATTTTTTCTGTTCCTTTTGATAGCTATGTGTTTTTGTTTTGCAACAGACTGGCAGAAAAAATGATAATTTTCAAGTGCTAGATCAATAAAATTTGGGCCAGATATATAAAATTTGAAACATATATATGCAGAAGTATAGGATCCTGTTACCAGATCCATTTAGTTGTATTCAACCTCATCATGTTTAGCCAATTTTAATTACATTTTCTATGTAAGACTGGCAGTGACTTATGTTTGTTATTCTCCCCCTCATGCTAATCATACTTGAGTACCACTGGCTTGAGTTTTGTCCAGTATTTTTTGTCCATGATCTTTCTATAGATTTTTTTGAATAAAACATCGTATAAAAAAGTCAGGAATTCAAAGTCATGGTTTCCATGGAAACATTAAGTCCCTCACATTGCATTGTACATGCACTAAAAATAAACATGTAATAAAGTACTGTGTTTTGCATGTCAAGGGGAGTAGTGAATAAGGCCAAGTGTAAGGTCCTGAATGTGGGCCAGGGCAATCCCAGGTTGGGCATAGAATGGATTGAGAACAGTTCTGAGGAGAAGGACTTTGAATGTTGGTTAATGAGAAGCTCAACATGAGCTAGCAATGAGAGTTTGCAGCTCAGAAAGTCACTCTATCCTGGACTGCATCAGAACAAGTGTGAAAGGAGGTAATTTCCCACTCTACTCTGCCCTCCTTGGACCTCACATGGAGTACTGCATCCAGCTCTGGGGCTCACAACAATAGAAGGACATGGACCTGTTGGAGAAGGTCTAGAGAAGGGCCATAAAGATGATCTGAAGATGCAGCATGTCTCCTCTGAAGACAGACTGAAAGAGCTGGGATTGCTCAGCCTGGAGAAGAGAAGACTTTGGGGAGACCTTACAGCAGCCTTCCAGTAGCTACAAGAGAGCTGAAGAACAATTTACAGCGGCATGTAGTGACAGGACAAGGAATAATAGCTTCAAACTGAAAAAGAGTAGGTTTAGATTAGATATTAGGAAGAAATTCTTTCCTGTGAGGCTGGTGAGGCAATGGAACAGGTTGCCCAGGGAAGTTGTGGATGCCCCATCCCTGGAAGAGTGTTTAAGGACAGGTTGGATGGAACTTTGAGTAACCTGGTGTAGTGGGAGATGTCCCTGCACATTTCAAGGGGATTGGAATTAGATGATCCCTAAGGTCTATTCCAACTAAAACAATTCTATGATTCTGTGAAGTGACTTCAGCTTTCATTTTACTTGCCTGGGTTTTACAGATTGAAGTTCCCAGTCCCAATATTGCAGAAATGTGATTTTACACTGACACAGATCTATAACTTGCAGCATCTATTTACAGCAGCAAGCACATACAATCTGCCGGATGGGCAGCGCTGATTTACACCAGCTGAGCTTGGGACCATCTGCGCGTGTACATTTGGGGGGGGTGCTGAGTCTGCAAAGGGGTAGGGACAACACGTTCCTGTACAACACACAGGCATGCTGGGGAGTTCCCTTGAGCTTCAGCAGTGCCAGAAAGAGGGGGCAGGAGCACTGCAGACCTTACCCAACCTGTCATAGCATATCATCACAAATACCAGCAGGAGCAGCAATACACTGATAGGCCAACCTGCTTTTCTTTGCAATTTGCAGCCCCTTGGCAGTTTGAAGAGATTTCTAAATGGAAAAATGTATTTTAAAAGTAACTATAAATTCCATGCAAATCAACACCTACAGTGTCAAAGTGCACCTACAGCATAAGCAAAGATCTCCCCTTCATATTGAGAAAGGAAGAAGTGTTTTATATATACTTCTTGTCTTCAAAAGGACTTAAATATAATCAAGAACTTGTGGGCACAGAGAAGGATGCCAAGATATTTTTTCTCTCCAGAGACTGTGGAAACCAGAACCCAAAGTACATAAGCAGTTTCAATATTTATTTTATATGCCAGGCATGGTATCTTTTATATGAAGGTATCCTCAAAATCATCTAGGTATCTGATGTTCAGTCACTGAGACAAAATTTTCCTTTACCTCCAGAACACGTTCATACATGTTTGGTGTTCTTCATTTTAGATAATCTCATCTTTAAAGGAGGTGTTGTTTTCTCATACACTGAAGATGCAGCCTGAAATACCACATGGCTCTAACTCATGACAAGTCTCTGAGATGCTGTAGTGCTATTAATGCATCCCATAAACCACACCAATACAGTTTTGTTTGACCTGCAGTTACAAAATAAATATTATCCCTTGCATAGCTCCATTTAAAATAAATGGATATCTGAAGAGTAACTGTGGCAGGAGGTGAGTTTAGCTTAAAAACAAACAAATCCTTGTGTTTGAGGTTGGGTTTAGTTTTGTTTTCTTGTTTTGTTTTGAATGATCCTAAAAGCCAACATGCAGAGAAAGACATAAAAACATACATGGTGTAAATGGTCGCAATAAGGATCATAGGCAGCAGGCAGAAAAGCAGGATATGTTTGTTTCTGGAAGAGAAGAGTGAGGCACTATCTCTATTACTGCAATATTTCATGTGTTTTTAAAAGAGGCAATCCATACATACACTTAACTTTCCTAATACTCATGTTTTATGAAATTAGTTTAATGTAATGACTGTATCTTAAAAATATGATTCCAATCTTACAGGGCAAAAGCACTTTCTGAACATTTCCATGTGACTGGTATGATGTTTGGACTTAGTCAAGTACATTTTGACTCTGAAAGTAGGTTTGAGTCCATTTGCTATACCTCTAACATGAAACAAGGGACATCTTCTACATGCTTAATATCCAGACTATTTAGAGGTCTAAGAATTTGTGAATGTGTGAAATTCAGATGCGTGAAATGCTTTGCTATGAGTCATCAGAAAAGAGAACTGACTTTAGAGTTCTTTGTGATGCTTGTTTGTGCTAATGATGATGGGCGAACCTCTCTAAAAACGCTGTGTTAAAATGACACACTTGTGAAACAACACATGTCAACAGAAAAAAAACCCTGAAATGCTGTGACCAGCCCAACTTCTCACCTACTTCTACAGTAATTCTAACACTACTTCCTGTAATACAGTAATTCTCAGCATAAACTCCTCAATTTTGGAGAATTCATGTCTTTTCACAGTCTTTGTCAGTTAATTTACTTAGTTAAGAATTTCTCCCATCTATGAAACCACTAAATTTACTGGCCAGGTTTATGCAACTGTAAATATTCATTGAAAGGTGTATGTCTATGTTGGGGGGCATATTTATTGTTTCTATACTTAAGGGGCCAAAAATTAGGGTTTTTTTTCACAGACCAAATATTTCATGTAGTGACATTCTATGTAGCAGGCTCTACTGACATATCTGAAGTTTTACTGATGATTGGCATAAGTTTTCAGGAAACATAATGCTAGACTGTCTCCCCTGGAGTGTGTACCTCAAATGAACTCAGATATAGAAACATTTTCCCTTTTCCAAAGAGAAAACTGTGATGGCAGCTGGATAGCAGGGCTGTTTCACACAGATGTTATTGAAAGCAGGGTTTGCATCCTAAATGCAAATCAACATATGGCATACTAGGTATAATTTTATTTTTCTATCTTTGCTGCTACTGTCTAAAGTTATTTATTGCTGGCAAGGCTGAAAGAGGAACAAGCTAGAAAGTATTCCACAGCAACTGCTGTGTAGAAGACAGGGATACACTATCTTTCAAATGGATGAAGTATTTTAAGACACCCCTGGTGTTCTACAAGTCTAGCATGGATCACAGGTTCACGCCTCACCTGCCTCCCTGCAAATATAGTCTGCTTCAGGTAACTGTCAGATAAGACTTACCTGCATGTACTGAGTGAAGTAGAGAACACTTAGTCATCTGTTCCTGTTTGGTAGCAGATAGTGAGAAGCAGTGATGTCTTTCTGCTCCACTTAGCTATGTCCTGACAGAGGCCCATGCTAGCGGTGACTTAAGGAAAATAAAACCCCAAAAAACATGAGAATATTTTCTCTTTGTCTGTTGGATTTTTTTAATTGTACAACTCCTATCAGACTAACGGTAAGTGTAAATTCAGTGTAACTAGATGCATTTTAACCCTTCTCACCTAATGCTTTTATCCCATCAGGACCAAGGATATCTCCAGCTTTATCACAAAAGCCTATGCAGCTGGGATGTTTCTGTAGGTTAAGGCAGTGCAAACACTCAACATACAGAGCCAGGTATCTGACAGGACTAATCAGTCAGAACTTGGCTTGTGATTCCCTTGATCAACCATAAACAAAATACTATTTTAACAAACTTTGCATAGTGCTTTGGAAGGGAAATTCTCCATCCAGTACTCCTCCACGTCTACAGTATTGACTTCAGCTATACGGCATTCACACTTTCCACATGTCCTGCCCCACTCCTAAAGGACTCTATCATAATATGTTTTTTCAGTCATTTACCTTTCTGTTTATACTAGGTGAACTTCTCCAGACTTTGCCCTTTGGGAGGTATCTCATTACTCTCTTTGCTTTGAGGCCCACAGTCCTTACTGGACATCCATCTCCAGTATAGAAAAAAGCAAGAGGCTGTTGCTCTGCACCCTTCTTGCTCATCTTCCTGCATCCCTTCCAACTTCTGCTCTTGGCTGCCATGCATTTTCTTCCAACACTCTGGAAAACCTGGTAAGCTTTTTTTGTTTCTTTTGATTTTCATTTTTTATGGTTTCCCCATTTACATCCTCTGGGAGACTCTTACAAATATCTCAGTCTCTTACTCCCGTGTTCCTTACAATTCTAATAAGAAAATGTGGGTATGAGAACATATTAATTCACTGATGCTTGTGCACTTTTAATTCTTCTGGATGTTTAATTCTTTCTTTCTGTATATCTGACTCTCTCATTTCTCTGTTGTTCCAGGGGAATATCTAATTTTTCATGAGATCCATGCCAAGAACTACTTATTTTAGTTGAGATCATCTGATTCTTGCTAATTACTTAAGGGAAAATGATCACGTAAGAAACACCTGGAAAGAAGTACAGATGAACTACTGGACCTGAAATTAATATTTCAGAATATTATAATTGAGCAATGTACATTTGTGACATATCAAATCTAGTAATTATGTAAGTGCCAAAGTTAGATCCTCTTACGTAAAAAAGGCTACTACAGATGTTACACTTGTTTCATTTAAAAGTACTAGAGGAAATACATGTTGTTTGAGTCAAATACAGAGAATGAGAAACTTCTGAGGAAGAGGTAAGTTACAGAATCAAAATTCCAGTGTTGAGAATTACCTGCTGGTACAGAGATTCAAACTGGAGTAATGAGGTAACTAATTTTATCTTTCTTTAATTTCTATGCTTTGTGGGTTTGGTTTTTATACATATTTACGCAATATCTAACTATAAGTGGGTGCTTCTATAAAACAGTTCACACTTAATAATGGATATCTGAGGTGAGTCTAATGCAGAGAGAAGAAATTATAAACAACTCAAGCAGCTAATATGTTGACTATTAATTAACAGGAGTGATTCATTCAGTGTTGTAGCCAGACATAAAAACAGACTGAAAGATGAAAGGGCAATTTAGAAAAAGACTATAACTTACACAGTTATCAGCTGCAATATCTGAGACCTCAGATACTGGCCTAATTACAGCTCATCTGAAAGGTATCAGGGCCTTATCCTCTACAGGAAGTATTAATAGAAAATTACTTGCCTTTCAAAGCCAGTAAGCTCATCTGCAGGTCCTATACCAGCTCCTGCCAGACATATATCATTTTACACATGCGTGGTCTGTCATATAATGATTGACTCAATCTTGACAAGAAAAGGGGTAGAAAAATTATCACTTTGTGTAGATAGGGCCACTTGTGCCTTTGGCAGGTGAATCACTACAGATTGCCCAACACAACTTAATTGCAAAAGATAACATTTTCCTCAGTTCTTTGATTTTCATAAGCACCAGCCAACACGCTTATCCTTTCTGTGTTAACTAATCCCCTCTCAGATTATGATTCCTGCCATATTTTGTCCACTGGGACCAACCATAGGTAACACTAATATTCAGTGGCACTGAAGCTACTGAGCATTCTTTTGCACAGCAAAGTAGTGCTGAGTAGCACTCTGCTACACACATGCAGCTGCTTGTAGCTAAGGTATTTCTCATTGTCAGCAAGATCCTCACATTTCCACCCTTTTACTGAGGTGATACATATGTATGTTCAAAGGCAAATGAAGAACTCTTCTGCCGGGATACTGGCACCCTGGATTACGAGCAGAAACAGTGATGAGCTTAAAAAAAATAAAAGAATTTTTGCCCAGGATTAGGATATTAACAAAATAGTGTAGGATGCTAGTCCCTCAGACCATGGCAGGGACTAAACCAATTCTGAAATGAGTCTCTAGGATATTCAAATTTCATCAAACTGTAATTTAATATTTTTTCCTCCCCAAAGGCTGATCATTGACTGAGGTACCCAGCTGAGGTGTTGTAGCTGGTCACAAGGACTATTTCTAAACTTGCTCATCTTAATTCTCTTGCAAAAGCAAAAATCTCTGTTCTTGCCTCTCAGAATTCATCTGAAAACAAACCAGGAGGTACTACTACACCTAATGGGGCCAATGCTTACTCACATTTATTTACGAAACAGATGCTTTCCAAAAATAAGGTACAAGAAGGAACATGAACACCTAGTTTCAAGATCAATCTCCAGGCTATGTTTTAAAATAACCTTTCACTGTACCTGAATGTTGCCGAAGCAGAAACAAAAAAAAAAAAAAAAAAGAAATCAACGACTACAACTTCACTTGAATCGTAAAGAACTGAATATTATAACTACTAAGGAGAAACAGTAAGTCTCTCAGTGTGGGACACATTTTTGTTTGTGTTAATTATATTAATTAGAATTAGAACTTCCACCACTCCAATTTCTAGCAGCTGTGTGCTGCTAGCTGTTATTGTTAGCACTCACGAAAAATATTCCAATAGAGGGCACCAAGAAAATTACTTACAATCTGAACACCCACACAATCCTGTCACATTGGAAAGACTGCAGACAGCATAACTAATAAAGTTATTGTGCTATTTTGAAAGAATAATAGCATGTTTGAAGAGACCACATTAACCCTGTTGTAAAGTATTGATTGCACTCTATAGTAAAGGAAATGAAACAACAAAGACATAGTGCTTTAATTCTTTCCCTTTTTGCTCTTGCTAGTTTTACTCTTTTTCAATTTACACTTATATTTGAGAACACAGAAAATACATCACCTATGGTTCACAGTTTTATTTTCATAGACACTTTTTCAGCAACTCGATGTTTTTAGGATTATAGTTCAATTCAAACAAGTAGTTGTGAATATGAAAGAAATTTCCATCTAAATTTACTTGAATCCTGTTTATCATGTTTCCTTCCCTGAAAAAAAAAAAAAAGAAGTCAATTAAAATGTCAAAATATGTCAGCTGATTGATTCTGGACATTTCAGTTTAGACATGTTACCAAAAAAAGGTATAATTATCATTTCAGTCTCTAAGAAAATGTTCTAATTTTGTATTAGTACATTACAAACAAGCAAAGCAAGTAGTGCCTTCTGCAACAATTTGCTGCTGTTTTGAAAGCACATCTGCTTGCCTACATCTAAAATACAATGCCACAGTATAAAACTGTTACAGATCAGGCTGAGACAAATATTCAGGATGATTTTAAGATTTAACATTTTCACAGCATTTAAAGCACTGGTCCTCTCATTAAAATATTCAGATTCAGTTACTTCTACTAGATTTGTTTAAACCTGTTAAAAGCTACTTTCTTATTCTGTGCTAAACAGCGAATTTAAAGGTGGAAATTTAAAGAGGAAAACTGAATTAGCAGAGAATGATGGACAATACAAACACCCTCTTTTATAAACACCAATACATAAAAATCAGTTATCACTCTGTCATATTGTGAATGAACAAAATTTGTAACCAGTCTCTGAGGTGATTTCATATATATAAAATCACTTCACCTTTTTTTTATCCTCCCGAATGGTTCTTTTAAGAGCATGATTCCTGTAATTGCATTTCCTTCCTTTTCTATGAGAGTATCTGTAAAGACATTTGGCATCTCATCAGCAAAAACAGCAGATGGAGAAAGGCCTTGCTACGTGCTCTGTCAAGGGAATTGCAAGTTTAGGTGGGGTTTTAATAGACATCAAGGATTTAGTGACATGCCAAAGATTGCATGCCTTCACTGTGCTTATTATTTGTGCCTTTCTCTTTTAATAGAAATGAAAACAATTACTGTGCAGAAAACATTTAGCTTCTCTCTGAGAGTATCATACCATATGGTATGGGGGATGTATAGCTGACAAAATGAATGTAAAAATGAAGCACATACACTTCAGATGATGCTAGTTGAACTAAATTTATGCTTGAAATTTTAACTGAACTGATAGAAAAGTTTACAAATAGCAAAAAACTTCCTATGTAAAAAGGACTTCAAATAAAATATTAAAATACTTGTTAGTGAGTTTGATTGTATTTAAAAATGGCCTTGGGGACCAAAGAACATTTAAACAGACAACCAAATAAGCACTGTAATTATAAGAATGAAAATCAAGAGAGTTTTTCCAAATAACAGTCTTGTTATCACATGATAGCACATGAAATCGCAAACAGAGCACATACTTTTCTCAGTTACTGGGAAAAGAGATTTTCCTGATAGGACATGAAATTCATAGATGAGGCATGAAGATATTTGCACTGGCCATTCAAGGAGGGGGGAAAAAACCCTTTTGATAGAAGAGAAAATTCAGAGCTTAAATTGCGTATTTCTCAGGGAGACATTAAAAAACCCTTTATCTGATTTAAACCTTCAGAAAATTTACCAAAAAAAACCCCAAACTATCCTAAATTTGCACTTTCTGTGAGTAAATAAATATGGTCCCAGAAAGTTCATTAATGTTCTCAAAATCCTACAGGACATGAAATCAGTGTCAAAATTCTCCATCAGGCATAGATGTGAAATGCTTGGGCTGGTACAGATTCTGGAGCTGGATGAAAAGATTTTCTAAAGGGCTTTCAACAGCCTAGTCTCTTTCAATCTTTCATGGTACGAGTTGCCTTGTAGAACAGAATTTCTGTCATGCTCTAGAATTCAATGAGGAAATAAGACAACTCAGCATTAGGTAGACCTTCCCTGACATGGTGACAATATTCACATCCTTGCAGCAAATATTATTTGCAGAAAGTGAAAAAACAGAAAGAAAAAAAAAAACCAAGATTAAATAAGATTTTGGGACGTTGGGAATAGCGTAGCATTGAAATATTATTTACAGTGTTATAAAAGCACAGGGGAGTTGTACCAAAAGCACTGCAGGTGCAGGAAGATCTCTTGAATTAGATTTCAGACAGCTCAGTATCTGGGTGCACAGGGGAAAAACACGAGCTATTAATTGCAATATTAATCATATATTACCACTGTAGTATTGCAAGAAGTATGTCACCTCATGTGCAAGACCAAATGTCAGTAATTTCTGCAACTGCTGAATTCCTTGCACCAAACTACTACAGAACCTTATCTTCAGGGGGAAAAAAAGTAAAGGTATAATTCAATTGGGCTGCCTGAGCAGATCCCTGACCAAAATTCACAACAGTCACATAATTTTATACTCACTTCCTGAGTACTAAGCACCAGGCATAGAGCACAAAGAAAGGTCTTGAGGAGTTTCTCTGGTAACTGTTCCTATGCATGTTTTTTCCTGACTTCTCTTTATCTTTGATCCCAAGATTAGTCCAGCCTCAATATCATCCTCTCCCTCACCAGTGCCTGCTGTCCAAGGGAGGCTGCATGCCCAGACAATGTTCTCCTCTTTACTGCCCCCACCCCAGAATGATGATTTAATTTTGGCTTCCTTGAAATAGAAATGTGCTAAGAAACAAATAATTTACATTTCTGGTGTACCACTTCCCAAAATGGTACTAAAGCATTTTATGATCTGTAAACCTCCTAATCGACACCTTTGAAAATCTTTTGCAATGATCAGTATGCAAACAACACACTCACATGCTCAGGGTGCTTTGCCCACTACTCCTGAACTCACTAAATTTTATTTGTGCAAGAAAAGTCATAAAAAACTCATGGTACATCCCCATTCATTTCAAAGAGGCACCAAAGCATGGAAATGAATGTGATCAGTCCCACATGTCATCAGCCAAGATTGCTTTCCCCATACAAACAAATGCAAAAAATAACTTCTTTCTTTTCCTTTCAAACAGGGCACACTCAGAGTAGCTGAAAGGCTTAGGTGAAAGACATTGAGGCATTTGTCTATGAAATACAGTTGAAATTCAGACCAGAAAGATGATGGTCTCAGACATCCAGATCACAGAAACTGCCATTGCTGTGGTGGGTAGCTTTGGCAAAGACAAAGGATTGCATAACCTGAATAACTAAACCTCTAGCATCCTGTATGTTTCCCTGGCCATGCAGAAATACACTGGTAAGATATCTCATGGAAAGTTGCATTTTTGTTAGTTGCGCTGTGTCTGTACTGGGGATAAACAGAGGGCTTTCAGTTTCCCAGGGCTGTCAATCTGTCGTCTTACACACACACAGAGAACAGGTTTTGCCTTTTAAAGAAAGAACACTGTGAACAGAAATTCATCATTAATCAAGGCTTATTTCTCTGTGTGAAGGAAAAAAAAAAAGCAAAGTCAAGCCACCATCTCCACATTTGGAACTCTATTCCACTTCACAAGCTGTGGGTAAAGAATATAAAGTAGAGCCAGAAAGTTTGTCCTTAGAGAGAGGAGAAAGAAACACTTAGGTCTCTGTGTGGGATATGCTGGCCCGTGGAAGCTGAATAAACTTGTACAATACACAATGCGATGACTCACGGTGCTTGATGGAGGAGCACTGTATGCTATCCATCAAACATTTGCTTCAAGACAATCCTTGAAACTTTGAACACAGCAGGATGAGTAGATCACAAACCTTTCTGTAATCCCTGCATGCTGCTAGGCACTCTACCTGCCTTATAGCAACAGTGGTTATAAAAAACCCTCCATGTTTCCTAACCTGAAATAAATTAATGAGACTGCTTATAATTTATGCCTGGATAGGTAGGCTTCCACTTTGTGATCCCAAAGACTTGTTGAAGTACACATTGTAAACATAAGCCAACAGAATAACCTATCTCCTCCAGGTGTTAGAAATGCAGATTTCATTGCAAATCAGGCATGACTCAAATCCCTGACAGTTGATGATTAAAAAATTACAGTAAAATAATTTTAACTTAAGTGCTTGCTAACAATATATTCTTAATAATTTTATTACTGACAACCCTCTCTGAGATCTGTAGTATATAGATAAAACAGTAATTAGTGTAGGCAAAGGCAAAGACTAATTTAGAGAGATATTAATGAGAGCAATTTTTGGAACTTAAAGGTTGAAACATTTTCAAAATTAAGTCGATTAGTCATTGAAACCTATTATGAGGCAAAGTGTTGGTTAAAGACTTAGACTTTACAAAAAATAAAGACTGAAAGATTCTTCAGGCCTTTAATTTAGCTGAGCACAAGTGTGGTCATTTAAAAGAGGGTATCACTGAATGACACTACTATTGATGCTGTTACACATAAAGCCCACAAATGATCCATTCTAGTGGTCTTAAAAGCTAAATTTTGAAATCTCAACATTTTTACCATTTGAAGTGATTTAATATGTATTTTTCTCTTCCACATAGTTTGAAAATGCCCTCAGGAAGGGTGCAGGGGAAAGCAGGGAGTCAGGGCAGAGTTATGACATCTGGCCAAATCTAGCAAACTATTATCATCAGGCATGATGAATGAGGTTCTGATTTCAGTGGGACTGTTCACAGTACCACGTGGAGAACATCTGTTGCTGGACAGAGCTTTCATTGATTATATAACAAGACCTGAAGCTCTACAAAATGCATCATCTGAGTGCTTTGAAAAATAGAGGGAACATATATTCTCTAATCTTTATATGTGTAGATGTTACTTGTAACCTCAAATGCAAAAATGTAGGCAGAAGTGAGATTTTAAGCAGACTCTACTCCTTAATAAATGAAATATTTAGCACTCTGGAATTAACAATTCTAATCATAAATGCCAGGAACCACTTTTGAACTGCTACCATAGCTAATTACTCCAGTGGGAAAGGAAACAGCAGAAAGGGCATTTCAGCTGTGCAAGGACAGATTCTCTCTGAATTTATATTTTGTCCAAATAAAACCTGTAGTTAGATGGAGCTGATGAGAATCTTAACCCTTCCTTCTTAGGAACTGAAGTTCTGATAACTGTGTTTCTCTTCCTACTGAATAAGCTAGTGATTTTCTCCAAGACTAACATAATTTACATTTATAATTTTCTTTTTTTACTTTATCATTGTCTATTATTATTTCCCCTGGGAAAATGATTTAATGATATTGTTGTCTTAGTGGTGTCATAACTAGTGCTATCATTATAGTAGTGCCACATGGTGAGTAGTCATTAAGTGCTGGCACTCAGGTGGGCACTGGAAAAGGAGTAAACAACAAACTACCTCCTCTCACTCTCATTTGGTGAGACACCAAATGAGACAAACATGCCAAATTATTGTGAACAGGACCCAAGAGGTATTATGGCATTTCCTCAAGGCTGAAATATTCCTGTCTGAGAAAACCTGAAGATCAGGTCCACTAGAAGTTACTATGAAACATTTTTTGGGGGCTCAGATTCATTCATAATACCATCTTTGAGGGATCTGAGATTAAAAGAAAGCCCTGCTCTTCTTTGGAGTATGAGCAGCCAAGAGTGGGAAGGAATGGAGACTACATGTGGAGAAAACCAGGCTGAGATCCTACACATTGCCTCAGGTCTCCTGGACCAATATCGAGTTAGGAAGATAATAAGCTACCCAAAAAAACCCAAGCTGAAGGTGAAATACAGCCAATCCTTCATACAGAAACACCACCTTGTAAACTGTATCAATGTTACTACTGCCATCTGTACTATAAAGATGTAAGATTTCTGTTTGTATCCCAAAGGTCCCTGCCTAGAAGAGATGGCAGTTCAAGAATAGGATGGGATAATGCAGAGTGCAACAGTAAAATGTCTTGATCTGGTTGTCGAACCTGGAGAAATTACCTCCTTGTAGGCCAAGGGAAGATCCATAAGTACATTTCAATCTGCAAATATTGCTGAGAACCTGAGGACTGTGGTTTGTGTGAGGCAAGTGGCATCTGGAAGGTGTTAGGCAAAACAAAGGATGTGGGCACATAAAATGATGGTAATGTACAATATATTTGTCACAGATTACGCAGGTTGACATTGCATTTGCCATACGTATTCTTGAACTGTTCTACTGTCCTCTAGTCTTTCATTGTTGAGATACAACAGACAGTAATACAACTCAGCTGAGTAAGTAAAAGCCATACTAATAAATAATCATCCCAGCACAGACAGAAACAAAGCATCAAAGTTCATTATAATATTTTCCAGATTATTCTACATAAAATATAAATTAATTTTCCTTTTATCTTTATTGAAAGGAAGAGAGTTTCAGAATCCAGTGGAGATATATTTTTAAAACTAAAATAAAAATTGCATCAGGTAAAACAATTTTCTCACATAAATGCCTGAACGAACCTTTTTTTCAAGATACAACAAATTCTATAACAAACTTCCAGGTAGGGCCCACTAATTCTGGTCTACAAAGTGTTTACTTTCCAACACTCTTCAGACTCAAATAAAATAATGTTTGAATGTATTACAGTATCCTGTTACAGGTAGCATTGTCTTCCACAATGCTTTTCTCTCCAACTTTTCTGATTTGTTCCTATGAAGTTATTCTAGAGAAGGAAGAAATCCTCCAGGTATTACACAACTAAAACTGGATATAAGAAATGTAAGTTTTAAATTTAGAACTAAAAAAAAAAAAAAAAAGAAAGAAAAAGAAAAAAAAGAGAGAAGAATAGAACAACTTTACACACAGCTTCCACATCCTGAAATACAGCAATTCACTGTGAGTCACTTTCAATCCAGCAAAGAGAGAGTATGGTAATTCAACTGCCGATAAACTCTTTGGGCAGAAGGTAGCCTACTTTGGATAAGATAAATACACATCTATTCCTGGAGTAGGTGGCTTTTTCCATTTTAGTAGCTTATTTTAAAAACTGACAATGGAAACCTTCAGCTCTAAAATGAAGGAACATAAAAGCGGAAACTTAGGGCTTTATGGTAGATATCTGAAAGTCACACTGAAATCTTGGAGTTAAAGTACTCAAAACTGAAGTAGTAATATTCTAAGAACAACCAGAATATAGCTGTCAGACCCTAGAGACAAAGTCTTTATGAGTCAGTAAGATTTACCTGATGAGACTTTCCACTTTTGAAGAGAAGTTTAGTAGGAGACTTATGAAAGACTGTTCTAATAGAGAAAGCTTTTGTGGAGTGACATGAGCAATCACTATACCAGACATTAGTTATGACTTGTGAGTCTGCTGAGTATGTATTAATGTGTCTTGATTAATTTCCCTTGGGGATGAAATCTTCCTAAAACTGTAGACAAGATGGCAACCATGATTTTTGTAGCAAATGTTTCTGCAAAAGTATTTTTAGAGCATTAACTATTCCTCAGGTTTATATAAGATGGAGAAATAATTCAATATCTATTCCTCCTTCTTTGAGAGGTCATACATTCCTACCCAGCTGACAAATTTACAACACAGGCTGAAGAAGAGAGGGCTATATTTTGTTTAGCGTCTTTCCCTGCCCAAATCTCTTTCTTTCTGGGTAATATTAGAAAACCTCTGCCAGGTGTGAACTTTCCTTTTCTGGTAGGCTGTCACTGATCAGCAGTATAACCACAGATATGAAGTACATATAGATGGGACCCAGTTTTGTTTTCAGTTGGAAGCCAGTGAGATTGCAAAAATAAATATGAGTATAGTCCTGGACTTAAAAATATCTTTAATCATATTCCTGTTCCCTTGAGTATGGAGTGATTGATTGCAGATTCCAATTTTTATTCCAGGCTATCATTAAAATTTGTGAGGGTAAGGTTGAAACACATACTGTGCTTCTTCTGCCTCTTTCTTATTCAAATCATAGCCATCTCTTGGTTAACAGGAAGAATCTGAATTAATGCCTTCATAATCGATAAATGTGCCAGAGCATTGGTTAATGTTTTTTATATTGTCATTTACTCATGGTTGTTTATGTTCAGGGTTGCTTTCTTCAGACCATTTTATATTCAGGCAGACTTCTCAATACCCTCATATATATAAATTTCCAATTAACAAGAAGAGGTGGAAAGAAAAATTTGGATCTCACAGAAATTTGGAACACACCACTGTAAAACCAACAGTTATTACAGGGAGACTAATTGCTCTCCTCCAAACCAAGCCCAGCTTTCTTTCAATTTGGTAAGAGGTTTTACAGTAACCTGTATAGGACATTTATGCTTGGATAAGCCAAAGTTACTACCTCTCCCGTCAGACCTGTTCAACACTACAGAGTTCTGCATTACTTAAAAGTCACTTGTGATTGATAAGCTTTACTTATTTCACTTCAAGATTTTCTGATATGTTTTCTTTCAGATAAGAGATTGACAATGTGCTGTTGAGGATCTAATGGTAATCTCAAGAATGGTATATCCATTAAGGGAAGGAAGACTGAATTCTCAGTTTATTGTACTTGTAAATAATTAATTTACCTTCAAGCCCCCTTAATAAACTGATCACTGAATGTAGCACAATTGGACATAGCAGCAACGTGAGAGGCCTTGAGGCTACGGATTGCTAGTATGCCATTACTCTCCCTAGATAAATCACATCATTCAAATGAAGTTGTTGAATTTTTTTTTTTGTCAGTAAAGGGACCCATGGTTCAACATTTACAAATGCATTTCAGATGTCTCTTTCTATGAGATGTCTCCTTTACAACCTCCAAATCTCTTAAACTTTGGGGGGAAAAAAAAGTGCCTGGATAAAGAGATACCATAGAATCATAGGAAGGACCTTAACTGGACCCATCCAGTTCTACCCCCCCTCCCATGGGCAGGGATGCCATCTACTATACTAGGTCCCCATCATCAGGGCCCCATCCAGCCTGGCCTTGAACACTTCCAGGGATGAGTTGCTCTGGGCAACCTGTTCCAGTGCCTCACCACTATCACAGTAAAGAATTCCTTCCTAGTATCTAATTTAAACCTACTTTCTTGCAATTTGAAGTAATTTCCCCTGTCCTGTCCCTACATACCCTTGTAAGTAGTCTCTCTTCATCTTTCATGTGTACTGTCCTGTAGTAAAGGAAGGCCACAATTAGGTCACTTCAAAGCCTTCTCTTTTCTAGGCTGAACAAGCCCAATTTTCTTAGCCTGTCCTCATAGGAGAGGTTCTCCAACCCTCTAAACATCTTAGTGTCCCTTCTCTGGACTTGCTCTAACATGTCAGTGTCCTTCCTGTGTCTGGGATCTCAGAGCAGGATGCAGCCCTGCAGGTGGGGGTCTCACCAGGGAGGAGCAGAGGGGCAGAATCCCCTCCCTTGCCCTGCTGGCCACACTGCTTTGGATGCAGCCCAGGACACAACTGGCTTCCTAGGCTGCGAGTACATGTTTCCGGGTTATGGACAGCCTCTCCTCCACCAGCACCCTCAAAATTATTTTTAAGTGTTTCAAGGCCTATCACTTGACAATTTACAAACTGCATGCTCCTTAAAAGTTCTCAAGACAAAACTATCCAGTTCTGCATTTCTTTTTATGCACAAAATATCTCCATGTTTCTTGTGTTAATCACAACATGCTAAGCCTGGGTTAAAGGTAGATAAAAAGCACAACTTTTTCTTGCATCATAGTGATTTTGTTTCTTTCATCTGTTAACTTTTTACAAACATTTTATTCACTGAATTTTAAATATGCATGTTTACTCAAATAAGTTACAACTATATGCAGGTTTACCTAATAAAGAAGCAGAAACAACTTTGTGATTTATCCTCCTGATCACAGACAACTATTTAGCCCCAAAAGCCATTGATAAAATGATAGTTCTAGAAAACTCATCTATATATTTTGCTTTTATATTCATTTTTCTATCAGTTTCTTGTTTTCACTGCATCAGATTAACACCTGCAAGAGCTCATCCAACTCAACCATTCTCTACTGTTGGATATCTTAGTCTACTGCACTTCATTGGCAACAAATGCTCTAAGGTCATCTGTCCATTTTTCTTCACAGTTTCTCACAAATCTGTGTGCAGGGCACATTGAGTATCTTTTTGGAGCTGCTCCAAGACCTGAGTGAACAACTTCAACTGAGTTTAAGCTCAGCTTTAGTGTTGTGGACTTTAAGGCTCTACATGCTTTCAAACCACTGCAAGCAGCAGGTAAAGGTAAAATAATAGAAAAAAATTGGGCAACCAGTACAGCAGGGCAATGTACTTTTGCAAGTCCTCAGAAACTTCTAAAGTCTTTCTTGTGTCTTCTCCAATGGCAAAAAACAATGTTTCCTCCTAAGTTTCCAATAAGGATTACAAGCATGAAGCTGTGATGAGTGACATGGGGGTAGAAGTCGACTGGTGAAAGGCTTTGTCATGGTTGGACACTGGCGCAATGCCAGCGTCCTGATGAAAATGCACCCTCTCGAAACAATAGGCAATGTGGAAAGGTGCATTTGCTTAAACACATACATACAGAAAACATGTAGTAAGAACTTGTTTGAAACCAAGTGGTTCTGAGAAATTTAATGTCTTCATAATCACTGGTCAATGAATCACTCAGATATTCTGAGTTTCAACTCTTATCTCTCTTCTAAACACCTCTCTCGGTGTTCCTTGCTTTAGCCAAATAGTGTCTTACAGAACAAGACCCTACTAAAACAGAGACTAGTACAGAACTTTTTCTTTGATATTTAAACAAACTCAGGGACCAGTTTCTTTCTGGGCTGGACCCTGGCATGAGGAATGAACAGTACGATGTAATTTTGAGGGGATAGAATTCAGTAAAACAATTTATTTCAGAACAAGGCCATGCCTTGCTCCTTCTTGAAGGCTATTCCCATGCTATATTTCAGTTGTCAACTATTTTGTCTGCTCAAAGGAAAAATAAGTCAGTATTTGGTCAATAACAGGGAATGTGCTCTTTTTTAAAAAATCACAGGCTATCCTATCAAAATTGCAGAAACGACAAGCAGACCTGAGCAATATCTCATCTCTGGATAGATGATGGAAACTTCTACCCTGAAAGGTGAACATTGCCGAGTATGGTGGTCAAGTGAGAATGGGACACTCAGGATGGGAAATTATAGAATGATAGAAGAGAATAATAGAATCATTAATGTTGGAAAATACTTCAGAATCACTGAACCCACTGTTTGACTGAACAAAATGCCACACAGTAATCTCTGTAGTCACACAAGCTTGTCACTATCTTTGATGACAGGGGGATGAAGAATGTGAGCAAGAGCTGCAGAGATACCCCTGCCACTGGGCAGTTCACC
Organism: Vidua chalybeata; assembly: GCF_026979565.1. NCBI lineage: Eukaryota > Metazoa > Chordata > Aves > Passeriformes > Viduidae > Vidua > Vidua chalybeata. The sequence goes on from NC_071532.1 coordinate 60,074,782, forward strand.
TGTTGCATGTCCTGGTATCATGTATGTATGTGGTTCATGTACCACAAGTAGCTGGGTGAATATGGGATGCTCCTAACTGGAAGGTATTATTCAGGTCCCCCTGTGCAAACCACATACATCAGTGAATCCCCATACTTTTTAGACTCTCTGACTGCCCCACATTTGCTTACAAAAAGCAGCTGTATGTGGGGAGGCTGTTGAAAGGAGTCAGTAAGACTCTCAGCATTGTCCCTTCCTTTTCAGTCCACGTATTCATGGTTTCTTAAGACAAGAGTGTTGGCTGCTGATTGTCTGTCAAATTAGCATGCTCTCAAAAAGGCTCTGTGAGTACTAGGCTTTAAAATAACACATTTAATTGACATTTGAAGTATATTTCATAGAGATATTCTTTTCAGAAGTCAAAATACAATGAAATGCCTGCCATGGGCATTGTTGTATAACACCTCGATCAATACAATTCTCAATATTCTTTAGGATCTCCAACCTCGAAGAGCCAGAACTTCAAGGCTTGGGATCTTGCTAAGGCTCACAAAATAAATGAGCAGATTTTCTCAAAGGAAGCAAATGTGCAGAGGGGTGGAAAGTTGGATGGGAGCAGCAGGATAATGAGAATACTTCACCATCTTTTTTTGAAAAATTTCATTTAAATCTCTCCAAATACCCTTGCAGTCTAGGACAATGGTTAAAGGTTCTTCAAAAAGAAAAGAAGGAAGAGGGAAATATTTTTCTGGTTAGGAATATATAATTTACTATAAGTTATCTAGACTTTACATACTGTACAAAGACCATAGGAAAATGTGGATTCTATCATATAGCACTGGAATATTGCTAATTTAAGATATTTTGCTGTGAAATGATATATTGTGCTAGACATCTGTCAGTCACTACAGATATAATTAAGTGATAGCCTGTGTTAAAAAAATATGTTATGACAGGCTTAGCAACACCCAAAACTATAATGGGAAAGTTTTAACTGGGAATGCAAAGAGGGTAGAGGCATATACTAGAGTTTCAGAACCAGTTTCTTTAAACTGACAGAGATTTATTTGGCACTTTATTTAGATGTTGCAATTATTAAGATAAAGACCATACCTTCCTTAAGTTCCAAATAGCCCTCAGGCTGGAGGGAAAGATTTTACTGTGGGGTCTCTCCATCTTTCTGCTATTATATTAGACTTTCATTTAACATATAGTTTGTTAGCTCAGACAGTTTTTAAAAGACACATGACAGCTAATATAGATTTGCTTGCTCTTAATTGAAAAGGTGAAAACTGTAAAACATTTAGAGCTCTAAAAATATAAAAGTTGGAGTAAAAATAAATCCATTCATGTCATATAGCATAAAAAACATCTCAAACCTAATGTGTAAGTATTTGTCAGGATGCCAAGCACGGTAGAAGGACACATACAGTGAACTACACATAACAGTTCAACAGATGCACACACACCTGGGGGAAAAGTGGAGTCACATGCACACCTCACCTCTACCTCTCAAGCCTGAATTCTCTAGCCAAGGAAAGAGTAGCAATTAAAATACTTTTCATTGCCTTTTAATAGTAATGGAATAATGGGACAGGATGAAATCGCAAGAGACTCCTACTGGAACATATGTAAGCTTTTTGGATAAAGCCCAGATGATTGTACATCATCAGTGGATCCATCACTTCAGAGCAATGAAATAAGCAACAACCTGCAGCTGCACATTCACCATCACCTAACAACCTCTCCGCCACTCCAGATGTGACAATCTGCAGTTCTGACCACCGGAGGTAGCTGCAAGCCTGTCATGGAGGTAAAGGGGAAGGAGACATTAGTCTTCCTCTCCTCTGCCCTCGCAAACAACTCACGAGTTATCTGGCTTGAGGCCACTTTTACAGTGTTAGTTGTATAGCTCCCAGCATGAAGGCAGGCATCAGATACTCACATACTCCCTCACACCAGTATGACTTAGTACATCTTTTTCATTAGCAACAGAAATGGTCATGTATCCTCAGGCATCAGAAGCTGGGCAAGGCACACTTCTTTCTTTCACCTTGCTCAGAAAAATTTCCCAACTGGTACATGGCCCATCCTTCCTGAAATACTGGGTGTCATGAGATCATCTCACACAGCTCCCATTCTTCTTGAAGTTCAAACAAAGAGTCAGTGTTCACTGAAGCACATCATTTTACAGTTCAGGGTAAGCATGCAAGCGGGTTTTCAGCCACTCCACCCAAAGGAAGGACAGGGTTTTCCAGGTGTAGAGTTTTTTTAGTGTTGGGCGTGTGTGAATGACATGGTATTTTGTATAACATGTTGTGATTCACTTTTTTTCTGCTGTGAAAACCTAAGGGCTTGTGGGGCTTAAAGGTAAACCTATCAATTGCCAGACAATGGCTGGAAAGGATTTTGAATCACAGCAAACCTTTGATGAACCTGGATTGAATTTCGAATTTGCAATAAAACCTGTGAGTTTCCAGTGGTTTCAGGTTCAGTTGTAATCATTATACAACATCTCTAGTTACAAGTTGCCATGCGAAAAAGAAAATCTAGTAAAAAATAAGTTAAAATAATTTGAGGAAATTATGCTTATTTAAACATAAATTCCAGCACTGGTGACTTTTTCTGTTATTCCAAATGCTTTTTGGAGTTCTAAGCTCTGGAAGCATAGGGACCTGTAGTGCTTTTAGAAACAGAGAACAAGGCCTTTATTATAGGGCATACCTGGGGTCTGGATCAGGAGAGAGTATCCTTTGTCACAACCCACGGGTGTCAGAGTCGCACAGCTGCACACAGACCTGTCTGAAAGGTCAGATAGTGATCACGCGTGGAAATGATAGGATAATGGCAATACTGTTTATTACCATTCCAACTGAGAACAATGAGCCTTTACTGGCCTTAGGAGCCAGACAAGTGTTGCCAAAGAAAGCAAAAACACGAACCCTGACTCGATGATACAGCCAGGCTGTTTGATGCGCGCTGATAATACCACGCTCGCCACTCGATCCATACCGCATTTCTAAGAGCGGGAAGAGCCAACAGATCCCACCCGAGGCGTGGGGGCCGTCTCCCGAAACCAGCGCCCGAGACCCACCACCCCCGGCCGCGCTCCCTGCCCCGACCTCCCACCCCTCCGGCGGCTCAGCCGGCGCCCTCTCCCTTCCGCCCCTTCTCCTCTAGAAGCAGCAGGTTCCCCTTAGGCGGGAGGCTGAGAGCGGGGGGCTCGCACAACCGCCTGTAGCTGCTCCTGTGCCGTGCTGAGCCGAGCCGAGCGGAGCCGCGCTGAGCCAGGCTGCGCCGTGCCGGAGAGGGCGGAGAAGAGCCGAGCCGGACTGTGCCAGGGAAAGCCGCGCCGCGCCGCGCCAGGGGCAGCCGATCCGAGCGGAGCGGAGGCGATCCGGGCAGCGCCGATCCGAGCCGGTGCTGCCCCCGCGCCTGCAGCAGGAGGCGCTGCCGGGCGCCGCTGCGCCCGCGCCGGGCTGCGGGCCGGAGTCCCACATTCCCCGTGCCAAGTGCCGGGGAGCGGGGGTTGGACGTGCGCGCTCGGCTCCTCCCTCCCGCCCCACTCGCCCAGCAGCAAAGTAACTCCGGAGTACGAGGGGAATCGGTGCCACCGCCGCCGCGCTCGTCGCGCCGCAGACGGCTGCCCCAGCGGGCGGCCCCGGGGCCAGCGGGCGCCCCTCGGCGCGGGGGTCTCCTGGCGAGGCGCCGCGGCGAGAGGGGCGGTCGAGGTGCGCTCCGCCCGCCGCCGCGGGCCGGGGCAGCACCGGCCTCTTTCAGAAACTTCTCCGCAAGTCGGCATGGGCAGGGGGGCCGGCGCCGCCGCCTCGCTGCCGCTGCTGGCGGCGCTCGCCCTGCTGGCCGGCCGCTCGCCCGCCCTGCTCGGGGCGGCCCGGGCCCAGCTCTCGGCAGGTGAGTTCTTGCTCGGCGCCCAGGTAAGGGCGGGCGGAGCGGCGGGGTCGCGCCGTGCCCGGGCTGCCTGCTGGGAAAGGGAGGAGAAGGAATGGGAGAGGGTCGGTAAGGGTCGCACTGCTCTGAGACTCGGCTCCCGCCCGAGGAGCGGCGGTGGGGTTAGAGAGGGACTGCCCCACACCCCCAATCCCTCCGCTCTGCGAGGCGCGGTGGGCGACCCACGCGTGTGCGCTGGCTGCCGGAGCGGGGCTCGCAGGGGCGGGCGGAGCGCAGGCTTCGGGCATCTTACAAACTCCCCTTCCTCACCTCCTCCTCCTTCAACCCCGGCCGGCCTCCCAGGTGCCAGCGGGGTTGGAGCTGTTGTCGCCCCTTCCCCCGCTCAAACTTTTCCCGGCGTTTCCCTGCCTGGCGTGGAGAGCGCAGCCCGGCCGCTCCCCTCGCCCCGAGGCGTGGGGCGGGGAGACACGAGCTGCCGCCGACCACCGGGATCCCCCCTCCCAGCATTAATAAAAGAATGGTGGGTGACAAACGGGAGGGAAAGCTCCGATAGGGTCGGCCTCTATTTTGTGTGAAAGCCGCGGATTTCTCGCCCCTTCCTTCCTGGCCGCCCAGCGCCGCGGGGTTTTGCGGAATTAATGCCCGCGGGGCCGGGCGGTGGGAGCTGCGGCCGGCGCGGTGGTGAGTTGTTGGCCCCGGGGGAGCCTCGGGGCAGAGAGCCGGGGGCTGGAGCGGCCACTCCTGGAAGAGGGGGCAGCATCTCCCGTGCTGTGACGGGGTAATGCGGGGGGCACTGGGGACTCGTGTGCCGTACCGTCACCCCCACCTGTTCCGCTGTAGTTTATGAAGCACCCTTCGTTTGCTTGGGTGAAGCTTTATTATGAACGTGCTCTTATTGTTTGCGGCGTGAAGTATTACACCAAGGACTGACTGACTGAAATAGACTTAAGGCTCTTGTTTTTCTTTCTTCCCTCCCCCCTTGTTTGAATAGTACTTTCAATTGCATCGGGTGCATCAGTTGGACAGGCATTTGAGATCTTTATCATACGATACTGATTTGAAAACTGCCGTTAATAAAAGTATGTACGCTCTTGAGACTTTAATGGACTGATATGTAGTCAGCGGTATTTCTTCTTTTCCTCCTGGTCCTCCTATAAATTAGTTTTTAATTGAGACATTTGAAATGTCATTGGTTAAGAAATATGCTGAAGGAGTGCTGGTCTGAGCAGCTTACATCCATCCTTGTGTCTGACTTTGGTGTGTATAATTTAATGTCTCTGTATCCGAATTGTAGAATTACGTAAGCACCTACGAGCCCTTTACCAGGGGAAGGGAAATGTACCATCTACACTGCTGGTATGTTGTAGGAACAGCTAAAATAAAATATTCCCATGCATAATATCTTTTCATTCAAAACCATAGTTAAGTTAGACCAGTGATTTTTTGCTTTACTCCTAACTCATCAGACTAATGTTAACACCAAAGGTAACACTTACATAAAGATTTTTTTATAAGCTTGTTCACTGGTGTAAGGAGAGTAGGAAGTTCTGATAACTTATATGGTCTGTGGTATTTTATGCTGAAAATGTGGCATGCAGCCCATTTTGAATTGCAAGTACAAGCAGTCAGGTTGGTACTGTGGGGTATGTGTTAGGTAAGTGGAAAAGAATGTTCAATATCCTTCTGACCAGAGTAGGTGAAGCTTGTCAAGGAGTTGAACAATTGTATCTAGGAAACACAAGATTATTTTTTTTTGTGTGTGTGTATAGCATGTCAGCAGCTAGAGACTTTAGTTTCTATTGCCAAGTATCAAGAATACTGATGTGTTGCACCAGTCAGAGGTTTGTTGATTGGAGACATTCAGACCTTTTTGCAGGTTTAGTGAAATACAGTTGCTAGTAGCTGGTTCTGTCATTGTGCTTGATTTAAGGTATGGCTCTTGCACTCTTATTAAATACATTTGATATCCACAAGTGGAGCTATGCCCTACTGAATTTAATAATTGCCACAAACTTTGTTTCATTACTTATTCTAAGCCAGTCTCAGGAGTGTGCATGTGTCTTTGTGATTCTGTTGATGAAACTTCCTTATTTTGGTATTAGTGGGTGCACACACAAAGGTTTGAGTTCATAAGTGCCAGTGAGAGCCTTTCTCTAGCCTACAATGAGAAGTTCCTCACCGTAATATAACAGCCTGTGCTTTTCCAAGTTAAACTAAACCTAGCTAATTCTCAGCTCCCTTTTTCTTAATATTCTTCTCCTCTGAATTGCAAGAATTGAAAACTGTTACTTTTCCTTTGTCATTAGTGAGGACATTAAGTCAGTCTGGACCTTTCACAAATCTCTATCTCATTGTAATTTGATTTTTATTTTCTTTTTATGATGCTCTGTACTTCTCCTGAGCATGAACGATAGCAAGATCCAGAAGTCTTCATAAAATTCTTCATAAAAACTTTGACATGTTTATTAAGGGTCTAATCAAATTACAGAGTATGAATTTTTTGAAAGTTGGCTTTCTTTGGGAGCTGTGTGTGAGAGTCTGCCGTCTGTTCTTCCTTCTAACATATTCCGTGAAAGCAAATCAGAAGGAGCTGCAGAAACTTAGGAAAAAGAGCAAGATACATTTTATAATATGTTGCTGTCTTAGAAATTGTGCTTGTATATCTTCTCCGCCCCCCTCGCACATAATCGAGACATTGTATCTTTTGTTTTTCTCCCCAGATTTCAAGTGAAAAACCCCCAAGCAAACAAAATCCCAAGCAGCTTCTCTCTGCCCTCCTTCCCTGCCCCCTTCCCCCCAGCCGCAGCACTAATCCACAGTGTAATGTTTTCTGGTCTCTGTAGATTGTTGCTTTACACCGCTGCTTTCCATGACCCTTCAACTTGGGTGCGTGCCTGTCAGAATCTAGGCCAAAATGTTTTGGCAGTGTGTTCTCTGTTGAAGTCTAGCTATTCCTTATATAGCACCTCCTTTCATCTGCAACTCCTACAGTTTGATAAAGAACAAGTTCAGCTTGTTTTCACAACTCAATCACTTTAAATGTATATATTTTTAAATTTTATTTTTAGCAATTTGCATATTTTCAAATTTGAAGGAAAAAAGGAATATTCAAAAAAATTTGAAGAACGCTGCTGGCTTGTCAACTGACTGATAGAAATATGCATTGCACTGTGTCTGATGGTGTCTGTGCAAGTGTGTGAGGTTTTTAATTACTAAATAAAAGATATGAGGATAAAAACTTTAGATGCATCAGCTTACTTGAAGTTATTTAACTATGATACTTCAGACCATAGGGACAGTTAAGCATAAAAAAACACTGTATGTTTTATGAGTTCAAATAATTTATTAGAACAGTTATTCCTTAGACTTTTGCATGCAAAGTAGTTAGTGTCACAAATTAGCATGCAAGAGTAAATATTTCTAAGTTAATATTTTTCCTTTACCCTGATAAAATAGTTAAAGTCTGTCTTTGGGAGTGAATCTAACTCAGAAATTTGATACAATAAAATAGAAGATATTATTTGTTTTATAGATTTCTTTTCCATTCAATATACTTATTGAGAAATATTTGAAAATTTTAACTAGCATATCTACTGTTTGTAATCATGTTGTAGAAGAAATGGAGAGCTCTTTGAAAGCATTTCAAAATACTTTAAGGTAATTAAACTCAAATTAGCTCTTTGCTGCCAGAACAGCAAAAGATGCTTCAGTCATATTTTATCTTGAATCTACTACAGTTTGCATATATGCAAGATGTACAGGAGACACTGGTGCAGATAGGCATGCATGTATAAGGAACTTACTAGTAGCTTTTTTATTTCCCATCAAGCTGTTCAAATGTATTGGAAACTTACCTGGAAAATGAGTGAAATTAGAAGTGAAGTTATTTTCCAGCTTTCATCACCTCGTTCTCAAATGTTTTCTTCTCTTTTATATATTAAGCTCCTTCCATGGCACTGTGGGTTCACAGATCACTTGCCTATCTGCATTTTCAGCTGCCATATTACACTTATACAGTGGATATAAATTTTTTAATTGGAACTTAAGTGATTCATGTGAAATTGAAAGCACCCAGAACACAATGACCCTGGAAGTCCCAATTAGTCCCTTTTTTTTCTGAGAATCACAGTATTGCTTGATTAGTGTGGAAGTGATATACACAGGGCACCTTAAAACAAGGGAGATGTCTTGCTCTTATTTAAGATCTACTTAGAATAATAAATAAAAAATTTAAAAATCCCAAGGGTGGGGGTGAGGTAAGAAATTTGCACATGATGAGGTGAGAGGTCCACCTATCCCGTCTCTGATGGTTGGCACTTGGGGAGGGGGATTTTCTGCAAGGAGTGATTTCCTCTGAGTACTGTCTGTCACTGCCACAGTGACAAAGTACTGTTAATTTATACTGCAGGTGGACTATGTAACCATAATTGTGCCTAATGACATTTTCAGCCTCTATTGCTTTTAGTATTTATCTTGCTTTGTGGTAAGGAATCTATAAGTTGTGTGGAAAAAGCTGTGGTCCTTTGTTTTTTGAAATAGCTTGTTGTATTTCATATATCCTAGCTCTTGTATGAAAAGATGAATAATAATTTCTCCCCTTTTACCTTCTTCATGCCACATAGGGTTTTTCAACTATCTCAACTATGCCTTTTCTAATCAGAAAAGTCTAGTTGTAGCCACCTTCTGTGAAGCTATCATTCCATATCTTCTTTTTCTCCTTTATCAGCCTTCTCTTTCTGTTCCACTTCTACATTGCTCAGAGCGTCCATGAGACAGCTGCCTGATGGATTTATATAGTGCTTAATAATGATTTCTGTTCACTATTCGTAGTGTGATCATTCCTGTCATTTGCTTGGCTTTTTTGACCATTTGTCTCACTCCTGGGTGTGAACTGACACTTTTATGGAACTATTTCATTACTGAAGAGCTGAGATACTGCATTAAATGATAGTCTGTGGAATGGCTGTGCCAGTGGACAGCAGGACTCTTGGGAAGGAGAGAGTCTTTAACCAGCCCTTTTGGCGGAAGGAGAGATTTTGAGCAAGGCTCTTGAAGGACTTGTGACCTCATGTTGAATGTTTGGGAGAGTTAAATGCTTACCACCATGATTTGCCTCTTTCTCTTTCTTGATATGCTCTTGTTAATACAAGTGAGTTTGAAGGAGTTCATCCTCTTACATGTAAAGATTGGCAGTACCTGGATTAACATGCACAGAGATGTGCAGCACTGCTGTAGCGTTGCTTCTTGCTCTCGAGTCTTTACGATCTCTATCCGGTAGTCGTCCAGGTCATCTCACCTCTCAGGAGCTGGTATGTGACTGAGTGTCAGCAACTGTTTTGGTGAAATCTCTATTCTTCCTTTTGCAACACAGATCCTGTTCATGTGTAATAGGAAGCTTCCAAAAAAACTACTTCAATTCTCTTAGCTGAGTCAATTAGGACATGCCTTGTGTTTTCAGGTGCTGATGGAATCCCATCTGTCATAGCTTATCATTGTCATGAAAAGATGCCTTTGTAGTGCTGCTCCCAGAAGTGTGTGCTCCGATTTGGAGCTTCATTTGCAATCTGCCTATGCTATTAAGCTAATTTAAATTACTGCTGCCACAGAGAGAGGCATTTCTGTCACTTGAGTGGCTCTCAGGTCTTTGGCTGTGCTAAGTGTGGCCACCAAGTGGCCTGTGGGTGAGTTGGTTTAGCTTTATGTGAATCTCCTTGAAGGGAAGATGGGGCTTGGGATTAGTTTCCTATTAGCTCACTGACAGATGTGCAACCACCTAAACCTGACATATAAGGGAGGATGAGGGCTGATGGTGGGAAGGCTTGGTTTGACCGCTGCGATCGCAGTGCAGCTCATGTGAGGTGAACCTGGCACTAGTTTGAGTCACACTGGATCTACGCTCTGCTCACCATGCCAGCACTTCACCCACCCAAGGAACTACAAAGAGCAGCCAGGAGGACATGGTGGCAAGAGAGGCCTGGTGCTCACTCTGGAGCTGGAGGGGTTAGACTGGGTGAAGGTGTTTGAGGCTGTGCTCTGGCTGACTGCACACCAACTGATGACAGCGTTAGGCTAGTGTTTCTGACATGCAGCTTTGAGTAAACTGGGCTGAAATGTATTCTTTTGTTATAATACATAGCTAAAGTGTTTATTATATAATTGTATAAACAAGGAGTGGCCTATTCATAGCACTTAGTAGAGAATAATTGTGATGTCAAGCAATAGAGGACTTGGTGGAGGTGACACCTAGATACATGGCTAGAAGTAGAGGATGTTGTGACACCCAGTTTGGGGCACAGCAGGAACTGGTTTAAAGCTGCTTTCTGTGATTTCACATTCTTTCTGTGCATGATCTGTCCTTGACCATCCTATGGGGTTTTTTAATAGGATTGCTCATGAGACGTGAATGTGGGTTGAAAGGGAAAAATGGCCATCGTTTCTAAAGGCCAGCGTGAGCCAGCTGGGAAGCGGTAAATGGCACTGGTGACAATTTTGTATCATCTGGCTGAGAATAAAATCCTTCTACACATAATTTTGTAGGTCAGAAAGGTCATTACCTTGTGCTGCTTCCTGGTAAGCTTTGACTACAGGTGGCTTTAAACCAGTAGTTTAAAACTATGCAAACTACGCAGCTGAAGTCACCTATAGTACATACCAACTTTGTAGTTTTGAGTCACTCTAACTAGGAGGCCATGCAGTTGAAAGTTCTGTTTGCATTTTCAGTAAAAGATTTGAGGGATTCAATTTCTTGAGGATTTCTTGAGGTGCTGTGAAAAAATTCAATTCTTTGCCTAGTACTAAGGTAATATGAGGTTATTTGTGTTAGTTAGTGTATGAAAGATTAGACCTTTCAGTTTGTCAGAAAGTCATTTACTTCTGTTGCCACTTACTAAAACCATGTGATTATGTTTATTAATTGAGTAGCAAAAGAAGACATTTCTCAACTACCATGTCATGAAATTAATTCTAGTGACTTATGAGACGCTGTTGAATACTTTAAACCCAAGTTCTGTTGCAATTAAGTTATGGTATATTCATTCTAATTATTACACACTGGTTACTCAATTTATTTTGAGGTGGAGTTGTATGCTTTCTTTTGTTGGTAAACAGTTGCTCTGTAACTGTAAAAATGACTGATGAATATTAACCAGAAGAAAAAAATACTATGAAAAATAATTGTGGCTGTAGTTCAAATGAATTCAAAACTGCTCAGAGTTAAATATTTGACTGGATAACTGACTTCTTGAACTATTTTTTGTATTACTCTATTCAAATAGAAGTTATGTTTCTTTGTGAGTTCCTGTAGTGTGGTTTATGGTATTTGCTGGTTTTAAGTGATTTATGGTTTTAAGTAAAAAAAGAAAAGTATTGAAGCACTGAAATTTTAGACTGCTTTTGTCTTCTTCACTACAGTGAAAAATTAAAATTGCAAGACCTAGCAGAGAGTTGACCTGTTGCTATTAATTAGAAAAATGCTCTGATTTTATATTTTGACACTCCATTATATCTGTATCGTATCTCTGTGGTATTAGGCTGAAGTAAGATCAAAATGTTATCAGTTATCTTGGTTCTCCCAGTGTCACCCTATTTGCCTGTTCTTTGTAAATGTGAAAGCACTTATCAGCCATGAGAGTGTTGAAGAAATTGACTGAGTTCATGACTAGATAGGTTGTCAGTGCTAACTGCCATTACTCTATTTAAAATATTTTAAAAGGATGATTTCTTATAAAAATACCAAAGGCATTCTTATATTTTTTTCAACTTCTGATTCCTTAGAAGAAATACGTTTATATATACTTTTTTTTCAGGTATCTCTCCAATTAGTATCGTCAAGTATGCATATACATTTTAAGTAGAGAGTACATACCAAAACATTGTTGTGTTAACTTCAGTGCTATTTGTCATAAGTTTTCCAGAGAAGATAATGGTGTTTATTTAAAGATAATGTTAAATAAACAAAAGCCCCCAGTTCAGTCTCGAAATTACCAAACGCTCAGTCCCACAGTCCCTTTCCCCATACCTGAAGAAAGAAGTGGACTGTCCATTTCCCCACAGTTCTCACACTCGTTGTCCCTGTGGTGGTGCATCCGCCTCCCCCCTCCCCCACCCCAGCCCCAGGCCGGTGAATCTTTAAGCGACCTTAAACACGCATTTGAGCATCCCCCTCCCGCTCCTTTTTAAAATCTTCTTGGCTCTCCTTGGTTTTTGTTGGAAGAGTTTAATGTTAGAGTTTCGTGCCATTAGTGAAGGAAGGTAGATGAGATTCCTTATTCAGAATGGTTAAGTATAAACAATATAAAGAAATAGTTGAGTATAAATATCACTTTTCATGAAGTGTTTGTGTGCTCCTTTGCTTAACTGGTTAGCTGTATCTGTCTTTGTTGATGTGACAACTTTGTTTGGTTCATTCCATGTTCACTTTTCAGACTAGTAAATTTCCAGTTAAAGAGGCTTTCCACTCTTGCACAGCAGAAGTATAATAAAATGGTCTTTTCAGTCTTTTCCTTAGTCAACTCAGAAAAGCCAAACAAATATTCTTTTTGCAGTTAGTTTTTACCCGCAATCAGTCCTGACTCAATTTGTGAATATACTAGAAATTGCAAGCTAATTCCGCAGGCTTGCCAGCTCTTCAGCATATGAATACTTTGTGTGTGTGGTCTTGTTTAGTGCAAAAGGTCTAGTTATATTAAGTTTTTTTGCATTTGTAAATCTCTGCGGGGTTGGCTTTCCTTTCTTGCTACCTTTCTTTTCAGATAGCATGACAAACTATTCACAACCCCCACCACAAATAAAATCCTTTATGTCTTTGCCCTGCTTACTTATAAGAATGTAAGTAGATATGTAAGGGTGGAAAGACATTTTCCAGGTGAGAACAAAACTCCTAGCGTGTAATGATTTGGATTTCTGAATCAGTTGAAACGAAGCTTGGTAATGAAGGGGATTATAATTTTCCTGGTAGGCACAGGCTAAATAGATGGGTGTAATGTCACAGCTTGTAAAGATTTAAAGATGGGTTTTTTTCTGACTGAGGTGGCTGAAACCTGAAGTGAGAAGTTGTTAATCAAATTGGCTTTTGTTTTAACTTTTAATAGTTTTAAATCACTTCTGTTAGTAATTTACTCTATATGCTGTTATTAGCCACTGTGGTTGACTTTTTTTCTTTGATAAAGTTAGCTTAATGGTTTAATGCTTTGATTCTTCTCACATAAGTGGGAAAGTGTTGCATTCCTAGGTGGTGTGTCATTCCCAGTAGTTTTTTTCCTTCCCCCCTCTCCCCCCCCACACCTCTTTTTTCCCCTTCTTTCTCCTTTCATTTGAAATACCTGTATGCTGAGCTGGTTAAGAACTGTAGGGTAGGTTAACAGCTCCTTCTGAGTCATGTTGAAGGTATGAAGTGCTTCCAGGTCTGCAGTTCTTTCCAGGGATGAGAGAGTTCCTGGCCAGTTTGTGTATCCTGTTGTCTGCACAGCAGCAGTTAACTACCAGACTCAGTTTATAGGTTGTTTTAAAGGCATTGAAATGGATATACTAAACAGCCTTTTGGGGGGTGGTGGGTGATGGTTGTTCCCTCTGGCTCACTTACCTGTGTTTTTTGGGTTTATACTCCAAATGCTCAATCCTTTTGGTGATTTTTTGGTGTTTCTGTCAAATGTTGATCAAGGAGCTGAGTTAAATCACCAGCATTTTGGAAGGGCAAGATTATGCTCTCGTTTAGAGAGACTGCACAGATGTTCTTTATGAGAATTCAGAAGAGGGGAGTCGGTACATTACTTTCAGATTGACAGAAACCATGTATTTTAAAATCCTTGGTCTGAGCTTTATGGGCTATGTGACGAGGCTGTGAACCTGAAAGAGTAACATTTCTGATTAATAATGACATTTGTAGACCCTAGGAATACTGGAATAATCTGTTGGATTGCTTTGCTTGCATAGTGATAGTATCCAGATGCTAAGCATAAACATCTTTCTCTGTTTGCTTAAGAATGGAAATGGGAATGAAAACAAGCACTAGATAATTTGAGTTTCTGGGAAATTATTTTGACCATCCATCTCTTTAAACAGCTATTAAGTAAAAAGCAGCCTTAAATAATTAATGGGCCAGTCATATTCTGAGATGAAGAAGTTGAAAGAATTAGAAAATTGTCTTTTAGTGGAAGTGCATATGTGATTAAAAAACAACAACAAAAAACTCCCACTGCACTTGGACATGAAGCATTTGCATTGTGAATGTAAACCTAAAAAAACCCCAGCATTAGCAAGTGGAAGCAAAAGCCAAAGAAAATGCTCAAATTTACTAAGTTTGTATATTAGGCAGTCCCCAGAGGACACACAAGTGAATGAGGTTGGTAAATGTTTATTTATTTCCCTAATAAAATTGCAATTTTATTCACTTTTGAAGTGCACAGCAGCACTGATGTTGATTACCTAATAGACACTCTGTTAAGTTCTTACCAAGTGCTGTTTCCTGGGCACTACTTGTGTAATGCTTGCAACAAAGCTGTAGTGGAAAGTAGTTTTGGAGAATTTCTTGCCTTGAATAATACTTTGAAAATGGGAAAAAAACATAATCTTATTTTGATTTGTGAAATATAGAGGAGGCAAAAATGCACTACTCCTTTGTCCTTAAAGGAAATGCAACTGCTCTCATATTTGTTGGAGGACAACATTAAATACTGGGATCACAATTTTGTAATAAATAAGTCCTTAAACCACGAAGATCCCTAGTCCTCTCACATATTCTTCCACATTAGTTACTGTCTTGTTGTTGAGAATTGAGTTCTGTCATGGTGGCAGCATTTCATCTGTGCAAATAAAAGAGATTTGAAGAAGAAAGTGTAAAATTAAGAAGGGGTAAAAGGGATTTGTGAATCCATTGCAGAAATCTTGATTAGTTTCTTCAGTACTGTGCCATGAATGAGGAGGATGCCTTTTTTTCTCTATAAGACACAAAATGTGAACTGAGAATGAAAGGACGATAAGCCCATCCTTGTACTTTTGGTAGTTTAGGAATAACTCATATTTTATCATTATCTTGTTACACTAACAGGTTTGTGGGCAGTAATACATAAAATTCTAAACAGCTCTGCTCATGCTGTATGTTGAATGTATTGCCAGGTGAAAGAGGTCAGAAAAACAAACCAGGCTACCTGCCTGTGGGATGAATACATTTTTAGTTAAGACTGAGTTATGGCTAGGCAAGGGGGGTTGGTGACTTTCTTGATAATTCTCCAATTTCTTCCAAGTGTCTGCTTAGCTTTTGCTTTATGGTGAGGGGTTTTTTAAACACCCAGACCAGGGACCTTTATCTTCCTGTTTACTATATTTAAAAGGCTCTGTCAAGAAGGAATCCAGGTAAAACTGTTTTCTTTTTGTTTCCTAATCCTTTTTTGAGACATTCTGCATCCAAGATGACTGTGTATTGTTTATCATAGTATTCTTCCTGTCCTTCTTTTACATTCCCTCTTATCTGCTTGTTTACTATATCTCAAATACAGTAATTAGACATCTGAATAAATTTACATTTCTTTGGATAAGAATTAAGAAAGAGCAGGCAGTATGTGGTCTCAGTACTTAAGCAAAATGGTCCTTATATAAAAGATTACTTTTGCTATGTTTAGGCCCAGAGAAATTGCTATTTCCTTATAATTTTGCAGTTCAGAACACAATTCAGAAAAAGAGTGGGATTGAACCTCAGCATTTCTGTAATCTGGGGAAAAAGTAGAGAAAGTGTAACAACATTAAGAATATTAGAGTTGCACATATCAAAAACTTCTGGCTAATAAGTTGTAATTAAGAGGATTTGCCTTTAGCAGTATAAAAGATAAACTACCAATGATTGTATCTTCTATGTAAATGTTCAGTAATTGATGTATAGATCATAAATGGACCCAGTGGCTGTTTGATGAATGTGTTTATACATGGTAAAATATATAAATACATCTAGGTCCCTGGAGTATTTTTGGTTTCTTTCACATATGATTGATCAGTTTACCTAAGAGACAGACTCGTTTGTTCTCAGGCACAATTTACAGATTCTGGCATGATGAAATGTTATAATAGCAGGAGATAAAACGCATGGGCAAAGAAGATATTCTTAATGGGAGACTGCAATCAGTGTTTGAAACCTGGCTAATGGACTGCAGAAGACAGCAGCCTAATAGACAGACAACAATAACGACCATGTATGAAAATGCAAATGCATGGTAAAATTAAATGAAGTCAAAGCTTGGATAAATGTTCTGAAGTCTCAGAACATTTTGCTTTCAGTTTGCTTTCCAAAAACTTTGGAATGAAAGACTTGGATAACTAGGAAGTAATTATTTTTTAATTCAAGCTTTTACTTGAATGTCTGTGAATAAAATAGTAAAAAAAAAAAATAAATGCCAATGACAAAGTAAGGTTATGTTGGAGTAAAGTTGTCTACACACTTGGCTGCACTGTATTTTGCTCTCGGAATCTTACAAGCTGCTACAGCAAGAAGTTAGAAGTTAGAAGTATTTTGCCAGTTTTATCTGTGACACTAGTACCTGTCAGGGCAATTCTGTTTTGCTGTGTCTTAGACAGACTATGGCTGTATCTGCACTGACAAGCAATTTAGTGCAATAGATGCTGGTTTCTGAATTGAAGCCTTACAGATAGTGAGACACTTGGAACCATTGCATGTAGTGTAGCCAGGCAGGGTTACCTCAGATTTCATGGTCTTCCCCTGTAGGCTCCTTTTTTCTACTGTCTTGGGTTCCTAAGGATCTCATGGTACATTATATACTAACTTTGAATCAAGCTTCCCTGAGAATTGTTGGAGCATTTCAGATGTGGAGCTTCTGGTGTGCTCGTCTCAGTGGTGGTGAAGTTCACCAGGTACAGCTTGTAAAAAAAAAGAAAAAAGAAAGACTAGACGGACTCTCTGCTAGAGAGTATATAAAAATCAGTGGGACAAAAAATCGAAGAAGAACATGCTCTGAAAAAGTAGCAATATTTTTGAAATTGTGTCTCTTGCCCTTTTCATAAGCATGCCTCTCTGTTGAGGTTTTAAATATTTGGCTAGTAGATTTTTCAAGTGCTGAACCAATAATAGATGAAGATGATGATGATGAGTGATAAATGTTTTCAAGACTGAGAAGCTAACCTGGCAGGGAAAACTGAAAGCATGTTTAGATAATGAAATTTAATATTGTATTCAAACAGTGCTTTATATTTGCTGGGAAGAGCAAAGATTGGTCTCAAAATGTTTGAGGCAGATATCATGCAGGCTAAAGATCTCCGGTTTTGTTTTCCTCTCTGTGATTGTGTTGCCCATTATGATACTAATATCTGAGAGACCTGAAATACTTCTGCCTCATGATGTTCCTATGCTTTCTGTTGTACTACACCCCTCATTTAGGACAGAGACTTGACTGTCAATTGGAGAGTGTACAATAAGGCATTATGCTTTAATTTCTTATGTTCTAAATTATATCCTACTTTGTTACCTAGGTGTGGGGTTATCCCATGCTGCAACAGGTAAGTGAAATTTTATACAAAGCAAGGCTGCACAAAATTATACCCCACTGAGAGAACTAGTCCTTAATAAGGCAAGCATTATCAGTGTGTTTTCAACTAGCATTGATGGCAATGACACCAATAACATCTCAACCTGGCAATAACATCACAATGATTTTGAGGGAAGTGGTTAGTAAAAAGGACCACATGGGTAGTTTTTCCTGTGAAAATCTCTGAAAAGAAGTAGGGGAGGGAGAGAGAGAGATGACTTGTTGATAAAAATGAAGCAGAATTTATTAAACTTGAAAATGGAATATAAATCATAGGAAATTAAAGTTAAAATAAGAATTGGCCAGAAGGGGAGAATCTGTGTGCTAAGGCCAGCTGAAATGTCTGCCCCTATAGAGTTTAATATCTCACTATGTGTGAAGAGTGTGACATGGAAATGAGATTAAAACAGGAATTGACCAGAACCAGGAGACCATTGCACCTTCCTGGAGGTGTCCACCCCCATGGAGATTAATACCACACAGACTAAGGAAAATGTGATTTGCAAAGAAGATAAACATGCATTCTCCATATCAAGCAGATCATCTTATAGGACTTGGATAGGAAGTAGCCTTGACTTTATATCAGAGACTTATGCTCTGTTGTCAGACAGATTCTTCCAAGGCCATTTGAATATTTTACTTTAGCAGACTTAGCAACAAAACTTATTGAAGGCAACAAATTATTGAATGTTTTATTAATGTTGCAAAACATATTGTGGCAAGTTCACTCTTCTTATATTTAATCTTTTTCCTTACATGGTAACTAATTAGCAGATCAGATTTCTGATTAAGCAATGGGGGATTGATGTTATTGCTGACATACGAGATAGTTTTTTCCCTACCTCTGTTAGTGCAACAGCTCCCAAAAGCATGGAGTTTGAGATGAGATTGCCCTTTAGAAGTAGAGAAGTGCAATCTTTTCATAGTTTAACTGTTAGAAAACAGTAGAATATGTTTTTTTGTTTAACAGTTCAGTTAAATACAGAATTTAACACTTGAGTTGCCCCCTTTTTTTTTGAGTTCTCCTAGTGACTGTTTTCATAGAAGTCAGGGAAGTGAAGTACATAAAACTAGTAATCTCAAAATACAAATCCAGATGAGATATATTTGGTTGCACATTGTATATATCTGATGATGAAAAAATAATTTCAAATCTTCGCCTGCATCCCCAGTTTTTAGTATCATTTCTTTCAGGTGTATAGGTTTGCTTTGGCTGGAAGTCATGTGGATGTCAGCAATCAAAGGTGTGTGTTTCACCAGGCACTCAAAAGAAAAGTGTAATTGTAATTCATGTTATAATAATACCTACACTACCACTTATTGCTGTCTTTCCATTTTCAATGCTAGTTTTTTAATGGAGGATGACCAGTGCTCCTGGTTCTGTTGGGGGCTGTCTGTTGTTGAAATGGCACAATTTACAAAGTGAGTCATGGTGTCTCTTTTGCTGTGGTAATCTGGACACATGGGATATTTCTGCAAGCCAGAATAGTTTTGGATTTATGATTTAATTTT